>NC_138678.1:1496591-3896591 GCF_964273445.1 Streptopelia decaocto | reverse complement strand
ATAGGCAGTGTTATATATTATCCTGTTTTCCCTGTAGTTTCTATGTAATAAGTGTGCAAAGAAAAATAAATACTGTTAGAGTTTACATTTTTTATTTTCTATAGATTGATTTGTTCCAGTGCTAACTTAGAATTCTAGGTTATTTAATTTTTTGGAAGTAATGTGAAAGAGATGTTAAGAATCCTTGATAGCTACAAAATATCCTTTGCTTAGTAACATTGTGCTGTTGATTTTAGAACTGAGCCTTGGGTCACATGCAGGTAAAAAGAATTCTGCATAGACAGAATTGTATGGACTGTATAGAGTAATTTAAAATGTTTCTGATACTGTTTTTTTAATATAGAATTCAATTTATTTTTCTTCCTTACAGGATACAAGCCACTCCCTTTGCCTGAGTGACTTAAGCCTCATATCAACAGATTCAGAATTGCGGGAGAGCTCAAATCCGGTGAGTTACTGTCCTGGAATTGCCTCGCCCATGTTGAGTTTGGCTTTTTTCTGGCTGTGTGCTTGTCCTGTCAACTAGAACGCAGCAGATTAAATACGTATGGGCGATTACTTCTGTTGCGCTTGTTCAGGCGAATGAGACATAACGTTATGCCATCTTGCTCTTTATTTTGTTTGCCAGACACACGGACAAGACCTGAGCACAATCTCACCAGCCAGCATCTTCGAGTCCATGTTTCAGAGCCCGGACCACACTGCGAATCCGGATGACTCTCAGCAGACAGGTACAGCTGTTACCTGCGCTGGTTTAGGAGGGCGCTTTTGACAGTTTTTGTGTTGAAACGCGCTGTATTCCCTGAGAGTGTCACACCGGGACACTGGCAGGGAACTGGCCGGGTGTTCACAGCCTGTCCTCCTACAGTGCTGACATGGATGCTCTTGGACTTTCCACATCAGTGTTGTTCTCAGCTTCCTCTCTCCACGTGCTGATAAAAAGGCTTCTTAGAGCTAATGAGGCTGATCAGCTGGTGTGTAGTATTCAGTGTTACTGGCTGCTTGAGTTTGGACCTAGTTTTAGATTTCACAGTCTAGCGTTACACGCTTTTGAAGATGTGAAAGTGGCAATGCTTTACTTGACAAAAATCCATCAGCTAGCTGAGAAGTTCCTTGAAGAAGCTGTTCATTCAGATCTTATGAGAACTGCTGTATTCCTGTTTTTTCTTTGTTTCTTTTGACAGCTGCCTTGATTGAAGGTTTTAACGGCGATGCAGACTCGGTCGCTGCTGTCCCGCCTTCTGCAGGAGACTCAGCATCGTTGTCTCTTCCACTCGTCCTGCAGCTCGGCATCCCGGAGCCGTCGCACTCAGCACTACAAGCCTCAGCAGCGCCCGCTGCGCCCTCCTCCATAGGAACCAGCTCACAGCAAGCTGCATTCGGGAATCCTGCAACTGTTTTACAATCCCCAGAAGTGCCTGTTCCTCGCAGCACACAGTTCGCAGCCAGTCACCAAGACTTCCTGCAGCACACTCAGACCCCGCCGCAGCCCGTCGTGCAGGGACTTTCGGTGGTTGCTGGGCCACCGGCCCCGACAGCCCCAAGTGCCGCTGAGCCCCTGCCCGCTGTCGTTCAGACTGTGCCTGTTGCGGCCAACCCTGTTCTGACCAGTAATCCAACGATAACCATTACTCCTTCTCCGAGCACCGCTATTCTGCAGTCCAGCATTGTCATGGATGAGCAGAACTTACAGTGGATCTTAAATGGTGCCACTGGTTCTCCGCAAAGCCAAGAACAAATGGTGAGTGTATCCAGCACGGCTTTAAAACAGCTTGAGCCATCCCTCTTCCAGTTAGAGTCCCAAAAGGTTTTCTGGGAAAACGGAATGTTTCTGATTCTCTAGTAAATCTGGATCTCTGAGACTTTGTTTTATTTTTAAGAATACTGCTGTCACCTTTAGATTTTCTTAGTTGCAGTTGGTCAAGAGTAAATGGCAGCAGGTACAAGCAGTGTGAGCAAGCACAGCAGGTTTTAAGAGTTCATTCATTCAGTCGTCAAAAACCACGAGCTGTGTTAACAAGGACGTATGGGGAGGGTAATTAGTGGGGTGGGTGATTACTCCCCATCTTTAAGACTACAGAAATAATACTCTGAGTTTTGGAATAGCCAGAACATAGCCCAGAACCAAGCTAAATGTTTTATTTATTAATTAGTTTTCCCATGTGTTCTCCTTGGAATGTGTATACAGCTGCTGCTTTTGATTGCAGCTGTTTGGAATTTGAACAATAGAAATTTGATTGGAATTGACTCAATTTTTTTTTTCCTTTAAAGCCACAAGTTCCAAAAGTAGTAGAAAAGGTCTTTTTTACAACTGCGTTACCAGTAGCTGGCAATACAGGTAAGCTTGACACTGAACTTGCATTTCTCTCTTTCTTCTTGTAGCACTATTAGCTTGACCGTGATTTGCGGTGATTTCATTGCTTGCAGGAGTGTTGAAGACAATCTTTTAATTGTTTTTAATTTTCCTGGGGTTTTAAGTGCAGTTTTTGGTAAGCACTATCCTATTTATCATCTGCGGGAGGTTTTACTCTACTCGAACAAAGCAACAGGTAGTCTCTGCTGCAAGGTGCATACAGTCAAATGGAACAGAGATGATCTGTCTCTCCCTGCTATGAAATGATGTAGCTCTGTTGGGTTTGTCTTTGTTTCACCTTCAGGAAACCCTGTTCAGCAGATCGGTCTCAGCGTCCCTGTCATCATTATAAAGCAGGAGGAGGCCTGCCAGTGCCAGTGTGCCTGCCGAGACTCTGCCAAGGACAGAGCCGCCCTCAAGAAGGAATGTCCCTCGCCCGATTCGGAGGCTTTGGAGCAGCCAGCTCCCCCGCGGCCGCCCCAGACCTTTCCTTCCTCTTCCTCTTCCCCTTCCTGCGGGCAGAGCAGGCAGATCGTTAACCCTTCAGACTCCCAGACTGAAACGTTAAGTGCCATGGATGTCTCGGACTTCCTGTCTCTCCAAAGCCCTGAAACCCCATCTAATATAATTCCAATCGAAGCACTACTGCAGGGTGAGGAAGAAATGGGTTTGAACAGCAGCTTCTCTAAGTGAAGATGTTCCAGATTTTCCTTTGCACCTGGAGGGTCAAACCCTTCTCCTTAGAAGCAGAAACTGAAGGATCAATTATTTTTCCTTCCTCTTTGGAAGTTTTGTGGCTTATTTCTGCTTCACAGATGTCATCTTCGTCACGTCCCAGGTACATCCATCTTTGAGAATCTATCTAAAAAAAAAGAAAAGAAAAAAAAAAAGAAAAAGCTAAGTTATATATGAACTGTTTTGGCTGCACTGTCTGTCACTTTTGCTTGTCATATGTGAACACAGAAGTTAAGGTTACTCATGTGCAAAAAGATTTTTAAAAAGAAAAAGGGGGGTTAGTTTGTCTCCAGTTGCACATCAGTTATGTTTGGGATTAAGGTACTGGCAGTGAGTGGGTCTTTGTTACAACTCCTTGGGTCTATAATTTCTTCTGTCTCTTGTCTGATACTAATCATGCACTATAAGGGGAGCCCAGGAAAGGAATTTGCTGTTGTAGAAAATGGTGTTATTGTAGGAGATGATTTATCTGCCATTTTTTTGGGATGCGATTGTCTCACCACTGAGTTGGGAGCTGATACCTGGGTTTGCTTTGTTCTGTAGCTGTTCCTAAAGCTTGCAGAAATTTTGAGGAGTTCCTTTCAGATAGATCTGTTAGTTTAATTTCATTAGGACTTAGAAGTGTGGTGGCAGACGCTGCTTCACAACGTGGAGCCCTGGTGGGAGCCCCCGCTCCCTGGGGCCCAGGGCTCTGTTGTTGGGCTGCGGAGGACGCGGCGAGTCCCCCTCTGGTCGGGTTGTCCTGCTGCTCTGCTGGTTTCTGTGCTTCTGTTCAGGAACAAGTCACCCCCAGAACCCCCGCGACTGTTTAACGAGGAGCGTGGTGCCTTTGCTGGTTACTCTCATCTTTTGTCAAGAACAACTCTAGGAAACTTTTCAGAATGATTCAAGATAAATTCAGTTGGAATTCAGTGAGTCTGTTCCTTCAGCTGTCCATAAATGCTTCTTTTTTTGTCTGTTGAGTTATATAATTTCTGCCTGAATCTGCCTCCAACCTACTGCAATGCCAGCTTCTTGTGCACGGGGCTATTTCTTGACTAAAATATGTTACACGACATACTAGTTTTTCATATCAAACTGAAAGTCTATATTCTAACCTACTCAGGGTAAATAAAATACAAACCCCCCTTCCACCAAAAAGCCTGTAATGTTGCAATAAATGCAGTCTCATTCTAAATGGTTTATTTATGCTGCATTATTTTAAAAGATGTAATTTTATAGTGTTTTATCCATCTTTCTGGCTTGGGCTGTCAGGTTGGTTTTTTTTGTGTTAAAGAAAAGAATATTAAATAGTCTTTATTCAGTTTACAGCGTTGTCATTAGTGAGATACAAAGATAATGACTGTAAGCCAATTAATGTGGAGTGTCTCTGCACTAAATTTAGTAATGCAAACCTCTAGTGGGTAGAGCTCTTTCCCTCTGGATCTGATCAAAGCCGCTCTGTGTACCCGCGGGGGTCCCACAGGACCCCGGGGCTGCGGGTGACGAGCAGGCGATGACCCCCCCGTGTTGAGCGCTCTGCAGCCTCAGCCCCGCGGCACCAGCCCAGCCGGGTCGGGCTGCAGCCACCTCGTCTGAGCGTGCGTGGGTGCAAGAGGCCGCTAACGCAGGAGCGTGCACATGCCCCTGGAGTTGCGGCTTTTCTCCGATGGGCACAACGGTACCAGATGTGGCCTGAAACGCGACAATTGGGGGATTTAGCAACCTCGTCAGAGCCTTTCCATCCTTCAGAGAAGCGTTTTTCCATGCTACCTGTGATTCAGTCCACCTAAAATGCTTTTGGTTGGACCACAGAGCGCCTTCAGGGACCCCGTTGTGACAGAACTCAGTAAAATCATCTGGCAGAGGCTTTGGAATAGGAAGCTGATTTGGGAGCGTGGAGATGGGCAGCGGCGAGGTGCGCGTGTGCTTTCCGAGCGGGCGGCGGAGCTTCCCCTCCGCTGTCCTCACAGCTGCTGCTTTCTGTTGGTGTGTTTAGGAAAAGCAATGTGCTCCAAGTTTAC
Organism: Streptopelia decaocto; assembly: GCF_964273445.1. Lineage (NCBI taxonomy): Eukaryota > Metazoa > Chordata > Aves > Columbiformes > Columbidae > Streptopelia > Streptopelia decaocto. The sequence continues at coordinate 3,891,500 of NC_138678.1, read as the reverse complement.
GCTGACTTCAGGTGCGTTGGGTTTGCCGTCACCCTCTTGTATGTGCACCAGGTGGGCTGCGATTCAGGTGAAACTAATTAGAGCTTGTAACGAGGCAGGAGCAGCGCGATTCTGTGAGCTGCCGCACCACGGGCTGTGCGTCCCACGGGGCTGTGTTGTACAGGTATGTGCTTTAGCTGCTTAGTTGCTGGTCTGCTTTCCGGAGTGTTCCGTGCTGATCCCTGTCACGGGTGTTTTGTCGTCCCCAGGGCTGTGTGAGCAGCCCCTGTGACGGTCACCGTGCTGGGACAGGAGCAGATCGGCGAGCAGCTGGCGAGAGGGCAGACACAGCACACCCCGGGAGGACGTCCTCTCCTCCTCCCCTCGTGTCCCCAGCATTTACCACAGGCACACCAACATTTTTAAGAAAGTGGGGAGTTTCTGCCATTATAGATCTGCTAAAATGTTGAATTCCCAGAAAAGGGCACTTTGGGTTAATACGCCAGAGCCCCTGCAAACAGTGTGCCCTCCCTCTGCAAAATCTGCATTTCACAAAGCCCTTTAATGATCAGAGAGCAACACCGCACTGCTCCGGGTCACTCTTTTAGAGGTTTTGCTGTTTTGTGGCATGTGGGGATTTGTTACTTACAGTTTCTAGATGATGCAGAAGCTTAAACGTGTAGATATGGGTCTAATTCCTGACAGTGGTAGCTCCACTCCCCAGGCAGTGGCCCAGGCAAGCAGACCTGACATGCAGTTGAAGGCTGGAGAAGTTGCTTTTCATGCTTGTAGATGGTAGAGGGACAGAAAATCTGCACTGTTTAAATGCTGGTACTGAATTATATAGGACAAAGTACGAATTGGGCACTTCTGTAATGCTGGCTGTGTCCAGAAAGACTAGTTCGCAGAACCTCATACTGGTATCTAAAATGCACTTTAGGTTATTTTATCTTTAACCCAATTGCTGCAATTTCTTTTGTATATACTTTCACAAAGTTTATTTTTGCTCTGAGTAAAAGTGAACAGGGGTGTGCAAAGATGAGCGCTTAACTTGGTGCAATACTTGTAGCTACAGACCCTTGTCCCGCGTGGTCAGTCTGTGTCTGTCTAACGGAATAAATCCAGTAACGAGCTCAGCGACGTTCTGCCCTCCCCGTCTGCACCCCGGAGAATTATGCACCATTAGCAAATGTCCGATCTATGCAAATACTCACTGAGAGCACTGTGCTTTCGCCGGCCTTTCCTCTCGCGCTTTCGGGCAGCTGCTTGTCACTGCGATGGGACACGGCTGTGATCTGGTGTGTGTGTCCTGTCGCTGCGGTGGGACACGGCTGTGATCTGGTGCGTGTGTCCTGTCACTGCGGTGGGACACGGCTGTGATCTGGTGCGTGTCCTGTCGCTGCGGTGGGACACGGCTGTGATCTGGTGTGTGTCCTGTCGCTGCGGTGGGACACGGCTGTGATCTGGTGCGTGTGTCCTGTCGCTGCGGTGGGACACGGCTGTGATCTGGTGCGTGTGTCCTGTCGCTGCGGTGGGACACGGCTGTGATCTGGTGCGTGTGTCCTGTCGCTGCGGTGGGACACGGCTGTGATCTGGTGCGTGTGTCCTGTCGCTGCGGTGGGACACGGCTGTGATCTGGTGTGTGTGTCCTGTCGCTGCGGTGGGACACGGCTGTGATCTGGTGCGTGTCCTGTCACTGCAATGGGACACGGCTGTGATCTGGTGTGTGTGTCCTGTCGCTGCGGTGGGACACGGCTGTGATCTGGTGTGTGTGTCCTGTCGCTGCGGTGGGACACGGCTGTGATCTGGTGCGTGTCCTGTCGCTGCGGTGGGACACGGCTGTGATCTGGTGCGTGTCCTGTCACTGCGGTGGGACACGGCTGTGATCTGGTGCGTGTGTCCTGTCGCTGCGGTGGGACACGGCTGTGATCTGGTGTGTGTGTCCTGTCGCTGCGGTGGGACACGGCTGTGATCTGGTGTGTGTCCTGTCGCTGCGGTGGGACACGGCTGTGATCTGGTACGTGTCCCCCCTCCCTCGTCCCCTGCTCTGTTCTGCCACGCCAGGACCACCAGGAGTGACGAGCTGCTCTGAACAGGCATGTTGCACCTTGGAAATGTCTTTGAGATCAGTTTTGATGTCACGTTATCTGCCTTACTTCATGCACCTGCAGCAACATTGTCGAAGCGTTTACAGAACTTTTCCCACACCAGTTGTAGATAAGGCTGCGAGAAGGAGCTGGAAGCGGCCGGTGGGGCTGAGGCACCACTGACCTTGGAGCTGAGTGGGGCTGCGCAGCTGTTCCTGCTCGGGGAGCAGCCGCAGTGAGGGCCAGCCGGGTCTGTGATGTGGAGCAGGCGGGATCTTGGTGTCACATTCTCTGTTCGGCTCTGAGACCGCGGGCGAGTCCCCAAACCGCTGCGGGTCCTCCCTGGAAAAAGGGGGCGGTGAAGCCGCCTTGTAACGCGCTTGGAAATCTGTTGGCTTTAGGGATCTGGCCTGGCTGGGCAGAACTGTTAGAGCCAGTTTGGACTGTAAGGCAAAAAAATAAAAGGCATGTCTTTAATAAACCCTACAAATTTCTGATTGCATAGTTTTTAATTGCTACACTATTTTTTCCATAACATATTTTGGAAACAACGTCAAGTTTTTATAAATGTTACCTGTAGTTGATACTCACGGACAGGGCTGAACTTTTAACTTTTTTGCGTCTTGTCTGGATATCTCTCCTATGTTCTAGAAGTTGGATTCTGTGTCTGCACTGAGAAATGCAAATTAAACTGGATATTTATGTAGTAGTGTACATAGTCGACGTGTGTGTGTTCTCAGAACTAGTTTAAAACAATCCCACACCATGCTTTGGGTGGTGTGCAAGCTGGCCAAAATTTGGTTCGTTATGCAGTGTACACTTTCTCAAAAAAACAACAAAAAAAGCAGTTTCTACTTTTTCTTACAAGAAATTTTTTTCATAGGATCTTTTTCAGCAAAATCAAGGGTGTGTTTTTGCAGAGCCGTAGTTGCAGTAGCTGGTCTGTCTTGCTGTGTGGCTTCGTGTCCGTCCTCTTGCTTTCTGTCTGCCCCTCGCTTGGAGAGTTGCGGGTGCGGTTCTGGTTGCCACAGGCCAGCGTGGTGCGGGGACAGCGGGACGGGGACGCGGGCACAGCGGCCCCAGGGAGGCCGGGACCCGCAGCTGTCTGTGCTGCTTTTGGGGGGGGAGCCGGGCAGGGGGCTTGGAGATGACAAAACAAAAGGAACCCTGGTTTTTCAAGAATGTGTGTGTGGTGTTAAAGGAATTTATTTAACTATGAAACATGGGAACAAATGTGCTTACATTGAGCAATGTGAATATGTTAGTTACAGGTACAGTACTTCCAAAGGAAGAGCATCTCCAAAACCCAAAAAAAAAAAGAGTAAATATGAATTTGTATTTTTTTGAAGAATGTAAAATGTGAAATAATGGTGTTTGCTTAATTGCTCATTTTGTATGAAGTTAATATTGTACTTTGAAATATCTGCAAAGAAGTGGAAATTAACTTTTTTGGAATTGAAAGCAATATTAATACTAATGGAATCCTAATTAAATGCTTATTTAAACACGGTGTTATGATAGTCTTTCCTCAAGAGTATTTATAAATTATTTGGCAGATAAGCGTGAGGATCCTTCCCCTCCATGTAGACGCAGACTAAGCCAAAGTTGCTTTATTTTGAAGTGCAAATTTAGTAAGATAAGGTATCAGTGCAACGGGAGAGAGCCGAGTCCAAGGCCGCAGCGGGGCGGGCGCTCGGCGGTTGCTCAGGCTGCGGGTTCCCCGGCGCCGCCGGCGGGGCTGCGGCCGAGCCCGGGGCGCAGCGGAGACCGTCGGTGCTCCCGGCTCGGGCCGCTCGGGGCTGCGCGGCCCCCGAGCCCCCCCGCGCGGAGCCGTCCCCGGCCGGGCCGCTGCGCAGGGCGGTGCGCAGCGCGGCCAGCTCCGCCCTCAGCTGCTCGCAGGCGGCGATGCGGGCCCGGAGCTGCCGCTGCCTGGCCTCCAGCAGCCTCCGCACGTCCGGCTGCGCCTGCGGGCGGACAGCGGTCACGGGCGGCGCCGCGGGCCGCGCTCCCCGGTACCCCCGGTACCCACCGCCCGTTCCCCCGCGGGTCCCGCCGCCGCCTCCATCCCGGTCCTGCCCGCGCCGCGTCTCCACGGCAACGGCCCGCTCGCCACGCCTCCGGATGTGCGTCACGGCCCCGCCCTCTCCGGCCCGGAAGCGGCTGTTGCATGCACAGCGTGCGGCGGGCGGCGCTGGCGGCGCTGGCTCGGGCCGGGGAGGACGCGCCGGGAGCGGGCCCGGGGCTGGGCCGTGCTGCCGCCCGCCTGCTGCTGCTGCCGCTGCCCGGCGGCGCGGCCCGGCCCGGCCACACAGGTGCGGGCGGGAAGGAGGCGGCGGGGCGGGTGGCGCGGGGCTGCGGTGGGTTGGGCCGGGGGTGCCGGGCCGCCCCGCTGACCCGCCGCTCCCGGGCAGGCTGGAGCGATGCGGTGGCGGCCGCCGCCGGGGCCCTGCGGGCGGGCGGGCTGGTGGCCGTGCCCACAGACACGGTGTACGGCGTGGCGGGGCTGGCCCAGGACTCCGGCGCCGTGCGGAGCATCTACAGCCTGAAGGGGCGGAACGGGAGGAAGCCGCTGGCGATCTGCCTGGGGGACGTGGAGCGGCTGTACAGGTCGGTGTGAGCTCCGGGAACCGGGGGGGCTCCTGCCCGGCCCCGCGGCCCGTGGGTGAGCGGCTGCCCGGGGCTCCCACGCGGCTTCCCGCGGGGGCTGCGCTGCCGGTGCTCGGTGTGTCCGGGGGGGAGCGGCCCCCTCCCCGCAGCTCCCTCCCCGCAGCCCCCTCCCCGCGGCCCCCTCCCCGCGGCCCCCTCCCCGCGGCCCCCTCCCCGCGGCCCCCTCCCCGCAGCCCCCTCCCCGCGGCCCCCTCCCCGTAGCCCCTTCCCCGCGGCCCCGTCCCCGCAGCCCGGGAGCTGCGCCGCCGCCTCTCCCCCGCTGCTGTGCCGCGCAGGTACTGCCAGGTGAACGTGCCGGACGAGCTGCTGCGGGACCTGCTCCCAGGGCCTGTGACCCTGGTCTTAAAGCGCTCAGAAGAACTAAATAAGGACCTGAATCCTTTCACATCGGTAGGTGCAGGACACAGCTCTGTGTTTTTGAGGAATAATGTGCTGTTTTTCATGCTTCTGCTCTAGTGGTTTTTATTGTAACGTGTGTTCGCTGTGCTCAGCACTGAGTGGCATTTTCCCGTTTTCCCTGTGCTGTTGTGCTCCCTGTGATTTATTTGAACACGACAGCCCAACGTTAGGGGTTGTCTTATGAAGACGCGTCTCTCATATCGCTGGTTCAGCGAGCGCTGGCGTATTGATGCTCTGGAGTATCAGCTTTAAGTCTGGGGGCTTTAGGCAGCGCAAGGTTAAAGACGTTCACGGTGTGTAACACTGTGTTCTCTTCTTCCTCACAGCTGGTGGGTGTTCGGATCCCAAACCACCCTTTCATGAGGGAGTTGGCCCGAGCTTGCCCTGGACCACTGGCCCTGACGAGCGCCAACATCAGCTGTCAGGCCAGCACGCTGACGGTTTCGGTAAGGCTGGGTTTGCTGCTGAGCGATGTTACTGCAGCAGCCTGTTGGAGAACCAGGCTCTCAAACTGGGAGCCAGCTTTAGCGATAAAACATTAATTTCTTAGCTATTGTATGTTTAAAAATTACATGATCTGTAGTTGAAGCAGCCTGCAGACTCTTATCTACATCCCCTCAGGAATTCCAAGAGCTGTGGCCTCAGCTGTCCTTAATCATCGATGGAGGCCCCATAGGGGACATCCAGAGCCCCGAGTGTCGCTTGGGGTCGACTGTGGTTGACTTGTCCGTGTCGGGGAAGTTCACCATCATTCGTCCTGGCTGGTGAGCGCTGCTCAACGTCACTGCGGCTTTGTTCTTGGTTCAAAACGCAGTACCGCATCTGGTTGATTGGTCTGTCCCAGAAAATGCAATTTAATCCATTAAAACCCTTTTTCTGACGCTTCTGTTTCACCCCACAGTGCACTGGCATCCACGGTTGAAATCCTGAGGCAGAAGTATGGCTTGATACCAGAACCGGCTGGAGAGCCGGGGCCCTGAGGAGGCTGTGGAGCTGGGCACCGTGTGCCCGCGCGGTTGGAGACGGGTATTCGTGGCTGCTTTTTGTAAGGTCAATGCGTTGTGTTGAGGTTATAAACAAATTCTTATACAGAAGTATGTTTTTTAGGAGTGTAAGGAGTGATAGCCCAGGCCAGCGAGAATGATATCTCAGGCTGGAAAATCACCCCTGTATGTATGATGTGTGAATGTTGGGCCTGGGCGTGTGAATGAGTGGGTCAGAATGGCACCCACAAGATACGCATGGGAACGGGACTGAAAACAGTTACAAGACAAGTCACTGTGTGTTCGGAATAACATTTTCTTGGTCCGGGCCTGTATCTATAAACCTGTGAGTTGAGAACTGTTAATTAAAGAGGACTCAGCTCTGCCTGGCTCTGCTCTCGCCGTTAACAAGAGCTCTGTCTGTGTCTCTGTGCGTCTGCCTGCGTGTCTGTACGCGCCGTTCTCATCACCGCACCTGGTGCCGCTGTGACCGGGCGCTGCTGCAGCACCTTTGTGTGCTTGGGCCTCTGCGATCCCCGTAACGAGTCCCACCTGCGTCTGGCAAAGAGGTTTGGCAAAGCTCTCGCGTTGCTCGTGCACCAGCCCTGCTCTGGGGTGACACCCGCCCCGCTCTGGGGACAGCAGCGTCACCTGCAGCAGCTGTTGCACGTCCTGCTCCTGCTGTATTCACGCCTCACCATACGTGGCTGCCACAAGCAGCACAGAGCCGGTTCTGAAAGAGCAGCAAGAAACATCCCCCTGCTCAGGTGAGTGTTTTTTTGTAAAACAGGGAAGCTCGTGTTCGTCCTCTGTCTCATTTGTGTAGGGGACAAGTGCTGCTGGAGCCTGAGCTCTGCACGCCTGGGACTTGCTCTGGCGATCCTTCCTCCCTCTCGCTGGCTGTCATCTGCTGGCCAAGGGGACACGTTTTAATCTCATTTTGTGGGTGCAGTGAGCGTTGTGCTGAGCCAGCGGTGCTGTGTTCACAGGCTTTTTCCGAGTGATTTCTTTCATTTACTTATGCAGAGGACGCTGCTGTGGTGACCTCGCGCGGGCAGGCCCTCGCGCCTGAGCGCCAGCAGGGCTCGATACTGATGGACACATGAATCGCTCTGTTCAGCCCGTCATGCCACAACTATCTGCTGTCATTTTCTCTCAAATCGTCCCCTTCAGGCGACTGGCAGAGGTCGGGCTGCGGGGGTGACGCTCCGGGGAGGAGGGAAGAGCTTTCTGTTTCTGTTCCTGGTGCCAAGGACGAGGGTACTGGACAGGAATCTGCGAACCAGTCACTATGCTGTCACTCTTCTCCCTCTGCGAGTTCCCTGCCTCTAGAAACTGCCTTTCAGGCTTAATGTGTAGACTGGCAGCTGGAGGAGCTGAACGCTGGGCAGAACCAGCTAAGTAAAAGCTATTTGGAAGTGATGAGCAGGGGCGCATGGTGTAGGGGTTGGTATAAGGGAGCCCCGGAGCCAGCGGCCGTACGGTTGCTTAAGCGCATTAATAACCGTGTGCCGCGCAGGGGCCGCGCTGTGGCGCAGATGGCAGCAGCGTGCGGGGCTGGCAGGACGCGCTGCCGCTCTCCTGCCCACACGGGTGGTTTTCCCAGCGTCTGAGGGCCAGGGCGGGGTTATGTGTCTTTATTGCTCCATGAGCAGCTGTCGCAGTCGCTGCTAATGAACTGTGACACACACAGAGCTGACCCCAAAATGATGTCTTCACAAAACCCGCCTGTCTGCGGAGCTGCTGCTGTGCCGGCTCAGGAGCAGCCGGCGGGTGAGTCGCTGTCACCCGCAGACGGTGCGTGAGGGGTCTGCGGGTGCTTCCCCTGCCCCAGCCTCTGCTCTCACCTCCTCTTTTCAAATTAGAAATCCTGCAGGACAGAGGCACTGGGGGAAATAAAGGCAGGATCGTTGCCCTCCATCCTCCCGCGGTGCTGCCGGGTGCTGCTCCATGCAGGGGGTGTCACTGGGGGGTGTAGGCGCTGTTGGGGTTCACAGGGACGTCTCAGCACAGCAAGCGATTTCCCTGCTGCTGCTCCATTTGCACGGTGAGCTTCCCCCGCGCCTCGTCCCCCAGCTCATCAGCTATTCATTGATCTCCGCCGGGCTCCTCTAGCGCTCATTCATCACTCTCGCGTCCGCCATCCACTTTCCAAATGTTTCCTATTTTTCCGGTGATGTATTTCTCTGTTCAGACAAGCTAATCCTGCGCCATCAATAACCGGGGTGCAGCTGCGCTCCTGACCTGGTGCGCGCTGGGAGCGCTGCGGGCCGGCTGCTCAGGATGCGCTCACAGCCGGCGGGACGTGCTGGCCGGACAAACGGCTTCTGCTGGAGCGCAGTCGCCTTTTTGCATCTTGTAGGTAGAACCATAAACACCTTCACGAGCCGATTCACGGGAGCAGCGCAGATCAGGGTGACTCCTGTGTTCGCAGCCCTTCTGGAAATCACATCGGCATGAGCGCTCAGAGCAGGAAAGATGTGGTTTGCATTTTAATTAGCCCTTGCCCTCCAAATAAAAATGAATCTTTAGAACCTCATTAGCAGAGCCACTTCAAGCTGGTACAGCGACGATTCAAATGAGCAGCACCAGAGCTCAGTTCGTGCTGTTGTCAGAGGTGAAACCGCTGAGTGTCCGACCCCTCCTGTCCCCGTGAAGCTGTTGGGGAAGGACACTCAGGGGTTTGTGTTTGGAGGTCTTGGCCGAGTGACCGGGTCTGTCTGATGTGCGGCATTTGCTGGGTAACTCTTGCTTCTCAGCTGATCTTATCTGCTGATGTACTGAGTGCTTCCCATCACAATGTCATCCTTGCTGCTGCGGTTGGTGGCTGAAAGCCTGTGGCTTTTCATACCCTCTGCATGGCAGAGGGGGCTGTGCTGAGAACTCCTCGCAGCTGCTGTAGTTAGAGCACCCCTTATTGTGGAATTTGGGGTTTCCTTTGGAGTGCTGTAGGAAGGGGGACATAAATTAGAGCAGCCCAGGAATAACTCTCATTACGGGAAGGTGCCTCAGAGAATGCATTTAATTACTTTAATATTTTTTTTACATATTTTTCCCTGAGATCCCGCTGGTCCCGGCCAGGAAGGACGTTTCCTCCATCACCACAGATATCTGCAATGCCACTTCTAAATGCCCTCGCTCTACTGCACAATACAGAGCAAAGAAAACCAGGCTTGGGCTAATTAAGCCGCAAACATAACATTGCAATTTGTAGCTGATTAAATGTTTCCAACAATGTTTATGTTAATCTCCTGATATCTTTTCTTATAATGCCTTGACCGGGAGATGGTCCAGTGCAGGGAAACACGTCCAGATGGAGAATGGGCTGCTGCGCCAGGTGCTTGAAGCTGGGAGTGAGGGTTTGTCACTCGCGGTTGCAGCCGGGAGAGATGATGGTGTCCACGCAGGACATTTTGGTACATAGAGGGGGCTGCTGAGCTGCAGGTCTCGTTTTTGCTGCAGGAATCAGTCTGCCTGTAGCAGGATGGAGGTGTGGAACAGCGCATGGGAAGCGGCATCCGTGAAACTGGGGCTTTTCCGCCTTTTGCACGCACTCCTGAGCCAGGTTTGCTGTGGCGCGAGGAGGCTGCTGGTAAACGCTCCTTTGGGTTTGTCTCTAGAGACTGGAGGTGTCTGTTGCAAAAGCCCAGTTTCCTTTTACATGCCGCACACGCATATCTGTTCGTGCTGCCCTCCAGCTCCTCGCAGCTGCAGGGCTGGCAGGATGCCTGGCGCATCTCCCCAGGATGCTGAGTTAGGGGATTAGTTTGCAGAAGCAGAGACGATAGAGACAGAAGGGACCTCGGGGCCATCTGGAGAGTTCCCTTCCCAGACCGCGCTCCCTCTCCCGAGTCACTCAAACGCATTTGTCAGATTTGCTCTAGGCTCCCTTTTCCGAAGGAAATTCCACTTGGCTGCTGCTCATCTTCTTCCTTCTTTTCCAGGTCCTTAAAAACAATGTTTATTGGGACTGGGAGTTTTCAGGGGCTTGAGGGTGATCTGGTGTGTGTGTGCCCGTCTCTTCTCTCCCTTTTCCAAGCAGGCTGTGATTTCCCTTTCTGGTGCTGGCACCGTGGCGGTGGCTGCGCTGAGTCCCTGGGGAAGGGGTGGCAGCGCAGGCCGAGGTGGGGATGGGACAGGGACGAGGGTCCTGGGGTGTCACCAGAACCGGGCGGACAGCGCTGGCCAACCCGTGCAGGGAGGAGAGCTGCAGAGGTCAAGGAGTTTTCACTGCGGAATTGTTAAATTAACTATTCATTTAATTATACTTTGATTAAATTAGATTTATTTTTTTTTTTTTTTTAATTGCATCAGCAAATGATTCTCTGCATAATTAATGCCGGCTGATTCTGCTAATTTGCTGAGGGGACGGAGGTTGCGAGAGCAGCCGGAGCCACGTGGTGGCTCCCAGAGCCGGTGCTGCCCCACAGGAGAGGGGACCCCAAGAACCCCCATCCCTGGGGTGTCCGGGACGGGGGAATCACTGGATCCATCCCATCTTTGCAGCAAAGCGATCGATTTCTGTTCATGACCCCGCTCCCCATTGACTCTGCCCACACACAGTGTGCCGCTGCAGCTCCGTCAAGGGCAATGATTTCGTTACGCCGCGACACAATCTTCGTGTAATTGCCCGTTATGATGAGATTTCGGGGGGAGCGGGTGGTCCTGAGCCTGCAGGAGCTCGCTACCTGATCAGGGCGGTCACCGGACCCTGCTTCTTCTTGGGGACAAACCCCTAAGTGTCCCCTGCTTCTCGGGGACACGCGGGACACACGGAGCTGTTGCACTGCGGGCTGGGCTGATGTTTCTCCTGCTGAGAAACAAATTTATTTAACCTTAGATGAATCAGGAGAACGGGAGACTCTTCTCCGAAACGCCGTCATTCAAACCGCTGCACCTGGGATTATCCCCACCTGAAAAGCAGGTGGCGAGAGCAATTAATTCCCCGTGCTCCCATGTTAATTCTGCAGCCGCGCAGGTCCAGCGTGCCCGTGTCCAGCGGTGACTCTGGGCAAGGGGCGCTGGGGCGGGCGGCCTCGTCCCCCTGCTTTCTGCAGAGCTGACCATCACAAGATAATCAGTTTTTTCCCCTTGGTGAGTAGTCGTGTCCTTTAAACACCCCCAGGCTCTGACCAGCCCCCCGAGGCGTGGAGAGAGCTCCGCTACCTCCGGGTGTCCGAGGGGAAAAGAAGCGGCGAGTCTAGTGGGATTTGGGCTTTTAATCGTGAAACATCATCTTTTAAAAACTGCAGTGTGAGCGGGACAATGGGTTTAATTATTCTGAGCATGTTTGGCCGAAATCCTGTGCCAAGAGGTCCCGTCCCCTGCTCCTGCAGCCGGGACGGTGCCGGGGGTGAGCGGGGGGTGCAGGACGGCGCGGGCTCCACTTGTGCCTGTTGTGCTTAACGCCGCCACGAATCGCCTCTTAGAAATGATTCCAATTAGGCTAGCACGTCTCTTTGTAATCTGGATCCCTGTTGTGCTGTCAGACTCAATTCAAATTTAATTTGCAGAAGGTGTATGTCGGGTAGCTTTTTTCACTTGGCACAAAACCGGGAGGAAGATAACATCGGTGGAAAAAATAATACAAGTTCATATTCTTCTTACCTTAAGGAAGGAAAAGAGGTGCCAGAAAACTTAGCCAAATTTGCATTTTAATGGGAAATGTTACAAGTGCCTGCTCCGGGAGACACAAATTGCTTTCTGGATGGGACCCTGACTTTATACCAAGGTGCGGGGAATTAAATTGAGCAGCCTCTGATGAGATGAAAGGGATAAGTAGAAACACAAGCCAGACGTGAGGACGGGGTGGGCGCTGGTGGTGGTGGCGGCCGCCCGTTCCCACCGCGACGGGGGACACGGGCAGGCGGGACGGATGGACAGGTGGACGGACGCAGCTGGGGGTGTCGTGCTGGGGGCTGTTTGCAGCGAAACCCCCGTGTTTCACACCCGAGGGACCCCTGCTCTGCTGATGTCTCCTCCGCCCCCATCTCTGACTGTTCGGTGTGGGGCAGCTCGGGCTGACGGGCTCCAGCGGCGGCTCCGCGACACCAGCGCGCTGGCCCGGACCTGCCCGCGGGGACAAACGCTGCGCCCAGCAGAGGCTGCTGTTAATTTATCAGCATCTTCAAGCTCTTTGAAGATGAAAACGCGGCGCTGTGCTGCCGAGTCTTATCTCTGGCAGCACCCGTCACCTGCAGCCCCTCCTGGCGCGCTCTTGAGCACGGGAAGAGTCTGCGGAGCCGCAGGGATGGACTCGGGGTGCGTTGTGTGTCTCGTGTGTCCTGCAGCTCTGCTGGGCTGGGGCACCGAGCGCCTTCTGCAGCTGCTGTGCTGCTGTCTCACCCTTGCACCTGCAACAAGAGGATCTGTGAGCTTGTCTTAACGTCTCTGGGTTCCTGGAGTCTCCCGCTGCTGCTGGGATGTCCCAGCGGTCCCCAGCCTGGGCCCTGCTCCTCTCTTTGTGTGCACAGCTGCCCCACTCAGGGAATACATTCCAGTCTACACCAGGGACGCATTTGGGGGATTTTCCAGCCTCTTAACTTGTTTTTCGGATAATTTCATTGCGCTCGCGGGTAGCTGGTTTTGAGTACATGTTGGATTTTTTATATTGGCAGCACCATAGGCAAAGAGTTTTATTGGCATCAGATATCCTTGTTATTAACGACCAAGGTGTCTGAACCTTGACCATTAATAATTCAAGCACCTTAGCTCACCAACTATTTATTTACTTCTAAAAGTAGCTGGTAATTATTTTCTCCCGGGGTAGCCGGTTCCTGGGGTTCGGTCTCTCTCCTGTTGTCAGAGCGGTTGTGCGCAGTGGATGGGTTGTGCGTTCACAGTGTTGCATGGCGAAGGCATCACTCAAACAAGCAGACAGTGTGTTTATTTGGGATGCTTCCAACCCAGTAAAATGAGCAAACCCACCTCTGCTAGAAGCTCAACCAGAGCAGATGTCCTGGCACCCACGAGGCTGCTCCCCGCGGGGAAGCGGTGTCGCTGTCCGGAATCCAAAGCGGTGATAAATCGTAGGTGACCTGCAGTAATTTATTACTGCCTTGTGCAAAACACGGCTGTTTCTCCGGGCCGGTTCCTGGGCACCTGCCTGAGATCGCAGCAATTCCAATCTTTAGCATCGTAATGGGTTTGTCATGCATTAGATGATGCCGCTTCGGCTTGGACAGCCAGGCTTGCACCGTTCCCAGCAGCGGGGATGCTCGGTGCCGAAACACAGGAGGGATGGGGACCCATCCTGCCGGTCACAGGGGGAGAAAAGACTTTCTAAAAGAAAGAAACCCCCACTTCTCCTGATACTTCAATTGCGAGGCAAAATTTACATTTTGATTTTGGAAATCGATAGCAATTCACAAATAATTCTCCTGTGCTGCTACAGGCCATCCATCAGCTTTGGGTCTCTGCTCGATAGAAGCCATTATTGGCTTTTGTTTGTTTGTTCAATATTAGTGGTTTGTTCCCCTGTTCTCCGGGTCTATGTTATAATGACAAATTACAGACTCATGGCCTTTTTTTCCCACATAGTCTTAGGAAATGCAGATGGATGGTGTCATTATGGTGCTGCAGCAGCAGCTGCAAACATCTGGGGTGAAACGGTGCTGAGTGGGGCACGTCCCCATGCAGGTGACATGTTGTGACGTGCTGGAGGAGCTGGATGGTGATGGGCTGCACCATGCCAAGCGCTGAGTGCCCATTTTGGGGGCATTTTGGGTAGTTTCGGGGTACAGATTGGCCGTGCAGAGCCCGTGGGGGCACAGGAGGGTCCCAAGCTGGGGCTGGGGGGGTCACTTCAGGGAGTACCCAGAGCTGAAATCATCCCTGACCCGCTGGGCTCTGCAGGTACAGGGCTGTTTGCCAGCACTGTTATGGGCAAATTACCTGCGGAACACCTTTTTAATACTGAAAGAAATAACTTGATTAGTAATTATTGGTGCAGAACACTTGGGAGCCTGTGCATAAGGCGAGGACGGGCTGTTTCGCTGGAGCTGCTTGTCAGTTTTGTCATCTAATTATAAGACTGTTCAGTGCCAGGATTCTGGACAGAGAAAGGAAAAAAAAAACCCTCGATGTAATTGTATTGGTCATATTTTGTAGCCACTAATTACTTGCTTAGCAATTAATGTTTCTCTTGCTGGCAGGGGAGCTGTCGCAGCCTTGGCTCGGGACACACAGCTCGGTGCTTCTGGTTGTCCAGCTTTGCAGGGCCAAGGGCTCAGGTGCCTGTGGGTGTTGTGGTCTAAGGGAGAACCCCCAGAATTAATCTGCCGAACCCCCAGAATCTGCTGAAACCCAGAATTAATCTGCCGAACCCCCAGAATCTGCTGAAACCCAGAATTAATCTGCCGAACCCCCAGAATGTGCTGAACCCCGATGCTGCGGATCCACCAGCGCTGCTCTGCGGGTGCAGGGGAGGAAGGGAACACGATCCTGGAGAGAGGAGCGACAGGCACCGAGTTATTTATTGTTCACTGTTTGCTTTTAACAAGCATCATTCCAGCGTATTAATTGTGGCAGGACGTGAGCTGGCTGAGAACTGATTAGGACCCCACCATCTAAGTGGTCAAACAGTTAAGTACCTATTTTACGCTCTCTAAACAGACATGGTGATTTTTCTCCTCGCGCACTGTTTTACACCAGCTTAATTCCAGCAGTAAATTGAAATCAAATGAAAAGCAGCTCTCAGCCCAGGAGGCTTTTCTGGTGTGTGTGGGAGCAGCAGCCCCTGCCATGGAGACGCGTCCCCGAGCACTGGGTCGCATGGACAGACCGGCGGACAGACGGACAGGAGAGCTGCGCCTGGGTCTGTAGTTGTTCCCATCTTGTCAATGTGCTTCTAAATCAAAATCTTGATGTGAACTTTAGCAGCGTCTATAAATTCCTCATTTATCATTATCAAAGATATGTCAACATCCAAAAATTGATTTATAGCTGGTAATTTAGATCGTGGATTGTCTCTGATACAGTAAACTATTCATATCCAAAGCCCGTCACGCAGATTTCTACTTATTAGGAATTAATGACTCATAAAACAGGGCCAGAAGAGGCTGTTAGTGCAAATGAAGGGAAGGCTGTGACTGTTGGGGTTTCCCACCTGAACAGGTAGGAAGGAGCCCCCGATAGCCAGTGAATTGGGTCCATCCCCCTTTTGAACAGCCCAGGCCTGCACCCCAGGTGCTCTGCTCTTAAATTTCACTCTACATATGTTAAATCTCCAGTTCTTCTCCATGCTGGCAAAGCTTTGAGGTCCTTTATCTCCAGGAAAGACCATCTGCTGCTTTAACACCATGGAAACGGCTTTCAGCAGATAAAAACTTTAGTTTATCATTTTAATTCAGCAGCAAATGCCATGAAGTCAAAAATTTATTGTGCAGTTTTTACCAGGTATTTCACTAAGTCTCTAGTATGTCTGTTGTTTGTTCCTAATGTTGTAGTGATTTTGCAGTTGCGTAAGTACCACAGAATTGACATTATATAGCGAGACAGATTGTCCTGTCTTGAGCAGCATCTCATAGTAAACTAGCAACAGCTGCTAAATTGATAAGCTGTGTTGACATACCTTCATAAATAACATACTAAGTCCCAAAATAAAACTCTTCTAACATCTAAATGCAATCAAAGCTTAAATCATCAGCTAAACACGTTGGCAGATGCCAGGCTATGGTGCTGTTGGTGGGTGCTGGGGCTGCAGCCCCTTGGCTGAACTGGGGTCCCTCTGTGGCTGCGTAGGGACCACGGGGGTCAGGTACCAGCGCTGGTGAGGTTCGTTATTGTGGCTCGTTAAGTGAAGAACGTGGGTCCCTGCAAATCCTGCTCCTGGGGAGGGCGGCAAAGCCGCGGCCGCTCTGCTCACCCGCTCGGCCGCTGCCGGGACGGATCTGCCATGGGGCGACGCCGCGGAACCGGCTGCTGGTCTGAGACCGCGGCGCTCCCAGCCCGCCCTGCAGTCCAACCGGGAGCAGCTGCAGCTGCTCAGGGCAGCAGCGGCTGCTGCTCGTGTCTCCGTGTGCTCTGTGCGGGTGGCGGCAGCTCCCGCAGCACTGTCATTGTCACTCCAGCGCGGGCGCCGTGTGTGCTCAGCGTGCGGACGGGGCCACCGCAGACCTTGGTCTGATGGGGACGGAGCCTCCTGCTCGGCTTTGGAAGGGGGAATGACTGACAGTCGGTTTGTATCAGAACGTCTATGAATTGTTGGGTTTTTTGGTTTCGTAGAGGATGCTTTGCATTCCAGTGCCTGATGAATAAAACCTCTGCTCACCCGCTGTGACAAACTATTGTATTTTGGTTAAAATATTATGGAGAGATACTGATGTGAGAGAATGTGCAACATTATCTCTAATAAGCATTTATATTTCATAATATGAATTAATTTAAATCTTACACTTAAACCAAGTAGCTAATTACAGGCCTTTTAACTTAATAAAGATAGAGTGCGGAAAGGGATAATATATATGGTAATTATTGAGTTAAGCAGGATGTAATGTGCATCTGGGGCTTGCTCAGGACGTTCTCAGTCAATACTTAATTACTGCTCTCTGAAGTCTCCGTGGCACCTGCTCGTGCTCCCGCTCCCCAGACACGTCCCTGCCTGATGTACCTGGGTGAGATGCTGGTGCTCCGGGTTGCCGTGAGTGAGCGTCATTCCCAGCATCGCGCAGCCCTTACGGTAACACAGAGGGAAAATGTATTTAGCAAGGCTTAAGGTCAGGTTTTGAGAGTTAACAGTTACAAGGTCGGGAACAGAGTTCCAAGAGCAAACAAAACACAAACGGCAGCGGCTCCGCTCACAGGGTGCTGATGCTCCCGCCTGGGCTGCCTGCAGCCGCCTGCTAATTACACTTGATGCCAGTGAAAATGAAGGTGGTGCTTCTCGCACCTTCCTGTGGGGTGGGGATGGATGGAAAGCCATCTCAGACCTGACTGCCATGTTCCCTTATGGGATGTTTGGTGAGGCCAAACCTTTGCTGTGGCCCCAGAGAGCCGCCGGCAGTGGCTGCAGCCGTCCCGGCGCGGTGGCCATGGGCTGACAGCCCATGTGAGCTCAGTGACTGGCAGGCAATGGGACTCGCTGGCGGGGGAAACTGGAACTTGACACAAAGCCAGACGTGTCCGGCTGGAAAGTTCTGGCTTGTTTGGGAAAAGCCACAGCGATGCTGTAGCACCTGAGTGAGCTGGATCTGAGTGAGCTGGATTATGAGCATCCCAGCCCAGGCTCCCGCCGGCGCCTGTCCCAGCCCTGCACAACCTGGCTCTGCCCCCACCCCTTCCACGGCAAAACGCTAATTTCTGCCTCAGCAAGAAAAGCCACTAATTGTACATGAGCCCCTTCTGTAATACTTGATTTGTGCTTCACGCAGCGCCCTGCACAGGGTTTGAACAGGGATGAAAGCCCCTTTTAGGAGGAGAAGCCGTGTGATTAGCGGCTCTTCCTTTTCGCTCAAGTACTGTGCTGGCTGGCAGCTGCTCTGTGCCGCCGATAATTATATCAAAGCCTGGGGTGCCATCAAGGGTCTCTGACCATCTGCAAGCAAAGAGCTTCTTTCCAATTACTAGCACTGGCATCTCCTGTCCTCTTTGGTCTGAGCTGATGTTTGCTGAGGGATGCTGGAAGAATTAGTAGATGTATTTCTCTCTAATCCTGTCCCAAGTGACAGCAAAATCAAACTAAAAAGCACCAGATCGTGTGCTGTTGTTTTAGGCAATAACCCAGTGATATTAATGAAGGGTTTTATCATTCTGGGGGCTGCACTGATTTAGAGAACGAAATATCCAAGGTAACAAAGCTGGATGTATTAAAAGCTTAACAGCGTGATGTTACAGCACCGCAAATGAACTTGTCTGGGCTGTCCCGCTCCTTCCCAGACCGGGGCTCCTGCAGACGGGTTGTCCCCCCTGGGGGGATGCAGCGTGGTGGGGCTGCTGTGGGCTTCCAAAAGCCAGGAGACCATTTGTCACTGTCGGTGCTTTGGCTTATATTTGATGAGCCAAATAATATGAATGAATGGACTGTATTTGCGAAGGTGGTGCTTCTGCATTTCAAACTGGCACGAACAAGCAGCTTTGGGGAAGAATTAGCAGGGTGTGGATGTTTCTGAGAATCTTCTTCAGTCTTTGCTCCTCTTTCCCGGCAACAGCAGCAGCTCTCAGGCACCTCTGCTCTCTAATCTAATCAGTCCTAGGGAAACAGGATTTGCCGCAGTGTCTCACCACTTTGGTACCCACCAGCAAAGCAAATACCACACATATTTTGTGAGCGTGGCCAAAAGCTATCCCTGCACCTTTTAATGTAGAGACAGGGTCTCCAGGGCCTGGACCTCTCCCTGCTCGTGCTGCTGCTCTGAATTACGCGGCTGCCGGCTTCGGGCAAGGCTCTGGCTGGTGAGTTTGTTGGGGTAGAGGAGGAGTGGGGCGGGGGGAGCCCGGCCGAGCCTATGGGGCTGTGCCGGCCTATGGGGATTGGGGGTAGAGGCTGCTCGGTGAGGACTCGCTCGTCCAGCTCTGGCTTCCAGGTGGCAGATAGAGCTCTAAATTGCTGCTAAATGATTACTCAGTTTCTGATGGACCTGGTCCAAATGCCACGTTCCCAACTACATCACACGTGTTTTCCAAGCAGGAACCAGACAGGGTGGGAAGGCAGGGGAGATTTGATTAGTCCTGTTAGAGCTCCATTATGAGAGCTCAAGCGATGGGAGGTGATGGTCCCTTGGGGCCCGTCTGCCTGTGGAGTATGAGCCTGGCAAAGCTCCGGCTCTGGGTCCAGCTCCTCGTCCCGGCTCTGCCGGGCTGGTCCAGGTGGGTCAAGGCTGCAGTGCCACAGGATGCACAGGGACACACAGGTTTTCTCCTTTATGATTCTTGATGAGGAGATACAACGCCGATTTCTTCTTTTAATGGAGTCTCTGATGTTAATGTCCTCCCTGCAGTCAGCTTAAGGTGCTTTGGCCTGCTTTACTCTAACAGAGGATGATTGAGAAGCGTCTGGCTGCTCCACAGTTGGTGTCCTCACATGTCTTGCCATGCCAAGAGGCACTTGCGTGTGCAAGAAGGTGTGAAATGCAGCTGGACGGAGGACCCTGGGGACGTGCCCATGGCCCTGCTGGGGATGTGCCTGTGTCCCCGCTGAGGCCGGGGTGCAGGGCAGCGCGGGCGTGGAGCCAGCGCGGGGGTCACCGACATCCCTGTGCCGCGCTCAGCCCCGAGCGTCTCTGCGTCAGCACGGAGCAGCTCCCTGCGCCGCAGTCTCGTTGCATTAACGAGGCACTGTTTCTGCATTTTAAGTGTGCGTTCCTTGGTATTGTCCTGCCTCTAAATGATCCTGGAAATGTATTGTCTACTTAACGACCTTTTAATTAAAAGTCAGGGATATTAGAAAAGAGAAATCAATTCCTGTCACAATTAAGACCTGCTTTGAACAATTGCAGCGTGTTTCAGCGAAGGATCCTTTCTGGACTTATTGATCTGTATTGTCATAATGTCTGCTTTATTACCGTGGCTCAGACGGTCTTAAATGAATATTTCGCCTGAATTATGCATGTCATCTGGCAGGCACGGGGAGCTGCTGCCACTCGGGGTCGGTCCCGCGCCTGCTCACCGGAGCTGGGCTGAGCGGCCTCGTCCGCACGGCGTTGAACTGATCCAGGAGCACGACGCTCGCATCGAGGGCCCGGTGTCTGCTGGGGTGAACCGGGGAGCCTCGGGTTTGCAGAGCTGGGAACACCCTCAGAGCCTGGAGACACCCGCGGCGAGTGGTACCGGGGAGCAGAACCCAGCAACCGGAGTGTCCTGCAGCCGGTGTGATGCTGCGTGTCCCTGCTGATGGGAGCAGGACCGCGCTGGAGCCTTCCCCACGTGTGGCCACAGCTCCCCCAGCCACCAAATCCTTCCTCTGCCTCCCCCTCTCCCGAAAGGGGCTGCAGGGAGGTTTCCATCACTCTCCTCTGTGGAAGCGATGGTGAGTAGGAGGCTGATTAATCGAAATCTACCATGATGAAGGACCTTTGTAAAGGCAGAAGATGTCCCAGTTATGGTTTCTCTGCCCTTTAAAAGTTCTTGAAAACTAGGGGGCCTTGGAGGAAAGAAAATTGATTTTTCATTGTACCTTGGGGCAGAAAGTAAATTCAAAGGGGCCCTGACATGAAAGGTCAGAGTCTCTGTTGCTGCAGCTGATAACGAGATCTCTCACAGATAAATCAAAACACCTGGATTTCACTGCAGAGGATCTACTGGTTTAACCCAAGATGCTGAGATGAGGAGGAACGTGCTAAAATCCCGTCTTCCATTGACAGGAGCTGGGCAGCCCGAGTGCCACAGCCCCCGTTATCCCGGGGCCTCGTGCTGCTCCCCTGCGTGTTCTGCAGCCCGGCAGCCCCTCGTTCCACCGTGGCTCTCTCTCTACACCTCCTGTCCTCCAGCAGCGACTCCTGCAGCTCTTTCCTCCTCCCGCTCCCCCAGTCCTGCAGCCGCATTGCCCAGGGGCTGGGGAAGGACCCCACGGTCTCCATCGTTTCTGGTAAACTGATGGTTGCAGCTCCCAAGGCTGCAGTCTGCTAGATACCATTTGCTTTGTGATAAATAGGGGTCACGTAATAAATTCTGTCTCTTATTAATGCTTTTAATCTGCAGATCTCAGGAGCGCTTAGGCAGGGAGAGATGAGCCGGAGAAAACCAGGAGAGACAGAGGTGCTCAGAAAAAAGCGAAGAAGCAGAGGAAAGTGAGTAGGATGAACTCTTTACCTCTCTATCCCATTAGCACGTTCAGTGCAGATTGTGAAATCCTGTTAGGAGCAGAGCGGGAAGGCGGCGCGGGCTGGCGGTGCCGCGCGGTGGCTTTGGGGACGCCCAGCCCTGCCCGCCCCTCGGGGCAGCCCCAGCGTTGCTCTTTGCTCCTCTCGCGTGGGGGTGACGTGACCCTCAGGCTCCGTGTCCCTGCCTTTGCTGTGGCCAACTGGAGAAGCTCTAATCTTGTCCTCTGCCGCTGTTGCCATTACGCAGCCTGTGATTAAGCTCGCTGTCAGCCGCTGCTGTTTACAGATAATAACGCTGCTTCCTCTCCATTCCTTCACTATCAGCCTCATTAGGAAGGTTTATGGATAAATTTGTCAGTCTGGGATTGAACAACCTCTCAAATGCATCCACTGAGCTCTGCACCCCCTGACTATGGGTGGTGACTCGGGCGACCCCGAGCTGCTGCACGGGCACAGACCAGCCCCATACCCGGTGAACCGATCTGGAGCCTGGTGGCCGCGTCCACACCAGCTCCCTTTATGGAGATGCTCCCTTTATGGAGATGCTCCCTTTATGGAGATGCTCCCTTTATGGAGATGCTCCTTTCATGGAGATGCTCTATTCATGGAGATGCTCCCTTCATGGAGATGCTCCTTTCATGGAGATGCTCCGTTCATGGAGACCCTTCCAGGAGTGCAGGCTCCACTTTTGCTGCCAGACTGGAGCCACGTAAGTGTCTGGGTTGATAAAATTCTCTCTGATGTTTCATTACAGCAGAATCTGCAATACACGCAAAAAGATGCTCTTTTTTCCACTCTTGCAGAATGAAACATTCATACATTCCCGGAGAAAGCTCCTGGTACGGGTGGTGCGTGGCCTTTCAGATACAGTAGGAACAAACTGCAGCTGCAGATGGGAACAGGTTGTTTCTACCATTTGTTATTCTTTCCTCTAATTATAATGCAGATTGGACACCCTCTCCAGCATTTCCTCCCTTTCTGTTTATTTAAGCAGAATTTTTGTGAACCTACACGGCAATCTCGCCATGGGTTGCAAGTGCACCATCATCATGAAACTGGATTTATTGCTTCCCCGAGCTGCTTTTCCCCGTTGTGCTGGCGGGCAGGAGCAGCGCTGGGATGTGCTGGCTGGGAGGGTCCCTCTCTCCATTGAGGGGACACGGCGGGTGACAGGGGACAGCGCGGCCAGCGCCTGGTTCTCCCTCTCCAGGGCCGCATCCCCGTTGTGGCGTGGGAAACCAGCTCTGCACCGAGCGCTCCGTAATTACCAGAGAGCATTAATGGAGCTGGACACACCGCGCTGGTGCCTGATTTAGAGGCTGCCCAAGGGCTGAGCCTTGGAGTGCAAAAGGCACCTACGGCTTAGCCCCAGCTGGAGTGAATTGCTAATTGTCATTTGCAAAGTATATTACCCTCTTTTATCATGGACAAATGGAAAAGACTGGCTCTGCATGGCCTCCCTGTCACCCTTACCCGTGACTAAGGGATAATTGGTGAGTGGCTTGTGGTGATTGAGTTACCAGCGAGTCCTGCGGTGTCCTTCTTCATCAGCGTGTCACGCAACTTGCATCTTTGATTGCTTAATGAGCAGGAGCCCGAGCAGCATCCCCCGGGGAAATCCCGTCACTCAGGGCGGTGACTTCAGTGCCCTCTTGTTAAGGGACATTTACTGCCACTTTATTGAGGGGCCCATAAAATTGGAAATCTCGGTAATTGATTTTAAATGGTGATTCAGCACAAAGACTTATAACGTATAGAAGCTCTTAAAAAATAGGAGAAACTGTGAAACAGAGAAATCCACACCCAAGGTGGGCTGGCACTTTGGGGTCCCCCTCAGGGATGTGTGGGGACACACGCACAATCAGGGGGTCCCCATGGAAGTGGCACCTACCGGCCTGGCACGCAGTTTGCCTTCAAATTTAGGAAGGTGTGGGTTGCAAAGTCAGTTTGGTGCTGCTCGGAGCGGTCGGGGCGGTCTGGGGAGAGCACGGGCAGCGGCGGGGGCTCCACACGGGGACAGACGCCCGTCTTTGCCATAGAGCCCCACGCAGCGTCTGACCACGAGGGGCGGCCACATGCTGCGAGCCCTTTGTAAAACATAAACAGCCTACTGTGAAATTATTCGCGACGCCGCTGAAAATGAGAATTGTAATGACAGCACTTCAAACAGAACTGCTGCAAATCTCTGTAAGTGATTTTAATGAAACCAGCCAGGAATACAAGGAGAGCAAATCAAAGCTAGGACAACTCCTTTGTTCAAATTACACGTAATTGGTATCAAAATTATGATAATGGTTGTTTGCACCATTATACTGGAAGCGTATCATCATTTCCATCACAGACCTCAGCTGTCGGAGGCTCAGACACCTGAGCTCTCCATCGGCAGTTCTGTGTTCCAGGCAGGGGCAGAGCAGAAGAACCAGCGGGGCTGGCTGGGGGTGAAGCCCTCGGTGCAAAGATGTTGCGGTGCTGCCGCGGTGCTGTGCCCGGAGGGAGCGGGCAAAGGGGCAGGAAGGACATGGGGCACCAGGGGACACCCAATTCCGCAGGGTTTGCACCCACCTCTCGCCTTCACCCGCTGCTTGGGGTTCGATTCGGGGCGCAGGGAGGACGACGCTTTGCACGCACGACTCCGGCGCTCAGCGAACGCCTTGGCTTGCCCTTCAGATTCTGTCACCAGATTGCAGCACCCGGATCCCTCCTGTCTGGCTCTAATTAATAGCGTGTGATAATTTGTCTCCGGTTGAGTTGGAATTTAATGCTGAATGGATCCTTGCCCTCAGTGAAGGGCTGGGTTTTATATTGATGATGACAGAACAGAGTATTACTTATATAAGCATAATGATGTTACGCTGCCTGGAGCTCTGGATTTTCTCAGTATATGACAAATGCAAAGCATTTAAAAAAATTAGGCACTCACTATATTTTACATTATTTTCTAGAACGTGGATTTCTGTGGGCTGCCTAGAAATCCATTAGCAAGAAATGTAAAGATGCTTAAAGGCATTTACCCAGATTAGCTGCCTTTATGTAGTCAAGGGTCTTTTATGTGATTACTTTAAAAGCTAAAGAGCTGCTGCAAAACATTTATAGTACAGCGATCCCGAAGCAAAGAATACACATCTGACAGAAAAATTAAGCTGTTAAAAACAACCGCATTGCTCTGGTTGCTTTTATTTTCAGGCAAACAACATGGAAGGTAAAAGGAGTTAATCACAGAGTATTTTCCTTCTGCAGCCCGCGGTGCAGGGCTGTGCAGCTTTGATCATGAGATGTATGGGGAAGCTTTATATTAACTTTTGCTGTGATTTCTGCTGGGTAGCAGCGAGGAGGTGGCGCAGGGACGGACCTGGGAAGGCGCCGGCTCGGCGGGGGCTGCGGCGCACGGGACGCGCTGCGGGTTGTGTGAGCGTGGCGATGCCGCTGCTTTCCCGCGCGGGTATTGACTTGTTATTCGTGTTGCTGCTGCCCGCTCTGACTCCGCATCCTCGCAGCAGAAGCAGCAAAACTCATCCCGGAGCATGTTTATGTGACATGCCCCAAACAGCACGAATTCGCACAAACATCTAGTTTTCCATTGTAAGAAAATCCTTTCAAGTGTGGAAGAGGAAGGAGAGGTGTAAAAGCTTCCGCGAGGATTCTGCCCGCTCCTCCTTTCTTCAAGGGCAGGTGTTGCAGCCACATACGAGGCCCGCGTCCTCCTGGCTCCTTTGTCCTTTAGCATAAAAAGTCATTTGTCAGCAAAAGAAACCAAGTTTTGTTTTTCAGTCCGGCTCTGGCTGTCCTCCCACTGAGACTTTCAGCTCTTTATCTCAGGAATTGATGGTCTCGGATTCTGATCCTCTTTCCTTGGTGTTTGTATTGATTTTTCTTGTTTTCCAGGAGGGTTATTTTCACTGTGGTTTCAAAACTATCTTTCTGGCTCCACTTACAGCAGGTAATAGCTCAGCTTGGAGAATTACACGTTGTCTGGGCTGTGATGGCCCCAGCTCTCTGCAATGCTCCCCTGGCAGCCCGCGGCCTGGGTGACCCCGTCTCTGCTGTCCCCACGTCTGTCCAGCTCATCTGTGGCTGTGGCGGCGCTGGGAACAAGGTGAGGGATGGCGGCTCTAAGTGCTTGGCGTAATATTTCAGATAGATGGAGAAGCTTTGTACTCTATTGTCACAACATACCCATTAATACCTTCTGATGTACCAGCAGCCAGGTCCTGCGTGTGAAAGCTGGACAGGACCGGCTGTTGTGCCCCAGATGCTGGTGAGCGAGATCCCATATATTACACCGTGTGAATTATGTGTCATATTAGAGCAATATAGTTTTAAAGGGCATCTTTCAGGCACAAACTAGCTTTTTCCCACACTTGACTGATCACACAAATAACTGTGATTAAAGGTCAAGTGCCTGGGTTTTTCTGTTTTACTCCTTAAAAATTTATATGCGAAAGAAAACCTGGAAGTTAACATAGCATGAAATTGTTATGCAGTTATGAGCCTTTGACGACGACTAAATATCACTTTTCTTCCTGGGTGGTTTGAAAAATCTCCAGTAATAATGGGTCACTTCTTCTGGTTTCCGCTCGCGGAAGATTATAAATAAATCCTGTCTTTTACTTGGAATGTGATGGAGGTTTGGCCATCCGCATTTGTGACACGGGTCCCCAGGGCTGTACCCCGGGCTGGCGGCTCCGCAGCAGCACCGCGCTGACCCACTGAGCTTTCCCGGCCAGCAGAGTGTTGGTAAATGAACAGGGATTTTCTCGCTGGTCAAACTAATGCATTTGTGCAGAATGGCCACAGCAGCAGCATCTTCCACAGCGCTGGCCAAGTGCCCCAGTTTTCCGACAGATTTATACTCAGACGCAATGCCTCCCAAACCTCTAGAAAGCAAACATGCTTTAGGTGTTAAAGGCAAGATCCCCGTGGAACAGGTTAAAGAAATGTTGCGCTTGGGTTTTTGAGCCGGTAGCTGGCTTGCTTGGGACCCTGATCCTGCAGCGACTTTCACATACGGTTAAATGTATTCACATGGGCGGTCTTGGTGACTTCAAGGAGAGAGTACTTAGAAGCTGTGGCACGAGGCAAATGAACTGCAATCACCGTATCTAATGAATCCTATTATGCAATGTGCAAATTGGAGTCTGATTGGCAGCAGGCTCCAGGAGGATACCTGCTGCGGTAAGCGTCTGCGTGTGTGAGGCACCACGGAGCTGCGGTTTCGGAGTCCAACACGGAGGTGTTCAGGTGCAGCGTTTGTGCAGACACAGGGCGCTGCCGTTCCCTGCCACGCTGTGCTTCCGTCAGCGTTCACACGGACACGTTCACCAGTTGCTGCCCCCAGCAGGCCCCACTGCACCTCCTTTTATGGCAGGTTTTGGTTTAGTTGGGCTGCCAGCATGAACCAGCGCTCAGCTCAGTGTCTGGACACATCCCAACGCTCTGGGTGCTCCCCATACCTGCCGAGCCGGCGGCTGGAGCAGTGGTACCAGCCAGCCCAAAGCTCAGCCCGTTCTGGCGGGATCGTGCGATGAGACAGAGCTGTTGGGGCGTCGGACTGCAGCCACCATTAGGCTTCAGAGTGAACACCGCCCAAGAGCACGTGCCCGCCCTCGCCACGCCCCTTCCCGCCGAGCGCCGCCGCGGATTGGCCGAGCCGGCCGGTGTCCGCGCCCCGCCCCCGTTGACAAGCGCGCGGCGGCGGCTTCCTCGGGGCGTGCGGAGTCGGTGGCGCTATGGCGACCGCGCGCGGCGGCGGCGGCTTCTTCGGGGCGCTGCTGCCGGTGCTGCTGCCGCTGCTGCTGCCGCCGGGACCGCCCCGCGCCGCCGCCGAGCAGGGTGAGTCGCTCCTGGCCGAGCCGTGTCCGTCGCGCTCCGGACCCCCGGCCGCCTTGGTCGCCCGCGGCGGGTCGGGCTGCGCGTTGCGGCGGGACCGGGCGGGCTTTTCCTTCCTCCCCCCGGTGTCGTTGCCAGCCCCGCGGGCGCGTCGGTGGTTCCGTGGGGCGGATGCGCCGTCGCTCCCCGGGGAGCGGGACCCGCGCGGGGAGCGGGATGGGGGTGATCGGGTCAGCACGGGGTTCCGGAGCCAGGGGACTCCGATGTCCCGGTCACCGGGGGCGCTGGGAGGAACGAGCTCCCGCGGCGGCCGCTGCCCGCGCAGCGCTGCCGGTGCCGGTGCCGAGCTGCCCGCGCCGCACACGGGAGCGGAGCGGCGGGAGCAACCCGCACCGCAGCCCCAACGCGGGGTGAAGCCCCGAGGTCGGTGCGCGGGGCCCCGTGTCCCGGAGCGCTCGCCGGGGCAGGGACCGGCCGAGGACACGTCCGCACGTTACCCGGTGTCACATCTGAGACACGACTTGCTGTCGGGGATTGCATCTCTGCGTGGTGGAACCGTGGATTTGGGGAAATACCTCTTCCTGCCAAGCAGAGAATTGGCTGTTTTGTGCAGAGAGGACGTGGTCATTCAGGGAAATTCCTGTTTCGAGGCAACCACCAGTGCCTTTTGGTTCCAGGACAGCAGGCTGCGGGCACGGTGCGGTTGTAGTGTTGTCTGGTGGTGTCAGAGGGATTGTCCTGCAGAGTCCCTACGGAAGGACTGCAGCTGTCCCTGGGACATCACCCTCATTAGGCTAGGGTGCTAATTGTGTAACTGAGGTCTGCTCTGGATGTGCAGCCCAAAGCTCTTCAGCGCGAGTCCTGCTCGGTGCTCATGCGGTGACGCGGTGGCCGGCGGAGCTGGAGCGGGAGCTGTTCCCTCTGCTTGGGGACCCGAGCCCTGCTTGGGTGTGTGGGAAGGGGTGGACGGCGATGAGCTTCCCAACAGGCTGGGTGGGTATTTACTGGCGTTCCCTGGGTCAGAGCATTTGCTTTCTGACATGTTGTCTTCCCTGCAGTTGTCCTTCTGGATTCAAAGGAATCACAAGCGGAGCTGGGCTGGACCTCACACCCGTCAAACGGGGTAGGTGTGGGGTGGGACGGTCCCTCTGTGCTGCAGGGATGGGCTGCCCTGGGTGCTCAGCAGTGTCTGACACCCACACGTGGAGCTGGTGCAGGGGGGTGGCAGCCGGGGGGTCTCCTGGAGCCAGGGCGGGTGGGCAGCTCGGTGCACACTGTCGTGTTGATCAGCGATGGGCATCAGAATGTTTGTCCTGTTCCAGCTAAAACTTCTGCTGGCAGAGAAGCTGCTGTTCATGAAGATATTTGTCCTTGTGTGATAGCGTGGCTGGTGTCACGTCTCCTTGGCCATCTTTCACTTCTCTGGTAGCCCAGCCCCATCTGGCATCATGCTGCATGGTGATGCTGTGCACTGCACCTTCCCAGGGACACAAAACTCGGGGCATGTGTGGGAAGTAAAGGCTCCGGCTTCTCAGTAGATCATGCGTCCAGTTCCATAATAGACTTCATTTCAGAAGGTCTGATGCTAGTGCCCTGTTCCTGGTTGTGTCTCCCTGCTTGCAGCTCTGCAAAGGTCGCGGGTGTTGTTTTGTCCAGAAGCATCACAGTGTTACTGCAGCTTGTGGTTTTGGTGCTTTAAGGACTTTTAGTGCTGATGATATAATGGCCTGTGGGTGGAGAGACTTACGATGGTCATTTTTATACTGATCTGTGTGTTTCTGCTGGGGCAGCTGGTTCTTGTGGCAGCTCCCGAGCTGTTACAGCCCTTTGTTCTTTCCCTAGTGGGAAGAAATCAGCGGTGTGGATGAGCACTACAAGCCGATACGCACGTACCAGGTCTGCAATGTCATGGAGCCAAACCAGAACAACTGGCTGCAGACGGGCTGGATTGCCAGGCGCGACGGCCAGAGGATCTTCATCGAGCTGAAGTTCACCCTGCGGGACTGCAACAGCATCCCCGGTGTGATGGGCACCTGCAAGGAGACTTTCAACCTGTACTACGTCGAGTCGGACTCCGACCTGGGCCGTAGCGTCCACGAGAGCAAGCACACCAAGATCGACACCATCGCTGCTGATGAGAGCTTCACGCAGGGCGACCTGGGTGAGCGCAAGATGAAGCTGAACACCGAGCTGAGGGAGATCGGGCACCTGAGCAAGAGAGGCTTCCACCTGGGCTTCCAGGACGTGGGCGCCTGCGTGGCGCTGGTCTCCGTGCGGGTCTATTACAAGAAGTGCCTCGCCACCGTGCAGAACCTGGCCATGTTTCCGGACACGGTGGCGGAGACGGCCTTTGCGACTTTGGTGGAGGTTAAGGGCACTTGTGTCGCCCACGCCGAAGTGGATGTGGATAACCCCCCCCGGATGCACTGCAGCGCGGAGGGCGAGTGGCTGGTCCCTATCGGGAAATGCGCGTGTGCGCCTGGCTTTGAGGAGAAGGACGGGGGTTGCAGAGGTAAAGGTGTCCGTCGTGTCCTCTGGCCGTTTTTGTCTGTCCGTGTTGCTGCCAGGCTGCTCCAGTCTGCCTGGTGCCTCAGCACAGCTCAGAGGAGCGGAATTGCCTTTTGTCAGCAATATGATTCTTTTAGTTGATTGCAGCTCCTCAGCTCACAGCCAGACCTTAATTTGAAGGGTGGCAATTGGGTAAACGGGGCGTGTTGCCGGGAGCTGCTCTGCAGCGCGGTGTTGGCTGGGCAGACGTGCCAAGGCTCTGATCACCACCAGCCACTTCCCACAGCTTTATCTGTAACCATAAAATTACTCTAGAACATTAATATCCCCATTGTCATGCTTTAGACACGAGAATTTGATGACTTTACAGCTTGCAAGGTTGTGTTTAGTGACAGCTGTAGAAATGGATCTAACCTCGACCTCAGCGGGTGTCCCTCTGCTGAACCCGCTGCGGTGACCACTCGATCTCTGTTTCGAAGGCGAGTGAGAGCCCGGGAAGGGATCGACCCTGAGCGTGGGACACCGGCTGCCACGCTGCTCCTCCTTTTCACCTCCCCAAATGAGTCCCACACACGTCGGTTCCCCGTGTTAAGTCACACGGTGCAGTAGGAGAATGAGCTTTTCCTGAGGATTCGGGTCTCCCCGTCAGGAGCTACTTGAGGCTTTTCAGATTTAAATAGTGCCGCCCGTGCCACCCTGCGGGGTGGAAGCCTTTCCCGGCGCTCTGGGTCGCGGCTGTTCGCTCGGTGCCCTCCTTAAGGAGATCTTATTAGAACTATTGAATTGAAGTCTCAGCGCTGTTGGTTGCTTCGGCGGCTGTGTGGCAGCTCGCCGTGCTTTCCCCATCTGTTTGGAGTGGGAATTTACATAGCGAGTCCCAGAAGGCTTTCGCAAATGTTTCAGGTTTCTCTGTGTTGAGTTTAAATAATTCATAATCTCTATGGAAAAATATTTGAAGTAATTTAATGGACATAATTAAGTATTTCCCCCTCTCACAGAAAGCAGGTCATTAGTCGCTCTCTGTGGAGCAGCATCTGATGTCTGGTCAAACAGTTTTTAGGGGTTGAAAGTTCTTGGTGGTTTAGCGTAGCACTAAGCGAATAGCTTTAGATGATTTCTGATGAAAGCATCCAGGGCTGCGGAAATTATTCAACAAGGACAAAAGCTCTGGAGGGGGAGGCAGGTGGACGGGGTGGGAGTTTGGGGATGTCAGAACAGCCAAGAGATGGCACAGCACGTCTGGTTCCGCGGCCGAGGTCCCCTGGCGGTGGCTCTGGAGGGCTCAGCGGGTGCGAGTCCCTTGGATTCTTCTTGCCCATTAAACTTCTTGACCACAATCTCTGCAGCAAGAATGGGCTTTATTTCCCACCAAACTGTTGAAGCTGTTTGAACTAAATCACAAAGCTCTAGTATCCCTGTAACCATGATATAAGTGCTGAAATCACCCTGCTGCTGAGAGAACATTTGTATCCTCACACTGGAATGAGGAGAGATGAAAAAGGACTAATAGGATTTACAGTGCTGCTAATTACTGCTGCAAGGAAGCCGAGCCCTCGTGCTGTCCGTCTGTCCGTGTCGCAGCACTTCTCCGGAGAGGCCCCAGCGCAGCCGACACAGCTTTGCATGTTTCTGATGAATCATTTCAGTGACGGCTCAAATCCAGCCATCTCCAGGGTGGAACCGAGCAGCGTTAGCATCTGTTTAACATCTACTCTCCAATAAGAGGAGAGGTTCTGTCACTGTAAATACACTTAACTGCTTTTCTTGTCTAATATATATCTGTAGCCAGATGCTGGTTTGCACTTACTCTGATCTTAAAACCTGTTTCCAGCAGATGCAGGGCAGGCAAGTGAGGAGTCCTCTTGCTCTGTAGCTGATTACCCGTCCATCCCCGTTTTATTTTCAGTAGCCTGCTTGGCACTGATGCCTTTGTACCCTTCATTTTACCAGACATGAGCTGTGGCCCCTTCGTGCCACCGACTTTGTGGTGCATTGCAATAGCTTTTGTGTAAATCAAACTGTGATGTGCAGGATCTGTCTGACATTTGCTGTGAAGTTGTCTCTTTCTGCTTCATCTTTCCCATCCAATCCCTTGTAATATCTGCAAGGAGAATTTCAACAAAGCCCAAGGTTAATATTTACCAGCCAGATTTGCTGCAAATGAGACAACTTCAACCAGACGTTGAATTAATATGATGGAGACCAGTTGCTAAAAATAGCTGTCAGCCACTCTTCTTTGACAGAAACGTAAATTTGTGCTGGAGTTAAGTTTCCTTCTCAATTTATTTCCCTCCTCTCCTGTTGGCAGCAGCAGGAGCCGGGTCTGCGCTGCCACGTACAGGGAACGGTCCCAGCACTGCGCTCCTCATGGTACATGATGGTCTATTAGCGGGCTGTAGCGCTTGCCTACGTGGGGATGATGCTACTGAAACCAGTTTTAGGGAGGAAATAGTTTCTAGTGCTTTGTCAGGATTTTTAATCCATGTTTTGAAGTGAACTCGATGTGGGCAGCCAGAACAGGTGTGACACTTCGGGTGCTCTCGGGCGAGGGGGGACCTGGCCAGTGCCGCTTCGTGGTCCTGTGGGACACGTGCACGGGTTTTTCCTCTCTTGCAATAAGCAGCAAGTGCTGTTGCTTTTCAGGCAGGGGAAGCCTCACACAAGAAGTCCCATCAGGGACTTGGTGGCGGTGGCAGCCCCTGGGCAGGAGGAGCAGCCCTGATGTCCCCCGTGACTGTTTGAAAAGGGGAATAGAAGAAGTTCCCCCCCTTTTCTGCATTACTGAATGGACTTTTGAGCAGCATGTCAGATTCAACATTCCACGCACAGGACACGAGGAAGATTTACCATATCTCAGGTAGAAAGCAAGAGAAAATAACAGCCCTTGGCCTTGTTCTTTTGCACCTTCGCTTATAAAGCACGTTGGTGTTCTGGGCTCCTGCTCCAGCGATGCGTTGCCCCCCAGGCAGTCTGTCCCAGCACCGCGCTCTCCTTGTGTTGAACACAAATTGACCTTGCAGTCACTTAAGCTTATAACTTGTTGTCCTAGCGCCAGCGAGCAGCGAGGACGCTCCTCTCCGAGCAGATTGTGCCTCGCTGCAGATCGCTCAGGAAAGTCAATATTATCTTTCCTGTGCTTGGCTTCTGAAACAGTAGGGGAACAAATGGATAACAAAGCCTTTGAGAAGATCATCCTGCGTGTTGCGAGTAGCACAGCACCGCAGCTGTGAATACTGTGGAATCGAATAGTTTCTTCCTTATTGCCAGCTGTTAGTTGGACGTAAACTTGGCCGCTGTTTTGAGCAAATTGGAAAGGATGCGTTTGGACAGGTGGTGCGTGGCCAGGGCTTGCTGGTGCTGGACAGAAGGTTGGGGTGGGAGTGGGAAGTGGCACCAGTAAGATGCTTTCCTGTGCATTGCATCTGTCCCACCAAGGCACCATGTGACCACAGTGTCCTTAGATGGAAAAGAAATAGTTCAACTGACAGTTACGAGAAACTTAGAATAAATTACAGCATTTTGTCATTGAGTGTGAAGAGACCTCCTGAAGCCCAAGGTCTGCTTTTCCACTTAAACACAAAAAAGATGGATCCAAACGTACAGCACTCGGGGCTTTTGATTTGTTTCATCTCTTATACATTAGCTTACAAACCTGTATGCGCTTCTGGAGTTTATTTTATCTTCTGGCTGATGCTTGAGTATTATGCATAATAAGTTTATTTCTTTTCTCCTAGGATTCTGTAGGTTGCATAAAGCACCAGGTTTTCCTTTCACCGCTGCCGCAGCCGCCGCTGTCCTGCAGCCAAACACGCGGGTTTGCGGCTCTCGGCAGGGCTGGCGCTGGGCTCACCGTGGCCGCCGTGGGATGGGGAATGGGGCTGTGTGAGTAAACCTGTGCCTGCCCCAAAGGAATAATTGCTGATGAAACTTGTACAGCAGTGTCCTTTCTGGGGTATGGTTTGGCTTTCTCCTCCGGGGTCTCGTGTTCTAGCAGAACGCAGCTGGAGCAACTTGTGACCTGGGCGAAGTGTCGTTTTGAAGGCATGCAGAGCTTTGTACCAAATCAACTCGGAGTATCTGTCCCCCTGTCCATTTGCAGCCTCTGTGGTACCTGCGATGCCTCGTGGTAGATGCTGCTTCCCATCAGTTGTGCACGTGGAACACCCATGTAAAATATGCTTTATCTTCAGACTTTTTTTGGAGTAATGGTCAAGCTTTGAGATATTTATTATTTGGGATTGCTTATTATATTGCTGTTCTCCAGTGTGTCTGAAATAGTTATGGCTGTGGAAATTGCGGCAGAGCCAGACACAGATTACTCCATGACACTTAATTTTAGAGCAAACTACTCAGAAAATTACCAGCATCACTATTTGTTTGCAGAATTCTTGTCAGGCTTAAGCTTATAGATACCTGGCTGCTGGATGAACATGCTGATTGTTGTGCTGGAATATGGGGGCAGCGAATCTTGCCCATGGCGAAGGGTGTTTGTGCGAGATCCAGCGTGTGGTGGGAACAGGGCATGTTGGAGAGGCCGGTCGGTCAGTCCTTCCAGGGAATGGTTCTGTAGAATCATCAGGGAGCTGAGAGAGACAACAGCAAATTGCAGTTGGCTGGGTGGATGTGCCTGCTTTAGTGTGTCCTTGAGGAAAATTCCCGTATAAATAGCCATGAGGTTCTGTTCAGTACTGGAGCACTGAATTCAAGCACATGCATTCCTTTAGGTATTTCAAGACTGGCGGCTGTGTTGGTGCAGAGCTGCTCGGATTCCTCCGTGGAAACAGAACTTGGCTCCGCTATGTGGCCGCCTGGTCCCCAGGGTGGGCGGCAGAGGGGGCATCTCCTTTAAACTTGCCGAGTTACAGGATTGCATCTTCACTGGCTCGTCCAGTCTGTCTGTCTGCTCTTCCAGAGACTCTCTTTTCCCTGGGAGGTGAGTTGCAGGCATTGTGGTCCCAGAGATGTGCTGCACGTGGGAGCCGTGGGGCTGCGGGACAGGGATGCTCTCCAGACAGGGGCTTTGCCTGGAGCCAAACGGCTCCGTGGGACAACGCTCACAGGAGCTTCACTTGAACAGCAACCACGATCAGCCCCGGAGCTCGCACAGCCCTGCAGCCCAGTTGTCTACGTAACATACTTAGTCTCTTTTAATCACTGTTCAGTGATTAGCAAGAGAAAGCTGCTCAAACTCTGATGCCCTCTTGCTGATTCATCAGCATCTCTTCTGCCGCTTTTTAAGACAAAACTTGGACATGCGGCTGACTGTGGCTTAGGAAGCGCTGAGATCCTTGCTGGTGAAGGAGCAGCTGCAGCATCCTCAGTGGCACAGGCTGGGTGTGCGGGGACGCGTCCTCCCCTCGACAGACCCATCGCTCCCATCCGAGGAGATGGTAAGAGAAACCCTTCCCGTGGCTGCACCGTGCTGGGTAACCTGCCGAGCTGCAGCACAAGTCAGTGTTGCTTGTTCTGCTCCGAGTTTGATCGTGTGTGCGCACAGTGTTGTATCGAGGAGGGAACACGTGCTCCCGCTGTCAGCAAGATGAATAAGGCATGCCTGCCCAACGGGGATTAGCTTGTGTGGGCAGCAATGATGGAGCTGGAGAGAGGCAATTAATCTGTCTGACCCGTCCAGCTGCTTCTCTGGCTCTAGGAGAATGTATTATTGAATTTTATTATTTAATAATTAAGTTGCAGTAGTACCAGAGGACAAGATGTGGGATAGAAAATAGTGTACAAAAAAGAGAATTTCATTCCAGAAATTGATGGCCCGATCTCTTGAGACCTGCCGCATACCCACTGCAAAAATGAGCACTGCGAAATGACACGGACACCTAAGCCAGCTGGGGACCAAGAAAAACACTTGTAGGCTGAGGTGGAAGAGGGTGGGAGTTTATCTGAGAAAAGAAATGGAGATGCACACATGATGCATCACATGTTCGGGGGCGCTTTTGTTCTTCTCAAGGGTGAGATTCAGACAACCAGGGAACAAAATTAACCAGTAAGCCCAACAGCTGATCTGCGCCCAGGTTCCTTGTGGGATGTGCTTGCACGGGGTCGTGATGCCCGTGTTCCTGGGAAATGCAAACCGAGGCGTTTTGTGCACTTATTAACTGACATAACTTCTGACAAATGCTTTTGTAAACTTCTCCTGGTTATTAGAAAACGAGGCGGCTCGAGGAGGCCAAATCCGCTGCTTTCTGCAGGCTTTGCTTGCGCTGGGTGTCACGACAGCACGAGATCTTGTCTGGCAAGGAGCGAGGCTTTTAGGCAGCTCTCGAAAGGCTGAATCTGTTACGTAAGAAAAGCAGGAATATCTGATGTGCGCTGCTGCTCCAAGCTGTGCCAGCGGCCGGGGCCATGGGGCCGTGGGGGCACAGCCCTTGCTGTTGCGGCCCCTCTGTCCGTGCTGCAGGACGTGGGATTTCTGAAGCCCTTGCAGCAGATGAAATCACCTCCCCTTAAATGTTCACCTGTTTTCAGCGTCCCCGGGAAGAATCCTCCCCACCCGGCGCTGTGTCTGGTGCTTTGTCCTCAGATCACAGCTGTAGCTGCCAGTTTTATATCATGCTAAAAATTAATGAACCGGAGTGCACTGGAATAATCTGCTTTAAAAGGAACAGTCTCAGCAGCCAAGTCCTTAGAAATGATGAGAGGGCTGCGCTAGCGGAGCTGTTCATCTGGGAACTTTACAAGTGATTAAGTTTAAATATTCAGGGGGGCGCAGGGGGGACAGACAGCAGCACTGCATCGGGAAGATGAAGCAGCCAAGCAAAACATGGGTGCTGCTGTTGGGCTGGAAATCCAGCTGAGACCAAGTCCCGGCCCTGCTGGGGTCACTGCTCAGCCCCAGGGACCCCGTGCAGGTGGGGGTGCTGGGGGCACCCAGCAGTGACAGGGACACCCTTGTTCACAGGCTGTTTCCTTGTCAGGTGCTTCAGACTGACGCAGTTGTGAACTGCCCTGGGGAGTTCTGCAGCCTCTTTAGTTCTTTTTGCAAAGTCTTTCATGCAGAAATAGCTTCTGGGTGTCCTGCTGCAGGTATTGCTTGTAGTAACGATCAAGCCAATCCTTGACCAGCACGTGAATAACTTGTTTGCTTCTGTATCAAAGGTACTTTTCAAAGGATAAGGGAAGCCTGTGTATGGCCTATAAAAGCAAATTTATAGACTGTTGTTCATCTTCAGTACATACCTCGCTGCCCGCGGTGACTGCTGTGTAATCCGCCGTGATAAAGCTGTTGCTGCCACTGGCCTTGCAGATTGGGTTTGTGTATGAAGCTCTGGTGGCTGAGGAGGTCTCCAGCTTCTCCACTGCAATATTCCTCCCCTTTTGGGGTTGCTGCTCTGTCTTGCTGTGGCTCCCATGTCATTTCTGCGCTGCTCACCTGCCTCTAAACCCTAAGCCACGTGTTTTCCATATCCTGCGTCATTCTGCAGCCACTTCATCCCCCATGTCCCTCCAGATCTTTAAGGTCCCTTCCAACCCAAACCATTCCATGGCTCTATGATCCCTCTTGGTGCCAGGGTCGTGCAGGCACTCAGGAGAGGTCGCCTGGAGGGTGGGATCTGCTGGCGAGTGGCAGGCAAAGGAAACGGGGAGATGCCGTCATCAAACGTGTCCCCATCCACCTGGGGATGTTCTGCCCATAACTCCCTCTCTCTCTTTTCAGCTTGTCTTCCTGGATTTTACAAGCTTTCCCTCCGTCTCCCTCTCTGCTCCCCTTGCCCTGAGCACAGCTTCACGCATGAGGAGGCCTCCACGTTCTGTTTGTGCCAGAAGAACTACTCCAGGTCCCCGTCAGACCCGCCATCTGCCTCCTGCACACGTACGTCTCGCTGGGATGGCGGCTCTTTGTCAAAGGAGGATGCGGGGATGCAGACGCTGCGCCTGCCCTGCAGCGCAGAGCCCGACGGTGCCCGGGGGCTGTCCATACTGTCCCCTGCCCCGGGATGCGTGTCCCTGGGGTCCCATCTGCACCAGGTGCTGCCGCCACAGGGAATTGATGGGGGGGTCTGTCCCTAATGCCACGGAGCTCGCAGTCTGATGAGACAGACGTGCGGTTGGGCTTGCAGACACCTCAGTATAACGAAGGCACAGTCACTTAGTCGATATAGTTCACAGATTTTAATTAAATGGCCTCTAGTTAATTGGATTGGGCCCCAGCTGCTCCGGTGATGGATGCTGCGGAGCTGCCTGCGCAGCCATGAGACACGCGAGCCACAGGCTCCCCGGGCGCTTCTCCATGCTGTGAGCTGTGTCGTGCTGTGTGTAACGTGTCCCTGCAGGGTGATCCTCCGTCCTGTGTCCCCACCATGCTGCCTGCATCGGTGCCTCCGCGTCCCCTTGTGCTGCCATGCGCTTTGGCTGCCCAGGGCTGTGCTTCGTTCTGCACCGGTGCCTGTGCTGCTGCTGCCAGGGGACCCGCAGGTTTGTCGTCCCCGGCAGCACCTGCATGTCCCAGTGCCCATACACGAACGCTCTTCTGCTTGCAGGCCCGCCCTCGGCGCCGAGGAACCTGGTGTACAGCCTGCGGCAGTCCTCGCTGGTGCTGCACTGGAGCGCCCCGGCCGACGCGGGCGGCCGCAGCGACCTGACCTACAGCCTGTGGTGCGGCCGCTGCCCCGCGGCGCTGCATGGCGGCTGCGAGCGCTGCGGCAGCGCCGTGGGCTTCGTGCCGCAGCAGACGGGGCTGGTGGAGCCGACAGTCACCCTGGTGAACCTGCTGCCTCATGCCAACTACACCATCCGCGTGGCGGCCGTCAACGGCGTCTCGGGCCTCGGCCCGCTGTCGGGGCAGCCGTACGCTGAGGTCAATGTCTCCACTGGCCTCACAGGTACGGCTGCCGCGTAGCGCACGTGGTTTGTCCCCCGTGGCACCGCTGCCACCCCCTATGTCACCTCCGGGGTGTGTGGGGCTCAGTGTGCAGGTCTGGGGTTTTGTGGGTCTGGAGGTGACGTGGGCACCGTCCTTGGGCTCTGTCCTGATCCTCACAGTTGGCTGCGATGGTACAGACGTGGCGCTCGGTGGTGGCACAAGTGGGAGAGGAGGTGGAGAGCGGCCTGTGGCACTGCCAGGGGTTTGGGTTGGTGCCGGGGGAGCCTGTGGCCCCGCTGTCCCCCACGGCGCTGTGGCAGCGAGTGTGGTGACAGCCAGCGCTCCGAAGGGACAAGTCCGCTCTGTGCTCCGGCTGCACTTTGAATTTACAAGTCACAAAAAAGCACTTCCAAAGAAACAACATTTTCAGCCCATTCACAAAAACTCTCCTTAAAATAGACAGTTCAAATATGGGCTGTCCTTTGGAAACACAAAGATTGATTTCTTCTCTCTCCTGTGCCGGTTTGTCGCACAATTTCTTGCTCAAGCGTCCCCTCCAGTTCATGTTTCACGTGTCTATTCCCGCATGCGAGGACAGCGAGCATCCAACCTCCACCCGCATGGGGCTGTCGCCGGCTGGAGGGGTTGGATCCCACCTTGGTTGTTCATGGTGCCTCAGGAAAATCAGCTCTGGCTTGTTGTGTCCTTGTCTGTTCCTCTGCGGTTATGTTATTAATTTGCATGAAAACCTTTTGCCAAGCTACGGTTAATGGAGACAGATGATCCTCACATACCTCTTGGCAGGAATTGGCCAACAATTTCATCTGAAGAGATTAAACTTTGATCTTGTTATAAATAATTTTCCCACCACTTGATCAAATGTTTTTGCACGTGTTGCTGCTTTCTCTTCCCTCACACGACAATTTCTGCGGATGCTCCGGGTGGATGCTGTGCCGCAGACTGCTCCTCGCTGGACGTGTCACTCCTCATTAGGATCTTGGCTGCTCAAGGATGGATTTAGCTCTGGGAAGTTCTTCTGTCTCCTGAGGTCAGGCTGTTCCTGAGACAGTGTACAAGCTAAGGAGGGGCAAGCTTAATGAGGGCTCTTAATGAGCTGTATCTCCAGAGGCTTCTGCCTGGTGTTGGGCAGGGGACTGGGCTCAGGAGCTGCCGCATCCCATGGGTCAGGGCAGCAAGGGCCGTGTCCTCTGAAGAGTGAAGCAACAGATCTGTGGTACCAACCTGTGCCTGAGCGTTTGTCCAATACAGCTTTTCTTCTGGGTAAGGGGGAATCTCAGCCCCTGACTCCACGCTGCTCCTGAAGGACCTGGAATGTGCATAAAGAATATGGCCTAATTAATCTTGGAATCTCTTCAAAATCTATGTCTCTTGTTGAGCCGTCAACTCTCCGGATGCAGATGGTGGCTCAGAATCAGCCGAGCAGCTGAGACTCAGGAAGGTTCTTGAAACACTCGTGTTTGTTGCTGCAGGAGGTGTCCCCTGTGCAGGAGGGATTGCCAGGCAGGACCCCTCCATCCCCAGGGTAGCCCAAGTCCCCTTGTGTTGGTACCGTGGGCCAGTGACAGGGATGGTGAACCATGGATGGTGTGTGGAGGTGTCACTTCCATCGCGTCCTGCACCCTGGAGCCCCCGGCCGTGGGAGCCCATTGCAGAACTGGATGGGGCCGGGGATCAGGAGCGAGGGGGCTCTGGGCGGCTGGTGGCGGTGACTTCCACGATGCGATGGCCTCGCGATGTCATCTGCAGCAGCAGGGGAGCTCCGGCTGCAGATATGCAAACTCAGAGGGAAAATTAAACAAAGAAACAAGACCCTATTTAGCTGTCAGATGCCGGCTCCTCTAAATATAGCTCAGAGTGCAGCTTTCACGCTGCCCTTCCCCTTCAGCAGTCACAAGAGGGAATTAGTGGTTGTTCATTGTATTTGCAGGGGAAAAGAAAAGATGCTATTTAGTCTGCAGGAGGCAAAATTAATACTGTGTTTTTTCTAATCTTGTCCCAGCATGGGGCTAAATAAAAGTGTTTGAGGAGCTGTTTACCTGAAGGAGCAGAGCCATGTTAACTATGTAAATGTGCACTCTGGGACGCTGTCATTTATATTCCCCGCAGGTATCGGCTCCTGTCTTAAAGGGCTTTTAAATCTGTTGCAGATTAATAATGCAGCCAGTGCCGAAACGCGTTCTCCTTTCTCGGGCTGTGGAGAAGTGGTTTGTGCTGAATTAGCGCCTCTGAAGTCGACTCCTCTGCTTGTTGCTGCTGCAGCCCCAGCCCGGGGGGCTCGGGGTGGGCTGACCCAGGGTGAGGGGGCTCACATGGGGGGTCTGTGCCCTCTGTACCATGAGAACCAGACCTGCGAGAGCCGCACGGTAACTGGTGAATCATCTGGTTCAGACAGAGGGACCCTGGGCAGGAGTGCAGGACATGGTGCCCACCCTGGCTTGATGCTTTCTCTGCTGGTACACTGGTTAATTAAGAGGCATAAACCCACATAAAAAGCAATGAAGTTTATAAAGTCAGGCAGAGCGGTGAATAATTTAGTGTTTCCTTTTCCAGAATAGAGGCAATGTTAGGGGAGCTTAAAATATTGATGGGAAACACATTTTTTTTTCACAGTGTGAAATGCTTTTTAGTCTCTGTGATTTGCTTTAATCCCTTTTAAACATGTTTGAAGCCGGTGCCTGCTCTTCTGGCATGTGCCATGGGTTCTGCTCTACAGCCCGCCACTGAGTGTGGGTTTTCCTGGTGACTTTGTTAACAGCCAGGACACCTTGTTCAGGTTTGTTCAGTCTGTTTGCTAGAGTCAGAGATACAGGAGGGCACCTGTGTGATATTTTATTGATGGGAATTGTATAGAACACCGAGGAGGACTTAGTTTGCAGGAGCAAAACCGAAGTTAAGCGAGCTGGAGCCAAACCTGGGCACAACGGGAGCAGTTGGCAAGTGCATCTGGCATGGTGAGAGGCACTAAACGGGAGCACACGTGCCAGGAGGACGGTGCAGCTGCAAATGTGCTGACGAGGAGTCCACAGCCGCTGCAGAGCAGCTCTCCCGTCCGTGTGTCCTACAGCCCTCCTGCCCCAGGGCTCTATTCTGCACTTCCAGCCATCATTAGCAGCAGGTTCAGAGCGCTGGCCGCTCAGACCCCTCTGCAGCACCGTGGGCGGACGGTGCCTTTAGGATTTTGTGCTTGTTTTCCATCAGAGTGTTACTGGCTGCCCACAGATTACAAAGCTGTTGTATTTTTACCATCACCTTCTCCTGTTGGATGATCACCAGCTTGGAGTTTGCCCTATTTTAATCCCGATGCAGATGGAGGAAACTGGTATCTGCAAAAGAAGCGTGTTCTTCAGCTGTTTAAATTGTTAAAGTTTTTACTGCGGCATCACATGGCAGATGCAGAAATGAAGTAACCGCAACTGAACACGTTCGTGCTGACATGGGACTCGCGGCCGCGCTGGATATGAGGATGGAGATTAAATTCCCTGTAACGTGTGATCTCCTGGTTGCACTTGGTGGTTCAGAACCAGAATGGCTGATGCGTGGTGGCATGTGGTGTCACCGGCCGTGTCCCCGGGGCCCTGGTGGGCTGTGCTGGGCCAATGCGGGGGGTTTGGGTGACGGGGGAGCAGGGGATGCTCTACTCTGGCAACTCCACCATCATCCGCTGCTTTCCCCTCTGCTTTTTCAGCCCCGACTCCTGTCACCAACATCCGCACCGATAAAGTCGAGCAGAAGAGCGTCTCCTTGTCGTGGCAGGAGCCGGGGTCCCCCAACGGCACCGAGTACGAGGTCAAGTACTATGAGAAGGTGGGCGCTGGGTCTGGGGACGGCTCCGGCTCTCAGTGGCAGGTGGGAGGGCGCGTGTCTGTACGCGGTGCTGTTGTGAAGGTTTTGCTGGCACCTGTAGGGACGGGGAGTGCTTCACGTGGGGGCCGATGAGGTGTTTTCCTCTCTGAGAGCATTATGCAATCTGCTTATGCAACTTCTAGGAAATTTAGGGGTTTTTTTTTAGAGTTCATGTTAATTAGTGGGTTTTTTCCCCCCATCTGTGCAGCAAGATTTCATCCAGTCCTAATGCTGACATCTCCCTGGGAAAAAGAGTAAAGCTAATAATTTTAATTCATTATTCTTTTTATTTTTAATGCGTTGGATGGCTTTTTTCACAGACATTAGAAATGTGGGGTTTGGGTGCTTGCCATAGCCAGCTAGACAGGGACTGATAAACCATATGGGGTTTCTGGATCTTTGATGAGATGACACCTGTGTCCATAGCCTGGGAAAGTGTTGGACCTTGTGGTCTCCACTGGTTGGGGACTGAGGGTCACCGAACCTGTGACCTTAGTGAGCTGCGAGTGGCTTTACACACAGGAGGGGACACCAGCAAACATTGTTGTGACAGTCTCTTAATTTTAAACATAGCTGTTATTTGGCAAGTGCGGCTGGTTAAGAATTTTAGAAGAAATACTGATGGGCAGAGAGCGGGGACAATGCTGTGAAAGAAAATAAATGCAGTTTATGACACGGTGCCACAAATTACCTTATCTGCATGTGCTCAGGCTCGTTATGAAACTGATTGCATGTCGAGCAAACTGTGCAGGTGACACATTGGCATTCTGTATTTAGAAACAAGCTACCTTGAAGCTGATTCATATTAATGTGATTTTCGGCATCTGATAGATTTGAAAGGAGGAATCTGTGGGTGAGGGCGAATGGTGAAGCCTGAGACGGTAATTCCTGAGCAAATGGGCTGCAGCAACAGGATGCTCAGGGTATGTGAATGAGGAATCGTCCTGCTCAGGTAGGGAATTCTAACTATAGTTTAGTGATCAGTCACTGAAATGAGGCTCTTGATGCCGACATGAAAATTAACTTAGTGTCTAATCTTTGCTTTTAGAGACATACTTTAACTATGGAGATTCAGAGGGAAAAGTGTATCAAATGGAGAATAAATTTCTAGCAATGAGACATCTAGTGAATGTATTCTTTCTGGTGAAGGTTTTATGTGTGGATAGGACACAGCTGTGCTGCGCCTGCTCCACGGCACAGCTGTCTGTCCAGCTGCAGCGCAGGTATCTCATTATTTCACAGGATCAGAGAGATCAAAGTTACTCAACTGTGAAAACCACATCAACGGCCGTGACGGTCAATAACTTGAAGCCTGGCACCCTCTATATTTTCCAAATCCGGACATCTTCCTCGCTGGACTATGGGAACTCCAGCCCCAGTATTGAAGTGAAGACGCTGGCAGAGCGTAAGTGTTGGCGACGCTCAGCGCGTCGTGCTCGCACACGCAGACATGGACTCTGGGCTGCCGCGGGGACGCTGCTGTCCCGGCCCGGGTGCTCTCGGTTCCATGGAGCAGCATCTGTTCCTCTGGCTCTGAGCGCAGCTTTTAATTGCATTTTCCTGTTGGAGTTTCACAAGGCTGCTGCCTGTCGGCGTGTCCTGGGGTGTCTGTCCTCATTCAGGGCAGCACCAGTGAGGGCAGCCGGTCACAGGACAGACTCCGGAGCAGAGGGAGGCAGGAGCAGCCGGGGGACCCGGCTGGATTTGCGTCCCAGGCAGGAGATGGCCACTCACCCCATGGCCATCCTGGCTTGGGAGGCACTGGCCGGGTTGGCCGCTTGTCTGGGTATGGTCAGCCAGCATCAGTGCTGTTTGCTGTGTCTTTTCCTTCCCACAGTTTCCGTTCGTAACTATAGTCCAGAAGCATCTTATTTCACTGACTAAAAGAGGGCTTGGAGAGGTGCTTGGGCTTCAGCTTAATAACCCACCCTGGCTGGAAATGAAAGCCCTGAGATGGCTGGCTCAGTACGACTCGCACAGATTGTGTTTAACAGGGCTTTAAATTGCATCCATTTGCCACACAGAAGACATTTTCAGAATGAATTGAAGCCAATAAAAATTTTATATAGAATGTAGCTTTCTAATACCTCCGTTTGCAGAAGCGGGAAGGGAAGGGATTAATGTGATGAAGGAAAACTATTT
The DNA here is from genome assembly GCF_964273445.1 of Streptopelia decaocto. Lineage (NCBI taxonomy): Eukaryota > Metazoa > Chordata > Aves > Columbiformes > Columbidae > Streptopelia > Streptopelia decaocto. The sequence continues at coordinate 3,847,474 of NC_138678.1, read as the reverse complement.
GTAAGCCATAAATTTTAATATGTCCCTCCGATAAACAGGAACCTCAGCGCTGATTAACAAAGGCGGTGGGGCAGCGCGGGGGCTGTTCTGTCACACCCGCAGCGCTGCCCTGCACGCTGCTCTGATTGCACCAGCTCGAGCTTTGAAAACCCAACCTGAATGCGAATTGTTGCGAGGATGGTGAAGAGCAGCCTGGTGCTGCGGGCGAATTGTCCCCCAGCCTCGCTGGTGGCCGCAGGCTGGGGCTGCCCCACCCCTGGGACCTGCCCCAGGGACACGGTGACCAGCTCCACTTCCCTCCCGCAGTGACAGTGGCCTCCAGCGAGCAGAACCCTGTCCTCACCATCACGGTGGTGGCCATCGCGGGGCTGACGGTGCTGGTGTCCATGGTCATCGGCGTCATGGTCTGGAGGAGGTGAGCAGAGCGGGGGTGCAGGCTGAGGGTTGGGGTAGCGGGGGGTGGCAGCGAAGCCCTCGGGGGCTGTGGGCAGCGCTGGTGCTCGGTGCGGGCACTGGGTTGAGCAGCCTGTGGCTCCTCGTGCTGCGGGGCTGGACTCCGGCGCTGAGCGCTGCGGCGTGAGGCGGGAGCCGCTGCCCAGATAACGTGTGCACCTTCCTTCCTGCAGACAGTGTGGGTACAGCAAAGCCAGCCAGGACGGCGACGAGGAGCTGTACTTCCACTGTAAGTGAAGCCCAGCCGGTGCGACTGCGTGGGGACGCCTGCGTTTGTTGCTATGAATAACCAGCTCCTGACAAAGCAGCCCCGAGTCCTCGCCTTTGAAGTGTTGTCATCCCGCGTTATCCCAGCGCAGGGCTCAGCACAGCGAGGTCTCTGGGGACAGCAGGCTTGACAGCTTCATAAGCCGGTGTCCGTCCTTCCCGCGCGCGGGTCACCGCCGTGCCGAAGGAAAGGGGGATGCTTTTGGCATTCCACGGGGAAGATGAATTATTCCGTCCGCTTTTCACAAGCGGCTACATGAGAATACAGCTTTGTTTTCTGGGGCTACTCTTGATTATTGAGCAGCAATAATTTTACAGACAACAGTTGTCAAAGGAAACTCGGATGTCAGGATTGATGGGTTTATTTGATTCCTGGCATATGCCTGTGAAGCACACACACGCTGTTCTGCTCCCCAGAGCGTTTCGGAAGCAGCAGAGCCTGCGTGCCCCTGGCTTTGGAGGGCCTGGCACTGCCGAGCTGCCCTTGGGAGCTTGCCGAAGGTTTTCCATGGCGAGGGGAGCGTGGCAGCTGCCCGGTCTCGGTGAAGGAATGGAGCCGAGGTGGCAGGGGAGTTCTCGCGTGGCGCAGGAGCTGCGCAAGGTGAAGGAGCTGCTCTCCTTGAACCCGGGGGTTGTGGCAGTGGAGCAGAGCCATTAGGTTCATTTAATCCCACAGGATGTTTCCCAGCAGCCTTAAAGCTGAGGCTTTTGCTTTGCTTATAAAAAGGTGGCGTGTTAGTCCTGCCAGCCAAGCTGGAGATGGATGAAGCGCAAGAGCACTTCCCAGGACAAGCGGGCAGGACTCTGCCCAGCCTTTCCCGCACCCTTTAGGTGTCTCCTCCTTTCTTGCAGTTAAAATACCGACCAGGAGGACGTACATCGACCCTGACACTTGCGAAGACCCCGTGCAGGCTGTGCACCTCTTTGCTAAAGAGCTGGATAACGCCAGTGTTAAAATCGAGAGGATCATCGGGACAGGCAAGTTCTTCCCCTGCGGGTCGGTGGCCGTGCCGCGGGTCGGTGGCCGTGCCGCGGGTCGGTGGCCGTGCCGCGGGTCGGTGGTCATTGCGTGCAAGCTCTGCCCAACTTGCCGGTGTCCCCCGAGGCAGTTCCTTGTCCTGTGGCACCGGCAGCGCCGCGGGCCCTGGCTCTGGCCTCAGGGGTATGTGCTGGCACTGGGGAGACGGGAGGGTGCTGGTGTTTTGTTTGGGAGCCTCATTTCACATTCCCGGGTGTTTTCCTGCGGCACTCGGTACAGCCAGCCACGTGAGGTGTGGACCAGAAAGCATCAGCAATTATCTGCATCTGGGCAGTTTGACAGCAGCATGAAAACTATAAATATGTGAACTTAATGCTTTATTGATTTTCATCAACTTCACTGCCTAAAACTTAAAAGCAAATTAAAATCCCCTCACCAGGCCCTAGAGCCTTAATCACGAATGTGTGCCAGATCATGGGAAACACAATTATTCTTTGTCGTTCCTTTTCCTAAAGATAAATTCAGCCGCAGAAAAGGAAGAGGTGGAGGAAGGGGCTTGGCCACCAGCTTAAAGGACAGAGTGGAAGGGAAGAGGACATGGAGGGGAAGGGGAGGTTGTCTCTGTAGCTGCTGAGCGGAGCAGCGAGACTAATCCCACATACCTTTCAGAAGCAAAACGATGTTTGAAAAGTCAAGAAAGAGATTAGTCAGGAAGACATTTAACTATAAGGAATTTAGGAGTGCATTTGTCTCACTGCTGACCTGACAAGTACCTGGCTTTCAAATCAATAAAGCTTTTCATAGCTACACATTTTTTGCTGTAAAGCCAATATTGGCCTTTTATGCTATGAATTTGGCAGCTCCTGTTGTCAAGAGCGTGGCTGTGCCTCCGGCTGCAGGAATCCCGTGTGCGGGGCTGGGGGCAGAATGGGGACGGCCCAGGGAGCAGGAACTCACTGCCTGAGGGTTAATCTTCTTTTCGTGGGCAAAAGCACAATATGCACTTGAGCAGAGTGTGGGGAGGATGGCTTAGAGGGGTAGGAGGAAGAAATTCCATTGCATTTTCACACGTTTATAGCATCACGTTCTAAACTTGTTCGAAGGGCTGTGCGTGCAGCACAGGTGGGGGAAGCTGGTACAATAGACTCTGCGGGGGAAACTCACGGCCGTGCGGGGATGCCTGCGCTTCTGAGTTTGTGCATTGGCAAATCCTCTGATTAACAATGGGAAAATCTTGCTTGTCTACTCAGCCAGACACATCACTTGTGCTACAGAGATGCACTTTATGGTCCCAAAGCAAAGAAAATGTCCTCTCAAGGGAAGGTGACTTCCCAGAAGAGGCTGGCTGCCCTTTGCTTTATAGCAGGTGTATATATATATATATATATATATATATATATATATATATATATACACATATATGTATAACCTGTCCTTATAGTGCTTTGCAGCAGCTCAGTAAAACATCGTCCCTCCACCATGATGCTGAAAGCCATGAGGAAGCGGAGGTCGGCCAGCACGGAGCTGGGCTGGAAATGGCAGCGGGGTGTGTGCCCGCCATGGCGCGGGGCCGGGCCGCGCGGGACGTCCCGCCACGGCGTGGCGGCTGTTTAACCCGCGTCTCTGCCGCGCAGGGGAGTTCGGAGAGATCTGCCGGGGCTGCCTGAAGCTGCCCAGCAAGCGGGAGCTGCCGGTGGCCATCCAGACCCTGCGCGCCGGCTGCTCCGCGGCGCAGCAGCGCTGCTTCCTGGCCGAGGCCTCCACCATGGGCCAGTTTGACCACACCAACGTCCTGCGCTTGGAGGGCGTCATCACCAGAGGTGAGGGGACGTCACCAGAGGTGAGGGGATGTCACCACAAGGGGCCCTGGGTGGTGCAACATGGGCAGCCTGAGGCTCTCGGGCAGGCGATGTGCTTAAGCTGTTGCTTTGGGTGATGACCCAGTGCTGGAGATGCAATACTGCTGCTCTCTGGAAATCAGGCGTTTCCTTATGCATTAGCTGTTTTAGCATTCTGATGATTAATAAAATGCCTATGGCGAGATTAATAAATCCGGGTAGTGGCACTGGCTTAGCAGCAAAACTGCACTCTTAATAAAAGCAAATTGAAGTGAGGTTCTGTCAGTAAAACAGATGACTCTGCCGGCTCCCGGCTCTCGTGGGAGTGGGTGCGCTGAACTAGTCTGCAGTTGCTGTAGTTAAATGGATATCCATGTAAATCCAAAGAAACATGAGCACGTGTGCTGATTTTAATTAGCTTTTTTATTGGGTGGGGAAGTATCTATGTCCTGAGTCCTGGGCCAAGCTGATTGCTGTTGCTTTCGCTGGGTAGTCCCGCATGTGGCTCAGTGTTCTGATAAAGGGAGCAGCTGATATTGGGATCCCAGCTGGAACACAGGGAAGCCTCGGACCCACAGCTCATTGCAAATGGCCTGGGATAAAGTCAGCGTGTCCGTGGTAGCCAGGCGGTGCGGGCTGACCGCGCTGGGCTCAGCACCCGCTTTCCGACGGCTGCGGCATCAGGACTGCCCAGGCAGCTGCAGGGCTGACGCGGGGTCCTGGTCTGTCTGTGCAGGGAGCACCATGATGATCGTGATGGAGTACATGGGGAACGGCGTGCTGGACTCCTTCCTCAGGGTGAGCGCTGGGCTGGGCTGCTGGGCTCTGCCGCTGGCCTGGGCACCACTCACCTTTGGCTTCTCCTCCTCTTTTTTTACAGAAGCACGAGGGGCAGTTCACGGCCGCCCAGCTCCTGTGCATGCTGCAGGGCATTGCCTCGGGCATGAAGTACCTGGCAGAGATGGGGTACATACATAAAAGCCTCGCTGCCCACAAAGTCCTTGTGAACAGCAGCCTGGCTTGCAAAATAACGGGTTTCAGGCAGCCACAAGAAGATAAGATGGAGACCATCTTCTCCACCATGGTAAGCTGCCTTTCCCAATTCTACCATCAACATTCTCTGAAAGCGAAATGCTGACAGGAGCCCCAGCTTCTCCTATGGCCACAGGGCGGGGCTGTGGCTTTGGGGTCAAGGTCTCCCTGCTGTTGATTGCAATCAGCTGTGGTGTCACCTGCTTCCCCCAGTGCATCCAGAGGGCTCTGCAGATGCTGAGATGGGGGTTGCTAATTAAAGGAGAGCAAGCTGGGGTGGAGGGACTGTGTGTTTGCACAGCTCTGAAATGGTTTTATTAAATATTAATGTATAAAATGCCATCAGCTCTTCCCGGAGACATTCTCCTCTCCCATTAATATTTCAGGACTCTCACTCCCATGCAGCATAGGGTTGCACAGCCATTTTAAAAGATTCAGGCAGAAGTTCTCTTGGTAGTAACCCTGCATGTGGCACATGGGCTTGCTCGGTGTCCACCCTGCGGTGCCGGGGAGGGCCCGAGGAACAGCCGCCCAGGAATCGTGTGTGCGAACGGGTCACCTCCCCTCTGCCCTGCAGCGGGGGAAGAGCCTGGTGCTGTGGTCGGCCCCCGAAGCCATCCAGTATCACCACTTCAGCCCGGCCAGCGACGTCTGGAGCTTCGGCATCGTCATGTGGGAAGTCATGTCCTACGGAGAGAGGCCCTACTGGGACATGTCCAACCAGGACGTGAGTCCGGCGGTCGCGGGGGAGCCGGTGACGTTGCCATTGCTAATGGTGTGGGGCGAGGAGCTGCTGCTGCTCCCCGTTCGAGCTGTGGGGAGGGAGGTTTGTCCCAGGTGTTTGCTTGTGATCTGACCCATCCCCTGCCCTCCTGTGCCACCGCAGGTGCTGAAGGCCGTGGAGGACGGGTTCCGCCTGCCCGCCCCCGCAAACTGCCAGCCGCCCCTGCACCAGCTGATGCTCGACTGCTGGCAGAAGGACCGCAGCCAGAGACCCAAGTTCTCGCACATCCACAACATCCTGAGCAAGATGCTGCAGAGCCTGGAGTCCCCGCAGTGCCCCAGCTCCACCTGCCCCAGGTGACACCTCTGGCTTTGCCCGCTCTGCCGGTCCCTGCTCGGCCGCGCCGTGTCCTGCTCCCCGCTCACCGCCCCGCTCTGTCGGCAGGTCCCGCGGCACGGCCATCCCCCTCACCCAGCGCACCTTCTCGGCTTTCCCGGCTTTCAGCTCTGTGGGTGAGTGGCTGGAGGCGATAGAAATGGGCAGGTACAAAGACAACTTCACCGCTGCGGGCTACTGCTACCTGGAATCGGTGGCCAGGATGACAGCCCAGTAAGTGAACTGCTTCACTGGCAATAACCTTGTGTTGCTGGGCGCAGCGTGAGCGAGCTCTGCGTTGCAGTTACAGTCAGGCGTCTCTGAACAAGACAGATCTTCCAAAACGTGTCTGTAAGAGCTCGCTGGCGCAGGTTGGGCTGCATGTGTGGTGCATCTCGGTTGCTGGTTTTTGAAGCTGAGATTTAAACCTGCAGTTTCTGACAGGAGCAGTGTTGACCAGAAAGCCAAGTCAAACCTGGTGCAATTCACTGATAACCTGTTGTGCGGGCGGCAGGGCCAGGAGCCCTCTCACGCCTGCTGTGCGCACGTTCCTGACTCCCGGTCAGGGTCCGTGTTGCTTTGGCTGGGGGGGCAGGTTGGGGGCCTCACTCTGGCAGGTCCACAGTGGCTGGTTAGTCTGAAACCTGCGCTGCCCTTGCCCGGGAGGAGTCGGTGTCGGGGCACTTCACCGTTAGGGCTTGTTTTGGGGGCTGACATGGGGCTCGTTTTGCAGAGATGTCATCAGCCTGGGGATCACGCTGCCGGAGCACCAGAAGACCATCCTGAGCGGGATCCAGACCCTCCGGGCGCAGGTGATCCGGATGCACGGCCGCGGCGTGCAGGTGTGAGCAGAGCGCGGACCCGGCGCCCCCGGGGAGGACACAGCCCCAAACCGCACCAGATCCCTGAAACCTCGCGGTTTCGGGTGCGATGGAGGAATCACTGGGCTGCTGCCAAACAAGTCGTTCCACGTGGCAAGAGAGCAGGGCTACCCGTCCCTGTGCCGGGAAGCCGAGGATTCCCGGGTGGACGTGGCTCTCCCTTGCACTGTTTTGTAGGATGAGTCAAACTGTAATGACGCCATTTTGTACGGTAATTAGGTTAACAGGGTGGATGGACATTTGTGCACTGTCTTAATCCAGAGCTGACAGCGTTTTTGTATCCAGCATCTGTCTGGTGAAATCCATAGGTGTTTTTTATACAAGCTGACATGTTCTAGCAACCCCACAAGGAGCTTTTATTGCTTTTATTTTTAGAGACTGGAGCGCAGCTCACACCCAGCGCTCAGCTCCTGGAAGGTGACTTTCCCCATCTGCTGTGCTGAAAGGAAACTTTCCCAGCTGCGTCCCTTCCGCTCCGAGAGTTCCTTCACTGAGTCTCCACACCGCACTCGGTGAACAAATTCAAATATTCTCCTCTAAAGTGCGGAGCAAATGGTGCTGAACATTTCCAAGGGCAAGGCCGCTGGGCTGCCCTGCTCTGCCGTGCCAGGGCGGCACTTTCGCCCCGCAGGTTAAGGGCTGGCAGAGGTCTGTGCTTGAGGATGCGGTGCCAGCGCACCCCCCGGCACCCGCAGGTGGGAGCACCCGGGTCTGGGCGCCCGAGGCGGCTGCACCGAAGGGACCGCACAGCCCCGGCGGACGCTGCGTTGGGCAGGACGGGCTGCTGGTCTCCCCGAAATCAGCGGTGCGGGCCAGGTACAGCAGCACCTTGTTTGGCAGCCGGCGGCAGCGCGGTACTGCCCGCCGTGCCGTGGCAGCTCCCGCCGCCGCAGGCCTGATCCCTGATGGAAGACATAAATAGCATCTGCTTAATGATACGAGTTTCCTTGAAGTTAGTTAATTAAATGGGTCTTTGGAGCCTTGTGCAGAGTTTTGTAGGCCTTTTATTATCATCTGTAAGTATCGCGAGTGAATTATTAATGATGAAAGGCAAAGATTTACAAAGGGAATGGATGCGGCGGGAGATCTGCTGGAGTCAGATCCTCCCGTCAGCTGCTCGGTGGGGACCAGGCTCGGAGTGACGGTGGCACGAGGAGCCCCAGGGCGGCTCTCAGCGGCCCGGCACCGCCACCCCTGGCTGAGCAGAGCGCTCCAGCCGCGGTGCTGGTGGCTGCGCTGGCCCAGCTGGTCCCGATGCCACTTGCTTAGTTTTTTAATGGAAATAATTTATCTTTAAGTTTGGCCCCTGCCCGGTCTGGTTGGTCACTCACCATCCTGTTCTTTCACACCCAGAATAATAATAACGGTGAACTGAAACCTTCATTTGGTAGAAAAGCCAGATCCCAAGGATCAAGTGCACTTTGGATGCTCTTTATGTTTACATTTTATCTATAAAGTACATTATGGTTCTCTAGGCAGGGAGTTGAACCAACTCGATTCTGAATCCTCTCCCCATCTTCCTGCTCCTGGGCCATTTGCTTGTGTTATCGTGTCCCGCAACACCCCCAGCGGGAAGCAGACCTGGAATCAAGTTGGTTCATCTCCACATGCTTTTTGATATTCATTAACTATGTGTTATATACTGTAAATACTTAACTGAGAAGTCAATATATATTTTTCTAAGGTTGAATCAAATGTAATATATTATCATAAGGGACACTGTGTGCATTTCATGTTTGAGCCATAGTCAGACATCTCCAGGGAATCACAGTCGGTTTGGAATAGATAATAATAATAATAAATGGTAACAAAGATTTATTGTCATTTTTGTTAATTTTGTATTTATTGAACTATGTTTGAAGGCTGCAATAATGAGGTATCTAAATACCTAAGTAAAACCAAGCACTAATTCTGGCCTGGCTTGTCTGTGTGGGTCATTTGAGGGGTTCTGAGGAGCAGTAGCGCTTGAGCAAGGGCAGCAGGTGTCAGGTGAGGAACAGTTTTGGTGGCACTAAGGCATGAGATGACACGTTCCTTTATTAAATAGCATGAGGAGAGTCTGGTCCTGCGGCAGAGGTGGCAGCAGCTGTGGAACTCAGGATGGTGGTTTCTTGCTATTGACATTTTGTTGGAGGAAAAAAACCCTCACTGGGCGAGTACAGCGTGTGTGTTTTTGGGGACGGGAAGGTCCGCGGTTGGCCTGTAGGGGCAGGTGCTGTTCGGGTGTGCAGGGACCACCCGTCACCCAGGGGACCCGGTACCTTGGACGTGCTCACAGCGTGGAGGTGTCAATGCAACTCTGATTGTCGGTCTGATGTATGTGGATGCTGCTGGGCAGCGGGAAGACACGCAGAGTTACTGTGCTCAAGGCATGTAATTAGTTGTGTAATTGAGTAGATGAAGGCAGTGTATGGCCAGCACGTTAATTTCTAAAATATTTAGAAATAATTCGATGCGACTTTTTCACTGGTTCGTGTTTCTTCTCTTTTTCTTAGGCTGCTTAATGCCAAAGGACACGAGCAAAAGCCTCGTTTTGCTGTGCTGGGAACAGTGACAGCTGCTAGGAAAAAGGAACGGAATGGGCGCTTAAAGGGTGAAGTCTATTTGCCGTCTGTCGATCAATTAATTCAGCTGGTCTTTGTGAGGAGCCCGGCCAGGGCTATATTGGCACTATAAAGAAATAATTAGAGCTCTGGAGTTATGAATAGTGGATGGTGAGTCCCAGCCAGCGGAGGCTGCAGGGATGAGCCCGCGGGGACCTGCTCCTGCTGTCCCCATCGCTGCCCCCGTCCGCTGTGCCGCTGGTGACCCCGCGGGGACAGAGGTGACAGTCCCAGGCTGGTCCGGTGGGAGCAGCGGGGAGCAGGGACCGACCCAGGGCACCCGCACTGGGACAAGTGCTGGGGTTTGCGGCACGTCCTGGTTTGGGTGGCGTTGGTGCAGGGCTGGGTGCCACCAACAGCCCCCGGTCACCTTGACTGCCTTTGCACTGACAACGGAGCCATCTGCCCAGCAGTGACGTGCCCGGGAGGCACAGGAGCCGTTTAATTACACAATTATAAATGTCTTTGGCCTTTTTATCTTGCTGAGGCTGCCGAGCACCTTCAGCATCAGACAAAGAGAAGCTGTTATCGCTCCGTGCAGGGGGGGCCGTCCTGGGCAGCAGCCGCAGCTGAAATGGCACATAAAAAAGCCGAGGAACAGGACGGAGCCAGCGGGTGGGATCGGTGCTGGAGCCGCCGCCTTGGCACAGGCTGTGCCGTGTGGCCGCGTCCCGCACAGCCCCTTCCCTGCCTTGATTTGGTTGTGTTCCAACAACCCGCCGCTGTCTCTCCGTGCACAGCAGGGCAGCACATGAAGAGATAAATCTCTGCTTTGACTGGTGGGGAAACGCGATGTGTCAGGTATCGCATCACACGGCAGCAAAATGTGATGTGGCGTAATGAAGCAAACTTCCCAAAATAAAACTTTATTCTAGAAATATACTTGTCACTGCCAATTTAAACCCTTGCCAAAGAGCTGTGATTTGATGCAAGGTACTTTTGCCAGCAATTTACAAAAGTGGGTGGTTTTAATTACTATTTATAAGAGTCTAAAGAGAGAAGGTGTCTCTGTTAACTGTACAACAGAAACCCAGATCCTCCAGCGTAGAAGAACTTGAGAGAAGGGGAGCAAAACACGATCTGCTTTGAGCAATCAAGGAAAGGGAGCATGTCCATCTCCCACTTTGTCCCCAGCCTGTCCCAGTCTCTGCTGGGACGTGACAAAGCGCAGGTGAGTGACGAGCGAGGTGGCAGCCGCTGGCTTGGACTCCGTTATTGATTTGAGGAATGTTTCAAACAGATCATTTATTTTCATTAGACTTCTGCCAACGTCTTCATATCAGTGTCCCCTACGTAGGTTGACATCTGTCCTCAGGAATGCTTTAATTGCATTTTCTTTGTTTTACACAGCTCTTAGCTAATGCATTCTGGCTTCATTAGATTAGACACCTATTGTCCTGAGGATGTTGTCATGTTTTCAAATGGCTTCAATCAGCACCTCCCAGGTACCGGCTATTTCGGGAGATAATAAAAGCGAAACCTCATTTGGGCTGGGTGAGTAATGGAGGTGCATCTCCCACCCCCAGCCAGCCTGGCTTTAAATTTGAGTCCTGACATCCCCTGGATGCTGGCAGAACACAATTAAGTCTCTTGTCTTGCAGGCATCGGCCGCGCGGTTACACTGCGCTCGGGAGGAAGAGCTCTGCACCGGGAACCGGCTTTCTAATGATCTTGTCATCCTGAGCAGCACAGGGAGATTAAATAAAGGACCGAGGGAAGAGTGGAGATCAGAACTGAGATTTCCAGATGCTGGGGCACAGCTGGCTCGCGGTGCTGCGGCTGCTCGGCCCCAGCAGCTCACCAGCTACCACAACATCCCCATCTATCCTTCTCGCCCCACAGGCGGTATGTCAGCTTCTGAAATTCATCTTACCTAGCAAGGGACTCTAAATATAACCCAGACAATTTCCTCCCCTCATTTTTAATCATCTCTTCCAGCCTTAAATTAGTTTTTGAAAATATGTATTGGGATGATAGGCTTTTATCACAGCTGATAGGCAATATTCATCACACCTCTGTCCCAATGCTCACAACATGCGCACATTCATTACAGTAGCCCTGCATCAATTTGAACAGCACTTAATTCATTATAACTCCATTACTGCCCGTGCCTGTTCCCCACACCAACCGTACCGGCGATTTGTCACCCGTGTCCCTGAGGGGACTCTACTCTGGCAAATCCCACATCTGCAGGAAACCTCTTTGTAAGCAGAGACCCAAACATCAGGGCAGAAGAGGAGCTGCGATGCCCATTTGGGCCAGAGCCAAGAGGAAGGAGAGAAGGTGACATGATGGGGAGACAGGTGACAAAGAGGAAAATCACTGAAGTCTGAGCGGCTCAGCAAGTTGCATTACAATGAGAGCTGCAGCGACAGGAAAGCTGCAACATCTATCATGTCCCGGCAGCGTGGAGTTGTCTACTTGGCAAAAAATAAACCTCAGTAGCGATGCGAGAGCAAGGACACGGTGCCCGGTCCCCGTGCCAGGTCATCTCGTTCCGTGCCATGCCCCTGTCACCAGCTGGCGTGTGGAAGGGTCAGGGCGGGATTTACGCTCCTCACCACGTGCCGGGAGGTTTACAGCACTGTAAAATGTGTGGGCTCTGAACAAAGCTGAGCTGTTCTGCACCGCCCTGCGCTTTCCAAAGCAGCTTCACGATTCACTTTAACGTGACCGATTCCCTTTGATCCCGCAGCTCCAGCTCTGCAGCAAGAAGCTTCCCCAGCAAAGCTTCGCTGAGGCGCCTGTTGCGGGGACCAGATGGCCGGTGCCAGATGGAGAAGGTGGCTGAGGAGGGAGATGCTATCAGGCGGAGTGAGCCACAGGCTCCAAACAATCGGCAATTAACTCAGGCTATTAGCATCAAACTTTGTCTCCAAAGTTCCCTCCCTTTGCCATTGGGCCTTCTGAGTTCTAGGTTAGCTAGATATTAGATGGGAAAAAGAACCTGTAGCTCATTCACAGCTGGCAGGCCGGGCTGAATTTTCCTGCCCAAGAGCCCCCATGGGCACAGCGAGGCCGGGGCGACGTTACTGGGGAAAAATCCCAGGTCTGCAAGAAACCTCTCTGTAAGGTTATTGCTGTTTTCTGTGTTCCCAAGGACACTGGGTGCTGCTCACGCTGCAGTGGGGATGCAGCTCCCAGGCTCCCGGCACAAGATCACTCATGGGTGGAATCAGCTTTGGGTCTGGAGCAGAGACCCCTGTGTCCCCTCCAGAGACCCCTGTGTCCCCCTCCCACCCCACCCCCTCGGCCAGGGGGCTGCACACAGGTCCCAACACCCCCCGTCCGTCTCCCAGCAGCCCCCCAGATCTTACCCACATTTCCAGCAAACGAATTAATTTCAATTTGTGGATGAAACGTGGCGCAGTGGAGCCCTGAACTGTGCAAAATCAGCAGGGTTTGTACTTTATAAAGAAGATTGACCCATAACTAGTAAATATTGATTTTTCCCTGGAAAGCTGCTCTCAGCGCGTTGCTGCCGGGCTGCGTGGCACCAGCAGAACAGCAGACAACGGCCACCGTTACAGCATCGGGCTGCAGGAGTGGATTTTCTCTTAATGACAATCACTGTGGCCGTGGTTCAAGGTGCTCTCTCGGGGAGCACGTTGGCAGCCGCAGCGCTGGGAGCAGAGCCTGCAGATTTCAGAAGCTTAAGCAGCATCGTCAGGCTGTGCCCAGGACTCTGGTTCTCCAGCTACAAACACCTCGTGACACACAGACATGTCCTAGTGACACACAGACATGCCCCGTTACTTGCCCCCTGCAGACACCCCCCGCTCTCCTACAGCTTGTTCTGTCCCAAGGGAAACACTTTTGGAAAGAGCTCTGGTTCAGATCAGGGGTTCTAACCTTAAAAAGTCAGTACTCAGCAATCTTTTATCAAACCAGCCCTCATCAGAACTGAAATTACAACCAGGAAAACCACTTTTTCTCATGGAACCAGCTGCAAAAGTGGTCGATTCTATGAAGTGCTTAGAAAATTTTACTTACTAGAAAAAAAATAAAAAAAAGGCATAAGTTCAGTATGAATTAGAACAAGAACTAAGGGGGGCAGCCCTAAATATAACGTTGCATATTTACAGAGGCACCTCAACATTCGGTGGTTTCATCTCTGGGTTTTTGTACCACTGCAAGCTTGTGCGAGGCGAACCTAGAAAGAAAGAGAAATGAGTCAGCATTCAGAGACACTTTGATAGCCCACAACCACTTACAACTCCTGCCTGAAGTAGAAAACACTTTCAGTTTTGATTTGGTTTTTCAAAATGTTGACAATAGTTCTTTTTCAAGAAGCATGTGGCTCATCCAGTTTGTATTAAGCTGGATGTGATGTGAAGCTGCTCCCCCTCCTGCCCTTTTCAGGTCATACCGCTTCTTGGCCAGTGACATGAGCCAAAATACAGGACAAGGAGAAGGACGGAAGGAGTTTCTACTACAGCTCCACAGTCCAGTGACTAATGACAGTGACAACAGTGCCCGACAACTGCAGGTCAGGGCTGACCAAACCACAGACTTACCGAGAGTTTCTTCATAATCCCTTGGGCCTCTGGATCCAGATTAAGAAGATTCTTTTTGGTCAAATCATTTGCTGTTAAACAAATGCTCTATAAAGAAGAAAAAAGGCAAGCAAATATTAGGTTTTCTGTTTTGTGAGCTGTAGTAGCCTGAAGCTGAAAAAAAGAAACCAGCCCCAGCAACAAAACCAAAGCCTGAACAGAACCAACCAACCAAAACACACAAACCTAGAAAAATAAAAGAGAAATCAAATCCAAGTAGATTAGGAGACCTCGTACAGGCAGAGAACATTCAGCTTGACCAAAAGCTTATCTCCTGCCTTCCTCGCAGCACATTAACATGTTACTGCCAGCAGCAGTGACTTCCACGAGTGCCCAGCAAAACATTGTTCTACATTCTGCTTGGACCAGTTTGAGCAGCTCCTGCCTCTGACTCAAAATCTCTCCAGGTTCTTTTTAGTCCATCTCAATCCCTTGATAAACTGGCACAACGAAAGAGACGAGGGGATGACCTGAAACTGGGCAGGGCCCCCAGGAAGCAACAAGCTGACCCTTCAGCACAGATTTTACAGGTTAAAGCTGCTGCCTCACCTGCCCTCCTCCCACAGGGACCTTGATGCAGATGTCGCTGCTGTCAGCGAGGGGGCTGCCGTTGGCAGAGATGGTGTAGACACGTTCGTTTACCGCTGGCGTGCGCAAACCCGGCGTCTTGAAGACTCTGAAACCAAAAGTTACAGGTAAGTAATTTCACTGCAATTGCTCGAAGCACTTTGACTACAAATCTTTCATTAAAGAGACACTAAAGATTATGTGCCAATAGATGACAGGTACATAAAGCAAAAGGCAAGACACTCCCCTGTATAAGAGATTAATAGAGAAACAATAGACACAAACCTGGAATCAAATCTGGGTGTTATCATGGAGGTGCCTCCCCGAGCACAGAGATCAACTGTATTACGGGTAGCTGGGGTGATAAAGTTGCTTTTGCTTGATCTGTTAGGGGACAATAAACAAACATCTGCTCACCAGACCACATTTAACCAATGTACAAGCACTAGCTTATAAAAGACTTGAAGGAGGTTATCGCCCCAGCAAAGCAGAGGCTCTAGCTGAAAAAGGCAAACCCCACAGCTCGGGATGGCTGGTCAGCACAGGAGAGGAGGTTGCCCGTCTTTCACTCACTGCCAGATCATGGATTTTTTCCTGTAGCATGGCACAACTACATCAACCAGCTAAACTCTACTCCCTTCCATGTAAGAGTTATGTTAGCACTATACGCTTATTCTCCACTTCTGAAACTCAGGTTAAAAGATATCCCCTATTACCTGTTACTGACGCGCTTCACTCTGGCTGAAGGAGCCCTTCTGCTCCTGGACGCTGGTGCTTTTTTAGTGGACGCCTTGACCTGAAACACCAAATCAGTGGTTTCACCCTTGTGTGACAGCTGAGGCCACAACAAACAGACACTTCCACATAATAAACTCCTTTTTCTGGCACAAGAGTCCAGAACCAAACCCCATACAAGCTTCTGTGACCATCCTCTATCCCTAGAAGCGTCAGGAAGTGACATCTGTGTTCAGGTCCCTTCTGAGCATCTATCACAGGGGCAGCAGCTCAGGAAGGCATTTACATCTGGGAAATAAAGGCACCACAAGTTGTAGCTCTTTACCTTTGCAGCTCTTGGGTTAATGTTTTCAGCTTCCAGGTCTCCTGGACATTGGGTGTCATGTTTTGCTTTCTTCGCTAGAGGAAGCAAAGGAGCTTCTGTTTCTTCTTCAATAGCTTCAAAATCCTGATTACATTTTTGCACTAGAAAGAGAAGGTGTTATCAACGGTTGATGAACCACTATCTTGAATTATTCTGAGTGTTTTAATAAAATTGAGTAGAGCTACTGCAGATAGTAGCGATAAAAGCTGAAGTATTTTTCTGTCTTTAAATAGATTGAGGGATATAAGTAAGAACCAAATTATTCACAGTATGCAAACTACAACAAACTTTCATCTCACTGAACTCCTCACAATGCTTAAGACAAACCGACCTTTCTGGATGACTTTTAAAGGAGTCTGGATAACTCCTGCTGCCAGCTTGTTTATTTCTGTTATTTCCAAGTCTGCCTGAAATTAAAAACCATCAAAACACCATTAGGAATATCAGTATCATAAACTTCTGATAAATCCACACAGTAAAGCAAACCCCTAATTATTTCCCTGCAAGAATACCCCTGTGTTTTCTGTTCTGCTCAAAATGGGACCTTTCAGTTGTTCCGGACATGAATCCTCTGCTGGTACCAGAGACACCTCTTACTGGGAAGTCTCAAAGCAGCATTTGCAAGAGCGCTGATGTGACCTCTGCTCTTCAACGCTCCTGCAGCGACGTGTAACGTCCTCAGAAAAACCAAATCTTTGGGCTGGGTACGTACCGTTGCGGCCTCTTCCAGCACCTTCTCGCTTCCTCCTTTAGCTAAAAGGAAAATATTTGGTTAAAAACAATACATATCTAGGTCAGTCCACACAGCGCACTAGACGCACTTTAATACGTCACCACCTGGGGGCAAAACAGCGGCACAAACCGGTGTCACCGGTAGCGATCGAGCGGCGCTGGAACAGCCGCGGGGGCTCTGGACGGAGATCCCGGCTGTTCCCTTAGTTGTTATTGTTTCTCGTTACCGGAGGGCAGCGGTGCCCTCGCCAGCCCGGTGCCCGGCCCAGCCCAGCCCGGTGCCCCGCCCCGGCCCAGCCCAGCCCGGTGCCCCCCCCGGCCCAGCCCAGCCCGGTGCCCCCCCCCGGCCCGTACCGAAGTACTCGATCCAGTTCATCTCACGGATCTGCACGGGCAGCCTCAGGATCGCCATGTCGTACATGTCCTCCACCTCCTTGACCAGCCGCTCCCCCTTGGCGCGCAGCCGCTCGAGCCGGCTCTGCACTGCGGGACACACGGGGCTCAGCCCGGGGCTCAGCCCGAAACCGGCGCCGCTCCCCCAGCCCCGATCCCCGGTTGGCCCCGTTCCACCCCCCCATCCCCCCGCCTACCCTCGCGGTCGAAATCCTTCAGGAACGCCGCCAGCTTCCTGCGCCGCGCACTCGCTTCGGCCTTCTTCCGTGGGGGAGCCATGGCGGCGGGACCGGGAATGGGACCGGGAATGGGAACGGGACCGGGAACGGGACCGGGAACAGGCCTGGAGCGCCGCCGCCGCACGTTCAAATCCCAACGTCCCCGCCGATAGACCAATCATAGCTCAGCACGGCCACCGATAGGCCAATCAGCGGTCAGCACGGGACGGCCAATCAGAGCTCGGCGCGGCTCACTGACGTCACCGGCCGGCGCCATGGCGGCGGTGCTGGCGGCGGCGCTCCGGGACTGGGCCGCGGCGGCGGGGCGGCGGGACGCGGCGTGGCGGGCGGCGCTGGCGGGCTGGGCCGCGCTGCTGCGCTCGCTGGCCGGGCTGGCGGCGCAGATGCAGGCGGCGCGGCGGCTGGCGTGGGCCGGCTCGCCCCTGGGCGCCTTCGGGGAGCTGCGGGAGCGGCTGTGGCGGAAGCAGCGCGGCGCTGCCGAGGCGCTGCTGGAGCAGCTGTGCGGCCGGCGGTGAGAGCGCGGGGCGGGCCGGGCGGGGCGGCCCCGGGGCGGCGGGGCCGCCGCTGAGCGCCCCGCTTGGCCCGGCAGGGCGGAGCTGCGCGCCGTGCGGGACGGCGCGGGGGCCGGCGGGGCCGCGGTGCTGCGGCTGTACGAGCAGCGGGCGGCGGAGCTGGGGCTGGCGGCGGCGCTGCGGCGGGGGCCGCGCTGCCCCTCGCTGGCGGACGCGCTGGAGGGGCTGCAGGACGTGGAGCGCTACTACCGGCACCTGTATCCTTCTGTGAGCGGGCTCTGGGCGGCGCGGGCCGGGGCCTTTTTGTCTTTGTCGTCCTTACCGGTCACGAAGGTACCTGGAGAGCGACCTCCTCCTGCGCCGCATCAGCTGCGGCAGCCCGGCGGACATGGAAGCTCTCCCGCAGGCCTGGGAGAGGATCCTGGAGCGCTACAAGGATGACATTGTCCAAGGTAGCTCTGCTTCCAGCAGGTTTTTGTAGGTGAGTAGTACAGATAAGATGCACGAAGTTAATGGGGTTGGTGTGTTTTTTCCTTCCAACTCAGATGTGCTTCTCAAGATCTCTCTGTTTGTGGACAACCAGCGAGAGCTGTGCTGCTCACCCGACTCCTGACAGAGGGGCTGATGCTGACCAGCTTCTGCGAGTGGCTGGTATATTCTGAGGTGACCACAAGGAGGATTTGAGGAAGCTCTACTGGTGCTTTTTGGGAGCTGAATGAGTTTGGTACTGGGTCTCAGTGGCAAATGCCTGGACTGTGTCATTTTCAAGTGGAAATGGACTCTTCTGAAGAAGAGGCTGAGCTAAACAAGCCATGAAGGTGGGCAGGAGTTGTCTTCAGCTGCAGTTGCCTGCCACGGATATTTTGTATACTGAAAAAAAGTTGAGACTTACTAACCTGAGGTGCACAGCGAATAAGTGACCGTGACATCAGGTCCAGCAGGCTGATCCCATGTCAGAAAGGTATTTAGGTACTGTCCTTACACATAAATAAAGCATACCAAATCAGAGCTAGGAAACAGTTTGCACCTTGTGCCTCTGAGTAATGCCTTTGTTTTCATCTCACCTCTATGTTGAAGAGTGAGGAGCAAATTTGGCTTGAAAAGGTAGTTGTGGAGGTGCCTGGACGCCTGAGTGCTGACACAGGCAGTTTCAGTGTGTGATACCTCTGCTAGGGCACATTTAAATCACAGTCTTAAAACATCATGTTCCCAGAAAGTAGTGGGATGCCTGTCTCTAAGTAACACGCTTTGTAAGAAAATGACCAAATAAAGAATTGTTCATGGACAGAGAGCAGCCACGCTTGTGCTCCCTGTTTTTGCAGCGAAGCGGCTCTCGAGCCCGGGGGTGTGTGACCAGCTGAGGGCACTGCTCGAGCACAGAACCACGGGCTGTTCTGTGCAGTAATAACTGCAGAGAGCAATAACGTCACCCTCTGGGCGCTGGTGCGGCTGCTGGCGTCACGGCCGATGGAACCAGCGTTTATTGAGGGCAGGGTGTCAATCTGGGTGGTGAGGTGGGTGCTGCCCCCAGTTCGTGCAGGAAGGGACCCGGGCACAGGTGGGGAGCTCAGGGGCTGTGGTGGGTGGTTCTCTGCTGCTGAAGGGGATTCTCTGAGCCCGCGTGCTCCGTGTCACTGCGAGATGCCGGTGGGTCCTGCCCACCAGCCGCTGCCCTGGCCCTGCAGCATCCGCACCAGAGCGTGACCGTGCGGTGAGTCACGGCGCGGCCGCCCAGAGCCCTTTGCTTGGCCACCCCCTTCCCAGGGAAGGAGGAACAGAGTCCTGCTGCTGCTGCTTCAGCTAAGATAAAGCAGATGATGCGGTGAAGATACTGGTTTGGCACGTCAGCCAGGAACGCGGCTTGTTCAGCGAACGGCTGCACAGCAGCCTCAGCGCAGACACTTCTGCGTGCAAAGCGCTTCCATCCCCGAGCGGCTCCGTGTCCCTATGACCCGTCACTGACTCATGTCAGCGCTGCTGATGCTGCAGGTTGCGTCGCAGCACTAGTTCGGTATAAGGCATTTATTTTCCTGTCCGCAGCAGGATGAGCCATTTCATCCAATCCCTTTTCCAGAGCTTCATTTCCAGCTGCAAATTCCTTCTGAGAAATTCACGTCCCGTGTTCAAAGAGCAAAAGTAACGGCAGCCGAGTATGGGGTCAGGAGGAGGCGAGTGACAGCAGCAGCACCTGCCTGGCAGGTGCTTCTGTCCCCTCCGCCTGTGCCAGACCCCAGCGAGGGCAGGGACCGAGGGCAGCACCACGGGCTCTGAGACTAACTGGTAACATAAAACAACCATAAAAATAAACCCAAGGGCCTTTGTTTTTGGAGCAGAGCTCTTAAAGTATTCTTGCATGGAGATCTGTCTTTCAGGAATGCAATAAAACCAAGTTAGCAGCTGGAGCTACCTTGTTAAAGTCACATTTTCAGGAAATACAAAGCTCATGCTTTGATTTTCAGCTTTACCTCCTGCTAACTTAATTTGAAAATAGTTACTTTTCACTTATAGGCAAAGCACAAACTAAAATCAGTTACTAAATTTGAATGCCCACAAACATTTATGGAGAGCATCTGACTTCTATCTGGGTAGTTTGTGTTCTCCTGTAGGGTGGAAGTCGGGTTCTGCTGCTGTGGTGTCTGCACAGCTCTGCCGCAGAGACGGGGACCCGCTGCGGGTAACTCCAGGCTTCCCAAAGAAGCCCAAAAGCTTCGCTTCAGCCTGAGCCCGTGGACTCCAAACAGACTTCAAGATTGAATTTACTACAAGGGTCCATCGTCAGGAAAACGACAAAGGATTTGGCACCTGAATTTAAGTGCAAAGTGAATTGGAGACAGAAAAATGTGATAAAAAGCTTTGTGAGTCATTGAATAAACCAAGCGGGGGTTTCACATGCCCCTGTGGTTTCCATGCTGATTCTTTGAGACTTTCATCCTGGCCCAAAGCAGAACTCCTTGGGGATTCTGCAGGGCCCGAGAGCTTATCCGCTCAGAACTAAACCAAACTTTCTCCCGCTGGTGTTAATTGGGAGTGCAGCTCTGTCCCAGTGCTCCCTCTGGGGCCGCCGGTTCTGCCCTTTGCGCTTCCGTATGTGCCGGTCCTGCGCAGGTTTTACTTCAGTCCTCCCTTCCTGCTTTTCCCTCAGCCCATTCCCTCCTCCTGGGGAAACAAACCCGCAGTAGGTGTCTCCTGAACTCGCCTGAACTCCTGTCCCCAGCACCTTCCCCACTAATCCTTTCCAGATGTGCAGGAACTTTCATGTTTAGCAGTTCTGCTCAAGTTCCTCATTCATCCTCAGACTGAGCAAACATTGCATTTCCCAGTATTATTTATCCCTGCCCGTCCTCTCATGTAGTTTGCAGCATAACTTCGGTTTTGTGGAGGGGATGGTCACTTCAGGCAGGGGGTATGGTCAGTGGCTTCTCCAGGTGACCCGTGTGTCCCGTCTCTGATGTTGAGTAGTCACATTACACGTTGATTGCAAAATGCGGGCGGTAGGAGTGTGTCCCAGCTTCAGGTTCTTGCTGCGGAACGGTTTGGTGCCATCGGTGCCCTGCGCTCCAGGAGTAGCTGTGTGCCGTGGGACAAAGCTGCTGCATTGTGAGCTGGTGGAAACACAGGACAATCCCCATCACCTTCCCGCACGAGCGGCACTTACGGTAGATCTTTAACTGCCCAGCAAAGCAAGTCTCGGTGAGACCGGGAGCTCCGCGTCCCCCAGCACAGCCGCCCCAGCCTCGCGGGGCCGATGTGGGGTGGCTCCCTCAGCCTTTTCTCTGGGCCACCTGGGGAAGGCAGAATGAAGAACAGCAAGCCGGTAAGTCTCCCAACCATTCTGCTATGTGAGGAATGAATCCAAGAGCCTTTGCACACTATTAATCTTTTCCAGTTCCTAAGGAAGCAAATGATCTCCTCCCGCTCCCATAAATTCAACATCTCTCTCCTGCTTCCTCCCCAAACAGCGTTTGAACTGTTCGCCAAGAGCTTTATTAAAAACTACAAGATGCAGTTTTGTTTCTAAGCGAATCCCAAACAACCGTGTTAGGTGGAGAAGAAACATTTGGTGCAGTCAGCTTTAGAGCATTTTTGTGTGCAGTCCATAGCACTTGTCAGCCAGAGCGCAGACCCAGCTCTGCACTGAGCACAACAGGACCTTTTCTCCTGAGGTCAGGAGATGAATTCAAGCTGCTCAGACCTCACGGTCTCCTTTCGCAGAGCACCTGGCGGGAGCTGCACGCTCAGCAGAGGGATGCTCACCTGGGGCCGGCGCGGGGTCTGTCCCTCCTCACCCTCCTGGCTCCGTGGGACGTGTGGCCGCTGTGCCCCATGGCGATGCTGCTCCTGCAACAGCCCCAGGACCCGCCATGCCAGCCAGGCTGCTCTGCTGCCGTCCCCTCCTGCTCTCGGCGGGGACGTGTCCAGAGGCGCTGCAGACCCTGCTGTCCCCTTGGCGAGGCCTGGCCAGTGTCACCTCCCTCGGAGGTGTCGAGCAGCAGGTGACCGTCCCCAGCTCTGCTGTGAGCAGAGAAGCTGCAGCTGGTGCTGGGAGGCCGTGACCGAGGGGCTGCGGGTGCTGGGACAGCTGGGGACACCGCAGGGACCTGGGGAGGGTGGCTCCGTGCGGCAGTGCCGGTGAGGTGTGTGCCGGGGACCCGCCAGCTGCCGTGTGTCACCGCCATTCCTTGGCGCTGCGAGCAGCGTGTCACAGCCTTCTCCCTTTCTTTTCCTAATGTTCCCTCAGCCTGAAACGCATCAGCCAGTGCTGAGAACAAACATTCGCGGAGGAAGCCAAAGCAGAAGTAACCAAAGCTGTTCCTTTGGCTGAATTCCTTCAGCTCGTCGTGTCCCGCTACTGCGTTTGAGCAAGACAAACCCACTCGTGCCCCACACACCTGAGCCATGGGGAGGGATGAGCCACGGCGGCCTCAGGTCTCGCTTACCTGGCAGAGAACATCACCCCCCTGGTTTGAAACAAATGAGAGGCTCCATTGTAATGCAAGAGGAATCCCGTGATTTTTATTGCTTTGGGTGAGGCAGCAATGGAACCACTCATCTGCTAACGAGGGATCTGCTAACGAGGGATCTGCTAACGAGGTCCTGCTGCCCTTGATGTGGGGGCTGCAGGTGGGCTGAGCCCCCCATTCCCGCATTGTGCCGGGTCCCGCAGCCCCAGGCGCGGGGAGCCGGTGGTGCGGAAAAGCCCCCGAGGCACCCGGGGAATAATCCAGACCAGCTTTTGCTGGACACAACTCCCCCAGTTCTAAAAGGCTTTTTGGTCGAGTTTAACAAGATTAGTCTGCGAGCTGCAGAGATGTCAGCTCGCTGGCAGGGCTGTGCTCGGGAGCTCCTCGCGCGCCAGGGAATGCTGCTGCTCATGGCGTTGGCCTCGGCTTCGCTGGATCAGGCTGTCGCTTTGCTTCTCAATTAGCCGCATCTGCAGGGCAGTAACGAGCTGGGGATTAGGAAGCCCAGAGAGGGGTGCGGGGAAGTTCATCGGTGGGGAAGGGAGCTCCCTGCACCCCCAGCCCCAGGGCTGTCCCCGCCGGGAGCCCCGTGTCGCCGCAGCGGTGACACCGCACAGCTCCTGCTGCTCAGACTGTGTTCTGTAAAGCTCCAGTTTAGATCTGCGCTGACATTATTGAAGCTACTGGTAGTAAAACATGTCACTACTGGGGCCAGGGCCACATCTGATCCTGTGAGGGGAAAGCAAAAAAAATAAACAACCCCCCCAAAAAGTCCCAAATGAAACCAAACACATATTGAGAGAAGGGCTGGATCTCTAGGGATGCAGAGCACTCGGTCCCACTGCCCACCCCACTGAGAGGCTCCTCCCAGCCCTGCCGCCCGGGCCGTGCGGAGGGGACGAGCGGCGCACGGGGGTCACGGCTTCCCGGTGCCACATCATCGTGCAAGTGTTCAACGCTCCCAGTGCAACGAACCACAAACAAACGCTGCTGATGCCTTTGCCATCCCGTCAGGGATTAGTACACGCTGGAGCAATTTGCATGGGGATGAAACTTGGACCAAAGGGCAATGCCGAGGGAATACGGTATTATATATTATTGCCAGTTGCAAGGGAACAGCAGCAGCCTCCAAGCTTGTATAACTCTGGAACATCACTATTATTAGAACGGAAAGTTAGCAAGCAATTAGCTAATTGCAATTCACATTGTCTGTTGGCAATTATAAGGAGAACAGCTATAAACTCCAACAGATGGAACTCAGATGGGTCAGTCTCTTTTTTTTTTTTTCCTTTTTTTTTTTCATTTTTCTTCCCCAAAGGGCATTTGCTATGAACTAAACGACAGGTTTGACCAGGGGTCCGTGAGCAGGGTCCCTGCAGAGCTGTCCCTGGCCAGGGCGACACTGAGCAGCCACTGTCCTGTCCCCATCGGCAGCGAACCCGTCACACACTGCAGGAGCTGCTTTGGGGAGCCCGTTCTCTCCAGGCTGTCCTAAGCGGGACATCTCCAAGGCCGGAGGGTTCACCTCTGTGCTCTGTGGCTTCGTTCAGTTACTCTGCTGTTGGGGGTACTTGTTTTGCAGCCCTGGAAAAGGGGGGAGCAGCGCAGTCCAGCTACCCCAGGTAGTTCTCATCCATCCATCCATCCATCCATCCATCCATCCACTCATGACTCTGTACAACTTAAAGTAATAGCTTCTCTTCTTTCTGCAGCAGTGACATGAATCAGTGGTGCCGCCCTGAATCTGATTTCTGTTCTGAGGCAAACATTTGGCTAAAGAACCTCCACCCTGCAGTCAGACCTGCGGCCATGGAAGCAGCTTTGCTCCTTACCTCTGAATGTCGGTGATGCCGTTGACTCTGGCAAAAGAGCCTCCCTGTTTCAGGTCAGGCTGATGCACATACAGGTACAGCTGTGGGATCTGAAACAAATTAAGCGCTGCTATATGAATTTCATAAATAGTAATACAAACCCACTGTACACCTTAGGCTGATATTAAGCAGAGGATGAGTTGGCAATCATCTTAGAGCGAATGCATGATATTGAAATGGAAACATCAGGTTTTACTTATACACCCCAGGTTTCCCAGAGGAGGCAGTTTATGGAGTGACCATTTATTAAAGACAAATGCTATCATTTGAAACATATCTCATGTAGAGCAGGGGACCGGCTGATGCGGAGGAGCAGTAACTGGAGCAGGGCCTTTGCGTTTACAAGCCATTGATTTAAACGGGCTCCGCGTGTACAGGAAGGTGTGATGAGAGCTGCCGGGTGCCCACCGAGCCGCCAGCTCTGCCCACCACCCATGGGCACCGAGTGCCACAGCCCAGCCCAAGCCTGCTTAACTTTAATACATATCTAACAGCAGACAGAGAGGTAATCCAGTTATCTCGAGTCACACCCGCCATGTGCTTAACACGAGCAGCTGCGGGATGGGGGAGCCCCAGGAGGGCCCTGGGCGCTGAGCTCCGCTCCCCAAACCCCAGGGGTGAGCGCTGGTTCCTGCCTCTGCCCGTGACAGTGTCACCTCCATCCCTGCGACACCGCAGTCTGTGATCTGGGGTCCTCAAAAAGCCTCAGAGGGGTCCCCAAGCCCCTCCGTTCCTCGTGAGACACCAACATCAGCACCCGCGAGGCACCAGCCTCATTTTCCTTCCGCTTCAGGAGTGAGTGATTTTGAGCTGCAGGGCAAATGTTAAATGTTAACAACTGCTGTTAAAGTCACATCTGCAGGTAATTTTGCTATTCACCTGGAAAGAAGCAGTGTTCATTCAACTAATTGAAAAAGCACATTCTGCTTTTCTGAAATCTTTCTGGATAGGTTCTGGCACCCCAACAAGATGGTGCTGTTTGGTCTTTACTTTTAAAATCAGAAGTCTAGGACAAGAATGTCCTTCGTAGGCAGTAGCAGGTAAATTTGCATGTTTTCTAGAAGCATAAATTCCATTTGCTGCATGTAGGAGAACTTTCTGGCTCAATGCAGTATGGCATTTGCAACCATTTAATTTGAATAAATTCCATTTCTATGCTCCATCCGGCTTTTAGCATATCAGCCAAACTATTTGTAAGGGACAGAATAGTAAATCCTGCCTGCGTTTCCTCTGCTGTGAGATCATCAGGGCCCTGTCATGCTGATGCTGTCCCTTCTGCTTTCAGAGCTGCTGGGGGTCAGCAGCTCCATTCCTGGGGACCTGGACGAACCCACAAAGTCCTTTGGGAAGCAGCTCTGGACAAAGGGGCCAGCGCAGCTGAGAGCTGGAATCAGACACCCAGCTGTGGCCAGCCTGGAAACACCATCAGTTTTTCAGCGACCCAAACAGGTGTCAAACAGCCGCGTCGGGGGTTCCCTGGTTCCATCAGCCAGTGCTGGAGCAGATGGCGAAGAGAGGGGTGGGGGCTGCCCGCAATGGCGGGGGGTCATTGGCCTTGGTCACTTCTCAGCTCTCCTAAGAGGGTTTCAAAAGCCTCGTGTCCCTCTCACCCCTACCCTCCACTCCTTTTCATTACAGAGTAGATGCCACCCTGATTTCTATGATTTCTCTAGTGACTTGGAACTTCTGTAACTCCACTAATTGAGGAAAGCACACGTACATTGCGGGCAGATGTGCGTTATCTAGTGAACATTATTGAGACTGGGGGATCTTCAGTAAAGATGCAGACGAGGTTAAGCTTTTGCTGGGGTCAAGAGCCATCGCTCGGCATCCATTGATGGGAAAACTGAATCCTCCCCTGCAAAACTGCCTGTTGCAGGTGACTTGTTCCTGGGAATGTGGCTGGAGGAAGGAGTCCATCCGTGCTGAGCCTGCCTGGCCCTGCACGGAGGGGAATAAGCAAAACCCCTCAAAAGGCAAATTGTACCTATCAAGGGACCCCTGGCTGCTTTATCCTCACAGCTCCACATCTGGCAGGGAGAGCAAGGGGGCAAGGGAAGTGCATCGCCTGCCTGCCTACGGAGCTCAGACAGGCTGGTGACAGCTCGGCAATGTAAATGATGCACATTAAGCCCTAAATAAAGTGTGAGGAACATGCTGGGGATCAGCAAATCCATCCTGACAAAAAGAAGCAGAGGACTGAAATCCTTTTTCCCCCAACAGACTGGTAAGTCTGCGCACTAAATGGAACCAAGTCCCACTGAAAAATGAGTCCTGAAGACTTATGGTTGCAGCCACCTGGCTCTCACCAGTGGGGACACACGTGAGCCTGTACCAGGTGAGAGAGCCCATTGAAATGCTCAGGTTTCATCAACCCCCCTTTTTCCACATGCATCTACAGCCAAGTTCATCACATTTCCCATTTCATTCCCCCATCACCCGTTTACCATCCTCAAGAGACGGCTGCAGCCACCCCAACTTTCAACAGAGCTCTGGGCCTTTCTTCTTTGCATAAGTGGCAGACTTAAAATAAGGCCAGGGTCTCTTAAACATGCCCACCTCCCAATAAACACAGCGGGTGAGATGTGTTACCAAAGGCTCTTTGTGTTTTTGTTGATGCTGGAGGGTCACCTGTCCCTAAAGGATGCTGGGAGAGCCTGCTGAGCAGCTCGGTCAGGAAGGACGCTCACATAATGGCATTTGGGGACGATAATCAAAGGCAAATAGCACCTGAGTGCAGGCAGCGGGGTTGGGAGGAGCCCAGGGGACGCATGTGCTGCTGCCCGAGTCTGGGAACACACAGCTCTGGGTCTGCTCCCAGGGAACACAGACGGCCCTGTGTTTAACGCAAAACAGGAGCCAGCCCGGCTCGCTGCAGTTTGCACCGTTAATTCCCCAGCAGGTTTCTGTGCCCGCTCTCTCTGCCGAGCCACCTGCTCCAGCAGACTCATATTTTGCAGGGAAAGCTTTTCAAAAGAGACGAGCACCTGGACCGAGCCTGCAGGCGGCTGCTGTCGGCAGCTTGGGGCAGACCCAGCAGCTTGTCCTCCCGCACGAGAAGGAAAGCGCTGGCAGTGGGAGGCTGAGCATCGCACCCCAGGTCGGCACATCCATCCCTCTGCTCAGGGTCGCCGATGCTCTTGGCTCCCCTGGGACCAAGCTTTCCATTCCAGAAGACTATTTGGGTGAGAGATCAGTAACGCTGCTAAGGCAGAAATCCCCACAGAGTGGGTCCCCAGAGCTCCATGTCACCCGGACAAGGGCCATCCTGCTCCACCAGCCCCTGGCTCCATCCCCGCAGGGCACCAGCCCTGCCCAGCGAGGTGATGGAGGCTGTGGGGACTGGATGAGCCACAGGGAATGGTCCTTTCTGGGCTTGATTAAGACTGTGAGTTCTTTACCAGTTTGCTGTATGTTCTTTGTTGCCCTTTCATTTGAACAAGGGCCAAAAAGGTGGGATCCAGGTTGCAGGCATTTTCCTAGCGCCTCTTTCTGCTCAGGGGTTGCTGTTCTTGGTCTCATGGGCTGCAGCGAGGTTACCTTGTGCTCCCCACACCTCGGAGACCACGGTCTCCTCGCAGGCTGTGCCATTTAGGGTCTGTGCTGGGGGCAGGCGGTTCCCGTCCCCGGACACGGGGCCACGCTGCCAGCACGAGGTGCTGGTTTCGAGTGCAGGAGGCTGCCAGGACACCTCACCAGATGCACATTGTCTCTTTGTTCCTCCGAAAACCATAAAAAAGTTTCTCCCTTCACAGTTCAGCGATGCCCAGACAAAGATGACGTGAAATCTGTGGGAAGACTTATTTTATTACAATATAGGAATTCGCAGAACCAGATGTTTAAACTTAGCTATTGCTCCTCCATACGAGCACCACTGCTCCTGCTCAGTGGAGCTGTTTGCAAGATTATTTACAACGCTGTAAACGTGTTTGCTGCTGCCTGGGTCTCCAAAAGCTGCTGGAGTTGGGGCTGATGCCACAGCGAGTCCCCTGTGCCACAGGACCTGCTGGAGAGGGGCTGTGGGAGGACACGGTGCCATCGGTGACCCCAGCACACAGGACGAGGTGCAGCCCTGCATGGGTCCCGGCCAGGAGATCGTCCTGCCCTGCGGGACATGGTTCACAAGCCGTGTTCCCGGGGAGGTGTCCCTACATTAAGAGTCAAACCCTTGTTTTCTGTTTTCTCCCATTCCTCAGCTGGGCTCCTGCAGCTGGGCCCAGAGGAGCCTCAGTCGGCTGGAGCTGTGTCCCCCACTGGAGATGTGTCCCCACCAGGAGCTGTGTCCCCAGCTGGAGATATGTCCCCAGCAGGAGCCGTGTGCCCCGCTGGAGATGTGTCCCCACCAGGAGCTGTGTCCCCAG
The DNA here is from genome assembly GCF_964273445.1 of Streptopelia decaocto. NCBI lineage: Eukaryota > Metazoa > Chordata > Aves > Columbiformes > Columbidae > Streptopelia > Streptopelia decaocto. The sequence continues at coordinate 3,819,031 of NC_138678.1, read as the reverse complement.
CCGGAGATATGTCCCCAGCAGGAGCCGTGTCCCCAGCTGGAACCATGTCCCCGGTCGGAGCCGTGCAGCAGCAGCTGTTTTGCAAGAGCCCGGGCTGCCTTTCCAACCCAGCCAGCAGCTGTTAGTCACCCCCGTTTCAGGGTCCGCGGGCTGGAACAGCGAAGCGAGGCTCACACGCACGTCCAGGGCAGCACTGTTTGTTTTCCCAGCATCCCGAGTTTCATCTTTTCCACCTTCCCGCTGCCAGCACAGTCTTCATCCGCTGCCCTGACACCTCCAGCGTTTATTTCAAGCAGAACCACGCTGCCTCCATATGTGCTCCTGCCACTGGTTGCTGGTTATTAAAAGTCGATGCTGCTGCTGGTCCATTCAGGAGCTGGCAGTCCTTAAAAGCTCATTCATCTCAGACGAGCCTCGTGGCAATTACAGCCCCATCCCGCGGGATCCGTTAACTCCCGCTCTCCCGTTAGCCCGAGGTGCACGGATCAGCAATCACGCCTGGTTCGGATGAATGCGATGCAGAAAATCAAGCCCAGTCTCTCCAAGAGACGGAGGTGGCTGTGGAAAGGGGAAAATGGCACAACTGCTCGGCGGCAGGAGATCAAGAGATTATTGTGACCAAAACTCTGACCCTGGAGGGAGCTGCAGGCACCGGGTCACCTCGCTGGGGAAGGACACAGCACCCAGGGGTGGGAGATGCCGGAGGTTTCCCCAAGTCTGCAAGTCATAGCAAATGCTAAAAACCATATTTTATGCAAGATCAACTCTGGAGCGAAATACAGAAATGTACAAAGAAATCACAATTGACCATCTGGCTCTAACGTTCCCAAAGCTCGCAGCCATTTATCTCTGTCCAAAAGTGTGCTTTAAAGATGCAACAGGAATCTTCCTTTGCGGAGGGAATTTGTGAGTGTATGTTTGGCCTTCAAACATGTTAAACTCCACCAAAGCCTGTGGGGAATACATAAACACCAGAGAACAAACAAGCTCACAGCCTTCAAACATGTTAAACCAAACACCAAAGCCTATGGGAAGTACATAAACACCAGAGAACAAACAAGCTCACTTCATACCTGAAATGAAGCTTGATTTTGGATGCAGAAATGTGTTTATTTCCTTGGAAAGAAACAGGCCCTGGCCTTTCAGCTGCTACAGATTTTCTCAAGGGAATAATCTTTCTAGCAAACCTTGTTCCTTCTGTAATCCTTTGTAACAACTCACCGACTCATGCTGCCCTAGCTTTAAAAATCAGTTTTCAAAGCCCATTAGCAAATTCACAGGTTTTTTTTATACACTGAGAATTAAAGTGGAAACATAAGACTTAGCAAATTATTTTCACTTTATATACAGTCTCCCTAGTAAACAAGCCTTGCAAGAGCCTGTGTGCTGTCGGCAGAGCACTGAGGGATGGAGAGCAGAATGTGGTCACACGTGGTTTTATTCAGTGAGTTATTTATATAATCTGAAGTATAGTAACAATCTCCTTGGACCTAGAGGCTCCCAGCTCCGCAGCTCCTGCAGACGGTGCTCCTTGGCTTTCCCACCACGTCTACATGGATGCCCCTGAGCTCCAAGCACTTCACTTCTATGTGTTGCTGCTTGGTGAAGACCTTTACTCCCAGGAGCAAGCTTGGATCCATGGAGCTCCTGGGCATGCTTGAGAGGTGCATCCTGGTGCTCCCTGCTACAGCATCCCCCATTCTGGTACAGCATCCTTCATCTCAGTGCTCTCCTGGTACAGCATCCCGCATGCTGGTACAGCATCCTGCATCCTGGTACAGCGTCCCTCATACTGGTACAGCATCCCTCATCCTGGTACAGCATCCTGCATCCTGGTACAGTGTCCCTCATCCTGGTACAGCATCCTGCATCCTGGTACAGCGTCCCTCATCCTGGTACAGCATCCTGCATCCTGGTACAGCGTCCCTCATGCTGGTACAGCATCCTACATCCTGGTACAACATCCCTCATCTCAGTGCTCCCCTGGTACAGCATCCTGCATGCTGGTACAGCATCCTACATCCTGGTACAACATCCTGCATTTTGGTGTTCCCCTGGTGCAGCATCCCACATCCTGGTGCTCCCTTGGCCTCGTGGCTGTTCAGCACCACCTGCGCCTGGGGCTGGGCAGGAGCATTTTGTGACAGAGTGTGAAAGACTGTGTCCCAGGGACTAGCGTGATCCCATCCTCCCTGGTTTGCACCTCCCTCTGCCTTCCCAAAGGCCTGATTTCACATCGGGAGATGTCTGAAAGCACCACGTCTCTCCCCACTTCCTCTGCATCCCACCACAGCCAGCATCTCTGCTGCCCTCCCAACGCAGCCCCACAAGCAGCAGCACCCCAGGGGATCGGTGTCCTGGGTGCCCACCTCTCTCCTGGGGGGTCCCGCTGGTGCGGTGCGAGCCTTGCCATTGCAGCTGCGCATCGACTCCCCGACATTGCACACCAGTGCTACGAGAGGAGAGGAGCTGCTGGGGGAGCGTGGGCTGAAGGCCAAATGAGGTCTGAGCAAACCCACGGTCACCATAAAATATCTGGTCCACTCAGCCTAAAGAAATGTTTTCAATCTCCCTGGCATTAAAGGTTACAGTCAGTCATCCTCCAAGCAGGTGAATGGAATTCTTTATTGTGGCTATTTGGTGATATCTTGAATGGCAATAAGGATTATCCTCCAGATTTCTGCATCTCACTTGGAGCCCCTAGCATGTGTTTATAATTTTCCTCTCCCTTTCAGGCAATGCCAGCAATCTCCTGAAGTTCTTAAAATGAACCTGTGAAATTTAATGGCTGGCCAGCGTATCTGACATATTTTTCTAAAATACTGTTTCAAGTGTGCTTCTCATACTGATTAAGAATTTTTTTTTTTTTTGCCAACAAAGTATCCACTGTATTTTATCACCAGTATTTCTCATGCCATTCTTTGTCAGAAAGGAAGGGCAGGCCAGTGATGCTTCTCTGAATTTCCAAGGAGGAGCAGTAGGTGGCTGGCTTGGATTTCTTTAGTGTGTCTGTGCTGGTTTGAACAGGCAAAGGCTTCCTCATGGCAGGACTGTCAGAGGGCCAGGGTCTGCGCTTGGCCCCAGCGCTGCAGGAGCAGGTTTGGGTCCTGGGCAGCAGTGCTGGTGGGGGGCACCGCCTGGACCCCCCCACTCTGGGGACACCCATCCTGTTGGCCGGTTCGGGGTGCTGGGCCGGTGCCGCGCAGGCGTTGGTGACACAGTCCAGCATTGCACAGCTCACATGTGCTTCTCCGCTCGTGGTCGCTTTTCTTTAATGAGCCTGTAGTTTAAAGCCTGAAATAAACAACTACAATTGCCTGATGTGAGGGGAGGACGCGGCTTCTCTTCCTGAGCCAGCGGAACGACAATTGGTCAGAATATAAAATACTGTAGGCTGCCCCCGCGGTGGCCGGGAGGTTCGGGACACTCCAGCCGATCGGTAGCAGGTCTCGGGGAACCTCTCATGTCACACTGTCACCCCGGGGTGCACCGAGGCCGGTGCCTGGCGTGGTGCGGGGACAGCCGGCTGGGCCCCGGGGCAGTGCATGACGTGGGTTTGCAGGCGGGATGCCGAGCTTCATGGGTCTGTAATTGCAAATGTAGGGTTGTGGTAATGAGGGAATTCAATGAATCCACACATTTCATATCTCCGCTGACCCTCTGTGGCCCATAAATGGTCTAAATACTGATTCCTCTTGTCTGTGGCCAGGACAGAACAGTTAGTTCTTGTGTTTTTGAACAAGGCGGCATCGTTTGGCAGCGGATTTGAGGCTTTATGGAGTCATCGTCTCTGTTTCTCAAAAGCTTTTTCCAAAGTCATTTCTTTCACTGAACCTTTAATTGCTGCCCTCATCCCGTCGCAGCCCTTCCCTGCTCCGCTCGCATCCCCAGCCGTCACCTCCTCGCCTGATGTGCACCATGCGGCTGCTCTTCTGCCGCGCAGCGCCGACGGTGAATGGTTCAACTGAGCGGCCGCACGTCCCGGCACACACCCATCCCGGCTCCGCTCGGAGCCCCGCGCGGCGGGGGGAGGCGGCAGCGCCGAGACCAGGAGCTGCTCCGGGACGTTGCACAACCGCGGGGGTTCACAGGAGGGGTCCAGCTGCACCACGCACCAACGCGTGCCAGGAGGAGCCTGGCAGAGACGCTTCTTTTCTTTTCTATTCACATTGTCATCCCACCCCTGTCACCGCTGCAGCCAAGTGTTTCCAGCTTCCACATGGAACAGCACAAGGCAATTTGCCGCCTTCCCTGCACCGAGCCCCGGGGAGCCGCGGTGGGCACCGGCGCTGCCGCCGTCCCTGCTCCTGTCCCGCAGCGCGGAGGCTCCTGCTGTGCTGTCCCCGTTGTGTCCCCTTCCCCGGCCCCCCATGGCCTCTCCCCCAGGCCGGTCCCCATGGTAGAGGGGTGGCTGCTGCTTCCCACCACCCGCAGCCCGGTGCCCCGAGCGCCGCCTCGGCAGCCACCAAGCCCAGGACCCGCTGCCCGGGACAGACGGGCTCTCATCCAGCCGAGCAGAAATCCACGGCTTGGCTCTCTGCTTCCTCCCATCCGCCCAAGTTTATTTTCCTTGTTTTCTGTTTATGAGCTGGGCGAGTATTAAATTTCCCGAAGTCATTGCCATCCATTGCCACAGGTCTCGCACACAAAGACTCCCTCGGTGCCAGGATCCAAGTTTTGCAATTGGAGCGGTTCCCTTTCCCTCCAACCATTGTGGAAACAGCCTTTGTTTTGCTTCTGGATCTTGTTCATCAGGCCCAAATCAAGGGCCGCTATCCAAAGTCTGGGTTTTTTGAAATCCGATTTCACTGCTTTAATGAAAACAGCATATTTCAGGGGACAGGGCTGAGGTCCTTGAACAGTAGGATTTTTTTCTGCAGGACTTGTATATCTCTGCAAAAGCTGCGCTGTCCAGCCCTGCCATTTCCCTCTGAGCAGCAGGAACTGGAGGGACGAGGCACGAACGCTCCTAAGGGACTTGTTAAAGGAGAAAGCTGCATTTCTGGCTCAGAAGCTCCGTCCCAGCTGCAAACTGACAGCCAAGGCTGAACACCCCTCGCCCTCGGCGCGGCCGGGAGCTTGGCAGGCGCGGAGCCTCCCGCCGTGCGCGCCGGCGCGGGCTGCGCTGTCCCGGCTCCTCCGGCCCCGGTGCCGCTCTGCCCCGGGGAACGCGGCTCCTCGGCACCGCGTCCCGGCAAAGGGCGGCCGCGCTCCTCCGTCCCGCGCCAGGCGGCCGCACCGCGCTCAGGCTTTCCCGATGAAAACCCTGTTAGTGCCGGGCCCGTAGGAGAGGAATCCCCTGAGCTGCGTGTGCCGCGACTGCCCTTGTGTATGTCAGAGCCAGGGAACGGTTCTGTAATCACCCATTTTTATTTAATTGTAACGCCCCTGTCCCACTAGCTGTTCCAGATGCTCTAATGGTTCCTAGCTCTGGGCTCTAAAACATGCTGTTCTTTTCACCCTCGTCCCCGCCCTTCAAGCACAAACAATGGTTTTGCTGGTTTTTGAGCCTCTTGTGTGCCAACGGGATGTGGGGAGAGAATCCCCTCCATGCCAAGTTCAGTTGATAATAAAAAACAGGAAAGGAGCTTGATGCCGGCTTAGAAGCCTCCGAAACCCCAGGCCTGGCTTTGCAGAAACCGCCTGGGGCGCGTGGCTGCTCCGTCCTGCCCACCGCACGGCTGGGCTGGGGCAGCCTAGTGTCACCTCTGCTGTCCCTGGGGCGATCCCTTGTCCCTTTCTCCCCAGTGACAAAGACGGGGAGGAGCAGCCCTGGCTGCAGCTGGGAAGCTGGTGTCACCAGCACTGGGGCGCCTGGGGCTGGTGGCCAGAGGAAGGACCGTGGGTCCCAGGACTGGTTGTTGCTATAGTCTCTGCAGGTCCCTACATCTCCTCTTTTATCCCTTCTTTATATATATTTCAGAATGATATAAATTCTCCGCTATGAATCCCGCTGTGCGAGCACAAAAGAGAAGTTGCAGGCGGGCCCAAGAGAAAGGGAGGATAAAAAAAACCACAGGAGAAAATTAATAAAGCATTTGAGAAAGGGAGAGAGCGCCTCGCTGGGAAAGTGTGTAGCACACAGGGCTCCCCAAAGCACATCAAAGCCTGACTCTGAAATTAGCCCAACTGTTGGGAATGTAAAGCAGGGGATTCTCCCACTGGGCTGTGGATTGAGTGCCCCCACGGGCTGCGAGGCACTGACATTTGTATTTATCCAGGCTAGAAGCTCCATCACGGAGCTTTTCAAAGGGCACCGCTGGGACCCAGCAGGCCACCTCCCCAGCATGGCAAACACGGCACTTTTAATTACTGCTCTGAGACGGCACATGTGCCCGACCCCCACACTAATTCTTGTTGCAATTACAGCGATCTAATTGAGTTTATTCACTCTCTGCAGCTTTTGTGCCTTTCTTTCTCGCACTCCCTGCCGGTGAGAGCCGGGGCCTCCATTGATCCGTTAGGTAGCAATACGGCAGTGCCGGCGTGCCGGCCCCGGGTCCCGCGGCCTCTTTGTGTCCATTGAGCCGCTGTCGCTGCTGGGAAATGCCAAATCCCACCAGAGCCGTGCCCAGCAGCCCCTCGGCAACCCCTCCGCGCTCAGACAGCCGTGCCGGCGGCACCGTGCCACGTCGGCGTGCGGCGCACGCGCTCGACGCTTTGTTTGGAGAAGCAATTTTACGTTTTTATAAGAAAATTACTTCCAATTAGCAGAGAAATGATGCTTTGGAAGTCACAACCAGGCTCTCTGCACACGGGGAGGATGAGCTGTCCAGCGGGGCCGTAACAGTCTGCAGCCACGTTTGCGCAACTGGGGAGAAGCCGGAGCCTTTTGAAAACTGGGGGTTCCCATGTGTCCCCCCCTGACTTTCTGCAGTTGCTCCCGGGAGGTCTGAGACTCACTGGGTTCCCACCCAGAACCTGCATCTGCCCGTTGGAAGAAAAGTCTGTTGGAAAGGGGGTCCCCGGGTGCTGCCCCACAAGCGTCCCCTCCCCGCAACGCGCGGCCCGTGGCTGCGGAACTCACCAGAAACGGGTCTCAGCAGCAACCCGGTGGTCAGCCAGGCACCAGGAACCTGTGCCTAGCAGGTGCAATTACATTGCTAAATAATTATCTCGTTACAGGCCTGCAGCTGTGCCTGGCACCTGTGGCAGCTGACGAGCACGCGGGGTCTGGGACGAGGACGATGGCACTGGGGAGTCCCTGGGTGTTATCGGGAAGAGCCGTTGGGTGCTGCCCCCCTGGATTTTGGCTTTTATATTCTGGCAAATGTTGGTGTCTGTTGAAAACAAAATCCCTTCCATCTGCAAGCTACCATTGGAAGTATTTTAATTTCGACTAGAAATCAAACCAAAATCCACTTAGTTTTTAGATAAATTCACTAAGGTTTTTGGTCTCTTGGGGAGTGGGTTTTGCCTTCTCTTTTTCATCACTTTCACCTCTTCTCTCTTTTTCCCCTTCCCTCCTTGCTGTATCCCTGGATGATGGGGTGGGGGGACATGAAGCACACCCCAGCACCCCAGCCACAGGGGCTGCTGCCACCACTCACCGGAGTGACCCCTTGCTTTTCCAAACCTATTTGATGAACGATAATAAAAATAAAGCGTATCAGTGCTGGAAATTAAAACATTCTCGTGCAATATTAACCGAAGGAATGCTGCACCTTCTGCAGGAACAGCACCCCAGGGGGCCAGGGTGCCAGGATGAGCCCCACGGGATCTGCTGTGCGGTGGGGTGAGCTGGGACCCCCAGGGGCTCCCGCAGGATAAACCCTCCTTGGAGGGTGGGAACATCTACCCGTGGCTTCTGTGGATGCTCTGGAAGAGGGAGCTGAGCAGACACATGGTAACTGGCAACTGGCCCAATGAGGGAGGAGGGGGAGGAATTAACTCTCATTTAAGTCCACTTTTGTTGTAAATAAACTATAATCACTTCAAACCTTTTGCTTAATCAGAAAAGGATGTTGAACATTAAGCAAACAGTCGGCAGGCTTGTCTTACTGCTGGATTAGAGATATTAAATGCCAGCGATACTTGCTTTTTTTTTTTTAATCTGTCCCGCAGCTGCATTATTAAAACAAACACATTTGCAGGCCTGCAAAAGAACCTAAATGAAAATAAAATATGAGATTGACGCTTTCCCAAGGGCAGCATCTGAAATCTGGACAATTTAAAAATCTACGTTTAGTCTTCATCTTTTGAACCAAATAACGGAGGGAAACGACACGTGACAAAATTAACCACTGGAATTAGCAGCACGTTCTCTAAGGTGAAAGTCTCGTCCCCTCTCCGTGCGGAGGCGGCAGCTCCCCGGCCGTTCTGCTGGACACCAAACAGCCCCTGGTCTCACGGGGATGCAACTTCTTGCAATAACTGATGTTTTTCCTTAAAGACCCAACTTCTGGGCCATTAAACAAGCCCAGAGAGACACTCTTGCAGGAGTTCATGAAACTCCCTCCTAATCTGAAAAAACTGAGGTTCCTAGCTTCTTTGGTGGCAGAGAAAAGCTGGAAAGTATAACACCTAAAGACTCAGAGTCCAGCTGGAGCGTGAGAAAAGCACATATTCCTCATTTTCGCAAGTTCTGAGCACTTGTGCTGCCCAGGGAGCAGCAGCTGGGCCCCGGAGCTCCGAGGAGCAGCAGGCAGGGCCGTGATAACCTGGTTGGTGTCTGCAGAGGGGACACCCCGGGGACAAGGGCCCAGGTCCTGCCCACGGGCCCCTCCGCGCCCAACCCAGTTACACAGCCTCTGCCACCCTGCCCAGAGCTCTGGCATCCTTTTGTTCCTCCCTCCAGCCCTGGGGACAACAAAACCAGATTTTAAAGCGAGGAGAGGAAGATGCCAGCTCCGCGGGGCTGGGACGTGCAGCTGTCCGGGACGGCGGAGTTAAAGTGAGCGGCCGTTGCTGACAGGGATGCCAGCCAGCCATTTATTTTCCACATTAATTTTGACTGCGAGTTCTTATATGATTGCAAACTCCAGCTTTCACAAGGGAAATTTCCCCCCTGCACACACAGGACAACAAATCAGATTGACCTAAAGTTGTTCTTTCCTAAATTTCTTGTGGAATCTTGGCTGGATACGAGTTGTCTCAAACGCAATTACACTGTCATAAATAATTTTCCACCTCTTTTTTCTGTCTCAACCATCCCGCTCCCCTGTGGTCAGTGGAAATTTCCCCCTTTTATTAGGTTAGACTCGTTGGCACTGAGAAAAACTCCGCGCTCATGGCATCATTGTCTGCACTGAGCCAAATCCTCAGAGATCTCCCTCCTGCTAACACAAAAGCCATGGCTGGCGCTGGGTTACGAAGCCCGTAGCTGGGTGACGAGCTGCCCAAGCTCTCCTTGCCCCAACTCAGAAAACACCTGCACTAATGTCCTTAACTTGGAGCATAAACCTCTGGGAGCTCTGGAGCATCATCTTGCCGCTGGGGCGAGGAGGTTCGAGTTAAAGCTCGTGCTTCATGTCAAATACGCGCTGGAAAAGCTTTGCTGCAGTCAGACATAAGCAAAAGGCTATTATACACACATTTCTCAAGGTTTTGGCCAAAATACATGGTTTTCTAGCGCCTGCTCCGCTCCCGAGATGTTCCCCACGCTTCCCTCGTATGTGGCCGAGTCCTTCCAGACAAAGGGCTCAGCGATGTGACTAACATCTGCCACATGTGGACACGTCCTTCTGCTATTTAGCGCTCGACTGTGCTCTTTTTTACTGTGCCTTTCAAACGAGCTGCATCCCCAAACCACTTCAGAGAGCAGACTAATTAAAATCATGGGTACAAAGCCGTGCAGGGAGAAAAAGACACTCAGAGAGTGGGGGGGTCACGTTCAGCCCCCCGGCTGCTCTGCAGGGTGAGGGGCAGGTCCCTCCCTAGGCTCCGGCGCACCCAGGCCAAGTCTGGGCAGATTTCAGTAATTCAGCCCCTTTGAGGGCTAATAAACCATTTTCAGGAGTCATTAGAAGTATTATTGGTCCTAGAAGCCCTGTATACCCAGTAGGACCAGTACACTCCAGCCGCCGGGGCGTGCAGAGTGGGACGGCCATGGGGGGAGCGCAGGGCTGTGGCTGCCCCCAGATTGTCCCTTACGAGCTGCTCAGCTCCTCCGTGTCCCCGAGCACAAGGACACTGCTCTGCCACCAACCACCGCAAACCGCCCGTGGGACAGGAGCTGGGCAGCTCAGGCCACCGATCCCATTTTGCAATGTTGCAGTAAAACCTCAAAGAGTCGGGTGCATCTCCTGCAGCGAGGAGTTTGTTTCTTGACGCTTACCTCACCGCCCTCCCGGAGCCGGGACCGTGTCGCTCCGGCCTCACGCGAGCTCCGGTTTCTGCCCGAGCGCGGAGCTCGTCCTCTGCCGGTTCCCATGGCTGCGTGTTTAGAATTAAATCACATTGGAGGCATTTGGGAAAGTGTGAAGTAATTTTTATTTGGAGGATGAAAAAGTGAGGGGGAAATAAAAATAAGATGACGTGATGAAATTGCGCTGCCCAATATTAGTAACCGACTAAGAGAAGAACACAGAGGAGCCCGCGACCGTGAGCCACGCGCGAGCCCTGCCAGGACCGCGAGCCATGTTACTCAATAAGCGGAAAGTCCAGGTAAAGCCCATCCCCGGCCGCACATGTGGTTGTGATTTGGGCAGATCCTCCGTCAGAGCGGCTGACATCATGGCGAGAGGTATTTACAGCCGACAAGGAGAGCTCGCCCTGGACCTTGGCCTCCCCTTTTTTTTTGTTTTATTCTGAGCTGTTATTATAAAGTATTATTTATGAAGTGGTGAGAGCATAAGCAGCACAGCCCTGCCAAACTTAAAGCACTTTTCATTTAACAGAATGAAAATTATTTTAACATGAGTATCTGAAGCAAAGATCCATGGATTCTGGACAGCTTTATAGAGGCAGGCTATAAATTCTGAGCTCACAAACCTATTTTCTTCACCAATAGGCTTCTCTTCACCTCTGAAAGTTTATTTTCAATAAACACAAGCGAAGTCCCCAGCAGGGATGCTTGCAGCGCTCGCCGTGCCTGATCAGCTGCCATCCCAAGGGCTCCAGGGGACTCTTGGGGCTGTCGCTCGAGGCTCCGCTCCAGCATCACCGGGCGCATCCACCGCAGACCCAGCCAGGGCCACCGCAGGACTCGTTCTGTGACATCCCCAAAGCTGCATCAGGACCAACCTCAAATCCCCAAGCCCCAGTCAGTGCAAAACCTGCACCAAAACCCTCATGGATGAAGAGCCAGCGCAGCCCCTCACGTCCCCTCCTGCCACCCACTGCAGCGCAGCCATTGCCAGCACCCAAACTCAGTGGAAACGCGCGGTGGTTTTCAAACGTGCAATTTTGTGTTTTCCGCTGGTAAAAGTCGGTGATCAGTCCCGGGCTGGCGGGGCTGCCAGGCCCTGGCCGGCGCTTGGGGACATTTTGCACAGAGATGGTGACCCAGCCTCTCGGGTTATGTCCGTTCCTGACATTCGGACGTGACCCGCTGACCCTGGGATGTTTTGCTTTGCTTCCTTGTCTGGGCCAAAGGCAGCCAGCGGGGTATTTGTATTTCTTTCTCACATAGTTTAGAATGCCAATTGCTGTCATATTATTTTTGTTTGGGATTTCATGCCAGTTCAGTACGCTACTGAAATGTATCCTCCCCACAGACGAAGGCTGTTGGGAAACCACAAACTTCGTGAAATTCAAAATTGGTAAGCAACAAAATTATGAAACCACAGGAAATGAAAGGAGCAATTCCTGCAGCTCTTGCTTTTTCCCCTCAACTCCTCCATTGCTCTTACAAAAATGTGCATTAAATGGAGCGTTAGCAAATGCTTCCTGTCCTCCAGCAACATTCCCAGTTTTCCAAGCAGGGAGTGGGTGCTGAGAAGGACAGAGGGGAAGAGCCGCAGGGGGCAACGCGGACTCGCACCAATGGACACCACAAAGCTGGGAGTGCAAAAAAGGCACCAGCATCAATGGGAAAAGGCTGACAGGTGACCCCCATGCTGACAGTGACATCTGTGACGTGCCAGTATGTGGGTGACGCACACGATACACACCAGGGGCAGCTCGCGCTCTGTTTTATGGGCTTGCGGTTCCACTTGCTGCTTCCACCGCTGCAGCGGGACAGCCCAGCGCTGCTCTGCCTCTTGTCCCCAGCTCACACCACACCGGGTGGCTCGGCCAGCACGCAGGGTGCCCTGTGCCCGCCACTGGGCAAGTCACCCAACCCCTCGCTCCGAGGGGTGTCAGTCCTGCCCAGCCTCATGGGGAGAAAGCTGCTGATTTTGAGAGCACTGAGCACGCGATGTGACCCAGAACAGGTGCAGCACAGCCCCTTGCGGAGCTTTGTCCCATGATGTGGAGCCCCAGACTCCTTCACCCTCTCTCAACTTCTTGTCGCAAGTGCAATTATAGTCTAAGCAGCAAACCGGCAGATGCGATCCTCACTATGGTTGCGCTTCTCTGCTGCAATTTGGTTTGCGTTCCGCTGTTGACATGTTTATGGGGTGATGATGCTGGGGCAACGGCCCCTGTGGGTAAGGGAGAGACATCAGCATTTTTTTCCCCTGTTTGAAGAATGCACAACTTGCATAAATAGCCAGAAGCTGGAAGTCAGGGTACGGCTAAATCCGGGACTCCGCGATGCTCCGAGGCACGATTTGTGCCGCTCCACAGAAATAGCGACCGCAGCAGCCTCAGGGCTTTTCTTTGCATCCCCAAGGTGCAGCTCCCAGTGTTGGAAAGGCAGAGCAAGTCCCTGTGAGCGAGCGGATCAGTGGGGTGCTGCCTGCCTTGCACTTCATCCTGCTTTTGGGATGGGAGAGGGGGATGGTGGTGTCTGTGGACCACAAGCATCCACGTCTTCTCCGGATGCTGGGGTTTGCAGCGGGGCCGAGACGTTGCCAGTGTTCCAGCTGCAGTGTGCAATACAGTGATTTATCCCTCCAGGGCAGACTTACTGCATTTCTTGTGAACCGTTTCAGCCATGGTGTGGGTGTCAAAGTGACTTTGCACAGCACGGAGAACAAGACAGGGCCTGTTGGGTACATGCTGCAGTGGATCCCACGGCACCATCTCCGACAACGTCCTGGTGCCTCAGATGAGCCACGAGTCTCCAGGATTTCCCCAAGAAATATCAAGGGACAGTGCAGAAAATGATGCTTTTCAATAACAAGGAAATATTCCCTGAATGAAACCAGATCTGTTTATTTTCAGTTCACTGTTGCAAATCACTGCAAAAAGAACCCAGTCCTACAGAATGCATTCAGTGTGGATGCGAACCACATGAGGTGCAGGTTTGATCCAGCACAGAAACATTCTGAATTTGCTTTTTTTAATCTAATTTCTTATTGAAACAATGTGGTTTGCGTGAAGGTTTTGATGTTTTGTTTTAAAACCACACATCTAATTTTAAATGTTTAAGGCTTATAAATAATACAGTAATTTTGATGCAGCCAAAGAAGATCTCATGCAAGAAACAGATAAATCAGTAAAACAGCACCTCATTTACATGTTTAACATGTGCCACATTTCATTCCCTGTCCTCCTTGGATGCGACTCAAAGGGACTCTCCAAAGAATTTGCCCCCATATCCCTGAGATAGAAACAAATTCCAGGTTGGAAAAAAACAGCTTTTATCACAGATGTCAGCAATTAAGTTGTCCATTACACAAAACATTCACTCACCTTATTTTTCCCGTTTCTCATTTGCTAAGATGAGAAATATTCCCATCCGTAGCTGAGCTCCAGCAGGAAGGTTTCCCAGGGCTGGGAGCTCTGGGGGTGCAAAATGCATCCAGGGAGGGAATTTCTCCTCCTGAGCAGCGCTGGACAAAGGACACAGCATAACAGAAGCTGTAAGGAATTAAAGCACGAGCAAAGGTTGATGTAACATAGCTCTGCTCCCCACACCAGCTCCAGCGCCCCAGCAAACCAGCACTGCTGCAGAACAGCTCATTTTCACCTGCTCGTGCACCTGTCACCACCCACCCAATAATCACCCCGGTATTAACTAATTTCCTCCCTGCTTCCACCTGGGGTGACTGCTGTCTCCTGCAGAAGGGTTAATCTCCATCAATTAATTCAGCCACTCCAGCCAGGGAAAATGAAACGTGCCCCAATTATCGTCTCTCCTCCTACAGTGCCAGCAAAATCTCATTAGCACCTGCGTGCAACCGGGAATGCGCTAATGGGGGGTGGTAGACGTGTTAATGGAAAACATTTTCCTTTATCCGTGGCAAATCCAGCTGTTTCCACCAAGGAAGCGTGGAATTTGAACTGGAAGAGCCTGGATGGCCAGGCTTTGAGGGCGTGAAGTGTTAAAAGGAGCAGAACACCAAGAGTGGCGCTAATCCCAGGCTCCTCCAGCATCTGATTAGTGCTATCGGATTTTTGCAAGGTGCAAGGATTTACATGTTGAGCCATATTATCAACTCATACGAGTCAAAGTGTAGCACGGCGCTGGCAGACGGGGAAAGAAATCCTCTGGCAGAGAGAGAAAAACTGCAGAGGAGCGAGTGGTACAAGGAACAAATAAATCTCTTTATCCTAATATGACAGCTCAGAAATATTTCATGTCAAATAAATGAGAGACCCAGACGCCAGCGCACAATGAGGCAGGCAGAGAAAGGGGCAGAAAGCTTCCCAGGGTCCAGGAGGGACGGCTGGGTGTTCAGCTGCATGTTGGAATCTTACAAAACTAAGTCGCAAACAATCACAGGTCATTCCAAGCTTGATCAGCCTTCCCTTGTGCTGCCACCCTGACAATTCCGGTCCACCGAGAGCCCAATCTCCTCCAGCCGCTGCAGGGCCAACGCAGACATGACCATTAATCCCATCTGAAGCTGCAGCTGTTTCCTGGCAGCGCTGCCGGGGCTGGATGCGACTCCGTGGGCGCCGCGTGGGGAAAGAGCAGGGAGAATATCTCAGTGTTGCAAAAGGGCTTGATGGAAGCCAGGAGAATTAGCACGAGACCTCAGGCAGAGCTGGACGTGTCCTGCTCCTCCAGCTTGCTGGGAGTCTCCGAGCCCATTTCTGGGTATTTATTTCCAGAGTTCTGGTAGATCTTTCTACTTTCATTAAAATTACAAAACTGCACTGTGTTAAATCTCGTCATCTTCACCAAGTACATCTGACCTAAATTCCAGGAAGGAAAAAGAAACAGTTTTCACAGGGGTGTCCTGATTGCTACATCCCTGCACAGAGAAAGGGGCAGCGCGGGGACAGAGTGGGACCTTTGGGGCCGGTGGGACATCGCTGCCCATGGGGGCCGTGGGGATGTCCCTGCGCTGGGGCAGCTGCAGGGTCACAGCGGCGGCTGGTGGCAAAGCTGCTGCCCAGGGCAGCCGGACAGAGCTGCCTCTGCACGCCTCCTGGAAAGGGTAAAGCATTCCTGATCTGGCCCCACTGCAGGTCTGTATTAGAAATAAATGAAAAAGGAGAGAAGAAAAAGCTATCATTCAACTTTTATTAAAGTTTCAGGAGGGATACGGGCCAATATAATTCTCCGTTTTATTAATAAAAGTGCTATTAAACGTTGCATTCCCCCATTCCTTCCCACTTTTCGCTGCAAGGTGCCTGGCAGCGGGTGGGCAGAGCAGCGCGGGGGAGCCGGGATGTTTTGGTCCTTGGTGCCCCGGACACACCGGGGGCTGCCGGCCCATGCAGAGCAGGGAGCGACAGCAGCACCGTGCCCCTTGGCACCCATTTCACAGGGATGCTGCATTCCTAACCAAAAAGATACTGTTTGTTGAGTTTGGCAAGAAAATCCACTTTTCTTTCACTGTGTTTATTGACATATGAATCAGAGCTGGCACCGAGCGCGAGGAGGACTCAGCAGTTGTGTACAAGCACGAGCGCGTGTGTCAGGCAGCGCAGTGAAAGCTGCAGTAATGAGACCATTAATCATGTCACTGCAGGCAGGGAAACCCGCCGTCCCGGTGCGTGGGACACTCGCTGTGACATGAGAACGAGCCACTTCATGTGGCTGCCACGCTGCTGCCTGCGCTTCTGCCTGCGCTGCTGCCTGCACCGCTGCCTGTGCTGCTGCTGAGCTGCTGCTGCCTGCACCGCTGCCTGTGCTGCTGAGCTGCTGCTGCCTGCACCGCTGCCTGTGCTGCTGCCTGCACCACTGCCTGTGCGGCTGCTGAACTGCTGCTGCCTGCACCACTGCCTGTACTGCTGCCCATGCTGCTGCCTGCACCGCTGCCTGCACCGCTGCCTGCACAGCTGCCCATGCTGCTGCCTGCACCGCTGCCTGCACCGCTGCCTGCACCGCTGCCTGCACCGCTGCCCATGCTGCTGCCTGCACCACTGCCTGCTCTGGGAATCATTGCAAGACGCACCGCTGTGGGTTTGTGCCACCGCTCCCCACCACAGCCATAGGGAGGATTTATTTTGTTTAATTCTGGGATATAAAATCTTCCCCTGTGGGAAATTCCCACTGAAAGTACTGACCCAAACAAGAGGTTTTCTTGTAAAATTTCAGAAGCAGCATTCTTTCACAAATGATGGCATTTCAGGGAGAGGGTTTTACTTTGAATGCGATGCTCAGCTTGACCTTAATTATGGAGCTGTCCCTGCTGCTTTGTTAAACCGATAAAATAAATAATAATCAGAAGCAGATTTGCTTAATCTCACTGTGGAATTAGCAGGCTGAGTTCAGTTTGACTCGTTAAGTGCTACATCAGTGTCTGTGCTGATACTTCGGGCAGGATATATAACAATAGCTATTGCATGTGGTGGGCACGATGCTGGGGGCTCATCCTTCCCCCGGCGAGGTTTCCAACCAGTGCAGGAGCTCGTAGCTCATCTCTCGTGCTCGTTCTGTTGTGTTTCTGCAGGCTGATCTGTGAGCGGCCAAACAGGCCACATGCAACATGTGAAAGCTGAGCTTGCCTGTACACAGAAAAGCCTCTTTGTGTTTATCAAAAAGTTTGGCCCCTGCTCTGTGCTGTGGCTGCTCCGGTACCTCTCAGTGTCACTAAACTGCTGGAGGAGGTTGGTGAAATCAGGAAAACACCAGATTCCGAGCCCTGCGCTGGGTGACCCACCACCAGTCGCTTGGCAAGGGGAGCAGCCGCCACAGTGCGTGTTTTGTTGGTGAAAGCAGAGCCCCAGGCTGGCTGCTCGTGGTTCAGTTCATAGGAGAACGAGGTGACATCTGTGCTGAGCTGCAGCGAGCGGAGGGGACACCGCCTGGAACAGGCTCGGCCATTGGCCCACACAGCCCAGGATGATGGGAACAATGGAGCTGATTAATGCAACCCAGATAGGAAATTCGGAGAGACGAGGGGGGAGGATGAAAACCACACAATCCCCCCCGCACGCCCCCCACGCCGAGCGCTCCTGCCCCGGGTGCCGGTGAACACGCGGTGAGGGCGATGCCAGGGAAGCCGTCAACAGGGACTGTGCACCCGGCGCCAGGCAGGGACATCAACACGTGTTGGGTTTTACTACAGTGAGTGTTTCCACCGGGGTCTGTGCAGGGTACGGCTGAGATGCGGCTACAACCACAAAGCGAAGAAAAGGGGTGAAACAGCGAGAAACACCCGTTCCCAACCTCATTCATTTGGAGTCAGCGCAAGATCTCTCCAATCTCAGCATGCAAATTAACTTATAAATTAAACATGAGTTTTCAGTTGATGACATCCCTTTAAATAAACAACAACATCGGTATCTCGCTGGCAATCAGCTCCTGATCAATTATCTATGTTTTCACAAATGTGCTGTTATTGTATAGTGTCTGCAGTTCCTTCGTATATTGCAGCATCCCGAATCAAAGAAATCTTTCACACGAACATCACGGTCTGAAAACAATAGAACTGAACACCACTTCTTCAACTTAAATTGCTAACAGACCACAAAATTAAATAGATTTTTTCCATCTGAGAACTCTCCACAGCAAAGTTGATCATGAAGGACCCCGTAATATCTGAATAATTGCTCAGGAAGTGGATCTCACTAATCATTCCAGCTTTTGCTCAGACGTCGGGGAGCTGCAGCAAACAAACCCCCGGAGCTGTACCCGATGCTGCGTGTCCTGCGTGGTGCTCGGTCGCCTTCGCTCCCAGATCTTGTGTTCTGAAAGCCCTGAGCAGGGCTGGGTGCACCAGGACCGCGGGTCACACCTGAACTGCGCTGGGACGCTGCTCAGGTGCTTCATGATCCTTTTGCCACCATTCCCGCACGTAGGATGGACAAACAGACTGACGGTGCCAGGCGGCTCCTCCCATGGACACTGAAGCTTTTCGGTCACGTTTTGGTCCTACAACTCAAAATCAGACCAAAAAGTTGAGCTAAAAGTTCGCGTTCCCCTCTGAGTTACTTTCTTGGCAAAAATACAAGCTGTGTGACAGCTGCTACTCCAGGCACTAAAAATGTTCATTCATCATCGAAAAGAAAAATCCTTGTTGCTTTTCAGCCGAGAACCCATGTAATCACCATGTAACTAAATTAGAAATGGGTGACTTTGCTTAGTTTCAGTTTCGCATGATCCAAACAAGATCTGTTTGGTTGACTCGTCTGGGAACTGTACTTTATTACATCTCCAAAAGTTCAACAACCTTCAGAAAAAAGGACATCTTTTATGATATCTAGCCAGTGCCTGCCATGCCTATTTTACCATGATAACTTTTATATTCTGAATTTCTGACATCAAAATGAGGCTCTTTTAACTCAGATTTTGCTATTTTTCTCACTGCTGGGGTTCTTTTTGTGATGCTTTGTTGGGGGTGCAATGCCCAGATGGGGCTGCAATGCCCAGATTGGGGGTGCAGTGCCCAGGATCTGAGGTGCAATGCATGGGATCCAGGGGTGCAATGCATGGGATCCAGGGGTGCAATGCCCTGATTGGGGCTGCAATATCCAGGACCTGGGGGTGTAATGCCCAGGATTTGGGGTGCAATGCCCAGATTGGGGCTGCAATGCCTGGGATCCAGGGGTGCAATTCCCAGATTGGGGGTGCAACACTTGGATTGGGGCTGCAATGCCCAGATTGGGGGTGCAATACCCGATCGGGCTGCAATGCCCAGGACCTGAGGGTGCAATGCCTGGGATCTGGGGTGCAATGCATAGGATCCAGGGGTGCAATGCCCAGATTGGAGGTGCAATGCCTGGATCGGGGCTTCAATGCCCGGATTGGGGGCACAATGCCCAGATTGGGGGTGCAATGCCTGGATCGGGGCTTCAATGCCCGGACTGGGGGCGCAATGCCCGGATTGGGGGTGCAATGCGTGGGATCCAGGGGTGCGATCCGCGCCCCCCGCGCCGTGCCCGTCGCCCGCAGCAGCTGCGGTGGCTGCGCGCCCCGCGGGCGCTTTGCGCCAGGCGATGTGCTGCGAGGATTTGCACATAAGTCACAGGGTTTAACCGAAATCCAATTTGCCGGCGAGGAGTGTTGGTTTAGATTAGGGCAGAACAATTCCGTTGCGGCTGTGCTGGGGGGAGCGGGGGGTCCGGCCCTGCCCACCGCCAGGTTCGGCGCGGAGTTCACGGCGCTGAATGGAAACAACTGTCCGGCCGGGGGTGCATTTGTAACCCATTACCGGGCGGGTTGTCTGAAACCCGAAACCCGCGGGCGAGGGGAGGGAACTGGCGGCTTCCAAAATATTTTGTCTTAAATGAAAAAGTTGCTTTCAGATCGCGCCGGTTCTCGGGCGGCGCTTGGCGGAGACTGAGCCCCCGCTCCGAACCCCCAGCACCGCGGGGCAGGATGGGGGCTCTGGGGTGCAGGGTCCAGGGTTCTGGGTGCAGGGTCGCTCCTCTGCTGTTTGAGCGCCCGCGGTCCCTCAGGTGCCGGTGGGAGCAGGGGCTGGTGTCCCCCACCCCTCCCCAGGCGGAGCTGCCGTCGCTGCCCGGAGCGGCAGAGCCCGTCGGGGTTTGGAGCGCACCAGATCACGTCCCGAAGACGAGCGTGTGAGCAGATATTTTCAACATCTTCAAGCAGCTTGGCCAAAGATGGGTGTTGTTTTTTGCGTTCAAAAGGACAGCACGAACCGCATCCCTCACATGAAAGCTGCTCGCTGCCAGATTTCAATCCTCTGGTTCAGGGCATAAAAGAATGAGGGATTCTCAAAGAACAGATTTGCCAGACTATTTTTTTTAGACATTGTAAAAATGTTTCCTTTAGTCTCATTCTTAGATGCAACTGACCCATTTCAGGTGAAACTTTCCAGAAAACAAAGCGAATGCAATGAAATAAAATGCATCCTGAGGAAGGCATGCAGCTGGGAAAATGACAACCCGGTCATCTGTTGTGCAAGTTTAATAGCAACTGCGTGTAGGTGCTCACGATACAAGGTGCCTGGCAGCTTTAGCAAGGGGCAGATCTGCTGTTACAAGGACCAGGGAGGGCTTTGGAATTTCCTAGTTGTAGAAACAGAATTGAAAACAAAAATAATACAGAATAGAAGAAAAAATAAAAAGAAAGACATTTTGGTCAACACCACAGCCGACTCACTGTCTCCCATCCCATCCAGCAGCAAAAGCTGCTCCACTAACACGGGTGGGGATTAGCAGGGAAGTTTTAGCCGGGCAAGCTGGAGGAAATGAGTCCCCGCACACGCGTCCCCTTCGGCAGCGGCACCGTGGCATTGCCGCGTGGCAGCGAGGTGCGAGCACCGGATCCCATCGGCGACATCTGCGCGATACCCGGGCGCTCCCGGCCGCGCCAGCCGCCCCGCGCGTGTTTGGGAACGGAGACATCAAAGGTGTCCGCGTTATTTATGAGTCATGTTCTAGTGACTCACTCTGCTCAGAGCACGTGTTGGGGGTTGTTTTAGCCCTTCTGATAATGGATTTGTATAAAACCAGCACCCAGTGTTATGTAACGTGGCACGGTCCTGTCTCGTGGGGACGGTGTCACCGCAGGGATGTCACAGCCGCCCTGCAGAGGTGTTTGCAGACCTGCACCGCGCTTTGCTTGCTGAGCGCCCGCCCTTGCTCTGGTATTGGGTTCCCAATGTGAATGACACTACCTGCCGGTGTGGGAGCTTTTTATGGATGTAGTAACACTTGAAAATTTGACCCTCAAATCCCGTGCAACGCGCATGAATTTTGAGGGAAGAAATATTAGGTTTTATTTCTTAAAGGAAAATAAATGTGATTTCAGAATAAATCAATAGAACATGACTTTGCTCGGTGGAGTAAGCCAAGTGGAGACATGGAAAAATAAACTCTTCCTGACAACTCCTGCTGAAAGATTCTCATCTCCCCAGGTCACGGGAGCAGCAGCAGAATGGCAGCCACTTGAACTCGGGCAGGCAGCCGCCGTGTTCCGCAGATGTTCCTGGCACGGCAGCGCGAGGACGCGGCGCTGGTGGCTCCCGGCCGGGCCAGGCAGAGCCCCGTGTGCTGCGCCGGGAGGGTGCAACCCGGCTTTGGCAGGCGGTGCGATGCCCTCCTGGAGAGCCCGGTGCTGGGCATCACCTGGGGGGGATGCCTGAGCCCCCCAGCGTCCGCTGCCCCAGTCCTGGCGCAGGGGTGCTGGGCTGTGGCTTGAGGATGTGGATCCCGCGGTACCAGGATCTGGCAACTGCCCCCCCGATGCAGCAGCACCCGGTTCCTGCCCTGGGGGCACCTGGGGGCCCCGCTTCCCCCTTTGCCTGCGGGAGGTGACGGTGCTAAACCAACAAAGAGCGATCTGGGAAGGCTGGCAGGACAAGGGCCCGCCGCTGGCTGAAAAGGTGGCACCTGGAGTCCCAGCAAAGTCACTAAAATGGGGAGAAATTCTTATTTAATTTGGTTCATTTGTTCTAATGATTCTCCACCGTGGGCCATATTAAACACTTCAGTGATTTTTGCCTCTAAAACCCTCTTGCAGGGATCGTGATGAAAGGTATATTTATTGTACTTCAGCTCGGAAAGTTGTTTCAGATGTTTCCAATTCATCAACCAGCTCAGACATCTGTTCCTGGTTGGGGCAGAAAAGCTTCACTTGCACACACACACCAAAAGCGCTCCTTTTGGAGATTTTTATGATGAGCTTTCTAATCCTAACAAGTTGTCAAATAGCACTAATAGCCAGGTCACCTGCGGCCCCCGTCACCCCCCAGCAGGTAGGAGCCCGCGGCAGTGCTCGGCTCTGGGGGTCGGTGACGGTCCCCCCGTCACGGGGCTGCACCCCAGGGCTGTGGGGCCGGGTTGGGACCCCCCGGTGCCACCCATTGAGGGGCTGCTCCAGCAGAACGTGTCCAGGGCTGAGCCCGGATCAATGGGCTCGTCTTGGGAAATCTGGCTTTAAGTCAGAACTATAATATTTAGAAATAGTCTGCTAGAGAAAATCAAACCTCAAAGCAAATTTTGAGGGAGGGGGATACGTTCCATCGAGGCAAAAATCAATCGCTTTGTTTTGGTTAAAACTTTTCAATAAATATAACCTCTTTTCGCTCCACCAAAAAAAAAGGCAGTGAGGTCATTCCAAATAAAAAATCAAAGTGATTCATTCAGAAAAATGTCAAAACAGGATGTTTTGATAGTGTCAGCGGTCTATTTCCAGATTTCTTTCGAAAGATATTTTGGTTCAATCGCCCAGGTTGCAGGAGGTGCTGTGGTTTTGGAAGGACCACGTGCTCCGAAAGGACAGGGCAGACACAACTCCCTCCCCATCGCTGCTCCAGCGTTCTCTCCCAGCGCTCATTAGCACCAGCTGGTAATGAACCCCAATGGCTCAGGTCCCAGGAGCTGTGTCCTGAGGCCGGAGCCAGGAGCTGCCGCCCCCCCAGGGTGGGCAGGGGGCTGGGGACCCTCTGGGAAGCACGGGCCGCTCTCCCGGGAGAGCGGGGCTCCGGGAATGTCAGCTCCTTAATTAATCCTGAGCCTTGTCACCTGCCCGCGGTGTGAACCCCCAGACACACTCTGTGTCCGGCCCAAAGGGAGAGGAAGAAAAGTTAATTGAACTGTGCTCTTCAAAGTCACACAGAAGCTCCCCTGTTTGTCTGTGCCGAGCAGCCTGAGAGTTTCCCTGAGCCTAATCCCCAGCGAGAGACAGACTGTCTAGTGACTTGGTGAGTGCAGCAAATCCCGGCCGGGTGAATCTGCCCTCTGGTGCCGTGCGGAGATTCTTTAATTAAAGCAAATGTTGCCATGGTGGGGCATAGAAAGCTCTTGACAGATGCAAGCTGGGGAACAACAGACAACGCACAATCTCATTAGCACCTGCAGCTCCGTCTGGTTATTGGATTGGGATGCTTTGGATTTTTATTGTATGGGCTCCTTAGGTTCTCCCCCCTCTCGGGTGCAAGGCGCCTGACTCACGCTGGAGGAGGGCTCCCAGCTGGGCATGCCTGCTATCCTACTCCATCCTATCGCACCCCATCCCATCCTCATCCCCATCCCACCCTATCTCAACCCATTCCATCCCATTCCATCCCATCCCATTCCATTCCATCCCATCCCATCCTCATCCCCATCCCATCCCATCCCATCCCATCCCATCCCACCCCATCCCACCCTATCTCATCTCACCCCACCTTATCTCGTTCCATCCCATCCCATCCCATCCCATCCCATCCCATCCCATCCCATCCCATCCCATCCCATCCCATCCCATTGGGACCCAGGTGGCCATGCTAGGGCTGTCCCTGCCCAGGAGCACATGGCCCATCTGCTGAAGCTCTGGTGAGGCCTCTGGGTCCATTTCTTATCCACATTCCAGGCAGCCGCTGCAATTACAACAGTCTGCGCTTTGCAGTAATTATCATATTTGCCTTTGCTCAGCCAGCTTCATTTGTAAACTGGATGGAAATCAGAATGATCCGACTTCAAAGCAGAGCCGAGATGCTGGGAGCTGGGCAGCACCTGGAGCTCTCACCTCAGCCCGTGGTGGCCCAGGGTGGGGAGAGCTTCGACATCCACTGCAGTGCGGAGCTTTGCTATTCAGCATCCTCCACACCCGCGCAGCACGTCCTCCTGTCCCCAGTCTGTCCCCACGGCCGTTGCGGTTCCCCTG
Organism: Streptopelia decaocto; assembly: GCF_964273445.1. Classification (NCBI taxonomy): domain Eukaryota; kingdom Metazoa; phylum Chordata; class Aves; order Columbiformes; family Columbidae; genus Streptopelia; species Streptopelia decaocto. Next base: position 3,795,087 of record NC_138678.1, on the reverse strand, counting down.
TGGGGTGTGACGAAGCCATTGTGGGGACATTCGGCCCCCACGGGCCGGGCAGCACTTGCTGGTACTGCTGCTGTGCTTCCAATTAGCTCACATCTGGTACAGCTCTCCTGCCCTCCAGCCCCCACCTCAGGCGCCTGCAAGTGATTTTATGCAGTAATAACAGAAATCACGAAACCTGAAATGAATCTAAACAAAAGGAATCATTCAAATTACCCTTAACCCTTGGAAGGCCAGGCCCTGCCCATAACAAAGGGGCTCGGATTCGATGCGCTCCTCGATGCAGATTCAGCATCTTGGCCAGATGAGTGGTGACCCGCGGGAGAACCCAGCTGCACAGCTGGCTCCGGCTCCCGGCTCCATGGAATATCAATGCCGGGAGTATCTGACACAGATGTGCGGAGCAGCACCCCGCGGTTCCACGGCACCGACCGCTCCACGCACAGCAAACCTGGGCTTGGCTTTGCCAGGCAAGCTGGGGTCCCAGGATGATACCTGACTTCAGGTTCTGGAGTTTTCCTGCAGGAGGGAGCAGAAGTGTTTGTGTTGGGAAAGCTGCTGTCTCCTGGCCTCCCCACCATCCCTCTCTGGTTGAGATCCCCCAGCTCCTCCTTCCCCTGCAAAGGGTTTTTCAATGCACGTAACTCCCCCGAACGACTCGGGCTGGTCCCCAACGTGCTCAGGGCGCTCTGCAGTGACGGCTTGGTCACGGCTGGAGGACAGGCTCATCCTGGGATGGCCAGATGGCTTTGACACCAGCTCGCTGGGTTGTCAGAGGGTGGGCAGAGCCCAGTGACTGTGAGCTCAGCCCATGAATGGAGCTGTCCTACTGTCCTACACCACGGCCACCCTGCGACTCCTGGCCTAGAAGGCTCCAGATGTCCACAGCATTTTTATTACTGTACTCCAGAATTCTCAAAGGCCCAAATAAATAATAAAGCTTTTTTTTTTTTTCTCTTTTTTTTTTTTAGGAGCCCACCAGCTTCTTTCAACATGGCCCCATTCTGAGGCACTTCTGTGGGTTGTTGCAAATGACCCCCAAGCAGGAGGTTAATGCTGGCGGTTGTGGTTAGCAGTCACCCACAAGCTGGAGGCTTCTGACACTGCTAATAAGGCACATGTGTGTGAGCAGAGAATGCAGCATGTGGCAGCACCAGGGTTTCCTGCACGCGGGGTCGTGTGAAGCTCCCCGGCACAACCGGCTGCCAGGGCTCGGGCCGCCCCGACGGGCACTTTGCCTCAGCCGGCAGCAGGACGGCACCGATGTCCCGCCACGTGCCACCCTTCTCTGCCACCCGCAAGGACCTGGGCTGAGAGTCTGACTAAAGATCCATCTACACCTAAGGCTGGTTGTGGTTCAATGCCGGTTATTGGCATCACAGAGACCCATGTCCAGGAACCTGCCTTGTGTGGCAATGAGCATCTCTTGAGCCTGCCCGCAACACTGACATCTCCGCCTGCTCTCTGCACACAGCAGCCCAAACCCTCCTGTTTTCCCTGCTCCCCTCATTGCCAGGCTCCAAAATTCCCAAATCAGTTCAAGCCCAACTTGAGCAGCTGACTGGGGACACGACTGCAGAGCAGAGAATAAAGCCCCGATGTACCAGAGCTGATGCAGTGACCACAACTAACAGTTACTTCTCCTTCTGTAGCCCCTGTATGAATATGGATCCCATATGAACACATGGCTAATTTAAGAAATGAAAAAAGAGCATTAAAGATGATGTATTCCATAAATCAGTGTCCACCTCTCCAGAGAGATGTCAGAAGGTGAAGCGTCCCGAACAGGAGGAAGGGTGGGAAGATGGTGAGGTCTCCACAGCAGGCTGGGAGCTGGTGGCTTGCTGGCCATGTATTTGTGAAGCCCCTTCTCATCTCTGTCAATCAGCTGAATTACTCCAAACTCAGAATTCTTAGGAATTTGCTTTACAAGCTGTGCAGTATTTTGACAAGTTGCACTGCTATAGAAATGCCATTTTCACAACAGCAGTATCACATTTTGCCATCACACTGTAACAGTTGTTTTTGCAGAGTGTGATCTATGTACACTCCTTTTACTCTGCAGTCACAGTAAATGTGTTTTTCACTTTCTTACCATGCTTAAAAATAGCATTAAGTTTTTGCTGATCACATGATTAAAAAAAAAAAACTAATTGAATGATGCAGGGAGTAAAAACATGTGGCACAGTAAAAACAAATTAGGTTCACATATGTTTTGCGTAACCCTCAAGACTTGTCTGTATTAGATATCAGTAATGAAAAGAATATTAAACTCTAACAGCACAAAATACCATATGCTTGGGAATTCGGAGAGGAACAATGTATTTGCGTTGGATGCTCCTGAATGGAAAATGCCTACAAATAAATGTTTTTTCCTTAGCTGTGGAAAAAAAACCCTATTGTTTCTCTACTTTTCGGTAACTTCTTACTAAGTTTTAGGTGCTGGTGCTGAGGTTCTGGAAGCTGCCTGTGTGTTCACCCTGTGCAGCAGCTGCTGGCCAGGGATTGCGGGGACAGGGGACACGCTGGGGATGGACCTGTGCCCGGTGGGAGCAACAGGAAGGGGGGTGCTGCAGGGGCACAGGCATCCCCATCCCGTGCCATGCCATGCCATGCCATGCCATGCCATGCCATGCCATGCCATGCCATGCCATGCCATGCCATGCCATCCCCATCCCTATCCCTATCCCCATCCCTATCCCTATCCCTATCCCTATCCCTATCCCTATCCCTATCCCTACCCCCATCCCATCCCACCCCATCCCGTTCCATGCCATCCTACCCCATGCCATGCCATGCCATGCCATGCCATGCCATGCCATGCCATGCCATGCCATGCCATGCCATGCCATGCCATGCCATGCCATGCCATCCCTGTTCCCATCCCCATCCCATCCCATCCCATCCCATCCCCATCCCCATCCCCATCCCCATCCCCACCCTATCCCCATCCCCATTCCTGTCCCCATCCTCTCCCGTCGGAGGCCCCCAGGCAGCCCGCGGGGAGGGGGCCGGTGCCTTCACCGCAGCCCCAGGCAGGAGCGCGTGTTGACGAGCGGCACCGGGGATCCTCGGCGTGACTCACCGCCTGCGGCCACAACTGAACCACAACTGTAAATTCCCAGTTTGCCTTGGAAAAAGAGGGGAGGGCAGCATGAAGAGGGAGGAAGAGCTGGAACACGTTAGGAAAAGGCAGCAAAGGCTATAAAGAGAACAGAGGCAGCTGAGAAAAACAACAAACAGTCTTAGAAGGATATTAACATTTTAACAAGAATTCCTTTAATTTAATCACAATAAGATTCACCAAGAGGAGGAAGAAATGGAAAGCTTCATCTGAGCCCTTAATGAAAAAATCTTCATGCTACGGGCCAGTGGTCCTGTAATTAATTCCCCTTGGTGGAGCATTTCCATGTGCACCTCCGGAGTCAGAGCTTTCACGCCTTGGCATTTGCGGAGCAACCAAAGGAATGGCAGAGATTTATTTGCTTTAATCTTCTGCACGTTCTTCTGATGTTTGTGGCATCGCAGACATTGCCACGGCCACTCGCCGGGATGTCCCAAGCGGAAACACGTGAGGCGGCGGGAGGCTGTGCCCCGTGGCCCTTTGCAAAAAACCCTGCGAGTCGCTGGGTGTGGGGCAGCAAATGGCAAGGACACCGTGGGGCTGGGACCCCAGCAATGGGGCGCTGATGGGACACTGGCCAGAGACAGGTCAGGTAATCCCACCGTGTGCAGTAGCGACTGGGCCTTTCGGTGGGAGCAGCATCCGCAGCAGATCTGCTGCAGCCCCGTGTCCCCATCCCATGAGACCCCCGGCACGCTTGCAGGGAGATTTGGGGCAAGACATCCCCAGCAGGCAGGGTGACACTTCCCCGGGCAGCAGGGTGTCACATCTGAGCCAAGGAAGCTGCTTGGTAAGTGCTTCCCTCGCCCTGCCCCGGCAAATAAACTCAACTCATTTGGGTTTTACGTGGAAGCAGAGTTTTACTGCCTCTGAGATCAGCCATGGTGCAAGGCAGCTGAAGTCAAACAATACAAATGACACGTCCTAAACGGCCTTTTTAAAAGCTCAAGGCAAGCTTGTAAAGATTTTATGTGTATACGAGGCTGTAATGAATAAAGGAATTGGCATTGCCGGCTCCGCCACCCTCCAAGAGCCCTGTCTGCTTTCCCGAAGTGAACACGCCGGGGTGCAGGGGCCGTGATGCCAGCCCTCGGTGGCCGGTGGCCGCGGTGCGGGCTCGGTGCGGGGCTGCTCTCGTGGCACAGGCGGCAGCTCGTGCCCCGGCGCCTGCCCCCCCGGCCTCCCCGGCACAAAATCCACGGCTGCCCTTTCCCAGACGCCCTTCCCCGGCTGCGCAGGGTGATTTCACCGCACTAATCCCGGGCAACTGCTGAACCATTGTCTGCCCAGCGCTGAGCTAGGATATTATGGCTGGGAAAACTTCCTTCCGAACTGCAAGCTCTGTGAACAGAACTTGTTTAAAATAGCTGCTTTAACAAACAAACAGGGCCAGCTCCGTTTCCATCAGCATCTCCCCTTCTCAAACGTCAACATTTACGTTTCGGTAACAGGAGACCGCCCTTAGAGCAGCCACAGCCGTGGCCACGCTGCTCATCGGGGCTCGTGCCTGTGTTGCTGGCAAAGAGCAGCAGCCAGGAAGCCGCTGAACGGCCAATTTGTGCAGCCACAGGATCCCAGACATCCCCGCGTGGGTGCCGGCACCCGCTCCCCAACCTCAGCTCCATGGGGTGGCCAAGTGCAAGGGGCACCGTGGGCACCGCAGAAGGGACTGGTGTTTCTGGGCATGTTCCCTGGGACGGAAAGGAGTGTTGCTGTCAGAGAGCCCATGAACCGCAAAGCATCCTGAGGACGGACTTTGAAGCCCACATTGTTTTCATTTGGATGTTATTATTAAAGAAGTCACTTGCATGTTTTCTGGTAAAAGGGTTTGCTGAAATGTTTCCTCTTCCCCTCAAGCTCAGAGCAGAAAGGGACGGGAGCACACGCAGGGCCTGGCTTGTGCACGCATGGGGGAGGTGGGATGGAGGTGCAGTCGGCTCAGCAAAGCTTACCAGAAGATGTAGTGCCGAAATCATGTTGTATCTAGAGGTCTCTGATACAGCTTAACAGTTGGGCTTGTGCAAAAAAGCAGCCTGGTGTTGTGATGGGCAGGAACCTGGCGGTGCTGCCGCTGCCTCTCCAAGCCCGCTCTTGAGAAGAAAGGGTGGCCTGTGCTTTGTAAACCACTTTCACTGACTGGTAAACCCAGCAGATCCCTGCTTCTCGGCTGGAAACTACCCCTCCAACAGAGAAAATTAATTACGTCCCAAAGGCAGCGCGAGAAGCAGCGAGGAGGCCAGCTGGAAGCAGCGCCGCATCCTCTAGCACCGAGGGCCAAGTTCCCCTTTACATGACATCAGTGGGCGCTTTGACTGTGATGCCAGCGTAACCGGGTCTGTCCCGGGCGCAGACAGCTGCCTTCGCATAGAGGAGAAAACCCAGGCCTCCGGATGGAGCTCCCAGGGCAAACGGTCCCCACCCTGCTCTGCGTTTGTGGGGGTTTGGAGTGCATCACCCCGCGCTGCAGCTCAGGCTGGCTGTGCCCTCGGCACGTCTGCGGCGTCCCGAGCCGCTCACCGGGACAGCAATGCTGCTTTTGCACCACGTCACCTGGAGAGACCCAGTGCGAGGAGCTGGTTTGTGACAGGGTGTCCTCCTGCCTCCCCGAGGGGCTGGGGAGGGTGGCAGGGGCTGCCTGGGGCAGTGGGGACCTGAATGCGCAGAGTCCCTTTGCCCTTGGGAGAGGCGAGTGTGGCTACACCAGATCCCTTCAGCCCTGCGGTCGTGGGGCAGGGACTGGCAGGACCTGTCCCTGGGGCTTCTTCTCCACCCGGACTGAGGACAAAAACCTCACTGGGGACACCATTTCATCACAGCCAAGAGCTCTTTGAGGCGCTTTGCTGGGTGGCACTCGGTGTGTGCAGCCCCCCGTGACACACGGCGGCGGGACGGACGCGTGCAGTTCGCTCCTTCCCACGCCGAGCCGGGCAGCACCGTCCCTGGGGACGTGGTGAAGAGGGTGGGAGGTGGCAGAGGAGCAGAGAGAGGAGAGACCCCGTGCCAGCCGGGGAGCTGGGGAGGCCTCGACCGTGGTCTGCCTCCCCTGCGAGCAGCGCTCAGGTTACACTTGACATAGCGAAGTGGCAGCGAAATGGATTTAATTTATTTACTTTTTAAATGTAATGATGGAAAACAAAACATGTTGCAAAAGTTGTTTGTTTCGTACCAGCTCTGCACAGACCCACTGAGGAAGGAGTGGCTCCTGGCAGCTCCTGCTCTTCGGAGACCAGCGATTACTGAGCCGACACGCTGTGCCAAGGACCAGACGGCTGCTGGAGACACCCTCCCTCCCCAGGGGTTGTTCTGGCACGGCCGAGCCTCAGCGTGGCAATGGCCCTGGCAAAGGCACCCGTGGGGTCCCGGGCCGGCCGTGGTGCTGCAGAGACGACCCCACTTTTGGGCAGCCCGAGCAAGTGATGGCAGCGGAGGGAGCTGTAAGTGATGGGCTGGCTCCGGCACACCCTCCAGTGCCCACGTCTCTGGGGAGAAGGGGCACCCCCCAACGCAGCCTGCACCTCCCGAGGGGGCACGGGGGAGCCCATGGCAGGAGCCCCCATGGTCCAAGCCTTCCCATGGCATCGTTAGCCCTCAAAATTTACGACGGACCACCGAGTCTGGGCGTTGTCAAGCACCTAATCAAAAACACTGTGCAGGCAACACGGCAACATGGCCTGGGAGCCCAGTGGCACTGGGGCCCCGGTGCGGTGCAGCTGGCATTCGGTGGCCATACGGGGCTGCGGTGCCGGTCACTGGGCACTGCCTGGTCCCAGGTCCATCCCGGTGGGTGTCTGTGGGTAGGGGAGAGGCAGACGTGCAGCCCCCTGCACAGGACGGTGCTCGTTCCCAGAGCTTTGGTTAGGAGATACTCATGAGTTAATTAATTCTTGAGTTTTTAAGCAGAGACATATTTATGAGCCTTGTAAGAGGCTGGGGCCCGGAGAGACATTTCTTTATTCTTCCTCCAGCTCAGCTGAAGGAAACCATAAGGGGAAAGAGCGACCGAGCCACGAAAGCATGGAAGATGGATTTTGGGCTGGTGATGGGGAAACAAAACCCAACTTGCCTGGGTGGGAGCAGTAGCCAAGTGACAGCTCCCTTGCCTCTCCTTTGTCGTCTTGTCCTTTGTCTACAGAGTGCTTGCTTGAACCAGGCGCTGGATGCCGGGGTATCTCCAGCGTTTGAAGCGCATCTGTGAAGCACACGTCGGGTGTGAGTGCCCACCATGAGTGTCCCTGGCTCCTTGGGGCTGGAGGGGGCAGCTGTCCTGGTCCCATTGCTCCCCCGGCAGCACAGGCAGTGCCAGCGGTGCCTTGTGGTGAGGGTCGGGTACATGAGCTCCTGGCACCCCGCAGCTGGAGCCACCCACAGCATGGCTCCTGAGGACACGGGCAGGGCCCGCTGGGCTGCCTGGGGAGGGCAGGGACCCCCGCTGCAGGGCGTCCTCGGCAGCCTCTGCCCAAACACACCTGCTGCCCTCGCAGGGTGGGCTGCACCAGGGGTGCGCTTGTGGATGTGGAAGGTGTTAAACCAGCTTCTCGCTCCCTGCGAGTCCCAGGTGCCGTCTCCCAGCGCTCTGTCTCAGGAGCCCGGCTTCCCCAGGCAAGTGGATCTGATGGGCTCTTCTCCGAAGAGATCGGGGATGTTGCTGTGCACGGGTGGAAAGTGCCACCGGCCGCCTACAGCCAGGGAGCAGAGCACGGCAATGCTGGCCACACCAGCCAAGATGCCGATGGAAAGCCAAGAGTGGAAGAAACATCCACCGTGCTTTCGCTGGGCTTCTCTGCTGCATCACAAGCAGCCGAGAAAGTGCATGATGGGGACAACCAGATGCCTTCCTGGGCAGGGCACATTTTTCCAGGCTAAGAGCTTGGAACTGAGGCTATTTTGCTTTATCACTTTCTGTGGAGCGAGCTGCTTATGACATTCCCCATCTCTCTGCAATCACCGGTTTATCTATCCACCTCAAATGATGCTTTCTCAGCTTTACTGCACATCTTGGCCAATAGCGGCAGAGAAATGTGGCCACCACATGTTGGCAGCAATTGAATCCTGGGCACATTTTTTCTCTGCACAGCCTTTAAGCTGTGGGAACCATTTCAAAGGAAACCATTCCCCCTATAACATGCTTGTGATCTGAAGATGTCTATTTAGATGGCAGCCCGGCATTAATTTAGCAATTCACTACAGAGTTTGGCGTGATGTTTAAAGCACTAAAATAAATTGTGGTGAAGTCGTTTCCCTCAAACCAGATTGTGTGGTTTACATTATTTGTCAACCTTAAGTACAACTGGCATGTTTGTATCACTCATGCAAAGCCCCATTGTGCCTCTCTCGAAGGGGGAAGAATCCGCACAGAAACGCATCCAAGTTCCTGCCCCACAGTCCCATGTCCCTGGGAGATCTGCCCCGGAGGCACGCAGCCCGGCGGCTGGAAGGGAGCCTGGGCTTTCCTCGGGACCATGGGTGTTAAGTGCAGGCTCATATAGGTTATATTACAAAGGGCCGTTTTAATCAGACACAGATTTGTACTTTCTGCCTGCAGTGCTTGAAATCCACCAAGGAGCAGTGACTCCAACACGCACACACAAGCACACACACACGCACCCTCCCGCGGGGGATGTCTGGGAGGTGTTCGCTCCTGCCCAGGCTGAGATGCTGCCCCAGCCCGGCTGGAGCACGAGGTACGGCCGCAGGTCCCCCTGCCCGGCTCGTTGCGCTGCCACCAGACCCAGCAGCTCCTGCTGCCGCTGGCTGTCGGTGTCCTGCGGACGTGTGCAGGTCAGGCGGGGACAGCACGTCGGCAGTTTGACCCGCACCACCAGGAGCAGGTTGCAGGGATGCGCTGTGGCCTCGCACCTGCCCGCAGGCAAGCAGGCGGGATCCCCCCTGCCATCTCCGTGCTTGATCCTTCCCTCTGTCCCCGCAGCCAGAGGAACCCCGCACGGTGTCACGGCTCCGCTCACCAGCCGGCTGTGTGTTTCATTCCTCCACCGCCCAGCGCCTCATTGATGCCAGAAGAGCGGTCCTGCGGGGAGCAGCCGAGGCTTCGTGCTGACCCCGCTGCACCCGCAGCAGCTCTGCAGGCACACATAGGGTGCTCCCCACCCGCCGAGCTGCCCCCGGTGCCGGGACCACCGGGCAGGGGAAGCGGCAACCTGCCCCCCTCTGCTCAGTCTCACTGCCTGCCCTGGGGACACCCGCCCAGTGACCCGGGGTCCCCCAGCTCCCCCTGCCCGGCCCCCCACAACATCCCGGGCACGTTCCCCCGCGCTCCCCAGGCCGTTCCGCAGGCGTGTGCCCTCCGCGCTCTCCTCCCGCAGCTCACCCCGCCGCAGCACACAGGAGCTCATCAGCTGCATTTCTTGCGCAGCATCTCTGAATTCTAAAAGACACCCAATTTTCTGGAAATTGAATTCAGACAATAAAAAGCCCTGCTGCTCACAAAAGCCGTCCCTGTGTGCTGCGGCTGTGTACATGTTTGTGCTTTCATTGGATGATGGCAGAAACTCCCTTGCTCGTCTGGAAATGCAAAGGGACAGGGCAGACATGGGGCCAGACTACGCAGCCGTCTGGCAGCTCCAGCCCCTGGTCGCAGGTGCCCGTCCCCTCTCATACCCACACACCAGCGCCCAGGTAGACTCTGCGGCGTTTGTTCTCGGCTGTACTTTAACTGAGACATTGCCCAGTACAAACACATCGTACTAAGGGCAGCACAAAAGCTCCCAGCCACGGCATTAAATAATTGTCACATTTTTCTTCTGTAAGGATTAAAGTTCCTGCTAACCTTGCAAACCTGCATTGAACTATTGTCACCCCCCGAAACACAGCACAATCGCCAAGGGATTAGGGTGTCTGCGGAGCAGCCTGTCCTCGCTATTGTGTGCTCCCGGCGGGGTGAGGAAATCCTGCGACATCAGCCGATAAGTCCCCGCAGTGGGGACGCCAGATTCCCCGCAGGGCCGGGCACAAGGCAGCTGGGGACTGAGTGCTGGCGGTGGCACCTGCGGCTCGTCCCTGCGGCGGGTGGGAGCATGGCCAGGCCGGTGGCACTCGGGGCAGCGGGTCCCTGCTCAGCTCTGCCAGCATCTTTCTATGCCCGCACCAGGCTCCTTGGCCTCCTCAGCCGGGCGAGCACGTTCATAAATCTGCTGAGGAAATCCCATAAAAACTTAACAGGAAATACAGAGCCATAAAGGGAAGCCCTTGGCACTTCTCGCTGGCTGTCGGCGATGCCCGCTGTGTGCACTGTGCTCAGGCACCTGGCAGCCGCGCGGGACGTTGGCTGGGACAGGCTGAGTCAGCAGCTGGTTCCCTCCCGTTGGAGCGGAGGAACATGGCAGCGACACGGAGCGATGCTCCCAGGAGCAGGGCTTCGTTTTCTTCAGAGCTCGTTCTCATGGACATACAGCACAGGCGAAAGCTGTGTTGCAAGGATGCAAGAGAGAAAAAGAATGCTAAAGCAAGCACAAGATTTATGCACGTAGGTCCCAGGAGGGTCTTACAGTGCTTATAAATGACAATACGTATTGTCATCCCAAACCCCGTGTTCAGTAGCAAAGGAAAAGAAGTGGGAAGTGTCTCCAGCTCTGGAGCCATTGCACAACAACAGAGAATGGAAAACAACCTCATCTGTTTGTCCCCAACATCAGCATTCCCACTCCCACGGCACTTTCCCAAGAGAAAGAACCATCCCCTCCAGGAACAAGTGAGGAGGATGGAGAGAGGAGAGCCCAGCATCCTCCTGATGCGCCCAGATTGGGCTGCTCAACCACCAAACACCAGGTGCCCACTGCAGCCCTCTGCTGAGCGCGGGTGAGGACTCTAAGCCCAAGTGAAGTCTCCATCACAGATGGGGGTTAGTTTTGGGGCATTCTTTTCTAGCAAAGGGCTTGAGCAGGCTCTTGGGGAGGTGGCTGTGTTGGGGCTTGTCTCACAGACCTGCACAAAGAGGATCTGCAATGGCACAAGCAGCATCTGGAGACCCCCGCAGCCCAGCAGGAACTGTTCTTGCCTGCGTTTTGGCAGGGCACTCGGTATTTGGAAGCCAGCTCTTGCTCATTGTTACTGCTGTGCAGTGGGATTTCATGGTAGTTTTTCATCAGCTTCGCACGTGTTTGATCATATGAATAGGGACTGAACCTCCCCACAAGTGACAGCAGCCTGGCTGCCCAGGGTCTGTCGGGGTTTTGGAGGAAAGATGTTTGTTCTCATCCAGAAACTCACTGTATTCTCTGTGCACATGGAGAGAATTTGGCTCCTCTTGTCTGGCATCATGGCAGGGAAACAGCTTCTCCCTCTGCCCTGGGACAGGCAGGTGGCCACGCGTGGGAAAAGAGCACTCCTAAGGCATTGCCTTCCACAAGCAAGCTCAGAACAAACGTGATGCCAGCATGCACGTATAGAGAAGAAAAAGGTCACCCGAAGCCCAAGCGGATTTTCTTTTCATTGGGATTTGCTGGCAGGTGGGAGAAAGTGTCCTGGGAAATGGTGTGGGTGGCCGTGGCACCGCCTGGGCTGCACCAGTGACATTTCCTTGGAACGTGCACCTCGGAGCATGCACTGAGGGTTTGGCTGGTGGTTGGCCACAGAGCAACCAGGAGCTCCCCCTGCCAAATCCTACAGCAGGAGCTTTCCTGGACATCTCTGCTGTCGGCGATACGTGGGCTCTGCATTTAAACTCATTTTGCTTCATCTGGAGAAGCTTTGAGAAATGAGTCCTGCCGTTGAGCTGGCTCTTCTCAGATTAATGCCATGGGGCTGAACGAGGCCGTGTGGGCAGGGAAGGGCTGGCTGGGGGCTCCCAGAGCCCCCGAGCACCGGCCACATGCTGTGCTGCTGCGGGACTGCTTCTCATTGAGCTCTCCTCAGACCGTCCCTCATTTTCTATCAGGGTGTCCATTTCCAAAAGCAGGTGGTGATTCTGTTCACCAGGATCCATCCTGAGACATCTGGAGGGAGGCTGGCTTTCAGGAGATAGCAGCAGATGGGCTTAGTGCCTGTTGAAAATTAGGCCCTTTCTATATTGCCCTGAAGTTTCTAGTGGGTTTTGAAAACACAAGCGGCTGCAAAAATCTCCGTCTCCCCAAGGCAGAAGGTGGTGATGCCTCTGCTTTGCCGGTCTGGCTCTGCGCAGGGCAGAGCCCGGCACAAACCGGCGCTCAGCCACGTACGTGCAGCTGCTGCGGGGAAACCGGGGAAGTTTCACTGGATTCATTTTTCACCAGAGAAGGTCAAGAGGTCCGGGATGGATGTCCCACGCTGGGAGGAGGTGTTGGCTCATGCCAGCAAAGCCACCAGCACGGCGGTCCGAGCCGCCGGCGGGCCGGGCGGTGGGAGTCCCCTTTGCCCGGCTCAATGTGACCGGTGGCCATTGGCTATTCCGGAGCTGGTTTCCATGAAGACTTCTGTTTTTTTGCAGAAATGTTGAACAATTCTGGATTCCTCCCCATGTGGAGCGGGAAAAATTTTGAAATCTTGAACATTTTTGAGGGCTTAAAAACAATTTCCCACCCAGTTCTAGCCACCAGTCTCATCAGGATGCGTTTGAAACCACTCCAGCAGGAGCTGAGCAGAGCTGGTCTCAGCTGGATATCGCTCTCGATGAGAAATGCCGTGGTCAGGGGTCATGTTTCTTCAGAAAAAAAGTATCTTCAATAGCTCAGGAAGTTATTAGTGTCTGCTAACAATAAGAGCTTTGGATTGATTCAATAGATGCTCCTTTTAATTGTAAAATGCCAGTAATGAGAAATGTGCCATCCAATGACTCATTTTTCCCTTGTAAAAATTTTTGGACATTTTTATTAGTTTTACAAATGACAGGACCTCGTATTTCTGAGAACACTTTATACAAGCCTTGCACAAGCCCACTCTCATAAAAGCGTGTCTGTGGTGACACCCGGAGCCACAAGAAGGAGAGCGGTAGAAAGGCCCAAAGTGGTGAGGACAGCCCACAAGTGGAGCTGGCAGGATGGAAGCCCCAGAGGGTGGGAAGGGGTGGATACAGCGCGGAGACATCAGCCCGGCCGCTCCTTCCCAGCAGAGCCGTTCTGCAGCGGCGCGGGGCGGGCAGGGGATGGGTGCCAGCCGGCGCCCGCGGGTCCGCCCGGCGCTCAGCCCCGCCATGGGGCAGCCGCGCCGGCGCTGAGCGATGCGCCGGGCACCGGGAGGGCAGGAGCCAGCCCCGGCCGGGCAGAGCTGAGCCAAGGTAAGCGCCGGCACGGGCAGAGCGGGGCCCTGGACCTCCTCCTCCTCTCCCCACCAGCCGCTGCCTCGGCCATTAACCCCAGCCCCGGCGTTATCCATCTTGGCGTTATCTCTGCCGGCGGACAGCGGGGCCGGGTGCGCACCCAGCACGCCTGGTCTTGGCCGGCCAGGAGCGAGATAAGGGGTCGAGAGCGGGCAGGTGAGGGGCACAGGGACAGCGGGGGACAGCGGGGGATGGCCCGGCTGGAGCAGCATCGCTGCGGGGCTGGACGGGGTTGGTGGGGTGTTCCTCATTCTCTGGAGAACAGGAGAGCTGCTTTGGCCAGACCGTGCTCTTTTATGAAATCCAAGCAGTTTCCCATGGAGAATTACTTTGCACAAGGGAGAAAAACATCATTTTAGGGAATTTCTCATTTCAGCCTTTCATTTCTCCTCTCTTGTTGACATCATTTGTGTTTTTATTTACATCTCCTCATGACAAGTCATCTGTAACTCTGCGCAGTGTACCATGAGTTGGCATGATATGACATAACACAAGAGCTGAGATAGCCTACTCCTATTTTAGTTTGGAGGATATTTTAAACTTTATGTTATCCAGGAAATTTCTGAAATATTTGTCTTCATTCCAAGCCAGAATGAAAACAATTTTTGAAATGTTGGAAGTTCCCGTGAAACAAGTAGCAAGAGCTTCCAGCTCAGCCGTCGTGTGCGACAGGGCAGCTGGCGGGGAGGCCCAGCCCTGTGTGCAGGCAGCGGGCAACGGGCAGCAGGGAACGGGCAACGGGCAGGAGGGAATGGGCAACGGGCAGCAGGGAATGGGCAATGGGCAGCAGGAAATGGGCAGCAGGGAATGGGCAATGGGCAGCAGGGAACGGGCAACGGGCAGCAGGTAACAAGCAGCAGGGAATGGGCAGTGGGCAGCAAGGAATGGGCAGCAGGGAACGGGCAGCAGGGAACGGGCAACGGGCAGCAGGGAACAGGCAGCAGGGAACGGGCAGTGGGCAGCACGCCTCTCCCCATGCCGGCCACAGCCTGGCATGCATTTGCTTTGCAGCAGCACAAGTGCCATCGTGTATTGGGGTGGGGGGTTAATGGGAGGGGAGGCTGAAGGACAGGCAGGGTGAGAGCGTCTGGCACGTCCCTGTGGCCGCAGGCAGCAGCAGGCACAGGGACGGCGCCGGCTCGGGCCCGGCACATGCCACAGCGTCCCAGCATCGTCCAGGCGCGGAGCTGGGAGGGGAGCAGGACATGCGGCGGTGTCAGCTGAGGGCAGTGGGGACAGGCAGCAGGGCTGCAGGCAGCAGGGCTCTGCCCCGCAGCTCTGGCCCTGGCGCTGCATCTGAGGCACTGCGGGACAGGCAGCGCCGGCGGGGACCGCGGGAAGCCAGGGTCCCTGCGTCTGCGTGGCTGGGTGGAAAGGGCTGCCAGGTTCCCAAAGTATTTGTCTTTGCCTCAGTGCCGAGACGCTCAGTCCTCAGAGCTTTGTTTTGTGTACTCTGGGAACTGACAATTTGTAAAGACATGCTGCTGGGCTAATCCTCCATCAGCTCCCGGCGCAGAGACCAGCTGGGCTCTGGCAGCTCTCTCCCTTCTCCCACTTCGGTCTGCTGAAATAGCGAGTGTCTCCGTAACCAGTAGCTTACAGGTTTTGACTTATACGCAAAGCAGAGCCGCAGCTTTCTGCAGTCGGCAGCTGGGACTGCACAGGCACGTCGTCCTCCCGTGCCAGCACAACGACCTGCCGGGAGGGCACACGGGCTGTGCCAACAAGGTGCCAACACCGCGCCGAGTGCTGCGGGCCATGCCAGCCTCGGTGGTGAAATCATCTTGGCTCTCTCCTGGCTTTGGAGCCGTTGTTATGCCCTGGAGATGCTCTTAGGGAAGGGACCTCTTTCCATGGCGCGGTTTGCTGTGGCTCCGATCCATGAGCTAATGCATCAGGGAAGCAATAAAATGAGACTCTAAAAAAGGTACCTTCCTCTTTGTGCGCAGGAAACCTCATGCACTTGCACAGAGCTTTAAACAGAGAGCACAGTAGCACCGTGAGCCTTGGGGTGAGTTAAAGACCGCTGTGCTGTCTCCTCTGCTGAGCCGAGCAGCGGCTCCAGCGCCGCGCTGGACAAGCACTGGGGAGGCCGTTAGGAAAGGGGACACACTCGCGCGGCTTCGCTCAAAGCGGGCTGGGGTGAACAGGGGGATCTCTGGTGTGCTGAGATCTCTCGGGGCCAGGAGTCGGTGTGTACGTAGGTGCTGGCCGGAGTCAGAGCCCGGATCGTTCCCATCGGTTGGCAGGGAGTGACCGTGCGGCCGGACCCCCTGGGCGCTAATCCCGGGTCTGCCGAGGCCAGAGGTGGCTCAGGGACATCCCCGGCGAGGCAGCTCCGCAGCACGAGGGGCAGGGCTGCCTGGGCACGGCAGGAGCCAGGCGGCCGTCGGATCTGCCCTGGAAAACGGGATCATCCCACAGCCCCCCGCGGGCCGGCACCGGTGCCATTGCTCTGCGTGTAAAGGGCCTGTGATTTTTAAGAAAACTCATTTTGAAGCTGACTGGAGCCTGTCAGAGCAAATTAGTTGCAGTTTCAGCTAGCCACTTGTTTCTGGTTTAACCCTGGGAAAGCAACTGGCCTACAAATGTTTACCTTATGAGGTAAACCATCAATATCCTTGAAACTTTGATTAAAAAAATACTGGATTAGAGCATCTTGTGGGTTTCATTCTTTTTTTTTCCCTGATTCATTTCACAATATGCCAGAAGAATGGCTTGAGTTAGGGCTTTGGCAGGGGCTTTTATCATGATGGATATAGTGGAGGATAGAAAAGAAATTTGGTTATCAGAGGATGCCAGAACTCAACTTCCTAGCACATACATTTAATAATGCGAAAGTTCTCCTTTAAAGGTCTCCTTAGAACAAATCCTAGTCATCACAAAATCCACGGAGATAAATTAAATTACATTTTAATAGTGGAGAACTCATTCCTAGGCCGGGTGCAACAGTGAAAGTATGTTCTCTCTTAGACAAAAGTAGCCTCATCTCCCATCAAAATCCTGAATGTTACCATATGAAAAACTTAATTGGAAGCGAAACCCCAAAGCTCCCAGGGCAGAGGCACTACGAGAGGCTGTCCAGGCTCTGGTAGCTGTCTTGCCGACATTGCAGTCACTGGAGCGTTACTATTCTCCCCCTTGTAAATGAAAAGAGGTACAAACGCTTCCCGTGCAGACAGAGACATTTAAAGTGGATGGTGTGTGCAATAAGTGCGGCAGCGTGGGGCGAGGTGGGGTGGTGCTGTCAGGGCCAGCATCGCCTCGGGGTCCTGCATGACGAACAGTTGCAAAAACTGAGAGAAACGGGGGGAAAAAGGCAAAAAGAGAGAGGGAAGAGCTGCCGCAGCTCTTGTGTTCATCCCTCCCGTCGGGCCGCGGGCCCAGCGTGGGGCTGGGCCTTGCTCCTCTCCGTGTCTGTACAATTACCAAAGTCCCTCGGCAGAATTAGCTCCTTGCAGAGCACTGCATTCAATTAATTATATAGTTTAAAACACAATACGTAGGCATAGCCCATCCGCACCAGCAAAGCTTTTGGCTCCGCTGGAAGTCTGTGAGAGCCGCGGTGCAGCGGAGGCCTCGCTGTGCTCCTTCGGCACAGTCACGGGGGACAGGCTTTAATTGCAATTAACGCAATTACAGACGTACTGCAAATGCCTCGGAGAATGCAGTGGAGCAAGCACATTTCTACAGCTTTTGCTGCACAAGGATCCCCTCAACATATGTTTTCAGCTGATGTATTTCTGCTGGATTCAGTGCAGTGATGCTCCTGTCCGACCTGTGTGGCTCCGTCCCCAGGCGTGCGTGTCCCTCGTGAGTGGGGACGTGGGGACAGGCACTATTCACCCTTCAGTGCCACTCTGGTACCACCCAGAGCACCAGTGTCAGTGCCGCGGCCATTTGAGGGTCATGGAGAACCTCTGGTTGGTGTCTGTGGGGTTCCCAAATTGGCCCAGGGCCCCAAAACCATCCGAGAGTCCCAGTGCCAGCCTAGCCAGCCGTGGCTCCCCCTCTGCAGGTCACTGGCAGGGGGACTCGGGACTCCCAAGGCCACCAGCTTGTGTCCCCACGCAGCGAGGGGAGCCCACAGCAATTACAAGCTTCCTGCATGTCCTTCCTCTGGGGTTTTGTCACACATGATGTCTCACATCTGGGATTTGACCAGTTGGTGGGGATGGTAGTGCTATTTCCATGCCAAGCTGTAGCTTTTTTACCCCTAGCCGTTTCAGGGCTTACAGCTATTGTGTGTTTTTTAATGTTGCAAGAATTTATATTGGGAAAAAAAGTGCCTTTTTTATTTTTTTTCTCTTTTCTCAATGCCTTGGGAAATGTCATCCAGCAGGAATGTTCCCAAGAGCTGCTCATGGCCGAGAGGAGGATGGGTATGCCCAGCTCCCGTCCCTGTGCCCAGCCTCCCGGGACGGGCTCTTTGGGCTGTGGGTCCCCTGGGTGCTCCGTCCCTGCTCCCCAGCTCTGCCCCACGGTCCCGGGGAGGCGAGGCCAGCCCAGCCCCACGGCAGCACCCGCTCATGCCGTGCCACCGCTGGGCACAATGGCAGCAGAGGCAGAAGGGAGGCGGCAGGAGCCTGGAGAGGGACAAGCTGTTCGCTGAGCCACTCCTGCTGCAAAGGCTCTTGGTTTCGTGTCCCCTTGGCTGTGCCGGTGGCCTCTTCCACTTCCAGCTCTGGACAGAGTTACAAGAAACGCTGGGAGTCCCAGCCCTGTGGTGTGTCATCATTTAAACTTGTCTTTAATAGCGTCCCAAAGCAATTTACTTTTCCCGAACATCAAAACCCCCAGAGCGATACTGGGAGAGGCAGGGCTTCCCCTGTGGATCCCAGTGGCTCCCGCAGCCCCTGCCCTGCCAGGCTGGCTGTCCCCTCACATGGTGGCCCATAGAACAGACCCTGCTTCGGCCCAAGTGAGAATGTGATGTGCTTTGGGAATGGATTAGCTCTGTGCAATGGATCGGGGCTTTGTTGAATGACTGGACTGAGCTCAGGGGGGTTTTGAGGGCAAGGGGAGGCAGAGCTGAGACACACTGGGCAGGCAGCGAAGGCAGATCTTCCCCGTGAAAATACAAGTGAGGTTTATATCAATTGCCCCACTGCCTTTTTCCAGGCTCAGCGTCGCGTCACAGACCATTTCCACAAAGCTCATTATGGGACAGAAAAGGCTGCAGGCAAATGTCTCTGCGTTCGCCGGTGGTTTTGCTGCGACTGACCTCAAAAGGCTCTGTCGTATGTGTGGGGACGGGAGGGCAGAGAGGAGCTGAGCTGATGAAGAGCTGAGTTGTCTGAGAAAGGTGCTTGCAAACCCGCCTGCTGCTGGGCTTTTACACAGTGGGGAACTGATAAACTCAGAGAGAGCCAGCAGAGGGTAACGCCTGGGGCCATCCGTGGGGCAAGGCATAGGGTATGGCCTGGTGACTACACACCTTAAAAATCCAGCCCCAGGAGCTGGTACCAAGGGGAAAAAAATAAAGAGAAGAAAGAAACAGTGAGGAAATGCCAGGCTGCATCTCCTGCCAGGATCCGGAGCGGTCCGCCGGCCTCCTGCGTGCCGGGGGATGCCGGGGGATGCAGGTGGAGCAGCCCCTCAGTGGGACCCCCGTGCGCAGGGTGACCCCCATCCCACCAGCACTGCCCTCCTCCCCAGCCTCAAGAGTTTTGCAGAGGAAATTTTATAGGGAAAAATGTAGCAGCTCCTGCCTCTACAAACACAGTGCGCTGTTGTCCTTGCCAGAGCTCAGTGCTGGTTTGCCTCAAGGAATCTGTGAGATCCATCCTGCTGTGATCTGTAACAATATTGGGATTAAATTAGCTTCCCTGAGCTGCCGAGGGGTCAGCGTGTGAGGCCCCCTGGTTAATCCAGCAGGCCAAAGAGAACAGAAGCCTCCCTGCATTGGGAAAGGAAAACAACGGGGTCTGTTTGCAATCCATGGAGCTAATTCAAACAGCATTCCTCAAACAACAGGGGAAAAAGGCCTTCGAAGCGAATGAAAAAGGAGCATTTCCCAACATGCGCATAACATCGCGCCTTGGAAAGAGGCGAAATGTCCAGCCTGCACAGGGCACGGTGTCAGAAAGCACAGCAGGCATGAAAGAGAGATCCTGAAAAGCAGGGTAGCACTCCGGGGCGCACACGTCCGCCCTTGGACGCTACAGCCCTGCCCGGTGGGTACAAAAGCAGCCGGTCCTGCCAGAGCCCTCCAGACCCGTGCTGGGGCGCAGGGGCACCGGCACGCTGCCCGTGCCGCGACTGGGCTGGCACAGCGCACGTGGACCTTGCTCTTCCTTCACCCACAAAGAGTGTTACACAGAAGTGGTTTTCATGGCTTTGCAGTTCACAGCTGCTCAGCACCAAACCAGGGTGGCTGCACAGGGACATCCCTGGATGGAGACGTGATTCCAGCAAGAGCCATTGCTGGGCTGCCAACGCCGTCCCACCGAGCAGCGCTGCCTGGAGGCCCAGGCTTGTCTGCTCTGCCCGGGAAGAAGCGGCGTGCCCAGGTGAGCCCACCAGAGTCAGCTCCCCTTGCCCTCACTCCGTGCCTCCCCATGGAAGCGTGATCCCCCGTGCCCCCAGGCCTGACCCCCCAGCTCCGCTTGCGCAGCCTGTGTCAGGAACTTGATAGTTGTCTTTGCAACCAGAGCAGTTGTTTATGCAATAAGTTAGGCACTTGGGATAACTGTATTACCGGGGACTGAGGACTGCAGGTGTTCAGATATTATTAAAAACAATTGCCTGGGCCATCAATCATTCTGCAGGAGATAAGCCTTCTGAGAAGCAAACCTCTGTGTTGAAGCAGGGTGCGCAGGTTGGGGCTAGGAGCGTCAGAGACAGCTTCAGGACGTTCTTGCTTTCCTTCTGCTTCCTCGGCCAGCGTCATTCTTACTTTTTGCTTATGCTGAGATATTATCAAAGGCTGATGAGGCACCAGGGATGAGTAATGCACCCTCTGTGTCAGCCAACAGCTTGCAGGCGCTGATACCTGCCCCTGCACACAGGGGTAACGTGGCAGGCGCAGAGCCCTGGTCTGACAGAAGCTGCGGTGCTGAGTGCCAGAGCTGCAGGGTGCAGACCCACCGCGGCTGCGCCCAGAGGCTCAGGAACCAGCTCATCTCGTCCCCGTGGTCCCCAGGATGGGTGACGGTCCCGGCAGCGAGGCTGGGACCACAGCGGCCGCCGGCCCCGGCTGCCGGGCACCTGCTCGGCCGGGACGTCTGTGGGCAGCAGGGAAAGCCTCCCGAGTCAGCAGCTCTGCTTTCAATCTGGAGCCGCTTGGTGCTTTTTACCCTGCTAAAATGTGGAATTTCTCGTCCTTTTGTACGAGAGAGGAACAGCCTGTTTAGGATTAATTTAGGATCAGCCTCAACAGCCATTAACTAAAGAAAAACAAAATGGTAAATTAGCTGCCTGTTAGAAGGGGAAGAGATGTGGGACTTGATGCTGGATTTATTGTGGAGGGTGTTAAGGCCAGATTTAGTGTGATTTACTGTCCTCTGTAATGATACCTTCTAACATGAGGAGCTGGCACGCTCGCCTCCTTTGCCTCCAGTCGAATACGCTGCTCTGTTCGCTCATCACTGACGTGTCCGGTAGCCCTGTTCTTGCAGCCAGGTTTGTCAGCATTTCCATTATAGACCTCTGTCTTTGGGGCTTATTGCTCAGTTATAAACATTTGCTCCAGACTGAAACTTGATCTACAACTGTCAACTGGAGTTGCAGTGCTCTGAGAGAGGTTAGAAAAATGAGGTTCGGCTATTCAATGTGAGCATAAAATACAATATCTTCTGTCTGTAAGATTTTTTACTCTTACGGTCAGCTAAGTGACTTTGTACCAGAGCAATATTTGATGGTACTTCAGAATTTCCTAGAATAGGAAAAAAACTCCAAATAGAAATAGAAACAGTCTTTAATATGGACACTCGCAACAGTGACCACTTTGCACCTGCGCAATATTCAAAACACATTCATTAGCACTCCTGCGAGATAGTGATGCCCTCAGAAGATATAATATACAAGTATGAAACTCAGGACATTTGTTGAGGTGCCAAAGATCCACCTTCAGTGGGGTATCCAAGGGGACCTGCCCTGGCCCCAGCAAAGGACCTGGGGGGTTTAGGAGCCACCACAGGGCTTGTAACAACCTCTGGAGCAGCCTGTGTCCCCTGGCTTCCAGTTCGGAGCCCTGCGAGCTCGGGGAGGGTTGAGGGAAGACAATGGTGCTCCTCCTCGCCTCAAGACTTGTGCTAAGCACTGCAGGCTGACTCACCCTGCTTGGCACGGGCGTCTCACCCGTCAGCGTGTTGTCCTGCACTGTCCCTAGGAACACTTGGAAGCTAAGACAGAATTTTACTCATTACAGAAGAATTATGGCATCTGCTTGAGTGGATCTTACACCTAAAATAAATACTGGAAGTGTTCAGATGGTCGGAGAGTTGAGCTGTAAAAGGGGGAAGATAAAGCTGGAGCATTCAGTGCATTTCCTTCAGCAGCTCCCTGACTCCTGCCCATTGCAGGTCACTGGCTTGGGCTCTAAGGAGACTGACTACCTTGTGTTATGGCCAAATAACTTTCATGTAGAGAGCTTAGAAGACATTGCCATTGATCTTTGCAGCGCCCCTCAAAAAACACAGCCTGCAAATTCCCTTCAGCCGGAGAAGGCCAGTGGCAATTGGACGAGGAATGCGTCAGAGAGGGCACACGGCTCTGCCAGCCGCTCGGGAAGCCAGCGGGCACCGATCGCTGTTCCGCACAGTGCGGGGTCCCGCACGGCTCCACGGCCACGTGCCGGGAGCAGCAGGTCCCCACCAGACCCGGGTGCAGGGCCAGCGGAGGGGACAGGGCTCCCCGGGGCTCTCCTGGGGACAAGCAGGCGCACGGTGGGTCAGGGAAGGCGCCCGAGCCCCCGTGTTCCCTGTGCCCGCAGGAACGGGGTCTGTCCCAGGAGAGCTCCGGGACCATGTGTGGGTGACGGAGGGCGGGTGTCCCCGCACAGCCCACTGCAGCCATGCCGTTTTCCCCAGCGCCAGCATTTGCTCCCGCTGCACAGCCAGGGATGGAAAAATAACCCGGCGTTCGAGCTCTTTGCCTTAGTGCCTTCCCCCTCCCAGAGGATCATAAGCTGCTTTTAATATTTGACATGTTTATTAGCAGATGCAGTTGTGACAGCTGATGACTTCATATGCCAGTTACCACTGAAATGTTAGTAATAACTCGGAATTAACTGTCATAAATAAAAAAGACTGCAAAGACAACTGGATGGTGTGTCACTCTGCCGTAATTTACTGAGACCCTGTTGGCTCTGGATGCAACGCTGGAAGGTCCTTTGTGCAGCTCCAGTCCGGGTTTTGCAACAGTCACAATATTTTGGCTGGATATTGTCTTAGGAGGTGGTACTAGTGGGGTGGAATTCCCTCATGCAGGAGTTTGCACTAAATGCCTTTACAAAGCTGGATACTCTGGTAATAATAATAATAAAAAGCCCCTACCCGGTGGATGGGGATGGAGTCTACGGCATTGAGACCAGGATTTATTAACGTGCAAATAGCTCTGATATGATCACATACTTTCTGCTTTGCATACGCAGGGAGCAGCGTGGGCTGATGGAGTATGAACTAGCCTGGGCGATCTTTACGAGCTGAAATCCTGCACATCACAGAAGGGGTTGTTTCTCTGCGCAAAACCTGGGAAGCTGTTAGAAACCTGCTTCAAAAAAACAAGTGAACGAAATACCCAGAGCCAAACGCACCAGACTTCTCCATGAACTCGCCATGAATATATTTTTCATTTTTTTTGACAGAAACGTGCGTGTAACTTTCTCTGGAGGCACCGAGGATTTTTGTAGTTGGTCTTGTAGTGTTTTAAAACTGAGAAACCAGTAGAGTCTTTTCAGCAGTGATGAGGGAGTGACAAGTCAGAGGTAAGGGTTTCAGAATGCATGTTTGTTTAGATGAAGCTTTTGCAATGTGGGCTGCTAATGAGGAACGCAAGCCTTGTCAGCATCCGACTTGCGGGTTTGCCTTGTGCAACGTGGATAATGAGTTCAGACAATGAAAGCTGTGAGAAATCGCAGCGCGATCTGTTGGGATCCCCGTCTCCCCCACCCCAAGGTGTGTGGGGCTGTGCAGGGAAGCTGGGCTGCTGCGCGCTGCCCCAGCCACTGTTTTACCTTCCCACACCCGGGAAGGGGATGCGGAGACTTAGTCGCAATATCGATCGGTTCGCTGGAGCTCGTTGCTGATACTGGACCAGCGCCGGGGTCCCGGCGGCTGCAGCGCAGAGGCTGAGAGCTGCGCGGTGGCTGCAGCGCCCTGCCTGCTCCCCACCGGCGTCCAGGGACAGCAGTGTGCTGAGCAATGAGGGGACCAGGCAGTTAAGCAGGTGCTGTCTCAGTATCGCGGTGGCTGCGCCTAACTCAGCCTCCTGCAGAGGACGGCAGCCATGGGGGCACGGCAGGCACCTGGTGGGCGCGGGGTAAGTATGTTCTCCCTGGGTTTTCGGATGGGGGATCAGTGGGGAAATGGTTAACAGCAACCACGGTAATAATGAGATATCTGTGATAACAGCCTGTGCTGATGTACAGGGGAAGCGCTGCTGGATCTGGGCGCTGGGCTGCCAGCCCGTGGGTTGGCGAGGGCGCAGGGCTGGCAGTGGTGAGGGACGGTTCCACCTCCATTCTCCTGGTCCCCGTGCCAGCTGAGCCGGGGAGCTGCGAGACGCGGGCTCAAGGAACTGGGGAATGGTGACCCCCGGACTGCTGGGGTTTCTTGTAGGTTCAGGTGTGTGCGTTCCCTTGGAGATGGATGAGGGGGTGTTCAGGTGATGCAGTTTGGATTTGAAGGGGTGTCTTATAATAAAATGAATTAAAATAGGATAATACCGACAGAAGCAAAGGTTGCATGGCATGACAGCCATGGAGCCTTTGCTCTCCTGCACAGGGGTTGGTGGGTACTAGTACAAAAAATCCTGTTACCCGCAGGTCCGTGGACGTGGGGCAGGGCTTACTGTGCTGTTTGTGGCCGTCAGCTTTATGCTGAGATCCTGCCGGGACCCAGCACTTGGAGTAAAACATCTGGCTGGAGTGTTCTCCAGTTTGAATGATTTTGTCCAAAGTCCACCCGTGACCCTGGAGCAGATGAGCTCCTGACTGCCCCATCACCCATCCCTGCCATGGGGCCGGGGCCGTGGGGCTGGGAGGGAGGGTGGCAGCAGCACGGCGGGCCTGGGAACGCTGTGACATGCCTGGAAACCACCCTGGAAAAAGGGCTGGTTTCAGCTGGATCAGCTCCCCAGCGCCGGCGCTGCGAGAGCAGCAGCTCCACCCTGAGGGACGCGGGCCGGGGTGCAGCAGCACCCGCACCAGGGTGCAGGGGCACGGGGGTGACCCCTGAGCACAGCCCAAACGAGCTGGCCATGCCAGCGTGTGCAGGTAGTGGCAGAGCAGAGCGTAAACCCCACGTTTCCATCACCCAGGCTAGGCTTAGGCAGGCAGAGTGCTTCTCTGCTGCGCTGCTGCCATGAGGCTGCAGTGAACACTAGAGCTGGGGCCAGGTCAGCCCCCCAGCCTGTCGGGATGGACCCGCAGGGGGACAGTGGGGACACACAGCTAAGAGAGGTAGGGATGCCTTCCCTGGGGCTGTGCAAGGGTGACTTGTCACCTCCCGAGGATGGACATGCCCGTCTTTGCCTGAGCCCCTGGCAGACGCAGACACAGCCTTCGGCCGTGCCCACCAGCAACAGCCTCCAAGCGCCATCCCCTGGGACTGTGGCTTCCCCACATGCCCTGTGCAGCGGGTGGCAGGGGCTGCTGCAGGATGTCCCCATTGCAAACCACGCGAGCTCTGCAGGGCTCACTGCTGTGCCCCCCTGTCCTGGGGTGCAGGTTGCTATAACCCCTCAAAACCACAGAACTTTTGTCCCTGCCTGACATTCAGTGAGTCATGGAACTGTAGAAGGCTTCAAGCTTTGTGAAGTTGTGCATAATAGAAATAGGTTTGATTCTTCAGCGACTACAGCTAACTCCCAGGGCAGCTCCCCGGTGTGCGGTACCGGAGCTGTGCGTGCTGGGATGGCTCTGGTGCAGCTTCAGACGCTGCTCTGGGTTTGGGAGAAGCAGCGCAGCCCAGGCTGCAGCCTGCTGCCCGGCTTCTCTGCTTCCCTTTGCTCCCACCCAACATACCACCCCCTGTGCAAGTGGGGAGAGCAATGGAAATACCCCAGTAAAAAACTTCCTGATGTTTTACAATGCTGGAGCACAAGCGCTCCCGGAGCGGCGCCTGTGGCACTGCTAATCGCAGCGTTACTCGGAGCAGCTGCTGTGCCGGGCACCGCGCAGGGCGGGCACGGAGCTGGTGCTGGTGGGGGGGCCCGTGCTGCTGCGGCGCGGCCCCGGAGCGACTCCCCGCAGGCAGGAGCCTCTTCTCGGCTCTTCCCCATGAGCGGGTCACAGCACGGCTCTGCAGATCCGGGGAATGCAGTGCAGAAGCTGGTGGAAGGAGTCAGACCTCAACAATGCTGCGGAGAACTCTGCTGCCAGATTGGGTTTTATTATTTTATTTTTTCAGTGAAGTTTATGGGTTAGGGATTTTGGCACTCGGATAGAATATCAAATGAAGACCTTCTGGTTCGGAAATTTGACTTAATGCAGCCTTCTTTTATTGCTTCAAGGATTAGGCAGAACAAAGTGGCTCTGCATGTGCATGGGCAGAGATGTTTGCTGCTGGAGGCACGTGAGACACCCTGTGGCAGCCGCGACGACCCAGCCATGCGTGGGACCTTCTTCCACGGAGGCTTTCGCAGCGCTCTCATGTAGCATTAGCGCTGTTTCTGCCTTGCCGACAGCAAACCCCCCCTGAGAAAGACAGCAAGAGACTTTCCCAAAGAGAATGAGGGCCCTCAACCCCAATACTTGAGGCACGGTGACATGGGGCTGGCAGGGCAGGCAGGAGCTTTGCCTGTGGGGTCACCCGGTGCAGGGCACCGGGTTCAGGGAGCAGCAGCACCACAGGCACATCTTTGTGTGCATGTAAAATAGGAGTAACGGTGCCACAGGGCTGAGAGAGCTGCCTGGGGCACCCGGGCAGACAGGTGTTTGGTATCGCTGGTCCTGCAGCACCCCAGCTTGCAGTGCCAGGTTTGTGCCGTGGCAGCCGCGCAGCTGGCGCTGAGCTGCCCTTGGGTGCTCGCTCTTTGCTGAACTCTGGTGATGCTCCCTGACCACGGCTGGATGAGGCTCCCGCCCCATGTGCCTGCAGGCGCTCGCCTCCCCGTCTGGTTCCTGACACCCGCGTCTCTGGCAGCGCCAGGGAGCGAGGGACGATGTTCACTTGGGGGCTGGCTGGCCCCGCTCCCTCGCTGGGCAGGGGAGCCGTGCAGCCGCCCCTGGGGCCGGAGCGCTGGGTGTCTTGGGCGAGCGCTGCCTGCCGGAGAGTTTTGCCAAGGGAGGGCAAGGCATGCAGCAAGATAACGGCGTGTGTGGGCTCCTGCTTGTTTGAAAGATGCCTCTTCTCCTGCTGGCTATATCCCACCTGGTGCCGTTCAGCCGCACTGCAATAGCAGCTCAGCCACTCCTGGGACAGGGCTGGACTAGAGAGGGCGCAGGGGGCTCGTGGTGGCTACGAGGCCTCCTGATGCAGGTGCAGGAGGCTGCGCCAGCATCGCCCCATCCTACTGCTGCTCGACACTGGCCCGGTGAGCCCCTAAACAGACTCCCAAGGTGAATTTCAGTTTTTGTATCTAGTTGCAGGGCCTGGATCCCTAAATTCCCCTGCACATGTAGCCATCAGCTACCTGACAGTTCCGGGGGTTCGTTCCTCCTGCTGCGGGAACCGGACTTTGTCCTGAGTCCAGCCCTCGCACAAGCATCTGGTCCTTCTCTCCCAGGCTCAGTAAACCTTTGGAGAGCCCGTTTACATTACGGATAGCCTGATACATTCAGCAAGAGGCAATATATCAGCAATTTAGTTATTGTGGATTAGGTCTTGAATATCCTGGGGATATAATGTTGGTCTTTCTCACCTTGTGTGTAGGAGGACTAATGGTAAATTATCTGGATGGTTTACATTTTCTGGTTTGTATTGGAGCTCCCAAGGACCAATTTATCCTGATTGAATTGCAAACAAGGCTTACTGTCATCTCAGATGCAGGGGCCAGGTCTCTCCATCAATTAATTCAGAGCAATTCAGGTTACCCCAAATTCTTCCTGTCGATGGGATAATGGCATAAATCCTACTAATGTTTAGACTGGAAATTGTTTGCAGCAACCTGAGCTTGACTGATGGCTGCAACAGCAGAAAGAACCATAATTTGTGTCCTGAGGTGAGGGTGGGAAGAGCTGGAAGCGCGGCCCTTCTGCTGCAGCCGGTGCTGGTGGGCATGCCGCAGGCACCGTGCGCTGGCAGGGACGTTTTGAGATGGCGACGGTGCCTTTTCAGCATCCGGGATGCCAGTAGCTTTCCTGTGCTGAGCGAGAGCTGTGGCCAGAGGCCCAGGCTCAATTTGGGCTAGAAAGCAAGGAAATTAGGAGGAAAAGTGTGTGCTTGTCTGGTCTGTGCTCACGGCCCCAAGGTTTTCCACGGCACTTCCCTGCCCTTGTGCTGAACAAGCCCTGAGGGATGGGGTATGCGGCGGCAGCACTAGCTTCACACTGGCTCTTGGCATGCTGGGGCTGTGTTTGCTGCCGAAGAACGTCCCTGCTGCTGTCCCCTCACCGAGGGGACTTTGCTAAACTGGGAGTGTTGTGTAAACACTGCAGGACGCAGAGCAGGTTCAGCATGTGCTTCCTGTGAATGCGTTTCACCTGCAAACCTGCTGTGATTAAAAACGAGGGGCAGCCAGATGGGGCGGCCGCACCGTGCTCCCTCCAGCACAGCCGGTGCTCAGCGCTAATCTGGGGAGAGTTTGGGCTGTGCTGCACTGACACTGCCCCATGCAAACCAGCCAGCATCCCTGGGGTCCTCTGGCTGAGCCATGCATTGCCATACCATACCGTGCATTGCCATACTGTGCCGTGCCATCTGTCCTGGCCCAGCTGCCTGTGCCACAGGGGAGCCCCGCGCTGTGCCCAGGTCCCTGCACATCAGCGTGGTGTGGAGGGGGCTGGGGTGGGATCCCTCTGTACAGCTCTCTGATCTGGTAAACACTCCCAACAGCCCAGCTTAAGCACTTGACAGTGTTTATAAAGCTGCTTGCAGCAAACAGACTTGGAAGTGCAGAACAAGTTGGTGTTTACACAAGCGACTAATTATTTATTTGAAACTCCTGTGGATGAGCTGTGGGCTGTAACGACAAGCACATGGGGAGCGCTGTGCTCCTGCCCCAGCAGCTCCACGGAGCCGCAGCAGGGACAGGGGAGAAAGTTCAAAGCCGTCAGGGCAGGAGGATAACGGCAGCATTTGATGGCCTTTGGGCCTCGCTGCCACATGTCAGCCAAAGCTGCTGTGAGGCGTCTGCGCCGGGACACATCTCGGTGTCAAGGAACAAGCTCCTACAAGGCCCAGCAGCCCCTGGGTTACATCTGCAGCAGCAACTCAGGATGCTGCCAGCCCACTGTGCTGCCGTGGGCAGCCCTCTCTGGTCAGGTATTTGGCTGCTGTAGCCATAACCAGCCTACAGCTGGGCTGGAACAGGGGAGCTACTCCAGCCAGTGGCCCCTCGGTAGGTCCCCCAGCCCATGTTGGGCATGGGGGAGCTGGCACCCTGGGGACCATGTCCATCCCACAGGCAGCACATGGGCTGTGGCTGGGCTTCCTTCCAGCACCATCGCCACCGGCCATTTGGGGCATTGGTGATTGCACAGTGATTATAAAGGGATTAAAACCCTTTTCTGTTTCATTTGATTTCACAGGGTGAATGTTGTCGCCTTTATTCCCACACAACAGCAGCCGGTGGGGGGCTTTGCCAGCTGCAGAGGGGTGATCGTGACCCTGCCTGGCGGTGCCGGAGCTCTGGGTGCAGCCCGGAGGTGGCTGTTCCTGCACAGCAGCTGGGCAGGAGTGGGGGCTCAGCGTCTCCTGGGCTGGCCGCACCCGCAGCCCTGCACCCTGGGCTACCACGGGCAATTTCCCACTGCTCTGGACTTTCTTTGCTCTCCAAGAAGTCCTTGCAGAGCAGTTGGTGTGTCACCCAGCCTGTCCTCCTGGCACAGCCGTCTCATGGTCCTGTCCCACCACGCATGTTGGGCAACTCACAGCTGCCGCTTGGCGAGGGCAGAGCGGCACCGACAGCCACGCTGGCTGCCCTACCCCGGGCAGCCCTGGCAGCGCAGCTGCCGCTGCCCACGCAGGCAGCGCTGACCCTTCCCTGCCGCTCCGGGGGAACGGGAGCTGGGAGGTTTGGAAATTCCCTCTGAGCAGAAACGCAGCGTTTTGGGCAGCTCACAGGACGATCCCGCCCCGTCCCCAGACAGCCCCGTTGCCAGCTTGAGACTGCAGGCTCGCTCTCTGCTCCTCCACCGGCCCCAGAGATGCCCACTTGATGGGAAACATCTTGTGCGCTTGGCATCCGCAGAGGCCATCTGCTATGTGAGGAGGGGCAGCCGAGGGGGACTGGCACCATTTTAAACAACTTGCAGCTATAACCGTGTGCAGCATCGGCAGATGGCAAAGCTGCGTTAGGCGTTCCGATGTGTCTCACTGTTATTAAGCAATGCAGTGTCTCGGGGATGAGCTTGGAGGGAGATTCATCCTGCACCCCCTGTGTGCCGCTCCCCCGGTTCTCCCCACGATTTCCATGCTCTGCCGCCGCCGTGCTGAGTCCAGCCGATACGGGAGCAATGTCGACCGGCGAGTTAATCTGTTCTCTTCTTCCTTTGCAGTTCCTGCGAGCACACTTGGAACCTGCCAGCAGCTAATGCTCGCTGCCGGAGCCCCAGATGGGACTAGAGCCCAGCTCCTGCGCTCCTCACGGGGATGAAGGTAGAGCCATGTTACCTGCTACCTAAGCTCGCTGTCGCTGCTGTAGTGTGTGGATATGGTCCCGTACCAGGCTTTGCGCACAGACTCTCAGCTCTGATCCAGCCCGAGACGTTCTAGCGGCAGCAGAGGGATCCCCAGCTGTGGATCGGCTCCTCCAACCACCCTGCCACGGAGGGGCCGCAGCGCTGGAGCGTTACTATGCAGCTTGGACTGTTTGTGGTGGTGGTTTTTCTAAGCTCAATGGATCTAACAGGCAGCAGCAAAGTGGTGAAGGGCAAGAGGCAAAGACGAAGTATGTATGAAACGCTTTTCTTCTCTACTTCTTCTTGCGATGCTTTGCGCGGATGGTGAATGCGTTTGCCAACACAGAGCGCTGGGCAGAGCCTGGGGTGACCCTCGGCACTCCCCGCGTCCCTGTCACATGTGGAAATGTGCGGTGCCCTGTCCCGTGGGACCTGCCGCAGCCTTGAGCCGCCGGCGATCACCTCGGCAGCTGTCCCCTCTAACCCCACAGGCAGGGACGGGAGGGCTGTGGGGGACCCGGGGTGCATGGGGGGTTTATTCTCCCTCCAGCCTGGCCGGTCCTCGGCTGGTCCCAGCCCGGGGCTCACACAGGACAGCCGGGCTGAACCGGCACCAGAGCAGCCCCATGGGTTGGCCCTCATTTCTGTACACTGGTTTTAGAACTGTTTTACATTAAAACTGCTTTAAATTAAATTATATTAAAATGATGTTGTATTAAAACTGGGGTTGCTGAGCCCTGTGAGAACAGTGAAAACTTGACGTTATGGCTAATGCCACAAAGTGCAATTTCCCGCGAGGGCCAGGTTTATCTTTAGTTACGGACACAGGGCACTGCGGCTCAGTGCTGCGGGATGGACAGGGCTGGATCCCTGGGGGTCCCTGCAAATGCCAAGGAGATCCCAGTCCAGACCCAGCAAACCTCCTGGCACCGGGTGCAGAGGGTCTGTGGGGCTGGGGACCCCTCTGCGTTCTGTGTCACCGCCCGAGGCTGCGGCAGCCGCTGGTCCTGCAGACCCAGCGCTGGGGCTGCGATGGGGGAGCTGCCGGGGTCTCGGGTCACTGCGGAGGGGGAGGAAAGTTTTCTTACCTCTCAGTCTGGCATGTGAACACTGTGATGCTTTTGAAGTGTAGTAAACACAGTATTCAAAAGAATACTTTTTAAAATACACAGCTTTTCTATAAACAAGGACGCTGCTTGCATAATAAACTAATAAAAATAACCTGCATTCTAGCCTGCAAAGAATGCTATTGGTTTCAAAACAAGCAGCATTTTCTATGATAATTAAAAGCAGAAAACTCTCAAGACATGGGATTGAGTATTTTTCTTGGACTGAATTTAGGAGCTGAGGACACATCTCTATTTTGGGGGCAGTGAAACCTCCTGCACTGCCAGATACAGTCAACATGAGCGAGGTCAGAGTGAGATCTAGCTGGGGATGCAGCCGGGCGGGAGGTGCAGCGCAGAATCAGTCAGAGGGTTTTGCTCCGGCACCGCACAGCTCCATCCCGGCTCGTCCAGCAGCGTGCCCACGGCTCAGGGCATCGGGCACCGGGCTGTGCTGGGGCGGCGCCACGAGCCACGGTGAGGGTGTCAGCGCAGTGGGACCCCAGCCCTTGGAGTCGCCATCTGTGCCCGTCCCACCCGTGATGTCGGTGTTGTGGGGCTGGGGATGGGGCGTACAGAGCCCCACGGCACAGCTGGGCACCAACCGCTGCCTCTCTTGCTCTTGCAGTCAGCACCGAGCTGAGCCAGGGCTGTGCCAGAGGCTGCGACCTGTGCTCCGAGTTCAACGGGTGCCTGAGATGTTCCCCCAAACTCTTCATCCTTCTGGAGAGGAATGATATCCGGCAAATTGGGATTTGCCTGCCATCTTGTCCACTGGGATACTTCGGCCTTCGCAACACAGACATGAACAAGTGCATCAGTGAGTAGGGGGCGGGCGGGAGCGGGCAGAACGAGGGCAGTATGGAAGGGGAGAAGGCAGTGCCGGTCAGGGCAGCCGTCTCCCCAGGGAATAACCCCATCATTTGTGCTGGTGATGGCCAAGGCACCTCGAGTGCCCAGCCTGGGGCTGCGTCTTTCAGCCAGAGCACCAGAAAGAAACTGGACATGGAAAAATGCGATCACTTCCCTGGCAGCTTCACGCAAACCACCCTCGTGGCCAGATTTCCATCTAACCCCATCCCTTCGCAGCCCATACTGGAGCTGCAGCTGGAGCAGTGGATATGGGACTTTATTCTTTGCACTGTCCCCCTTTGGCTGACTGATCCTCAAGTTGAACACCAGCCCAAACCTTTTCCACCCTGCCCAGTTCCAATCTGGCAGCAGCCGCTGTTGGCCGCGGGAGCTGCAGCACAGCAGCTCTGGCCTGTACCAGGGGACAGCACAGAAAACTGACTCTATCTGAGCAGCACAGCCAGGGCTGGCAGGACACTGAGTTGCCCTGGCTGTTGGCAGAGCCCCTGGAGCCAGGAGCAAACACCAGTTAGCAGTCACAAGCTTCCTGAGGCTTTTGCTCACCTCGGGTTACGTGACTTTTTTTTTTGTGTGTGTTTTGTATTTCCCCAGAATGCAAAATTGAGAACTGTGAGTCCTGTTTCAGTCGAAACTTTTGCACAAAATGTAAGGAAGGTTTGTATTTGCACAAAGGAAGATGTTACGTCACATGCCCCGAAGGCTACTCTGCTGCCAATGGCACCATGGAGTGCAGCAGTCCTGGTAAGTGATGCTCGGCCACCTTCCACTGAGCTTTCTGTGCATCGGTTGTGCCTGGTCGCGTGTATTGCTACAGTTTGGCTTGGAAGATAAAATGAGCCCCTCAGAGATGGCAGCTCATCGAACCCGTGTCGGGTGGGTGACGGTATGGGCCAGACCCAGCCCTTCAGAGGGCAGAACCCTCTGGGAAGCAGCCGAGATGGGGAGCAGCACCCCAGCATTGCTGCTGCCTGTCTGGGCTGTGACTCAGAGTCTGTGCAGTGTGCCAAGCAAGGGGGTGCCCCAGAAACCGAGGAAGCTGCTGGGGAAACACACGTACCCATCCAGCCCAAAGCAGGGGAGAGGTGTGCAAGGGCTCCGGGAATCCTGAGACAGCAACGGACAAACGAGAGTCACTGCTGGCCTCTCTTGTTATCTGGCAGCACAATGTGAAATGAGTGAGTGGGGGCCCTGGGGGCCCTGCTCCAAGAAGAGGAAGCTCTGTGGTTTCAAGAAGGGCAACGAGGAGCGAACGCGGCAGATTCTGCAGGCTCCCTCTGGAGACGTGTCCCTGTGTCCCGCCACCACGGAGCTGCGGCGATGCACCGTGCAGAAGAACCAGTGCCCCGAAGGTGAGCAGGCGTGGAGTATCTCACCATCCCTCCCCAGCACCCTTTATTTGTCAGGCACAAGCATTCAGCCCATTGTCCAACATCACAAATGCGCTGCTCGTCTCACTCCCCCTCTGCAGTATGGGGAACACAATGTGATGGCAGCAAGAGACCCTGGGTGGAACCGGCACAGACCCCAGGGGGTCATACCCAGCACAGACCCCAGGGGTCATACCCAGCATAGCCGGTCGTGTGTCCCATGAGCTGTCAGATCTTTTAGCTCCTTCCCTGGGCAGAAAGCAGCAAGGATCTGAGCAGCAAAGGTGCACACCTGTGCGCTGCGGTGGGGGGAGCCGTCATCTCCTCCACCTGAGTGCTTAGGTCTGTGTTTTTCCCAGGAATTGAGGGTGTCTTCAGGATGAACGGTGGTTTGGTCATCTTCTCATGGGATGGACAAGGATTGCAGCCGGGTTGAGTGTTTTGAGAGAAACCGGTTCTGAGCAGTAGCTAACACCGCAGGGATTAAAGAGCCGGGCATGGGGAGGCAGACACAGCCGATCTGCTCCGCTGATGCACCCGGCAGCCCGCGTTAGCTAAGGGGCTTGGTATGCAGCCGCAGAGCAATGCAAGTGTTAACACTTCTGCTGGAGACCGACAATTACACAGCTAAATCCAGATTTGCTCCTTCTTCCCTGTTTAAATCTAGGCAAGAGCTCGCAATGCAAAGCACAGCCTGGCAGATGGGTGGCTCGGGGGCACCCCTGCGCGGGGAGGGTGCAAAGGGCTGCTAGAGAGCCTCACCGTGCCCCTTTGCTTTCCTGCAGGGAAAAGGAAGAAAAAGGAAGAGCAAGGAAAGCAAGACAATGCGAATGGGAACAGAAATCGGAAAGACACCAAAGACGCTAAGTCTGGCACCAAGAGGAGGAAGAGCAAACAGAGAGGGGCCGCGGTCCCCGTGACGTCCGCCAGCCCTGCCCAGTAGCTGCCCCTTTTCGTCTCCTGATGGCAAGACTTCATTGCTGCTATGTATATGAAAGCTTTAATGAACCAGAGCACTGCTACACAACACGTACACATGTCCAGAAAGACAGACATATACTCCCAGACCGACCCACAGACCCAACGGAAACCACATACACAATATTTAAGGAGGCTGCAGACGCGCGCGCTGCCCAGGAGCGCGGGAGGACGCTGCCGAGGAGCGGGACGGAGCGAAGCCCAGCTCCCGGGGCTCCCGGGGACGCTGCGGGGAGCAGAGGGGCGGGGGGAGTCCGCCAAGGACCCAGACGCGAGACTTCATGACCAAAGGCCTCAACTCGAGACCGGCCCCAGCACCGGTGCAGCAAGCGGGACGAGACTGGACCCGCACAGCCGCTCTGCCCAACGGGGACCTGGACTCGCATAAAGGCAGCGGCCTCTTTCTCTTCTCCCCACCCTTTATTTTGTGTTTTAAGCTGTATGACTTTATCATTGCGAATACATGTTAAACGTTTGTGGTAAGAGGTCAGTGGTATCTGCCCTGAATCTGCTTCAAAGAGTTATTTCAAATTAAAAAAAAAACAAAAAAAAAAATCAAAATGACAACCAGCTTCCTGAGTGTGTGGTTCGTGCCTTGGCCCCTATGGAGGCTGGTGTCCCACAGGACAAAGACTCTCTGGTAGAAGGGAAACCCACCAAAGCTTTAAGGAAAGTGTAGAAAACATTGCCAGCTGCCCTGCAGCCACAAAGCGGCCGTCCTGCGCTCGCGGGCCCCGACCGTGCTCCGCAGAGCCCCCCGAGGAATTCCCACTGCAGGATCCAGTTAACACACAGCAGATTGAGAAAACGAGAGGTTACAACAAACCGCAGGTTGCCGAAATGTTGTGACTCTGCTTGTACGGTCACGGCTGCGGGACCCATCCCGGGCTGGGGACACGCTCGTCGGTGGTCCGGACACCCCCAGCGTGGGGCGGGCGGGAGGGGACAGCGCCGCTGGGGCTCCGCAGAGGAGAAGCAAACTGTTCGGTTTGGTAGGAACCGCTGGTCTGCGTGCTGTGCTACCGGCTGCGGTTGCCTGGGTTCCAAATGAGCTGCTCTGCGAGAGCCGACACCGGGGCAGAGGCACCGGGACGAGGAGCCCGCGGGACACAGAGCTGGTGAGACCGTGCGGTTACACGGACGCTGTGTCTGCACAGAGGGCTTTGCCCGCGGCACCGTCACGAGGTGGCATACAGCTCTGTTTCCCTTACATTTTGAAGTGTGCTTCCTCGATACAAACACGTGCAGATGTTTAATTCCTCTGAAGTTCAGCAAAAGCCTCTGGTCCAGGGGGACAGAGCTGGGGAGGTGCGGGGGCTCCCAGAGATGTGCCCGGGGGGATCAGGGACGTGCTGCTGGAGCTCCCAGCTCCCCTGGTAAGGTGACGGGCAGGGAGAAGCTCACGCCAAAGCTAAACCTGGAGAATACGATCTCTGCCACGCTTGCTTTGCTACCAGCTGCTCTGCTCCGCGGTTTGGAGGGCACGGGAGGCAGCGAACATGCGGGGACACCTGCGTGGAGGCCCCTGCTCGCCCCAGGGGTTGCCGGCCTGTGTCTGCCTGTCCTGGTCGCCTCCTGACACCCACTGAGGACTTGGCTCCACAAGGGACCCCAAAAACCCCCCTTAGCCTGGTGGCTTTGCAGCCGGTTGGGCTCGGGGTGGGATGGGGGAGCCGCACGGTTGTTTCGGCTGCGGAGCTGCACCAAGCTCTCCGTGACTGCCCCGCTGGCAGCAGAACCTTTCAGCCCATCATCCACTTTGTGATTAAGTAAACAAGAAGCCGTTATATCTTTTAAAGGGGATTTCATTTCAGCACAATGATAAATGACCAGCATACCAGCCAGAGAGAGAAAGAGGTTCTTAAAAGTCACCCCTTGAGTTGTTTATGGATCATGTTCAGACGATTCCTGAAAGCCTCCCAGCTGAAAGATCAGATCTCACTTTATTTTCCAGCCTCAGCCAGCCCGTGAGATAAGTATTTGGGTTGTGCCACGGCGTTGCATGTAATCAGAACCGTTTTTCCCTTCCGCTTCTCAGCAGCGATAACCAGTAACCCTTTCGTGAGCCTCAGCTTGTGAATTCAGAACCGATTCGTCCTCGTTCCCCCGCGCAGCAGCTCAGCCCCGGTCCCGCGGGGGCTCGGGGGGCGCTGGGGGTTTGTACCCGGAGCTCCGTTCACCAGCGGGATCCCCGGTGGTAACTCACGGCAGTATTAGCACAACTATTTCCAAACTATAATAAATCAACACAAACCCGACGAGCTTCTTTCTGCTGTAGCATTTTCCAGTCTGTCTTCCTTTTTCACGGCAAAATGGGAAGAGAAAGGAGAGAGGCAAAGGAAAGTTTAAAACGCAGCATTTTCTGGTATGCGCGATTTAAAAATTAAATCGGGTTAGAAAAAATAGGAGGAAAATATTTTTTAAAATAACATTTCCTTTTATTTTTAATCAGCTCCCGAGCTGTGCTTGTTCCCATCCCAGAGAGCTGGTTCATCTACGAATTTAGACACATTTTGCCTCTGACCGACGTGATTTGCATGCCGAGCTCAACAGCCCAAGCCAGAGGTTTCCCCAGACAAGCTGATGCCACCTCAACTCAATGCACGTGAACACTCTCTTTCAGCCCAAATAAAACCTGTCGTGGTGTTCTCTCCACGGCATCGCTGTAAAATACGCTTCTTTGAACAAATAAATAAACACATGGGTTTGCTGAACAAGCTTTGTTTGCTTCGTTCGTCAAAACTGGAGTCAAATCCCAACCGGCCAAAATGTTGGGAAGCAAGAACCTCTCCCCAGTGACCCGGCTGGGGGGTAATTTGTCCCATGTAATGGGAAAAAGGGCAAGGAATAATCTGTTGAACAGCTCGCAGTCATGGGTTCGGAACTGTTTAATTTTGATCTCATTTGCTGGGATTTAGGAGCTAAGGCAGACAAATTTCGCCAAACACAGGCTGGCTGTATGATGTTCTTATCCTCTCTGTGTAATATAAATCTGTATTTTTCATCAGCCGCAGTCAAGCTAAATGTGTGCACACATACTCCTCAAACAATAATTTACTAGCTTTCTGCCCCCATGGAGATAGAGGCAATGTATATACTTTTTAGCTCATGTTTATGTTAAAGTGATTTCTCACTCAGAAGAAATCTCAGCTTTGATGAAAGGAAATCGAGTAGGATAGTGAAACAGGTTATCCCTAGCACTATTATTTGGATTACATTGTCTGAGAACATTCAAAAGGATATTTTATATATATTTACAGATTTTATTAAGTCAATAGTGTTCACAAAGAGAGATGTTAGGCATAACATTTAAAAAAAACCCCTCTATTAAAATTACAGGAATACCAGCTGTATTTAACCAGTCACCATAAATAAATTGTGAGAGAAGAGCAAGATGGCTGGTGGTGCCTTCCTCCTCTTAAATAAAGCAAAGTAGCTCAATACCACACTGAAAGTGCTCCGAGTACAAGTCCAGTCTTGTTCTGAAGTCTTGGAAATCTATTTTTCCTTCATTTAATTGACAAAATCTGTAGATCATACAAAGAAGGCAGTCCCTGCCAAAAATCAGACATCACTAGTTTTTAATAATACAATGGGAATAACCTCTTAGAACATATGTAATTATGGTGATGAGTCACTCTGACAGCATCACGGAACCACATTCACTGGGATTTTGACAAGGAAGAGGCCACATACAATTCAAAATTATTTGATTTCAGGCTCATTTTGTCAATGGAGCCGAGGCCGTTAGGCAGATCTGATGGACGCGGCATCTGTCACCGTCCTGTCCGGCACACGGGATGGACAACGGCCCGTTAAAAATGGAAAGAGGAGGATGCATCAATAGCAGATTAAAAGCTTGTGAGTCACACAGCAACAAAAATTATATTAGAGTAAAAATCTGACTCGTATGTTATCAGATACACAAGTAAACAACCCCGGCTACAGAGATACTGCAAGATGAACATGAACCGCCAGCCCCAGCCATGGAGCTTTGGTCAGGAAAAGCCTGCGAGGAGCGTTTATTTATGAATTTATTCCAGTTTGAATGCAACTCCCAGACATTATCAGCGTGATCTTTTCTTAAGATGGAAAATAGGGAACTGTGGCCCGCTCGGGCTCACCGCGGGCGAGGCCGGGCGGTCGTGCCGAGACCTCCCCGGTGAAGCTTTAACGTGGGAACAACAATTAACTCGGACGCATTTGCAATAGGAATTCTCCACAACGTAACCTCATCTCTGAAGTGAGCGATTTCTGCTCTTTCACAGAAAGAGGCAGCAATTGTCTGGATGCACTCCAAGGTATCTTGCTAACAATAAAAAGAGTGTTTTCTTAAGGAAAAGGAAGAAAGAGTGGGGGAGAACAGAGCAAGTATTACTCAACTATTTAGTCTAAAAATGTGAAAATCAAAAGGATCTTCTGACAGATTGATATCAACCCTAATAGAAAACACACTTGTCCTGGGAAAACTCTTCAACATGAGCCTCGAGTCTGATAGCTTAAACAATTATCTGCAATTTGGAATTAATTTTTCATGCCCACATCAATGTGTATTTTTTGAATGCCCAAGGCAGAGATAATTCTATTAAGAGAAAAAAATGGAAATTGTAGGCTTAACCAAAACAGACTGAAAATTGAAGAGTGCCATCTTACAAAACATCGCACAAGCCTTGACTCATTAGGGCTTCATTGTACGCCCGGGACTATGCACTACCTAAAAGCGAAATGCTGAAAATCATTAAAAGAACAAAACCTCAGCATCTCTGTTATTGTTCTGGGTTGAGAAAAGCATTAGCAGAACTAGAAGGAAATTGAACAAGCTCTGAATGCTCTGCTGCTAATGAGCGCTTGGAGACGATGGGCGAGAGCTCCGTTTGGGGGATGATTCCCCGACGCTGGGCAGTTCCAGCCCAGCCCGATCTCTGGTCTAAATTAACACGATTGCAGTGGAGCTTTGTTAATCCCCCCAAGGTGAGAATCTTTCCAATGGCTGTTAAAATCCGGCACTAACATGAACATAGGCTTTGTCTTTAGACATATAATTTGACTTAGGTTTCCGCACTGTCCACGCAATTCTCTACATGCATAGAAAAAACACCAGTGTTGTAATTTCTAATTTTAAAAAGTCACAGCTGGTAACTCGGGGAAAAAAAACAGGGCCCGATGATTCTAATCGTGTGTCTGGAACAACCAGCAGTCACAGACAATGGCGGCGCCGGGGCCAGCGCCTGCTCGCTGCGGCCTTCGCCGCTTGGAACGGGCCGGCGGTGCCCAGGGTGGGAACCTGGCCCGGATCACACGCTGCGAACGGGCCGGGGGGGACCGGGGAACCGGGGGAACCGGGGAACCCGGGGACCGGGAAAACTGGGGCACCGGGGCAACTGGGGCACCGGGGCGGCGGGGCCAGGCCGGCCCCATGCGTTGCCATGGCGACCGGGGGCCTACACGTGGTTGTCAGGGCAACCTGACGCGCCTGCGCCGCCGGACGATCGCTTAGCGGAAGTGCGTAATCCCGCCGACCCGCACGCCGGAAGCGTTTGTGCCGCCGCTTCCTGGCTGGTGTGGCGTGTGTGGCGGAGCGGCCTCCGCGTTCTCCCGGTTCTCCCCGTTTTCCCGGTTCTCCTCGACCCGGCCCCGCTCGGCACGATGGTGAAGCCACGCTATAAAGGCCGCAGCACCATCAACCCCTCCCGCGCCAGCACCAATCCCGGTTCGTGCGGGGTCGCGGGCCTGCTCTGACCGGGCCGAGCTGAGCTGTGCCGGGCCTGCTCTGACCGGGCCGAGCTGAGCTGTGCCGGGCCTGCCCTGACTCTGTCTTGTCTCCGCAGATCGCGTGGGGGGCGCGGGAGGAAACAACATGCGGGACCGAGCCACCATCCGGCGCCTCAACATGTACCGGCAGAAGGAGCGGCGGTGAGCGCGGGCCGCAGGCGGCTCGGTTTCCCTCCGGGGCCGCGCAGGGAGCGAGTTTCTGGGCACAGACCGGCAGCCTGGCCTCTGGTGCCGGTGTGTTCAGCCCCTTTCGCCGCAGGGCAGCCCCGGGAGCCGCCGCGGGGCTCCCGCTCCAGGGGAAGGGGCTCTGGGGGTCCCTGGGTGGTGTGGAGCTGGGGCTGGGGTGGGTGCTCCTGGTGCGGTGAACAGCAGCGCTGCTTCCAGAGGAAGGAGCCCTGGGGGTCTCTGGGCGGTGTGGAGGGGCCGCTGGTCCGGTGAACGGCAGCGCTGGGGGTGGGTGCTCTGGGGGCACTGACTCGGGTGCTCGTTTCTCCCGTAGGAACAAACACGGCAAAGTGATTAAGCCTCTGCAGTACCAGTCAACGGTGGCACCGGGCACAGTGGCAAGAGTGGAACCAAATATTAAATGGTTTGGTGAGTTTTGGGGTTTTTCCCCCTCAACTTTCCGACTCTGCAAACTTAAAAACTGTCGAACGTTGTGTGTTCGTTTCTGAATTGCGGTCGCAGTTCTGTGTGGGACAGAATAGTTTAAAAATTTTCTTTAAGTGGTGGGAAGGAAAGGGGTTGGCTTGTTTATGCCAGTTTGGGGGCTGTCTTAAGTAAAATCCTATTATTTTGTCACTGTTTTATTCCAGATAGAATATTAATATTTTATTAGTGTAGCTGGGGTCTCTGAAGCCATTAAGCTGAGGAGTGATAAGGTGCAATATTTGTTTTGACACACAGGAAATACTCGTGTGATCAAGCAATCATCCTTGCAGAAGTTTCAAGAAGAGATGGAAACAGTCATGAAGGATCCTTACAAAGTGGTCATGAAGCAGAGAAAGTTGCCAATGTCCCTTTTCTATGATCGGATTAAACCTCACGTGAGTGCTGCGGTGGTTTTTATCTTGGATGGGCAATTCTTGTGCACGCAGCCTTTCATTTTTTGTACACCTAGTTTTAGTTATTACCAAGTTTCTTTCCTGATATCTGAACTATTATTTTGGGCCCTTGCTAGCTGTTTTTTCACATGGAAGCTTT
Organism: Streptopelia decaocto; assembly: GCF_964273445.1. Lineage (NCBI taxonomy): Eukaryota > Metazoa > Chordata > Aves > Columbiformes > Columbidae > Streptopelia > Streptopelia decaocto. The sequence goes on along the minus strand of NC_138678.1, from coordinate 3,753,476 downwards.
CCAGGTTTATGTCATAAAAATATTACCTAAATTAAGGAGAAACTAAAATGTGCATTACAAAAACAAATAACTTCTTTCAGCAATGAATTGGATGCAGTTCCAGGAAAAGCTGGCATTCATTACAGGCTTTAAAGTCTACAGTCTTGATTGTAATTACCCCTGACAAAAATCTGCGAATTTGTCGAGAATGGTGCACTTGTTAGAAAAATAAGAAATGATCAAAGATAGCAGCTAAATTTTCATCATTGTACCTTTAATTACATTTGACATAATTTATGCTGAGGGAACTGGAGCGTAGTTCTCTGGCAAGTGCAACGTGTTTTGTTGCTTGTTAAATATCCACTGTTATGTTTCTCAAAGATTAAGCTGGAAAACTCAAACATTGTTAGGAAAGTGCCTGTAACTCTTGTCACAGGTTGCAAGGTTGTGAGGAGCTCAGGTCTTGTTCACCATGTCGTGAGAGATGGGGAAAAACAGCACTTGTGGGTTTTTTTACCAGCCTGTTTTTCCTTAGACTTCCAGGGTTCACATTCTTGACACAGAAACATTTGAAACGACGTTTGGCCCCAAAGCGCAGAGGAAAAGGCCAAATCTCTCTGCCAGCGACGTGCAGTCCCTGGTGGAAAACGCCGAAGCCTCCTCGGAATCGTATGATCAGGGCAAGGACCGAGACCTGGTGACGGAAGACACTGGTGTAAGGTAAACAGAAAGGAAGTTATCCATTGTTTAAATTCAGGAAAGCCACCTTTATTTTCAAATAAGCACTTAGTACATCCATCGATGCTGTTACTGTACGAGGAGTAAGGAAATTGAAATTAGCTGAATTTGGAAATTTTAATCCTGTTTCGTCCCTGTGTATTTAACCCAACTTGCTTCCGTGGGACCCTTCTGTCTTTATTCCTAATTCATTTTCTGTTGCGCGTCAGAATATTTCCAAGCTCACGTTTTGGGTTGGGTGGGGAAATGAGCAGTGGGCAGATGGGAGAATTGTGTGTTTGGGGGGTTCTTTCTGCAGCTGGGCAGACAGGACAGGGGGAGGGGAGCAGAATCCTGGCTGTCTGTCGCTTGGGCCTCCTCTCCTTTAAAGACAACACCGTAACCTGTTATTGTGGGTGCTGATGTCTCTGTAATCCACTTCCAGGGATGAAGCGCAAGAGGAAATATTTAAGAAGGGGCAGTCCAAGAGAATCTGGGGTGAGCTCTACAAGGTGAGCAGCAGAGTCAGGTCTGTCTTCCAGCCTTTGTGAAGTCAGGTGCTTCAGCACAGCATTTGGAAATCCTGTACAGCAATACTCAGAAAAGCTCTGAGAACCATTTATTGCTGTGTTGGGGAGCTTTGGTACAATTCAATTTGCTGTAAAGTTTCTTAGAAACATTCAGTGACTTTCTTCAGGCAGAGATGTCCTGAGTTTGTCACTCCCTCTCCTTTCCCGTCAACCCCGTTGAATGGACTGACTAGGAACCGCGCAGCCTTTTCCTGGTACTGACCCGGAACGTAAACGGGAACCGAGAACAGTCACTGTAGAAGGGAGCAGAGATTAATGTTCAAATTTCTGCCTGACTCAGCTCGGTTCTTCAGCTCTTATCCACTGGAACAAACATCTATGGTCTAGGGATGGTCTGGCAGAGTGAGGGTGTTGGCTTCACTGCAAATAAACCAGTCAGAGAGTCTTTAGTTTCTTTAGGCTAAAAAGGGTTGTCTTTGGGAGGCGCTGCACCTCTGTTCCCTGTGAGTCACCTTGCCTGCTAGAAAAATGGAAACTGAAAAGGAATGAGGGTTGTAAGAGCAGTTTCTGTGCTCCCCATGACTGTTAGGTGTGCACTTGCTTAAGCTTTTGCTCAAGCTACATTTCTGAATGTAGCTTGAAACCTTTTCACTTGGATTTTAAAGCGCTGGGAACAATAGAGCTAAACAGATTTCAGTAAGATGCTGCCAAAAGTGCAGGAAATAGCTGTGAAACAAGTGCACGAAATGACAGCTCCCTGCTGTAGCTGCTTCGCGGGTTAACAGCAGGTTCCTGCCTGGTGTGCGTTTCATATTGATCCAGAAAACACACTTTATGTCGTGATCCTTTATGAAAAGGCAGAATTGAATTGCTGCAGGCTGGATGGCGAGCATTGTTTTTGTCTACTGAAGCAGTTGATTTTCCCATTCGGGTGTAGCGTTTCCTTTCCTGAGTGCTACGAGCAATTCCTGGTGCACACGAACAGATCAGAGCTGCTCAGCTCTCCAGCCTGACTGGGGGGGTTCGGGAAGGGAGGGTGTGGAGGGTCAGTGCGTGTTGCTCTGAGCTTCTCTAGTCCGTGGGGATCTAACAGTTGTTTGTGAAGGATATGAGGTTTTTACATTAGTGATGTAGTTTAGAAAATGACTGGTTTTCATTTTGAAGGTATAGATGTCTTGCTTTCTGTAAAATCCTTTCCTTCTGCATGTTTGTTTTTTAGGTGATAGACTCATCAGATGTTGTTGTTCAAGTTCTTGACGCCAGGGATCCCATGGGCACTCGCTCCCCTCATGTGGAATCTTACCTTAAAAAGGAGAAACACTGGAAACATCTCATTTTTGTCCTGAACAAATGTGATCTTGTTCCTACCTGGGCTACTGTAAGCACAGTCCTGCCTATTATTCCTCGGGCCTTCTTTGTTCCTTTTGTAGCCTCTGCTTTAATTCTGTTGCCAGTCCTCATGCTGTCTCAAAGGGCGTAACGTAACCGGAGCAATGGGAGCTCTCTGCTTGCCTGCTGTAAAAGTAACAATTACAATGTAAATCTGTCCAAGTTTGGCTGAGTTGGGCAACACTCGCCAGCCACAAATTCTCTACTTCCTCTGTCTGGATTAACAGTTCAGCTGATGTCTCCAGAGTATGCTAAATGTTAGTCCGCTTAAGATCCATATCCACCACAGCTGGTTTGCTTTAAATTGCTAAACTAATTAGCTTTAGCTAGCAGTGAAGGCGTTTTTGGGAAATTGTTTGTCTCTTATAAAAACAATGCTCAGTGCTTTTAGCGTTGGGTTGGTGAAATGCTTCAAAGGTTGTTACATAGCAATTTTCATAGATGGTTACATCCGTGACCAAAGTGAAGACGCTGTGTACTTGTGCTCGGAAGCAGATTGTTTTGGCGCCTCCGCAGCGCAGGATCGCTCACCGCGTCCTGTTTTCCTCCACAGAAGCGCTGGGTTGCTGTCCTCTCCCAGGAGTACCCAACACTTGCTTTTCACGCCAGCCTCACAAACCCTTTTGGCAAAGGTGCTTTCATACAGCTCCTAAGGCAGTTTGGAAAGGTACAGAACAATTTGGGGGGGTTGTGGTGTTGTTTGTTGGGGAGTGTTTAGCATGGAGTGGTTTATTTTGTTAGTGTTTGGGGCTCACTGTGCTTTCCTATGGCCGTTCCATTAGCAAAGGACTCCTCAGTAAAGTTCCCTTCCTTGAAGAGAAAATGCTCCTTCAAATATCTTCAAAATGTTTGTCAGACTGAGGAGATCCAGAAGAAGTGGGTCTGACCATCTGCCTTTCTCTGTGTGGTGTTGAAAAGATGTGTTGTTTCTTAACAGTTACATTCTGACAAGAAACAGATCAGCGTGGGTTTCATCGGTTACCCGAACGTTGGCAAAAGCTCCGTGATCAATACGTTACGGTCTAAGAAGGTCTGCAATGTGGCCCCTATCGCAGGTGAAACAAAGGTAGGAAGAGATCCCTACGTTAAAGATAAAAATTAGCTGTGTGAGTGTATTGTCAAAGGCAAAACCCATGTAAAATGAGCTCAGTGACATTCCCAAGCACTTGTACTGTGCAGGCGGTGTGACCTGTGCTCTGCTGCTGGGAGCTGAACGCTCAGCTGTCCTGGCTCAGTGTCTGCGCTTTCCCAAATCAAATGATCGGGTATATTTGTGCTCTCAGGCTCTGCTCGTGCTGATTTTCTAACGCTGTTCTTCAAGAACGTGACAGTAAATGTGAAGACAAAGTTACAGGAGTCTTCTTTATTAGCTTGTATATTTTACTTCTAAATATCACTAAAGAATGGTAGAAGAGGAAAACCAGAGAATATCAGAGTTTGTCGTAATGGTAGTTTCCTCACCTTGGTCCCGTGAGTTAGTAGTTTGATGGAAAGCCGGAGGGATGGCATTGGCTGACACAGAAGGAGCAAGGTGCAATACATCTTGGCCAGCTCACAAAAATGCCAAGTTATGTTGTGTTTCTGTGCATTAATACCAACTTCCTAAGGTAATTCCTGTGTATTAGAACCATGCATATGAAGAGCAGACCCGCGGGCTGCGTGGAGGAGGTGACACAGGGAACTCTGGATCTCTTTCAGGTGTGGCAATACATCACCTTGATGCGGCGGATTTTTCTCATCGACTGCCCAGGTGTTGTTTATCCGTCTGGAGACTCAGAGACAGACATTGTGCTGAAGGGAGTGGTACGTAGCTGCACTAAACGCTGGAAAGTATTTGCTCTTGTCAACGTGGCGGGTTCAAAGGAATGAACGCACACTTTGCGAAGAGTTGATATTCTGCTGTTCATTTTCAGGTTCAAGTTGAAAAGATTAAGAGCCCTGAAGATCACATTAGTGCTGTGCTGGAAAGAGCCAAGCCAGAGTACATCAGGAAGACGTACAAAATTGATTCCTGGAACGATACTGAAGACTTCCTTGAGAAACTTGCTGCTAGGACTGGGAAACTGCTCAAGGTGTGACAACTTTCTGCATTTGCAGGCTGGAGGAGCCTGTGGCCTGTTACTGAACGTGGGAAATGTGACTGTTTCTGTTGCTTACAGGTAACAGAAAGGTGGTGTGTCCTGCAAACGTGGACATAAATTGTTACTGGGTTCTTTCAGGGTGGTGAACCTGACACACAAACTGTGAGCAAGATGGTTCTCAATGACTGGCAGAGAGGCAGAATTCCATTCTTTGTGAAGCCACCAAATGCAGAAACAGGTCCCCAGGTAAGAATGTGGTGCTCATGCCTCTTCTCATGTATTATTCAGTTTTCCTAATAGTATTCGCTGTTGTTTTTTTCCTGAAGTGCCATGTAACTTGGGCAGTGCACATCTTGGGTGCTGCCCAAGTCTGGTGATTCAGGTACACTCGGATTTGGCGAGGATTAGGTAGCAATGTTCTTCACAGACATGTCTGAGCCATTTTACAAGCATCTCATCTTACGTTTTTTCCAGAGATAAAATGGAGATCGCTCTCAGAGATGCTGGGACAGACTTTGTGGTTAATGTATCCATTGCACTCTTTATTGTAGCCTACTGCGTTGGAAGTAGCTGTGACATCAAGCCAGGATAATAATGAGGAGAAGACCCCAGAGTCAGTAGCAGCAAGTGTGGAGCCAGCAGAACAGAAGAATAATACAAACACCGAAATGAGGCAACTCATGTCACATGTTCGGCAGAACTTTGGGAAGATTAATGTGGCACCTGAGTTCTCAGAAGAAGACCTGGTTCCTGTGGATGTGCCAGGCTTTGATGAAACGGACAGTGATTCTGCTGGAGAGGAGGAGCAGGAAGAGGAGAAAGAGGAAAATGAGCCACATCAGGATTCAGTGGCGGAGGAGTCGGAGTTGGCGGTGCCAGGTGCCAGGGAGAGCTCTAAGACAGTTCTTAAGGCTTTGGAGGAGAAGATTGCAAAATACAAGAAATTTCTGGATAAAGCCAAAGCCAAGAGATTCTCGGCAATAAGGTATCTGAACCCGTTCGGTGGCTCGCGGGTATCCCACAGCAGGGAAACAGGGTTAATGTGGCTCTGCTGCCATTTCCCTCCATCCCTGGCTTGTGTTACTGGTTCCTCTGTGTTGCCACACACGAGTTGCCACGGCTTACCTACTTAAGCCATAGGTGTTTGAACTTTGGTTAAGCAGCAGTTTGGTTTTGAAACATTATTCCAAGAAGTCCTATTTGCCATCATAATTGAAAATGTTTCCAGTTTTGCAAAGCTGCCTCTTAAGCTTTGGATTAGAAATCTGTTGGCACTCTGGGTAGCAATGTCATAAAATCATCGAATCCCAGGTTGGAAGGGATCACAAGGATCACCTGGTCCAACCATTCTTGACAAAAGCCTGGTCTAGACAAGCTGGCCCAGCACCCTTAAGTGTCCAATGTCGGGGAATCAACCGCTTCCCTGGGGAGGTTGTTCCAATGGCTGATATTACAACATTCTTTTTCTGCTTATTTTGTCTTTTGTAGAATCCCTAAGCAGCTGACTGAAAAAGTGTTTGCAAAATCCATGCAGAAGTCTGAGGAACCCAAGGAAGCTGAAGTCGGAGGTAAAACAAGATTAGTAGATGTTCTTAATTTACATTTAGAAATCCTGTAAGCAACAGAAGAGAGGGAGTTAAGGGAAGAAGCGTTCCTTAGCTCCTGATTGCAAGGGTTTTTTCCCCCCAGAGCTATTTAAATCTTTCTATAGCTCACCTAAAGGCTACAGCAAAGCCATCAGGCAGCCCGTCTGTAGAACCCCTGTCTGTACAGTAAGTCACATCCCCCTTGTAGCAAATTAAGTTAAAGATGTTGTGTTTCCAAAAGAATGGCGCTGAGGTTGGGTTGCACTCTGAGCAGCTTCTGTTCCACACGGTGTAATGTTACACAAAGGGAAGGGGTTTACAACATTATAAAAGCCCAGAGCTACTTCAGGCTGTAGGTTTTACTGTGGTGACGTCAAGAATCTGTGGTTTCGGTTTCCATAGTAAGTGTGATTAAACGCAAAATCGCATGGGAGAGCCCTATTCTGACAAGACTATGAAATTCTTCTGGACTTTGGGGCTTTGAGCAACTGGCTTCTCAAAAGCGGTTTATAGTAATAGCCAGTGATTCTCTGGTAAGAAACTTGTGGGTTTGTTTGGTAGAAGCTGTTAAAATACGACCAAAGGAATGCTTTGCTGAAGTAGATAGGATGGTCAACCCAGCCTTAAGTTTGGCACGCTGTTTTGGAAGATGCCTGAGTATGTGATCTCTGCTGTTAGCAGGCAGCACAGAGAAGAAAAGAAAAAGGAAAGCAGAAGAGGAAGATGATGATGATGATGATGACCACTCGGGTAAACAGCCTTGCAAGAAGCTTACATCCAAAGAAGTGAGTGTGGTTCTTGGGCAATGGGACAGTTTGGAACTAGGTGGGCAGTGGGTGGATTCCATATTGATGTCCATATACACACATCAGTAACGTTTTGTTTCACATTATTTTACTTAAAGCATGTGGAATGCAAAGTGAACAACATGAAATAATGCAAACAAATTCAGGCTGTGGATACTGAGGATTTACTAATGCGTTTTGTGTGTATTTGCAGAGAAGACGAGCTGAGAGGCAGCAGCGCTCCAAGAAAGTCGGAGTCCGGTATTATGAAACTCACAACGTGAAAAATAAGAATAAGAACAAGAAAAAAACTGGCTTGGAGGGACAAAGATCAAAGCACAAAAAATACAAACACAGGCAGTAACTGCTTATTCTATTAAATTTTACATAAAACAGCTCTAGTATGCAGTGGCTTTTTTTAATATAAAACTTGCAGTTCCCATTCAAAGCCTGGTTTGACTTGTCTTGTTCCCAGGAGTAGCATCTCCCTCTTTGTTTCTGCATCATCTGAAAGTCCTTTATGCAACTGGAGATGATGGTATTTCCACATCGCCATCTCAGGCCAGGAACGCTGCACTGGCAGAACATATCCTGAAGTGCTCAGTGGTGGTAGTTTTGTTGGGGTTTTTTTCTTCCTGGAAACTAGTTTTGTGGAGTTTTTCATGTGCCTGCAGCGAGTTCTCTTTCTGCTTGTGGCGTACAACCAGCTGGTCACACAGGTACCTCAAGTAACGATTTCAGTCACTTCCACTGAAAAGCTGATGCTTGGAATGGTGTCGCACCCTCATTTCATGGGGAATAATCGTGTTGCCCGTCCGAGGTGACCACCAACAGTTCTGACAGGGATGTGGATGTTCACACCTACTCAAGGAAATACCCTCCAAATACCTGTCCGAGATTACCTGCCATTCGATTCTCAGTGAAGGTGACTTGTGTTTCTAGTAGGCACTTTGTATATTGTTTCTGAATTTTCTACATTTTCAAAGTAATAATGTTACAGAGATGCTTGCATATAAAAATATGTATTAGTTTATTGCTTTGAAGGTCATCTAGTGTATTACCACCAGGCCAGCCTCATGTTCACTGCTAAAGGAGTTGAATGCAAAGGTGGCACTGAAAGAGCGTGCAGTAATTAACAAAGCTCTTGAAGAGAAAAAGGGTGAAAGAATACAATTACACTGCCTTCAGTTACCGGTAAGTGAAAATTCAAGATTGTTTTATGAAGACAAATGTTTGCCACTAATTGCAAACTTCTTGCTTTGCCAGCTCTTCTGAGCACTGCCTGGAGGACAACGAAAAACTACTTAGCTGGTGCAAGGATGCTTTCAAGTTGGGCCTGAAAAACAAATGAGACAGTAAGTCAAATTAGATTCAACCTACAAAATAAAACTGCATTGCTGTAAAGCGATAAATTAGATATTCAAAGCGAGGAGCTGAGGGATGCTGCAATACTTCACAAGAGAAGCAGGCTGGGGGTTTTTTCATGAGCTATTTGATTCCTTACTACATGTTTTATAAATTAGCTTTTCATTCTTGGCATGCACACTTGTTGCATTCTGAGAAGAAAAGCGCTGGCCTTGGTTCCATACGATGAAAGGCTCATTTTATAATGTAAAGCATTGAAGAGGAAATTAAATAAAAGCTGTTGAAACAGTGGTCTGAAATCTCTGATTTCAGGCTGGACTGTGTTAGCTAAATTGAGTATTTGGAACACAAACCAACTCTGGGACAAAAGTAGCTGGGAACAGTGAGTTTTTCAGTTCCTGAGACAACTTGACGGCCAATTAGTAGATTGATGGGGGAGTTCCCTGTGCTTGGGGAGCGCGCAGAGCACGAGGGTTCCAGGACTGGCTACAACAATTGGTAATTTTCTGAACGAATTCTGATTTCTTCTTGCCCAATGTGTCCGGTCAAGATTCAATTAATCTGACCTGCTGTTGCCATCATCAGGTTTATTAGTGTTGACCAATCGCTGACTGAGCGAGGAAGCAGAGAAGGCAAAAGCACAATCTTCCCTAAGAAGGAAATCGGTTTTATATTGATCTAATTAAAAAAATGAGAAGTCCTATTTTTTTACTCACCTTCAGCTGCTGATTTATTTGTTTCAGGAGCTGAACCTCTTCGGTGTGTTTTTTCTCTTCTATCAGTCGCCTTTCGCTTTCACGTTTTTCAATAGCTTCACATTTCGCTTTCTCCTCATTCACTTGTCTTTGCAGTTCCCGCTTTTCCTCTTGTAGCTCTGCAATCTTGGAAAAGAGTACAGATCTCTCACATTTTGCTTGTTAATGATTTTCAGTTAAGATGGGACGAAACTGTATCTTGTACAGTCTTTAAAGTGTTCCAGATGCAAAGCAGACAAGGTAGGAAGTGCAATTAAGGAAAACAGTAGGACAAGTATTTTGAGCTTTACTGCCATCCAGTGGAAATGGAAATAAGTGACTTAAGGATAAGTGACTTAAGTGACTTAAGGATATTACATCTAAAATCTGACATTATGCTGTGGCACCTGCAGAAAACTGCTTTATGGGTCTGACAGCCCAACTTACTGTTTTTTCCAAGTCAGCTTTGCCTTTCTCGGCTTGTAGCGCCTTCCGCATGCCGAACGCGACGCTGCTCTCGTACAGCGTCTGGTGAGCGTCGATTGTCATCCGGATTTCGTCCCTGACGCGGAGCAGCAACAGCCCTCGCTCTGCACAGTTGATTGTAGTTTCACGGATCAATTCATCTTTAAAGCAAAAGAGTACAACCACCTCATTAGAGCAGCTACTGTACGGTTGTGTGGGAATGGGCTTCTTGTCTCCCACCTGTTCTCTGCACCACAAAAGTAACGTGGATTTACTAGAGGTAGTAATAATTCTTTTTGTTACATTACCGCTCTAGCATCAAGTTTTAGCAAATAAAAGTGGAGTGGTGGTACAGAATCTATGGTAACAGCGGTGATACTGAACAACAACCACCAGCAGAGTGAAGATCCCCAGGAGCCTCCTCCTCAGACAGGCCAGCATTGGCATTGGACCAGCACCACGTCATCCGAGTGTGTAAGAGTTCTCACACAGGGGTTTAAGTTAGTTAACTGTTGGATTAAGTACAACTAGGGGAATTTTAATCTTCTTTGCATCTTTTACTGTTACGATGTGTAGGCACTTTACGATCTGTCTGACAAGAGCGGTTCTCTGTAAAAGCTTTGCTGGTGTCAGCAGTGGCACGGGCTGGTGCGGGGGCAGCCCCTGTGCCCCGCACAACCCTGGGCGGTGCTGAGCCTCCCGCGGGCGCCGTGCCGTGCGGTGCTGACCGAAGCACTGCGCGTAGAGCTCCCTGCGCACGGGGCAGATCCCGGTCTCCCGCGCCTGGCGCTGCCGCAGCCGCAGGTCCAGCAGCTCCTGCAGCTGCACCACGTCCACGCGGGTGCTGGGCGTGCTGGACACCTCCTGCACCCAGCGCTGCGTGTCCTCCTCCCACTCCCTGCAACGACAAGCACCGGCTGTCAACGGGCCGGCCCGGCCCAGCGCCGCCCGCTCCGCCCGGGCCCGGCCCCGCTCACCGCGGCGGCAGGATGGCGTTGAGCAGCTCCTGCGGCGGCTTCTCGGCGACGGCCGCTGTGCGGGACGGCGGCGGGACGGGCCCGGCGGCGGCGGGCGTTGGCGGGGTCCCCTTCAGCGGGTGGGCCTGCGGAGAGAGCGGAGCGCGGTGGGCGGTCCGGCCCCGCTCAGCCCCGGGGAGCGCCCCCCGTGCGGCGGCTGCCGGGCCCCGCTCAGCCCCGGGGAGCGCTTCTCCGTGCGGCGGCAGCCGGGCCCCGCTCAGCCCCGGGGAGCGCCGCCCCGCGCGGCGGCTGCCGGGCCCCGCTCACCCCCGGGGAGCGCTTCTCCGTGCGGCGGGTGACGAGCACCGGCGGGTTGTAGCGCAGCAGCGAGTCCGGCGGCGGGATCATGGCGGCTGCGTCCCGGGTCGCTATGGAGACGGCGGGCGCGTGCGCAGGCCGGACACGCCTCTGCGCAGGTGCAGAACCGCCCGGCGGCGGTGCCGGCCGCACCCGTTCCGCCGGAAGTGCTTGCGGGGGCCGGAAGTGGCGCTCGGTTCCCTTTGTGGGCGCCATGGAGCCGGCGGCCGAGCGGCGGCGGGAGCGGCGGCGGCGGGAGGCGGCGGTGAAGGCCGCGGTGAAGGCCGAGAAGCGCAGCCCCCGGCGCTCCCCGTCGCGCTCGGGCCGGGGCAGCCAGTCCCCGCCGGCCGGGCCGTGCCAGGGCAGCCGCGGCAGGAGCAGCAGGTAGGGCCGCCCGGCGGCTGCGGCCCCGCGCTGCGCCCGGCCTGGCCGCGGCTCACCCCGCTCTCCTTGGCTTCCAGGTCGCCCAAGAGGAAGAGCCGGTCGGGGCGGAGGAGCCGCTCCCCGCGCGGCAGGAGGAGCCGCAGCCCGCACCAGGTGAAGGTGAAGCAGGTAAATGGCGCCGCGGGGGCAGCGGGGCCCGGGCCGGCCCGCCCAGCGGAACCGGCGCCTCGGGCCCCTCCCGGCGGGACTCGGCCGAGCGAGGTACGGAGCCCCTTTCCCCGCAGGTACGCTGTGGCGGTGCCGGCGGCAGCTCAGCGCGGCTGCCCGGTCACACCGCGCCTGGAGCGGGGGATGCGGCCGCCGTCTGCCGATCCCGCCTTGGTCAGTGCCAGGTGTACGAATCTCAGTAACCTGACGAGGGAGCGAGTTTCTCTCGCTTTGTGTCAGATCCGCGCAGAACGCGCCCGAGCGCACGTTTTCCAAGGATTGTGTGTTTCTTACGAGCCGAGGGAGATTCGCTGCTTTCTCATCCTGGTTCTGAACGCATCACTGTAAGTGGTTCTTGGTTGCAGGAGCGAGATGATCATTGTCGCAGAGGAAACGAGGAGCGGAAGCAGAGACACCCAACAGAACAAGAGCACCGGAGAGACAGGAGCGGGGACAGAGAGCGACACAGAGACCACTCGGACCGGAGGAAGAATCCAAACGAGAGGCCCGGAGTTCGGGGCCATGAGCGAGAGAGGGATGCTCAGAACATCCGTGAGCAGCAAGCGGAGAGGGAGTTTTACAACGAGAGAAGACGGGAGCATCGACAAAATAATGAGGGCAGCGGCGTCGACCAGAACCCAGAACTCAGGCAACCTGACAACAAACCTAAAGAAAAAGCTCCTGTCAGCAAGGAGAAACCAAACTTTGAACTGTCTGGCGCGCTTCTGGAGGACGCCAACACTTTCCGAGGGGTTGTGATTAAGTACAGCGAGCCCCCCGAGGCTCGGATCCCGAAGAAGCGATGGCGCCTCTACCCTTTCAAAAACGACGAGTTTCTGCCGGTCATGTACATCCACAGGCAGAGCGCGTATCTGCTGGGCCGGCACCGCCGCATCGCCGACATCCCCATCGACCACCCGTCCTGCTCCAAGCAGCACGCCGTGTTCCAGTACCGGTGAGTACGCGCCACGGCGGCTCCGACAGGAGCGTTCAGGAGCTTGTGAGGGAAAAGCAAACACACAAACAGCCCCAGCTGAGAGGTCTGAGTTTGCTGTAAGTACATGAGAGAGAGAAGGAATTTACGTTTGGCTGCTGCATGTCATCCTAGCGGTAATCAGAAATATCTGTCACTGTTCTCCTGTAGCCACAAGCCTTTGAGTCAGGCTAATAACCCAGCGGGGTTAAACACAGAACGGTTTGATCATCTAAACTGGAATAAAGCAGCAGGTGTAATTGGCAGAACAAGCATTTCAAGGCGAGGTTTTATTCGTTTGGGTTTTCACGACGGAGGCGGCTGATCCGCGGCGCTGGGAGCCGCGATGGCGGCGTCGCGGGAGGTTTTTGGAGAGCGTTCTCTGTGCGCGTTGTGGTTGAGCGGGTGCGTTGTGTTTTGCAGGCTGGTGGAGTACACGCGTGCCGACGGGACCGTGGGCCGCCGCGTCAGGCCCTACATCATCGACCTGGGCTCGGGGAACGGCACGTTCCTCAACAACCAGCGCATCGAGCCCCAGCGCTACTACGAACTGAAGGAGAAGGACGTGCTGAAGTTCGGGTTCAGCAGCAGGGAATACGTTCTTCTCCACGAATCTTCAGATAAATCTGAGGCCAACGCAAAGGACGATGATGATGAGGAGGAGAAGGAGGAAGAGTCTGACAGTTAACGGATGAGGAGGAAGCCGGGGAGGGGCAGGGGAGAGCAAGTCTTTGCAGCTGACCGTGCATTGGGCTGTAAACATTGGAGCATCGCAGCACTGACGCCTCTTATTGCCTTAAAGTCCTTTTTCTGTTGTTGGTCTGTTCTCGTAGTTTATTTTGGGGGACTTCACTGATTATTCATCTTTGATAGTTCTGCATATCAGGGAACACAGATTTTTTTCTTCACTTTTTTGCCCCTGACGAGCAGAAGAGCACCTGGATGTGAACGCTCTGATGCTGGAAATACTCAACAAACGTTATGAGACTGTCCTCTTCTAGGAAGGGTGTGAAACACAGATGGCGAATGTTAAATTATTTTCATTAATTGTTTTGTTGTAGCCCTTTGAAAACGCTACTTAACTGAAATACTAGTTAGAAAGTAACCCAGTGCTGTTTGTAACACGTCATTTGGTGGAGTTGGCCAAATTCCTTTCCCCGTTAGAAGTTCCAGGCAGGAGCGTTTCCCCGGCAGGTCGTTTGTCTTGTGAAACCCTCCAGGGACGGACGCTGCGCTGGAACGCGCTGCCTGGGGATTACAGGGTGATCTGGATGGACGTGAACGCTTCTGGGATTTTGGGTGACAATACCGGGATTTTGGGGCTGAGGTGGGGGCCGGTGTCTGCCCGGGGTGTGTTGCAGCATTCGAGGAGCAGCTCTGCCTCCTTGGTTTGTTCGTGTCACACATAAATACCCTTTTTGTGGTCACGTGTTTTAACCAGAGCTTGCACTATTTAAGTTTTATAAAACATATACTGTCTCTTGTTTAAAATAGTCTTCTCCCCCGTCAAAGAAAATGATGCTTTTGGAAGAGAAAAGACAATTCCACTCATGGAAAGTACTTGCATCTTGCCTGGTTTTTGGGTGTCTCCTCCCCATGGTTTGCTTTATGGTATAAGAAATGTATATTTTCCACACTGTTCTGTGGTCAGGAGCTCTCCCTGCCTGCTGTGTATATACTGGTGTATACAAGTGTTGCATTTTGTATACACGGGCTCCAACATTGATGGTGTAAATATGGGGCATTGATGCCAGTTTTCAAGCAGTGGGCAGAGTGAGTTTTGACTAGGAGGATCTCCTTTATATATGCTCTAGGGATTTTTAAATAAAGAATTTGTAAATTTAACCCTTAATTTAGTTGTAATATTTTTCTAGTGTCCCTTTTTTGTTTCCTTTAATCTTCCCCGAAGCCAATGAACTTCCAGTGTTCATTTCAGTACGAGAGACACCGAATAAGTTTATTAATAAAAAGAGAGCGGGCGATTTGTGCAGTGGGGAGCACGGAGGGTTTGTGCCGCACCCCAGGGGCTCGTTCTGTGCCCCGGCTCTTGGTCCCGGTTCACACTTGGAAACGGCAAATATCCGGGGGGGGTCGGGACAGGACCGGGGCCGGGCGGCTTTTTCTCCCCGAAGCGGGGGCGCAGAGCCGGGACGCTCCGCAGCCGCGGCCCCGCTCGGTACCGGACACCCGGCGGACACCGGGGCCGCCCCGGAGCCGTGTGCGCGGGTCCCCGTGCCGGCGGGCGGGCTCGGGGCGGGGCCGGGCGGGCTCGGGGCGGGGCGGCGGGGCCGGTCCCGCTCGGCGCTGCCCCCGGCGGCCCCTCCCGGCAGCGCAGCCGCCGCCCCGCCCCGCCCGGCCCGCGCAGCCGCCGCCGCCATGGCCGCGCTGCACGCCAAGGCCGGCGGGCCCCCGCAGATCCCCGACACCCGCCGGGAACTGGCCGAGCTGGTGAAGCGCAAGCAGGAGCTGGCGGTGAGCGGCGGGGCCGGGGCGGCGGGGCCGGGGCGGGCGGGCGGCGGGGCCGGGGCCGGGCGGGCGGGGGCCGGGCCCGCTCCATGGCCGCGCCGGGCCCGCTCCACGGCCGCGCTGTGCCCGGCAGGAGACGCTGGCCAACCTGGAGCGGCAGATCTACGCCTTCGAGGGCAGCTACCTGGAGGACACGCAGATGTACGGGAACATCATCCGCGGCTGGGACCGCTACCTCACCAACCAGAAGTGAGTGCGGGGACGCTGCCGGTGCCGCCGGCGCCGCCCGCCGGGCCCCCGCCATGGCGCTTCTCTCCGTTTCAGGAACTCCAACAGCAAAAACGACCGCAGGAACCGCAAGTTCAAGGAGGCTGAGCGGCTCTTCAGCAAGTCCTCGGTCACCTCGGCAGCGGTGAGTGCCAGGCTGTCCCTGTGTCCGTCCTGCCCTGCTCCTCCTGGCTGCCAGGGCTGCTGCAGGACCAGTTTTCCATTTAAGCCCCGACCCCCCGAGCATCTTCACTCCCCTGCAGCCTCTTTCCAAACCCCTTTTCCTGGTGCCCAGAGAGGTGAAAGGAACCACTGTCAAGAGCCACCTGTGCCACACACTTGTCACTGCCACCCGTGTCTTTTTCTCTTTGCTTCCACCCCCGTTGTGCTGTGCTGGTGCTGGGCCGTAAGCCCTTCCGGGCAAAGGCCTGACATGTCTTTCTCTGTGCAGTGATCTCTGTGGCTTTGGAGCATTTGAAAAGGGGTAAGTGAGTTCCTGCGTTCACTAACACCCCTTTCGGTTTTCTAGGCGGTCAGTGCGTTAGCTGGAGTCCAGGACCAGCTCATCGAGAAGCGTAAGTCACTTCTTAATTTCTCTCAGAGCCTGGGAAGAGCTGCGTTCTCCCCACACGTCAGCTCCCCCGGTCGCGTGGGTCCGTGTTCCTCCCGCGTGGCTCCGCGCTGCTCCCGTCCTCAGGGGCTCCTGAGCGCTCCAGCTCGGCAAAGTGGCGCTGGGAGGATCAGAAATAAAGTCGAGCTTCCTTTCTGGGGTCAACCTTCATGCTCAGCAAAGACTTATTGTGCATCAAACTTATTCTTGGTGCTCTTCGAAGAGGCTCGGATTGCTGAGGCAACCGCCTGCGAGTCACTTGCAAGTGACACAGGGAGGAGCCGCTTGTGTTCAGGGTTTTAAGAGATGTTTTTGCAGTTGTAGCGTGGTTCAGCCGCTGAGGAGGCAGCTTCAGACCTCCTCTTCAGGTTCACGTATTCACCTCTGGTGCTGTAATGCTCAGCCTGTCTCTGCTGCCCGGGCGCTGTTTCTGGGGGTCACTGCTGTGCGGGGCTCTGCTGGGGTGTAACCTTGTGCTCGTTCCCCTTTGTCACGCTCCAGGGGAGCCAGGCAGTGGCACAGAAAGTGACACTTCTCCAGACTTTCACAACCAGGAGAACGAGCCCAACCAGGAGGATGCTGAGGAGCTGGATGGGTCTGTGCAGGGGGTGAAGCCCCAGAAAGCTGCGTCCTCCACCTCGTCCGGGAGCCACCACAGCAGCCACAAAAAACGGAAGAACAAAAACCGACACAGGTTAGTGGCGCCAGCAGCCTTCTTGTCCTTCTGAGTGCTTGGCTCTTGGTGAATCAACTTTATTGTGTGAAGGAACCAGTAACTTGTCAGAATGTCGAGCAGCTCAGGTCCTTGTTGTGGCATTTCTCTGCTTTTCGGTCGTGTGTGTCCCGTTGGGCTCTCCCAGCAGCACAACCTGCCGTCCGCAGCGCCGAACAGGATAGGAACGGCAATACTTTCTTTGGGAGAGAAGGTGAAAGAGCAAAGTGGAATGTTTTGGGGGTTGTGGACGCTCTTCACTCAGATTTCCCCTCCAAGCCCTTTCAGTTTGCAGTGCCCCAAACTGAGTCTCTTTGGATTGTCACATGGAAGAGTTGCTTTGTCACGTTAACCTCAAACTCGCCCCAAATGAAGCTTTCCCGAACTCTTCATGGTGAGCTGAAGGTTTGTCTGCAGCGTCGTGGGCTGGGGGCTTACAAATCTGGAATAACCCCCGGCCTCCCCATGCTCCCCATGGGCCAACACAACCTGCTGGGCACCGGTCCCGGTGGGACAGGGCACGGGAGTCACTCCCCAGGGGAAATAATCCCTGTAAATCACGTTTTTAGAGAGAGCAGATGCTGCAGACGCAGCCTCTTTTGAAACGATTGCTGGAACTGGTGCCTAAAGATTATTAGAGTGAAGGAGCTTTTAAAAATCAAACGTTCTTGCTCACGTTGAGCTTGTTGGCTTCATGTACGGGTGGCCTTTCCTCTTTAGGGGCCCGTCCCATGCACTTACAAGAGAAAAATGTTGTAAAGAGAAATGGTGGAAATGTGCAGGTGTCTGGGGGCAGGATGGTTTGGGAGATGCAGAGGTAGGTACAGCACCTGGAAAACGTTTAACTCCTTGTTCTCCTTTGTTGGGTTTTGAGCCGCTAGCGTATCTTTAATTCTTAGATCACAGTTTTCTTCCTACAGTCTTAATTGGGCCGACATCCTGAAGTGCTGGGTGTCCCTCTGGGAACACAAAGCAGGTCAAAACTCTTTATTTTTGCCTTTAGATAATTGGCAAGAAGTTCGGGAATAACACAAGAACCCACATCCCTAAGCAAGCTCTGAGAAATAAGCTGTAAATTGAAGTACAGCTTAAGACAGGTGCTGTTTCAGAGATGACACGGCCAGCAAACCAACCCACCGCGGGCGCCGGGGGGTGCGCCGAAAATGCTGGAAATGGTAGAAATGCTTTGGGTTGGTTGCAGAACCTGGACTGGAGCGCCGGGATGAGGCGGCGGCGCCCACCGGTCCTGCTGCCCTGGGGTCTCTCCTGTGTCCGCCCTGGGACAGCGATTCTTGTCACCCCGAGGGACACGGCCACACTGCAGTTAGGAACTGAGGCTCTGTCATCTTGGCATGGCCAGACGGGTGGATGATGATTAAAAGAAGACAAGCTTGTGATAAAAACACTGGTAAAATTCTGCGTGCCGTTACTGGCGATCCATCCCCTAACGCTGGTAGGAGACCAAGCGATTTCGAAGTCTCTCTGGGTTACAAAGGGTGAAGCAGCCCCAGCCTGTTGAGAGCAGAGCTGAGCGCTTAAGATGGGACAGACCGCGAGAGGCCTGTGGGGCTGTTCCTTGAGTGCATTGGAATGATGTTTATTTCAAAAATAAGGCAATCCTGGTGTTTCTTTTTGCTCAGAAGCTCTTCCATGTGCCAGCAGAGCTGTGAGCTCTGGCCCTGCTGTGCAGAGCTGGTGAGAGCGGAGGGAACGGGCTGGGACGGGGCTGAACTGGTGGGAACGGGCCGAACCGGGGCCGTCCCAGCGGTTGAGCGCAGGAGGCAGCTGAAGCCACAGTGTCGTTACCGGGGCCACCACGGGAACACAAAGATGAGCATTTTCTGTTCTATCAGCGCTTTTCGTGGCTAAAAAGTATTTCAGGAGGAAGCAAAACTGTTTCCACCGAGAAGCCCAGTGCTGAGGAGACGCAGCTGCTCTGGTGACGAGTCCTGTCCGAAGCGGTGACACCGGGGTGGGACTGTCCCCAGGCTGTAATCACCAGTGAGCCGCCCGCTGGGCTGTGGCGGGCAGGATGAGGGCCGGTCGGGTGCTCAGCCTGGACCAGCGTTGCTTTGCGGTCACAATCTGGACACTTGGGGCTTTTCCGGCTCCATGGGGTTCCCTGTGCACTGAACCGCTCTGCCCGGCTCCCAAAAACGCGGCCGGGGGGTCCCTGCATTCCCACAGCTGGGGAGCTTTTTGTGCCCAGCTCTGCTTAAGAAACCTTAAGAACTTTATGGCATTTGAACACTGGCTTTATTATTTTTTAAAATTTTATTTTATTATTATTTTTTTTTTAGTGATCTCGCTAGGGTGGCTAATCAACTAATTTATTTAATTCATTAGTATATTAATTTCTATTGCTTTCTTCCTTTCAAATGCTGCCCCTCAGCCCGTCTGGCATGTTTGATTATGACTTTGAGTAAGTTTGACTTGAATTAGTACTTGTGCTGTGTTGTTAGTGTGTAGACACCGATGTGCCTTTTGAGACCTTTCTAACCCATAGTTTATCTGTTTAATTGTAGGTATGTATATTAGGTTAGGCTGGGAAGTTTTTTTTAAAAACAGAAAAGCGTGATGGAGGTAACATTTTATTTAATAACTTCAGCAAAATTAAATTAACTTCACTCTTCTTTACCTTTCCGTTTCGTTTTTAAAATATATCAACTTTTTAACTTTAAAAATCTTAGTTTAAAAACTGATTCTTCTGGCTTTGCTTAAGGAGATTAGTGTAGACTTGGATATTTCCTGCTGGAAAAATGTAATGAACTCAGTACCTCTGCCTCATGTAATCCCTGTCCTCTTAAACTCCTGCCTATCTCTATTCCAAGTAAATAACCATTACCACTATGTCTGAGTAATTACCCGTGGCATAGTTACACATCTAACAAATTAACGTAGAGCATGCGTATTTAACCCGAGCTCTTTGTGCTGCGTAACTCCCCTGTGATTTTTATTATGAACCTTTATTAACTCTCTTTGTGAGTGGCCGGAATATGCATTTTGGCAAATAATAAAGAATCCACTCTCGGTCTCTTTGCTGCTCTCTGGTCCAGTACCACTGGGACAGCGATTTGGCTCAGCCGAATTGAGAATGTGGATTGAATTAACCAAATAGTCTTTGTTGTAGCCTGTGCCATATGCAGTAGCTGGTTCTTTGAACGCTGGTCTTGGTTTAATGTATTGAAATGGACGTTTCTCTTATCTTTCCAACCACAGGATTGATCTCAAGTTAAACAAAAAGCCAAGAGCCGTAAGTATCAGCGCGCTGTCCTTGTTTTCATTGCTCGTCTCTAGACTGGTGTGGCTGGCTGACTCCCACCCTTTCCGAGCCTCCCTCGGCTGTAATTCAAGACCTTGTTTTCATGGTTGAGGAGTATCGTGGTATGAAATAAGCATTGTCTTGTGGATTTAACAGTAAATGAGCCCAGGCCGGCTTGTTACGAAGCGAGGTCGCAGTCAAGTCCTATGCAAAAAGCTGGTTTGTTTCTTATTATCTTGTCATGTTCCGGAGCATTAAAAGCATCTGGTTTGAGTTGACGCACTCTTGGACTGAGGTTTTAAAGGGTCCTTTCTTTGGAATGTAAATATCTCTTTTCTGTTTTGCCTGCAACTAATGGTGTGTAGAAATGAGAGAAGCCTGAGCGTCCCAGCTCTGACGCAGACCCGGAGGCGGGAAGGTCGTAACGTGCCTGTCGTTGCCTTTCTCCGCAGGACTACTAGAGCCACGGGGGCCGACGCCGCCGGGGTTTAGGTCCACGAGTCCCCTCTGAGAACCGCCGGTGGCCGAAGGAGCCGACGGCAGCTCTGCCCGCGCTCTGCAGACGGAGCCGCTCGCTCTAAAGAACTTTACGGGGGGGAGGAAATCTTGGGCCATGTCCTGCGCGTCGTTTGTCGGTCTCCGCGGTTGCAGGGGCCGCAGCAGCAGTGGCAGCCGGGATTCCCGACCTGGATTCCCGACTTCACCTCCACCCGGAGCTCCTGAACTTGGCTGCTCCTGCTGCTGCCGCCCCCTCATCTGCAAACCCATGGGGGTGTTTCTTTCTCCACTGGAACCGGGGTATGAGTCAGTACGTCCATCCGTGTTGTAGGGCTTAGATTGCTTTTGTTGCTGATACTTAGCTTTGTAGTTTAATTTTTGTTTTGGGGTTGGTGTGTATTTTGTTGTTGTTGTGTTTGTGTTTTTTTCTTTTTTTTAAACCAAAGTGTATAGTTAACAAATTGACTTTTGGTTTCTTTATTTTAATCCATGTAAAGTGGAAGGTTCTTCATTTTGTGGGACAGCTGATTTGATTCTTACTCAAGCAGAGAAGGGGTGGTGAACCCTTTTCTCCCACCACCATCCCCCAAAACTCATGCCGTGCTTTTAGCTGCAGGGAAGGCTGGAGCTCAGAACCCTCTTGCTCTTTCCTGGTGGATTCTCTTTTTAATACAAACTTCTGTCATTTGTACATAAACAATAAAAGTTACGTGTTTGTCTCTCTTCTCCTGCTTTGTTCAGTTCAAAATTTGACTCCTAGTGCTTTTTTATTCTCCATCTGTTTTATGAAGACGTTGCTGGAATCCTCCCACCTTCTTGTGGTGGCTGTTCCTTGTCTCGTGACCCTGAGGAGGATTCCTTGCTGCTTGCTTTGCTCTGGTAGACAAAACACTGAGTACTTGAAAGGGTTGCCAGGCACTAATCTCCAGCTGTGTTCAACTAATCCCGCTTCAAGGTAGGACAGGGATGTGAGTCAGTTCTTACAGCTCCTGGCGCGCCGCCCGCTGAGCAGGAGCCTGTGACAGAGCTGGGTCAAGGCATCAGTGCTGGGGTTGGAACAGGCGCCGCTTTTCTCAAGGGGGGGAGTTGCTTCTGTGGCTCCTGTTTTCCTGCACCCCGGGAAGACGTGTCACCCACAGCCCCGGTGCCAGCACGCGTCCTTGTCCCAGTGACAGCTCGGCCCGTCCTGCTGCCCCTCCTGGGGCACCGCAAAGGCGAATGTCTAAGTGAAGCTGCCCTACGGCAACGAAAGCTGAAAGTAGCAATTAAAAATAAATCATGAGTCCTGAACAGAGCAAATGGGGAGGGGAAGGGTGGCAGAGCAGCAACTGCCCTCAGAGCCACCGCAGGTGGAGCGGCAGGGACACTAATCCCTGCACAGCCTCGTCACCAAGAGGATTAGCAGGAGTTTATCCAGCCCGAGCAGCGGCCGAGCAGGAGGGTCCGTGCATGGGTAAGGGGGCAGAGCCGGGGAGCGGGAGCCGCTGTCCCCCAAGCGCACGTCCCTTGGGTGGGCAGAGCATGGCGGGGGGTCCTGGGGACGTCACCTCTGTGTCCCACTCCACAGGGTCCCCATGGGCCGGCGGCGCGTCCCGCCGGTGCCGAGGTGGAGGCAGCTCCTGCGCGCCGGGTGCTGGCGGCTCCTGTCGCTCTCGGGGACGGCGCTGCGGGGGCTGCAGGGGCTCTGGAGGCTGCTGTGGGTCAGTACCATGGGGCCTGTCCCAGGGACCTTCAGACACTCGGCCACAAACCTGCTGCGTGTCCAGAGCTGGGGCCAGGACACGGGGTGTGGGTGCTGCCAGCGCTCTGTCTCTGTACTGGTGGCACTGGGGGCTGTGGGAGGGGGTCACCACCCCATTTGGCAGCGTGACAGGGCTCAGGACCCTCATCCCTGGTTGGGGGGGGTTGGTTCTACCTCCCATGAGCCCTGGTGACAGTGCTCTGAGGTTTTGTGCTCCCCAGGGCGGGTTTGAGTCACCACTCACCATGTGGCCACATCCTCTCCCCCAGTACCTGCTGATCTGCTACAAGATGTGCTGGGACAGCGCCTTCCAGGTCACCGAGGAGGTAACTGTCCCACCGTGTCCCCGCAGCGCAGGGGCTGTGGAGAGCTCTGAGCCCCAGGATGCAGCGGAGCCCGGTGACATGTGGCTGTAGGTCCCCAGGGCACCGCACGGTTCCCCGGTCTGGGTCAGTCCAGGCTCGGTGTCCGGTGTCCGTCAGTCCCTGCTCTCCGTGGTGGTTTTCAGCTCGGCATGGCACTGCGGGCGAGGCTGGAGAGCGGCAGCGAGGAGAGCGAGGAGGAGGAGGAGGACGGGGGCTCCACCGCCGTGCTGGAGCCAGGGCAGGCAGGTGGGTCCCGCTGTCCATGGGGCGGAGGGCGGGCGTGCGGGGCCGTGGCAGGAGCAGAGCTGTGGCACCAGGGCAGCGGCGCGGTGACCCCGGCGAGGCCGTGATGGGGAGGCTGGAGGCGCTGGAGGCCGATGTCCGATTCCTCTGCACCGAGCTGGGCGCCGAGAAGCTGCTGTGGAGCAGCCGGTTCCTGGAGCTGCTGCAGGAGCAGCAGGGCCTGCGCCAGCGGGTGAGTCCCCGTGGCCCCCCGCCCCTCTGTCCCTTCTGGGACCCCAGGCCCTCACGCCCCATCCCAGCTGCAGGAACGGCCGTGGCGGTGGGACAGCGGTGACAGTCCCGAGCTGCCGGGGGAGGCAGAGGATGAATGTGCAAGCAGGATTGAGGGAGAGAGCCTGGCCGGTGGGGACCTGCTAAAGGACCCTGGTGGATGGAGCCACCCTGGCACCCAGCCCCGTGCCCAGGCAGCCTTTAGAGGCCAGCAGTTCTGTGACAGGTAGAACATGTAAGTGAATGTGCAAGCAGGGTGGTGGTGAGCAGAAGGACCCCACATCCTCCATGCCCAGACACCACGGGACGTGGGCCAGGACGCCACAGTCCCCCTGCGTTCTCATGTCCCTGGATGTGCCGCCACCCCGCGGTGCCAGCCGGGCCCTGTCTCGTCCTGCCCGTTCCGCAGAATTGCAGCCGCTTCCCAGAAGCAGGAGCAGCGGGGAGGCAGCTCCGGGCCAGCTGCCGCCTCCCGCGCTGCCCAGGGCCGGTCACAGCCGCGCTGTGCCAGGGCCACCCCCGCTGACTGTCCCCGGGCAGCTCCCGCTCACCTTGCACAAGCTGGAGACGCTGGTGTCACGGCTGAATTGCAAAACCCAAGTGCTGCCTCGTTTACTTCCTTGTTGGCCAGACAAGTCCCCTCCATCAGCTGCTCCACACAAGTTGCAGCTCTTGGCTCTGGGGGGGGTCTCATCCCCAGAGAACGGCTCAGCCAGGGATGCTGAGCTCCCATCTGGGACGTCAATGGGTGACTCTGTGCTCTGGTCCTGCTGCCCCCACCCTGCCAGGGACCCCCCCACAGCTGCTGCGAAATACAGGCGGCTGCTTCCCACCCGGTTGTGTTCGCTTGGTCTTTCCCCGCCCAGGCTGGGGCAGCTGCACCACAACCCCACACAGACCCCGATCCCACTGCTCCGGGGAGGGGGCGCCAAGGGGACGGGTCCCCAGCCTGGCACAGTGTGTGCCCGGGGGTGACTCAGTCAGGGAAGCGTTCCCGCCGAGGGGCACGGGGAGCAGCAGCGCTTCCCACCCCAGAGCTAATCCTGCCTTCCGTGCAAACCAGCCGCTCCTCACCGAGAGATGGGCAAACCCTTTTCACCGCCGTTCCCACCGCTCGGAACACGTCTCGCCAACCCTGCGTGCGCAGCCCTTCCCTGCGGGCCCTGGCACCGCGCTGGCTGCCACCGCCAGCTGCCTCCGCCCTTGGCAGCGCTGACCCCACCAGTGTCTGGCACCCAGTAACTCCTGATGAGCGCCAGGTACAGGGGAACGGAGCCACTCACCGGCAACGGGCCCGTTGCAGAAGCTGCAGCTGCCCCGGAGACAGGGCAGCACGAACACAGGAGAATCTGCCCTCTGCCGCAGGCAGCACAGGCCTGGCCTCCAGCCCTCAGGCTTGCATGGGAATACTTTAATTCCAGTTTTATTGCCAGCACCAGGCAGACTTGTCCGGTGCTGCCTGGGAATAAACCCCGCAACGCTGAGGAATAGCTCCCGTGACCCTGCTGCCGTCCCCTGAGCCCTGGAGAGCACAGGGAACCATCCCCACAGCCCGGCTGCAGCCTCCGCACCGTCCCCGGGGAGCTGCCCAGCGCAGGGACAGGGGACGGGCTCCTTGGGCGAGCTGGGACCATCCAACGTGCCCAAGCAGCACCCCAGATTGTCAGGGAACTGATGCAATGCAAATAACAGCAGCCTGACTCAGCCTGCACCAACCTGGCTCCTGCGCCGTGTTTGAGGTGGGACAGCCCCACGCTTCTTAGAAATACCAAAATAAATCAGGTCCTGCAAATGAGCCACTCCTGCTGCAGCAAACGCGGCACCGGCCGTGTCAGACGGCAGCGATGGCACAAGGTCCCGGCGCTGCAGCAGCCGCAGCTCAGCAGCAACACACGGGCTGTGCTGGAAATCCCCGCCAGCCCTGCTCCACCAGCGGTCATGGACGGGCTGCAGGAGCCGAGATCCAGCAGCACAGGTACACTGGGCAGCATTTCCCAGCCCTGTGCAGCCCCGCGGGTGGGCAGCCCCAGTGCAACCCTTGCACCGTCCGCACACAATGAGGCAACAGCTGCCGCACAGGCTGCAGAAACCCCTCTCCAGGGCCAACACACCATGCAAATCCTCCTGACCTATTGCTCAACCGGACACGGCATTAACTCCAGAACATTTGTGCAACACAGCCCTCGGGGAGGCCACGGGGGAGCTCAGGGCTGCCTCTTGCCCGCGGCTTTGCCGGGGGGCAGAGCGGCTGCTGCCTCTCCAGTCACTGCAGCCCAAGGGAAAGCTTTCCCCAGGCCAACCCTGGCCTGAGGGAGCACAGGGGTGTTCAGGGCCTGAACCCCAAGGCACTGGGAAGGCTGGTGGCAGCTGAACTCAAATTGTGCAGCTAGAGGAGGGTGAGCGGTGACAGGAACCTGCAGCGTTGCCAGCCCCTGCACAGCCCCTGCAGGACCCAGACCCTCGGTGGCTCTTTCACCTTTCTGCTCCCTCAGGTGCAACATTTACCCTGTGCACTGACTCGCTTCCTGCATTTCTGTGTCACAGCAAGAATGAGCCTCGAGCTGCCTCTGCAACACGGGGCGCAGAGCTGCTGCTGCACCTCTTCCTATCTGCAGGGCAGAACCAGCCCTGTGGGCTCAGCGCCGGGTGAAAACAGCGGTTTGATGCTGAACCTGCTTCCTTGTCGGGCGGCTGCCCTGGCCGGGTGGCACGGCCACAGCCCCCACACGGCACCACCACGGCCATTCCTCCACGGCCCTTTCCCACGGCCCGCACAGGGGCCTGGGGTCAGATTCCTGCCTCTGGAAATGCCTTAAAATGTTTTGAGTTGAGCCTGCACATCCTGGAAATCCCCCGATGGGAGGGACCAGATGGGTTCAAGCTGAAGTTGGGTGAGCAAGGAGGGCGGCGGGTGCAGGGGAGGGGAGGCCGGGGTGCAGACACCACGGCTGGGCTGGGGCTGCACCCACCGCCCGGGGGACGGAGCCAGGAATGCAGCTGCTCTGCCCAACACAGCTGCCCCTCTTGTCCTTCCCTCTTTTGAGCACTGGCTTAAAAACACAAGTGGAGATATCCCGAGGAGCACACGCAACCACTGCCGGAGGGTAAAGGACGGGACGCTCAGTTTGGAAGGACAGAGCTGGCGGTGGATGGGGTCAGTGCTGGTTTTGCAGAGCTCACAGCCGCCCAGGCAGCTCCCGTTGGCCTCGCTGTCCCACAGAAACAGCCTCGGCCACCTCAGACACCCTCCTGCTCCTTCCCATGGCTGCGCCCTGACACTTGTGCAGCCCGTTCTCCAGCTCCGCGTGGCTGCTCATCCTTCTGGGGGCAACAACGGCAATTCCTCACCCTGTGGGGGTAGGAAAGGCAGCTGGGAGAGGATCCAGCCCCCAGGGCTCAGCACGAGGCCAGGAGGAGGCATCGCAACCCCCCGAAGAACAGGAAACAACTGCGTGTGACCTCTTTAAACTCAGGCCCAACTTTCAGAAGGATGAGAAACAAAGGCGAACGCGCGGCAGCCACCACGGGCCCTCCCGAGGAAGCGGTAACCGCAGGACGCGCTGGAACGCGCCCCGGGCGCTGCCGGCAGCTCCTCCGCTCAGGGGGAAAGCACCGCGGGGACAGATCAGTGACACCCCACTGCAGCGCCCGCGCTCCCCGAGCTCCTGGCAGCACTTACATGGCAGCATCGATGGTCCCGAACAGGAGGCAGCAGCGTCGCCCACAGGAGCCGCGTGTGAGAGGACGAGAGGATTCAGCGTCCGCGTCTCTGCGGGGTTCTCGGGTGGCACAGCAGCAGGTTGGGGGAATAATTTTGACCAGTCTTGTGTGAGGGACTGACCCTCCCAAATGGCTCTGAGCACCTCCTGGACTGTCACTGCAACAGAAAAGTTGTTATAACATCGCAACCCAACTAAATCACCACCAGCTCTTCCCTTCCTGGTTATGGTAACAAACCTCTGTGCCAATCCCTTTAGTTGTATCAGGCCGGCATTGACAGAAATTTAATAGACAGAACCATCCCCCCTCACATCTACACGTCCTGCAAAGCTACAATTGTCTGTTAAGGTGTTTTACAGGAGTATCAGTCTTAAAATCCTGCAGCGTTTTCCCACTGCAGACCCCACTAACAGCAGGAAGAGTCTTCCCCTGGTTGGAAGGTCTGATCTAATCTGCGACCCATCACTTGACACCCTCCCCGTCGCACACGTATAGAGCCACACGAACTTACTGTCACTTCAGATGACACCCTCCATGGGCCCCTCTCCCACAGCCAATAAATGACCCTTCAGACTGTAAGGTTCAGATGTCTTAGTGTTTGTTTCAAACCAAGCACTATCTCCAGGAGAACCCGCTTTCCTTGGGTGTGATTAACTAGTCATAGCCATTGTTCTGCATTAAATTAAGAGCACAAATTTGGAGAAATGTGATTTTTTTGACCTGTCACACTCCATCAATTAAAAAGCCAAAATGTTCAATGGTTTTCAAAAAGCCACAAGAGACCAAACAATTCAACTCAGCAGTTTTTATTTCTATAACACAAGTTGTTTCTTGGCCATGGCTTCCACACGGCTGCCTCCATTCAGTACATTAACTATATACTGCATAATGATACAGAAAGTTCATCAAAATGTCAGCTTGTGAGTATAAAATGTTAATCTTCTGATTGCAAGAGAAGCAGCATATATCAGCATTCTACCAGAAAATAAACCACCACACCAAGTAACACAATGGCTGAGTCAAGAATAGTACTAATTAAAAACAGCATCAAGCAGCACGTCGCTGGATAATAACATTAAAAACCGTTTTTTTCCTGTAATTTACAAATATGCAAAGTATCAGGTTACTTAAAATTAAGAAGCATTTTGCTTACTAACATGAAACATTACTAATTTGTAATGTATCATAATTAACCAGGTATACAGGTTTCTGTGTCCCTGTGGTTTGATGGCACATGGTGCCAGTCTGGGCAGGTCCCGCTTGGACGTCAGGGGGGAGAAGAGCGACAGACAAAACCCTTCCCAGAGGGTTCCCAAAGCGCCGTGTTCCACTCTCCCCTTTGCGATTTGCTGCTCGCTGACCTCGCTTTAACCACCAGATGGACGTATTTAAAAACACAACCAAACACGCAGATACAATGTGTATCAACAAATCAACTGCTTCTGGCCTGCAAGTGCAAGAAACGTCTTTGCATTCTAAGCACAGTGAAACTCCAGGACCAGAACCAATTACTACAGCAATTGGTTTTGCATATTTAAAATCTGTTACAGTATCTACAGTAAAAAAAAAAAACCACCTTACAGTAAAAGGGAAGGAAGCGGAAACAGCCTTATCAAATAAGTCTTATTCTACATATTTGGCTGCTGCTGTGGTTTGACAAGGCTGAAGGGGACAGGAAAACATGAGTGAGGAGGAAGGTGAAGCAACAGCTTTACAGAGAAAAATATTAAGGAATGGTCAGGAACAGTACTGGCAGCAGTCCAGCCGTTCTGCTGAGCGCTCAAAACTATTGCTGTCTGAAGAGAAAAGGCACAACATCACAAATCCTGCCGCGCAGAGGCAGACCGAGACAGGTCACCAGCCCAGGCCGCTGTGCAGCAGCGGCAGCGTGGCCACCGCGGGTCCGACAGCCGCGTCTTCACACAGCGAACACACCGCACGAGCAGCGCCGGAGCACGTGGGGCCTCGTCCCGAGCAGGATCGCAGCCCCGGCTCCTCCTGCTGCGCAGCACCCGGGTACACGAGCGGCCTGGTCTCGGAAGGCGAGCTCCAGCGGGACGGGGGTGGAAAGCGTCGTTAAAGAAGCGCGCCAATAAAACCAAATCGAAGTCTGCTAAACCTGGCTTCATACTAGATTTACAGTCCAACATTTTCCACAGATTTGCATGGCAGGATTTAGTAAAGAGGCTCAGTTAAGGGCTAAGGGGCCTTAACAATGCATTTGGGTCTTCACAAACAAGCCTCACAGCACTGCCAAGGCAGAAGCCCCTTATCTTCCACGAGCCTGCTGAGCCCGGTAATACACCGAACCACCTCCAAACCAAGCTAATGGGAGGTGGAGGGGCACATTCAGTGAGCGACTGCAGGATTCCAGGTGTGCCCGACTCAGCACACAAGTCCCAAGGAAAAGCCCCCTCTGAAGCTGCAGCCCCCCCTGTCCAGCACCCAGAGCCTCCCCAGCGCTCTCTGGGAGCGATGGGACCTGAGGGCGCACGGTCACATCCAGAGCAGAGCTGGCTGTGAGCACAGCACACCTGCGATCCGGCCTCCAGCTGCCATCTGCTGCTTCCAAGGAACAAGGAGGACCCTCAGAAGGCATCTGTGGCAGCTGCAGGTGCAAACACTGTCCCTAAAGCTTGTCACATGCATGGCTGCCCTCAGCAGCTGCCTCAGATACCAGGGTTCTGAGACTTGTAGGTCAGGATCTCTGCGGCCAGCCTCTGGGGATCCAGGAGCCGAGGGAAACGGCTCATGACGGCATCAACCAGGTGGGGATGGAATATGCCGCAGAGCTTGACGTGCACGTTGGCACGCTCCTCCGCAAACTGGTCGGAGACAGCCCACTGGCAGGAGTCCCCGTACGCCGGCCCCGCGGCTCGCGGCACCGAGCGGGGATCGCGCACGCCGGGAGATCTCACCTGCGGAGGGGCCATCGGGTACGGCTCAGACCAGAACTCCCGAGAATGGGGCAGGGGGGCACTGTACTCACTGGGCAGACTGTACTGCCCAGCGCTAGCGGGGTGGACAGGCACCCCATAGCCTGAGAAAGAGTGAGGTGGTCCTGAGTGAGACAGCTCAGGGCTATACTGCAAGAAGCTAGCACCAGAGGAAGACTTATGGGAACCGTGCTTGTACGAGACCAGACCGTTTTGCTCTAAGCCGGGAGAGTGCGGGTAGACGGGTCTCTGTCTCCCGCAGGTGCAGACTGCCAGCGCATCGGCACGCGAGGGATCACAGTGACTGGCACATCTGTAAGGCCACATGTCGGACAGTTGGTTCTCCAGAGACCCAATGCCCGAGTCGAGGTGCTCCTGAGAGATGTACGACAGAGAGTCCATGTGGGGCTGCTGGTAGCCATCAGAGGGCCGGTGGCTCCCGCTGGTAGCAGGGACGCTGCCTGACACGCAGCCCTTGACCTGAAGCGGAACGTCGCTGGGCTTTGCTTTGTGGGCCAAGCTCTTCCTCTCTGCAGAGACCTTCTGCAAGGAGCTCTTCTCACTCTCTGCGGGCACAGAGCACAGGAGCTCTGCCTGGGAACCTCTTTTGCCCTTTTTCTCCTCCTTTGCACTGGTGCTTCTGGTAGGAGACAACCTTGCGTTGGCTCGGAGCTCATCAGCTAACGAGCGCTGGGGCTGATTGATCCTTTCAGGGTGGTAGAATTTACACTTAATTCCATAAGTGCATTTCTTCCCTGCAAGGAAAGGCAGAGCACAGAATGAGCAGCTGAGTTTTACTAAAAGCATGAATCCCGCTTGCAGACACCTCAGTCCCCACGTTCAGAAGGCATCTCTTACCATACGGGCACTGCTGTTTCTTGTGTTCTGGCACCACAGGTTTCTTCCTGAGGAAGTTATCCAGGCTGGGGCCGTGTCTCCCTAAAGGATCATCTGGAGGCATAAACCTAAACAAAATGAAACCTCATCAAGGAGCAGTTTCCTTTCTCGGGTCAGGGTTTCACTTCTCCTAGAAGTTTCCCATTTCACTGAAGGTCAAAAGCTCTGAGCCCTACAGAACTTTCCCGTTTCACTGCAGTGACACCTCTCCCGGCACCCTGCGCCGCAGGCACAGGCGGGGTTTGCTGCTCTTTGCTGACCAGAATTAATACTCGCTGCTGGGCCTGCTAATGATCCTCCCACGAGGAAACCAATCCCGGGGCTCTCCTAAGAGCTATGGCAAAGTCCCAGCTCCAAACCCTGACCACCACAAAGATGACTCCAATTCCTTATGCCTTTGTTCTTCCCACCATGCTTCCTTCTACCAAAAAAATCTCTACAGGTTTCCTTCCCCCATTCTGTACTAACATTTTGCTCTTTTCATGCATCACTTGCCATTGTTCCATTAAAACAAGACTGCACGCTCACATGAATCCGTTTTAAAAGCAACAGAAGAATGGGAACGTACTTGTCGTTAACAAAGGAATACATCAGCAGCCGCTCCTCAATGAATTTCTTCCACTCAGGACGCTCGTTCTGCAGGTCCCGATAAGTATCGTTAGAAACCACAATGCCATCAGACTCGTGTGCCAGTTTCACAATGAACCGGTCGTCGTAGCAGACGACGCGTTTGCCTCCAACCCGCCTGGAAGGAGTGAAGACCAGAATTTTCTTCTTTTCAAGGTCACGGAGAATGTACTGGTCTAGAACAAACACAACGGTGAACACACTTACACAGCCCAGAGGCCTCGGCACAGATAAAGCAACACTATAAATAAATAACAAAACTCATGTAAAGTAAAAGCATTATTTATCAGAGTAGTATGACATTCTTGGTTCTCTGAATTATTCCAGCTGATCCAGGCAAGAACTTGCTTAGGGGAGAAGTTAATGACTAATTCTCGCTGGTCAGCTCGGCTTATTGGACCTCCTACTACTCACATCTTCCATTCATAAGTTAATTACTAACTAGCCAGAACTCTGCAAGCTCATTAAGTGACAAAACAGTAAGTCTGACAAGCTACTTTTGTTTTCCATATTTCCACACCTGTTATAAGTACATCTGGCCGTGGCTGCTCCTTCCTCCAAGACGGCACAAAGACCGTGATGTCCTTGTGTCCCCTGTCCCAAAACCACTGGACAGCCAGAAGGATTCCTCGGCAGGAGAACACTTCTTTATTGCCATGGCTGCATCAAAGAGGAAAACGGAGAATTTCAATATTCAGGTTATGTAAGGACTAGTCAAGCAAATGCATCCGGCAATTCACACGACCTTTAGTGAAGAAGTGTTGGAGCAGCACAACCAGCACTCATTGCTCACCTTGTGGAAACGCAGCAGCGAGATTTCACAGAATTACTGGTGCTTTTAGCAGCTCTGCACAGCAAAGACCCAAATGCTCAACGGGAGGGAGAGAGCAGCTGCTCTCCAACAGCCTTTGCTTCATCGCTGGACTCTAAGAGCTCTATTTTTAGCCCTGAGCACAATGTGATCTTGAACGCCCTTTGTCCTGTTCTGCCAGCTACCAGCAGCGGCCAAGCGCTGCCAGCGCAAACTGCACCCTCGCCAGGTGTTGTTCTGCTCAAGTTAGGGAACAGAAAGCATTTTCTGCACTCAAGGGCATCAGCACTGAGGAGAGATTCTTCTTCATTATGTTATGGCCTAAAAAGTCAGTTACAAATGCATTATTTGTACAAAACAGAAACAGCTCCCGTTAACAGGATCAGTGCTGAAAGTCTTAACAGCCCTTGGCAGGTTGAGAACAAAGTCTGACAGCAGCAACGCAAGCTGCACCAAAGCAAAAAGCTGCTGCTTAATTATTCATTAGGTCATATCAACAAGTTTCCTGAACTTGTACAGAGGAAACTACTGCTCCTGTTTTACGAGTGCCAGTATTTACCGTGTCACCAGCTCTTCTGTTGATAACAGTTCTGGCAAACTTTCAGCATTTCTGTCTGACAGCCGGTTTGTCACTCCGGGGATCTAACAGCCTGCATCTCAGGATAACACCCGCCAAGATGCGCTGTACTGAAGACAACAGCTCTCAGAGTTCAGTGAGGTTTCCCCACCTGGGCACTACTCCTGCCCCAAGTCTCACTCTTCCCACCTACACCTGGATGGCATTTCAGCTCCCACCACCACTCGCGTGCCCACGAACTCGTCTGTAATTAGTACAGCGCTCGCACCCCAGCAGAGGCGCTGCTGAAAAGCACTGCTATGGTAGCACAGCTCTACCCCTAGAGAGAAACTTCATTCCTCCTCCTGTCCCCACCCTTCTCTGAAGCTCTTATGAAAGTCTAAGATTTGGACCAAAATAATTGTTCTATAAGAACTATACAACTAACACCAAAGCTAACACCTATAGAGACCCAAACTATAGAAAGGCTGACATTAGCAATCAGAAGAAAGATGCTCTAAAAACCTCCCCCAGTGTCAGACTGGTTTGCTATAGATAGCCAGACACACGTTACTGCAGTCGTGTAGAGACAAATGAGAAAAGCAGAGATTTTTTTTTTAGTCCCTGCTACCAATCTCAAGTCTACAGAAAATAACTAATTGGACTGATCTGATTTGGCAGCAGCCAAGGAAAAATTCCCTTAGAAGGAAGTAAAAGCTAATTTCCACTATGATTTGCATATGTTTGTCAAGAGCTGTTCAGGGAGGCCGCGGTACACACTGCAAATGAATCAGCAGGGAACATCACACCATCAATACAGGAAGTTTCAGAATGGAATTCCCCTTCAAGCAAATTGCTTAAAAAACCCAGACTGCTTTTCTCACATCAAACTCTGTCCTATGGGCCGCGTTATTACCGCCTGGCCTGCCCTGAGTCACATTTGCTGTGATCCCCCCTGTTCTTCTGGGGATAAATCTCACGGCTAAGAGGCTCCTCATTCAAAATACACAACCAGTTCTGTTGTTTAAGCCTGAGCACTTATCTAAGGTAAACTTCACTGCCAGAGTCACACTTATCAGCCCAGGTCTCACAATGGGCCATTTTCCTCAAGTGACCGCGCAGCCGTGGAGCGAGCAGGACCAGGACCGCGCTCTCCGCAGACGCCCAGGTCACAGCCCCCCGGCCCCGCTCGATCGCCACGGGGGCTCCACATCCGCGCTGGGACACGCCGGCTCTGCTCGCCGGCCGCACAGCGGACTGTGCCTCGTCTTTTCTCAGTCCCGTCTCAGAGCTGTCAACCGCAGCTTAGGGAAAACCACACCTGCGAGCACAGCGCCGCGCAGCACTTTCACCTCGGACAAAGCCTACGGTAACGCAGCAGCGCCGCGAGCACCCTCTTGGCTGCTGTTTTTTCTTTATAAAAAGGTCTGTGTACACAAACACACATTAGAAGATCTATCAAGCTAAAACACAGTGAGGGAGGCTCGCTTCTCAACCGCGCCAACGAAGCCCAATTCAGAAACTCGGTTGCACTAAATTACTGGAGCCCAGAAGCCCTATGTAGAGGGGCAGCAGAGGGGCTGGGGGGGCAGGCAACACTTGCTGTCATGGGGAGCAAAACCAGAGGTGACAGCATGGACATGAGGCCAACGAACACCCAGCCCAGGGCTCCTGTGTGCTCAGGGTGCAGGGCCTGACGGGACCTGTGCTGTCAGCACCAGGACACCCAAGATGCTGGGGGCAAGTCACTGCCCTGCCTTGGTGACACCAGAGTGCCCCTTCGGCACCCCACCCGTCTCTTACAATGGACAGAAATTCAACCAAAATATAAGAGTCACAATTTGGAGACTGGTCTCTAACACTGGAGACAGCTTCATATTACAAAGCCTTCCCTAATTAAACCTGTAATTATTTATTGAGCAACTTCCTGCTACAGAAACTTACATAAAGCCATTAGGTAAGAGGAGAGCGTATCTTCAGTTATCCTGCTCCTAAGCTAGAAAGTGGAAGGAAATGTCTTCATTTCCCTTGTCAGAGCCCTGTGACCACTGGCCACGGGCCGGCACAGGCAGGCGTGGCGCAGGGCAGAGCGATGCTCACCTCGACAGCCTGGAAAAGATGAGCAGGCACCGCGGGGCACCCGCAGCCGCTCACGGCGAGAAACCCCCGCAGAACCCCCGCAGGTTTGCAGGCACCGAGCGCTCAGCACACGTCAGAGCTCCGGTCACGCAAAGGCAGCACCGAGCACCCGCAGCCCCCGAACGCACCTCATGGCCACGTTGCTGCCGTCGATAACGATGGGCCGCAGGTTCTCGCTCTCCGGCTCGTCCGGGGCCGGCGCGGGGGCCGGGGGTTTGTTGGCCGCTCCCCCCCGCGGCACCAGCGGGGCCTCCGGGGCGTCGGGCGGGGCCTCGGCGCCGTCCCGCTCGGCCGGGCCGTGCTTCACCAGCTCCCCCAGCACCGTGTTGGTGTCGGCGTTCAGGCCCAGCTTCTGCAGCACGACGTGGATCTCCTCCGAGGAGTAGCCCAGCTTGCGGAAGAAATCCACCTTCAGCTGCATCTCGGCGCTGTCGCAGGGCTCCCGCCCGGGGCTCCCCGGCTCCCGCGCCGGCTCCGCGCCGGGGCCGCGGCTCTCGCTCGGCTCTCTGCCGCTCATCCTCTCTCCGAGCCGGGACGCCGGCGGGCGGGCGGCCGGGAGCGCCTCAGGCCAGCCCGGGACGGCGGAGACGCTCATGGCTCCCCGCGGGGGACTCGCGGGCTCCGCTCACGCCCCGGACCTGCGGGCCAAGACGGGCGTTAGCAGCGCCCGGCCCCCCGCGCCCCCGGCCCCCCAGACCCCCGCCCCGAGCCCGCCCTCGCTTACCGGGCCGCCGCCGCCGGGCCGCCGCCGTGTCTCCATGGGGCCGGAGCGGGACGGGCCGCCGCCGCTTTATACCGGGCAGCGCCGCGCCAAGGCGGAAGGGCAGAGCGGGCGGGGGCAGAGCGGCCGCCGCTTCCCGGTCCGCCCCGCGCCCCGCCCGGCCGCGGCTCCGGGGCGGGACCGGATCACCGCCCCACGGCCCCGCCCCGCCGGGCGGCCTCGCTCGGGCCCTGCGGCCCGGGCTGCCCCGCCGGCCGGAGCGGAGGCGGGCCGGGGTCTGTGCGCCCCCCGGCCGGAGCGGAGGCGGGCCGGGGTCTGTGCGCCCCCCGGCCGGAGCGGAGATGGGACGGGGTCTGTGCGCCCCCCGGCCGGAGCGGAGGTGGGACGGGGTCTGTGCGCCCCCCGGCCGGAGCGGAGGTGGGACGGGGTCTGTGCGCCCCCCGGCCGGAGCGGAGATGGGACGGGGTCTGTGCGCCCCCCGGCCGGAGCGGAGGCGGGACGGGGTCTGTGCGCCCCCCGGCCGGAGCGGAGGCGGGACGGGGTCTGTGCGCCCCCCGGCCGGAGCGGAGATGGGACGGGGTCTGTGCGCCCCCGGCCCGCGCGGTTCCCCCGGCGCCTCCGTGCGGAGCAGCCCCGGCAGGTGCAGAGCCGGGTCCGCGCCGCAGACACCCGGGTTTATGCAAATCGTGTTGCAATGCGGGCGGATTTGCCCCGACACGCGTTGGGTAAACGCTCCGTCCTGCTTCCCGGTCCCGGGACAGCCCCTGATCCGCGGTCCCGGCACAGCCCCCCGGCCGGGGCTGCGAGCGCGGCCCATGTGGGAGGCGGATCCTATCAAAGGGGTCGATGCACAGAGAAGCTGTTTCTTCAGAGGGTTTTCCAGCTTCTCGTTGGCTGCTGTTACTCAGGTTAAAAACATTAACACACTTAAACTCCAGCCCTGGTCCTTTTTTACTTCCCCGTCCCCCCCATCAGAGGCAGATGTCAAGTGGTGATTGAGTCCCAGAGCTCCAAGACGTGCTCAGTGCTTCCCAGAAGAGTCCGTCTGCCGAGCTGTGCGGGTGCCAGGCGGTACCAGCCTGCTGGCCCTCGCCACGTTAAAGACCAGGCTTTGGCCTAAGGGCTCTCGGAGCGTCACGCCAGCCCCAGCGCACCCAGCGCCCAGCTGGAAAGCAGAGGAGACACACGAGCTGCGACTGGAAAGGGAGGGAACAGGACAGAGCGCAGGGGATGGTGTATCAGGTGCAAGGACAATCCTGCTGTCACCGAGGAGAGGCTGAGAATGCACTTAAGCCAAGCCTAAGCTGTAGGCAGCTTTAGGCGGAAGGAATGTGTGAACGCGCAGCTGCAAGCTTCGGGCACATCAGCAAAGGCGCTCTATGGAGTTTTGTGTTCTGCAGGAGCTGCGCTTCCAGCAGCCGGTGACACTGAATGCTGGTCAGACATGGCAGTGTGGTCGGGGTGCTGGCAGCACCTCCTGCCGCGGTGGCCGCTCCGGTGCCGCGTGGCCAGCCCGGGGGCACACGGGCCGCACGGCGGGACGCATCGCGCCGGAGCCGGCGACACACGGCTCCCACACCACCCTGAGCCCCAAGGGATGCGGCTGGACGTGATTCAGCCAGCGGAGTTATCAGCCCGGGCTTGTGGAGGAGATAAGAGCCCGCAGGAAGCATCCATCAGTCACCAGGACCTGCCTGCTGGCGAAAGCCATCCATGCACACCGTACGTAACTGCAGGAATTGAACTCACATTTCACAATGTGCAAAAATCTTGTGTCTCTGCCCTCTGATTAATCATTCTTAAACAATTTAATGAAGGTAGTTGCAAATTTGCTTCCCCGAGGCCATGTACCAGAGCCCAGCTTAAGAGCAAGGGAACTCTCCCAGTTACAGGAATACATTTGCATTCATCTTCCTTGTGGTTACCCCGAAACAATCATTTTTTCTTGTCTCTGGCCGTGTCTGAAACCGCACTGTGTACTCAACAGTAACACACACACAGAGGCGAGATTCAGATCAGAGATAATATCCTTAGTCAGTACTTAAGTAGGTGCTTTCCCAACTCTTCTTTCCCTTGGAATCTACTCCAGTCAGCATGAATTTAGCATTGTTTGTGTGCTTTTGCTTCCAGGCTAAAGTCTATTGCACCAAAAAGTATGGCCACAGATGTGCTTTTTATAGGAAAAACCCCCAAGTGAAACCACAAATCTGGATCTTCTGATTGATGCAAAGCAGTGACAGCAACGACACGCTGCCTGGTTTGATTTGGTGACGAGCCAGGCTGGAGAGGGTCTGTTGGCTTCTCCACCCTCGAGTCAAAAGGGGTCATATGCTGGCTGCGCCCCAAACTCCCCGTGGTTACTTTTGGTTTTTCCTTTCCATTTTCAAATTGCTTTGAAGAGAAAGTGCTTCAATTGTTTGGCACCGTTGCGGAGGATGTGAAGGTTTCCAGAGTGAAGCCGCTGCCGGGATGACGGGTGGCCCTTCACTGTCACCTACGAGGCCGGGGACTTTGTTTCTGCCCAAGCACATGGAGCGTCCCCTGCGCAGGGACAGGGGGTGGAAGCCAGAGCTGCCTCCCCGTGCTCCGTGTCCTTCCAGCTCTGCTGACTCAGCACGCGATGCCCTCCCGTCTGGTTCCTTGCTCATCAACGATTCTTGTAAAATCCTGACATCACCTTTTTCTGGGGAATTTTTATAGGGATTGCGCCTCCCATGTCCCGGGTTTTAAAGGAAGAGCTTGTCCTCTGGCATTTAACACGGTCAGCAGCGGTGGTATCGAGGATCTCGTTATTAACACCCGCTGTTGGGAAGGAGCCGTCCCGGTGCCGTGGCCGCGGGAGGAGGTGCCAGCGCTCCACAACCACCGCTACCCAGCTCAACCGGGAGCCGCGTCAGCAGAGAGCCCGTGGACCCGGCTTGCCGATCTACGGCCGCTCGCGGCAGTAAACTCCCTTGTAAAAACGGGCTAATTAAACTTCATTTATAAATGCCTATATGGGAACACTTATGTTAATTAAGACCAATTTAAATGGCTTTATTTAGTAGCATTTGGGAGTAAATTAAACTGAATTAAGGCCACTTTAATTCTGAATGAGAGTTTTATGCAGAATTTTAATGCTCTTTGATCCACTTTCGATTTAGTTACTTGAGTTCAGCTTTCTCCAGGCTGCTGTGTGGACGAGCCCTGAGCCCTGAGCGCAGTCCAGCCGCCCTGCTCGAGGGGACGGGGCTGGTTGTCGGGGGTCTGCGCGCTGCCCACAGCTCCGACATCCCAAACCCCCCCTCGCCCGCAGAGCGACCCGATGGCTCATCCCACCGCATCACCAACGTGCTCCTGGGGAAGCGAACAATACCAGGAAGATTAACTGAACCCTCCCATCACCTGCGACGCAGGGATTCAAGAGGCTGGCAGAGCTGCATCCGAGTTTTCTTTTACAGTGAGCGGTGTAATTTATTACAGAGCACTCAGGAATTAAAGATAAAAGCAAGGGATGATGTATGCCCTTTGTTTGGAAGAGGGTGACCGTGCCTCATGAGGAAAGACGAGCAATAATGCTGGAAGGAAAGCTTAGCAACGTCCCTTTATAGCAGTTTGCTTTTATAGTCGCAACCACTCACATTTATGGAGATGCTGATTGAGAGACCATCTGCTTCTCGTGCTCGCCTCAATAAAATGTCCCTGATGGCAGCACCATAAAGGGTGCAGAGCGAGAGCCCCTCAGTGGGTTTGGGAGCAGAGGAACCAGAGGGACGCAGTGAGGGAGAACTAGAGGAGAAGCGAACCAAGGATGTGCAGAACTGACCCGCGTGTCGAGCCCGTGTGCCCACAGCACTCGGCACATCGCCGCTGCCTTCCCAACGCCACCTTCATCCAGGAGAACGGGATTCGTTCGCGGCTGCAGACAGACAGACTGATTTTTCTCTCAAATATTCTGTCTTGAACTTATTTCCTGGCTTCTAAGGAGATCCTGCTAAGCACTATGCAGAGTAACTTAGTCCCTGCGTAGCCCGAGGGCTCCTTGCGGAGCAGACGTGTTCTGGAGGCATCTGCTTGCCCTGGAGGAGAGCGCTCGCTCCCCAGGGACCGCGCCAGAGTCATTTATTTGGCTGTCACCGCGACGGCCCGTGTGCCGACTATACACGGTACTACTCGGTGTAAGCAGCCTTGAGCTCTACCTTTGGTCCTAGTGAATGGTGTCATTAAGCTAGAGGAGGGCGGGCTTATTTCCTCAGTGACAGATGCATCAGGCACACCCTGGCTATTTTTTCCTCTTGCGCTTCCATCAAGGAAAAGAGCCAACCCTTTCAAGGTCTTTTTGCCTATAAATCTGTTGTTGTCGAGGGCTGATGGGACAGAGATGGCGGGAGCCGCACCGTCACCCCGCTGTCCCTCTGGGCGCTGTGTGGCCTGGGCTGAGCGGCCTGCGAGGGGCTGCGAGTGAGCCCACCCGGGGCTGTGCCGCTCGGGGTGTCTCCCAAAGTCTTCCATGAGAGGTCACCCTGCACCCAGCGATGCCCTGACGGACCGCGCTGGGCCAGGACGGCTCCCAGTGTCACCAGCCGGCCCGGCAGCGAGGACACGAGGACACGGCTCGGGGAACGGCCCCCACGGCCCTGCCCGCCTCGGGTCCCACAGCCCCGGCTGGGACGCAGCAGCGACCCGATGTCTGCAGGGTTCCTCCCGCCGCCACCAGCGCGTCCCAGCAGCCGTTCAGCAGAAACACGCAAGAGCATTTACACTTTGGCAGCACCTTCTCCTTTCCAAGGCAGCGTTCCCGGCTTACCGGCTAAGCTCGGCTTTACTGCAGCAGAGTCAAAAGCGGAGAGAGGCAACATGTTTCACTAATAAATAATGATGGGGAAAACCAAGCAGTTACGCAAGTGTCTGTGACAGCAGCTATTTACCGTTTTCCCACTCACAGCCCCTCTGCCGGAAAATGTCAGCTGCCCCCTTTCCAGATGCAGCCCTGCCGGCTCAGCCAAGTTCTGTTTAGATGCAGCATCCGTAGCTGTGGATTTGCTGTACTCTGGCATGCCGGGGAGCGTTTACTGCTTCAGAGCTCAAAGAATAAGGTAAGTTGAACAAACACTTCATGGTATTAATACAAGATGTTTAAATAGACAGTCACGGACTATTTTATCCCACCCAGGGCAATGTGAAGAACGGAGGATTTACACCCATTGCTGAGCAAATACCTCTTGAGAAGCCACATCCATTGGGGAAAGAGATTTTGTTCTCGGGAGTGGAAGGCAGAGTGCGCCCCAGACAAGCGAGGGAGAGCCCCGTGCCCGCTCGTGGCAGCGCGTCCATCATGTGCCACGGCGTGCGGTGACGCCGGGCTCCGTGTCAGCAGGGCTGGCTGCGCAGAGGCGCTGAAACCGCGCGGTGGCACAGCTCGCAGCTATTAGTCACCCATAGGCATGTCTGCGGGATGAACGGAGACACGCAGCAAAAATCAGAAGTGTCAAACGTTTCCTGAGCAAAGGGACACGTGTCCCCGCGCTGTCTGCTCTGCGGTTTGCTGCTGTGTTTCCAGCCCTGAGAGCAGGAACGTCTCCCTGGGTCACAGGGACGTGCTCGCACCAGCAGCTCGGGGGCCCTGCCCAGGACACCGGTGCCCGCAGCCGCTCTCCAACAGGCCGGTCCCGACCCGCGGCACATGCTGGTGATGCCACCGTGCAGTGGGAGTGTCACAGGGAGGACAACTGTCCATAGGGAACACCCTCCAGACGTGCCCAGGCTGGAGTGTCTGCTCTGGGCACCCAGGGGCTTGGGGACGGACATCTCCAGTCCTTCCCTTACAAGCCCCGCTGAAGTCTCCACACCCAAGGGGTTAAATCCCGACAGCAGCTCTTGTGCTATGGGGGCTCACGAGGAGCCCCTTGGGACACTGGCTGGATCTCCCCAGTGCTCCCAGTAGAGCCGCGTGGGTCGGGGTTCCCGCTCCGCGGGGCGCGGAGCTGAGCGCATGGTGCCTGTCAGGAAACTCTCATTTCCTCCCTCCCCGGCCAGGCCGGCGGGGTCAGTGCAGACCGGGCCCGTGGGGCTGCGCAACGCGGGGCAGCGCCGGCCGCCCCGCACCCTCCCACGGGACGGATGTGTGTCACCGAGGCACGAACAGCCGCACGGCTCTCCCCGCGCGGCTCCCATGATGTCAGCGGCAGCGGCCGCTCCGGTTGCCGATCTGATGTGAGTCAGCCTGTGTCAGCGCGGCAGCCGGCCGGGCCGGCGGGCAGGGGCTGAGACGTGGTTTCCTACCTGCTCAGGCTAAAACAGGGAAGGTGTTAACTGGCCAACGGCTCAGCAGCAAAGCTCCTTCCCAGTGTCTGACAGACGGGACAAGGGCTGAGCTGCTCGGTGTCAGAGGGAAGCTCTGCGCTTGGCGCGGCGGTTGTGCAACGCGCACAATGCAGAAGTGCGAGCAGGACTGGCCTCTCCTGGTCCCGGCTCCGTGGGAGAGGACGGTGCTTTCGCTCTGCGTGGCTGGGGATTTCCCCAGCGCCATGAGTGCCTCGCTGGCACGGCACCGCAGCAGCCTGCGCTGCGCCAGGCTCTGGGGAGCTGCGGGTTTCTGCAGCAGCCAGGGCGCAGGGACCCCCTTGGCACAGTGACCCCCTTGGCACAGGGACCCCTTGGCGCAGGGACCCCTTGGCACAGGGACCCCTTGGTGCAGGGACCCCCTTGGCGCAGGGACCCCCTTGGCGCAGGGACCCCCTTGGCGCAGGGACCCCTTGGCGCAGGGACCCCTTGGCACGGCACCGCGCTCGGACGCTGCGGCCGGCACCCCAGCCCGGCCACCCTGCGCTGCCAAACCGCGTCCTGCTGGGCTCAGCCCGACGTGCCGCGCCGGGAGAGCACCGCCAGGCTCCAGCCTGTCTTTCCACTTTTACACAACAGCGTACAAAAGAAGTGATGCATTAATTGCAAAACAGCATCTGGAGCACAAGGCTCAAGAGACACAATATTCAGGAACGGCATGTGGGATCTGAGGGCTGTTTGTCAGACTGTTTCAAGCCTTTGACAATATCCTCCCAACCCACATGCCTGATTCACATCTGACATCAAGTAAAGAAATGATTGCACTCCTAGTTCTGCTCTTCGGGACAAACTACCCTTTTTCTAATAACCAGATTTGTTTTCTCAGCCTTCCACCTAGAGGACTGAACAAGGTTTTACAATTTAGTCCAGACTTTCTGGCTGATTTGTGGAATGAGCGTTAGGGATGAAAAGGATGATATGGTACAGAGAGGAGGCTGCTGAGAGGCTGAGGTCCAGTTAATGCCACCTTCCCATCACGCTGATAAACACGTGTTGCATTTCTGGGCTTGTCTGTCCAATCTTACATGTAGAAAGGGAAGTATTTACTTTGGTTTATAATCTTGAATTGTGTGTATTGTAAATATCAATAACTTCTGATTGCTTAGAGCAGCAGATAAACCTGGTGTGCCGCTCCCAAGTCCCTGTTTGCCAGCCTGGTGCCCGCACACCCTTCTCTTCCTTCCCGCTCTGTTTCTGGCAAGGCTGGAAGGTTGGCTGCTCACCAGCCAGAACTGCATTGCGATAGAAACCGTGTTCTCGTGGAAACAGAAGCCTGGCTCCCGGTGCCCGCTGAGGTTTGCTTTAGCAGGGATCCTGCCCATTAACGAGCTGCTGAAATGCAGGGAAAAACCTGTGCACGCAACAGCTGCTCATAGAACATTCCCAGCGGGACGGGGCTGATGCGCCGTGCAGGCTCAGCTCCGGTCCTGCTGCAGCGGAACCAGTGAAACCAGCCTGAAATCCCCCAAAAACACCTTCCAGTATTGTATAAGGCAGCGGTGCCTGGCAGGAGCCACCGCCCCACGCGGGCTGACCCCCCACCCGGGCTGACCCCCCACCCAACGCCAGCGGGACCACACAGTCCCACGCCAAGACTTCTGAGCTGTGATTAGCACCAAGCTGCAAACACTAATTAATTTAACACAGCTATTAAAAAAAAAAATCCATTCTAATAACTTGTTGCAGCTTAAGGCACGTAGACAATTCTCTATCTTTCTGTAATTCTTTGTAATAATAATTAAATGACCTTTAAAACGGCAGTGGGTGGAAAAACTCAGTAAAGCCGAATAGCAATTCAGCGACTGCTACAGAAAATTGAAAATCAAGAAGAAAGAAACTCACTTTGATGTGAAGTGACGAGGGGAAATAAAAAGTGAAACAATTAAGTGTGAAGCTGGAAGTTTGTTTCTCCTCTGCACTGATTTGCAGGTCCTGTTGGGTGGAATAACTGTGGGAGCACCAAAAGCCCGACGTGTCCCCTGGGTGGTGACAGGGCCGGGCGGGCACGGCGCCACCCCCAGTATCGCCGCTCGGCAGCCTCGCCGGGCATTTGATCCCCTACAATACGCGGGATTTATCTCCCTCGCTTCCATGTGCCTTTAAGGAAACGCCACTTTTTATCTCATTTCTACTGCTTTTATCATCACAAAGAGTTTTTAATGAAACGAGAAAGCGTCTGTTTCTGCAGGCCGGAGCGGCGTGGGTGATTTCAATATAAAACAAACAAGGCGGCTTTCGAAATTAGAATTTTATGTGTGGCATTTTTCTCGTTCAACAGAATGCACAAAGACGGGCAAAACTAATTAACATGAGCGCTTGGCAAAATTAAACAACGGGGGTCTGCGAAAGGAATGATGTGTTCAAAGGGGTGGAGAAAGGGACGGACAGGAAGCCACGCTGCTCTCCAAAATTCACCAGCTCTTAAGAAAATAAACGCAAACAAAACTGCATCCTACCTCACATTCCTCAGACGGGCTTCAGAGCCCCACG
Source organism: Streptopelia decaocto (assembly GCF_964273445.1). NCBI lineage: Eukaryota > Metazoa > Chordata > Aves > Columbiformes > Columbidae > Streptopelia > Streptopelia decaocto. Next base: position 3,709,316 of record NC_138678.1, on the reverse strand, counting down.
GCCCCGGTGGAAACACCGCGGAAGGGCAAAGATAATGGGAATGGCGGCGTCGGGAGGGAGCTGGGGCAGCGCAGCTCAGGGCTCGGTGCCGCAGGAGGGGTCGGCTGCCAAATGTACCTGCCCCAGCTCCTCCAGAGCCCCCCCGGAAGGTGCTGCCTCCTTCCCCAGGTGTCCCTGTGCTTTCCAATCCCTTCCCACCACAAAAAAGCATCAGGTCCAGCAGAAGATGGAGACAAAGCCGCAGAGGAGGCCGGGGCAGAGCGGCAGAGCAGCAGGCAGGGATGCTGCTCCCGCGCGGGGCCGTGATCAACCTGCGGTTACCGACGCCGTGGGGGCTCCCGATGAACCGGCTTAAAGGAGAGGAAGAGGTGGAATTAAGGCTAATCACTCGTTATCAACCTGGGGAGTTCACCATTTACAGTCCCTGGGAGCAAGTCAGAGTCGGGCTCTGATTGCTGCAATCACTGCAAAACGGGGATGGGGCTTATTTGCCTGTTTTGCACATAATTTGTGGGGTGAAGTGCTGAATCTTTAAGGTGGCAAGGTGTCTGGATGTATTTAACGAGCAATTTAGGCCCGCTGGGCCAGAGCAGGGCTGAATCCTGCCTGGCAGCATCAAGCCTGGCCGTGGCAGCGCCGCAGCGCGGCACCGCGCTCCCCGGCGTGCCAGGGCACGGAGCGGGAGCCTCCTGCGTCTGGGAAATTACACTTTTCACTGAAAGGAAGAAGAAAGCGAGCCTGTGGAAAGACAGGAACAAGCTGCCAGACCAGGTAATCCATCTGAGGAGCGTCTGTGTCAAGATGATTCATGTCTTCCAATTTACTCCCAGCTCAAATCTAAAGCACATCAGCCCAGACTGTTCCCCGCCCCGTGCAGCGGGCACAGGGAACATCCCGCCCATCGCTGCGCTGCCCTCGCAGCTCCCAACGCTTGTCCTATGGAATCAGAGCCAAACTGTTGCTTGGTTGACAGGTGAAGGAAGGAGAGGAGGCGCCCAGGGAAGGGAAACGGGGTGCGGAAGGGGATGACGAGAATGGGTTCTTCCAATACGCTGTTGCATTGCTTTTCCGCAGCAATTCCTTTCGCAGGAGAAGAACGCTCTCAGTACCAGCTCCCACCTGTAATAAGAAAGCTGTTCGAAGTCTCAATTACCTTTCCAAACTACTGACAATTCTTGTGCCTCCTCACCGCGGCCCTGCTGCCGGTGCCGTGTCCGTGGTGCCAGCGCCGCAGCCGGGGCACAGCCCACCGGCTCCACCGAGGATGAGGATGATGATGATGATGATGATGATAATGATGATGAAAAGGTTTGGCTGGCGGTCCTGGGAACAGTGACAAAGTGCGGCAAGGCTGCTAATAAGCCAGACACACTCTAAGCACTAATTCACTTTATGATGAGAGCGCTGTTGCTCCTCAGATTAAGTATTTATCTACTTGTTTAATAGAAATCAATGAATGAATAACAGCTCGGCGGAAGTGACATTTGTGGAACTCCGCAGTCATTTGTAACTCAGGTTTTAATGTCTCCTAATGAGCAGGATTAGCTCTGCGCAGCTCAGGCCGCTGAACCCGAGCAGCCCATTCTCCAGAGCTGAAGAGTTATCCCTTGTTTCTGTTATTTTGAGCCAGAGGAAGCTCTTGGAGAACAGGCCTTGCCTGGCTAGAGCAGGACAGCACGGAGCCCAGCAGGTCAGGCCAGCTCGGGGGTGGGAAAACGCAAGAGAGAGTCCAGGGACGTCAAAGCCAGGGATGGGCAGGACCCCAGGGTGCATCTCACCCCTCGCCCTGGCTCTGACGACACCTCGGGGCTCCCAAAATGATCCAGGGTGGAGCTGCGGCTGCTCTCGGGCAGACGTGGTTCCTGCAGCTGCTCATCAAAGTGTCCTAGAGAGGGTCCCCAGAAGAAATCACTTCCAGAAGGGCTGGTCTTTATGTACTCCAGCCATGTTTGGTTTGCTGAATATTTCATGCTGTTGTGTTTAGCAGCTCTGCAAACTCCTCAAAAGTGAGAAGGCAAACTTTTAAATCTATTGTCTAGGGCCATTTTGCATCTGTTACCCCGTGGCTGCAGTCCCAGCGCTGGAGGCGCCATATGGCTCGCATTGTTATTAGAAAAGCAGCACACACGCAAAGAGCAGCAGGACTGAAAAAAATGGCCTGGAATTAAAATTCACCTTGTTGCTAACTGCAGACTAAATGACTAAGCCAGAGGGACTGGGTACCTCGCTGCAGTGGTTGGAGAGGTGTTTATTTCTCTTCTGAAGGAGCCCTGAAGTATTTCTATATTGTGTCTGATTTAAAAACACAGGAGCCACTTCCAGCTCCAAGAGCAGCACAACGCTTCCGCCTATTGCTAATGGGAGCTACGCAAATCGAAGAGTGGGAAAACAGGCCCTAAATAGCCCTTACATTTTTCATGATACGGGAAATAAGAGAGTCCCCAAAGGGAGCTGCTTCTGTTAAGTACCAGCACAGTGGAAATAATCCGTTCATGTAGCAAACCTGCAATTAGGTTGTTACCTGGGTGAGCCCCCGTCCTCCTCCTGCCCCAGCCCTGGGTAACGAGGCTGCAAACGGGGCCACCCGGACACTTGGGAGGGGAGCAGGATGGATGCAGAAACACCTCGGTGCGGGAAGGTGGGCAGATCCCCAGCGTCTCCCGCTCCCACGCAGCTCTCGGGCACTCGCAAGGGAATTCAATGCAGTACTTGCTCCGCAAGCTGCGACGTGGTGTTAAAGGGTCTCCCTCTGTGAAGCTGCAGCCAAGGGCGGGTGAGACCCGTGGCTGTTTGGGGACGGAGCGCAGGAGCGCACAGGCTCCCACATGGTGCTGCCGCGCTCCGCACCGGCCCACGGGACCCAGTGGATCCCGTCCCGCTCGGCCCCGCGCTCCCCCGACCACTCCTCGGGGACATTTGCTCTGCTGGAGGAGCAACAACACCAAACACAGAAACAGGAGCTGGTTTCTCTGGGAGCTGCGCTGGCAACGTGATCGGCTCCTTCTGAAGAAGAAAACGCTGCCGCCTCCCCTGTGCCCCTCGATGGCACCCGGGTCCCATGGCTCCCTGAGGGACCTCCGTGTCCTGCCCCGGCCGGGCTCCGTCTGGACAGGGCTCAGACACACTCTGATTTTCTCCCCTCTGTTTTATCCCTCTGCGTGGAGGTTTTTTTCCAAGACCTGTAGCGGCCTTTGATCTCAGAATACTGATGTAAATATTGCATGATCCTGCCTCAGCCTCCAGGAAACCCAGATGTTCAATTGATTAGATCCTAACGACGAGTTCAAGAACTCCGAAAAGCACATGAAATAATAAACTTGTTCCAGTGTGAAGCTTCTCTGTTCAGGATCAAATTCAGGGTTAATTCATTATTCTTGACAGCTATTGCAGGAGACAGAGCAGTTAAGCCAACTAATTGTGGGGTGGATTCTGCACGAGCTGAAGTCAACAGGTCATGTACAATTAATATTCAAATCAACCTCACATAGCGAGGAATAATAGACCTCGTACACCTGCAGACTGTGCACGAGCAGCGCGAAGGATGGAAACAGCTCACGGGGGGAAGCGGGGGGACTCGAGCGCCGGGCAGGGAAGCTGAGGTGGCATTAACGGGGCACACACGTCCCTTCCCACCAACACACGGTTCTGCTGAACACCCTCCCAGCTGGAGCTCACCTGGAGTGTCCTAAGGCAGAAGCCTGGCTTACATTTCAAAAGCAGCTTCATTTTATCTCTAAAAGAGACAATTAATCATTTTTGGTGTCAGAACGATTCTCTTCCTCCCACAGCACCCAACACAGTAAGCTTGAGCCCAAGTTTTCCTAGAGTTCCTTGTGCTGTTGTTTAGATAGGTTTAAATGAGCTGTGATTAAGCTAATTTCAAGCTAATTAACTCAGAAAGATATCCTCCACTTTTTAAAATTCTAAGTGGTTGTTCATTAAGAGTGAGCGAACGGGTAAGGGCTGCGTCACCGCAGCACGAGGCGCTAAATGCAGAATGAGCAGCAGAGTCATTACTGAAATATGAATATTCGTTATCTAATTAAATGGCATAATTAACGGACTGTTGCTGTACTGCTGCTGCGGGGATGTGTGTTCTCATGCAGGCAGGGGAGCGGGGGATCCAGCCCCTGGTTGCCCTCCCGGCCGCTGGGTCGGCTCGGCCGCCCTCGCGCTCCAGTCTGCTCCATAACGAGGGGGAACATGCGCCAGGGTCGCGCTCCCGGCTGCATCCCAAACGGAAGGAAACAGGAGCGCGAGAGGAAGCTGCGGGCACAGACGGTGCAGGACTCGGCCCTGCTCCCGCACACAGAGCCGGGCGCTGGAGCCGGATTCACGAGCAGCAGAAGATGCTCGAGTAGGTGACCCCTGCGGTAACAGAACACAAAGACACAACACAGAGCATCGCTGGGTGCCACAAAGATCTAAACTGTGTACCATCACAACTCATGAGTTTCCCTTTCCCGCCTGGGTCATCCTGCACTTGAATGGAACCCAGAGAGCTCTTTATTCTCACGTCCTTCTCTCCACAGCTCTTGTTGCTTCAAGTGAAAAACCTGAAAATCCCTGAGAAGGTCATGAAATACAGTTACAATGGAGTGAGAGGCACTAGATTGAAGGATTGATCCTGGCAGCAAAACCATTTCCCTCTGTTGTGCACATATAAATAAATCTGGATTGTGTGTTGAGCGACCAGCTGCCTTGGCTCCGGGTGCAGGGAGGGGCAGAGCGTGTCCCCGGGCTGCCGGAGGCGGCTGCGTCCCCAGCGCGTCCCTCTCTGGCCCTGGGGCAGGGCTGGGGACGGCGGTGACGCTGACGGCTCGGCGGTGCTGGTGACAGCCGGGTCCCCTCCGGCTCCTGTCGCGGCCCACGGCGCTGGCTGGGCATGACGGGTGGTCACTGTGCCACCTCCGGCCCCCACATTGTGGGCTTGCGGAGGCACCCGCAGGGGCTACTGCAGCTTAAGAAATGGCTTTTAAGCAGAGAGCTGATAGTTCTCACCTGACTCACGCACAAACGAGGGCAGGTAATCAGAGGCTGTCTCCCCCGAGCTCTGCTAAGCGCTGATGGGATGTTCTGTCATTTGGGAGCTTCACGAGGGGAACTTCTCCAGGATTAAGCGCTGTGGAGCCAAAGCAAACAAGCGACATGGAAACACCCAGCACTTCGATCTCCCCCTCGCCCGGCTCTCCCGGCACGTCCCTTGTGCCCCCTGAGGGGAACGTGGTGGCCCAGCGCTGGGCTCCCACTGCTCTGATTCCTTCCAGAGCCCTCAGTGATATTATTGACATTTCACAGTCATCAGTTTCAGGAATTATTTCTCAAGTTTCCACAGCTCTTGGAGTCAGAATAAGTTATTCATCCACTTTCCCCCGGAGCAGAGGAACGGGAGCCACCGCGCTGTCAGCAGATCCTCCCTCTGATGTCTGCAGGTTGTAACGGACCTTTTTTCTTGATAGGTGAAAATAATAATAACACCATCCAGAGCTTGCCCGCCCCATTCCTGCTGCTGTCGGGGTGACAAGAACACACACACAAAGCCCTGACAGCGGATTCCTTCCTCCCCGGCCACCGGCTCATGATGCGTTCCCATGCACGGCCTGTTAAGCTCAGTTTAAATGGAATACCACAGCAAAACGCCTTTCCAAAGGGGATGATAAATCAATGCTAAAATCTATTTTGCCTAATAACGCAATTATACGTTCTAGCAGGGGAGAAGACGCTATTTTGAATGCAATCCAACGTGAACTGTTCCTCTCCAGCCTTGCTCTCCAAACCTGCTCTGACTAATCCAATCTGAGCCGCTGGGTTAGGACGGCTCATGGCTCAGGGCAGGGGCGGTTTTGTACGTGAGAGCTCTGCCTACGGGTCTCTGTAGTTTGATGCTAATTTGAGGTAATGAATTGTACTTAAAAGTCATAATCTCCAGTTCTGCGACCTCTCATCTGCAGCTTCAGAGATTTACAGAAGGTTTAGTGCAAACTAACTCTGTGTGAGAGCTTGCTCTTGTGATTAGTAGTGATGAAGGGCAACACCGCATGATTATTTCATAACTCTCAGAAATGCATGGAGGTTTTTCCCCCTCTTTCCTCGCCTTCTTCAAAGGGAAGCAGCAGCAGAGCTGTGCGGGAGGAGCAGAGATGCACTGCAGCGCTGGGAGATCGACGGCGGCGCACACGCCGACGCTGCCGCGGTGCCCCAGCACGGTAAACCAGACCTACCAACGTCATGTCCCGGAGGAAAACCACCTCTGTCTGGGTTATGAAGACCGAGCTGTCCCTGAGGAGCCTCTCGGCTGCAAAGGAGAAGCTGGGAAGTGGTTTGCCTGAGGACAAGGAGGGCCTTAAGCTGAGCTTAATGCTCTGCTGCAGTGGCCCAGCCCAGGACCCCCAGCCAGGCTGCCACCCCAGCGCTGCTGGAGATGAGGTCCCAGCGCTGGCCGAACCCACGACCTGCTCTCAAAGGGGACACGTGCAGGTGCTGAAAATGGAGCAGGTGCTCACCAGGAGGGTGAGATTCCCACTGGCATTTGAACGAGGGACTCTTTGCATCCCCCGAAGTGCAACGGTCTGGTGCTACGGACCCGGGAGAGAAAGGCTCTTCGTTTGAATGCAGGTCTTAATGATAATGGCAGCATATGGCGAGTGACATTTCAAAGCATCTAAACCTCACCAAGGCACAGGTAGGCTCCCCAGAAGTAAAATATTCTGCCTGCTGCATTAGAAAATGCGAGCGAGACAGAAAATCCAGCAGTGACAATGCTGGGAGGTAGAAAAGAGAAAATGGCTTAGGAAATTATACCAGAGTTCACACATTTAAGTGTCTTTAGAGCGCGTTTCCCTGACAGCCGAACATTTCCTTTAAGTCTCATCGTCTTGTAACAAATTAAAGGCAAACAAGCATTCATCAGAAGGGAATATTCTCAATTGGTAGAGCAAATTGACTTTAGATTATTGCTGGAGATGGAGTGCGGTGCGGGACGGGCAGAGCACGAGGGTCTGTCTGTCTGCCTGTCCGTCTGTCCATGTAGCTGGTTATCACTGTCTACTCCTCGTCAGCTTTACGCTTGTTAACATGGTCAAGCAAATCAACAGCGGGTTGTTGTTTCTTTCCTTTTTTACCATTACAGAACAGCCAAGGTCCGAGTGGGTAAAAAATGACAGATGAGAAGCAACAAATCCTCCAGAATCATAAAAAGATACCAGAGCGGGGGGAAAAAAAAGACTTTTTTAGTGTGATTGTGCAGAAAATCAATAAAGCAGCACTACGAGGCGGCGCTGCAGATAACAAGCAGATTATATCAGTTTTCACGGAACATATTGTTTGGCAGGCAGAACGCTCTCGGAGACTGTAATGGTGCATCATAAAGTTTAAGTTAGTGTTGCTGGCTCGGAGATTTAAATAAAACCTAAATCCTGACATTTTGGATGGCTATTATTTATTCAATAGATGTCAAACCTTGTCGGGTTCAGTTTCCAGAGCGGGAGAAGCTCTGCGCCGAGGTGATGGATCGAGACTTCATCTGCGCTTCGGGTGAGTGCTCCCCCAAAAACGGGCTCGGGGGCAGCCCCAGGGCCACAGAAAATCCCCACAGCGCAATCTCCACCCAGCCCCGCTCGGTCAGACAGGCCGACGATTAACGGGCTGGGCTAATTACCGCAGGGCTCCGCGGTTCACGCACCAGTCATGCCGATCGATGCCGTGCCGATGACGGGAGAACCCGGCTCAGCGCCAGCGGCTGACCTGCCCTCCCCCTCCATCACCCGGGACACCGGATCAATACCAGAAATATTATTGCTGCTTAAAGTCAAACGGTTTCAATCCACCCATCTGAAATGCTATTATTTTTTCTCCACAGGACATGTTTTTAATAGGCCCGTTGCCAATTGCAGGCAGTTGCAGGGAGCTCGCTCTATGCTAATTGCAAAGCTAATTGTTCTTATTGCAAAACCCATTATATAGTACAGTTATATTGCAGTTAACGAGATGTTTGGATTAAATGCCTCACTAAAAGTCAATAAAAACAAATTTGCTTGACTATTCCTTTAATTTTTCAGATGCAGCGCTAATACACTGTTAATTCTCCCTAAAGGCCTGGATTCGTTAAACTACTTAAAGCAGGACTAATCTATATATATAGTGCAAAGGCACTAAAGCGGAGGGTGCAGCAGCAGGCACGCAGTACCGGGGGGTGTCCGACTGCGCAGTTGCCAAAGGGGCGAGTGGTTGCCCTGCAGAGCTGACCCAGCATTAGGGGGTTCCCAGTGGATGTTGCATCAGAGATGGGAACCCCCGAAATAACAGGGTGCTGGAGCGGGACTCGCAGGGACTCGCTGCGGGGGCTCTGAGCGGAAAAGCCTCGTTTCACCTGTAATGAACTATGAAAAATGAATAAATGCCTTTTATAGCAACTTGTCTCACAAAAACCCCTTCCTGCTCTATTTGTCTCGCTGCGTGCGCCCCATGGGATGCTGCCCTTGGGTTTTCTCCTGCTGTGTGAACACCGAGCTGGAGCTGAGCTCCTGTTTGGTTGCAGGGAGATTGAAGCCAGGTGGGCAGAGATGCAGGATTTCTGCACAAGGAGCGTTTTCAAGAGCAAATGCGAAGCAATCTGGTGATTACTGAGAATATTTTAAATAGAAGTGGATGTGTGAAGGAAATCCTCCAGTCTCGCTTCCCACTTGGACTGGCACAGGCTCCTGACTCGCTGCCAAGCACGATAGGACAGAATCACGCCTTTAAATACGAACAGAGGAGCGAGAAGTTGAAAAGCAGAATAAAGGGGCAGTCAACGTCCTATTGCCTGAGATGAGGGTGTTGTTGGCGACCCGATGGCAGAACCTGAGCACCAAGCGAACCGGCAGAATTGGCGCACACTGGTATCAGGTATTATCGCTGTTTTCAGAAGACCAGATGCCAAGCGCCACCTTCCCGCAGCGGAGTCACCGGGGCCGGCTGGAGCGTCCCCACCCGCTGCCACCCCACACATCCCGGGGTGCTCCGGGGCTCCTTTGTTCTAGGACAGACTTACTGTAGCTCTGCAAATGGGCTCTTAAAAAATAATGACGCTAATTCGCAGCGCTGAGCCCGCTACGCGGGGAGGTGCGACGCGCAGCACGGGGACTTCAAAGCGTGCAGCGGGATAAACAAGATGACAAGGAACCATGAAAGGCGCAACATGAAATGAGACTTAACGAGGGTTCAGAGTCATTACCTAGATCAAAGTTAGGCAGGACACAGGCAGATCTGGAACGGGGCGGCAGGAGCGGGGAGCACAGAGGTGCCCATGGGGGGCAGAGCCACCAGCACCGCGCTGGCTCCACCAGTAAATTACACCACAATTAAAGACCAAGAAACACCAGCAGGGATCTCCAGCACATACCGCTGTGTGCACCGGAGGGGAAGGAGGGCGGCGAAGGAGCAGGACAGCTGCTTTGAATATGCTGTAAATCAGTTCAAACCCCAGAAAGCAGCATCTCGGTGCACCTCGCCCTCCAAATTCATGATGGAAATTGCTGCATTTTGCAAGTCGCTATTGTTTTTATGAGTTACAGGGCACCGCTGGAGAAGGCTGAGCTATGAAAGGCTTCCCACCATGTTTTAGATTTTATTCTGGAACTTATTCCAATAACAAGAGAAAGGAAAATAAAACACGAACTTTAAAAATCCCCCAAGGTTATGCTCAGACTGCACCAAAAACCATTCCCAGAGCCCCGGTTCCCGTTCCAACTGGGAAAAGACAAGGAGCAATAAATCACGACCGCAAGGCAAACGGCAGCAATTAAAGTCCCCTCCGAGGCCGCCTGTCTCCAGCGCCGGCCGGACCGCGGCCGCTCGCCCATTGCCCAGCACCGGCACGGCCGCGCCATGTTTGCATTAATTAATTAGCTGACGATGCCGAAGCGCTCTGCCCAGCTCGGCGCTTGTCCCGGGCACAGGATCGGAGGTGGTGCCGGGTTTGGCGGCTCCCTGGGTGGCACCCGGGGACCGGGAGGGACCAAAGGGCTCCTGAGAGCTGAGAAACCTCCGTGCCAGCAGGACTGTGCCGCGCGGTGCCATCTCCCCGTGTTCCCATCGCCACTCCTCACCGCCTTGCCAAGAAACGAGCTTCTGTTCCATAGGACTAATCTTCAGTTTCATTAAGAGCGGCACTTCATTACTAAATTTTTAACCAGGGGAAGCTCCCTAGTCCATTACTGCCTTCCTCCCATGTTTATTAAAGCAATAACTTTGGTTCTAAAAGGGACACGTCTCCCTTGAGCTCTCTCACACCTCAGTGCCCTGATTAAAACAAATAAATTAGAGACTGAGCAGCTCTCTTGCTTCAGAGGAGCGTAAATTGGGCAGCTCGAGATCCTGCGCAAAGCCAGACCACGAAACGCTCCGAGATGGGTCTGCAGGCGATCGCAGGTGAGATGAGGAGGAAGGTGGAGCTGGAGCAGCTCCAGCTCCACACCCTGGGTGGAAATTCTGATTGCAATGTCGTTGTCGCCATCTGTCGCAGAGAAGGGCTCCGCAGGGCACCCTGCGGGAGGCTCGGCTCCCTGTGCCGCAGCCCATGGGAGCAGCTGCTCCCGCACCCCTCCCAGCTCGGCTCCTGCATCCTATAGGGAAACTGTTGCTTTAGCTACATTTGAAATCTTCTTGCTTTAATTTCACTTCATCAGCACAATGTAACCCATTTCAACAGGCGGCACGGGGGACGAGTCAGCCCGACTGTCTCGGGAGACCCCGGCTCCTCTCGCACCTCCTGCTGTCTTAGCAGAAAAAAACGGATCACAGAATCATTGAAGTTGGAAAAGACCCTTCAAATTATTGAACTTCATCATGCGGCCGCTCCACAGCCAATGTGGATGTGCTCTCTGCACCTTTAACCTGATCGCTCTTCCCATCTTCCAAGATTAACAAATTATTTAGAAAACACGTGTAACAAGGGCCCGCAAGGATTTCTCAGCGGTGCAGCGCTTAACGTGACCACTGTGCATCAAACTGCGCGGAAAGCATTCTGCACAACAACACCCTGTGTGTTTTGAGGGGTGCCAATCCATCACTGGCACAGCCCTTTACTTCTGCTTTATTTCTTAGTTCTAAAAAGCTGTGTCATTATTTATCGCTCCTATTTCAACATCGTGAAAGCTTAATGGAGGTTTTAAGGCCGGTGCTGCTCAGACGTACCAACGCAACCCTCGGCACGGCTGCCCTTTTATTACTTTCTATATCGTGCATAAATACTGACTGACATCATGGGAAATTCGTAAATCAGAGTCCTCGCAAAGGGGCTCAAAGCGCAGGAGTCCCAGCCGCTGCGCCAGGACAGACAGACGGACAGCAACGGGTCACCTCGGCCCCTGCGTTACCACGTCTGACGGACAGACAGACCAGGGATTTGTATGAATTCTTTCCTAATCTTAAGCTGCTAAATCATGCCCAAGTTCCCTCTTCTATTTGTTTCTACAGACGCAGTCAAGTGCTGATGAGATGAAGATTTAATGTCGAGCAAGAGGGAACAACTGGCTGGAATCAAAACACTCATCAGAGCGCAAGATTGAGGGGGAACACACAGGAGAAAATGAGTCCCATTGGAAATGCAGATGCCGGTTGCTTCCTGGAGCAGATGAGGGGCCCCCAGCACAGCCCGTGGGGCACAGACCCCAGAGCTGGGGGCCACCAAACCCACCTTGCTGCTCCCTGGGCTTTTCTGCTTTTATTTTTTGCACAATTCAGGCTACAAGTCTGGAAAAATGGCATTCGGTGTTTGGCCTGTTCTGGTAGTTTTACACAAAACTGTATTTTTGCTGAGATTCCTATATGCATTTGTATATATGTGTTATACACATCCACACGTGCACCCCAGCCTCACCCAGGCCAGCAGCGATCGCTGCCGCCTCATCCATAAACATCACACATACATAATACATACCTGCCTTTGTTGGCCGAGAGATGGGACCGGACCTGGGTTATCTTTCTGTTTCCATGGTAATAAAAGTAGCTTCTGATAATGGTGATTTCCTAAGTGCAGGGAGGCTGGGGCGTTTCAGAGGCGTCACAGCACAGACTTCAAATGGTCGGCGCCGCGCGGGGTCGTTCTGGCTCGGGCTGTTAATTGTGGGGGTGCAGCAGGTTTCGGGTACAGAGAGGATGCGGGGCTGAGGTTCCTCTGGTTATCGTCAGCTTATTCCCAGTAAGTCTGTTGAAGCGTCACGAGTGATCTGCGGGATTGTGCTCAGTCCCCAATGTCCCCCGTCCCCAGTGTCCCCAATGTTCCCAGTGTCCCCTCTCCCCAATGTCCCCTTGTCCCCTGTGTCCCCTGTCCCCAGTGTCCCCTGTCACCAATGTCCCCAGTGTCCCCTGTGCCCAGTGTCCCCAGCATCTCTCTGGTAAAAGTTTTCACTCTCTGGTAAAAGCTCTAACAATTCATTGCTCTATGTGGCACCTTTACAATTATTTATTCCTGAATATCTCACTGTGAAACTAAAATTAAAATATCCCCATAGACTAAGGCAGAAACCTTTGCAGAAACCTGACAGGATTCTCCTCCAGTCACAAGTCCCCAGGGTAAAATAAATTACAGAAGAAAATGTTTCAAAATAACTGCTCCCAATTAAAACTTCACTGGGGTTTACGCTCCACAAGTGCTCCTTTTCATCATGGTAAGCAGAAAAATGACACGGGCGCTGCCAATGGAAATGAGTCAGTGAATCAAGTGATTTATTCACTTTGCCTGTTTAAAACATGGGCTGTGAGGACACGGCCCCTCGTCCCCTTTGCACACAACTGCACTAACACAGGCACATGCTCTTCCTGCAAAATCACCCCATGCATGGGATGGTTTGGACATGCAGACATGCATGGGATGCACGGACATACAGGCATGCATGGGATGCACGGACATGCAGACGTGCATGGGATGCACGGACATACAGACATACATGGGATGCACGGACATGCAGATGTGCATGGGATGCACGGACATACAGACAGGCAGGGGATGCACAGACATGCAGACAGGCAGGGGATGCACGGACAAGCAGACGTGCATGGGATGCACGGACATGCAGACAGGCAGGGGATGCACGGACACATGGGAGAGGACCCGCAGGCATCACGATTCCCTTGCATTTTTAAATTAATATCAATAAAAGACACATTAGAATTGCAGAAATCATGGAAATGTCAAACATCTCTCACCCGCCTTGGTAAGAACTTTGTTAAGTACCAAATGCAAATGTGCAGCTGGTGCCTTTGACATTTTGGTTCCTTTGCTGGCACCGGCTAATCAATTCCGTTTCTAATTTTAATTTTATCAGCAGCAAATCTGTTAGATTTTTAAGGCTCTGATGCAGGCCAATTAATTTCTAATCAAATTACCTACGTTCTGATAGGTTTTGCCTGCGCGCTCAGCAGCGCCGTGAATCGCAGCCCCGGCTCTGCAGCCGCGACCTCGCACTGCAAATACAGTTCTCAGTGCCGGCTGATTTGCTGTTTAGATGTTAGTTTTAAAAAGCGTTGGGCCACGTACACAAAGGGTCTGTATTTACTGCCATTTTCATTTTTTAAGCTTTTTATTTTTGCCTGCAAATCTTTTGGATGAAGGGCGTTATTAGCGCGGCAATTAACCAACCCGGCTATCAAACTGTGCAATGCAGCATTAAATAAATCTCGGAACTGATCGCTTTCCAATTTTGAACAGATATATATGTGTCCATGTGTGCATGTATATATATATATATATATATGCGGAAATATCTGCCTATGTGTGTCTGCTTGATTGTCAAGTGGGAATGAATCACAGCTAAAAGCTTGATTTTGCTTAAAGATACCGTTAAAAGAAACACTCTTAAATATCAACGTTAGCACTGGCAAGAAGCATTTCCTAGAATAACCCATTTAAAGAAGGGGTGGCCGGGCCAGGGCTCCCGCGCGGGTCACACGCGTGTCCCCAGGGACCCTGCCCTGGGCTGACACTTGTCACTGGGGCTGCATTTGGGTGAGACAGGGATCCCAGAAATTGGTCCGAGAGCGGCCCGGGCAGGAGAGCTGGTACTAATGGGGACAGACACCGGCTCTGCGCGGGCACATCAGCCTTTCACCGGCTCTAAGCGCCCGTCAAACCCAATCCCGTCTCTCCCCTGACAGTTCTGCACCGCCAGCCACACTCACTTAGCAGAATCGACTTTGAAACGTGCTAATGACAAAAACTACATTTTCCCCCTTATAAATAAATAAGGTAAAGAAGGTTTTGCAAGGCATTTTTGCCTCTTTTATGAGCTGTCCTGTTCATGGGCTTCCTCCTCCCTGCAGCCACGGATGGGGCGCAAGGACGGGGAAACCCGTCTCCAGCTCCCGCTCCGCAGCACCGGAGCCGAGATGTCTCAGTCCCGCATCCCGACGCGATGTTGCTGCGCAACCCCAGCAGCCGCGGGACCACAACCTGCGCAAACGCAGCTTCTCCGTGAAGCTGGTTCCTCCTCCCGGGACGGCAGCTGCTGCTCGAGCGAGCCCGGAGCTGGTTTTGCCTCATCGATCTGTCCTGGTGGGCCTTCCATGCATTTCTTATTATTCTGCCTGACATCTGTTCACAATTTGTTTCTAACTCCTCACTCCGCTCCTCCGTGGCTGACTTGGGCCGTAGAGCCGAGGCCAACCCCTCGTGCAGATCTCAGGTACGTGCGGCTCGCTGGGGAACCTCCCGCTGCGCCCACCCCGTGCCCAGCGCGGGAGCAGCCGTTTGCTCCTCTGGGGAGTCCAGGTTGGTGGGACGGGGTGACAGTGGGTGCCCAGGGCAGCCTGGCACCCACCACCCACCCTGGACCGCCGGGAGCTGCTGCATGGCTTGCCAGGGGCGCCTGCATTTCCGTGGGCAGCTCAATAACCCGTAACAGCAGCTTTTTCAAGGACAAAGTTGTTGGACGTACGCGGGTACGAGTGAGAGCCAAACGCTGCCCCAAGTCTGCAAGATGCTTTGGATCCTCTGGAACAAAAGGGATATAAACTAATGGGTGGATGCCAGCTGGTAATGGTAAGCAGATGGCAGGAAGACTGCTGAGAGATGACTGGTTTATTTACTTGCTTATTCATTTACAGACTGTATTTTGGGTAAAGAAAATTCACCTGACTTTGTACCACCCAGTGACACTCAGAACAGGGGTGGGCACGGCTCCCTGCGCCTCTCCCCGCTCGCTCCTATTCATCTGCTGTTCACAAGGGCTGGAGGACGGGGATCAGGTCCTTCCAGTCTTCTGCACAGTTCTGCAAAGCTGGGCCTAATCCTGGAGCGGGGCTGAGACGGGTGAGCTAACAAGGAGCACAGCACAGACGGACAGAAACGCGCTCTGCGAGGGGCCGCTCGCCTGCCCGGGCAGGAGCAGCTCTGCTACGCCTTTCCTACATATGCTTATCTACTCGGTTCTCAGAAATCGAGAATCCCACATCCTCTCCAGCAAACGGTTCTCATGCTCATTGTCCTTAAAGCTGAAAATCTCTTTCATTACAAGTGTTTGCAGTGGGGACTTGCAGGATCCTGCTCTCTCCCAGCTCCGGGCCCCACTCTGCTTGTGCCCACACGTGAGATGCTTCAGCCTCATTCTGCAATAACTCCTCTATGCCCCGAAAACATCTCCAATGTGGGAAACCCTCCCTCCCCCAGACGTTTCAATCCTCACCTCCCAGGCCGGAGTCTTCCTAACCCAGCAGGACAGCACTGTGAGCCCAGACACAATAAATCCCAGGCGAAGCACAGGTGCTCTCAATTAGCAATTAGCACCCCCAGCACCTCCGAAAGGGCTCAGAGCTGCCGGCCAGAGGGACCCGCCCTCCAGAAGAGCCTCTTTTGGGTAAAACCTTCATAGCGCACAGAGCTGGTGCTGCAGCACGAGTTCCTGACCTCGCTACAACTCACTCCCACAGAGCTGCTGTCTCAGTGGCAGCAACGCTTTTGCCTTTCAACTTGAATTTAATTACAAAATAATTAACTGGGCAAAAATTCAGGGGTCATTTGGCACATGCGCCTGTCATACGCTACTGTAAGAGCTTCCTTTTGTCACTCCGCTGCCTTTTGCTGGCTGTGCTGAGAAGTCATGGAGCTCCACGTCCCCTCCCCTTCCCGTGACAGTGCTCATGTCACTGGGTAAAACCACCTGAGGGCTCATCAGCCACCTTCAGCCTCGGCGACATGATGCCTCGGTCGCTCTGTTTAGCGGTGGGATAAGGCAGAAGGGGCAGATCCAGCACCCTGGGCTGCCCCGGCCCTCCTGGAGCACATGGGCGATGCTGGTGGGTTTGGGTTCCAGCGTCAGGGAGGAGGCACCACGTACACCCCGCTCGGCAGGGAACGGCCGGAGCGTGCTCACCATTGTGCCAGCCCAGCTTCATTTGCCCTGTTGCTAATTGAGCTCTTCTTCCTCTCTCTTGTGTTTGCTGTTAGTAATTAGCATTAATAATCCGCCTCCCCTCCAAAGGGAATATGACACAAGTCCTCCCGCGAGAGCACGCCGCCTCCACGCTGCTCCAGTCCCACAGAGCCAAGGCAGCCCCCGCACCCTGACACCCCCACATCCCTGCACACCCACATCCCCGCAACCTGACACCCCCACATCCCTGCACACCACATCCCCGCATCCTGACACCCTCACATCCCTGCATCCTGACACCCTCACATCCCTGCATCCTGACACCCCCACATCCTTGCACACCCGCATCCTGACACCCCCACATCCTTGCACACCCGCATCCTGACACCCCCACATCCCTGCACACCCGCATCCTGACACCCCCACATCCTTGCACACCCGCATCCCTGCATCCCCACATCATCCCCCAGCTGCTGTTTCGGGGTGCAAAGCGGAGGCACCACAGGAGGGTGGTGGGAACCCACCTCCTCCCCTTGGCCTCCCCAGGGGCGGGCAGGGAGCGCCCAGGAACTCCAGAAAAGGATTTGGGGAGCCAGGAGAGGCGGAATTCGGCAGGGAGGCCGCACAGGGACGGCTGAGCCCTCGGCCGGGCCGTGCCAAGCGCCCTGCGATGCGCGCGCTGACCCCTCAGCCCAGAGAGACAGCCGCTCCGCACCCTGCCTTCGCTGTGCGCTTTTCCCCTTCTTGATGAAAAGTTCTGTTCTGATTGAACTAATTACGCTGATTGAATTTCCTCCCCCTCTCTGTCTCTGAGTGTGAAAGGTTTCCTTAATTTGACGGGGGTAATTGTTATGCACACACTGTCAGATGTTAATGCAATTCTGTGATTGACAGGTAATCAGCACATCAGTTGTACAAAAAGAGTGAATAAGTCTGTAATTTTATTTCCCCTGATTCCACTGTGTGGGATGGCAGGAAAATCTAAATTAGCAATCAGGGAAGGCAATCCTGCTGCAGAGCTGCTGCCAGCCGGCGGACGGCGGGGCTGGGACTGCAGGGTCCCACTCGGGCTCCGGGGGACGGAGCCCCGTGCAGGGCTCAGATCTGCTCCCACCAGCACCCACACCCACCCACGCTCCCGTGCAGCACCCACGGCTTCAGCGGCTTGGAACGCGCTTCTGCAGAGAGAGGCAGAACATCCCCAGCAACCTCACAGTTCTGACACCCCAAAGTCCCCCCAAGAAACGTGTGGGTGATGTGGAGCCTTGTGGGCTTTGCTAAGCTGGAGGATAAGGGGTGTGAGGATGCACGGGCCGTCCCCAGGGCGAGCACACGCTGCCGCAGCTGCCTCCAGGGACACAGGGTGCTGGGAGAACCGCTGGCGGGGCTCCGGGTGTCCCACGGCGGGGGGAGCGAAGGGATTAGGCTGGAGGTTTGTGCTGCGCACCTTCTGTTGGGGCTGGCGGAGCGACGGGAAGAGCCAGACGGATGCTCCATGGCAGTGACGGCGTCTGCCCATCTCATGTGCTGCTCGTCAGCTGCTGACGAGCCCCAGACAGGCAGGAGGAAGGAATGCCAAAACACGCACTTCTCCAGAACACTTTCTGAGGTTTCTTATAGCCTTGCTTTCCTTTCTTTAGTAAGACCTGATGTAATTTTTTGCTCATCTCCTAGCTTGGATCCCAGGCACAGCGCTCTGTCTGCACAGCAGCAGCGGCTCGAAGCGCAGAGCAGCAACACGGGTACCAGAGCGATGCGCTGCAGGAGCTGGAGCGGCTGACGGCAGAGACCAGGGGACGTGGAGATGCCAAATGACACCACGAGCAGCATCCTCCGAGCGCCTGCATTAACATCACAAAGGGTCAAATCCCACGTATGAAGAGCTGGGACTGAATAGCTAGATTTACCATTAGCAAGATTTATCTGAACTATTTAAAAATCCTTAGTAAGATTTATCTGAAATATTTAAAAATCCCTTTTGGAAGGATTTTAGTCTGGAGCGAGGCTGGTTCTCTTCCCCAGAGCACGCATCAAATAGGCTATTCAAGGCAAAAACTCCGTGCTGATTGGGATGCACAGCACTGCCCTGCGCTTCAATAGGATTGAGCGGGGTGTAAGCCAGTGAAGAGCTCTGCCCATAACGGAGATGATACAGGAGGCTCAAGGAGCTTAGTGGTTCTTAGGGAAAGAAACAGGGTGTGAGAGGAGATTAGAGCAGGACCTCACTGTAGTCAATAAATTCCAAGGAAGAGAAGAGACCGCTATGCTGGCAGAGCTCCCCTCCTACTGTAGAACACATAAAACACCATCTCCAGCTAAAAGGATGTTTGACATTGGAGAAAATTAGACAGATATTTTGTTATCCAGTGTAAGTCACATGCAAAATGAACTACAAAGGGCAGCAGCAGGAGCAGCTGGTAAAGACAGATTAGAAATCAGATTTAGACAAGCATCTTCTGGCAAAAAAGATGCTTAGGATTAGGCTGCTAATTTGTAATGGCAGATGGGGACAGGGCTTTGTTGTGCAAAGGGGCTGCAGGGAGCACCGGGACGTGCCGGAGGGAAACACGGGGGCACCCAGCAGCTCCCCCTCCCGCGGGGCAAACGGCCGCTCGCACAACAGCCCAGCGCTGCTCACAATACCAAACCCAGCACACCAACCTCAGCTTCTTTAGAGCCTGGGATGAAAGATTAAACAGTGACTAAGCCCAGCTCTGGAGGGTGCAGAGGGCCTGGCCGCGGGGCTGGAGGCAGCGTAAATCCTCGGGAGCTCAGAGACCCACGTGGCATCTCTTCCCCTCTCTGAAGGCAATTTCCACTTAGCACAGTCTTAATTTGTTTGGTTTTTTTTAATGACATGAATCAGGAATTTTTCGCTGATCTGTGCTTGAAATGCTCTGAAATATTTGTGAATTGATGGGGGTCAGGACAGATTAAACAAACTGCCTCTGAACCCCTGGTTTCTGCCTCTGCGGGCAGCAGCAGTCCCAGGCTGGGGGTGCTTTATCCCATTGCAGCCGTGGGGGCCGCACAGGGTCCCACCTGGGGGTCTCCCTGCAGCCGGTACCGCTGTGTCCACATACGATGCCGAGGGGCTCAGCGTTTGTGGATCTGCAGCATCCGGAGCAGACGTGCTCAGCTCACCCCTCAGACGTGTCCTTTCCACCGCGAACACCAGGAGCAACACGTTACAACCAAAGTCAACGCGAATAATAAACAACAGCGGAGGGGAGGCACCAGCTGAAGCGCGCGGCGCCCGCGGAGCTGCCGGCAGCGGCGCGGGGACTGTAGGTGGCAATCGCATCTTGCGAGCGGGAGGGAGCCGGGAGCAGCGAGATGGGAAGGGGTTCCACGCCAGGGAAGCCCCCAGCCCACCGCTCGCACGGCCCCAGGGCAGCGGCTCCCTGTGCCCACTTCTATAAGCTCGCTGTGCTCTAACAAAGAGACTGAATAATTTATAGACAGGAATCATTTCCCTCCTGGATGCTGAGTCCCTGCAAACGCAGTTTTCCAGCTGCAGGCTGCGTCCCGGGCAGGAGCCGCTCCCAGCCGGGGCTGCCCACAAACGGCACCGGTGCCCTCGTGCAGGCGGATTGTTTCCTCTGAAATAGTTTGGACCCTGAATTCTCCATCCCTCTTTTCTTCTCTTAAACAACAACTGACATGGAACCTAAAGGGCAAAGCAAACGCCCAAGCCTCTGTATCTCTGAGCTGGAGGAAGCTGCTAAGGAACATACTGGGTTGAAAAAGCGCCAAGGGAAAATCTCCCGAGTGACAGCAGCGCCGAGGTCCGGGCGAGACTGAGACAGAACTGCAGGGACCGGAGCCAAAGCAAGTGGGACTGGCCCGGTTAGAGGCGTTTGGGCAATAAAAACCTGTGTCCCAGGGCAGGTTTTAATAATAATTGACCAGTGAGCAGCAAAGAATGGGAAGCTGGTCGGTGACAGTCACCGGTGGGATGGATCCTGCTGCTCGCGCTGCTCCAGCTCCGCACGCCCAGCGAGAAGCAGCCGTGGCAGGGCAGGCGTTGAGCCCTTTCCTGGTGTGATTTAATAGCATCCCAGCCCTTCAGCACATGATAAAAGCCTCAAGTGAGCATCAAGTGTCGTCCGGTTCATCTTCCTGCCCGGTGGGCCCGTGGTGCCGGCTGCGGCGGCTCCGACCGTCCCTCCCACCGGGAATTCTGGGTCAGAACCCACAGAAAACGGAGCTGCCGAAAACGGAAATTCCTGGAAGCTGTCCCCTTTCTTCAAAATATTTAGAAATTTTGTCGAAAAAAAAGGCTGACAACACCCAAACTGACTCTTTTGGACCGGCTTCTCTCTCTCCGCAGTTTGCAGCCAACGTTTTTCAGTGGGTTTTGGCAGAAAATCTTTGGGTTTTGACAGTTGTTCTTTTCTCAACGACAAGCTGACATCTTCCACTACATTTTTTTTTTTTTTTTAGAATACTTCTGAGTTTTGCTTGTTGGAATTTGACTCAAGAAACTGATTTTCACAAACCCTTTGATAATACAAGGGAAATGATCAGCAGGCCCAGGGCAATGGGATGCGGCGGGTTGCTGGAGCCAGCAGGAGGTGGGGAAGGGGGGACAGCACGACCTGCGCTGTCACATCAGCCAGCAGAACCACATCTACCCGTCCTATTCCTTCTCTGGTTCAGCTGGACACGAGCAAAGCGCCCGCGTTTGTCCCCCCGCCAGCAGGAGGACGAGTCCCAGGCAGAGGGACTCAGCTGTCACACGTACGAACCACCAGTATTAATGTTGCCCTGACACAGACTTTTACAATTTATTATATGCAGATGGACGCTGGGAATGCAGTTGTTTTAATTACAGTGAAATGCCAGGCAAGATTGGTTATGCAAGTCAATAAATCACCCGACTGCACTGATTAAACAGGAGTAATATTTTGAATAAGTGACTGTCTCAGAAATGATCATTACTATAGTTCGCTATCATTCTCCTCCACGTGTATATTGCAAACAAAATTAAATGAAGATGTCGAGTTGCAACAGAGACTAGACACTGATTAAAAGAGAGCCCCTCGGTCCTTTTTCCCCTTCCTGAAAGGTGAGACCTGGGAGCCCATCGGCTCCATGGGCTCCGCACTCACCTGCGGCTGCAAAACAAGGAGACAGATGGAAGGAGATTAGGGAGAAGATTCATATTAGGCAGAAAAGAGATGGATGTCCTTATGTGTGTACAACTAGTTAAAACATTGATCGTTAGTAAGGGATTCGTGGGCCTGATGAAGAGTGCGGCAGGATGGCGAGGGTGAAGGTTAAACCAGCTCCCACCAGTGTAGAGCAAAGAAATGACGCTCTGGAAAGCACGGGCGGACCTGACGGCCAGACGTGGCTTTGCAGACGCATTTATCCACAGGACAGGCTCGTTTAAGCTCGGCTGGTGCAGGATGCAGCATCTTTAAAAACCGAAGTGGCACGTTAAATGATTCTGCGAGTGCCCGGCAGCGCGGGGGGACCCTCGGAGGGACGCTGGGAACAGGCAGCTCATAAATGCACTTGCAGCCCTTTCCAGCAGGAGCTGCAGCAGGACAGGGACACAGGGACACTCGTCCCCGTGTCACCTGGGGCTGGACACGGCCTGGAACCTGCTGAGGGTCAGTCCAGGCCGGGCAGAGCCCACCGCTGTCCTTGTCACCGCCGGGACCCGCTCACGGGGGAGGCTGCTGAGATCCTTTTTGTACTACACGCTAATTAATAGACTTTGGCTTACAGACCCTTGTTCTCTTCTTAATTGGCTTTTGGGGCTTATTCCTGCTTATGTTAATCTCTTCAGGAAAAGCTGTTTTCTAGCCCATTTACACCGAAGCAGTGTTTGGCAAAGCAAGGTGTGTTCAGAGCATCTCAGCAGCCGGGGAAACATGGCGTGTCCTGGCACACGGGTGGTGAGGCCGCGGCAGAGCTGCCGGACCCGCCACCACCACGGCAGAGCCACCGGACCCGCCACCACCACGGCAGAGCCGCCGGACCCGCCACCACCACGGCAGAGCTGCCGGACCCACCACCACCACGGCAGAGCCGCCGGACCCGCCACCACCACGGCAGAGCCACCGGACCCGCCACCACCACGGCAGAGCCACCGCAGCCACCACCACGGCAGAGCCGCCGGACCCACCACCACCACGGCAGAGCCGCCGGACCCGCTGCCACCACGGCAGAGCCACCGGACCCGCCACCACCACGGCAGAGCCACCGCAGCCACCATCACCGCCGGCCGGGGGTCGGGATGCGATGGCACATTCGCTGCGCCGAGAGAGCCCGGGGCTGCAGCTCTGCAATGGTTAAACCTCAGATATTGCCTTTCTGCCCAGTGAACCAAGTGATAGGATTGCAGTTAATGGTAATTTGAACATGTTTGGTCAACTAGAAATACATAACTAGATTGAAACATGAAAATGCCCTATGAATTTATACAACTGATGCATTTGAACGCAGTCAGCTGTTAACTTCATTGCAAGAAGGATGGTAGGAATAATCTTCAACAGCCTACACATTTTTAATCGAACCCTTGCAAACAGGAATAATGTATCAAAGGTACCTAACGCATCTGCCTCACACCTACGTACGGCATCAGCGCTCAGATATTCGCAAGCCGCAGTGTTCAGGACCAGATATAAGAGGTTTTCAGCTACAGAAGATCTGTCTCCCCTGACCTTGCTGCTTTCATTGCCGCGCTCTCCCGGCGCACGGCTGGGCTCTGGTCTCCTTCCTCCCGCCCACGCCGGGGACCTCACTCTGCAGTTGCCCTTTGAGCGGCACAGTGGCCACGGGGCCACCCCGCCACGTCGAGAACGCTCTGCAGGGGCCACGGCCACGCGCAACAGAGGATCCCAAACCTCCTCCCCACTCGGAGCTACAAGAGAACCCGGCCAGGGTCTAAAAAACACATCAGAGAAATATAAACCACGGCTGCCTATTCCCTAGCATCCAGGAAAGGACATGGGAGCAGGTCTAGCTGGGATCCCCCCAAAAGAATTCAATCTGTTCATGGTGTGGGTACCCAAACCTGCCACCCCATCCCACTGGGGGTCTCTTGTTCTCCTGCTCTTTTCCTGCCACTCGTTGCATTCCTTGAGAGGGAGACTCAGCTCTTGTCTGTCTGTACAGCCCTCCCAGGTGGGTCCGTCTGTCCAGCCGTCCCGGGCGGGTCTGTCTCAGCCCACACTGGGCTCCGTGTCCTTCGCTCATGAGCTCGAAAGGCTGGAGCCCAGAGAATTGCCAATAAACGCTCCAGTTTTCCTTATTTAGACTTCACCATTTTCTCCGCTCATCTTGTTAAAGGATGTAATTTATGTTGTGTGTGTCCATTTACGAGCCATTATATCCTAAATGAAAGAAGAGACGAAACATATTCTCTATTTAAAGCTTCCAAAATAGGCCTGATTAATACGTCCAATTGATTGTTCAGCTGTTCTACTTGCTAATCTGCAAAAACTAATTAGGCAAGTGGGAAACCAAAATACTGGGTCATTTCCATCGTGTGCTAATGAATGTTCTTCAGTTTAGCAAATGTTTTGTTTCTACCATGGAAAAAGAATAACATTGGAGATGGATCTGGCTGCCATATGGAGGAAGCTGTGCTACCAGTTAGATCCATAATTGATAAATCTGAATAGACTGGTCTGCAAAAAAGTCTGTATTGAGTCGCTAGGATGCCCGAGTTGTGGGGCAGACTGCAAACTCGCTTTCTGGGTTGAAGTTGTTCAAGAAAGGTGCTGCTTTAACCACATTCTCAAGCTAATGGCGTTTCTTTCCCTCTCAAATCACCACCCCAGCTAGTAATGGTTTATTGCCCCAAGGATGCCTTCCTGAAAGTGTCCTACAGGGGCCTCAGATGTCCTGGAAAGATCCTCTTCTTCCCTACCAGAATTATTTCAGAGATTGTTTCCTTCAACTTTCCATTTGCACTTTGCTGCTGAATAAGGGCATTTGCTCTTGGTGCTTCTATTTTGGAGCCTCCACAAATCACATCCTTAATTGTCCCAATTGCTAATGAGGCTGGTGGGACCTGCATGATCTCAGGCCTTCGCTACCTTAAAACAGGCACCTAAAACCACAGACGCTAAACACTGACGACTCTGAGTCAGAATGAGAAGGCGGAGAAGGAGAACCGGCGCAGGAGGCGGCAGGAGCCGTCTGCAGCCCAGCGGCACCGAGCAGCCCAGCGCTCAGCTCCCAGTTCCATTAAGCCACGGAGAGCTGGTTGAGATGCAAATGTATGCGCTTGGTAAACAAGCCTCTTTACTGCGGGTTAAAAGCCAGTTTCTGGAATCACATTCAGAGGAGACAATTAAAGCAGCTCCCGGGCTGCGTCCTGCGGCAGCTCCGCGGGCATGGAGAGCCCTTCTCGGTCAGCTCCATCCTCCGTGTTTGATCTGGAACCTACTCAATGAATAGCTAATGCCAGCGCTCTCCGTACCCGGGACTCCTTAAAACTGAATAACTGATTCCATTAAAAGGGCATTAGCTCTGTACGCTCATAATTAATCTCCTCGAGAGAACTAATAGTTCAAAAGATTTGTGCGGAGCAAGGACGTTTTACATCACACAGCCCGTTTTTCCTAATTGATTAATTTAAAGCGATCTCTTGAGCAGTTTTGCGGCACAGAACCTTTTCACCCCACACACAGGGAGAATAAATAGCTATCAGCTCGCAACCAGCCCGGGCTCCTCGTGTCCTGGCAGAGCGGAGCAGCGGCACAGCGTGCGTGCAGTTGCGAAAAGGCTGCCCGGGACCATTCGGAGCAGCTGCCGCCTCCTCCCATTCTGTAGCTCTGTTCCATCTCCTGCAGCGTCTCAAAGCACGGAGAGCACTCAACATACCCTCGCTGCCAACCTTTGCCCTTTCAAAGTGTGTCTTGGAGAGCAAAAGCTCTTTGCTCGCAGACACAAGCAGCCAGGCACTGAGCTGGGGCTGTGCGAGGAGGCGGCGAAGGTGGCAGCTCCAGCCTGTTTGACCCTCTGCACACCCTCCTGCAACATTTGCTCCTTTGTGTTTCCCTTCAAGATGTTTTCAATGAGCATCTTGTCCCTTCTGCACTGCCAAGTCACTGAAGGCGCTGACACAGTCGACAGCCTGCAGCTGCCTGTGAGACCCACATCTCGGGATGGGTACCGCAGGGATGCCGGGTACCACAGGGATGCTGGGTACCACAGGGATGCTGCACACCTGCTGCAGGGACGCTGGGTACCGCAGGGATGCTGGGTACCACAGGGATGCTGCACACCTGCTGCAGGGACGCTGGGTACCGCAGGGATGCTGGACACCCGCTGCAGGGATGAAGAGTACTGCAGGGATGCTGGATACCACAGGGATGCAGGGTAACAGCACGCCTGCTGCAGGGATGCAGGGCACCGCAGGGATGCTGGGCACCACAGGGATGTTGGATACCACAGGGATGCAGGGTACCAGCACGCCTGCTGCAGGGATGCAGGGTACCGCAGGGATGCTGAGCACCGCAGGGATGCAGCACGCCTGCTGCAGGGATGCTGCAGGGATTTCTGCTGCGTGGTCAGTGCTTGCTCTCATTTTCTGCCTGGGTTTCGCATCAGTGAACTCGGCGCTGCCTCCATCCCAGCATTTACCAACGGTGTGATGAGCGAAGCGCAGCAAGCAGCCAGTTTTCCGGGGGGTCCCACCGCTGGGGATGCCGGCAGAGCGGGCTGAGTGCCCCTGTGTCCCAGGAGAGCCCCGTGCGTCTCTCGGGACGCCTCTGCCTGCAGGTCCCGGCTCTCCCCAGCACCGGCAGCCGGCACAGAGCTGGCACAACGGCCCCGGAGAGGAGGACTCCGGCCTCCTCGCAGCGCTCTGACGGGAAGGCACTGACGTTACCTGAGCTGCCACAGGAAACATCACCCACGGGAGAAGCCGGAGCAGAGGGCATTCCTCCCAACGCTGCGCTGCTCGGGAGAAGCGCCCGTTCATCAAATGCCATCTTGCTGCGCTTCCCGCTTGGGGAGAAAACTCACTGTGAACGCAGAGCTCTGTGTAGCTGATTATATCAATTACTTTTCAAAACATGATTTTGATCCCAATGCCGCTTCACTGGATCAGTAAATAGAAAGTGCTCTCGGAGAAAAATGGCCTTTTTTTAGAACTGGCAAAATGCTATTGCTACTGATGAACGAAACCACCCAGAGAGCGCGATATAGCACATATGATACATAACTAATCACAAGTATCATCTGCTAAATTGAAAACCGTGATGTTTGCTGCTAGAACCAAACACTAACGTGGCGTTCCGCCGCAGGCGCGACCCCGGGGGTGCTCACCAGGCTGTTTAAGTTATTTGATTAACTTCTTATAATCGGAATTAAGAAATGAGTCGTTTTACTGAAATGTGAAGCTCCAGGACAGGTGCAAGCGGTGGCGGAGCCGCGGTGGCGGGCGCTGGACACGGCGCGGGGGCCTGGACGTGACCTGGGCTGGGCGGTGGTTTGGGTGACGGGTCCCATGGGGACCCAGGGACACAGACGGGTGCAGGGGACACAGAGGTACAGGAAACCTCCTTTCTCACATGTAAAGGGCATTTCAGATGAAACCAAACTGACATGACACTGAGAATCAGCCCCGGGCGGAACAGGTGCGTGCTGGGTTACAAACACCTTATTTACAGCAGTGCCTGGAAGGCCGGACAGTCTTTAATAGCTGCTCCAAATGCTACATAATGATCTCCTGTTATTTAATTCTCCAAGAGGTTTGATAGCTTTCCATAAGTCAAGGTTTATTTGCCTTCCCTTGAATGTCACGCATAATTCTTGTGGAAATGTTTATTTGCCTAATGCAAGTTTTAATGTCCAGGTTATTTATTCCTTCTATTTGTCAGCTATAAAGAAAGCTACCTTTAGTCTCAAGCCTGATTACTTAAAGTAATACAGTGGCTCAGGCTCTTTCATCTTCTCAGTGTGACTGAAACGCATTTACAGCTGAATGGCTTATAAAAAAATATCTAATTTTTAAAAGTATACCACATTTTAATACACTTTGCATTACCCATAAGTAACCCGCAAGCTAAAGCCCCATCGGAAATATCTATTTTGTTAACTATGAGGATTAACCAATAAAGGGCACATTTATGGGGAAACGCGGAATGAAGGAATTACCGGCTTTTTGGTGCTGCTGGTTTTGTGCCAAGTCCCCAGGAGGCCTCACCCACCACCCCTGCAGACAGACGTACGGACACCCAGTGGTCGCAGGTTCATGCCGAGCTGCACGCTGCTCAGCACCCCAACCATCTCCCCACACCCCAACCATCTCCATTCCCCCACACCCCACGAGGCTCATCGGCCTCAAAACCCAGAGCTGGAAACATTCAATGAAATAAAATAAATCCTGCTAGAAGAAATTACTGCACGTCAAAAATAATTCTTTGCCCCCGGACTTTCTGCTCCCACTGACAATGAATCATCTCTCGGCATTAAGCAGCCGCAGCTTTGTTATTAAAAATCAATACTATTAAAACACACCTAAAACTTGACTAAATGCAATTATGGCACATCAAAGAGTATTACAGCTCAAGGGGTTTTAAGGACGGCGCGGGGAGGATCTGGAATCCCAGGGCTCCCTGCACCTGGGTGGAGGGAGAAGCCACTTTGGCACCATGGGACCGGCTGGCAGATGGTCAGTGATGCTCGGTGACAATGTCTGGGGGCGACCAGGGGGGTGACAGGGCCACCGTGAGCCAAAGAACCATCCAGCACAGGGCCCAGCCCCTCCGCTTAATTTAGACGTCTAACGCTGCAGAATTAACTCGGTGCAAAATAGCAATTAGCATAACAATCCTTCCTGCAATTAAGTAAAAAGGGGCTCTGTGCTGGAGGAAATTATAGAGTGAGATCTTCTCCCGCTGTCGCCTGCGAGCGCTGGGCTGCGCCACGGCCCTTCCATTGCTGCACAGGACAGAGGCTGTTCTGGGCTGGGGACACATCCTGCTGTCGGGGACCTTATTTTGATGTGTCACTTGTGCACGCATTAAACACACAGCTTTGTGCACAGTGTGAGAGTGAATGAGACTCTGCGAGCGAGCTGTCACCTGCTCCGAGAGGTGTGAAAAAATTATGAGCTGCATTGTACTGGAAACTACAAATAGTGCTTACTCCCAGGAATAAACACATACATTTGGGCTATGAAGTCAAAATTAAGCTGTATACAGAATGTAGATTTATTTGGCGGGTTTGCGAGGAATTGGCATATTATAGAGTTTCACCCATGGAAATCAAGGCTCCTGCCTATCATTCATAAAAATAATCGCATCTATTACCCTGCTCCTCCCACGGCTCCAGGTATCGGTACATCTAACCCTGTCCGCCCCTTACAGAGTGACTGTAAAA
This sequence comes from Streptopelia decaocto, assembly GCF_964273445.1. Classification (NCBI taxonomy): domain Eukaryota; kingdom Metazoa; phylum Chordata; class Aves; order Columbiformes; family Columbidae; genus Streptopelia; species Streptopelia decaocto. The sequence goes on along the minus strand of NC_138678.1, from coordinate 3,680,613 downwards.
GCCTGGAGGGCACAGCCACCAAACGGGGACACAGCCACCAATGGGACCTCAGCCCCGCTGGCCCAGGGGCTCGGCCACCGGCCCCTTTCACCCCCAGCCGGGCGCCAGCGTGTTGGGATGACGCCCCTGCGATGGTTTCCATGGTTTTCCGTCCTGCTGAGCACCTCGGCCCCGATCCAGCGCAGGCAGGAGGTGACACCGGCTCCTGCGCCCGTCACCCGCAGCTGCAGCCAGAGCCTTTACACCTCCTTTGCTTTCTGTGCTCTTAACGCAAGCAGAACAGATGGAGAAATGTTACCTATTTTTAGCCTCTTACACTGTAGTGTTTTCCCTTGGATAAGGCTGTCACAACACCTCCCGCTCCCCGTGCCAGGCTGGGCAGCCGCAGCTGCGGTGACACCAGGGACATTCGGCAGCGCGCAGAGCTCCTGCTGGGACGGCTCTGCCGGGGACGTTCAGCTGCCACCATAAATTCATCTGCCAGCAAAGAGCCCAGTTTGTGCCGGCTGCAGGCAGCTTGTGTTTTGTGATGCCTTTCCCACTCGCTGGGTAAGAGCTATTTCTGCAGGGAAAGAAAAGGCAGAAGGCAACGTGTGAAACCTCTGCAGACTGACTAGTCTTTTCCTTCCAGTTGCCTGTTTTTTCCCAGAAGGAACAGTAACAAAATCAAGAGAACACTGTTTTCATCAAGCCTGAGCTCAGCCTGGGGCTGCAGCTCCCAAGAGCCCGTCGCTCCCTGACTGGGACTGCGCCTGCATCCCTTGTATCCATCGCATGCCTCGTATCCGTCACATCCCTTGTACCCATCGCATCCCTGGTACCCATCGCATCCCGCACTCTCACTGCATCCCTTGTACCCATCGCATCCCTTGTATCCATGGCATCCATCGCATCCCTCGTACCCATCGCATCCATGGTACCCATCACATCCCTCGTACCCATCGCATCCCTCGTACCCACCGCATCCCTCACTCTCACTGCATCCCTCGTACCCATCGCATCCATGGTACCCATCGCATCCATCGCATCCCTCACTCTCACTGCATCCCTCGTACCCATCGCGTCCCTCGCACCCATCGCATCCCCGCATCCCTGCCCATCCCTTTGCCAACGTGTGGTACCACATCCCGCCTCCCTCTCCTACCCCTGTGGGTACAAACCAGCCTCCAGCAGCCCGGGGGGCACTGGGCTTTATGGTTGTGTCCAGTTGGGTCCAGCAAGGGACCCTGCGTGTTGCCAGGGGGAGCAGCACAGCCAGTTGAAATAACGTCTCATTTTTATTTCACTGAAGGCAAACAGAATCCATTTGTAGAAACCTCATTATTTTGATTTAAAATAATTCTTTGCAGCTGGTTGGTCATGAAGGAAGGCTTAACATTATTTTTTAAATCAGAGTTGCTTTTTTCATGCTATGTGCATGCAAGGAATATGATGTGAATGTCCTGCATTTGCTATAATAGCAAAATTGCCAAAATCAACCAACCAGTGGCAAATGTGCGCAGCCAGGAGTGAGCTGAAGGTTGCCAAAAGCAAAGCGTTATTATTTTTAAAATAACTGTTAAAAATGCACCATCTTCAGCATTAAAATTGCTTCTATTAACACGCATCTCGTTGACGTGTTTTAACGTGGATTCTCCGCCTTGTGAAATCCACAGGAGCCCGGAGCTCAAACCGCTGGGGGTTCGTCCTGCGGTTCGGATGAGAGGAGAGGTGGGGAGGGAAGGCACCGTGCACCCGGACGACGTGAAAATCACAAGGTAGAATAAAGCCCCAAGAGCCATCGTGTTGGGAGCTCCTGCACCACGAGAAACCTGATTGTAGGTGATCTTGTGCCATCCCCATCACCCGGGCTGGACCGCGGCTGCCGGGAGATCCCGGGGACATTCTGGGGGACGAGCATCATCCCCCACGCCTTAACTGTTCTGAAGCATCAAACGGCAAACAAGCGGAATGAAGCTGAGGATCTGCAGAGGGGCTACTATGTAATTAATCTTTAAACATGAAAACCTAAAATTATATCTTTCTTACTGAAAACAGGCATTTAAGAGCTCAGAGTCCTGGAAGCATCTCCGGGGCAATGGCAGCCACTCATTACAGCAGACAAAGGAAGCGCGGGCTCTAATTTGTCTTTAGTCAACTGTCTTGGGCTTGAAGGCCGTGGGGCTGGTGAGAAACGCTACCAAAGTAATGAAGAAATTAAGGGGCTTCTAAAATTAACCCAAACGACTTTCCCTCGGTTGCATGAGGTCATTCTAAATATAAACAGAAAACTCTGCGCTACTTATCTAAAGCATTGCGAAGTCTTAGGAATTGATCCTTGTAGTTTATTTTCTATTTTTTTAAATTAAATAATTCTATAGTAATGACCACATTGATGACCAATTTATCTTCCTCAGTTTTTCTATTTTGCTGTATTTTATTTACATAGTGACCTACATTCTTGTCCAGAACAATTTACCTGTTACCTGAACAGGACGGTGAGACGGTGCCACTTATTAGTTTGCTCTAAAGGTTAAAACTCCCCAATAACAGGCCCGCTGGGGATTTTGCCAGACTCCAGAGCTCAGAAGGACAGCTCAGAGCGTCACCTTGTGCCCCAAGACACTGCAGGGGTATTTAAAAGGATTTAGATTACTCCCCAACAGCCCAAAATGCTGAAGGGCAGGAGACTCCATTGGATTCTCCATAGCGGCTCTGGGGTGCCCTGGTTGCTCCATCTCTGCAGCACCGACTGAGCACCCCCCCCGCGGGACCCCCCTGCGCCCCAACGCGCCCTTCAGCCCGGACGGGCATTTGCTCAGCACCCCGAGGGGGACAAATCTATAGGGTTTGAAATGCCCCGTATGGATTTTCCATTTCCTTTGCATGTACGGATGGAGATTACCCGCTCGTTTCTCAGGAGCTGCACACAAAAGCCTTAACAACGCCTATTGTCAGGGAGAAAAACATTCCCCATCCGTCTTCGATCGGCTTCATCCAAGCCCTTGAAATTTTGATTATGCTCCAGTACAATGAGGAGTACATGATGACGGGGGATGGCATTAGGGACAGAATCAAGAGGTGAGCATTTCATTATGATGAAAATACAGCATTTTTCGCCTGCACAAAGCACAGAGCTGCTCCCGCTCCGCGGGCAGTTTCCACGGTGCCAATATCCACGTTATCCAAGGTGCAGAAGAGCTCCCTCTCACACCAGCTCCTGGATTCGGCCACGACCAAGAGAACCTACACAGGAATGTGCCAGAAATTGCAGGATGCTGGGTTTGGGGCTCTGGGAGCCACCTGCTCTCCTTCACACCAAATGTCACTCAGCTGCTTCTGAAGCATTTCCATGTCTCAGCTGTGCTAATCCACAGCTGGTTCCTCTGGGTACACCCCACACTGACCCCCCCTTCTTCCTTTAGTGCCTTACGGGGTGCTCCTCTGCCCGCACTAACGGCACATTGCATTCGCATTAATGCAGAGTTAATTCTTCACTATTAGCATCCAGAGACTTCATGATTGGCTACTTACTTTAAAATAATTATTTTTATTGTCAGTCATATAAATCTAGCAAAATAATGAAGCATCAAGAGATTAGGCACTTGGTACTAATAAAAACACACCACGCAGGTAATAATATAAACAAGGTATGGGAAACAATAAAATACGTGAGAATTTATTTCTATACTTAATGCAATGACCTTCGTGACTCTCTCCTGAATTAGAGAATGACTTACTGCATTCTCTGAGTCAACGCGCTGTATCGCGCGCCTTGTTCCCCTCCTGGCTGGGACACGATGCTCTCGCACATCTGGGGTGCCCGGAGCAGCGTCCTATGGGCAGGGACACGATGTTCCACCCCCGTGTCCCCCGGGCACCGGGGCTGGGAGAACACAGCACCGGGAGCTGGAGCTTAATGAAACCCAGGCGCTCCTCTCAGCATCGCTCATCTGCTATTCAGCTCAACCTGTACACGGGGAAATTAGCCGCAGAATTCATCTTCTCAGGGAACGTCAGTTCAAATCTTGTGCCTGTTTCTGAGAAACGATTTTATCTCCAGCTATGCCAGTTAGAAGAAGCAGGAGAACATTATTGCTTGGAAAGGAGGTGACGGGTCTCTCGTGGCTCGTGTTAACGGCCCAGAGGCTGCGAGGAGGGGGTGGGGGATCCCAGCCCTGCAGCACGAAGCCGAGCGGCCCCATCTCGCCCCATTACACAGAATCACAGGGGTTGAAGGGCCCTGGAAAGCTCATCCAGCGCAATCCCCCATGGAGCAGGAACACCCAGCTGAGGTTACACAGGAAGGTGTCCAGGCGGGTTGGAATGTCTGCAGAGAAGGAGACTCCACAACCCCCCTGGGCAGCCTGGGCCAGGCTCTGCCACCCTCACCCCCAACAAGTTTCTTCTTAAATTTAAGTGGAACCTCCTGTGTTCCAGTTTGCACCCATTACCCCTTGTCCTACCATTGGTTGTCACCCAGAAGAGCCTGGCTCCATCCTCCTGACACTCCCCCTTTATAGATCTGCAAACATGAATGAGTCCCCCCTCAGTGTCCTCTTGTCCAGCTCCAGAGCCCCAGCTCCCTCAGCCTTTCCTCACACGGGAGATGCTCCACTCCCTGCAGCATCCTTGCTCCAGCAAACCCAAGAGCAGCCGCATCACTGGTGTGGGGACACGGCAACATGGGGACACGGCAACACGGGGACACGGCAATGTGGTCCAGCACCCGTGTCCCCACCAGCCGGAGCATCGCTGACTTCCCGCGCCTCCCCGGCTTTCTGCTGTTGAAATGTCCTGCCCTGCTGTAACCCTGGCATCCTTAAAACACCCCTCTCTCATCTAATGGGAGACACTTCACCGCAAGGAGCCTGACAGCCCCTTCATTCCAGCACGAAGGGGTGAGAAATTGCTGACCCCTAGAGTAAAATGCTTAAAACCATTAGTGACCGCTTTGGTGACAGGCTATTACAAGCAAATTTCTGCTCAGTGATTAATTTCATCACAGTAAAAGGTTCCACCGTTCGTTTTGTGAGAGTTGATGAAACAAGGGAATTCAGTTCCTTTCCGAGTTACGTTCTTGAAAAGCAACTTTTTGGCACAAGGTGAGAGTTTCATTTCATTACAAAATCAAACTCACTTGTGCCAGAAGAAGCAGGAGGAGACCAACCCTGGGAAAGAAACAGCCCCACAGGAGCTGGGCTGCCAGTCCCACAACCCAAACCTACAACAGCGAGCACCAAATGCAATGAGAGTCTGTTCCTGCTACTTACTCATCAGTTTAACACGACTGAACAAAAGAGTAAATAATGGCCGGTGTTTGCCAAGGGGCTCCCGTCACTTCTGCCCTATGTGTCCAGTTCAAGGGATTTTCTTTTCTCTAACAGTATCCTCCTTTTCATATTAACCCAGCTGATGGTCTGAAAGCTTTGACCCCTCCGCAGGCCGAGAAAGCCGCACTCCTTTCAAAAATGCCTCAGAGCTATGTAACACCATCATCAGAAAAGGTAAAAAAAGTCACAGCAATTATTTATCGACTCATAGTTTAAGAAGATGTTGTTTCCTCTCTTGGAGTAAAAGGAGATCCAGGCTCTAATGCTGTTTCTCCCACTCTTCAATCAATAACTCCGACAATAATTCAGGCTCGCTCGCCCCAGCCCACGTATCCAGCCTCATTTCCCAGAGCTTCTGATGAGTCTGGGAGAGGAAAAGGAGCTGAATGACACCCACCATTGGTCTTGGTGGTCCCAGCTCTAGGATGCACCCAAAGGGCCCACAGATGGGGGCAGAAACTGCCCCCCACCCATCCCCACTGCAAAGTTTATCCTTGGAGATCTGTCGGGGACATCACCAGGGGACACGGGGAAGCCAGTAATCAATAAGTCACCCCAATACCTGAGACTTTCTACAAGAGCAAGCTCTGATTTTGGAAGGTCCCTAGAGGCTGTGCCGAGGGCACCGTGATGCCAAGGGCGCTGGGGATGCTCAGCACCGCTCGGTGAGGACGACGGGTCCCCACCGTGAGCATCCACACGGGTCTGTCACCGTGTCACCCGCAGCGACAGCCGCAGCGCCGCCACCGTCAGGCTCCACCGCACCCGCTAACGAACCGTCCATCGGGACCCAGCATCGCCGCAGTGCTTCTGCTTTACAGAAAGCCACGTCCCCCCATCCTTATTAATATGATTAATAATTAGGGGAAAAAAAGCAGCTCAGCTTGGGATAAAATTAATATGGGAATAAAAGACAGATCTAATAAACATGGACAGAATTTATGATTTTCTCAGACGTCGCTTTGCGAGAGATAATGTTGCACTGTGATGCTGATTTGCCGGATGAGAACCATATAATTTATCCTGTCAGCGAACATGAGAAATCTTGTCTCTGCAGGGGATGACTGATGGTCTCATGAAAACTGGCAAGGAAGCAAATAAAATAATTTTGTCCGTTCAAAAATATCTAATTATCACGTCCTCGTTTATGACAACGCACGAGGGCGAGGGCTGAGTCAATACTTACAATGCGGATTTCTGCTTTATGCTGAAACTTTCTTTTCATTTCCAAGTTGTAGCATTTTTAAAGCTAATAATTAGAGCTGCTGGCTCTTTGTTCTTCACAAGAGCAGCTCAGGTTCCTGCACCGACACAGGTTTCCTCAGCCCGATCTGCTGGGAACTTCACCATGTAAAAAGCACAAGCTCAGATCAGCTCAGAATTATCAAAACCCCATCAACTGGGGCTTGATGCACCAATATTATTGCCCTGTTTCAAGATGCCAGCCCAGTGATGCTGGACCGTGTCAGATGGACCCGGAGCAGCGTCACAGCAGAGGGAGAGACGGGAACAGAAATGGACAAGTCCCAGAGTGACGTGCTGATCTGAGCTATAAAAATCCCTGCTGAAATTCCAGGAAAAGGAATAAAAAATACATCTTAAAAGTCAGCACAGCTCCAGCTTCAAAGGGCACAGGTTTTGCATTTCCCTCGCTGCCGGAAGGTCTGCTAATCGCTGTTTAAGCAGGGTTCATCGGTGAGGAATGGTTTCAGTAGCAGGGCTTGTTCCTCGCCGGGAAGAGCGGAGCTGGGTTAATAACACCTTATTTTGCAGAGAATTCCACTTCACTGGAGCATGTGTGAAAAGGACTTTGATTTGAATGAGGATTGATATCAGTCCTGCAAAGCAGGGCAACTAAACCAGCAACAAAGCGAAGCATTTATAACCCAACCACTAACCTGTAAACTTACCACCCAGGCTGATTATTTTGCAATAATCTGAGGAGAAGGCTGGTGCTTCTGTGCCCAGCAGAGATGTGCTGTCAGGTCGTAAAGCCTCCCTGGAGCTGGAGCTGCACGCGTGGGCTAATTGGCATAATTATGCCTGATGAATTGCCAACACCAACCACCGCTCAGAGCGGAGCCGCCTCCAGCATCCTGGGGAATGTCCTTGTCCTGGGAAGATGTGGTGGCCACAGCCCCGAGACCGTTAGGGGGTGAGACCCCCCCGACCGGCGCCGCAGGGCCCCGCAGCGCTATTTTTAGCGTGTGCTGATTTTTGGCACCCGCTGTCTCCGTGTTACCCCCACAGCGAAGCCGAGGGTGACAGGAGGTGTCCTCACCCGAGGGGCTGGGCAGGATCAGGAGTGGCAGATGCAGCGAGTTAAAGCGCCAGGAAGAGAAATTGAAAATAACCAACAGGCACAACAGTGCAATAAATAAAGGGGATTAAATCAGAACAAAACCAGGTGACGTTTATGTAGAGCATCTCCTTTGCAGATTACTCATGTAAAAAATGTACCTATATCATCACACGGCTCAGTTTAGCTCCACGATTAGATAATACTCAGGCAAACGACTCTCATAAGTCTGTATTATGTTTCCAGAGTGAATCCTGCTGGATCCCAGCGACACTTTTGCCTCGAGCTGCGAGTTCAGACACAGAAACACTCGTGTCCCCAGACACCCGGGTGGGCAGGACTGTCCAGCTTCCCGTTACATGTTCACCCAGGCTGATGAGACGAGAGCCCAACCGTGTCCTCAAGCAGCACCGAGATGCTGAAAACCAGGAGAACAAGCGAGCAGCAACATCCCCAGCTCAGCGCGGTCCGATCCGCAGCAATCCTCGCTGTTCTTCTTGGGAATCTCTGTGCAAAGTGAGTGATAAGGGCCATAACTTTGCTTTATTTTTCCTCCCGTACCACTTGCAGCTCACACCCTCGGTGGTTCTTTGTGTCATTTTTATAGTGACTTATAAAAGCCTCGGCAGAGTTAGCCGTGATTTACTTCTGAGGGACAGGCTGGCTTTTGTCTGCCTGGAGCTGGCATGGAAACTTTCCCATTGTTGAGACTTGTATGGCACTTAGCTAAATAAAACCAGGTAAAAAATGAGGAAAACACAGATATTTGCTTTCTATTAAATAATTATTTCTTCTTCAGAACACTATTACTTCTCTGCACTCACAGGCTCCTACAGCAGCTGCTGTGAAAGGGTTTCAAAATGCTGATGCGCGTTCAATACGGCTCTGCCGAGGGGTGCTCCCCGTGTTAAATGGAACAAGTTCCTCTGGCCGGACACCCCTGATGCTTCAATTTATGTATTTGTGGACACCCCTGATGCTTCAATTAATGTATTTGTGGACACCCCTTACGCTTCAATTAATGTATTTGTGACCGCAGCAGCTGGCCCAGCCGGTCATGGACCCACCGCCCGTCCCCTCCAGGAGCGCGTCCCAGCGCACGGGCAGGCAACTGGAGTCAATATACAAGGAGAAGGAAAAGCCAATTAAAAGACCCTTTGCAGACGGCCTCTGAGTCAGAGTTTCATAATTAAAAGCCCCATTTTCCCCTCCTGACCTCGCTCCGGCCCCGGCTTTGCTGTGACCTCCCGAGGCGACGGCAAAGGCTCATCGTCCTTCTCCTCTGTCCTGGGCTGTCACTCTGCCCCTCGTCAAAGCCGGAGCAACATGTCAAAGGCGGCAGCTCCCTGCTACTGAACTCCATCCTTTCCAGCACACGTTCCCAGGCCGGCGCTTCACGTTCATTAAGGTTCATTTTCAAAGTCGCCGCAGCCCATGCTCTCAATAAAGTGCAAATACCAGGGATGGGGGGAAGGTGGAGAGATACCACCATCGTACCCTCTTTAAAAATTGATAGAAATAAGATTAACAGATGCCTCTGGCTGCGAGGCTCCATCACTCGAGCATCGTGCTCAGCACATCTCCATGGCAACTTGCTTATGTGGCCTGAATAGACGTGTTGGGAAATTGGGGTTCGCCTGGACTTATGGGGAACCTTGGGAAAGCATCCAAATCCGCCCTCCCGGTTCAAACCGGGATTATTTGCTTAGTCCCAGCTTTGACCAGCGCTACTTTTAACATCCAACCTCATCGAAAGCGCCCTCACCACTTCTGGAGGTTTTAACTTCCAGCTGGTGATAAATGACATTCGGCAAAGCGAGTGCTAATGAGCCGACATCCTTCATTTCACCCGTGAAAAGATCAGTTATTGACAATAATCAAAGAGCACGTCTGTGGCCGTGCAAGATGCGGTAATTCTGTTACACGGAACAACATCGATTTGTTGTCGCGAGGCATCTGTGGCCAGAAAGGCAATTCCAGCTGAAAGGGAAGGATGGAAAACACTCTGGTGAAGTTTAGATTTCTTGCCAATTAGACAGAACCGGGCAGGGACATTGTGGGAGCAGCAGGGACCGCGTCCTCCCGCCCGGCCCCACGTACCCCGCTTTCTGCAGACAACATGGGCTTTTTTTCCTCTTAAGTTACTTTTATTTAAATGTAAAATCCTCAGCTTAAATTGCAGCAGGTTTTGTGATATTTAATATCCAAAGCTCGGAAAGGTCATGTCTGTCTGAAAATAAGATGAGGTTTAATCTGGAGATTGTGTGTGGCAGGGTTTTTTTATGAAGATTTGGTTTAGAAATAGATCTTAAATCCATAAGGTCACCAAGAGGAATGGTTTTTCTTTCTCAGAGACTTATCGCTCCTGTATCTCGGAGGAACGGAGGATATTTCAGAGAAGAAACAAAACGCCGCATCTTCCCTCCTGTTCATTTCTGCACCTGCACCCACAACTGCTCTCTTCACTATCCCTTTGTCACGCTCCTCTTCTGCTCACTTGAATATTTGTGTTTAAGGTGCATCAGATAAGACACCTTTGCTGTATTCCTCCAGCATTTTAACAGTGTTTTTCAGTACCTTTATGTCAAGTTCACGACAACTGCTGTTTCAGTGACCCCGCGTGCAGCCCTGCAGACGTTGTTCTAGTTGAACCTGAGAACTTCACCACTCTTAATAAAACATCATTTTGTACCCTGCACTGCGGAGAACACAGCACTGACCCGGGCCAGAAAGAGACTTCACCCCCAGGAAATCCCAGGAATACTTCAAATATCCTCACTCCCTCCTTTTCCGCAGAAGAACAGAAGCCAAAGGGCCGGGAGGTGGGACAGCAGAAATACCGCGTTGAACAGAGCACAAAGCAGCCCTAAGAGCATCCTATCACATTTTCCTCTAAACACACAGATATTCAACTTCATTCTTTGTCCTTAAGCACCTTTAAATGCTCCTGCACAACGTCCCTCTCCAGCAGGACCTGTGTCCTCGTGCACTCTGGACACCACTACAGCATCAAACACCCCGGGTCCAGCTTCTCTGTCTGCACCAGCTGCATTCCCCTGCAAACTCCTCTTGCCTTGCAGACTAACAGAGAGCTCTATGTATTTAATCATTCATGCACTCAGCGTTAGAGCCAGGGAATCACACACAACACAAGGCTAAATCACACAGCAGCGCCATCGCTTCCTACTCGTCCGTGCGGCCCTTGAGTAACGGCACCGCGGGAGATCGGGTGCCAAGCCCTGTTACGCTGCTGGTGAGTTGTGTTGTGCTCAAACATCACCGCTCTGTTATCTCTGCATTTACTATGAGCAGCCTGACGCCTGTTCATGTGCTTAACCTGGTTTGTGTTACACAAACACGCGGGGCTGGAACGCGACCCAAGGAAACGGGCGGAACGTCCCTATGGGCTCCCTGTGCCGCACCGGGGCTGTCCCAACATTTCTGTGCGTGTGCACCCTCTACCATGGAAAAGCACTTGGAAAACGCTGCGCTCTGGCCAAATCTGCTCCTCAGCATCGGCGTCCGGAGCTGCCGTCCGTCCGTCCGTCCTCGGTTCAGAGCGCATCACCAACGCGCCTTAACTGCACGGGGTAGATACATTTTGAGTGTTGCACAAAACCTGTGACCGGCGTTTCTGTCCTCCTGTTTGATCTTGTTAAGAATCAAAGCAAGCAATTACAACCTTAATCTTTCTATAGAACTATAGCTACAGATAAAACCACCACGGGTAACACGCGCCACAGCACGGACGCAAAACAAGAAACGACACGGGATCTTTGATGCCTGACTGAGAACACCCAGAAACAGCTTCACAACTCCCTAAACCTTCAGCTGCCTCTAGACAGCTCGAGTGCAGGTTGCAAACTCACAGGCTGGTTTTTTCCTGGCGCTTGTGTACCAAGAACAGGAAAACACGGGCAAGGCCTGAAGATAAGGTTTCCTCCTCATTCTAGATACATTTACTGATACAACTGCAGTCAAGGGCCCAAAGGGGAAGCAAAACAGAAGCAAAGAGAAAGCTAAGAAAGGAATCTCAGCTCTGTACGCGTGGGGAAGAGATGAAGCTCGAGGAGCTATGTGCACAGCATTGCTTTTGCTGAGAAAATATTTCTTTTTCACTTTGGGTGCAATCCAGCACGGCGACTCAAAATTCCCATTTTAGTGCCATCAAGCCTCCTCCGGTCCCCAGGCAGAACCCGTATGTCACACACACCTGGCGCTGGCTCTCGGGGCTCACATGGAGCCACTCGCGACGGCCCCGGCGCGGGAAGCCGGGAGCAGCACGGCTGATATTTACTTTAACTAAGCACCTGAATCCTTGCAAAAATATCTGCTCTAAACCAAGAATCACTGCAGAATAGAAATTCAGTGTTCTGTTGCTCGCTTTACCCGCACCGAGCGGCCCCCGTGCCAAGGGAATAAGTCAGCGCAGCCCTCTCTGTAGCTGTGGTCACCACGTCCCTGCCCGTGCCTGATCCACCGTGGCAAAAGCAACAGAGAAGGCAGCGATGGGCGTCTCCATTAGAAAACCAACCCAAAACAAATGCACATAGTTTTAAACCCATCCCTGTAACGAAAGCGATCATGCATAATTCAGCGATAATGAAGACTACACGGAGAAGTTAAAAACCCAACACATTCAGCTCTTAAACCTCAGAAATAACCAAGCGGCTGCTTCCCGCCCAGGAGCCATCGCTGGAGGCGCCGTGGCCGCGGGGCTGGTGGGCACTGGGGAAAACCTGGGAAACACCAGGATCCCAGCATCGCCCTCCCCAGCTCCGCGTCCCCCGGACCGCAGGGACACGGCTCCGGCAGCACCGCGACCAGCTCAGCTCGTGCGTGTCCCCCCATCTCTGCAGCACCCGCTTCCCTCCCCTCGGGTCCCCTTCTCCGGGTCCCGGGGGGCGCGGGTGGCGGGAGGACCCCCCGTCACACAGATAAGCCTCAAAGCATTAAAACCAGCATTCGGAGAGGAAATGTGACACCTGGATATTACAGGATGTAATGGAATCAGCCAAGTGGTAAATGCAGCTTTTAAATAGGTTTTGTGTTCCCCCTTAGCTTGTCTGACACTGATTAGTTCTGACGGGAAAGGGCTGGTCAGCAGCTCTGCCCAGCCAGGCTGGTGCTGGGGACACCCAAAGACGAGCGGGACCCCCCCGGCCCCACTGCACTGGGGGGAGCAGCTGAAAGCAGATGCAATTTGATAGAAACTTCTGGAATGGTGTAACTGCAGGTCAACAAACGCAACCAGCAAACACCCCGCGCACCGGCCTGGGGGGGTCATGCCACCTATTGCAAATGCGTGGGCTCAAATCGGGAGGATGTTTCATTTAAACACTTAAATATTATTGCTTAGTATTTCCCAAACACGAAGAGGTGGGAAGGAAAACGGGGGGGGGAGGCTGGGCAGCCTCAGCCAGCTGGCTCGGACCCCACCACGTCCCCGGTCCCCTCCTGGGGTCCCTGCTCTTTGGGGACAGCCAGCACGTCCCCAGTCCCCTCCTGGGGTCCCTGCTCTTTGGGGACAGCCAGCATGTCCCCGGTGCCCTCCTGGGGTCCCTGCTCTTTGGGGACAGCCAGCACGTCCCCGGTGCCCTCCTGGGGTCCCTGCTCTTTGGGGACAGCCAGCACGTCTCTGCAGTTTGGGAAGAACAAGGACACAGACTGTGCTGCTGGTCCGGCTGCGGGCGCCACGCGCGAGCACGGGCGCAGCCTTATCTGCTGCTCTGCTCTGCATCTTTCCAGCCAGGCGACGCTTGTGAAAAGGTTTTATCTTCATTCACAGTTTCTAATAAGAACGGAGCTCTGATTTCTTCGTTGCTTTGCTTCTTCACGATGAGCTTTCCAGTACTTAACAGATATTCAGAGCTACGCAGCGACTGCCTTTATTCTTTTCACTTGCAGTTGGCTCTCTCATGTTTTCCCAGGATAAAGCTGATTAAAAATTCATAGAGAATAGAGGCTTATGTAGAAAAAATGCTAAGAAAAAATTCTAGTTAATTGGAATCTGGAAAGAGTTGTACTGTCACAGGTTTGAAATCCAAACCAGATTTCCAAACCCAAGCTGGTTAGATTCGCTTTGGCCCAAAACCTGTTGTTAAGAAAAGCGTTTAGAGAAGGCGTTAAAGGCAACAGCAAGTCTGACTTTCTTAAAATTCTGCAGTAAAGATGCTCAAAATGACAAAGCCGTTTTGACTCGACGCGCTTAACTTCCAGCCTAAACCACCTCAGGATAAAGCTGGACTTGTCATTGTGGGCGCACAGGCGGGTTTGCGGCTCCTCGTCCCGCGCCGCGGGGATGGAGCACAAAGCCCATGAGGTTCGTGTCCCGGGAAGGAGCCTGCGGGAGCTTTTCTGCTGCCGTTTGGGCTGAGGGTCCCCCCAGTCCCCCCCAGTTGGGTTTGCGGCTCTGCGAGCCCAACCCAGACCTGCCCTGGAGCACCGAGATCCAGCTCCGGTGTTCTCTCCTTCTCGCAATGAACGGCGCATCGTTTCTCAGCAAGATTAAGTAAAAGCCAGTGTTTTAATTGTACTATAAGCTCTTTCATAAGCAAGCATAAGAATTCGCAGACTTATTTCCTTTTAAAATGAGGACATTTATTCAAAGTAGGTAAAAGCACCCACTTTGCATAGCATGATGCCAAGAATATTGCTTTTTACTAGAATAACTCCCGCTATTTATGCAAACCCTGATGTATTACCAGTGTGCTGGGAGTTTTCATTGTCTGTTTACGAGCTTACAAACCTAAAATCTTCCCCATTCAATCTAGTAAGAAGTATTGCCATGCAAGTGTGGACTGGATCCTTAACCAGCTACTAAAACAGCAGCTCAGAGAACTAATGAGAGCCTTCGTTAGGCAGCGCTCGTCACTCCACAGCTCAACCAGCTTCCACAAAAACGACCCCAGCCCCAGTACCACCATTGGGACCACAGACAACAGGCTGAGGATCCAGCAGCAACAGGGTCACTTGGAAATGTCCTGTGGGACCCTCGTTACCTCTGTTTTAAACATCACTTATTTTCCTCATCTCCCGTCGCAGAGTTTCAGGCGCAGCCAAGCGTTCCCTCTAATTCACCCCATCTACGCAGAGCGATCCCTATTCCCTCTGCACTTTGCGATACTCCGACAACCAGGACGCATAAACCCCAGTGTATATATATTTTATATATATATATATATATATATATATATGCTTCCCATAGTAAATTTTTGTATGGGAATATTTGGGTCTGCTTTTAATCTTCCGATGTGCCAGTTAGGGAGCGCTGCTAAAGCCCAGCCTGAACGTGCCAACGCGGCAAATCCTAAGTGTTGCTTCTAAAAGCCATAAACGCGAGGCTGATGCGAGGAACGCTCTTTTAGCTAAATTGCTCTGTTCCTTCTTGCTCCTCCCCACCCCAAGTGTTAAAGCGGTTCCTCCAGCAGCTGGTAGCGCTGCACTAAAGAAATCAGGAGGACTGTTCCAGGCGGCGTGGGGGGCAGAAACAAAGGCATCCAGGGAACAAACACAAAATCCTCTTTGCTGGCTCTAACGAAATTGCCTTAAGGGTCCTACACAATCAATAAAATATCACTGCAGATGTATCTAAAATGGAGCCTTTTTTGCCGTTGCTTTGCATTGCAGGTAATATTTCCTGATGAGCGCTGTACCCAGGGCTCTGCTGCTGATTTCTGGCTGGTTTTTGGCATCACGCTGCCGCGATCCTCCCTGCGCTTGCTCTGCCTTGCTGTTGTTCTTTTTGCCATGAGCCTACACAGGCTCTTTTAAGCATCACTTAAAAATAAACCGCTAGCGCAGCAGCGATGCCAGAGGTGTGGACATAGCTGTGGTGGCTCCAGGTTGTGTCCCGAGGGCTCTGGCACACATGTCACTGCCCATCGTGCTGCGCGGCCGCGCACCTGGACCGCGGAGCATCCCCGGGCGCTGCAGGTGCGAACCGGCTGACGAGCCCCAACGAGCGCGAACAGTCGGTACACATGAAAACACACCGTACGCCAAGACCAAACCGTTAGCTAGGGAGCCCCTTTGTCCTCATTGCTTTCTTCTTCTCAAATAATAAACACAACGCTCCCCGGCCCTTGGTCCCGGGGGCACTGGAGAAGCTGGGAGCGCCGCTCGTGCTGCGGAGCCGCAGGTCACGGCTGCCCCGGCCGTCCCCGCCGACACGCTGGCGCGGTGCCCCCGCTCTGCAAACCCATCTGCTGCTCCGCTGCTCGGCCACCGGCTCCTTCGGCTCCCAATGCCCCCCGCGCTCCCGCCACCACCAGCCACCGCTGCTTTTGTAGAGCGGCCGCCAGCCAAGCCCTCAGCCCCGCTCTGCCGCTTTGCCTGCTGTTAAACGGGAGGAAAATCACATAAGTGAGTGTGTATTTGCTCTACATGGGAGAGCAGCGCCCAGGGTGACGGTCCCAGCTCCTGCCGGGGTGATGGGGACACATCACGTCAGGAAGGGACCGGCAGCCGGAGCTGACACCGCCGCTCCTGGGCCATCAAAGGGCAGCGCTGGGTTCCAACGGCTCCGCTTTGGCTCAGCCCCGGCTGCAGAACCGCAGCCCTTCCCCAGGAACAACGCACCAGCCGACTCTACCGCTACAAAATCCTCCTCTCCTAATGTGTTTATATTAACCACAAATTGGCTGATTTCCTGTAATATGACAGCAGTCACATTAATATGGCACATTTGGCTGAGACTTCGTGCTCTTAAAATCTGGAATTGCAAAGTTCTGGTTCCCACAGCAACCACAGGTAGCAATTATTCTGGTTCTGCAAATTTCCAGAACAGACGGAATATTTGCTTTCTGCAGCCCCTTCTAAATGCACAGCAAAGCATGTGTCTCTGCATCAAAATTCATTTATTTCCTTTTTCTGTGTTTATATCTCCATTTGCACCTTAGAAATCTTTTCTATATGAGCATTTTTAGACAGGCTTTTGTACCTGCTACAGAATATAGAACCCCCTAAAACACATCACGCTTAATTTATTTCCACTTAGCTCTAGTCTTTGCAACAAATACAATTCATTGCACTCGCTGCATCACGTTTTGTCTCCGTACATCACGTATAATGAATATCACCACAATAAAATTCATAGTTTGTGACACTCCTTATTAATACCAGCTTCTCATGGAAAAGGAAGATTACTGCGGCCATTATGAATGTATAGATCTTGCTTTTTCTGTGAGAAGACACGCACGCTGCTCTCAAAAGAGGAAAAGCCCTTCATGCCCGTGGATGGAACGAGCACCGAGGAGAGAAACCCGCGTGTGTAAACCCACACGGGGCCTTGTGGGGCGGTGGAACGAGCGGCCGTCGGGGTTTCCAGCACATCAATGTGCTCCCAACGCCGTTCCCTCCGTACGGCGAGAGAGGAGGGCAAGCCGAGTGTTTCTATGAGGATTTTTAAGCATTGCACGGCTCCCTGACCGCCCCCCCAGTGCATTATTGTGATTAACACACCAACGGTTTAGTGGTTTATTTCTTCTTTAATTAGCCAAGCTCTCCTAACGAGTTGCTCCTCACCTCCAGGACCCATTTCCCTGAACGCGGAGCAGTTCTCGAGAACGCTCGACAGAAACCATGCTGCTCCCTGCCCTAGTTTGGCAGCTGCTCTTTGCTTTGGGGAAGCTCAGTAACGCTGCGATCGCCTGGAAAACACTTTGACTGGCGCTCCCAACTCGAGATGCAGTTACATGCTCACTCTGCCACTGCAAATTGCTTTGGGTTCCCTCCCTGCCCCTCCTGCATTACTGGCTAAATTACAAAGACTGAAGCCCGCGTTCTAATCTACTTTTGCTTCGTGTTTGCTCCTGGGAGCAGGAGTTTGCTGGGGCTCCATTCTCAGCCCCAGTTAAACCCGTCTGCGTCCATCTAGGTCTGGCTCATGGAGTATCAGCACTAAACAGCCCCAGGACAGACCCTGACCCAGAGCTCGGTTCAGCTCTTCCTCCATGAAGCTCAGCTTGGTGGGAGAGAAGGAATAATTACCGTCTGCAGCTCACAGCCTGCCTATATTTAATGTGTATTAGCGCTGCAAACTGTCCTGATCGCTTTAGTACATTCATTATGTACTCAGTCCTCTTAGAGCCAAGATGCAGCACTTGATTTAAATTTTTGCTGTCAGATCTGATTAAAAATTAAGTTGAACACAGTTGTAGGAAAACTAAATTAACATTCTTTTTGAGTAATACCATATAATTTAATGCAACAATTAATACAATTGAGTCATGCAAGTACTAATATCTGTCTAGCGGAGCCTGGGGTTGGAAGCAGGCAGGGACACGTGGCTGGTTGTGCTCTCTGAAGGAGCTCAGGCAAAGGTATGGGCACAATCACCAGCACTGCAGCACCCCGACCAGAGGAAAATAAACAGGAGCTGGAGCTGGACAGGGCTGCGTTTCGAGGAGACAGCTCTCACCGGGCACTCCTTGCGAGGCGGGTGGAAATTTCCATCCTCGCTTTTATTTCAGGATCTTTGAAGACCATTCCCAGAGCCGGCGGAACCCGCGTGTGTCCGTGTGTCCGCAGAGCCCAGCGCTCACAGACAGAACCTTGCTCATCCTTCTCCTCGGGCTGCCCGCGCATCCCTGCCAGAGCACGCCTGTCACCCCAGGGGGACAAGGACAACGTCATTTGTCCCCTCACCATGAGCAGACACAGCCCGCACCTCCAGGAGCTGCGGTCAGATTCAACACAGACCCACGGCGCATCTCACCCTGTCCCAGCGGCCGGTTGGCCCAGGAGCCGCCGGGTGGCCCCAGGAGCCGCTGGGTGGCCCCAGGAGCTGCCAGGTGGCTCCAGGAGCTGCCAGGTGGCCCCAGGAGCCGCTGGGTGGCCCAACAATAACAGCGCAGCGTCACCGAGCTCTCGACAGGTCCGGCCACCGCAGCCTCCACAAGCACAACCAGAGCATCTAAACGCACCATAGGGGTTTGTTTATCACTCTGCCCTGACAATTTTAATAACGCGGTTTATTTGTAACAGTTAAGGGCCTCGGGATACAGGAGACACAGAAACATTTGCCACTTATTGTCAGCAAAAATGGCTGGAGGCAAAGCCTGTGTGAGACACCGCGGTGGCCGTCCCGGCGCGCCAGGCTCACCGGGGCCGGCACCGGGGCTGCCGAGAGGGTTTGGGTTGGTTTCGTTAAAGAAATGCGCTATTCAAACCCTGGTGACGAGTGTCCAGCAGCACCTTTAACGCAGAGAGGCGTCCCGGAGCACGGGAGCTCGGCCAGGACGTGGCGGGGGAGCAGGGGATGTCCCATGGGTTCCAATCCTGCCCTCACCACAGGATAAACCGCCCAAAGCCACCCAGGGTGTGCGATCCAGCCAGACGAGGGGCTCAATGCCCTTAATCCCCATCTCATAACCATAAAAACCATCACAGCTTTGCAGCAAGATGTAGTTAAAAACATCCTGAGAGAAAAATGTCCCCTCTGCCAGAGGTTGAGCAATTCTAGACAGTTTCTATTCCTTCACGCTGAATGGAGAAGGCTCATACACCAGGCTTTGAATGCAAGGGCCATTTAGGATTGAAAAATAGAGATAGGTTTATATACAAAACGGGAGCATTTCACAAAAACTCCATCTCTCGCTCCCTCTCCAAGAATTATTGTCCCTTATTATACCGCAACAATGGAGGGATTCGCTTCCTCGCTAAGGTGAGCGTGATCAGTTCTCCTGTCATTCTGCAGAATGGGAGAGGAAAATAACGTTGACCTGAGATCTGAGCTGCGAGGCTGAGGATGCCAGGAAATGCTGGAACCCTTTTGTCTGCCGCTCCCTGTCCCCCCCGGGCAGAAAAGCCCCCAGAGAGCAGCAAAAGCACCGCACGACGGAGGGGCCACCATTAGCCCAACCGGGGCCACCATTAGCCCAACCGGGGCCACCGTCCCCGTGCCGGCGGGGCGGGACGATCCGCTCCGTGACAGGGACTTTGTCAAGCGCCGCAGCAATTTTTGGCCATTAGCAGCATTCTGCAAATGTCATTCCAACTGCCCGTCATTTCTGGAGGTATTTTTGGCTCTTGTACAACCCGCTCATCGCCTCAGCGCCGGGCATCTATTTATATCCCGCTGGCGGGAAAGGCTGGTCCTATAGACATTATTTTCATCAACCGGCTATAAAGCAGCTTCATATTTGAAATGCAGAGTCCTGGGGTGGGCTGGGCAACCTCACCCCCCAGCACAGCGTTTATTTGGGGGAACCAGAGCTCCGGACATTGTAACCGGGGTTGTTCATCTATTGCTTAGCAGAGGTGCTCGAATTCTTCATCCCTAAAATTATCGCCTGGGTCTTTGAATCCTGCTCAAGGTGCTTCACCCCTCTCCCTTTGCTCCTCAACGCACCAGCCCAACGTTTCTGCCTTAGGTCTTTAATAAGAGGAGTTTTGCCATAGCTTATTATCGCTAAAATTAAATGTCACCTTGGGTTTTCCTCGCTCACTTTAGCACACTCTGCTGCTGCCTTCGACATCTATAAAAGGAAACTTTATGGCTCTTTGCTCTCCGCTTCTTAAAAACTGCATGCAAAGAGAAAAATCTCTCGCTTTCTTTCTATTTTTTTAAATATGCAGGAATAGTTTGTGCAGTTGCATGTTCGCTGCACGGTGACGTTCTGGGAAAACTGCACGACTGTGTGGGATTGATGCAAAGTAGGTTTTACAGCAGCAAGAAAAACACTGAGGGAAATGGGTGTTCGTCGGCTTCTCAGACCTCTGGGGTTTTGCTTCACTGTGCCATAAATGAAGGCAGCGTTAACCTATAGAGCACTTCACCCTGACCCGCTTCTACTGCCTTAACCCGAAAATTAAAGACATTTGTCTGGGGTTGGTGGGGCAGAGGGGTCCCCAGGGTACCTGCTCAGGTCTATAAGGATGTTGCCAGACAAGGATTTCAGAACAAGGAGATTTAAGCCCAAATTTCTTCACGGTTTTCCAGTGAAAAGCGTCTCATCCCACAAGACTCTTAAATTAACCTGCCTGACATCCCTCTTCTCTTTTACTGAGGTACCGCTGGGGCAAGAAAATACATTAAATAAGAGCCCTGCTCTCGCTTAAATCCAAGGGACGCTCCGGGAGGAAAAACAAATACACCCCAAAGCATCAAAGGAACGCAGAGAAACAAACTCCCAACAACCTAACACTAAATACTAGAGCTCACCCATTGCTCTGCCCGCTTGTTCCACCCTCTGTACCCCCAGCTCTTCCTCATCCAGCACTGACACCCCCCATACCCCCAAAATGATTGTTTCCCCTCATTTTATACCATCGCCCAACAACATCAGCAGGTGCCTCTTGGCAGGGGAGCCCCAAGTCAAACCAGCTCCGGAGCATCGGGTGGATGATGCTGCTCCGCGTCCCCCCCAAAATCCACACTCACACCCCCCGCTCCCTCTCAAGGGGATCCCCATGCAGCCCAGGAGCAGCCCAGCCTTTAAACCATCCTCAACACACCCTTTCATCCCGAGGGAACTCAGCTCCTTTCCCCGCAGCGCCCGGGATACTTTTGAAGTTGTTTTGCCAGCATCCAGATCAAGCCGGGCTCCTGTTTAATGACACCCGCACGCTTCTGTTACACAGCTACAAAGATTGTTTTGATACTTCAAGAATATTTGACTCGCCAGTCAAAATAAAACACTGGAAATTGAATAAAAACTCCCCTTGAATGCAGAAATCACTTATTAACATGAGCGCGCCGTGTAGGATGCGATCTGGACTGGCTTCCCAATTAGCTGCAACGCCGAGCCTGCTGTTGGAGCCAACCGCACAAGACACGGGGCTATTAATTAACTGCTGCAGTTTCCTTCAGCTTTTATCAGCTCCCGAGTTGCTTATTTTCTAAGCAATAGGGTGTGTGTGTAACACAAAAGCTGGGGAGCAATTCCTCGCTGCCAAAAGCGTCCCCGTGGTCTTGTGTCCATCACAAACCAGCATCAGGAACCACCTGCCCACGGCTCATCCTGCCCGGCATTGAGCACAAACCCTTATGGGTTATTCCAATACAAACCCTTATGGGTTATTCCAGTCCAAACCCTTATGGGTTATTCCAATACAAACCGAAGGAGCTGCTTTCAGGTTGACCCATTTTCCAAAACATTTCATACCAGGTTATGTTGAGAAAGACGCTCAGAACGCTGACCCTGCACATTTAGGGCTGTTCAAGCACCAAGATGTGGGGAACACCAATTCCTGCTGCATCTCCGCTCCCAGCCAGCCTGCTCATGCTATTTTTTATCATTATTGCTGAAATGCATATGAATGAGTTCTCTGGGGCTTTGCACAATTTTTTATTTTGCTAAGCTGCATTTTCTTTTCCAGAAACCTTATTTTGATGTAAATCTTGTAAACAGGGGCGCTGGCTCGTTCGAATGCTGAGCACAAAAGCTCATCCAGAGAAACAGATCAAAAGTCTGCAGTTGGCTTAATGAAAAGACAGATTGACAAAGAGGTTGGGAAAGTCTGCGTGGATTGGGGGGGAAAAGGCAGGTTTAAAGGTTTATTAATTGCCTGGGAGGACCTGGAAGGAGAGGCACAAATAGCAGGAAAGGGTATGGGAGATGAACCCTTCGTCATCTTTATGACTGCAAATACCCTCAGTGTAAAAAGTCCACTGTTCAAGCTCTATGGAACGGCCGCACAAACGCTAAGTGCTGAGGGGAATAGAAAATCCAGACTTTCAGACAAATTGTTCAATATTTAAAGCGTTTTCTTTGCAATCAGGTGTCCCCATTTTGATTTCTTTTCAAGTTGTGCGCCAGCCCTGAAATGACTGCGAGGGGATAATTACGGTACTTTTCCCAAATGAAGTATAGACAATAACGAGAAAAGCAGCCGGGCTGTCGATATCACGGCAATAATGCGCAGCCGTGACACCCGGAGCATCGATCGTCCCTCCGCGGCCACTAACGACGCAGCAAACGAGCCGGGAGGAGGAACGGGGCTGGGCAAGAGAAGCTCCATCATCCCTGGACGTTGGTTTGAGCTCTGAAGGGACCAAACGCTTCTTTTTAGGGGAACCCCAAACTAATGGGCACCTCTTGTGCTCCTGGAGCTGCATTTGTGCGCTCGAGGCTGGAGGGACGTTCTGCACATGGAGCTCCCATTGCGTGCTTGAGACTGGAGGGACGTTGTGCTCACGGAGCTCCAGACCTGAGCTCTGGGCACAGAGACACAAAACAGTTAACGCTGGAAAGGAAAAATGATCCCGCTTTTGCTTTTATCATCTAATCTTAGCTGGACACAGCAAATTATGCAGAATACCAAGGAAAGCAGCATAAGCAAGATCCTTTGGTACTTGAAATTATCCACATTATCTTAAAATAAATCATGCCCGTTGCCCCTTTGAAGTTCTGTCACTATTTTTAATCAGAGAGCTGAGGCTTGGCGTTCCCAGTGAATTCATCAGTAATTTATGCTAATAGATTGCTGTGCTGATGCTACACGCGTATCTCCAGATCCGTCCAGATGCCGCGATAACCGCAGGGACGCCGGCGCCTTTACCAGAAGCCGGCGAGCGAGGCTGGGACCGGATCCTGCAGCACAGAGCCCAAACCCACCCGAGTTCACATCTATTCTTCCCAGAGCCAAAAACATGTGCTTGGAAACCTGGAGATCTCCCTTTCCTTCCCTTCTCAATGTTCTGTCCATAGGGGAACACGCAGAACACAGCCCAGGTTTTAGTTCAGCTCCCATGGGTCCGACCTCTCCTGCAGCAACAGGAGCGGAAAGGAAAGAAACAGCATTAATAAATCTTAAATTAAAATCAAATCGCAAATTCAACCAGAATTTGCACAAAAGGGAAGAGAATCAATTGCAGCCTTCTCCCGGTTTCTTTAAGGTAGCCTCGTGTTATTTCTAATGAAACAAAAATCAATAAGAAATGCTTCTTATGGTTCATTTTTTAAAGCTCAATACCAGCTACACAATTTGGATGACAATTATGAATGATCGGTTATGTCATTCAGCCCTTTCTCTACTCCCCAGCTTGCCAAAGCCTGCAATCATGTATTATTGCTTGCAGGTACATCTTTAAATATTGGTTTGCTTTCCACTTTTCTACAATGATCATTCAGAAATAAACTGAATTTGCTGATCAATTCCATTGACTTGAAAGCAAGAGTTATTAATGCCTTCAGTTTGTTGCTGGCTTCTAAACTTTTCTGATCCATTAGTTATGAGTCCCCATTGATTGAAAACACACATCCCCACCGCATTGTTCTTCAAGCTAAAAACCCCAAGGTTTGTACAGTCGCTTTTCCCCAGGAGGCACAGCTTGGTTTTTAAAACCAGCACGAGACGATCATGTAATTTCACCACAATAACTTCCTTTGTGGGTAAAAGTGACAAAGCCGGTTCTGAAGCGCCTCATTAAAGATGAGTTCATTTTCTTTCCCAATCGCGCGTTGTTCCACCTCCCGCCCGCGCCCCCGGGTCCATCGCTCCCCACCGGTCCCCAGGGTCTTGGGGACACGGGCTGTTCCTCAGCTGCCCTCCAGGAGTTTCCCCAGCAGCGAGAACCCGTTGGTGCTGGGAACGTCCAGCAGCACCAAGGTCAATTTTTCCTTCCAGAAAAGTGACTTTCAAGGGGAATGACACGTGTTTACAAAGGCACCACTAGCGAGCGCAGAGCCTCTGCTCGCCCACCCCATACCCACTGCGAACTGCCACAGGATCCCTCCAAACCTGCTAAGAAACCCACGGAACTATATCCCATTTTAAAATCACGCTGGCTGGGCTCAATTCTGCAAATCGTTTAAACACGTTCTGAACTTGAAGCTAATGAGTCAACTTAGTGAAGTCAAAAGGTACTTGACCGTCAATCTGAAGTGCTGAGTGTGTTGCAAGGTCAGACCCCACAGGTGTTGGTGACAGCGAGAGGTGCAGATGGGGCGCACGCCCCACATCCCCCGTCCCGGGCTTTACCATCTCCAAGTTACAAACTTCACCACTTTCGGTGCAATTTGCAAGCGCCGAGAGCGATCGTTATGTCTCGTTTGGTGAGGAAGGGAAAAAAATACAAACCACTTTCTAATTCTCTGGCAGTTTGATGCCTAAATATATCTAAGCCTTCCAGGGAAATGTTGTGCTTAGAGCAAGTCTAACGTGAGCTGCTTCTCCTTTCAATTGAAGATATTCCCCAAAATGACCTATTGATCACGAGAGAGGGGGATCATTTGTCTGCCCCGATGGCTGCGCTGAAGTGACCTTGTGTGAGAGTGTCTGATGTTGGCTCAGCACCGGGGGGACGGCAAAACCCATCCTGCCCAGAGCCCTCCTGAGCTCCAGGGAAAAGAGCGACTCAGCTTTTGGGGAAACGAGTGTCAGATTAACAGCTTGTGATCTGGAGCATGTGATATGTGCATCCAACGGGCTGGAGATGGAGGAATGAGAGAGCAATACCCCGAAGCCGTTCCTGCTTCTTCTCCACCTGGCTTTCGGAGCATCCTTGGGGATTTGCCCTTCTCACGGAGTTGGGTTTGGAGGAGGAAGAGGGTGACACGTTCTCAAGGAGGTTATTTACAAGCGCTCTTTCCTGGAGATCAATGTGTTGAGCCTGGTGAGGAATGACTTCAATTTTGCCTGTAAAACTTGGATCAAACAGTGCTGACAATGCAAACCTCCCCCCCGCCCGGAGATTAAACTTGTTCTGCTGTTCTGCACGGGGGCCGCGCGCGTTGCGTGCCGGGGGCTCTCGGTGCCGGGGGCTCTCGGTGCCGGGGGCTCTCGGTGCCGCACTCCATCTCCAGCAGGTTCTGAGAGCACACGGCAGAAATAACCCATTTGTGTGTCGCTCGAGGTGCTTCTGGCGCATCAGAGCTGTGTCAGACCCGGGAGCGCCCCACGGAACAGAAAACGCATCCGGAAAACCGGGTGCAAAGATGAGACAAAATTACACTAGTTGAACCTAAACTTGATTCTGGATTAGTACAGGTTCCTCGTATCGACCTTGAACAAGTCCCAGGGATTGAGAGCATAACAGCAGCACAAGGGCAGAAGAGTCCTGTGCAGCACTGGAGTCTATAAGAGGTCTATATTCAAACATCCAAAGCAATTTATAGCAAGAGGCACCCTTGGCATCCAGCATCTCCCGGGAAATGACTGTAGAGCTGAGGCTGATCACCCTTGACTTCACCTAGAGCTGTTTACTCCCTGAGCCGGCAATTAATCCCACTGCCTCCCCACCCCTAGGACTCGGCTGCTAAAACTGTACACCCAAAAAAAGCAATGACACCTCTGGGCGAGCGCCAACCGCAGCCGGTTCTCTAAGGCCCATTCTCCCACCAGCGTAAGGCAAAGCGATGCAACACACCGGTAAAAACCCCAAGGATCTGATGTTCGAGCAATCACAGAACCACTTGTGCTGTGCATTTACAAGGACTCCCTGATAGATACATATATATATATATATATATATATATATATATATATATATATATTTTATTGCCCAGGAAGGAGAGAGGAAAGCTCCAGCCCGTTGCAGGGAGCACCCCTGAGCTGCGCTGCTGTGGTACCTGCTCCTGCTGTGGCTGCTCCATCTCCGCTTGCTCTTCATTCAGCCTCCAAGTTGTAAAGCGTTATTAAACTTGTCCTCAGCCACTTCAGAGCGGCAGACAAGGCGGCCACGCTTCTCCAGCCCTTGATTTGGCAGTTCTGCAAGACATTAATCTACTTGGAGGGGTTTTTCCTAATTCATCAATGGGTATCTTTATATTTAATCTCTAGTCAAACTACTCCTCACTTGATCTTTACCCTGTTAGCACAAGGAGATGTAATTGTGTCCTCCCACGGCGAGCGCCGGGAGGGCTGAGCTCTCACCGAAACACGCGGCCGTGCGAGACGGGCACTGCGATTGCTCGCTGGGAAGGATACAGATCCACTTCCAGCCAAAACGCAAAGGCGCCCAACTTCCCAAAGGCACAACGCGCAGGCGGGTGCTGATTGATTCTGTGCGACTGTTCACCACCGGCACCGCACAGCCCGGCACAGGCGGCACAGCACCGGTCGGACACCGGAGCCACCGGCGCTGTCACCGCAGCGCTGGGAGAACGAGGGAAACCAGAGAGCATCTTCCCAGCTACATTTCAAAAAGCAAGTGGTTTTCTATCTTTTTTAATTCATTTTCTCTGTTTTCCTAACACCTTTAAATACCAAATAAACAGCGGATTTTCAAAAGCTAATAAAAAGCAGCGTTCCTCTCTTCCTGTGAGGACTGTGACGTACATGGGCAGACTCCCACACCCCCCCCTTCCAACCCATAAATACCGCACTGCACAATCCCCTTCCACCGGGATGAAACATGAAACTCTTCATTGCTTGCTAAGCCGAAAAGCACCAACATTAACCTCCTGCCCAAGCACCGACAGCCATGAATAACAAGTATTTAACCCGCACAACGCTCTGGTTTAGCACCGGTTTTAAACGGCGTCTCACACCAGCTTAAAACAAGGCCACTGGAAACCCGCGCTCCAGTTCAGGCGTGCGGGATAAGCGCTAATCCCAGCCCAAGTCTCTTCCGAGCACGACCTGGTGCTTTGTCCCAGAGCCAGGACATCATTCCCGCGGTCACGGGCTTTTTGCTTCCACACATTTCACACACCTGGGTCGTCCGCAGCATCTCGCCCACAACCAGTGCTACAGAAAAGCTGCTTTATGGGCATCCCGCCCCAGGCAGGAGCCTCCTCACCCCACACATCAGGATGCAATGCGCAGTCCTGCCTTATTTTGCTCTGAACAGGAACAGCCAGACCCAGCCGCAGCTCCCCCACCAGCATTTAGACCTTCTCTGAATGCGCTGGAACAAGCAAGACGTTTGCAGCGGGTTGGAAACGGGCCCGGCGTGCGACGGAGCGGGAACCAGGCCGGCTGCAGGCGGCCAAATTCACTCCAGCGCAATCCCACTGGAGCCCGATTTTAACAGGCATTCCAAACAACGTGCTCTTCGCTTGGCCTTTGCATGCGTGGAGGAAAAAACCAAAAGGTATTAACAACTCATTGCAAACCTTTGCACGGGTAATTAGACAGTGGGTAGTGACGCGCCCTGTGCCCTCGCGGGCTGGCCGGTGACCAACCTTCCGCTCGTCCACACGCTCTGAGGCTGACGGGTTCAAAATCAACCACATGCGAATTCATCAGGAAGCCACAGAGCACACCAAGTTTTGCTGTAACCTGGTTCCATGTAAAGATAATTGCAAGCAGAGTTTAATTCTGCAGTGTCTCATTTTCTTGTCTGACTAAGCAGGCATAATTTACGCCCATCAGTTGCAAATGGCTCAATGGCTTCTCCCACCAATCCTAAAGACAGAGGGCTTTTTATTCTTCCAATGAAAAAAAGTACTTCCTACCTCTGCAGAAGGAGGATGAAAAATACATGCAAAGGCTGGCTGACACAAATACGTATTTCCACTCAGCCTAGTTCAAAAGACCACACTGCAGCACAGAAAAGGGAGCACCTGACAAAGCCGACTGGCCCAAACAGCTTCTCCTGTCAGGGGACGAACATGTGGTGCGATAAAGATAATAATTTAAACCGGTCTTTCTCATTCATTTGTTCCCTGTTGCCCTTTTCAACCTGTAAGACACGCTACAATTGTACAAACTCGCCCGCTGCTGCGTGCGGCTGACGAGCAGCTGGGGGCTCGTGGAGCTTCGGTATGAGTGGGATGCTTGAGCCCCGGCGCCGCGATGCTCGAGCCCTGCTCGCCGTGCACAGCCAGGTCTCTCAGAGCACCAGCTCATGTCCAACATCAGATCAAAAGACGTGGGTGATCAAAGGAGGCGCCCAGCAAGGCTCCTGCTGGCAGGGATGCTCATGGTGGCTCAACCGCCTCTCAATGCCACCCGAGGGTCCCCCAGGTGGGAGCGAAGCCGCCTTTGAATCGGTTCCACCACAGGGGCCGTGGTGCGAGCTCCGGAGCACTGGTCCCTGCAACACCCTGCACGGTACTGGAGTCGGTACCAACCCTGCTCGCTCTGTTTCCGCAGAGCGCTCCCGCTCTCCGGTTTGACAGGAGCTCGCGTTCTCCCAGTGCGCTCGCCTGACTTTCGCGATAATATATTCAGCAGAACTGGATACATTTCAAACCAGCTATTACACCACAGTATGTTCCAACACAAATATATGCAGCGTAGTGCAGCAACAATTCTTCTAGGAGTTATTACTCTCTAACGCAGATTACAGGAAAAAAGCAGCATTTCCCTGCCCGTCCCCCGGCCCCGCTGGGCGAGAACCCGCGGAGCAGGCGCCACCACGGACCGTGCTCCCCGGGAGCTCGCACGGAATTAGGGGAGAAGGAACCGGACAAAAATCTAAGCAGCAGGAAGTCTCCAGACATTCCAGTCACCTGCCCAGCAACACGTTGCACAACACGCGGGTGGTTTCTGGCACATTCCGCAGCCCCGCGGTGGGGACGGCAGAGCGGCCAGAGGAGCCCACGGGGAACACGGAACACCGAGCGGAGATGGGAACCCTCCTCTTCCCAACCAGCTCAACACAGCACAAAATCAAAGTGAGTTTGTGGGGGCAACCGTGGTTTCTCGCTGTTGGCTTTGGCAAGAGCTCCAGGCGGCACCGTCGCCTCGTCCCGGCTGCTCGCGAGGGTTTAACGCAGCAAAGCGCCGGACGGAGCTCCCAGATCATTATTGCAGGAGGAATCCTCACTGTAGCTAAACTTGCTATGTAAAAAATCAAACCTACCGCAGCACACCAAAAGCTGCAGGGGAACCAGAATTAAACCCACCGCGTTAAAGGGAAGCGGAAGGAGGAGAAACGAGCGCACGACCAGAACGAAAGGAAATATTCTTCATAATGGTGAACCTGCGAACAGCCGCTGAGATTCAATTCAGCGGCCCATCAATCACAGCGCGGTGTCAGAGCCCAGGGCTGCTGGGGACGCTCTCAGCAGAGGGCACTCAAGCCCCAGAAATCCGCATTCTCCAGCCCCCCTGTATTGACTCTCTGGTATTTTCGGAGCCGACTTCAGCACATGAATCTTGGTAATGTGAGCACTGGGCCTCATAACTCACATTGATTGTGGTTATATTACACCTGATGCGTATAAATCTAAACAAAATGCATGTGGATGTAGCTAATTCAAATGAACTGGTTTAGATACCATTAAAAAAAATGAGAGAAGCCTCTTTTTCTTCATTAGCATAGAAAAACGCCATAGCTATAGAAATGCTTACATCTCCTTCTGCAGGTTCATGCTTCTGCTGCTGCTCTGAAGCATGAATCTTATTTGAAAAGGTCCTTTGTCAATTGGCATTTGTCCCTAGATATTAATATTTTAAATACTATTTCCACTTTTGCAAGTGGCTCCTTTTTATACTCAAAAATAAAGTCTCACATTCATAGCCTAGAACATCAATAAATATACAGCTGTATTTGTAGGTGAGGAAACTGAGATTTTTATGTATATAAAAAACCATAAAATGTACATGAGTATCAAGGTCTTATCTGGGTAATAAATGAACTCTAAATACCACATGTATCCACTGTAAAAAAGGCAGCATGAAAACCCAACATATCCAAACACCCTCATAACAAACGAGGAACAGCCAAATGACTTATTCCAAAGGGCACGCCACGTTCCTGCGTTACAAATACCGCAGAGCACATGCACTAACGGATACACTACGGAGTGACGAATTACCACATTAAAGCCATTTTCACAGCGGTTGTGAACCGCGCAAACGCCTCCCATTTTGAACACGGCCGTGACAAACCGCAGAACGCCGAGCCCTCGCGCTGCCTCTCCTGTCCCTTTGGGCAGCCTCCGGTGCCCAAAGACGGCCCCGTCTCACCCATACAAACTCATCTGTGTCCCAGGGAAAGGCCGCCTGCCCGGACACTGGCGCGGACAGACGGACAGACAGCACGTGGAGCTGGGCAGCACTCACCTGGCAGCAGCGCTGAGCCGGAGCTCTGGTCCCAAAAGTGCTCCGTTCATCCTGCAGGTGCATTTTCTTTTTTCCATCCGTTTTGTCTTTGCTGTAATTGGCCGCAGCTGGGGACACTTTGGCCCAACGTGCAGGTCACTGCTCACAGGTGTGGAGCCCGGGCAGGGCACCCGCAGCGGCGGGGGAAACAGCCTAAGGCAACCACGGTGCCACATCTAAGAGCAGCTTCCAAATGATCCCTCTATTTCATCAGGACATGGGGCAGGCCCTTGGGGAGCAGAGCAGAGCGCTGCCGAGGGACTGGGCTGGGGACCGCGCACAGGAGGGGACGTGGAGCCGCGAGTTTTGCTGCACGGCTCGATTGCTGTGGCAGGAAAGGCCACGGCAGCCCTGAGCAACCCCCGGGCACAGCGTGCACCCCTGCACCCCTGCCCAGGCACAGCACCCACCCCTGCACCCCTGCCCAGGCACAGCGCGCACCCCTGCATCCCTGCCCAGGCACAGCGCCCACCCCTGCACCCCTGCCCGGGCACAGCGCGCACCCCTGCACCCCTGCCCGGGCACAGCGCCCACCCTGCACCCCTGCCCGGGCACAGCGCCCACCCCTGCACCCCTGCCTGGGCACAGCGCCCACCCCTGCACCCCTGCCCGGGCACAGCGCCCACCCCTGCACCCCTGCCCGGGCACAGCACCCACCCCTGCACCCCTGCCCGGGCACACTGCACTTGCTTTGCCATCCAGCCTCAGGTAAACCATCGTCCTGCCCTCCTGAGCAGCACAGGCTTCTTCCTCTGCCCTACAAACCCGCTGTGCACTATTCACGACCTCCAAGAACCCATCAGATCCCAACCAAATAAGAAATAAACTACTTGTGCTGGTAGGATCCAGAGGCTGAAAGCTGGTGCCAGCAAAAAGGCAAGAAGCAACATCCTGACACTAATGAACCAACAGAATATATCATCCTGGCTACATTTTAATTTAAATAGTCCACAAAATCTCAGCCTCTTATCCCAAGTTACTGAAAATCAAACCCACTTCTCTACATGCTGGAGTCTGCAAAGAGTAAAGAACAGACACAGAAGAAAGAGCCCTTTCTAGCCCTTCCCTCCCAATAGGTTTGTGGGGCTTTTTTATCTCCAGGTGCAAAGACTCACCAGGTTGTGACATTTAATCTTATAACAAGTTCACAGAAACAGCCGTCCTTCATTTAAGCAATAAGTAAAGAAAAATTCTTCCGTGCCCTTTTGCTAAATCTCATGCTTTTCGGTGTCAGGAGGGATAAAAATATCCTGAACATGAGAGACCCTTTTCCGTAAGTGTCCTTGACACGGGTACGATTTCCCGCTGGACGCGGGGCCGTCTGCCCACACGGACAGAACAGACCCAGAGAGCGCGATCCTGCACGGCGCTGAGGATGCTGCGCGCCGGCGCCTCCCGGCCTGACTCTTAGGAAGGAGGAAGAAGCAGCCTCCTCCACCACAGCACGACGCTGAGAGCCCAGGCTGTGCTCAGGGGCACCTTCCATCACCCCACACCAGCTCAACCGCGGCCTCGAGCGCCCGGGGGGGTTTGGGAGAGTTACACCAGCATCTATCTGCAGGAGGGGCTGGTGCTGCCGTGGGCGCACAGATCCCCAGGGGCTCTCCCAGCTTCTCCTCAGCATTCCGTGATGATGACAGCTGGCAGACACCCTGGCCAACCCTCCCGCTGCCACGGGCACGCAGGGAACCCCGGCCCCGCGGGGCTGCTCACTGCGGCAGCCGCTGCGCCCGCTCTCCGCTGTCACACGCAACACCCGGGAACTTTCCTTCGGGTTTTAGACCGATAACGATTCGCGTATGTTCCCTCCGCCAGTTCACACAGGCAGGCGAACGGAGGCTGCTCCGAGTCGCTCGAGCGCAGGACAGCGATCGGCTTTTCTCCCGGCGCTGAGCACGCCGAGCTCGCTGCTGGGGAAAGCGGCGGACAAGGAAAATTAAAGGGATGGACAGATATGGAGTAATAGTATGTTTGTAAGAAAATTAAAGATTTGCTCTTCAGATGTTCCAGGCGATGTAGTTAGCAGACAGCTGGCAAATGGGAGCGATTGGAAATGATGGAATAGATCAAATTATTTAAATGAGAAAAAATAAATTCACCCCAGCCTAGCCCAGCAAGTTGACAAAGCAGCTACTTATCTGCTGCATGTGCAGCCCTTTGTCTCTGTCACCGCGGTCATTAAACTCCCGGCTGCGCAGCCCGGGCTTGGCGCCCGCTCGGTACCGCCAACTCCAGCGGCCCCGACCCCGGTACCGGCCCCAGCCCCGGTACCCCGGCCCGAGCGATGCTGCCCCGCCTCGCCCGGAGCCCGACGGAGGGGCTGTCGGGAACACAGGGGACATAGAGGACACCGGGCACCCCGGGATCCGCGGGCCGGGGGGGGCTGTCGGGGCAGAGGGACCCCCGGGGCTGCCGGAGCCCCCGCGCCGCCGCTCCCCGGCCGCCTCCTGCCCCGCGCCCCGGGGGAGCGGGCGGGCACAGCGCGGCGGTGCCGGTGTGTGTCGGGGGTGTGTGTCGGTGTGTCAGCGTGTGTCGGTGCGTGTCAGTGTGTGAGGGTGTGTGAGGGTGTGCGGGCTCCACTCCGGGCTTTGCGCGAGCCGCGCGCATCAGCGGTAGGAGGGGACAGAGCCGCTCCTGCGGGCGCACCGGCACCGCTCCGCAGGTGCCGCCCGACCGGCACCGGCACCGCACGGCCCGGCGCGGCTCGGCTCGGCGTGGCACGGCTCGGCTCGGCTCGGCTCGGCACGCGGGACGGGCCGGCGCGGCCGCACTAAGATGTGCCATGAGCGGTCCGGCCTCGGCGCCCACCGGCCGCTCCGCCTGAGCCCCGGGCAGCAGCCGCCCGCTCCCCCGCTGCCCCTGGGGCCGTAGGGCCCGCGCCCTCCCCAACGATGCCCCATCTCTGGCCGGCTCTCCGCGGCGTGCTCTGGGAATACTGGGCAGCGCTCCTGGTCGGCGGCTTCTGGGGCCAGTGCTCGCACGGGATGCCGCATGTCATCCGGATAGGTAAGGCCGCCCGGCCCCGCGGGGCAAGGTCGGGGCGCGGTGCCGGGGCGGGGGATGCGCTGCCCGGGGACGGGAAGGACGGTGCCCGCGGGCGCGGAGCGGGGCCGGGCGCGGTGCGGAGCTGTGTCCCGCGGCGGAGCGGTGCCGCGTCCCGGTGCGGAGCCGTGTCCCGGCACGGAGCGGTGCCGTGTCCCGGGGAGGAGCGGTGCCGTGCCGCTGCCACGGGGGTAGCGCGCCCGGTGCGAGCAGCCGCCCTGGGCACGGTGCAATGAGGGTGCTGGGCACGGTGCAAAGCGGAGAGAGGGTGCTGAGCCTCCGGAGACGGGGGATGCCGTGCTCTTGGAGATGGAGGGGGATGCTGTACCCCTGGATACAGGAGATGCTGTGCCTCCGGAGAGGGGAGATGCTGTACCCCTGGACAGGGGGATGCTCTGCCCCTGGAGAGGGAGATGCTGTGCCCGCGGAGAGGGGAGATGCTGTACCCCTGTTTAGGGGGATGCTGTACCCCTGGATAAGGGGATGCTGTACCCCTGGAGAGGGGATGCTGTGCCCGCGGAGAGGGGAGATGCTGTACCCTGTTTAGGGGGATGCTGTACCCCTGGATAAGGGGATGCTGTACCCCTGGATAGGGGATGCTGTGCCCGCGGAGAGGGGAGATGCTGTACCCTGGATAGGGGGATGCTGTACCCCTGGATAGGGGATGCTGTGCCCCTGGAGAGGGGGGTGCCCAGCCTGCTGCTGGAAGGACTGCGGTGCCCGGTGCGAGTCGGGCTGCTCTGCCCCTGGAGAAGGGGATGATCTGCCCCCGGAGGGGGGGCTGCGGTGCCCGGTGCACAGCGGTGCAAGGAGAGGTGCTGAGCCTGCTGCAATAGGGTGCTGTGCAGGGGGCTCGGCGCCCAGGCCGGCCATGGCCAGCAGCAGCAGAGGCAGCCGGGGGCCGTGGCACCGAGCCCTGCAGCCCGGAGGATGCCCGCGGGCTGGTTATGCTGCAGCCGCTGCTAAGGGCCAGGCGTGTTCGTTAAATTGCGGAGGTTGTGGGGAAAATTAATTTTTAATAATGTTACATAAAGTAATTGCACAGATAACAGCTGGGAAAGAGTCTACAATCCTTCTTTTTCTAATTAAACAAGATACTTGTTTTAAGTGTGTCAGTGAGAGAATGGTGCTGGTTTCCTGTTCCATCCCATGTACTTTGCCACCGGTACACATTCCCAGGGATTTGCTGTCTGCCCAGTAAAAATTCTAAGGAGAGGTTTACTTGTATTTTCAAGAACTGGATTCTAACCCAGAGCAAGTAGTGAAAACAGAATAGATTTGTGAATATTTTGAAATGGAAAAAAAGGGTTTTATGTATCCCAGTGCAACCGCACAGCAGCAATGGGAAAGGCAGCACGGGGAAAACGCTGCTCCGGAGGGGCAGCTGCGTTCTGATGGGAAACACCGTCACCTCCAGAGCAGTTCTGAGCGACTTGCGCGGCCCAGAGTGGCTCACGGCCGGTTCCTGCAGGTGAACATCTGCTCTCCGCTGGACTCCTGCGGCCGGCTCTCCAGGCAGCCGCGGTTCTGTGCCCGTTGCAGTGCCAGAAATGCTGCTGGAAAAGGTTAATGGACCCACCGCTGGGGCCTGGGCCCTGGCGGCTGCTGAACTTTTGCTAGAGCCAAGCTGCTTGGTATGCTCAGCCACAGCCCCGGGCAGCTGGAAATGTTTTGCGCCACAGAAACCCCCTCCCAGGAAAGCTCCGGGTGCTGCTGCCAGCAGGGAGGAGGCGTCCCCGCCGTCCCCCCCCTCCGTCACAGCCTGTCCCCGGCGAGAGCTCCGCAGCGCCGCGGCAGCGCTGCTCTTCCCAACGGGTCCCAGGGCGCAGATCCCCACTGGGAACACTGGCGGTGTGCTGGGGGGGTCCCGCGGCAGTTGGAGTGTCCCCGGGGGGGTCCTGCTGCAGATGGGGTGTCCCCGGGGGGGACCTACCCTGGCAGCTCCACCTGCTTTGGCTTAGCAGCAGCGGGCCCGATCCTGCGTGGGCTGCTGTGGTGGGCACTGGTGGGGTCGGGGCTGGGGGTGCCTGGGTCCCCAGACACAGCGCAGCTCGGGGGCGCCACCCCGGCCAGGAGCGTCCCCGCGGGCCCGTGGGTGCCCAGCCCCTCGCCCAGCGCCCCCCTGGTGCTGCACCCGGGTTTTCCAGCCGCAGAAGGTGGGAGCGCTGCTGCGCCTTCCGCACAACGGCCCCGCTTTAATTGCCGAGAAACACCCCGTTCAGCACCTGGTTCAGCCTTTTTCTTTGTCAGTAAAATAAGAAACCCCAAGATCAGAAAAAGGCTTTAAACGGGGCTGCAGGGAGACGGGTGTTTCCCTTCGCTCTCTGCTAAAGCTGGCGTCATTTTGTCCTCTTTTTTTTCAGCCCGCTGGAAAATTGCAGCTTTTACCCCCTGCATTAATTTGTGCAAAGCTGCCTGGCTTTCAAGTGATTCTTTCAATTATTAGGTTATGCCAGGAAGTGCAGAACACTTAAATAAGTATTGTTTTAGAAATGAAAATCAAGCCAGAGAGCAAACAGGCAACTTCTCAAAGCTCTCTTCTCTTCCTATGAAGCTGACTACTAAAATAAATACAGGGAGAGATATCTAAGAAAGGGAAGGAAAAGCCAAAAGCACTCTTTCTCCCCTGAGTAAAATATAAATATTTAATCTACACATCTAAACATAATCCACACATATACAGGTACAAAGAATATCTCTGCCTTATTGCTGGATTTTTCTTTATTAAGTCGGAGTTTGCATCTGAAGGTTTTTCAACAGCTGTTGGATTATTATGCAATCTGTTAAATATTTGAAAACGCTCCATCAGAAAGATCTGCTGCAGGCTCAAGGTGCTCGATCGGGCTGCGAGCTTTGCTGCTACAAAGACAGATAAAGGTAGTGGTGCGATGGGGTTACTCCGTGTTTACACCCTGTGTGATGCCGCCACGGGATCGCTGAGGTTACACCTGTTAGTAAGCGCTGCACCGAGCAGCTCGGTATCCCCAAAACCATGCCCCTCATACCGTAAAAGCAGCAAGATGATTAAGCTCCCCTTCGAGCCTATTTCTTGAACCTTTCTCCTAGATTAATGAGCAGTAGTAGCACCTTTTCCAGCACCAGGCGAGAGCCTGATGCCATTTTGTGGAGCCCGGTGGCCCCGGCGCTGCCAAAGCCAGGGCTGAGCGGGACCAGCGCCTGCCGCTCCGCAGCACACCCGTCTCCATCGCCGCAGCACACCCGTCTCCATCGCCGCAGCACACCCGTCTCCATCGCCGCAGCACACCCGTCTCCATCGCCGCGCTCTGCTGAAGCACCAGCAGACACGACTCGGAGTGATTATTTTGATGGATGACGTGTTAGCGAGATCTACGTGCCGATCAGATGGATGCCAACGGTTTGAGATTAATAAGGAATTGTAAAAAAATAGACCACGGGCGCCGTCAATCTAATCCCAGCCCTTGCGTTCGTTCATTAGTGGGTTTGTTTGTATTCCGGTGCTGCTGAGGAGATGACGCCAAAACCTGGGGGGCAGAGCAGTGGGGGGGGGTCTGTCCCCAGTGCTGGGGTGACAGGAGGGTCCCACACACCCAGGTTCCCCCAAACCGGGCTGCACGCTCACCTCGTCCCCCTTTGTGCCGGGGGACTTTCAGCTCATGTTCTACCTTTCATAGGAATCACCTTCACCTCTACATTCTCGCTTTTATTCTGGTTTGTGGTTTGGTTTTGTTTTGGTTGTGTTTTTTTTTTTTTAATAAGGTTATATTCCCACTGATATTTGTGGCAATAATTATACTTCAAGCATGTCTGACAGTCGCAGGCTTGTATCACTGAGGTGTTGGGAGCAGGATTGGGCCCCAGCTAAGCCTTTAAACAAACAGCCCTGCACGGAGGAATCCATGGGATTGTATTTCTTCTGGTCTCTTTCTAAGCCGTGTTTGCCTAGAGAAGGGGTCAGGGCATCGATCGTTCGTATGATTTGCAAGTAACACAGAAAAGACAATCAAATTGGATTGGAGTCTGTGTGGAAAAAAAATCATTGATTATTTTATATAAATAAGCAGAAAACAAATTCTGTGGGTAATTCTCCTCCTCTGTGCGATTGCCTTTTCTGAGGCTCATTATGCCTGCCTGGGATTTTATTTTGAAATCACCTTCCCACACTCTGCAAAGCAAGTGTTATTTTTAAAAACAAAGGCACGAGCAGGTTTCGCAGGCGGGGGGGACAGGGCTGGATGTGGGGAGGGAACCCTCAGAACGGCAGCACCGGGATTCCTGGCACCGCCGGCCTGGGGACGGGTTTGGCGCTGGACGGCGGTGGGGGGTGAGGGGCTATTGGGGGAGTGACCCCCCGGCAGCACCCAGTGCTCCCAGTGCCCCAGTGCTCCCGGTGCCCCCAGTGCCCCCAGTGCTCCCAGTGCTCCCAGTACTTCCAGTGCCCCCGGTGCTCCCAGTGTCCCCAGTGCTCCCGGTGCTCCCAGTGCTCCCGGTGCTCCCGGTGCTCCCAGTGCCCCCGGTGCTCCCGGTGCCTCCAGTGCCCCCAGTGCTCCCGGTGCCCCCAGTGCCCCCAGTGCTCCCGGTGCTCCCGGTGCTACCAGTGCCCCCAGTGCCCCCAGCGCTCCCAGTGCTCCCGGTGCTCCCGGTGCTACCAGTGCCCCCAGTGCCCCCAGTGCCCCCAGTGCTCCCGGTGCTCCCGGTGCTACCAGTGCCCCCAGTGCCCCCAGTGCCCCCAGTGCCCCCAGTGCTCCCGGTGCTCCCGGTGCCCCCAGCGCCCCCAGTGTGCGGTACCAGCAGCAGAGCTGGGCTGCCCGAGTGAACCTGCATTGGCTTCAATGCCACCTCATCTGGGGGTGCAAGATGAGAATCCCCCGCACCCCCGGGGCCAGCAGGATCCCCCCTCTGCCTTTCCACTGGTGCAACACAGCGGGATGTTTGGGTTTGTTGTGTTTTCCCTGTTCCTAACCCCCTCTGTTGCCTTTGTGGCTTCTCCTGCCTTTCTGTGGGTATTTCTGTGGGCATGCACCCATTGCTCAAGCATTTGACGGCTGATAAAGTTATTTCAGGTCATGAGATGCTTTGTGTGTCAGATAACGTGTTCTAGTAATTTCAGCGGGATATAAGGGTGGCAGTGTAAATTGTTTGGTGGTAAATTAATTCTGAATACATTTGAATAACAATGTTACCTCTTTATCGCAGAATAGTCTAATTATTTGATCTTGGCATCCTCTTGAGAACTTCATACAGGAAATCAAGATCAAACCACAGAGCAGAAGAAAAGCAGAACCCCATTCATCCCGGGGGCAGGAGCGCCACCAAATACACAGACCTGCTTGGTGCTGGTGGCCTCAGGGAGGGGACGTCCCCTGATGGGCAGCAGCGCACCCACCCCCGGGTTCAAGGCAGCGGGTTCTGCCAGTGGGGAAGGAGCTGGTGTGGACTATGTGTGCAGGGACAGACAGACAGTTCTGCCTGCGCCAGGACATGGTGACGAGTCGCTCTGTGTGCAGGGACAGACAGACAGCTCTGCCTGCGCCAGGACACGGTGACGAGCCACTCTGTGTGCAGGGACAGACAGACAGCTCTGCCTGCACTGGGGACACGGTGACGAGCCGCTCTGTGTGCAGGGACAGACAGACAGCTCTGCCTGCGCCAGGACACGGTGACGAGCTGCTCTGTGTGCAGGGACAGACAGACAGCTCTGCCTGCGCCAGGACACGGTGACGAGTCGCTCTGTGTGCAGGGACAGACAGACAGCTCTGCCTGCGCCAGGACATGGTGACGAGCCGCTCTGTGTGCAGGGACAGACAGACAGCTCTGCCTGCGCCAGGACACGGTGACGAGCTGCTCTGTGTGCAGGGACAGACAGACAGCTCTGCCTGCACTGGGGACATGGTGACGAGCCGCTCTGTGTGCAGGGACAGACAGACAGCTCTGCCTGCGCCAGGACACGGTGATGAGCTGCCTGCTCTTGCTGCGCCGCCACCTCGGGCTTTGCCACCAGCAGCTGCAAACCCACCGCCGCCGCTTCATTCACCTCTGGATGGTTTTGTCGAAGCAACTAAACAGAGGTGGATATCATGGAAAGGTTTCCGTAAAGCCCTCACAGCGCAGCCACGCGCAGAGCAGCGCTGTAAGTAACTCAGCCTCCAGCAAAGCCGGTCTCCCCGTCCCGGTCCGTGCAGCGCTGCCCTGGCGCAGACGGGCACTGTTCGTCCATCGGCGATCCCACGCAGTGTTGGTCCATCGGCGATCCCAGCGAACCGCGGCGCTCCCGCGCGCGCCGTGGGCCACGCCGGAGCGGCAGCTCGGCAGAGGGCACTGCTCCGCTCCGCAGCCGCCCGGCGCCGCTCCCGCAGCCTCCAGCTCTGCCAGAACAGCCGCGACGCTGGAGTCTCTCATGGCGACACAATATCAAAGAAAACCCGACACTGCACAGTCTGTTTGTAGCAAGCGTTAAGCCTTGTAATCCAATGTATTGCGTTTCTGTGCAATCTCCACTCCCTCATTTTGGCTAGAGGTTTAATGTGATGGTGTCTACACTCCTTTTTTTCTTTGCATACTTAGAAGACAGGCTGGTGGAAGTCTCTGGGTAAGGCAGATAACGAGTTGAAAGCACCACAACTCAACAAGCAAGGGAGGGGAGAGGGAAATGATGGAGAGGAGCTGAGGGCTGAACGCGAGGATAAAACCTGCGCTGTGGCGACGCTGCCAAAGGGAACTGACGTGAAGTGAGAGGAGCCACTTGTCTTAAAGCTGTGAGAGCTGAACTTCTGGGACTGCAGCTGTTGCAGTGACCACAGGGGATCCCGACGCTCCACCTGTGAATTCTGGGGGCTCCGGTGCCCCTTAGAGACTCCAGCTTGTGCCTGAACGCACAAACAGAGATGTGACTGCTCCGGAACTGCTGGGAGGGAAGACAAGCAGGAAAATGCCGGTTGGGTTGCAAACACCGCTGGGGAGAGCTGGGGGGTACCCGGGTGCCAGGGGCAACCCCCAGTGCCACACAGCAACCCCCAGTCTGCAGCGGCTGGGGGAGCAGGGCTGTGGTTTGCAGCTGTGGTTTGCAGCTGTGGTTTGCAGCTGGGGTTTGCAGCTGGGGTTTGCAGCTGGGGTTTGCAGCTGGGGTTTGCAGGTGGGGTTTGCACCTGGGGTTCACAGCTGTGTTTTGCAGGTGGGGTTTGCAGCTGGGGTTTGCAGCTGGGGTTTGCAGGTGGGTTTGCAGCTGTGGTCTGCAGCTGTGGTTTGCAGGTGTGGTCTGCAGGTGGGGTCTGCAGGTGGGGTTTGCAGCTGTCGTTTGCAGCTGGGGTTTGCAGCTGGGGTCTGCAGGTGGGGTCTGCAGCTGTGGTTTGCAGGTGTGGTCTGCAGGTGGGGTCTGCAGGTGGGGTTTGCAGCTGTGGTTTGCAGCTGTGGTTTGCAGCTCTGGTTTGCAGCTGTGGTTTGCAGCTGGGTTTTGCAGCTGTGGTTTGCACCTGGGGTTTGCAGCTGTAGTTTGCAGCTGTGGTTTGCAGCTGTGGTTTGCAGCTGTGGTTTGCAGCTGGCATCTGCTCCTCCCGCCTGTGCCCTTTGGGTTTACCCCAACAGAAACTGATGCAGCAATGACACATCCACCTGGAAAAAAAGCCCGCAGGCTGCGTGGTTTCTCCCTAAGTACAGCTACAGCCTGCCCTTTTGCTCCAGCCCCACTAAGTCTGAAGAGTACACCAGAATACTGAGTATTTGCACCTCGGATTAGGAGTTTAGTCTGTGTAGTTACTGAGTCAGAGAAACATCCCTGTCCAGGGAAGTTTTTAAGCAGACAAATAGAGCAGCTAATATCAAAAGAACAACACAAAGACAAATTATTCAATTTGGACTTTGCACTTTGCTCATGCCTCCGGAAACCGGGCACCCAGGGATCCCCCCTAAGGGGCACCCGGACTCGCAGGTACTACAGCACTAAGCGCATTACAAAGGCTTTTGAGACAGATTGATTTCAATTAGCCTTCCATCCTTGACACCTGAAGCCTGCGCTTGGGGAGCGTTCGCTCGTGCCACTGCAGCAGGTCGGGTTGTGACGGCTGCTCACGCGTCCAATAAGGACCGGGAAGAGGCCACTGGATACTCATTAGTGCATAATGACATTTGATTGCTGCAGCACGTCCTTTGTTCAGCCTGGGGACTGGGAGGTGACCAGAGCAGCTCCTTGAACTCACCAGCGCCCAGGTGAACAGGAACATAAACTGTTCTTAAAAGAACAGCTGGTGCTGGAAAACCCGAATTCAATTAAAGATGTGGAAGAGTGTGGTGGAACCAGCGCTGGCCGTGGGCGGCTTTCCCCCGCTTTAATGAATAGATGGCTGTCATCTCTTACTTATCTCCCAGGATGAAGCAGTAAATAAAATCTGGTATAACCCACCAATTTAGCTGAGTTATGCCTGTCTATCGGGACTGAAGCGTTAGACTCGCTGGTTAGTTTTGCAGCGATTCCAAGCGCTCAGAGGAAGTCCCGGCAGTGATTTTCAATTCCTGCCCAGGCACCGGCCGGGGGTTCCCTTCCCGCAGCACTTCTGTGTTAGAAATGGGGCTGATTTTGTTACCAATGCAGCAAACGGTTAATAGAGAACCTGAGAACGGGTTTTGGCAGGAAGGGTTGAACCTGGGAGCTGCACAGGCGGCGGCCGAACGAAGCGCTGGCCTGTAAGTCGCCAGAGAAGAACACGGCGCGTGTCTGAACCGCGGCGTCTGGAGCCTGAAGCAAAGATGGCTGGTGCACCGCCGGCTAAATAAAAGGTTTTCTGCAAGCGAACAGGTGCTGCTCGGTCTGAATCGCTCTGATTCATGCCTCGCTGGAGGGGAATTATTAATCTGTCATATCCTGCACAAGGGTGGCTGGTAGATATTTTCGAGTAAAAATCAGAGCAGATCAAGACCGTTCCCTAATGGTTTCTATAGCCATTTGCATTATTCTTTACACTAAGTTCTGCTGGTGTGCCAGGGCCGCACATCAGCAGACACATCCAGACCCCACCAGCAGGGTCTGCATGCTCCGTGCTGGACAATGACAGACAATCCCTGACGAGCTCAGCACCCGTCACGCTCTCCTCGCCGTCTCTGCCTCCTGCACAGCGCGGTTCCTTGAGCACGAAGGCGGTTCCCAGAGCATTCCCGTATGAGCCTCCTGGGGCAGCGCCAGCCCCGCGGGACGCGCACTAAATAACATCTGGCAGCAGCTGCAGGCGCTGCCAACACCTGACTTGGAGCAGTCGCTGTGTTCCGTGTTGAGAGTCACAGCAACATTATGGCACCAGGATGTGACCTGGAGGCTTTTAGAACTAACTCAGCTCGGCAATATCATAGTCGTAACTTGCAGGAATATTTGTGTTCTTTCCTCTGGATTCCTACTACAGAAGTTTATCACAGGCCGTTTCAAATGCTCTTCCCCAGAGAAAGCATCCAGCCATTAGATATTTCCATTCTAAAGCGTGTCTGTTAGCTCAGTTTTTGCTGTTATTTATCAATACTGCTATAAGGCATTTCAATGACATGCTTCGCCCAAGTTCTTTAAAAGCCTCTGACTTATCTAGTTCTGCTCCTCTCCTTGGGAAGCAGAAGTTCAGCTCGCTACCCAGAAAGAAACAGGAGACAAAGCCAGGCCCAGAAAACCCACTGGCCCGACCTGCCGAGGGACACGGAGGTGGATGGTTCCTCGCAGTCCTCGATATTCCATTTGTCATTTCCATTTGTTCTCCTTTCTTGCTCCGATCCCCGGGATGTTCTCACTCCCCTGCACACCCCGTCGCTCGGGTGTCTGTGAGCCTGGTGCTGCCGGGCAGGTCCCTCCCTCAGTGCGCCCCAGATGCTGGTGCTCCCTGTCCCCATCCCCATCCCCATCCCCATCCCCATCCCCGTCCCTGTCCCCGTCCCCATCCCCATCTCCATCCCCCTCCCCATCCCTATCCCCATCCCCATCCCCATCCCCCTCCCCATCCCCCTCCCCATCCCCATCCCCATCCCCATCCCCGTCCCCGTCCCCGTCCCCATCCCCGTCCCCATCCCTGTCCTCATCCCTGTCC
Source organism: Streptopelia decaocto (assembly GCF_964273445.1). NCBI lineage: Eukaryota > Metazoa > Chordata > Aves > Columbiformes > Columbidae > Streptopelia > Streptopelia decaocto. Next base: position 3,636,988 of record NC_138678.1, on the reverse strand, counting down.
TTATCCCTGTCCCCATCCCTGTCCCTATCTCTGTCCCTGTCCCCATTCACATCTTTGTCCCTGTCCCCATCTTTGTCCCTGTCCCCATCCTCATCCTTGTCCCTGTCCCCATCCCTGTCCCTGTCTGCATCCCTGTCCCTGTCCCCGTCCCCATCCTTGTCCCTGTCCCCATCCCCATCCCTGTCCCCATCCCCGTCCCCATCCCTGTCCCTGTCCCCATCCCCATCCTTGTCCCTGTCCCCATCCCCGTCCCCATCCCCGTCCCCATCCCTGTCCCTGTCCCCATCCCTGTCCCTGTCTGCATCCTTGTCCCTGTCCCCGTCCCCATCCTTGTCCCCGTCCCCATCCCCATCCCTGTCCCCATCCCCGTCCCCATCCCTGTCCCATCCCGGGGCACTGGAGTCGCCCTCGTTCGCAGTCCCGGAGCAGCCGCGCAGGACGGTCCCTGCCCCACCGCTCCGGGCAGGGCCCCGTCCCCCCGCACACAGAGCACGGGCTGTTGTTCCTTCACAGCACCATTAACCTCGAAAGCAGGAGCTGCTTCTTTGCCTATGTGAGACAGATTTATAATATTTCCTCTTCTTTAACACTGGATTCTTAGTGCAGACAGCAATTTATTGAATAATCAATTTCCTTATCTATGTAATACATTGAGGTGATCCATCAACGTCAGATAATCAATCCAGCTTGGGATTTTAAGTGTGTAAGAGTGTATGTGTGTGTACTTGTATATATATTTTCATCCTGTATCATTGTCAGGCCAAATAACGTCTCCCTTTCCGCGCTGCTTTCTCAGTGACTTTTGTTTATGGTGTATAAAAGAAAACCATGACATTATATTACACCTTGTAAGTTTTACGGTACTTGAGAGGTTTATGCGGTATGAATGTAAAGGGCAATGCAATAATGCAAAGGGCAGTGAGACATTTTTAAGCGCAGAAGGATCCACACGGAGCTGCAGAGATAAATCTGGGTGGATAATCATCCCACCGTGTCTCTGCTGTTTATGAGAGAAGTCGACATTCACTGCAAATCATGCTTCAGGTCACTCCTGCCCTGCTCTCTGGTTCTGCTTTGCGTTACAGGCTGTTTAAATGGTTCTAAATGGCCTTTGGGACATGGGCCCCAAGGGCTGATCTAGAGAATTAACCATGGGAAGAACTAACAGGAGTCCAAATTACCAAATCTGGAGCTTACAGATAGTTCAGGTGAGGAAGAAGAGCTGAGTCCAAAGTCTGAGCTGGGCAGAAAGTGCCCGAGAACAGGGCTGGACCTGCAGTGACTGTCCCTCAAAGCACAACCTCCGTCGCACCGCGCTGCTGTCAGACGTCTCCAACACCCGAGCAGCGAGTCCTCAAGCATGAATATCCAGAATTCAGCATCTGTAATTAGCAGCAGAACTGGAGACAAAACGCCATTACTTTTTGAGGTCAAGATAAGTTTTATACATAGGTCACCGCTCCACGTGCTTCATTCAAAATCCAATTTGTTTTGTGGGCTTACGGACGGCGGAAACGCTGATTATTACGCTATCTCCACATGGCCAGTACTTTCTGTTGCAGGAAAAGATTTCTCCCTTAATTGCTTTCAGTTCTAAGTGTCTGGCACCGAGACAGGGCTCTCCTGACTTGAACCGTCTCATCAGGAGCTGAAAACTTAACTGGAGACGGGGAGTCTGGAGATGGGGCAGAGCCAGGGCAGCGGCAGCTCGTGTCCATGGCCGTGCTGGCAGCTCGTGTCCCCCCATGGCGATGTCACCCACCCCACAAGGAGCTCCCAAACCCACCCTTTGGGAGAGAAGCAGCCACAGGAACCCCCCAAGTCCTCATCCCTGTCCCCTGCACCCCAGCTCTGCAGCGCAGCTCCCGCAGCTCCGGATGCCATCACCAGGCAATTTCTTTTGCAGTAATGCTGTTACCACTTGAAGCTGAAACAGGGACCTGTAAAAAGGAGGTTCTTGGTTTAAATTTCTGCTCTATAAAATCTTAAAGATCTGTTCTTCCTTTATAGGGAAAGAAAACCATTTTCTTCCTCATTTTATGCACTATTCTCCTTACGGATTTTTATTTCTGCAAGATCGGGTTTTGTCATCTTTACTTAGAAGAAATTCAGAATGAGTCCTTGGACGTTTCGCTCCAGGGCGATATCCAGGCTCAGCTCATAATATTTGAATGGAAACAGGATCTTTAGTTTCTTTTCCTGTTCGTGTACATCATGGGAAAGGGTGGCCCAGAAAGCCTGGGACACGATCTTAGATAAGCCAGGAACATTTTTTAAAATGTAGATTTGTCTTTGCACAGATTATCAGCTTCACTTAAGATTAAAGTTATAAATAAAAGTGTTGAATATCAACAATCCCGGGCTGTTCCAGCAGCTACCGCCAGTCCCGGGGCTTCAACAGACAAGACCGACTTTGTAACGTGCCCATCTATTTATACACTGATCAGCAGAAAGACACCTATATCCATATTTACATAATGTTCTTACACATTAATGCGCGGTGTTTTTTTGAGGAAAAACATGAAATATTTTGTCTGCAGTGTCACTTTATGCATTAAGTGTGGCAATTTCAGGCACTGGATCCCTTTCCTCCAATTAGAGGGAGAGCAACAGCACATTAATGAACAAAACCTCATTTGCGTATCCTTATCTTTACATTATCAATCCGCATTTAGTTTTAGTACTTTGGACTTAACTTTCACTCTCTTTCCTTCTCTCTTACTCCAAGGATCCCCCACACAACAACGCAACCACACGGACCAGCCACGAGCCACCCCAGGGTCCCATCGTGGTCAGGTTAACATGGCACATGTCACCATGAGCCACCCCAGGGTCCCATCGTGGTCAGGTTAACCTGGCAGATGTCACCATGAGCCACCCCAGGGTCCCATCGTGGTCAGGTTAACCTGGCAGATGTGACCACGAGCCACCCCAGGGTCCCATCGAGGTCAGGTTAACCTGGCAGATGTGACCACGAGCCACCCCAGGGTCCCATTGTGGTCAGGTTAACATGGCAGATGTGACCACGAGCCACCCCAGGGTCTCATCGCAGTCAGGTTAACCTGGCAGATGTGACCACGAGCCACGCCAGGGTCCCATTGTGGTCAGGTTAACCTGGCAGATGTGACCACGAGCCACCCCAGGGTCCCATCGTGGTCAGGTTAACCTGGCAGATGTGACCACGAGCCACCCCAGGGTCCCATTGTGGTCAGGTTAACCTGGCAGATGTGACCACGAGCCACCCCAGGGTCCCCTTTGTGGTCAGGTGACCCCAGCAGATGCCACCTGTCCCATGGTCATGCCCAAGCCATCACCCGTGTCCCCCAGCCCCTTCCTGGGGCCGCTGAACCCCGCTCCTCACCCACTGGCCTCACAAGTGCAGGGAAGGAACCAGCACAGTTCAAATCCTGAGCAAGCTGTGTTCCTGGCTTCCCAAAGACGCTGCGAGGTGCCACCAGCCCGGGTGACAGCGCTGGGGACAGCGGCTGACAGCCCAGCAGCCACCCGACCCCGCTCGCATGAGCTCACCCAGGAGATTCTCCCCCAACCTGGTGACCGTCTATATTTAGTCCTGGCCCAGGAGTCTGATCTATATTTTTTGACTGCATTATTAAGGTCATTCTTCGTGGTTACGTGACTCCTTGTGCTTTGTGAGTGTTTGTGAGGAAACCTATTTCCATATGAATTATGAAAGTTTATGCCAACGGGACTGTAATTCGTAAATTGTTATGACAGCAGCATTTTGAAAGGAAACACAGAGAAACCAGGGCAATAAAACTTGCCATTAAGGGAGTGGACTTGTGAGTCCTGGAAAGAATTCTTGTCCAAGGATTATATATGATCATCACACACCAAAATGTGTTTTTGCATTTTTATTGCTAGCAAATTACTTGTAAACCCACTAGGGAGCTAATGATTTTTCCTTTGTGGCCATGCCGCTTCACTTTGTTTTTTTTATATATACATTTTTGTGACCAGTTAAGCCATTGTTTTTGATTGATAACAACAATAATGATTTCTAAATAGCCTGGGTGTTAGAGGGTTAACCATCCTGGACCCCAGCCGACAGAAACTACCTGCCCGTGATGGATTTCAAAGGGAGGGCGGCTGGTGGAGCCTGGGCAGGTTTTCCTGGGCCCCGCTGACCAGCTCCAATGGGGAGCACGGATTATGTGTGTTCCTCAGCAGCTCCTCGTTCATTCGACAGTGAACCTGCTTGAAGATTCCTCACTTTTTGGCTTCTTCATTAGTGTTACCTGTTCAGCAGTGCGGAGTAATGGGAGCGACTCCAGAAAGGAGCATTTGGATTCCGATTCCATTGCTGCCCTGTCCCTGTTTCCATTCCTGTCCCCATTCCTGTCCTTGTCCCTGTCCCCAACCCTGTCCTCATTCCTGTCTGGTTCCTGTCCCTGTCCCTGTCCCTGTCCCTGTCCCCATTCCTGTCCCTGTCCCTGTCCCTGTCTCCATCCCTGTCCCTGTCCCCTGTCCCCATCCCGGTCCCTGCTCGCACCCTCCCAGGAGCCTCCTCTCCACGTTCTCTCCTCCGAGCGTCGCTCGGTGCCGCGGGCGCCGGTTCCCGAACAGCAGCCGCTTACCCCGTTACCCCTCTGAGACGCTGATAGTTCATTGTAAGCACGATGGCTGCAGAGAGCAGCGGGAAGTGCAAGATCAGCCTTAATCTGAAGGTTAAGTGAGTCCTAAATTATTCACTGCCATGGTTACCGGGGTGATTACACCTCGCTCTTAGAAAGACCCTCCTGGCACAAGCCCAGTCACAGCGTGGGGACAAGCCACCTATTGTCCCTCCCGGAGCCCGTCACCCCCATCTGGGATTCCCTGCACACAAGCAGCAAAGGGACAGAAACGTTCGGTAGATTGTGGGACATCTGTATGTTCATTACCAACGCCCGTGACAAAAAAGCATCACACGACTAACTGCACTTTTGATCGTAATAAAGCCATTTGTTAGAGCCACAATTCCTTTAGAGATTTTCAAAGCCTTATTTTTAGCGAAGTATTTTTTGATCTTTCGTTAGCTCCTGTTCTTCTCTGCCACAGACTCCCCGCGTGGCTTTGAACAAATGACTTTGCTCTTCTGTGCCTTAATGCTGCGCTTGTAAAATGAGGCTGAGCGCTGTGGCCGCTCCTGGGGCCGCTGCGATGTGAGGGCTGCAGGACTGCGGCGTGTGCATGGGAACAGCCCACGCTGCTGCACCGAGGCCGAGCAAACAGGTCTGAACAGCCACAAACCCGTTTAACTGGTGAAATAGTGAGATTACAACCCAGGGCTCTCTGACTGGAGTCGTTCTGAAAAACACGAGTATCCTAAATATGCTTAACTGCTTACTTAATGTAGATTTTAAAAGTTATTTATTGAAATTTAACAACTGTTTACTCAATATAGGACTGTAAAGCCTTAAAAACATACTCTTAATAACCCCGTGGTATTTAACTAATGTACAATAGCGTGTGCTATTACATCCCAATTAAACCCCTATTTGAGACACTTAATTAAAAAGGAGGCTATAATAAGCTCCCGATCATTTGGCTCCCCAGCCAGATCCATACGATGAAGGATTCTGCGCGAGTCGGTGCCAAAGGCAGCGGAGCAGCCGCCGGTCGCGGAGGGTTCGGCGGGGCCGGGAGGAGGAGGAGGGACCGGAGGAGGGATGAAGGTGCTGGAATGTGCTGGAAGGTCCCTCCCCATCCAGACACTTCGCTGCCGGGGTCAGCGGAGCCCAGGGGCTGCGGGCAAGGACAAAGGACACGGCCACGTTGTGCTGCCGGACGCTGGAGCTCCCAGGGCTGCTCCAGCCAAGGGTCCCGGGCAGGAGCAGCAGCGGGTTCCAGCAGCTCCGGGTTTATCGCAGCCACGGGGACGCCGCGGCCGTTCCTCTGCAGGAGACACCACCGGCTCACGGCCCCTCTGGGCACGAGTCCCGGTGCGAAGGAGCAGCCTCCAAGCTGCCCCGAGGCCACGATACCTGCGGCGATGGGAAACGACCCGCGGCGGGACGCAGACACGATGCACGCACAGAGAGCTGGGCTGGGCTGGCTTCTTCATTCTCCATTGACCATTTGTAGGATTTACAGATGCAAATCCTGGACTAAGGTGTTACATAAGATGTTTTTCCAATAACTGTTATTAAGAACACACCACACTCATGTTATGTTTGTTTCAGTTATGTTCCCGCTCATTCACAGCCCAGGCCCAAGGACATTCACACATCCCATGCACTTGGGGGTGGTTATTCGGCCCGAGATACCATTCTCACGAGTCTGGGCTATCACTCTATACAATTATGAGAAACATACTTCAACACAATCTGTCCAAGGCCCTTTATATTTTGCTATGATCTAATTACGTTAGTATTACGTCTCTGACCGCCCAGATGGCCATGTTAGTATTGACCTTCCTTTATCATCCAGGTGGCTGGAACCGCACAACTTGCTTTCCTGTGGATATCGTGTGGGGCTTTGGGCACGCGGGCGGCTCTGAGCGGCTCTGCCCTGCTCTCTTCTGCAGTCGGGAGTCGTGACACTGGCAAACAGTGACACTGGCAAACAGTGACAGGGCTGTGTCATTACCCAGCCCTGCCAGGCTGCGGGAGCCCTGGGGACACCGTCTGATGACAGCTGCTCGCCATCCAGCCGAGACCTTCTCCCTGCATCTCTTGAAAGACAATAATAATCCAAGCTCCCTTTAATTCGAGCATGTTTGAAATCGGAAGTGACAATAGCTTTGTGCTGGCTCCACAGCATGATGTGATGGCAATTTGTATAAGTGATTTTTTTTGCTTTTAATTATCAACATGAGATTCAAAACTGAGGAATACGGGGACCCCATGAGGCATGCTCGACTGTTTCAAGGATGAAGTTTGTTTGTTTATTCAGGTGCTTAAATATAGCTCTTAATTGCACAAAAATAAAAGGCAGGAGAAGAGATTGGCATCCAGGAGCCTCAGGTCAGGCCGCAGCTCTGACAGAGACCCTGGGCGGCCCCAGGCAAAATACTTGGGGAAAATACTGTTCCCATTTGCATCTGGTGGAGGGGATGCAAGAAACAGCAAATGAGAGCAAATGGGAGCAAATGAGAGCAAATGGGAGCAAATGAGAGCGAGTGCTCCGCGGGCAGCGCGGCACCTCTGCTCCCCAGGCCACCGCCGGGTCCCCACGGTGTCACCGCAGAGCAAAGCAAATGGATTTACAGCCACGGTGTCATCTCCCCAAGCGAGAATTGATGCCCTCGCTTCCTTTTGGAGGCAGATAAAATAAGTACAGAGAGATGTGGGATGCGGCAGCTCTCTGGGTTTTGCAGAGGATTTCCAGGCAAGCCGCGGTTTACGAGCAGCCCATTAACACAGCGCACACCGCGTGTCATAAAAAACCCCATTTTCCCCGTTTTGGCTCTACAGTTGTATTTCATTTGCAGTCTCAGCGGAGGTTTTGGCAGGGAACGGTCCCTGTCGCGGGTGCGGTGACCAAGGCGGCCGCATCCCAGCAATGGGGCTGGGTGATGCGGGAGCAAGATTTGGGAAGTGCCCGTCCCGGAGGGGTCTGTGCTCCGGGACCTGGGTCAGGGCAGAACAGAACAGACGCTTCCGAGGGAGAGGGAGATGTGAACATCCCCTCCCTTTTTGTTGTTGTTGTCCCGGCTCCTTTAAAATAATGTTTAGACTTCATGTATTGCTAATTACACACACTGGTGCTGTGTGGTATTTCACGCCAGCCACTGATGGATGCTCTATAATCTTACATAAAAGAGAGCACGTTTGTTTTGTAGGGCTAACTGCACACAATCTGTTATTGTGTAATGCTGAATGCTTTGAGGATTGGTGCCTTTCAGCGTGGAGCATAAAAGCCAGGCCTCCCCGGCAATAACCTTCATTAATCAGGCTTCCCTAGGCTGCGAGCGCCGGGACCACGACGTCTTCTTTGTGCATCGCTTTGAAAACCTCCCACCGATCTGCCGGTCTTTCCTTTTTCTTTATTTGGTTTAAATGGGAAAATACCCTCCCAGAACAACCACCCTCATTTGAGTTGGGGCTCCACGCGTTTTCTTAGACTAACAGGCAGCTTAAAGCGGGGGAGGGAAAAGCAGCTGCAACTCCAACTTCACTTAAAGAGGATCCAGCTTCTTTTGTTTTTCACAAGAGCCGTTGAGTGTTTGGAGCTCTAAAAAATATGGCCACTTATTCAGGCTGCTAAAACATAGATTTAGGTGTTTCGAGGGCTTTCGAGAGATGGAGAAGCAGGAGTGAAGGTCACGGCGAGCTCTGCCAAACTGCGAACTCCTGCACGAACCCAACCCTGGTGCTCACGGTTCCCAAGCTGCCTGGTTTGCAGATACATCCCAAACCCCCCCTCCTCCGCGCGGACGAAAATCACGACAACCAACATCAGGGGGTGTCTGAGCGGCTCCGAAAGTTGTGGGAACAGCAACACAATCAACATAATTTTAGCTTTAATTGCTAAACGTTGCTGTAGAAAGAACAGCCGCCTTCCTGCCCCGGGTTCCCGCAGTCGCTCCCCCAGGTTTCAAGACGCAGTGAAAGTTTTTGGGTTGTTTTTTTCGCACCGTACGTTTCAAACGCTTCATTGTCAAACTGGTTAAAAGCCCTTATTTATAAAATGTGTGCGTCTCTTTCAGCTTAACTGAAAAGGCATTAAAATAACTGCAGCTGTGGAAAGAATAATTACAGCGAGATTTTGTCAAGGACTCTCTTGTCTGATGTTGCCATCTGTGACATGGTGAATGCAAAGATCATTTTAAACATAGGCTGTTAATGGAGAGAATAATTTGAGAGCTTTAGATATTTATGGTAAATTATTTAACTTTATCGGTGGGTTTTATGGCCTCGATATTCCATATAGTGAGGATCTCTGCGTTTTGGGTTGTTCTGCACTTTGTGACGACAAGTACACTGCAGTAAAAGCAGCACCTCACGTGTTTCAAGGAGACATCATATTAATCAGATTATTTTCATGCTCTTCAATATCATCCTTGATGTCTTATAAAAAACCTTTAGAGAAAGATCTAGTTATCGCCCAGGTGTTAACAGTCAGTCCTTCAAGCATGGGCAGTGACGGGGCCTGTAAACACCACATTTTCGCATTAATTTCCTCCCGTCTCTTAGAATATTGTTTTTGAGACTCCCACTAAGAGGACATTGCTGCATTATTTCCTTCAACAACCCCCTAACCGCCAAATTAAGAACAGACTGTCGCACTGGAAATGAGTAATTGGCTGCCGGAGCCAGGGGAAGAGGAGACTTGGCTTCAGTGACAGTCGCTGCTCTGTGAACGGGGCTGGAGCGGAGTCGAGTGCGCTCGTTAATCAAATTAGGGCAGGAGTGGCCGTGGGGCCAGTCCCTGAACCTCCAGCTCCCGCCGCCCGTCCCGCAGCTCCAGGCTGAGCAACCTTGTCCTAGGAGGTGTCTCCAGGAGGACACTGAGTTTGGACGGGGGTTTCCCGGTACAGAGCCAAGTCCTTGCAGCATGTTCCTTTCCATAAAAAAACCCCAAAAGCTTTTAACGGGCGGGCTGGGGGCTGGCTCTGCTGACGGAGGACGAGGTTCGCTCCTCCTGGACGTGTAACGTGGCTCCATTTGACAAGCGTCTCGCAGCACGTGCGTCCCCGTCCCTCCCGCTCCCGCGGCGTCGCCACGAGCCGCGCACCCGAGACGGCCCGGCGGGACCACTCCGTCGGACGTGAACTTTTCAGCGGAATCGAGATCATCGTTCTGACAGCTGAAGGCCGCGGCTCCGCTGCAGCCCCTGGCAGCCACCTTGGGAGCGTGCAAAATGTAAATGGGAAGGGACAAGAATCCGCCCGTTTGTTCTTACTGAAGAGCCTCTTCCCACCCAGCCTGCCCTCTGCCTCCTGCGGCTCTGCAGCTGCTCAACATCTGGATCTCTTTCTGGCTCGCTAATGGGCTCTGGCTGCGCTAACGAGGAGACGGCACCGCAGCCAGGGGCACGGCCGCGGGGCTCACAGCGCTCCCTGCACAGCAACACTTGTCTACCAGAGGTGGGTGGACCTGGAAACCCCCCGAGAGCTGAGATGCGGCAGGCGGTGGGCAGGGGAAGGTCGGCAGCACCGGCCGCGGCACCAACCCCACCAGGCACTGAGCCCCAGTGCAGCTAACAGGGCAAATCCAGTCGCTGGGGACTTACTACAAGGTGAACTAAGCTGGGAGCAAACGTGTGGGTGATGGACTGGCAGGGGAGAAGCCAGGTAACGTTAACCTCCACGGCAGCCCCGGGGCGATGCCGTTTGCCCGCAGCCGTCTGGGTGCACAGGAGCCCTCGGGAGGTTCTGCCGCTCCGGGCTGTGCAGGAGCCTCTGCCACGTTTGGCTCATTCTTTCACATGGCAGCACCTAAAACGAGCCAGCCAGCTCCATCCCTGCAGCACCTGAGCCCCTCGCTTTGCAGAAGCCAACCTGCAAATGTTTGAGAGCACCTGAAGAAATATTTACAGAGCAGCGTTTGCAAACCCCTGGAAGGTTGGCACTGCCAGGTGCTCCTCTGTTTGAAGGAAAAGTGAGTTTGTGTACGCAGGTGGTTTACACCGTTTAGTTAATTTGGGTAATTTGTTTGTCACCGGTAACTTGCATCACAAAACAAAGCAGCTCTCGGCCACTGCACAGGATACCGGCGGCTCTTTGTGACACGATGCTGCTCAAAGGGCTCATAGGAAAAGCCTTTCTCTAGAGATCACAGCCAGGTGGTCCACAGGTCCCTCTGAGCACAGGCTCCCTTTGTCCATACGTTTCCTTTCTCTGTACATAAAGGTGCAGATGGCCGGTTCCTGGAGGCAGCCACACAAAGTTTCGAGGGCACGTGTGAGTCTGGGTGTGCATGTGAGTGCACACTTGTCCAGGAAAGAAGCAAGAAGTAGCAAAACCAGACTTAGTGCAGGCTTTAGTGCTGATTTTTCAGCAATTTTTCAGCTCAGTGTGAAGGTGTATAGATAGATTTTTGCGCATGTAGCAGCCAATGTGTATCTCACGGTTACAAAGCTCCTTCACCAAGGTCCTCGGACCTGAAGAATGGAGCCTCAGAAGCAGCTTTTGCTCTCCTGCTCGCAGCGTGGCCGCGCTGCGGCTGCTGGCACAGGCACGGAAGACACTTAATAATTTAAGATACCTTCTTTGAATGTGACTTTGCAGCTGAAAATAAGGGGAAACAGGGTAGCAAGACGAACACACATCAAAACGCTGCCTGGCCAAAGTGCCAGCTTTGCGCTAAATCCACCTAAATCCACCTAAAACAGACCCCGGCCCAGCGCGACCCCCAGGTCCCAGAGCCCACGCCAGCAAAACTCGGGCTCGCTGGCCCAGTTACAAACAGAACCAGCAGGAAAGACCCCGCGCTTGCTCAGAGCTGCGGGTCCTCTTGGCTTCTTGGTTTCTCTTCCTCCAGCTATCAGAGCTGTTAACTCAAATCAACATTCCTAATGCCAAATCTATTGGAACATGCCTTCCAGACCCACAGACATTTCTGTTATGGCCAGGATTAATCACAAGGGATAATTAGAGTATTAAATGAAATAATTATAACATTATGACTCTAATAACCAAATTCATGGATATTAGCTTCTGAGAAAAGACAAATACAGCAACGAGAGCCGTTTTGAGGGGTGCCTCTGGCTGCATTGCTTTTTCTTTGCATTTTTCCATTAAAAATGCCCAAACATGTCAGCGAGACAACTCACCCTAAAGCGAGGGGGCAAAGCAGCTTCGGAGCCACAGCGGCCAGTCCAGCAAAGGGTGGATAATAAATTGGGATTTTTATCATATCGTTCCTCTGTGATTCATAGCTCCTGTGATCTGTGGAAGGGATCATCTCGGTGTGAACTATCACTATGCTGTACTCCATGTACAGCCTCGTAGCTCCAACTGCAGTCTATAGGTACCAGCTATACCTCTGTGTGTATGTGCCGCTCTGCAGGCCGCTGCATGGAGAATACATCACAGCACTTCAATTTCCAAATTCCTCCACAGGATTAAATGATTAGAATTCTTTTGCATAGTTCCGACAAAGCAGTCAAAATCCAGTTGCAAATGCTATGTTGTTTATCGATAGCTCCATAATACAGGCGAGGTGGGCTGCCAGACAGCTGCATTTCCTGGCATTTAAAAAGAATTCACTGTAATGTATTGTAATGCATTAGCATAATAATTGGTAAGCATTCGCAGATGAATAGTTTACTGACTGATAGATTTTGTACAGAAACTGTGAAGGTTACATGGAGGGTGAAAACATTTCACTGTGTCAATGAACATACTTAATTTTTCTGGAAGTGCTATTTAAATGGTGCGGCGCTGGGACATTAGCATAACAAAGCCATAACGCACCCGTTTGTGCCGGACCGGGGAGCGCGGCCCGCGGGGGCTTCGCCAGGAGACCCCCAGGAGATGGTCCGGAGACCCCAGACCCATTGCTGCTGGGGACACGTTCCTGCTGGGGACATGTTGCTGCTGGGGACACGCTGCTGCTGGGGACACATTACTGATGGGGACACACTGCTGGTGGGGACACGTTGCTGGTGGGGACACATCTGAGCTCCTGAGGACAGGGACCCGCTGATGGACACACCGTCACCTCCCATCGGGATGTCCTGGCAAGGCTTGAATTCACTCCCCGCTCGTCTCTGGGTCCTCTGAGCGCTTTGGCATTAACAGACGTCACCTGGGGCCCCGTGAGAAACGCACCACGGCTCTGAATGATTTACACCCTGCGGTTCCTGCCTCGGTCTTGTCTTCCCATCGTTTTACAGCAGACTGTCAGGATGACAACTTCGCAATTAACTTAGAGGCAACCAAAAAGTTCATCGGAAGGGACAGAGCTGAATCTTTTGGACAGACAGTTTTGGAAAAGTCAGATTTTTGCTTGCCGTTATAGATATTAACTCCATTCTCATTTGGAATAAGTTGGGGCGAACAGATGTGAGGAGGAATGAACTATTCCAGCACACAAAGCTTTGGTCTCCGCTGTCCCCACAGGGATGATCAGACACACGTGGCCTCGGCCTGCTGGGGGACCCCAGACTGTTCTACCACTGTCATCGTTCATTGTTCTACCACTGCTACCATTCACTGTTCTACCACAGTTACCATTCACTGTTCTACCACTGTTACCATTCACTGTTCTACCACTGTCACCGTTCATTGTTCTACCACAGTTACCATTCATTGTTCTACCACTGTTACCGTTCATTGTTCCACCACAGTTACCATTCATTGTTCTACCACTGTCACCGTTCATTGTTCTACCACAGTTACCATTCACTGTTCTACCACAGTTACCATTCATTGTTCTACCACTGTTACCGTTCATTGTTCCACCACAGTTACCATTCATTGTTCTACCACTGTTACCGTTCATTGTTCTACCACAGTTACCATTCATTGTTCTACCACTGTCACCGTTCATTGTTCTACCACAGTTACCATTCACTGTTCTACCACAGTTACCATTCATTGTTCTACCACTGTTACCGTTCATTGTTCTACCACAGTTACCATTCATTGTTCTACCACTGTCACCGTTCATTGTTCTACCACAGTTACCATTCACTGTTCTACCACAGTTACCATTCATTGTTCTACCACTGTCACCGTTCATTGTTCTACCACAGTTACCATTCATTGTTCTACCACAGTTACCGTTCATAGTTCTACCACAGTTACCATTCATTGTTCTATCACAGTTACCGTTCACTGTTCTACCACAGTTACCATTCATCTCCACATTAGGAATATGTTTAAAAAAAAATCAAATCAAAGGAGCTTTATCCCAGGTGACAAAGTAAAAATACTTCCCTTCAGCACAACCATTTGACCTCCAGTTTCTACCCAACGTACAGATTTTAAGTGTTTCAAGATCTCATCTGAAAGTCCCATGAGCAGCAAACTCTGGAGTACGGTTCAATGCGTTTCTTCCAGGAATGATGGAAAGATGAATCAAACCTCATTTACAGAGATCTTTTAATCTTCCTGACATTTGCGGCTCTCACTTTTCCTTCTCGGAAAGTTCTTATGGCATAAAGAGGGTAGATGCAAACAGGATTTGTATTCCACTTCAAAATTTGTCATCAACAAGACGCCCTTCTGTAGATTTTTAAACCACCCTTTAACACGAAACACATGGGGTATAAATTATGGATTAAGAAAATCTTCCTAGAGGTAAGAATATTTAAGTGGTGGAAGAGGTTTTCTATTTCAGAACAGGGATATTTAGGACTGTGGCAAAAGCAATGGGCTGATGAGGAGGCCCCAGACAGACAGACAGACACTGCGGCCACCGCTGTCCCCACGCAGACCCTCCCCACGTCCCTCCAGAGGCACAGCAAACAGCCCAACAGCTCCTGCTCCTGTTAGTTTAACCGTGAAAGCCCATTCCCAACGAGCTGCACGCAACCCTGACCTGGTTGACTCCCTCAGGCTAATTGGGGAAACAGAAGCGTGATTTATAGTAACAGGTTTCTTCCTACTTTACGGTTGCAATGTGTTTCATTAACGCTTCCACAGCAGTTTGCACTATTAGGGACGCGTTTGCTTCCAGTAAGGAGAGAGAAAATATAACAAAGCGGGGATAACAATGGGGTGACAGCCTACAGCTGGGAAACACCAAGTCCCTCCGTCTTTCTTGCACAGGACATTTCCAGGACCTGGGAACCACACCAGGACCTTATGCTGCTCAGCACCCTCCGCAGCATAAGGCTGCGCTGTAAATAAATACACTTAATGCTACACGTGGAATTTCAAGAGCATAGTCCTCCCCGAGAAAGCACGTCCCCACCCAAACTCTTCAGCCTTGGCACGGGAGGTGCTGCAGAGTGGGAGCACAGCAGGACCGTGGCTGTGCCCTCCAGTCCCTCCTAGAATCACAGGGCTCACGGGGACACCAGGACATGGGGACACTGGGACACCAGGATATGGGGACACCAGGACATGGGGACATGGGGACACCAGCGCATGAGGACACTGGGACATGGGGAGACTGGGGACATGAGGACACCAGGACATGGGGACACCAGCTGTGGTGCCCACGGTGTCTATGATGTCCCATGGTGTCTGTGGTGGCCTATGGGGCTGCCAGATAGTGAGCTATAGGGGGCAATGGGGCTGCCAGATAGTGAGCTATTGGGGCAATAGGGCTGCCAGATAGTGAGCCTTGAGGGGCAATGGGGCTGCCAGATAGTGAGCCTTAGGGGGCAATGGGGCTGCCAGATAGTGGATGGGGCTGTATAGGCACCTATGTGGGTCAGTAGGAGTCTATACCGTCCATAAGGGTCCATAGGGATCTTCTCCAGGACTGGCGGGGCGAGAGGACACGGTCAGCGCTCCCATGGGGCACAGAGCCCCTGCCCTGCGCAGTGGGGACCTGCACCCCCTCGGGGCAGTGGGACAGCCCAGACGCCCCCAACCCGTGTGGGGAGAGGTTTTGTGGACTAACCGCTGCCGTTATTCCTGAACAGAAGGCACGAAATGAGCTCCCGAGGAAGCGAAACGATGAAGGGAACTGGAGCATCTCCCGTGTGGGTCTGCGGGTGCTCCGGGGGGACCGGGGCGTCCTCACGGGCCAGGCTGTCCCAGCGCAGCTCCGGGACTCGCCGTTTGCTTGAGAACAGCTGTAAACCACTGGATTTATGAGCTGAGGAATGAGGGACAACAGCGGGGGAGCCGGAGGAGCCGCTCGGGGAGCGCCTGGCGCTGCTCCGGGCAGGGGATGATGATGCCCATGGATCGGGATGCGCTACGGCTACCGGAACTTCAAAGGGAAAAACACACCCCGACACCAAACACTCATTACATTTTATTTCTCCTCCTTTAAAGGAAATCTATTATTTATTCCTGTTCTGATTTATTTAATAATTAGCATGAAAGAGAAAACTAGCAGCAGATGGGGACATTCCGGGGGACAATTTCAGCGCTGAATATTTCATTATGTACAAACGTAACTTCGCTTCAGACAGACTGCAGTGTGCAGACAATGTGGGAGGCTGCAATATTTTTCTTCACGCTATTTGTTTAAAAAATAAATCGCACTTTACTAAAAACACAAGTTTTTAAGTAGTCCTGAGGACTATGTTAAAAACCATGTTAACATCTTCATGTTTTACTCCAGATGAAAACTCCTGCAAGTGCAGATGGTGCCGGCCCCTCGGTAACATGGACAGGGCACAGCTGGGGGGGTTTGGCAGCGATTTCACTCAACTTGGTAACTCTGCTCATGTTAAACATGAAACTCATAATACTTTGCATTCAGATTAAGGTGGTACCGGCTCCCGGCTGCAGACAAACCCCGTTTCGGTGCCGTCTGGGGATGCCCAAGCGCCCTCGGCATCGAGAACATCCCAGAAACCAACAGCGCGGCGGCACCTTGTAAAGCTGTACCCTGGTGTTGGATGCTTTTTGCTGCCCTCATATATATTGGGTAATAAATGCCCCTTTGGTAGAAGGAGACAGTATTTCATTGCAAAAGTAAAATATAATAACAGGGGAAAGTGCTATCTCAGCTCGCTGCATAAACAGCTAAAATAAGCAATATGTAGGCATATCATTTGGAACACAGATTAATAATTTCTGTTCTGAGTAGTGGTAGCTGGCCTGATTTACTGTGGTGATGGTATTATGGTCCCAGACTTTATTGTCCTTTAAATTATATGGCAGTCTATACAGGAGGTAGACAGGGATCTAAATCAAGTATTATTGCCTGTAAATTTGGAAACAAATAGTAGTTTTCCCCCCTTTAAATCACTGAGTTTGTGTGTTTTATAAGGTGAACGCTGTGGGTTTTTATGTGACCGGAGTTGTTGTTTCCCTGCTTCGCCTTCTCCGGCACGTGGAGCCCGAGTTGTTCTGCGGCTCCGGGATCTCTGCGTAACGGGGATGGTTTTATCCGACCCAACGTCCCGCGGCTGCCTCGGGACGGGGGAAATGGGGACACACAGCCCCAAGGAGCACCCGCTGGGGCAGGGACCACGGGCGCAGCAAGGGACACGTGTTCCCCCTTGTGCAACAGAGCGATCGATACCGCCGGGGGGACTGAATGAGGGTTTAGAAACCTTCTGAGCTTGTCTTTATTCTTCACGTCTTCTGAGGGAAGGGACGGCTGCTGGTCCTTCAGCCGCTTGCTATGAGGGGCCGGCGACTTTTGTGGCGCCTGTGAGGTCCAGTGTTCAGCAGGTAATTGAAAAGCTGATGAGAGGAGCTGTCACTGCCCGGCAGCTCCGCTCGCCCGGCTGCTGAATCGCAATTCATTTCCAGGCGGTAGCGTGCTGTTTATGTTTCTGTCATCTGATACCTGAACGCCTGGATCAGACTCTTTATTTTCGCCTTGCCCTTTGTACCGCTCGGTGTATTCGCAGTGTCCCTGTCTCTTTGCTGCTTTGATGCCACCGTGCGTGCAGCTCGTGCCGCCCGCGCCGGGGCCGGAGCAGAGGGAGAGCGGATCCCAGAGCTGCTGGGATGACAGAGCAGAGAGCACCTGGGGCAGAGCTCTGGGTACCACAGGGATGCTCTGACGTGCGGGGATGGGGACGGCAAGGGGGCTCCCGCATCAAACGGGCCCGGTGGGAAGAGGGTTCACAAACAGAGCAAGATCTGGGCTGTGAAAAGCTTCTGATGGAAATAGCTGAGAAAGAGAGGGAAGGGAAGGGAAGGGAAGGGAAGGGAAGGGAAGGGAAGGGAAGGGAAGGGAAGGGAAGGGAAGGGAAGGGAAGGGAAGGGAAGGGAAGGGAAGGGAAGGGAAGGGAAGGGAAGGGAAGGGAAGGGAAGGGAAGGGAAGGGAAGGGAAGGGAAGGGAAGGGAAGGGAAGGGAAGGGAAGGCCTTCCCAACGCGCAGTGTTCCAGAGGGCACCACGCACGTTGCTCCTGGGGACTGAAATCACACACAGGGACTGAAAGGTGCCACTTCAGGCCCCTGCTCTGTCCTGTGCGACACGAGCCTTGGGCGGTGGGTAACGGAGAACAGGGCAGTGACAACGGGTGTCCCCACCCCGCAGCAGGACGATTCAGAGCAGTTTTGTACATGGGTTGATGGCTGTGATGCTGCTTTGCAGACTCTGTGATGTATTAGCCTGGCCTCCTCTCAGACAAGAAGAAAAATGGGGTAGGCAAAATGTTTCTATATTTGTAGGCTTAGAACAAATCACTTTTATGCTAACAGAGCAGCTGCAACCATTAGGGAATCCCGGGAGCCCTAAAGAGCTGCCAAAAGAAAGTGTCCTCCGGGCTCATGTGAAAGGCCATGGAGGAGCCGGGCACCAGCACCTCTGCTCCGGAGACCACGGGGACAGCCGAGGAGCTGAGCACGCACGGGCGGCACAGGGTTTGTTTGCTCACCGTCTGAGCCGGGCCATATTGCGGACCTGAGATCTGCTCTCCCGTCTATCAGCAGCGCGTTTGCCAAGCAGCTCTTGGCAGAGCCGCCAGACGCAGCCCTGCCAAGCTCCTCCTCGCGCTGCCGTGAGCGGAGACGTCGCTGAGCGGGGCCGGGGAGGGCGGACGGACAGACAGGACAGGACAGACAGGACCGGCTGCCCGGGGCCCACCCTTCGCCCCCTGCCCCGCTGTGGAGCTGCCCATGGGACCACAGCGGGAGGGGGAAAAATCAATCTCTGCATTACACGCTTCCTTTCCCAGTGCACTGGTTTCAATCTAACAAAAAGGTTTCTAGTAACGCTGTCCCCTATCCAGCATAATATAAACCATAGCCTTACGTGTAAATAAACACGAGACTTATCCTATCACGTATGCATGTCTTAGTGAGGGAAAAGCCTGAGTTACATACAGCGTGAAACGGTCTTTAAATGCAACAAACAGACTAGAATCCTGATCAGTAAACCCTTCCCAATCACTTAAGTGCACAGTGGCCGCACAGAGGAGAAACAACTACGGCACCTTAATACTCAGAGTTCCTGAGGCTCCTCCTGGTGCCGGTGACTCCTCCGTCCGGCTTTCGGCAGCTTGTGCTGCAGCTCGTGCTGCTCCAGCTGAGCAGCCCTGGCACAGGGGCACACACCTGCACTCGCGAGGTGTACAAGAGCTATCAGACACCACCTTTCCGAGGGGTAAGTGTCCTGGGCTGCCCTTGCACGGGTAAAACCATCGATAAGAGGCTCCAGGCCCTGGACACCTGACTGTGCTTCTCCTTCCCTCTCCTGCTGCTTTGTTCAGGCACTCGGAGCTGTGACACACACCCTCTCAAGGCTGAACTTCAGATGACTGAGCTGAGTTTTGAGCCCCTGCTTTTTGAGTGGGTTCATAAATTAAGCACCACATGGTTCTTTTTTTTCCTTTTGTGCTCTATAAAAAGCCGAGCGAGCAGTGCTCCAGCAGGGCATCAGCACCAGAATGTCACCCCTGTGAGAGCAATTTCCCTCTGGCTCCTATTTTTAAACAACCTCCTGGAGCCCCTCCTGCCCACGTTCTGGTGAAAGCACTCCAAAGCTTAACAGGTTTGACATTTTCATTTCTGTTTTCTCGAAAACGCTAACATCATCTGATTGAGCATTACAGCCTGTTTGCGTCCCGTTGCCTGCGAATATATATCATGAGCCCTAGCACCAAGAACACAAGGCAGTGAGGCTGTGACAGGGACGCTCTGATTAAGTGAATGATTGCGGATTAGCGGCTGCAGAGCCCCCCGTCTCTGAGCCGCGCTCTCCTCGTGGTCCTTTCTGTAAATGATTTGCTTTTTGGATAATGGCTTCTGGCACGCGGCGCAAGAGGGATGTTTTTATTTCATGAGCGCCGCGGAGGCTGCTGCCCAGACTCCCGGGCTCCGTTTTGCCCGTAACACAACTTTGCACTTTCCTTCCATCAGCCGCTGTGTTCCAGACCCTGTGCTATGTAGCGTTACCCCCAGCGTCCCACACATCTGGCAGAGCAGCTGGGGAGCGGAGCGGAGCAGAGCAGAGCAGCCTCCTCCTCCCAGCCCCTTGGCCATGACGGTAGATGGAGCCCAGTCCAACCAGCTCGGGTGCCGGAGCCGTGTCGGGAGCGCTGCCCTGTTCATAATGCCCCATAGATGTGTAAGGGAGAGCGGCCGGGCGGGAGCTGCACCTCTGGCTCCACATCTCCTCTGTGAAGCCTCTTCTGCTCCCCCCATCCATGGTTTCAGCAAATCCATCACAGCCAGAGCGAAGGCTACAAAGTCCCCAGCAATCTAGAAGCTCTTCCAAGTCCCATCAGGATTTCAAAGGCTAATGCGCTGGACATGAGATGAACCTCGCGCCCCTTTCACTAAGCAGCAGCTAATCCTGCCAAAATGACTGTGACAATCGTGGTAATGTCAGTGCTGCGGGTTCCTCCCCTGAAGCAGCAGCATGGCAGAGGAGTGACAGAGCGGAGCGTGTCACCCGGGACACGGCAGTGCCCCTTTCGCAGGACATATGTTCTGTGTGCTAACACATTCGAGGGATTCATTCACCTTTGATCTGGTCTTCTCAGCTTCTCAGCCCGCGAGCAGAGATCCAAATGTGGGTATTAAACCAGGCTGTGCCCAGAGCACACGCTGTGCTCAGCGCTGGTTTCAGCCGCGCGGCTCCAGCAGAGACGGCACCGACATGGCTCTACTCTCTTGTTTTTTGTCTTTTACTTCGGGGGCCCAAAGCACCGCAGGGTTCAAAGAGCTCCCGGCGCTCCGGCAGCACGCTATCATCTCTGGGAGCATGATTATAGCTAGTGCTGCAAATTGCACAAAATACCTCCCCAATGATGAAGATTGCAGGGAGGCTGGGAAAATTACCTTTTTCATTATGTCTTAAAAATACTGCAATCTCAGCCTGTGCCTGAGATTCTAGGAACTGGTGTGTTGTTCAGAACGGCGCTGCTGGAGCGGGCTTGCAGAGAGCAGAGAAAATGGAGCCTTCTCTTAGCCAGACACATCGGGACCCCTGTGACCCTGGTTTTAAATCCCAATGGGTTGAGAAGCTTTCTGCAGCTCCCACCGGACAGCAGGAAAGGCTGCTGGCATCCTGGGGGAGGTTGAAAAGAGGAGAAACTGGACCCCAAGAGATGCTTCAGCAGGATCTCAGGGGTGCATCCCAGCTAACTCGGGAATGGAAAGGAGCTGGGAACAGGATCCCAGCGCAGCCCGTGGGAAGCGTTTTGCTGAGATGCTCTGAAGCCATTTCTCCAGGGCGCTGTGGCTCCTGCGCCGGGATCAGCGCTCCCCGCGCTGCTCAGCCTGGTCGGTGCTCGTGCTGCCCTTGGTCGTCAGGGCTGTCGGGCACACGGAGACACCTCCGGGTTGTATTTGCACAACCCGTTGTTCATCCCCCTCGCCCGCCCTGCCCTCTCCTTGCAAAATGGATTCAGAGCATCTCAGGGCACGACCTTGTCTAACGAGGTGCCTGCCGAGTGTCTGAAGCACACTGCAAAACCACGAATAGAAATGCAGTTGTAAGGATGCACTACTGCAGAAGAAAATAAACACAAGTGTGCACAACTGAGCTGAGCGGCCCCGGCCCTGCTCAGCACCAACACAGCCCGGGGCTGGAAGGTGGAGACGGGAGGAAGACGGGCAGGTTATCGATTGAAAGCTGGATTCGGGCTGTGTGTATGTGATGCATGAACAAAGCAAGACATTAAAAATTAATAGTAATAGCAAAGTCTTGGCTACCGGGGGACATTCTCGTCTCTGGCTGCCGGTGGGTCCGGTGGGGATGGCAGAACGGCTGCTGTGCCGGTTCCTCATTAAACGTGCGTTACACCCCCGGCCGGGCAGAGCCGAGCTGCTCCTCACACTTCCCATCTGACTTGGGCTTGGTGGGACCAGTCTTAGTCCTTACGGGGCAAAGCGGTTTCTCCTTCTGTCAAAATTAACTGAATATCATCCCCCTGGTGAAACGCACAAGTGGAAAAGCACACATCAGGCTAATATGCATGAAAAGCTTTTTTTTAGCTGGGTTTCTGAAGACACTGCATTTGAAGTCGGCGTCTCCTATCAGTCCTGTGGCAGCCGAATACCTGTGATGATCTACTTTCATTAGATTTTGGTGTTAATTGAAAATGCTGTTGAAAGCCAACAAGAGTTGCTGCGCTGTAGCCTCAGGGACCTCAGTGAGGTCTTAAAAAAAGGAGCTTTTTCCTTTGAAGAACTCGGGGAAAAGGTGTCTGCCACCAGGATGCTTGGAAAATTCGCTCTGTTGTTATTTTAGAAGAACAAACCTAAATTTGGCACCATCAGCAGAGATGGCCTAGGTCAGTGTTCCTTGCAGGGCCTTTTTCCCTTTGGATGGACTATCGCTGCTTCTGCACTGGAGCCCATGGGATGCTGGAGCTCCCAAAGGTCCTGGGTATTTTCCACCCCCCTCTGGCTGCAGAGCTGGATCAGGAGCCACCGATCCAGGGCGGCTTCACCCGTCCACCTCCTGCATCCCCGTCTTACTTAGTGGGATACACACACAGAGCACTTCACTAAGACACGGGGTTTCGTGCAGAAATCAAGTAAAAGCTATCGTATAATTTTGCTCTGATGGGAGGCAAACACAGGGCAATTTGGGCTGAGTTTTCCTTTAAGTTTCTGCAGAAATGAAAACCGAAATGAGAAGGAGCATGAGGAAAATTGTTCATATGTATCCCCGGGAGCTGAAATTGCTGAGTGCCGCAGAGCTCCGCCAAATCCCCTTATTCAGGACACACTCCTGCAATATTGGTAGACGGGACAGGGCTGAGATTTGAAAATGTCACAAGCAGCAGGACAAACAGGCAGGGGTTCCTTTCTACCCAACATGCGCATAACAACCATGGCAGGCATAATATTTCCAAATATTCCCTATGTAAAATTGATTTTTAAAATGAATCTGCTTGCCAGGTACACACCGTGTCTGCAAACAGACAAGAGACAGCATTTTGCAGACAGAACTGTTTGATGCAAACTAATTTTGGCATCGTAAGAGCTTGTCTGTTCACAGAAGACGGGATATTTGAGCAAATTAAGGCTCTACAGGCACCAGAAGCACCTGGTTGTGCATCCACTAGAGCAGCCAACATGCACTGGGCAACTTCCTGAGAGTTCGGTGGGAGGCAGAATGATCCGTGATTAATGACCATTGCTGCAGTGTATTTCATACTCTTTCTAGAAGAAAACTTCCAGATTCTGAGCAACAGGTCAGCTCCAGCACAACAAAGTTTCTCGTTCCTTGAGATGAAGCCCCGAGCAGCAGCGAGGGACGGCTGTGACATACATACACGCTTTAGATACGGGTTGTGCCGGGATCTGCTGTTCTGACAGCGCTGGGAAATGAGGCTCTTCTGGCCCCGGTCTCTGCTCAATCCTGCCCTGTGGGAGAAGGTCGTGCGAACAGACAAGACGCAAAATGCACCTGACGGGCATTTTAAAGGGTGCGCTTTAAAAATTAAGATACAAGAGTGCTTGCAAATCTAAAATACCAAGTCCCACATACACGCCAGCGGATTCAGAGAACAGACTCAATAAACAATGGAGCATCTGTTTGCAAAAAGCAGACAAAGCCAGTCATCAGCACTACGCTTATTTTTATATCCTAATTCACTGCTGGAGTGTGAGCGTCTGTGGTTTGACTCCCGATCAGCCACGGAGCAGAGCCGTGGGAGCAGCTGGCGCCGGCACTGCGGGGACACGGAGGGGACAGGCGGAGTGCTGGCCCTGCTGCAAGAGGGACCAGCGTCACGCCTGCAGTGACACCCGAGGGACGTGCCACCCCTCTGGTGCCATGGGGCTGGCTGTGCCCCGCTCGCCGCGGTGTCACCGGTGCTGGGGTGCACGGGCTCCCTGCAGTGTCACCAGTGTCAAGGTGCATGGGTCCCCCGTGGTGTCACCGGTGCCAAGGTGCATGGGCTCTCCATGGTGTCACCGGTGCCAAGGTGCACGGGCCCCCCTCATTGTCACTGGTGCCGGGGTGCATGGACCCCGGCGGTGTCACCGGTGCCAGGGTGCACAGGCTCCCCGCAGTGTCACCAGTGTCAGGGTGCGTGGGTCCCCCGCACCAGAGCTGCCACTGTGGGAAGGACACGGGAGCCAGAAGAACAAAGTAAAGTATCGGCAGAGAGAAGAAAAACGACCCAAATACAAGTGACAAGTGGTGTTCAAATAGGAAACAGTGTCTCGCTGAACCCTGCACATCAAATGAGTAGAGAGAGTGGGAAACGTCTAAAGCAATTTGAAGAAGTGTATTGAATCCCCACGGGGAGCTCCAGATGGTTTGTGTGGCCAGCGCAGCTCTCGTTGCTCGTGCAAAAGCTGCCCCGCGTTCTCAGGAGCATTTCTGACAATAATGGCGTTTGCTTTCCCCTCTCCCTCCCTCTCTGGACAAACGGATGTTGTCTGTCCCCTCTCTCCCCCGGGGAACTGCCCTCCCTGGGCAGCACGGCCATGGTTCTCCCCCTTTTCCACGTTCTTTGGGAGTCAGAGACTCATCCTCCGCTCTGCGCTTGCGGTTTATGATACTTACAGATGTCTTTGTGGGCTGTATAACGAGGCAATCTGCTGGCGCTGAGCTGGGGGATGTTCCGGTAGGTTTGGAGCCACATTAATGCCAGGACACAGTGTTCCTGGGGGCACATCGTCCCCAAGACGGAGAATCCCCATCCATTGCACACAGGACCTATTGCGTTCCTCCAGTCCCCAGCAGCCTTCCCGCTCTGATACAGCACATTCTCACTGTATTCTACCTGCACTACGAAGAAAAGTATTCGAGGTTTTCTTCTTCTGTCGTGCATTTT
This sequence comes from Streptopelia decaocto, assembly GCF_964273445.1. NCBI lineage: Eukaryota > Metazoa > Chordata > Aves > Columbiformes > Columbidae > Streptopelia > Streptopelia decaocto. Next base: position 3,612,267 of record NC_138678.1, on the reverse strand, counting down.
TAATTGGACTATAAATTCCGCTTTGTTGTGTTCTAGAATGTTGGTTTTATTTTCCAATAGAACTGTCTCTTCTTTGATGAGATTTATTACCCAATTTCCAGCTTTATGTTTCCCTTTTGGGCTTTTGTTTTAGCTGCTTCCTGGTTATACAGACAACCCCTTTTTCCACCTTTTTATAGTTGAATATCCTTGAGTCTTTATTTCTGTGCTACTTATTGGTGCATGTTTCTTTTGCCCAGTTTCCTCAGGATTCATTTTGGATCCATCCCCAGACCTGCATCTCCACTCTGTATCTTCCTGAGGATGTCTTTGAGCTTCCATAATTAGACACTATATTGTCATTGAGCTGTGTGATGTTACGATGATTTTATGGCCGTGTTTATGCTCTGGGCCCCCTGCACGGAAATACAGAAAGGACATTTTCTGTGTTTATTTTCATACACCCACAGAGAACACAACAGGGTGACCTTCAATCCAGCTCCTGGTTATTAATCGGTAGATAAAGCCACCGCCGCTCGCTGGAGAACCTGTTAGAAATCTGTGCTATTCGGGGGTGTTTTAACTAAGTCTGTGTGACGGGAGGAAAGTGGAGGCACAGTTAATTTAAGCACAAATTCCTTCTAACCTGGTAATTAAACCAACTCTCTAGTGCTCTGCCCTAAAATGCCTAAAATCACGACGGTGTTCAGCACTGAAACAGGTTGGGTTTTAAATACCAGCCTCTCTGCATTAACCATGGGACCCTGTTTGCTGACCTTTCTTGCCGTATTTGCTTAAGGAAAGCCTTTTTTGCTACTAAACTGAAGAAACAACCATCACCCTTCCGTATTATTTTAGTCTATTTATACGAAGTATCTCAGTGCACACTTCAAAGGTCACAGGAAAACTCTGGGAGTTAATTGGCCCCATTGCTTCTAATAGCGCCTTTGATATTGGGAAGATTCCTTGTTATTAAACCAGGAAAAGGCTTAGTTATTAGTATCTGATACTACTTTAACAAATGAAAATTTGCAGCTAAGATGCCTTTTCCCCCCTTGTCTCCTGAGATAAAGGTTCATTATTTCCACTGGTGGTGGGTGAGCGTCAAGGGGATGAGAGAATTAAGAAAGGCGTTTGTGTTTATCCCTTTAGCTCCACGGGCACCCTCATCTGCTCCCCCTGTGACCTCCCGCTTGCAGAAATAGACCTTTATGCATCTTTGTTTCAGCACTTAACAACCAAGGATTATTTGAAGAACTCTACAAGTTTCTTATATTCATGCAATACGCTCTTTCAGATTTGCCAGCGAGATACATTTGTAAGAGATCGCAAATACCTGTTCATACGAGTTTGGGAAGGGGAAGCTAAAACCGGCATTATGAACAGTAAAATCTGCATGGAAGGAAACAGCCAGACAAAGCACCGCGTGGCGGCACATCGGGCAAACGTGCCACCACCGTCACTGCCCATCGCTGTCCCAGCAGCACAGGTGACACGTCCTGGCTGTCCCACCCGCCTGGGGACATGTCCTGGGTGTCCCAGTAGAGCCGGGGACACATGGAACAGGAGCTGCTGCCTCCCACAGCACTGGTGCCAGTGAAACACCCCTTTGTTATGGGATAAAGGGAACCAGACGGGGTTATCTCTGCCGCCCAGCCCAATACGTCCACCCACCCACCGGATTCTGTTGACCAGCTTTAATCGCCCAAGAGTTTACCCTGCTGCTCCCAGGATCTGTGTTCGGATTACTCTGCAGGAGGAAGGAAATATTTGTACGCTCGCTTAGGTGTCATGGCATGGCATGGCACGACACAGCTCTTGTCGAGCAGGAGGGGACAGGCGGATCCTGCTCCAGCCCGTGTCCCCAAAACTGCCAGCAAGGCCATCGGGAGCACTGACAGTGCAGGGACCCAGGACTCGGTGCCAAACTCGCTGCTCATCTTGAGCAAAGAATCATCTTTCCAGGCCTTCATCCTACCATCTGCAAGTTTCAGAAAGCACAGCTTTTCCCCTCTGCCTTCTAGCTGGTGTCTGGTTTTCCTCTTTACACTATAAAGCTATAGTATTCTCTTTATACTACAAAGCCGAGTGAAGCACTAAGCAGTAGGGTTATTCCAACTCACCGTCTGGTGAGATGTGACTGAGGGCAGGCCTTGAAGTATTTCCATAAACAGTATTTAAGAAGTAAAACAATTCACACTGCATTTCTTGGAAGTGGATGCCCAAGAGGGCCCTGAGCGAAGCTCACAGATCCGCACAGCTCGCAGTGCAGGAGCGGGCACGGTCACCTCGGCGTGGGAACGTCCCCTCCTGCTCCGAAAACAGGGACACAGGGACAGCACAGAACGGGAGGAGCACACACCAGCGTGGAGGAGCCTGGGATCTCACTTCATTTTCATTTCGGATCTTTTCTGCATTGTTTCTATATTTGAGTAGCAAGGTCCACAGCATGGCCGGAAATAATGCTGTTGATTTCCAGCGCTACCTCATATTTTCATTATTATAGCCCCAAGATGTTAGTAGTTGATTTTAATTAAGGGAGTCCCGTGAAGCACGTGGACTGCACACACAGCCCTGCGGTGTCACCGCCAGCCCCACGGTGTCAACGCCAGCCCCACAGTATCACTACAAGCGCCACAGTGTCACCGCCAGCCCCACGGTGTCACCGCCAGCCCCGTAGTGTCACTGCCATCCCCATGGTGTCACCGCCAGCCCCGTGGTGTCACTACAAGCCCCACAGTGTCACCGCCAGCCCACAATGTCACCGCCAGCCCCACAGTGTCACCGCCATCCCCATGGTGTCACTGCCATCCCCGTAGTGTCACTGCCATTCCCAGGGTGTCACCGCCAGCCCCGTGGTGTCACGACAAGCCCCATAGTGTCACTGCCAGCCCCACAATGTCACCGCCAGCCCCACGGTGTCACCGCCAGCCCCCCAGCTCCCGCGTGCCGCCGCCGTCCCCCTCGTGGCGCTCCCCCCACGCCGAGCAGCGCCGGGCAGAGGGCGCGTGTGCAGCAGCACTGAGTTCCAGCGCCGGCCGGGCGCCCCGCGGCCACCCCCGGGACATCAGCGGGACCGCCGCGCTCGCAGCAGCGCAGTGCAGGATTGGTGCCGCGCGCGGGGCAGCGCAGTGCAGGATTGGTGCCGCGCGCGGGGCAGCGCAGTGCAGGATTGGTGCCGCGCGCGGGGCAGCGACCCGACACTTCGGTTCATCAGATTCACACGCCGCCACCCAGCAGAGCCCCACTTACCGCTGGGCTACAAGATGCTAGAAACGTCTTTTCCAAACAGCTTCTAAATATATGACACGCATCGAGAAGAAAGCGATGCATAAAGCAGCCGCTCGGCACTACGGCAGGGTGTACGTCTGCAGCATCCTCTACCAATTTGCTTTCAGGTGGACTGCTCCACTTATTAATCTTATTTTTTCTCGCTTAGCCCTTTGAGACTGAAGCTATTACTTGAGTTCTGCACCAGTCACCTGTAAACTGGAGGATGAGCGAGGGACGCTGTCCCCCATTTGGATCTCTGGCCCCAGTGTGGCAGCAGCAACCACGAGGCGGCTGCTCGGCCTGCGCTGAAGCAGGAGGACTGTTTTGCCCAAATTCCTGTGGTTTCCCCCCAAACAATGTTTGCTGCAGGAGGCAAGGAGGAACACAAGCCCTAGAAACAGAGAACCTTCACTCCTCAGCTTTCCTGACAGAAATCTTTCCCTTCAATACGCCTTTTAATTAAAGTCCAGTTCAGCTCAGCTGCGTTCAGAGCTCCTTTGGCACTTTGCAGCAGGGGCTGCTCAAGTTCACAACACAAGTTTTAGTCCCATCAGTAGATATTATCCCATTAACCCTTCCAGAGACCTGCCCCCGCCCTCTCTGTAGCAGTTTGCTCGTTTGTGCTAACGAGGCGTGTGTGATTGCTCATGTTTATGATTGGGTGATGTATCTATTAATTAGCTCCGCATGAATCAATAGGAGCCACTGAACACGCGATCCCTGGTAATTCATTACGCTGTAGTGGAGGAAACAGTGTCCTTAGCACTAAACAAGCAGTGATAACTACGATACATCTTGGAATTACTACAAAACATCAAAGCTTTGGGGTTTGGTGTGAACAGCAAAGCGCTCAGGTCACCGCTGAGCAGACACCTGGTGCGGTTCCATCCGCTGTCACCGGTGACAAAGGTGCGAAGCTACACAATGACTAACGTGCATCTTTAATTGGATTTGAACCTATTAATAGAGTTTTCCTATTCCACCTCCTCTATAATTGGAACGGTCTTCAAATTTCGCCATTTCTGAGCTACCAAACTGATAATTTAGTCACCGTAGTTTGTGATTCACTTTGTTTAGTCAAAATAATGAATGTTCAGCTTCATTAGCACAGCCAATGCTGGTGGGGATGCTCAGTGCTGGTGGGGACACCCAATGCTGGTGGGGACAACCAGCTCTGGTGGGGACACCCTGTGCTGATGGGGACACCCTGTGCTGGTGGGGACACCCAATGCTGGTGGGGACACCCTGTGCTGGTGGGGACACCCAGCTCTGGTGGGGACACCCTGTGCTGGTGGGGACACCCTGTGCTGGTGGGGACACCCTGTGCTGGTGGGGACACTCAATGCTGGTGGGGACACCCAATGCTGATGGGGACACCCTGTGCTGGTGGGGACACCCAGCTCTGGTGGGGACACCCAATGCTGATGGGGACAACCAGCTCTGGTGGGGACACCCTGTGCTGGTGGGGACACCCTGTGCTGGTGGAGACATGGGGACACCCAGCTCTGGTGGGGACACTGTGGACAGTGGGGACATCACTGTCAGGACGCCATGGGCAGCCCGGCCGTGTCCCCACCGCGGTGACGGGGACCCCGGCGCCAGCCCCACGTTCAGCCACCAGCGCCGATCACGGCTCCGTGCCAGCTGCTCTCTCATGTGCGCCGTATTCTTTGATGAGACGAAGAGGTTTTACTGGCTGATTGTGCTCGTTACCGGGAATTCAGAGCTCCTCTGCGGCCGTGCTGCCGGGCAGTTCCCCGCGTCCCTCTGCACCCCCTGCTCCGCGTGTTCGCAAACGAGAGAACAGACGGGAAAACCATGAAAGCACTTGTCAGAGCGGACCCTTTTGTCACTCTCTCTTTGTCTTTCATTCCCTGGAATAAAGTGCTGCTTTTAAGTCAGTGAAGCTTTCAGCTGTAATTACCCTGGACACTCAGAATTGGCAATTAAGAAATTAAAAAAAAAAAGGACAAATAACCATTCATAAGAACATCGCATGGTTACAAAATGCCCACCCTGGGCAGATCCTTCCTGCCAGGAAAGACGTTGGTCAAGGTAGATTGAGACGGAATATCTAAGAAATCCTGAGCTTTCTTGTTCTCACGAACAGCGAATGGTGCAGGTGCCTCCTGACACGGGTCAGGCCACGTGTCCCAGGTGTCCCCGGACCCTGGTCCCAACACACCCAGCACCGCATCCCGGCCCGGGGGGCAGGTCAGGCCGTGTCCCAGGTGTCCCCAAACCCTGGTCCCAACACACCCAGCACCGCATCCCGGCCCGGGGTGGATTTTCCCTCTGCTTAGGACATTAGAATAGGAAGAGGCGAAGGCCACGCTGGGCGCCTGCGTGTCCCGATGCCACCTGCGGCTCCCCCGCACAGGGCGGCTCAATCACCCGCAGCCTCTTGGACACCCGGTAAACCCATTACAGACCTTTGATCTTTTCCTACGGAAAGGTTTTGCTGTGGAGAGCAGATGGGATTAAGCAGAAACAATTTTTGCAGAGAACTCGGTGCCTTTTTTCCCCTCTCTCTGATTACTTTTTTAAAAGGTAGAAAAAACCCCAGAAAATGCGAACAGCAAAGACCCTGCGAAGGGTTCGGGGTCGTCAGCTCCTGAATGGAGCCCATTTCATCAATCAAATTCAGCATCTATCAGCAGCAAATTCTCAGCATGTGGCACAAAAATCTTGTAAAATGGAACTGTTAAATATTTAGGGCAGAATGCAAACAATATGTCATAATATTTGCAGAGTTGCATTTGCTATTCAATGCATCATCTTATTTAAAGCCCTGATTTTTGGAAGCATCAACACAAGAATGAGAAACAATCAGTTGCCTGCCGCTATTTGGTTACATTGTAAATGAAGTGTAAGATTTAATTTAGATTTTTTAAAGTCTAATATTAGATGCTACACGCCAGGCAGGTATTAACGTTCATTAGCTGGGGCTTCGCAATGAATATTTAAGAAGAATTTAATTAACATGCAACAATTTTGATTTTTCTTGGGTTGAATTCTTATGTGGGACTTCATTGCATTGCAGGACAGCACCTATTCTATACTTATATCAAGTGTATTTCTAATTCCAGGTAAAAGAGGAGCTAATAACGGGTAGGGAAGGAAACAGAGAGCTGTGCCAGACCTGAGCGGGTCCCTGTTCCTGCTCCTCCTCTGCCACGTTCATTCCCACGGACAATTTTCACACATTAACCCGTGGGACTCAGTTTGCAGGGGGACAAGCGAGCAAACCTTTGCCTGCTGGGGTTCAACGGGGGTGGTGCTGGGGGCCCAAACCCAAGAGCATCCGCAGGGAGACCTGGTGCCCGCAGAATCACAGAATCCCACAGAATCCCAGAATGTCAGGGGTTGAAGGGCCCTGGAAAGCTCATCCAGTGCAATCCCCCCATGGAGCAGGAACACCCAGATGAGGTTACACAGGAAGGTGTCCAGGCGGGTTGGAATGTCTGCACAGAAGGAGACTCCACAACCCCCCTGGGCAGCCTGGGCCAGGCTCTGCCACCCTCACCAGGAACAAGTTTCTTCTCAAATTTAAGTGGAACCTCCTGTGTTCCAGTTTGCACCCATTGCCCCTTGTCCTGTCACTGGTTGTCACCGAGAAGAGCCTGGCTCCATCCTCCTGACACTCCCCTTTATAGATCTGTAAACATGAGTGAGTCCCCCCTCAGTCTCCTCTTCTCCAAGCTAAAGAGACCAGACGGATCCGGACCATCCTGCGGGTTCCGAGCTGTGATGATCGCAGACGTGAGCCTGGATTTATTGCAGCTCCGGCCTCGCTTCTCTGCTTCATACTGCACCAGATGGACATCGCGTCCAGCACCAGATTACACCGCAGGCCAATAAAACACAATGGGAAAACAGACTTACAGCTGTGCTGCCCAAACCCTGTGTTATAGATCCTTAATAATGTTAAGCTTTCAAACTTCCTTTTCTGCCGTATATTACAGTTTAAAGCGTGCTTATAGCCCAAAGTGCGACCATAAAAATGCCAACCGAGCACGCCTGATTTATTCGGTCACCGGTGATTTCCGGGACACGTTTGCTGAGTGCCCAGTCTCGGGAAGGTTTTGGGGAGGGGGTGCCCATCGCCAAGGGGGGTGACGGCCCCGGGGTCTCCGTCCTGCAGCCCCGTCCTGCACAGACCAACCCAGCACAAATAAATACTGCGGTTTAACCCTGCGCTTGTGGCACCAAAAATCCAAACTGCTAATTAGTCAAAGCCAATGCAAGTGTTTGGTGAGGTATCGAAGAGTAAAAACAATTTGAATGCGAGTAGCCCAAAGCACACAAGATCTTCGTCTTCTGGAGAAATAAACCTACTTAAATGAAAGTAGGGAGCCCGTCCCAGCACCGCCGAGGGAAACTGGTGGGACTGGGTGTCACTGGGCACCCTCGGGGGCTCCTTGGGCTGGGACTCCCTGGTCCCTGCGGAGATCCGCACGATGCTGCGAGCTGTACACCAGGTACATTAAAAGGTTCTTGCTGCCCTTATCTTGACGGGAATCTACTCCTACGAGATCATGGTCCTGCCTTCTTCATTTTTTTAATTAATTGAGCCTGCTTAAAAAAATAAAAATGCCCATTTCATTTTAATCATGTATTATGCAAATTAAATATGTAAATATCATTAAGAAATCTGTTGCTAACTTAATTTATTTCTGCTGTCGTGCTGCTGAAGGCCTTTGATCGCAGATTAGCGCTTTGATCCGCTCCCTTGGTCGGGGTTACGTGCGGCCGCCGCGCTGAACGCTCCTTCTCAGATGTAAAACGTGCAACACCAGAACAGCTTGTTCAAAGCGGAGGAGACGGCGCCAATTAGGCCGAGCGAGTGGGAGCTGCAAACGAGGAGAAGTTTGTTTCCAGGAGCTGCGACCATGCGGGCTGTGTCGACCGCGCCGTGTCCTGTGGGACCAGATGGACACGGACACGGGTGCTGAACACACCCAGTGCGTGTGACCCGCCGACCCCACGGGGGACGTGTGCGACCCACTGACTCCATTAGTCATGTGTGACCCGCCGACCCCACGGGGGACGTGTGTGACCCACTGACTCCATAAGTGATGTGTGACCCGCCGACCCTACGGGGGATGTGTGTGACCCACTGAGCCCACACGTGATGTATGTGACCCGCTGACCCCATGGGTGACGTGTGTGACCAACCCATGCCAAGGGTGATGTGTGTGACCCACTGACCCCACACGTGACATGTGTGACCTGCCAACCCCACGGGTGACGTGTGTGACCCACTGATCCCATAAGTGGTGTGTGACCCACTGACCCCATGGGTGACGTGTGTGACCCACTGATCCCATAAGTGATGTGTGACCCTCTGTCCCCATATGTGACATGTGTGACCCACTGACCCCACACATGATGTGTGACCCACCGACCCCACAGGTGACGTGTGTGACCCACTGTCCCCATACGTGATGCGTCACCCACCGACCCCACGGGTGACGTGTGTGACCCACTGACCCCACAGGTGACATGTGTGACCCACTGACCCCACACATGACGTGTGTGACCCCCCCGCCCCACGGGTGACGGGTACCAGACCATCCCAAGCTGCTGGCCTTTAAAAAACAAACTGCCATCTTCAATTAATTTCTCATCGAGTGCAAGCAAAGTGCTGATACATACACTTTAGCTACAGTGTTTTTAATCAGTTAATTTAACCAGAAGCATTAATAATGTATTTCTTTGCCACTTGGCTGCTCATCTGTTAAACAGCTCATACGGAGAAGAATGTCACCCCCTGTGACATGAAGTACCTAATACAGTGCAAATGAAGTAGGACTTTGCATATTCAATATCAAAATGAGAGAAGAGGGAGATGCCGTCTCTCGGGAATGGCTCAGCCTGCTGTGACGGGCTCTCTGTCCCGGCGGGCGGGAGAATCCCTCCTTATGGCACACACACGTTTTGCATATCTGATTTTCTGCTTGAATTCCTTTTCTTGGCATTACTCAGCAAGTACCTGGCCTTTCATTCTGCTGCAAAATGTGGTGGAATCCGAGGTGCTGGGCGCGTCGCTGGGTTCGCCAGCTCCTCCCGTCAGGCACCGGGGGGTCCGCGGGACCCCGGACAGGCAGCGGCACCCGGGGCGCTGCGGCAGCCGCGAGCAGGACTGTCCCCTGCAGCCCAGAGCAGGACCGTACCCTGCGGCCGAGAGCAGGACCGTCCCCTGCAGCCCAGAGCAGGACTGTCCCCTGCAGCCCAGAGCAGGACCGTCCCCTGCAGCCCAGAGCAGGACCGTCCCCTGCAGCCCAGAGCAGGACCGTCCCCTGCAGCCCAGAGCAGGACCGTCCCCAGCAGCCCGGAGCAGGACCGTCCCCTGCAGCCGCTGGGCTGGAAACCTCGTCAGCGTGGGGAGGCAGAGCAACCCTGGGGCGCTTGGAAAATACAGCTGGAAACACGCCAGACCTGAGAGCCGGAGAAACTGCCGGGAGAGAAACGTTTGCTCGGGGACAAGCCCAATTCCTTCCTAATTCTGATAAAAGAGACGCGTAATGAACACCAGCAGCGTGTGAGCGTGAGCGACCCGGACACACGGGCTCTGGGGTTAACCCTCACCCTGCGCTGGGCTCAGATCCCGCTCTGGCACCTGCCACAACAGCCACCAGCTCATTCAGCTGCGTTTAATGATGGAGCATTTGATAGCAGCAGCTCCTCGGGGGAAAGGGCAAGAAGAACAAGGAGTTATATTTATTGCCTTCTGGATTTTCCTGCTTTCCCTTCAGTCAGTGTTATTGCATCGGTGGCTGTAGGAGTCCCGCTGCCAGGCAGTCTCTGGGAGCTTTAGCTCCATCCCCAGAGCGCAACCTCGCGCTCCCGAGAATTATTTATTTACTTATCGCTGGTGTTTTCTCATTTCTCTTTATTGGTACAAACGCTGGCCCTGGAGGGACCTGGACCACGCCAGTGACATTCTCTCCACTGGACTGGTCAGATAGACAGAACGGTCATTTCCCTGGCATCCCGGGAAGGCTCACTGGGGAGGACGGGCTGTGCCGCCCTGCCCCGGGGACCACCCGGGAGAAACAGCCACCAACCGACGGGTACGGGTCCTGCTGGGCCTGGTCACTAATCCCGCCCCGAAACAGAGCCCAGCCCTGCTCTGCAACAAGATGTTGCAGAGATAAAACACATGAAGTACAGGCCCTGGGGCACGAGATGTATGTGAGCCGCGGGCAGGAGCTCGGGCTGGCTCCATCCTCAGCGAGAGCTACTTCAAAACGTGTATTGCTGCCAGGATGTCACATGGAAAGAGACTGTCGGAAAGCTGTCTAAATGTGTTAAAAACACTGTCAGCGGGGGAGAGAAAAGCGCTATCAGAAATAGTTGTTCTTCAGAGCTAAGTAACTCCGGGATTTTATAAGGAGTAAGAGATAAGAGATCACACCGCACACTGAGGGCTGTTGGAATTTTCTTGCCGAGAATGAAGCTGTTTGTTTTGTTAACAAGGGGAAGAGGGCAAGAAGTGTAAAACTAAAATACTTTGAATTTCTTGACTTAGCTTTCAGCGGAGCTAAAAATAACTGGGGCTCCGTGCAGCCGCAGCTCAGGATGAGCCGGGAAAGGATTCCCGTCCCGTCCCCCTGCTCCTGCCCGGCCGCTCCGTGCCCTGGGGGATTTGGGGGGTTTCCTGGGATCCAGATTTTACTCTGAATAGAGAGACTCATTGTCCGCTGCTCGGTTAGAGTGGGATCCCCTGCGTGTTGTGGCCAAACCTCCCTCCACGTGCAGGAACCAGCCTGCCCGGCCGCCTGCTCCTCTTCCTGCTCTTCTGCTCCAGATCTCAAGGAGAGCTGCAGGTCTGCTTTGGATTCTCATTCTGAATTTTTAAACCTCCCCCCCCCCAGCAGCAACATCAGTGGTCAGCAAATCAAACCACATAAAAGAATAAGACATGAAGCTGATTTTAATTAGTGTGTTTTCCCAAATGCTGATTGACATTCCCTGGAGGGCAATTAGTCTGCTTTAAAGGTAAAAGACAACTGAATAATTATTTAACCTGACTGGTGACTGATATTTAAAATCCAAGAAGTCACATGTAATAATCGATTACTCCATCAAAAAAATCTGTAAAAGCAAGTGATAGCGGTTGCTTGTGTTCCTGCCCAAGGAGCTGGTGGCGCTTTGGCCAAGGGGTCTCGGACGAGGCTGGTTTGGGAACCTGGAGCCCAGCGCACTAAAGGCCACACAAGCACGGCAAGAAACAAACAGCAGACGCTGTTGAACCTCAATGCGTGTTGAACGACACCCGTGGGGAGCCCAGGGCTGCACGGCTGCTCGAGGGAGCCGCGCGGTCACCTGTCACCTGCGGCACGGGGAGGGACGAGGACAGGGCAGCTGGGACCTGGCACAGGCAATGCTGGGACAGAGAGCTGAGCACCAGGTCGAGGCAGCAGCATCCAGCAGTCCCCGAGACATCTGAAACAACTCGAAAAACAGGGCAGAGGCAGAAATGGTTTAGAGACAGGCAGTAACACTAAAGGGCCCTTAGTTTTAGTGTCTCAGATGAAACTTGTTTATAGGTAGTATATAAAAGTGGGAACGGTTTTGTTGTTGACTTTTTATAGCCCATTGACTCTGCACACGAGAGCAAAGCCGCGGCGAGGGCACCGGTGTGAGCCCGCGCGATGGCTCCTGGGGAGCGCGGGGAGGGCGACACGGCTGTCGCTGATCAGCACGTTGCCCAGCCCTGCATCGCTTCACCCCCGGCGGGGTTTGTGGGCACACACGGGGTCCCCCAGGACGTCCATCCCTCATTCTCTCAGTAGCACAAGCACATATTCTCCATTTTGCTCAAATGGAAAAGCCGCAACAATTATTTTCATAATTAGCTGGCTTTTCAAATTAATGCCAGTTATGCTATGTAATCATGATGAAGATTCTGCATTAATCAGCTGTCTCAAGCTGGTTATTAGGCTCTTTAAACAATGCTGGGAAGGAAGGTGTCTGGAGGAGCGGCGAGGAGCCGGAGGGACCCCCGGCTGGGCTGGCCCAGCCCCACGGCCGCTGCGGATCTGCCGCCGGTGTCCCCGGCTCCGTGACACCTGAGCAATGGCGGCAGGTCCCACGCAGTCCCAGCGGCACAGCCAGAAATCCATCACTTCTGCCCGGCTGCTCCTCGGCGCCTGCCACTAAATTCAAGGTACTGGGTGGCTGCACAGGAAATTCTTTTCTGTCAAAAAGCCTCTTACATCCAGTTGGATGTTGGGAACGTGAATTTATTTGGGATCAAACACCAATAATCCACGTACCCAGCCGCTCTATGCTCTGTCCCAAGCAGACCTGCTCCACACAAGCCCGCGGGCTCTGGGGAGGGACAGGGACGGTCTCAGCACCGCTCCTGTGTTCGCAGGGCTTGGGGTGTCCTGAGGAGCTGTCACCGCAACGCCCGCTCGGCCCTCGCCAAAGTGGCACTCCCGGCTTACACCAAACGGCCACAAAACCCACAGATAACGCGCTCTGGCTCCTGGAGGAGCGTTTGCGCTGTTTCTTGAGAATGAGGAGGGCTGAGCAGACATCTGTTGTCTACAACAAAACATTTTAGGTCTACCTTAAATTGAAGGGGAAGATTTTCCTTCTGCTAATGAACCCAGAGACCATCTGTTACCAATTGCACTTGCTTATCTTGTTCATCCATTAATTATTTAGGTTTACTTTTTAATAAGATAGAGTGAGACTCACGTGCCTTTCTGTGGTTCCGTAAGGGGCAGAGGATAGTGCCGACATCTCCGAGACAAGGACGTGCAATTACATAATTTACGCCCGCACTAAGTCACTTCAATTAGAGCGGCTGTCAGCGGGGAACTGGGGACAAGCCTCGGATACAGAGCCAAGAAACCCAGCGGTACCGCGACATGAGCTCGCTGCCCTTGGGGAGGTGTAATGGCATTAACAACTTTGGAACACGGCAAAGCCCGCATCCGAGATGTGCATTATTGAGCAGAGAAGCTGTAGGGCAGGCAAATTCAGAAGTCTCCACTGGTCTGAATGATGAACTCAGATAACTAAAGATGAGGAACAATAGGAGATGAGAAGGGCACTGAAACCAGCACTAAAACCAGCTGCATGAGGACGTGGGGGACGAGGCGGGAGGGTCAGAAACTCCCCTGAGCACAACACCAGAGCATCCCTGCAGCTGAGCAACAGCACACCCACCTCCCGAGGTTCGGTCTTATGGAAACCCACTATCTGTCTTATAAAGCCTTATCTGCCTTACAAAGTGGCACTCTGAACACGGGCCATGTAGCAAAACTGCAAATGTTTTAATGTCTTTCTTTCAGTCGAGGAAATATCCTGGAGCAGCCTTGTTCAGCCTGCGAATGTCACAGAGTCTTCTCGTCCTTGGAGCTTCCAAATCAGACTTTAGGTGGCTTACCGCTGGCTTTGCTTGTGTTGCAGGAGGCATCTTTGAGTACGCAGATGGCCCCAACACGCAGGTGATGAGCGCTGAGGAACAAGCCTTCAGGTTTTCTGCCAATATTATCAACAGAAACAGAACTTTGTTGCCTAACACGACGCTAACCTACGACATTCAGAGGATACACTTCCACGACAGCTTTGAAGCCACTAAGAAAGGTAAGAGCACAGCACGCCGCTTGGCGGCTTCGCGGCCGTTTACTCGGCACTAAAAGGCAGGGTTTGGCGCCAGAGCCGCAGCCGCTCGTTTTGTCCTCGCTAGTCAGTGATGTGGAGGAGAGTCCTCCAGGAGCTGACCTTCCAGAGGCATTTTAATAGACAGGGAACGACTACGCTTTCCTCCCTCCGCAAACCTCGCAAAACTCCTTTCAGTGTTTGCTTCTAATCCTGAGCGCGGGTCTGGAGGCCATGCCTTTGTTTAGTTTACTGTATCCCTGGCGCAGAAATTCTGTTCTCTTCCTGAAAGCCAGTCGGTTTTGATGATCTGATAACAGCAGCCCGCTGGAATTGCTGAGGAGGAGGGAAGAAATGTGGCTGTGGGGTGATGACCTGAGGGCTCAGTGGTTTTGCTTCTGCTGCGGGAGAACCGAACGGCGCTGCCTGGGTGGGTTGTGGGGGAGCCCCCAGGGGGACACCTGCCCACGGCCCCCGTTCCCTTGGCAGCCTGTGACCAGCTGGCGCTGGGGGTCGTCGCAATATTCGGCCCTTCGCAAGGCTCCTGCACCAACGCCGTGCAGTCCATCTGCAACGCGCTGGAGGTCCCGCACATCCAGCTCCGCTGGAAGCATCACCCCCTGGACAACAAGGACACTTTCTACGTCAACCTGTACCCCGACTACGCCTCCCTCAGCCACGCCATCCTGGACCTGGTGCAGTATCTGAAATGGAGGTCGGCCACCGTGGTTTACGATGACAGCACAGGTAAGGGCAGGAGATGTTTTGTTGTGGGTCCCATTTAGGGATTTTTCTAATGAAGCTGTTAGGAGCAAAATGCCACCCGAGCAGCGCTGGTTGCAGTGGACGTGCCAGTTCCCAGCGCTGCCCCGGGATCCTTTCCCATGTGTTTCGCTCACAAAGCGCCAGGATGTGGGGAACCCCCCAGCAACAAAGGGGCCCGAGGGTGCTCAGCTCCGCGGCGTTTGGCTCTTGGTCGCTGGGGCACCGCGGGGGCACTTTCCCAGCAGTTCTGCAAAGTTTCTTGTTTTCTGGCTAATTCTGTAAAACACAGCTGGCAAAGTTCTGCACATAGAGCAAGCATTGATGGTTAAACAAAGCAAAGTCCCGCATAAGACTATAGATAAAAAACCCCCCAAAACAAAAGACACATTGGATAGCCTGTCCAACCTAATTCCACTAAACCAAATGGTTTCTTTAGGGGAGGGCTGATGAGAACACAGTTTGACATTTCTGTTTTGCAAATGTGGGTCACAGTATGTTCCCTTCGTGGCGTATTCTAATGTATTTCTTCCACTATGCAGAAGGACATGCTTCTATTTTCCTCCTTGCAATAGGCATCTGCTGAATTTCTTCTTGCAGCATTAGATATCAGTAACTCCTGCTGCATCCAGCGTGGCTTGGTACCATCTGCATAAAGATAAATTCATTCTAAGGGTAGTAAGAAAGTCACGAGTTGTGATTAAGTGACTGTTATGAACTATACTACTCATAAATTTAAGTATCTACTCATTTTTTTATTCTGCTGCTGTGCATCATAAACAGTGCAGATTTTAATTTGTTCTATAGCTGATTAGCACATCCTGTCCCTTCTCAAGGGCGTATTCGCTTCAGAAAATACGTCGTGACCGCAGAGATGTCAAAGGTTAGGACCAATCTGCTATTCTCCTCTTCCCCTCAGTGCAGGGACCCCAGCTCGGCCACAGCCGGGCCCGGGAAAAGCCACTCTGCCTTAGAACAGCTGGAAACAGCTGGGTTTGTAATGACTGACGCATGGCACCTTGGCTCCGATTTGCCTTTAGCAACGGCCATTTGAGGGAGAGAGGAAAGTCCTGGTTGCGTTCTGTAAAGAATAGGGGAAGAAACACTGGCTGCGCTGGGCAGGAGGGGCGAGGGCCGGCCGTGCGTAACGCGGCGGGTCTGGCGCTGCCCGCAGGGCTGATCCGGCTCCAGGAGCTCATCATGGCCCCGTCGCGCTACAACATCCGCCTCAAGATCCGCCAGCTCCCGCTCGACACGGACGACGCGCGGCCGCTGCTCAAGGAGATGAAGCGGGGCAGGGAATTCCGCATCATCTTCGACTGCAGCCACCTGATGGCCGCTCAGATCCTCAAGCAGGTGAGCGGGGGGACAGCGGGGAGCGTGTGTGCGGGGGCCGTCCTGCTCCCTCCCTCTGGCCACGAGCCGCAGCTGCACTAAGACGTGCAACATGGCCATTTTTCAAGGGTACTACTGGATTTCTATAGGAACTATAGTTTTCACCGCTAAAAAAAAGTGAAGTATCACCAAGTGACTGTCAGTAAGAACAAACAAACGTTACGGGAGGACAAAGTGCTGTGGCCAAGCGTGTGTTGAAGGCGGCACAGAGGCCGGTTCACGGCTGCTGTTTTCAATACCTTCTTTGCCGTCCGCGCTGCCGTCTGCCCCCGGTTGGTCCACAGGAGCCCTGAAAGCACAGGGTGTTTATAACACACGTCCTTTGCGTGTCGCGCTGCAAACAGCCGCGTCTGGGCGGTGTCCTCCAGCCCTTGGGCAGCCCCGTGTGCAATCCTTGGCCTTTAAGGCAGCTGTCAGTGATTTTCCATTCCTTTCTCCCCGAGTTCCTCCAGCGGCGTTTTTCGCGGGTTTGCTGCTCAGCCCAGCTCCTCCTCATCTCCCAGCGCCTGTAGGTTTCAGGGTCAATATGAGGATCTCACAAAGAAAGCTAAAAACCAGCCGGTGGAAGTGCTGCTCATATCAGCCCAGCAAGACACAGCCACAGAGAATAAACAAACCCCCTGAAGGGCAGAGAGAGCAAGCACATGGAAAGAGGCTTCTCCTGCAGCCTGCTTGATGCAGAAGGAAGGGAAGAGCTCAGAGAAACCAGAAAGCCCGGGAGGGATTATTAAAGCAAGCAATATCAGGGACTCATTGTCTCCTGCCTATTATTTTAACATGCTGGCTGTGTTTGGTGCTGTTCACTTATTATGCAGTTTATTATAGTTTATTGTGCCATCTGCTCTGCTCATCACTGTGAGCGCAGAGTGAGGAAGATGGAGGAGAGGGGGGACCAGGGAGACAGAATCTTCCCGCCTGGCGCTGTGTGCGCGCCGGCTCTTTCAGGACCCAAAGCCACGAACTGCAGCTTAGCAATGCTACACAGAAACACAGCGGGCCGAGAAAATGCCAGGGAAGGTTAGTCCAGCCTTCTGCTTGCCCCCAAAACCAGTAATGTTTGTATATTATTGCTGTTATTTACTTCTGATAATCACACCAGTCAGTTTCCTCGGAGCAACAGAGACATCAAACCAGCCATTATTTCACCCTCTTGGACAAAAATATCATTGTAAAAACCTATCCCAGCTGTGCCTGCCATCACTGCCATGGGGCTCCCGCTCTCACCCGGAACTGCCTGCAGCTTCTCCGCCAGGTTTATCATTTATTCATCTCCCCACACACCCAGATGTTTCCTGCACACAGGCTGCCAGGACCTGGAAGCCGGGGCTTGTTTCCTCCAGCAGGTCGGAACTTTCCACCTACCACTGATCCAGCTGCAGAACATGAACTGGAATCTTGTTATTTACTCTCGATTGGTTTCACATGCTCTAACTGATGCTTCACACGCTGAGGTATCATCCCTTGCTCCAGCCCTTTGCACCCGGGTGTGCGGGTGAGGAGGAACCGGCAGCTCCGTGGCCAGGGGGCAGGGGGACAGGCTGGTGAGCAGGTGACAGGGGACAGGCTGGTGCTCTTCAGCACACGCGTTTTGCTGGCCAAACACACACTTAACTGCTTCACAGACTGATCTGGAATCCAGATCCTGTGTTTCTGGGTCTGTCTTCTGCTGCACTTCAGGTGTTGACGTTGCACGACTGTTGTGACATTCTTGTGCACACTCTTCCTAACCTGTCCCTCCTCTCCCCAAGGCCATGGCGATGGGAATGATGACGGAATACTACCACTTCATCTTCACCACGCTGGTAAAGTATCTGATCTGTGCCAACACCTTCTACCCTCGCCGGGAGTGGGAAGTGAGGAGGGGGTGGCGCGGCGGGAGAGCGGGCTGGGTGTCTTGTGTGTCCTGGGTGTCCTGGGTGTCCTGGGTGTCCTGTCCCGGGGACACAGTGCGGTGGGACGGCAGAGCCAGGGCTGGCACCTGCCAGGGCAGGGAGGGCTGGATGGAGCTTCAGCTGGGACACAGACCACAGAGATGTGGTTGTAAATCCCCCAGAGCAGCTCATCCCGAGACACGTCGGCCTCTCCTCGGGCTGCTTCTGGCCCGGCTCGCTCCTTGGGAGCTGCTCCAGCTGGGCACAGGTGTGGGCTCTGGTTTATCTCCCCTTCCAGCCAGTTTGATCTCAGTGCAGCCACCCGCGCACTGAAGATGAGCACCAGTGTGAATCTGCGCGGTTGCAGACCCCCAGACGGCGTTTGGTGGGACCAGTTCTCCTCGGAACCGGGTCCGTGTCCGTGTGCTGAGCTCGGGCTCCCGAGGAGCCGGCGGCAGCCCCGCTGTGGGCAATAGTGCAGTCCCGCAGGTTTATTTTGCATGAGAACAACTCATCTTGAAATGAACTCCACACTCATTAAACACGGGCCAGTTCCTCTCTGACTCCAGAGGCACTTCGGTTAGGGATTTTTGGCATGCCACTTTTGTTTCCATTTAGGAGGCTATTGTCTAGTGTACTGTTGAATTTTGTGTGATTTTGAAAATCCAATTTATCTTTTTGCCTTTAGGAAAGAAACAGACTAAACTAACCCTTAAAAACTGCAAAATTTATTTTTCAAATGCAAAAGACATTTTAATTACCCCTGTTGCTATTATCTATTCCAGGCAGCTTTGAGCATTTCCCAGATAACCTCCTATTAATCAGCCCCAGCTGAGCCTAGAGTACATTTCATGTGTAGGTACAGCCTGGAGGTGGGAAAAGAAGAATTATAATAAATTAATAGATAAGCAATCACAATTAATGCCACTTTCCTGAAATAACAGTTATATCATGGGAAAGATATTTTAATCTGTCATTCCTCAAGGCAATGTTTTCCTAGCTTGCAATGCATGTGCTTCAGCTCCTCCAGTACTAGACCCATGGGGTGCTAATGAATTAGTCTATTATGTTATACTGAATGTTTCTAAAAGGTCCCCAGTCAATACTGAGCACAGTGCATCAACACTTGGCACGAAACGCTTCGACGTTGCGCGAGGCTGCGCGGTTCAGCGGGGCCGGCTCGCGGGGCTCGGCCACCGCGGAGGATGAGGAAGAGGAGGAGGAGCCTTCTGAGCCTTCATCTAACGCACAAGCAGCTTCGGGACCCGCGAGGCGCCGGGTGGTGACACCCTGAGCCCCAGCCCCTCCGGCTCCCCAGCAGCTCGTACAAACTGCCCCATCTCCTCCCGGCCTGTGAGCCAACGGAAACAAAAATGACAGACCCAACCCAGGCCAGGGTGGCAGGATGGAGGGGAGAATGAATCTGCAGTGCAGAAAATAATGAGTGAAAAGGAATGTAGATGAGGTGGAAAATAGAACCAGATGTTTCAATCTGTGGCTGCACAGGAGCAGAAAATCCAGAAGAAACTGATATGGCAATCGAGCCCCACACCTCTCCGAGTCCTGACACTCCGCTTGTAGGCACTTCAGAGTCAACATTCTGGGCTGGTTTTCACCATGCCCTTTAACAAAACCTGGAGGCTTGTACTTGAGATTTTTCAGGGGGAAAACAACCAACCAAACACACACAACACAAAGCCCCTGATCTCTGTTGTGGTGTGATTAATGACTCGTCCCTGGCTGCACCTGCAGATTAACGCGCGGCATCCATCAGAGGTGCCTTGGGGCTGCAAAGGCTTCAGGAAAAGATCAACCCCCCAAAGCTTATTAAAGCAAACCAGCTGTAAGAATTCCTCTCTCCCCCACTGCGAATGAAGTCTCGGTTGCTGGCGAGTGCTGATTTTGTTGCGCTTTGCTCAGGGTGGTGTGTTTTAGGGCCTTTCCCAGCTCGCTGCTGCCGGACCCCGTGTCCTGTAGAGCCACCACAGCAACAGCCACGAGACCTCCTGCTGGATTTAAACTCTTTGGGATAATCCCTTATGAGAGCAATGAACATCATTCCCATATTCACCCCCCACTCTACCACAGAAGACAGTGGTGTTGCCTTTCAGCCTCCCTATATTTTTACTACCATTGAACACTTGCAGAAACTGCTCAGGATAAGCTCTGATTAAACATGTCCCGTCCAACAAATGATTCCCCTTAATGAAGCCACATCCTGACCTCCATTCTGCACCCTCGGGTCGCTGCCCGGGGTTCTCGCTGAGCAGACCCGCTGTGCTCTGCTCCGGCCGTGTTGTCTGAGCCCAAACCGCCCAGACTAGGTACTGAGCACTGAAGTTAATCCCAAACCGCAGTTAATATTCCGCGTGTGGCAGAGCCAGGAGATGCATTAGGAAGCGCCTCTGCAGAGGCTCCGCTCGCCCGTCTCGCCGCTGCCAGGCGCTGCTGGCGGGCTGCCCGCCTCCCGGCTCTGCAGATCGCATAAAGGGCACCCTCATTCACTTGCAGACTGTGTGGGCTGGTCGTAATGTCAAGAAACACGTCTTAGTTCCTCTTTGATAGCCGTCTGCAAATTGGCGTGCTGCATTCAGAGCTCCTCCGTCATCTGCAGCACCCTGTGGGTTCAGCGCTCACAGCCAATTGCCCACGGAAAGGCCCCCGGGAGCTTCGGACACAGGAGCTCTGCGTTGTCCCCCTCCCCTTGCTCCCAAGCCCCTTTTTCATGGTTACACACAGCGGTTCTGGTTCTCTCCCCACAGTTCACTCGCCTCTTTCATGCAGCGAGTGCGGTAGGAGCTTCCCCTGCTGTGTGTGGGTGAATCTGCACATTTGACACCCCAATTCCCCGACCGCGCCGAGCCCCGTCCTGCAAGCACTGACTGATGGCAACGGGCGCATTGTCCTCCACCCTCTGCGGGCTCCACCTGCCCACCTCAGCCACAGCCAGAAAACACCAACAAAACAAAGCTAAACAAAATGTTTAAACTGGTTTCTCTCTTTTAAGGATCTTTATGCATTAGACCTAGAACCATATCGTTACTCCGGAGTGAACCTGACCGGCTTTCGGATCCTCAACGTGGAGAACCCGCACGTGTCCTCCATCATCGAGAAGTGGTCCATGGAGCGGCTGCAGTCCGCGCCCAAGGCGGAGCTGGGGCTGCTCGACGGCGTCATGATGGTACGAGAAGTTTAAACGTGGGAAATCTGGGGAGCAGATTAGAGCGGGAGGGAGGGCAGGAACGTTCGTTAAGGGCTAAGCGTTCTAGTTATTGGTTGTTGTACTGGTAACTGGACAGTGTGCGCCCCAAACCCCCCAGCACCCGGGAGAGGCACCATCCCCTCTCTTTGCTTTCCCCCCACACGTCCTGTGTCAGCTCAGGGCAGGACGATCCCCAGCCCAACGCCCGGCACAGCTGGACTGTGCCAGGCACTTTGCTGGGATTGATGCAGGGACAAAGAGCCAAAGCTCTGCCCAGAGATGAGCTTTGCTGCAGCTTTGATGACTCCCGTTTAGGGTCTGATGGCAGCTCCGCTCCGCTGAGTTACTGCTCGGAAGGTTCGGCACCTGCTCGCCCATCTGTCTTCCCTGCCGGGCTGTCTCCGACCCCCGGAATTGCCGACTGGCTCCCTCCTTCCTTCTCCCTTCAGATCTGCCAGAACTCCCCCCACATGTGGCAGAGCCTCCCTGAATTTCACCTTGCAACGGCTCCTTGTGTCCCTCCTGTTCTTTTTTTCCCCGGAGGAGAGCCCCACTATTCTCCTTTAGCCACCTACTTGTCTGCGGCGTTGCCCACACCTGCAGCATCGTGTTGTCTGCAGCGCTGCTGGGTTCCCCCCCCAGATCTTCTCCCAGTCCCTCTCTCTGTGCTGCCTGTTATTTGTGTTTGCCTGCTGTCCTGATCTCAGCTGGGCATTACAGTATGTAATCCACCATGAAACTGCTTGGACATACTCTTGCACTTCCCCTCCCTGCCGTAACTTAGCAAACCTTGCTTCCTCGCTCTGGAACCGCTGTTGACACAAATGCTGTTCCCCTTGACTTTAGACAGACGCTGCCCTGCTGTACGACGCGGTGCACGTGGTGTCCGTCTGCTACCAGCGCGCCCCTCAGATGACCGTCAACTCCCTGCAGTGCCACCGCCACAAAGCCTGGAGGTTCGGTGGCCGCTTCATGAACTTTATAAAAGAGGTAAAAGCATGATTTGCAACTATTACTGCTTCCCGCTAACACAAAACTCCCCCGCGGGAGCAGCGAGCTGCTCGGCACACAGGGCGCACGGCTGTGAAACCCCCCCCTGCCTGGGCAGGTACCGCAGACACAGGCCGGGCTGCCGAGTGCACCCAGAATGGAAAAATCCCCTCTTTGCCTTCAAAATAACATCTGTCCAGCTGTGCCAAGCATCCCGAACGAGCCGAGCCCTCCCGTGCCGTCACTGAGATCTGCGCTGGCCTCTGCCTGCGTCACGAGCAGCTGGACCGCTCGCTCTCGGAGGCCGTTTCTCAGCCGAGCACCAGCCATTTACCGCGGACAGGAACATTTGCTTGGGGCCCACAAAGGGCGTTCGGTGCTGCCGAACCCCAGCGGCAGAGCTGGCAGCGCGGGGTCCCTGTGCACTGAGCCCACTTGGGCAGAGCGGGGGATTCAGCACGGAGGAGCCCGGGGAGCGAGGACGCAGCTTCGTTCCCTCTGTGTTTCCAGTCATTATGATTTCTCCCCGTTCAGCGCATGTAATTGTTGGTTTGCCCCTGGCTGAAGCGCGCAGGCAGCCTCACAGCACGGGTGTTGGAGAGCAGGGAGAGTGCAGTGAGAAGTGTCCAGCCATCCCAAACCAGCCCGAGCTCGCACCCCTGCACTCACACCCCGGGTTGGCTCCGTCTGCAAAAAGGAGCCCTCAAAGAAGGAAAAAACGAAGGCGGAGCTGCAGGGAGGTACTGCAAACCCTACCAGATATGTCTTTGTGATAAAAAACCCTCTTATTTACCCCAAGGCCTTTTTAAACTTCTCTGCCTGGGGCGGTTTGCACAGCAAGTTGTAAGAGTGGCTGCAGGATGGGACGCACGATTGGGTCACATTTAAAAGGCTGGGTATAAAAACCCCTAAAGTTTTCAAACAGAAGAGTAGCAGGAGGAGAGAAGAAGAATGATTCCCATTGCAGAGAGAGAATGAGCTCTTTTCTTAATAGGCACTAAAGACGGTATTCTCTCCTCTCTCTCTCTCCATTCTGGTGTTTTGTTCCCTCCTGCAGAAAGCCGCTCCAGCTGGCTGCCAAAACAGAGTGTAAATAATTTGTTTGGTTGGCTCCTTTTGCAAATTACCCTGAGCCGCACACTCCAGTGCCCGCCTGTTGTTTCCCTCCCTGGCAGCGTGTCAGCGCGTTGCAGGGATAAGCCTCCTCCCCACCGCAATCAGAACACGCAGCAACCGCTCTCTCTCAGCTCCCAAAAGACCAAGGGGTGCACAGAGGGACGTGTCCCCGCAGCCACCCCCTCCCCAGCTCGGGGACAGAGCCCGAGACGCGACTGCAAAGCAGCAAAGGTGTCAGCAGCCCGGAGCATCCTCCTCGGGACGGGCACTCACAGCACAGCCCAGCGCTGTCCCCGGCACCTGCTGTCCCCAGCACCTGCTCCGCCAACGCAGCCACTGCCTGACATTTAGGGCTCCATCACCTCTTAAATCAGAGAGAGCAATTCTGGTGGTGCTGCAAAGCGTACGCTGGAAAAGAGACAGCACCCCAGCAGCACTGCGCTGAAATGAAGCTGGAGCTCTTGACGCCAAGCTCCTGCTGCCAGCAGGACCCGCTCCCAGGTCCGACCAGGCTGTGCAGGACCTTGCCCCGTCAAACACTGAAATTCTCCACAGCCCCAAGGGGCACCAGCCCTGGGCTCATCCTGCCCAAAAGCGGAGCAGCGCTATGGGCAGCACTCCCACCGATCCCCGTGCCTATTTCACAGCACAGAGCCTGCTCCTGGCCTCTTCTGCTCCACCATCCGTCTGGAAGGAGGGAGGAGAGTGTTCAGGACACCTCATCCTCCACACACCTTGGAAGCATCAGCAGGTTCGTGCAAAAAGGGATTATTTATGAGCCGGACTGGAGGTGTCCCAAAGCCCGGCTCCCCGCAGCCCCGCATTTATCAGTGCTCCAAGGATAACTGCAGCGCACGAGGATGCCGTGATAAATGCAAGCGCTTTTCTACTGAGTCATCACGTCCTGCAACAGCTGGTGGACAGAAAAGGTGCAAACGAAAACTGTAGCGAGGACTGCAAGAGAGTTGAGAGAATCTCCAGCTCTGTCTGCAGTCTGAACAGTGACAGAGATGGCTGTTAATTAATCATGCTCTTTGGGGAGTAAGAACCAGTATAAGGACTAATTAAAAGAACATACAGTGTAGGGTAAAAGATTATTTATGATGCCTAGTAACAGCCCTGCTACTTTTTCTCCCTTCCACAGGCCCAATGGGAAGGATTAACAGGACGAATTGTCTTTAATAAAACGAGTGGTTTACGGACAGATTTTGACTTGGATATCATCAGCCTCAAAGAAGACGGTCTCGAAAAGGTAGGCGAGGTTTGTCTTACCCGCTATGGCTTAGTCTATCTCCGACTCTCAGGCAGCAGAGGAAACGGTGGTTGCATCGCTTCCATGTTCTCTGGTTTTTACACAAAAGGGTCTTTGCTTTGTGGGATTCCTCAGATCCTTTTCCACGGCTCAGCCGGCACTCGGGGCCCCGCGCGATGTGTGTGGGATGCAGTGGGATCCGAGCAGCCGGTAACAGCTCCCGGCCTGGGCCAAGGGGGGAGGAATAAAGCCCGTCCCCCCCCCATCTCGCTGGCCTTGCTTACAAAATGCTGATTTTTCTGAGGAGGCAACAGCCCTTGAAAGCATCACCTCGGTGTGATTTCCCACAAAGAAAATTGCCTAAGGCTTGGAAATGGCACCAGCTTATTACCGCCTGGATTTTGGAGGAGGAAGCAGTGTGTATTTTTGTTTATTTCTGGGCTGTGTTATCCAAGCGACAATAAGCAAAAAGCAAAGTGTGGTTTTGCCTGGTTGGCTGGAGGGGTCTCATTCGCTTTGCCCGGGAACCGGAGGAGACACAGCACAAAGGCTGCAGCCTCAGATCCTCCTCATTAGCGCAAATCTCCGGGCACAGAAACACAATGCTGATGTGAAAGCCTGATTCTCAGGTGTTCGTGGGGATTTCATTTCCTTTTCTTCAATTACTTATTTAAATAATAATAATAAAAAAGGCCATATGCAAAGCATCTGGAGCGTTTCGAGGTGAGGTCAGTTGGTTTAAGCCCAAAGGAGCAGCCCGACGTGCTCCCGGGGTCCCCCCGGCCTCATCCTGCTCAAGGTCTCCTGCACATTGACGGCAGAGAGGGGCCAGCGGGCAGCAAATCCCCTTCCCAAGCAGATTCTGCTTTTCGACAGGCACAAGGTGCCGTGGGCAGCGGGACGTGCACCGAGTCCCGTCCCCTCCGGCACGGGGACAGGTGCCGGGGCTGCGGGAGGCGCCAGCTGGGGGCACAGAGAGGGACGTTTCAATTAACGGTGCAGCGAGCGGCCCAACACGCACAGATGCCCGTACAGGGAATTAATCAAACAGGGCTGGAGGCAGCGGTGTGATCAGGGTGCGGTGAAGCTCCGTGGCACCAAACAGCTTGGCCTCCCCATCCCCCTGTTTTGACAGTTTGTTTTGCCTTCGGTTCGAAATAAATCGCTGCCACGCTTTCTCACCACAGCAGTTGTTTGCTCCACGTAGAAAATCTCAAGGTCGCCACGGCGCTCTCCTAGCGAGTGTTTTTTGGTGTCGAATACAGAAAACAGTTCAAATAGACCCAATGGCATTGAGGCTGAGCAGCCGATGCGGGAAGAGCCGCCTCCTCGCCAGACCTGAGCAGGAGATGATCTCTGCACCTTGACTTCAGGTTTTTACAAAGTATTTTGTATATAGAGTCTAAACCAAAAAAACCCAACGTGTCTTTTTGGAGCACAGCGGCACCGACGTGCCGGAGAGCTGCGCTGGTGGAATAACAGAAATGTGCGTAGATTTGGGTACCGCAGGATGTTTAGGTCCAACCGCAATACCTGTCACGTCAAGCTGCTCAGGTGTGGCGGGGAATTGCTGGCACCAGCCGCATTTATTGCTGTTGTGTGTCACACAAAGCCCAGAGGAAGCGCCAAACCCTGGCGCACCCCCCGTGCAGCTTTTGTCTCCGACAACTCGCGGATTTCGCAGCTCCGCTGTTATTTTTTGAAAGCTCCTTGTCAGCTCTAGAGGGGTTTTGAAGTATCGATGTCACATCTCTGCCCAAGCGAGGTTTGTGTCGATAGTTAAGCTGAAATAACAAAACGCCAAACTACAAACAAATCCCGAACGGATTGTGCGTTATGTATAATAGCTTATGTTTGTTGAGCTTTAGGATTGAACTCCTGATCCTCGCGGCTCCTGGATGTTGCAGGGATTACAGGAGTATTAACTATACCTAATTACATGTGGTTCGACTATCTGACTTGCACAGTTCTCTTAATGCACTTTTTTCTTTCCTTTATCTTAATATTTTAAACTGATTAATTCAGGCTTAAGAACTATGTATTTAATTTCTTAAAGAAAACGCAGCAGGCAGAGCTCCCCGAGCCCGCAGTGCTGCTGGCCGGGGCTCCGCGTTTGCTTCTCTTCTCCCATGCAGAACCACCATCTTTTGGCATTGCGGCTGCTGTGTGATCGCAGGGAGATGCGGGGGATTGCTCAGGTTTTACCTGAAATATTTAGAGCCCTTCACAAAGTTCATGGAAACTCTTGTAGAATTCATGACGTTTTTTTGCCAGGCAGCATTGCTCATTACAAAGTCTCTTTTTGGGGATGCAGTAAAACCAAGTTCTTCCCTTGGACTGCTGAAGAGGTTGAAGCAGCTTAAAAATAGCAATAAATAAAAGATGGGAAGTTCCTGGCTCCCGGTGGCTCTGAGCCGGCTGCCTTTGCTTCCTCTGGGTCCCATCGCACAGTTTGACCCCACAGATGGATCGTTCTGTTCCCATTTCCACATGGGGTTTGGTTTTCCTCAGTGCCAGCCTGGCTAGATGGCCACCCCGCTCCTTCTGCTGCCGGCACCCCCACGTTCCTCCAGCTCCCCTGACATTTCAGCTCCCGTCACAGTCCTTTAGCCACTTCAGCCTTCAAAGTTGGGTCTAAAGCCTCCCCGGCGCCACGGAGATCAGGTTAACAGGCTTAGAGCTGCCCAGATGACTTCTCTTAAATAGAGACACGTTTTGCTATTTCTGGGTCAATAGCCTCCTTCAAAGCCTCATCTTTTATTAAAATTGACAGCCTGAGAAGACCAGAGCACCTCACATGGGTGGGGACTGTGGTGGCGAACGCCCGTCCCGAGGGGTGACCTGGGCCAAGGGGACCCGTTCCAAACGTCCCTCTGGTTTGTCACAGCGCGGAGTCGGGAACGGTCCCCACCGTCTGCAGAGCTGGTCAAGTCCTTTCTAATCTTCCCTACCAAAGCAAATTGGTGGGAAAATAAAGAAACTGGCCTTATATTTGTATTTGTTTTCTTTTGTTCTGCTTCACCCTTGCCCAGAGCTGACTCTCCAGCCCGGTCCGATGATTCGCTCTACACGGTACCTTTGCAAATTGCTTGTGCAGCCCCTGAATTCCACTCACCGGGGTCCTCTTCCATAGAGCTGCATCAGAGAGCAGCGCCAGCGCTGCTGGTCAGACACGTGCAGCTGGAGCCACCTGCAACTGGAGGGTTAATGCAAATCGCCTGTTTAGGTGACACAAGATGATCATTTCAGTTTGCTTCTGGTTACTGGAGGTGAAAGCACCATCTCCCCTACCCAGGCCGGGAGGGTGTCACTGGCTGTTCACGGGTTCGCTCGCTTTGTTTCAGGTTGGAGCGTGGAGCCCTTCGGAGGGTTTGAACATCACAGAAATTGCCAAAGGACGGGGGCCGAACGTCACCGACTCGCTGAGCAACAGATCCCTGATTGTCACCACAGTCCTGGTAGGTGACTGCAAGCTCATCTCTCTCCTCCTCCCATAAATCCCAGAGACACTGGCTTAGCCGTGACAATCACGTTTCTTTCCCCCTCAAGTCGGTATTTGATAAACCAGCTAAGAGTAATGCCGTTACCCCGCAAACCGTGGCTGCTTAACAGGTCTCCTCCGCTCCCAACTGTCACGCCGCGTTTTGTTCTCACATTCGCTATTGGATTTGACGGCAGGCATCAGATCAGAATGAATTTTTATTTACTATCTAATGAATTATGACTAGTGGCATTGGTTTCCAGACGGCTGTATTACACAGCGCAGGCTCACGTCAGCCCTGGACAGCCTGCCCAGGACTGAGCCTGAGCTGCGGCTTTGCCTATGGAAACGTTGGGCCCTTTGTGTTCCGTATATTCAGGAGGCACAAAGGTACAGAGGGTAAAGGTAATTCGGGACCGGGGTGTCGGTGAAAGGTGTATGGAGAGGACCGAGGGAAACTAGAAAAGATGCATCTTGTGAGGGATAAGACGCGTGGCCGGGCTGTGGAAATGTCTGGGTCTAGGGTGCGATAATCACCAGATCTCAAAGGCCACGGCATAATGCGAGATGATGGAGCCAGGAGGAGACCCATCAGCCATCCGCCTTTGACATGCTTTTCTCAGGCAGTGTTTTCATCTCGCACTCCGCGAGCATGTACAAATTACATAAAGTACACGGGTGATATCAGTTCCTATTAATTGTACCATTCCTTGGGCATGTACATGTGCCACGGGGTATCTACCTCAAATCCGCGGCTGCCCTGCAATCCCCTTGCCTGTGGGAGGAGGAAATGTGCTCAGACCCCAGTTTGGCAATAATTACATTTCCATATACTGGATTCTAAAAAATAAAACACAACCTTCAATTTGATTTGCATTTGCAACACCCCTTTGTACTTTTGCACTGGTGTAAATGATTGTAGAAAAGCCAGAGGAGGAAACTTTAAAAGGAAAAGCATGAAAGGTTATTTTTTCCCCTTTTGCTCATATTGCAATGACTTGTTGGAAGAGAAATATTACCCCAGCAGCCAGCACCGCTCTCCCCAAGCAATATGGGAACTGTGAAGTTATGAAATTGAGGGCACCTTCACTGAGAAATCGATTAGCAAACCGAGAGAGCTTGTGAATTGGATGTCTGGCCATTTTCAGTAATAAATTGTGAAATAGTCCGTGAATAAGTGGTTCACAGAGTTCAGAATTACCCCCTAGGAAATGTTTGAGACCTGGAGATACATTACTGAAGCGAGTGGCGTCCTAATGTTCAGTGCTTCGGCTGTTAAATATGTATGTAATCCCTACAGCTCTTCCCCAAATTAATAGTGCTTTATGGCTGCTCTGGAGCCCGTGTATTCATATCGAGATCCAGGGATGCGGCTGATTCACAAACAAAGCACTAATTCCAGGGAAGGCGCAGGGAGGGCAGGACCGAACCGAGCTGTGCGTGCCAAGCTCAGCTCTGTGACGGGATCTTACCGGTTTGGCCAAAACAGGCAAGAAAACCAAACCACGGAGGTTTGGGGCCGCCCACCCCTGGCCGTGTTGGACCCACCGGCCCGCGGGCACCGCGCTGCGGGGCGGCTGCGTCGCTGCTGCGCCCGATTCGGGCTCCAGTTTGTCCTCCCCCCTTTATTGTTTCTCAACGCTCTTCATTTTCAGAGCACGAAATGGTTATTTTTCTCCCTGAAATCCTACCAAATGGAAAACAGTTGGCAGCTCAGAAGAGACAAAATTAAATTTCGTGGGGCAAACAAGGTTGCTAATTAGCTGATGTGCTGTGTAAAGTTAATTTATTCCCAACATGTCACGGCGCCAGCCCTGCTCCAAGCGCCTGGCGGCTCAGGCTGACCCGCGGGGTGGCCCTGTCCTTGGAACTAGATGGTCCCCAAGGTCCCTTCCAACCCAAACCATTCTACGCCACGACCGCACCGACCCTTCACGGGGACTTTTTGCCTTCCCGTGTGCAGGAAGAGCCCTTTGTCATGTTCCGCAAGTCTGACACGGCCCTGTTTGGGAACGACCGCTTCGAGGGTTACTGCATCGACCTGCTGAAGGAGCTGGCCATCATCCTGGGCTTCAGCTACGAGATCCGGCTGGTGGAGGACGGCAAGTACGGGGCGCAGGACGAGAAGGGGCAGTGGAACGGCATGATCAAGGAGCTCATCGACCACGTGAGTGAGCGCTCGCTGCGTGTCCCCAAGGCTTGCTGCGGGGGGACGGGTACCCGCCGGCTCGGGACTCAGCCTCACCCTGCCTGGACAAGTGTTGCACAACTTGTTGGAAGAGCAGCTCTTTGACTCTTCTAAATATTCACCGGGGGGTTCTGCACATGGACGTGGGACAGGCCGCCCGCGCCAGCTGCGGTGCCCCCCGGGGACACCGCGGCTCTGCCCCCACAAACAGGGGCCAGGGCACAACACCAGGGTGGCTGAGGGACCCCAGACGTGGCCCAGACGCAGCCCAGTTGAATCCGGATAACAGATCCTGCGATTCTGGGATCCAGACTGCAAGAGCAGGTGTGCAGGGGACAGTTTAATACACTTCCTTTTTATATAAACCGAGCTTATTTTCTAACATCTCCTGGGACGTGGAGCTCCCCCTGCAACACAGCAGCTGTGGCCACTTCTGAGAGCCCATTAAACACCAGTGAAACTGTCGTGGCAGCTTCACTCCCGCAGCTGCCACAAGTCACCTACTCTGAAACCTCCACTCGCAGCCAGAGGTTGCTCAGGTTCCTAATTAGATATTTTGCCTCCAGCACATCCTGTGATCCCAGAGGCCCAGTTAGGGAGGCGAGGAAAGCTGGCGCTTTTATGAATCTCTTACTCCCAGAAAAAGGTCTCTGGAAGAAAAGATCAGGACCAAATTAATCTCTGATCTCCGCGGCAGTATGAGCCACCCTGCAGCACAGCTCTGTCCTCAACGTCCTGCTCGAGTGGCCCATGGGCCGCTTCTCAAGTTCCTGGCCACATTTTTAAAACATTGCCTAAGTAGAAAAGAGACAAAAATAATCCCCCGTACATAGCGGCTGTGATGCGCTCACGGTTCATGTGAGAAGAATGTGTTTGCTGGGTGAGTCACTCCAGTAAATGAGCGGCGCTGGGCAGGTACAGAGCATTGTCTGGCCGAGCGGCCGCGGAGCTGGGGCTCGGGGATCTGGGTCGTGTTTCCAGATTTGGCTCGTCTGCCCTAAATGACATTGGACAAGTTGCTTCTGTGCAAGACTTGCTCCATCTGTAAAACGCAGATGATAATGATTATGTCCCTTGTAGGGACAGAGTGATGCTTAATCAGTTAGCGGAGAGCGCTGCCGTCCTCCGGTGGCTCGGCCTGGAGAAGCGGCAAGGACGCGCAAGGACAGCCCTTGGGGCAGCAGGACGCTGCGTCCCGCAGGGGAACGCTGCGCAGACCTGCCTTCCTGCGTCTGCTTCCAGAAAACTCCAGACAGCTCAAAATACACATTTCAGAGCCTCTTACACAACAGCCTTGCTGGGTTGGACAAGTGACAGTGTCCCGGCAGAAGGGACACGCAGACAGGAGCAGGCGCAGAGCACGGGCTGCGGACAGGGGACAGCGCGCTGGGGACACAGCGGCTGCGGTTTTGCTGCTCTCACCGCAGAGTATCTGGAGTGCAGGGCTCTGAGAAGTAAATTGCCCCAAAGCAGGAAATAATATAGAAGGAATAGAAGCCAGACTGTCATTTAGTCCAAACCGTGTCACTTTCAATGTCCTGTGAGACATTAGAGGGCTCTCCGGAGGCTTTCAGCCATCCCCAGAGCTGTGGTCAGCTAAAAGAGACAGACCGAGAAGAAGGTATGAGGAACAACCTCATTAAGGAGCATGAAATTCATGGTCAACCTGCATTAAAGTATTTCTTGGCTAACTGAAAAGCAAATTAACATCCAGCAACAGGCGAGGAGCAAACGCGCTCTTCTCGCAGGCTCTGCTGCAGCACCAAGGTGGAACTCTCTTCTCAGCAGGTGTGGCGGGTGCGTGCCCAGGAGAGATTTACAACCAGTGCCCAAACCCCAGACGAAGCCATTATTTTCTTTATCTGCATGTCATTGCTTTTTATAGCAGTGTTTATGTAAAGCATTAAAAAGTGAAACTGCAACCAGATGGGGCCCTTCCTCAGCAGCAAAGCATCTTCAGCTCGCGCGGGGAAAGGAGTAACCCATCGGCACTTTGCAACGGGAGAGTTCAGCCTTATTTCACACCTCGTAGGAAAAGCGTTGGAGACAGCATTCAAACAAAGTTGTAGCGATGAAAACAGGGCTGCCCACACTGCGAGTTTGGTAGCTGGGCTGGCTTTCCTTCATATTCAGCGTCTCCTTCTCATAAAAGAATTGGGATTGCTGGGGTGGGAGGACAGGCTGTTGACGCAGTCTCCTGGCTTGTTTGGGAGTCTCGCATCCTCCTCTCTGATGCAGACAGGCCTGGCCGCGGGCAGCGACGCCTCGGGCTGTGATCCTTTGTAAAACTGCTTTGTTTCTAGTCTGGCCTTAAGCATAAACAGGAAAAGCAACAGCAGTGGGAGCAGCTCCCAGCGTGACCCTGTCTGCCGGGTCCCAGCAGCAGCTCTGGAGACGACAGCCCGTGCAGTGACGTGCGCAAAGCCCTGCCCTGCTGCCTTTCATCTGCCGCTCAGCCTTCCTCGCCAAAACCCCCGTTCTGAGGGGGTTCCCTGCACTCCCCGGAGAAGCAAACTCCTTCCTCACCGCTGCTTTTCATCCTCATCCTCCCCTGCAAAGGAGCCTCCATCCCATGGGAAAGCTGAACGCGGTCCCTGCGCTGCTGTCTGGGGAGCCCTGGGGCACCCGGGTGGCAAAGAAGCTCCTGTGTCCTTTATTCATAATAAACAGGGAGCCTCCTTTCATCAGTAGTGACCTGTCACTGATGTTTATTCATAGAAATCATTATTGATACAAGCAAAACCACACTGTGCATTGTGACCCATCCATTCTGATTTATGAATCCGAGTTGTCTGGCAAAATGACGCCTGCAAATCTTCCCTTTGTTTGCGGGCAGGATCACATAAAACCGGCAGAATGAGTTGTTCTGGACATTTTGCACAAACTTGTTCACAAATAAAACTTGTCTTCTGCTGAGACAGTGGATATCAAATTTCCATTCCATCTGAAACTTCACGTGGGAATAAAAAAGGTATGAAAAATAATAGGGTTTCTAATGGAAATCCCTGCCAATGGTAACTATAGAGAAGATGTAATTTCTATCCTTAGGGACGATTTATGACAGTTGATTTAACACTTTCACAATAAATGGGCATTTATTGACAGTAAAATCTGGCAGAAATACAAACTGAACCACATTGCCGTTAACGTTCCTGCGCTGGTGGGTGTTTAATCCAAGTGATGCGTTTGGAAGCCACAGGGGCAGGAACAGGGAAAAGCCGATTTTGCTGTATGAAGTGTCCTCCACGTCACACCTGAATACCAATCAAATAAGTAAAACCTGCACTATTTACCTGTCTCTCAGGCAACACATACATCATTAGTGTATGTAAATACCTAACGGAGATTGGCAAAATAAGCACTGAGGCAGCTTATTTTCTTGAATAAATGTTTATCCTGGTGCTTACGCTGCTCCGGGCTCGGCCGGGCACACGGCGCTTTGCTCGGGGCTGCGGGATTCCAGCGGCTGTGCCAGAGCTGCTCTGACCCCCGGCCACTGTGATCGCTGCGAGCCCCAGATAACACTCAGCACCTGCCAACCAAGCCAAGAGTCTCTGCGGAGAACACAACCCACCCCCAAACGCCCGCTGAACCTGCATCCGTTCCAGCCAAGCGAAAATGCTGTAACTGCGGGAATACGGGGATCCAAGCCCTCCAAGGTGTCTTGGAGAAGTGTCTGCACTTGGTGTGTAGCTGCAAAATTCACCTTTTTGGCCTCAATTCAGCAGAACACTCAGGAACACACATAAGGCTTGGAAGGCCGGCAGGCTCTAGGGAAACAAGTGTGTGCTTAAGTGGTTTTGCTGCATAACAGCCTTTAAGCCGCTGGAATTTGTATCATTCCTCATTTTTAATAAAACCCATCTTACTGTGCAACAGCATGAAAGTTGGGGCTGAGGGAAGGAAGCAGCCAGGGCCTGATAATTGACTTCCCGGCCTGTAATGTCAGAGCACGACAAATGAAAGCGTCACCCTTGGTGGGTTTTGATTTAGATCCTCTCAGTCAGCAAACCCTTAATTAGAGGCCACCTTCAGAAAAATCTGCATTGATAAAAAGGAGATGGAAGTGCAGCCCTGTGCTGCCTTTAATAGCTCGGGACACGCGGAGCGCGGGCTCCCTAATCCACGCTCCGTTCCGCTTCTGCGTGACATTTACAGCCAAGGACACGCGGCTGTGATCAAATCACAGGAGCTGCTGAAATGACACAGTAAAACTTTATTTCTGCACTAAAAGCGTTTTGATCCTCGGGCATCCATGCAGATTTCCCTCTCTCCATTTTCTGTGGTGGAGCATAAACTCCCTTGCTGTAACGTTTTGGCAAATCTGGCCGAAGCTTTTTAAAGGCAGGGGGTTGTGAGGGAGTGCTGACCACGGAACGGCTCATTTGTCCCGTTCTCCAGAAAAATCCATCGCCAAATCCTTCGAGATCTCCTCCGTGTTGAGTCAGGACACTCACACAGAGGTGATGGAGGAGCTAAAGGACCTTTAAAGCGACGTTCTTTGGAGAGGAGACCATCATAACACACATGTATATATATGTAATGGATAAAAGAAACTTTTCCTATAGAAAAAGGCCTGGATTCCCATATATTTAAAAATATTCTACTGACTTCCATCACAGGTTTGCAATGTCTAACACGATCATTAGTCCAACCTTCCTCTGCAGCCCCGACCCATTTCCTCACCCATTTCTACAGTGAACCCATAGTCTCTGTTGGACTAGCAAGACAGCTAATATTGATTTGAAGTTTGCAAGTAATGACAAATCACTATATCCCTACGTAATTATCACTCATGGTTAATTTAGAATTTTAATTTTCAGAACCAGATGTTAAATAAATCTTGCATGAGTATGTTAAGCACCTGGCACGGGGCGGGTGCCGCTCGTCTTGAGAAACATGATTTATATGCCCGTATTTCCTCTGGAGTCAGTGGTGCCAGAAGCCCCCGAACTCGGTTTGTGCAGCTCTGACAGGGCGGTGTTTGCTGGTCCGGCTGGAGGGACCGGGGCCACGGAGCCCAACCTGTGCCGGGGAATGGGGAACCCCAGGGCCGCGCTTTGGGGGTTTCTGACCGCTGTGGGTGCTCCACCGGGGATGGCGACCCCGCGGTTTCTAACGCCTCTTCCTCTCTCCCGTGTCACGCACAGAAAGCCGATCTGGCGGTCGCTCCTCTCACCATCACCCACGTTCGGGAGAAAGCCATAGACTTCTCCAAGCCCTTCATGACGCTGGGGGTCAGCATCTTGTACCGAAAGCCCAACGGGACCAACCCCAGCGTGTTCTCCTTCCTCAACCCGCTCTCTCCCGACATCTGGATGTACATCCTCCTCGCCTACCTGGGGGTCAGCTGCGTGCTGTTTGTCATTGCCAGGTAAGGCACGTGGGGGCACCAAACCCGGCGCTGATTCAGTCACCTTTGGGAGGCCCGTGGCTGCTCACACCTGCCAGGCTCCCTGTCTGTGTCGGACCCGAACCTCAGCGGGGCTGCCGAGCTCACAGAGCCCCCGTGGGGAGAATTACAGACAAGCCATCCATCGGGGAATCTGTTTCCCTCTTCGCCAGCTCCAGCCTGTGTTCTATCCTTTGTACTGCTTTACCGTCCTAAACGCGCTTGTGTTTGTTTGCTTTATTAACATAAACCCGTAAGCCTCTTTCGCTGTCTCAGGGCAGAGGGTTCTACAGATTTAGTAGACTTCCAGTACAAAAGAATTTTAAAATGCGCTTGCTTTTATGATTTTAGAAGTTTTGTTGCCTTTCCGCTTCATTAGCGTCTCCCTGGTATAACGAAGGGTGATTTTCTTGCTCTGTATCGTTCGCCGTTCATGCTCCTGTTACCTGCTCCAGGGAGAAGCCCCTGTGTCCTGCACTATCTTCACCTCCCATTTCTGAACCCTCCACCAGCAAAGCTCCCACAAACCCCTCCCTGTATCAGAAGAACGGAGAACCCGTTGCTAGGGGTCAGACAATGTGTCTGTTTACAAAATTAATATGCATCTAATTAGCATGTTTAAACCCCCTATATTTAAAAGCAGCAGAATTTGCATATATTTGCATGTGTTATGAATTTCCCAGAGTCTTTGATGAGACGCACAGTCCGGGGCTGCTCTCAATACGTGATTCCACCTTTTCAAACCAAAACAAAGCACTTGCCCCCCCCTGCCCGCAGCCGCCCCCCCGGCCACGCGCAGCCCTCGCTGGGTTTAAATATTGCGCGTAAACACAGTGCTGGGAGTGTTTCCTGAGCACAAACTGCATGAGAGGCTCGGTTCTCGTTCCTTCCAGTTGAAGCTGTGCTGGTGGTGCCTTCAGAAGGCTCCGTGCAGCCCCCCCGGCCGGCCGGGCTCTGTGCGGAGCCCCACGGGCCGCGGTGCCATCCCCAGAGACCCGCTCCTGTCTCACCCACTGCCATCAGTCAGACAGACACTCAAAGCAAGGCTTGAACAGGAAAACTGCAGCAACCAGAATCCATTAACCCCCATGTTACAACAAATCTGCAATTTTCAACATCCCTCAGGTCCACGGAGGCATTTAGAGATGATTTCCTGAGTTTACTGTGAAACATCCTAATTACACATAACAGCAGTTGTCAAAGTAAACTCGGCTTAGCAGCATTCACGCTGCAGAGCATCTGGGCTGGCGAAGCAGCATCGTCTGAACCCTCCTCTGCTGGGCGCGGAGCTGGAGAGGCTGCACGACCCTCCCAGGGGACACGGGATGCTCTCCAAGTTACCCATTTCAACTGCAATCGTTCTCTCTAGAATCTGCAACACCTCTCTGGCGAATGGCGACACACACCGGCTTTCCAGGCCCTTCCCCGGCCCCGCATGAGCGCCCAGGGCTCTGCAGGAGCTTTGCACGGAGCCCGTGGGGAGCAGCAGCACCAGCAACCACCCAGCACTGGGGTTCTGGAGCTGGCGCTTAACGCACAGAACAGCGGCACTTGGTGCGATCCCATACAACACCGAGAGCTGCGTTTGCATTATCACACCGCTGCACCCTCCACCAGCTCCGCCCTGCCGCAGACACACAAAATGCAGGGAACTGGGCAAAACGTGGCTTGCTGGCTTTGTCCTGCCCCAGCTCAGCCCTGGGGAAGGGCAGGATGAGGCCCTCCGCGGTTTTGCTTTGTGTTGGAGAGGGAACCAGATGCTCTCAGCGGGAAAAGATATTCATCTGGGAAAATGAACCCAAGGTAATTGTGAAAAGGGAAAATATTGCGATGACTGATAGAACTTATGTGTCTGGTAGCCATGCAGAACGCGGCTCGATGGGCTCTGCTGCCGGAACGCCTTTGACTTTAATGTCATAAAGTATCAGGCTGCTTGTGCGGCTTGGAATGACAATTCAAACACAATTTTACGTTTATGAGTTTATTTTTCCCAACTCGCGTAACGGCCAAATCCAGCCCAAATTGTCCAGCTGCCCCTTTCAAAGTGCGTTAAATGTGAAAACTGTATCTGCACGTGAAATTCCTGGCGATGAACACGAGGGGAGCGCTGGGACGAGCCCTGATGTGAAAAACATTTGTGAGAGGAGACCCAGGCTGGTCTGTCCACCCCGGGACCCCCCGGGTACCCCCCGCCCTGGGGACCCTCCTTACCAGGCTGGTTTGGGGCTCAAATTGAACCTGGGAAAGACTGCAATTGTTTCTTTTTCACATGGTTTCTTCCTGACATTTCTTCTGCCTTCCTATTCTTTCAGAGAACATCAAGTGTTCAGCGTAATTAAGGTTCTGCAGGAACGATCTTTCAACACATAGAGATGGAAAGCGAGAGGTTGCATAGGGAACGTATTTACTGCATTCAGCAGTAATGGAAACAATATCTGCTTTTGACCCCAGCAAGGCCTCTAAAATTCAATTCTCGGGAGAAAACCACAATGGAAATAGCAAAGCCTTAATTCAGAGACATGAGTCTCCTGAACTAGGCACCAGAGTCCTCTGCTGATGCTATAATCATAGGTCAATGCCACTTAAAACCAACTTAGAGACTATTCAGAGGCAGGGAAAGGATGGATTTGATCCATCTCCCCTTTTATTCAGTCTTTAGTTATTGATGGAGCCTCTGCTCCCACCCCAGCCCCCCCAGAGCCATCGACAGCGGCAATTTCTAAGGCTTCGTGGGAGCAATTTGTGCGGGGACCCAACACAGGGTTCCACGGGGCTCCACGGGGGCCGTGCTGCTGATTTGAACCGTCACCCGTCCCCAGCCCCACACGCCCTTCAAACGACAGCTCATCACCTGTGGCTGCACACCGGGGCGCCGGCTTTAATATCCATCTTAATTGCGATGAGGGCTGGGTCATCCATAAGAAACTCCTCTAGAGATGCAATTTAGACTCAAAAAGTATTTTGTGGTAGATCTTTAAACCTTATTTGAAATGCTCCCCTGTTTCCCCGCTAAAAAAGGCCAAGAAGAGACGAGAAAATAAGCAGGTTTTTGATGGAATATTTCTCAGCCCCTGTTCTGAACCTGAGCAGGGGGAACCAGCCGGCGGGGACCCCGAGCAGCCCCCGTTGGTTGTGGGGTCACCGAGCCCCGCTCGCTCCTTCCCTCGTCACCCTCTGCTGCCGCTAATGGCCCCACTCGCTTTTCAAGCACCGAAGACTCCGTCGCCGCTTTGCAGTTTCCTGAATCTCTCTCTGTAATTTGAGCGGCACCAGTAGGTTTTCGCTCGGAAACCTTGAAGTTCTTCAGCGTGTCATCTTGTCAGGCTCATTTGATCTTACCAATTCCCTTTCCTTTTCATATTCTCTCATTGGCAGCCCAAGAAGGTTTTCATTAATTCCTCAACGCTGGTTTTATCCAACAGAAAGGGCTTAGGCACCATCCTTTATACACCCCTGGCATAAATTTACAGAAAGTTTTTAAAGGAGCAGGCAGCATGTAAAGCCAGGTCTGAATTCAGCCTCATTTTTGTTGTCCCTTCTGATTTTCTCTTGTTTAAAAGCCGAGGAGGTGGGCAGGACACAAGACCAAGGGTTTGCTGGGGGCCCTGGGACAGAGCTGGGGCTCTTTGCTCCAAATGCACCCACCCTCTGGCTGGGGCACCCCTGAAATTCAGCACCCAGACACCCCCTTGGGTGGCAGCGCGTCTGGCAGCGAATTACAGAGAGAACTGTCTCCAGCTCAGCCTGTGGGCCGGGCTTTGGGAAAGGGCTGTTGCGAAGCTACAGGGATTTCAGAAGGGAGCGGAGATGATAATTAATGCCTGGTTCAAAAGCAATTACACCAATTATGTTTTTAATTTAATCTCTGCAAAATTTGGGACTCTTGGAAAATGTAAATGAACAGCTCTAAAAATATTAGCGTTTCTCCCATTGAAAATCCTCCCCGGATCCTGGCTAAAAGCCGCACGCCCGCTGCGCTCGGGATGGATCCCGGCTCCCGTTCTCCTGCTCCTTCGGGTTCTTCTCAGCCGCGTCCTGACTAACGAGCTCTCGCTCC
Organism: Streptopelia decaocto; assembly: GCF_964273445.1. Lineage (NCBI taxonomy): Eukaryota > Metazoa > Chordata > Aves > Columbiformes > Columbidae > Streptopelia > Streptopelia decaocto. The sequence goes on along the minus strand of NC_138678.1, from coordinate 3,572,686 downwards.
CCCGTGCGCAGGTTCAGCCCGTACGAGTGGTACGACGCTCACCCCTGCAACCCGGGCTCGGACGTCGTGGAGAACAACTTCACCCTGCTGAACAGCTTCTGGTTCGGGATGGGAGCGCTGATGCAGCAAGGTACAGCCCCCCAGCCCCCCTGTCCCAGCGCAGGATGCCGCCTGCACCCCCTGGGCTCCCCAAACTCACAGCATCCCACAGACCTGCAAATCCCCGCTTCAGTTCACCCAGGCAATCGGTTTAATCTCAGTATCTCTGTCCTGGCTCGCTCTGTTTTAAATCAACTTTCACAGAAGACAGAGCATCATCCCCTCTGGTCTGTCTCCATTTTTATCCTCATCTGGTCATTCTGCACATTGTGAAATGGCCTGGAACTCCCTCTAGCACCGGCCAAGGCTGCTGGGGCTGAGCGGATGGATGGTGAGGAGCATCTGCAGGCAGCTCTGCCCGGCGGCCACCGCGAGACTCAACGGTTCCAGTACTCCTGGTGGAAGATACCACAGTCACAGGGACCTTAGAAATGGGATATGGATGGGATTATGTTCCTATATGTGGTTGGAATAAAGCAAAGGGATATACAGAGAGAGATGAATAGAGCAAATCTGTTAAAAAGACAGCAGAGGGGGAGCTTGTGAGCATCTCTGAAAAAGGAACAAAATTCAGCTGTGATCTAATTGCAGAAAATCCAGGAATAAAAATAAGCAGAAAATGTCAAGCATTTATCACGCTTTAATTTACCGTGTATCAGTAGTTCCACCCAGAGAGCAGCAGAACACGCACAGCGCTCCTGCTCCCGCGGTGCCGGGCGCTGTCCGGCCGGGCAGGACAGTTCCCAGCAAGGTGTTCGAGCAGGATGAATCATCCTCGGAGCAAGTGCTGATAAATGAAAAGAGCTGGACTCTTTTTAACTCTGTTCTGCATCTAAGGAGAATGGTATTTCAAAGCCAGACTGATGTCACGCCGGCCCATGCCTCAAAGGGAGAAAGCAGGGAAGCAGCAGGATCCTGAGGTGACCCACAGCAGGATGTGGGGAGACCCACAGCAGGATTTGGGGTGACCCACAGCAGGATTTGGGGTGACCCACAGCAGGACTTGGGGTGACCCACAGCAGGATTTGAGGAGACCTGCAGCAGGATCCTGGGGAGACCCACAGCAGGATGTGGGGAGACCCACAGCAGGATTTGGGGTGACCCACAGCAGGATTTGGGGTGACCCACAGCAGGATTTGGGGAGATCCGCAGCAGGACCTGGGGTGACCCACAGCAGGATTTGGGGAGACCCGCAGCAGGATTTGGGGAGACCCGCAGCAGGATTTGGGGCGACCCACAGCAGGACTTGGGGCGACCCGCAGCAGGATTTGGGGTGACCCGCAGCAGGATTTGGGGTGACCCACAGCAGGACCTCGGCCCCCCGTGGGGTCTCCTTGCTGCGCTCAGAGGAGAATCCACACTCCGAGATGCGCTTTGGTGCCGTGCTGCTGAAAACTGCTTTGCAAAGCCCAATCTTTGTTCCAAATTCCAGGCTGGTTTTATCCTCTGAACGCAGTTGTTTCAAACCCAAAGCTCTTTCCTGGCTTTAAAAGGTATCTTGGGCAATTACAAAAATAGCACAACCCATTTAGTCCTTCATGTCTGCTCAATAAGAGTCATTCCAGACCTGTTACCCCTTTTATGCTGTAACATCTCCTGCTTCCCCACTTCTCACCAGTATTCAAAGTACTGGACCCTGATAGCTCCTTTCTCTTGCTGTTTGATTATTTTTTTTAAACCTTGTGTATTTGAACACACTCCCTAGAGTGAATCCTTTGAAAAATAATCCATATAAAAGCAAAGCCCTTTTTAAACAGCAGAACAAAACCCTCATAAAAGTTCTGCAATGGTTTGCTATTTAAATCTGATAAAAGCAGCCCGGCTAATCACTTCCGTTGGAACGTTTCCTGTACGTTGTGCACTGTACCCAAGGGCAGCAGGGAAGGGACAGGGGTTTTCTGCAAACGTTACAAAAACCTCACTGATTTCCTTGCGTGCAAGACCCATGGGTCATTTGCCTCAAAACCAGCTGGTTTTAATTGTGTCGCTGTTACAGTTTTGACAGTGGAACCTAATCCTTTATGTATCTATTGGACTGGATGATCTTTCGAGGTCCCTTCCAATCCCTAACATTCTGTGATTCTGTATAGATGTATATAGCGTATAAAATGTACAGGTCTCTTCTCTCTGCTTCCTGTCCCATCCCAGGCTCCGAGCTGATGCCCAAAGCCCTGTCCACACGGATCATTGGCGGCATATGGTGGTTCTTCACCCTCATCATCATCTCGTCCTACACGGCCAACCTCGCCGCCTTCCTGACGGTGGAGAGGATGGAATCCCCCATCGACTCGGCAGACGACTTGGCCAAGCAGACAAAAATAGAGTATGGAGCCGTGAAGGACGGAGCTACCATGACCTTCTTCAAGGTGAGACCAGGCACAGGCAGGGCCGGAACTTTCTGAGAACAAAGAACCAAAGCTAAAAAGGCTCCTAAGCCACTGCTGCTTCTCCTTCTAAGCAGGTTGTTCCAATCCCTTGCCAAGACTTCACAGAATCCCAGGGTGTCAGGGGTTGAAGGGCCCTGCAAAGCTCATCCAGTGCAATCCCCCCATGGAGCAGGAACACCCAGATGAGGTTACACAGGAAGGTGTCCAGGCGGGTTGGAATGTCTGCACAGAAGGAGACTCCACAACCCCCTGGGCAGCCTGGGCCAGGCTCTGCCACCCTCACCCCCAACAAGTTTCTTCTCACATTTAAGTGGAACCTTTTGTGTTCCAGTTTGCACCCATTGCCCCTTGTCCTGTCCCTGGTTGTCACCCAGAAGAGCCTGGCTCCATCCTCCTGACACTCACCCTTTAGATATCTGTAAACATGAATGAGGTCACCCCTCAGTCTCCTCTTCTCCAAGCTAAAGAGACCCAGTTTAGCTCATCTAGACTCACATCATGATTAAACCTCCCTCTCCTCGTTGCTAATTGAAGTCACAATTACAACATATATTCATTTTATAGCCTCTGAGACTGTACCTGATATTGGCTCAGACAGCGTAACACGAAGCGCACATTAGGCACAGCAGGACAGGCGGATCGCACGTTCTCGAAGCACCTTCCCTGCAGAAGGTCCCTGTCGAATTGAGCCCAAACCCGGCGGCTGCTCCAGCCCAGGTTTGTTCTGTGCGCCTGAGCAAACCAGCTGCAGCAAATGGAGACTTTGCCCAACCCCACTGGCACATTTCAGGTTCATGAAAAGAACTTTTGAGAAGCTATTTATTCCCTGGCAATGCAGATCGAGTTACAGGAATAAACACAGCTCAATTAATTTAGGAACAGCATCTAGGGTTTGTTATAAATCATGCCAGAAATCCTTCATATCTTGCAAAGCGTGCTGCCTCTGAACAAATGCCGGGTTTAACGTGCAGCGGGGAGTACGAGTGTGAGTGTGTGTACGTGTGTACGTATATACTCACTTGTACAGAAATATTAAATCCTCACAAGTATCTTCAGCTGGTGAAAATCAATTTATTTTTTCATACAGGCTAGAATTGAAAACCTTAAGCCTGAAAGTTACTTTCCTGCCAATTTCACTGATAAAAAGGCATATATGTCTTGGCAAGATGCCTGGTAGTGGCTCCTCTAAACTATCCCATTAATTTATTTGGGTGACTGGTCCTGACGCGTTGGTTATTAGAGGCAGATTCTGGGCTGTGACTCAAGGGATGGATTCAGGGGCGTTCCCGGCGTCACTGCACTCAGAGGGGCTGGGACGCAGCCTTTCACCAGGCAGCTCATTTAGCACTAACGCGGGGTTTTATTAAGATGCAGAGGGCAGACCCCGATGGTTTTATCCACTCACGTGAACCGGTGGGACAGGAGCAGGTGGAGAGGGACATGATCCCCAGCCTGTCCGTGTCAGCAATAATCTCCATCATTCCCAACGATCAGGAGCTTACGATGCCGGAATTTCTTTGCAGGAAGAAGTCGGTGTCAGGCCATTTATCTTAATGCTTCCGAGTTCCTCTTCATCTGCCTTTTTGAGCAAAGTGGGCATTGAGGGGGGCGTGGGGACCACAGGAGGGTCTCTGCCTGCCACTATCTCAGATTTCTTCTGTGCAACACATAGGAGTAAATACTCATTCCACAGAGAAGAAATCTGCATCTCCCCACAGCCTATATCAGACAGTAACTAACCCCAGTAAGGATTCTGGAAGGTAAATCACCTTAAGCTGTAAAATCAGAAGTCCAGCAAAATAAAATGCCCACAAAAAGCCCAGGAAAATAAAACCTCACGTGAATTCTTTACTGACTACTAAATGACTACTAATATTATTGTGCCTAATGAAGATGGTGGTTTGGCTTATTTGAATGGTATGTTCTCAGGTAACGCCATCCAAATTCCATAAATAAGCGCCCGTGTTTGCAGTAGGGCTGAAGCGTTCTGAGAGGACAGAGGAATGAACAGCTTCTCCCCAATAGGATAACGGGGCTGGAGCACGGGTGGTCCTCACCGCGGCCGCCCCTGCGGTTTCTGATCGATGACTGTTCTCACTATGACTGACAATCGCTTCCAAATTGGACTCGTAACAACCAGCCAGGTCTACCCGACTGCCAGCGCTGTGCCGACAACTACAGCTGGTCAGTCTTCACTTGGAAAAGGAATGTTCTTGGCTCGTGCCAGCTAAGTTAAACTAATAGGAAATAAGCTCCCAGTGAGGACGTGGCAGGTTTTAGACCTTGGGGAGACCCCGAGACTGCACCGAGGGCCTGACCTGCCTGAGGGAGCCACCACGGCCTCATCTGCGGGACACGAGGACATCGCAACCAGCGGCGCTTTGCTGCGGGGACACGGGCCGTCTCTGGGGTGCCCACCCCCCCATGGTGTCCCCCTGTCACCGCTGTCCCCCTGTCACCTGTGTACCCATGTCACTGGTGTCCCCCTGTCACCGCTGTCCCCCCTACCACAGTGTCCCCAGCTGGGACACCCGGAGCGGGCTTGACACAGCGCAGCTGCCAAACCTTGACTCCTCCCGGCATTTCAAACCACAATTAAGTCCTTTCAGCCGGTCAGAAACGGTGATTTAAGAAGAGAAAAGTGTTTTTTCTCTTCCAGGGAGCCCTGTCTCATGTAATTTAAGTTGCCCGAAGAGCAACAATGCCTCATGCAAGTCCTATTAGCTTCACTAAATGCAACCTATTGATTTTTTGCCAGTTTATTTTGCTCTATGCTTTAAACTGGGAGAACACTGATGTTGTTTAAGAGCTCTGTGTCAACACCCAAGGAGCATTAAATGAAGGAAGAGAAAGAGAGAAAGGGAGAGCCAGTGAACCCAGAGGCCTCTGAAGTGAACTGTATAAATGTTAAACAAGTCGTTATCAGCAAGCCGAGTATGCTATTCATTTCAATTACCCATTGTAATGCACAGATATTTAATAATCCTTTTGGAGGCTACATTTCTTGCTGCTCTTTGAGGTTTGATAGATGCCACAAATCTACCTTAGAGGCACTGGACCAGATTTTCAAGTGAGGGAGATTATAGTGCCTCTTGAATGGAATTTGCTCCGGCACATCCACGGCTGCACGTTCATCGGGTGGATTATGACAAACAGGAGCTTTAACTGAGACGGAATGAGTCTGTGGATATTTGAGGCAGGAGAATGAGCCCGCAGGGCCAGAGGAACAGCCTCTGTCACCGCACTACGCCAACCAGCGCCGGGCTGGTCGTGGCAACTGCCATGAAACGTTTAACTTCTGTTCAACGTGCTGAAAACGCCTGGGGTGGGCAGGCAAAGCATTTGGAATAGAAAGCACTGCAAGGGACTGATTTTCTTAGTTAACTCAGCCTTATTTAGTGTTTTTATCAGAAGAATCTATGCTCGGGGTGCAGGTGAGCACGTAACCCGACTCCAGGCAAAGCGCAAAGACTGAGCCCCCTGTTTACCACCCGCTCCTGCTCGGTGCTGCTGGGGACGGGGAGGTTTTGGCTGACCGAGCTGCCTCTTCCAGAAGAAAAAGGCACAAAGACGCAGGAAAAAAAACAGGAAAAACAAGAAATGGGGCAGAAAAGAACAGCACATCAAGGCTCAGGCAGCACCACGAACACGAGCCTCAATGTCCAAGTGCTTTTCCAGCCGGGACGGACAGAGGAGCGGACACAGTGACCAGCAAGCGGCACTTCAGAGAAAGCACGAGTGCCTTTCTAGGCAGGATTTCCAGACTGAAGCCAGTTATCTTCCTGACAGCCTACACAGAGACAGCCCAAGAGGTGGCCATAGCTAAATGCTGTATTTCAAACGTTACAGAAAGACATAAAATAACCATCTATCTTCCCACCCAACACATTTTCTAGAAGAATAAAACATTCACATGAATAGCAAGCTAGAAAACATATTCCTCCTTTTTTAACAGAATGCCTGCTGATAGTGAAAGAATAGACATGCTTATTTTTAGCCGTAAGACAATCTTGAATACTTCCATCCTCTGTTTATGTGGCTACGTTCAATTTGTTTGGCAGTTGCACACATCTCGGAGGAGACATGTTTCCTTGTGATGCTTGAGGAAAGACAAAAATATAACAGAGCGTGTGCAGAAGAGAAAAACAAACGCTCTGAAATGTTCTCTGTCTTCTCATTGTGCAGAAACACTACAGGAGAAACCAAATTCTGGTTAGGAGACCAATACCTTTAAATAGACCCAGTGTGATGCCAAACGACACTGGGCAGGGAAGCAGATATTTAAGACACGGTCAAATTGGTAGTGATTCCATTATGTGATCTGTTCTCAAACTGGTATTATAATTTACGGTAAAGAACCCTGTTTCAGCAAATAGAAGACTAATTCTTATTGGGGTGGGGGGTATTGTTTTTCCAGAAATCCAAAATATCCACGTTTGAAAAAATGTGGGCTTTCATGAGCAGCAAACCCACAGCACTGGTGAAGAACAACGAGGAGGGAATCCAGCGAACGCTGACGGCCGACTACGCGCTGCTGATGGAGTCAACCACCATCGAGTACATCACCCAGCGCAACTGCAACCTCACGCAGATCGGGGGGCTCCTCGACTCCAAAGGCTACGGCATCGGGACGCCCATGGGTGAGCGACACTGCAGGGCTTCTGTGGGCAGGAGGGGACTGGTTACTGCAAACCCAACCATGGGGATATGGTATTCCCCTCCCAGCGGAGAGTTTCCAAATCCCAAAGCTTACGCTGTCTGCCTGTTGAAGAGAGGTCCGAAAAGCTTTGCTTGGTGCAGAGCCGTTCCCTACTTTGTGCAGTACATTCCCCCCGTGTGTAACGGTGTTCCCTCTCCCCAGGGTCACCGTACAGGGACAAGATCACCGTTGCCATCCTCCAGCTGCAGGAGGAGGACAAGCTCCATGTCATGAAGGAGAAGTGGTGGCGGGGGAACGGCTGCCCTGAGGATGAGAACAAGGAGGCCAGCGCTCTGGGCATCCAAAACATCGGTGGGATTTTCATTGTCCTGGCAGCAGGCTTGGTGCTGTCTGTCTTCGTGGCCATGGTGGAGTTCATCTACAAGTTGCGCAAAACGGCGGAGCGCGAGCAGGTACCAATTTTCCCGGTCATTGAGGGTTTTGTACCCCAGAGCCAGGCAGGGGGACGGGCAGAGGCATCCAGCCCTGCCCGTGCTGCCTGGAAACCCAAGCAGCTGCAGCCTGGGGGTTGAAATGCAGCACCCCCAAAATGTTGTCCCAGGGCTCTCTGCTCCGTCCCGCTCCCCAGCCTCAGCTCCTGTCCCCTCGATCAGGGGCATCTGCTGCTGCAGTAACTACACTGGTAAACATTAGTGGGACAGTTTTGAGCAAGAGGACATGTAAGTCATAACAAGACAGACAGAGGACCCTGGGAGGGACCTTTCTGAACTGTTATATCCACCCACCACTGTCACATGCAATCGCGTTGCACATTCCAGGCGTAACACGTACACGCATGAAGTTTCCATCTCTTCTCCCCACTCCTGTTCAAAGAGCCGTAAGGAACTGGTCAGGGTCCACCAGGAAGCCTCACACTATCTTCCCAGCTTTTCACAACACTTACACAAACAGCTCATCCCACACGTGAGTGCTTATTAAACCAGAGGATTGCTGTTATGCTTTTCCCTCTTCCTTGCATGTTGTGGTATAGTAAATGGGAAGCACATTTGCGTACATGACTGGAAATCAAAGCAAGCTGTTCATGTGCTGGACTAGACAGATGAAGGCAGAGTGCCCCCCAGCAATCCCAGCGGGCTCCCCAGCCCTCTGACCCCAGCGCACAGAGCCGGCAGCCCCAGCAGGGATCACACGCTGCACCCGTGCGCCGACAGAGCCCGCAGCTCTGCCTTCCGCAGGGTTTCATTCCTCAAAGGTTCAATTCTCACCAAAGGAGAGAGGGGTCAGCCAGCCGCCCGTACATCACTGAAGTCCCACTAAGCGCAGCTGATGCCTTAAACGCAGCCTAAACCTCACGCTTGCCCTCTGCAGAGCTGGGTTTCAGGGCCCTCCTGCTGGCAGAGAGGTCAGCAGAACATTTTACCAGGAGTAACGATGCTTTTTGTCCCCAGCGCTCCTTCTGCAGCGCCATGGCCGACGAGATCCGGCTGTCGCTCACCTGCCAGCGCCGCGTCAAACACAAGCCCCAGGCCCCAGTGATGGTGAAGACGGACGCCGTGATCAACATGCACACGTTCAACGACCGACGGCTGCCCGGGAAGGACAACATGACCTGCAACACCGGCTTGACACCCGTGTTTCCCTAGGGAATGGGAACGGGGGGGCGGGAGGGAAGAACTGCGGCAGACGAGGCTGGATGCACTCTTAACTAGGGAAGGAAGGATTAAGAGACAAGAGGAATAAAATACAAAAAAAAAGCCTGGTTTGGCTCATCTCAAGAACAAGGCCTTTACAACACAGCTGCATCGATCACCGGCATAGGAGAAATAACTTCAAAGCACGGACTGTAACGTGGGGCTTGGGGCTTTTCTGTTTTGTTTTTCTTATTTTTCATTCCTTTTTTTTTTAACACTTAGATCCCACAGGCCTCATGAAGTCCAAACACACCATCCAGGAGTCTGATGTTTACATACTGAAAACACACGGAGGCCAAACAGAGTTGAGCCAAACTGACCCTCGGCGGGTAAGGAGGAGCCCCCGAGCTCCCTCTTCAGCATGGCAATAAAAAGCGACGCTTGGTCAGGTGTGGCGTGCGCGGCGTCTGTGCGAGCATTTGTCCCACACCGACACGCGCGGCACGCTCCGGCTGTGGGGAAAGGTCCGTGAGTGCCGCGGTGGCCGCGGCCGTGCCGGCTGTGGGAGCAGCTCGGTGACACCACGCCTGGGGCCGCGCGGGCCGTGCCGGGTGCAGGGGACACGGCACCGCGCGCGGCCAATCCACAGAGCTCACCGGCGAGCCGGAGCGGAGCCCAGCACCAGGGCAGGGCTGGGACAGCGCGGTGTGCGCGGCGCTGCTGCCACCACCCACACCCTGTGCCAAACCCCGGCCCAGGGTGACATCTCCAGGTCCTCTGCTCCTTCGCTCTTTCTGCAAAGCTCAGTCTCTCCTGCAAAGAACCGCAGAATGCGGCCGACCCCACGGGCTCCCGCAGCGCAGGACTGGAGCTGTTTCCAAGAGGCGAATGGTACCGATTCCCATGAAATTTGGCAGCACCGCTGCATGTGCACCTGGAGCAGGACAGGACCATCTGTGTGGACCAGGACTAAACGCTCCCCGTGGCAGCAGAGACCTGAACGGCCAAGGCTCAGCGCGCACGGCCAGCGCTGGGCTGGGACGAGCATCGCGGTGCGAGCCCAGCCCGACACCCCGGGAGCCGCAGCCTGCAACTCCACCCCATTTCAGCAAACACACACCGACACGTTTCTAAGGAATCTTCCATGAACTGCGTTCTCCTTTTTAGGTTGCTTAACCCAGAAGGCTGGTCCTGCAGATGAATTTAGTCAGAATTACCAAAGACCCCTCTGCTGACCTAAAGTAACACCCGAGTAACATCGCTCGGCTCCGTCCCTCCACAGGGAACGGCACGTGTGGCCAGGGGGACACTCTGCGGATTAATTAAACAAACAGAAACAGCTCTGCCCGTTCTTACCCAGAGCATCTCATGGCGAGTATTGCAAAGGTGCTTAAAAGCTCTGACTTAAACACTGGTGTTGAAGAGAAGAGCAACGACCTGCCCTTGCACGCGTCAGGGTGACGGTGACGGATGGTGCCCAAGCTCCGCAGCCCCAAACTCCATCGTGTCGTGAGCGCGGCGACCGCGGCAACCGGCACCTGAACCCACCTGCTCTGCCCTTCTGGAAAGCTGATCCTTGCCCAAAGGAACAAACCTGTTTGTAGCTGATTTCAGGGTTGGTTGTTTTTCCCCACCTGTCTCTTTCTGAGGCTCGGTTAGGAAGGTTGTCTTTGGAGCTGATAAGAATTAATAAATTAGCTGCAGGGGAGATAGCTGTTCCCCTGCTACCGCAGAACATAATTAGTCCTTGTTTTGTTTTTTCCATGATGTAAAAAAGAAACATAGTGACCTGAAACAGAAGAAGGTAATTTGCCATATTTTAACTCAAGTAAAGATATGCAAAGAATTTACGTTACATTTTCACCTTTTCACAGAAACCATGAAAAATGAGGGGTGAAAGCTGCCAACTCGACAGGCACCATATTCTGAGTAATTTGCTGACCAGACGCCTACAGCAGAGGATGGATTGAAGTGTGGGGCCCTTTCCCAAAGCTAATGACATTCTTTCTGTATTTCTTTGCAAATCCTTAGGCTTGTCAGAGTAGTAGGTTTTATGTTTCCTTTACAGATTTCTAAACTCTTAGAGATTTTTACAGTTAAGGCAGAGAGAAAAACTTGAAACTGGCTTTAAATATCCAGAGAGAGTAAGATACCACAGAAAATAGCATTCATTTTGCTTCCTGGCCAATTTTTTAAAAATAAATAAATATTACTAGTACCATTTATTCATCCTTTGCACCAGTTCGATTTGATTTTGCTCACAAACATCCCAGGGTGCCGGATGAGAATGTGGAATCACTGGTGCTACCTACCAGCAGGACCAAAGCCTGCGGATGAACCTTTTTCCTCCCCTGCACCCACCATCACTCAGCCACGAAACAGCAGCCAACGTTGCGCAGCCACACGAGGGTTTTATGTTTAAATCCTGAGCATTGCGATGTTGGACACATTCGGTGTGGGAGCTGGGGGCTCCCTGGGACCCCCGCCCGGGAAGCGCTGCCTCCCCTTCCCAGCAGCTCCTGCTCACTGGGAACTGGGTGAACTGGTGCCAGCCCTCGGCCGTGCTGCCGGGACCCGGCGCAGCTCCACCGCAGGACGGTAATCCGGCTGGTGGCTGCTCAGCCTGGCAGGACCTGGGTCTCATGTCCCCCGTGTCCCCTGAGGTGACACAGAGGAGCCGCCCAACACTTCACAGCGATGCGCTGGGACAGAGCTGGTGACAAAGCCTCTGCCGGCTACTTGGGACCTGTCTGTGACTATCGGCAACTCGCGTCTTTAAAACCATCTGGCTTCCAGCTTCGTTTCAATCAGCTCCATCCTTCACTTGGAGAGACTGAAAAAGTGAGGAGGAAATGAAGAAAACCCAGGTTTGGGCTATTAAACTGTATCTAAACTGTTGTCACCTCAGTTCACTGTCCCTCCATCGCTTGCTTTGTCCTCCCAGCCCTCCCGTGACACAGGGAACAGCTCTGCTCAGCGTCGCTTTTCTGCTCGGAGTTGACCAGCGGCACGAGTCGGGGACCACGGCGAAGGGGAACCAGCTCCAGCCCCGGGCAGCCCCTGCTCCCCCATGGCGGGGTGCCGGTCACGGTGACAGGACCCCCCAGATCCCGGCGGGTGTCACGGGGCACCCACCAAACGCGTGGGGACCCCATCACCCAGTGACCGCAGGAGTGACGGCACCGGGGCTGGCGGGACATGGGCAACACAAACCCCCGTCTGTACCTTCTGGGGACACGTTTCTCAAAAAAAGACACAAACACAAAAAAAAGAAAAAGAAAAAAAAAAACAGAAAAGAGTGGAAAAAAAGGAAAAAAATGGTCTCCATGACATTCAGGGGATTTTTTCCTTTGTGGACATGCAGAATTTCTATGAATATAGTTTTTTGTAAACATTTTGTAACAATTTTGGTTTCATAGTAACTGTGTTACTTGCTGATCATTCTAGGCCGATGTAAATAAAATTTACAGAAAAAAAAAAGAAAACAAAAAAAAGAAAAAATTCCGATTATTTTCCTTTTTAAGACACTGTGATATATCAAAAGTGCACAGTTTGCTGTATGAAGTAATATGGTTTTAAATTTTAAATAAAAAGGAATTTCTAGAAAATAACAAAGTTGATGCCTGTTTATACTGAACCCTTGTTGAAAGTTGATACCCAAAGCGGAGCTGTTTAACGCCATCCCCCAGCCCCCCACCGCTGCTCCGCTCACCTGCTGCCCCTCCACGCAACCAGAAATCTTATTAGCCTGATAAAAGCTGAAAGCACCCTCAGGGCCAATGTTTATTAGGCTGAAATGTTTACAACTCCGCTTTATTGCGTTGAGGCGGGAGCAAAGCTCCGCGGTTTGCAGGCGGGGAGGGATGAGAACAGCCCGGGACGGGGACTCCGCTCCCACACAGAGATGCGCTTGGGGCCGAACGGTGGCATCCTGTATCCAAACTGGCGCGGTCAGCAGGACAAGGGCAGTGACCCTTCCCCTGTGCTCTGCACTGGGGAGGCCACACCTGGAGTATTGTGTTCAGTTCTGGGCCCCTCAGCTCAGGAAAGAGATTGAAGTGCTGGAGCGGGTCCAGAGAAGAGCAACAAGACTGGGGAAGGGACTGGAACACAAGCCCTATGGGGAGAGGCTGAGGGAGCTGGGCTTGTTCAGTCTGGAGAAGAGGAGGCTCAGAGCTGAGCTCAGCACTCTCTAGAACTACCTGAAGGGCAGTTCTAGCCAGGTGGGGATTGGGCTCTTCTCCCAGGCATCAGCAATAGGACAAGGGGGCACGGGCTTCAACTCTGCCAGGGGAAATTGAGGCTGGAGATGAGAAAGCAATTCTGTGCAGAGAGAGTGGTCAGGATTGGAATGGCTGCCCAGGGAGGTGCTGGACTCACCGGCCCTGGAGGGTTTTAAACTGAGATTAGACATGGCACTTAGTGCCATGATCTAGTAAACGGACTGGAGTTGGACCAAGGGTTGGACTTGATGATCTCTGAGGGCTTTTCTATCCATTCTGTGATTCTGTGATTTTCAGCACTATGCTTGTGCATTTATTAAATAACCCCTGCAAATTACCATTTCCTGTACACCACGGTTTAAAAGACAATTCTTTCCCATTTGACTTATTTTTAAGGGTCACCCTCATCGATCTTTCTCATCCCTACTCACTCCAGCCCGCTGGAAAATCGCAGCTTTGACACTCCCGCCAAGGAAGGACTTTGAGAGCAGAGCTGAGTCTCGCTTTTATATTCTAAACCCCGATCGATCTGCAGAGAATATGTCAAAAAGAAGAAGGGGGAAGAAGGTAAAAGCGACTGAGGCCGTTGCGAAGCTGCTTGTGCATCGCTCCGCACGTGCGACTCGCTTCTGGGAACGAAATCCCATGGATGCGGCTCAGGAACGGGCAGGGCGGGCAGCGCGGGCTGACCCTGCGCCGCAAACCTCCGGCGGCGCCAGAAACAAAGGAATTGTCAACATTAATCGTTATCACCAATAACACCAGGCAGCAATTAACCTTGTCAGTCAACAGACCAACCTTCGCCGACTGTGAACCCGCCACCTGAAAGCTGCCAATCATGCTACAAATGAATAATTAATTGGACAACAGATTTCACTCATAAAAAAAGGAGATCGGTTCCCTTTGAGCATCAATTAGTCCCTCTGGGAAAAAGAGGAAGAAATCAAGAAACACTAAGAGAGGCATCTCTGCCCCATCTCGCGCTGTCCTGTTCCAGCCAGGCACTTTCAGACATTGGAGATCTGCAGCTCAGCAGAGAGAACAGTTTTTAACCTGTTTCTTGCAGCAAAACCCCATTTTACAGCAGTAACTGTACATCTGCGAGCAGGTGTGTTCCTGCCCCCGACGCCAGCACTGTGACATGTCCCTGTGCCCGCGGGGGGAAGGACGGACGACGGGGACCCCCACGACTCCTCCCCGCACCCTCGCTCAGCAGCTACCAACACCAACTCCTTCCTCAAACGACACCAAACAAAAACTTTGTCACTCAGGAAGGACTCAGGCAAATTTGGACCTAAATGCTTTTAAAGGCAGAATACACCTGATTTCCTTAATGCAACTTTGGGGATGGAGCGGAGAGAATGAAGGCAGGAGATCCAGCTTCTCCTCTAACGCACCGTGAGGCGGGTGGAACGGGCTGAGATGGTCACAACACGTCACAGGAATTGGATTTTTGTCTTTCCTCTGCATTTCCAGACTTTCAAAGCGTAACAAAAGACACCAAACCCAAGGCAGCAAGGCCCCGCCTGCTCGGGAGCAGCTCAGCGGAGGCGCTGGGCACAGGGACGGCGCGGAGCTGACGGTGCTGAGCAATTTGCTGGGGCAGACAGGGCACTGACACCTTTTATTTTAAATAGTATCAATGGTGCTATTTAGTACACTCCAAACACCGACTGAAAGCATGAGCTGAGTAAACAGGAACTCTTTTGGCAGCACTGAAGTAACATATGGGCTCTGGATATAATGTGCCTGGAAATGGTTTTTGTACATTAGCAGCGAAGGCTCCGTGGCCCCAGAGATGCTGCGCAATGGCCGGGAGGAGGACGGTGCTTGGAGAGGCTCTTTTTGGGGGCATGAAAGGGAAGCAGGTGGAACCAGAACACGATCTCTGGCAGAAGGGAAAGCGGGATCATTACAGGGAGAAAGGGGAACATGGCAGAATATAGAGTTAGATGAATCATCGCCAAAAAAAGCCCAGAAGGGTGCTGCAGAAAGGTTTCAGGCTCAGACCACCCCATCCTTTTAGGGCTTTTTTACCCTGCACGATTCCAAGTTGCGGGAAGGGAATGGGGTTTATTCCAAGTATTTCAGCAGTATCACTCTCCCCTTTGGTGGCCTAGCTAGAACTGCTCTGAGAGCCAGAATTAAAGTGTTTAAGAAGCATCTGTCATTATTAAAACTAAGTTGCTTTGCAATATTACTATTTTGCAGCAGTTTCATTATCTTATGTAAATGAGCTGTCTGTTCCCTTCTGCAGCGTGGGCTGCAGAGGGATGGGAGCCCCAGTGAGAAAATTTATTACCAGCCTCTCCCTCTTGAGATTATCAATTGCAATGAAGGAGCATAAATACAAATTCTTTAGCTGCTTATGCCACATTAAGGAACATGCTCCCAGCTGATGGCTTTGCCACTCCTGTGCGCTCCGACGGGAACGCAGCACGGTGCAGCAGGACTCCTCCGGCTCACAGCAGCGTTACGGAGGCTGGAGGAGCCGGGTGCGAAGCAACAGGTTCTTACAACAGTGCTAATCCCAGTCTGCCCTGCAGGCGATCACGCAGCTCCAATAGGTAATGCAATTAGACCGGTTTGTCTTTTAGAATGAATCCTGGTCCTCTTGATGCCCTGCGACACAACCGCAGCCCAAAGCCCTGCGCCCGTCTCCAGCTTGATCATCCACACGCGAGTCTGAACGTCCTTGTGTTCACGTTCCGTTCCGTCCGGAGCGTTTCCAGCCAGCAGACACGGCGCTGTGCGATCCAGCGCTGGCAGCCAGCGAGCATCCATCACAAGTGGGTAATTGATGGTATCTAGGGCCAGTTTATTGCAATCAATACAGCGCGCTGCACATCGGCATTCACCACAGCCCTCCTCTGTTCCAGAGGGTTAGAAAATGTTATTATCCAGACAAACCCCTAATTCCAACAAATTCGATTACCCAGGCAAATGAAAATAACACAAACAAAAGCATCTGAGATTCTGATGGCTGAGTCGCTTGCTGGTGGGTTTATTTATTTCTTTCTAACGGGATTTACAGTGCGCACCATGGGCACGCGTTCAGTTTCAAGGCGGCTTGAAAAGTGCGGCCCTGTGGCACCGCCGCCACAAACACGGGGCCGTGATTTCCTTAAAGACCCCGCTCAACGGCTCCTCAGGACCTGGCCCTCCCCACTGAGCCCTCTTCTGTCCCGCTCATCTCCTGGAGCCTCGGCTGCCCGGGCAGGTCTGTTCGGGGGGCTCTGGGCACTCCAGCTCAGACCTACAGAACTGGTTACGTGTGAAATGTGAGATTTGAAAACCTTTTGAATCCGGTCTTACTCCCTTCAAGCTTGTTTTCCAGAGGATGCTGAGAGCTAGGAAGGTCTGGTAAGCAAATCCACAATCCCAAATGTTTTCTGGCACAGTGCAATTTAGGTGGATGTTACAGAATGGTTCCAGAGGCAAATTTGAAATTTTTACTCCCTTCAGAATCAAGGTCTGACGACACAGTCCGGACTAAGTCACCGACGGACACAGGCCAGGCGATTTCTGCATGCAAGAATAAGAACCGAAATACCAGTTTTCCTACCCAAGAGCTCTGTCACAGTGCTTTGAAATGAGCTCCCAAGCAAGGATGATTGATGAAGTAAACAACAAAGCCGGGTGGAAAGGGCAACGTTATTGTTTTTCGCAGCAAGGGAAGGAATCGTTTTCATTACAAAGCCTCCAACGAGAAGTTAAAAACAATCGAAAATTGTTTAGCCTTTCTCAAACGGAGCGGTGGGAGAAATGCCACCTTCCCTGCCAGGGCTGCAGGGACCCACACAGCGACAACTCGGCCTCTCCACGCAGTTCTACGGGGTCATTGGAAAACACCTTGTTCCAGTTCTACACTGGAATATGGCAAAAAGCGTCCCAGGTTGGTGGCAGCCTAGGGCAGCGCTCTAATGAGGCCATCAATAACCCAGAGCAGCTGCTCACAAAGAATTCAGCTGTTCAAAGATGGAAAAGTCCATTAAGTTTATTGCATGAAATGTTGGACATGGTTTAGACAGAGGATCACTGCCAAATTATATAAACCACCCAAAATCTGCCAAATGAAGGAAGCGGAGGCAGGACAGGGCATTTTTAAACTGTCATTACCCCGGAGGGAAGAGAAAATTCATTTATCTAGTGTTGTGATCGAGAAGCAACAAGTAGGATGGCATTTGCAGGGCCAGCGCTGCTGTTCCATGGCTGGTTTGGAAGCACAGAGCTGTCAAGAGGACTAAACCACTTCGGTAAAGGGTTTTTTTCCCTTGCAGACAGCAAGTTAAGGTCAAAAAATGCTAATTAAAATGATATCCATACCCTCTATTTACCAGCAACAAGAAAACCTCAGAACTCGGCTTTGTTCCAGGAGCTCCCAAAACCAAACTGTACCCCTGATATCCAGACTGAGAAGAGGCTTTTACTGCTCAGATTTGCAGCAGCCACAGCACCAACGCACACGAGCAAGCACAAAACTCTGGTGAGCTTCGTGTTATCCGGACTTTGCAGAGCGTACAAGAGATTGGGAATGAGCTACGAAGATGAGCAGAGACACCTCCAGGCAAAGATGCACAACTCACAGTAACCAACGCTGCAGGAAGCGCTCAGAGAAAAATCTGCAAACTAAAACGGAATTAATTTGCCATATGACATGAAAATACAAGGAGTAGCACAGGACTAGAAAAAAAACCACATATTTATCAAGGATCACAGGGATATAAGCTAATTGCTACCTATTTCAGTAACTGGGGGGAGTCTAAACTGTGATGATATAACAAGCCACACAAAAGGCTTAAACGTTCTCAAGTTGTTGAGGAGGGGAAGAAAGCTATACTTCATCTGCTTATAAACCATACACTGGATTAATTAGCAGCAATTAGCAATTAGTGCGTTTCTCTGTTAAAGCTTGAGGAAAGGAACCCATGCGCTGGAAGGATGTGGGAGCGCAGCTGTGCCGGAGCGGCACGCAGCCCAGACCGCCAGCCCAAGAATAACTTCAGCGCTGCGCATCAAAGCCTCGATCCTTCAGGAGCCCGGCGAACAGGAGACGTACTTCAGGAAATCAAGAACAAGTGGAAAACGCAGCAAGGTGATGCAGAGGAAGGCAGAGCCCGGGGCACTGCGTTTTCTCACGCATTCGGGCTCCCCAAGGCATGGATGCAAATTCCTAGAGACTTGCAGGTCCTTTGAAAGCCCAGGTGACAGAGAGCAGGTCGTGGTGGGTTCAAACTGGAACACAAGAGGTTCCACTTAAATTTGAGAAGAAACTTCTTCATGGTGAGGGTGGCAGAGCCTGGCCCAGGCTGCCCAGGGGGGTTGTGGAGTCTCCTTCTCTGCAGACATTCCAACCCGCCTGGACACCTTCCTGTGTAACCTCAGCTGGGTGTTCCTGCTCCATGGGGGGATTGCACTGGATGAGCTTTGCAGGGCCCTTCAACCCCTGACATCCTGTGACTCTGTGGTTGCGTCCCACGAGCACAGCGTGGCAAGGAGAAGGGACGGTGCCGGTGTGGCAGGGACGGGAGGAGGAAGAAGGAGAACAACCCCAGGTTCTGGGGCGCATCACCCAGCTCTGCGGGACCACCCGGCTGAACAGAAAGCTGCAGGGGATCTGAAGGCGCCGCATCGGCGATCAAAGGCTTGATCGCACGGCGCACAGCTGCTCCAGCCACTTCTGGAGGACGGCACGGAGAGAGGAAGAAAGGAGGAAACTTGAAACGCCTCAAACAGGTCCTATTTTAGGAAAAGCCGCGCGCTCGCCTCTGGAAGCGCTGCCTCGCGATGCCGGTGGCCGGGCACTGAAAACACGTGCTTGCAACTCCAGAAAAGCCCTTTGTGCCTGGGGAACCAATCCACCCCCTGCCAACCTCTGCAGCCAAGAGGAACTGCTTTTTGGAACCAGCAACATTAATTTGTGGGGGAAAGATTCCCATTCAAACTCATAAATAACAATCAAGCCCAAATCTTATCAAGAAATCATTTTCTTTCCACTCTGGGGGCTGTGAATTCCCACGAAGCTCAGAAAATAAAGAGCAATTTTTTAAATGCTGGTCTGGCAATAAAATACTGATCTCTCACAAATGGAATTCGGAACATACAACAACGGGCTATACATTACCCTGCCGGAAAACTCCCTCCGGGGAAATAAGGTTATCAAAACTTTGGAAAACTTAATGCGAACACCGATCCTTCTCCAGTGCAAATGAACAGTGTGGGGAGGTATCGATACAGCACTTTCCTCTGCTGCAAAGAGGCTGGTTGGAATTTGAACTTGCTAAAATAGCCCCGTCACCTCGGATTTGTCATTCGTGCTGCAGGTGCTCCCCGGCATTCAGCATTTATTTGGGGAAAGGTTATTTTCATGCTACTGTTCTCATAATACAAAGTGCTATAGAGTGCACAGACGAGCTTCACATAAACAGCAAGCTTAAGTGTGAGAAATCATTCATAATCCTATGAATGTCATGTACCATCACTTCTGCATCCGTCCGCCCTCTGCCCGTGAATTTCTGCCTGTCCCCACGTGTGGCAATAGAACCCCTGACTGCTCTGTACAGCTCCTTGCTGCTACAAAGCTCCGTTTGCTCAGCCCAACCTGCCACAGAAATCCCTCCCAGCACCGCTGCTTCCCAGCCGCCCTCCGAGCTGCTCGGGATCTGGGGTGAAATGCCACCAATCCATTTCCGAACCTCTCTTCAATTTCATCGTAGCCAGCCGTAGAGTTTCTACCAGCCTCTCAAAGAAAACACCAGTCAAAATCTGTTTCCAAATAAATTTATAGCAAAATAACATTTCTCAGTTTTTTAACTTTTCTTGTTGTTTACAATTAATGAAGCTCCATGTTCTCCCTAAAACGTGGAACAATTTCTTTTGTGGTCCCAAGAGACACGTTAGCCTTTTGGAATATCAATCTAATTCATGCCTTCCTGAGATTTTTAATTGATCACACTGATTACAGCTTTATTTACTCACTGAGGTCTACTTAGTCCTTCCTTTGTTGCTGTAAAAAGCTTGTTATTCTCTTTAATTGAACCGCTTTTGTAAACTGCATGCATTCTCGCTAATCATTTTCCTTGATGAGAGTGGAGATCCTAATTACTAATGCTCTCCTGAAATCTATCATCTGACAAGGAACATTAAGTGGCCAGTTCTGGAGGGACCCATATCAGACCATGGGGAAGGGAAGGGAAGGCCAGGGACATGGGGACGGGGAGGCAATGGGGACACGGGGACACTGGTGGCTTTGCCCCATCTGCACCTTCTCCCAGCCCCGCTGCGCCGCAGCACGAGACCAAACTGCACCAGACTCTGCCTTGCTAAGAAACACAATGGCTGGGGTTGAAAATGAAGAGTTTTACAATATTTATAGTCTTTGAATGAAAGATTAATTTGATAAAGTGCTTCATGTATATCAAAATTATTCAAACACTTGTGCTGCTTTTGTTAGAGACATTTGCTTTTAAAAGTTATTTTTAGAGTCAAAACACAGAGACTTTAAATTAACATTTTTTATTTCAATAAGAGACTTCTGAGTTAATTTTCCCTCCGTGCGGCTACATGGGCTTGAGGTCTGTAAGCGCGTTGTAATGCTTGGTGAATGGGATAAAAAAGCTTTTGTCTCTAGTCAAATGCCTAAAATACCAATAGCTCATCTTCAGTTGAATACATTACACAGGTCTCTTGCAGAATGGATCTCCTAACCAGATTAGCTGCCATTTGAAATCTCAGGAGAGCACTCATAAATACATTACGGGATTTGCATAACAACAGGCAGTTTAAGTGGCACACGGAAGGAACAGATGATGATCCGCAAAACAAATCTGCATGTCTGAAAATCCCCTGCTCATTGCTATTGCTGCTCTACAGCACCAACCGCGGCTCGGCAAACAGCAAGTCCTCTGACCCCATCGCAGTGGGGCAACAATGGTCTTAAATAGTGTCCCGCGCTGATTCAGCGGTGGGGATGGAACCCACAGCCCTGCTGCAGAGCCCGGCCACGCACCGGTGATGGACAAGGAAAGGGGGATCCCAGCCGCTCGCCTGGCTTGACGGAGCGGGCAGGGTAGGGACACAACAGCAGAACCAGCCACCCGCTGGGTGACGGTCACAGGACAGCCTGGTGTGCCCAGGCTGGCAAACACCGGCATGGACACCCAGGAAGAACTCACTCTGCGCAACGCAAGAGATGCAGGGAGGCAGCAGCTGCGTCCTGCTCTGCACCTTCGTTCGGTGTTCAATGTTTTGGAGCGACTACACAGGCCATGGACAAACACCAAGGTGCAGAAGCGTCCTGAGGCGGCAGCTGGAGCAGCAGGGCGAGCAGCGGAGCGGGCACCACGTGGCGGGGAAACGGGGGGAACGAGCAGGGAGGTGCCTGGAGAAACCCTATGGGCGCCCCAGGCTGAAAGTGAGCGGAATGAGAGCGCACTTGGGGAAAGAGTCCGAGATGATATATGCCTGTCATCCCGTTCCACAAACACTAGAATTATCTCCTCTTAGCCAGAGGTAGACTCTTGTTTTCAAAGAAAATCCTATTGGAAAAGGCATTTTTCACTGTGACAAATGACCATTTCCATCCAATTACATATCTCCCCCTTTCCAGATGTGGCTGGAAAATTATATACTCAGCTCAGGGACACAGCTGGACGCCATCCCCAGCCTCACCTCTTCCACAACTAATGAGATGCTATGAAGAGCGAAGCTTTGATAGCTCAGCACATTACAACACAGTCTCCGGTCATGCCTACAGCCGGGAACATTTAAATGAGACGACCCCCGTTTTAGTACAGGGCCGCTAAGTGGAGAGTTTGCTATTTTGGGCAGACACAGAGGAGTCCCTGGCGTATTTAGAGCTTTCCGAGGACTGTCGTGATGGGCAGTTCTAATGAAACCTCAGCTGCAGAGCCATTTACACAGATGTTTCACCAGCACAAGCTGCAGCAGGCTCCACATCAAGACCTTCTGATGGACCCAGGCCCAATTATCTGCCAAATGTTCTTCAGCTTTCCTCTGACCAGCACTAATGGACCCACTTACAGCTACAAATAAAATTGCTCAGCTTTAAATTGGAAAAAATACTTCCCTGTGCATTCATGTGGGGGCAGGGTTGGACTGGAATAGCAGAGGGACAAAGAGGAGCAGGGGGACTCAGCTGGACTGGCAGAGCATAAAGGAATGAAACGCGAGAATTACTGCAAAGCCTCACTTGAAGTGACTATCAAATCCTGTTTACCAAGGAAAGCTGTGCCACGGCTCTGCAACGCCCTTCTCCCGAGAAGCACCCACGCAGCACTGCCGGCGAACAAAGCAAAGACGCAAAACAGATGGAGAAGTTAGCAATAAAGGAAAGTTGCCCATCTACACTGCATCTCTCCTCCCAGTCTGAACAAACACGTACACAGCAAAACAGCCAAAGCGAAGCCACCGCCCGGCAGTGCTCTGTGGCTGTTGTAACTCTGCCTGAGGCCGGAGCAGCGAGCAGTGCTGCACGCTGGGGATGCTCTCACAGCCCTCCCGGCAGCTTGGATCCAGCCGCTCACAGGTATCGTCACTGATCTTTAGGGCTGGCACAGAACATGCCACATCTGCCTACACATCAGAGTCCACAGGGCGAACTCCTTTGTTGATCTTCCTTTGCCTTCCTCTGATTTTGTTTGGGTGTTTTGTTCAGTTCTGATCTTGTACAAGGCTCTTTTGCTTCCTCTTCTGTTGCCCAGGCGCAGGCTCTGCCAGCCCCTCTCCAGTCCTGCGCTTTTTCTAACGCAGCTCTTTGCTCTTGCACAATCTTCCGAAGTTTCACATTTCCCCATTTGCTTCCACATCCACGGGAACACTTCCAGAACGGCCCACCAAACTCTACAAAACCCATGACACTTCTCAACCCCTTGAAAACTGTCTTCAGCTCAACAGCAGGGACTTGGCTTGGAACATGTGTGTCATAGGAAGGCAGGCAGACGCTTCTCCCAGTACAACACAAACACTTTCCAGTATGGAGAGGCTGCTGAAAAGAAAGTGCTTGTTCTGACAGCGCTTTAGACAACTGCCTCTTTTGCCAAATAATCCTACCTTGTTTTTCCTGAAGTGCTTTTAAAACTGAAATAACACTGAGTTAGAGAGCTCACAAACGGTATTTGAGATGTGAGGGGATGAAAATTAGCAGCTGATAGGAATTTTCTGCAAGCAGTTCACGGAATCAGATTTGACAGAACTTCTAATTTGAAAGATAAGTGTGTTCATGAACATTTCATCTGTCACGCTGGGTCACAGCGGAGAAATGGAAATGCAGCAGGGTTTGAAACGAGCTGACTCCTGCTCGGGAGTCGGGACAAGTGCACTAAACAGCCAGAGCTGAGTGAATAATGAATCATTTACCCAAGAACTGTCAGCTTGCTTCCTTCATTGAATTGTCCTGGCTTCCTCCAGTTTATTCTTTAGCCGAATAATGTCTGTGATGAAATATCAGCTGTAACTCATTTGAGAGCAGTTCCCTGACATTACAAACAGCGGCGGTTGGGCCCAGAGGCCACAGGATACATCATGTCTCTGGCTGGACCAACACAACCTCGTGCCCTTGGTTTCAGGCCCAGGAGACGTGCTCTGTTCTGGGTGGGAAGGACAAACCGCTGCCGTTCCTGAGGTGTTCGCTGATCCCACCACTGGATTATCTCCAGTTGCCCTAAGAGTGCAATGTTGTATTCAAAGCCATGTATTTATAGCTGGCTAATCACAGCTTAATTACAGAAGCTCAGCAGGCTCTTGTATGAACACTGACTCTCAGGCAGTTCCACTAGGAAACTTTTTATGAGATAAGCAGAAGCATCAAATTACTCAAGATGTGTGAGAAAAACCTATTTAGTGTTAATTGGGACAATTACCTTTTTTCCTAACTTCCATGTGTCATGAATATTAAAAACCATAATAAAAAGAAAAAAATTTAACTGGATAACTGCTGCCCAAAGACACACAACGTCTGCTGGAGGAAGGAAAGCCATGGAGCATGAGGCAGGATGGAGCTGCTGCAGCGGCCCCAGCGCATCCCTGTGGGTCGGAGATACAGGGAACCCTCATGAGAACACAGCAAAACAACCAAAACCAGCAGCACCACCCATCTGCAGACATTGATGGGAGGCAGAGGCCCAGTAAAGCTCTCTGGGTTTGCACCCCAGCCACTGGGTAAACCGGAGCCAGAGTCGCTCGCACAGCCCTCGCCTGCGGGCAACGAGACCGCGGCTCCTTCCCAGCACCTCAGCCCCACTGCCGAGAAACCCTCCCCGCAGAAACCAGGCAGTTGCTAGAACTCTGCTGACATTAGGCAGATATTAAGTTCTGTTAAGCCGAACATCAAGCTGTATTGACCCAGAGTTAAATATTGACGGAGGCGATGCCGGCGCTACCTGACTGGCTGCAGCAGCACTTCAGGGAAATCCCTTGTCAGGCTCCGTGAGCCCTTCAGACCCCAGTTTGCACATGAGCAGACTGGCTAATGCTGCTCAGAGTGAGCACGTCTGACCTTCAAGGAGCTGTGCAAAGCAGGATTTCCTAATTCCTTGTGACTTTCAAGCAAGGCATCTAGAACGCTCTGCAGGAGGGGCCGGGCTGAGCGCCCGAGCAGCACAGATGTGCCAGGAACCGGAGCAAAGCACCGAGAGCCGTCAGATCCAGCCCACTCAGCCCTTTGTTTTCTGGTGTGAGATGGCAAAGCCATGAGCTGCGCGATCTCAGACTCGTGCCAGCTCCAGCGCGCCGGAGGGTGCCAGGCTGCAAACAGCTCACCTCTCCCGTGCTTCATCATTTACCTCCACTAAACAATCATAACAGAGCTATTTACAGCAGCCATTAAATAAGGCAATATTTCAGCATTGATTTTGTGTCTTTCCCACTAGTGCACACAGCTTTTGATAACTCAAACCTTATGGATTTTTCTATAAACAAAAAATTAATATCTGCGGCAGGGGAGAGCGTGCAACTGGTTACAGCGGTGACAATCCAGGGCCCATGGGTGCTGCTGGAGCGGGAAAAGAGAGGATTCATGCACTTGTGGCTTGTCTGTCTGGGGATTAACAAGACGCCAGAAAAGGATGTTTGAAGAACCAGCAAATGATATGGCGTGATCTGTGCTGACCTTTCAGTAGCCCATGAAACACTCATCATTTACTTATTTCCATTAAATTCTAACACTCCCCAGGAGCCGGGGGTCTGAGGATGAGGAGGGAAGCAGAGCTCATCCTTCAGCCGGACAGGGGAACGTTCTTCCACACAAACACCCGTTCAAACAGCGTGCAAGCCGCGTGAGCCTTCTGCCAACTGCCCCTGCAAAGCCCTGGAGATCCCACAAATACAGAGGTAGAGCAGGGGAAAGGGCTTGTAAAATGAAGAATTCAGGCACCCACAAGGGGAGTAAGGGAGGCTCTGTTACAGTGGGGGTTTTTTCCCCCTAATCAAGGATAAAGAAGGGAACTTTGATCAGGATTACAGTCTTGTTAAGGAAGCAAGAACTTGTTAGACATTCACAAGAGAAAAAGCGCTGGGTTCAGGACCAGCGTGCAAACTTCAGAGCCTGAAATCGGAAGCGTGTATTGGCGAGAGCATCAGACAGACTCCCCGGGTCAGCACCGCAGCTTGGACACAACGTGCCTTCCCACACCTGGTTTTGGCTGGGATTTGTCCCCCTGCATCAACCCACAGTCCCGCATCCCTTCGCTGTGAGAGCATCCATGAAAAACGAGCTTTTCTGTGCATAGCTGGAGTCCGAGCGTTTTAACCACCTGAGCTTGTGAACGGTGCCATCGACTTCACCGCTGCCAGAAACCGGCCCCCAGTCCAAGGGCACTGGTGCAGGAAATTAAGACGAATTCAGTGACTGCACACAGGGAGTGGGAAGAAAATTATACAGCCTGGTTTCATCTCAGGTGTCCATGGAATATTAAAAAAAGAAAAAATAAAAAGCGTGCTAAATCTTTACAATCCCCAGCCAGAAATGTTTAAAAAAAATACTCGCTTGGTGAGATTAAATTAATAAAACAGCAGTAAAACATGAGGTAGCCATACCATGTGCTTTTTATAAAGACAAAGGGGTCAGGGAAGCCATTGCACTGATCACAGTAAACGTTTTCCTACCATGACATTAGCATACTGAATATATTGCAAAACAGAGTCTTTTCTTTTTTTAAGCAAAATAAACCCGCTCACGGGATCAGTCACTGAATGAACAAATCTTAAAACTAATTCAGACTTCACCTTCCTTAACAAGGCCAAGTAGGGGCAACACAGGCTTTTACAGCTCCCCCAATTTCCGTGTCATTTTTTCTGATTCTTTGTCATTTTGTATTAGTGTGATTCCATTAGGAGGAGTTACAGGAGAAGTAATGGGCAGATTAAGGGATCCAACCAAAATCTAATGGAGAAAACAGGGTTTTTCTCCATTAGCCAAGCGGTATGACAGACAGTAATGGATTTCATACCCGACTGATGCGAAGCTTGAGGATAATTTAGTGATAACAGTTTATCAGCATGTTGATGGGAGATAATGGGTATGGTGAGACACAGCCCAGGCCGCGCGCAGCATCCTCCAGCGCATCCCCCCGACTTTGATCCCCAGCCGTGCTATACACCGCAGGCCAAAGTCAGGACACAGCATTGGCATCGCACCTTCCCGCTGCTCCGTAAGCGGACGCGATCGATCCGCTCCCCAGGAAACTGAAGGACACAACACCTCATCTGCTACAGCTTTCTATTTCTACAATAGGCCGCCCCTTTTCCACCCACCACTTGTTTTTCAAAGATGGGGAGTGGGACTGGCCCATCCTCTGGTTTTGACCACACGCAGCAATAACCACCCCAAACTCATCCCTGCAAAGGCCCTTTCCAGCACACAGTTCCACATGTGACACACCACCGTTCCTCCTGCTCATACCCATGTGCATACCCAGCAAAGTGTATAAATAAATAGCCGGTGTCACACAATTCATCTTCATTTGTCAGGAGTGACAGGATAACTCACTTGTGACTCCCCTACTCCATCCTCTCCTCACTCATGAAGATTGATGTTCTTACAGATATTCCCCATCACGTATTTTTATAGCCCTCTGGTGCCGGAGTTTCCCACTTGCGGGTGGGGGCACCCAGGACGGCCATGGGAACAGCACCCACAGGGTCTCAGCACCCACAGGGTCTCAGCCCATGGCTGCACAGACACCCACCCCGCCGGTAACTTCCAGGTGGTGTTTGTTTTATTTTCCCTCTGCATTACAAGCTATTACCACAGCTTTGCTCCAGCAATTTGTCTTACACATCAGCATGTGTTCTTCATCACGCTGTCAAGCTTCGCCTCAGCCCAGTGCCTCTGATTACTAAGCTGGGACAAAGCTGTCAGGTGCGATGAAGGCAGGGACAGACAGACAGACAGACACCCACCTCCAGTGCCGGGCAGGTGCTTCCACCCCAGCGGAGCAAACAGCTCTACCCACCCACACTTACACACTCTCTGCTTGGCTGGATCAAGGCAAAAGAACAAAAGTTTCCACTGTTTTTCTGGAGCTTTCCCTGTCCTGCAGGCTCTAGGGTCTCACCATTCGGCTCTTTGGTCCAGTGGCTTTGGAAATTACTCACAAATGCTTCTTATTTCAAACGCAGCTGGTGGTAAGGAAGCACATTTCAATACTTTCTTATGGGCTGCTCGGATCCCAGGAGCTCTGTGTGCCTGTAGTTATGATTACCAGGGAAATGCATAATGGAAAGAGCAAACAGTTTAATCTAATCCACACCTGTATAACAACAGCATTAGCGGTTGCCACGCGGCACAACGAGCACAGCACCCTCCCTGCTTATACACGTGTCCTCAGGTTTAAATGAGATTGCGTGTCACCTGTAATTATCGTGCAGGGCTCGCTGTGCTGATATGTAACATATATTTCTAGCGGCGCTACCTGGCAAGAAACATTTGAAACTCCCCAGAGAACAGAATTATCTTAAGGATGGCATAAAGGATAATGACAAGATTACAATTCGCATCATGAAAATAATAATGAATTAAGGTGACGGTATGTCTCAATCTTATTTCCAGCCTGGATGAATTGAATTTGTGCCAATTTCTCTTCCCACTGCTGGCTCAGGATGGGATTCTGCTGGAGACGGATAGTGCCGCCTGCAACTTTGAAATGGTACAAGACAGCAATTTTTGTATTACTAATTTGGATAGAGGATCCTTGAATTTATGAATAAACCAAAAGTTCAAGTGTCGATGTTGTAAATACCACCAGAAAACTTTTCCAATATTCATTCATTTTAAAAAAATACAACTTTTTCTCCCATGAAAATTTGCTGCAGGCTTCAAAATGCGGTATCATTTCTTATTGTATTGTAAATAAATGTATTTTTAATGCCACATGGCTGTTGCTCAGCATATTCAGCTGACTGTTGCCAGGGCTGGCTCATGAGCTGCTTCCACTGGTCCGGCCGGCGTTTCACCTGCTCCCGTGTCTCATTTTTACCCCCACTGCTCAGAATTTGAGATTTAGATGTTATTTCTTCCTTCTCTGGACTTAAAGCCAGTTTGCTGCTTCTGCTGGGGTGGATCCGGGGGGAAGGCGTGGGCGCAACGGCAGAACAACCCGCTCCACAGAGAACCAGAAGGGAAGGAAAAGCTTTGGGTAAAATCACGTCAAGAGCTATCACAATAAGATTCCTGCAGCTGACCCAGCTCATAAACATTCTGACTGCAAACGTTCAGTGTTAATTTGTCTGGGAGAATTGATGTATATTAGCACAGCCTGAAGAACACGCTGTGAACATTTAGAGCCGGCGCGCTCACACTGGGAGGCTGACTGAAAACCAGCCCGCCTTTCATGCTTATTCCTGCCAACATATGCTAATAGCAAAATATTTTAAAGCTATTTTCATTTCAAAACCCCTGTGGACCAATCCAGAATTAATCCTAAACTCACATAGCAAAAGACAGAAAAAAAGGGCTTGTCCGTAACTATTTATGTATCTATAGGAGATACATATTTCAACCCTGAAAAATAATTCAGTCCAGGACGCGGGATGGTGTGCGCAGTTCAAATCCAGCACAAACACTACAATCAGCTGGGCTGGGAAGATCCATCCATCTCTCCGCTGGATCACAGACAACCCATCGCCAACACCCCAATTATTCTCCCCTCTGCTGGCCCAGGGTGCTGGTGCAGAAGGTCCCATCCGGGGTGGCAAACGGGCCGAGCTCGGCTCCCGACCCTCCGAACCTGCTGCAAATTACACAATTCTCTGAGCAACCATGTAATAACATTATTCCTTATTGCTAATAGCCCACCGCAAACTGGAAAAGACCTTGAGATGCAGTAGGCAGGAGGCAATGATATCTGCCTTCTGAAGAAAATAAGGCATTCACCTTATAAATATCAAATGATCAAGTAAAGCGATTAATGCAGAACTGCGCATATATAGAGTGATTCACCTCTAATTGGGTTGTTCTGAAAGCAAATTAACTTTGAAATGAGGAATACTAAAAAGATTTAAAAAAAAAATACGGAATCCTCATCAGTGCAGAGGAAGGAGCTTGGCAAAGTTCAGCCAAACACGGGCAAAAACGTACAGAGAAACTGCGATAAAGGATGCCCAGAACTTTGTCGCTTTATTTATCAAAACCAGACGCTTTCTGAAGAACTAAGGCAAAAATTCAGATCATCTCTAAAAACACACGTGCATTTCATTATTTCAGAGCAATGCCCGGCAGCACAGAGCTGCAAAGACCCACAGAGTCAGCCCTGGGACTGGAGCGCTGACATCTGAGACAGAAGAATAAGTCCCCTGTATCATTACTAAATATATTACAAATACACTATTATCACACAGTGGTTTATTGCTAAATGATCTTTCTCTGTTAATCAAGAAGATAAAATACTAATCATAACCACAGACGTATTTTAACTGGG
Source organism: Streptopelia decaocto (assembly GCF_964273445.1). NCBI lineage: Eukaryota > Metazoa > Chordata > Aves > Columbiformes > Columbidae > Streptopelia > Streptopelia decaocto. The sequence goes on along the minus strand of NC_138678.1, from coordinate 3,542,752 downwards.
GTTTGATTGAACACAGTAGCTACTGGTTCATGTGAGCCCTGAGCTGGTGATGGAGGAAAAACAGTAACACAAAGAATTCATATTTAATGAAGACTTAAATGTTAAAAGCTATTAAAGTGTGATATAAGTAAATAAAATAAAAATTGATAACATTAAGAAAAATATCTATATTATTTTGTTCTATTTGACCCACTGCTAAATTTATATATACGTTTTATTTGGAGCAAACTCAGAATTTGGTGTTTAAAAATGATATTGCTCCTCCGTGCCTGAGTCCCTGTCTCGTTATGGGGTGACCTACTTAGCTGGGAGGCTTTGCCATTGTTTCGCTTTCTGCTCTCCATTGATCACATTTTTGCTGCGAGCACAATCTTCAAGACCTTCCTCCTGGGTTCACGTTTAACTCATCTCTTGCATTTTCCGTGGGTTATTCTAAGAGGCACTTTCACACCGTTATCCCGCACAGAAACCGATGCCTTTCAGACGCCAGTTGAAACATTCTCCTTTTCGCTGTACCTATCCTATTATGCCTAATGCAGTCCCTTGTTAGATGTGCATTCAAAGCCACTTTAAGGCATGAATACATAAAGATCAGCTCGCTGAACCAGATGTAGGAATATACAGACACTTAAACGCTGTACTTTCTATCAAAACCTGTCAAATAATTAAACACGCACAACACAAGGCAAAACAAGCTTCATGGCAGTAACTTAATTCATTATTTCTGTAGATACCGGCACTTCCTAAGCACTGAAGGTGCATTTCTCTTCACACCAGACCTGCCCAATCAAATGGATAACGAGCAGAGCTGGACGAAAATCCTCTTAGCGAGCGTTCCTCTCCACCTCCCAGCACACGGGCACGGGGAATAATCCCATTTGGGAACGTTTTTCCCCTGATACAGAGCCTTGGTTTGGTGACAGGGTTACACTATAAAATACCACAAAAGAATGACTACCCATTCGTTAGTTTTCTTTCCAAACAGCCACCCATGCCCGAAGTTGAGCAGTGAGGTACATCCCTCGAACACAGACCCGCAGCAATTCCCGGCCAGGGAGACCCCTCAGCCCCCCGCACAGCCACCAGCCCAGAAAACCCTCTCTCCAGAGGTTTCTTGGCAATTAAGTAATCCGGGAGACACCACCTATTAAGTTTGCAATTCCTGTTGTAATTCCAAGGACTCGTTTGCTCCAGCGGTCTGGCAAGATGAGGAGGATGCGTTGCCTCCTGTGATTTTCTAAATCAACAGCCCCTTAGGAAATTCTGTTGACAAACGGGAATTGCAACATTGCACTGAGATATCCTTTAAAAACATTCCTGGTGATCTTTACCTGCAACAATCAGTGTAAAGCCTAGCATTTCAGCTCATACAAGTCTGGTACACTTGCTAAATGCCACTTTCTTAAGTTTTTCTAATGACCTTTTTATGTCTTTCTACTTTCCTCTTTGGTATTTCAAGAAGATGCCCAGAGTCTCTTGGGAGGAAAGAGAGTTGAATACTTATTCTGTGGCAATTCAGAGAAGTGGTCACCAAAAAACCTAACCCCTACCACCTTTGGAGACATAACAAAATGCCACCAAGGAATTTCTCATCTCTCGAGGCAAATTAAACAGAGATTTGTCTCAGTTGTACATTTGACAGCTGCCATTCAAACTTCCCAGACACCTTTTTCCCACCTTTGCCTGGCAATTGGCACTCTGATGAGCTCCCAGGAGGTCAGCGCCACCTCAGGAAGGGGCCCCAGGTCCTGCATTGATGTGCTGGTGCGGGAGGACACGTGGCAGCGGCTCCTGCACGTTCAGGGGGACACGGCACCGCTGGCGGGTGACACTGTTCCCATTCTGCACAGCACCATTTGTTTCTCTTTCAGTGCTCGTTTCCAAATAAGTCATTTTCAAACACCACAGTAAAAAGCATCCTTTTCAAGTTATAATTGCTATTTACCATTTCTTAACTTCGCAGGTATTAAGACCATTGTTTAACTCTTATTGAGGTTTTTTCCCTTCTTTTTTGCATGTAATGACTCCAGGGCAAAGCAAAGGAGATCAGCTCCCCACGCTTTTGAGGTCCCTTCCAATCCCTAACATTCTGTGATTCTGTGGGACTGACAGGGCCTTGTTCTCCTGCTTACTTTCATTAGCAATCAGCACTAATCTGAATAAAATGAATTAATATGCCATGCTCTGTCCTACTACAGCAATGTATCTTCATTTTTGCATTCATTTTTGACAAATAATGGAAGGAAAAATTCCAAAACACAGCTCATACCATATTCCTCACGTATTTGTGGTATGTCCTTGCAGATGTGTTGAAATAATATCAGTTTTTAACCAGCTGATTGATCAGATCTGGTGTTTAACCAGCTGATTGATCAGACCTCTGAAGAGCAGATGCTGAGTGACATGACTGAGGCTGCAGGAGTATTTCCTTTGGGATTGTCCTTGAAAACAGTTTCTGTTATAGGCATTTGGTGCTTATTAGCATACAAACCAAATCCACATATTTGCAAATGATGCCAAGGTTTCTATTGGTGATCGCTCCATCCCAGGAGCGTCCTTGGTCATCTCCCCTTGCAGAGCCTTTGCTCAGCCTGCCAGTGCCAGGGTGACAAAGCTGAAGCTTGTGCTAATGCAGCAGATCAATCACTTGACTGGAAGATACACACAAAACACGTTTTATACCTGTCATATTCAAGGGTAAACTTCCAGCACTTGCGAAGCTGCTCAGATAACTCTGAAAAGCAGACAGTTGTGCTAGCCTCGCTGTCTAATCAAAAGAAAAAATATGTTGTCTGTTTAACAATACCAACAGTTTTGAGACTCCTCAAAGCAGTTAACCCATGGGCAGGGATCAAAGGCATCTGAAGTTTCGCTAAGAACTAACTTAAATGATTGAAAGCCCATGATGTAAATTTTAGTCATTGAAAAGTCAAGCTGAGCCATTAAACAAAAAATAGTGTCTATATCCTGACATATCAGGGAATAGACATTGTAATTTTCAGGTGATAAACAACCAGAGAGCACAAGCTTCAGATCACAAGGAACCCTCGTGCTTTATACTGCAGTCTGGTTACATCAATCGGAAAGTTCAGACAAACTTTGTTTTAGGGTGTTACAAGTTGAAGGTCATGCTGCATATCACCAGAATGAAAAACTCTTTTTCTTGTGGAAAGCCCTAGAATAACACCTTCTGACTGATGCTGCAATTGTATAACGGGGATTAAAAAGCCAACACACAGTGAGAAATGGCTGGTGAGGTCCCTCGAGCACCCACCTCTGCCGGGAAGGACTAAGAACCCGTGGAAATGGCTCCAGCAGCATCTTTCTTCTAAACAAAAGATTTTATGAATAACAGCACTAATGGAAATCCTATTTGTAGCAATATTGCCTGTTTCCTTCCCAATTCAGCACTCCAGGCTTTTCCACAATCTCTGTCACATCCTTGGCCTTGTCACGTCCCTTGTGTCGTTATGAAAAGGGGATTAGAGCTCCCACCTCTGACCAGAGGAAAACCTCCCACCCGGCAGCACCGCAGGTCACCAGTGCTGCACTTAATGAGAAGGATGGACCGAGAGATCAAGATCCTTCAAGATCACAACCTTTCCAGGCAGAAATCAATTACAACATCTGCATTAATTGATCGGATTCCACACGTGCACGTGCTGTAACGGAAAATAACAGCCAAATAAAATCCTTAAAACAATTTGCAGTATCTGTATTTTTGTCTTTGTTATAGTGACCTCCAGAGGTACGAGGTAACAACTGAAGTTCCCAAGTAGGAAATGACAAAGTTCACTCCAACCGGGCTGTAACTGCAGCTCAGTGATGTACAAGTTACTGGGTTTTTTCTGAGAAACCTGAGATGGAAATTCCATTTAAACCAGTTTATTGGAATAAAGCCCCACACCCCGATGCTTGCAGCCTGCCTACAAGAGAGAAAACTAATTAAATACGTTATTTGTTTGAATTGTGCTTCCCATAGCTGCCACTCACTCCAATGGCTCTGAAACAGGGTCCAAATGATCTCAGACTGCTGGGCAGCAGATGAACAAAGCACAATAATACACAATGCTCTAGTCTCCCTCTTAATAAATAACTGGTATGTTTGCTGAATGAACAGAATAAGGAACACAGTTCTTATTTAAGCCGCACCAGGAGCAAAGTGACAGAGCCCTTGCACAAATCCTCCTTTGGGAAGCCCAGGGCAGCCGGGCTGCTGCTCCGGGAACAATGAGCACAGGAGGGAAAGAACCCTCCAGAATCCTGCCCCTTCTCGCTCCATTTGCTCTTCTGCTTTAGACCAAAGACTTTCCAGGAGTGTGGATGCTCAGCATCCAGCGCTGGGTGGCTGAGGTGCCCTTTGAACACAAAGTGACCTGTCCAGGCCTCACGCAGAACAGAGCACAGTCCTTGGGACATGGAGTGTTGCTCACTCTTGCCATACACACATTTATGAACAGTCTGAAATTTGCTTGTGACTCCTCGGGTCTCCCCACGCAGGCAGCAGCTGGATCGCTGCCTCGCAGCCATTTTCTTTCCCTCGGATAAACTCGTGCTGTGTCATCACGTTTCGCTCCAACCCGAATCCTCCCCAGCTCCCCTGTCATGTAATAAGCAGGCTGCCAGCGTTTTACAATTAACACAGTGTTTGACTGCGGTAAACAGACTCCTACAAGACAACAGCAAAACCAAGCTTCTGCCTTTGTATCAGCCTCCTGGGTGCTGGAAATCAATAGTTTTCTGACAATTCTAAACAAAAAGTTGCAGTGTTGTAGATGAACTCTCTTGATGCCATAAGAGAACAGGGTATCGGGGAGGATTTGCTCCGCTCCCGAGCGCCCCTGTGCACACAGCTCCCGTTCACATCCTCCGAACGGCACTGACAACAAATTACAGCTGCTATAAGCAAAAGGATATGGAAGGCTGGATTTGGTTGCATTTAGTAACCGCATTTTTATTTCCTAATACAATTTCCCATCTAGGATGGTGTTTATAAAGAACATTACGCAACAACTCATTAAATTCTTCATAACTGCAGTACTTTATTCCAGTTTAAATTGCAGACATAGCCTATTTTTATGCAAACAAATACTTTCTGAACAACTTTGAGCTCCCACATACACTAATTAAATCTGTCACATGCACAGTGGAACCTTAAATTATATTTGCTCAATCCTTCAGCAGTAAATGGGCCTTTGAACTGAGTACGTGATGAATGAAATCGCATTCCTTGGCCTGCTTGGGGGAAAGGAAGGGGAATTCCTCCAAAGCCTCTTAAATTCAATTCTCTGTAATTTTCTGTTGAATTGAGAAGTCAGCCCGCTGGACTCAGTGTTTACAGACAATATTCTGCTTCATAAGGGTATAACGGAGCATCTGTGGAACAGAGGCTGGAAGGACAGACATGGTGTGGTAGGACACGCACCATCTGCTCCTGCACAAAGCAGAGGGTCACACAAGTATTTCTGCAGCAATCCCACCATTTCCAGTTCAAATATCTGCACACTTCAGCTGCCTGAAAACCCACAGCACAGTGTATTTGCCTCAGAGGCTGCCAAAACAAGAGACGCAAAGCAAGGCAGAGAGGCCCGATGGAGCCCATGAGCAAACCCTGCCCGGGCTGTGGCATCTGCCCCATGGCCACCAGCACCTGGGACACCCCCGGGTCCCCTCCTGGGGTCAGACCCACACGTTACCTGCCTGGCTGAGCACGGGGGACCCCAGGGACAGGGAATGCCTTGGCTGCAGAGTTAATTAGCTACGAATTAGCCATGTCAGTCGCTCTGCTGCAGAGTTCAGCCGGGACACCCCACAGACACCTGTACTTGCTGCAGAGGTTTCAGCCTCAGGAATAACCCCCAACAAGCCCATGCAGCCTCTCTCTGCATGCAAAAGCTCTTGCTCACTCCAGACACTTTATTAGCGTACAAGGAACAGCAAAGCATTAAAGCAGTGGCTGACTGAGACAACACATTGCACGTTTCTTAGCTTTCAACAGGACGAGTCCATGGGAATGGTCTGCGAGCTCCGGTCCAGCGGCGTGCGCTGGTTTGCCATGGACACCGTATACTGCCAATTAGCCCGTGCTTCTGGGAGGCCAGCATGCATTATGTATGGGGGACATCGAGTTAGAACAAGAACATCCCTTCTGTTTGCAGCAGAGCTGCAAAAGACTTTTCCTTCCCAGTGCTTTTTAAACACCCAGCGTGCTCAGATGTGTGTTCTCTGCAAAGCGCTTAGCACACGTTTTGTTCAAAATAAATAATACAAGTACTCATGTTGGACAGGACCTCCCTCCTCCCCAGCTTATCTTTACCCTTCTCCACCATATATTATCTCTGCACAAAGAGGAACCGCAGTGACCGCGCTCAAACCGTTTGTGCTGGATGCGGCGAGGGCTCCGCAATGCTGAGCCCTGAGCTGCCGGTGCCCGAACGCAGCCTCGGGGCCCCAGAACTCTGCCACCCTAGACCCAAATCATCCTTTCAGCTCATAACATATTTTTAGACATCCCATTAATATTTAACGAGACAGCCCACAGCAAGTTAGATAGCACAGCAATTAATTTTTAAATGCTGACATTTATTATAGCATGTAACTGCTACCTAACTTGCTGTGGGCTATCTGGATAAATGTCAATTAAATATCTAATAATTCTTTACAATTTAATATGTATGTAAAAAAAAAAAAAAAAGCCCTGTAATTAGCCATTATTTGTAAAATTTAATTGAGATTTTAATTTTGGCATTTAGGTTTCTTTCTCACACATCCCTGCTTTAGTCTCTGAGGCTAAGTCATTTTTGGTAATTAATTTATACATTGATTAATTTAGCTTTATCTAATGTTTAAAACCATGCTTGTAAGGCCCAAGATACAGCAGAAAACCCTGCTTAATGTTGCAACAGGCTGATGTTGCATCCTGGCTGATTAACATCCAGCTCTGGAAGGAGATACGGGTTCATTTAGTACAGAGCCTGATCAAAACAAGCTGAAAAAACCAAAGAATGAATTAGTGTTAGCAAGGTGGAAGTTTAGAAGCTCAGGGACAGTTTATCCATCTCATTTTGCTGTTTTGCAAACCCAGTATTAAATAAGCCTATAACTGCTTTTTGTGTGTGCGCGTCTCCAAGACTCTGCGTTTTGCATAGTGAATGAGACGGCGCTGTGGGCAGAATACATTAATGGGTTGTTTCTCTGAGGTAATGAACTCTTTATGCAACACTCACATTCAAAAATATATTGGTGGAACAGAATGACTTGGCGATTTCCAAAGAGGTAATTCCATGGCATTTTTATTCACCTCGTCACACAGCTCCGGCTGTACCTGTGCATGTACCTGCCCACAGCTCCGTGACAGCCCAGCCTTGACTTTGGGATTCATACTGACCCACCCCATGTCCACTGTTTGCAATGCGCATTCATTAATATGTATAAAATGGATAAAAAGTAAGGGAGAGGGTGATGTCCTGGCCTTGGAACCACACTAGCACATATCTGGGCTGAGATGGTGTGACAGCTGTAGTCCATCTGACTAATTACTGCTGACGAAGGCTAGTCCAAGTCAGTGCTAAATATGTACAGGATATGTTTTCCTCTTGGTGGTCCTAAGTAACAGGGTAGAGCCATCCAAAGCAGAGCCCATAACCATACCAAAAAACCAACCGTGAGTCTAAATACTTTGGACTTGAACAACGCTTAGAACAGGCTCAGGGCTTTTGGCCACCTTCACGTGCTCCCCAAGAGCCATCCTCTCCTACCTTGCATATGGGGAAGACTCTTCCTTCTCCCAACATGACTGGAGAAGACAGTTTCTGCACAGAAATTACAGTTCAAAAGCGCAGGAACAGCAGCACCCGTCGCTTTTCTCCACCACGCTGCTCACGCCAAGCCTGATCTTGCACTGTGCACTGCTGCTAACGTGGCCTACGGTATAAAGAGCTATTGAGGCTTCCTGGAAAACACACTGCTTTGGAAACAATTCTGCTTGTACATCATACATTTTCCTGTCATTCTTATTCCCTGGGTATTTTATTACTGAGGGGTATTTGCATGAAAATAGAATCTTTGTTTCATAAGAATTCATCTGCTCCTGTATCGCAGTCCTGGAGGAATTTACGGTGAATGAACACTCTGTATTTCTCATGTTCTCACAGACAAAAAAATTTGCCAATTATTTAAATTATTGTATCTTCCAGAGGCTTAATTTCCCCCCATGAATCTCCCGTTCAATCAATGCCACAGCAATCTCGAGCCCTGAACGCAGGGAAGCTACCGAGCAGCAGCTGTATGAACCCGACGGTAGAGCTTTCTAGCGGCTGTGAAAGCCCCGCGCTGCCGTTCGGTGAGGCCACCGGCACGGGACGGGCTGGCGGGAACGTCAGGAGCTTGAGGTGGGTCATAGAGAAGGGAAATTTGGGGTTAGAGTCTGTCAAAACCAGAGCCAACATCCTTCCCCCCCAGAGAGCTCTGTGCCCCAGGGGACTGTGGGTGCACACCAACAGTCATGTTTTCCAGAAAAGCAGGTTATTTTGGGGAGACTGCCTGGAACAGCACACTTTTCACTTGTTTCAGTTCTTAAAGCTTTAATCAAAATTTGCTTTGAGATATTTTCCAAAACCTTCACCGAAATATCACAATCTCCAAAGGCTGCAGGAAGAACAATTGAAAAACCGCTTCGGAAACTAACCTGACAAAACTTGCAATTCAAATTTTGGTTTAAAAACCAAACAAAACTCCATAGAGAGGAAACCAAAGCTCAGAGGAAATGAGAAGGTAAAAAACCACCTGTGCTGGACAGGTGAGTGCTGGGGTCGCTCTGGTGGTTCTCCAGGACCCAGCGGCCACGGGACCCTTCCCTGTGACACCGGGACCCCCTCATGGGTGCTGGGTACTCGGGTCTCCTCCCCAAACCGCATCCGAGCTGAGCCAAAGGCCACGGCAAAGCTGCACTTGACACCAGCCAGAAAAGGCCCTGATGTGGGATTTACATTAAAATGCCTTAAAACAACCCCACGGCATCTGAACACCGATCACTCTGAGCCTCTTGTTCTGGCTCCCAACAAGCTGCAGATAATTCTTAATCCCCAAATGCACCCAGGAATTGGAGTAAATAAGACAGAATCCTCAGCCTATGATGCATCTAAACAGGCATTTTGTTCCCTCCTCTTTATTTAATTGAAACAAATGTATCCATTTAAATCTACACATCTTCCAAATTTCTAATGTCTCCCGTAATTCATGCCAATCTTTTATCACTTGAAAAACAATCAGGTTCTTTACTTGCCTAATTCTGTTTTGCCTGCTCCCAGGCAATTTAGCTCCTGAACCATCAAGCTTGCGCACATGTTCATTAGCCTCATCCATTTAGCTGCTTGGGCAGCTGTGCTATTTAATGGAGCTGAAAAAGCTGCATGAATGCTCCCTTCCAATGCAAGCTGGAGAGAAGGAACCTGCAGAACTTCCCGCGCAGGAGCGGCTCAACACGGGGCAGGGAACAGGACTGGCAGAGCCCAGCTCGTCTTTGTTCGTGAGCCTGCAAATTCTTGGCATTCCTGTTCTGCTTCTTGAATGAGCTGAGTCTCGGTTCTCTGGGGTAGAATGGAAAGCGAGTGCAACTTCACTGCACAGAAACAAAACAAATAGAAGTAATCCTGAAGTGCTTACTGAAAACAGTTTCACAGTTCTGATGTAACTGAGGCACTTGGGGCTGGCAATAATGAAAATATTAAGAAGGTCAAATGTGATAAACACAATCTGCAAAGCAAACCTTTGCCTGCCCATAAAGCAGCAGGTCCCGCCCTTTGCAGGGAAACTTTGCTGAGCAGCACAGTGTGTCCCCTTTTTCCCTTCAACATCCAAACCAAGCATAAAATTCAAATGCAGAATTATGCATATTACAGAAAAACCCCATGAAACCGAGCATTGCCAGTGGCAATGTTCAAAAGCAGTTCGGTGGTAATTCACCGAGAGGACAGAACTACATTAAGCACAAACTCGTTTGGGTTTAGCAGGGCTGCAGAAGTTTCTCTCACAATGACATTGCAGGGGGGGATTTTTGCATCATCACACCAAGAGACTGACACCCCCAACCCTTCCAGCCCAGCCTGACAGCCGCAGCCTTAACCTTTTCCAAAGGTCATTCATTCCCTCATCATGCACCATTTCCACCGTCCCACAGGATTGGGAGAGGAGGCTGCGCGAGCAATAACCTTTGAAAGCTTCCGAGGCTGCTGGGCCCACAAATTACTAAATTAATGGTTGCTTTTACCCTTGGAAAAACCAAATGCACTGAATAAAGAAGGAGCCTGAGCAGTCAAAGGGAGCGAGAGTTATTTCCTGCATCCCTTCTGTCACTGGAGTGTTTAATTTAAGCAGAGGATTCACTGAACTCTGCTGGAGAGCACCAGCTGCCTTGGGATTCATAAGATGGATCTGACGCACCAGGAAAACATGTTTTCTGCCTTAACCTGGATGAATCACCCCATCCGTGCCTGAGGTCCCCTCTGTCATTTGGTGACACCCACGCACTTCACAGAGCCTGTGGTTTGGGGGTGTTCACTGCCCCACACCGCTGCTGCAAACCCATATTTGGGAACATGGAAAAAGTCTCCATGACATTACAGGCTAAGAGAACAAGTACAGTTCAAGGTACTTCTCATTGTTTTCAAGTTGTTCTATTGTTCTTTTCAGCAATTCTGAAGGCTGCACACATCACCATGTTTAAAGGAAATCCATCCCTTTCCATTGCTTGCAATGCTAATTTATCAGTACATTTCTCTAAAGGAAATGCAGCGCCATGGGAATGTATAAATACATGAACATCTGAAAAAATGTACATGGTAATTCACCAATAGATACAAAAAATTGCAAGGAGCCTATCAATTCTGACAGCGAGTTCCCCAAGGCTATCCAATTATAATACAATGAACTAGAGCTACTAAAATCCTAAACATGAGTGTATGTGTGATACCAAAATGGGCCTTAAGCTGTAATTTAAAAAGCATGCATGCAATCCATAGCTACAGGATGAATTCTGAAGGTGAGGACAGAACAGAAAGCTCTAACTCTGACTGCAGAGCTAAACGAGAGCGACTGTCACACCAACCTGGCGCCGAAGTGACGGTACAACCAGCTCCAGGGTTATCAGAGGCACTGCAGGGACCTGATCCGCACACAGCGCTCAGCACCAGCAGCAGAGCGCGCTGGTCAAACAGCAGGCAGCTGACAACCAGCAGCAACAGCAAACCAGGAAAGGCATCTTCAGAGAAATACATGTCTAGGAAGTATCGTGGGACTTCTGGGGTCTCCCACAGGTACGTGCAAGCACAGATATTGTCATGTAGCTCACGTCAATCACTTGGCCACCACTGATTCCACTGGTGATGGACCTGCTGTAACATATGGGATCTTTTCCACGGATCGGCTTCATTCAGCCGCTGTCCCCTGTCCTGAGACACCCTCCCAAGGCAGCTGGCACAGCCAAGCAGCTTCTCTACGGCACACCTAGGAACAAGGAACAAAAGCTTTTTCTGCCCAATTCCAACCCTGGTCCTTCCCTGCACCTCATCAATTGTGCTAATCACTTCACCTGGCGCTAATCAGACCAATGAAATGTTCCTCATTGTTAAACCCAGTGATTAATTACAGGGGATGCCATGGAAGTCTGCCACCAGCATCATAAATTCACAGAACACATTTAGCAGCATTTGCCAATGGCAGAGCCTGAAGTGTAAAATATTGCCTCATTATTTATCTTTCCCCATCACATGGCAAGAGCACTGAGCACTGCAGAGGCAGCTAAGGCCTGTGTTGACTTGAATTATTGTGAAACCAGCAGCCTAACAAGGATTTATTTTCACAGATTTTATTCAATGAGAACACGCCACGAGCTACGATGCAGTCTGTCCCCGAGGCCATCGTGTCCCACAGTGCCGCCCAGGGCCCAGCTTGGCCTAATTGGCCATTACAGCCCAGCCAAGCCCAGAGCTCTGGATCACCCTGGGAACCCCTGGGAACACGGGTCCTGCCAGGGGAGCCTCCGCAGCAGCTCAGCTCAGAACCGGCCAGGATGCACAGGAGGGTGACACGGCACAGGAGGGTGACACGGCACAGGAGGGTGACACGGCACAGGAGGGTGACACGGCACAGGAGGGTGACACGGCACAGGAGGGTGACACGGCACAGGAGGGTGACACGGCACAGGAGGGTGACACGGCACAGGAGGGTGACACGGCACAGGAGGGTGACACGGCACAGGAGGGTGACACGGCACAGGAGGGTGACACGGCACAGGAGGGTGACACGGCACAGGAGGGTGACACGGCACAGGAGGGTGACACGGCACAGGAGGGTGACACGGCACAGGAGGGTGACGGGCTGGAATCCACCAGGAAGCATCAGGAAGGAGCCGCCCCGCAGTCAGCCTGCTTGAGGATTTCAAGTATCTACAGATTAAATGGATGTGGCTAAGAATAGACACAAAATATTGCCTTCATTCTGCTTTTAGATGGGAAATTTGCTTGCACACCATTGCCAGGAGACTATGTTAATTAAGTGGTTCTTCAGGCTGGAGCTTGCTCAGCTCGGGAGCAGTGGTTTCCAAGGGAGCTCACTTGCTTTAGCAAAGAGCAGCTGGATACAGATCCAGCCTGAGCACAGCCCAGGACACAGTGATCCCACAGTGACCCCCCAGCACCCCCATAGGCCTGGGAGCTGCAGGACGGCGAAAAGAACCAGACCACACCAATGGACTTGGTCACACACCCACATCACAGGAGGATGTGAAAATCCAAATGTAGGATATCAGGATTTGTGCTCATGATAGACCAGCGATCCTTTTAAGCAGTTGTTTCCATGCTCCAACCATGTCATGCACAGGTCAGGGCATGTGAGCCAGTTCTACAGAACATTCGTTCTGGTCTCAAAGCTGAGGAATGGGGAAACCCTCCAGGCACAGGCACAGCAGCAGGGACATCCCCAAGCACTCCTTAAGAGAAAGCACATTCCTTCCTGCCAACTACTGCAATCCGAGTGCATCTGTTCCCCAAGTGCACTAACTTTAATGTAAGAAGAATTAAAGCTTCAGAGTAATGGTCAGTGTGTGAAATGTCACAATCTGACAGAGGTGGAACAAGCTCTAGATGACATTTGCATCTTTCTTTTGTTTGTGACAGCAAAAGGAGGGCCTGCTGTCAAGCAGTATTTCAAGACATTTAAATCCATTGAAGAACTGAGGATTAAAAGATAAAAGTTGTCAGCCTACTGTTCTAAGCCTGTCCTGCCTACCCACTTCAGAAGCCTCCAGCACAGCACATGAAATGCCTAAAGTGATTATGTTTTGTAGCATGGAAGACATGGCAAAAAAATTGATTACACAGTGATAATAGGAATATGCTAGATGTTTAGGTGTCAAATGAAACATAATTCTGAAGAATATTTTTGCCTTCAGAATAATGCATCATCTTTCCAAACTGCCACAAGCTCTCCTGTTATTAATACTCCTCGGAATGACTACAATTGAAATGATAATGTGTTTCTAAATTAATATTGCATCTTCCCATTTCAGTATCTGATGAGCTGTATCAAAACTTCATTAAATCACTCCCTGTTTCGCCAGCTACAGCTTATAATCGGGCCCACGATACACATCTGTCTTCACATGAGTCCAGGCTCTGAGCTGTGTGCAAACTGCAGCGCCCGGTGAACTATGTGAGGGACAAATCAGAGCTAATGGTGTGCTTTTCAAAATTCAACAACAACTTTTTGCCTGCTAAATAAATACAAGACAAAATTAGCAAGCTTAACATACAGCTTCATGAGCAGCTTAGAGTTCTTTTCCTCTTCAGGAACTTCTCTTGTATTTCTCCATTGTCACTGAAGAAAAATGAAGCTGTGTTCTGATGACTTTTCCACTGGAAGTATAATCTTCATCCCTTTCACTTAGGGCTACAGTACATTTTAAAGCAGTTTTTACATTCCACCACAGTTATTTTGAGGCAGACTCCCACTGTCCCAGTCCCGCACAGCCCAAGCTCCCACTGCTCCTCTCAAATTCACGTTACATGACAGAATCCAGCTAAGGGACCGAGCCAAGCGCCTGCCTCCAACAGGCACACCGTTGGGTCAGAGTAAATTAATTAGAAAGCAATTTCAATACTTGTAGAAAATGTGAAACCCCAGAGCTGCCTAGGCCAGGCTCTGCCCTCCCCTCGTGTTCTTGTTTATTGTTAACACTGACTGTAATTAAGCTGTATGTGCCAAGCCACAATTATACCTGGCTTTTAAATTAAATAGCCCTTTCAGCACCTGCTGAGAGATGCAGCTAATTCATTTAAATTCTCATTTCAAGAAAGACGTTCCATTTCAAGTTCAAAATAATTACTTGGTCAGAGCCCAGAAGACTCCGCCGTTTTAGGGCGATTAGGATTTCCACCCCCCTTCAGTGTTCCTGTCCCCGAGATAACCACGAGGCACTGGCGACCAGGGAAGTCAAGAGTCCATCCCTCTGCTCTCCCATCGCCAGCATGTTCTGCAGCTGCCCCTCCAAAGGGAGGCAAAGCGAGCAAAGTCTCCCCATGATATTCAATAATCCTTTTTTTTCCAGAGACGTGTTGCTAATTCAGAGTTTCACCTTCTGCAGCGGGTGGAACACGCAGCTCAGGGCTCAGCGACCCCAGCGGCTCCCAGCACAAAACCCATAAATCAATTTGTGCTAAGGACTAAAAATTGATTTTTTTTTTTTTTTTTTTTGTCTAAAGCTGCTGTATAATCTGAGTTCACGTGATGGGACTGAGACTCTGGAAAAAATAGATCATCTGTTAATTTGCATTAATGAGGCTTAACAGTGTTTGCCAGAAAGTGATTAAGAAACTGTGTACTAGTCCCAAGCTCCGTCAAAGCACAGAAGAGCTGTCAGATATTCCCGGGCAGCACAGACGCAGCAGCCACCACCTTTGGGGACACCAGGCACCACAGTGGTGTCATTTACTTCCAGAATCCCTCTCAAACAGCTACAGCCACAGGTTTTCCCTGCAATGGTCCAAAGCAAAACCCACTCCCTTCCAAACAGGCTGTGGCTGCTCTTGGGGACTTGCTGGGGAGCTTTGTGCTGAATGTTTTAGTTCTGACAGCGCTGCTTATTGCTCAGGTTCTCCAGGCTGGGAACAACCAGGATGAACTTGCACTGCTAAAACATGAAACACCAGAGCTAGTCTGCCAAAGAAACACTTCACTTGCCCTTTACTAAGCTATTTAGGTTGTTGATCCATGATTTTTCTTTTTTAAATTGAAAGGACAAAAAGAAAAATTATTAAAATACATGAAAACATCAACTGAAATGCACAACGGGGAAAGCTTGCAGAAAGTGTGGCTGCAGCAACATTACATAAAAAGGTTTAATGAGCTCTGTGGGAACAACATCACACACAGTCAGCAATTCAGCCGCAATGTATTTTAGTTCACTTGCTCATTAAATGAGTTGCACTGGGACTTAAACTTATTTTGTTAGTTGTTATGAACAGTAGCCCTACATTCTCCAGGTTTTTCCTCCCCATTTCATACATGCTTCTTGACTCCAGGGTCAAGGATTTTGGTGGCTGACGAGACCTATTCATTAACATTACGTGAGAGCATCCAGCCAAAGAAGTTACAGGAGGGTTGGTCTTTAAACATTTCAAGTGTTATTTGTGATTTGATTCGAGCGCCCAGAAAGCTGCAACATTTCCTGCACTGGCCAGATTTGATGTTCAGAAATTGGTAACAATTTCAAAACAAACGATGCATATTTTGGAGAGTTGAGCTAAAGAATCTGGAAACAACTGGACTGACATTAACCAGAATTTCATTTTTTTTAAATGCCACTGAAATTAAAAGGAAAAATACAGACAAACATGGGGCAAGGCAGTGTTAAACTTCACCGAGGTACAGTTGTCAGCAGACCCACCAAGGCTATGATTTGAGGACAAATGGATGGTAATTTTCCTTCGAGGTACCCAGATTACAGTTTTTACACATGCAGGCTAATATCAGCCAGCTGCACGGGGCTGGTCAGCGGGCTGCCAGAGAAACCCTCCATTTGCATGCTAATGGAGCTGGGGTTTATTGCTGTGACACACAGAGCCCAGCCCACGGTTCAGGTCTGTTCTAACCTGGCAAATCCCACTCTGGGTGGTGTTTGTGTTTCAAGGCCCCTGGGGAGGTGCTTTGAACACAGGGGACACCACAGCACAGGCTGGCCCCGCCTTGGCCCCTGTGTCTCAGCACCTCCACACCCCCAGGAAAGATTCCTGGTAATATTCTGCACAGAGCCAGCCCAGCCATGGCTTGGGCACAAATTCTAAACTGAGTTCATGAGCAGTACGGCTATAGAAATTTTAAATGATCATAATAATTAATATACCATCCT
Source organism: Streptopelia decaocto (assembly GCF_964273445.1). Classification (NCBI taxonomy): domain Eukaryota; kingdom Metazoa; phylum Chordata; class Aves; order Columbiformes; family Columbidae; genus Streptopelia; species Streptopelia decaocto. Next base: position 3,526,350 of record NC_138678.1, on the reverse strand, counting down.
GCTAGCGTAATACATTCTTAAACCACCTTTTCTTCTGCAGATCTCCTCTTAAGACTTTCAAAGATGAACACAACTGTTTTAACTTTGCAGAACAGCAATGGAGATAAAGGGCCAGATCCACAGATACACAACAGACGGAAATCAGCACAGCTCTATCGAAAGTGATTTACACCAGTCAACAAAACAGCTTGTATTTCTCATTGCTACAAATCCAGCAGTAGAGAAAGGGCTTTTCCAGGGGTCCGAGCCCCTTGCTGCCCCCCTGGGAGATGCTGCAGCTCCGTGTTTTGTGGAGAGGAGCAGATTGAGCCAGTGCTGCTGTGCACTTTGCTGTGCAAAGTGGAAGGTGCTGCTCGTGCGACCACAAGAAACGTCCCCAAAGCCAGTTCCTGAGGATGACGGCTCTGGCAGAGTCACAAAGCTGCAGCGCTCCCGCCCAGGGAATGCTGGCTGGGTTTGCTGCGCCAGGCCGCCGAGGACTAAGAGAGCTGCATAATGCCAGGCTTTGTTCAGTGATTCATTATTCTGAACTGCTGAATAATTCAGCGTGCAGGAATAATGGCATATGCCACTGAAGCACATTCCATATGGAAGCTGGCTCTCTCCAAGGGTGCCAGCACAGCTCCCCAGCTGCTGAGCCCGTGCTGGGGGCAGCAGCTTTTCTGCAGCACAACAACCCAGAAGTAGGGGGCTTGGGGTGACGGGGGGTCTAAAAGCACAGGGATGGAGGGATAAAGAGCTCTCCTAACCCCCCCTCTAAACACCAGAGCCACACATCAGCCAGGAGCAGCGGCAAAGCTCTCGCCTGACCAGCCCGAAGCAATTAACAGAGCAGCACACACAGCCCAGCAGAAGACAGCTCAGGCCAGTTCTTCTCTTGATGACCAGTTTTCCACAGCCTTTTAGTGGAAGCAAGCTCATTCTCTTCACTCACTCCCACAGGCAGATTTCCAGCCTGTAAGCCAGAAAACTTAGTGAAAGATGGAGAGGCATCTCCTTATATACTGTTCTCACAGTTGTACATCAGCAACACACATTTACCACAGCATAAGAACAGATATGTGGGCAGTTCCTATGAGAATCTGGGCATCTGAACATCGCATTAGGCTCTCCTTGTCCTGGAGGGATTTTTGGCATCTGTGGAGAGGAAAGGACTCTGTCCAGGCAGACAGACGGACCGTGGCCTGCGCTGGATGCTCCTGGGCACACTGATCAATGTGCAGGACCTGCATGGCATCCTCCCATCTCATCAATAACTGAACAGAAGGTGATAACCCATTCAGGAGATAAAGATCTCACTAAATTAAACTAACATGTACAGTGGAATCGACATTCATCAAGCCAATTCAGTCAAGCGATGGCCTCAGCAGCTTTTACTTAATCATATACTTAAATGTCAAGACAATATGCAGATTTTGTATAAGTCCTTTCTGATATTATCTCATTAAAAACTTTGAATAAATAAGTGTAGCTGGAGGCAGCTACATCCAACAAATATAAATACAAAGACACCAGTTAACTATGAGTATCAGTGCAAAACACACCTGACTGCAGGGAATAATTACACATAATCACTGCACATCCAGCAGTACCCAGTTCAAACACCCCAGGTTCGGTCCTGCCCTCACCCAGAAGAGCTCACAAGCATTCCCCAGGACCTGCTGCCTCCATAACTTCTCAGTGGTCACATCTGCCAGCTCTCACCAGTGACACTTGTCACTGTGGTTGATATTACATTGTTTTCTTCCCTTCAGCAGCTGTGGGGGAGGCAGGAGCAGCTCTGCAGAGTGAACTGCACACCCTGTGCCAAGCAGCCCAGCCCCAGCAGATGTTCCCAGTGTCAGAGAGATGCTCCAGACCCACTTTCTGTCCCTGGAACGACTACTGTGAACAAATCCTTGCAGTTTCACCTTCTCACAACCTCCTATGTCTTCTGCAAGAAGAAATTCCCTGGCTTTCCCGCTGAAGAAAGGTACACGTAACACTGTGGATAATTTTATTTGTGGAGCACTCAAACACAGCAAGCAGATGAAGAAGTGAAATGAGGATAGTGGGTCAGCAGGTGAGCTGTGCTCTGTACCAGAAATCTTTGTGGTTAATTTATCAGATTTATCATCAAAATCTCCCTCATGTGGGGAGTAAATCTGCTTTAATGTATCATACCTATTGCTAACTCACAGAACTGAAAATCTCATTTCATGGGCTCCAGGTTTACCAGATTACAATTCCACTGCGGAGAGTTTCTTAAAGCAATACAAACTAATAATAAAACACTTGCTGGTAAAATCGCCCCAGCCCAGCAGCGAGCAATGTGAGGTGACGACGACCACGAGCCTGGCTCTGCAGGGACAGTCACCTCGCGGGGGCTCTAACCGGGGAGCTTCTCATTTCTGTGCTTATCTGACAGGAAAAGCGTTTCCTGCAACAATAGCTGTGAATTGATGATCAAGTCGAGATGCCAAGATTGCTGAGAGACACCCTCTTTAAGGCGGCTGTAAATTGTTTAGAAAATAGGAAATGACAGCTTCTTTTATAGCTTACAGTGGGAAATCCAGGACAGAGCACAGATTTATTATTGTGCAGGTAAGGCGACCACTGAATGTATATTCTTCATAGGGAAGCGTCTCTGAAGCCATATATTTGGCTATTCTTTGTTGGTTCTGATCCATGTTGTAGTCTGCGGATGTTACCTAGACCAGGGGAGCTTTACCCATCTGGAACGATAGGATTTGACCTTCCAAAGTGAGATCTGCCCAAACCCGGCCGCAGTGGGAAAGACGACGGCACCACTGGGTGCACCTGCTGAAATCCGAGGGGTTGTCTAAAAATCCCCCTGTGGAATCTTGCTCACAACCCAACGTTTCCATTTCTACTCACATGCAAAAAACTGAAGCCTCTGCCTCGTTTTTACCCCAAACTTGCTTTATTTATTCATAGCCAGGCAACTAAAACAGAATCAAATTTATCAAACAGATTTCATCATGTGGAAAGCATAGTGATGAAGCCTAAATTGCAATTGACTGGATTTTGAATTAAGCAATCAACTGATTAATTACTTGACTTTTGACTAATAAAGCAAAATGTAAATGACACTGGCAAAAGAGTTACATTCCCTTAGTGTAGCTTTAGCTTTCCTCTGCTGCGTGGTATGGAAATATGCACTTCATTGGAATTACCAGTGACGGAAGAGACGTATGAGACTGTCAAAAAATGCCCAGTTATACCAGCATGCCATTACTTTTTCTTGCCATACAACATGTTGCAAAAGAGGAAGAGATGTTCACATATACAAACAAGTACTCTGTTTCCCTACGCAATAAAGAACAAGTGTCAGGTTATTTTGTCAATACTGGCATGCTCCATCAACATTAAAGGAGATGCAACCCACTGTACCCTTCAGATTGATTTCACACTGATGAATGCGAGATTGTCAGATTGGTCAGTCCTCCCACATACATTTATCCAGCCTGAGATCACCCTGGACTCATTTAAAATAGCTTTTAATGTCTTTCTGTCCCATGATACTCTGATAAATAGCCAGTGGAATATAGAGTCTGCCCTGCAGCATGTCAAGGCCAAACATGAAGGCTGTCAAAAAATCAGCATAAAACCTGCTCCGTGCGCTGTTTTCCTGAAATGCTTTAAATGGCACACTCTGCTTTCTGACATTAATCAAGGGTGATGTTCTTTGAGGGCTGAGTGTGCATGTCAGAAGAACCTTCCCCGGCTCCCGGGGACAGAAATCACTGTGACAAGAAGCAGGACACAAAATGAAGCTCCTGAGTGCAAGATCAGTGAAGCTCTGCTGGCCCCACTTCCCTCAGCCCTCCCCACATTTAACCCCAAACTCAACCACACAGCAAGGTCCAAACACAAAGCGGGAACCTACAAGCTTGTAACACACAAACAGCAGCACCTGCTCCTGTTCTTCCTTGCATTTCTCCTCTAACCCTCACGTTGCTGAAATGCACCTTGACTTGTTTCAATCACACCGTCTCTGCCCATAAAGCTTTTTTCCCTAGTTACGGCCCCTAGAGGGACAACATACATGGGTTTGTTTTTCCTTTTTCCTCCCTCCTTAACCAGAAAACACCACATATGCTCAAAACCATCACTTGTTTGCCCTTCAGCGATTTATACCCCTTCAACCCTTCTCCACCGTTTCCCCTCAGTGACCTGGGACAGTGAACACCAACACATTCCCAACGGCTCCGGTGATGGAAAGTGCCCCAGGAAGAGCCTCCGCATGGCTGGCAGCTACATGATAGCATTTCTGTAATAAAGAGGAGTTCTAATTTTAGAAAACAAAAAAATAAATGGTTGCAGGTCTATATAATCTACACATCAGCACAACAAGATGCTTAGTCAATAAAATAGTTCAACTAAGTGATCTCAGCATGTAATTCCATAAGAATTTTTTTCCAGGGGAAAATGCTATCATTTTCCATTTCTGTTTAATGAATCATGTGAATTATAGTAACATTACAAATGGTTCTCTTTGCAGCCTATTAGTTTGTTTCTGTAGGGTTCTAATGGAAGACATGCTTCATTTAGATCTTAGCTTGCCCCCAAGCTATAAAGAATAAATTGTATTATCATAAGCAGTTACCTTTTAAAATGATCTTAACAAAAGAAAGTATTTTGCATTGTTGAGGAGGGTTATTACCATTTTAGGCAAAATGCTGCAGGCACTTCACTTTTTTTTTAATAAATATAAATGATTGCAGCAAAGAGACCACGGGCTGGAAGTGCCCGGGCATCCTCCGGGCACCAGGCTGAACATCATTTTCACAGCACTTGTTCCCATCAGCAGGAAACTGAATCACTCACAGGTTCACAGAGTTTAAGGCCATAGGATACAGTACAATAATTCAGTCTAAACTCCCGTGCAGTGCAGGCTGCTGCATTTCAACCACTCGCCCCTTTATGGAAACCAAGAGCAGTTGCGGCCAACACCACAAATTCACAAATTGTCCATGAAAGTGGACACAAATGTCCACCAGGACCACTTAGCTGAAGAATGTCATATCTTGCTGGCTTTCAAAGATACAGCATCTTTGATTTAAATAATCCATATCAGCCCAGGTCTGTAGCTCTAACCTACCCTAATATGTACGCTCTGAATCAGAAAATATTACAGTCTAGGCAAGACTTTGGACAATAGAAGAATCACTTGAAGGTGATAATGTGTATGTGTTGATGGAGTGTTCCACTTCAAGACACTTCATTTCATGAGCTACTATCCAGGTCACTAACTGCAGGAAGCCTCCGTCTATTCAGCATCCTATGCCAGAAGTCTGACACGTGAATAAAGCGATACATATTCATAGTCCAGCTGCTGTTTGGACCATCATAGTCGGAATAGATGAGCAGCAGTGACATAAAACCACCAGGTAACCCAGTCACCATGCTTCCCAGTAATAAAAATGCAAATAAAATAGGAAAAAAAGAATTCTTGCTACTATCGAGAAAAATTAAAGTGCTGTCAATTTAATGCAGTTTTGCTTTTTCAGTAAAATGGCATCTGTTCCATCACACTGAACAGTAATAATACCCTGTAACGCACAAGGTCAAAAGCCTTTCGATGACGCATTATGAAGCCCACTTTCACAGTGCCCACCTCATGAAAGACATTCTCTTCTAAAAACTGAAAGAAAATGCATCTGGGAACGATATCTATTAATTACACTGCTGCCTGTTGTAGTTCTGGCACTGGATGGGGATGACAGACTTTCCAACGTGCAGAAAATGTTTAATTTCTAACAAATCGCATGTGCCTACACATATCTGAGTGTGTCATGGAAGTGACAGGTCTGGAATGATAACTGCATTGAACTCCGTGAGCACTCTGACGGTAATGCTGCCATGCAGGCCAAGAACACATCTTCCCAACTTCAGAGATCCCAATATGAAAACATGTCAAACAGTCTAGAGGCAGCCCACTAAACCAAAGAATAACTCTGGACACTTGCCATGCTCAGAAAAATAGGGGCATAAGGCCCTTGTCCCTGACCAAACACAACTTGGGTTACTAACTGTAATTATTTGCAAGTTAAAGGCATAACAATCACTTTGACCTGAAGTTGTCAGAGGGACTCTGCAAATTAAACCACGCTGGCAAACACAAGAGCTCCTCATAGATTTGGCTGTAGCTGCTTCTTCACAGAGTTGACAAGTCCTGCCATGGGGAAAGGAGTTTCCTTTTATGAGCTACAGAAAATAAATTAGATTATTTTTTTCCTCCACTCTTTGTAGGTAGAAAAATCTCTTTGATATCCGGAAACATGGAACAATAAATTGCCGTAAAAAACAGACAACCAATTTAATTTAAAAAAAAGGAACCTGTTTTGCTCTTTCACATTTCTGGCTCTCATCAGCAATGCGCAGTTAAAATGCTGGATGTGTGTATAAATACACATGTATATACACACTCATGGGGTTTAGGGTGGCTTTTTTGTTAGTGGTTGGGTTTTGCTTCTTCCAAACAGCCGCCAAGGGCCGGGCTGTGCTGAGCCCCCCGCTCCGCTCAGTGCGCTCGCACCGGGCTCTCAGCCATGGACTCTCCTCATCTTCACTCCCCTGGCCGAAAGCTGCTCCATAAAGAGCAAAACACACCGAGATAAATTAGTGATAGTAAATAAACAGCAACTCAAAGTCTGAATTCAGACCACAACCAAGCAAAGAAATATTCCTGTCCTTATCTCCACGCACAGCTCTCATCCACCGATGCCAGAGGCGTGAGTCTTCACAGAACCAAAACATGATCAGTTCATAATTGCAAAAATCTCCCAAGCACCAGACTTAATTGTTTCTATAAGTTTTGCCTAAGAGCTATTTTAATTCCAAGCAGCTGTCTTAAAGAACAATAAGAAAACAGCTTAGTATGTAGGGCTTTACTGTGAGGACTCATTATTGATTGAGAAGACAAGAAATAACTAAGTTGCTGAGAAAAAATACACTTTGCGAAAAGTTTCAGAGACTAGACAAGGCATTTGGATGCGAGTTTGTGCACCTTGGCACAGCAACAGAACCGCACACCGCCTGCCCTTGGAGGAGGCATGTTGAGCAAGCTGAGATCTTCAAAGTCATCGAGTGCTGACAGGTACAGGACAAAAACTGCAAAGGGTAAATGACCAACGATGGCAGCAAGCCTGGCACCCTGGTCTGTATGTATGTACAGCCCGGGACACAGCAAACACAGCGTCCAGCCAGCACACGGGGCTGTGCCTCCCCACAGCATCTACCCAAGCTATCTGCTGGCCTAAAAAAATAATGAAAATAAAAGAAACACACAGCAACAAACATTCCCCCCCGTCTCCCTATAAGATATGTAGAGCCTCTCCAACTTCAAGGCACTTTTCATCAATTACCTCAACCCATCTGGCTCCTCCAACTTGCATTGATTATGAGCATCCTGTGCCCTAGAGATAAAAACCCACCAGCCCCATTTCCCCCCTGTGCCTTCTCCATATTGGCTCCTGCCGTGATGAGACTGGTGATGTATGGCCTGCTGGGAAATCAATAACAGCACAGGCATCTCGCAGCCCCGAGATTAATGGAACTGACTTGGCACAGAAAACTTCCCTTGGTTTGCACAGCCAGCCCACACTGCTTGTCAATTCAGGTTTCCTTAACCATGAGCATATTTGACTCGCACGGCCGTCCTCTAAATCGGAGTTCACCGACTTCCACAATCCCAGCTGCAGAGACACCAGTAAAAATGCGCCGCCAAGCTAAATCAAAAGGAAAGGGAAGGACCTCTGGTGACATTTCAAGGATCAGGTGCTCAGCAGGCAGAACTTCATCCTTAATATTGCCACAATTACAAAGCACAAGAATCAAATCATTTCTTTTTCAACCTGTATCTATGGGGCTTAGAAACTGTCCTGTCCAAAGCTGCCCCATTGTATGCAAACTAAACAGCAGCTCCGAAAATCCAACCTGGATCCTGGAAAGGGAGGGGAGTGGGAGGGAAATGAAAGAGCATGTGTGTAAAACAGATAAGAAAGCAAATCCCAGCTGTCTTCCTTATCAGCCCTTCCTATTTCTCTGGCAAGAACATGTAATTTTGTGCCGTAATAGCAAAGGTTGGAGTGACTGCTGTCATATTTGAATGATACTGCTATAGCTTCCCGCTTTATATGTATCTGAAATGGGAATCTTGGAATCTGTTCTCTGGGTACCATTCGTTTTTTCCAACGCTTGTCTTAGTCCCTCCTTCTCTATAAAATGCACCTTTCTGAAGCACGGATCTGAGATAAATAACAATACAGTGCCTTGCACATTCAGAGGCTTTGAGAAATGTCCTATCATTTATCCTTTCAGTGAGCTATAATTTGCGCTCACATAAACCTAAGGTAAAACTGACACCAAGAGTAAGATTTACCCAGGTCCGGAGCAAATCCCTGTCGAAAAGTTCTCTCTGCCTAGGCCTATATACCAGTCAGCCTCACCTCCATCCCTGGGAAAACTGATGGAACGACTTCTCCTTGGTGCCATCTCAAGTCATATCAGGGATAAGAGGGTCATTAGGGGCAGTCAACATGAGCCAGCACTGGGCCCTTGTGGCCAGGAAGGCCAGTGGTACCTGGGGTGGGTTAGAAGGGGGTGGTCAGTAGGTCAGAGAGGTTCTCCTGCCCCTCTGCTCTGCCCTGGGGAGACCACACCTGCAATATTGTGTCCAGTTGTGGCCCCTCAGTTCCAGCAGGACAGGGAACTGCTGGAGAGAGTCCAGCGCAGCCACCAAGATGCTGCAGGGAGTGGAGCATCTCCCGTGTGAGGAAAGGCTGAGGGAGCTGGGGCTCTGGAGCTGGACAAGAGGACACTGAGGGGGGACTCATTCATGTTTACAGATCTATAAAGGGTAAGTGTCAGGAGGATGGAGCCAGGCTCTTCTGGGTGACAACCAATGATGGGACAAGGGGCAATGGGTGCAAACTGGAACACAGGAGGTTCCACTTAAAGATGAGAAGAAACTTCTTCCCAGTGAGGGTGGCAGAGCCTGGCCCAGGCTGCCCAGGGGGGTTGTGGAGTCTCCTTCTCTGCAGACATTCCAACCCGCCTGGACACCTTCCTGTGTAACCTCAGCTGGGTGTTCCTGCTCCATGGGGGGATTGCACTGGATGAGCTTTCCAGGGCCCTTCAACCCCTGACATTCTGTGATTCTGTGAAAAAAACCTTTCAGCCCCACTGCCCCAGCTCCGCCACTTTTGACTGATAGCACAAAATTGAACTGCACTAAGCACACATTAGAAAATCTGATAAATATTGTTTGGAAATATAATTGAGGTTTAACCGGAGCATGAATTTTTCACTTTGAAGCAAAGATTTCTGCGCTTATTTATGAGAAAGATTTAGTGTTACAAACAACGATGACAGTTAAGATAAATGTTAACCCAAGTTATGCTTTTCCTCGTAACCTGCAGAGGTTTTTTCAGAAGTGCTTTATGTCACCACTGCACACATCTCTAGACAGCTGCAAACCCCCCCAACACTCCCAGCCCGCTCTATTCTGGTTCAGCACCGGCTGCAAAAGAGATCAGAAGCATCTCGCACATTTGGGGTTCAAAATCCTGCAGAAGGTTTTTGAGCTGCATGTCAAGACTGAGGTTTGGTTTCCCCTTGGATCAGGCTTTGTGTCAACACGAGTTGTGACACATCAGTTGATGGCTTCGCCATGAATATTTAAGAGCAAGGTGTTCGCCCAAGTTGTTTTATGATACAAGAACACTCATCTCGCACAGCAGTTATTTTGCTCCCAGCCGGTACAACACTTCTACAAGTTGGTAAAGAGGAATCAGATCAAGATGGCCATTATCTAGGTACCTAGAGATAACAGAAAAAGGCTGTTTTTAATCTGAAGTTTCGTATTTTCATATTGTAGGAAATTTCTTACCTATGCTGCTGAGAACCGCAGAAGCTGTTTGTCAGAGCACTCAGCCACATCCTGAACATTGTGCCAAGCACTGTGCAAACACGCAGAACAAACCTTACACCCCCACAAAAACATCACCAGCCTGCTGTGTTCAACAGAACATCTTTTGATAGATGGTGAAAAAGCTAATTCCATTTTAATATTATCAGAGTAGTTGATATTGAACAATATTCTTACACTTTCATCTGTGTTTTCATTGGTTTAATTCTGCATTTGAATGCAACGGGTGCTCACACTTAAACTGCAAAAACATACACTGCTCTAATCAGAGCTTCACTAACAAGGAGCCACTGGTATCAAACAATGTTATATTAAATCAAGGATGAATGTTAAAAACTCCTATCTAGCATCAGGTCAGAGCAGGCACTGGCCTGGAATGCTAACGGCTCAGCCCTCCTGCTCCATCTTTCTATTAACATTAGTTTTCAACTGTGCAAACAAGATAGTAACAACACTCCGCTACGCACTAAATGCTAAATTCAGATCTCTGCTCCATGCCTCATAAATTTTCATCCTGGCATCACTTCTTGTTCTTTTTACAGCATTTTAAAAATGTAGGTTATCCTTTGCATTTTAAGCAGACACGATTGTATCAAATGCCTGGATTTTACAGCAGCCAAGATGTTCCTAAGTTTGATGAACTGATCTCAAGTGAGATAAATTATGTCAGTTGTCTGCTTTGTCAGTAAATCAAGAGCTGACATTTCCCTGATTTGTAAAGGTATAATGTTACAGTGAAGAAAAGTATGCTCTTGAAAATCTGTGCGGCAAGGTTAGATTAACAAGCAATTTAAAGAAAATGTCCCAATGTAATGGGCTTGGAACATCCAAACTCAATTCCAGTTCATTTGGTATTTCTCAGGTTTTCTTTTTTAGAAATTCAAAAAAGCTGTATAAAACATATTATGGAATATTCCATCTATGTACTCCTTTGCTTCACAATAATTGACAACATTTACATATATTTCCATGTCATATTATGCCATAAATTTGCATAGATCCAGGTTAAATTGTTCTGATTTAGACATGCTGCTTCGACGAATTGCAGAAGCTGAATCACACCTCAAATCAGAATCGCATCGCTCCCCAAATTCCCTCTCCTGGAAAGCACTACAGAGAACATCCCCGGTTTTAACACCCCAAGGGCAGCTCTTGCCCCAGGGCTCTGCTTCCTAAAGCCGCTGCCGAGCTGAGCCCCAGGGGTGGCCTGGGGGGGACCCCAAAGGTCCCACCCGGCCCTTCCTGCAACCCCAGCTCCCCCTGGTCTCTTCTCTCCAAATGCTTCATTGTATGAGCATGGTTCATTTAGGTGGCGACCCAGTATTGGGCAGGGTGGCAACACCTTCCACTTCAAGGCAGAATGGAAGAGAGGGATTCTACCGATTTTCATATTGTGAAACCAATTTAACCCAGCCCGTTCATTCCCACTGCTTTCTGGAGCTATTTTTATTGCTCTGAAGCCATGCTTCAAAAGCACAGATGGTTCCTGAAATGAACAAAAACAAACTCTACTTGAGCTGGACTGGGAACAGTTATATTAAAGTGCTAGAATTTTTTAAGTGATTTGGGGTTGTGTTTTCATTTACACTAACTGAAATGCACTGGTTAGCAGCAGAGATGCCATGAATTTATATGACATTTTGCAAATGTACTAACCATCTGGCCCCTGTAAAGTGTATGCAGGGCACCAAAGCCTCACGGGGGAAATGTTTACTCCATTACACTTCGAGCACCATCCGTAATACTTTTTTATAGGACCAGTCATCACCAAATCTCATTGAGGAGAGTTTTTTGCATTGGTAAGTAGAAAGTAAAACAATGGGAGGTTACGCATGATATTTCTAACATCCTTTTGAACAAAACCAGAAGACTGGTGAACCATCACTTCTGCAATGAACTCTTAACGTTTTGCATTTAAGGAATAAAGGCAGAATGCAACACAGCTCTTCTCCAAAGGCCTCCAGCCCCCAGGGAGCTCGCGGCAGCGGGTGCCCTGAAAGGCAGCGTTTGAGAAAACGGGACCTTCGCCCAGCGCCATTCCGGGAAGCAGAGTTGTGCTCTGAGCATATGTTATTTTTAATTAATAAAAAGTAATAAAGCAGAAGGAAAACAAACTGAAAGTATTTATTGAAAAGCATGTACCGCTGAGCACATTTAGCTCTTGCTAACTCCAGCACCCCTTTTTTCCTGAGCTAGGACCATGAAATCTTGAACCCGGCCCTTCTCCTCTCGCTTCCCAGCACCGAGCAGAACAGAGACCCTGGGCACAGCAGCAACGCAGCCACCAAAGTGACCTTTGCTCATGGCTGTGCCCAAGATGAGCATTTAGCATCAAATCAGGAAAAGGGCCAGAGAAGGGAACGACACCACAGACTCTCAGTAGCCCAGGACAGTGACTACGACAGCAGGACAGGCAGATTCTCTGTCACCCATTTCTGTACAGCCCGTTTCCCAGCAGGAGGGCTGGGGACAGGGACACCCACCCGGGTGGCCAAGCACAGCAGTTACATGCCAGGGAAGGAGTGAATGTGGATCCTTTTTGCATCAGCTACTTGCAAAGTAACAGGGAATGTCATTGCCCATCCTCTGCACTGGATTTGAGACCAAGTTGAACTCTGCTGGCTTAATAGGCTAACCATAAATAAACATCATTTACAAGACCTAAACATTTAAAACACCCTGTTAAGCATCTGAAACATAAATGCTTTAATTATAGACTAGCTCAAGATTTAAGTAACACTGGGATAAATGTTACAGAGCAGCTGTCTATGAATATTTTACAATGAGATTGCTCTCTGTTCTCCAGGTCCACAGAAACTATCAGGTTGGGAAGAACACGCTCATTCCTTCAAATACCAGTTGCTCCCCAGCCATCACCACCTAAAACCTTTGTCCCCAGGGAAGTGCCCACAGTGAGCCAGGGTGTTTGGGGTTTCGCCACTGCTGTGCTAAATCCAACAGAAAAGCCATCAGTGCTTTACCCAGGATCAAGTCTGTCTCCTGAGTTACAACCCAGTGCTGGACCTCAGGCTTTGATGTCAAAAAAAGTGCAAAATAGACTTATACTGCTGGCATTCCTATTTCATTAGGAAAATGCAAAGTTTTTCAAGTTTGAGTCAGTATAATTTGCTGTAAAGATAACTATTCAAGGGCTTTTGTCCTAAGTATTAATATGATGGTCACAGGTCTCTTATTTAATGTAAAATATGAGCAAACAGACTAACCGAATCAGGCTGTGAGGAGCAGAGGCAAGGCAGGCAATTTCACCTTCAGACAAGGAACACTCCAGCCCCTGGGTCTGGTGAACACCTGCAGTGTCGATTGCACTTCAACACCCACCTTTAGAATGCTAATTCTGTCTCTGCCTCCAAACTGCAGCCTTTCTTTACACACAAAGCACTAGCTCTCCAGCTTTATTTTTTGCTATATGAAGTAAAGGGAGCAAGTGATTTTTTTCTCACTTAACTACAGACTGGAAATGTCATTCCTATTCCACTGACAGTAATCTATTAAGGAAATCAAGTTTTTACTCACTACAGGAGGGAAAAGAGATACTTAAGCTTTTTACATCAGCTCATTCTCTATCAATGATAAACCCTATAAGCTTGGCAGCAATAGGTCATCTTGCATTTATTGCCATGAGCATTTTAAGAATCAGAGTGGTCATTAAACACCAAATGTCTTTACCAGCTCGGTTACCAGAGCACTTCACTGTACAAAGGGGGTGACCAGGAGCGTGTACCAAAGAGGAATATTGTTGCAGATCAGGCAGCCTAGAGCTTTGCAAAACTAAAATTCTTTTGCCAAAATCCAGCCAACAAACTGTGCTTTGATCCACATTAGTGCACACTACCTAGGTGTGGAGTTTCAGCATGACTGTTCATGGCAATCCAAAAATCTCTATGCGAAGTCCCGGCCAAAAATTCTACTTAGTTTGTGCCAAAGTCAGTTTAGAATTTTATTTTGTCACACATTTAGTAGGGAGAACTTCAGCATCTTTTTTCCCCCCTTACAAAAGCCCTGTTGTTTCCAGAACACTCATTTCTTTTGGAAGCCCCTGGGAGCAGTGAGGACCTGCAGCGTGTTCCAAAGAGCCCATGGGGAGCCCTGGGGTGAGGGCCCATGTGCTACAGAGCATGTTGGACATAAAACCTCATCTGGACAACTTCATAAAGCGTGTGACCACTGAAGACCTCTGCAACAGGAGATAAGGCCGCCTGCAGCTCCGCTCGGGCACGCTGGCCAGCTCTCAATACTCTGAAATAAATACACCACAGCACGGAACCGCCAGCTCTGCCGGCTGAAAACAGCCCCTGGAACACTGTTGAGCACAGCACGATAAATAACAGCTCCTGCCTCTCCTGGCTAACGCTGCCCACGGAGCTTTTCCCCACTGTTTCTTACACTGACTATTAAGCAGATTTATGCACAGAATGAAGTATTAAGGAAGGATGCAAGTGGATTTTCTGTAAGCAAAGAGGACTCTGCTGCTCCACACAAGAAACCCAGGTCACCAGCTCTTCTTGGAAGAGCAGCATCTGCAAAACTACACTAGTTTCAAAAACCAAACTGCCCTAAGAAAATATAATCATTTTACTGCTGCTCCTGCTCTCAGAGGATCTCTGCCTGTCTCCAGAGATCTGGACCCTCATCAGAACATGTCTCAGGGTGAAGGGGAGCAGAGGAATTTTCACCTGGTTCCCAGTCTCAAATAGCTCTTCTTGAAAACTCCAGGCTAATCTTCACATTGTTTGCTATACGAAACAATCTGAAAGACATCAGAACTTTGGAAGGACTTCTACCAAATGTACATATTAGCAATTTTTGCTATGACCTATTTCTTATGTGGAAGTATTTATAGCAGTTCTGCAGAAAGGGCCGAAATTAGAAAAACTCCATGAATAGAGCAGAACACACATTGTGGTTCATTTTATTATTTAAATGTGTTCCTTTCACTCTAAGCAGCAAAATTAAATAAAGAATGAAAGGAAAGATTCTAGCATGCAGAATATTTCAAGAGTGACTTGCATTCCTATCTCTATCTACATCTCTACGTTCATGTGTATAGATGATGGGAATGCATTCGTTCTCACAAGCAAATGGAGTTAACTCGCATACATAAGATGTGCCATTTAAATTCCAAAAGGGATAATGAACAGCACAGGAGCAAAAAAAAAAAAACCAAGAAAAAACACGATAAGCAATTGAAAATAGCTTTCAATGAATACAATGTATTTTTCTTTCGAAATCGCTATGCAGTATTTCATTTTCTGAAGATATGGCCACTTGCCCAGTCTGCTGGAGTAGGTAAGTCAGTGTAACCTATCAGCCATCTGTTCTAATTGGACATGCAGCCCAAAGAAACAGCATAAATATGCAAAGAACTACAAAAACACCCTGATGGAACTGCTGGATAACAATAGCTTTAATTTTTCATTTGTTTATTTGATTTGCTGTAATGAATGAGTTACTGAAGCGACATCTGGAATAAGTGAAATGAGACAAATGACACTTTAGGGTAAAGTAAGTCTGTTAGAAGCAAATCTGCACTATTACTTCCGATACTGGTTTGTTCTTTGGAGTTAACACTCTTTGCTCAGTCATCTGCACCGCTCTGTCAGGAATAGATGGATGGGGATCCTGGTTTTGTTTATGCATTAAGTGCTGGCTTTGAGGGACTGCAGTTAATCTGGTAAACTAGACAATTTCATGGCTCTGTCACTCACAATCAAAACGTCTGATTTAATGCTTGGAGCAAGCCAGAGGAGTCACTGCCCCAGATGAACTGAATGATGTATCACATTTTGTTATCAGAGATGTTCAAAGCGTTTTCTGCAGATCTTTGCAATTCAATGGCATCAAAAAGTATAATTGCAACTGGAGGGCAAGGATGGATGGAGAGATGTGAAAATCACTTGAACAAAAACTGTCATAATTATAAATGACAGGAACCTCAAGGTAGCCAACAAATCTACAGTGCAGCTTCGCTATGGAGAAGAGAATAAGGACTTCAGAATAACTGCACAAACTTAACTGCTTTCACATAACCAAGGGACAGGAAAGAGCCCCCAGAACCCCACAGAAGCACCGACAGGATCTGCACATTGGCAGAAGACTCCCAGGAGCAAGACAGAAACTACCTCTGAACAACACCTACTCCCAACAGCAACAACTCAGAAAGAGATGTAATGCATCTTCAAGCAGCAATTCTGAAGAGGAAATAGCAATCTTCATTAAGGATTAGGTAAACAATTAACTTACTTATTATGTTCAATCTTTTTAATGTGTTTGGGAACACAGAAAGAAAAACAAACACAGCTTAAGCACATTACAAGGGGAAAAGCATCATGTTGGTTTCCTCATTTAAAATGAACTCTTAGGAAGTTTTGCCTTTGATGTCTCAAGCTCCAAAATCATCTCATCGGAGACGGGCCAGTTAATTGTGGAATTATAGGAGACAAGTCTTGACTCCTTTCCCAGTAGGTGTAAGGCAGCCAGGATTCAGTCCCGCATCACCCCAGGTCTGTACACACTCACCCCAAAGGCATATTTGGGCCTGACGCAGCCTAGAGCAGATGTTTCAATGGGGCTTCACTTATTAAGGTTTAAATTCCATCACAAAACCACCGGGAATCTGGTTTCCAAGGAGTAGTATCATGCTGCAGTGCTAGTTATGAGGCATTAACTTGAGCATAAAACACAGGAGCCACCCCCAAGCAACCCATTCCTCCTCATTCATTTCTCCTCCACTGTAAGAACAGGCAATACATCAGCAGCAAGATGCCTGATGTTTTCAAGAAAGTCTTTGCCACATTGTGCTTTAAGCTTTTTTATTTCTTTGTCTGTTTTATTTTATGGGCCTTTTAATGGGAGGTTTCAACAACCCTATCACTAAAGAAAAGAAAAGAGAAATACAAAAAGAAAAAGAATAATTAAAATTTTAAAGGTTCTTTCTAAAGGAAAATGGTCTTATATCATTTTAAATGTTTAAAATCTAGCTGACTCCAGCGTTTCTGCTGATGACTCCAGCAACTCACAGAGCAATTTAAATAAATGAAGAGAGCTTCGAAATACAGTCTATAGTAAAACTACATGGAATATCCCACTTAAGGAAAGAAAGAGAAGATGTTCCTGACTTCTGAGAAGACTTCCATAAATCACACACTTCTATGGGGCCTGACAATGCCAAACCCACACTGCTGGGGGTCCACAACATAAACCAAACCATGCACCCCCTCCCTCAGGTACAACACTTAGGAAGACATGCAGCCATGGACGCAAAGTCCCCAGCCAACAAGGAATCCAATACACCTCCAAGAAAGCCGCTCTGAAGCTCAGCACCTCTCCCTGCTAAAAAAAAACAGCACCTTCCTTCAAGCACAAACATCGGTGCTTTCAGTTCTGAGGCACCAGACCCTCACACCAACATCTCCACCTTCAATTCTGTGCCACCAGACCCTCACATCAACAGCTTTACCTTCAGTTCTGGGCCACCAGACCCTCACACTAACGTCTTTACCTTCAGTTCTGGGCCACCAGACCCTCACACCAACATCTTTACCTTCAGTTCTGGGCCACCAGACCCTCACACCAACATCTTTACCTTCAGTTCTGGGCCACCAGACCCTCACACCAACATCTTTACCTTCAGTTCTGGGCCACCAGACCCTCACACCAACATCTCCACCTTCAGTTCTGGGCCACCAGACCCTCACACCAACATCTCCACCACCACACATCCTCTACTACATTTGCACCTCCCCTGCGCATTTGCCCCCCCGCCACAGTATTGGCACTGAGCCACGCAACATCCTACCTTTTGGAGACAGGCAGCATGTCCTGGTGTGCTCCTCCAGCAGCGTGGGCCAGCACACAGCAGCAAGGGGCCAGCACACGGTGGCCTCCTGGCTGGCAGGGCCTCCAGCAGCGGTTCCTCACCGTGGTGTCTCCTCACGGTGGAGTCTCCTCAAAGGCCAGGCCTGCTCTGCCTGGCAATGGCTGCCACAGGGAGAGCCAGCGCACCCCTCCATCAGTGTGCAGCAGGGCAGAAAGGCCACTGAAGGGCCCGAGGGCCTGTCCTGCCACCACCAGGGAGCACAGGAGAGCTCTGCAGCAGCAGGACAGCAGCCATGCCCAGCACAGGGCACGTCTGGGGCTGCAGGGCCCGGACAAGCCAGGGTCAGTGCAGCATCCACCCTGGAGAAGGCAACAGCAGCAAAAAGAGCTCCATGGTCTGCAGCACTGCCAGGTGGGCCTGAGGCAAGCAATAAGACCCACATAACAGCTAATTAGCGCCATTAGCACCCTCGGGGCCGCTCACCTGCCGTGCTCAGCTCGGCCCACCTCACCAAGGCCTCCAGGCCGGCTTTGCGCGGGAAAAGCGCCCGGGCCTGGCGGTGCCGCCTCAGCGCACACAGCGGCCCCGGGGCGGCCGCAGCGCCTCCTGCAGGGCCGGGGTGGGACAGAGTCTTCGTGACAAGGTGGGGGCGGCAGGGCCCCGCCTTTATTGTCGCAGGGTGGCCGGGAGGGGCGGGCGCTGCCCCCTCCGTCCGGGCAGCGGGAGGCTGAGGGCCCGTTCCGGGGGTGGCCCCTGTGTGCGGGGCTGATAACGTGTCAGAACAGGCGGACCTGCGGGAGCTCCTGCTGTGTCCTGTGTGAGTGCTGACCCCTTGGTGTGGCATTCAGAGCCCTTTGGTATTTAAGTTCTTAGTGTCACTTGTGCTGAACCGGAGCTTGGAGAACAGCTGCAGGAGAAGGAAAACCGTGTTGCTAGGGCTGTTTTAATAACAAAAAACAGCAGGCGTAGTTGTAAACCAAAACCTGTGCTATGAGTTGTTGACTCTCAAAAATTGTTAGTCTTGTATCAGCATAAACACTGCTGTCTGAAAAATGCTTCCAGACATTTGTTTTCCTTCATTGTTGGAGGTTTTTTTGTTCAGGAAAAATGTCTGAAGTAGCCCAAGTTAATAACAAATTACAAATATGGTACAACACCAAAAAGTGTGATGAAGGTTTGGGAGTTTGCTATAGAAGGGGCTTAAAGAAGACACCCCAATGCTTACCCTGCAGAGTGATCACTGGTTTTATTTCTCTTCTAGGGAAGGTCCTGGAGCTGCCACAGCCCTGCTGGGGACAGTTGAGTTCCTGGGGCAGACATGGCTGCTGGTGATGTCATTGATGATGTCATATGGCTGCAGAAAGGGCCTGCAAAGCCTTTTCTGCTCGAATTCTCTTAGATCTGAGGCTTGTTATTTGTAGATATTGCTAATCTGGTTTTTGAACTCACCATAGAGGGCATAAGAAAGCTCATAAAACCCAAATTATGTGGAAGCTTCAAATAGGATCAGGTGGGGAGAGGTGAGATTGTGTCTGTCTGGGCTTTTCCTGCCTGATGTTGTGTAAGCGTTGTTTGCTTTGATGCTGGCTTCACTAAGAGTCTTTTTGTCCTTATGTTCCCAAGCTGGTAATAGTACTGTGCTGCTGATATTTATTTCCATGAACCCTACAGAACTGTCATAGAAAGTTCTGGTAGACTTTAACACAATAAAGCAATTTCCCCTTTTCTTCCTTCTGAGCTTTTAGGGCCATCAGCCACACTATATTTATGATTCCAAGGGCTAAAATGTAGAAGTATTGCTGGTTGCTGCTGATGGAAATGGGAGAAACAGTCCCAGAAGATTCCCAGGTGTTTCAAACAAACATCACAATGAAGTCAGGAGTTGTTTGATGAGCTGAGTGTTGGCACCTGGGCAGCCCTGGTTCCCCTGCCAGGGAAGAGGGAAAAGGAGACGATTTCTCGGAAGAACTGGCAAAGTGAGCAGCAATCAAGTGGCACTTGGTTGAAACTGTGTGTGAGAGCCGGAGCAATGTGTTCAGCCCTGATGATATTTGGGCTCTGACATCTTTAAATGAAGAAAGAAGGCTGGGCTGGGGGAGGGAGGAGCAGAAGGAAGGGAAAATAAAAGAAATGTGGAAGCTAATCCCAAGCACTGTGAAAAGGTCATGTGCTTCGATATGAGTAATTAATTTTCTTAGAGCAATGTTGAAAAGGTTAACCTGATTTATGGAATGCAATTTAATTTAAAATGTGTTGTGTACCTTGTTAAAAGGGTCCAATTATAGCTGCTAATTCCATGGACTGACACATGCGCTATGGTCTGATAATAACCAAGTGTGAGGGGGAATACATGTCAGTCAATAATTAGATATGGCCTATTGAAATTTGAGGGGGAAGGAAGAGGGGCAGAAATGCTAAAAGAAAAACTGTTTTTTGTATTGGGATCCCATAGTGTCTTCTTTCAATTACCTGCTCTGTGAAGTACTCAGTGATTCATTTCAGGTCAGGTTTGCATTCCGAGTGGTTTAGCATGGCACTTTGAGACAGGAGTAAAAACGCCAGATATTTACAGATCAGCCCACTTTGCTCCTTGACCTTCATTCTGTTAATTCTTCTAGTAAAAGCTCGTGTTTTGCAGCCCCTCCTTTAGTAGCAATCAATGCGGCACACATGAATGCGAACTGGCTGATGGCCGTGGGGACGTTCCTGCGTGTGCTGTGCAACGTTCCTGCAGCGTTCTCATTGTTCCCTCCCACGGTGAGCCTGAGCTCAGTTTGATACGCCTCAGATTAATGGAGGAACAATTGTAATCCGAAGAGCTGGCTGAGAGGAGACACACTCCTGCAAGGAGCAGAATAATTTAATTGATTCATGCAGCTCCACGCAACCTCTTGGGTGTAAAGTGTGTGATGAATTGCTGCCAAAACTGTGTGGCTACACATGGTGGATGTGGAACTGTGTGGAGCTGTGTGGAACAAGGAGCCACGTTGTGTGGTTCAGGAGCCATGTCTGGCCCCTGGTGAGCAGGAGGGAGATCAGCAGCTCAGATATGACTCAGGTTGCAGTTTATCACGAAGGCAGAAAATCTGCTCAGTATTCAACATGGAGTTTGCTCCATCAAGAACCGTAGGTGTTTCCAGTGTCATAGTTAGTGGGATGTGTGCAGATGTGTCCAAATTGTTGTAAACTGAAAGCACGGGGCGGTTGCTCCATGATGGGCACTGTGTCCATTCCTTCCTGGGACTTCTCCTGCATCATTTGGCAATGGGGGTTGAGGAAAACAAGATGTACTCAGAAAGGGTTAGTTGTTGATGGTGAGCACAGCGTTCTTATTCCTCTGGTATCGCATCTGCTGAGAAAAAGAACATGTGTGCATCAGGCTTTCCTGAGGAACTTTCTGGAAATGCCGTACTGCTGCAGAAATAGAGCAAGATTTTTCTGTTCAGTGTTGAGTGGTCAGAGGCAAGGGCAGCCTATATTTATGTTAAACTTTAAGGTTCTGATTGCTGTGACATCAAGTATTGAAACTTTTTTCATGTTTTTAGCAATCTAAGGATAAAAAAAAAAAATTCATTTGAAAGGATGAGGGTGGTGGAAGAAACTGCTACCTGTCCTGAATACCCCCCAGCATCCTGCTGTTCATTTGTGCAAACAAAGCTGCCTGCCCAGAGCTGCTGCACATTACCATCACCAAATGAGCTCAGCAAGCTTCATCTTGTGATAACTTCATTATGTTATATTGACTTCTTGGGGAGCTGAAAGGAATATAATGGCAATTCAACATAATGAATAACTGGATGGGGAAGCCAGGCCAGCAAAATGGCCGTTCCCTCCTCTACCCTTACCCAGTCAAATCACTGTCATACGTTTCATTTTCTGATGTGCATGTCAGTCTCTTATCAAGCTCTTTCTCACTCAAAGAAGATTCCGCCCTCGGAGGAGCACATGGCGATTAGCATCAGATAAAAAGAATGCAGTTTCCATTATCAGAATATTAAAGGGGCGATTGTAATTTCTCAGCTGCGAGGAACACTTAAAGCAAATTACCTCGATTAAGAGAATAAGAATCAGGAACTGCTTTAAATTTGATGTGTTGAAAAAACATTCAGATAGGATGCTTGGTATCTGTTTGTCATTGGGGGTTTAATATTTACTTCTGCTGATGAGACTTCGTCATGCTCTATTACAATTCATAGACTTGTGTTCCCAAATCTTATGCACCAAAATGCTTTGATTTATAGGGTATAAGTTCTCTTTTTTTCCTCTCTGCAAATTCCTTTTATATTGTCATAAATGTGGTCAGTGATGCTTATCTCATGATATTAATGTGCCTCATTTAATTATATTGTCTTGCTCAAAAAGTGCACTTAGTGTGAAGGAAACTACAAATTGTTAACTTTTGGTAAATGCGCATTTCTTGCAAGAGAACTGTGATGGTTCCTTCTGCAGTAAAGAGAGAGTGGGGAGGGATCGGCTGTTACTGCGGGGTCAGTAACAACTCGGGTCCTTTTTACCTGGGCTTCACGTGGGAGCCCCAGCTCCACATCTCCTGGCCATCGCGTTCTGTGCTTTCTCATTCCCTGTGCTGTGGTTTCGCATTTCCCACCATGGGCACCCAGTGAAAATACAAACATTGTGCTCTGAGCAAACCCAAACTGGCAGCCTTGCCCTGCCCCGGGAACCAGGGGGTGCTCCTGGGGGTTTATTGCCCTTTTTTTAGGCCCAAGGTGGTATGAGTCTCTATTGATTACTTGGTCTGTGTAATTACAAGCAAAACTACAGGGATTTCAAGCCTGATTGACTGCAAATTAGAAATCTATTGGCTTGGCTGGACTCCTAATGACCAGGGTCAGGAGAGAACATGGTCGGGGTCAGCTCTGTCTCTGCAGGCTTCATTTAGGTAACTGGAGATGAGAGGTTTGCGAAGGGAGGCACATCACAGAATCGCTTTTCTGCTCCGTGGGGCAGGCTGGGGGTTTAGCGCCTTCTTTTCTTATGGCAGCTGTGCCTGTATCAGCGCACGACGGGCATCCTGGGTTTGTGACCCGTCAGTGGCATGGGGGGGGTCAGAGGAACAGAGCATGGGAGCTGCTGCCAAGGAGATACCTATAGAATCATAGAACCTGACGCAAAGCCCCTCTGGCAGCTTCCTCTCTCCATCACGGGTGTTTGGTGTCGCCCCTTTGCCAGCACCTGAGCTCCCTGGTCAATGAGCAGGCAGAGGGTTTCCCTTCCCATCATAGTGCCGGACACAGCTTGCTCCCAAAAAACCTCGGGGGGCTGGTTGTCTCCTCAGTGAAGGAGCATCAGCAGGCAGGGCAAGGGCCTGTTACTTTTTCTTAAATAGGTTTTCATTTAAAAGATGCCAGAGCCGGCAGATTAGTGTCTTGACTATATAGGTTTCCTAAAGATAAGGCAGAGAAATTGATTTCAATTACCAAAGTGGATAGACAGGCTGCTGTGCACTCTCCAGAGGATTGTTAACCCTCGAGAGGCAAGAAGTAAAAACCAGGAGGGGGTTTTCTTCCTCCAGCCATTTCCTTGGGAGCCTCTCGCAGAGCATAAATCCTCACAAAGGGAGAGAGGTAAAGAAAGGAGGTTTATTTAAGGATGTACAATGATCCTTGTGATACTTTGGGATTTCAGCGAGCTTCCAGATCCTTCAGTGAGGCTCAGGAGGCCAAGGGTTAAAGTGGCTGCAGGGATTAAAGGATTTGGTGCTGTGAAAGGATTTGGTGTGGAATGGCAAATACTGGGGACCTGGATGTGCGACAGGACTGGGCAGCATTGCGGAGCTGGTTCCTGGGCACATTTGGGACACCACTGCTGCCCTTCCCTCCTCAGGCCTCTCCCATCTGCTATTCCTGCATTTACCCCCCAGCAATTTCTAAAATGTCTCTGTAATTGTGTCCACAGGGTGCCTGCTTCCCTCCCCTCCTCAAATTCAATTCTCTGTTTTGCAGCTCCGCTGCTGCTTGGTAATGGGCACCTTGCAGTAGAATTTTCCGCTGTTCACTTGCTGGGTCTCTTTTGTCCTCCCGCAGGGAAGTTTGCCCCGTGGGTCTCGCAGTAGGCTGCTCAGCTGGATGTTGCCTGGGCTTTTATTGCAGACAGCATCTGCTCTCCTCTCCGATTACTCCAGCACATTGCTTTGATCATATACTGTACTGGTTCTGCCTCTTGCTGAACTCCCACGCAGACTCTTCCCCGCCACCCCCAGGTATTTGGGTTGGGGCTTCACTGGTCAGCAATCTGACGTTGCACATTGTCATTTTGGAACAGAAGTTCTGTGGTGCTGTATTGCGAGAGGACCGATGTGATAAACATATGTAAGCAATCACAGAAAAACATGGTATATAAATAAGACTTTGTGGAGTACGTTTTGTTCCTGGAAGCAACTGCAGCTTGTGTCCTTTCAAATACAGTTACACATTTCAGGGGGGCATCCTGTGATTTACACTTTGCATTAGGGGTGATGTGGACATGCACAGCATCCTCTTTTCCTGCCTTTTGCACCTCTCAGAGCTCCCAGAGCCGAGGATGCTGCTGCCGTGCCCGTGTGGCCTCTGGTACCGTTCCTGGATGGGTTCCCAGGGAGGCTGCAAAATGGCAAACAATATTTCTAGGCATGTTTGATTATTTCTGATGTACTGGAAATGTTAGCAAAAAATACATCTAGATACAGAAATATTTAGGGTTTATTGTGTATCAAATTCAAACCAAGAATGTTTTCCATTCCCAGCAGCATTTTCTGCAGGGAAAACCAAATTGCTTCTTCCCCAGCAGCTCAGTTATATTCTGTCTTGCTCTGTGGACAATTCCTGGCTTTTCAGATAAATATCTCCTGCTTGAATGCTGAGGGAGGGGCTGTCAAAGAACCTGTTAATGGCATCTACCTGTATATTTACCCACCTTTATCTTCCTCTGCTCTTTCAGGAACATGCCGGGACCTTAGTGATGTTGTAATGGGCTTTCTAGAAGTGCCAGAGGTAGATAATACCAAGATAGAGAAGCTTTGAGAGGGCTAATTGGGTAAAACTGGATTTCATTCGTAACCCAGGGTTTCCAATGGACTTGCAGGTTTTTTCCTTTCCCCTTAGCTGCTGGCATCATAAATGCCGGGATTTAAGATGACAGAGCTTTAATTGAACAGGACAAAGGCGCCTGGTTCCCTGCTTCACTGATCAATTCCAGTTCATAAATTATAGCAGAAACAAAACTCTTTAGCAATGCTGACAATTAAGTAACATCCTGATAAACATCCCCTTTTGTTTTATTTAAATGAAAATGCTTTTTTTTTTCCTACAGAGTTGTGTCTTGTAACAATAAGATTCACTGTCCCTGAAGCTTGGTTAATTAAACACAGTATTTGCAATCTACCAAAACAAGCTGTTTT
Organism: Streptopelia decaocto; assembly: GCF_964273445.1. Lineage (NCBI taxonomy): Eukaryota > Metazoa > Chordata > Aves > Columbiformes > Columbidae > Streptopelia > Streptopelia decaocto. Next base: position 3,501,183 of record NC_138678.1, on the reverse strand, counting down.
ATGCAAGCTGATAACAGGGTTTCCATTTCATAATGTTAACAATTGGGTTATGCAAATGCCAGGATTTTAAAGCCCCTGTGATCTGTTTTTGTCGCCTTATTATCTGTTTCTGTCTGCAAACTCCAAATATAGACATCCCAATTAAAGCAGCTAAATGCCATTAAATCCAACTAAAGATGTTTTTATCAGTTAAAAACTTCCCCAGTTTAATTAAAAATATGGTTTGAAATTGGCCTTTCTTGGCCCAAGTCTCCTCCCACACTTCTGTCTGTCTGATTTAATTCTTCCACCGGCTCCCGCCGTGGTTTTCATTCATGGTTTTCATTCCTTTTGAGCCCTTTGGAGATACAGTGGGAGACGAAGACTCGGCCAAGGAGATGCCCACCTGCTGGCAGGTGCTTTTGCACAGAACCTCGTCCTCCAGCTGATGCCGTGAGCACCATGGGGTGGTTTGGTGAGGAGCAGGACCTGGGACAGACAGAGCAGCCCCCGCAGAAGGGATGGAGGATGCTCTTTCCTCTCTGCCTTGCGCTTTGAGTTTCTTAGCGCAGAAGATGCGATAAAATGCCAGTCCCTTTGCACAGCCTGTTGGGAGATGAGCTGGTACATGGCTTCCTGAGCACTCTGGAGTTGGTGGGTGCCTCTCGACTCCCGGCATTCCCCCCCGAGAACGCGGCTCATCGCCATGGCTGCACTCCAAGCTTTGTGCTGCCTCCAAAGTGCAGCAATTTAGCTTTATATCAGCCATGTTTGCAGCAGCTGTCAGTCACCACGACAGCAATATTAACACTCTTGATGTTTGTTGTGAGCAGCGGAGAATGTAATATTCTTGAGGGAAGGAGCAGCAATTGCTTGAGCAGTTGCTTACAGCCCAAGTGACTCTATTGAACTGGGAGAGGCTCAAACAGTATTTTAAACATACAAGAAAAGACTCGCTTTCAGGCTGTAAAATGACTTGAATCAACTTTAGGCTGACAAGAGGAAGCCAAGGGAATCACTGGAATAAATGTGTGTGTGAGACAGGAAGATTAGGAGGACACATTCTGCAACCTCATAGAAATGCAAACTCCTTCTTTTCAAGGCACCGGCTCTGTAATGGCAAATTTACATTTCTTTAAACTTGGGGGGGAAGGAGGGTGATTAAAAGGGGGTTTGCTTAGCCCTGTGGTTCTTGTTGTCCTAGTTAAATATAAACCCATTACTGGGAGAATACTAAGGGCAGTTCCTAGTCTATATTATATCTAAGTATGAAAATGGGCAATAACCATACTGGGTTTCGGACATTGGAGTTTCTACGTTTCTTCATCTGTTTCCTCTTTTAGGGAAAACCAAACAAGCATTCTCTCAATGTTTAGTTTCTTTAATTTGTTTCGAACCCTTTTCCTTCCCCTCCAGAGATACCCTTACATTAAGATAAGGCATTGATTGTCTACACTGGGAGGATGCATCCTAGTTAATGAGTTCATTATTCCTTTTTTTTTTTTTTTTGCACAAGATTGATGACTTATTAAGCTATGGTTAATTACAGAGTTTATTACTTTGAAAATAATTAAAGAAACTCCACATCTTCAGCTGGTCTGAGATTTCTACTACTGCTGTGTCCCAGAGATCTGTGCGCTTTCCTTTCTCACCCTCCTCTTTGCTCACACCAGTTTTGGGGTGCTCGGCTTTCCACCCCTGTGTCCTGCCTGGGCAGATGTGCTGCTGACCTTGCAGCTGCCGCGTTTTCATGGGGGTCAGGGCTGGAGATGCCCAGGTTTGGGCAGTCGGCCTTGGAAGCCGTCGGGCGCAGGGTCTTGGTGAGCACCGGAGCTGAGCATCCCTCTGGCTGGAGGCTCCACCAGGAGCTCCAGCTGATCTGTTGGCCGAAGGAGAGTTTGTGAGAGGTGAGAACACCAATCACTAGCTACGTGAGCAAAGATATCTTGTGTGTACCCCATGTACAGCTGCCTGCTCCCCAAAACAACCTGCCAGCGAGTGGCTGGAGCACCCAGTGGCCTTTGGCAGCATCCAGCAGAGATGAGTGATGGGGGCAGGAGCAGCTTGCAAGCTCATCTATTGCATAGAGCTGATATTATCAGTAGCAGAGTCACCCCAGCCATTGTCTAATAAGCCAGTCCAAGCAGCATGGAGGGCAGGGTGCTGGTGAGCACTGCTTTGGCAGCACCGGCCCTGGTTTTGGGGAGGAGCGGTGAGACAAACCTGGCAGAGCAGCTGAAGGCAATATGCTGGTGGGGATGCTAAAGCCTTGCTGCCAAGGGAGCCCACAGTAGCACTTGTTAACCATGTTATCAGCTGCGTTTTCAGCTCTAAAATAGGTTTAGATGCTAAAATTAACACCAAGCAGGCTGAAATGAAGGCAAGTGCGACGTGTATCTTAGCCCTGAAGTGTGAGAGGACGGAAAGCAGGCTGCTGTATTGCGGCTTCACTTTCTGCCTGCGCGGCTCCTGCAATTGCCTGTTATGTGACATTTGCACTTAGAGCAGTGCCAGTTTAGTGGAAGATTAAAGAAAAATCAAACACTTGTAACGCAAACTGTTTGCATGGGAGAGCGTGTGAACTGGCGGCGGGCCAGAGGGAGAAGTCCGGGTTTGGTGGTGGTTTCTCCCCCGTGTGGCACTTCCAAGGCAGTGGTGTTATCTCCAGTTTGTGTGTGGGCTGAGCCAGAGGACAGGCTGGAAAACCATCCGTTTCTGAGCAATGTGTGAAACAAGCCAAGGGGCCAAAGCGAGTCTGTATTCCTCATTGTGAGTGGCTGTGGGGGAGATGCTGCAGCCTGCAGAGCTTTCCTTTGGATCCCTGCTTTGTTCCACCATCAGACCACAATTAGCCGTGAATCCCACTTCTCCTGCCTTGTGAAAATGTCAGCTTCCCCGATATTCCCGAGAGAAAACGTTTTCAAGAAAAACACAGATGTTAAACCAATTCTTCCATCTTTACTCCCTTCCATTCTTTTCAAGCTACTGACATTGTCCTTTTGGGAATGTACTGATGAACCACCAACATCTGTCAGTTTGCTGCCGACAATTCCCAACCTTTAGCTCAACAGCCTCCTCTCCAGTTCTTTATCTGTTCCCAGCAGCTTTCCCGGTTGCGCTGGGCGCAGTTTCAACTGACTGGCACTAACACCGGTGCCCACGGGCAGGAGCCAACTGACATTTTGCCTGGATCCATCAAGCAAGCGCCCATGGCTTATTTTTCACCTCCAGAGGCAGCAATTTAGAGAAAAATAAGTTAAAAGGCATTGAGATAGGAGCAGAAATACCTCCAACAACAAGTCATGAGAACGAGTTGCAGAACACAAAAGTTATGGAAATGTCAGTAAGTGAGCGTTGTAGGAAAAGTTTGTGTCTGCTCACTTTGTGTGTCTTTTGCTGTGTTTCAGAGGGAGCTGCAGATCTGCTGGGAAGAAAACCCCCCGAGAGCTGTGCATGGACAGCAATGCAGAGACACCAGCCCCAGGGCTTTACTCTTCGGTGCCAGCGCAGGGCGAGCGGGCACCCAGCAGCAGTTCGCTTTGTCGGGTGTATCGGAATGTCTTTAGCTAAATATAATTTGAAATTTCCATCCCCAGGCTCCAAAATCAATTTAAACTTTTATCTTGTAGGGGCCAGGAACCATCTTTTCTGCCTCTTATTCACCATGTGTGACCCAGCTGAGCTCCGTGTCCTTGTAGGAGGTGGCAAGGGAGTGATTTTGCACTGTCCCCTCTGGCTTGGAAACGTGAGGCAGCACCTTGTTCATGCAAAGGGCATCAGGTCCTGGTCCCAGCTGTGGATCCAGAAGCCTCTGGGGGGTTTTGGATGCTTTCCCTCCATGTGTCACTTGTCACTACTGAAAAACAGCTCAGCGCGTGGCTTTTATTCTCTATTTTGCAAAGAGTATTGTCGTCGGTTTATTTTATTTTTCCAGAAATGTTCAGGGATAAAGTGCCATTCACACAAGATTTAGTCCCTCCTCATAAAGTTATATATTACAAGTGAAAGGGGAACAAGCATGGGCTGGCAGCAGAAAATTGAATTAGCTCAGCAGCGCAGAACACAAAATAAGATAAATATTGTACAGGAATATAATTGAAGCTGTATTATTTATCTTCCTTTTTTGGGGGTTATTTGTCAAAATGAGCTGCAAGTTGCAAATTAAAATAGCTATTGATTCTGAAGTTGTTTTAAAGTATTTTCTACATTTAGACCCTTTGAAACAATTATCTCAAAGTGGCACCAAGCAGCTGAAACCTTATTTGTATCGTGTTCAGGGAGATAACGCATTTCCAGTCTCTTGTCGTGGTTTGTGGACATTCAAATGACACTTTTTAATAGAGATTTGTTCCTGTGGGAAGAAGTGGGAGGAAAGATGGGATCAGGATGGGTTTCAATGCGCTGGCACCATGTTCCTGCCTTGCCTGTGTTTGTGGCAGAGGAGACTTGGGGATGTTTTGGGGGGAACTGCTTTTGTTTTGCAAAATAAACATAAACCAGCCCTTGTGACTACAAAAGAAAAACCAAAATGCATTAAAAAATCCACCCGCTGCAGCGTTTGAGCCATTCTCCATGGGTCCTCGGAGCCTCTTACTGTTTGAGTTAAGGCTCCTTATATAAAGTTTATGGGTCCCATGGGGGTGTTTTTAGTAGATTACATTCAAAGCAGCTCATGCGATGCGGGTATGAAGCAGTCAGTAAATCAGCTCGCTTAGCTCGTAAGCTTGTACGCGGCTTTCCCAATGGCTCTCAGTGCTGGTATAATACCTCTTATTATTAGCTGACATCTGGTAAACAAAGATCCTGCTTTCGATACACATTGTTGGTGCTTTTATAGCCTTGGCATACGCACGGTGCTTGGGAGAATTGCCGCTTTAATAAGGAGATGAAGATTTGTCTGCGAGGTGGTATCAGCACACCTAAGGGTAGCAAAGACGCTGTCATTTCCCAGGCTGCTCAGATAACCCGGCCCCCCATCCCTCTGATGTTCAGGGAGGTCACGCTCGCAGGGAACAGCATCACGGTATCTCAGATCTGCTGCATCTTTGGTACCCACGTGTGTCCTGGTTAGTGAAATTCATACTCCCAGGTTGTATGTTTTCAGATCTCCCCAGATTTCCTAGCGCTATGGATTGCACCAATCTCGATTATTAGGGGCAGAGGGATTGTGTAGATTCCATAAACCCTGGACTGGGGCAGCTGGTATGTGTCACAGACCCCTCGAGACTGTCTGATCCCCCCAACAGGGATAAATAAGACAGAATCTTCACTTTTGGGGGTTTTATTATGGAGATGTCTATCTCTGCCAGTCACTTGACACCAACATATCTTGTTTTCAAATGGATGCCTCCAGTTGAATTTCATTCACGCACACATACATTTATTATTCACAGCAACACACTTTGATTTGAGCACCAGGACTCCAAGCAACTTGTACCTTACACACACTCCAGCAACGCTCCTGTCCCATTGCGAGCAGCAATGGGAACCTGCTGTCTGCATGGAACGCATTGAATTCGAAGAAACACAAATCATTTCTCTGGTAGATATGTGATTTGCAAGGAAAGTCATCAGCAAATAATTCTTCCGGTGGCAGTTTATTTAAATCAAGTGCATACTGATTTATTTGCTGTGCTCTAATTACTGAGGAAAAAATGACTGAAAGTCTGGTATTAGCAAAATCCCTTCACTTATAATTACCACCATTCGTGTGGCCTGTGTTTCTCAGTGCACCACAACGGTCTCTGCCACTACACATGAGAACTTCAGCATTTAATTAAGGGTAGATAAAACCGCTATCTTTGCCATTTTCCATTTGGGTTCTCACGCAAAGCCGGCTTAGGAGAGGCAGGAGAGGCTGTTTGCTGAATATCTCCTCTGAAAAGCTGAGAGGACCTAACACAAAGCTGGGTTTTTCTCCCCCCACTTTGTATGGGAAGAACTGTATTTGCTTGGTAAGTCCAGCGTGTCTCTCAGCAAAGCGTCCTTGCCCATTGCTGGGGGCAGCAGGGGGAGCTGGGGCTGGTACCCCCGGCGTCCCCAGGACCGAGGGACCCCCCATCCCACCCCACTGCCCTGGGACCCCCGTCCCCCCACCCCAGGAGCCCCCGGGTCCTTCCCTGAGGTGCCCCAGGGAAAACGAAACACTCTTTGTTGTTCTGGAGCCTGAAACATCTTCCCTTTCTTAAGGAGTCAGTCGTTTGAAAGCTGCAGCTTAGGCCTGGGGAACAGAAAAAGCTGCATATTTCTACATTTTAAAATGTTTTTGAAGTTCGGAATTTTTAGAAGTAAAACCCTGAAATGTTCAGCAAAAAGCCTTTTCTGTGGGGAAAATCTGTCTGAATAGACAACTTTGAGCGTTCCCATAATTGCCGTGAAGTAAATAAACAGGTCTTGCTTATCAGTATCTGCAATAAATTTGGAGAAGAATAACATTTTAAGATACAGAAGCATATCTCTCTTTTGATAAACACCTCTACAAGTGGCACATTCCCCCTCCCTCGGGGTCTGTCCTTCCCTGCTCGTTATGTTCTGTATTCATCATCAGAGCCGCATCTCCTCATAATTTAGATGGTGCAGCTGATAGTGTTATGGATGGCATAGTTGCAAATGGAAGCTCTGCTTTGAATTCCATTATGCATTACCTTGTCTGACTCCCTTTTATTGTGCAGTGGAGTAAATGACCTCCCAGATATTCAGGTTCAGGTGTGGATGTGATGGTAAATTTAAGTCCTGAAATTTCCATCCAGTGATAAAATGGAGTAATAAAAACATGGCTCTTTTCTGCTAATATCCGAGCTGCTTTTGGCTGTCACAGCAGCATTATGACTAGATTGTATTTTGTAATATAGAAGCGTGGAATTCAAACGATGTGTGCTGATTTCTCTTGTTGCAAAATAATACAGCACAGGCAAGAAAAAAATCAGTATATGAATTGTTCCGCTTTTATTACTATCGGTTTTACATGAACTTGACAGATGATTGTTCATATCAAATTTGTCAAGTACAGCATTTAATTAAATATCTTTTCTCTTACCAGTATTGAACATCACCTTGAATAAAACTACCTGCCTCAGATTCAGGCTTGGAAAGGTATTATGAGAAAGGAAAAGGTCCTTAATATGCGTATATGGCATTTCTCAATATCTTTTGAGGGTTAATTGACTAATGGACCTGATGCCTGAGCTTTGTATTACAGTATAAACTCATATCAGCTGCTCTGTGAATGCTGCCCGAGAGCCCTTGATGCTACATTAGGGAGCCCAGGGGTTTGTTATTACATCAGATAAATGTTATCGTGTTCATCTATTGCAGAAATTTATCTGGTTTACACTGCAACCGAGAAACATTAGTTCTTGAAACTCAGGTAATCTTTCTTTAGAAAACAACTACCCAATTACTAACATTACTTATTGGATTGGTTGCTTTCTCTATTAAATGGGACACGGCGCCAATCAAATCAGATAATTCAGCCACAAAATCAATGGCACCACATTTACTCAATCAAATACATTGCTTAGTAAATTATATCCATATGAAATTAAATAGATGAATGTACTAGCTGCACACTGGAATTGGGCTTCATAACTTTGGCACGTGCAGGTTAAAAATAAGGAAATCGATGAGCAAGAGAGAATGTATTTGACATCGGTCACTGCTTTTAGTACATTAATTTCTTCGCTAGATTAATCAACTATTGATCACCCTTCAGCTTTCCGAGAAGCCGAGCGTGTGACCGCTGTGTGCTGAGCGCTCCCATCACAAACCTCCGGCCGGGATTAAAGCTGCTGCCCGGGCTCTGCCAGGTGAACCCGGGTCTGAGTGTCGTGTGGACCCAAGATGCGGATCTGTAGTAGCGTAGCCCAATCCCAGCTGCCCCCTGTGCTGGAGCTGCGCTTGGGTTAAGCTGGGTTTATTTGTGCAGAGCTCTGCAGCAGGTGGGTGTGTGTTTAATGTCCTGGTGGCTTTCCCACCCTTAGGCTTGGCTTAGCCCCACCTGGAAACTTTTGGTAGCTAACAAAGAGCCAGTGGATCAGATTGGCTGCTTAAACCTGCTCTTTGTTTTTGTGATGGCATCACGGTGGGTTTTTCCATGTGGTGTGAGCGTGCTGACAGTAGAATCAGGTTCAGTCCTTCCACAGTATGAATGGAGACTTGATCCTTGCCTTTTCCACTCCAAAGTGAAGTGTTCAGAAACCATTTGAATGGGAAATTAAAGTGCTTTGCACATGAGGAGAGGGCAAGAAATCATGATGTATTTGTAGACAAGTGACAATTTCTAATCTCAGCTCTGTGAAGGATCTGATTTACACCAGAACTGCTTATCTTTATGCCATTGCTAACCTCTAGCTTCCCCTTCTCAGCGCTGTGCCAATAACACAGCTGTTGTTTGTCTCCGATAAAAGAAAAAGGAGGGGAGGGTGAAGAAAAAAAAAAGACATTATAAAAATACATTGTAAGAGACCAAAATAGAAATTGTCCAAGTGCTGTGTCCTACTTTAGAACACGCTGATGCAAGTAAGCAGAGAGCAAGTGCTTCCGAGTTGTTACTGGAGTTGGCTTGTAAGAAGCATGTATCCATCCTTTGCCCTGAAATCAATGCTACAAGGCTCCGGATTGCCTGGGTTTGAGTAGAAGATGACAAGGGTGATAAAATTAATTAGCAAAGCAAGAGACAATCCTCACGCTGGTTTGACTGGTCCGGTATATTACACGTCAAGCATAGCTTTATCTGCCAGAGGTTATCACGGGTGCTGTGACAGGCACAATTGTTTCCATGTTGAGATTCTGCGTGACAGAGCCAGACAGGTTATTGAAACGGTGATTTTCCCGCTAACGCGCACCTGCCAGTCAAGTGAATTAGTAGATGTGGGGCTCTGGTTGCATCCTGAGCTTGTATTAAAACCACGGCTGGACTGGAGCCGTCTGCCGCAGCCGCCTGGCTGCCTCCCCTCCTATCCATCCCTGCTCCACGCTGAGCCTGTTCCTGAGGCAAAAACTGCCGTCTGAGAGGTGACCCATCGCCAGCTCAGCCACACGGTTTAAAACCAGCTCAGGGAAATCACCTGGTGAAGGGGACTGTCCCGCGTGTCTGTACAGACAGCACCACGAGTCCTGCTGGGACCAGCGCCGCTCAGCAAGGCTCAGCCTAGAGCAGATCCCAGCGGTGCCCGCACAGACCTGCACTCTGGCGTTTCCCGGTTGGACCCGCGCGGCTCCCAGGCCTCAGGTCAGTGAAACGATCCGACGGAGAACCCGCAGACACGAGGCAGGTGCAGAGGCCCTGCCTGCGATCCCTGTTCATTAATCTCCGTGCTCGGACACAGCAGCCTTGCATCGATTTGCTATCAGACCGTCCATCGATAGTCCGGTCACACTGGAGCCCGTGCGAGAAGACCATTAAAATTAACACAGACAGATCTCGAATAATCACAGCTGCTCTTGGAAGAAACAAAGCATCTCTCTTTCCAAATGCAGAGACAATAAACTAGAAGAATCAGTTTCATTATTTCAGTTTTCCTGTAGATGTGTTCTGACTGAGAAAAGCTTCCCATGCCGAGGTCCGGGACAAGTAGTTTCTGAGTGAGGGAACTCAGCCCTTTTCTGCAACCTAGAGGTGGGCTGTTGGAGGTGAGATGATTCTATAACCATATTTCTCCTAATGAAAAGATGAGGTTAAAATTCCACCCTGGGGACAGTCTGAGATATACACGCAATTGGAGCTTCTCTGCAAAGTGTAATCCTTTCTTGACAAGGTAAATCACCTTTTGTTTTCTCTGTGCTTGTGAGAATCACCAAAAATACGTGGCAGTCAGAGCAGAGCCCGTCCCGGCGGGGCTGAGGCTGTCCCAGAGGTGTCACCATTCGTTCAGATGCCACAGGGACCCCACTACCAGGAGAAAAGGGAGCAGGTCCGCAGGCTCCTTCCCCAGGGCAGCTCTCTTCGCTGGATCATTGACTAACTGTCCCCTCGCGTTAGGCGTAAGCAGCCGCTTGTACTTTAGAGATCGTGTTTTATCTTCCGGGATTGTTTGCTCATTTGTGCTTTATTGGCACATAAGTCATAAACTTTAATGGCCAAAGAGAGGATGTGTAACACCACAAGCTGCTGAGCAGAGCTGCAGGTCTGCAGCCAGAGGAGAGCTGTGGGGCAGTGACATCCGTGGGGCAGTGACATCCACGGGGCAGCGGTACCCTCTGCTTTACAGGATCTCCTTCATCTCAGCCCTGAACAACAAGAAGGTGACTGGGGCAGCCACTGAGGACAAGATGTGGTTCCCAGGACTTTAGTGGGCTCTGAGTTGGTGCTGGGGATCCCGACATGGTAGCAAATGGAGCCTTCAGTTAGCTGCAGAGCCAGGGAGCAGATGTAATTAACGCTCCCCCGAGTCCATCGCTCTGTAGCATTCATTATTCCATCATTCCCAACAGGGATGCAGAAAAGCTCCTGCAGAGTTTGTGCGCAGCGTCGCGGGCGCTGAGCGGGGCCGGTGCAGGTGTGCGTGTGTGCACAGGGATTAGTATGTACAACCTCACTCCAGCAATCTCATTTGTAAATCTGTGCAGAGCTTAAGGAGCACAATTCTGCAGAGGGAACTTCTTAGCTAATTGCCACAGTTTTGTTCAATTGACTCTTTGGCAAAGTGCCCTGTGCTTATCAAAACAATTAAAAGCCCAAATACCCTCTGTTGGGATGTAGATTTATTAGATGGATTGGAGTAAAAATGTCAGCAGACAGTTCTGGTGGCTTTCTCTGCATGTTCCCCCCACTTTTCCGAACTAGCAGTATAAGACAACCTGCAGACCAGTTTTTAGTATTACTGTTGGAAATCCAAAATAAACCCCAAACATGCTAATATATAGTGACCCTCAAGGGACAAAACTTAGGTGTTCTGTTTGTTTTAACCATTCCTGTTGCCATGAGCAATGTGCAAATTGTGCTTTGGTTAATGCTATTCAAATTATTCTAGTTCAGTTATTTAAAATAAAACTTCTTTCTGCAAATACAAGTGACTAAATAAGGGTGCCTTGGTTCGCAGGGCTGAGGATCACATCAGCTCCAATGAGAACTGCGTTTGCTCAAGTCACATCAGGCCTGGAGCCCGTGTCTGGATTTAAACGCTGTCCTCAGGCTCAGAGGTTGCAAAATGTGAACCTGTCTTTGGTCAAGTTTAACTACGCACTGTTAATTGCAAGCACTAGGGAAAGATGAGAAGAGGAGCATCAGAACAGATCCAGGATTGCTTGAAGGGATAAGAGCTTCTTACACGCAAAGATTGTTCTCTTAAAATGCAGCTATGTTCTCCTGCTGGTATTAGGCTTCTAGTATGAAGGATTGGGGTAAAAAGCAACACTTTTTACTTCTGCGGCTTCCGTTTGTGCTGTGCAGAGTGCATTGCTTCGTTCTGCTGCTTCTAATTATCAAACCGTCACGCTTTTAAATAAAAAATAACCGAGAAGCAATGATCGTTCTGGCCTTTGGGCTGGATGCTTCAGGATTAGAAGGGTTTCGCAGAGGCCGTTTGCAGGAGCTGCAGCCCTGACCGGTGCCGAGGGGCCGCGGGGGCTCTGGCCACGTCCTGGTGGGAAGGGCGGCTGGTGGGTCCCCGGTGCCACCGTCCCTGGCGCCCAGGGCTCCGCAGCGTCCCCGGGAGCCCCCGCATCGCCCGCACGGTGACCCGGCAGCGCAGCAATAACCGGTGATGGATATCCTCCACGGTGCTCCGCCGGCAGCTTTTACAATGCTTAATGAGGTAAACTAATTGTAAATCGTGGCAAAATGGGAAACTTAATGACACTTCAGCTCTGGAAAGGCATTTAAATACTGAGGAATATCTCTAGGTGCGGGGAAGTAGTGAGGAAGCCCCGGTATTCACAGCGATGGGCTTCCCAGTCTCGCCGTGCTCACACCCCGACTCGGTCCTGCTGGAAACCAGGTGCAAAACCCATTTGCTCTTTATTCTGGCGTCTCCAAGAGCTCTGGGGCCCTGAACCAGGAGCAGACACCTGCCCGGCCCCGTTGTGAAAGCACCCGGCTTGTCCTGGCGCACGGTCCTGACCTGGGACCAGAGCTGCAACCAAAATGGGAAGAATCTTGGCATGTGGCCGATCCCAAGACATGGAGCCTTTTCTCACTTTATCTCTTATGTTGAAGCTTAACTGGCTGCCTGTCAAACTGCTGAATGAGAATAAAATCACAGCTAAGAATCCTGAAATCCTGGAACAAATTCGTGTCATATGTTCCTGCTGAAACATCACTACCCCTCAGTTACATATCACCACGCTACCAAGTCTGTGAGACATGTGCAAACTTTTCTTATTGTATAATATGAAATATTCATACTAGCCTTGCAGCAGATGTCAATGGCTGCACCAGCTCCTTCCTCTGCTCCTCTGAAATTTCTTTCTCCTTCCACAGAATCCATGAAAGCTGCAGATGCTGTGATCCTGCAAACAAGCAATAACATTCCCTGGCATTTAGATTCACAGCTCAGTTTGCTTTCCAGCTTTACTTGACGTGTCTGCGGTTTGGCAGAGGAGGTTCTGAGATGTCACCTGGCCGGTACCAACGCTCAGCACCAAGAAAGGGCCATGTAGAGTATTTCCAGCTGCTTGAGTGGAAATTTAGGCTGACTTTTCAGTGAGCTGATGCAGAATCTCTCCCCATCCTCTGACAGACTTTGTAAGTTTTGCACATTCAAATATTGACCTTTTATAAATCCTTCTCAGGCTCCCACTGGGGCTGCTGCTGCTGGGAGTGAAAGCAAGGGCTGGCAGGACACGAGCAGCCTGAATATCATCCTCCTTAAACAGCTCTGAGGTGATCAGGGGCATAAAACCTTTAAGAGCTCCAAATGGCATTTTTCAACATGCTGCCTCCCTCTCGAAAGGTCAGATGGGAGTTAAAGTGGAGGCTCCTCTTCTCTCCATCTTAATCAGCCATCGCACACACTTACCAAATTCCACTGCTGTCTCCCAACCCCGATGGAATGGATAACCCGATCTCAGTGCTCCCAGAGCTGCGCTGGTGGCAGATCGATGTGAACAGAGCAGGACGGGGACAGCGCGGGGAAGCGGGTCTGGATGGTGCCTTGACCAGGAACAGGACGAGCAAGGGGGGTGATGAAATGGCAACAGGAGGGTGTTGATGAAAATGGGCCAGGAGGCTGCGAACACAAGGAGTCTGGCACCAGAGAGGAGGAAGACGCTGGAGCTACGGCGTGAAGCCCATTGAAGTGAGGGGAGATGTCCTGACGGAAAGCAGCCATGAACATCCAGAGCTCTGCAACTTGCTTGATAGCAGCAAGTACTTGCTGAAAAACTCCCTGTTAAACAAAAACCTAATTTTCCACTGAAGGACTCACAGAAGTGCTTTAGCCAGCCCAACCCTGAGCCTGTGAGAGAGAACAGCAGGACGGATTCAGCAGGGGACGGGCTGCAGTGACCGTTCCAGCCATATGTGTGTCGTCACGGAGGACGCGCGGGAAGGACGGATTTGGCTGGAGAGCCGCACGTTCCTGCCCTTGCCAGGTGGGGAAGGCGTTTGTTCTGCCTCCTGGAGCTCCCACCTTTGCAGAGGAGACTTTCCAGTGCAGGTGGGCAGAGGGTGGGAGTCCTGCCGCTGTTTCTGGGGCAGGATCTGTTACGCTGCTGCCAATCTGCTCAGCTCCTTGGCTGCAGCCCCGCTTGCTGAAAGCAGATGCCATCCCCAGATTCCTTCTGCTGTTGAATCTCAGCTGTAGTTTGGCAGTTGCACGTTGATTTAGTGGTTTTCTCCCTCTCCCTGTCGTGCCATCCCTCCTCTAAGGTGAGCTGGCCGCGTTTTCCATCAGCTGTTAATTCATCCTGATGTTTGCGTTCCTGTCTCCTTCCAAAGCACCACAGATCACGCTGCTTCTCCTTCACGCAAATATCGGCCTCCCGAGGGGAGAGGATGAAAAACATCCTGGGAAAGGAGCCTTAGTTCTCTGCCTGCTTCGAAAGGAAATCATTCTAAAACAGGAAAAATCTCTTACAATGTTAATCAGTATTTGAATATTTGCTGTACGTGAAGCACTGACTTGCCTTTCAAATTCTAGAGGGCAGGAAATATCACCGGGATTTTGCCCCCAAACCGCCACCATTCCAGCACAGAGGCGCCCTGAGCATCCTGCACACCATCAGGTTTCTGGAGAACCCGCACCCTGGTAAATGACTGCGGTATTTTAAAAGCCAAGGAGCTGCATTATGTGTCACAAGTGGTCAAATTAAGTTAATTTGACCTTTAAACTCTATTTTTTAATCCCCTGCTTTGGCATCCAGTATGATTTGCATTCCGCTATACCGACACTCAGCCTAACAAATGACTTTCTTTCCAAACTGCCTTTGAAGTATCTGAACTTAATGGACTATAACATTTATGAACATCTGAGTTCTTCTCTCAGCAGCTGCACTAGGTTATTGATGATCTAATTGAAATGCTGGCAAATACATCCCAGCAGTATATGGGGAGCATCAGACTACTCGGCAAGACCCAAGAGTCTTGGGAGCTTATGTTTTCCATGCTATTCATTAGAAGCAAGCAGTATATTCTCAGCTATGTAAAAACAACAACAAAGAGCAAAGACACTAGATGGAAAAAAAGCCACAAATCCACATGCAAGAAGAAGGCTGAGATGGGTTGATCCTCCGTGGGTCCCAACCAAACGGGATCCCTCTTGGAACGGTGGTTTATTTACAAGGAGCCAAGGGCAGCGCGGGTTATTAAGGGTACATTTGCTTTCCTGCCTGCACAGTGTAAAAATACCTTGACAAGCTGAAAACAAGACAACTGGGTACCAAAAATTGGGTTTCCTTGGGTTTAGGTCCAAAAATCATCACCCTCTGTGCTGAGCCCCATGGGGGTTCTTTAAGCTGGAAATGTCCAAATTGGACATGAGAGGCTGTGAGCTGCTCTGTGGCCGCCCAGAAACCCAACTGGCTCACGTTTCCACCCAGAGTTCAGTATCTTGGAGTCTGGAAATGCCCGTTTCCTTAGTAATGTCTGCAATTTCATTGCACTCTGTATTTATCCAGCAAGCAGCTGATAGCAGGGCTTTGCTTTACACTGATTGGCACGTAATTAAGCACAGGAAAGAAAGTCATAATGTTTAGCGGCAGCATCACTTGAGTATTCAACAATAACAGGAAAGATATGAACGGTACGCTGCTAAAAATAAATAGAGAATGTCTTATTAGGAGGTGTATTTAGTTCCCATGCAGTGAATAGCTTCAGGCAGTCCATTCCCTTCCATTTCATTTCATTTGATAGTACCCGATTTACACCAGGGATAAAAGAGGGAGAAAAAAGGATATTGAAAAAGAGAAAATTTTTGACATGAAAATAAAGATGAGGGGATATCAAATTTGTATCTTGGAGCAGATGGAGGCTGAGCCATTCCTGGCATCATCCCCACAGCTGGATTCACTCCCCTGGTCCAGGCTGCCTAAAAGACGCCGATAAAAATGAGAAATGCAAATGAATTCTCTACACCTTACTGGACATACAGAAATGGAGGGTGCCACTCACAAGGCAATCTCTCCAAAACATTTAAAAACATTGTGCAATTTATATCCTGTGCTTGACGGAGCATCCAAAAGTAATTTCAACAGCGTGTAGCGGTGCCCGAGCTCCGTGCTGAGGTGCCAGTCACCGCGCTGCGGCACTGCTGGATCGTCTCCCTCTCCCCTCCGAGCTGCAGGGCTTTCAAATGTGATACGAGTTGGCTGCTGGCCTCTCATTTCTGCTGGAAAATCTGGCAGTGCCAGCGTGTGTAAGGTCAACAGCACAAAGCCTGCTTATTAAGTGGAAATTTGGGGGATCTGCTGCCAGAAAATAGCTTTCAGCCTTTGTGAAAATGAATAAAGAGGTTTCAGGGCAATGGTTTGCAACAGAGGAAAATCAGGTTTGAGCATATTTCATTGACCGTCCATTGCATATATTTCCAGAGCAATAGGAACTATGTCTTATCCTACCAGGGCACTCAATTAGAGCTTTATAATCTCAGCCTAAAGCTTTTCCAAGCCACAGCGTCACTGTCACCCAGGGAGGTGCAGCGTTCCCCACTGGGGTCTGACCCCCGGCTTGTCCGAACTCCAGATGTTTTGTTATTTAGGGATCAAACCATCTTTCAGGAACAATCCTGGTTTGGGCTTGGCTGGCACGGACATCCCGTCTTCCCCACCAGCGCCGTGTGGTCCTGGTGTGCCAAGCAGAGATTTACAGTCGAGAGGGAACGGTCCGAGCAGGGACAAGCAGGATTTATTTCCCATTCTTCCATTAAGTGGAAATTTACAGCGAGATTTTTGAGTATGAGAAGCCTTAGCAACTGGGCTGCCGTCCAGTAAGGTATTTAAGTGCGTCCTAAACACAGGAACACATTTAGCTCCACTGAATTTCAAATTGATATTCATGTGCTGGGTTTTACGCGTAGGTCCTGGCGCTTTGCCTTTGGGCCAGCGCAGTTAGAAGCAACAAGGTTTTTAAGGTGAAAGCTGCGAGAAAAGATTTCCACTCATCTACCATTTGAAAGTCGCGTTCAGACAAAGGGAATCTCTGGCTGCTAACGAGCTGTTCTGCTCTTATGCACCAAAAAGGTCTTATTTTGTCCAATACTGGAACTGACCTTGTTTTCAGGTGGAAGCAGCGTCAGGGAGAGTCAAACCGCAGATTTCGCAGGTGCCAGATCCAGATGGAGCAGGCAGCAGGATAAAACAACCGCTCGTTCATCTTACACATATGGTATGAGCAGTTCTTTAAGGCTAAAAATGCCTCATTTTTTTTTGCAACTTCAAGCCTTTTTGACCTTGACGTCTGTTCCCCACTCTTGGTGCAGTGATGGTTTGGGAAATGGACAATAGTCTAGAAAATTGATTTCTCAAATTCCCAGCGGAGGTGAATGGATTTACACTGTTGATGATAAGAAAAGGGCATTAAAGCAACAGTATTCCACTAATTCTGCAAATAAATTTCGGGTGAAAAGATTAACATTTCTTCTCCTGGCTAATGTATCATGTAAATTCTAATGATAACGCGGCTCCCCTCTCTCTCGAGCTGTTAAATGATTTCCTGAGGCTCCGCACAGAATACATGCTTCATTTAAATCCCCTCTCTTCTCTCTTGCAAATAATGAATACCGGATTCATTCCATGGATTTGTCACTTAAAATTTCTATTAGGAAACGGAGTTTTGCGTTAGAAGCGTAAGAGTTTTGGAGCGGTTGAGCACAAGCTTTGACAATGCGTGGTCGGTTCTGTTGCCATACCAGGCGTTGGATGTAATTAGCTTTCCTTTGTGAGAGCAGACGGAGATGGGAAACAATAGTACCCTCTGCTCCAGGATTTGGGTGTATTTGGGCTGGGAAATGAGCGCACCGAAGAGATAAAGGCAGGTGGATAACACAGAAGAGGTTTCTGCAAACTGTTCTATCAGTCTCGCTTTGCTTACCGTCTTTCCAATGTAAAGGAAGGGGTGGCGGGAGGTAAAGGGGATAACAGGGAGCGTCTGCCACGGTTTATTGCCGCCTTGCCTTAAACCTTGACACGTGTTGTTGTGGTCTGGAGTTTTATTCTGATTTGAAGTTATGCAAAAAGCGCATGGTATAAATCATGGTGTAAACCACCCGGTGGAGCTGCGTGTAGGTCAAAGCCAGAGGGAGCCTGGGAGCCTGGTTTCTTTCCAAACATATAAATCATCCTAAAATGATTCCAAACTCACTGGAACGCTTCATGAAGCTTGGGAGCGTTTCCAGCAGACTGACATCAGTCCCGGCGGAGAGCAAAAGTTCTTTAAAATTAGATGGATTTCACCTGAAATTTCACCTGCTTTCAAGGTTTCAGCTGCAGACTCGCTGATCACGTCTGGCTGTGACGGGGCACAAATACCCAATCCAGATCGCAGGTTTGTGCTCAGACTCTGTACCAGCGCAGGCGTTTCCTATCAGGATGCTGAAACACCTCCATTCCAATAGGAACTCCGGGGAACGTTAATCAGCAATTATTAATGCTAAGAATATTGTTAAATTCTACAGATTCGGATAACTTACCGTCCAAGAGCTGCTGAAGAGCCGGCCAAAGTGGTCTCTGGATCATTAATATTGATTTTTTTCATAAATCTTAAAACACTGGGTAAAGTTGAGAGGCTCGGGAAAGGTGAACACTGCGTTTGTGTTGCAAAAGGGACGGTCTGGGGATACAGGAGTGGCGGGTCTGTTCGTGCAACATCCAACCAGCGCAATAAACCCCAGAAAGTCCTTGGTTAGTGACAGATGGAGCGGCTGCCGTGATTCTGGTGTCCTCGGCAGCGGCTCCCGAGGTTCCCCCGTTGCTGCTGCGGGTTTTACATTATGGTTTCATGTACCGGAATATCAGACAATTATATTTTTTTACAACGTTTTCTCGTTCCTAAGTGAACACAGCGTGTTTTCTGATCTGCATTTCCCCGCTTTGATCATCTGTTCTGCAGATCAGTTTTCATGTTTAGAGGTACAGCAGGATATGTAATGAATGCAAATGTAATGCGTTCCGAGATAAACGTCTAGACTTCAGAGCCTAATCCTCACAAATCTTACACCCCGATACAATGTTTTCATATTTAATACATTCTGAGGGATTTTGCTTTTATAAATAATGAACTAATCTCATCTTCAAGGCATCGCTTTGCAGTTTAGGCGTGAAAAAAAAAGCAATACTCTGTGCTCAAAAAATCTATTTTAACCAATATTAACAGATACCTCCCCTCAGATAAAGACCTTTTCGGGTTTGGCAGGTGATTCCTTTTTGAATAGAAGTGTTCTGGAAAATTGTATTGCAGGGGACAGGGCAAGGACGGGGACAAGGGGACCCAGGTGGGAGAATCCATAATCTGTGCAGACAGGAATCCCATCTCGTCACCCTGAGTATCACAAAATAATGTAGTGGATAATAATTAGCATCTCTAAATGTAACGCTGGAATCACGATGCAGGTTGCAAAAGAAATGAGGCAGAAAGTAGCCTTGATTGCTGCGGACCATATGGCTCCGCACGCAACAGCTTCACGTAGCACAACAGGGCGAAGGTGCAGGAAACAGGATGGGTGTTGTGGGAAAGCCACAGCTCCCTTGGCTCCCATGTGGGAAACCACAGACCATAACCGAAATAATTGCAGAACGTGGGCACGGGAGCTCTGCCCTGCACCTGCCTCCTGTTCCTCGTGGGGCCCCTTGGTTTCCACCAGTTGGTGTGCAATGGATTTACTGATATCTACTAAAACCTCCCAGAGAAAGAGAATGTTCTGGAAGGTGCGTAAAGGTGCTTCCCTGAGACCAACCCTGGTTCTGCCTTTCTCAAAGCAAACCGAAGAGGAGCGCTGGGAAGTGGAGCGCTGGTGTTTTCCCACGGCAGAAGGAAACAGAACCGGACCGCGCTGTCTTACAAAACTCCATCGTTTCTCTGATTGCGCACTCCCGGTGCGGGTGTGATCACCGTCCGTCCCGGTGTCACCGCCGGCTGTCCGGCAGTGCCGAGTTCCAGCTCTTGTTGAGAAGTCTCAGCTCCATCAGTTCCCACTGATCCCTCCGTTCCCCAGCTGCCCACCTGCTGCTTCCCATCAGCACAAACATTTGAATACCTGAAGGGTTAAAAATGAGCTAATTTAATTACTTTTTGTTCAACAAGGAAAGCACAACACTAATATTGTTTAGAAGACGTCTTTGCATAACTAATATTTTCAATTTATTAGTATCTTCTAATTAGTTTTGCCGGGAAGCTTTAATCCCAGGGCTTGAGGTTTTGTTCCTAGTAAAAACAGGTAGGAGAGATAATTTGCTGTGAATGCCATGTAAGCGTAATTCTGTTTCTCTGAATGCCAGCAGAGGTTTTTACATCTCCTCCCAGCTTAATGGCATTTCAGTGATTCGAAATAAATGGAAATCATCGAGCCTGCATTGCAATAAGCATGGAAACCCCCTGAAATGGGGATGTGGGTGCGATCCAGAGCGCAGGGGATGCTGCGCGGCTGACAGCCGGTGGCACACGCAGCAGCAACAAGAGAAAAAAATGCACCTTTTAGAGCAAGGATGTCTCATTTAGTAGTTGTCATCTCAGTGGCAGGAACACAAGCCTCCCTTTAATACGGCAAGCCCTAAAATCTATCTAAAAGGCTGGAGAGGAGTGTCGGCTGTGTGCATGTTTGTGGAGCAAAGTGCTGCCCGCAGAATTGTGCACGTCCCTCCCTGCGCAGGGACCCGGCTAATGGCATCCCCGGAGAGGAGCGGCCCCGCCGTGCCTGCTCCCCGGGCAGACAGACACGCGGCTCCTGCTCCTGTCAGCTCCGCGAGCGCAGCTCCGTCCGCCGAGAGGATTTAAAATAATTGACCGTGGCAAGAGGATGTTTTTAAATCGGGAGCAGAAGCAAATCTGGAGGGTTTCCAGGGCAGGGAGAAAAACTGGCTTCTCACAAGCATGGAGCTGAGTCTCTCACAAGGTTTTTTCCCTCTGCCTCACGAGGCCACCAGCCCCACCGCCCCGTCCTTGGCCGTGCGGGGACATGGGAACACGGTTTGTGTTTTCCTGCCCTGGGAACCTGGTGGCTCCTTCCAGCGGGAGCAAAGCAGACGGTCCTGCCCATTCTACCACTGCACCAGAAGAAGGCGTCTCATCTTGACCTTGCTTGCGGTCGGTGCAGCAGGAGGAACCCGAACACACACATGTGCCTCTTGCAGGGCTCCGAGCATCCCCTGCCAGCACCCGCCACCCCCCGAGCGCGACCTCCCCAGCATCCACCCGCCGTTCGCCTTCCTGGGCTTCAATCTGCTCTTCAACAGCATTCAGCAAATCGAGTTCAAAGGGACCGAGGCTCCTATTTAAGCGCTTTCCTGGGTGGAAATGTGCTAACTCACACGTTACTCCTGTGAGTAGCCCCCCGCGCTCTGCCAGGCTGCTCCCAGGAGTCGCTGTTTGCACAGTTAAGCCATAATTACTTTCTCCTTTCGACAGTCAGTCAGCCTCCAAGCGCTTCTTTGCGAGGGGAATTGCTATTCCCTTGTCAGGAGATGGGATGTCGGTGTAATTGAGAGAGAAGGAGCAGCCTGTGTTTCTGACCGCGGCTCCTTCCTCCCTCCCACTCGCTATTGTATGGGCAGGAGAAGCCCTCAAGA
Source organism: Streptopelia decaocto (assembly GCF_964273445.1). Lineage (NCBI taxonomy): Eukaryota > Metazoa > Chordata > Aves > Columbiformes > Columbidae > Streptopelia > Streptopelia decaocto. The sequence goes on along the minus strand of NC_138678.1, from coordinate 3,480,051 downwards.
TATGCTGGACAGACTCTTGGAAATAACCTTTTTCATCTCAACGTTCCTGCTGAATTTTAGATTAAAAAGGAAGCTTTTCTTTCAATAATGTATTTCCCCCTTGGCTCCCTGGCTATCAAGTAACTTTCCCTGAACAGAAAGCTCAAAAGATGAAGCTTCCCCAAATTCAGATTCATGAACTGAATCTCTTACCTCCCAGAAGCCTGGCTGGAGAGAGCAAAGGCAATCAGGGCATGAATTTCATATTAAGAAGAATAAATAAAGCAGAACCTCTCTTATTTTATTCTTTCTGCCCGTGCAGGTGAGGTGGGGTTATTAACCATCATTTTAAACGAGCGCGACTGGAAGGAGAGGGTCAGGCAGCCCCGTCTCCGCTCGCACCCGCGCCGGTGCCGCCGCCAGCAACCAGGGCAGCTCAGCCCCCGCGGCGGGGGAGCTGGGAATGCGGCACCGCACTGTGGGTCCCAAGGAGAGAAAATCACTCCTGTAATCCTTCCCTTTGGCAGCGCCCGCTCCGGTCTGTAAATCTTGGAAGAGCGTTGGCGTGAGCACCGAGCGTTTGATCCAGGCGTCTGTCCTGCGGACACAGACCCGGCGCAGGGGATGGAGTTGTCCTCAGAACCCGCAGCGCATCTGCAGGGAATACAGAACCCCACAGAAGTCTTCCAAAAGCTGCTCTTTGCGGTCAGGACTTTAGAACAGAAATTGCAGGTTTTCCTGGGGAGTTTTGGGCAGTGACTCCCCCTCACATGAGCTGAGCTGGGATCCCAGCAAAGGTCGGAATGAAACGGTCTTTCGAGTCACCTTGGCCACTGCACAAACGCTGCCCAAAGCCCACCCTAACCCGCTTCTGAGATGCTGTTTGTGGTATTTCTCAGGCTGAATATCACACAAGCACATTCAAAACACCCTGTGCAACGGCTGGTTCACTGCAGCTGCCTCTGCAAGTCCGTAGCCAAATAACCTGTGGAGGTTCGTGTGTGTGCACATGGGCCTCTGGGCTCACATCTCCTGTGGTGCAACTGCACCATGTGGAGTGTGTAATAACACGGGAAATAAACAGCCACAGAATAAATGAATTGCTCAAAGCTGCCTCTCCGTGAATGATTTTAACACACTAAACATAGTCCTGTTGTGTTTCTCAGCCCCCTCACGACTAAGTGTATTCAGCGCGGGCTGAACTAAATAAGAATTGAAGCCTTTAATGAGCAAAGTGCTGCACTCGTCGTGACAGGGACCTTTCCTGCATAAACAGATTTATCCCAGCTAAAGTGTGCGGCTTCCTAGCAGGTATTTTGTTCTCTTAGGGCATCGCACCGGGAAATCCCATCCGGGCTGAAGCCGCAGCGACGGGGCTGATGGTGTCAGCGCTCGGCTGAGCCCATTCCTGCTGGAATCCCCCAAGACCTGTTGTTTGTCTGTCATTATAGCTGTATAATGATTACCTGTGAACCACAAGTCACGCTAGAGCCTTTTATTTCCCGTTACCAGCACACGTGTAGCGGTGGCGGGAGGGGCAGCGCTCGCTCTCTTTGGCCTCGGAACCGATGCAAAGCTCCTCGGGTGGTGATCCAACCCGCAATAAGGAGCCCCGGCAGCAAGTGCGCCCGGGGAGAATATTGATGGCTTGATCTCATTTCAAGGGCTGTATTCCCGCACTGGACGCAGATAACAAAAAGCCTCTGATCGATAGATGCTACGGGGGGTTGTTTTCAGGGCACTAATAGAGCATTCGTTACACGTCTTCAGCCTGTGTTAACATGCAAGCGTGCTGATTGCTGTGTTTTTATAAGCAGGGAAAAGGAAAACAAGGAGGAAAGGCTTGAATTCCTTTAGATTTTCATAGTGCCCCCCCTAAATCCCTGGACTTCATGTGCTGAGGTCAGACAACACAGACAATAATCGTGTTTCATTCTTGGCACAGCGTATTTTTGACATAATGGCAGCAGCCGACAATTTGCAACTCCATAAACTGAATGCATGATTCTAATTTATGTATAGAGCTAATGGATCGTTGCTCCTGTAATAAACTGCTCAGAGTGGGGAGGATTTATCAGCAAGCGGGTTGCCCTTTACACATTTTTATTTAATCTTGCTTTTTTTTTTTCGTGAGGTGCCAAGTCAACAAATGATTAAATATGAGCAAATATTTCTCCACTGGAGTTTTATCAAGTTACCTAATCCAGTTAAGAGATGGAATGTAATTGCTTCTGGAAGCAAAGCTTGTTTTCCACCAGGGTTCTCAATTAAAACAAATAAATAAATAAAGGTATTTCCCTTCTGAGTGAAACAGGAGGATACAGAGTCTATTGTGTCTGGGAAATAAACGGGAAGCTTGGTGAGATAGTGGAGGCTTTGGATGTGATCTCGCACACCTCGGTCTTGCAGCTGGTGTCCTATGCAGGTGGTTTTGTCCCTTACCCGCTGCAGGAAGCTGCTCAGCAACGAGACCTGGACCGCGCGGCAGGACCAGCTCCGGCACAGCCGTCACCGGACGCGTCCCCGCGTGGCACCGCGCTGCCAGAACTGCGGGAAAACACGGCCCAGGCGGCCCATTGCCTGCCCAGCTGCGCTTCGCGGTAGTTTTCCCCAACAGAAGGGCAGCAATTACAAGAAAACATTGCGGAAAGCATGAGGAGAGGGTCAAGGGACTTGCACAGGAGGGACACAAAGCATTAGGACGCGTGTTGGCAGCATCAGGCGGTTCATTAAACGGCTCCCGGGAGCCTGCGACGCGCTCTGTGCACGGCGGCGAGGGCAGGAGGCTAAAGCACTTCACTTGGCAGACTTGTGTGATTTAGGGCTTCGGGTTCATCCGGTTGAACCACAAACCGTGTTTGAGTTACCATCAGTCACTATAAATGTCGGAGATGCGAGGGCTTGTAACAACCCATCCGCGAGAGCTCTCCAGCCCTATCTTGCCTCCCTCTCACCCCCAAACCTCACCCAGCGCTGCCTCTGGGCAGGACTTTGGGTGGGAAAACCTCCTGAGGCGGTGACAACGGTGACGGTGACCTCGGGGTGGGGGAGATGGAGGGTCCCAGGAGCCCGGGAGAGCAGCTCTGCGCCCGGAGCTCCGAGATACAGCCACAGCCAGGGGAGAGTTTTTGCTCAGGATTACCTGCATCATGTATTCTGTTGTATTTCAGGTATTAATTATCTCAATAAGCCCAGCGGAGGAGCCTCTGGCTCGTCAATGCTGCCATCTACGGCGGGCTCCGCAGCAATACAAACTGCTGCTGGGTCTCGGAGCCACCAGCAGCGCCCACGCAGCGACGGGGCTGAGATTCCCCATCGTTCCCAGAGGACCCCGGGGAGCACGGGGTGACCCGGGGCTGTGCCGCTGCTCCTCCCCTTGCCAGCTCCCGAAATAAGAGCTCAGCCCCTGCGGAGAGGGGAAATGGTGCAACAGGAAAACTCCCCCCGAGAAAGGAGCGCGAGCAGATTGAAAGGAAAGCAAGAGGTGGAGGAGCAGGTGGGATGGGAGAGGCTGCGCTGGGCCAAGCCACGGTGGACATGGGACCAGCAGTGAGAGCTGCTTATCAGCATCCAGATCTAAACGAACTGGCTGTGAATATTCAAGATATGCTAATCCAGCCACCCTTGCGCCAGCCCTGACCTGCGGCTGCTTCCCCTTTGAAGTCAAACTCTGTGTTTACAGCTACGTTTCTAATGGTAACTTTAGCTACCAGACATTGTGTGTTCCTCTCAGATTTCCAGCACATGCAGAGCAGCCCATAAATATTGTAGTGCCTTTCTTTTTTTTTTTTATAATTTTAATTCGAGGCTGTCTTGCAAACTGAGCTCTCTAATCCTTGGAACATCTGCTTGGAGCAGGCAGCAATCTCTTAAATGCCACTGTGCACTTAAGAAGTTCTCCTCTTCTCTGTAGGAGCCCCTGGAAGAATTTAACTGATATAAGGCACCTCCCACAGCTCAGGCTAATGATCACAATACAAATGACATTTGCATGCTATGATATTCCTTTTGTGCAGGAGGCGATCTGCACGCCAACATCTATTCATCCCCCACAGCTTGTTTTCCCTCCATCTGAGAGGATTTCCCAGCGCAGGTTCCAGCAGCAGATGGTCACTCAGCCCCAAATCTCCCACCCCCTGGATCCCTCTCCGGTGTTGGGGATCAACACCCGGCCCCTTCGTGCCAGGGGAAGGTTTGGGGGTTCAGGGACGCTGTGAAGGGGCCATCGCGGCGTCGCGGTGACAGGGAGCGGCTGCTCTCACGTGCCTGTTTCGGCACCGTCCCGCCGTGGTGGCGCCCAAACTGATGGCTGAACCCTCAGCCCCAAAATCTGGGGGGATGGGAGTCCCTGCTGCCGTCCTCTGTGGTTTTGGCAAATCTCTTCGGTTTGTGGTTTTCTTCCTAATATCTTTGCACTCTTAATTTACTGTGTTTTAACTGATTGGACTCTACCATGGTGTAACAGCTTATTGGAAAGGAAGGTGGGTCCGGATACAAAATGAACAAAACAGCCCTAATATTTACTCATTTGCCTGCAGCTTTTCAGAGCTCCACCGCTCCACTCCCCAGTGACAGAAACCAATAATGTTTAAGCTATTGAAGCCCAAGTGGCTCAAAATCAATGGTGTGATATTGGAATTCCAGAAGATTTCGTTAAATATTTTGTTTCTTATTGTTTGTGCGCTGAAAATCCAGACAGTCCTGCCAGAGCCAACACGAGCTAATGAATTAAAAGCTCCCAGCTGACAGCAGTGCGATAATGGCATTAACGCTGTAAAATGCATCATTAGGTCAGTGTCTGTCAGCGGTACAAGGCGCTGGGGAGCCCGGCGTGTCCGCCCCAAGCCCGGCTGTGCTGGGGGTGGCACTGTCACCTGTGTCGGGGATTCGCGGGAGACGTGGGCCCGGGGTGGTGGGAGCGCGATGGATCCGCGGCCACACCAGCGTCCCCATCTCCTTCTGCCTTCCCATGCAAACCCACAGCTGATTTCATGGAAAGGACATGAAGACTAAGTGAAGTAACAGCCCTTTAATTTTGCAAATCTCTCTGACCTCAGAACTGTAGCAAGAACAAAAAAGAAAATACAACAGAAGTAGCTTAGAAATAGCAAGGGGTTAATTTGCTTTGAGTCAGGACAGACCTCAGAAGAGAAATACCCGAAATACCCTGCCTGCCATTGCTGGGTACTTGCAAAGCAGCCAACAAGACAGATTTTAATGGGACTTACAACTGGGAAGACAAAAAGAGGGGAAAAATGGAGAAACTGAATTAAAAATGCCAGCAGAGCTGAGACGCCAGACAAGATGAATAGGGATCATCATTTCTGCTCCCAGGGAGGGTGCTGCCGCCGCGCTGTTCACCTGGCGGAGGCAGAGCAGGATGGATGCCGGTTGTGGGCACGTTAATGCCATTTATTCCCTGTCCCATTTGTCTCCCGCTGCCCGGCTCCCGGCTCTGAGCCGGCACCTCCCCGTGCCGCAGGCAGCACCTCGGGTTTTGCTCTTTGCTCCTCATTGTCTGTGCTGCTGGATCCGGGAGGGGCACAGCAAGGTCTGGATCCCCCTGCTCCCCCAGGTGTGGGGTGGAGCTGGGGGAGCCTTGTCCCGGGTGTCCACGGGTGGGACAGGAGGGGAGGTGACAGCAGAGCAGCACCGGGGCTGTGTGACCATCCAGCCCCGGGCTGGGGTTCAGCCACAAACCCACAGCTCTTCCCTCCGGTGCCGGTGCTTGGGGCCGTCCCCACTGTCAGAGCTCGCCCGAGGGGGCTCATTTCTGTCCCCATGTCCTTCTGCAGAGTGTCCTCCAAGTGACATTTCAGGAGAACTGGAAGCTGTGAAATTTAAGCATCGGGAGTTCAATCTATTAGCATCCTGACAAGCTTTTCAGAGATTTACAATGGGTTTTACCACCTGCTGGAGGTGCGGCAACAAATTTCCATCTCTGACTCATTCTTGGACCAAGATTTACAGCCGCCATCAGCCCCGTGCTGTCAGTCAGTCCCTCCCGACCCGCCGGGGTCACTTTTTAGCAGCAGAAATGCTGAGGCTGTGACCAAAGCAGCTGCTCACATCCCAGAGGAGCCACTGTCCCCAGGGATTCACCAGAGCGGAGGATCAACCCCCTGCGACCCGGGAGACCCTCAGAAAATCAGGGGGTTGTGCCCTCGCCCAGCCAACCCTTGGGTAGCAAATGAAACCTCCTGCCACTCAGGTCCAGAATCCCCACCAGCTTCCCGCGGGCTACCATTTATCATTATTTTCCCCAGTATTACAAGCCCAGCATAAAGCCCTTGTCTTCAGAAGCTCCTCTGTGCCTAATGGCTCTCCTCGTTAGCACATTTCCCTCCTGCTCACTGTAAATCCCGTCTCTGAATTTCACTCCCTTCCTCCTTCAGATGAATCTCCTCCCCTCCTTTGTGCCCACTCCTTCCCGGGATCTGCCAGGAGATGTTGTGTCCTCTCTTTACATACTGCTCTCTTTTTTGGATGCTAAAGTGGAACATGCTTATCGAAAAATAAACCTTTTCATAACTTAACGAGAACAGCAATCGAACATGAGTAGGAGTTTCTAAAAGGAAAGAAATAAAAGAAGAATTTCTTCCTTCTATTTTACACTGTGGCATTTAATATATGGCAGTGGTTATTGCCTCCGGAGTATAGCGCCGTAGTAAACAACCCTTCCATGTACACAGTGTACAGGGAGCTGGAGTGCCTTGTAAACTCAGGGGCCAGCAAAATTACCTCTAAACAAACATAAAATCACAGCCCCTGGCAACAGCAAGAGAGAGGCCAAACATGGACACCAAGGGTCTTCCCTGCGTGCACCAGATGGAGCTGCCCCAGGTAAAGGGGACAGAGTGATTGGGACATGGGAGTGAAACGCTGGAAAACGCTCTGAAAACATGGGCTGGGATCCCCCCGCTCCCCGGCACCCGAGTGGCCGCGGTCACCGCGTTCCTGCCTGTCCCCAACCGGGATGGGAACACGGGGCTGGGAGGTGTCCGGAGCAGAAAGCCCCGGTCAGAGAGCACATCTGCTCCGTTCGCATCCTTCTGGAAAGGTCCTGCCGACATAGTAACGATGCTGAAATCAGCGGGCCTGAAAAGAAATACAAAAGCCTGTAGTAATCTCTCTTAAAACTGCAGATCTCGAGAGCGGATGACGTCCCTTCTGTAAGGGGTTTTATTTTTATCATTCGATTGCATTCGCAGAATTGTCATTCTCGCTCCACAAGATTGTAAGAAAAGGTGTTTTGTTCCTACTCAGCCTCCAGCTCCACAGCTCAGCTCCACGCCAAGGTTTGGGTTTCCAGGGGTACCCCAGTGGGGTCATGTTTGCTCGATCTTCGTGTCACCCTCCCGTGAGATTTTGGGCTCCTTTCTCTCTGTTCTCAACCACTTTGGTGTTACTGCAGCAGCGATAGGTGAAAAACGCTGGAGGATGCGTGATTTGTTGGTTGACGTTGTCCTTACAATGCACATGGGGAAATTAACTTAAAGCCTGGGTTCTGGAGAGAGCTAATTAGTTAATCCATGTAAAGTGCTTTAAGACTCTTGGCTGAGGGGAAAGAATAAGCTAATGGGGAGCTCAGACAGGGCTCTCTCGATGCAAAGTGAATTTCAGACAAGAAATCCTTACTGTACGGAATGGAATTAAGTTCAAGGGCTTGTCTAAGAGAAAAACCTCAGAATTGATCCCATCCCAGTGAATAAAGACAGTCCATCGGTTCAAGGGCATCTCACACGGATGCCCATGCCCACTAATTATTCTGCTTGAAACCAGCCTTCCTGGCAGATTCCCAGAGTCGATGCATCAAGGACCTCCGTGTCAACATTAGCTTTATAGCAGACGGATAATTGGTGGTAAGTACCCAGAGCTGGACTGTGCTGGACAACATAATGGCAAAAATGAAATTCTTCCAACAAAATAGCTCTTTGCAAGCACGCTCAAGCAAAAACAGGCTCGACAGAGAACTCCACTGCAAGGCAGAACAATTACAGAGTAATTAGAGGGGTGAACTTTACCAGCTCACCTGCACAACACCTATTTTCTCATCTACAATCATTCCTGTCAGAGCTTCAAACATTTCCTTTGTTCCCAGCAACAGTCCCTGGCTGAGCTGCCACCAGTGAGAACGTCACCGCTGTCCCGCAGCAGCGACCCGGGAGCGCTGGCGCAAAGCCTTCGCCAAATACTCCTGCAGCCCCATTTCTGGCCGAGTCCTGCGCGCTTTGGGACGGTCGTTGCTGGCCCAGGAGAAGGGGTTTGCACCTCTGTGAGCTTGTACCCCCATCCAGCTCTGCAGCACCAGGATGCTGGTGGAGAGAGCACCCAAACCGGGGCTGTGTCCCCCCGAGGAGCGGGGCTGGATGTCACCCCAGCCCCGCAGGTGACACCGCGGCTGGATCAGCGTGTTAGTGCATGTCACCGGGAACGTGCTTATTCCTTCCCCTCCATCGCCCTGCGCTGCCCAGGGGCTCTGTGCACCCCAGATAAACTTCCTGCATATTTATTTTAGCACCTTCCCTTCTCTTGGCTCTTGCATGAGTGGACTTTGGATGGCGGTAAGCGAGATGCCATTGCTGCGGCACCCAGGGGTGCCAGGACACGGAACACAGCCAGTCCTGCCGCATGGGGTGCCATGCCGTGTCAAGCCATTCCAAGCCATGTCAAACCGTGCCAAGTAATGCCAAGACATTTCAAGCCATGTCAAGCCATGCCAAGCCATGTCAAGCCATGCCAAGACATTTCAAGCCATGTTAAGCCATTCCAAGCCATTCCAAGCCGTACCAAGCCATTCCAAGCCATGCCAAGCTATGTCAAGCCATGCCAAGCCATGCCAAGCCATGCCAAGCCATACCAAGCCGTACCAAGCCGTGCCGTGCCGTGCCGAGCGTGACACGCCAGCTGGCGCTCGCCCTGAGTGGCAGGCGCGGGGAGCAGCGGTGACAGCGATGCAGACGGCTTGAATTACTCCGGCTGCTCTGTCTAGCGAACGGCACAAATTGGATTACGTCGTGAAGTTTTCTATGAGGGCAGCTTTGCCGTTTGAGTGGCATTTCCATATTCTGTCGAGCAAGCCGCATGTCCATAAAATCTGATAAGTTTTCTCGGTCATCACTTTGTGTATTTTTATGAGTCTATTAAAATGTGATTTACATTTTTTCAATTTCCCCCTCCTTTCCCCCTCAAAATGCCCAAGGGACGGCTGAATTAGATTGGAGGGAGCCCAGGACCATATGGCCAATTGGATTAGGCTCTCCTAAGTGTTCAGCTGAAAGTAATAGGGGTTTTAAACCCGTATCCCAAACTCTGGATGCTTGTCTTGTCTGAATTGCCAAACAGCTCCATTTTTTAACCTCTTGCAGGGTGCTGAAGCCGGGGTCATGGTGACAAGGACGCCCAAGGTGTGTCCTGTCCCCGTACCGAGGGATGCTCCCATCGCAGCTCCGGGGGACTCCGCCACCTCCACCCCCTTCCTTCAACTCTGAAATTAATTACCAGTTAATCTTTGTTCGGACTGAGTATTTTTAGTCAGAAATAATGCTTTGCTATTGAGATGGCAGAAGCATAAGTTATGCTTCTCGTATTTCTGCTTGCTCAGGGCAAACGCAGCGTTCCCGGGACGGGAGCACAAAGGAGCCGCGAGTGCTGCTGGATGGAAATTAGCTTTCAAATTCAAGAAAATATTTGTAGAAATTCCTTTCTCTGCTATTTGCTCAATTCTGCTAACAACGGGTTGCCAGCCAGGTTCAAGGACAGATGAGCAAGTGGGCCCCTGAGCAGCCTCTGTAATTCTCGTTACTCTGAAGAGATGGAGATTAATAGAAAAAGCGGCAGCAGGAGGATTTGTCAAGAAAAATCATCATTTTCAGCTCAAGGAGGCGCGCTGTCCTGAGAGCGAGCAGCGGCACGAGCAAAAGGACTCCCGAGCCTGCCCCTCGTTACGGGATGATGCAAATTAAGGCAATTGCAGCTGAACACAAAACTAACATTTGGCTTGGCAAGCGGTGGCCTGGGACTGTGGCACAGCACCGGGACACGGCAATGGGACATGGCACCAGGACATGGCACCAGGACATGGCATCAGGATATGACACCAGGGCACAGCACCAGGATGCGGTACTGGGACACAGCACCAGGACACGGCACCGGAACATGGCAACGGGACATGGCAATGGGACATGACACCGGGACACGACACCAGGACATGGTACCAGGACATGACACCAGGACGCAGCACCAGGATGCGGTACCAGGACACAGCACCAGGACACGGCAATGGGACATGGCAATGGGACACGACACTGGGACACAACACCAGGACATGGTACCAGGTCATGGTACCAGGACATGACACCAGGACACAGCACCAGGAGGGGCTGGAGCTGCGTGAGCCACGATCCCATTCTCTTCATGGGAAAGGGACCAGTTTACACTGATTAACAAGCAAAAATAAACCGAGTTCACTTCCCACCTCCATTTGCGTAACACGCGGCTGCAGTTTGTTTGTTTTCATTCTCCAGCAGCCTTTGTATCCCCTGACAGTTTCCTGCTTGTAAACAGTCGAGTATCATATTCCCTCTGTGGAAAACAGGGTCGACACAAACCTGAAAACCACCTTTTTCTAATTTTTTTGCCTTTTTTGCAGCTGTGCTGCAATTTCAATTAACATATGCCTTGTTGTGCCCCCGGGGAATGGTGGTGAGAAGATGAGGAATAGGGAAAGTGTGGCAGGTAATGAAAGACACGTACTCGCTTCTGCTTCAGCAGATAGTGCAAGTGCCCATTAAATGCTAAAATTAATTGTTTGAATTGTTCTGAACAGCATTTACAAAAATCGCCTTGTCAGTGCAGCTGGGCATTGGGTTTCAAAAGCTTTCCCTGCGTTATCTGCATCTTAACGTTTTACCAGCAAAGCTTCTTCGCGACAAACTAATTTGTTCTACACGCATTTATTTTCTCCATGCGCAACACTTGCAAAAATACGTGGCAAAAATGCAGATAATTCTTTTTCCTCTTGTTTTCACGCTGTTCCAGGGACAAATCGCTTCAGTGCTCCAAGACACCCCCATGGAGGAGCATCCCGATGAGAACAATCAGCTGTTGGAACGACCTCCCCAGCGAAGTGGTGGATTCCTCAATGTTGGGCGCTTAAGATTAAGCTGGACAGGGTGCTGGGCAGCTTGGCTAGACCGGGCTTTTCCCGGGAAGGGTTGGACCGGGTGATGCGTGTGGCCCCTTCCAACCTGGGATTTGATGATCCTGTGCCCGAAGCCCCAGGACCAGGGGACAAACGCTGGAGTCCCCGCGGCGGGACGTGCTGGGGAGGGACAGATGGAGGTCGAGCACCGTGCGCTGGAACACGTGGCTTTTCCTCCTTCCCCTTGGCCCAAAGGGGCTGATTTGAGGAGTAAAGCTCAGAACCAAAAGCAGCTTTGAAGGGGCGATTGTTCCATTCAGCAAAAGCTCCAGAAGGGGCCGCGCAGCTCTGGGCTGCTCCATGTGCCCGACCCCGGAGCTATTTACCTGCTGGGCGAGACATGAAATCACTTATGTGACTATGAATATTGTATGGCTGCTTAGGAATTAAAATGAGAGTTGAGCCGCGTAGCATATATGCGCACTCCTAATTTATATTTGAACAGCAGAGGAACTATTTTCTGTCTCGAAATCCAAGCTTAATTTTTATCTTTATTATCTTTAGAGCTTAGTGAATAATTAATTCTCGTTCTTGCAAGTTTTTGTTGGGTTTGAAGGAAAATTAATTCAGGTCATTAGCTTGTTTCTGGTGACGAGGAGTGATGGGCACCGCAGCTCATCCCTCACAGAACAGCCACCAACTCCCGATTCCAAACTTTCTGGATATGCATTTTATTATTTTAGTGGGAGGAAGAACCTGTTATCTTGGCAGCATCCCTTTATATATATATTAAAAAAAAATTAATAGACTCAAATGAAATCTGCTGCTTCAATTTGCTGTCAGCGTGGCCAGCCAGACGCGTTGCTGAGGGCTGGTTTGTGAATGAACCGAACAGCGTCACTTTCTGTGCTACCTTGGTATCAATTTTCTTCCAGTAACGTGGTTGTTTCCAGGTGTGTTCCAGGGTTTGTTGTCTCCAAGCTGGATACATTCACCTGCTGTTCTGAGCACCCTGACTCTGCCCTGGCCTGTGCTCCATGGGTGATGCTCAGTGTCCCTCCCGCTGCGGGTGTTTCGAGGGGTGTCCACGGCTGACGGGGAAGCGCTCGGAGACTCGTCAGCCGCAGAGGCGGTTGCTGGCGGGTTTGCCCTCGCACCGCAGGAGCTGGGACCTGTTGCTGTTTTGCGTCGCGGGGTGACGGCGGCCCCGCCTGTGATTGGCATCTCAATCAATGGGATGTTCTGCTGACTGCTCGCCCTCCTCCCGCAGTGCCGCGTTTCACTCCAGCCTGGACATATTTATGAAGCAAAGCCTGTGTTTTGGTAAGATTATTGTTTCTAGCCGGCTGATGTATTTACTCCTGTGAAGCAGGGGCCAAAATTGCACTGCCAGCACTGCCACCTCTCGTGGGTTTACTGCAAGTGTTGCTGTTTTCTGTGTCGTATTTCATGTTTCAGAGCTCGGGTAGGAGAACCCTGGATTCTCCTGCATTTGGGGTGAGCCAGTTTGTGGATCAAGGCTCCGTCAGTGGGGCAAAACAGCTCAGAGGGAAATTTTCAACAGCAATACACTGTGTGCTTAACTTCCCTGCCTTAAATAATTTCTTAAAAGAGCTGTTTAAAGGATGGAGTAAAGCTGATATATTTCAGCATAGATTTTCTGCCAGCATGCTGTACTTTCTACATCATGGCTGGGGTGTTGGGGTATCAGGGATTGGGGACCGCAGGGAGGGAACACGGGGCCACCGGCCACCCTGGGGCTGTGGCCGCACTGAGCAGCTTCGCAGCAGATCTGCACTGCTGGGCTGGGGTTGGCAGCAATAAATACACAGATAGAACCAAAGAAAGAGAGAGGTGTAAGCAAACAAATCAGACAATGTCAGCAAGCAGACTAAACAATGTAAACAAACCATTAAATGAAGGAATGAACTGCGAATTTCAGGTTCCAGAGTGTCTCTGCCCCGCTGGCTGTGGGGAAGGGGCTGCCCAAGCCAAGTGTCCCTCACAGGCTCCCGGTCCCCAAGGCGAGGGACAACGAATTCGGGAGCGGTCATGGATTTTGGCAGTTCGGCTGCTGACCTGAAAAATCGGGTGTTTGGGGGTGGTTTGAAATCCGTTTTTTGAGCAGTATTGGTTTCAGATCAGCCTGTGCTTATTCCTCTGCCTTCAGCGGTGCCACAAGCCGGAGCTGGCCCGGAGGCCATGGAAACGTTCGTGCTCCCCTCGCTTTGCTGCCGGCTCCCCCGGGACTCCCCGAGTCTGAGTGGAGGGGACGGTTGTCAAGCTTTAACTTCTCACTGTGGTTGATAAATGTCATTTGCTTTTCACCTTCACCTGGCCCTTTACAATTCCACCCCTTCCACCTCCTAACGCCTTCCCCAGCTCCTCTGGCAAAGGCGTTTTACAAGATGGATACGTCCTGTCTCCTGCTGTAAAAACTGGCATGGCAGTGACAATGGCAGAGGGTGGCACGCGGTGCCGGTGGCACAGGGAACCCCTCACCCAGGTACCGTGGCTCCCCCGCCACTGCCGCACTGTCACAGCACCGGCTGGGGAACCCAACGCGTTAAGCCGAACCCAACGCGTTAAGCCGAACCCAACGTGTTAAGCCGTGCTTAAGCACCGCGGTAATGAGAGGGTCAGCCTAGCTCTTTGGCCTGAGAAATGCCCCAGGGAAGCAGGAGCTGCAGCCTGGCCGGGCGGCTGCTGCTCGCCAGGCACGTAGGGAATTGATTTGGGGTTGTGTTTCTGTGCAGAAGGCGATATAACAATCAGATATATTTCACTTGTGGGTCTGAGTACAGAGCTCTATTATTCATACTCTGGCTTTAAGTTATAGCCAGTGTTTGTGTCAAATATACCAATTCCAGCAGCTTTAATGGAGTTGGCCTCTGCGCCCCTCTCCAAGTGGCAGCTGATATTTTCTGCCCACATCAGTTGTATCTATGAGGGAATAAAGCCGAGTGCTCCCTGTGGCTGTTGTTCCAAGTGCGTTACAGGGCGGGGGGGTTTCCTGCGTGTGCTGCCGGCGACGTGACGCCACGTGTGCCACATGTGCCACATGTGCGTGTGCGCACACCCGTGCTGGTTCAGCCTGTGTGCACACACATGCACACCCGTGCTGGGTTTGCCTGCGTGCAAGTGTGGCAGAGCATGGCAAGAAAAGGGACTTTACTGGGGAGCCTGGACGGGAGCACCCACAGCAGCGACCACTCCCTCAGCAACTGATTTCACATGTGCACGGTGCTGCAGCTGCTGCCACTGAATGGGTGATGGAAATACCTTTAAATTGTGCCACGGCGGGGCACAAGGCTCCCCCTGAGCTGCTCGTTGTTGTCTTGTTCTCCTTCTGCCCTGGCCGTGGGATGCTGCAGCAGCAGGAAAGGGTTTGGGGTGCAGAGGGACTCATTCTGCAGGGATAACTCACCCCAGGGCTGCCCCGAGGCTGCAGGGGGGGTCAGGTACCTTCTGCGCCCCAACTGCAGCGGGGACAGGGACCCTGGGGACATTCGGTCTGTCTCCTGTGGCTGCTCAGGGCTCAGCCTGTGGTCCATAATTGAATCAGATGTTTTAAAAGAAGCTTTGATCCCTCAGAAGAGGCAATTCTCCTGGCTGCCCCCATCAACAACTGGCAATCTGCCCACCTCCTAATTTTGGTAACTAATTACCTCTTGTTATCTTGCATCAGGCCAGTAGCCAGCATGTCACTAAATGATTAATACAATGCACACAGCAACACAAAACTGCATCCTTCATTCACCACCAGAATTAGCCTATTTGCCCTCTTGTTATTGAGCTTAATAAAGGCAAGAAATCAGTGTCTGCTGTTGAGCGAGCCCCTGGGAAGGGAAGGGAGCACAAGGGCTGGGGCGGGATGTTTGGGGGGCAGGAGAATTGTCTTTGAGGAATATATAATAAAGATTTAATACACAGGAGCCTCTAATTGGCTTGTAAATTCCTCTGACCCTCTTTCTGCATCACCGGCACAGCCCGTGCCCGCTGACACCCTGCAGAAGGATTTTTCTAGACCTGAAGGTCTTGACCCACAATAAGGAAACACTGAGAGCGGTTTGGGGCAGGGGAGGGGGGCGTTTGGGGCTCAGCCCCGTCCCCCCGGCTGCGCTCCCAGCGGCGCCGGCTCCTCCCGCCAGCAGGGGCAGGCAGCACTCATCATAATGAGGTATTCAGCACTGACACCTTTTAATTCCCCAAATGATTAACTTTCAGCGGATTAGAGCTAGGATGGCTATTTAATTAACAGACACGTCAAGCTTGCTTATGAGTCATTTAAAAAAAAAACACACCCTGGTGATTGACTTGTTAATACGGAAGAAATCAATTAGGTTGGGCTTTTTTTCCTCCTCTGAAGTTTTTGGCTCCAGCGACAGGATGGAGGAAGAAAGGCTGCTGGGATTCAGCAGCTTTATTCTCTACAGAGGAGGTTGCAGAGCAGCTTAGTGCAGGGGTTCGCAGGGTTTCCTGGGAAGCAGACACTGAACCCTGCCTGGGCGCAGCAGAGGGGCCGCTCGGCTCCAAACTGGGGGGATTCTGGTGCTTCTGGGGGGACAGAGTGACCCCCGCGGTGGGGCTCACGGCAGCCTCGTTAGCCATGGATCCTGCAATTTGCCGAGTTAGTGATGGCATCGGGGAAATGGACGATGTCTGCGCAGCCACGGCCACACCTGAGCGGGTTTCTGCTCGGGGAACAGCTGATGGAGTTTGGGGCGAAGAGGAATGAGCAGGAACTGGGGAGCTGGAGGTGGCGCGAGCGGCGGGAGCTGCAGCCGGTGCTGCCGCGCGGAGCCCAGGGCTCGGTGGTGCTGTTTGGGGTGCTCAGGGTTTTCTGCGCACCCGTCGGCGTCAGGGTGTGCAGGCCCCTCTGCTCCCCAGGGAAAACCCACAAGGGGTTAACCGCCTTTCTTACAGTTACAAATTGCCGTCTGACTTCATGCTGCAGGAACTCTGATTGCTCAAATTGTAGATTGCCTCTTGACATTAATTACTATGTAAATCTGGCAGATTAACATTGTCAGCTGATGAGTGGCAAGTCTCACTTGCAGCCACTCTCCCAGGAGCTCGGCTGTTGCACAAGTTGCCATAGCAATTTTTTCCTCTTGGAAAAAAAAAATGATAATAAAATAAAAGCAAACCAAAACAACACATCCTCGTGCTCCCACCCGAGTGCTGGGGCTTCACCTGCCGGCCCCTGTTCAGACCCTGTTAGAGCAGAAGGTGGATTTTGGCAGGGCAGTGGATTTAAGGCTCTTCCAGTGCTTGTTCAGCTCCTCTTGGTGCTTGTTGCCTAAATGGCTGTGAAGGGAAGATCCTCACGCTCCTGCGCAGGGTCCCGGCCGGTTCCTGCCCCTCGGCGCCGATGGCTCCGTGCACCCCTCGCACGGGCGGTGGTGCCGCGGGGATCGGCCGCTCGGGGTGAGAGGAGCTGCAGCGGCCCCTCTGCGCCGCTCGAGGAGGAGGTTTGATTTTGTTATCAGTCTCTGAAACCAAACAGTGAAAGGGAAAAAAAAAAACACCCTCATTTTTCACTTGAGATTAAAGATGCATGAGCAGAATTGAGCAGGGCTGCTCACCGCGGAGTCAAGAGGCTTTGAAGGTGAGCGGCAGAGCTCACTAAATAAATTGATAAACTGCCTCAGATCTCTGGTCTGGAGCAGAAAAGGCAGAGAGCTTCAAAACCCACTAAATCTGGGGGTGCTTTGAACTGCCCCCCAGCCCAGGGCCCTGGCTGGTGTCACCCCCTGGGGCTCGCAAGGGGTCCCAGGACCCCGAGATGCTGTTGGGAGCCAGATCACTCTGATCCAAGACATCCCGGCCAGGGAAGAGCTGGGGACAGAGCCCAGAGCATCCCATGCGGGGCTGGGTGGGCTCCATGGAACCCGTCACCCCTGTGTCCCCGGAGGGATGTTGAACAACAGAGGTTGTTTATTGCCTTTGAAAGGCAAGAATATGTTTCCTATCCATGTCATACTTCTAAAAATACCAGACGTGTTGCCCCGGCTTTCCTCTTATGCACTAATGACAGCTGAGGAGCGACATCTGTATCATAATAGATGAGAAACAAATTCCTCTTTACCCCCAGAGAAGGCTGATTATTTTACTGGCAAGCTACATTAAAAAATGCCTTGTGACACAAAGTAACATTAATGTCAGGAAATGGCAGCGTGGTGCCCCCGGGGAGTCCCGCTCCTGTCACCCTGATTAAATTAGCGTGTGTCTTCGCCCCATCCAGCTGCCCCATCAATATTCATGGCGGAGCCGCTCTGGGGTGCGCTGCCAGGCCAAGGCTGCTCCTGCCTGGTCGCGGCGATAAAACGCCAGTCGGAGCTGCAGCAGTGTCAGGGACGGGATGCAGGAGCAGATCCAGGAGCTGCTGCGCCGGAGCATCCCCGGCTGGGGGCTGGGGGGGCAGAGGTGCCACCAGCCCTGCACCTCGGGGCTGCCCGGGGCGGCCCTGCTCCGTGCACCAGCTCCTCCCGCGGAGATGCAGCGAAAGGCGATTTGCAGGGTGGAATGAAAACACGCCAAACCCAAGAGTTTTGACTCTGTGCTTCTCGCTTCCACAAGCCCAAGGCTGGGGGAACCACTGGGGGGCCCTGGCTGGAAACCCCCTGCGTGGAGCTCACCCACCACACACCCCCTGCAGGTGGGAGCTGCGATTCGGGTCTCCTGCTTTGTGTAAGAACATAACTGTGCTCCATGGAGGTTTGCAGAATTCATAGCTCTGTATTTCTCCCCGGGAAGAAGGGGCTGTAACTCCCCCAGCCCCTGGCAGCCGCGGCGCAGCCGTTGTCCACATTGCACATTGCTCAGCTGTGCACGGTTCAAGGCCGTAACTTCTCCTGGACTTCACAGCAGCGTGTCCATCTATCTCCATGAAAAGGAAGCGCAGACTAAATACACCCCAGGGAGAAGGCAGATACATTGCCGGCTGCTGGGAGGCTGCTAATACCAGATAATTATTCCATAACTCTGCTCGCTGCTGCAGCCGGGTTGGTTAACGAGTGAGAGGAGCCCGGGGTGATTTAAGGAGCCGGGAAGGGGCTGCCCTTGTGCTGACCTGCCCCGGGGAGGGAGCCAGGACCTCGCTGGGTGCTCCCGGAGGAGCCGCCGCCCGCAGCGTCGCCGCAGGGTGAGCTTGTGTCGCCGCCACCAGCCCGGCGGTCAGCGCAGTTAACAACCGCCGTAAAAACTGACTCCCTGGGAACCTGTTACTGCAGGATTCCAGCCATTAAGGGCTTGTTAATATTTATGAAATAATTAATAGATGCACCTCTGTTCTTTAATAACTCATTTAGAACTGCGCTGCGAAGTGCAATCTGTTCGGAGGAGGTAACGGACGTTCTGTGACAGAGCAGCTTAGAGCATGGAGGGGCTGCTAATTATGTATTAAACATACACATACATATTACAATGAGTTATGAAAAAATAAAGGCATTTAATTTAAGAAAGGACGAGGCAAGTTCTGCTCCCTGGAGACCTGTTTTCAAGAGCCGACTGGCTCTGGAGCTCTGCTCCCAGGATGAACGTTCATGGGGGGCTGGCCCTGTCCTGGTGGGCTTTTCTTCTCATGGGTGTGTTTGGGTGGGTATGGGGAGGGCAGGTGGGGCTCTGCCCAGCACCAGCCGGGCACACACACACAGAGCTCCTCTCTGTCACCACGAGATGCCCCAGCAGTCTGGGACCCGCGTGGAGCCGTCCCGCGCGTGGGCCGAGCGCCGGAGCTGCCGGCAGCGCAAACGCGCACGTACTTCTACACAAACGCTGATCTATATTTTCAATTTTCCAAAAGATTATGTTTTCATCTTAAAAGATGTTGTCTCCTGCTTTTTGACCTGAATCAAATGAAAGCTAATAGAATCCAGATGAAATATGTATGTGTATTAATCTTACACAGAGAGAGCCTTCTCAGAGCTGCCAGGGGCTGCAGCGGGAGTGGACTGGGCGTGCAGTAAAACAGCACCTTTATCCGAGCCATTTCCACTCGGCTCTAGCAGGATTAGGTGCTGCTGTGGGATGCTGAGCCCGGTGCAGCGGGGAGCACGTCAGCCCGGCCGGCTGGGATGAGATCAGAACTCAAGGGAGCCTTTTCGCCAACACATGGGTATGTGTGTGACCCAGCACCTCCAGCCACCCAAAGGTGACACTGGGGGTTTGATGGCAGCTCAGGAGAGAGGATTCACGTAGCTTTGCATCTCCTCAGGTTCCTCCGACACTTTGCATTTCACAGCATCTCCTGCCTGCGCAGAGCTGTCCCCATCGGTCACCGGCCCTGCTGGGGACAGCGGTGGCTCCTGCAGCCCATGGCAGAGCCGGGCACGGCGGTGGCTCCAGACAGCACCGAGCTGCTGCCGCCTCCTGCACCGGCTGGGAGAGGGAGAAATTGGAACCAGAGGCGGCAAACGCAGCTCCCCAGAATGGATGTACATTTTCATTATACTTATACGCTGAGTAATTGGTGGTAATACAAGAGATATGGGCAGTATCATTATAGACCAGGCTGTGCTGGAGATGTATTATCATCATCTGTCATTATCTGGGCTTCCTTGTGGCTGCTAAAATTGTAGAACATGATTTTAATAACCCTGGAAGGCAAGAATCATTTTTCTTTTGTCACTTAACAACTTGGCCTCGTTCACTGATACCTTTAAATTAGAAGGGGGGGGATTAATTTCTAGTGGAATAAATGCAGACCTGGTTGTTTTCTTCTCTCTTCATTTGCAAAGGTGCCCCAGCCAAGCCTGACAGCTTTCAAGGAAATTGCAGATAACAGGGGAGAAGCCATCGGTGCGGTGCAGGGCGCACAGGAGCAGGGCGCACAGGTGCAGGGCGCACAGGAGCAGGGCGCACAGGTGCAGGGCGCACAGGTGCGGGGCTCACAGGAGCAGGGCGCACAGGAGCAGGGCGCACAGGAGCAGGGCGCACAGGTGCAGGGCGCACAGGAGCAGGGCGCACAGGAGCAGGGCGCACAGGAGCGGGGCGCACCGGTGCAGGGCGCACAGGAGCGGGGCGCACAGGAGCGGGGCGCACAGGTGCGGGGCGCACAGGTGCGGGGCGCACAGGAGCGGGGCGCACAGGTGCGGGGCGCACAGGTGCGGGGCACACAGGTGCGGGGCACACAGGAGCGGGGCGCACAGGAGCGGGGCGCACCGGTGCAGGGCGCACAGGAGCGGGGCGCACAGGTGCGGGGCGCACAGGTGCGGGGCACACAGGAGCGGGGCGCACAGGAGCGGGGCGCACAGGAGCGGGGCGCACAGGAGCAGGGCGCACAGGAACACCTGGAGGTGGGCGATGCTGATGGCGGTGCCAGCCCTGGGGCCCTTGCCCTGAGCTCCCCACTGGTGAGCAAAGAACCACAGTGGCAGCACCATCCTGGCCAGGGCAGCAGCGTCCCAGCCACAGCACCATAACCCTGGCAGAGAGCAAAGAGAGATCCGCAGGGAGACCAGCCCGGCATCGCCCCCGGCTGCCTCGGCTGCAGCCTCCCGGCAGAGGGGATTGATGGGGAAAGACCTTAATCTGTCTTGTCAGAAAAGCCCAGTGAAATTAATTGGAATTTGCAGAAAATGAGGCAGCCCAGGCGTGTGACAACAGCAGTGGAGGTGACGTCCCTGGCACGTTGCCCCTGGGACCAGGCTGGCTGTGCCTGTGGCGGGGATGGTGTCCCTGCTGTGTCCCCATGCCCGGAGCACTTGGCTGCAGTGACCCCGGCAGTGGGGGCTCAGTGCTGGGGGAGCCCCGGTGGGAACAGTCCGGGCACCCTGACCCCTCTGTCCCCTCTCATGGGTACAAACACGGCCGCTTGTTGTGAGCAGGATGAGCTGTGTCACTCCTGACCCATGAGGACACCGTCGGGGTTCGCAAGTCTGAGGGTGTTTCATTCGTCACTCCTCTTGGCTGTGGAAAAAGCCAGCAGCTGGAGAGGGACAAATCAAATTACAAGCCAGCTAATGAAAATAATGGGGAATAAAGCACTTTTGGAGGCTGCTTGGTTGGATTCCCATTTCCGTGTGTCACTGGATTTAAATCGGTGATGTTTATAGCCCTCGAGAAGCAGTCATTTAATTGCCTTTTGTGATTAGCTGCAACTCAATTGACCGTGAATTTCTTGCTCTCGCAGACCTGAGCCTGTGGCTGATGAGAGGGGCACCCAAAGCCCTCCCGGGCAATTCGGGGCGCAACCCTCGCAGCTCTCCCGGGGTAAAAGGGACAGGGGTGCGGAGGGTCCTGCAGAGCTCAGCAAGGTTCCGTGTTTGTACAGCGGGACTGAGCTGGGATCTGCTGGGAGCGTGTTTCCGTTTCCATGCGACGGCCCAGCCGCCTGGGCTATCAGCCTCCGCTTGCAACTATTGACTCTGAGTAAATCATCTCCAGATATATTTTTTCTTCCGATAAAAGCTGATTTTTTTCTATTATTGTCAGGGGTGTTTATTAGAGCAGAAAACTAATGGCGCTGTGCTTGCAGCCTGATTGCCGGGAAGTGTCAGGCGTTGGATGCACGGACCCGGCAGCGGGATCGAACCTGCTGCTTGGCACCACAGTTGTGGGGGTGGACGGTGCTGGGGGGACAAAAATCCCCCTGCTTTGTTGATTTGGGGGCAGCACCGAGGGAAATTTCTTCTCAGCAGCGGCAGAGGGAGGAGATGCTCCGCACCTCGGAGTTCTGAGTGTCTCAGGGAGAAGGAGCAGCCCCTGCCCCGTCATCCCCCTCCCTGCGCCCACCAGGGACTCCCCGCATCCCTGCAACACGGAAGATTAATCCTTCTGCTTCATTAATTACAGCAGCGTGGCAGGAGCCTTGCTCAAGGTCAGCCTCTTGGACCCCTGTAATCAATTCTCTCCAATTTGCAGCAGCCGTGTGGTGGCACACGGTGGGGACGAGCACAGTGGTTGTCCCCAGTGCTTGGGGACCAGGTGGCTGGAGTCGGTGCACATGGAGTCCTGGCCAGCTCCCCTCCCCGGGGTGGCTCCATGCTGGCAGCCTGGGCTCCCCGTGTCCCCTCGTGTCCCCCGTGTCCTCCTGAGACGAGGGTCCCCTCCCCAGCACCCCTGGCTGTGGCTCGGCCACACGCCCTCTGCTCCCTCCCCACTGCTGACGGCCAGACAAGGTGGTTTGTTTGAATTAATCACGTTGGGCAGCAATTAAACGGCTCTCCTCATCTATTAGAGACTGCAGCAGATTCTGCACTTGTAATAGATCTTGCATCTTACATGACTGGCAATATTTTATATTTTTAGGGAACGAAAAGAAGAAAGAGAAAATCTCTTTAGGGAGGCTGGTTCCTGCTGGCAGCTGAGCTGATACAACCTGGTAATGTGCTTTACTCTGCTTAATAGCAAAGATCTGACTGGTAGGGATAAAATCAGAGGTGCTGATAATGCACCTGAGAAATGGAGCAGCTGGGAACCCCCGGCACTGAACACGGGCACCGGTGGGAGCGCGGTGCTCCGGGCATGGGTGGCTCCATGCTGCTGGGGGGGTCCGGATCTGTCCCTGTCGCCTCCAGCACTGCCCGAGGGCTCTGGCCGTGCCGGCGAGCTGCTGCCCGCAGCCACTGGTCACCAGCCCACGCGCTGCAACCCACGAAAAGCCCCACGGCCGCTTCCCCTTTCCGCCTTCCCCCTCGGGCAGCCCTTGCGCCCTGGGCTGGGAGCCCACTGCCCTGCCGCTCACCCCAAAACCTGCCCGTTTGGGCCACCAGCACTCCCGTCCCTCCAAACTGTGCTCCCCGCTCTGTCCTGCACCACGTCCCCGTGTCACCCCCGTCTCTGTGCTGCCGCTGCCGGCTGTGGGACCCTCCATCACCCAGCCGGCTCTCGTATGCCAGCAGCTCCTTCCCATGTGTCCTCCTGCCCCAGCTCCCCTGAGACGCCCGCTGGGCTGGCAGGGACCCTCGGGCTGCGGGGATGTCACCCTGCCTCTTGTCCCCTGTCCATCCCGGGGACAGGATCCACACGCTTGTGAGAGTGACTCAGAGATGAAGGGGAACTGAGAGCACTGTCATGGGGACACGTCTGCTCCATCCGTGCCTGGGGAAGGGGCTGCTGCGGGTGCAGCACAGGGAGCCATGCCCCGAGAGATTGTCACTCTCAGAGCCTCTCTGGGGACAAACCGTGTCCCTGCAGAGCATGGCCAAGGCGAGCCCGGGGGACACAGGGTCCCCTCCGCACTCTGGGACACGCGGTCCCAGCGCACATACCCCATGGCAGGGCCCCATGGGCGGGTGCGGGAGGGCAGCGTTGTTTGTGTCCAGGCGGTGTTTGCAGCTCCGCCTGCCCGCCGGTTCCCACGGAGATGCCCGTGTCGCCATGGCTACCCGCGGGCATCCCTGCTGGTAAACAGCCCGCACGCCGCTCGCTTCCATCCCAAAACACGGGCGTTGCTACAGCCCCGGGAAATGTCGCAAGGGCAGCTACTCTGCCCAGGCCAGCGGGTGTGGGAATCGGCCCCTTGCGCCCCCGGGGAGCTGTGAGCCCCACAGCCCCGTGAGCAGCCTGGCCCGCTCTGGGCAGGGAGATCTGGGGGTGAAAACCTTTGCTTGGGCTGTTGGGCTGCATGGCCACAGCCCCAGGCCAACTCGGGGGGAGGTGACACTGGAGCGTGTCCCCCCAGGCTGCTCTCCCGTGGCCCGGACACCCTTCCTCTGGGAGCCTTGGGGTGGGGGCTGCGCCGCCCCCACAGGTGTTTGCAGCGTGGGGTTGCGTGAGCGCTGAGTAACACGCTGCTGGAGGTGAAACGCGTGCTGGAAGTCTCGTAGTAAACAGCTGTTTGCACAACAGCCGCCGTTGCGAAGCTGCGAGTGCGTGGGTTGGGCAATCCCCTGTTTACCCCACTGCTCCCATCCTGTCCCGTCCCGCGGGACACGGGTTTCCCCGCTGGGCTGCAGTGCCAGCCTGGTGGGGTGGGCAGAGCTGGAGGGGCTGCTGGAAAACCCTGGGTTAGTGGTCGGCATGGGGAGGTGGCAGTGGGAAGGTCTTGGGTCGCCCTTGGCCCATCCCATGGGTGTTCTTGCTCTGAGATGAGCTGGACTGTGTGCACATGGACAAGCTGGGGCAAATGGGGCTTTGCAGGGCAGCTCTGGGGCTGGGATTTAGGACACAGCCCCAGCTTGGTGCAAAGGGCAGCGGTGCTGTCCTCAGGAATGGGGAGGGGAGACTGGGGAACATGTCCCAAGAGAGGGATGGAGCTTGGAGGGACAAGGACGACCCAGTGCCCTGTGCTGAAGACACCTGGGCAGGCTGTGGGGTGCAAACTGCGCTCGGGCGGCACCACAGTGCATGGGCAGCCGCGGCTGGGTTTGCCTCCTGTCTCGGAGTCCCATGTACCCCTGCCATGTCCCCCAGCCCACATCCCCATGCCGTGTCCCCCAGCCTTGTCCCCCTGCTGTGTCCCCCAGCCATGTCCCCCTGCTGTGTCCCTCAGCCATGTCCCCCTGCTGTGTCCCCCAGCCATGTCCCCCTGCTGTGTCCCTCAGCCATGTCCCCCTGCTGTGTCCCCCAGCCCCACGGCCCGGGGCAGCTGCAGCCAGTTCCTGGCTGTGCCACGTCCCGGTTGCTGGAGCGGGTGGGAGGCTGGGGGCCATGCATGCCTCTGGGTTTCCTTCCTGCGGCTGCAGCCTGCAGGGAAGTGTTTTGCAATCACCTTCTTGAGAGAGTCACAGCAATTAACAGCACTGGTTTTGAGGAACTAACGGTGAAAGCAGCATGCTGGCAACCGGGCTGAGTGCGGCTAGCTGCCGGCAGCCGAAGGCCAGCACTTGGGGCGGACGGTGAGCAGCGGCCGGACGCAGGGGCACGGAGGTGAGGTGGGGATGGACGGGAGGTAGGGATGGAGTGAGGTAGGGATGGAGTGAGACAGGGTGGGGAATAGGGCGCTTGGCCCCAGCTGAGCACCTTGCCCGTGTGAGCTGCTCTGCCCTGTCCCCAGCCTGGGACAGCCACATGTGCCAGGTGCTCGGGGGTGGCTGCTCTGCCCAGCCCCTCGTTCATTCATGAGCTCGTTCAGCTTATCAGCTCTGCCGCCCCAAGCCCTCCCCGAAACCGCAAATCTCTGCCCGGCAGAGGATGCAGATACCTGAGATAAAATCAGCCGGTGCCTGTTGCAGACACAGCGTGCTGTGCCCCGGGACCGGGGTGCGTGGGGCTGAGAGCTGGTGGCAGGAGGGACCGCACCGGTGTCACCGCTGTCTGTCCCTGCTGGCGCCCGCGGCAGCGAGGGCGGCCGAGCCGGGGGCGGAGGTGTCAGCGCTGCAGAAGGGCTGCGGGGAGAGGCTGCCTCTGACGGCAAAAGGACATTTTGCTCCAGGAAACGTTGGTGACGGTGGCAACACGGCTCCTCCAGCCCGCCTCATCCCCAGCCCCTTCCCGACGCCGCTCTCTCTGTTGCAGGTGATGCCCAAGCCACGGCGGAGGCCATGGCCAGGCGCGGTGCCAGGACACCCTTCCTGCTGCAGCTCTCCCTGCTCCTGCTCCTGCGCCCGGGCGGTGAGTGGGGTCTGTCCTGTCCCACAGCCGCACACCCGGTGCCGTCCCTGTGCACCCCTCGCCTGTCCCCAGCGCCGTGGCACGCCGGGGCTATGCGCGCATCGCGGGGCTGGCAGGATGGGGCCCGGTGCGAGCTGGCAGCCTTGCCCAACGCCCAGCTCTTCCTCCCCAGCGGCTGGGGGCCCATCTAAGGGCAGAGGCACTCACCCCTCTGTCCTGGCTTTGTCACAGCAGTGTCGTGGATCTGACACATCTTTCCTGCCCGCAGGGACCCTGGGCTGTGCCTCGGTGGCCGTGGGCTCACCCATTGTGCCCCTGGGCTCGGCCGTCACGGCATCCTGCACCGTCCGGAGGGAGCTGTGCCGCGGCTTGGAGCAGGGGAAGGTTCGGATCACCTGGATGCTGGACAATGAGCCCATGGCCGGGAGCCAGCGCGGGGGCGCGGGGGGCTCGGAGGTGTCCAACCTCACCCTGCCCCAGTTCAACCGCACGCAGGCCAGGCTGTGGTGCTGGGTGGAGTGGAACGGGACCAAGCAGCGCGTCGGCATGGCTGAGATCAGGGCGGGCTGTAAGTCTGCTGCTGCCACGGGTCACCATTGTGTGCACAAGCGGCGCAACCTGGCACTGGGTTCCTGTGTGTCTTCCTTGAGACGTGTGTCTGCCCTGGGCAAAGCCGCAGCTGTGGCTGATGGCCAATGGCTGGTGGAGGCTGTTTCGGCGCTGTGCTCAGCCATGCCCTGGCGCATGGGTGTCTGGCTGCGGGGCAGGGCAGGTTTGGGGAGGGTGGCGTGGCAGCGGGGCATGGAGGGGGCTCTGGCTTCTCTGCAGCTGGGACAGGTGCTTTGCTCGGGTTCTTCTTGGCCATTCTCTCCCAGACCCTCCTGCGAAGCCCTTCAACCTCAGCTGCGTCCTGAACCTCAGCGACTACGGGCTGACGTGCCAGTGGGAGCCGGGAGCCGACAGCCACCTCCCCACCAGCGTCGCGCTGAAGTTTGCCAGGTAAACCTCAGGGGGTGACACAGGCCCTTGCCCTCTCCCAACCCGCCTGGCAAGCCTTGTCACCGCTGGAGGGTCCCCGAGCCACCCCTGCTGCTGCCGCAGGAGCAGAGCCCCAGCAGAGATGGGCTGCACCCCACAAGGCGGGTACAACCGCTGCACGGTGCCGCGCCGGCTGCTCCAGCTCTACCGGCAAATGGAGCTCTGGGTGTCGGCCACCAACGCGCTGGGCACGGCCGAGTCTGAGCATCTCTGCATCGACCCCATGGATGTGGGTGAGTGACAGTCGGAGCAGGGAAGCCCCTCGGCGGTGAGCAAGGGTATTAGTGTGCCGTTAACAGCACCTCGGGCTTGCAGGAGATATTTTACAGGCAGGTTCCCATGATGAATGGGTTGCCAGGATGAATAGGTGCCAAAGCCGCATTACAGACTGAGCAGCATGTGCCAGTGGGTTATGAGCCGCCGGTTGACCTGCTGCACTCTCCAGCAATTGATTACCCATTTATTCAGCGGGTCTATTAATAATATATCCAGCTCTTATAAACTATTTATGAAAAGAACCTTCCCAGGTGGTGCGACTCATCCTCCCTGCTCTGTACCCAGGAACCGGCTGAGCCCTCCCATGGCCATGCTGGGCTCTCAGCCCTGGCAGACCCAAATGTGCGGCTGTCCCGGCCATGTACCAGACCTGGATCCTGTGGGATCTGTTTTCCCTGCTCCCATTGGGAGTGTTGTCCCGTGTCCCAGGCAGCGGCACAAACCAGCTCCCATCCCCTTCCATGAGCCTTTCTCAAGGTTTTGAAGTGGTTTCTCCCCATCCCTGCCTCGGGGTCCGAGCAGGCTGGTGCCACAGGTTGTGGCATTACCAACAGCCCCGTGCGCGGCTGTGGCCCCTGCACCGCGGCACCTCTCCAGCTCTCCCCTGGATCTTCCTCCAGCCAAGCTGGACCCCCCGGCCCTGCAGAGCATCCAGTCCGTCCCCTTCCAGAGCGACTGTGTCACCGTGGCCTGGGAGGTGGCCCGCAGCCACGCGCACATGGAGCTGCTGTGCGAGCTGCGCTACCGGGCGCCCGAGGACGCTGCCTGGGCTCTGGTGAGTGACACTGGGCAGCAGGACCTGGGAGGACGAGTGGGAGCCGGGACCCTCCACCTTAAGCTCTGCTGGGTTTCCCACCTGCCTTCCACACCCGGGGCAGCTCCAGGTGTGTTTTGGAGCCTCCAGCCCCCTCTCTCCTGCCAGGTCACCGGCATCCCCGGCCAGGCCCGCACCGCGCAGCACTGTGGCTTCCTCTTCGGCACGCCGTACTGCTTCCAGATGCGCTGCCGGCGGAGCTCGGCACGGGGCTACTGGAGCGACTGGAGCCCGGGCAGGAACTACACCACCCATGAGAAAGGTGGTTGTGGGGGCACCACGGGGTCCCCTTTGCCCTGCCGGGCAGCACAGCCGCGGTGGCACAGCCACGCTGGCCCCTCTCAGCTCCCTGTCCCATTGCAGCCCCCACAGGGACGCTGGATGTGTGGTGGAGCGCTCGGCCGGCCGGGGCGGGCGGGCAGCTGGAGGTGCAGCTGCGCTGGAAGGTGAGCACGGGCAGGGGGGACGTGGGGGCTGCCAGGCATCACCCTGGGGACCAAGTGTCCGCGTTGGGACCGAGCACCCCTGCACACCCTGTCTGTGCACAGGCCCCCGGGCGGAGGGAGGCAAACGGGCGAGTGCTGGGGTACCGCGTCACCCTGAGCCCCAGGAGGAGGGGCAGGGACCCCCCCACCGTCTGCAACACCACCCGCACCCAGTGCAACTTCTCAGCGCCAGCGGGGACCGCGAGGGTCTATCTCTCAGCCTACAACGCCGCCGGCGAGTCGGCAGCCACCGAGGTCGTGCTGCTGGAGAGGAAAGGTGAGGGCAGCATAAACCTCCACGCCCGAACCCTCCGTGTGCCCCCTGGCCTCCGCTCCCCCTGCCCAGCTCCATGAGCTCTCAGACTGGGTGCTGCTCCATCGGCCCTCCCTGCGTGTGTGACTGGGGGGCTGCGGTTGCTTGTCCCCATGCAGGTCAGCCCCTGGCTGGGCTCCGTGCTGTGCCGGGGGGTGAGCGCAGCCTCTGGGTGCGCTGGGAGTCCCCCCCGGCCCCACCAGCCGCCTACGTCCTGGAGTGGCAGCGGGTGCCCATGGAGCCCGGCGGCTGCAGCGCCTGCTGGCAGATGGAGCGTGACGGGGCCACCACCGCAGCCCTCATCCATGGTAAAGGGGGCTGCTGGGGGTCCCTGCATGGCTTGGGGCAGGCGGGTGGCACCATGGGGCAAGTGGGGCTGTCCCCAACCCCCGCTCTGCTCTGTTGCAGATGGTATCGAGCCTTTCCAGCGGTACAACATCTCAGTGTACCCCCTCTACCCGGATGCTGTCGGGGTGCCCGTCCACACCGCAGCCTACTCCAAGCAGAAGGGTACGTGTGTGCCCAGCAGCGCCCGTGGGGCCCCAGGGCCTCCCCCTGCACCAGCGAGCCTTTGCCTTTCCAAAAGGAGAGCCCGCCAGTTCAGGGGCTGTGCAAAGGAGCTCAGACCTCTGGGCTGGATCTTGGCTCCTCTCTGAGGGTCTCTCCCACCTCAGAAGTGGGACTCACCGCACCGTGCATCCCCCATCCATCCCCCACCCCAAGTCAGCGGTTCTGCACAGCACCTGGTCACTTGTCCTGTTCTGTTCCAGCCCCGTCCTTCGCCCCAAAGCTCCACCTGAAGAGCATCAGCAAGTCTGATGCCGAGCTGTGCTGGGAGCTGCTGCCGGTGGAGATGCAGAACGGCTTTATCACTGGCTACACCATCTTCTGGGCCAACAGCACCGCAGAGGTGTCCAGTGAGTCCTGCCTGTTGGGTGGGAACATCAGCAGAGTCCGTGTCTTCGTCAGACAGGGTCGGGGGTGTGTGTGGGTCCTGTAAGGTCCGTGCCAGCGGACACCCAAGGGGCCATGCAGGTGAGGGGCGCCCATCAAGCAGCCCGCGCTGCGCCAACAGCCCCTGCGTTTCCCAGGTGCCGCCGTGGGTCCCTCTCTCAGCTCCTTTGTCATCCAGGAGCTGAAGCCCTCGACCCTGTACAAAGTGCACATCATGGCATCCACGGCTGCTGGCAGCACCAACGGCACCAGCCTGACCCTGGTGACCATGGCACTAGGTGAGGGGGTGCAGGGATGGGAGGGGACCCGCCTGACCCCGGGTCCTTCCCGGCCTCACAGCACACATGGCCAGAGGTGCCCCACCATGGTCCCCCCATGACTCTTTCCCCTCCCTGCTTTCCAGACGACATTGAAATCCAGTTCCTCTTCCTGACCTTGGGGCTGGTCTTTGTCCTGCTCATACTTTTGCTCATCTGCTTCCAGAAGAACGGGCGGTGAGTACCGAGAACCGTTGCAGGCTGGACTGGCCCCGCACTGGGCTGGGCTGCCCCGGGAGTCCCTGTCCCCAGTGGCCATGGTGGCCTTGGCCGTGGGGAGAGGTAACATCCCACTGCGAGCTCGGCGGGAGCAAGGCCAGCCCCAAAGCTGCCAGTCTCAGGTCCCTTTGTCCTGTGGTCCCCAGGGTGAAGCAGCAGTTCTGGCCCAGCGTCCCCGACCCCGCCAACAGCAGCCTGGGCAAGTGGGTGCCGGCAGAGCTCCCGCAGGTGAGACCTGGGCGGCTGCTCCCCCCGGCCCCGGGGGTGCAAGGCTGCACTGGGACGGGAACGGGGGCACTGGGAGCGCTGGTGCGATGCTGGGCAGAGTGGGCAGGAGGGGCTGCACCGCACAGGCTGTGACCACACACTGTTCCTCCAGGAGTCTCTGCAGGTCCCCGGCGTGAGAGAGCCCAGCCTGGCCACCATTTCTACCGTCACCGTGCTTGAAAGGGCAGCGGGCAAGCAGCCGCCCAGCCGGGGCAAGGAGCCCACCACCGAGCCCACCGGCACCTTCCCCATGCCGCCCCAGCCCTATGTGCGGCAGGAGCGTCCTGGCACTGCCAGGGCCGCGGTGGAGCCGCAGCGGGGCCGCGGCGGGAGCGGGGAGCCTGTGCAGTACGCGCGGGTGGTGGGCGCGGGGTACAAGGGGCAGCAGCATGTCCCCCCGCGCCTCTACCTGCGCTGCGGCTCCAGCTCCAGCCAGCCCCTGCTCAGCGACCCCAGCCCCAGCCCCCAGCCCTATGAGAACCTCTGGTTCCACGGGGCTGCTCCCCAGGGCTGCCCGGGAGACGGGGGGTGCACCGAGGAGCTCCCCACCACCTTCCCACTGCTGCAGGGCCTCCGCATCGGCGGGGCCGAGGAGCTCCAAGACTGCCGGGTGTTTTAGTGCCGCGGGGTCCGGGCAGCGCTAACAGACCCAGCCCCTCCCTCCGCCGGTGCTGTGTGCTCCTTTTCCCCCCAGCAATAAACAGGGACGCGCTGAGAACACTGTGGGCACTGCTCAGGGTGGCGGCGGGACGCGAACCCGCGGCCGGGGCTCCGGGTGGCGGCGGAGGGTGTCCAACACGTGGCCCGCCCATCGACGCGCTCGGCGCTCGGCTCCTTCGGCCTGTGGCTCGGCGCTCGGCTGCCGCGCCTGGTGAAGATGGCGGCGGGCGCGGTGGGGCTGTGAGGCGGCGGGGCCGGGAGCGGCGATGCTGGCGCTGCGGACGGCGCTGGGCCGCTGCCTGGCGGGGCCGGCCCGCCCCGGGGCCGGTGAGCAGCGCGGGCAGCTCGGGCCACGCTGGAGAGCCCGCTGGGAGGACGGGTGGAGAGGGAAGCGGGGCCCGGGGAAGGGAGAAGGGCCGGTCTCGGGGTGGGTAGGAGCCCGCACACGGCTCCGGGGGCGCACAGGTCGGAGCTGAGCGCGCCTGCTCCTCAGCCAGCGCCGTTTGCGGGCCGGTACTGGGCTGGCATGGCATGGTATAGGTTTAGGTCAGAGAGGTCCTCCTGCCCCTCTGCTCTGCCCTGGGGAGACCACACCTGGAATATTGTGTCCAGTTGTGGCCCCTCAGTTCCAGCAGGACAGGGAACTGCTGCAGAGAGTCCAGCGCAGCCACCAAGATGCTGGAGGGAGTGGAGCATCTCCCGTGTGAGGAAAGGCTGAGGGAGCTGGGGCTCTGGAGCTGGACAAGAGGACACTGAGGGGGGACTCATTCATGTTTACAGATATCTAAAGGGGGAGTGTCAGGAGGATGGAGCCAGGCTCTTCTGGGTGACAACCAGTGACAGGACAAGGGGCAATGGGTGCAAACTGGAACACAGGAGGTTCCACTTAAAGATGAGAAGAAACTTCTTCATGGTGAGGGTGGCAGAGCCTGGCCCAGGCTGCCCAGGGGGTTGTGGAGTCTCCTTCTGTGCAGACATTCCAACCCGCCTGGACACCTTCCTGTGTAACCTCATCTGGGTGTTCCTGCTCCATGGGGGGATTGCACTGGATGAGCTTTCCAGGTCCCTTCCCATCCCTGACATTCTATGAGTCTGTGGTATAAAACCATGTCTGAGGTGCTGGTGAATAATGTGAAGCAGGTTCTGATTCCAGCAGCAGGGACCCTGAAAGAGCAGTGGGAAGAGCTTGTTCTTGAAAGGTCAAAGAATGGCTCCATTCGGGCTGCTGGTGAATATTCGCATCTGTACCAACCTGTGCGGTCTCAGGGTCTCTGGGTCTCGCTGCCTCTGCACTCAGCCCTGGGACAGTCCAGAGCAGCCTGTCTAACACGTGGAATTACTTCAGTTCATCCGGTGAAGCCCGCCAAATGAACGCAGTTCAGCTGGGGAGCCCTCGCACTCTGTGTGGTTCCTGGCATCTCTTCCTGCTGCTCAGTTCTCACCATACAGGCTCAGCTCACCCTGAGGTGACACAGTGTTTGTTTTCACGCTCGTGTGATAATTGCTCTGAACCATTCCACACAAAAGACCTGGGCTGGCCACTGATCACCTTGGAGTCTAAGTACTCCGACCAGTGTTCTAGTACAGACTGGACAGTATTAATGTGTACATTGGTAAAAAAGTGCACACAAGTCTGATAAATCTTTGTTTTCTTCCATCAAGCTTGCAGTCCATTTATTCAGACAGCCAGATGTTACGCCAGACCCGTGAGAAGAAAGAGGAAAGGTATGTCAGGATTCACGGGACCGTGGGGCAAAATGTTTTGCATTTACATTACCAGAGCTGCACTCTAATGCTGCAGTTCAGAGCTCTGGCTTTGTACAGCTCTTCCTCAAATGTTGCATCTTCTCCCTGCAGAAATCCCCAGCCATTTGGATGATCTTCCTCCCACAATGATCAGGAAAGATTATGCCAATGTCCCAGTAATAGACAGGTATGATACAGGGAAAGGGAGTGACGGGTCTCTTGAGAGAACACAACCACACTACGTGGAAGCTGTCACCTGCTCAGTAATTAATTAATGTTCTGTGGTCTCTGGTATGCAATTTAGCACAGGAGCCGCAAAGTCGTTTTGAAAGTCAAATTAGCAAAAGCAGCCACCGGTTAGGGGTATGGAATGTTTTTGTTTACTTAGTATGAGATTAAGTGCTCGTTACCCACATCCTCTGTGGACTTTGTAGTCCATAGAGAAAAGAAATAATCTTGCAATACTAGAAATAAGCTTCTTAGAAATAATCCTTGCCTGTCTTGAGCTCAGGTGCTGGCGGGTGTGTCGTTAACTCAAAATGAGTGTCTGCTTCCAAAGGGAGTTCAGCATTTTTACGTTTTGACTCCAGAGCTGGTGCATTGAGGGCCCCCAGTGGCATATCTGAGACTTTCACGGATCTCTGCAGCAGCCTTAAAATGAGTTATTTTGTCCTTGTGCACTTGCCTGGGGGTTGATCTTCAGCACCCAGTTTGCACGTAATGTTGTGTTCGGACAGCTTATAAACTAATCTGCAATCTCTTTGCAGTGTTGATGATGTGGTGAAAAGACTATTGTCTCTGGAGATGGCCAGCCAGGTTAGTTTCACTCTACCTGCATAAAAACCTACAAGATTTAGTGAGCACGTTTGTGTGAGACATCTGTATTCATAAATGCCCTTGACGTGTCGCTTGGTGACTGCAGATCTGGGGCTGTTAAATATATGAGGGTGATAAGTCTTGTATGCTCTTAAAATTTATCATGCAGTCTTCTTTATGATAATAGTTGCATGCTAAAAGGAGGGAAGAAAGCACGGGGCAGTGGCAGAGGGACGAGCTCTGCGCTCTTACTGCTGAGGCTTGGCCTGTGTTCCAGAAAACAGTACCCTGGGCAGCAGATGGGCTTCATCTTACGTTTGCTTTTTGAAAACACAGCAAGCGTGTCATAAGGTAGCACAAAGATCTTACATTTCTTACCACTTAAGCTTAAAAAGATGCAAAAAACAAAGGCTTCCATTCTCTCTTCCATTTGTGAGCAGTGGGGCCACTGCAACACCCCCCTGTAACCTCGGGAGGGGGCTGTGCCTGCGCTCCTGGTTTGAACAGTGACAATTCCCTGTTCTGCCGAGATCTTTTTGTGCCACTTCTCTGTACCTTTTCCTGCAAGCGGTAGGTCCTTTTCTGCAGCACTTCTTAGGCATTTTATGGTGGACATTAAGCAAAGCTATTAATTGCAAAGCTTTTATCTCTGGGCATTTGTGGAGAGAACTGGGGTGTCTCAGACCTATTGTGTTCCTGACTGACAAACTCTTTTCTGTTATCCACAGAAAGAGAAGGTGAAAATAAAGACACAGCAGCTGGTGGAGAAGGTCAGGAGGTCTCCCAGTGACAATGGCTCCTTTGAGGTGCAAGGTAAGTGGAAAAGTAGAAGCGTATTGTTTGCAGATGATACATCTCTGGTTTTATTCTGCTGTTCCCACCCTGGCACTTCAAGTTTCCAGTATCAGGGAGGAGAATCTCAGAGCACTGGCTGCTGTCCTTTGAAAGAACCTCTTCGTTTGTGTTTGTTCCTCCAAAGCTTAATCCAAGTGAGGCGAAATGAATGTGAAACCTCTGGTAACTGAGTGCAAGAGACATTTTACAGATGAATTCATGATCTGTTGCTAAAGTGTTAACCTCTAGTTAAGCAGCTTCATAATAGTAACAGTCCTGCCTCTGGTTTATGTATGTTGTATTTGTGGTTTGTTTTGTGCTTGCTCGGGGCTGTGCGGTGATGTTTGCTGTGGTGCGGTGGGTGCCCATAACAGTTTGAGGGAAACGTAAATGCTGCTGGAGAGCTGCTGCTCTCACATGGCTTCTTTTGTCCTTTATAGTTGCTATATTGACTGCCAAGATCCGCACTTACGAGGAGCATCTCCAGAGGCATCCCAAGGTAACGGCCGCCTGAAACCACACACGAGTTCAAAACAGACTTCAGGGCTGGGGGAGGACGGTGCAGACACAGAATGAAGAAAGCAATTTCAGTGAAAAGTAAATTAAGTCTTCTCAGATCTCCTTGTAGTGACCTAATGTGCTTGCAGTATCTGCCAAGAAAAATTGTTCCTAGATACTGTCCTTAACCTGATTGTTTCCCTTCAGCCACAATCTGGTCTATTCTAAGTAATTTACTGTAATGGAAGAATAATCTGTCTGCAATCTAGTGAACCCTGAGTCCTTTGCAGGATAAAAGTAACCGCCGCCGCATGCTGATGGCTATAGATCGCCGGAGGAGGCTCCTGGCATATCTGCGCCGCTCCCGCTATGATACTTTTGAGAACACTTGCAAGCAGTTGAACATCCAGTACATCCCCCCCCCAGAATACACCAGGAGGATCACCAAGCGCTGGCTGGTGAAGAAAGCTTTCTGTCTCAAGGTACGGAGAGTCTGGAGAGAGCCACAAAGCTGGAGGAGGAAAAAATCGCTTCATAGAAGGGCAGGATTAAGACACAAAATCCTTTTCATGCATGCTTTGAATTTGAGGAGACAATGATAATGTTTGTAGACACATGCATAAGGTTGACAAAGATCTCCATGCACGACAGCAGGCAGTGACACCTGTGCTGTGCTGAGCATGAGAACTTCAGATTGTGCTGCCACTTTGCTCAGAAATGTTTCGTTCAAAACAGCTATTTTTTCCCAGAGCCTGGTATGGGAACTAATATGTGAGACAATTCAATTAGATGGCAGCTTTGCGACAGAAATGTGGGTATGCCCACTGTCTACATTGGTGTAGGAGCTGTGCGTGATACACTTTGGTGTAACTGAGCAGGATCAAAAAGCTGGAAGTGCCTTCAGTCTGTAAATACTGAATTTCAGTCTGATAAAAGATAACCAAAAGACAGGGCAGCTGTAATGGAACAGCTCCCTGAAAACAGGGCAGGCTGGAGTCCCAGGGCAGTGCCTGGGAGGGGGCTGATCCTGCCGCATGTCGTCTGCTGGCCATGGATCCACTTCATCTCTCCCTTTCTCCCCTCCTGCTCCTCCCGCAGGTGTTCCAGGAGGTTCAGAAGCTGAAAGCACCCGAGAGGCTGAAGCAGAGGAGAGAGCGGCAAGAGAGAGCCAGGGCTGCCAGGGAGGAAGCGGCGCAGTGCGAGGGGACACCTGTATAGTGACACGTGGCGACTGGTCTCTGACAATAAACAACAACATGAAGCTGCTTTGCTCGTGTGTGAGTGCTGTGCGCCATGGCCGAGGTTCCTGGGGACACTGTGGTGGCAGCAGTTGGACCGGGTGATCTGGAGGGTGTCTTCCAACCAAAATGATTCTGTGGCGAGCACCCGGAGAAGCGCAACGGGTGGTTTAAGCATTTTAGAGGTTAAATTTGAGGCTGGTGCTCCAGGCTGCGTTGGGAGCGGTTCAGTGGGTGCGAGGGGGGGGTCGGGGGGTTCACCCATGGAGAGGGATGTCTGGATGTGAACAACCCCCAGTCCCCATGTCCCCTGAGGCTGCGGGATCGCACTGTCAGCCAGCACCTGCTCAGCAGCGTCCAGCTGGGATTTGGGCAGCGGGATGACAAACGAGGAGAGAAATGAGGCGAAATGCTGCTGATTTGGACCCTGAGCAGCCCTGACAGCAGCTCAGAGCGCTGTTCCTCCTGTCAGGAAAGGCGGGTTGATGCGGAGCTCTGCGGCCGCGCAAATCGTGTTTATCAGCGGGTGATTTCCCAGCCGGCTCGCACATTTATATTCATTCTCTGGCAGTCATCCTGCTGTCACTCGCAAACCTGCTGATTTTGTGTGTTATACTGAAAATGCCATTGCTGGTGACTGGAGGGGAATTACTGATGTGGCAGTGGCGCCTGCTGGCCGGCAGCCCCTGGATTGCAGCAGAACCTCAACCAGGGCGGCTCTTTTCTGTTAAAACCTCAACCAGAGCGGCTCTTTTCTGTTAAAATTCCTTTATTTGCGTCATTTCCGTGCAAACTCTACACTTTCCTCACGCTCCAGGGCTGAGGTGACTGGACGGGACGGTGGGCGGGGCCTTGGCACCGGCGGTGGCCAAGACGGCGCCTTCCGATTGGTCCTTGGGTTGCCACGGGCCAAGACGGCGCCTCCCGATTGGTCCTTGGGTTGCCCGGCAACGCTGGCGGCGCTGGAGCCCGGCGGTAGACATGTCGGCGCGGACGCTGCCGCTGCTGTTCCTGAACCTGGGCGGGGAGATGCTCTATATCCTGGACCAGCGGCTCCGCGCACAGAGCATCCCCGGAGAGAAGGCCCGCAAAGGTGAGCGCCGGCCGGCCGGGGCCCCTCCCGGAGCCGCTCCCACGCCGGGGGGGCCTCGTCGAGGCAGCCGCGGCTTCTCCGTGCCGGGCGGGGCCTGTCCCTGTGAGGTGATTTCACCCACACTGAGGTGTTTCTTAATGCTTGAAAATGTTCCCCCGTATTGTTCACTTGTAAATGCAAGAAACAGCTGAAAACTTCCCGAGCTAAACGCAAAACATGCCAAGATTCACTCAAGGGTAAAGCTTTATCTCCATTGAAGCAACGCGATTTTTTCCAGGGCACAGCAAGGTCTCCTTTTTTGTGTGATGGAGGAGTTTGTTCTTGTTAAGCTCTGAATGCCAATGACAAAAACCAAAATCCATTAGATTTTTTTTTTTTGTATTTTTAGCTTATTTCTTTCCGTCTCCTTGAAACTATTGTTCTTACTTCTTGAACTGGTGTTTTTGTTTTATATGCTTCGTGTAGATGAATGGACAGATGTGGACAGGAAACGAGGTACTGTAATCTGCTAGCTGCATGCAGTAGACAAACACCACTACATGCACACGAGGCTCATCGTACGTGAACACACCGTCTGCTGGTCCTGCAGCCTTCTAGTCATAGTGTCAAAGATGAATAATAATACTCACCTGTTCATTAAAATGCACTTTAACTGTAGGTCTTAGAAAAAATAGACAATAACTCAAAATCATATGGCTTCTAAAATAAGTTGCTAATTTAACCAAGACTAAAAATAGATCAAAACTTTTCATCGTAGCAGTTTTTCTAGCCAAAATGGTATTTGTATTTTTCTGGTGCCATATTGCTGGAAGCATATAATTGTGTGAGCATTGTGAAGGTTGTTTTTCTGCTTAAATGCAGGAATATTATGTTATACTGCATTTTTCTAAGGTTTTTTCTAATGCATTGCTTAGGGTTTTGGCAGGTGAACCGCAGGAAGGATTAAGGCATTTCCAGCTCACCCCTGTGTGCTGGCGGCCGCCACCCTGCAGCGAACACAAGGCAGTGGGTGCTCATGCTCGTCTTGGCTGAAATGATCCCTCAGGGGTTGAGCTGAGACCCAGCCGAGGTGTGAGCGTGTGTTTCCTTCCAGGGTGGCCTCCAGCAAAGGGCCGTGCTGGGGACCTGGAGGAGGAAATAAATCTCTTCAACAGCCTCAGGTTTTTTGCTCGGTGGACATGAGTAGAACGTTCAGTGTCTTTTTGAGCAGCCTTTTTTTAAGAAACGTCAGGGCTATGATTCATGTTTTTCAAAATAAGCATCGTTTGTAGGTTTTCGATATTTAAAGAAGGTAAATATTGATATCCTGGTGTTTGCCCCAGCTTTTCTTCTGCTTCCAAGAACACTTTTTTCCCAGTATTTAATATCTCAGAAGTCTAAAAGATTCCATATTCCTCTTTTGTCACGTCCAAAATGATGATGAGCTGTATAAAGGCTACTTTATCGTATAGAGATGGTAGATGCACAGATGCAGATCCCATGCAGACCAAGCATGCTCTTGTGAAAGACAATATTTGCCTGTGAACAGCGACTGCTCTTGGGGCATTTCCGAAGGGTTACCTAGAGCAACCAGCTGAACCCGCTGCTGCTGAAGCCATGAGGAGGTGGCTTCATCTGCCTTCCCCCTTGTTATGAACCATAAACCTATTGCAAGTAGATTGTGTGACTGTTTTGGACTCATAACATCCCCTCTGCTGCCTTGAATGTCCTCTGAGAAGCACGAGCGTAACCCAGGTGTAAAGACTCCGTTCTCATGTCATGCATCCCCACCATGTGCCGTGGCGGCACAGGCCGTTGAATGTGTCTGTCACCAGTGACATGGCAGATGTAGGCGAAAACCACCGTAAATCCTCAGCTTCCTTCTGTCCATCGCATTGTCTCTCCCCGGTTTCCCTCTCCCTATCCCAGCTGGTGAAACCCCTCTCTGCTCAACCGCTTGGATGCTCTGTTGCTTGCTGTGCCGTTTCCCTCAGCTCCTCTTTGTTATTTTCCATCCTTAGAATGGCATAAACATCTCCCTAGGGACTACCTGTGGATGTCGCTGAGTAAGAGCCCTGAATGGCCTGACACAGATTCCAGTGTTATAAATGCTTCCTTAAATACTTGTTGGTGTTAATCCCTTTGAAATAAATACTTTAAGGAGCCTTGAATCATTCAAGAGCTTCTGTTTAGAAGAAAAAATAGACTAATAGTGTCAAAGGCTAAAGGGAGAACAGG
Organism: Streptopelia decaocto; assembly: GCF_964273445.1. Lineage (NCBI taxonomy): Eukaryota > Metazoa > Chordata > Aves > Columbiformes > Columbidae > Streptopelia > Streptopelia decaocto. The sequence goes on along the minus strand of NC_138678.1, from coordinate 3,440,645 downwards.
CAGAGTCAGCGAGCTGTAGTTTGCAAAAATCTAGAGTGATGCAAACCAGTTGACTTAGGAAGCAGAACTGTACCTTTTATAAATAATACATGTCAGAGTAGCTATAAACAAGCTGATTTAGAAAGTGAAAAGTGCTGGCCATGGCTGTAAAAACAAGGCGACAAACCCAGCCTTATTCCCACTGGAAACCAGGGTTTGTTGTCTGCAGCTCCAGCAGCTATTCTGCCCCTGGGGCTGGTCAGCAGGAGTCGTGCTGCTCGCTGACACCAAGGTGGGGTTGAGGAGAATGTTGACATTAAGCAGTGACGTTCCTCCTCCTTTTTCCTTTGTGACCATGTAAGTTTTCCCAGGTACGCGTTCCTGTCAATCCCCACAGCTGTCGGTGTCCGGGTTCCCAGTGGGGAGTGAGTCACATCAGTGTGTTGTTTCTGAAGCAAAAACCAGAGACTCTTTGTCTTTGCAGTTATGAATGACATCATCACAACCATGTTCAATAAAAAATTTATGGAAGAGCTGTTTAAACCGCAGGAACTCTATTCCAAGAAAGCGCTGCGAACGGTGTACGACCGGCTAGCTCACGCTTCCATCATGAGGCTGAACCAGGCGAGCATGGACAAGGTAAAAGAGACCACCCACCCGGTCCTGCCCGCTGGGCCTCGTGCTCCCCTTCGCGAGGTGCTGATTGCGATAATTAGTACCTGGCTTTACGTCAGGTACATCCACATGAAGTTACCTAAGCCGTGTTGCTCTGGGTTGTGATGGAACCACCATTTCCCGGTGTTATTTTGCAGCTGTACGACCTTATGACCATGGCTTTCAAATACCAAGTACTGCTGTGCCCACGGCCCAAAGACATTCTGCTGGTCACATTCAACCACCTGGACACGATCAAGGATTTCGTACATGATTCTCCTGGCATTCTGAACCAGGTGGATGAAACTTTCCGACAGCTGATTGAAGTAAGAATCCTTAGAAAAATGCTGGGATACACTGGGGTTTGGCATTTTTCTTTCTCTTTGAAGCTAATCATAGAAAGTAAATATTGCTATCAAGGGTGGAGCTTGATATCTTCTGCACCTCAGAGAACCATCCAAATAACCTTCCCCTCTTTTTAATCTGAGGGAAACAAACTGCTCTTGTAACTGCTGTAATCCTTTGGATAAAGAATGAGCATTCCAGTGGAAGGGAACTGGTTTCATAAGATGTTAGAAGTCCTGGGAAGTCATGAAATGTTTCCAAAGGGCTTCTGGAGTGGGGATGTCTACGAGTCAAGTGTTATTTTTCTACTGGCCCAGTTTAAATCAATACATTGGTTATTCAGCCTGATCAAAGTCTCCTCTGACTTCAGCACAGAGATTAAATCAGATGCTTAGTCATGGATAATAATTACTGATAATGACCAGCAGTCCCCCCCTTATACAATTTCCGCTTCCGCTGCCACACACGTACCACTTTGGCCCAACAGAATTCTGATATACCGATATATCCCACCTGCCTGGGTGGGACGCGGCACACTTGCAAAGCCTTACGTGCTGGATTTTCTCTTGCAGACGTACGGTGGTCTCTCTGCGGGTGAACTTCAGCTCATCAGACAAACACTCCTCATTTTTTTTCAGGACATGCACATAAGGGTAAGAGGCCAATACAACTAGTCAGTAAGAATGAACGAGTTTGTGGCTGGAACACAAAGGTATCTTGTTATAATTACACTGCAAGTTTGGGTTTGTTACTCGCGCTTTTCAGTCATCTTGGGGTGCTTGCATTTTTGATCTTCAAAATTTTACAAATTGAGCACGTTTACTACAATAATACTCATTCTAAAGTGTCATGAGAAAAGGAATACCTACTTGTATGGATTTGCTACTTGATAAATACATTTTTCCTTTTAGTAGAAACTTGATATGAAACTGAGAACGTGAGCTTGAAGTCATAGGGCTTGATGCTCTCTAAATAAAATGATCATACTGAAGTGCATAAAGAGTACCTTTTTTTTAACGTTAGATCAGTGTGCTCAGGACCACAATTCTGCGTTACTGGCTTTGGCCTGTATCAGAGTCTCTGTGCATCTAAATGTTTAGGAAACCAACCCCAGTCTAGGCAGGAAGGCTGCAAGGTCAGGCTTCGAAGAATTTGGATGAGAAGATACGGAACTGATTTTCTAGAAGGTGGAATATTCTTTTGCAGGTCTCCATCTTTCTGAAGGACAAAGTGCAAAATTCTAACGGTCGCTTTGTGCTGCCAATATCGGGCCCTGTTCCTTGGGGTACAGAAGTTCCAGGACTCATCAGGTGAGTTCTGAACTGCCGTTTATACTGTCTGCATTGCCTGCAAACTCGCAGAGGAGCAGTTGGTCCCAGAGAGCTCAGGAATCAAGCTTGGGTTGTCACACATGGTGCAGGGATAACTGAACTGCCAGTAGGTGCCAATGAAAGGGCTGGATTGGGGACTGAGTCACCCAGCAAAGAAATACTGAACTGTTTCTGACATTCTCTATTCTGGTAAATGAGCTACTTGTCATTTATCCATTTACCAACATACAGAATAAGGGGTTTATTCCCATTTCTCATGTGCAGTAAGCAGAGGAAGTACAGAAAATCAGTAATAAAACTACTAAATATTTTTCAATAATGTCTTGTTTTTAAGGATGTTTAATCGCAATGGAGAGGAAGTTAAAAGAACTGAGTTCACCACTGATGGAAATTACGTTACTCTGCAAAGGGAAGGATCTTTTGATCTTTATGGTGACAGAGTCCTCAAACTTGGAACAAATATGTAAGTAATTTTTTGTCCTACAAAAACATCATATTTAGATTGTGTGCTGCTCCCTCCAGTTCCTGTATCACATGCAGTAACGAGCTGCTCTTCCTCGTGCTTTCTTCTCTCCAGGTACAGCGTTAGTCGGCCCGTAGAGACACACATGGTGGGATCATCCAAAAACCCGGCGTCCCATGCAAAGGTCAGTGTTGTTCGGTCCCTGTCCCTGGTTAACTGGTTAACTGGTTAACTGCTCTGTGCCAGCAGGTCCTGCAGCCGGTCACACGTGGCTGAGAGCGTTTCCTTTGAGCAGTTTCACCACAACCACCAGATTTTACATTCTGTTCCCTTGGCTCTGAATGGATGGGGACACTGAATGAAACACCCGCATCTGTCACCTCCACATCCCTTACTGTACAGTTGAATTATCTTTCCCTTTGTTCATCTCCTTTCTCAGGGAAGCAATAACCGTCTTTTTAGTCTACACTTAGGGGATAAATTTTGGGAAAACTGTTTAGTTCTTGGAGCCCCATCCACTCCTCCACAGTCCATTCTGAGCTAGGGGAAGGGCATGTTTTCCTGAAGAATCTTACACACAGGCTTATGCAATGTTGTACTTGCTGCCTATTTTAATCTCTTCAGAAAACAGAAAAGCTGGTATTACAGATTTCTCAGCTGTCCCATTTAGCTGGAAAATTATCTTGTCCTGCATCTATAAATTCAAGCAACCATTTTAAATATGTAGCTGATAATTACTAGTTATCTGCACATTCTGTATCATTAACAATACAGAAATGTATTTATATCACTCTGAAGAACATTTATGTCATATCAGAAAACAGGGAAATTATTGCAGTCCTCATCTCCCTGGTAACCTGAGCGATGAGCCCGTTGCTGTTTCTGCAGGAGAGCACAGTCCCCAACCCTCTGGCCAAAGAAGAACTGAACTTCTTGGCGAGGCTGCTGGGAGGGCTGGACATCAAGAAACCTGGTGGCAGCGAGACAGGATTCCGCCTGAATTTGTTCACAACCGACGAGGAGGAAGAGTACGGTCAAGTCCTTGTTTTCTGGGGTTTGTGATGCCGTGCCATGTGTGCATCCCTGGGGACACCTTGACAGCTTTAGGGACAGAACAGCAGGTTTTTAGCGTTCCGTTTTCCTGGCTGTTGGCCAGAAGAGCCATTTCCATCACCAGCCTTGCGTTCCCTCCAGGTGACGCTGGTGGTCAGCAGCAGGTGACAATCTGTGCTCGGTTCTTTCCTGCAGAACAGGGACATCCCTCCCGCACGTTTCTCTCTCCTCTCCCCCTAATACACGTGCGTATTTCAGAGATAAGAATATAAGTGCTGGAGGTGATGGGTCTTAAAGCCTTGAACCCCTTCTGGCAGGGAGCACATGTGCAACGAGACTTTTTGTTATGCGATTTCTGCCTAATATTTTTACCGGCTTTTAATCCCAGTTAGAAAGATGTTCCCGCTGTTCTACTTATAGCATAAAAAAATCTAAGACAGGGAAAATTCTCCAGACTGGGGTCAATACATTAAGTTGCCTTGTAGGAATACGGATACTGTCCAAACTTTATGCCTGCAGAAGCCTCATGAAATCTGATTTTTATAATTCACTTGTATGTTTTCATGGGATTAAGCCTGTTTTTCATGTTTTTAATCAAGACATGCTGCATTGACTAGACCAGAGGAGTTATCGTACAAGGTTATCAACATCGAAGCCGTGCAGGTACGTACATTGCGTTTCAGATCTTTGATTCTCATCACTCCTGCCTGCTACTTTAACCCACAGTAGCAACTTAAAAATATACATTTTTCCCTATTTAATTTAACCTCAGCAGTAACTAATGGCAGTATTTTCTGCCAAGCCTGTGGACTTGGTGACTATTTAGTAAGAGAACTCAAAACCTGACAAATATTAGAGTAAGTTTTTAGCTGCATAGGATGGAGATTCTTAAAGGGGTTCACGGGCATCAGCGGGCAGTGGGGCACGTCCCAGTATTCCCCAGTACATCCCAGCAAAGGCCGGTGTTAGCAGCAGTGGGGCACATCCCGGTACCCCCGCTGAGCGCGGTGTCTCCGCAGGAGCCGGGCCGGCGGGCCGAGCTCTCCCGCATCCTGGGGGAGCTGGAGGTGGCGGAGCCGCGCCCGGAGAGCGCCGGGAAGGGCGAGGACCTGCTGGCGCTGATGGACGCGCTCTGAGCCACGGGAAAGGCTGCGCGGAGCCCGGCGGGGACGGACCGGGAGCTGGCGGGGCCGGCAGGGCGGGCGCAGCGCGCAGGCGCGGCCGGAGCGGCGGGGCGGGCGGGCGCAGAGCACAGACGGAGCGGAGCGGGGCGGGCGGGCGCAGAGCGCAGGCGGAGCGGGGCGGGGCGGGCGGGCGCAGAGCGCAGGCGGAGCGGGGCGGGGCGGGCGCAGAGCGCAGGCGGAGCCGCCCCTTCCTGCGGGCGGGTGGGCGTGGAAGGGGAGGAGCGGCCCCGCCGCACGGCCGTGCAAAAGGAGAGGGCGGCGTGTGGGTGAGTGTGCAAGGGTGGGAGGACGGGCCGTGTGTGCGTGCAAGGGCGGCACATGGAGAATGCGAGTGAGCGGTGGAAGGGGAGGCGGCAGGGAGGACCCCACTGTGCGGGGGGAGGCGTGGAGAGTGTGGGTGGCCTGGAGAGCGGCAGCGTGCGGGTGGGTGTGCGAGGGGCGGTGGGTTCCTGGCAGCACGGCTTTCCCTCTGCCCCGCCACAGCCGCGCCATGGAGGTCAGCCACTCCGTCAAGGAGCGCACCATCGCCGAGAACAGCCTGGTCATCCTGCTGCAGGGCCTGCACGGCCTCGTCACCACTGTGGACCTCCGCGACGAGAGCACGGCCACGGGGCGCGTCACCAACGTGGACGCCTTCATGAACGTGCGGCTGGCTGAGGTGACGTACACGGACAGGCAGGGCGCCGTGTCCCACCTGGACGAGCTCTTTGTGACCGGCAGGAACGTCCGCTACGTCCACATCCCCGACGAGGTGGACATCAGGGCCACCATCGAGCGGCAGCTGCAGATCATCCACAGGGTCCGCTACTTTGGGGGCCGTGACAAGGGCAGGAAGGAGTTTCCTCGCACCAAGCACAAGTGAGTCCCAGGACAGGCCTGTCCCTTTGGCTGAACTGCCACCACCTCCACACCTTGCCCTGGACATCTACCCAGGATTTTGGGGCTCTGCTGCTTCCCTGGCCAGTACCTGGCGGGGAGCAGGGTTATTTTTGTTAATGAATAGTCCCACTAAAAAGGTTTTGAGATCTTTCAGCTTGTTTCCTGTTCCATTGGCATCTGCTCATGTCTCTCCTCTGATGGCCAAACAAAGACCTTTTGGCCACAGCCGCAGCCTGGGGTTGTTGCTTGGCCACAGGTTCCCGTAGCCAGCCCAAGGCCTGGCTACTGCAGCATTGCTGCCTGCGGGAGCTGGAGATGCTGCTCGTGGTCTGACCTCCCAGCTTCCTGCTGGACAACCACCGTTCTGGAAGTGCCTAATGAGAACAGGGTGAGATGGACACCTGCCCAGAGCAGAAGGGGAAGGAGCAGCACTTGTATTCTTCACCCAAGACACAGAGTGCTGCTGCCGGCTCCTCTGTCACCCTTCCCCGAGCTCTGCGGTGCTTCTGCAGACCAACAGCGCTGCCCGGGCCAGGGGCTGCGCCCCGGTTCTGCCGGGGTCCCGTGGCACTCAGCCTCGGGGCTGCAGCTCGGTGCACCCGGGTGCCTTCTGGAGCCACCAGCAGCTCTGGGGCAGCCCTGGGAGCTGCTCGGGTGGAGATCAGGCTGATCGTCAAGAGGTCACATGTAAGAAGCTGTGTGTGACAAGGGCCACGTGTCCCCACCACAGCCAGGGGTGAGCTGGGACACCTGCAGTGCTGGGAGCAGCTCGGGGTGCTGCTTGGGGGGCACAAGGGTCCCACGGGCTCCCTTCCCGCTCGGGAGCCGAGGTTCTGCTGCCTCGGCCGCTGGCAGCGGGACTGCGGGAAAGGACCCGCCTCTCCGCCAATCACAGCGCGTTCGAATCTCCCGCCTGCCCACCAACCCGCTTTGGCGGCCGGCGCCGGCCGGAGCGGGAGCCAATCAGCGAGGGAGTGATCCCGTCCCAGCCAATCAGCATTCGCTTCTTGCTTCCCTCTCGTCAACCAATCAAAAGCCGTGGCAAACATCCGCTGCCAGCCCCCGGGCTCTCTCCCAATCAGAGCCAGCGGTGGCTCAGCTGGCCAATCAGCGCCGCCCTCTTCCCCGCCGCCATATCTGCGGCGGCCGCCAGGAGGCGGGATGGCGGCGGTGGGGGGGCGGTGGAGGGTGAGTGCGTCACTTCCGTTGTCAGGTGGCTGGCGCCGCGGAGCGGAGCGGAGGCCGCGGGCGGGCGTGGGGCTGCGGGAGGCGGCGGCGGCCGCGCCGGCCCCGGGGCCATGGGTGAGCGGGGCCGGGGGGGGTCGGGCCCCGTCCCGCCGGGTGAGGGTGGCGGGAGGGGTCGGGCCGGCGGAGCTCGCCCGCTGCCGGCAGCTCGGGGGGGGCCCGGCCGGCGCTCCCGGCGCCGCTCCCCGCGGCTGTTGGGTGGCCTCGGGGCGCCGTGAGGCCTCGGGCGCGTCAGCGCGGAGCTGCCGCCCGCTCTGCGGAGCGTTTCCCGGGGGTGCCGGCCGGCGCGCAGGCCGCTCGGGGCGCGGGGGGACCGGGTCACGGATCGCTGAGGAAACTCCTTCGCGGTTCTCGCCCCCGTGAGGTGCCGCTGGGGTCGGGGTTTGGTGACGGCGCAGCGGCGTTCGCGGCGCGCTGGCGGGTCCGGGGCTCGCCGGGGAGCGAAACGCTCCTGTTCGCTGCTGATTTTGCTTTCGGTCCGGGCAGGGATTTCTTAATTTAGTAGTTTCGGAGCTGTGCGCTGAGGAGGAGCCCGTGTGGCTCAGCGGTGAGTCGCCGAAGGTTGTTCCTCGGAGTGGGGATGAGTAAGAGCGTGAAGTGTTACCGTGGAGCTGCTGCAGAGACCTGCCCGGTCCTCCCCTGCGAGCTCACCTGAGGGGAGGAGGAGGCGGCAGGAGCCCCCGGGGCCGTCACCGGCCGCTCTGAGAGCCCCCGGGGCCGTCACCGGCCGCTCTGAGAGCCCCCGGGGCCGTCACCGGCCGCTCTGAGAGCCCCCGGGGCCGTCACCGGCCGCCGTGGGAGCCCCACACCTGCGCTGTGGCCAGCAGTGCTCAGGGTGCAGGATGTGTTCCCCCAGCGCTGGACTGTTTGTGCTGCATCCTTCCATTGTTTCTCTCTGGCATCGTGATGGTTTGGTTCCATAATCATATTACTTAAGAGCACCCTCGTGTTCAGCTGCTTTTTATCCTCAGGTTGTTACAGAATCACCTCTTTCTGCAACCATACAGAGGGAAGCCTTGTAGGTACTGAGCTGCTCTTTGATTAAGGACAACCCTATTGATTTTGCCGGCACTGCCCACTGTGCTCGGCCCAAGGAAGGGATGTGCTCTGTGTCTGCAGAGCCTTGCGCTGCTCCGGGCTCCTGGAGCTCCCAGCTGGGAGCTCTTGCTAGACCAGAGAATGTTCCATGCCTGTTGAAATTGTCTACGTGAAACAGTCTTTTTTTTGTTGTCGAGTACACATTTGTGAGCTTACGGTAACTGTCAGTGTGCTGTCATGCTATAAATTTTAGTAATATTAGCATGGCAGTACATGTAGATAACTTAAATGTATTTCTTTCTACCCAGTTAGGGCTAGATGAGTAGATTGTCATTTAAAACCAGCTGCCACACCTCACTGTAAAGAAAGTGTCAGCACGTGTGAGTCATGCGATAATCTTTGCGCACATGAGGAAAGTCCTGCTGCAGTGGATTTATGGGATATTAAGTGTGTGTAGTAACGTAAGCTATAAATGAAAAGCAGCATCACGTAATACAGCACACATCTCGCCCGATGGTGATTTTAAAGGTACCATCTGCCTGACTTGCGGGAGGGATGCGGGTCGGGCGCTCTCACCGCGCTGCGGTTGGGGTTCCCGGCTCCTCTGCCGCGCTGTGCCGGCTCTGGCTGCCCCACCACGCGGATGTTGGGCTACAGCCGGCGCTTTTCCTGCTCTATGTGGCCCGTGCTTCAGCGTGAAAGGGTTAAGCTGGAGCCGGTGTTTGTGTAACCAAGCAGGGAACTCCCAGAGATGAGTCCTTGGTTATCTCATGCGCTGATGCATCAGAAGGGTTTGAAGAAAGCCCAGCTTGTTGCTTCCTTGCACTGTAATTACGTTGCTGGAATCCTGTGCTTCAGAGTTTCCTCGGATGTGTGTGGGGGGCGCCAGGAAGGAATTTGCTTTCCTGATGTATGACTTGGCCTGTGGACGCCTTTTTAGTCCCTGAGAAGTTGGAGATGGGCTACTGGGATGCGGGCAAGGTGGACGGGCGTCCCTTTTAGCGCTGTGGCCTCTCCTGGGCCGGCTGTGCCTTGCTCACATACCTGGGATTAATTGTCAGGCTGGGCTGAGGAAGGAGGTTTCATCAGCGGCGGTTCAGCAGGGGCTGCTGGAGCTGTTCGTGTCTCCCGGCTCGCTCGGGGGGTTCATACTTCACCAGGTGCCCCTTGTGCTGTGCTGGCCTCTCAGGATTCTTCCTTCTTCCTTGGTCAGAGAAACTCTGCGTCTGGTTTTGAGCAAACTTCTCGCTTAGGGAAGAAGCTCAAGTGAGTCTCTGCATGTTTCCAAGAAATCTGTGAGTCAGGGCTGCTCTGTGTGTCTGGAGAAGGCTTCCCTTCCCGGAAGGGCTCGCACAGCAGTGCATGGGCTGCGCTGGTGGCTCTGAGTCATCTGATGAACTTGTTTAAAAATTATTTCTCCTCTGTTACAGAACAGTTAAACTTCCAAAGCCCGTGGTGAAGTGAATGCTCTTGTACAGTGAACCTCCTGAAGCACTTTGCGGAGAGAGGGGAGCCCACCTGGTTGCTTTGCTTGGGATCTGCCCGGCAGATGTTCCCTGTAGCCACAGCCAGCGACTCTCCGCAGGCCTCGCTGCTCCCAGCTCGCCGGTTCTCGGGAGCCTTTTCCAATGGAACCGAGTGCCGGTGACTCTGCTCTGAGCTGTCCCAGCCAGGTTTGCCCGGGGAAGGCGTGTGGCAACGCTCCGGGATTGCTGCTTCTTGCAGCGATACCAACCTTCTTATTTGTGTGTTGGGAAGCCAGACCATAATCAAGGTTTTACTCATTTAATATTAGTGTCCGTGTAGGTTTTTAGGATGGATAACTCACAAGTATGGAGCAATACCACACTTCCCCAGGTGGCCCACTGCAGTGCCTCCTCTCCGCCACAGAGCTTTCCAGCCTGGGGAGGAAGCCGGTGGTGATTCATTTGTCTTGCCCGGCCCTGCCGCATTTCCACCTGCGGTGTTTCCAGGTGGGAAGTGATGGCAGGTTTGGGGAGCTGGCAGCGGCTGGGCTCCCAGGGCAGGTGTCCTGGAACGGGTACGAGCTCCTGCAGAAGGAGCGTGTCCTCAGCAGCCCTGAACTTGAGCAGATGCTGGTGAGCTCCATCACCTGCTGCTGCTCCCCACTGCCAGCTCGTCCCTTTGCCTGGCTCGCGGGGACCAGCCACGTGCAGCACGGGGGTCGGACACCTTCTCTAGGAAGTGTCAGCACCAACTAATACATTTTGTCCTTTTGTTGTGAGATAAAACAACAGAAAGTGTCACAGAGGTTGTATCAGCTGCTCCGGTGTCTTAAACTAGTTCCTGTGCTGCTGAGTAATCCTGGTAACTCCCCAGAGGTGCCTTTTTTACCCTGCCCCAGCTATGAGCTGTGGCTGCTGGACTGTGGGACCTGCTTTGTTCTTTAATCTCAGACCAAAAGGGCAGTTTCCTCCTCTTGTTTTCCTTTGCTGGGCTCTGGAACATCATGTAGTAATTTGGGAATTAGACGATTTCCTTAAGCTACATAATTAAATGACATTACATCTGGGTCTCCAAATTATTTGATTAATAATTCTATTAAAGTCATAGCTAACACTGTAAGAAGCTTTAGACACTTCCCCAGTAAGATGTTTGATGTATCGCATGCATCACATAAAAATTAAGTAATGGATTTTTGTGCTAGACCTGTAACTTCATGATCTGCGTGAGAGAGACTGTTTGTGTTGCGGATGGTGGGACAGGGAGCGGGGGTGGTTTCATTCGGTTTGTGTAGTTTGATACACATCAGTATCTACCAGTCCTGTCCTTTGCATGGGGCGTTTGAAAAGATAAATGGCTTTGTTCTGGTTCTTTGCACAGTGTTGGGTGCTCTCTCCAGACTGATCCTGCTGATGTTAAAATGATTTGTTTTTTCAGTCTTTAAGAATTGGGAAGTCCCGGCTGTTTGTGGGGCCGCCCGTAGACGGAGGCATCGCTGCAGGGGCTGGAAGGATGCTCTTCACCCTCGCGATGCTCACCAGCTCTCATGGAAATGTTGGAAATTCCCAGCTTAGGGCTGTTTTCAGTGTCCGCTGTGCTTCAGTGCAACAGTTTGTGTGTGGGACTGCGCTCACTGCTTGTTCTTAGCGCCGTGCCTGGCGACGGCCGCTCATTCTGCGGGAACCTTGCACAAGGGCACCCGTGCCCTTTTCACCAGTTTCCTTGCTCTGATCTGGCTTACACAATGTGCAGAAAAGGGAAGAGTCTTCCTGCTTGTTGCAGCAGCTGCCCCCTGTGTTATTCCTTTTCCTCTGGGACCTTCCTTCCACCTGACCGTCCCTTGTTCCAGGCTCAGAGCACCCGACGTGCTCACGCGTGAACCCTGCGGGCGCAGCTGGAGTTTTTGGTGGGCTCTGCTGCCCTCGCCGCGCAGCCCCAGCAGTGGGAGCTGAGTACGGAACAGGGAGGTTGGGTGGAAAGTGCTGTGGGTGGCACCGATTGCCTTTGACAGCCGGGTACCCGTTCAGACCGGTGCTGCTGTTGCTCTCACCCGTGGGCTCTGCTGGGGCTGTGCTGCCCCAACCAGGGCAGGAGACTCTGTTGGGTTCGGGCAGCGTTGGGACCAGATGAGCTATTAAGCAGCAATGAATTTGAGTTAAATTAGTTGGATTATATTTTTAAGAGGCCAAATATGAATTGTAAAGAGGAATTAACTCACAGTGGAGATTTGATGAGAATAAAACTCAATGTATTCATCTTTGCCTTTTGCAGAAGTTGTTCTGTTCAAGTCCAAACTTTAAGCATTAACTCTGATTAAAAATTGCTTCTAGTGGTGAGGATTCTGTTGTGGCACTATTGCTAACTGGGTGTATTTAAGATCCTGTTAAAAACAGGCAGGCTGGTACCACGTGGTGGAGGCTGCGATGGAGAATGTGTTTGTTTCTGCTCTGAGGGTCTGTCTCGTGTCACAAACTGCCTTTTGAGATCGTTGACGCTTGTATTTGTCTTGCTGTGCAGGGCCCGTGACTCTCTGGGGACTGAACTTCAGGAGCCCTTTTATTCTCTCATGTGATGTCAGGAGATTCAGGCCCTTTCTAAGCCAAAATAAACATGGATGATTCACACTGCAGAAGTTTTGGTGCATACCACGTTATCGTAATCAAGAATAATCCAGAACCACAGCATCAAGTGTATCTCATTTCGCATTACAGAGTCCTCGACCTTTCGCCCATCCAGCCTTCTCCAAGGTGATGCCTCCTGTCTCCTGAGACGTTGGAAAACCTAGTTTGGAAGAAGAGTAAAGATACAGTTGATGCTGAACTACGTGAGTCCTCAGATTATGTTGTTTACGATAACGCCGTTTGCACCAGGGATTCCCAGCCAGCTCGGATTGCACAACGGTCATTATCTCCGAGTTTCTGTGCAGTGGGGTTTCTCTAGTGGAAATCTTACTCATACGTTTCCAGCAGGGATGATGGTGTCGCAAGGAACAGAGAATTTTGTAAGGCACAGTCAAATATTAGATCAGGGATGTGGAATGAACAGAACGAGGAGCGTATGGGGCTCAGGCCTTGGTTCTGTTCCGCTGGCTGGGCCTGGTGACGCTTCTCCACTGAGATGCGAACGGGCGGTGGAAGGCGGCAGCGTGGGGATGCAGAACGCGTGAGACTTCTCGCCATGTCGCTCTCGCTATCTCTGATGGCGGTGACAGGTACTGCCGGCTGGATGAACGCAGTGAGATCACTCCGTGTCCGCGGGGAGGGTGGGACTGCCACAGGGTGAGCTTCATTCAAAGCCTGTGATTTATCAGCCTCTTCTGTGGTGAAACACGGGCACTTTTTTAAAAACAAATAAGTACAACCCCAAAATATTTTCCCAGTCTGCTGTAGTAACCTCCTAGGGAAGACTAGCAGGGTTTGGTTTTGACTTGCTCGGAGAGAGAAAGTGGATCTGTGCTTGGTTCCTCCTCTCCCCCGCCCCCTCGGAAAAAGGTAAAAATGCCCTTGCTGGAAAGGGTGAAAGATATTGCTCATCTTTCTGGTCAGTTAGTTCTGTGCATTCTTGGCTGTTTGAGGAACAGACTTGAGCCTTCTGAGCAACTCAGCCGGTTGTGGTGCCCGGTGAAGAACCACGAGAGTCCATAGGCTGAACGAGCAGCAGACGCCCGTACAGAAGGGTAACTTGGGCATTTTCTTTGAGTTTTTTGGAATATGTTGATTTGCAAACTTGTTTTTGCTGTAAAACAAGCTTTCATTATTTTGACTTGTTCCCACTGTTTGTCTCAGCTGTTCTAGGACATGTTGCTTTGAATAATGAGGCTGATTTATACCTTCAATAACGCATTAAGCCTCCAGCCCACAACTGGTCTATCAGTAATGAGCCGTAGGTTTTTGGAGAAACACAAGTAGGCAGAGACACGAGTGCATCAGTGGGTGAAAGCCTTCCAGTACAAAGCAGGGGATAGCACAAGAAATTAACTCTGTTGCTCATCAAATGTGATCTTCTTTCTCTTTCAAGAGCCCAAGATGAAGCGGCGAGCATCAGACAGAGGAGCTGGGGAAACATCCGCTAAGGCAAAAGCTCTTTGTACTGGGATTTCTGGAACTAATGCCAAGAGAGCGGGCCCTTTTATCCTAGGTAAGCAGGGAGCGTTTTCTTCTTCTTCGGTTTTTGAGGTAGCTACCGATTGCAAAACTGAAAATAAAAGGCAGTATAAAACTAGGCAAAGCAGATGTGTAATTTAGCGTCTTAGCTGGGAGTGCGACTCGCTTGATGTAGCAGCCCTCAAACCCAGGAGATCTGCAGTACTAACAGAGCAGGCAGGCGCAGCTTTTAGGATAAATAGGAACCCTTGCTTTTACCATTTTATTTTTTTTTTAACAACATTCTTTATTAAAGAGCAGATTCATTCAGGGGTGGTTTTGGAACCTGATTGATTTAAGCTGAAGAGCAGAGACTGTATGTTCGCTCGAAATTTGGACTAATGCGTGTACCGGAGCGGTCCCTGCGGAGGGGACAGCTGGGTTCAGAGGTGTGCTGGTGGCAGTTGCCACGGGTGTTGCTGGTAAATGGAAAAGCTCCATGGTTCAGGCATGCAGAAATTCCCATTTCTGAAAACAGCTGTGCCATGTGTGGGCTTTTAAGTGTTTTCCCAGTGAACAAATGAAACGTTGTCCAAAAAGGTTTCAGGGTTCGATACCATTTTTTCCTTTAGATCATAATTTGTGGAAATGCACTTAGTCTCCTGAAAAAAAGGAACTTGGTTTAAACTAATGTAAACTGCGTGACACTTGCATACTGATGTAACACTGAATTAGTCATTGCTGCTTAAAGGAAAACAAGTCTGGTTTTGCTTTGTGCTGTTAGGTCCACGTTTAGGTAACTCCCCCGTGCCAAGTATTGTTCAGTGTTTGGCAAGAAAGGATGGGACAGATGACTTTTATCAGCTGAAGGTAAGCGAACTGCCGGGCTCCCAGATCTTCAGGGCTCTTTGGCTGTCAGGACAGAGCGCTCGCGGTGGCGTGTGCTGCAGCTGAACCGCTGCGCTGTCGGAAACGGCTGCTGGAACTTCCCCTCGGCGGGGGCAGTTCTGCCAGGCGTAGATCTGGTCTGGAGATTAGCCCTGAGCCGAGCCCTCTGATCTGCTGCGGTGCCCAAAATGGGGGTGGATGCACCGAGAAAAATCACCTGGGATATTTGCACAGAGCCACCTGAGCCGCTGTTGCGTGTTCCCGAGCTCGTGCTGCGCGTTCTGCGCAGGGGTCAGCTCAGACGGGCTTGTGTCAGGCTTGCAAACATCAAAGCAGTTACATCAGCTCTTAAACACATATGAAACCCTCCCATGAGAGAGCTTGGGGGGCATTTGGTTTTCTTCTGGGAGCTGTAAAGGTATTTTCCTTTTTCTGAAGATTCTCACCTTAGAAGAAAGGGGTGATAAAGGCATAGAGACCCAGGAGGAACGACAGGGCAAGATGCTGCTGCACACAGAGTATTCTCTCCTTTCCCTGCTCCACAACCAGGAGGGAGTGGTTCACCATCACGGGCTCTTCCAGGTACCGCTAGAAAATGAATTTGTGCCTATAGAACACCCTTTAGAATGGAATTTGTGCTTTCCAGTCTCTCTGCTGTTTTATGGTGACTTGTAAGAGGGGACTAATGCCCAAGAAACGATTTCAGCAAGTTAAACTCGTCAGTGTGTGCATCAGTGTCTCGTGTGAGTGAATTGCGCTGCCGTTAACACCTTCAGAGCTGCTCACAGGTGTGATGGGCTGATGGGAATTACTTCTTTGGATGTCAGGATTGCCTTTCTGGCTGGTTAAATTTTCTTGGCGGGCTTTTCACTTGAAGCCATCTGTACTATATCTTAAATAAGCCAAATGTCCAGCTCAGCCATGTCCTGTTTAATGTTACGGAAGAGCTGGGTTCTATCTCAAGGTGTCTGTGTTTGTATGAACAGTACCAGTGCTGACAGGCACGTATAGCCAAACAGCACAGACTTTCTCTCTCTGCTTTAAGTAGAGATCAAGTAATTTCTTTTTGAAATCCCAACTCAGGGCAAAGATCAAGCGCTATGATTGCATTTGCTTATTTTGAGATCACCAGGTAGTTATTTATTCTCTAGTGCTCTGTGTGTAAGTACATGTGCCCAGATAGCTTCCCTGAACTATTGCTCATTTGTTTGCCTCCCGGTAGGACCGAGCTTGTGAAATTATAGAAGATCTAGAAGCCAACAGAATGGTCAGAAAAATGAAGAAGCGCATTTGTCTTGTGTTGGACTGTCTCTGCGCTCATGATTTCAGTGACAAAACAGCAGATCTGATCAATCTGCAGCATTATGTCATTAAAGAGAAGAGACTGAGCGAGCGGGAGACAGTAGTGATATTTTATGATGTGGTACGAGTGGTAGAAGCATTACATAAGGTAAGATCTTTGTGATCCTTTCCGTGCTGGAAGGCTCGGCTTTCCCCCGTTAGCAGAGCGGATGTTTTAGAGCTGGCTTGTGCAGGCAGCGGCGAAGTTACAGAGGCTGTAATTCAGCTGTGTCCCCGTGACAGGGCTCTACATTAGACCTCATGCCCAAGCCATACAAAAGTGTTCCCTCCCCTCAAGTTTTGCGTTGATAACGTGGCATTTGTTGACTGTGGAGAGGGGCCAGCTGGACGGGTGAACCGCAGCGTTCCCGGCCTTGGAAAGGGCTGGTGGGGAGCAGAGGCTGATCAAATGCAGGAAACACTTGAGGCTCTTTCCTTTTGAAGCCAAATAAATCACCACCTAACAACTGATTTCTGAGATCAGAACCTCAAGCTACAAGTTTGAGATCAATAAGCTAGAAATTAGTGTAGCACAAATAGATTCTGCTGATGTTTGACTTCTTAACCTGTGACGAGGGACACCCGCCCTTGGCAGAGCAGCGACACGTCTGTCTGTTGAGGGAACGCTCGTTGTATTGGTCCGGCTGAGCCTGGACACTTGAGTTTCAGGTCTCTTAGTTTCAGTCAACTCTGTCTTTGTGTTCAAAGGAGCGAATTTGCTTGTTCTGTCCTTCTGCCCAGAACCAAAAATGAAGTGCACCAAGTGCCCAGGATGCAGCCCGACCTGAACCCGTGATCGAGGTTATTTCTGACAATGAAGATGACACAATTTCAAAAGATACTTAGTGCCTTTGTCCAAGAATCAAATTTATACTTGTATAACATATACACTTTTTCTCATATTATACTATTATCTATTTTGCAGAAAAATATTGTGCACAGAGACTTGAAACTAGGAAACATGGTGCTAAACAAAAGGTAAGTGCTGGAGAGCTGCTGGTCTGGCCGTTGTCTTCTGTTTCTTCCCCGAAGCAGATTTCTGTTAGAAACACAATGGGAGGCAGCGCTTGGTGAGAGTGCTCTCGTGTGAGAAGGGCGAGGGAAATGGAAGCAGGCTGCCCAAAAATACAAATCCAGTTCAAAGTTATATGAGCGAATCTCCAGAAATCACTTAAGCCCAACCTAGATAGTTCGGTCTTCCACCAAGCTTAATGACCCCATGCCAGCACTTCTTTTGGGGTTCTCATGCCATAAAACGACATTTTATGGTAATTCAGAAACGTGCAAGAGAAATACTTTAAAAGAATTAAAACGTGGTGAGTAGTTCTGTTCACATAATTCACTTTCCGCTGTGCCAGAGGAATTCCCAGCGCTGCAGTGTGTACTATAATCACAGCAGTGTTAAACCCTTGCCTGTTGCACTGCTGTGTTTTTACTAGCAGTAAAATATTTACTTGTCTAAACAAAAGTTCTTCTGTCTGGTCTGCATTTGTGCTTCAAACAGCTTCCTTGTTCCCAGTAGCTGGTTTGGTGCAAGGCGCAGTTCACGCAGTACCCATGTCCACCGTCTCCTCGATCTGTGTGGGATGGGGGACCAGCCCCCCGGCGCAGTGGGGCAGGGCCAGCGGGTGGTCACCTGCGCTCCCTCGGGGCTCCCTGCAGGTTTTTAGTCATCTTGGGTTATGCAGTTACCTGGTTGCCATGCCAGCTCCAGTTCAGATGCTCTGCTGTGTCCAGTGGTGTGTTTCTGGCCAAACATTTTGCACTCACTGCAAGAATGGGTGGAATTCATTCTCTTTTCACACTGGTCTGGTCTTGTGTAAAGCGAATAAAGAACTGGAAGGCTTTAGGTCTGCAGGCTTCCAGAGTCTGTATGACACATGCAGGTTCACTCTGGTCACAGCTTGCTTTATTCTCCTCCTTAATCCTGTTTGAAAACAAACATTTTACCTCCTGAGGTTGAACTTCTTGGTTCCCCAACACATGCCCGCAACAGCTAGAGCCTTGCAGGGCCACCTGTACATTGTTTTAAGACATTTCTATCAAGCTGCTTTAAGATCAATCTCTTCTGCTTGCCTCTTGGACTCTCCTTGCTAGGAAGAGGCAGACAAAGGTTGTTGCTTTAAAGGCTCCAGCCAGAGCTTCCCTTCTGTCCCCCACCAGCAGGACGGGGAGGGATTTGAAGCTTTGGGAATGCATTATGTGCAATGTTTTTACTTTTTACTAGCAAGACCATCAACTTTGAGGGAAAACTGTAGCCTCTACAGCAGTGAGTCATGTGAAAGGGTGGGTGAGGCGTAAGAATAGATCACCATGGAGAGGAGCAGCCAGTTGGGCTGATCAGAAATGTTTGTTCTGTTCCAGCCCTGCCAGATCTCCTGTTGGTGGGGGAGTGGAGATCACTGCTTACCACTGCAGGGTCCAGCCAGGCACGGTGCACCCTGGGCTGACCAGTATCCCTCGCTGTCCCCTGCGAGATGTGGCCGTTAAAAGCCTTGCATGTTTCCAGTTAGCCAGTGCAGAAGTTGGATGATTACAGATTAGATCAAATTGCAGTGACTAAATAAAACCGAGCAACCCCGAACATTTTTGTGTCCTTCAGAACGCTTAGTCTTTTAAATCTCTACCAAATCCTACAGATTGTTATTCAGCCCGGGAAGTCTCTTGACAGTTGAATCTAACACTTATTAAACACAAGTCTGTCTGTCTTAATAATCAACCCTCCATTGCCAACTCACACTTGGTTTTATTTCACTTGTCTGTTAGATTTGCTGGAAATACTTCTTGGTTATTTTGACTAACTGAATTCATGTTCTCATAGCTGTAAAATAATCCCTTATTTCTCCCGTACGAGTGTGGCAGGTGTGGAATCCCTCCCTGTGGGGATGGAGTTGATCTTACAGCTCCACTTGTCTTCGCCCAGCACTTCAAGCTTTCCTAAAAAGCCCTGTAGACGCACACCTCCGTTTTGGCGCTGGCTTGCTCTGTTGGTGCTGCGTGGTGCTGTGGGATGGCCCGTGTTCACTGGTGTGCTCTGATTCTCCCCAGGACTCATCGAATAACCATCACAAACTTCTGTCTGGGGAAGCACCTGGTGAGTGAAGACGACCTGCTGAAGGACCAGCGCGGGAGCCCTGCCTACATCAGCCCCGACGTGCTCAGCGGTAGGTGATCCCCTCGGGGTCTTCACAGCCCCCACACTTAACACTTGCCTCATTTCTTTGTGCCTCTTGACATTAAATGAAAACCACCTAGTTCTGTTCCCATATGTAACTTGCCTTCTGTGAGAGCCTCTTAATTAGGGTCCAATTATGAGACTTGGCCTGTTTTTTTTCCATCTGGGAAAGTATGGAGGAAACAAGTGAGTGTAACTTTTTTCTTAAGGCTACTCTCAACTTCAAAGCTAATTAAAAGCTCCCGGCTTGTTCCTAAATAACTCTGACTGCAGACAAAAATGTTCCATTTCCCACGTCTGAATCTTGTTCCTGAGGCTTCACTTAAGCTGCAGGTAAATCCCTGGGCCTAAGAGGCAACCAGTCCAAATCCCACCATAATGTCAGTTTATTCGAGGCTGTGCACTTGAAGGAGCAATTGCTGCAACTGCTGTTGGGTTCCAGAAGGGAAACGTTGACCCTCTGGGCTGACTGAGAAGAGTTAGTGAACAATAACGGGATGGTCCCAGCAGGCCAGAGCAGCAGTCTGGGCTGTACCTTGTCTCCAGGAGAGGCCTTAAGCAGAAGTCTGGCAAACAACAGCTTTTTCTAATGCTCTCCCACCTTTTAACTGTTTCCAGTGCATGGGGCTTTCAGAAACAGACATGGACATCGTTTTGGGAGTGTTTTGGAGGGTTTTTTTGCTCTCATCCAAGGGAGCTTGACAAGGGTGTTGAAAGGTGCGTTTACAGTTGGGATGGTGCATGTGAAGCATCTCTGTAAGTCTGCATAGACTGGAGTCCCTGTATATTAGCTCACCTTGCAGAGTGCTCCTGGTGAGCACAGATTACATTCCCTGTGGATGGAGCTGAACTGCAGGACACACTCCAAGCTCATCTCAGTGCTTCCCGCCTGCCGAGGGTCATCATCCGCAGGCCCCGCTCGCGTTTGGACGGTGGAAACTGCTGAAAACCGCACAGCAGGTCACCGGCACCAGCTTCTCTGGACGAGCCATCAGTTCACTGGGCAGCACCACTTGCTGATGTGCGTATCACATTTGTTTGTGCGAGGATAACATCTGGAATACTGACAACACCTGCTGGATATCTGAGTTATTGGTTTTGGTCTCCCAAGCTATTGTATTTGAGAAGTGCTCCCAGATGGAGCCAGTCTTGAAAGTTCCAAACCTTGTGGGCTCCCCTCAATGAGTTTGTTGTCAGGTTTCCAGACAGCAGCGATACATGCAGCTGAGCTCTGCTGTCATGATGTGCCAGGCAGGTTTGAGGCTGCTTCCCTCTGGGCAGGACTGAGCCAGGAAGGGAGTAGGGGCAGGCGGGGAGGTGGAACGTGTGTTTTTTTGCAGGCTTTTCCTGTTCTGCAGGATATCCTGAGGCCCCTGCAACCAGCTGGATGATACAAGCCAACTGCTTTGCAGGAGCTTGGAGCAGCTGCAGTTCGAGTGGCTGCTGTGTGGTGAGGGCTGCACGGCGCTGCTCCTGTCCAGGACGCCGCTCTGTGCTGGATGTCAGCCCTGTCACCCAGCGCAGCTCAGCCACAGGTGCCCACCTTGCTTCTAAGGGCTCCCTTGTTGCTGGATGGACCAGCCTGTCAGCCGCACGCTGCAGGGCACTGAACGGGCTCTCAGTGACAGCTGAGGCTGCTGGAGACCCTGCGTGGAGCAGCCATGGTCACAGCTCCGTGTCCTGCGGCAGCGCCACCTGCACCCACCTTCGGGTGCAGTCACTACGGCTCTGACATCTCTGCGAACAGCCCTTCCCCGTGGGGCGTCTGCACCCGATCTGTGCGCTCGAAAACGCTCTTCCAAAATGACTCAGTCTGCAGTTCCCCTCCAAGCATCGAGGGGAAAGTTACTTGAGGCCATACCAGGCTTCACCACCGCCCTCAGACTCTGAGCATCCCTCTGTCTGTTTGCTGATGCTCCGGTGCAAGAGGAAGCTAAAACGCCTGAAGAATTAATCATTGTTTTAGGTCTCTAGGAGAGGCTGTCTTGTGCTCAGAGGTGGCTTGCATTTTATGGCTGCTGAAATGTCACCGCAGGAAAAGCTGGAGGAGGAGAGAGAGGTGCCTTTTTTTTAAGCATATAAAGTAAAGAATGATTAGTACAAATAACAAATGCTGCAGCAGTGACTCACTGTGTGAGTCAGAGGAAGTCATTCCCCCAGCCCTATGCCGTGGTACAGCACTGGAGTTCAATTTTTTGACCCTTGCGTACGCCGCTGTTTGCTGACTTATCACGTGTTTGGAGGGACTTTAAAGCAGCGTCTCCATCGAGCAGATCCCAGGTCGTGCTGGAGCTGCAGCGAGGTGTTCTGCTCACTCGATGCTCTAGATCCCATCCGAGCCATTCAGCTGGGATAGCCCTGCTCCGGAGGGGAAGGGAGGACAACTGTGCGGAGATGAACAGTCTGCCTTTGAAAGAGGTTCTTAGTGTCCTGCAATAGGAAGTCTTGGGCGGTTTTGATTAATGTTTAGAAAAAAAGATCGTTGTATCAGCGCCTTTATTGCCGGCGGGCTGTGGGGGTGAGCAGTGTCCTAAAGGCGGTTGCCCTTGTCCCCCCGCAGGACGGCCGTACCGCGGAAAGCCCAGTGACATGTGGGCGCTGGGCGTGGTGCTGTTCACCATGCTCTACGGCCAGTTCCCCTTCTACGACAGCATACCTCAGGAGCTCTTCCGCAAGATCAAGGCTGCCGAGTACACCATCCCTGAGTGAGTACAGCCCGCACTAGGGAGCCCCTTCTCCTGGTGCATGCGTGGGCGGTGTTCTGGGTCCTACGGGGGCAGCCGGAGCTGGAGGGGCTCAGTCCAAGCCCCTGAGGGTCGCAGGAGTAATGAGAACAGAGACAGTGTGCAGTAGACACCAAGGAAGCCGTAGTGGAGCTGGGAGAAAGGTGAGAAGGGCCCCATGCTGCAGGGACAAGGGACCAGCCCTCAGTTAATCCTGGGCTCTCTGGGTCAGGGTGATGGTGGCTCCACCGGCTCCTGACTGTGCTGACCGCGTGTCCTGCTGCTGCCTCGGGCATTGCCTCACCACGCGCTCTCTCCCAGGGATGGACGGGTCTCAGAAAACACTGTGTGCTTGATCCGAAAACTGTTGGTCCTGGACCCACAGCAGCGTCTGACGGCATCGGAAGTGCTGGATTCTCTCAGCTCCATCATAGCCTCGTGGTATGTGCAGGAGGGACAGGACAGGGCGTCTCTGGCCGCAGGCTGTGTTGTTCCAGCTGCAGCCAGCAGCCTGCTGCCAAACAGGACACCAGACGGTGATCTGGGAGAACTGCAGAAAAGTCTTTAAATCCTGTGTCTCGACCGTTGATGTCTGCTGATGGATGCAGCCAGAGTGCTTGTCGTTGTGACCAGGGTTGGAGTCTGTAGAGCAATAACATCACAAGGCAGGCCTGGGGTAGAGGGGGGTCTTGCTCCACCCTCTTGCTCCCCAGATTTGATTTTTAAAGAAAGGCAGCTGATCAGGAATATCTCACATGTACAAACAGACGCAGCCATATGCAGACACTTCCTGCAAGCTTGTAATTAGTGCTGCATCATTCATTAGGTAAAACTGGGCATGAGCTCTCTAGGGGGGAAGAGCAGAGGTGCCATCACAGGTGGGAACGCTACACGTGTAGGGCGGGGGATCTCTTTTGAGAGTAAATCTGACCAGGGCTGATGTGAACCAACTGGGCTGAGATTCCAGTAGCAGACTCCAGCAGGAGCGGATCCTGGCGGCGTTTGCTCGGTGCGGCCCCTCTCGTGTCAGCCCCGTGACCTTCTGTCTGTGCTGCGCAGTGTGCCTGGGCAGACGTCTGCTGCCTGTCGAGTCAGTGGCGAGCTCTGGGATTTTTGGAGCTGCGTCTGTTTTCTGTCCTACCTGTGCAAGAGTTAAGAGTTCCACATCCTGTTTAAAAAAAATAATTAAAAAAAAAAAAGGCAGCTTTTGGGGATTTTAACATGGTGAGGGTGGGGAGCAGGGGCTGTGCTCCGTTCCGTGACGCTGTCCTCTCTCCCAGGCAATCCATGTCCTCGCTGAGCGGCCCTTTGCAAGTCGTGCCGGACATTGACGACCAAGTGGCTAACCCTGAAAACCCTCAGGAGGTAGGTTTGCTTCCTTTCCACGGAATGGCTTTTCTGTGCTGCTGTGCCAAGTCTGCCTTGTAATGGAAAGCGATGGCAGCTCCTCGTGGCCCCGGGCAGGCCGAGGAGCCACTTGCTCCTCTGTGAGCAGCTGGGACGTCCCGTGTGCCGGGAGAAGGGAGCGGTGTTGGCTCGGGCTCCCCCTGAGCTCTACGGTGGGAGCAAACATCCTGTTTTCTTGCCAGTGTTGGAAGTGGCGCGCGGTGACCTCACTGCCTGGGGACAGCCTTGGAGGAGCATCTGCTGCGACGCCGCAGCCCGTGTTGCCGTCAGAAATCCCCCCGCTGGGCTGGGGGGTGTGAGATGTGGGGTCAAACAGCTGCAGCCCTGGAATATCTGACAGGGTTGGGATGAGCCACAGCAGGACAGAGCCATGAGGTTTGCCGACCTCCGTTCTGGTGGCTCGCGGGGAGTCCTGCCTGTACGTCTGGCAGCAGGTCCCGTTCTTGTGTGAAGCCTGTGGTTATCCCGTGGTAGCTCAGGGCCATCGGAGGGGAGTTGCGGGGCTTTTGCTGTGGCTCTGACGTGTTTCTCTGGCAGGTGAAGGTGACGGAGGAGTGCTCGCAGTACGAGTTCGAGAACTACATGAGGCAGCAGCTGCTCTTGGCTGAGGAGAAGAACACCTTGCATGAGGCCAAGAGCTTCCTACAGAAGCGGCAGTTTGGGAACATCCCCCCCGTGCGACGCCTGGGCCACGACGCGCAGCCCATGAACCCGCTGGACGCGGCCATCCTGGCCCAGAGGTACCTTCGGAAGTAGCTGCCCGCGCACCCGAGAGCACAAGCGCTGTCCTGCAGCCTGCCTTCGCGTCACCTACTACAGCCCAACAGCAATACCCGTGTCCTGTGGTGGAGATTAATGTAGCAATTCTTCTGAGCTCTGTCCGGGGACACGCACTCACACGCGCTCTGGAGGGAGAAGACTTTTGAAAAAGCTAGTTTTGGAAGCAGCAACCTCTTGGCATCTTCTGGAATCTGTTTTTTAAATCGAAGCCTAGATGACTAATCTGCTTTTAATCATGACTGTAATCTACCTCTCTTGTCTTTTTAACCATGCTGTTCTCTGGATCGAGCAAAGCCTGTGGGGAAGGAGAAGACTACCCGGGGTGAAGCTGGTTTGCTGGCACAGGAGTCGCGGCTGTGCCGTACGGAGTCGGCTGATTGCGTTTGCTCCATATGGTTTGAATAAGCTTAGATTTATCAGGGTTTCTCGAAAGGAAGAATTTCCTGAAACCTCCCACTTCCCTTCATCCGTATCGAATCTTTTTCTGTCCTTAACGTACCACCTGGTTTGGCTGTGTTGGCCAACCCGTGGTGGCCTCGCGCGGGCTGCAGCGCTCCGGGGCCTCTGTCTGTGGCACAAACAGCCGCCCCTCGGGCCAGGGCCGTCCTCGCACTCGCCGCAAAGATCGCGTCTGCTCCACAGTTCCAAGATTTTGCAGGACTCGGCCCAGCGCGGCCTCTGACCTCTTTCCCACCTTTCACTGATTCTTTTTAGTTTCGTAAGGATATATGATTTAATCTTATTTTTTCAGTAGCTTATCTAAGGTGCAGTTAAAATTGCATTAATTCTGATTTTTAGCCTTTTCACACTTCAGTTGTGGTACAGACATAATATATGATTTATAATGTGAAAAAGCTTCCCAAAATAATCTGCCTAGAATTAGGAAGGGGCTGGCTGAAGTCTCTACTGTATTTGTTCCCCAGCTTTTCTTGCCATCCCAACCTCGTGCGGCGCTGAGGCGGGAGAAGGACGTCCCGGTTCGTCACCCGATGCCCCGGGAGAGTGTTTGCCTGCGCTGAGAACAGGAACGATTGTTTCTGAGCCTCATTTTCTGAACTGGATGCCTGTCTTGCCAGATGAACTGTTCTCGCGCAGCGTCCCAGGGCTCGCGGTGCCCCAGCCCCGCGGCCGCTCCAGCATCGCTCGGCACGAGGAAATGGGAGCGGGGCTGGGAAAAGCTGCTGTAGCCTCGGCTTTTTGGGGGCGGGAGGGCAGGGAGCGAGTAGCGGATCCATTTGTAGCATTTGCCGTCTCTTGCCCCGGGCTGGGGCCGGTTCCAGCCTGGGCCACCCTCCTGGTGACTTTGTGGGGACGCAGGGATTGACCTGAACCTCCTGGGCAGCGTTGGGCATTAGTCCTGTCTGCAGACTCCCCATGGCCAGGGAATCGTGAACACTAATACAGACCAGAACAGTCGCACCCCCAGCCAGCTGAGCCAATAGCCTGATCTTAGCCTTATTTATTTGGAAGACGGTAGGTCTGTCCTGTGTCCCCATCGCCCCCCGTGCCACCAGAGCAGCCCTGAGCACCATCTCCATCTGCTTTTCTCCTGTCTCGCTCCCACCTCTTTATTGCGTGGGGGGTGGTTGGTTGGTTTGTTTATTTTCCCAAAGTTAAAGCAATATTCTGGGGACTCTGCAAGGCTATATCATACCCAATATTCCTGCGCACCGCTCGTCGCCAGTCACTCACCCGTGTATTAAAGCGAACTGGAAGGGGGGCGGTGTGGGGGGTGTGGGGCTGTGGCGGGAAGGAGCCGGTTGTAAGAAAATAGAAAAAGAGAAAAAAAAAAGAGGAAAAAAATTTGTATAAAGACATTATTTTTGTACTACATCCAAACTACTCCTGCATGTTGGCAATAAAACTTCATACCGAGAGCCTGCGGGAGTGGTGGGGGGCGCGTGGGGACGGGGGCGCTGGGGGCTGTTCCAAACGGTAGCACACAGGGACGAGATGGTGTTTATTACAGAGGTGCACAAGCCTGGATGCAGGAAAGGAAAAGAACAGCGGTTCTACAGAAAACCTGATCGCTGCTTAGACATTTGTATAATGCATTTAGATAATCCTTTTAGCGTATCACGAGCAAACTTCAGCTAAAGGACACGACCCAACAGTCTGAGATGTATTTTAAAGCCAGACTCAAGTGACTGTGCGGCTTCCAAGGGTCTAAAAGAGGAGGAGATGACAAGCGCGCACCGTCTCACGGTTGCTGTCCCGTGGGTTTGTGCAATCAGGACACACCGGCCCTTTGCAGTTTCAGCAGGTTGACAGTTTCCCGGTACAAATTGAGGTTGTGCCGTCGCTGAGCCCTACGGTGCATTGCTGACACCTCCCCGGGTTTTACGACGGCTTCTACAGCTGCAGTATTGCTTGCCTGTGTTTGATAGGTGACCCTCGTGAAGCCAGAATCTCTTCCAAGAGCACATTTAGAGTCTGTAGATATATATAATATATATATTTTATATGTTATATATTTCATATATAATATATATTTTATATATACTATATATATTATACATTATACATTATACATTGTATATATATAATATATATATGAAAATATATATTTTATATACACTATATATAATGTATTATATATTATATATAATATATTTTTAATATAATATATATTTTATATATTATATATAATGTATTATATATTATACATCGTATATATAATATTATATATATGAAATATTATATATATATATTTATATATATATATATACACACACACACATTATATATAAACTTGCTTACCTGGTGAGAAGTCAGTTGCTGTTTCTAAGCTGTTCGGTGCCGCACCGCTCGGCGAGGTGACGGACGACCGTGTCCTTGTTGATGCGGTGGCACAAACACAGTCACCCGCTGTCCCCTTTGCCTCTGGAAACGCCACCACAGTCACAGCTGATTGCCAAACAATTATTCCCCCAGTACGTTACCAAACAACGCAGGACTGTTCCTAAATCCTCGTGGCAACAGGCCGGCAAAGCTGCATCTTTGGTCCAGCGGTCGGGCTTTGCCACGGGCGAAAAGCTGCTGGTCTCTGAATCTGCTGGTAGACACAGAAAAGCATCTTTCAAGCCAAGTCTAAGACAACAAAATAAACGCTATTGCCCACTGTGTTAGTCAAGAGTGTAAGGGTTGGCAGTACCGGGTGCACATTTATCACAATCTGATTAATGGCTCTCAAGTCTTATACCAACCGGTATTCCATAGGATGTGGCTTCTTTACTGGCAAAATGGGAGTATTTTATTCGGACGGGCATTCCTGCAGAAGTCCGTGGTGCTGGGGATGCCCCTAAACGCGCCCTGGTCCCTTCGCTCCGTGTCACAGCCCCCGCGCACCCGCCCTGGTGCCACACGAGGCTTCGTGCGGCCGAGGCCGCAACGTGGGGAGCTGGGCTGGGATCCGGCCCCGGGAGGCGCTGGGGTGGCCGGACGGGGCTGGAGCCCCCGCGGCCCCCACGGCCCCGTTCCCTGCGGCTCAGAGCGCGGGGTCCCGGGGGAGCGGGACGAGCCGCGGCCGCGCTGGCGTCGGGGCTGCCATTGGCTCGGGCGGGAGCGCTGACCGCCAGCCGCCTCCAAACTATTTCCTGTTGCTGCGGCGTTAATGCTAAACAGACCTTGCTCTCTCTTCCCTCGCTCCAGCCAAAGTGCAGCTCCCGCCGCCGCTCGCCTTCCCGGTGAGTACCAGCGCGGGGATCGGGGCCGCGGGGTAGACGTGACCTCCCGAGGGACACCCAGCGCCCTGGGTCACCCAGCGCCAACAGCCAGAGCGGGGTGACACAGCTCTGCCCTGTCCCCGGCTCACGGCAGGGCTGTGCCTGGGGACATGGGGCTTGGGGCACGGGGACCAGTGCTTGGGGACACGGGGACCAGTGCGTGGGGACACGGGGCTCAGTGCCTGGAGACGCAGAGCTCAGCGCTCGGGGATGCAGTGGTTGGGATGCAGGGTTGGGTGCCTGGGGAGTTCAGCTCCCAGCAGCTCCGCCTGTTCCAGCTCACTCACACCCTGTGGCCGCTGCAGCCCCGGACCCCCACCCTGTCACCGGCAGAGCTGCGGGGGTCCCTGCAGCCCCACGCGGGGCCGTGCGGCTCCTGGCCATCCCCCTTGCAGGGCCGGGCAGTGGGGCTGCTCCATGGGGACGATACCAGGGCCCCCCAGGGATGCTGCTGACCGTGTTTCGGGGTGTCCCATGGCGAGGGGCTGCCCGGCCCCAGGACGTGCGGCGCTGGACTGTCCGGGGATGGTTCTGCTGATGTGTCACATTTTCTGCATTTCTTTCCTCATTCCTCCCTCCGTGCAGCCATTTCTGGGAAATGAGCTCGTCCCCTGGCAGGGCTGAGCGCTGCATCGCTCCCGCCCTGCCCCACACCCGCCCCACGCCCCAGGGCCCCGGCCCCCACAGCAGCACTGGGGGCAGCGAGGGGCTGCGCCTGGCGCTCAGCTGCTTGGGACCACTGGGTCTGTGGGGAGGAGGAGGTGGGTGCTCATCCATGCACCCCATGGCGGCTCAAGCACCTGGGGACCTGGGAGCTGTGGGGTCAGTCCCAGCTCAGTCACGTTCCCCGCTGACCTGGTGGCCTTTGCACCAAGTCACCGTCCTTGTCCCCACGCCACAGGGCCCCACAGCAAACAGCTGGAACTGGTCTGGGAGCAGCGGGCGGGGGGGGCAGCCCCAGCAGCACTTGGCTCAGTCCCCATGTCCTGCAGATGCCGAGAACCCGCTGTCCCCGCAGCCGCTGAGCGTGCCGGGCGATGGAGAGCCGCAGGCGGGACATGGAGCTCCTGAGCAACAGCATGGCCGCGTACGCGCACATCCGAGGTGAGCACCGGCGCTGGGGGGGAACACGTCCCAGGGGACACGGGATCCATCACCGCTCTGCTCTCCCCGCAGCCAACCCGGAGAGCTTCGGGCTCTACTTCGTGCTGGGCGTCTGCTTCGGGCTGGTGCTGACCCTGTGCCTGCTGGTGCTGCGCCTCTCCTGCCGGCCCCCCGCGCGCCCCCCGAGGGACCTCAGCGAGGACGAGGAGGACGATGACGATGAGGACGAGGAAGAGGAGGACACTGTCGACCGCGCGGCGTCCGAGTCGCTGCTGCCGGTGACTGAGATCCCGCTGGAGCCCCACGTCGCCGGGGACGGGGCGCTGGCCGTCAACGTGTTCGCCTCGGCGGAGGAGCTGGAGCGGGCGCAGCGGCTGGAGGAGCGCGAGCGCATCATCCGCGAGATCTGGCGCAACGGGCAGCCCGACATCCTGGGCACCGGCACCCTGGGCCGCGTCCACTACTACTGACCCGGCGCCGGCCCGGCTCCCCGCGGTAGCTCAGACAGCGCTCTGCCGCCCCAGGACCTGCTTGGGGGGCGCAGATGGGAGGATGGGGGGCTGCTCGCTATCCCGGGACACCCCTGGGGACAGACCGGCCCCCACCGCTGCGGGACACGCTGCACTTTGAGCCATCGGTACGATTGCTGGCACAGCCGAGCAGCCCTGGCCGCTGCAGGGACAAGGCCAAGGCCGGGCAGCGCTCGCCAGGCTCGGCGCGGGAGGGCGGCCCAGCCCATGGGGCACAGCGGCTCTGTACGCCGTGTAAGCCGTGGGGCTCTGCCCCACAAACATGGTGCTGTTACACCCAGCCTGGAGTCCTGCACACCGGGGGGGCCGCGAGCGGTGCAGGGGGGTCCGGCCATGGCTGCCTCCCCCATCAATTCCCTCCCGCCCGGTCCCACTATAATTAGCCGGGTCCTTTCCGGCACCGCCCGGGCGGATGTTCCCACCGGGCTCTCAGGGCGGCGGGGGCTCCCCGGGGACACGGCTGCTCCCCACAGGGCTGGGCCGCATCCTGCCCCCGCTCCCACCGCCCCCTCCCCACACATTCATAAAAATAGCTCCTTCCCAGGCCCGTCCCCCACGCCGCCAGCAGGATCCAGATGTTTTCCAGATGTTCTCCCAGCCCCTCGCTGGTGGCCAGAGGCCAGGATGTGCTGGGGCTGGGAAACGGTGCGGGGGCTGGAGCTGGAGGAGGCGGCGCTGCCCCAGCCCTGGCTCCGCACAGCGGCCTGGGAGGGGGCGCAGGGGCGCTCAGCCCCCCAGCACCACCCGGCAGAGGCTGCCGCTCTGCCCTCCACACTGGCACGTCTGCTCCGGGCACCGAGACCTGGGGGCTCCTGCCCCAGGCTGTGCTGTGAGCCAGACCCGGGGGGACCCCTGTGCCTGGGGGGATGCCCTGTGCCCCACAGGACCCCTGTGACTGACGGGACCAGCCCAGCGCTCGGCCCACTGCAGCTCTCACGCAGCCAGCAGCGCTCCATACCCAAAATAGTTTATTTTAAACAGTATCTGTCCCCCAGGACTGCTGTGTGGCCGCAGGGTCACAGCACAGGGCAGGGAGCCGCGCTGGGGCCGGGGCAGCATTTGTGCGCAACTGGTGCAGAGCGGAGCTGGGGGACACGGCCCCATCGCAGCTCCATGTGCCCCGCGGTGGTGGAGGGGTGGGCACAGCCCCCCCGCGCTACCAGGGCAGCACCTTCCTCACCTGCTCCATCTCTGCCTGTGGGGAGAGGCCGTGAGGGGCGGGGGCAGCGGGGACACGGGGGCAGCGGGGACACGGGGGCAGCGGGGACACGGGGGCAGCGGGGACACGGGGGCAGCCCCCTGCCCGGGACTCACCTGCAGCGCCTGGCGCTTGGCTCGCTCCTGGCCCAGCTCCAGCCTCATGTCCTCCAGGTCTCGCCTGCAGAACACCGGGTTGGCTCAACCAGGGCCAGACCCAGCGGCCGGGAGCTGCTGGGCACCCCCCGCCAGCCTCCCGCGCCCCCCGTCCCCACTCACAGGTGCTGGACTCGCATCAGGTCCACGAGGATGTGCAGGGTCCGCACCTCAGCCTTCAGGTCCTCCAGCGCCAGCTTCTCCTCCGGCCGCGGCGCCACCGGCACCTCTGTGCCCCCGGGTGGCCCAGGCGCTGCGCTGGGGAGGGGGACACCGAGCCCGGCGTGGGGCTCGTCCCCCCCACAGGGACCCCCCGTGCTCCCCAGGGTGCTGGGTGGCCGCTGGCCCGGCACCCGTGGGCGCGCAGCCGTGGGGTGGCTCAGCTTGGCCGTGGTAACTGGTGCCACATTGAAGCCATCGGCATCTGCCGAAGGGAAGGTGTCAGAGCCCGGTGCCGGCACAGCCCCGCAATGGCTGCGGTGCTGGCACCCAGCTCCTACCTGGGTCGCCGGATCTGCCCCGCTCCATGTCGGCCAGGGCACAGGGCTGGGGGTCGCTGGGCCTGGGGACAGCAGCGATGGTCAAGCAGCACTGCCGGGCCACGCTTGGTGCTCCCAAGGAGCTGCCGGCCCCACGCCAGGACCAAGCGGGGACATCAGCGCAGCCCCGGGAGCGTGGCGGGGACCCCAGACACCGCAGCACGGCTGTGTGTGTCTTACTTGCTTGCCAGCACAGGGGCCGGTTTGGCCTTAGCAGGGATGGGGGGAGCAGGCGCCATCCTCTTGCTGGGGGGCAGCCTGGTCGGCTCCATCCTCACCGGTGCCAGGAGCTCTGGGAGAGGAGGCAGAACCGGGGCTGGGACCGGCGCTGCCAGCACCG
This sequence comes from Streptopelia decaocto, assembly GCF_964273445.1. Lineage (NCBI taxonomy): Eukaryota > Metazoa > Chordata > Aves > Columbiformes > Columbidae > Streptopelia > Streptopelia decaocto. Next base: position 3,409,023 of record NC_138678.1, on the reverse strand, counting down.
CACGGCACAGCCGGGGCAGGAAACGCTTCCTGCGTGACATGTCCCAGTGTCTGCTAGTTTGGGGGCAGCTGCCCCTCCTGCCATCCCCGCACCCATCCTGCACCCATCCCCGCACCCATCCTGCACCCATCCCCGCTGTGGTTGGCGCTTCCTCCGTGCGCAGCGGCGCAGGCGGCTGCAAAGCTCCCCCAGCGCGGCAGCACCGCGGCACGGGCAGGATGCTGTCCCGCCACAGCAGCACCGTCTGCCGCCGAGCCCCAGGGCCACACGGGTGTGAACCCCCGGTAGAGGAACATACGGGGCATCAGGCCACGGGTGCGCGCCCATGGACCACCCTGTCCCTGTGGTGGGTCACATTGTCCCCATGACAGGCCACCCTGGCCCCAAGGCTGGAACTGCCACCTGGCCCCTACCACTGCCAGCGTGGCCCGCGCCATGGCGGCCTCGCAGGCACCAAGAACGCCCGTGGGGTTGATCCACCCAAAGAGGCAGCTGCAGCCATGATGGCTATGGGGACAATGGTGCGCAGGCCCAAGGGCGCGGGGACCTGCTCTCCAGGCTCTGGGGCTCCATCGCTCATGGGGTTGATGGTGCCCGGAGCCGCCCGTGTGCCGCCACCCTCCGCTCTCATGGCACCAGCACAGCCCGACAGCAGCACGGGCACCCAGGTGCTGCCACGAGGATGGTCCCTGGACACAGGACCCCCAGAACCACGGTCGCTCCATCCTACCTGCCGGCACGGGGCTGCCCACGAGGCCGTGCGGAGCGGTGCTGTGCCAGGCGCCCCCGGCCGCCACAGCCCCACACTGCACACGTGACACCAGAGGAAATCGGCTCCGTGCTGGGAAGGAAGTCGAAGCAGCGAGCACCTCGGTGCTGGTCCACGCCGCATCCTCGCGACCCACGGGGCTCCTCCTGCCCCCCGGCACCGGTGGTTCCCCGGCTGCCCCAACCCACCTCGCACACGGCCGGGGGACTGCCCAGCCATCCTGGTGGGACACCGGGGCAGGACGGTCGCTGTGGCTGCACTCACCGGACTCTGCATCCCAGGACGGCATCACCGGCTTCAGCTACAGGAGAACAAGGTTCGGCAAGAATGGGGCGCTGGAGCACGGCCAGAGCTGGGACGTCAGGCAGGGACCGCTGGCACAGCACAGCCCCACACAGCCCGGACCCCGTGGAGCCCACCAGGGCGCAAGGTCTGGCCGCACGAGCCGCAGGGCAGCACAGGGAAGGTGGCTCTGGTGCAGCCCCCACTCACCATGGGCACCGATGCCAGCAGGAGCTCCGCGAGGTTGTTGGGGACGGGTGCGGATTTGGGGAGCGAAGCACCGAGGCCGGACTCACACCCAGCCCTGGGAGGCACCTCGAAGCCACCGGCTCTCACTGTGCCCGTCACCTTCGGTGCAAGTGGGAAGTGAAACCCAAACCACAGCGGGGCCGAAAGCCACAAACCGCGAGCACAAGGGGCCGGTGTGACCGTGTCGCTGAAGCGCCCGCAGAGCGCAGCAGCCAGAAGGGCCAGCGTGGCCGAGGGCTGCCAGGTGGTCCTGGGCAGCGCTTGCGCCAGGCCAACAGCATGAATATTCCTTTAGACCAAACGCTTTTGACTCTGCAACACTGACCCACAGCGCCGGGCAGAGGTTCCGCTAGGGAGGGTGCTCTCCACTCTCCGCTCTCCCCCGGGGTTTGGCTGGGCAGGCTGAGCTGGGAACACCGGGTGCCCGTTATTTCAACCTGGCTCAAGGGCTCAAAGCCAAGCACGAAGGGAAACACGAACCGTTAACCCACATCGCTGTCTCAACGGCTGTTGGCCAACACCAGGAACAACCAGCGGCCAGGAACACCGCTCTGCAGCGCCGGCAGATGCCCAGCGTCACCGCGAAGGCTGCACAGCCCATGGCTGCCACACAGCGAGGCGCGATCCTCCTCCTCCTCGAGGTAGCGATGAGCAGCGTTACTGCCTGGCCCCCAAGGCAGCGATGAGCTGCCGGGGACAAGAACCTGGGTTTAGTGCCAGCATCAAACCGCGCTGCCCGCAGCCCCATGTGCAGCGAGGATGGAGCTGTGTCCCCGCTCACAAGTGACACAATCCCTCCTGGCAGCAGGGCTGGGGCTGTGCCACCCCACCTGCAACCACTATGGGCTAAAAGGTCTCATAGCTATTTAAAAACCAGCAGTTAATGATTTATAGTAACTACCTTAGCACATGAGACTCACCTCAACACAAACACCCGTGCTGCGCGGTTCTTGTGCCCGCAGCAATGTCACCCAAGAACAGCCACCCCCGTGTCGCGATGGCAGCTCCTGTTGGCCGAGCGTGGCGTTCCCCACCTGCAGCGCCAGAGCAGAAGGGAGCTTCTTGTGCTCCCAGCTCCAGGTTGTTCCAAAGCTTCCCGTGCCAGCCGCTCCCAAAGCACAGCGTGCCGGGGCCGCCGGGCCGCGCGGTTCTGCCGGCTTCACCGGTTAATTCTGAGGGCGCCTGGTGACAGACGGAGCCCCGGACTCAGAACACAAAACAAAGCAGAGTTAACACCTACTACTTATTTTATTGTATTTTATTTGCATAAACAAACTTCAGGGCTTTGCTAAACGAGAACTGTTCAAGTCAAAACAAACCAAACTCTAGTCGGTGTGTGGGGACAGCACAGCAATCCTGGGGACGCGGGGATGGGACGGGACGGGGCGAGCGGCGTCTCTACAGCGCGTGCACTCAGCGCCGGGACCGACGTCTCCTGCGGAGCAGGAACCACCTGCAAACGGCTCCACAAGAGTTTGTTACGTACAAGATAAAAAGAAATACATCATAACGGGCGTCCTTAACCAGCACAGGAGGGATCTGCCTTTTGTTTTTATAAAAAGATTAATAAAAAATATTGAAAAATTCTCATCTCCTTTCATATTTTTCACCTAGTAGAATTCTGAAGTGTCTTAGAAAACTATGTTACCTTGGAAAGAGCACTCGGGTTCACAACCAGCTGCAAAGAGGATACACAAAATGCCTACAAGCGGTTGGGGCTCCAGCACACACCAGGCCTAACGGTGGACACAAACAGTGGTGAAAAGGAGGGTGTATTCTTTTTTAAACCATGCTAATTTGGTTAACTTTCAACATAAAAGGAAAACAATCGTTTTTAAAAGGCCCTAAACTCAACTGTTACATTAAAAAAAAAAAAAGTTAAAAAAAAAAATAGCAGTTTGGTCCCAACGAGTGAACATTTAGATGTTTATTCACATGCTTCATTCTTTTCTTATTTATACGAACCAAAAAGTTTCCAAAATTATCATTTTAATTGATGTTACTACATACGTAAAGGCCTAAAACGAGTACGGATTTTAAAAACTGAATACACAATAGGGGAGAGAAATTTGAACCGGCGAGTTAATCCCGACCTTTACTATTTCAAATTATAAAAGAGAAACAAAACTGTCAAGACTACTGGGTTAAGATGGGCACAAACCAAAATCCACATTGCCTTCAAAGCCTGTTACCGAAAAAAAACCATAATAATCGACCATTCAGTAAGGTCACAGACAAAAATATCTAGGATCTCACCCAGTACTTGACCTTATTCAGTCCAGCAGGTAAGTCTTTGGGAAGATAAAACTCCACGAGTGGATCCAGGTTTAATGATTCCCCAGTTCTAGTCCACGTTGGGGCTGAGCTCTGGAAAGGCGGGTGACACTGTGGGTGTTTCCGAGCTCCGTGCTCCGGGATCTCACACCAGGACTGTGCCGAGCCCCCTCGGAACCGCGCGCTCCGCGGCTACTCAGCCGTCGTCTGCATGTTGTCCTTCTCCTCCCTGTTTTCTGCTCCGCTTTCGTCATCTTCGATTTCTCCCTCTTCCCCGCTGAATTTGTCGTGCGCCCACTTGGGGCTGGTGCTTGACTTTCGGAACATGAAGCGACCTCTCCCTCGGGGGAAGGCGCCCCGACCGCGGCCTCTGTTCACCCACTTGTCCGCACCTTCGCCCTCGCGGTCGTCGTGCTGCACGGGAGGAACCAACGTCAGCTGGAACAGCCTGAGTGCGCAAACACGAGCAGGAAAACCCTGGCTCCCAGCACAGCCCTGCAGCGCCAACCCCACAGCCGTGTGCTGCCATCCCAAGGGAAACGCTGCCTTGTTTAGGGGGACAAAACCAGCAGCCGTTGCAGGAACGCACCATCGTACACACAGAAACCTGTCCTCATTGGCAGGAAGGCTCAAGAGAATATTTAGGGGTGGATAGGGGATGAGTGTTTGGGCCTGGAGGCCCGTTGCTGGTTCTGCCACTATACAATTTAGATATTCTACACATTTCCCCTTTATTTCTTTGCCAATCGAATCACTTTGGCAGCTTCAGTCATTATTGCAGGGTACTCAGGGAGTTTAATAACATGTGTTGCTTTCAGGAATGTTTTGTGTGAGGTGAGGCAGACGCAGCTGGTTCAAGATGACATAGACCATGTCACTGAGCTCGAACTGACCCACTTCTGTACCTAAAGTTCAGTGTAGAGACTGGATACCCCAAAAAATACAGTCTGCCTTCAACAAGATCAGAGAATAATGCAGTAAAACAGTAACCACGGCTTTCTTGTTTGAGGTACAAGACTGAAATACTGCACTATGTAATGAGAAGATTAGGGATCTCAAGTACCCCAAATCAGGAAGAGTTTATGCCCTAAAGCATTTAAGACCAGAAATACCTGGAGTGTATATATCTACCTTTCAGTACTTCAGACACATACCAAGTAGTACTTCTTGCTCTTAGGTGTGTACTCAGGATCCCACTCCTCATCTCTGTTTCGCTTCTGGAAGTCGTTGTTGCCACCACTGTTGCTGTTATTGTTGCCTGAAAAGTTGCCTCTGCCCCATCCTCTCCCTCTTGCTCTGAACTGCTGCAACAACAAAACACGGAAAGAAAATCAAATGGTTGCAGCAGTAGTGCCCTCCCACCCCCCAGACGGCTTCCAGGGCACCCAGGAGATCCAACATCGCTTCTCTAACCATCCAAGAACACCCTTAACCTACCAGGAAAATAAGGGCTCAGGACATTTTAGGGTTTTCTAGCTCATCTCATCACACAGTGCACCAGTTTCTATAAAGCTGTTTAAGATCCTGCGGAGGCATTTCCGGAGCACCCACGAGAAAGCGTCTGACACATACAACATACACATCTGTGTAACTAAGGTGTAAGAACGGCAAACAACCAGCGTGGTTATGAGCAGACGAGTCACTCAGCCTAACCCCAACTGACCGATGCACATCGTGCTGCCCATCAGGGCTGCTCAGCAATTAGTAACGCACTAAAGTTTCCAGGCTTGATTCTGCACCACGTATCTTGAGCTCAGCTGCCCAGACTGTATTCTCAGCATCCTGGTTTGTGCTCCAGACCTGGAGGGATCATGTTCTGGCTCATCACCCACAACCAGACGACATCTCTGGGGTTTCTCCTTCACAGGATGCTTGAACTGTGCAAGCACAATACGTAACAGCCACTTTTTGACTCTTTGGAGAACACTTACAAAGGTCCCTCTAGCTCTTCCTCTCTCATTCGGACCAGTGAATTCTTTAGTCCCAAGCCGGGACTTGTCGAAGCCTGTGGTGCTTTCCTCCCGCTCCTCAGTCTCCTCTGGATACTCCTCCGCTTTGACGGAATGAGAGGACCGCGAAGATGACGAGCTGGATCTGGATCTCTCACGCACCCTTCGGTGTTTCCTGTTTCAGTGATAGGAAATGGAGGTCAGGGGGACACATACGGGGTTAATAACTCAGTTGTGACCTGTTTGCTGCAGAACAACTTCTTTATCACTCCCTATCCATGCAACGATCTCCTTTTCCTACTACGAAAAGGAAGAGCCATAGTAAAAGCTCAGGGTCAGCTACAACACACAGATCTAACATAGGCCCCAAGTCTTCTCCAGCAAGAACTCATTGCTTCTGCTACCGGTGTTTACACCATCTTCTGTTAGATAAACATGCATCTACAAGCGTTAGTCAAATGGAAAGTTAAGCTAACAGAGCAAGACTAAATTAACATGAATGCCAAGTTGTTTAAACCTGCTCTCTACAACACAACAGGAACAAGGAAAAGTGACTCACCCATCCTGACACACGGAGCCTTCGCATTTACCTTTAACACTTATTTAGCGTTTCAGATAGATACAGTGGCAACCAAGAGGACACGCAGAGGAATAACTGATGCCACTGGAGGAGTTTATGTCACAGGTGTACAACTACACGTACACGGTGTCATCTCCAGCCTTAACAGCAGAAACATGAAAGGCAGAAGGAAATGGCTATTAGGTTTCCTACATACTTTTTCTTTGAGCCTTTGTGACTTTTCTCCGTTTTCTCAGTTGATCTTTCCCTTGAGTGACTTGAATCTCTCGAGTCCACCGACTCTCTGGATTTATCGCGTTTAAGATCTCTTTCCTTATGTTTTTTACGGCGTTCAATATCAAGGCGCAGGTCAACAGGGTCGTCCTTATATTTCCCTTCAGCCTACAAATGCAGGGAAGAGGGGAGAGTTTAACACCAAGGTTTATGGTGCACTAGTTCACACCATTACTTTGCTATTAACTGCACAGACTTCTGGAGACATTTTAAGATGTAAAATAATGCACTATTAAAATAAGTTTTTATTTGTCAGACTTCAACTTTCCTACTGCTTTTAAACTTTTATTCTCCGCTCTTAAACAGCATTAGAATAAATAGACCAGTAATAGAGGAGGGGGAGACATGGAAGCTCACACTTATTGTTAACCACAGCCAGTGAGAGATTAAAACAACTTGGAAATCCCATCCAACTGATTAGGGATTGGAACTACAGCGTGTCAAAAACACCTAACAGCCCCTGGACATTTGTCACTGGCCAGCAGCAAGCTCGCTATTCTGCTCACAGACATCATCTAGCAGGGAGGAAGGAATCTGAACCACCAGGTCTGGAAACAGCACATTAGGAGAAGCAAAAGCTGTTTGCTGCTTGGAGGTACCTGAGACAGTGATCACTGATCAAAGGGGTAAGTGATGGAGGCCGCTGAAATGCAGCAGCCAAGTGCATCTGGGAGAATCATCCCACTGGTGCGCAGCCTTTAACACGTCTGTCAGGATTTACTCTGTGTCAGACGTCACCCATAGCCCTGCGTGCCCTGGGCTGGAAGGCACCATGCGGACCATGCCAGGAAGCCAGACACAGAAGTTTGTGTTTCTCCACATGATCCCAGCAAGTCTAACGCAAGCTACGCCTGGTGTTCCACAAAGCAAAACCAAACCAGCTGCATGGAGAACACTCAACTAGCTTATTTCTTTTTACACTATTCTCTGGTAATGTGTGCTCTGAGTTCTGTTTAAATTGCGACTGCACTAATGGATTGAGAAAGCTCCTTCGGCAAAGGGGCGGCTGTGCGACCTGCGCACACCTGAAAGGCTGTGGCACCTGGGTGAGACTCCGCTGGCTGCACACCGGGCAGCAGCAGCGGCAGGGCTGCGGTTCTGACCAACGTTAACGGCTGTGGCGTCGCAAACACCAACGTGCAGCCTCCACGGCCGCGCTCAGCGATCGCTACTTGCTTTACACACCACTCATCCTGGGAACTGTATGACTCTATATGCAACATACATCATATTAATCGTCTTGAATGAAATATTATACAAAAGGATTAGTAATTCTCTAGCTATTAAATTTTTTACTTACATGAGTTTCTAAACACTTTTTTGTTTAAATAAATATGTCAAATAACGCAGGAGTGAGAGCAGGCGTTTTGTTTTGGTATTTTGCTCTTCTACTTTCCCCAGGCAAAGAGCTTTAATTTCTACTCTGAGAATAAAACTGCTCCCAACACGATGGATGACAGATAAGTGACCAAATCAGCAGCAGCTCCCTTATGTGGTACAGCAAACACTATTTGGGTTTGGGAGGGCAGGTCTGTTTCACGGAAGGCTGGCGAGCTGTTTGGAAACCACGTTTATAATACACTCTGCCAAGCTGATGCTCAGAGTTCAGGCCCATCAAATCCATCTCACCATCGTCCATGTCAAGCCACAAGTGTGTTTGGAAAAGATCGAAAACAAATATGAAACAAGTAAGGTTTCAGCAGGACTGTTTAAAATCTCTTCAACGTTCAACGTAAATATGTATGAAGGTGAATTAAACAAAGGTTAAAATCCCAAACATTTTACATTAAGCCATTTTTAGGATTGTTTACAGTGAGCGCAACGGCTTACTCAGAAAACTTACGACTCAGAAAATCTAATACACTAAATTCCAAATGGTCTGGATCTACTCAAACAAGTGCTGAATGTTAAATAACAGCAATCAACAGAAACGGTACAGTAAGTTGTTAGAACAAAATTTATAATCTGCTTAATAGTGTATTCGGTTTAGATAAGTATTTAGTTTTACTCTCCTCCCTTTGACATGCATGTCTTTTTGAAAACATGGTTGGAAATATCGCATGTATACAATTGATTTAATAATACTTACAAGCAGAAAAATATCACAAAAAGTCTCTTCTCTCATCATGGGCACTTGTTCCAAAAATCCTCTCTTTTTTCTCAAGCTCACCTCAATTGACTTTGGGGTCATTTACCATAGTCTAACCACTTCACAAAGGTTGTTGATACATTTTTAATAAAAATTAACCCTTTGTAGTTCATTTTTAGAATTATGCCCATCCTTAAAAGAAAAACACAAACTTAAGTAGAGAGTAATTTAAACAAAAACATCACTGTTAAGTTCATGCCCAATGCACTCATTTTCTTGAATTAAACTAATCAGAGTAACAGTTCACCTTGAAGCCAGGATCTCGGGAGCTTTTTGTTTCCTCTTGAGACAATCCATGTTTTCTAAAAGTACTGGGAGATATATCTATCCTCCTAAAAGGAAAGAAAGTACACAGATATAATCTTGCTCATAAGAAGGATCCAAAGGTTTTAGATCGAATGTCATTTAAAACAGACCAATATTTCCAAAGGTACTTAGAACTCCCCATATTTTCCCATTTTTTTTTGCTGAAGCTAATAATAAACTTGAAGTTTATTATCCCAGAGGTTAAGAGAAGGAAATCTGAAATACCCCTGAAATGTCAGACAGAGTCTAACAGCACCAACCTGTGGATTTCAGGGCTCTTTTTGTTTTTAGCTGCATCTTGTTCCATTCCTTTCTTTAGATATTTGGTAAAGCGTTCATTCAGTGTCATTGCTGAAGACCCAAAGTGATGCTCTGTTGGGAGTTTGAGTAAACAGGCCAAAATATTAATACCATTTTTGTAAAAAGACAAAGCACATCAGTCACAGAATCCCAGAATGTCAGGGATGGAAAGGGACCTCAAAAGCTCATCCAGTGCAATCCCCCCCGGAGCAGGAACACCCAGATGAGGTTACACAGGAAGGTGTCCAGGCGGGTTGGAATGTCTGCAGAGAAGGAGACTCCACAACCCCCCTGGGCAGCCTGGGCCAGGCTCTGCCACCCTCACTGGGAAGAAGTTTGTTCTCAAATTTAAGTGGAACCTTTGGTGTTCCAGTTTGCATCCACTACCCCTTGTCCTATCATTGGTTGTCACCGAGAAGAGCCTGGCTCCATCCTCCTGACACTCACCCTTTAGATATCTGTACACATTAATGAGTCACCCCTCAGTGTCCTCTTGTCCAGCTCCAGAGCCCCAGCTCCCTCAGCCTTTCCTCACACGGGAGATGCTCCACTCCCTCCAGCATCTTGGTGGCTGCGCTGGACTCTCTCCAGCAGTTCCCTGTCCTGCTGGAACTGAGGGGCCACAACTGGACACAAGATTCCAGGTGTGGTCTCCCCAGGGCAGAGCAGAGGGGCAGAAGAACAACTCTGACCTACTGACCACCCCCTTCTAACCCACCCCAGGTACCATTGGCTTCCTGGCCACAAGGGCCCAGTGCTGGTCATGGTCATATCTGCTGGAAAATGACTCCTTGAGCATCAACTAGAGTGCAGGAAACCCACTTATTTGGGCAAGGGAGGAGTGAACCCTCACCTGAGGATACACAGACATCTGACCTACCTCTTACATGATGGACTATAGTCACTATATGTTGAGCAAACAGCTCAGAAGGACTCCGCTGAGACTGAGCAGACTGAATATGATGGAAAATGGAACGAAATTCCGTCTCTTTTTTGTTGCTGTGCACAAGGTCACGACACAGCTTACGTTCCTGAGCCAATATGCCACTTGGACTAGAAAAAGAAGAGAGCACATGAAACAGAAGAACGGGGTAGAGGGAAGCAGTTTGAGATGATGAATGGTTCAGAAACTGGAAGGTGACTGCTTTTCAAACTACCATGATTCTAGCACCAAGCAGCCACGGAGCACCCAAGTCTATCCAGCGCGCAGTGGAGCACAGAATCTGACTCAGAAGCATTTACATTCTGAACTGACCTTACATCTAGTCACAGAGAAGATTAGGAAAAGTTGTGTAACCTTCACACTACCACCATCACAAACTAGTAATCTATCTAACCCCCCAGCACAAAAAAAGTGGGTCACACAGGTATTATAACACCAGAAAAAAATTAATCCCCATCTCCTAAAATGCCAATTGTGATGGGATATTATTTAGCCTTCCTTGCACTTGGCATGTGTATGAGGGTCTGAAGCAGAAAAACAGACAAAACCCACTATTTAGACTTCTCAAAATATAGCAAATAGTTACCGTGCAAGATCTTCATCAAAGGAATCCATTCGAATATTGACCTGGGCCTCACGAGTAATGGAAAAGGAGGACTTGCCAGGGGCCAGCCCCTCTCCTTTGCTGCCTGCTTTCTCCTTTACCTCAGAAGTCTTCCTTGGCGGGGGGGACGAGCTCTTTTCCTGGCTTGATTTGTAAGCAGTCACTCTGAAATTCTTTTCAGGAACAAAGCCCCTGTGACCTGATTCGGCTCTCTTGGATGCTGGTCTCTCTTCTTTTTTTGATCTTTCAGAATAGCTTTCCTCCTCCGTTTCATCAGCTTTCCTTTGTTTCTCCTTTCCAGGTGGCAAGAACACCACGCCTTCCCACTTTCCTGACCTATCCTCCTCTTGACTTTTACTTGAGGTTGCTACGACTTTAGACATAAATTTGGGCTCATCATCAAATTCCGAATCTTTTCGGCCTTTTGCCTTGTCTTTCTTTTCCTGCTCATCTGTCTCCTCTTTGCCATAATGACTTTCCTTGTGGAACTCCGGGGTCTTTAGCTTGTCAAAGTCATCCCGGAACTTGTAGCGCTTGGGCGACTGGCTGCCGCGATATCCCTTCTCAGAGTCGGCTTTGGATGCATAGGAGTCAGATTTTGCCTTTCCATCTGTGGATCCCAACTCCGAGAAACTCCCTTTTTCTTTATTTTTCTCTTTTTCAACATTTGTTACTTTCTGTTCTTTGTCTTTCCCATTCTCAGTCTTCTGCTCTTCCAGATACCTGTTCAGAAAACAGACATCGCAGAAGTTCCCTTATTAAAACAGGTTGATACTTGAGTTGAAAGCAGTCATAGCTTAGAGAACACCAAGCTATCCATGTACAGAAAGCTGCTCTAAAATAGTTGAAATGTAAAGCAGATTGCTCAGCCTGGACTTAGACTTTTAGTTCTCAATATATTCAGCAAATGGAGAAGAAAATGGATATGCAGAACTGATGACATGAGCCTTAAGAAGAAGTAAAAAACAACTTATGCACAGATTCATTTTAAGGAAAATAGTAACATCTTACCCAATCGGTTTATTTACTTACAAACCTGGTTCAGGAGAACAACACATCAAAACTTTCAAACTGGGCTGTTCTGCTTTAAACAACACACTGGAAATAAAAGCCCCAAAAGCTACTTCAAATTTTGGATGCAAGTTTCATAGGTAAGCTAAATATTTCATGACCGACTGTAAATACAAATAAAAGCAAAAAGGTTAACAGAGGAGAATATTTATTTTGCTGGGAGAAGACAAAACACTTCTAGTGAGAACAACTATTTCTATTAACCTAGTTTAAAGCATCAGAACTATGTTTTAAAGCATTCATTTAGCAGAACCCTGGCTTTGAGGAACCAGCAGTCAAGCCCACAGACACCAGTTCAGTGCTTTGAAAAGCCCAAACAAGAGTTATAACTTTTTCTCTTTTCCTCCTTTTTAAGTTTCAGACATCCTTGATACAGAATCAGGCCAAAATAACTTTAAAAATAATAAATAGAGAGATTTAAAAGCACTTGTGGGTGCCGCCCTGTCTTCTAAAACAAAGTGTCACCTTCAGGCACTAATCCAGAGAGGACTAACCCAGCAAACAGAAGCTGCTGTCTGCTGTAGGAAGGATGTCTTAATTTCAGCAATGATCCGGGTGTTGTAGTTTCTCATACTACCCATAGACAAGCACAAGCACCGGAACTACACGTGCCTTAGGCTGCTTGCACGTCTTCAATTTTGCTGATTTATAATATTTAATGCAATACTAAAAAAAAGTCTTTAACTGAAAAGCAAATAACTTAGGCACACATGCTGAGAACCCTCCCAGCGCTCCTGGAGAACACACACACACATGCAGCTGGTCAAAACCCAGCACAACGAAACACATCGCTTGCCTTTTGGAGAAGGCTCCTCCACCGGGAGCTGCGCTTTCCTCCTTCTGAGTTGTACCATACATGGAACCGATGGGTGTTGGACTTTTGCACACAGGGCTCTTCCTGGTTGGGCTCAAACCTGCCGAGCTGTGGTCAAAGGGACTCTGGTGAGAGCCCGCCTGAAAGGAGGTGCTGCTGCTTTGTAAAGCAGAGCTCATCGGGGACGGGCTGGACAGCGGAGGGCTCGACTTTTGCAAGGGACTTGGCCGAGGAGAGCGACGCCTCACCACAACCGACTGGAGAGGGCTTTTTAGCGCAGGACTGCGCTCCCTCGGGCTGAGCTCGGACACAGAAGCTCTTGACGCTGAACTCGTGCCATAGGTGGTCACATCTTGCCATGGTTTTGATCCCTCGGATGCTTTGGCGTCTTGAGCCGCTCCTCCTGAAAACGGCTGCTCCTTAGACTCATCGCCTTGATTCTCTCCTGCAGCCTGAGATGCCCGGGTATCCTTGGAAGATGATTTCTTCTCCTTTCCAGATTTACGCTTGGAAGACTCGACTCGGCTATGATTTGAGGAAGACCGGGAAGAGGAGGATCTCCTTGACCGATCAGAAGATGACTTATCAGAATTTCTAGAATGACTTCTAGACCTTGGTGAAGGAGACCTTCTCTTGGGTGACCGGGAGCGTGACCTTCCTCTACGAGGGCTATACGCCTGGCGATAATTTTGCCAGTTTGACCTGTAATTTCCATATCCTCCTCGGTTATACTGGCCCCATGGATAAAACCCTCGATTTCGGCCACGGAAGTAATACGGTCTCCTGTATCCTCGATTATGACCTCTGAAATCCCGATTCTGATAGATTCTCGGATGGTTCCTTTCTCTGTTATGAGATGGAGAATAGGACCTCGAACGAGACCTAGAACTGTAAAAGAAAAAATTACACAAACCTTGTAAAGTTTATTCTTCTGTCACAACTTTAATTGAAGCCTTATAAAAAAGAAGTGGAAAAAATAATTTATAAGCTTTTAAAATTAATTTCTTTGGTTTACCCTCATCGTATTACACTTTGCCCTCAATAAACTGCAGTGGAAATAACTTGTGTCTGTGATGCTGCCAAACAAATATTTGACTTCAGGATCACTGGAGAGGCCCCGACGGGTACAAATGGCTCTTAATTTCTTCATTTTTCTAGGATGAACAAGGCTGCTACCCCGCCTCAGGAAAAGGGACATATCTCAAACTTCCAGCTCCTTACAGCTCAAGGCCAAGGCTATACCTCACCTTAGATCTCCTTCACAAAGAAGTATTGCTTTACGCAGGTCATGCTGCTGTTAGCAGAACAGATCAAAAATCTTCCTCTGGTGTCCTCAGTTTTGAAATTCAGATAAGATGAAACCCCACTTCTTTGCCAGGCGAGTTACTGAATTGCTACACCTCAACATGAGAAGTGCAGCACTGGAGCCAGTGACACGCTGCCCTGTGGTTTGGGTTTCACCAGGCACAGCCCTTGGCGCAGCTGGGAAGCCGGAGCTCCGCGAACAGGCAGCGGGCCGCGCTGGCTCCCAGCGCGATGCCGCGAGATGGCACTGTGCAGTGTCCCCCTGCTCACCCCGCGCCTGCCACAACCTCACAAAGAACAGAGCTGAGTCCAAGCACAAAGCCTGTACAAATATAGATTGAAATGGCAAAACATTATGGGCTAATTGTTTCACTGGCTTCTTCCATTAAACTTTTGGAGCTGCAGTTGCGTAACTGTTTAAAAGCCCCACTGTAGCTCAGCATTAAACACCAGCTTTGCAGTGAGTATTTCACAGCTGCTGGAAAAAAAAGAACAGTCGGAGATTTTAGCAACTTTGCATTAGTATAACAGAGAAAGCATCCAAACTAGTACGTTTAAACACAAGAGATCTTTTCCAAGTGGAAACTTCATAAATAATATTAATTGAAGCCATTCCCACAGTCCCTTTGTACGTTAAGAGAGAGCCAGGCAGCTCCTGCACGCTCCTTGCTCGCTCTCCAAGAGCTGGGTACTTCTTTACAGACCAGTAATACACACCCCTCCGCTCACACCTCAAACCCCAGCACATATGGGAATACAAGTCCTGCTAGAATTCCTCCAGGATTAGCGCACAGCCATGCACAGACAAACCTCAGTTCTGTTTTCATTTTTCCACCTACCAAACACATGACAGTGTAGCAGGAAACAGTCTATTCATACTATAGCCATTGCTAGCAAAGCGTAATGATAATTTTAACGTATGCTTCATCCTTTACTTCAAACCATCAAAAAACCTACGCAACTTGTCTGAGACACTTTCTCATTCGAACAACGATGAGAAGGAAAAGCAGAGAGGCAGTCGGCAGGAACCGGCGCTAAGGAGCCCTCCTCAAAAGCACCACGAACACACATGCTCCTGTTTTCAGACAACTGCTGTGCTTGTGATGAATTACCAGCAAGGGACCTACTGAGCACCACTTCCAAGATCTGCTCTGTCCTTTCAGAGGGGCTTGCAGCAGGAAAACTGCACTCTGAAAGTTGCAGAGGCTATTTACAAGAAATCTTTTTACAACAATATAGTAAAAATTACGCAAAAGAGCAACCGCGAGTACTAATTCTCCCAGCCCCCTGCAGCTAACCAGCTAATATACCCTGCTCCAGTTCTAGAGCACCTACAATAGGTAAAAAAAGGAGAAATAAAGTCATAAAGAAAGCAACAAATATTAGGCAGACTCCAACGTGGCAACACAGCCATTTCTGCTGTGTATGCTGAAATACACAATAATGGATTTTTATGCCAAGATACCACATGAGACCTACCTCGGAGAATATCCTAACACCCCGCAAGATGGCTTGTCTGTACTAACCCCCTCCATTTTGATTCTGTTTTAAAAAATGAGTTATTTACAACGCACAAGTAGGTTCAGCAGCAGCACAGGAGAAACGACCATGTTTGCATAGGGTGCCTTTGATTTCAGCTGTCAAATGTCCTTCATAGCGAGGCAGATATCCCCAAATGATCATGAATCTTCCAGCATTCCAGTTTCCTTCTGCGAAGAACTCTGTTTGACTCAAGTCTCCACCTCCAATTTAGTTGCGTCATGTCCTTCTCTCTCCAACTGTACATTTATTAGAGACTCTGCATTTTAAAAGTCTCTTTAATTGTTAACAGTTGCATGTGTTTACAGTCTAACGATTTTCAGAATACGTGTTATAAATCTAAGATGAGTGAAAATGCAGCTGAACATCATTATACCCAGCCTAACTGGAATGTGTTTGCCAGATACAAAATGCTTAGCCAAAAGAAAAGGGAAAAAACAGATATCCTGATATTCAGGGAAGACATGAGCCTTTAACGGGCCTGATCAGAAGCAATTCAGAGAGGTAAGAACAACTATTATGCACGTTAATTATTTCTCAAAACTAACTACAGTGAAATTAACTTTCTCCATCCAGAACAATCATTTCTGTTAACTGATTCCTGTAGGTTGAGGGGAGGGGCCCTGGAATCTAAACAAAGTCTTTCCTTGGAAAATAATTAAGTGAGAAACCATCTGAACAGGACAGAGAGGAAGAACAGTTACACCCTTGGGCTTCAGAGCTGCACGCACTTACCTAAGCCTGCGCTTTCTTGACCGTGAGACAGAACGAGAACGGGAGCGAGATTTGGAGAAGGAGCGTGAGCGCGACCTCGATCCAGACCTCGAACGGGAAGAACGGGATCCAGATTTGGATTTGTTAGTTTTAGACATCTTTGCAAGCACCTGGCTGTTGTACCTGAAGGAAACAGAAATAGAAGTATTTAAAAAATGAAGCAATGCGGGAGATCTGAGAGAACAGGCAACACCCGGCAGCCTGACAAACTACAGCGACATGGAACTTGGTAAAACTGGAAACAGGAGTGTTTGAAGTGGTGCCTAATAACAGATGAATGGTGTTGGGCTCAGAATACAAGGCTTATTTCGGTCTAAGGGCAAAATCTGCAAAAATAATATAAGCCTGTCAACCCAGAGTAATTCCAAATTTGAGCACTACAGGTGAAAGCAGCAAGTTAATGCAAAAGCCAGAAGAAACAGAGGCCACACCACTCGCTTAAGCAAGAATCCCTTTAAAGAGATAAACCACTTCATCTCAGTCACATCACTATCAACACAGCCAGCTGTCACTGCTTTAAAGAACAATGAAAAAAGAGGCTTACTGTCAAAAAAAAAACCCACAAAACAAAACCCCACCCCTTTAAACTCCTCTCTCAATTTTCAGAAGGAATCGGGAACCAAAATGATAATCCAAGATACACGAATATGAGCCCATTTGCAGAGCTCTGGCTCGCTGTGAACGCTCGGGTTAAATCCTGGACGTGCGTGTCCTGTCAGCCCGGGCAGTTTGTGCAGTTGCTGTGATCAGTTACAAGCAGAGCGGCCAGTGAGGAGTTCTGTTGCAGCCAAAATAATTCAGACGTCCTTCCAAATATTCACAGAGTTATTCAAATGCTGAAGACAGAGGGATTATGCTGTAGCATTAAATAGCTATAATCATGAATTACCTGAGCTATTTTCAGGCATCTATCCAGGTAACTATGTTACTATCATTTTATCCCTTTTTTCACCTACTGATTAAAAATAGAGACATTTAGGTACGTAAATACAACTGAGCAAGTACTTCTGCTGCTGTATCCATTTTAAGCAAATTCCAGTGGACTGACTTGCAATGGCTTCACTTTCAGTTGCTCTCCAAAGCCAAATTACATATATGGTTACCAGATACTCCAACTGCTGCCAGGGCACTTTCAGGAACAGCACAACACTTGTCACAGGAGCAACTGCTGGAAAAGTGGGTCATTCTTCTTCAGGAGAGCTGGTGCTTTCCAAAAATGGGAAGCTGGCTTGTATTTTTAAAATTGTTACATGTTCCCATTCTTCCCTTTCATTATACTAAAGGTGCTATATCAATTCAAATGAAGTATTTTAATATAAAATAAGTTTCCTAAAATCCAGAGGCTGTTGCAAGAAGCCAAGTTTGCCTTCTCCATGTCTAAATCCTCCCGGAACCCATCACACCACTCACAGGGGTTAGAACAATGGAGGAGTGAAGGCTTCTGCTAAGCCACCACAATGCACTTTGCCCAGAAGACACATTTCGTCATGAAACAGTGTCAGGAAAGTTAATGTTTTACCTGTTTAAATCTCCTGAGAGAACTGAAAAGAACAGCTCAACTCTCCTGCACAGCAATGAAATAAAAAGCCCCTGTCGAGTATACAGGGGAAGCGCTGCTTTTGTCCCTAACGTCACCAGGGTGTAAATCTAAATATCACTCAACATCACATTAAAAAACCCCCTAAAGTAGGTGGTTGTTCTGGACACGCAAGATTACGTCACAAAATTGCTCTATTTTACCCTCCTATTTACCAGCCAAAACATTCCAAGAGGTAAGGCTGCGTTTTTTCTTCAAATCCTGTAGTGTCCTTTTGGCACAGCAACAGTGGAAAAAATAATTCAACCGATACAGTTTTACTCGCAATATGACGCGGATGGAAGGAATATAAGGAGGTATATTACAAATCCCAAGGCAGGCAGTTTCACCACTTTAGAGGTTTTTATCTTGTCTTTCTGCCTACCTGCTTGAGCAGGTTCACACCTTGCACCCTTCAACAGTCAGGTTTCACCGTCTCAGATTTGTCAATTATGAAATCAGGAAGCAAACCTGGAATTAGAAGAAAACACACTGAAGCAGCTCATCTGTGTGGTCTTACTGGACTCAGGACTAAGCATTTTCCCGTATTGTTAAAGAGAATCCACAAGCCAACAGAAACAATTGTTTTCCTGACAGATTCATCCACCAGCACATCGCCATCTCCAGAGGTGTGATCCAGCTCACTGAATTCTCTTCTTTAGAATACTGTTCTCATATTCAGAGTAGTACTACAAAAAATAACAACCAAGACAAGACACAACAAGCAAGAACAGCTAACCTTTCTTCCAGATATGGAAAGTAGGAAACATGCTCAGAGCTCTCTGCTGAAGCAGAAATCATAGTCCAGGAGTTTCTTATTCCAAAACACTGTAAATAACATTTCTATATGCCAAGACACGGGTCAAATGAAGAACACTTCTAGTTTTCACAAGGCCTTTTTCCAGGAATTTGTTTCCTATTTCCAACTGGCCTGTATTACTTTACGACTGTCTCTTTCCATCTTCCACTCCATGGTTTGAAGTCTTTCAAGCAGTACTCATCATTATTTCAGACCTTTCACAGATGTTAAAGCAGAACAGAACCACCACAGCCCTGTACGAAAAAAGCCATCTAACAAAACGTTACAGCGGCAATCACTCCATCTCAAGCATGTCATCAGGGATCGCTATACCATGTAGCACCACAATTCGCCAGCTTTGAGAGGAAAACACAGCAGATATGTCCCTGCCAAAAGAAGCAGTTAATTTGTCTTCATATCTGTCTATAATACACTGAGCACAAACACTAAGAACATTTGGAAACAAGTGAAATGGCTTATGTCCATGCCTCAGAAGCGTGCACAACACTGCAAAACTTGTTACAGTAGTTTCAGTTTATTGCAGTGTTTACAAAACATGAACCTGCAATTACTAAATATTTTGAAAAAGAATTTGTAGAAAGCTCTATATAATTGTCGTAGGAAAACAAAAATGTACTTGTTCTTTTCTGGCCAGCATTTAATGAAACTGTTACAGTTTATTTCACTGTAAGACCCAAAGCAAACAAGATAGCACCTCATTAGAGAACACATTCCTGCCTGGGCGTCTTGTCATCCCTTTAGTGTTTGCGAGCCTTACTATTTGGGGCAGTTTTTGGATGTGAACTGAACCCTTGTCAAAACCATTGGGGGTCTCTGAATCCATGTGCCTGTAGTTTAAGAACCCCCAAGAGAAACAAGAAACAGTCCAATTTACGTAAGAAAACTATTCACAAATCATTTAATCAAAAGAATTCAAACTTGTGCATAATGGAAGTTATTGTGCTCCTCCCCACACAGCAACAGAAGAATAAACTGTGAGCTCCAGTGAGGTCCTCAGGTCACTGCAGTCTGGAAACCCGCACACTGCACACCAGTATTTCCTTCATTAGTGACCACAATGCACTTACAAAAATGGGGAAGTTCTGCTTCCAAAGAAACAGCAAATAACGAAAAAAACAATTGAATCTGGGGCTCTTTGGAATATCTTCCGAAATTCATGGTACACTTGCAGCCAAAACTGAATCTGTCCTAAAGAATGACTACACTTCTTAGACTTAACTATGAAAATACAAGCAAAAAGCAAACCCATTCATATGTCTATTCTCAAGCCAGCACCTTATTTATCTCTACCTTAACTTGAACCTCATTAGCACAGGGGAAAACAAGGAAAAGCACTTGATGTAACAGTAAAAGTCATTTAAAAAAAAAGTAAAAATCGTGGAGTTATTGTAAGCACAAGTCATCAGGACAGGTTACCCCGACACTCTGCCTAGCTACGAACAGAGGCAAATGCTTGTCCACAGAAACCTTGTATGTATGGAACAAGCTTATTCAAACAGACAGTTTTCAGTGCTGTGTTTACATACCTTGTATAAGTCTCCCATCAATTATGTGTCTGAATACTGCTTTATTAGAAGCGATTGAGCTCTCACCTAAGTAAAAAAAAGGAAAATCAAATTTAAACCAATCAAGATACTGGCAAATCCTCACATTCTGCAAGCACTGAAAAGGATTCTGATTTTGGCCATTCATTCCGGCACTGTTCCCCATTAAAATGAGTACATACACAGATCCTTAACGCAGGAAACCAACCTCATCCACAGCCCTACAGGAGCAATTAACTGCAATAATGTACCCAGATACCCACGGCTTGAAATAATCAGGTACACAACCCACATAGGGTATTATGTGTATAGCCCTCTATTAAGTCACAAGTTAACATCGTTAATACTGAACCTAATACTCTTGAGAACAGAATTTCAGCTTAACCCCCCCCATGCCCCCTGAGCCACCACCTTTTGTGCTCCCAGAGCAGAGAAACCCGCAGGTCAGTGGCCAAGCTCCCTTTCCTCCTTCCACCGAAGCAAAACCAGAAGTGAAAGGCAGGCGGGTGGGAGGACGCAGGCCGGCTGCGCAGCTCCAGCACCCCTTGCATGACCGCAGGGGCTTTTTTGGGGTTTGTGCAGCTACCTTACACTGTACATCACGACAGGCTAAAAATGGCCAGATGACAAATCTGGAGATGAACTTAGGAGCAGTCCATTCCCTCCTGTATCAAAGGAGTAGCTACGAGCAGGGCTTTGCAAAGGCCCCATTCCCCTACAAAAGGGGATAAATGTACCAAGTATTTTCATATGTGACAGGAAAAGAGGGGAGCTGACAGAAACACTCTTCCTTGGGTAGAAAACTACCCCCCAAGGAGCCAGCGCTCCCGCGGCGACGCTGGGTGGCATCTCTGTGTGCCTCTTTTTTTTATGGACGCGACAGCTTCCGGTTACCATGGAGTGAAACAGCGCAAACACAATTCTCAGCTGGCATGAAATGTGATCCCATGATTTCACTATTCATAGCTCTGACATGATAAAGCTAAATTAAGCAGGAGCCCTTAACTTTCTCAAGCCTAACAGCAGAGACTCAGCCTCTGCTAATGCTGTTTCGCTGTGCAGAGGGGAAGGATGTTTTCATTTACAGTAAGAGACTCCAGACCTACAAACCCAGCGCGTCACCCAGAAACAAAATGGCACCTACTTGCTCCCAGGCGCCACTTGGGCGTGAGTCCAGCAGGAACAGAGGAGACATGAGCTCTTGCGCTAAACCTAACACCTTGTCCTCAGCCTGGGCCCCGTTACAGACACCCCGCACTGCTCCGCCAGTGCCCCTGCCCTGAACTCTGCGGTCAAACACGCAGCAGGAATCCTGCCACGCAGAGGAACTCTCTGTACCACCGTCATTCAGAGGAAACCGTACAGCCCAAACCCCACGTTACTGTACTGGCACACGCGGCCACTAAACACAGCTCGGTATATTGTAAACTTTTCCAGATATGGAAAAAAGTTCAAGGGCTACATAGCTGCTTAAACAATTAACGAGCTCTGACACAGCAAGCTGTCATTTTGCAAAGACAAAGCCAAGTGAGCTAAAAAAAAAAATCAAGCTTTGGCAAAACTGTGCTATTCTTTTAAGTAGTTAGTGTTACAGCTACAAAAGGAACACCATGATTTTAAAATTAAAAGCATCCTCGGACTTAACCAGTCCCACCCAGGACTTCCAAAGCCTCTCAAAACAAGATTTCTTTTACAGTAGAGAAAGGGAGACCAGGTAAAAACAAAACAAAACACCTGCTGGCTTGCATGGTTTGTCACCTATTTTATACCCTGGTGCTTTAGGCATATAATGTTTCTGTTTTCTAATAGCACCAGCCATGTGAGAAGGTGTTCACCAGCTTTTCTGCAGCACATCAATGCCAAACACCTCACTCGTGAACCCCGAGGGCACAGACCTGGCTTGGCTCTTTTCTTAAATAGTTTACAAAGGTTCCTGGCTCAAAGAAGCTGGAGAAACCAGCAGACAGCTAAGTTATACCCTCACAACCCTAGCAGCAGAATTCTCATTTTAACTGAGAACGGACTGAAAGACTTCAGTGATAATTCCTAACATTGACTTGCCAGAGGTGCCCATCCCTGTTAAATCCACAGTAGGGAAGATGCAAAACAAAAGCATACAGCGGGATCCAAAGAACATATAGACAATCACAGGACCCTCGACTCGCCAGAGGATCCTGTGTCACACCACCATGCATTTTAGACAGCTCTCTACAATAACTGCCTTATTTTATCCTCTTATCTGCTGTTGGATTGTGTAACTAATAACGCAGTTGACGAAGTCAGCCATTTCCTCACTCTGAGCTGGACTCCTGCAAAGTGCCAGAGCAAACATCCAGACCAGCCACTAAATGCTCCAGGAAAAGGCACTGCCGCATCTAAATGCTCTTTTTTTCCGTCTCTACAACACACTCCCTTCAAGGCAATCAGAGGGGCTGAGCTTCAACATGTATCTTTTGAAATGACTGGAAGTCAGGTTACGCAACACCAATCCAAAGAACAGATCTCTGCAGCCATAGCACTCGAGGGCAGCAGCCACACAAAGGGCACATTAAAAACACACCTAAATGGGCCTCGGCATAACCTCTGACATAACCACCTGCCCTCGCCACTGGCGGGAAGGAACACCCCAGGAGCCCTTTGCAGAGAGTAACCGGATGATTTAATTGTCTGTGCTCTTAGGAAAGGGCATCCTGACAATGCCTATTTGCTGATGTGACCCTGCAGCCTCTCACACACTCTGTGCTGATGCAAGAGCAGCAGATGAAGACTCTTCTCCTTCCCCACTCAGCTGTTAGACAATGTATGATATTTTCCAAACTGCTTTGTGTACCGTTTATTTCAGCGAACAAAGCTGTCCTTACGCAGCAGCATCACACACATCCCCGCGTACTTAAAACCAGGACTGAGTACTCCAGCGCTAACGAGTCCTGTGGAAACGCTGCTGTACACGCACCACCACCCACTCCGCATCCAGGGAGTCCTCACACCCGCCAGCAGACGAGTGAACCTGCGCCTCCCACGGCTGCTCCGTGGAGTTTGCTTATCCCTAACTCACCACATCACCTTCTGGCATAGAAACACACTCCAAAAGTCATTCAGGAGGCAATTACAGTGACAATTGCCTTGTGCAGACTTTGAAATACACTTATAGAAATCTCAAACATATTAACCTCCCCAAACCAACAAGAGTTGGGGAAACAAGCCCTCGTCAGCCTGGTGAAAATGAGGACTCAGGGTTCACACGTGTCTCTGCACAGCCCATTGCAGCACGTCGCCTGAGGTTCTACCAAACTTCACTTTTAAACAAGGCACAGGGTGTGGAAAGAACAAATCCATCCAGCTGCACCGAGAAGTGCTCAGCAGTGGTCACGGATCCTGTGAGAGCCACACGGCCCCGGGACACGGCCCCGGGACACGCTGCGGCCCCGACACGCTCCTACCCCCGCAAAGCGCCGCTCCCCCCGCCCCGGCCGCGCCGCAGCCGGACACCGCCCGTGACCCCGGCGGAGGGAGGGAACCGGGGATAGGTCCAAGGTCCGGAGCGGGGGAGGAATCTCCGAGGCCGGGGCCCAGAGGCCCGGGCGTACAGCGGGAATGGCGGAACGGGCTGGGCCGGGATGAGCCGCCGGGGCCAGGCCCGGGCGAGGCCCAGCCACGAGGCCCCACTCGGGCCGGGCCCAACCGGCCCCGGGAGGGCGTCGCGCGGCGCTCGAGCCCCCCCGGGGGGGCCGCGGGGCCGCGCCCAGCACGTGGCGGCCGCCGGGGGGCGGGGGAGCAGCGCCGCGCCGAGGCCCAGGGAGAGGCGGAGAAGGCCCGGCCGCGGTGAGCGGCGCGGCCACCGAGGACCCTCGGTGCGAGGCGGGAGAAGAGAAGGGGAAGAGAAGAGCCCAGCTGGCGGAGGGCAGGGCCAGGCCCCGCCAGGCCGGGCCTACCCGCACTCACCGGACCGCGCTCCGCCCGCGGCCTCCCCAGCGGCCGAGCGCCTCCACCTCCTCCTCACGCACTTCCGCTCCGCGCCCGCCCGCTGCCCGCCCGCGGGGGCTGCTGGGAGCCGCAGTTGACCCTTCCTCCACGCTGATTGGCTGGCAGCACTAGGCTGACTGCGGCTCCCAGCAGGCTCGGAGCTGGGGTTACGTCATTTCCGTCTCCTCCCTCCCCGCCCCTGGCGCCACGGAGGGGGCGTGGCCTCGGTAGAAAGGGGCGGGGCCATGGGGCGCGCGCGGCGGGAAATGGCGGCGGGGGCGCGGGTCCTTGCGCCGTCCGCTCCCCGCCCGGCCTCCCCCGCACCGCCCTGCCGGGGAGTGAGGCCGCGGAGCAGCCGGTCGCTGCAAGGACCGCGTGTGAGCGGCCGCCGCTTCTCAGGCCGCGGCCTCAGGAGCCTGGCGGCGGCTGCCGGGATTTCCCGCCTGTCCCGGGCCGGTGGTGGCGCCGGCGGGTCCAGCTGCCGGCTCGGGGCCGGGCCGGGGATGACTGCCAACCCCCCGAGCTGCCAGCGCGGCCCCGCAGCCGAGACCCCGCGCACGGGCTGTGCCCGCAGGCAGCGCGGTTCCTGTCTCGGGGACACGGCAAGACAAGGGCACTTGTCCACTTTTATTGTTCGCAAAGGTTGTCCGGGTGCATAACACTGTCACAAGGGCACGGGGAGCAGCGTGGCGCCGGCCGGGGGCCCCCAGTGCACACACGGGGATGTGGGGACGGGCTGTGGGCCCCGGCAGCCCCGAATCCTCCCGTCCCGCGCGGGGCCAGGCCGGTGTCCCCCGTGTCCGGCCGAGCTCTATTTACAGTATTCACATACATTGTACCCAGCGAGTTAAATAACTACAGTATTACACCACACATCTGGGGCGGCTCTGGCGGGCGGCTAGGGTGGGGGTGTCAGTCTGATAAGGTGCATATTTAAAAAAACAAAATAAAAACAAGAACGAAGAGAGAAACCAGGTTTCCCCCCCGCCGGGGTCCCACACCCCCCCGGCCCCCCGTGGCAGGGCCGGGCAGGGGGGAGCAGCGAGGTTCTTCTCGTGACAACAGCTACGGTTCTGCGCGGGCGTCCGAGTCGGGACGTGTGCGGTGGCACCGCGGGGACGTCTGCCGGGGCCTGGCCCTCACAGCACCTCTGCGGAGGAGGAGGGGGCAGCAGTGAGACCGGAGCGGCCACAGCACCCCTGCTCCCCCCCTGCACACCCCCCATCTCTCACCTGTCACCTGGGGGGGCTTGACCACAGCCTGTTTGAGGAACGGCTCCTTGTCACCGAAGGGGATGATGCTACCAGGGCTGGTGCCGTGATGGGAGAGCTCCAGCAGCTCTGGCGGCCCCCCCGTGCCAGAGAAGCCGTTCTCGTGCTTGCCGGGCTGCATGCCGTTCACCAGAGATGCCACCTCCTTGGCCGGGGAGCTGTGTGGTGGGAGGGCTGGGATCAGCCATGCCCTGCCACCCCCAGCCCCCCCGGCCGCCCCCGTGCTCACGTCTGCTGCAGCGCCTCGCCCGCCGGGCCCTTCAGCCCCCCCGGTGTCCCTGCGCTCGGTGTCTCTGTCTCCGGGAGTTCCTCCTCCTTTGGCATCGGCCCCGTGCGCTTCTCACGGCCTGGGGACACCAGCAGAGTCCCCGCTCAGCGACGGCCCCTGTACCAGCACGGCTGGGGGGGCAGGACGGGACCATGTCTCTGCGGGCACCCCAGAGGCGTGGTTGCATACCTGGAACATCCTCCTGCTCGGCCGCTTTCCCATTCACCACCTTCTTGTCCTCCTTCTTCTGCAGGGAGACAAGAGCCATGAGGGGCAGCAGCAGTGCCATGAGGGCTCTGCAGTGGACCCCATGTCCCCAGGAAGGGGGACACAAGGACAGGCACCCACCTTGGCATCTGCTGCATCCGACTTGCGTGTTCTCTTCATGATCTCCTCCAGGCGCTGTGGGGCAGAGAGGGGCTTGTGCACAGCCCTCGCCAGCGGGACCCCGTGCAGGGCCCCCCGTGCCGTTCCCCATGCCCATGGGTGCCCCAAGCCCTCACCTTCTTCCTCTCCAGCCGCTCCTGCTCCTCCCGCTGGAAATGCTTCTCCCGCTCCAGGCGCTGCCGCTCAGCCTCTTCACGCGCCCTTGCCTCGGCCTCTTCCCTCTGTGGCACAGCGGGGACAGATGAGACGGGGCAGGGACAGTGGGGACAGGCTGCCCGGGTGGCTCAGCACAGCCCCACATCCCCTGGGCACCAAGGGGCTGGGCTGGTCCTCACCCCTGCATCCCACAAGGGTGAGGACCACAGGAGAGCATCCCCGCCTTCCCCTCCATCCCTGCCTTCATCCCCCATCCCACCTCTTCCTCCCCTGTCCCTGCCACCCTCGCTTTGTCCCCAGACCCGCCACAGCACACCTGTCTCTGCAGCCGCTCCGTCTCCTCCCGCTCGGCCCGTGCCTTCTCCTGGGCGTCGCGTTCCTCCTGCAGCCGCCGTTCCTCCTCCCGCTGCCGCGCCAGGGCATCCCTGCGGCTCTGCTCCTCCGCCGCCCGCTGCGCCCGCTCTTCCTGCATTCGCCTGCGGGGAGGGTCCCTAAGCACGGTGGGGAGGCCGGGGCTGGGGACCAAGGGGGCAGCACCCACCTCTCCTGCTCCTCCTGCTCCCGGCGCTCCCGCTCCTCGCGCTCCCGCTGCTCGCGGGCCTGGCGCCGCTTCTCCGCCAGCAGCCGCGCGGCCTCCTCCCGGTCCGTGGTGCCGGCGGGGGCTCTGCCCGGGGGGGTGGCGGGCGCGGGGCTGGGGGCTGCGGGGGCGGCTGCAGCGTGCACACAGGATGAGAGCTGCTCCCGCCGCCCCCAGCCCCACCGCCCCCCCGGCCACCCCCTACCCACCTGTGGTTGGTTCTGTGGGCACCTTGGGGGACTCGGGGGGTGCTGGGGGAGCTGAGCCCCGCTCCTCCTCCTTCCTCTCACGCACCTTCACCTTGGTCTCCTGCTCCCCCCGCTCCTCCCGCGCCCTCGCCCGCACCTTGGGAGAGGAGTGGGCGCTGCGGGGCAGGGGCGGCTTGTGGGGGGAGCCAGGGGCCGGGCTGGGGGACGCCGGACGGGCTTTGGGGGTGGCAGGAGATGAGGGACGGTTCTTGGGGCCGGGGCTGCAAACAGAGCGAGAGATGGCATTAGCGGGGCCAAGACAGCCCCCGCAGCGATGGGCCAGGGACCAGCAGCCCCCATGGTGACAGGTCCCGACCTGCTGTCCGCTGCGGGCAGGAGCCGGGACTGCGCCGCCGGCAGTGACTGCCGCTTCTTGAGGCTGCGCTCGCGGGACAGGGCGCTGCGCTCCTTGGCGTTCTCCCGCTCCTTCTCCTTCTTCTCCTTCTTCTTCTGCTCCGGCCAGGGAGAGACAGAGGCAGCGTGAGCGTCAGGTGCTCGGCTCGGCCGGGAGCCACGCTGTGCCCAACGGCCACCCTGGCACCGAGGGGTCCCCGCAGGAGGTGGCACTCACAGGCGAGGACTCGGTCCTGCGGCGTGGCGTCACATCGGGGCTGCCAGCGGCCACCTTCCGCCTGTCGCGGCAGCGGTGCTGCAGGCGGTGGTTGTGGCAGGGGCTGAGGGGGCTGGCGGAGGCCGAGCGGGGACACACGGGCACTGCGGGAGGAGTGACCGCGCCGTCAGGACAGAGCCGGCACGGCACTGGCACCAGCTCTCTGCCGGCTTCAGGCTCCCTCGTCCCAGTCCCCTGCCTGTGCCAGGACCCAGGTGTCCCCCCGGGTGCTCACCCTGCTCCTTGCCATTCCCAGACAGCGTCACTGCACTCCGGCTGCGCGCCAGGAAGGACAGGGTGGGCGTCATCAGCCGGTCCACGATGCTGCTCTCCCATGGGCTCAGCTGCAAGCTCCGGTCTGTGGGGGGAGAGGGGCCCTTAGTGTGTCCCCGAGCCCCCAAACATCAGCCTTGCCCCCAATCCCATGGCCGCACCAGGAGGAGCAGCCGTGCAGTTTCGGCAAAGCCTGGGCACACGCGCAGCCCTGGGGGCACCCAGAGCTCAGCCCCGCTGGGGAGGGGCCCCCACTGCCCTGCACGGCGGCTGAGGAGGACGGGGGGCTGTGCAGGCGCAGGCGTGGGGGCGGCTGCGTGCCGGTGCGACGGTGCTGTGGCACAATGACGACGGTGTCCCCATGCCCTACGGACACCCCAACCACCATGAACCCACAGCGAGCGGCACCCACGGTGCAGCACCATGGTGAGCAGCGCCAGGGTGCAGCCATGCAGCCCCTCCACTCGCCCTCTCCTTGTGCCCAGCATCGGCGTGTGCCCTCCCTGTTCCCTGTCCTGCTGTGATCAAGCCCCCAGCATGCTGCAGCTGCCACGGGGACACTGCAGCGTGCCCTCACCCCAAGGGAGCTGCGCCAAAGCTGCCGAGCATGCCGCGGGAGCCAGGCCAGGCTCACGGCACCCAAGGAATGGAGGTTCCCGGCCATGCTGCCGGCTTGGCTGGGCACGGGGCTGCCAGTGGCCGCCCTCCAGTGCATGTCACTGGTACCAAACACCCCACGGACACATGGGAAGCACCTGCAGAGACAGAGCCCCTCTGTCCCTCTCCACTGTGGCCCCCAGTCAGGCCAGGAGCAGCACCTGCTGCCAGGAGGGGAGCAAACAGAGCCTTGGGTGCAGCAGGGGGGACAGGTCACCAGGCTGGCACCGGCCCAGGGAGATGCTGCTCCCGCTCAGGCAGTGCCAAGAGCCCCGGGTGCCGCTCCGCAGGCTGAGCCCCCGGTGCGGGGCTGGCAGGAGCCGCCTGCGTCACCACGGCCCCGCAGCCGCCCGCGTCAGCTGCTCCGGCTATTTATACCCAGCCGGGAAGGCGCACGCCCATCGCCAGGCAACCCCGAAACACAACAGCAGCCCCGGTGCTGGACACGGCCCTCCAGCGCAGCCAGCAGCATCAGGCAGCTCGCCCAGGACCAGGATGACCTTGCAGCACCCGACGCAGCACCGTGCCCACGGTGCTCGGTGCCACCGAGCCCCGGGTGCCGGTGGGGACAGGCGTCGCAGCGGCGGCACCAGCATCGTGCCCAGCCCCAAGGAGGGTCCGGTGACACACAGCCCTGCTCTGCGGCTGCAGCTGCACCTGCCGAAGCTGCCCTGGGGCAGGGAGCCAGGGCTCCCAGTCCCTGTCCTGGCGCCCCACGGGGCTGCCACAACCCAGCTGCTCCTCCTCCTCTTCATCCCAGCCTGCACACAGCCTCAAGGAGCTGCCGGCCGGCTCCAGCCTCCTCCCGCAAACAGCAAACGGCTTCTCCTCTCTCTGCGGGCACCGTGCTGCAAGGCAGGGCCTGGGGGTGGGGGACCCTGGCCTGGGGGTCCCCAGCGCGGGGCAGGAGCTGGGCTGTGCCCCCTGCGCTGGGGCAAATGCAAAGGGCTCTTACTTCTACTGGGAGAGTTCCAGAGGGTGGCAGAGGATTTGGAGAGCCGCTTGTTGATTATAGAGTCGACGTGTTTGGGGAGGTTTACAGCGGACACCGAGCAGCGGCTCGCACCTGGAGGAGGGAAAAGACACAAGGGCATTAAGGTCCCAGGGCTGGGGCCGGGCCCCCGCATGCAGCATGCACGGCCGATAGGGGCACGGGGCAGGAGGACGTGGCACAGAGAGCGGGGCTGGGAGGTGCTGGTGTCTGGGGACACGACACACTGCACTGGCATCCAGCACGGCACAGTGCCCCAGCTGGGGGTCATGCTGGGATCATGCAGGGATCTCATCCTTGGGGAGCCCCACCATGCCGGGCCCCCAAACGCAGCCCTGGGAAACAGGGGCCAGGTGGCCAGGGACCCCGGCAGCACTGGGCCAGCCGCCAGCCCATGGAGCAGGTTGAGGGCAGCAGGTCCAGACAGACACAGGACAATGCTCACACAGGTGCTGGGTCCCTATGGCAGTGCCAGGAGGGTGCTGGTGGCTGGCAGTGCCTCCATGGGGTGCCAGGACCGCCCTGCCCTGTCCAGGCTCCTCTGGAGAGAACAACCAGAGGAGATCGCTGCCGGCAGAGGCGGCAGCCGGGAGATCGGTGAGCAAGAGCATCAGCAGCAGCTCCGGTAGCATGTCCCGTGTTGGAAGTTGCAGGGGCAAGTGTCCCCTTGCCAGTCCCTGCTGGGTGCTGCACCGCAGCACCGCACCTGAACGTGCCACAAGCCACAGCCAGCCACACGGTGCCCATACACAGAGCCTGTCTGGGCACAGCTGGCCAGAAAACACCTGGATGCACAGTGCAGCACAACCCGACACGTGGTGACCGTACACACGCGTTGCCTGTACACACACAGTGCCTGGCACAGCCGGACACACTGCACCAGCATGAACAGCCCCAACAGGTACAGCTGGGCACACGGTGCCGGCACACGCAGCCCAGCCAGGCACAGCCAGGACACAGCACATGGGGGGCAGACGCACCCTGGGCACAGCGCTCCCCTCTACACCACCGGCTGTCATCCGCCACACCAAGCAGTGCCAGTGCCTGCCAGTGCAGCCCTGTCCTCTTGGTGGTCAGGGGACACGGGAGACCCCCACACACCCAACCATGGTGATGAACCCTGTGGGGTGTCCCTGAGAAGCCCCTGAGGGTCCAGCTGGGCTCAGTGCTTCTGCTATGGGACATAGCACTGCGAGGCACAGTACAGCCACGCACACCCAGCCACAGTCACCCCCATGCTGAGGCTGGAGGGGCCAAGCGCTGCCCCCACCCTGCCAGGGGACAAGGGGACACACTACAGCACAGACCCTAATGAGAGACCACAATGACCTCGCGTGGCTCCACAGCCCACGGCAGACTGCAGAGTCCCAGGCACCGCGGGCACAGCTCCCCACAGGCAGCCAGGGCTGTCCCCAGGCACATCCCGGCAGAGTGGTGACCGTGACACACAGTCCCAGCTGACACCCAGCCCCACGAGAGCAGGGAAAAGCCAAAGAACCCGCCTGGGCCCTGGCCCAGCACAGCCCAGCAGCGTGACCTCAGAGCAGAGCGGGGCTGCGACAGGTTTAGGGGGTCTCACCCCCCTCGCACAGAGCCCCGCAGAGCCGTGCCCAGCCGTCCCCACCGCCGGCAGAGCCGCAGGGCCCAGCGCCCAGCCCAGCACTCACCGTCCTTGTGCGCGGGGGAGCCGTGGTGCAGGGCCCCTGCCCAGGACCACCGCTGCTGCCGGATCTCTGCCCACGTCTTCTTGGCTGAGCGCTGGATCGCCGCCTCGTAGCGCTCCTGCCGAGGAGAGGGATGGGTGAGGCCAGCGGCCTCTGGAAGGGGGTCGGGAGCGACTGGTGCCATCGGCATGAGGCTATCGCAGAGATGGGGATGCTTGGAGAGAGACAGGGCAGTGATGCCAGCCTGGCCAGGGCACGTGTGCCCCAGGAGCTGGGTACAGCGGGGGCTCCACACCACGAAGGACGGGCATACGGGCAGCTCCCAGGGGCTGCTGGAGCCAGAGGGTCACCCCAGCAAGCGCGCCCCCAGCCCCCCGCCTGCTGCGCTCACAGATCGCCCATCCCCACCTTGTTCTTCTCCAGCTTCTGCCTCTGCCGCTCCTCCAGCACGGCTCGGCGCTTCTCCGCCTTCAGCCGCTGCTCCTCCAGCCGCTTGCGCCGCTCCTCCAGCTGCTTCTCCCGCAGCAGCCGGGCCTTCTCCTCTTTCTCCAGCCACAGCACCCGCTTGGCGGCTGCGGGGGGGAGCGGGGGCGGTGGGGTCACACCCGCGGCACAGCCCCGGGGAGCCCCGCCATGGGGACGCGTGTCCCCAGTGGTGGCACAGGGCTGTGGGCTGGCCGGGGCAGGCGGCCGGGCTCGCTGGGCGCGCGGGGCAGGCGGCATCGCGGCCGGTCGGCGAGGGAGGGGTTTGGGCCAGGACAAAAGGGAGGCCGGGAGCCCGCCGAGCGCGCCGGCAAACAATGGGGGAATGAGGGTGGAAAGAGCACGGGGACCAGGAGGCCCCATGCGCAGCGCGGGGGCCCCGCTCGCCCGCCACCCCGAGCTGCTGCGGGGCTGCCTGCTGCTGCCTGCACACGGCACAGAGCTGGGCACTGCGCTGGTGGCACCTGCACAGACCAGGGGGCATCCGGATGGCAGGGAGCAGCCGGGGGAGCATGGCAGGGACATGCCGGGGGCACAGAGCCATGCTGGGGGGGCAGAGCCACCGGCACAGCAGCTCCTGCCCGGGCTCAGCTCATGGCAGCTAATGGGATTGCCCGCGACCCGGCAAAGCTCCTTAGCTCCTGCCTCCCTCCGGTCACTTTCCCTCTTGGCTCGCGCCCTGGGCTCACCCGCCCCGTGTCCCTTCCGATCCCCCCAGCCCCATGTCCCTCCTGATCCCCCCAGCCCCGCATCCCTCCCGATCCCCCCAGCCCATACCCAGGTACTTGGCCCGTTCCTCACGCCGCTCCTTCGCCTGCTTGTGCCTCGCTTGGGCTTTCTGGGCATCTGTGGGGGGAGATCCCATGAGAGCAGCCCCCAGACCCCCATCCTGTGCCACGCTGGCACCAGCATCCCCGGAGCACCCTCGCCCCCGCGGGCACCCACCTTGCTTGGGCCGGGCACTGGCGGCAGGAGCTGGCGAGGCTGCGGCTGGGGTGCTGCGGTCACTCCGGGGGGGCACGTCCTTTGATGGCCCAGCTGCGCCGCCCAGGGGACTCTTGGCATCGGAGGGGGCCCCTTTCCCAGCAGCCGGGGCCGGGGGATCACTCCCATGGGGCAGCGTCTCTGCCGGACACGGGGCAGCAAGGACGGGGACCGGCTGGCCGGCAGCGTGGGGAGACGCCTCTTCTTTGGGGTGCTCCATGGTGGGGGGCTGGGGGGGCCCAGGGGTGGAACTGTCACACCAAGGGGGGACGCTCTCTGCTGAGGGGGTGGGGGATGTGGGCTGTCCTGATGGTGCCACGGCTGGAGGGACGGGTCGGTCATGCTGTGGGGTGCTGCTCTTGGGGGGGGACGTCGCAGCTGGGGGACAGACGGGCTGCCTGGAGGGGGTCACGGCTGCTGGGACAGGCGAGGTGTTCTTTTCGGAGGCGGAGACGGCTGGAGGGACAGGCGAGACGGTCTTTTCGGAGGGAACAATGGCTGGAGGGACGGGTTGGTCATGCTGGGGGGTGGTGCGGTCTCCCTGCAGGACACCCCCAGGTGAGGGGGGCGGCAGGGTGGGGGGGGGCACGCTGTCTCCCATCAGGGACGGTGGCTTCCCTGCAACACAGGAAGAGCAGAGCAAACAGTCACTCGGCAGGGGAGCCGGGAGCAGCCCGATCCCCCTAAACGCAGCCCATGGGAACAAGGAGCTGGGGACAGTCCCCATGTCCCCCGGGGAGGGCAGCGCGACCCCTACCCAAGCCCTCCTCCTGCCCCTGTCTCGGGGGGCACCCACGCGGGTGCCAGGCACTGGGTGCACAATGCACAGAGGGACCGGCCGGGGCTCTGCCAGGCACCGCTGCCACAAAGCCACCCTTCTTCCCCCAGCAGCTGCCACGCCGGCCCTGCCACAGGGGAACGTGGGCACCAAGACCCCACGCAGGCACGGGGACCCACGTGTGTCCCCACTGCTGTCCCTGGAGGATGCGCGGCCGCTTCCGCCGGCACTCTCGGCACGGCCACAGGCAGGATGGGCGCGGGCCCCGCGGCCTGACGTCACCGCTCCGGCCCATGTCCCCCAGCGCCGCGCTGCGCCGCAGCCATGAACTCATGGCCCAGGAATGCACACGAGGCCGCGCCAGCAAACAGCCCCCTCCCCATGCGGGGCCCGGCCGCTCGCTGCCCCGCCGTGGGGCTGGCGGGGGACACGGTGCCCGCTCTGTGCCTGGGGAATCGCCCCCCACCCTGGCCAGCCCCAGGGTGCCGTGGGGGAGCCTGCTGCACGCCCCAGCGCTGAGGACAGAGACACGGTGCCTCCCACCCTGCGAAGCCACAGCACATGCCCTCTGCAGAAGTGGATGTGCCAGGACCACCTGCGGTGGCCAGCAGTGGTGACCCCCCCATGGCAACCAGCCCTTTGCAAACACAGCTTTGAGCACCCGCCGGGATCACAGCCCGAGCCACATGCAGCGGCATGGCCATCACTCCTGCCCCGGGAAGGATGCCTGACCCACACCAGGGCTCTGGGCACCTGGCTCCAGCCTCGCAGACACCGCTGCAGCGCATGGCCCCAGCTCTGGTGACCAGGGATGGCAAGGACACCAGCGACTGGCAGCCACCGGCCCCATGCGCGGCTCTTGCCGAGGGGTGACATCACGTGCCGGCTCAGCCATGTTTGCCAAGCTCTCCACAGTCCTCAGAGAGGGGCAAAGTGTGGGCTCTGCAAACAGGCGCTGGCGCCGCTCCCCCACCCCACGCCAAGCCCTCGCCGTGGGACACAGCCAGCCCCGGCCCCCCCGCACACCCGCACAGCTTTCCGGGTATTTTCTGCCGCAGGAAGCCGGCCCATCCCCTGGCCCGATCCTGCACATCCCGCGTCCCCGTCGCTGCACCCCGCAGGGCAGCCATGAGTCTGATGTGCAGCTGGGAAGATGCTGGGGCTGCAGCTGGGGGCTCCCCTGCCCCGTCCCCCCAGATTGGCACCCACAGGCTGGGCACTTGGCAGCCCCCAGGTGCCAGCTCTGAGGACAAGACCCACGGTGGCAGCACCTCTGGGAGCCTCGGGTGTGCGGGGAGCGGTGCCAGGGGACGGCAGCGCCCGCGGCCAGGGCAGGGCTGCCGGGCACGGCCAAAACTCCTGCACGCGGCTGGGGCCAGCCCTGCCGCCATCTGTCCCTGTCGCTGCTCCAGCACGGCAGCTGCCCTGAAATCCAACGCTGCCTGCGCCCAGGCGGTGCGGGCGTCCCCTCTCCCTTGGACGGGGCATTCCGCAGGGGATTAGCTCCCCAGCCCCCCAGACGTGCAGGCATGGCTCCCCTGCAGCCCCAGCCCAGGCGAGCCTGCGCGGCACTGACCCTGCTGCTGGCACCGGGATGGCACAGCGCTGCCCCTCGACGCTGCGTCACCCAGCCCATCCCGGCTCCTCCTGGGTTCCGTGTGGCACCAGCACCTGCACCACCAAGCACCACTGCCACCTCCAGCCCAGCACCGGTGCGGCACGGCTCCGTGGCCGGCACATGGCTGGGGATGCTCAGCCAGGCAGAGGCCAATTTCCTGGTGCTGTGAAGCGAGAGCACATCGAGGCCCCGCGGGTGCTCCAGTCGGAAGGAGCGGCCATCGTTAACCAGCAGCCATCGTTAACCGTCCGCTGCACATCCCCGCGGGGCACATCCCACGAGGGCGGGGGGGGGCACCCACCACGCTTTAACCTCAGCTCCCCCATCCGCCATATCCTCATGTTCCCGCTCTGTGGCACGGCTGGAGCCACCATGGGCTGCTCCGCATGCGGTGCCTGCGCAGGGGACACTGGACAGGGCCCATCCCTGCCCCGGGAGGAAAGGAGAGCAGAGCTGGCCGGTGCAGCAGGGACCTGTTGGTGGTCACTGCAAAGCCACCTGAAAGGGCTGGTGTCACAGCGCCTGGCTAGTGGAACCCCGGTCATTGCACAAGTCCCTGCGATGCCCAGGGATGAGGTCCCAAGGGGAACCACAGCCCCCAGAGCCAGCACCAGCTCTGTAGGGCAGGTCCCCACTGCTCCTGGGGACACCCGTGCACCCAGTGCGCCCTTGGGCCTTTCCTGGTGTGGCTGGTTTCCAGCTGCCACCCTCCTTCACCTTGATGGCAGTGCCCGAAGGATGCGTCCCCAGGGCCTCTCCTCATCATCACCAGGTACCATCTCTGAGCAGGGAAGCAGCTGCACCCCAAGGTTGGGATTGCTCTGTGGGTGCTGGTGTCTGGCAGGGAGAGCAGCTGCCCGAGGCCACCGCAGTGCCATGGGGTGTACAGGAGTGCTCAGAGCCCTGCGGCGCTCGGGGCCCTGGCACTGTCCCTGATCTCACCCCGCCTTGCCATGTCTCAGATGTGCTTCACTGCTGAGTCTGCCCGGTCCCACCCAGCTCCCGGGATTCCCCCGCTCCGCAGCACCCGCACACCTGGATGAGAGGGACGGTGAGCAAGCACCCCGGCACAGTCCCAGCACGTCCCAGCCATGGGCGCAGCATTGACGCACATCCTCGGCCCTGGCTCATGTGCACGGGCAGGTTGATACACAACGCAAGCGCCTGCAGCCCTACACCATGGGATGGCCAGTGCAGCCCAACAGCAATGACACCCAGTCCCTGTGGAGGGGATCCCATGGTGCTGCTGCTGCCCTTCTCAGGGTCTGTACCCGCCCTGAGGTACCGGGACGGGGGGTGTGGGGCAGCCACACAGGAACCGTGCTGTCCCTCGCAGAGGCCACCGAGCTCCTGCGGCTCAGCACCGAGCCGGCGGTGACATGCCAAGCCAGAGAGCAACAAGAGGAACTTGGGAGATGGGATCTCGTGGCCAGAGCAGGGCCAGAGCTGGGGGTTTTCCAGGGTTTAAAATACACATGGAGGAAAGAGCCTGAGCTGCTGCTGCGCCTCAGCACCCCCACGGCAAACTTTCCATTTGGCTGCAGTGATGGCACAGCCCCAAACACAGCGAGGGCAGGGGCAGGCGGCACCTGCCTGCCATCCATCTGGGCAGCGCTGGCAGTGGCGACAGGAGGTGCCCTCGTCCTTGGGGCGACCCGCACGGAGCCACCAACACCGAGGGCAGCTGGCCCAGCCACACTCCCAAAAACCTGTCTGCTAGCATCACACTAGGAAAACAGAAACCTGGCTCAAAGGCAGGGCATCGCGCTCTGCATCTGCTGGGATCCAGCCTCCAACACCTCCAAAAAATGGGTCCTAAGCCTCATGACGCGGATGTGGCACCTACCAGGGCTGGGGCCGTGCAGGATCCGGTGCTGCTCCCAGCCAGCTGCCTGTGCTGCCGCCCGTCCCTGCTCCGAGCCCTCCAACGAGCGAGAGCTGCACTATTTTGGACATGGCACCACGGGACTGTCACATCTCTGCTCCACACATCGCGTCACGTTGCTCTGACAGCTTCGCAGCAGCGACTCTGTGGGTGTCCCTGTACGGGGAGAGCTCCCGAGCTGCCAGCGCCCAAACACAGGCACTGGCTGGCAACCAGCTCACCCTGCACCCTCCCTCTCTGCCGTCCCAGTGGCAGAATGGCAGGAGAAGCTGGCAGAAACCCAGATAAGAATGAACCTCTGCCTGTTCCCTGCCTTGGTCCTCACCCCCCTGCCTGCCCATGGGGCATCATTCCACACGGGCGGCTCCATGAGCTCCTGCCCCACCAGTACCACCGGCTGCCCCACATCACGGTGTGTCTGGTCCCTGGAGGACAACCCTGCCCCACCAGCACCCAGCACACGGCACATCATGGGGAGCCGGGGGCTCTGACCAGCACTGGGCAGTGAGATGTAGAGCAGCCTGGGCTGCGCAGCCATGCGGGTCTCCCAAATGAGAAGGACCAGGGATGGTCCCCAGAGCAGGATGTGCTGCAGAGCCACCCACGCTCTCCCAGTGCCATCCTCCACTGGCGATAGAGCCAAGAACCCCCCTGCACCGGGGAACCAAACCGGCCAGGGGTGCAGGGGGTCAGCGTGACCGGGAGCCGCCATCCCTCCTCCCCGGGCAGCAATGGCCTCGAGAGAGACGGGAAGGCCCCGTTGGGCTGTGGAGGCAGCGAGGGGACACAGACAACATGTCCGCAGCGAGGACACGCCGTGCGGGCGGTGCAGCCGGGGACCTGCAGCCAGTTTGTTCTTGAGGCACTGATAAAGGACAAGTGGCATCTGGGCCTCGCCGGGAGCCGGCAGCGATCGCTCCCCCCCTGCCAGGGCCCGGGCGGTGAATCACGGCGGCACCGGGAGCGAGGGGGAGGGGAGCAGAGCCGCAGCTCCTCTTCCTCCATCTCCTCTTCCTCCATCGGTGGGAAGCGGCTCCACCACGGAGCCCTCACTGCTTAGTCACAGCCCCGCGCAGCGCCCGGCGGGACAGAGAGCGCTTGGCTGGAGCCCTGCGGGGCAGAGCCAAAACAAACCCCCCCCCCGGCCGCCGCCCTCCCGGTTTGCCGAGTTCATCCCGGGGCAGCGCCGGGACCGGACCAGCCGGGACGTGCCCCGAGCCCCCGTGGCGGGGGGCAGCGCCTGCACCCCCCGACCCGCCGGCACCGGCTGCTGCCCCGGGCCGCGCCAGCCGGCTCTGGGTGCAGGCAGCGGGACGGGCCGTGGCGGGGTCCCCGGTACAACCGGGGCACAGATCTCAGGGCCACCCACGCCCCAGAGCAGCCGCTACCACATGTGGCAGCGGACCCCCGGCAGCGCCACTTGGGGGGGGGCCGGCCAGCATCTCCGACCGGCTGCCGGGAAAAAGCCTGGGCAGGGGCAGGCGCCACCGCCCCGGACCCCGCCGCCATGGCGGGGCCGCCCCCGGGAAGGCTCCACAAATGCAGCTCCCCCTGCACCCCCCGCCGGCGGCGGCGCCGGGGGCTGCGCGGCTCCGTCCCACTCCAAGATGGAGGGGCCGTGCCCGGGCTTTGTCCCTCCCGGAAAGAGCCCCCGGTCCCGGTAACGCATCCTCCCGGCTCCTCCACCGCTTCCCCGGGCCCCCGCCCCGCGCTGCCGCCCGAACGGCTCCGCGGGCGGCCCCGCCGCATCCCCCGGGCCCGGCGCAGCGCTCCGCTCCCTGCGCCCGGCCGCCGCGGCATCGCCGTCAGCATCCCCCACGGCGGGATCCCGTACCCCCGCGGTCGGGTCCGGTACCCGCCACGGCTGGATCCGCACCCCCACGGCCGGCTCCCGCTCCCCGCCGCGGCCCGGCTCCCGGCTCCCGCCTCCCCCACGGCCGCATCCCGCAGCACGGACTCCGGCGCAGCCCCGTGGTGCGGGAAGGACCCCGGGCGGCCGCCGGAGCCGGTCCCCGCGGCGAAGCCTTACCCTGGGCCGGCTGGGGCCGGGGCTGCGGCTCCCGCCCGGCGCGGCTCCTCTCCATGGCGTGGCGGGGAGGCGCAGAGGGCTGGCCCAGCCGCGCCGAGCCGCGCCGCCCCGCTCCCCCCGGCCCGGCGGGGGAGGACGCTCGGCGCTCCCCGCCCCGGCTGCGCATCCCGCCCGGCCCCGCGGGCCCGAGCTGGGGGGAGCGAGCGGGCAGAGGATGCTCTGCCCGGGCTCGCCTCTCCCCTGCCCCAAACGCGAGCTCCAGCTCCGGGGTCTTGGTCACCCTCCCGCAGGCAGGCTGGGACCCCACGCCCATCACCCTGGCCTCAGGCCTGCCCTGCTGCCCATCCCTGCCATGCCCAGCATCCCCCAGCCTTGCCTGCCAGCCTCTCCTCACCCACATTTTGGGGCTTGCACCCACCCTTCCCTCTCCCCACATTTCACGAGGTTTTGGTCACCTGCGAGGTGCTGGCCCTGCAGCAGACACCCCCTGATGCCCCTGCAGCCAGAGCCACAGCCGGCACCGCTCAGATCAGCTGCCCGATTTCCAGACACCCCAAAGAGACATTGATTTCCGTCCCAGAGCCCCACCTCGGCTGCTCGCGAGGCCTCGCAGCTGCTTTCCCCACCACCCACCCGTCACACGTGAGCCTTAGTCACCGCCAGCAGCCGCCCCCATTGCTGGGGCGAGGGTTTCGCTCCCACACATCCCACCCTGCCTCGATAACAGGCAGATAACAATAGGCCTCCCCCACTCCCCGGGTAGGGGCAGAGGCCTTGGCTCAGCCCTGCTGCAGGATGAAACTCCTCTTGGCCTTGTAAGAAACAGGGGTGGGCCAGGAGAGCGGCTGCGGTCCCTGCCCCGTGCAGCATCCTGGAGCAAACGCAGCCCGGGCACGGGTGTCTGTCTGCTCCAGCAGCGCCCATCAGAGATGCCTGGTTATGGGATGATGCCACCGCAGGGCCAGGAGATCCCCTGACACCCCTTCTCCCTTGCCTACCAGGCAAACAGGTTTCCTGAAATCCCAGCCCTTTCCTGCAGAAGCGTGTTCCTCTGACTCAGGGGAAGGGGAGCGGGCTCCCCTGCAGATGAGGTGGCCCCACTCTGTGCCACTGCAGGGTGGCTGCTCCTGCAGCACCCCCAGTGCGGGCAGTGATGCTGGGGGCTCCTGCCCAAGTCGATGGGCTTATACAACACACAGAGCATGGATCGATCGTTCTGCTGCAGGCAGAGCCCCGCCGCGTCGGGGTTCCTGAGAACAGCCGCCTTCCCGCACTGATGGAAAATCCGATGAGCTCATGACGATCATGCTGCCCGGCCCCAGCAGCTGCGCGCCCAGAGCTCCCCACGCTCCTCAGCCCCTCGCACACGGGGCTACGCCGCCACGGCCACGGGAGGGGGCTGCACCCAGTGGGTTGGGGCCCAGCTGCGGCTCTAAGCCCTGCAGTGTGCCCAGTGCCTCACCCAAATGCTGTGGGGGAGCCAGTGGGGGCTGAGCACCCCAGAAGTGGCGCATGATTACAGCCGCAGCGTGGCCACTGCCCCGCCAGCACGAGCCGGCACTGCGGGAGGCTGAGTGCAAAGGGATGAGGACGGCAAACAAACCCTGCCGACATCTCTGGGCAAAGTACCGCGGGGGACACCCCATCCCACCTGCTCCCCACCCCTCTGCCCCACACCTCCCTCCTCCATCCCCAGGACTTTGCCCCTGCCCCAGGCTCCACGTGGGCAGTTTCAGTGTCCACGCAGGGCCAGCACTGAGCACGGTACCATGGCCGGGAGGGCTGACCTGAACCCCATCCCCTCAAAATGCTCCAGCTGACCCGCACTAGCCATGGGACAGTGACCCAGCAGGAAGCTGGGGGTGACAATCTGTCCATGCATCCTGCCCCAGAGCTCAGGGGTGCGGTACCAGCCCATCACCGGTGACACACTGGGGCAGCCACCAGCCCCCAAATATCTTGCCATGGGGGCCGGCATCACGGCCAGCCGCAAAGCCCTGCTGCTGGAGGACGATTCCCCGTGGGGGCAGGTGACAAAGAGGCCAGCGAAGGGCTCAGCCCTGCCCTGCCCCGTCCTGCCACAGCCCTCGCCTGCTCTGTAATTATCCCAGGCCGCATCTGTAATTAGTGCCTGATGTCATGGTGTCAGGCCTGGGCAGCCCCAGCCCCACAGGGCTGGAGCTACTGCTGACTTTCAGCTCTCCACATCCCCTGCCAGCATCACTGCCAGATCCCTGTCCCAGGGCAGGGAGGGACAGAGGGGTCCCTGCGGCTCCTGCCAAGGGGCTGAGCACAGTCCTGGGCAGGCGGCTCTCACATCCCGAGCGCTGGCGGCAGGAGGGGACCCTGGGGTGACGTCAGGGGAGCAGACGCAGCAGCACTCGTGCACACCGGGGTGCACATGGGTCTCCCTCCTGTCCCCTCAGCCCAGGGCTGGGTGCCTCCCCGTGGATGGACAGCACTGCCCTGCCCAGGGCTTTTGCCCTTGTCCCCATCTGCTGCAGCCCCACACCCCACTCAAGCTCCACGTGTGCGGGCCGGTGACGCCTGTGGCTCCCGCTCTATTTATAGCTGCTGGGCTGCTCCAGCGCATTCCCGTGCTGGGGGCAGGGGACCAGCAGTGCTGCCTTATCCCCAGGAGGGTGGGCAGGCCTGGGCCCCATGGCAGGCGAGCCAGCCTGGTGACACAGCCACTGTGGAGCAGCACCCGGCACTTTATTGCGAGGCGAACCACCGCGCTCCCCGCAGCGCACGCAGCCACCGCGCACCCCTTCCCTTCTGCCGTCACCCCCACCTCTAGCACCCGCGCAGGGGCCGTGCTGCACCGGTGACGCTGAACCGTGCGCTCAGCACCTCCGAGGGCACCCGCGTCTGCTGGCCCGGCTGCTGCCCGCCGGCAAAGAGGGTGAAGGCACCAGGCTCCAGGTGCCAGCCCTGTGCCCAGATAGCGCGCTGCTCCGCGGTCACCTGGAACAACAGCTTGGTCTCTCGGCTGGCCGGCACAGCCACGCGGTGGAAAGCCACCAGCTGCCAGCGGGGCACCGGCACGGACGACTGTTCCCACCGCAGGTACAGCTGCACCACCTGCCCGGAAAGATGGGAGTCAGCACCAACAGGACTCCCCTGCTGTCCCCCTGGCAGGGGGGGACCCTGGTTGCACCCATACCCCCACAGCCACATCACCTCCTCGCCGTCCCGCTGCCCTGTGTTCTGCAGCACCACGGACACGGAGAGGTTGGCACAGATGGGCAGCGCCAGGGGGCTCAGCACCAGGTCCCGGTACTGGAAGGTGGTGTAGGACAGCCCGTACCCAAAGGGGTACAGCGGGGGCTCCTGCCCATAGTACCGGTACGTCCGCCCCTCCATGGTGTAGTTCTCCATCGGTGGCACCTGCAGGATGTGGAGCGGGCTGGGTGGGCACAGCCAAGCATCAGCCCCATGTCCTGCGGCTCCCATGGCCACTGAGGCAGGGAAGGGCTCTGGGTGCTGCCAGCTGCCCTGGCCTTACCTGCTGCATGCCCGCGGGCCATGTGGCCGGTAGCCTGCCAGCCGGGTTGGCCCCGGCCTCGCCCAGCAGCACCCTGGCGATGGCGAGGCCGGTGGCCTGCGCAGGGAAGAAGCACGCCAGGATGGCCCCCACGCCCTCGTGCGCCTGCGCCCAGCTCACGTCCAGGGGCCCCGCGTTGAACAGCAGCAGGATGACGGGGCGCCCGGCGGCTGCAGGGACACAATTGTCACCAAGAACCCCTCACCAGCGCTGCTCAGACAGCTCAGGGGGGCTCTGTGGACGGGGGACACCTGGGGGAGTTGTGGCCCTGAGCCCCAGCCCATCATCACCCCTCTGGGCTGGCCCTGACCCCTAGGACCCCAGCCAGCCCCCAGGTGCTGGTGGAGCTGAGCCCCACAGAGCCCCTACCTGCCTGCACCGCGTCCTGCAGCAGCTCCAGCTGGTGGCCTGGCAGGGACAGGTCGCTCCGGTCCTTCCCTTCAGTCTCCACATCTATCCCTGCGTGGGGACAGGCAGAGGACACCCCCTTGCACCCACCAGAGCACCGTGGATGGAGGAGGGAGGATGGATGAGGACCCTCCCCACTCCCACCTACCTGTCCCCAGGCAGACCACCACCACATCGGCTGCCCCCACTGCCCGCACCACGTCTGCCCGCGAGTACCAATGGCACCGCAGCTCCCGGCAGCCCGCGGCCACGCTGACGTTGGCTGCCAGTGTCTCCAGCCCCCTCCTGCAGCAGGGGAGAGCAGAGAGCACAGGGGCTGCTGAGCCCCGGGGTACGGGCACTTTGGGGACACCCCAACTTGCCCCAGTCCCCAGCGAAGGGTCGAGTGGCTCCAGCAGTAGCCCTGGGCAGTGCCCAGGACCGGGGGATGGACGGAAGCACCGCGCTGTCTCACCGGGGAGTGTAGATGTACTGCGGCTCTGGCACTGGCGCATAGTCCCCAAACAGCACTCGGGGGTTGTCAGCGAAGGGACCCACCACCTGCAGAGGGCAGAAGGGTGGGGGTGGGCACTCCTGGGTCACCGTGTCCCCTGCCCACCTCTGTGTACGGTCCTCACCGCAAGGCGCTGGCCACGCAGGTCTTGGGCCCGGAGGGGCAGCGTCCCCCGCACGTTCTTCAGCAGCACGAAGCTCTTGACAGCAGCTTCCAGCGAGAGGTTGCGATGTTCGGGGCTCTGCACGACGCTCAGGTCCAGGGTGCTGTAGGGATTCATAGCTGGGGGGTCGAACTCCCCCAAACGCATCCGTGTGTAGAAAAGGGGCCGGACCCGGTCACGCAGCATCTGCAAAGACCCCAACACTGACACCTCGGCTGTGCTTGGCGGGGGCAGCCCTGGCCCTGCTGCCCCCCGCCCACCTGCAGCGTGATGTTGCCCATGGCCAGAGCCTGGGGGATGTGCATGAAGACGTTCTTCCTCATGCCGTAGGAAAGCTCCAGGTTGCAGCCAGCGTCCATGGAGGCTGCCGTGCCAGAGAGAAGGGAAACCACCCGTCACGCCTGTACGGTTCCTGGGGACCCTGTGCCCGTCCCATGAGCTCACCGACCGCCGTCTCCAGGAAGGTGCGTGTGTAGTGGTGCCCCAGCATGATGAGCTCCAGGGCCCCCTCGTCGCTCACCACGTAACCCTCAAACCCCCACTCGCCACGCAGGATGTCCGTCAACAGCTTCTTGTTGGCGCAGGCAGGAACACCGTTGATCCTGTTGGAGAGCGGATGGGGCAGCCTGGCCAGTCGGGCACCAGCCACCCCACGGGCAGCGCAGCCACCGCCGTGCTCGGTACCTGTTGTAGCTGCACATGAAGCTGTAGGAGCCGGCACGCACGCACGCCTGGAACTGGGGCAGGAAGGTTGTGTGCCAGTCCTGCTCCAGCACCTGCAAGTGTCACAGCAGAGAGGTCAGTGCCCAGAGGGCCACCTGCTGTCCCGCGGCCCCACGGCACCCCGCGGCACTCACCTTGGCATCAAAGCTGAGCCTGGAGACAGGGATGTTCTCAGGGCCCCCGTGCACGCTGAAGTGCTTGCAGCCGGCGCTGGCCTTGATGTAGCGGGGGTGCTGGCCCTGCAGCCCCTGCACGAAGCTGCGGGCCAGCTCCCCGCTCAGGAACGGGTCCTCCCCGTAGGTCTCCTGTCCAAGGTGCCAACGGGTCACTGCTGGGACCCCCACCCCTGCGGCCAGCACCCCAGGGAGCTGCTGCCACCCTCCAGCCGGTCAGCCACGGTGCTGCGTGGCCTGATCCTGGCCCAGGGACACCCCCCCGTGCTGGCACCTGGTTCCTGCCCCACAGCGGGTGCCTCATGATATTCAGGACGGGGCTGAAGCAGCTGAGCCCTGTGTGGTCATCGTAGCGGCCAGAGGCGGTGAAGTCGTTGTGCTTGG
This sequence comes from Streptopelia decaocto, assembly GCF_964273445.1. NCBI lineage: Eukaryota > Metazoa > Chordata > Aves > Columbiformes > Columbidae > Streptopelia > Streptopelia decaocto. The sequence goes on along the minus strand of NC_138678.1, from coordinate 3,364,169 downwards.
CTCGCACCTCGGTGGCAGTGGCGTTGGCCACCCGGTAAATGAGCTCAGGGCTGCAGGGTGAAGCACGGGGGTGTCAGGGGATGTGGGGGTCCGTGTCCCGCACCCTGTGGGTGCCAGTGCTGGTACCTGAAGGCGGCAGCAAGCCCCAGCGCCTGGGGAAAAGCCGTGGCCCAGCCAGGAGCCTCCGCATCGCCCCGCAGGCATTCGGTGTTCCAGTTGTAGGGCCCGATCCCCAGCCGCGGGATGGGGGGCGCGGGGCCGTTCCCCATCGCTCCCCCCCTCGCCACCTGCGGGCCAGCGGCGCTGCTGAGCGGGCGGTCCCGGGGGGGTCCCGGGGCCGCCCCCGCCGCCCCTCACCTGCAGCACCATCTCGGCGGGGCTCAGCCGGCCCAGCAGGTCGTCCAGGCGGCGGGACCAGGGCAGCGTCGGGTCCCGGAACGGGAAGGGCTGCGGGCAGGCCGGTCCCAGCGCCGCGCACAGCAGCACGGCGGCGGCCCGGAGCCCCGCCAGCCCCGGCCCCGCCGCTCCCGGCCCGGCCCGGCTCGGCATGGCACGGCTGGCGGCCCGGCCCGGGCTCCGCGGCCACGGGCGATGCGCGCAGCGGGGCGGGGCTCGATCCTGAGCCCGCCGGACGGGGCGGGGCGGGCGGTCCCGGTGCCGGGGCGCTGCGAGGCTCCAGCCGCCCTCCCCGCTGTCCCGGGGGAAAAGCGGCGGCACCGGAGCACCGTGCGGCCGGGCCCCAGCTCCCGTCCCCGGGCTCCCCGCGCGGGGAGGTCGCAGAGTTTTGGTTCTCAACCCTGGGACCTCCCGGCGTGGGCACGGCTGGGAGTGGGAAGCGGCAGAACTGCTCGGTGCAGCCAAACCGGCTCCCGGGATCGCCCTGGCTGCAGCGGGGCTGGCAGGGCCGGGGGACACGGTTCCCACTTGGGGCTGGGGACAGAAGTTGCCCCATCGCTGCTCCTGTCCAGGATCTGAGACCCAGGGCAACAAGGGGAAGGTCCTTCGTTAGCACGCTGTGCTTTAACGAGAGCCACAGAGCATAGTGCCAGCACAGGGCCCCTGTGTGCCCCTCGGTGGCCAGCCAGTCCAGCAGGATGGGAAAGGGACCCACGTGGTGATCGGAGACCTGGTACCTCCAGTGGGCACCCACACACAGGAGCAGCCGCGGTGGCCATGGTGACTCTCAGTGCCTGGGGGCTGAGGCTCTTTGTCCCTGCAGCCATGCTGCCCTAGTCCCACATGTGCAGCCTGGGGACACAGCGCAGGGCTGGGCGGTGGCTCTGGTGTGAGGATGCCGGCGGGGCTGTGGCTGGAGCTGGCACGTGTCCCGGCACCTGGCCAGGTGGCTCCCCAGCCAGGGAGGGCCAGCGCTGTGTGTCCCGGAGCAGCACGTGCGGCTCGGGAAGCCGCCGGGCACGTGGCAATGTTTGCTCTGTGGCTTTTTCACACGGTCACTCCCATAAGACAAAGTGTGTGGTGGCGGCCGGGCAGCCCAGGCCCGTTACCTGCTGCATCTGCACGTGGGTGAGCTCACACCCCTGCTCAGGGGGCTCGTGCCCCCTCCAGCATGGTGGCCACAGGGCTGTGCACCATGTGCCATTGCCTGGATGTAGCTTTGCAGCTGGGACACACACAGGAGGTGAGAGGAGAGCATAAAACAGCCATTTGTGCACTGGCACTTGCAGGCTGCTCCCCTGAGCTTTAGGGCTGAGACATGGGGGAGCACAGATAATTCAGCCTCTCACTGGCACCGTGTCCTGCTCCTGCCGGGGATGGAGGTGATGCTGGCGGGTCCCCAGCCTGGATCAGCTTCACCAAATTCTGCTATCAGGCCGAGGGGCTCACAGCGCAGGAGCAGGGGTTGCAGCCATGTAAGGAGATGGTAGCAGGACGGCTGCAGCCAGCGGGAGCCTGGCCGGCCCCTGAGCTCCCAGCGCTGCCGCTCGGCGGTGACGGCGATGGCCCAGCTGCTGGATTCCCGAGCAGCTGGCGTGGGGGTCCCGGTAATGGCTTCCCCTGCGCTCAGAGCACATTCCCCACCCGGCACGGAGCCCCCGCCGCATGGCGGGGCAGCAACCGGAGCTGGCTCAGCCTAGAACAGAGAAACCAAGTAAATCAACCACCGCGAGGCAGCGCCCAGCGGGGAGCAGAGCCCGGTGCACTGCCGGCCGCACTGACTGGGGGGCCGGGGGCTCAGTCGTTGCTGCCCCGGGAACCGGGACTGGGCAGGAAAGGGCAGCGCGGGGCCGAAGCGGCGGCAGAACCCGCCGGTTCGGGAAGCCTCCCCACGGCCGAACCCTCGCTGTGAGACGCCGCTCCCGGGGGAAGCGAGGACCGGGAGAAGCGCTCACGGCGGCCCCGGAGCCGGTACCGGTCGGGGAGACCAGCCCGTCGGGCGGGCGCGCCCCCTGGCGGCACGCACGTGTGTCTGCGCACGCGTGTTCCCGCCCCGCGTAGCCCCACCTACCGGGAGCGGCGGTCAGGTGATGCCCTTCGCCCGCCGGGATTTGTAGGCGCCTCCCCGTCACGTGACTCAGGCACGCCGGGAGGCGCGGCCCCGCCCGTTCTGTCATGAGCGCGCACATGCGCACTGGGGCGGCCGCGGTGCGCTCTGGGGCTTGTAGTTCGGCGTTGCGGGCGCGGCGGGGCCGGCAGCGCGGCGCGGACTGCGAGTCCCGTGGTGCCCCGCGGCGCGGGCGGGAGGCGGCCGGGCCGGGGAGCAGCGCGCCGGGCAGGATGTCGCGCCAGGCCGGCCGCGGCACCGAGAGCAAGAAAATGGTAACGGCGGCGCCGCGGAGCCTGAGCGGCCGGGCGGGCCCCGGCGATCGCAGGGCGCGGGCCCGGGGCGGGGGGTGCCGGAGGAGGCGCCGGCCCCAGCTGGCAGGCGGAGGCCCCGGGCCCGCCCGTGCCCGCCCGCCGCTGGGCCGCGCTGCCGCCTCGTCACGGGTGGGATCGGCGGGACCGGCCCCTCCGCCAGCACCGCCCGCGCTCCCCGGGCGCTGCAGGGGGACACCGGCCGCCCCTTCCCGCGGCCGGTTCGGCCTGGGGCGGCCGGGCCCCGCGGCGGCTCCGCCGGAGCTCCGGGCAGCGCGGGCGGGCAGGGCCGGGCCCGGGGAGCGGGACGGGTCACGGGAATCCACCGTCTAACCCGATCCCGCGTTATCAGCCCGGCTGAACCGAGGGAAGGGATGAAGAACCGAACTGCAGAGCTGCGGCCTCAGCCTGGGTTCAGACTGATCGGGTTAATTCATTTTTGGTGCTATATCAGTACTTGAAAGCAAATAATAAAGATAAAACTGTTTTCTCGCCCCACTTGGCCGTGCGGATGGGCTGGTTTGGGCTGAGTGGTGGCTCCTGCTTCCCCCTGCACCGCGAGGGATTCAACTCCTTTGATGGAATGATTTTTATTTAACAAGTTTGTATCACTTCATTAGTATTCTGACATCTTTTAGCCACAGAATGGTGCTATAGTGTTGAGGCTATACACTAGTCTGTAAGACAAAAAAATATCAGTAGTGGGAAAAGTACAGGGCATTTTAATTCCATTAGATGGACTGAAAATGAACAGTTTGTTTACAAATAGCAATTTAGAAGTTTGCTTTGTTATAACACTTTAAAGTTCCCCAAGTAGCAGCGATAATGATGACTGGCACTGGCTTTGCAGACTTTTGGGCTGATAATGGGAGGTGACGGCTTCATTTCCCAGTCACCGTCCTGGGCTGGGAGCAGCTGGGTTTCCTCCATCCATTCCCCCCACTCTCCCCAGCTGCCAAGCCCTGTCTTTACTAAAATGACTGAAATCCTCAAAAACAGCTTTTTTTTTGCATGTTAAACTCTCTGCCTGTTGAGCTGAAGGAGACTTCTGCCTTGTCTTTCGCTCTTGAATGATGTGAACTTGCACAACCTTTGTCTTTCCAAGATAAAAGCACAACTGTAAGTAAAAAAAACCCAAAGAATGGGTCAATTCTTCAGATGTGAAATTGGGCAAAAGCCCCAAGGAGCCTGACTGGTTCTTCCCACGTGTTTAAAGCCTTTCGGTAGCTCGTTGCTGTTGACCTCATGAATTAGGACAAGGCAGAATCCCCTCTGTCTTCTAACAAACCCAATTTGTACTTGTTGAATGGTGCCGTTTGGGAGTGGTTCCTCCCCGTGTTTGTCTTGGCGTTGTGTAAACTTGCTCGGAATGAAGTGTGATGGGTGCTGTCACTTAACTCTGATGTATGTTGTCTCTTTTCCCTTCCTTCCTGCCTCCTGCTCTCATTCTGTAGTACTGGTATTTGCCATTCATTTCACCTTCCGCATCTATGCATCTCATGGTAGGTGATAGGCTTTTAATCTGAGATTAGACTCTCTGTAACGTTTCTGAATGCTAAAACTGAAAGCAGAAATAAATTATGATGGTTTAGTTGTTCCTGAAAACACCTCCTTCAGGTTCCGTGAAAAGCTAAAGCCGATTGTAGATTGTTCCGCAGCCATTAATGACCACGTTAATCACAGGTCTGGCATAACAGCTCCCCAGAAAACATGTGTTGACTTCAGGCTGGGGCTCGGTGAAGGTGGTGGCTGGGAGAGGAGACTCTTCCCTCCGTGTTTTCTGCAAATCAGCTGTGCAGGGGGAAGCCAAGTCACTCCGATGCGAGCCAGGCACAGAAAGCAGCAGATGTGCCGTTCCTCCGCGGGGTCTGAGCGCTGATTGTAATGCAGGGCGCGAATCCTCTGCCTGGAGAACTTTCTAGGGACACATCTGTGAATGGAGAAGCGCTTTTTGTCCTGTTGAAAGGACCAGAAATGGAGCCTGACAAGTGTTGCTCATTTGCAGTGTATCAACGAAGCACAGAGAACACACTTGGGCCACTCTGCACCTCGAGGTCAGTGGTTGAGGTGAATTCAGGTCCCTGGCAACTGCACGTTGTGGGCAGTGGCACACGAAGTGACCTGGAGGTGTCATTCCGGGTAACTGGGGATGTCCTCCTTAAAGCAGAGAGATGCTAATTGGCAGCTGATGAGAGTTGCTAAGAATGGCTACAGAGTGTGAGCAGCCTCTTGCTGTGTGTGCGGAGAGAGGGACAGAAAGAAAGCGCTTGGTCTTTCCTGTTGGAGAGGATTCCTCTTTCCGAGGAGAGCAAAGCTGCGTTGCCAAAATACGGGCTGGGATTCTCCCTCTTAAGCAGCAAATTCCTTTGGGCCAGCAGGTTTCTGTCCCCGCTCCGTGCCAATGGAAGCAGCGCTGGACAGATGCAGCAGTGCTCAGTTTTCTCTTTGCCTTGTGCTGAATCCCTTTTGCCTCTGTGCAGAACTCGGAGCTCTTCACGCTGACGTACGGCGCGCTGGTCACCCAGCTGTGCAAGGACTACGAGAACGACGAGGACGTCAACAAGCAGCTTGACAAAATGTAAGTGCATCTGCTGCTCTGGAGCCTTGTAGGCTGAGTTTTAATACTGATATTTCTCAGATTATTTTTTTTTCCTCCTCCACTGTCTTCTTTTATAAGCATGAGCTGTCTTTTGAGAGCTGTGCTCATGCCCCTCTGTAGCCATTGCTCTTTGGTACCTTCACAGGGGTTACAACATCGGCGTTCGGCTCATCGAAGACTTCCTGGCCCGCTCCAACGTGGGAAGATGCCACGATTTCCGTGAAACTGCGGATGTCATTGCAAAGGTAATTCCCAAAGGGTTTTGTCATGGTTTGCTGCTCACGGGACTGTTCTGAGAGTTTGACTGAGATTTTGGGGAAGAAAAAGAGAGAATTAGGTGCCTGACTACTGCTGACTGGTGGGAACTGGGAGAAAGGAGCGGTGTTTGCAAAACCCTTTGTAATTTTGCAAAGATCAAAGCTGTGCTGTTGCTTCATGGGACGCGTTCTTGTTCTTGCTCTGCTTGACACACCAGATAGCATTTAAGATGTACCTGGGCATCACTCCGAGCATCACCAACTGGAGTCCTGGAGGCGACGAGTTCTCCCTGATCTTGGAGAATAACCCCTTGGTGGACTTTGTTGAGCTCCCGGACAACCACTCGTCTCTCATCTATTCCAACCTGCTGTGTGGAGTGCTGCGAGGCGCCCTGGAAATGGTGAGCCCACGTCGTTCTTCCAGCGGGATAGATACAGGAATGTCTGTGTGCGAGGAGGATGTAATCATGAAAATGAGAGCTTCCCCATTGCCTGTCGCCCTCAGAGTCCTTCAGCTGATTCTGTTATAAGGGGAATAACGGCTTTTCCCTCTTCCCTTGCCCAGGTTCAGATGGCTGTTGATGTGAAGTTCGTCCAGGACACGCTGAAGGGTGACAGCGTCACGGAAATCAGAATGAAGTTCATCAGGCGGATCGAAGACAATCTTCCCGCTGGTGAAGAGTGAATCGTTTCTCCCTTTGGGACTGGAGGGGACCAGCTGGGTTTGGCCGTTAGCTTTCCTCACAGATCTATAGGGATCTAGTGCCCCTGTACATGCAGACTGACTCACTAAGATGTTATTATATTCTTCTATTGTTATTTCCATCTTCTGTAGAAGACGATTGTCTGGTTGCTGTTTATTTCACAGGTTCATTCTGAAGCTTTTTCATAAGGTGATGTCTTTTTCGTATTCCCCTGGGGACTCTTTCAACACTCAGTTTCTAATTGTGCCGTTTGGTTGTGCAAGATCTACTGCTCAAACTCCAGAAGAGCTCCCGTCTCTTCAAATCTGAATTTTTCTTTTATCACTAGAATTGGAGACCAAGCTATGAGACCCCACTGATTTAAATGCTGTCCTTAAGGAGAGGTGTTTAAGATTCATTCATGTAGTATTTCTGTAGACCAAACTGGCTTCCCACATTTAATTCTGAAGTTACTCGTAAAATACAAGCTTGATACACAGGGGTGACTTGGGAGGGCGGTTTGAGCGCTGGTGCCTGTTTGGGGAGGCTCTTTATGCTGGAGAGCACCGTCGGATTCCCGAGGTCCCAGCGCCCTGGGCCTTTCCGCAGATTCTCTTCCCCAGCAGCCTCACGACTCCCCTCTTGGAAGGGACCATTAAATCGCAAAGGAGCAGCAGTAAAAGTGGAGAGAAGGAAAGAGCGGATAAAATACCATTGGTGTTCTACAGCGTGTACAGCCCCGGGGCCACGGGGCGAGTCCACGGAATGAGAAACAGAGCTCAGAGTAACGCCTGGGAGGTGTTAAATGCGTTTCAGTAAGTCGAGTCTGTTCCGTTAGGGTGTGTAAACGCTGCGCAGCGTGGAGGTGGTGCTGGGGGTGTTCTCACAGATGTTTAGGCTGCAACAGAATTCCCCGTTACTGGAGTTGGCAGGCTGCGGCAGGCTGCAGCACCTGCTGCTCTGTAAAATAAATACACCAAGTAATGTATCTCAAAAAGCAAGATGCTGGAAAATCAACTTCCTCTGCCGTCCCATTCAGCCAGAAAATGCAGCCAGACATTTGTTTCTCAGATCACTTTACATAGCATGAAGGCTCAGACCTGCAGAGATAATCAGGAGCCTAGAGCCGACGGCTCTTGCCGTCTTCCCCGGAGCCGGGACTCGGGTACCTTTGTAGGTTTGTGCCGGAGTGTGAAGTGAAAGAGAGAAAGCTGCCGCTTGTTTAGGTTCTCCGGGTGAATGTTGCTCATCAGGACACTGCATAGCTCACACTGTCCCTTTCTTTCGCCCAAATAAGTCCCTTTGGTGGGTTTGGGTGCCCGGTGTGATGTGTCCTGTGAAGGGGCAGAGCTGCTGCCGGAGCAGCCGGGGAACACCGGAGGAACCACGGTGGCTGGTGGGTTTTGCAGGCAGAGGTGCCGCGCGGTCACATTGCAGAGGTGAAAAAGATCTGTTTTTTCTCGTTCTTGACCATTATAAGTCACCCTAAGGCTGCATTTTCAAAGCAATTGCATTAAAGGAATCCCGGTGTCAACTCTTTGATTTCCTCTTGCCTTTTTTTGCTTGGTGACGCGGGTGCTGGCGCGAGCAGCGGCTGTGCGGGCTGGCAGGGCGACGGCAGCACCGCACCAGGAATGCGGCTCCCGGCACGGGTGAGAGCCTGGGGGAAACGTGCCCCACATCCAGCGCACGGTGGGACTCGGGGCTGACGGGCCGCGCTGGGACAGCAGCCGGCGATGTCTGGTTGGGGACTGGCCCTTTGCTGCCCTGTGTGTTGACACGAGCAGGGACTTGCTACCCCAGCCCAAGGCAGAGGATGGGGAAGCAGCGGCTTGTGCAGTGAAGTGGCGTTTTCTCTTTGGCTGGAGCTGGTGAGCATCATGTGCCCGGCTGGCAGCAAGAGCCAAGCTCGGCCCCACAGAATGTCCCCAAACACCCCCCGGCTCCTGGGACGGGCTCCGTGCAGCGGCTGCCCCAGGACTGTGTCCCTGGGGAGGGAGGCCCCGTGTCCTTGCTGATGCTGCAACTAAAAGGGGTTATTTTGCAATGGTCAGCTCACACCGGGGCCTTTTCCCTCCTTTGGTGACCAAGGGAACGTGTGTCCCCACGGGGAGCAGGTCCCACTGCTGCCCCCCAGGAGTGACAGTGCTGTGCAGTCATTTGCTGGGGCAACTCAGTCAAAACCAGCCCAGACCCTTTGGAAGAACAAAAAGCAAAAATTGCATTAAGTAAATTAAAACTGTCTACTACCGAGCAGCTCATTGTAGACAAGGGAGAATATGCAAAAAGCTCTGTTTGAGACCTACTAAATATTACCATGTGCTGTTTATGGGAAACAAATGGGGAAAGGCATGCTGCATCAATAAAGCCAACATGGTTGGAGTTGGACTCCAGCCTTTCCACGGCTCGAGGTTATTGAATACCCTCTGCTTTCATGTGGCGCCAGGCCTGACCCCTGGACACATACCGCGCAGGGGAAAGTTGACTTGTGGGAATAATAGACATTCCTGGGGAGCGATTGAACCTGGCAGGGAAAGAGGCGACTTCCAGCCTTTCATATCTCTGCGCGATATTGGAGATGACAATAGCGACAAGTCAAGGGGGGGACACGGGGTGGGAGCGATGCCGCAGAACCCAGTGGTGCACGGGGTGACCCCCCACCCATATTGGGTGCCCAGCCAGCCTGGCCCCACCTTGACGGCAGCAGAGGGACCGTGCATCGTTCCAGCCACGGTGCCGCATCCCAACCCCATCCCGGGCTCCCAGAGCAACGCATTGCAGCAGCTTCAGCTGCCACGGTGCCCGTGGTGGGTGGAAGGAGCTTTTGCAGCCCTCGCCTTCCTCCAGCACCGGTTCCTCCCACAGGACAGTGGGGCTTTGTCTGCTGTCCTGAGGGTGCACACTGGTGGGACCTGAGCCCCCTGTGTGACTTGACTAGCTTGAGGGATAAACCCGTTCACCCCCACAGTGCTCCTGCTCCCAGTTGCTCACACCCTCGTGTCTGCCCACAGCATCTTCTCCCCTCACCAGTGGGAAGCACCTGCTCCTGCCACCTAAACTGTGAGCAGGTGGCAGCCCTGGGCACCGTCCCTTTGTCCCTTTGCAGGCCCGCCGGCCCAGCACCCACTGAGGGGCAGGGATGGTGCCGGGAGAGCAGCCGGGACGGGGGAATCTCTCCGGGAGGGAGCGTTTCCGGACTGGTGTCCTCATTGCCGGGGCAGCTCCCACAGCTTTCAGCCAGATGTGCTTGGCCGGGGTGCCGGGTGCTTGCTGGGGCCGTGCGGAGGATGTTTCACCCACCAGGGCTTGTGCGCAGGGACGGCAGCTCCTCGGGACAGGCTGGCACCACCCGCTCGCAGCTCAACAAACGGTCCCCCCAGAGCCCCACACGCCCGGGATGCTCAGCCCCAGCCCCTCGGGGTGCTCCAGCCCCACATTGAAGAGCTGTTGGCCACCAGCAGCACCGGGGCCAGGTGAGGATGCTTGCGGTGGGGAACAGATCTGTCCCCACATCAGGACTGCCAGCTCTGGCAAACTCAGCTGAGCATCTCCCCACACTCGACACCACATGAGTGTGTTCTCTGCCTGATAAGAGTCGTGACAAATTTGGGTGCATGGATGCTTTTATAAACTTTCCCAGGCTGCAAAGCATGTTCAGCTGATCCAGGCAGCTCGCAAAACCCTTCCCCAAGGCGCAGCCACGCTGCACAACCACTGCCCTGGCCCAAACATGGTTTCCGAAGCCGGGACTGCCCACTGGCAGCAGTGTCGGGTCAGGGCAGCCCTTTGGTGATGCTCCTGCAGCAGCCCTCGCCAGGGCCGAGGAAGAGGAGGAGGTGTCTGCCACTTGGCTGCAGCACACGAGAGCTGCCCCAGCAGCGCTGCTTGGAACTCTGCCACATTTTGGCGGCGTTTGATATTTTGGGTGAAGGGAAGGAGGCTCCATTGTTCGTCTTGCATTGTTTTGTGTTTCCTAAGTGGGACAGGCACCCTCCTCCCTTGCTCTGCCCGGCTGCAGAGCTGGTCCAGCCCTTTGAAAGTCAGCTCCGCACTGAAGGATTCTGTTAAAGTGCTGGGCGATGGAAATGTAGAAACATCTCCGTTCCCAGACACAGACTGGCCTCAGCTCATCTCTGTGTGCTCCTTCCCTCTGCACCCATCCAGGTCTGTGCTCACGTGCTTCATTTCCATATGCAACAGATCATGCCAAACTGTGATGGGAACAGCCTTTCTCCCTGTGTTTTTGCTGCTCTTGGTTTCTCATTCCGCTTCACACAACAAAACCCCAACAATTAAAAGCACAGCTGCTCTGGTCCCACCAGCAGCAGCCCCGTCCCCTCCAAAGCCGTGCTCTGTGCCCGGCGGTGCGGGATGCGGCACGGGGACACAGCCCTTTTACACACTGAACACTGAAGCCAGAAGCAAAGACCCTGGGGAGAGCAGAGGAGCACCAGCCCAGCCTTTCCGACTTTCTGCAAAAGGTACAAGATTTCCAAGGGTCCCCCAGGTCACAGCCCATCCCCGCCCCTGTCCCCACTGTGGTGAGCAGCTTGTCACGAGCAGGACAGAACCAGGTGCCTGGATGGCCAGGAATTGGCTGCAGTCGAGTTTTCCAAGTGGTTCAGTTAATGGAGAGAGGAGCATAATGATTTGAAAGTTTAAAACCAATCCCATGTCCAAACGAATCAAAGCCCCAGACGTTCATCTCAGCCCTGGGATCCCGTTGGCTTCTCCCTGCCCATCACGCGCGGGCAGCGGAGACGGGGGAGCTCACTTGGGGAAAGTGTTCACCAGAACAATGTCTCTTTTTTTCAGCAAAAAAATATTGATTTTGTTTCAATTAGCACTAGCGCTGACATCCAACAGCTCAGAGAGAAGTTGCTGGGCACAGGGCCGGCTCTGCCCCAGGCTGTGGCTCCACGTCCCCATCCCAGCGCCGGGCAGGGAGCTCCCCAGGGCCACCCCCGTGCCCCGGCTGGAGCCAGCGGCTGCCCCAGGGCCAGCGCCAGCACCGCGGCCTCTTGCCCAAGCTCCCTGGCCGCAGTGTTATTGCTCCCCCGGTCCCGCAGCGGCGAGCCATTGCTGGGAAGGCACTTGAGCAAGATGCCACCGAGGAGCCGGAGGGACATCCCCCGTGGAGGAGAGAAACCCAGCAGCTTCCTCCAGCACAGAGAACCGAAACAACCTCGTGGGACCTCTGCCTGTCCAGCGCAGAGGAGCCTGGAGGGAGCGAAGAGGCAACAGGACTGCCCTGGGCTGCAGCATCCCCGTGCCCCTCTCTCCAGCATCCCCTGAGCTCCTGCATCCTCTTACCCCAGGCTCCTGCATCCCCAGGCTGCAGCATCCTGGCCGGACAGGGTGCAGGTCCGTGCCGCGGGTGCTGGGGAACAGAGCGTTAACCGGGGCAGCCGGGCTGGGGAGCGGAGCCCAAGGAATGAGGAAGCCGAGGAGTGGGTACCCGGAGTGGAAAGGGCTTGGCACAGGCTGTGGAAAATGGAGGCCTAGAGAGATGTGACAGCAGGCTGGCCGGGCTGGGAGTACCACACAGGCGCATTTAAGCCTTCAAGTCTGCCATTGTTCTCCCCTAATTATTCCCACTCCCCGAGTATTACACCCCATAATTCAGGAAAGCTGAGTAATGGAAGAAACAACAGCAATTTTAATCTCTCAGTACCGGTGGTCTCCACCAAAAAAATGCTTTCAAGAGCTCTGCGGTTGTGACTTCCTCGGTTTGGTGGGCAGTGGAGGGGAGGGAGAGCACGGCCACCGGCCCCCGGTGCTCAGCTGGGACCAGAGGTGATGGGCGAGCGGGGATAGGACCGGGACCTTCCCCTGGATGGTGGGGAGGAACATGCTGAGTGCCAGGAACATCCCTGCCAGGTACCACGTGAGCCCTGTGCTGGCAGTCGGGGGGTTTGGGGTGATGCTGGCTGGTGGGGGGCAGCCCCTCGCCCCCTATGGGCTCGGCTGCGCTGGGGAGCACCGGAGCGGGCAAGGCACCCGCCTTGCAGCACCAGCGCTTTATCTTCTGCTCCGGGCTAGACCATAGAGAAGAGAACTGGGCGTCAGTTTTTGGTCAAAACATGTTTTCCTTAATGGGAACTGGCTTTTGGAAAAGGAAATTCTGGTCTCCCTAGAAATGCTCTTGTTCTTCGACAAAGCCACCACGGGTTTATTCCCTGGGGATGGAGCTCTGGGTAAGCACGCTGCTGCATCAGCCAGACCAGGCAGCCGTCGCACCCTCCATCCCCAGCTCCGAGATCGGGAAAAACACCAAAACAAGCCCAGGTCTGCAACACAGCCGCTAACCTGTCATAAATCACACCGACCCTTTTCCCTTTGGTTTGAAGTTTCAGCAAGAACAACGCTCAGGCCAAATAAACAGCAAATCAGCTCCCAGAGCCAGGCTGAGACCTGTCGTACTGAGGAGCTCATCACACCAAAGCCAAGGGGACAGAGCCAGTGGTTTGGGGACACAGTTTAGCATCACTTCCCAGCAGCTGATCTGTAGTTTCAGTGACCCGATGCTCAGCTCCCTGTCACATTCAGCAAGGCTTTGTGTGCGGTTGCGTCCTCGCCCCAGGTATGAACCTGGGCAGCATCCCTCAGAGCTGCGCAACAAGCCACCAGCGCCAAGGGACAGGTCACTATGCAGTCACCTGTTAGGGTGAAACCTAACGACACATAGCTCGACCTGACACATCCTTGAGCGGCGCCCCTTGGCATGTCCCAAAGGCCCCTGAGGTCCCCGAGCACCGCAGGTGAGGTGGGACGGGGTGGCCCGGAGGTGGCGGTGCTGGCGGCAGCGGGACGCGCTGCCTCTGTGTGGTCTGCAGCCATCTGGATGTACTTACAGCAATACTGCAGCAATTGCGAAAAGATCAAAAATCTTCAGGCCAACCTTGATTCCCATTGCATTTTTTGCATTTTTGAGGACTCGACTCTAAAACCTGACAGCGGGGAGGGGTGTTGCTGCGCAGCCCGGGAGCATTTGCGGCACTGCCAGACTCCTGGCATCGCTGCGGGACCCCAGGGAACAGCCCCAAGGAAACGCTCCGCTGGTCCTTTGTACCCAGTACACAGAGCCAGCCCCGTTTCTGCTGGAGGGGGGACAAGATCCCTGAGCAGGGCCCTGCGGCACCCCGGGGCTCCTGCTCGCAATGACAGGAGGGGACATTTCAGGTCTTGCCATCCCTGGGGCCAAGGAAGACGCCAAGAAGTGATCAGCACCCATGCCTGCCCACAGCAACGCCATTGGGGCTTCAGGTGCCCCATGGCATGGCTGGACCCGGCCGTTCGTCCACCCCAGCATCACAAGGGGCTCCGTCTCACCCTGGCCCAAAGTTTCCAGCTGCTCCAGTCCCCCCAGCAAACAGAGGATGAAGCGAATGTGCCCAAAACTGCCGCCAGCACCCACCTGTGTCCATGGGTCTGTCCAGCCCCAGAGCCAAGGGAGGCAGCAGCCACATCTCTGTGTCTGCAACGGGTAAAGGACAGGTGTCAGGGGGTAGCAGCAGAACGTCCACATTAACTAACCTACGTTAATTGGGCGAGGCTCAGCCCTGCGCATCCCGCAGCAGGCACAGGCAGATGCGTCAGCAGAGCCCCAGCTGGCACGGTGTCCTGCTTGGGGCAGCCTGCCCTCAAACAAGCTGGCAGGCGCTCAGCTTTATTGTTGTAAGAGCGGATGAAGGAAAAGACCCTTCTCCACCCCACACTTCCCCCACCTGGCCCCAAGTGTCTGCAGAAAAGTCTCCGTGTTGATTTTGGGCTGGGATAAAAGTCAAGCTGCGCTGACTGTTGCGTCACCTTGCTCAAAGCTGGGGGGTCACGGCAGAGCACCTGGCTTTGTGAACGGGGTGGGGGTCCCTCCCGGGACAGGGGCCCCGAGGGTTTTCCAGCAGCTGGATCCCTGGCTATGGGCAGAGCCCGATGCTGCCGCGGCCGCTGCCCAGCCCAGCTCAGCCCTGCCTGCCCATGGGAGCCCAGGGCTGCTCCTGCTCCAGGCACCAGCTCTGCGCCGGGCTGGAAGGCAGCATCACGGCAGCCCTGCAGAGAAACAGGCAAAGAACCCCCAGCGGCCCAAGGAGAGACCCCAGCAGCAATATCCCCACCTTGCTCAGCAGCAGCCTGAGCCATGCAAAGAGCTCTAGGCTGGGCCTTTGGCTCCCCAGATAGCCCCCAGCTGAGGAGGGCTGTCAGCCCCAGCTGTGCCCCAGCCCCAGCTGTGCCCTGCCTGCACCCTGCCCATGATTGCTCTGCCTGCACCCTGCCCTGGCCAGCACGGCACCCCCAGAGCCTTGTCCCACCCCCTGACACCAGCCTTCATGCGCCGATGTGGAGGGGGATTTTACCCCTGGGCATGGAAAGGGTTAAACCTCCTCCTCTTCCTCTCCAGTGCCCAGTGCTTGCCCCTTGGTTTGCCCACGGTGGTGAGCGATCCCAATTTGTGTGCCACTGCCCTGCACATGTACACATGGCCTCGGCACGCTCACCTGGGACAAAAGCTGCTCAGAGAGGTGGCAGCCCCGGTAATTGGGTAATTAGTCATTACCTCGGCCCTTCTGGCAGCCTGGCCAGGGCGGTGAGGGGGAGGTGGGCGCCCACTCCCCTGCCCATCCCTGCCCGCTGGCTGAATGGTTCAGTCATTACCGGAGTGGGGCTCATTTGGCGTTTCCCTTGCGCCGCCTGGAAAGGGGCCACTTACTGTTTTACAACTAAAATAACAAATTATTTCATAGAGGGCTGGAGCTGCCGGGAGCTCTCAGGCCGGCCGTGGTGCGGCACAGCTCCCGCACCCCCCGGTGCTGGCACATGCCTGGGGGTCCCCAAGCTGTGCCCCCATGGTTCCCACCAGCATAGGCAAAGGGGCACAAGTGATGGAGAAGGAGGAAGGGGAGCACCAGGGACAAGGGCTGCCATGTCCCTACAGTCACCTGTCCCTGCTGGTGCTCACTCTTGCCATGGGGACCCCATTCTGCGGCCATGCTCGGGGACCCCCAGCCCCACAGCTGACTCTCGGGGTGGGGCACAGGCTCCATGCGGTGCTGGGGGCTGCAGCAGCCCTGCCCCTGGCACGCCGGGCTGGCATCTGCATCCTGCAGCCCTGCCTGCCCGGCAATGCCACCTCCCCAGCGCCCGGCTTCCTGCGCTGTGCCCCCGCTTCCCCGCTGGGGACGGCGCTGGGAACCAGCCCAGGCCCCCGCTCCCCTGTCCTGCCCTCCGGAGCTGCTCACGCACTGTCTGGCCTGGCAGCCGGTTCTCGGGGTGCCGCAGGATGCAGCCCCGTGCTGGCACCCATTGAGCATGGCCCCCCCCAGAGCGACCTGCTGACAGCCCCAACAATAGCGTGGCGGATAAAAATCATAAAGCAACAAGTGCACTTCCCTGGGCTGTGCCCCACTGTGCCTGCCCGGCCCTGAGCGCCCAGCCTGGGGCTGGGGGGGGCTGGGGGTGGGAGCCGAGCTGGGGGGTGCCAGGAGCCTGGAGCCCACCAGGACCTGAGCTTTGTGCCTCTGCTCCGCCGGCCGGACCTCCTCAGAGAATGACCCCCATAAAACGAAGCAGCAGCTGTTTGGTGGATAATAAAACATTATTTTTTTTTCTCTTTTACAGCTAGTTTACTGCATAAATGTTTCAGCAGCACAGCAGAGCACCAGGAGCAGCAAACCGCCTCTCATGCTGCTGCATGCTCCAGGTGGGTCACGGGACCTGCAG
Organism: Streptopelia decaocto; assembly: GCF_964273445.1. Classification (NCBI taxonomy): domain Eukaryota; kingdom Metazoa; phylum Chordata; class Aves; order Columbiformes; family Columbidae; genus Streptopelia; species Streptopelia decaocto. The sequence continues at coordinate 3,348,099 of NC_138678.1, read as the reverse complement.
GACCCTCGTCCCATGGGATGGGTCCCCAGCACCCATGAAGCAGCGTGCAGACTGCACTGGTGCGGGAATGGTGTGGGGAGGAGGGATGCAAACTGGGGAGTGATAGCAGCTGGACAAACCTGCTCCCGACAGCTCCTCTCCTGAGCCACCCCCCATCCAGGGGTCACCCCGGGACGGAGCAGCACCCGGGACCCAGGGACCCCGGTCCCCCTCGGCTCTGGAGGCAGATTTACCAGCTCGTAGCCAGGGGTGTTTATGGTGGGCTGGAATGAGCGTCTCCAGCACGTGACTAATTTACAACGTGCCAATGAGTGGATTTATTCCCAACCCACTGTCAGTGAATTAATCACAGCGGCCACGGAAAAGCACAGGGAGAGGCACCTGGGGAGGAGGGTGGCGGGGGGCACGTCGGGCACGTGGGGACGGTGCCTGGCTCCGTTTGTGCCCGCAGTGAGCCCTGGGGCTGCCAAATCTCCCCCAGCGCTGCCATGGAGCTACTGCCTCGAGGAGCTGGTTTGGGTCAGGTGAAACCGGGAGAAGAGAGTGTTTTGCAGCTGATTTCACGCTGGCAAGTGCTGCTGTTCCCCGGGGAGCCGCATTTCGCCACCTCCTCATATGCCCCGACAGGACATGAGCCCCATGTCCAAGGGGGGGAACCAGCTTTCTCTGGGCAAGCACTTGCCCGGCAAGGGCCAACAGCCTCCAGAGCCACCTTTGGCTTCTCTGTGCCATTTCCAGACAGAGGTCTCGAGCCGCCAGCTCCCACCTGGGCTGGCTCTGCCGAAAAGGGAGCCGTGGAAATGTTAGGTGAGTGCAGTTTTTCCATGTGTATGTATATAGGAGCAGCCACAGCTGCCAAAGTAAATACAACCCTTCCCTTTCCAAAAATGTCCTCCAGGAATTGTAAAGGATCCTGGAGCAAGAATTCTGTCTCAGATCCTTTATGCTTTCTATCAGGGGAAGTGTATAAACCCACTTCTTTTTAGCTCTAGCAAAGTCAACGTGCTGAGAGTGTTTTTTTAATGACATGCACCAAAGGCGCTGGGAGCCGGAGCCGTGGCCATGTGTACCCCGGGCAGGGCTTTCGCAGAAAAACAATCCCAGTAAAGAGCTTTATAGCCACCGAGGAATGTGGAACCTCCACCAGCCTGGCCGAAGCTTGCAAAGCTAATTGCTTTGGGATTTACTCTTTGGGGGGGTCGAGTCTCTGTGGCCGCTGCCTCAGAGGGTCCCAGCTGCCCTTGCGGTTCATTAGGATGCTGAACGGGGAACCAGAGATGCTTTGAGGAGCTGCAGCGGTTGTGGGGTGAGGGAAGGAGCTGCGCGGTTCCCAGCTGCAGCTCTGCCTTTTCCCGTTACCGCCAGGGACCCCTCCTGCCCTGGCAGGATCCGTGCTTGGAGTATTGGTGCCAGCAGTGGCCACAGCATCCCCATGGCTGCTGGGCGAGCACAAACGCAGGGGATGCTTTTGGAGGCCAAGGCATCCTCTTGTCTCCCAGGTGAAGGCTGCGGTGGCCGCTTGTGCCGCTGCCTGACCCGGCACCTTGTGACCCACCGCCCCGCGGTTCTGTGCCCGTGGCCACCTCAGCCGCCCCCCCGGCCCCGGCTGGCTGGTGTGTTTTCTTTACTGATCTTTCCTTGCTCATTTAAGTGACTTTGGAAAATGGGATTTTGGCTCCTAAATCGTTCAGGGGCTTTTGAAAATTTGACTCTAAATACTTTCCGAAGTGCATTTGTATGAAGTAATTCTCTCCAACCTCCCACAGTGGTAGTCAGATTGCATTTAATCCATCACTGAATGTTCCCGAAGGCTGGGATCTGGCACCGTGCTCCACACGGAGCCGCGGCTCGCCCCGCGCTGTGCCGGCACCGCCGCTCGCTGCCGGGCGTCCTCCCACTGGGACACCACTCACCTGCGTGTCACTGCCTGCAAAGCCGGAGCGATGCACCGCGGTCCCCAGCCCTGCCCGTGGCACAGCCTGGCACCGTGGGCATGGCAGCGCACCTTGGCGTGTGAGACCACGGGGCTCAGCCTCCCCTGCCGTGGGGACACTGCAGCACGAGGCCGCTGGCACGACGGAGCCCTGGTCAGCATAAGCAGCCAGCCCAGCCCCGGCCCCCTCTCACCCCCGCAGCAGATTTTCCTGCTGAGCACCAAGGGCTGGTTTTCAGAGCACAATTATCCGTCTTGTGGAAACACAGAGACGATATTCCAGTGCACGGGGCTGATTCGATTACGTCCATGACCCACTGAAATTAAGTTAAGGCACTTTTCAGCCCTAGATTGAATTATTTCTCCTCCCTCTCTTTCGTTCCTCCTGTGCGGAGCAGCAGGATGGCTGGGACAGGGCTTTTGGGGGGGAGCAAACCCAAGACCCCATGAGCAGCCCCTGGCTGCAGCAGTGCCCGTGCACCCCGGCCTCGGTGCTGCGGTGCTGGAGCCCTCCCTGGCATGACAAGCTCCATGCTGATCATCAAGGAGGCGTCTCATCCCCTGGGAGGCCGGGGCCACCACAGAGCCCTGGCACGGCAGGCGGGCGCAGGGCTGCCAGAGGTTAAAGGCAGCAGAGCCGCTAGATCCTGTGCTAAGCCCAGCTTCCCTCTCTCAAAGAAGAGCCTTTGGCAGCGGCTTGGCACAGCCGCTGCGTCTGCCTCCCAGGACAAGCAGTGTCCAGGGACGAGCCATGTCTGGGGTGGCAGTGCCGCTGGCAGCCGCAACCATGGGCACCCACGCTCACCCCCGGTTCCCCACATGCACTGTTTGGGATGGCACCATGGGGACACCACTGAGCATGGAGTGAGTGTGAATGGGCAGAGGGAAAGACCTGATGTGTGGCCAGGTGCAGCAGAGCAGCCAGGGCGGCTCAGCCAGGGGCACAGCCGGGGGGCACAGCCGGGGTGTCACGGCTCTGCCCCAGGCTCCATGCCAGTGAAGGGGCAGATGCGGGGGCTGCGGAGCAGCGAGCCAGCGTGGGGGCGATGACGGGAGGGATAGGCCGGCACAGAGCGCGGCTGCAGCCGATGGCTCGCTCTGTGGGACAGAGGAATGTCTGTGCTGGCTAATGAGTCTGTGTGCAGAGGAAATGCTTTGCCAGTGAGCTCCGGTTCAACAGGGCTGGTCCATTTCTGCAGGAGCCGCTGTGCTGGCAGAGGCCCCTCCGTGCTCTGCCTGGCACCTGGGGGCTGCAGGCAGGACGAGGGTGAGGGCAGGGGAGCTGGCACTGCCGGGACATGGCAGTCATGGGCCTGAGACAGCAGCAGAACAGCTTCTGCCACATCCATCCTGCTGGGGCTGCGGTCCCCGAGCAGCAGGTGACAGTGCTCTGTGTTCCAGCCGGGCTCAGTCGTGGCCAGCAGCAGCCTTGGGGCTGCTCTGAGCTGCTCCCCATGGCCTGCGGTAGGGACCAGCTGCGGTTGGACCCCCAACCCTGCCTGCTTGGGGCACAGCCGGGACCCCCAGCCCCATCTGCCTGCATGGGGCAAAGCACATCAGCATTCCTGGGAGCAGAGTCCGGCCCCGCGGCCGCTCGCCCAGGGAAGGCATTGAGGGGGGATTAGCCGTCTGATGCCCCCCCCTCACCCAGGCGCTTAATACAGAAAACAAACACCCTTGTGCACCCCGGCGGCCTCGATCCAGACGGGCTTTCTCCGCGCCCGTTGCCTGAGCAACCCTAATCTGCCTCCTGGGGCACACCGGGGCCCTGCACCCCCGGCTTGCACACAGCGGGCAGGACATGGCGGGGTCCCAGCGGCTGCAGCAATGCCGGCGGTGTCCCGGCTGTGCCTGGCACGCGGCTGCCAGCGGGACGCCGAAATGTCACCACCTCCCAAACGGGCAGCACACGGTGGCTGGGAAAGGCAGGAGGTGGGGGCTGCGGGCACCCCATTGCCCCAGGATCAGGGCTTCTCTGTCCCAGTGCATGATCTGAAACTGTTGCTGAACCAAGAAGCTGCACTGCACCATGTTTTCCTACTTTTCCCCTCAGGGCAGCAGCATTTTGGGGGGGTGATGTCCCCCGGCCATGGCAAAGGGGGAGAGCATCTCCTGCTCACACAGTGCCTGTGCCTGCAAAGAGAATGGGTGGCGTTTGGGGGAACAGGGGTGCAATGAGCTCCAGCCCTGGGCTGCCAGATGGGCCAAGAAATGGAAAGAGGGTTGAACCCCAATCCGCCCCGTCGGAGGCAGGCAGCACGCAGTTCTGGGTGCTTTGCAGACGAAGGCGTCTCTTTCCCACCACTGTGGCTGGTATTGCTGGCATCAGCATCCCCAGGGCACTGGGCATCCCGCACCAGGCGAGGGCAGAGCGGGGGCGCACACTGTGCCCACCCCCTGGGCTGGGGAGGAAGGGGCCGGGTGCCCCCGCTCCCACCCCGCCGGGGGGGACACGCACCAACTGATTTATTTTGCGCTGAGTCTCCCTCCTGCGACGGAGGAGCGGAGAAGCGCAGCCGGGCTGGGACCTCCGGGCGGTGGGTGGGGGAAGGAAAAAAAAAAGACAAAAAGAAGAGGGAAAAGGAAGAAATCGCAGCAGCCAGCCCGGCCCAGCCCAGCCCAGCCCACCCCAGCCCGGCCCGGCCCGGCCCCCGCTGCCCGCTCCGCATCTCCCGCATCCCCCGCTCCGCTCCGCCCGCTCCGCCCCGCCCGCCGGGGGTCCCGGCGCGCCCGCCCTGCCCGCTCCGCTCCGTTCCGCGCCGCTCCGCTCCTCTCCGCTCCGCCGAGGTAAGGGCTCCGCTGCTCCGCTCGCCCCGCTCACCTGGGCGGCCCCGCGCCTCGGACGGCAGGAAAAGCTCTTGAATTTCTCAGTCACGAGTCCCGGTAATTCTGATTACTTTTCCCCATGCACAGAGGGATATTGCACGGGTGCTTCCAAACGCTTCTTTCCAGGCGAGGTCCTGCATGCTTCTTTTTATTTCTTTTTCCCTTTTGTCATTCCTTCTTTTTCCCCTGACCCACTTTAATCGCGTGCCTTTTCCAATGAATCGTACCCGTGTTTGGGAATCAGACAGACCGAGCCGTATCCGAACGTCCAGACCATTCTTTTTGCTGTTATGAAATATGCTTGTGAGAACAAAAGTGTTTTGGGAAAAGTACTGTGACCTTTGGGATGGCTGTTGCTGGTTGTCCTCTCCCGCGGCTGCAAACATCTGTACCCAGGATCGGGGCAGGTTGCTACGGCTCCTTCCACAAACACCTTGGGAAATATAAGGTGCTTTTATTTTTTTAAGAGCATTGCTGTTAATTGGCTCCTGATCTACCAGGTTCTCCAGCTTTGAACATTCCCAATAAGCCAGGAAAGATCCCCCCTGTACGGTAGCCCCAGGCCAGGCAATAACCTACCGGAGATATTTTCTCATCTATGGGCAGCTTTGCTATACGGAACATGTTTAATAAATCATAAGGCTGGTGAATTCCTGGGATTTTTATTGCTTCTGTAAAAATGCGGTTTTGATCCGTCTGCGAGGGACACTGGGAAACAAAGCTGCTGCTTTCAGAGCCGGATCCTACGAATTTAGGACGTTGAGCTTGTGGAGGGGCCGGCGGCTGTGACACCCCCTGGGCAGGGGCAGCGCCGTGGTGGGCGGTGGGAGCCGGGGGCTCCGGGCCAGGTCCCCGCCATGCTCGGGTTTTCTGCCTCTTCCGCAGCTCTTTGAGGGACCGAACACAGCCCGGGTGCCTGGAGCCCGTCCTGGCTTCCCTCGCGCTGCCGGGGCTGTGAATGCGACCGCACGCCCCGAGCTGGGGCAGCGACACTGGGGAAACACCAGCGCTGGACACCCAGCCAGGCCATGCCAGCCCGCCAGTTCCATTTTCCCTCCTCGCCCCATTGCCCGAGGGGAAAAGCAGCATCAAAAACCAAACTGCTAAAAACCAGGAGAGATTCTTGCAGCAAGAATTGCCCGGTTTCCATCGGCTGGGCTGAGCCGATCGCTGCCGCGAGCGGGGCAGCGGGTTGCCCCGGCGTGTTTGGGCAGAGGAATGGAAATAAAGCGATGTTCTTTAGTTGCTTGTTCCAATCTGAAAGCTGGGGTTTCGGTGTGGGAGCTGAGCCGAAACCTGAAAGGCACACAGAGATGTGAACCCAAGAGCTGTCAGGAGCAACTTGGGATTTTGGAAAACACGAGTGCTGTAGCCGGGGGGTCGGTTACGGGTTGGAGGGGTGGAGGCTGCCCGGCTCCAGCCGAAAGCCTGGTCTGTCCCCAGCCACCGAGCTGCCCGGCAGAAGCAGCGGTTTGGTGACGGGGATTTGTCCCCATCCCCTGCCATGCCTTTGTTTTAGGCTGTGCGGAGCCTGGCCGCAATAGCAGAGGCGGAGAGAGAGCTTTTCTTTGTATGGGGAAGCATTTAAATTCTTTACAGTGATTCATATATTCCATTCATATGAAACACAGTCTTGTGGAGTGTGAATGGGGACTGCTGGGGGATTTTTTTTTACGGCAATAAGCCCTAGAAGTGTCAGAAGTTATTCACACCTTGGTGAAATCAAGGATATTTCTGTCCGTGGCTCTTGGCAGGGGCTCAGCACGGCTCGCCTTGCCTCGGGTTTTTGGTTTCCCACTCGGATACGGAGCGGGGGGAGCGCGGGGCAGCTCTCCCGCTGCCCGGCGCTGTCAGCACGTCTCAGGCTGGTCTCAAGGGCCGAGGGGCCCGGCGTGGGCTGTGCCCGGGGGTTGTGGGGTGACCCCCAGATCCACAGGGGTTCAGACCCCCGTGAATTAGGCACCCAGAAACCCCCAGGGCTGGGAAGCTGCCGCGTGAGATGCTGCTGCCCCTCACGTGTCACTGCTCGTGGGGCAGTCACCAAAAGTGCCTGTGGAGACAGAGCCATGCCCCATCACTTATATTTGTTGTATTTCCAAGTGTTTTCTCCTGATTGCTGGGCTTTGAAGAGTGTGGTCTTCAAACATGGGATTAGCAGATGAAATATTTCATGTAGATGAGGTTCTTAGGGACATGGTTTAGAGGTGAACTTGGCAGCGGTGGGTTATGGTTGAACTCGATGATCTTAAAGGTCTTTTCCAACCAAAATGATTCTATGATCTGCCCCCCCGCATCATGGGGGCCATATGTGAAGGGATGAGCTGCATGAGCATCCCTGCAGGAGCTGAGGGAGGCTGCACACCCCCAACACCCATGAGGTGCCTCGCCATCGGCTGCTCTGCAGTGGCTTTGCCCATTTCCATGCCAGGAAACCCCATCCTTTTGGAGCCTTCTTGGGGGTGCTGCCTAGGGCAGCCAGGCTGGGACCCCGGTGAGAGGTTCCATGGGTCAGGCACAGCCCTGGGGACACTGACCTGCATGGGGGGCTGCCAAGTCCCTGCTGGGGAGCCTGAGTTTGGGGGGAAATAAGGTGGAGCAGCTGGGAGGTGCAGGGGCATCGTCCCGCTGCCAGGACATGCGCCAGGTGGGACCAGCACTCACAGGGGCTCTGGCCTCCACCAGCCGCTCCGGGATGCTTTGAGTTGCTGTAAATCCTCTCCCAAGGAACTGGGAAGACAGTTTTATGGCTGCCGGGGAGGAAGATTAGCAGGGTGTTGTTTTCAGAGCTGATCCATCACGGGACGCGGGCGCCGCATGGTGCATCCCAGCGCTCGGCTGCTGGGGTTGAGATAAAACGGCCTGGTTTTAATGTTCTGTCTCCTCTTGGGATCTGAGACGTGAGTGACAAAACCGCCTCTGTTGAGGCGCTGGACATCACACGTCTGTCTGTGCAGCACCCGGGGGAACGGCAGCTGGGGGGTATTTGGGACACGGCACCTGCGAAAGGCGTTAACCCCGGTGGAGAGGGGCTGGTCCCGTCCGTCCCCACACGCTCCCCTCTGTCATCCTCTCCTCTTTCAGCTTGTCCGCAGCCCCGGAAGGAGCAGAGTTTCCGTTCTGCTTGTGCTAAAGAAAATGCCTGTGACAATAAAATCCAATAGTTCAGGAGGGGGAGGGATAAAATACGGCAAATTGCATTTGTCTTTCCTCAATTTCTGCCTCCCAGCCCCTTCCCTGTGGGAGGGGTGCCGGCTCTGGTGAGCACGTGCTGGGCTTCCCACTCCCCCATGTGCTCAGTCACTGGCTAATTAGAGAGGCTAATTAACGATCTTCACAAAGGTGGAAGGGGGCATTGATTAGCACCCACTCCCTCCTTCGCACCTGGGGGTTCCCTGTGCTGGACGCTCTGGGGTAAGGGGCTGGGTGCTGCAGGCGAAGCGAGGGGTGACACCCCAGGCCACCAGCTCCCCCTTCCCAGTCAGGGCTCAGCTTCCCCTGCGTGGCAACTTGGACGTTGGCACAGACACAATAAACTGCTTTTCCTTTTCCCCTTGTCACCAGAGCTATTCCTGAGTCACATTCCAGCTGCCTGGCCCCGGACCCTTTGCCAGGGTCACCTTCTGCCCCATCCCACTGTGTCGTTGCAGGATCCACCCCAACAGGGACCCCCAGGTCCCGCTGGCTGCTGCCACCGCAGAGCTCCCGAGCTTGGCCGCGGTGCCATAGGCAGGAGATGGTGCCATTAAAGCCGAGGTGGGATTAAAAAGGAGCCGCAGGCGGGTGGGTGAGGGTCTGTGTCAGCTGAGCCCGGTAGCACAGCGCTGTGGCAGCCCCGGTGTCAGCTGAGTTCATGGAGCAAAGCTGCACATCACAGGCAGAAACTGCAGCCAAAATCTGCAGAGCAGCCGCGTCCCGTCTCCGCCACCTTCCCTGGGGCCGAGCCCGTCTCTCTGTCCCATCTGGAGATGTTTGTCCTCAGAGGCTCATCCAGGCGCCTCTGTCCGGGACAAGGCTTGGCAAGAAGCAGCCAGGGAGGAGGACAATGATCTCTGCGTCCACCTGCTGCGGGCGCAGAGGCGGAGGGGATGGCTTTCCCAAGTCGGCTATTTTGCACCAAAAAACTGAATCCCTATTCCTTGCACTGAAGCTCCCAGCAAAAGCTCTGCCTTGCCCGGGCAGGATGTGGCCCCAGGAATCCCCCTAACTTGTGCAAAGCTGCCGCAAACACCAGCAGCTCAGCGGTGCCGGAGCGCTGGGATCTCACCGCGCTGCCCCGCAGGTCTCTTTGGCTGTCGCCGAGAGCCTCTTCATTGTTCTCGCGGAGGGTTTTGTTTCACTGCTGCCTTCCAAGTTCCCAGGGATCTAAATTCTAAAGCAGGGTCTTGTAAAGAGCCCCGTCCAAACGGATGAGATGATATTGCTGCTATCAGATGAGATCTATCCCCCTACTTTATCCGCAGACAATGCAGCAGTGGGAGCAAACAAGGATACAGCCTTTCTTCAGAGGCACATTAGCCAAATAAGAGTTTTCTCTTTGTTTTGTACCGAAACCCAAGACTTGCAGCCAGACCACCTCGCATAGCTGTCTCGATCCCTGCAGCCACACCAGGATTTACCCTTTTTGCTGTAAAATCCCCCCATGCTCCAGTTGCAGGCAGGGCAGATGGATCCTGCTCATTGCATTGCCAAGGTGTGTCCTTCTTTCCTTTCTTCTCCTGCTGCTGGGGACATTGTTGGTGTCCCCATGGCCAGACAAGTCTCCGTGCCACTGCAAGGATGGGACAGAGCTCAGGGGTCTTATGGTCTTGAGCAAAGAGACACAAACCTCACACCCACAGAAGGTAGAGGTTGCTTTGGTCTTGCCCCATCTTTATAGCAGAGCACTGGCCCATTCAGCTGGGGATTTGGGTCGTTCAGAGCAGCTGAGCCCACTCTGTGCACAACGCTTGCACTGATGCTTGAAGCCTGCAGCCAATTCACCTGCTTTCAGATTTCATTACAAGCCCTAAAATTCAGCCCAGGTTTGTTTTAAGAAGTTACCGGAGGCTGAGAGAGTCTGGGACTGATTTATGGCTTCCCATCAAAATCATGTGGTTTCACCATGAAACTTGGAAGCTCTGGCTGCATTTTTTCTTTGGAGATGCTGGCTTTGCTCCAGGCCCAGCTCCGAGGGGCGAGGGTGTGAATCCAGGGTGTGTATCAGGGATGGAGCATTCGGGTGCTGCGAGTGAAATGGAGGAGATACGGATTGCTGCAAAGAGAATATTTCATGTCAGGGTAACACAGCCATTTTCTCAGGGAAGCGCCGATAAGGCGGCGGGAGCCTTGGCACGGAGCGGAGCTGCAAACAGTTCCTTTGCTTTCAGTCTGGCTTTAATTTCAACACTTGCCACTTATCACCCTTGCATCCTGCTCACTGTTCAGCCACTCGGTGTCAGCAGCCCAGAGCAATGTCCCCCTAGCGCCCGCATCCCCCGGGGAGGTGGTGACGTCCCTCTGCCCTTCCCAGTGCCCGTGGGGTGAGCTGCTGGTGCCCACTGGGGTTAAATATGTGGGCTTTTGCCAGAGGAGCATATTTTCAGCCTCAAACACTCATTGTCAATGACTGCAGAAAGGTATTTCTCAGCTGCTCCAGTGTCCTGCCAGGCGGTGGAGAGAAACAAGCCCCTGTTATTGCTATTTCTTCATATTTCCTGATATTGCCAGTCTGGCACTCACGACCCACAGGCAGATCCCTGAAGGTCCTGGCTTTGGATTACAACGGCGATACTTTTGTCTACGCTTTTAATTTCAGATGCTTTGTGCCCTGAAGGGGTCAGGCTGATAATGCACCCACTGCAGCCAGGCACCCAGCGCAGCCCCCGGGGCGATGCGGGGCCATGCCCGGGCACCTCGGGCACAGCAGGGGCTGGGAACAGGGTTGGGGTGTCCCCCTCGTCACGGCAGCATGAGGATCCCAGAGCCTGCTGTGTGCCCATAGACCTCTGAGGGTCACACTGGTGGAGTCTTGGCTGCCGGCTCGTGGACGATGCACGAACAGATGAGAACAGTGCTTTGCGTTACATAAATAATGAGGTCAGAGCGGCTGTGAACTGCTCCGGCCACAAGCAAGTGCCGCGTCCTGCTGAGCATCCCCGGTGCGGGGGCCAGCGGGACAGCAGAGTCGCTCCAGGGCTTGGGTGGCTTTGTGGTTTTAATTTACTGGCTTTTGAAAGTGAAGATGAAAGGGAGAGCCGGGCAGTGCCGCATCATTTCCCTGTCTGCCTCCAAAGGCAGCTGGTGGGGCTGCGCTGGGCGCCAGCAGCTCCGTGCCCGCTTCTCGAACCTCCACTTGCTCCTTCCCACCGCCAGCACAGAAACATCTGCGCCGCAAACGGGCCTTTTCTGCACCAAACGCCGCGCTGTGCCGCGCCGCGGTGGCTGGGGAAGCTCCAGCGCACAGGGCACGGCCCCCGTGTGAGATGCTCGGGTGTCCGGCATCGCTCCGCCGGCCACACTGCGTTTGATGCTGCACGGCATGTCTGTGGATGCTTTTTTCCATTACGCCTTCTCCTGTAGCTGTTTCTTAAGGACCACGTGTGATGCTATTGCTGCGTGTAAACTACGAGCTCAGACGAGACCCCAGAGCTCCTCTGAGCAGTTATAAGGAGAGCTATACAATAAGGTTGTAATTATTTTATACCAAGCCTGGTATTTTCCTCCCCCCAGGGGACAGCCAATACAGTGAACCAGAGCGAGCCTGTGCCAAACCGTGCCCAGGCAGCGCTTTTATGAAATCTTGGGCTCGTAAGAATTAATTTCATTTAAAACATTCTTTTCATTTTTCATAAAGCACAGCAAATCCGCGGTACTTAGGGCAGGAATGCAGCGAGAGCGCTGCCGGGCAGGCGGCGAATTACCCGCGGCAGATGAGCCGTGACGGTGGGGTCGCCCATGGACCAGAGCGGTGCTGGTCCTGGTGCTCTTCGGGCATCGGCTGGGGAGAGTGGAGATGCTGGAGCAACTGTCTTGGACACAGCTGTGTATGGGGCTCCAGTATCCACCCCCTCACATGCTGTGCTCCCAAGGGACATGGGAATTCAGGCATTTTTGTCCCCAAAGGTCAGGCAAATGCCAGCGTGGCTGTTTCCCAGCCCAGCGCCTGCGTGCTGCGCGGCTGTGGCATCCTGCATGGCTGGGACAGGGTGTCATTAATCCTCTGTTTGCATCCCCTGGCTGGTCCAGGGATGAAACGTAGCCGGAAACCCAAGCAGACTTGCTCAGGTGACAGGTTGCAAGTGACTGATGTGACTTTTGGGGCTGGGGGTACCTGCCCAGCGCTGGGGGCAGGAGCAGAGGACAGTGTTTGCTCCCTGTGTCCCAATCTTCATTGGAAAAACAGCCCATAATCCCATTATTCCGTAGTGCAGCCCTGTAGGAAAAGGGTTTGACCAGAGAGGTTCTCAATCTCTGCCTCCCGCCTGGCTGGTGGGCTCCAAGCCTGCTGGAGAGCGGATAGTGATGAAGAGGAGGATTAGAGGGTTTAGCAGGTGTCAAGCCTCATCTTCCATCCGCTGCGGGGAAGGTGGGGGCTCGCTCTGCCCTCCCCCCACACCAGCCCGGCCAGCGCCGGGGCTGCCCGTCCCCACGGCAGCGCTTTGGGGATGGGGTTTGCTGCAGTCAGGGTGAGCTGGTGCCCCTGCGCCATGGCAGGGGGGCTGCACCATTCCCAGGGCCTCCAGGGCAGCTTTGGCTCATACGGTTTGGCTGGCTGTTCGAAGCCCATGAGCAGGAGAAGTCAACAGCTCTCTGGCACAGCACGGCACGGCACGGCACAGCCAAACAGCTGGGGCGCGGGGATGCTGCAGGCATGCGACAAGCCCGGTGATGGCGCTTGCCAGCAGCGGTATCGGGTTGAGCCGCGTTCGTCCGTTGTTTGCTGGGAAAGCATGAGAGCACAGGGCTGGGCACGCTGTTTATTTTGGTTAAACTGAGTTTTCTCCGGGAGATCGAGGGGCGCGGGGGGCCTCCAGACAAGGGGCTTTTGTGAGCTGGGCTGCAAGCCGATCCCCTTTTGTGGTTTTGCTTTTTGGATGATATGATTTGTTATTCCAAGAACTACCCAGTAAATGGACCCCATTAGCCAAGTCCCCAAAGCGGCTGGAGCCGACGCTCCGGCGCTTTTGTCTGCGCCCACCTCGGATCCCACGGGAGCTGCGGGGGCCACGTTACGCTGGGGCCTTTGCCCCCGGGTGGCATTGGCGTCCCACAGCAGCCGCAGTTCTGTGATTCCCCACAGCAGCTCGGCAGCACCCCGAGCATGGCATGGACACTTCTGTGCGGGCGTGGAGCAGCAGCACCTGAGCTGGAGGTGGCACAGCGGGTCGTGCCGGCAGCCCCCCACCCGCCCCGTGACAGCCCCGACATGGCCGGGTCCACCCGTGGCGGCTGCACAGACGTAGCAGCACCTCGTGCTGTTGGATCCGTCGCCGTGGCCGCGGTGCCGAGGCATGTCCGTCCCGCCGGACAGTTCAGCCGGAGCATCCTTGGCCCGCTCGGCGTTACCTCCTACCGTGCGGGGATGCTGCTGGCTCTGTTTGTCTTGGCTCCGGCAGGCTCTTTCCTGCATGCGAGCCGGCTGGAGCTGGGCAGGAGCCAGTGGGTTTATAAATAAAAGCATCGGACACCTCTCTGGGTGGTGCTGAAAGCTCCCGAAATAGCCCCGCCAAGGCGCGCGTGGCCGGGGTGTTGGCAGAGGCAGCCCCAGGGCTCCCCCTGCTCCCATCCCACCAGCAGCCCCAGCTCTGGGTGCCTGAGGAAACCTCCCGGGAGCACAGGCACATGGTGACACGGAAAAGGGGGGTCAGCGCTGTTTGGGACATGATGCTGTGTTCCTAGGGCACGGTGCATGTTGGGCACTGCATGGAGGGGACATCTACTGCAGCGAAACAGCCCCTGGGCCAGCTTTGGTGATGGTGAAGAGCTGGGAGGAGAGCGCCAGCTCTGCAGCTTCGCCCCCAGTTCCCGGCACCGTATTGTCACCGCAGTGCGGGCCGGGGAGGGCAGAGGCCGTGGGACGGCGGCCTCATGCATCGTTGGCTTTCTGCCGGTGCAGGAAGGACAAACCGCCGGGGTCACGGTCTGACCATGGCCAAACCCGGCGGGGATGTGGGAGGGGGCAGGAGACGCGCCGGGAGCCAAGCGTGGGGACAGGACCCCCCGGGTACCGGGGTTTCCCGGCAGCCAGCACCGGCCCCCGCCAAATTCCACCCAGGGCCTGGCATTTCAATGTGCCGAGCCTTCGGAAAACAGCGTTTTAATGCTCTTGCTGTAACTGAGGTGGAAAATGCCCGTGGGCTTGTGCGGGAAGGCCCGTGCAGGGGGTCACTGCTGTCACCCTGTGTCACCCCCAGCCCGGCCAGCTCCTCCGAGAGCCTTTCCCTGCTCCCTTCCCGCACAACAGCCCCTGGGTTGAGAGCTGAAGAGCTTCTTGGGTTTCTTTCCTCGTTTTGTTTGTGTGGGTTTGCGGCTTTTTTGTTTGTTTGTTTTTTAAATAATTGTCCTCTAGAAAAATGGAATGAATAGGTCAATTTGATGTTTTTCCCCTTGTTCCATTGCCACATGTGAAAGCTCACAAATGCCGGGCAGGCCTGGCAGCAGATGCCCGGTGCTTGGCCCCGCCGGGGCTGCCACGTTTCCTAGAAGGCAGCGATGTGTTGGCACCTGCCCTGGGCCGGGGTCTGCTCGCCAGGCTGGGGGGCAATGGGGACCAGTGGTGGTGCCTGGTGGGAGTGGGAGTGGGTGCCACAGCAGCCCAAGCAAGTGGGTGCCCCATGCAGAGGCCGGGGGTCCCGCGGGGCTCAGCACCACAGCCTGGGGCAGGACGAGCCCCTCTTCGGGCAGTGGGATGGAGGGAGGTTCCCGCACGACAGAGCCTGGAGGAAAACTCTGCCTGGAAAAGCGGAGATGGATGTTTTTCCAGCTTGAAGCCTAAACAAAAGGTTTTGTAATAAGCGTGTCCCCTGGCCTTGGCTCGGCAGCTGGCTTGGCCAGCCGCGGTGGCCGGCACAGCCCTCCCTGTCCCCCCCGACTCGGTTCCTGGCTTCACACCCCATTGCCCCATCCCTTCCTCCAGCAAAACGTGTCCCCAGGAGACTGCGGGGACATGGGGACGGGCTCAAGTGCCGCTGGCTGTGTGTCTGTCCGAGAGCTGGCGTGTCTAACAGAAACAAATAAGTTCCACTAAGAAAATATTCTGTATATTCTGCACTGATTTCCACTAGTGCTTGAGCTCCAGGTCCCCAGTTTTGCTTGGCAAAGGGTCAACGGTAACAGAGACGCCCAAGGCCGATGCTCGACGCCCCGTGGGGACAGGGGGTGACCTGGTGCTCTGAGCCCGGAGCCTGCGAAGGTCACCGGCTCCTCGGTGCTGTCCCCAGGCTGCTGGCACTGTCCTGCCTGCTCCTACCGCTCTGTTCACTGACCGGGCTCCAGATGCAGTTTTTCCCCTGGGATGGTCTGGGGCACTCGAAATCCATCCCCTTTTCCTCATAGGGGCTGGGGGATGAACAGGGTTTGTGGGTGCAGGGTCCAGCCAGGCGCGGGCGGGGGGATCTGGAACCCTTTAGAGCAGCTTCAATGAGGTATTTGATTGCACTGGAAATTAGGAGCTTGGTAATAAGATTGTGGCTTCGGGTAGCGGCACATTGGCGTTACTTGAGATTGGGAGCTCTTTGTTTATGACAAATGGAGACGGTGCACGTGGGAACGGCGAGTGGTCCCCCCCGTGTCCCCGGAGCCCTGGGGCTGGAGGGGAGCGGAGCTGCCCCCCGGGACTCGCGGGGAACGGGGGTTTTGGCATCATCCCCGGGGCCGCTGGAATTCCCTGGGAGGCTTTCGGCTGCGAGACAAAGGAAATGTGGGAACTGAAACAAAAAATAAAATAGATATATTATATATTTACAAAAATTTCAAATTGAAAAATCAAAGCAGCTGATTCAGCGATGTCGAAACGTCTTGTGACAGCATCATGGCACATTTTTTCCAAACGAAACTCTAGGAAAAAATCAGCCTGGTTTTGCACAACCCGTGTCCGTCCTGATAGAAAGGCACGTGCTGGGGGGCGGCGCGGGGATCGGTCCCCGGAGCCCCACGGTGCCGCAGAGCCCCGGGAGCACAGACGCTGCACCCAGCGCGGCCCCAGCGCCGCCGAAACCGGCGTTACATGGAGGAAACGCTGAAATCCAAGCCGGCGGCGCGAGGCTGGGCGGCGGGAGTGTGGTTTCTGGTAGCGTCCTGTCAGAGTTTCCACTGAACACCTCGGGCTTGCTGGGCTCTCGCAGCAGCTCTCAGAAATTAAATTAGATTAAATAACGTAAACTAAAATACTGCCTGAAAAGCAGCGCTCCTGCCCCTGCCGGGGTGTGAATGTGTGTGAGCAGCTCCGCAGCTGCTGTGCCAAACTCCTGCATGGCTCATGGCCCTGGGGACAGCAGGGGAGGGATGGGATGGGATGGGATGGGATGGGATGGGATGGGATGGGATGGGGTGGGGTGGGGTGGGGTGGGGTGGGATGGGGTGGGGTGGGGTGGGGTTGGGGTGTGGTGGGGTGGGGGTGATGATGAGGATGGGGATGAGGATGAGGTGCTTGGGGCAGCAGGATGGGGGTACTGGTGGGAGATACCAGGGAGCGGAGCCCCATGTCCCCCCGTGCCCGGGGAGCAGCCGGTGCCGCGGCGGCGAGGGCAGGTAACCCCATCCCCCTGCACCGCCCGCCGGGGAGGGACGCGGCCGAGCCTCCCGCTCCTGAAATGTATTTTAATGTAAACCTAGCTCTAAGGCAGCTTTTTCTCATTTTTAAACTATTTCATATCAATCCTTGGCCTGACATTTGTTTTCTTTGAGTGCGGTGGGGAGCGTGGTCGGCATTGCTGAGGATATCTCCTCAGGAATCTTGGCAGAGGCGGCTCCCTATCTTTGAAGAAACGGCAAATGCAAAACAGAAGGCAGATATTAGAGAAGCACAAACAATATTTTCCCCCTGCTCACCCCAGAAGCGGAGCAGCAGCCGGCTCGGGGACACGGTGGGGAGGGGGTCCCATGCGCGGACCCCACCAGCAGCACAAGCACCTTCACGGGCTGACCATGGGGCAGGAGGAACGTGGCCGCTGGCACCGCCCCGGGCAGGTCCCTGTCACCTGCAGCCACGCCGCTGTGCACCCACGCATGGCCAACCTGGTCCCCAAGGGCTGTGCCGGGTCACCAACCCGCCGGCACAGGGAGCGGTGGCAGCGGTGACACCGGGGGTTTGCAGCAGAGGGTGGGAGGCTGGTGCAGCCCCCGCTGGTTTCTCGCTCTGGGGTCACCCCCCACATGCTGAAGCCCTAAGGAAACGCTGCTCCCCGGGTGACGCTGGTGTCCCCGTCGCATTATCACAGGGACGTGCAGGTGAGGGTGTGCGGAGCGCGGGTCAGGGACACGCAGGCTCACCTGGCGGTGTCACTGAGAAGCTGAAAGAGGGGAGGAAATGGAGATGAAAGGAGCCGGCAAAACAGGGAGACGGGACTTCAACCCCTGACATTAGAGTAAAACAACAGCTGGGATAAACACCGCCAGGCTGTTTCGCATCCCAGGCAGCCGGGCTCGCTGGCGGGGCAGGGGCTGGGTTCTGTTCTTGGTGTTTCACACGTGAGAACGAGTTTTCATAGTGGCTCAGAAATTTGCCGTCATACCTGGGCAGCGGTGGGCAGGGGCTGGCACAGCCGCGGTGCCACCACGTTCCCTCGGGCGCAGAAGCCACGTCCCCCCCATGACGCTCGTGCAGGTGCAAGCGGCTCCAGCGGCGCTGAGCTGTGTTGTGTCACACCATCGCCCCCGCTCTCAGTGGGGACAGCATCAATGGGGACCCAGGAGGGCTCCGGAGCATCCCTGCCCACACGTCCCAGCCTGCAGCGTGGGCAGCAGCCCTGAGCGAGCTGAGCCCCTCTGAGCACCCTGCCCCAGACAACAGTTCATTATCATTAAGCCAGTGACCCCAGCACGAGGCTGGAAGTTTAAATGTCTGCGGTTGATGGCCACTTGCCTGCAAATTCCCCAAGATGGGAATCGTTCTCTGCGGGTCCCTCCAGGCTTAGCAGATTTGTTTGCAAAATACTCGTTGCATTAGAAAATGCCGTTTCTGCCCCAGACCTGTGAGTGCAAAGTGGCGTCTGACCCACGGACCCCCAGCCCACACTGCCCCCTTCCCACAGAGCTCGCGTGTCCCCGGCGCGGGGCTGCACTGCCCCAGCCAGCACGCGGCCATCGGGGAGCGATGCCCGAAGCTCCTGCAGCTCAGTGGGGCTCACAACCCACGTCCCTCCTCGGGGCGTCTGGGCAGATGCTCCACGTCCTGCACTGGGATGCGGGTGCGAGAGCCTGTGCTCAGGTCACAGCATGACCTGGGGCTCACGGGGCAATTCAGCCCCTGCACAGACGCAGGGAGAGCGGCTGCAGCCCCTGCCCGCAGCTGCCGGGGTGGCAGCGGGGACAGGACACCCTCCTCTTTCGCTCTGCTCCATCCCTCGGCTGTGCGGGACAGCATCACTGCTGCCCCAGGCAGGCAGCGTCCCACCGGGAGGAGGAGGAGGAGAGGGGAAGAAGAGGGGAAGAAAGAAATGAATCCCCACAAAAATGTCTTCATAACAGGAAACGTCTCATAAAATACCTGTGGTTTGGCATGTGTGATCCGACTGGTCAAACTATGCACCTGGCAGGCAACCCTGCTATTAATGCTGCGCAGTCTGGTATTTCGGTGGAGCCGGGGCTGGCGGGGGGAGGAGGACGGGACCGGGGAGCTCGGGGGGCAGGAACCCTCTGTCAGGGCTGCGGCGAGAGGGGGACAAGTCCCTCGGGTCTCACTCGCCTCTGGGTGTGCCCGGGGGACATCTCAGCTGCGTTTTGGCGAGGGGACCGCGGTGCCCCGGGGATGTGGTGAGCCGGGCTGAGCCTCAGGCCTTGGGCAGAAACGGGGCATGTCTGCGGCTTTGGGTTTTGCACCAGCGCCGGGTCCAAGCCCACACAGACCCCGGGGTCTCTGTCCAGCCGTTCCCAGCGATGGCTTCACCGCCATCGGTTGTGTCGGCAGCGATCAGCGCGGGGCTCTCCCGCGCGCGGCGGAGGAGTTTTGACAGCGGGAGGTGAGGGATTAAGCCCTGAGCCGTGACCTGCGGCCGGCTCACGCCTTGCTGCGCTCCGGCTCCTTAATCCGCCTGAGCTGATCCCTGACCCGGCGGCTGCGGGATCAGGCAGCGGCACCGACCCTGTTGTCAGCACCGCCGGACCCTGCGCCCCTCGGCTCTGGGTAACACGCACATGGGTGACGTGCACCGCGAACGCCGCGCAGGCCCCCGCCGCGGCCAGACCCCGGTGTGTGGCACAGCGTGGCATTGCACGTGGCTCCGCGGTGTCAGGAGGCGAGTCAGGCCAGGGAGAGATCCCCAGGTTGGTGCCAAACAGCTGGTTTATGGCATCCCACCACCTCATGATGTACCCCCATCCCGTGGCCACAGCCCCCAGTGCCAGCTCCTTCCTGCACCCCAGCACAGCCAAGGGTCCCCCAAGCTGCCCATGTGCCAGCTGGCCCGTGGCTACCAAGAGCGGCTCGGCCCGTGGCCGTTCCTTCAGCCCTCTGCACGCCTCGCAGTAGCTGCAGACGCAGCAGGAGTTAATTAACACAGAGCCCCCAGCCTTGGGGTTAATTTGGCTGTAAGCGCTGCCCAGACCGGGGCCGTTCACCTGGACACTGTCACCACCCATGGCAAGCCGGGCACAGCGGGGCTGTGCCACAGAGCGATGCACTGTGCCATACCATGCTGTGCCATGCCGTGCCGTGCCACGCCGTGCCGTGCCACGCCGTGCGGTGCCCATCCCGCTCTGCGCGGGGCCGGTGCGGGCGCTGCGGGGGTGGCGGGAGGCTGCCTGCGGATGGGGTGGGGTGTTTTTCTTTGGTCAAGGAAAATGTTTTCTTGTTCCTTCGGCTGACGGGCAGGCGAGGCTCCGGGGCCGCGCGGCGCGTACAGCAGCGCTTGGATGCGAGCGGGTGTCGTGCAGTTAAGCACTGGCCGGTGCCAAGACTCTCCCCGTGCTCCGGCGCTGCTCGGCCGAGCTGCTGCCTGATGCCTTTGGCTTTCACAGCCCAGCCTACGGAAACAACGTGCTCACTCTGTTTCAATAGCTCACTTTTCGTTTTTGACTCATTTTATTATTATTTTTAAAGCATGCGTAGCGCAAACCAAATCACCTACCTCCCACTGGAGTCCGGCCAGCCCCGTGTTAGGCTTGGAAAACCTCCCCGCTTTATTTTTTATTGTAAATGACCAGAGGATGGAGCAGCTCGATGGGACACGGCGGCGTCCAAACCCGCGCTGCTCCAGCCCACCCACACGCGTCGGCTGCTCGCTCGGTCCTTTCTATGTGCGGCGTCCACACGTGCCAGGCGAGAGCATGAGGTGCCACCGCTCCTGCCGTGGTGTGCATGGGGATGGGGACAGTGGAGCACATTGCGGTCCCCATCCTGGCTCATCCTGGTCCCCGCGTGGCCCCGGGTGGGACGCGGGGACGGAGGCGGGTGAGGGCTGGCGAGCAGCACCCTGCTCCCCACGCCGATCACGCTGCTCCCCACGCCGATCACGCTTTTACTGCCGCTTTTAAACAAGTTCTCCATTTTATTGACCTCGAACCGCAATCGCGGATCCCCCGTGGATCACATATATTGACTTTAAAAATAATTAGCCTTGAAGGGAGCAGGCGCGGTGCCTGCCTGCCAGGCCCGTAATTAATATTTAAATAACAAGGGCCATAAATCAGTGCAGCTCAGTGAACAAGCCCCTGGTTATGCGCGCGGGGAAGCGAGTGGCCGCGTTGCTTGCGGGAAGGTCACCCGGTGTGCGGGGAGCGGTGACAGGGGTGCTGTGGGGAGGGGACAGTGCGGGGCAGCACCCCCTTCTCCCGTGAATGGCCCAGGTGCTCACCAGAGCTCACCAGAGCTCAGCAGACCCACCAGCACAAGATGCACGACGGCGCAGTCCGGGCTGCGCTGCCTGAGCCCCCGCGCTCCGGCGAGAACAAGGTGACATTTCTTGTCTCCTTTCTCATGCTTTAAGTGTGAGATTTTTTTTCCCCTTTTCCCGGCGCTTTCATGGTGTGCCAGGGGTTTTTAACACGTCTGCTCCCCGGCTGCCAGGGGAGCAGACGCTCGCGCGGTTCACGCGGTGGCTCTGAAGCCGTGCCAGGGGTCTCGGTGCTGTGCTGCACCGGCACAGCCAAGCCCCCCCGCACCAGCGCGGTGCTGCCGAGCCCCGTCCCTGCTCCACCGCATCACCGCAGCCCCGCAGCTCCCCCCGTATGAACCCTCTGGCCCCGCTGCTCCTGCTGGGCTTGGGGTTTCTTCAAGGAGCTGTTGTGGTCGAACCCCGTGTAGTGCCGGGGGGGCTGGAGCTGCAGTTGGGGGCACAGCCCATCCTGCAGCGCTCGGGAGCTCCCAAAGCATCTTCCCTGCTCCAGGTGGGAGAAAGTGTCTCCTGGTGGGATTTCTGCTCCGTACCGGGGCGGCCCCCGGCCCCGCAGGGGGACAGGAGGTGACACGCAGCCGCAGGTGACACCCAGCCGCAGGTGACACCCGGCCACAGGTGACACCTGACCGCAGGTGACACCCGACCGCAGCCGTCACGGGCACCGCGGCTCCATCCGCATCACGCACCGGCCGCTGTTCGCAACCTGCCCTGGGAGATGAGGCCGCCGCGCGGCCGCTCCTTATGATTAATTATCATTTCACAACGTGGGAGATTTCAGGCATGAAAGAGCCTCTTCACAGACACGTCGTGTGCACTTTATCCATCGTACGAGACTCCAGATGTTTCCATTTTATTCTTATTAAATCGGTGCCTGGAGAGCCCGGGTAGCGCGAGGCCTCCAGCCCCGGTGCCGGGCAGCGCTGCGGGGGGACAGGGGAGCATCCGAGTCCCCGTCCCGGGGGTCTCAGGCCAGAATCCCCCCATTGGCCCCACAGCCCCTCGGGAGAGTCACCCCGGGTGCTGCTCCCATGTTGGAGCCACGAGCAGCATCGCGTGAAAACAGCCCGGCCGGGGATGGATAACGGGGTGAACAAAGCCCAGGTGGGAACCGAGAGCTGGGGAGGGAGGGAGTTGCAGACGGAGGCACAGGGGTCATACCAGGTAAGGAAAACAAATAAATAGCTGATTCAGGGGTTTGCTCTCCTCTTCTATTTAGCAGAAACTGTATTTTTACAGCTGCAATCCCTTAAAATGGGATTCTTTTTCCCTCAAACAAATCCTTGTAAAATAACGCTTCATGAAAATAAGCGTTCCTCTACTCGACCCCAAAGACACAAAAACAATAACGCCGGCAAGGCCCTGTCCCCGGCCATGCCCAGCCACAGCGGGCTCCTGTCCTGGTGCCGCGGCGGTTTTGGCGCAGCCCCGGTGCGGCCGCTGCGGCGGGACGGGCAGCGCTGCCCTCCCAGCATCACCCGCACCGCGGCAGCGCCCGGGCTCCACGGTGCCACCGCGGCAGGGCCCGGGCTCCACGGTGCCACCGCGGCAGCGCCCGGGCTCCACGGTGCCACCGCAGCAGAACCCGGGCTCCACGGTGCCACCACAGCAGGGCCCGGGCTCCACGGTGCCACCGCGGCAGAGCCGTCCCCGTCCCTGCAGCCCCAGCACCGCGCAGGGGGACACGGCGCCAGCTCCGGGGCAGAGCAGCGCTCACGGCCGCTTCGTCACCTCCAACAACCTTCCCAGCGCTCGGAGCAACAGGAACAATCCCATGCCAGGGCTCCCCCTGCCCTTTGCAT
This sequence comes from Streptopelia decaocto, assembly GCF_964273445.1. Lineage (NCBI taxonomy): Eukaryota > Metazoa > Chordata > Aves > Columbiformes > Columbidae > Streptopelia > Streptopelia decaocto. Next base: position 3,325,510 of record NC_138678.1, on the reverse strand, counting down.
AATTTGCTTTAATTTTGGTTTAATTTGGGGGCTTTTTGGGGTTGTTTTTTTTTTTTTTCCAGGCTGCAGACTTTTTTTTTTTTCACTGCTGCTTCAGCAAAAGCGATTCAGGAAATTCCGATCAAATCCCGGCGCCCAGCAGCCCTGCCCCTGCTCCCCGGCGGGAGAGCCCGCGAGCTTAATTCTCATTAGTAACCACCACGGGTCAATTATTGCGAGAAGGAGGAAAAGCAGCAAAGCTCTTTGGTATCACGTGTTATTTAAGCTTCTGAAAATAAATGTTCTTTGCAAATCAATCTGTTTGCAGCTCCGCGCGTGGAGCTGGCCCAGAAAATGTTGCTAGAGGAAAAGTATATTTATAGAGGGTATTTATTTTAAATAAACAAGCACTCAAGGCAGAGGCTGCTGCTCCCAAGTGCCTGTCCTGGGCTTTCCTGGCCATGGGTTCCCATCCTGAGCGAGCTCCTTGGCTGTGCTGGAGCCACAAACACAGTGAGTTTTGGGCTGCAACATCATGGTTTTGGTCCAGCACCCACCGGGAGACGCAGCACCCGCTTGGGGGGCACAGCACCCGCTTGGGAGGCACAGCACCCGCTTGGGAGGCACAGCACCCGCTTGGGAGACGCAGCCCGAGCCACCAACAGCAGCCGCGGCCAGAGCACACACAGGTTTTGATAGAGGAGACCCCGCTTGCTTGAGAGATGCGACAGCAACGCTTGGCTCAGCGAGCTCTGGTATCCATCCTGCCTTTTTTCCCCTCTTTTTTATGCCTGACATGGGCATAACTGCAGACAAGCAGGTGCTGGGGCAGCTCTGAGAAGCTCCGCTGGGTGCACGTGGTCAGTTGTTGCTCACAAACCGTGTATTTATTGTGCATCTCCCAGCCGGCACGTCAGCAAGGATAACGTGTTCAGGGCAACTGCGGTCCAGAAAAGGGCAAATTTGGGGGAGTCCTGCTCCCACCGGGACCCTCCCCGGGGTGCCAGCCGATCCTGGCAGGACGGGGTGCAGACGGGGTGCTGGGTGCTCGCTCTCACTGTCGCCTTGTCCGCAGGAGCCGTGGGAGCAGGATGCTGCCGGACGCCGCGGTGCTGCTGGGGATGCTGGTGCTGGTGCTCGGCCTTCGCTCAGCGGCAGGAGGAGGCGCTGCGGGCTACGGCCAAGTCAAGTACATGCAGCCCATGGTGAAGGGACCCCTGGGACCCCCGTTCCGCGAGGGCAAAGGGCAGTACCTGGGTAAGGGACGCGTTTGGCGGGGGGTGGGATGGGGCTGGAGCGTCCCGTAGCCGTTGGGTGAGGGATGGGGCAGAGCACCAGGTGCCTGGAGCCACCAGGTCAGTGCTTGGCCCTTGGGAGGTGCAGGCAGAGCCCCCATGGTTCACACAGCCCCAGACCCCCCGGGGAGCCAAAGCCTTGGCTCTGGGAGGAGAAACTGGAGAAGGCTGGGCTGCCGGGGGCTGATTTACCACTGGGCTGAGTGGCTTATCAGGAGTTCAGCTCAGCACACGTGTCAGAAAACACACAGCAAAACCTGGAGCCGAAGCCACGAGCCCCCCTCCCTGCCCCCTTCCCAGCTGTTGTAAAGCTGCTCCCTGAATCCCGGCCAGAGACAAAACCTTCCAGCATAGCGCAGGAACGGTTCAGCTGCTGGTGGGACTGGATTCAAGTATCTCCCTGCTGGTTTTCCTTCTTTTTTTTCCCCTTTCTTCCTATGCATCGGAGCGGCTCGTGCTGCCTGCTAACCATGTCGGGAGAGGAGCGAGCGTGCCAGGCTCTGCGAGGCGCCAGCTGCTGTGAGCTCTGCCCCGTTAGATCAGGCCAGGGTTAGAGGAGACACTGAGGCAGAACAGAGCACGGGCATCCCCTGGACTAACTCACCTAAAACCCCTGGGAAAGAGAAAAGGGGATGGACAGGGGGATGCGGGCGGGGGGGCAGCTGCAGCCTGAGCTCCCATCTCCGCTTAACCTCAGCTTTGGCAAGGAAAATCCCCGCTGGCCTCCTGCCCTGCGCGGGGAGCTCAGCTGACTCCCGCGACGGCGCAGGCCGTGCCGTGTCCCCGCGGGTCGCCCTGAGCCGGCGGGAGCCGCGCAGGGTGCCTGCAGGTGCCAGCTGGTGAGAGACAGGGCTGTGTTCCTCAGGGCGCCAGACACCTTTTCTGGCCCCAAACCAGCCTCCCCAGGAGCACGAAGGCAGGTGAGGGCAGGCGATCCCAAATGCTAAAAGCATTCAAGCAGGTATTTGCACGGCTGGGTTTTATTTTGGCTTGGTTAAAACGGTGCAGCATCATGTCGTGGCTGCGGCGGGGTCCTGCGCTGCTGGGGAAGATGAGACGCAGCAACGCTGGTCCCACGCAACGTCCCCGCGAGCATGTGAACCTCGCTCTCACGAGACGGCGCTTGGCAGCGGCGCTGGAATGAGCTGGGCCGGGCTTTGCCAGGAGCCGCCAACCTCCCGTTCCCGCAGCGTCATCCGGCCGCGCTGGCCAGACGCGCCGCTGACTGCTTGTGAACCACTTCCCACCTTGTTGGATCATTTCTCTGCGGGCCACATCCCTCTCCCAGGTGTGATGGGGTCCCGAGATGGACAATGCGGCTCCCGAGGGGCCACAGCCTGGCCGTGTCGGCGCTCCCAGTGCGGTGCGGAGCTCCATGGGGTGCGCCTGCCCCATCCCGTCCCCTGCCCAGCGGGCTCCTGGCCTTGGCATCCCCGGCAGCTTTGTTCGTGCTTCGAGGGGAACACACAACCCCACGCTGCTGCTGTGAAACGCAGAGCTCCGAGACATGCGGCTGTGGTAACGCACGGCCTTTTGAAATCGGAGACCGCTGGGGCTGCAATGTCCCAGTTTCTCTCCGCTAACGTCCCCGGTTTGGTTTTCCCGTCTGCTTTTTTGGCCGCCTGCAAGCTGGCAGCTCCCGCCTGGCGTTCCCCTTCGCTGCCTTGTGTGAGAGCGTGTGTGCGCTTTTTCCTTCCTTCGTGGGCTCAGCTGTAGATCCTTGTTCTGATTCCATGCAAAATGACCTAGAAAACTAATTCATTTCAAACCGTTGCAAGACGAAATAAAAAGAAAAAAGGGATGGGGAGAAAACACATTGAAATAATTTTCTGGAGAAAAATTTTTCCAGAATTCAAACCCCAGCAATCTGTTTGAGTGCAACGCGTCACATCTCCCTCGCCTTCTTTCCTACACCGTTTTCTGGGGTGAGGAGCAGGAGATTTGCAAAAATCCAGTGGCAATGTCATGACAGACAAGTATTTCCTTAACTGAGACAGCCAAGTGACCTCTGTTACAGCCTAGGATGTGGGCCAGGCTTTGATATACAGATAAGCTCCCAAAATGTTTCCATTACCAAAAGAAAAACAAGCAGGCACCAGGCTTGGAAGTGGCCAGAGCTAATTGCTGCGCTTAGGGAAGGTAAAGCCGCCGCTGATGCGCCGGGAACGGTGCCTGCTGCTGCTGTTATTCTTTTCACGTGTCTCAAATCTCCCCTAATCTTTTCCCGTTGACTGAGAAAATCGCCGTGTTGGCAGCTCCTGGCACCGCGGGCGTCGTGCTCGCCCAGTGCCCGGGATGGGGGGCTGGCAGCCCTCGGGATCCCTTCCCATCCCGGGAACTCACCCGTACGGATCTGTTCCCAACCACGGGCAGATTCAGTTAAAATTTGCCCGAGGTGTCAAGGCCCCTTCCTCTGCCCTTCGCATTTCTCGCCATAGTCCCGTGCACACGTGACTGCCAAGTATTTCCTTCATTTCAAGCTCCCCAAAAGAAGGGTTTGTCAGATTTGTTCTTTCTCGCCCGCTCTGGGCGTCACGTGGGAAGCGCCGGGCGACCTGGGCCGGGCTCAAGCCGCTATTTATGCTCATGTCTGCGCTTTGAGCACCGAGCTGCAGTGGGCATGTAGTCTGGCTCTCCTCGGCTTTGGAATCTCTCAACCCATTAGTTTTTCTCTTATATCCGTTTGCAAAAGACCTCTATAAATTCTTTAAATGTCAAGTGGTTACGGCCTATTCCCAGCTGGGCTGACTCATTTGGATGTAACCGAGGTTTCATTTTCCTCGCAGCTATTGGCTTTTCCTCCATCCTCAGCGGTTTTTTTCTTCTGTGAGTTTTTCTCTGCCTTGCTAGACACGAGAGCTGAGCCAGCAAGCACCGCGGGCATGTCTTAACCCATACACGAATCACCTCGTTGCTCTCTCAAGGACATGTCCAAGAGTTTTCTTTTTAATCCCAAAGGATTAAAGGTCTCCCGAGGCCCTGGACTCGAGGGATGGGGTGCAGGGATTATCCTCAGCCTTGGCTCACTCTGTCGCCATCCTCTGGGCTGAGCCCAGGCAGGAGCGACCGAATCCCACGGTGCTTTCGAGGCCGCTGGGAAGTGAGGCAGCAGGAGGTTTGAATCCAGCTCCTAACAAAACCACAGTAGGTCATCACAAAACAACAGCGGCAGAGCCGACGGCAATCGCTGCTCTTGTTGCCACCCTCTGTGGAGGGATGGATGGAGTAAGGCTTGGATTAGCACCCTGGGCTCCGGCCAAGGTCTCGCCTCAAGACAGTCCTGCTGACGTGGTGGCCCGGGAAGCTGCTGTGGCCATGTTTAAATAAAACCATTTCTAGAGAAGGACAGGCTTGCAAATACAGACCCAGGCAGCACTGCAGCCCCGGGCTCTGACACCCTGAGGACATCACGCCCCAGGCACGTCCTCCGTCCCCCGGCAGCCCCAATAACGCTCCGTGTCTCCTCTCTCCGCAGATATGCCGCCGCTGCTGCCCATGGACCTCAAAGGGGAGCCAGGACCGCCAGGGAAGCCCGGCCCGCGTGGACCCCCTGGCCCCCCCGGCTACCCAGGAAAGCCGGGCACGGGGAAGCCAGGAATGCACGGCCAGCCTGGGCCGGCCGGGCCCCCCGGCTTCTCCGGCATCGGGAAACCCGGCATCCCCGGGCTCCCCGGAAAGGCGGGTATGAAAGGGATGCCAGGAGCCAAGGGCGAGCCCGGCATGCGGGGAGAGCAAGGGCCACGGGGACTGCCCGGCCCCCCGGGGCTGCCGGGGCCCGCTGGCATCTCGGTCAACGGGAAGCCGGGTCCCCAGGGCGGCCCCGGCCTGCCCGGGTTCCGGGGTGAGCCCGGCCCCAAAGGAGAGCCGGGCCCCCGCGGAGAGCGAGGGATGAAGGGTGAGAACGGCGTGGGGAAGCCGGGGTTACCGGGGCCCCGGGGGAACGGGGGCCCTCCCGGCCCTGCAGGGCCCCCCGGGCCCGTTGGCGTTGGCAAACCCGGCCTTGACGGGCTGCCGGGCGCACCGGGGGAGAAGGGCGACATGGGCCCCCCGGGCGGGCCGGGCGTCAGCGGGGAGCCCGGCCCCGCGGGGCCCAGGGGCCCCCCCGGCATCGACGGGATCGGTGTCCCGGGCGTCGCAGGGGTGCCGGGGATACAGGGCCCCACGGGACCGAAGGGAGAGCCGGGGATCCGCGGCCTCCCTGGTTTGCCGGGCCCAACGGGCTACGGGAAGCCGGGCTTGCCTGGCCTAAAAGGAGACCGCGGGCAGCCTGGGGTGCCGGGAGCCATCGGCGATAAGGGCGAACCCGGCGTCGATGGGGAGCCGGGTGAGCCTGGCCCTGCCGGCATCATCGGGCCGCCGGGGCTGCCGGGGTCCATGGGCCTGCCGGGCAAGCATGGGCTGCCCGGCCCCAAAGGGGACGTGGGGCCAAGCGGGCCCCCCGGGATGCCGGGGATGCGCGGGGACCAGGGCCTGAACGGCTTCGCGGGGAAGCCAGGGGTGCCGGGAGAGAGGGGCCTGCCTGGGTCGCAGGGACCCCCCGGCCCAGCGGGCCCCAAAGGAGAACCGGGGTTCATCGGCCTCCCGGGGGTGCCCGGATTAACGGGCGGCCCCGGGCCCAAAGGGGACGGTGGGATCCCGGGGCAGCCGGGGCTGCGGGGCCCCTCCGGCATCCCGGGCTTGCAAGGACCCGCTGGTCCCATGGGGCCTCAGGGGATACCAGGGCTGAAAGGGGAGCCCGGGCTCCCAGGGGTTCCTGGTGAGGGGAAGACGGGCGAGCCTGGCATGGCCGGACCCATCGGCCCCCCGGGAATGCCAGGAACGCCAGGGCTGAACGGGCCGCCAGGCCCACCGGGGCCGCCCGGGCCGCCAGGAGCACCCGGGGTGCTGGACGAGACGGGCATCGCGGGGCTGCACCTGCCGGACGGCGGCGTGGAGGGCGCCGTGCTGGGCAACGGCAAGCCGGGGAAGCCGCAGTACGGCCGCGGAGAGCTCGCCGCCCGCATCGCGCCGGCGTTCACCGCCATCCTCACCTCCCCCTTCCCGGCGTCGGGCATGCCGGTCAAGTTCGACCGGACTTTGTATAACGGGCAAAACGGCTACAACCCGGTCACCGGGATATTCACCTGCCCCGTATCCGGCATCTACTACTTTGCCTACCACGTGCATGTCAAAGGGACTAACGTCTGGGTGGCTCTTTATAAGAACAACGTCCCTGCCACCTACACCTACGACGAGTACAAAAAGGGCTACCTGGACCAGGCCTCGGGCAGCGCCGTGCTCGAACTCAAGGAGAACGACCAAGTCTGGGTACAGATGCCCTCGGACCAGGCCAACGGGCTGTACTCCACGGAATACATCCACTCCTCCTTCTCCGGGTTCCTGCTTTGCCCCACATAACGGCTGTTCGGCACATTTCCGTTTCACCCACTTTAGCCATAAACTATCTTTTTTTTTTTTTTTTTTGATAACGAAGTTTTTAAAATTAATACAAAAAAGAAAAATCACTGGGAAGAACGCGCAAGCCGCTGTCGTGGGACCTTGCTTCACGCTGTTTGATCCATGAGTCAAGAGGGTAATCGGAAAGGAGACATCTATCTAGCTTGCTTTCTTTTTTGGGGGAGGGAGGGGAGTGACTTCCTCAGCAAAGAGTATTTGGAATAAATCTTACCCTAGTGACTGTACATCAAACACAGGAATGTGCTTGGGATGGCAAGGATCTGGCTCTGCAGTCAACTGCTCTGTGATCCAGAGAGGGTCGTCGGGAAGACCAGACCCTCCTGGTCTGTAATCAAGTGCCCTTGTTTCCCATTTTGAGTAGAAGTTAAATAAATGCAGCTGTTGCCATGGATGGTGTGTTTGCTAACCAGCACGGGGGTCCCAGGCACTCAACACAAAGCAGAGATCCGCGACGGATGGAGAAATTTCCTTCCCAAACCATCAAGTGCCCAAGTTTCAGTCTCGCAGATGCCGATTTGTTCAGACTGTGCTTTGAGGGCAGTCTCACCAATTCACTGCGGACTCAGTGTGGTTGGATTTATAATCATAAAAAGTGGGACACTTTGCATAAGCACCTTCTTATAAGAAGTAAATATTATTTTTAACCCTTGCCCCCAGCATCTTTAGGAATAAAAACCATCCAGGCTTCGGTCTCTGGGAGGATGACAGACGAGCTGTTCCAAAGCTGCTGAGGGACGCTGGGACCCCTGCGATGAACAAGGATCCTCTCTTGGGTTAATTCGTCTAAGGGCAAGTCCAAGGGCTCGGTCTGTCCTGTCTCTTTGCAGCCCAAAGATGCGTTTGGCCTTGGGAGCATCTTATTCCCTGACAGCACGAGGACGGCTCTGCAAGCCCAGCTTACGGTGCTTCTGGCCTGGTTTGACAGGTTTAGTTATGCTTTCTTGGAAGTGCCACTTACGGACAACCTGCTTTTACTGTCTCACTATTCTGGGATGTGTAAACTTTTGCATTGGTATCCCCCCTTTCTCTGGGGACCTTTTAATTAAGAAAAAAAATAGTGTTTGTTCTAACATTCCATTCAGTCCTTTTACAACGGTGCTATTATCTACTTAACAATGTTATTGACGAGTCTAGTGCAATATGTACCTGTAAAAGTGCACCATCTCAGGTGCCAATCTGTGACTTAGGTTAAGAAAAAGAAAGAAAAAAGATCACATTTGTCTGTTTTTACCACTTTGTCTCACTAATGCTTGAAATGTCACTGACCTGAACACGAGCGACCAGGATCTGGGAAAGGTCTGCCCAACACTGACCCCTTGGTCGCTCTGGCCTTTGCTAAAGGGAGCGACCGAACCCTGCTCTTTGCAGATTTCCTCATGGTAGAATAGTCTTTGCCACTTGCACTTACAGTTAGGCGATTCTTCTCATCCCAGGCGAGTAGCACGCTGCTGCTGTTAATCCATGTGTGTTACACGGCACGTCCCTCCGCAAAGGCACATCCCTGAGAAAACAGCAACAATTTGGTCACCAGCTGAGCACCTACCCTTCTATTTCCCTAGAGCCTGTTCTATGGCCAAAGAAACGTAGCAAGAATGGGCCTGGGGGTTGTTCTCCGGAGGGACTGTACAAGACGTTTAAACAACTTTTCCTCTTTCTGGTTTGTTTGGTTTTGTCCTGTGTTTCTGCCTCTTGCCATCCAGGGCTTCCTTTTAAAAACACCCCTATCCCTGAAATAAAGAAACACAAAAAGGAAACGTACAGTTGAAAGGTGGCTGGGGCTGGGCTGTCCCCAATCCCGGGGATTTTACTCCACGTGAAGCTGCACATTTCAAGTAAAGATGAAACCTTCTCAAGGTGAAAGGCTGCCCCAGTGTCTGATCCCCCAGATGTGTTTAATTCCTGAGGGGTGTTGGGACCATTTGGGCTTTGATCATACTGGGTTACTCCCTGGCAGGAACAGGAGCTGTACAAAAGAAGTCCCTAAAATTCAGAACGGAAGCTCAGATGCGGTAGGGCGGTAGGAAGGGGCCGGTGTCTCCTTTACTGACGCGTCTTTCTGGGGAGCACAGCGATGAGCTGGAGCCGCGCGAGGCACCGGCAGCAGGGCCGGGAGCTCCTCGCGCCAGGGTGGAAGCTTCATCCTGTTCCTCAGCAAATCCACTTATTTATGCTGTGTTCTAATCTACATTCCATCTCTTTTTTGTTCTGTTTTATTCGAAACTCGTTCTAGCTGGCCAAAAGCAATGACACAAAGACTCGCTGTAACCACACCGAGAGGTTAACTCGTTCAGCGCTGTAGATACTGTTTCGCAATTTCACTTTCCCTTCTTGTGCAGAGCATAAACCATAATCAACCTCCCGCAGCTATATAACCTTTACATTTACACAGCAATGGAAAGGCAAAGGTATTACACGCACACAGTTAGGCTAGAAGAAACGATGCACAGGATGAGGGAGGCTGTTCACTAAACCGGACACTGTCAGGAAGATTTGGGTTTATTTCTGGAGTACGTGATATTCGCCAGCAGAAAGGATTATTTTCTGTCGTGTGTGTGAGCGCATGGGATTTGGGTTTCAATCACAATAATAAAAAAGGTTGGGTTGGATGAAGTATGTCTATTTTTAATTATGAGAACTGCATTACAATGTGCATTTTTATATACAAATTCTTACTATTTTTTTTAATTTGCCTCTAGTATCTTCATTTCTAACCTAGTATATAGAGGTTTTTAGTTTTGTAAATACTTATTACATGCACTGTCTGTCATAGTAAAAGTTGGTTTAAAATGCACTCTTTGTGATCAGAAACTGGCCTTCTCTTCAGAACTAAAATACAGTACTTGATTGTATTGACAAACCATCAATAAAACTTATTGTACAAAAGGTGGCCTCAGCTGTGCCTTTGTCCTGCTATTAACGGGCTTGCTCCACCTTGCCAGCAAAACCATTTGTTCCCTTCTCGCATCCAAGCTCGTTTCCAGCAGGTTTGCTTGCTAATTAATATGCTTATGCAAGAAGGCATCGCGTGCTTCTTGTGATTACAGAAAAGATCCCTGTCTCCAGAAGTTCGTTTCTAAAAAAAAGACGAGGTCCAGACCTTTCCACAGTGGCAATTAATAATTGGAGGAATTTAAGTCTAAGTGGTGGGGATTCCCTTTCCCTCCTGTATTTTTTCCATCGCAGTTTCTTTGCTACGTTACACAACCTCGCCTGCAGCCAACCTCCCATCCCGAGCGGCAAAAGCCATCAGCTCCGCGACACATGGCAACTGCGAATCACCTCCCAGCGCGTTCCCTTCAGAGGCTGAGAGTAAAATGAATTAAGAGGGGAAAATGAGTTTTCTCACCTGAAGAGGAGATGGGAGTGTTGCAGGGCAGCCCGGCTGCCACACAGGCAGCTCCTTGCAGAGCTGATGGTGAAGAACGCGCGATTCTCCTGCTGCGCTTTGGGGCACCCAGCACACTCAGCACGACCCAGCTCCCTCTGCGCCTGCTCCTCGTGACACCAGCGACGTTCCTGCCACACACGCGACCGCTGCTGCCAACTCGCCTGCGGTAACGAGAACCACTCCTGAGCTTTTATCGTCCAAACTGCAGCCGCCCTGCGCTGCTCACGGGCAAGAGCGGCCACCGGAGATTCGCAGCACATTTCCAGCGCTAAAACTCACCCCAAACGACGCACGAGTCTCGGCTGCACGCAAGACACCTCCAACCAGCATCCTCTGCTTTCTAGAGAAAGATTTGGAGAAGCTGTTAGTTTCAGGTCGAGTCTTGAAGTGAAGCATGGGGAGAAATAGCCCAGAGGTTTTCATACAGCTTCTTTAGTACACAGCTTGAATGAAAAGACACGAGCAGTGGCTAATTAGCAAAGATAACTAAGTGATTTTATTTCTTTCCAAGGACATCAGAGCTAAACGTTTCAGTACACATTCAAATTCTGGCCTAAAACGAGCTATTTTTTTTTTTAAACAGGAGCTCTTCTGCTCTTCATTATTTCCAAACTTTTTAAAATTATGAAGCTGCTTTAAAAGGAAAATATCTTTTAAATAATTCAGTCAACTTGTTCACACCTCTGGCAGAATAATGTGAAAAACCCGACATTTTACATCTCGGATCCGCAGCACAATAGATAAATATAAGATAGACCAAAACTCCACATGTTCTCAGGACGAGAATCCATTTGTACAAGGAAAACCCATTAAAGCATCACACAGAAGCCTGGCACTCCAGATAAAAACTGGACCAAGCCATTCCAGGCAGACTTTCCAACAGGGAGCGAGCTCTGAGCAGAACGGTCACGGCCCAGTGTCCCAGGAAATATGAGAGATTATAGACAACTACATTGTCACATTCAAATTTATAAACAATTCCACATGCTGACTGCTTTCTGTTTTCAATTATTACAAAGCTTTTAACCCTTTTTAGACGCGCCATACCCAAGCCGCTGCTCCCTTTTTGACCAGCTCCATTGAGCAAAGGTTTTGAACTTGAGCTTCTGGAACAACACGACTTTGCTGGAATATTCCTGTCCACCAGTCCCAGCTTCAAATGCACAAATTCTTTTAAACCCTGATAAATTCTTCCCCAATTAACCCACCTTTCCCTTTATTTTCAGATCATTCTTACCAAGTACAGAGTTTTAAAACCATGAGAAAGAACTCCTGATCCCGCTGCAGGGATTTTTGTCACTGAGTGCCGCAGAACTGAGAATTCGATCCTTGTGTAACACTCAGTTTCACCACTACATCCACCCACAGATTCAAACAACAATCTCACTCCGTGCTCTGGATGTACACAGGACAGGATTAAACTCGCAGGATGCTCAGATTAGGACCAAAGGAGTAGCTGCAGCACAGTGAACACAGGTACATAAGGGAACACAAAATGCAGCAGATCAGGATGGTGCCGGGGCCTCTCCGGTGGCTCCCGTCAGCAGAGGGTGACCTGGTGTCCTCATACGGGTGCGGAGCCTCTCAAACCACTGCAGGACAGGCCGCTGACAACCAAAACAAAGGTCAGGGCACACGGGAGTGGAGGAAAACAGCAAAAAAGTCAGTGGATTCGGACACGCACCGAGCAACTGCAACAACCAAATGGCACAACGGTGGACAAAGCGAGAAGCAGCATCTTATGAAAAACTTGACACTCCTGCACACTTCAGAGGAGACGCACCCACTGTCCTCGGTCCCACATGGAGTCACTTCCCGCTGAACCCGAACTGAAGGGATGTTCCCCGTCCTGCAAACCGCCTGATGCTCCCAGCCGCAACCCGCAGCGCCGAGGGCGCGGATCCACCAGCGTTTCCCGGCAGAGGTGACCGCCCGCCTCGCCTTCAGCAAACGCTCCCTCGGAGCTCAGAGCCGCTGGCAGTAGAGTTCATACAAGCTATTTGCCAGCTTCTGCGTCTCTTGAAACGCTTCGCAGCTCTGCTCCCAACTTGCGGGTACCTGTTCCTCCCCATAATAAGCCCCTGCGATGGCTCCCGCCATGGTAGCGATGGTGTCTGTGTCTCCACCCAGAGAGATGCAGTAGATGATGGTCCTCTGCAGGTTGTTGTAGTGCTCAGGAATGTCTGGGTCAGCGTCCATACAGCGCAGGAAGGAGTAGATGGCAGTAGGGACAGAGCGCAGAGCAGCAATGCCGTTGCCTGTAACAGAACCATCAGCTTCAGCGCCGCAGGACGCTCAGTTCTGCCCTCCCGCAGAAGCACCTTTTTCCCCTTAACTGCAGCCTCCTGTGACCTGTTACTTCCCACACCAGTATCGCTGATTCGATCACAAGGTGCAAACATCTGCATCTCAGAAGGGGAATCTCTCCTGTACTCCTCGCACCCTGGAGACTGACTCCCAGCTACACCAGTACAGTCTGGCAATGCCCACCTACCCCTGCCCACCCAAAACGCAGATCTGGCAGCCATGAAGACAACAGATCTCAGAATATTAAGCAATGTTATGCATGATCATTTTTCTTAGACATTATTTTCCCCATCCATACGGAGAGCGAGTCACTGTGTCAATACTCAGAGAATTGCTGACTGGTGAGCACAGCCTTTCCAGAACATTCTGTGCCTGACAGGCAGCACAGGCCAAAGTGGCAATCTGGGGGAGGACACATGAACCGGGCTTGCTGAGTTAGTCCTGCATCCAGTTCTTTCCTAATACTGGTAGTAAGAAAGGTACTTACCTAGTTCAAACAATACATCTGCTTTGGGAACACTGCTGAGCTCCAGAAATTCCTTTATTTTCTTCAGACGCCTTGAAAATGGTAAATCCTCAAATCCCAGCCTAGAAACGAGAGTAAAATGAAGAGATAACGCAAAGAGCCCAAATAAATTGTACATGGCAGAATTAGTGCTCCTCCCACCTACTTACGCTCGGGCATCAGTAAGAGACTTATCATCTGCCTCTACATCTTCCATGTGGCCGATGAGCTGCTCCAGGAAGGTTTCCTTGCTGAGCCCTCCCTGCAGGGCCAGGTGCACGGCCAGCGCCTGCAGGACGGCCCCGTTGTAGCCCAGGGAGTTGGCGTGGGTTAACTCAGCGCTCAGCTTTGCAAACTGGCAATGAAAACACAGCGTTAGGAAACCTGCCGAGAGCTCGGGGCGAGACTGGCCCGACAGCAGGGACTCCCGGAGCCGCGGTGCCCAGACGGTACCTTCTTAACATCCTGCACGTCAGAATAGGCCAGTGAGACGCCTGCCACCCTCATGGCACCGCCGTTACCGTAGGAGCCTTTCCCGTTAAACTGGGCCCTTGCTGGTTCAAACACATCGTTGCACTTGGGGCTCAGGAGCTTCTTGAAGACGTTGACGACAGCCATCCCGTAGCCCCTGTTGGGCTCCTTCTTGTATTCCTCAGCAAACCTGGTGTGGGCAAGAGCAGCAGTTACACGGGTGAGAACAAATCCAGGGGATATTTGGTCTGTTACTACCATTTGTAGAGGTTGTATAAAGCAACTGGAGAAAGTGAGTCAGTCAGTAACACACGGGTAAACCCAGTGACAGGCAGGGTTCTAGTGACTCAGTTCTGTAGGGAAAGAATCCAACTCCTAAAAATTGGTGTGGAGAGAGGAAAGGGTGGATAAACATCACCTTTCTCACCCCACTCACTTCCCTCTGAACTTCGCCTTGAAATAGAAGCAAACTGGAAACATTTCTGTGGGTCACAACCACAAAGAAAGTCTTTTGTTCAAGTTCAATGGAAGAGTTTTCTAAACAAAAAAACGTTCTCCCTTAAGTGGAACCAAATGCTACCAGGGCTGTGGATTCCAAAGGGAAATGGATCATAAACAAACTGAAGCTGACCTCACTAAAGTTCACTAACCAAATTAAGGGAGATACAAACACAAATAGCAACAAATAAACATGAAAGGAAAGGCTTCTGAAATGTCTAAGCACTGTCTTCCTCAAAGGAGGATACATGTACACAGCTGCAATAGAGCATGTCCCATCCCGCTTCACTTTAGAGCAGACCCTGCACCCACACCAGAGCTAACGCTGCTGCGTGTTCCCGGACAGTGCAAAGAACACAACAAACTACAGGATTAGCCAGTGCTGTTATGATTTATTTTCCTCCATAATTAAACAATGACTCTGCCTTAGCCCCTGTTCCTTTTCACAAAACATAACAACGAATGCTTAATCTTAATGCAGTTTTGCCTTTACTAGCAATGATCAACGCCCTGCTTGCCGTCCTTACCTCTTGGCCATATCAACTTCATCGAACTCCCGCTTGGCCAGCAGGGACTGCACCACCGACCTGCTCATGGCCGTGTCGTCCGTGTACGACAGCGTTTCTACAACAGAAGGTCAAAACATAACGTGAACATCCAGGGACAAACCCTCCTCCTCCACTATCAGTGCTTCCCTGCTCCCTGAGGCCTAATGACCCGTATGTCTGGAGCTACAACACGGCCAGAAGTTCCCCAGCACTTCGAGCTCATCACTGGCCACGCTCATCGGAGTAAGAAGGTGCAGAGCAAGAGATGCACCCACAGCAAGAATGGGACAGAAAACATTTCAAGATTAACACAAGCCAAAATGTTTGATATCCAGGGGCACATATGGACAAGCAAGAGATGAGCCTCTTTCCCAACAAGCAGAGAACAGAAAGCAGTTGCATTTCTAGGCAAGACCACAACAAAATCAAGTGTCTTTAAGATTCTACTGGGAGGGTGTACAGGGCTCACTGCACAGCTCAGAACCCCAATACGAATGCATCACTGCTTGCTATGAGTTAAACAACCATTCTTGTGCTTCTTTTGCTCTAGTCCTTATCTATTTTTGGTACGTCTGTTCCTCGCTGACACCCCCGTGCTCGAGCATAGTGACCCACGTCCTTAAGGAAACAGGAACAGTCCTGGGGAGCCAGAGCTGGGGTGACAAACCCGCAGCGAAGGGGACACGGCCCAGCGGGGCTGGAGCAGCCCGGGTGTCCCGGGGAGGCGCCCCGGCCGGGCTGAGGGGCAGGGCGGGGAAACCCAGGCCTGGGGGAGCAGGGACGGGGGGACACGCACCCCAAAGCCCGATCCCGGGGGCGCTGGGACCGAATCTGAAGGGGTTTGGGAGGCGGTGAGTGCAGGGAACGGGATGTGCTGCGGGCCAGACCCCCGCCCCGCTCCCGGGGTTCCCGGGGTTCCCGGGGCTCCCCCACCTCTGCGGGCGCTGCCGGCCGCTTCTCCCTCCTCAGCCGGCCCGGCCGCCGGCTCCAGGCCCCGGAGGAAGCTCAGCAGATCGGGCAGCTTCACGACGCTCCTGCCTTCGAACACGGCGCCCAGACAGTCACCCAACAACGCTCCGGCCAGACAGCCCCTGAAACGGGCGGGTCCCGGCCGAGCCCGCGCCGCTGCCCGCCCCGCACCGGAGCCCGCTCCCGAGCCCGCGGCCGCCGCCATCTTGTCCCCGAGCCGCCGCCGCTCTCCGCCGGGCCGCCAGGGGGCGCTGTCCCCGGCAGCGCCGACACCGCCACAGACACCGCCCCCTGGCGGCCCGGGGGAGAGCGGCGGGGGCAGCAAAAAGCTGCTCAGAGCCTGTTGCTTTATTTTCCTACTTACAGGAAGGGAAAGTTGCTTTTTGGCTTTTTTTTTTTTTCCTCTTCGATTTCTCACGATAAAAATGTAATCGGAGAGCCAGGAGGCAAATGCAGGCTGCTTTCCTGAGCATCATTTTCCCGCCTCGGGGAAGCTGAGCTGGCCACGTTCGGGTCCTATTGCACGTGCAATAATCCAGAGCATGCCTGGAATAGAAACAATAAATCCACGGCAGAATGCAAGCGCTGCAATTGAATTTTAACAAGCCTGTGGCCACAAGAGCCAGAATGGACTCCAGCTCTTGCTTTTCGTAGCCGTGTCAGCTCTGCGGGGCTCGCAGGCGAGGGGAAATCCCAACCCAAACTTTGCTTTAATCATTAAAGCGAGCAGATTTGAGTCGGTGCGCCCACGGAGCAGATCTGGCCGGCTGCCACCATTACACGGCCCCTTTTCAGAGCGCAGCCTTGCGCTTCTAAAGGATTTAAAAACGCTAAAGGACCCCAGATGGATTCAATCACCACAAAACGCTTCCAACACTCGTCGGATGACAACCGCTCTTGGGGACAGACTCTTTTATTGTTTATAATGCTCCTTGGAGTGCAAGAGGCAATAAACATCATACAGGGGGGACAGACAGTTATATAACAAACCAGGAGGAGGGAGGAGAATTACATTATCCTAACACAACGCAGATGTCGGAACTGAGTCACTGGTGGCTTTCCCCTCGGCGTGACTCGTTGCACAACGCTCCCGGTGCGCTAAGCCAACTCCAGCTGCCCGTTCTTCAGCGGGGACAGCGGGCGGTTCGTGGTCCGGTTGAAAGTGTCGACCTCCGGCACAAATTTCTCGGCGGGGACGACGAGTTTCCTCCGGCTGTCCATGCACTTGTTGTCCAGCACCAGGGAGTTGGCTTTGTAGCCCATATCGGTCTGGATGCGGTGAAGTTGTCTGTAAAGAGCGCTCAGGGCATCCCTGGCAACGAGAAGCAAGGAGTTGGGTTCAAGCGCCGCAGTCGCTTCCCACGTTTGGACAGGAAACACCCAACTTCCCGCTTTCTGGCAGCAGAAATATCTGTGCAGCGTTTGTACGAAGAACAAACGCACGGGGTGTTTCTCGGTTGTTTGGGCTGTGAATAACGCGCCCAGGCGCTGCTCCTGAGCGCAGCGACGTCTGCCCTGGGAGCCCACGCCAGCTCTTTGCTTCTTCCTTT
The DNA here is from genome assembly GCF_964273445.1 of Streptopelia decaocto. NCBI lineage: Eukaryota > Metazoa > Chordata > Aves > Columbiformes > Columbidae > Streptopelia > Streptopelia decaocto. The sequence goes on along the minus strand of NC_138678.1, from coordinate 3,308,543 downwards.
ACTTTTCACCCTTTTTTCACGGTGTTGAGGTCAGAGTCCAGCAGGGAACGCCGCTCGCCCTCCCAGCACCCAGAGCTCTCATCTCACCCCTTGCCCGCACCCTGCTCCCCACCGAGCCCAAAAACCCTCTCCACTCCCGATCTGAGCGGACGCGAGCTCCAAAATGCAGCTTCTGGAGGTGCACCAGGCCCAGAGCTGCACATAGAGCACCGGAGACTTACTGTGCCTCTGCCAGCTTCTCTTTGAGCGCACGGATCGTTGCTTCCAGCTGATGGACCTCGTCTGTCAGCCCGTACTGGACCTGCGAGGCGGGGAGGGAGGAGGCGCAGGTTAAAAGGGCTCAGGTGCTGCTTTACAAAGGCCGCGGTTTTCTCCTTCCCCTTCTAGCCCGGCTACGCCGTTTCTTTCCTTGCTTTGCTATGTGACTGTAGGATCCATCGCCCAGCCCCTCTGGAATGGTCTCTGAAGTGCAGCCCCGTTTTTCAGACCCACCGGAGGCCCCATCCTGGCAGGGAGCACCAGGCGAGGTCGGTACCTGATCGCGACAGAGCTCCATGTTGGGCCGATACGTGCGGGTCTCCAGGCGGGTGTGCGCCACCTTCAGATCCTGCATTTTCTTTCGAAGATCTTCCTCCAGGCGCCGGATGTCCTCCTCCATCTCAGCAATCTCCTCCAAGGTCTAAGGACAAAGATGGATGAGGAGGAACAGCGGAGGCACGGGTGGAACGCAGCCCCGCGCGTCCCGCGCTTCCGCTGGGCTGGGAGTGGATTTTAAACAAGGGCTGGTGGGTTTCTGAGTACTGAACCCCTCTGCTCGTGAATCGGGCTTTTCACACGGACCGCTGATGTTTTGTGGTCATGGCTGTTGAGACCAGGGGTGAAATAAAAAGGCCAAAAGCTGGCACTGCTGCTGGGAAATGCCACAACAGCAACTGCGATGCCAGAAGGAGGATGGATGTTGCAGGGATCATACATGTGCCACGGAAACCACGCTCTGGTCAAGCAGCCTTCCACATAAGAACCAGCCCTTTGGATTCAATTCCCGCCCGAGGTTGTGGTTGAAAACCAAAGAAGTGACACTTACATTCTGCTCCTGCCATTTCAGCTCATCGTAGGCTCTTTCCAGGTCTCTAATCCTCTTGCGGAAGGCAAACTCTGTTGCTACACGCTGAGCCTCCAGCGCGTTGTTTGTCTGGGGAGGGAACAGGCTCCAGTCACACACACCTGGAATGAGTCTCCCTCCCAGCAGCTGCCAACGCGACCATCGCAGGGGACAACGTCCTGCAAGGCTGCGACAACGTCCTGCAAGGCTGCGACAACCTCCTGCAAGGCTGCGACAACCTCCTGCAAGGCTGCGACAAGCCTACGAGCAAACCCAGCTGGGTTCTGGCTGCTGCTACATGCATGGCAGGGAACGACAGCCAGGTTCATGCCTTCCAGGTTGCTGAGACTGCTGAACTCTGCAGCATAATCCAGCCCCTCTTTCAAAACGCAACAGCAGCTGCTCTCGAGAGGCCCGTGAGTCAATTCTGGCTGTTCCAAAACTCCCTTCCCCAGCCACAGCACGTGCCAGCCCCTTCTCCCACGCTATCAGAACTTCCCCACCACCGATTTGCAGCCAAAGGAGGGATTTACCTGCGCAATGGTGAGCACAGTTTCTTCTCGGAGCTTAGTCGAGGCTTTCATTTCTGCCTCAGCATTCTCCTTGTTGCCTTGGCTGTTCTGTTCCCACCCATCAAGTCCAGTTGTTCTGTGAACAAATGAGCAGTTATGAAAATAAGTGGCGTGTTTGCAAGACAGCTCAAAATAAACCACCTGCTGCAGGCCACGGCTTTGTGTGGTTCAGGAATTCTAGAGGTCACATCCTGCCTGAGCTCACTGCACCAGCTGGAGCTGCTGCCCCATGGCTCCTGCACTGAGCCCAGCGCCTGCTCAGCCCAGGGACGCATCCAAACCACGCTGTGAAATGCCAAACGGGGGAAAATGTGCAGCAGCTCCCCCCGAGCTGTGCCAAAGGCTGATACCGCGCTACTGACAGTCACCTCCAGCCAAGCACAAGGGAGGCCGTGCAGCCAGCTCCTCTGTCTTTGTGCTGACTGTTTAGATACCTCCCAAAGTCTGTGGCTTTACAATTCAAGAGCCACCACAAATCCCAGCAGCCAACTCCCATCAAGCCAGGATACAGCACATAAGGAAAAAGCATCCTGGGGTGCTTTCAAGCACCAGCACGGGTTTGGCCGCACAAGGGCAGGCTGTTTCCTTACCCGTCTGGGACACGTGTTGGGTTGACCTTGTAGGAGATGTTGGGAGAGTCCACGCTGAGGGATAAGCACACACGATCTATTTCCAGCGCTTCCATCTTGCAGCGGTGGTCGAAGCTGAGCTGCTGGCGAGCTTCCTGCAAGAGGCTGCGGGACGCGGGGCTGGGGTCAGCGGGTGGGCAGATTCCCGATTCCCAAAGCTTCCATCGCCCCCTCGGCCGTCCGCCTCACCACAGCTGTTCGAAGGCTTCGTCCACTCTCTCCTGCAGCTCTCTCTTGGCTTTCTCTATCAGCTTCACCTCCTTGTGCAGCTCCTCCTCCACGCGGTCCCGCACCACGTCGATGGCGCGGCGGCTCTCGCGGAGCGTCAGGCACTCAATGGCGACGTCCAAGGACAAGTTCTTGGCTTGGAGGGCGCGTTCTGCTGCTTCCTTCACCTGCAGGAGCAAGCCAGGGGGGTGTGGGGGTCTCCTTCAGGGATGGAAGGGGAACCCACTGATGCCATTGCTAAGAGGGCCTCGCATTGCCTGTTCTGGCAGTTCCGAAGCCTTTTAGCAAGTCTGGAATGAAAATCGTGAGAGAGCAGCAGCCTCTGGGTTTAGAACTAAAAGAACCCGAGAGATACCCCCCTGGCCCAGGCTGCCCAGGGGGGTTGTGGAGTCTCCTTCCCTGGAGACATTCAAACCCGCCTGGACATGTTCCTGTGCGACCTCACCTGGGCGTTCCTTCTCCAGCAGGGGGATTGGACTGAATGATCTTTTGAGGTCCCTTCCAATCCCAAACATACTGTGATACTATTCTCTATTTAAAATCAAATATTTTTGAATGATGGCATTCATGTATTTCTCATGGTCATTCAAAGCTTTAAAAAACCCCAACCAAGCACAACCCAAACCCCAACCATGAGCATGCAATGCACAGCTCCATCCCACGGCTTGGCTCAGCCACGAACACAGTAGCTGCTTTCCGAGGAAGTCGTTCCACCACTCGTTCTCCCCCTTACGCTCCAGATGGGCTTGTCCATTGCAGAAGACAAGCCTCAATTATTTAACATCCCATGTTGAGAGTGGAAGTTGATTTCCAGCCATCTGCCTTCCCAACATACTTTGGCTAAGGCCTCGATTTCCGCATCTATGTCTGTGAGGCATTTGTCCAGAGTCTCCTTCCATCTGTTCACGCTGCTGATCCGTTCAGCCAGGCGGGTTCGGTTGTCGTGCTCATCCCATTTTGCCTGGAATTAGAGGAGAAACGCCGTTATTCTTTTTCCAAATTGCAGTTGTGAACCTGAAGCCTTTTCCTGCTTTCAGGATTGACCGAGCACAGCACGTTGCCATTTGGTCTAACAGCCACCTGCACAAATGGAAAACAATACAAGTTGAAAGAGATGCAGGGATTACCTGACAGCACACACATGGGTTTAGAGGAAGTAAATGTACACATTTAGCAGGGTCTGTAGAGGTAAAACCTTCTCCTATTCCCTCATCCAGACACCCAGATCTAGGTGCCCTCCCATACTCCTCAGCCCTCTTGTTTGGCAGTCCTGGGAGCCACCAAGCTGCCCGGAGCCCCACCTGGTTGTTGGTTTCGTTGCGGAGAGCTCGGCCTTCCTGACGGACCTGGTGGGAAGTCGAACGCTGGCGCTCGGCATCAGCGGAGATAAAGTCAGCGTTGGTGTGCCAGTCCGGCAAGGTGAACCGCTGTCCCGGCTTCACGCTCAGCGTGGCCATCTCGCTAAACGGGTGACTGCAAGGGAGCAGAAGATTTTAGTGTTTATTTGTGGAAATACACCAGAAACGGGAGATGTGTCCACAAACTGGAAAGCTCTTGGAGAGAAAAGCAGCAGCAAGCTCTGACCTGGCACCGCTCTGTCCCTGGGGAACGGTGCTGTTTGCAGAGAGACCAGGATCCGCTCGCAGCACCACCTCCCACACAGCACTTATTGAGCTGGGGTGAAATGGCTGATTACATTACCGACTCTGCTTTTGTTACAGCTCAGCCCAGGGCTGCAGCCCCAGGGCACTCAAAGGCTTTGCAGGAACAGTCCTGTTCTCAGTCACCTCCCTTGTTACCCAGCAAAACCGGCAGCAATCGCAGAGACCGCTCGCCGGGATCAGAGCAGCTCCTGAGGAGACTGCGGGTCCCAAAACCCCCGGTCAGGGGGAGCGTGGAGAGAAGGGACAAGGGGCTGCAGGGCAGCGGGGAAGGGGCTGCAGGGCAGAGGGGGACAGGGAAGGAAGGGGCTGCAAAGCAGAGGGGAAGGGGCTCAGCATTTGGCCTCAGGGCCCATCCTCAGCCTGGCCCGCTCCTCGGGCCGGCCCTGCTCCCGCTCCGCCCCCCCCCAGGCCCCGCTCCCCTCACCGTCAGGCCCCGGTCGGGTCCCGGTCGCTCAGCCGGCCCCGCCGCCGCCGGGCCGGTCGCCAGTGCCGTTACCAGGCACACGCGGGGCCGTTGCCAGGCGGCGGTTCAAGGCCCCAGTGCGGGCAGTTGTGAGACGCCGGTTCGAGGCCCCGGTGCGGGCGGAGCCCACAACACAGCTGATGTCTTTCACTGGGGTTATTCGGGACAGCTGCACCGCAAAGCAACACCAAACCCCGTTGTTATTATTATTAAATAACCCAACAAAATAACCAGTGAAGCCCGAGTGCTGGGGTTTTCTCATCAACACCTCCAGCTCCGGCCCCTCCTGCAGACACACGCGGCTTTGGGACGAAATTAAAATGATGCAAAGTATAAAAAAGAAAAATTAAAACGATCACATCTGCATTTCAAAAAAAAAATTTTATTTTTCAAATGAATACGGTTGGTTTACAATACACCCAACTTGATGGTATCTAAAGCCAGCAGAGATCTGGTGACTGTTGTGTGTACTATACACAGTCGTACAGAGGTTACAGATGCCTACGAGAGGGAAGGAACAGTGAAAGAGGTTGACGTTTTACTGTGCTGGAAAGAAAGCAACTCTTGCAACAGGTAGAAAATTTTGGCAAGAACAATTTCTCTGGAAAGGGAGAAGAGGCTTCTGCTTCGCGAGTACATCTCCAAACACACCGACACGCGGTCTCCCTCCCACCCCACATGGTTGCAGCCCACATCCGCGATACAAATAGGCACACATGGTCAAGATGGTTAAGTAAAAATAAAGGCTTTTACTAGTTCGTTCGCCATCCGTCTACAATATGTTTGTGCAACGTCTCGAGTCTACTTTATTATTGAAACAATTCCCTTTTGCTCTGAGAACCCCCAGGACCCTCGTGGTGGGACACATTCCAGTTCCTGCTGAAACAACGGTAACACCCAAACGAGGGGAGCAGGTACGAGAAAAACCGAGACGCACACGCAGAAGGGAATCGCAATCCACCGGACCCCTTTACTAGGATTTTATTCTGAAAAGGAAACCCAAACAGCACTTTTTTTAAAATTTAAACATTTATGCAAGATTTATAAGCACAACATTGCTTCCAGCAGTTTCCCAAACCAATCCAGCTTGCTCGCCAGCGATGTTTATGGCACACGTGATGCCACCTGAGCCACCTGCTCCTGAAGATACTTTAATACCCACATTGGCTCATAACTGAACGCTACCAATACCGTGAAAGCTTTAAAGTAATACCTGCTGATAGACAATGTTGTTATCAATGATCAGACGCCTCCAAGCCACGCAAACCACCCAGTTTATCCCCACGACAAGCAATGACACTATTTATTCACCAACCTGGGGAAGAATTAAGACTGTAACAGGGGATCTGTGCCCTGCGAGCCCCACGTGTGTCCCCCAGCCCATGAACTGGCCATGGCAGGAGGGGCTGGACAATGAGTCTGTAAAATATCAACATTTCAGACCAAAACCTCCTTCTGCCAACCTATTGCTGTGCTGAGCCCGGCTTTGCAAAACCGCCTGCAAACCAGACGCAAAAACGCACCTTTCTAGAAGCAGGTTTTTCTACAGGAAAACGTAACAATAAGTTGTCTCTCAGCTAGATTCAACACTGAGAAAAGCAGAAATAAGAACGTTTCGATGAAGAATAGAATTCAAGTCCAAAGAAAAGTCAAAAGCGTAGCCGCAGGAGGAAAGTGGCGCACAAACCCGAGTACCCAGGAGAAGCCATTCCTCACCAGCCAAACTTGGTCTCCAGCAGTTTTCCTCTCACTGAGGTTGCTGGGCATTCAGTTTTCCTCACCAGGTAAAGAGCTCTGCTCGATTTTCCCCTTCGCTGGCACATCACAACCCTCAAACACTCCCAAAGGTTCTTTAAACTGCGCATTGCTCCAGTGGGTATTGCTTTGCTATGACGTCCCAGTCAACACTAACCGGCAAGACACGGGTTTCTACCAAAGAAACTGGTTTTGAATACATTTAAGAGATTTGCAAGTGTAAGCATTGTTAACGTTTATTAATAAACTATTTCAATAGCTAATTTTTGAACACCTGTAGTTAAATGGGTTGCAGACCTATGATTTATGGGCTAGCATAGCCCTGAACTCAACATGCAGTCATGTTTTTCTGCGCTGCTAGGTAGTATTACAGTAGGTATTCATTCTCCAACTGCCAAATACGTTTGAAAGAGCTCTAAAATTCTCAGCAACGGGAAAAAAAAACAACCTTTAAATTAAATAAACTTGCCCTCTGACAGTCTGTTCTGCAACAAATGGATTATCTTAAAAGAAAGCAACAGGTGAACATCCCGGGACCGATGGCAACGGCCTCGCAGGGGCACAGGCTCACGGCAGAGACGGACCCCGAACAGAACCGTGTTCACTGAGGATGCAAACTTGCAAGAAGGTTTGTATCAAGAATTTAGCACTTCCACAACACGGTTCACCCTCAGAACACCCCAGAGCGCTCTCGTAAGGCGAGATGAATCATCAGATGTTTCCCAGATAGGGCGAAGAATGAGGCAGAATCGCTCACCCAAGGCGAGCGAGGGAACCCACGTCAGAGCCAGCGTTGGTACCCGAGTTCTTGGGTAGGAAACTCATCGATATCTCAAAACTGCATCAAACAGAACCTATTGGAAAAGCTCTTCCATTTCTCTCTGAGAACTCACCTTTTCAGCAGCTTTAAGCCCAAACTAACATCTAAGGACCCAGGTGCCCCGTTTTGCGCAGCACAGCCTCCACCTCGCTGTCACGGGGGATCTTTCCTCCCCTTGTACCACTTTACAAACTCTTCCCAAAGCCAAGAGACCACACAATATTTTCCACAGACATCCCAGCTTTCAGCTGCTGGCAAACTTTCTTGAAGAATTACGTGCGATGTTTAATCCTCAACCTCCACGTTCCTACTGACCCAGAGCTCTGCGCTGCTCCCCAACAACATCCCTTGTGTCCCTACAGCCACCGACGCAGGGGAGCAATGGGTGTGCAGAGTGAAGGTGTTACTGGACAGGCAACATTCAGATAAAGGCAGAATTAATGATTCTCCTTAGAGAAACATAGCAAGGTTCAATTTTGTTGAGAAAAATTGCAAGTCTACCAGGAAGTATATTTATTTAATGACATTTACTCTCCAGCAAGCGCTTATTTTAAAAGCGTCTCCCCTCTGAGTAGCTCTAATCCACAAATAATTCGGGGCTCACTTTAAGTAACTCAACACAAAACCAACTCCGTTCTGACCAAGGACTTGAAGCTCTATAAGCAGCTCAAGAATAACACTGATGGTACAACCAATGCGGACGCAAGTTCTTCCAGCTCCTGTTCCTGATCAGAAAAAGGCACATGCTTGCTCTCCATGAGTTCAAGTCTGACACAAACCACCTGAGGACACCTAAGCCGCTCCTATATTTCCACAGGCAGCTGCTTCCACCCCCCTCACACCCAGAGCCCGTTCACCTCCCACAGCATCCTCAAAGCCGGTAAATCCTGTGCGGGGAGCAGAGGGAGAGCGATCCTGCCAAGGGAGCGGGAGGTAGGTGAGAGCTGAGCCAGAGCCGAGCGACCGCGGCGCCGCAGCGACGTCAGCCCCGCGTCCTGGGCCGCCGCAGCGGGAACGGCGTGAGAACCGCGACCAGAAACGTGCCCCGGCATCTGTGGTTTATGGAGGGGTCACATATTGCTCACAAACCCCCTTGGCTCCGTTATTTCGAATAGCACCGATCTACTGGAACGTGTATCTGGTTTGGAGCGAGTCAGGTCGCCGCGAGGTTCAGATACAAAGCGCAGGGTTTGATTTGATGATACGGGAGCTGCAGGCAGCGCCACCTGCTCTCAGCACGGGCCTTGCAGGAGGTGAACAGGCACTCAAATACAGGAAAACGCTTTTCCCCTCATTTATTAGCTTTTGAAGTAGTCGTGTGGGATAAACCGTGGGTGCAAGGATGCGGGTTCACAAGGCTCTAGCAGCATGACATTTTTTCAGCATATTCAGCTTTTTCAAAAGAAAGACAAGTTCCCACCTTGTATTTCTTAGAGCTTTTTGCTGCTGGTTTAATAGCACAGTGACCACTACACCACTTCTCTTCATAAAACGTATGGCTGAGTCAGTTCAGTTCTAGGACTAATCCCAGCACGGCAATTAAAACAAATCCTTAGTCTCACACTTTGCCAGGAAGGAGGATGAATTAAAACAGCCCACGTGCACTACGCAGTTTGGGGTTTTTGTTTGTTTTCACGCACCCTCCAATGAATCCAACGGGAACATACAGAACATTTCCACTGGAATTAAACCCCTGTGTGCTACAGTTCATCATCACCAAGGCAAGACTTCTAAGGAGAGATCTGTGCCCAACAGAAACCAGCACCGGCAGATGCAAGTTAGAAAGAGGAGGCAGCAGCTTCCTTCTAAAGCTCAGTATTAGCTAAATGTAGATAGAAAATAAACTGGGTGATAGGGAAGAGATGAGAGTATTGCTGCAAACAAGCTGATGGTGCAAGATTTTGGGCCCTTTTTAGTAGTCTAAAAGATAAAAAATACCCTACTAGTAAAAGGGATAGAAGACACAGTTTTGGCTCAGAATTTAGACTGAAATAAAAGCTTTTAAATCCTAGCCTAAGAACATTAAGAAATTGGGAATATAAAATAATTTAACATCATTGCGAGCTTAAATACCAACAACATGGCACCCGGCGCTGTAATAAGACAAAAAAGTTGCTAACAAGCTACATGAAACATCAGTTCATTTCTCTAACTTGAATCAGAAGAAACCTACACAGCAAAAAGATACTCGGTTCAGTCTCTGGGGTCGTGTAGCGCGTTCACTGCCATATTGTGCATTAATTGCCATATTGTGAATTAATTGCTGTATTGCGCATTAATCTGACAGCGTCCCTTTCAACCAAGAGCTGATGGCAGCTCTGACCAGGGGTCAGCGCCCACTCTGGGCCTCTGCACCCTCGTATTTCATTGATTGTGTCCAAATTAACAGATGTCAAAAAGCTCTGCTTGCTCCTAGGAAAAGGCTGGACACACCAATATTCCTGCAAAGAAACCACTCGCAATTAAAGTGGGAGTTTTGCGCTTAAGCTCCTGATATTCAAAAGCAACCTGACATCAAGTTATTCTACATCTTCAATGCCCAATAGTGTACGAACAGTAATAAAATGAACACAAACTCATTTTAAACTCAAGGTACCAATTGAAGTAGTCTGTCTGCCAAGCTGTTCTATCCAGTCTCCTCTCAAACGTGACTTGTTAAGCTGACTTTGGAGGAGAAGAAAAAGAAAACATTAAGAAACTTTCCCTGCCTAAAAATAAGTGTTAAAAGCAACATAGAGACCAAAGACACAGACCTATGAGCTGCACACAGATTACCAATAAATATACAGAAACACACCTGCGGACACGGCTGATTGTAAAAGAAAAACTTCGATAACTGCTATTAAGACCGTTACAAAAACGAAAGTGTGTGTTTTTTGCAGGCATGTGCGAGCACATTACAGTGTAATCAAAGCAGAACTTTGCTATTATTATTACTTTATGCAGCATTACAAGGTTACTGAGGTGCAGCGTTTAATAGTCGACAGCTTTTCCCGACCGGAGGAACGTCACCAAACTCGCCCTGGACCCACAGCCCTGCACGGATCCCACCTCCCCGCTGGGAATCAGTGATCCCAGGGATCCACGTGCATCACGAGCCACCCGAGCTCTGCTCGCAGCAGGACTCCTCACCTCCTAAGCCTTCAGAGAGCTTTAGCTTTCCCACCTTCATCTTGCTACATTGCTGAGACAACGTCCTGCGCTAACGATGGGATCCCTTGCAGCACTAACATTGTCCCCGGAGTCCCGCTCGATGTGAAGAGCTAAACCGCATTGACTCGCCCCGAGCTGACCCTACCAGCCGAATTTGGCGATCGCTCCTCAGTGCCTCTCCCTCCACATGGAAACACCCTCTTGGTTATTCTTGGTCCTGACTCAGAGAAGCTGGTGCTTGAAAGTACCTGAAAGATACCATCAAACACTTGGCATTTGCAATAATTTATCTTAAATTTTCAGCCACGCACAACTGGAAAATAAAAATCTACAGCACCGTCTTCTAAAAAGGCACTTTCTGAGGACTGTCTTGCTTAAAAATAAATAAGATAATAATCACTGCAAGTTTTAAACAGTGGAACTGCTTTGTTTTAACAGGACCCTCCATTAACTACCCGTGTTAGGTGAGGGAACCTCAGCCAGGGCACATGGGCTGGAAAACGGGTGCTTCAGTATTTTCCTCCCGTGCAGGTCCTGCCCCTCCAAACGCACCTTTGCCTATTCGGGGACAACTTGGTTTTGGTTTAGTGTTCTAGAGATCAGGATTGTTGAGACTCTGCTAAGGAGGTAAAATGAAGGATCCCGTACCCACCTCGTTCACACCTCAGCTACGGGAAGTACAAAGTCTTCTACTAGCAGAATGTGTCCATCGGCTCAAGCTCTAACTGGCTGAGTGAAGTTCTATTTAAACACGTGCCGAAAACAAAACTATATCCTACTAGCCCACGCTGATCTGAAGGACCGTCTTTGGGTAGGAAAGACGGACGGGAATCTTTCCCTTTGACATCCCTATGGATCCAATTCAGCCTCTGCAAACTGAATTGGTAGCGTACATCATCTGAGCGCTTCATTCCTTGGTTACAAAAGTGCTTCGAGTCATTTTCACAAAATAGGGAAAATATCAAAAGAGGACAAGATATGAAGAAAGCATTAAAAAAAAGGCCTCAAAGCTTTTAAGTGTTGGCTGAGCTTGGAGTTTCATCGAATCACTTCAGTTGGAAGAGACTCTCGGGATCATTGAGTCCAACCATAACCTTCCCTAACCAGAGTGGATTTCCAGACTAGTAGAAAACCAGTATTCATAGCTGGAATTTAAACAGAAGATGACTATCTGGTATCTTACGCTGAGCATTTTATAGGACAAAAACTTGTAGGTGAAGAAGTGAAAATAGTTTAGGACCAATCACCTCTTGAAATAATTTGACTGACAACTTTCAGAAACCCATTTTACTCCTAAAAGCCACTTCTGTGCAAGCAGAGTCAGTCACTCCGGTAGCTGACAACAAGTCTAAAGCCTCATCTACCAAACACTCGCCTTTTCTCCACACCTGGATCTACCAGTGGTTTCTGCCGGGGTAGAAGCGGCGGCGCCTTCCCCGCCATGGGGACAATTAGTGGCACTTGTTACGGCCAAGTGAGGTCTCGGTGCAAACAGGGTCTTAGGAGACGGAACCGTTGGTCTAGACAGGCATAAAAACGAGGCCGGCGCATCTGCAAAGCAAACAGAACCGTCAGCCTCTGCCCACGCTCCTCTTTGGACTATATACAGATGGGGGACCTGGGACACCACTCGATATTTCCCCAAACGGCACATAAAATTTGAGATTATTTTCTTTTCTTTTTAAAGGAGAGCAGGTACAAAAATAAAAGAAATCCATATACTCTGAAAATATACTGGAAACTGCCACCACAGATGAGGTACCATTTATCCCGACCCCCTCCCCACCCCCCAACTGCAAACATCAAAATATATATGTTTTTAAACAAAGGAAGAATATCTGGCTATTTAATCTCAGTTAAAATGACAGCACCCTTTGTTACACTTGATATTTCACACCATTAATTCTCTTTTGAAACAAAACGAGATATCTAACTAACCTTGATTCCTTGCTTATCTCCTCGTTCCTTAGTGCAGTAATTGTCCATCTCCATTTAAATAAATATAGCAGCTACAGCATCATAAATGTGTGGCCCTCACAACGCCAGTAACTTGATATCGTAATACAAATAAGTATCGGCACTTTACGTAGATATTTGCAAAACCAAGAAAAGAGATTAAAACTTCCAAATACTCTTCACATGAAAACCAGGTAATTTAAATCACTTTTCCCAATGAAGCTGCTTTATTTTTTTTGGTGAAAGTAGCGAGCAAAAAAGCTTCTCAGATCATAGTGAGCGTGGGCAGGATGAGAAGCAGACGGTGTTTTGGAAAGGAGTGCGGAAAGACTCGTTTTAGAAAGGAATTCTCACCTAAATGCCAGAAATCCACGAGGAGTCTTTGTAAAATGATTTAAAATAGATAATTTTTTTAAAATTAATTTTACGCAAAAAGCCTGACTTGAACTTTTTATAAACAGAACTACCAGGGAGAGTGATTGTGAGAGAAAACGGGCAGGCCACAGATCAAGAGAGAAGGGCCAGGTTGGGGACAACGTGGGGACCCGCAGGTCACCCCCATGTCCAGTGCAACGGTCGCTCTGCAAAGTCAGCCTGTTCATATTATCATCCCGGAGACGGGGAGATAACAGCCAGAAGACCCTCTTGGAGACAGCGTTGTGATCAGCACTACCTACATTTCACATACAAACGCATGAAAATACAGTACTTTGTTTTCTGGCGGGAAAACTTTGGGGGGATTCGTGCTTGTTGAAGCAAAACGGGCTCAGATTGGAGGCTCAGAATACAGTGTATTGGCGAAGAGCGGATTTCACGAGACAAGCTACTTCCACCGGGCTGGTTTTCATGTGAGAGCAGGAGGAGGTGCGGAGGGCTGGGATAACAGCAATGCCCGTACAAACCAGCTGCAGTATATAACTATGAACCAGTGCAAATAAAAACAGTCAAAAAAATGCAGTTCACGAGTTTACAAAGTGCAAAACTCCCCAGTCCCCTCGTTGAGTAAATGCTCATCTCTGACATCTTAAATATTGTTTTACCTTGAAAGTGGAATGAAAGAGTCCCCGTCAATTTGTTTCACATTTCAGTGATTTAACATGTTAGAACTATCCCAGCCCTCTTGATTTGCAAAGTGAAATGAAGTTACCAATAACTTAATTTTAAAAGGAAAGTCATTATCAAAGAGGAAAAAAGCCTAAAAACTTTTATCAATTCCAGACATTTCACTGATGTCAAATAGATTTAACTAAGCACATAAAAACTTAGATCTTAATAAAAAACCCTTTCATTTAATTCAAATATTCTCCACATTTCAAAGCCCAAAATATGGCCAGTTCCTTTGTTAAATCAAAATACTGCAGTGACAAGAAAGCTCGCAGGATTCTAGACGCGTTTTTGCTATTTTTTTTGATTTAAAAAAGGAAAATTCAAGATTCCTTCTGACTAGAAAACTTTCCTTTCAAAATTAAGGCTTTTAACTTTGTCCTTTTAAAGTCATGGAGGTGTCCATTCTTCCACAGTTAGTGGTGCAAACACTGCTTGAGTACAGCTCAATGGACACAGTTTCCTTTCGAACGCTTATTGCACTAAAAGATAGCAAAACAAGTTGTCAGTTTTCTTTTTAAAAATAAACACGGTTACATTTCTAAAAAATAAAAGTTGATGTTGACCATATGTTCTGTAATAATTAAATTAAAGCATTATTATTACTCTAATAAATATAAAAGAAACAAAAGGAAGCTAAACTTCAAAAACACATACATATGAAATCACATTAAGGTGTGAGAGGCAGCAAGTAAACTAGCATTTTTCTTTGTTTTTTTCCAAAAAGACATTAGCTCTGAAGTTTCAGTTCTGGTCTTTACTACGTGGAATCCCAGAAAACGTGGGACATCTGAGCCCACGTGAAGCTTCGACATATTGGACTTGCCAGATAGAAAAGAATTGAAACTCTTGGACTAGGTAAAACAGCAGCTTTAGTAAATTCACCGGGGAGCAGGAATTGGTGGGCTCACTCCTGCCTTGGGTTTGCTTTGGAAAGGGGAATTAGTGGAGCTGAGAACTCCAAAGCTGGGAACAGAGACACAAAGGCAGCAGTTGGCTAAATTATATTCAAATTATTGGATTAGTGTGCAAAATATCTTCCCCCCCTGCTCATTTGTTTTCTAGCTAGCGCTGTACAGTCAAATGTACTTGGATATGTTCACATTCAAACCTTGATGGCAATACTGCGAGAAAAGATCCCTCAATGCAGCGGGGTAACGACTTAATTCTTATTTTTCTTTTGCACACTTCTGTCCCCCGAACAATCATTGTTGATTGTTCCTATAAAGGTGGTTTGCTTTTATTTTAATTACACCAGATTTTTTTTGTTGTTTTATTTTTTTTTTTTTTTTTGCAAAGATAGTTGTGCTGCCGAGCAACTTGAGGTAAAGGCATAAGAGGGTTAAACTATGAGAAATAATTAAAAAATAATAATAATAATAATTAAAAAAAAAAAATGATGGCGGTGCTTCCTACAGAAGACCGCGCCGAAAAAGCGGTTGGCTGGTTTCATATTGCATAATAGTGCTGTGTTCCTCGATGAAGTAAACAATCTTCCTCGTGTCAATTTAAGGGTGAAGCCTCTCGCCCCTGCACAGTGTCACCTTCAGCACGACGGGAGGCACAGCCCACAAACCAACCCCAAACATACGCTGCGTGTGGCTTCACTGCTCAGTTCCTCCTTTCAGCGAGGATGCTCCCGGATTATAGAATTAAGCGAAGTACATCGTGCGTAAGGTGTCTTGGTGAATTTGTACGGCCTTGGCCAGGGCCTGGGGGTCTCTGCCGTTGCTCTGGCCTGAAACGTGGCTTCCTTCAGCACTGCAGGAGGAGAAAACACAAGCAGGGTTGTGAGTTGTATTATCTGGGATCAAAAGCTGCCCTCAGGGCTTAGGAGAGCAACATGGCAATAGCACTAAAACTGAATACTGAGAAAAAGGCACTTTTCTATTCACCCAGCAAGCTCGAGGTAACTCGTGCACTAGGGTGCAGAGGTTGTCACCTTTTGCTAGTTAGACTCTCTCACCGCCTGGACACCTTCCTGTGTAACCTCATCTGGGTGTTCCTGCTCCGGCACGGGGATGGGACTGGATGATCTTTTGAGGTCCCTTCCAATCCTTGACACTCTGTGGTTCTGTGATTAATTCTTTTGAGTGTTATTCAGTAGAATCCACCAACCCACTCTTGTCTGATACTAAGCAGCAGCTGTCAGGAATCATTATCTTAAGACTAGTCCCAGGGGTAACAAAAATTAACTGTAAAACGAGCAGTAATTATCTATAGTCAGATGGCTTTATGCCTGACAATGGAGCAAAGACTAATGGGGACAAAAACTCCGGTGTGCATTTTCATTTACCTGTCATGTTCTTTGTCCACGAGATGGTATCGTGCTCTGAATGCTACCAGGTGAGCATAATACGCTGGTGCGGGTATAGAAACCGATCGTGTACAGCGCACATATGTGTGGCAGAGCTGGTAAGTTAGCAGCTGGAGTTCATCTGCAGTAAAACAGTTATCATCCCACAAAACATGATAGTGTGAGGGACGGCTGGTACCCTAAGAAGAAGGGAACATAATTCACTTAGCTGGATTTCCACAGAATCAAGTCAGATGAAGTTCAGAAAGGGCCAAACTACCTATTCTGAATTCCTACGTAAATGCAGCCAAAGAAAACTCAGTCTTAAGTCAGCCCTGTATTTAAAGATAAATAAGAAGTCTACCATTGACATGGTTATGTTACTCTAATTATTCTTGCTTTGAATAAACCCCACATGCCTTCTAGATAACCCTCAACACTTAAAACCTGCTCCCAACGCGACTAAACCCTGATCGCACCACCTCCTAACTACCTTCAATTAAAACTGTTTCTCACCGAGACACATTTCCCAGAGAAACAACTGCTGCGTTTAACTCTTTCCAATTCCCCAAGTCAAAGTGTGAACACTAGAGATGGTTCCAGTGGTTCAGAAGTGACCTGTAGAGTTCTGCACAAAACACGTCTGTACTTGCACACAATGTCCTCCTTCCCACAGGCTCAAGAGCTGCTTTGCTCTTTGGCATCATCCTGAATCAGATTTTTACATGTCACTCGTGTTGACGCTCCCACAGACACACGCTGCCTTCCACCATCAGTGCTTTAGTCACACAACAACGTGATAACTCATAAAACTGAGCTAAATGACATTTCTCTACTAAATAACTCTCTATAAACACAAACATCGCAAAAGGGAGAAAAACAGTATGTTCTAAATTCACATTTACTTACAAAGAAACGATCATACCTGTATTCCAGCATGGCTACAGAGGTAAAAATCAAACTCGTATGGATGTGTAATGTCTGTATCTACAGTTGTTCCAGCTGGAATATTGCCACTTCGTCCAACCTAGAGAAAAGGGTTGGTTAAAAAGTGCAGCTAACAACTGCTTATACATCCCAACTGTAATTAAGGTTTCCATAATTTTGTATTTCCTCCTATTACAATTGCTGTAGACTTGGTTTTAGTTAGTCACGTGAATATCAGCTATAGTTCACCGACACAGACTAGTTCCAGGGTGCAACATGACGAATCCCGATGGGGACTTTCTTTTTAACATACTTAAGGTCAATGGTTTTTCAGTTTGGGGCCACATTTTGTGCCTATTAATTCAACATCTTCCCCGAATGCAAAGACAGATTGACAGAGAAGCCTTTGCCAATATTTTCTCCAACAGCACAAGCACTTGACATTGAGCTTTTCACGTAAAGCTACAACGATTACCCTTTCTGTTCTGTCGGCACAGAACAGTCGTGTATGATGTCGCTTCTGTACCACAATATAGGTTATTCCCGGCTGGTAATCCTTCTCCAGACTGATGCAGGCTTCTCTAATGGCTAGCAGTTCGTAATACAGAACCTACAAGCGCAAGAACAGAGCAGTTTAGGTTTGCCTTCCATTGCAGTTTACACACAACACCTAATAATCAGCTTGTAGTTAACACCAAGCGTAACTTTGCCACATTATTAGTAATCTCGGGAAGTACGTAGAACTTGGGAAATAATCTATTTCTATGAACTCTTCCCTTCCCAGAGAGGAAAGAAGTTGCAACCTTTCTTACCCCACACGCTCAAGAAATTCTCTCTTAAAAAGTCTGGTTTTTTTGTGGTATCTTGGCACAAGCACCTCAAGCAGCCAAGCTTATTCAAATATGAGAAGTGGAGTAGTTGTGCAACAACACAATCCTTCAAGAAACCCAGAAACGAACCAACCTGCCGAAACTGTCCTTCGGAGACCCCGTCCCGATAGAAGATGATGCGCGTGGGCTTGAACCGTGTTGACTTGTAGAACTGGATGAGCAGCTCCCTCACCATGGAGGCCAGGTCTTGGATGATCTCCTGCCGCGGCCGCTGGACTCTCACCGTGGCACAGTACCGGCTTGGATGAGCATCCATACTACCTACAACCTTCAGGAGAACATCGTGTGAGTAAAGGCTTCAAGATCAAATTTAGACCAAATTAAATAAAGGCAAAAAAAAAAGGCCAAGAAGAGGATTGTTTAAGTAAAAGATGCTTATATTAAAACAGTAATAAGCTAATTTAATAGAACTTACAGCAGCTATAGAAGGCTTCTTTCCATCTCCAGCAGGAGGGTGAGTGACATCAGCTCCCAAAAAGATCACTGGCTGCTGGAACACAGAAGGTCTTCAAAGAGAAAAAGGTGCTAAGTCACACTTGTAGGTGAACAGTTGGTGCAAGTTATTGCTCAAGATGGGGTTTTGCTGCACAGAGAAGCCGCCTTATCAGCTGCTCTGGCCAAGCCTGAACAAAGAAATCTTTGTGCACAAGATGTGAACGTGGAAACCGCCACAGCAGTCATTCCAAAACACACTGCCGTTGCACCGCGGCGCGATTCCAGCGGAGAACACAAACTCAGATCAGTCTCCACAAAGATTCTTACCGTTGATGAGGTACAAGGATGTTGTTGATTCCTCCCAGTTTAACGTTAATCTTCAGGCACAGGTTTGACAGGGTCTGTGGAGATGTTTTAATGACGTTCTTGACTTGGACACACTGCGTGGCCATTCCCAACAGCGTATCTCCCACACGCTTCACCTCCGCTGAGAAGCAAATATTAGGATAACAATATTTGAAACTGTTGCTATATTTTGATCTTAGCTTAAGTCACAATAATTTAAATGTACATACTCTGCAAAATAACTTCCAACTTATCTGCACGCTCACACCTGCTTCCAATTACTTTTATCTTCAGACACAAAACATTGATTTCTAATGTCTAAAGAACAGTCCTGAGAACTTTCTAACATACGCTGGGCTGCAAATGTCTCAGAACAATACTCGACCAAACAGGTAAAACAGAAATATTCCCTTACCATACACAGGCGTCTTCCCCGGCAGGATGACAATGATGAGCTGAAGCCCCGAATAGGTGTTCTTGAGGTGTCGAAACATGGGCTCCACGCTGTCTGCACCCTGGGCATATTTACAGAAGCAGGGCTGGCCTTGGATGGGCATCCCCGCGTCTTTGGAGATCTTGCGCAGCTGGTCCGTGAAACCCCTACAGACGAGAAGGTTTTCTGAATTTTCACAGTAGCGACGGCACACAACAACAAAGCCTAAACTCTGACATGCCTTACTTCAGTATTTCTTCTCGGCATTGTCTCTGCGTCGCAAAGCAAGCGATAGCCCACATCTTGATCTCAACACCAGTGTGGAACTGCTTCCCTCGCATGTCCCACACCCCATGGCTTGGGGTTGCCACCGTTCGATTCTGCGGAAACAAAAGCAACATATTCGAGCGACTGGAAATGAAAAAGCCCATGCTATTTTCAGTTTCAGCACAACAGAGAGAAGTTTACCACTCAAACTTCATCCCTGTATTGCACAATGCAACTGAATTAACTAAAACAGCGAACGCGTGCGGGAAATCACTCTTCAAAATAGAAACGAAAGAAAAAGCAAGAAATCTCACCCGTCCTCCATACTGCAACATGGGAGCTGGGAGCACGCGCCCCGTCACGTGGGCCATCTCATCCCGGACTTTGAACTGGAACTCTTGAACAAATGGATCTGCATCGTAATTTGCACTTCTCACCTAGAAGAAGAGTTTTTCCATATTACAGAGGTATCTAATTATAAGTTGTATAACAGACGGAGTAGGAGGAATGCTACAGAAGTGTCCTACGACAGTTCCCTTTCACACTGAAAAAGGCGCAGACTGAACTGCTCAACACTATTAACCTATCCCCAGTGAAAACAACTAATACAACGACATATATTGGACGACATTTTCTGGTTCCCTTAGTTACTCATGTGCTCATTTGTAGCATGCTTATTTAAAAGCAATTTATTTACTCATGGGATAGATGAAAAAGCACCCTCCCTTAGAGAGAAGCACACCCAAGATCAAGCAAATTAATTCCTATTATTACTGCACATTCATGTCTACTGTATTTTCCAGATCAGCCTTATTTTAACTTTAAAAGTTTGGCTAACTTGTCAGCTCAAAAACCAGACCATTTCAAATAAGAGCTATCTGTTTATAAGAGTATTGTATTCAAGCTTTATAATATTTCAAGTCAGGGAAGACATTGATGTTTAGAAGGTAAGCATGCTATAATAAAAAACAAACAAACAAGGTGTTCAAATATCAGCCGGAATCAAGGAGATGTCCAGTGGCATTTAGTGAGTAGCATCACACCGAGCTGAAATTAAAGAACTAACCAATCTGCTTATTTCCTCCTGCCTATCTGGAGCAGATCTCGCCGTGGCCTTTATCATAGTCGATGTCTGATTGTCCGTCAGCTTCTTGATGCACCGCTGGCCAGCTACGATGTTACACACCTGAACGGAAAAGCAGAAGCGTCAACATAGTTCTAGACTTTAAAGCACTTTTTACAATGCAGATAGTCTTTGAAGTAAAAGAACAGTGAACACATAAATACGTGAACATGCTGGTACTGCAAAGGGAAATACTGAACATCCTGCAAAATGATACAGCCTACCAATAACAAGCTGATTTATCAAGATAAGTGCCTTACTTCTAAAGGCAGGTAGGTGTGTTTCTGCTCTTGTCCCACTTGTAGGCAAGGAAGATGAGGGTATTTCAGCTGGAGGTTGTATTTCTCTCGGAAATACTGTGCTACTGTTCTCTCCACGGTCTGGCCATTTTCTAACTGTAAAGGAAAGCTGAAAAGACACACGTTTTAAGAAAAGGTCTAGAAATCTTAGTTGGCAAGTATCAACATCCCCCAAAGCAATAAAATACTGGTCCTGTTACACGGTCAGTGTTAAGCTGTCACACATTTTATGCTCTGACAAAAAGCATCTTACGTTTGATGACTTGCAGGCCTTCTTGTTACATTACAAACACGGTATTTCCTCCTCATCGTTCCGCAGTGAGTCACTTCTACCTTTAGACCTGCATAAAAGCACCAAAAACCCTGATGTCATAACTACACAAGAATTTACACAGGAGACACAAGGCTTCTTATAACAGAACATGTTCCAATCCAACAGCTTTGATACTCGAACAGCACAACGTAAGAAGTTATTTATTATTCTCTAAACATTTTGCTTTCATTATAATTTGGTTTCTGACTAATCAGGTATTATCCTCAAAACAAAATCATAACGTATGATATTTTACATTCAACATCATCCGACTTTTTTTAAGCAGTTTTATGTAATAGGCACATGACTAATATCAGGCACAGACGGCTGCTTTCACCATATTCTTTGTTCTCATCCTCAATGCTGCATACCTCTTAAAACTAGCAGTTCCAATGTAATTAACAGGGCAAAAATCAGATTTCTACCTTATTTATTGTGTCCACATTCAGACAGTCATTTTCTTTAGTTTCACTGACCAAGTTTAACTTTAGGTTTTGAACGGCTGCAGATCTCGTCTAAAAGCACCCAGACTACACACCAGAAGCTCGCAGACTTGACTCTCTATGCACGATAATGACAACAACGACGGCAGCTGCGGGAGGCTTTCAGCGGCTATTTCTGTTCGCTGTGCAGGCACAGAGCAGACTCAACACCTGCTGGAAGTGCCGAGCTTATCACACAAGTGCTGCGCAGCATCGGCACACTGTTATGGCTTTCAGTGGAAAACAACACTTGTTACCATAAAGATTCAACCTACAGTCCACTAGTAAAGGCTCCAGAGAAAGCAACTGGTTGACTTGTCCTGTCGAAGCTTTTATGGGCTGTGGACCACAGATCACATCAAATTGGGTCCCTAAGTACCAGGCGGCTTTGAAATGCTTTGCTTCAGCATTTGAACAGCAGGAGAGCTACAGTCTAAATCCCTCAGAATTAACTTGATTGCGTTACCTGGGACAGAATAGATACATTTCTACTCACCCTTTATCTCTTTGGTGAATTTGACCCGATGAGAATCAGTCAGAGGTCTTGGTTGTTCATCAATGTTATGAATGTCAAGAACTTCACACATGAACTGAATTACAGGTTGTGCTTTGTAGAAGGCAGTGGCAGAAACTAAGGGAACAAAATATTAAGTGGAAAAAAACAAACCAAACCAGTCAGAATGTTGTGCAGCAGTAGATAAACGAATGCTTTTTAAAACTCAGCATAACCCTCAAGCCAATGTTGGGCGGCACATATTTCTAAAAACAGATTAGCAAGCCTTGCAGCAGCTCAGTGTGTAAAATTCAGCGTAGGGCCCGCAGTGACACATCAGCCTGCAGCACAGTCATCCTGCAAATACTGCCCATCTCAGGGTTTTAAAAGGGTTTTTCCCCAGATAACAGTTATTTCTAGAGAGCTGTAATATCCCAGAGCAACATTCTCTTTCGATTCTGTACAGAGCTGTGAGCAGAGACAGTATTAATATACCTCTACCAGAAAACTTTTAACAAGAAAAGCTAAGATTATTCAATATGCAACATAATTTTGTCAATGATATGAACTGGTCAATTACTGAAACAATATCTGGTAGAAACACGAGCACTATTTTGACTACACACAAATTATGTTAGGGTTGCAATGCCTGAAACCCCTGATCCACCCAAATCTCTTACCCTGCCTGCATACTAATGACACAACCACACGAAGTGACACTGCAGGGTTTTTCAAGAGGAGATTCGACTCATTTCACAGAAGGAAGCCCATAAACAATCCGCTTGCCAAAGTGACAAACAATCAAAACGACACCTTTTAGTAAGAACGGTGACAAACACAAGCTACTCCATCCACTTAGAACTTCAAATGGCAACAACAGGACAACAAAACAGAAACACTTGACAACAACGAGCAACAGAGAGAAACAGACTTGGCAGAGAACCCCAGAGAAGTTAAACGACTAAAACAGAGTCAAGCGATGGGATTTGAAAGTTGCCTTCGCAGCCTCAAACCACAACGGAAAGGGGTTGCCCTGTAAACCGGAGCTTACAGAGTTCTAAATGTTCTCATTCACAGAAAGGACTGAAAAATTTCTACTGCATGAGTTACTCCTACACTTTGTAATGCTGATAAGAAAACTGGCTTCACAGAAAGAGTGCAATATATCATAAATCGGTGCAAATTATGTCCCATCTGAACTGTAGTTCTTTCAGTACCTAGCGTATAGATACTCACATGGATTATTTCTCAGAGTGGTAAGATTTTTACGTTTGTTATTTCAAGCTACACTACAGCTGCTCTTTGAAAGGCAGTTTTACAAGAATAAACCTATCTGAAGTCACATGAGTATCATCCACAATTTAGGTAAACTAGAACATATGGACCCCAGGTTCCAGTATAAGTTGGGGAATGACCTATTAGAGAGCAGCGTGGGGGAAAGGGAGCCGGCGATCCTGGGGACAGCAGGGTGACCATGAGCCAGCACTGGGCCCTTGTGGCCAGGAAGCCAATGGTACCTGGGGTGGGTTAGAAGGGGGTGGTCAGTGGGTCAGAGAGGTTCTCCTGCCCCTCTGCTCTGCCCTGGGGAGACCACACCTGCAATATTGTGTCCAGTTGTGGCCCCTCAGTTCCAGCAGGACAGGGAACTGCTGCAGAGAGTCCAGCGCAGCCACCAAGATGCTGCAGGGAGTGGAGCATCTCCCGTGTGAGGAAAGGCTGAGGGAGCTGGGGCTCTGGAGCTGGACAAGAGGAGACTGAGGGGGGACTCATTCATGTTTACAGATATCTAAAGGGTGAGTGCCACAAGGATGGAGCCAGGCTCTTCTCGGTGCACAGATGGCACCAAAAGTTATCATCACACAGAACGTGGTACCCCAAACTCAAGCACGCGACAGTAAAACTACCGAATGGCAAGGTCATTTTTACTCTTAGAGGCCTGTTTGTTATGACCTTTATTCTTAACCCTGCATCCCAACTTACCATCGATATTGAGCATCATCTTCCACATGGCAGGCCGAACAGACTGATGGAATCCAAACCAGACCTCCCTGCCTCCACCCAGGGGGTGATCGTAGCCTTCCGGAGCTGAGAAAAAGGACCGGCCCACAGGGGTGTACCTGCGGATAAAGAGAACCACATGCTTAGACTATTGCTTTCCAAATACACTCCATAATAAAGATTAGAACACACAGCATTACTATTATTTTTTAATTTTGTGCCCCAGGAATCTGTGCCTAGAACCCAGTTTAAACAGTGCACTCTGAATGCTGCCATTGCCACTGCAGCATCTTTACATTTATATAAAAAGATTTACTAGGTTTAGCAACACACAACCACTTCCAGTTTTCACAACAAAGCAAGAACTAACTTACCCTTTCGGATCTTCCACTTCAAGAAAGTATAATCTCCATTGTATATACTGGACTGACCCTCAGATATCATTTTGCATGTTTGTATTCAAATGTTCCCTAGTAAATGCACACTGAGAGAAGGAACAGCTATGGTGGAAACACAGAACTAGAGCAACTGATGTTTCTCTCGGGTAGAAAACTGCTGTTCATAAACCTCCACATCTCCTCACATTTGTAAGGGACCGAGGTCAACATCTGTCACACGTCCTGAGGACGCAGATTGAACATCGGCTTCCATAGAACCACGGGCCATTTTTAAAGCCAGTCACATCCAATGAAAAACACCAGTGCAAAGCCACCAATCAAACTTTAAAAGTAACTTTCATTGTCCAAATGAAGCAAAATCAATTTGCCCTTCTCTAATGTTTCAGGTGCCAAGATAAAGAGCAGCAGACTTTGGTACAGCAGGTCTCAAGTGTGTATTCAAAAGATGAGAAGCACCGATCATTGGCGGGTATATCAATGAAGTAAAGACTCGTGCTTTCAGACACTGCCATCGAGGGCATGATACTTGGCTCAACTTCAGCAGAAAACATGAAAGCAGTGCTACAGCATCCCATAATCTCTTAGTATTTCAATTAAGGCCTATTAGAAGTGTCTCCCGTTTCTTGATCTTTTCATATACATCACCTGCTCTGGAGTTTAAATGGCTCCAGAAATACACACTTTACATAATTAGCTGCAATCTCCCCAGTTCAGCTAACCAGCTGTGCTGCGTAAGGGGAACCATAGCTTTTCCTTTTCACCTGTGAATAAACAAGGATGAAGGTCTCCCGGGGGAGATACCTCAGGTAAAGACAGAGCGCAGGAAGACAGTGAACCTACTTCATGGAGGGGAGGTGTCGTAGCACCACATCAACAGCATGAACAGGGTTAGTGCTGATAGGTTTGTCTAGTTCCAGAGGCTCAGGCAAGGTTCTTCCTGTCAAAACTTCATGCAGCAAGTGCCAGCTCACCCGAGAAACAAACTTTATTGACACTTTGAAGGGACGATCTTTTCCACCTTCTCCTGGCAAAGTCACATCCAAATCCACCTGGGTGGGGGAGGAAAAAAGAACCAAAAAGCAGCTGTTTAACCTCCAGTCTGAGTTTCCATTCCTTCTCATAACTGGGCCAGAGACTCAAAACCTCAGATATTTAGGACACAGTATATCTGATAAAGGTACATGACCAAATGCACAAAATACAGAGAACTGGGTCCTCAGCATGCAGATGAGCATCACATAACTCTGTCATCTCAAATCAGAAAACTCTTCATTCTAGAGAAACTGTGGTTTGATTTTTTAATAGTATTTTATCATAAGATAATGTACCACAGTCTGTAAAACTGAGTATTTAATAGATTTTGCTGTAGAAAGGGGCTACGAAATTCTAAGAGAGGTCCTGAGTGCAACTACTACACGCACATTTACATACATTGGGATTTGCAGCAAAAGACTCTAGAAGGACTCAATTTCTATACCGATACTGTAAGATACTTCCAGCTTCTCTGAACTCAGCAATACCAGCAATGGTGTTTGCTTCTCTTTCTTTCCTAAGAAGCTGTTTCAAATATTATTTCCAGTTCTCTTACCCCAGTAGTGGCCACAGGCAGCGGATTGGCTGTATAGAGGCTTCTTTTCCCATCATAAACCGGTCTACGGTCCCCAAATATTGTCACTTTAAAATGCTGCACCATTGAGTCCACCACCTCCCTGGAAAAGTTGATATTTACATTGCAGATGTTTTCAAAGAGCTGCAATGGCTCCCACACACCCCGTGTTTTGCTGAAGTGGTTTCAAACAACGTGCCACTCAAGCGAATTATACAACACCCACTGGTATTCCAGAAAGGTGCTTCACATACTTCAGCTAAAATAACAGGTGAATACTAAAGACAAAAATATCACAATCAACGCAAATGCTCAAATATTGTAAACTATTGTTTGAAATGATTTCTGAAAGTCCCAGAAACAACTGAGGGCTTTGTATAACCTTTATTATACACAGCAAGGACACGCTTACCTTGGAAGGAACCCACAAGGTTGTATTATGAAACACCAGCACAAACTCACAAGCGAAAGCAACACTGGTGCACAGAACAGCACAGCTACTTGTACTGGCTACCGGGAAACGTTCTGCTCTTCAGTTAACTGCCTACACTCTATATAAAAATGAGGTAGCCTAGAAAAAACAGTCTTAGCTTTAAGTCCCTAATAATCTGAGTTTTGATCAGACTTTTACTTGATTTTGTTGTAAAATTTGCATGTAATTATAGGTTATCTTAGATTTATTATATGTTGATGGCAGTAATAAAAAAAAACAAGCAAGCAGTAACCAGATACAATCACTGGACAAAACCACCATAAATTGTTCATCTTCTAGAAAAAGGCATCTTCATACAAGTAGTAGATATGTCAGATCCAAAGAGACTTTTACAACACCTGTAACTGCAATATGCCTCCAGGATTTGAATGCTTTCAGTAGCACGTTAACTGTATCTTACTTGACACATCATAATTCCCTTATTCTACAGAAATTAAACACTTCTCTTCTTCAGCATATGCAAAGCAGCATTCTTGAAAAGCAAAAGCTGACTTGTATACCATTTCCTGACCAGGCAATGTTAACCTAAAACACTTGAGGAGGATGCTCAGTGTTGCCTTCCTCCCCAGCACCTCTCAGCTGGGACCTGGTGAAAGGGAAGAGAAATTCTCCATTTCGCATTTCTTCATGTTATCAAACTCTCCAAATACATACCCTTCCACTGAGTAAGAGCACATCAATTAGTTAAGCAACTCCAAAATACCCACTCAGTACTCGACCAGTCTAATTTACAAGACAAATTGCACCTTCTTACCTGTTCACCCTCCGAGGACACTTATCTGGTTTGATATCCACCTCATAGAGGTAGACATCGATCTTTGGGATTTCAACCTGGAAGCAGTTGGCCAGCAGTTTAATGGGTTTGCCCATGGTGCCATAGCCGGGGCGCCGCGGCACCATGAGCAGGGGCTGCGCCCCGACGGGTCCTGCCAAAGACAGAAAGAATACAGGTAAGAAGATGAGCACGACGGACGAGCTGTGTCACAGAGCTTACATGTCAGCAGATGAACAACACACGAGGCTCCTCGCATTCACAGGTACACGTACTGGTCCCTCATGGAGACTTAGTGACGTTCTTAGTGACCATGAGCCAGCACTGGGCCCTTGTGGCCAGGAAGCCAATGGTACCTGGGGTGGGTTAGAAGGGGGTGGTCAGTAGGTCAGAGAGGTTCTCCTGCCCCTCTGCTCTGCCCTGGGGAGACCACACCTGGAATCTTGTGTCCAGTTGTGGCCCCTCAGTTCCAGCAGGACAGGGAACTGCTGCAGAGAGTCCAGCGCAGCCACCAAGATGCTGGAGGGAGTGGAGCATCTCCCGTGTGAGGAAAGGCTGAGGGAGCTGGGGCTCTGGAGCTGGACAAGAGGACACTGAGGGGTGACTCATTCATGGGGATCAATATGGAAAGGGGGAGTGTCAGGAGGATGGAGCCAGGCTCTTCTCGGTGACAACCAATGATAGGACAAGGGGTAATGGGTTCAAACTGGAACACAGGAGGTTCCACTTAAATTTGAGAAGAAACTTGTTTGGGGTGAGGGTGGCAGAGCCTGGCCCAGGCTGCCCAGGGGGTTGTGGAGTCTCCTTCTCTGCAGACATTCCAACCCGCCTGGACACCTTCCTGTGTAACCTCATCTGGGTGTTCCTGCTCCATGGGGGGATTGCACTGGATGAGCTTTCCAGGGCCCTTCAACCCCTGACATTCTGTGATTCTCCACTTTTTCAGTCTCGGGTGATTCCCTGAAGCACCAGAACCAGTGCAGGAGTAGGGAAAGCGATGGGATCAACCAGCGCACACCAAACCTGCTGAGTCCCAAACCAACGCTTGCCCGTTTTCCCTCCCTGAGCCTCCACCCACATCCAGACTCTTTTCTTATTAACCACTTGCAGCTTCTGCGATTAGCCTGCATAAAATCAGCTTTCCTAAACAAACAAAAACAAGCGTGCTTTTCCTTGTAATGCTTTACCACCGCGGAAAGCCTGTCTGCCATGAAAACACAAAGAGTTTTACAAGTCTTTTCTGGACACCCTACTAAGAGCAAAGTTGCCGCAGAATACAAAAACAAGGCAGCAGCCCCGGACTGATGCTGTTTCACTGCCATTATTAGCTTATTCCTGGAAGACAGATTACTCGTGAACTTTGCCGGCTGGAAATGGATGAAGGGTAAACCCATTACCTTCTGTCTAACCGCACTAACAAAGCCGATTGACCTGAAGAGGAAAGACTCAGATTAAGATACAGGATTAAAAAAACCTCTTGATTACTTATACATTAGAGAGGAACACCCATAGCTGCTGAGAAACCATCAAAATCTGCAATAAGATACGGGTATTTTGAAAGTCAGTTAAAAACGTCTGTCTAGTGATAAATGCTACACTCTCACCAGGTTATCTATTCAATTTACGTCGCACCACTTAGATGAGAATCCTCTGCACAAGATCCAGGTTACTCATGCTTTACAAAACCACAGTAGTAAACACAGTTCGCTTTCAAGAATTTCTACTGGTATTTCCACTTCGAAATATCTCTTCACAATCAAGAAACAACAACAAAACCAACACGCTTTGTAGCCCGAGTATTAAAAAAATTACTCATTGTACAAATGTCACGATTTACAGAGCGCTGGATTAAGTTAGTTAAAAGTTCTTCCCCTACTCCTACTCAGTGACGCAGACAGCAATTCCAGCCCACTCATTTTCATAGAAGAGTTAAAATGTCAAGGGCTGGTAAAAATGTCTTATTTGCCTTTTGATTAATCTCCACCATTCCTGGAAGAAAATAGAACATGGTTTCCTTCAAAATAATGCTGAGAAGAGGTGAACATCATAGCTACTTCTACCATAACATTCGCCTGGCTCTACCCAGAAACCTACCAAAAAATCCTGAGTGGGCTTGGCTTTGGGCCATAAAACAAAAACACAGAGCAAGCAGCATCATTTAACACACCCTCACAGACTATGCTTATGCAAAACTTGTTCCAAGCATCTGTTCTCTTCAGCATTTTCTTCATTTTTATACTGTCACGCGAGTAAAAGCTGCTCTACAATTTACTCCAGATATATTTTCAGAATATAAGCACGTGCGAAAAGTTACTACTAAACATCTGAGTGGCATAAATGACTCAATAGCTTATTTTAATATTACAAAGACACACACGCCGAAGTTTATATTTATGTATTTTATATAACTGCGCTTCGATTCACAGAATCCTAGTGCTCAGCTGCAAAAACCCGACACAGAGAACGATCTGCAGTTACTAATAGGGGTGCGCTTTGAAATCCGGGGGATAAAAGAAACGCTCTGCCCAAAGCCAAGTGTGCAAACAGGGCTGCAGGTTCTGCCGTGGGACACGGGGCGAGGAAACCAGAAAACAGACAAAACCCAGACAAAAGCTTTCTTGGGCCTCACCTGTCCAGCTGCACCACACACACTCATCTGCAAGGAGGCAGAACGCAGATCTTGGCAAAGAGGAACAAAGCGACCAACATATGAATAAGAATCACAGGTCTACACACTATTCAGGAATCATTTGGTGTGATATACACGCTCCCCAACTTAAAAACAAGTTGTAAATCAATTCTATCGCTGCCCAAATACACCGGCGCCCACGCAGGATCTCCGGCTTCCAAAATACGCGGGATTGCCAGGTTGCGCGTTGTTAAAGTCTGTGTCACTGCCTTCGAAGCTGTGACTCAAACACACGAAACAAATAACGCTCCAAGGACAGCGGCTGCTCCCATCGCATCCTGACTCACCCGGCCTCATGCCTAAGCCCTGTGTCAAGCCCCTGGAAATAAACACACCGAGCAAAAACACTAAAAGTAATATTCTTCCAATTAGAACAGAAGGACTGATTGGCAGACTGGCTCCTTCATGTTATTTAAGTGCTGCTAAACCAAAATCCTTGGTGTTTCAAACAGCTCGGAGAGGCTGGAACCTCCTGTCTTGGGGTGTCTCCAGAAATCAGCTGCTCCCGTGAGAAGTTTTAGAACATACCTGGTATGTTCTTAAAAATGCAGGAAATAAAACCAGAAAGCAGGGCTGGTTGGCATGCCAGGACAGTGCTCAATTCATAAACCCAGTTAAAGAAAATCCCCAGTGCTGACAATCAACTAATTAACACAACTATGAACACACAGACAGGAACTAAAACTGGTGCTTCGGACGGATTCCTGGAAGGTTTTCACACAGCAAGGGAATAAGTTTCAAGGAGATACAAGATCTGTCACTACATAACGTTCTGAAGACAAACCTCATACCAACACAACGTTTTCAAAGAGCTGAAGTTTGGAGTAACGTTAAAAACACACAGACAATGAAATCATTTTCAAGTGCAATTATGTGGCACCTCTGCCAACAGAACCATTTACTTCAACAAAACACGAAAATAGCTGGAATGTGCAGTTGTTGGTATTCAGACCAACAATATTATCCTCACTACAGATGGTATTCCAGACCAATATGGAAGTCCCACCAAAGGTTTCAATGCGCTCTGAATCAGAGTATTTTCTTCTGTGGAATTCAAGATGCTATAATAAAGATCAAACACACCCAAACCTGACTGTGATTTCTATGGCAATATAGAAATATTAATAAAAATAATAAGTATACAGCAGTGTAAAATATACCTGGCACGCATCCAAGCCAGGCTGCAACCCACCCAGCAGCAAACAGAGCCTTTGTCGCAATAAAGCCTGAGCACAAGAGCACAAACCTGCAAATACTTTCAGCAAAAACCATTTTACGGAAAACTGAAGCTTTTGGCACACAGGAGAGTTTTACAGTGTGAAGCCAAATACTGATTTCTAGCAAGATGCTGATAGAAATTACAGATTTCCTTACAGAAAGAGACATCGCGACTGAGCTTCCAGTACAAAAATATCCTCTTTCCTACTGTGGCCTTCAGCGTTATAAAACCAAAAAATATTAAGAGATGTCCTGGTGGACAGCAGGGTGACCATGAGCCAGCACTGGGCCCTTGTGGCCAGGAAGCCAATGGGACCTGGGGTGGGTTAGAAGGGGGTGGTCAGTAGGTCAGAGAGGTTCTCCTGCCCCTCTGCTCTGCCCTGGGGAGACCACACCTGGAATATTGTGTCCAGTTGTGGCCCCTCAGTTCCAGCAGGACAGGGAACTGCTGGAGAGAGTCCAGCGCAGCCACCAAGATGCTGAAGGGAGTGGAGCATCTCCCGTGTGAGGAAAGGCTGAGGGAGCTGGGGCTCTGGAGCTGGACAAGAGGACACTGAGGGGGGACTCGTTCATGTTCACAGATATATAAAGGGGGAGTGTCAGGAGGATGGAGCCAGGCTCTTCTCCGTGACAACCAATGATAGGACAAGGGGCAATGGGTTCAAACTGGAACACAAGAGGTTCCACTGGAATATGAGAAGAAACTTGTTGGGGTTGAGGGTGGCAGAGCCTGGCCCAGGCTGCCCAGGGGGGTTGTGGAGTCTCCTCCTCTGCAGACATTCCAACCCGCCTGGACACCTTCCTGTGTAACCTCATCTGGGTGTTCCTGCTCCATGGGGGGATTGCACTGGATGAGCTTTGCAGGGCCCTTCAACCCCTGACATTCTGGGATTCTGTGATTACTTAATAGTTTTATTTCTGGTTATAAAACAGTTCTAAATCTCTAATTGAATGGGCGACTGAACAGCCTTAAAGACATGA
The DNA here is from genome assembly GCF_964273445.1 of Streptopelia decaocto. NCBI lineage: Eukaryota > Metazoa > Chordata > Aves > Columbiformes > Columbidae > Streptopelia > Streptopelia decaocto. The sequence goes on along the minus strand of NC_138678.1, from coordinate 3,276,639 downwards.
TGGAAGCTGTTAACAGGTAAAATATTATTGAAGTCTGGCTCAGGAACACAAGGCAGATTCTGTCCTCAGGCTGGGGAAAAGTCTCCACGGAGGGAGGGCCCTTTCGGAGGGCCCCTGGCCTCGCTTGGGCTCAGAGGCCCTGCCCGAGGAGCAAAAAGAAAACCCCAGCGCTGCCGAAAATTAACTTAATGCTAGATTAAAAAAAGAGAGAGATAGGAAAGATTATATTTAAATGCCGGTTTCAATAATTGCGCTCTCTTTCTGCCAGAAAGCATGAATTGCCTTATTTCTGCATCAGCGGCCTTGCTGGGTGGTATTACATTATTTATGAGTAATGCAATCCCCGTTTTCTAAACATTCCTACTTGCAATTTAGGCTTTTTTTAAAGGTTTCAGATAAGTCATACTAAAACTCATCAAAAGCCAACATTTCGATGCCATGCTCAACGACGGCCAACGGCACAAGTATGTACTAGTGCGCTAACTTGTTCTGTCCTAACGACGTTACAGAAAACACAGTGAAGCCGTTTGGAAGGATTTATGAGATAATAACTGCCTCTGAACCATTTAAAAAAGCTAATCATAAAGAACTTTAGCTCAAAAAAGCAGTTTATATGCACATTGCAGAGTTAATACCTAAGTGCTCTAGGAGAACACGACAACCCCCAAAACACAGCAATTCTTCTCCCTTGAAGGTATTTCCAGAGAGCAAAATCAGGAAGGTAAACTGACCATCTCACAAAATGAGAAACTGTGAAGACTCATCATGAATCGTAGCCTTTAATTAAGAAGTAAATGCTTTGTATGACAGTTCAGTTGCACAGTCTAATCTAACGAGAGAGGAAAATAGCTTGAGAACTGAAGTTATCTCCGATCACTCGGCAAGTCAGCCTGCTCGCTGCTGCTTCTCGCTCCGAATTCAATACGAGCCTTTGGACCATCAGCTGAATTTTCACATTATCCAGCAAGATTGTAAAACGTCGGTTTTAGGCTGACTCTGCTGGAGCAGGATGCGGTGGGAGACCGCGGTTCGATTAGCACGTCGTTTAAACACGTACCAGATGTGTCGAAACGCATAGAAGCCGTATATTCCTGTCATTTCTTTACCTTTCGACTGGAAATTCGCTCGATAAGTATTCTGACACCTCTACCACTGAGGAAGTAAAGCTACGAGGATGAAACAACTTGCAAAGGTCAGGCTGTGAGTCAAACAGTTGCCGCTGCAACTCCAGAGGAAAAGTCCCACGAACGCCCGTCACACTGTTGTGGGGCAGCGCAAGTTGTGATTCATCCCCTTCCCTCCGCCACCCCACCCACAGGAACGGAACTTCCAATGCCCTCCCAAACCACTGCTCCTAACACCCAAAGAAAAAAGCCCTTTCTCAGAATTTCAGCAGCCCGAAGTCTGTCTAGAAAAGCAAACAAGATTACAGATGTCTGCAGCGCTTCATGAAAACCAGACCATGCTAGAGTCAAGAAAACCCAGCTTGACTCTTAACGCAACAAGCTGCGAACTCTGAAGGAACAATTTCCGAAACGTAAATGAAGACACGTGCAGCACCGATTGGACTCGATTGCACCACCGAGCATCCTCAGCCCCACGGTATGTTCCTGCCTGTTGGGAGTTCCCTGAGCGCTCTCCTGCTGGAAGTGTGATGCGCGACACTGAATTTAATCTACCGAGAGCTGCTGTTACTTTGCTTCATCTTTTTTACAGTGAGCATTTTATTGCAATTCCCATTTACTCGATTTCACCACAACCTGCACCCTGAACAGCCGCTTCACATCCTACTTTAAACTATAACATGTTTAAATTATTTAGACCAGAAGAGGCACACTTGCTAGATTTCCCAGGCTAAGCCTATCTCACAACTAGGAAGCCGCCTACAGCGCCGCTTCACCTAAAACATCCTGGCTCCAGAAATACTCCCAACCCTGTCTTTGTTCCCCTATTTACGCCACAAACTCCGCTTATTCTATCACATATTTTCCCCTCACACACAGAAAAGGAAGCGCATCGCGATGTCCTTCTCCCTTTTACGACAGAACTTTAACCCTTGTTCGCTCTGTCGAGGGATGGTTTGTGTCCTCCTGGCGTCCGATGGCCAGAAGGTTCCCTGGAACACGGAACGTCCCCCGTTCCACGGCAGCATCCATCCAGCCCACCAGGAGCACGTGTTGCTCAAATCTGACACCTTACAGCCTAAAAACGGGGAAACCCGCCCCAAACTTAAACTAAAAGGTTTACGTGCTACTCTTGCAAACCTATTCCTTATTATAAGTCAACTAGAATTACACCAGGTTATAACGAGAGGTTATTTAAGACATACGGATTATGAGGACGCCATCGGAATTCCACCAGATTGCTAAAATCCAGCATCTTCCCAAAATGGTCCCAGCTCCACCACACACCTCATTAAGCGAGGCCATAGCTCAGGTCACAGGTTTAACCATTAAACCTACCACTAACTTAAACTCCATGTACATTCCAAAGGTACCTACACACAGATGAAAATACATCATACGTTGACACCTTTAACATCACAGTCTTATTTTCACTGGCTGTGGCACCTCTTGAAGTGACAGAAATGGAATTCCGAGTAGTTTTGATATTCCCTTTGCCATCTGGCTATGTCGCCAATTAAACACAGCCCAAATCTGACCTCTCGATCCACCTCACCATCAGCAGACACGTTTGTTTGACAAACTAAAGTAAAAGTTGCTTCTCTGACTCTAAAAGCACAATTTATACACGCACCTTATGAACACTAAGCATGTGCTTCCCAAGTAAGAGGGTCAGACGGCCAAAGACACACAGGTCTGGGGTTGCTGTGCAGCCCGGGACCGACTCGAACGGCGGGCCCGGGCGCTCGCCGGCTGTTCCGCGGGAAAAGCGGCTCCGGTGGCGGCGGCACCGCCGGCATCGCCGCAGTTACCGGGTTATGCAAGCCGGCCTGCGGCCGCTGCCTGGGAAACACTCGTTATGAAATACGAAAAAATAATTCCGTGCGGTGCTCGGCACAGGAGAGCGGGCGGCGGAGCGGGGGACGGCTCCCGCTCCCCCCGGTCACCGGAGCTGCAGCACCAGGGCTCGGGCGGCTCCCCCCGCCCGCTTCACCCCCGGGGCGAACCCGCCCGGCCTGGCCCCGCCACAGCCCGCACCGGCCCTTCCGCGGGACCGCGCGGGGAACCTCGGGGAGCCCCGCGGGGAGTCCCGCTCCGGCCGAGCGGCGGCGGGCGGGGGCCGGCGCCCGTTCCCCCCGCGCTGCCCCGCCCGCGGCCCAGCCCCGCCGGCCGCCCCGCCGCCGCCCGCGCTCACCTGCGCTGCCGATTTCCATTCATGGAGCTGGGCGCAGCCGCCCGGGGCTGCGGGCTCCGCCGCTACGCCGGGCCCGCCGGCCGGCCAGGGGCCGCGCTGAGCAACGCTGGGCGGCGGCCGCCCCGCTCCCCGCAGGCCGCGGCCCCGCGCCGGAGCTCCCGCCCTGTCCCGTCCCCTCAGGCGGCGGCGACCGGAGCCCCCGGGCGGAAGTTGCGTGGCCGCCCGCAGCCCCGGGCTCGCGCTGCCGCTCTTGCCCCGCCGCGCGCGCGCGCGCCGCAACCGCCGGAAATCCCGCCCCCGCACGCCGCGCGCGCACGCGCGCGCGCTCTTCCGGGGGGAGGGGGCGGGGCTTCCGGGCGCACGCGCGTGGGAGGGATGAGAGAGGGCGGGGCCGGAAGCGGCGGGTGCCGCGCGGCGGAGGCGCGAGCCGGCGCGGTTGCCCGGCAACGGGGCGGAGGCGGGAACGGGAGCGGCCGGAGCCACCGGGGCCGGAGTGGGGAACGGGGGCAACCCGGGAACGGGGCGGGGGGCCCGGCGGCACTGAGGGGCCCGGGAGGCGTCTGCGCGGGAAGGACGGGGCTGCATGTGCCCCCGGCGGGACACCGGGCCCGCAGCACCGAGCACGGGCCCCTCAGCCTCGGCTTCTCCCGTCACCTGTGAGAGGATCCGCAGGTGCAGCTGGAGCCGGACCCCCCGCGCTCCCCCGCTCCCAGCACCGCGGGCTGTTTTCGTAATCTAAACCTCCCAGACGCAGACCCACGGCCCAGCCTCGTCACGCCGCGAGGATCTCCACACGTGCGGGACGCAGCAGCTGACGCTCCGGAACGTTCCGCACGGGTCAGGACGGGCTGAACCGCCACCGTCCCCGCCGCAGGGACACCTGGAGACACGGCGTGGGGACCTGTGGGACGGCGAGAGCGCGGGAGAGCTGCGGCTGGGCTGACAAACCAGGCTGAAACGTTCACTGCGGATAGCGAGGCTGCACGTGTGAACTGCAGGGCTTTCAAACAACCACCTCCAGCTGACAACGTACATTAAACTGCCTGAAAAACCCAATAAATGCACATTATCCTTCGGCATTCCCGTAACAACCAAAGGATTGACATAAGGCTTCTGTTTATTTTTCCCATTTGCCCAGGAGCTATGAGACACAAAGCACCGGGCGTAAACAAGAATTAAAACTGTGATTCACTGCATCAGCGTCAATGTCAGGGTCAGGCTCTGCTCCCCAGGAACAAGCGCCAGGAGCAGAGGAAATGGCCTCAAGTTGCGCCAAGGGAGGTTGAGGTTGGATTTAGGAACAATTTCTTCCCCAAAGGGCTGTGGGGCATTGGAACAGGCTGCCCAGGGCAGTGCTGGAGTCACCAGCCCTGGAGGGTTGGACAGAGGTTCTCAGGACATGGGGCAGTGCCAGGGGTGGGAGAACAGTTGGACTTGATGGTCTTAAAGGTCCTTTCCTACTCACTATGGAGAAACGATGTCAACTTTCCTGGTCATGAGGGACATTCCCCAGCTGAACAGAGGGAGAGGTGTTATCAGAACTGGAACTCAGGGCCAGCAGAAGAGCAGTTAGAGATCTGTAATCCCAGTTTCAGAATCATTATGGAGAATGATCACCCTGGAGACTGCCAGCTAAATTTGTCTTAAAAGTGTAAATTTAGTTATCGGGTAAGTTACACAGTAAGGACTCTAAACCCATGCAAATCAGCAGTAAACGACGAGATTATTTCCTTAACTGAAATCCTGAGAGGGAAGGGGAAACGCGATCGCCCAGATGGAGCAGATAGGGCGGCATCGCTGCGGACGCGCGGGCTGCAGCGCCGGGAGGCACCGCCGGCGCCGCCACCGTAACCAGAGCCAAGGGCCGGGGCTCAAATGCCAATTGAAAACGCGAAACCAGGGACTCCGACCTGTTTTCCAGGACTTCAGACCCAGTCACACAAGGCACAATTTTCTGTTATACCCCCCTCAGGGAAACGCACCCCTTGAAACTGCGAGAGATTTCTATTATATGGTAGGATGTTAAAGGTGATATAACATTAAAAGCAGCAGGGGGGTTTGCGCAGAATGTGCACCGACGCTCAGTTCTGTACAACATTCTGCCTGCAACAGCGCACGGAAATTAGCTAACGAGTACATGCCATTAGCAAGCACTTCCTTCAAACTGCTTTGTGTTACTGACAAACCTCCAGTTACAGCTCAGCTGCTTAATAATTCCTCGTCTGCCGGAGCGTCGATGCACGAGGTAAAGCACAAGCAGATCCAGAGTTCCGAGCACGGAACCAACCGCCGGTGCTGGACCCTGAGCCACAACCACCAACCGGCACGCTTGCCAGGAACTCCAAAGCTGGGAACGTAAAACCTGACGCAGCGCGGAGGATCGAGTTTAAGCCCAACCCAAGAGGAGTTTGCAATCTGTTCTCGGAGCACGTTGGAGCCGCTACAACGCGCAAGTTTTGAGCACGCGTGTGTCCGCTTCTGTGTTTCTCTCACTACACTGAAGGCTGGAAAAGGGGGGGTTTGGTTCCTCCACAGCATCGGGTGCAGCTCAGCTCCGGTCGGCATTTCCCGGGTGTCGTGGAGCCCACACGGTGCTTCCCCACCAACCCGACTCAGGAGCGTCACCCCAGCGTGTTCACATCGCTTTTATTTAGGTCTTCTGCCAACAGTTACAGGGTAACAGACACTTGGGACTGCAAAGTCAAAGTTGCAAGCAAAAACCAGGACCAAGGCAAAAAAGAAATCCACAAAGGCAATCAAATCAAATATAAATACAATGTTCTGGAGCTCTTTAATCATACCGTTTTCTTTAATAAAGAGGTGGTTGTGATCTTACAGTATTTCTTTTGGCCTAATCCAAGGACTTTGTTACTCTTTACCAGTCTTAATTTTACGCATACAAAAAGAAAAAAATTGATATTCAACCTTTAAAATATAAGCCATATTTTCTTAATAAAATAAGTTTTGTGCTGCTGCTTGTTTAGTAAGTACTGTACATCAACTGTTCACGTCTATTCAACAAATGGACCATACAGAGTTCAAGCTAAAGCAAAAAAAAAACCAAAAAAAATCAAAACAAAAACCCACAAGAAAAATAACAACCCAAACAGAGTGTCTGGCAAACACCCCATGTGCAGTTCAACACTGGCTTGTATAAAGGAGGTACGAAAGGGGCTAGAAACGAACACAAAAGCACTGGAGTCCCGTCAGTTTTCGTTCACAACTATTGAAGTGCAAATCACTCAGGCAAGATATGAATTTCACTGGTTTATTGCTGTCTTGCTTCCCTTCCCGAAGAGTCACGTTCCTTTATTCCACACTCGTTTTCCAAGATGAAAACCTCCCGTGAGGCAATGCTGAACGCTTGGGCTTCGACACCGAGATGTCGGGTTGGATGTTTGCGACCACCCCCCAGCCCGTCGCCTCCAGATATGAACACAGGGAACCGAGGGCGCCCAACAAATGATGGGTGAACCAAAATCACTCCATTTCTCCCAAACTGACCCACGCCGTGTCCAGCTGTTTAATGGGTGAACACGTGGTGACTTGGGGCCGGTGTGTGGTGAACACAGACCCGACATGTCTCCGGGCGAACCCCGATCCGTACGGGCAGCAAAACGCGCAGCACCTCAACATGCAAGAAAAGGGTAGAAACGCCGAACGCCGGAGCCGCGGGGAAGGTGCAGTGCATAGTCCGTCATACAAAACGTGCGGTAACTCAAACCCCTTCTGAACTTCTTCAAAACGGAAAACAGGGTTTCAAGGGCACAGCAGCTACAATGTTTGGCTGTTTTATCGATTCAAAACCATGAAAACCCGGCGCAGAGGGTGCAGTAAGGGCAGAACGCGATCTGCAAGTCAACAGCTGAGCGTTTCAGAAGCTGTGAAGCTTTTGTGTAGTTAAAATCGCTGTTAAAAGTAGATGCTACATCAGCAAGTCTTCATTCATAGTTTTCTACGAACAGCCACCTTACAAATGAGTGCAAATCTTAAAGGTCCATTTTACATTTCAAGTCTCAAGGTTAAAAAAAAATTGTTACAGAGCAACAAGCTGTTTCTGTAAATGCCCACACTATCTCTTTTCAAACGGTTAAAAACGGCATGTGCTAATGCCACAGCTACTAAAAGACGTTTCAGAATTCTAGACCCAACTAAAACACTAAAATAAGAACTAGAAACCAAACCACCCTTGCCCCTCGCTGCAGGGCAGCAGCTGGGCGCTTTCCGTCGTGATGCTGGTGAACAAACCGATTTGCAGAGAGAACCTTGACCTTAACCCCCATCGTGCGCTTAGCGAGGGGCTTCCTAACACCAGGGGAGCGGGTACGGCCCCTCCGAGGCCGTTCTTGCTGTCAGCGAGCCCAAGCCAGAGTTCGGAGGATGAGATGGAGGTGCCGATTTGTGTCACCATGCAGGCACTTGTGTATCGGAATGTCGCTTCTCCTGTTCGACACTCAGTGTTGGTGCGTTCCCTACTCGCCAAGAGCCTTTCCCAGAGCTCCCCAAGCCCACCGGTGCCCCCAGCACCCGCTCCGCCCCCCGTACAGCACTGAGGTCGGCACAAGGAGAGCACAGGAGCCCAACACTGCAGTCCGGAGGGGAAACGGGACTGTGCTAAACACAGGATCTTCACCCAACGCCACCTCAGCGGGCTCAGCACTGAGTTTGCATAGCTTATCGATGTCGGCGTCTTTCACAAACGCGTCGCCCAAAAAGAAAACGGGTCGAGTGACTTCCCGGTGTCAGGACACGTCAATGGGACAACACGAGCGAGGTGGTTTTATGAAGGCAAATTTAAACGTCGGGAAGTGCAAACCCAAAGGGTGAGTTTCTATCCACGGACACGGGGCAGCGCTCGGGTGGGTCTGCCTGGGAGACACGTTCACCTCGGGCAGTGACACGATATAATAACAGAGCTCTTCCCCTTAGGAGCTCGGAGGAGCGTGCGTCTCATTTTTTCTCTTGCAGGAAGCGCCGTGCACACTTTCATATCAAAAACCCCCGATAATCTGCCCACGTGATACTGGTAATGAGTTGCTACCACTGCCCCGCCGTGCACAACGGTCATTCTGTGCAGAAAATGAGTCTGAAAAGCAGCCACTACGTTACTGTCGGGAACAAGGCTTTTTTTTCCTGTTACAAACACAAATCAGCAGGAGTTTCCCCCATGACGGTAACAAGGATTTCATCGTTCTGACTAAGGAACAAATCTGGTGTGCTTTCAGAATTAAAACAACAAACCCTGTGCATGAGTGATACCATGACACAAAGAGCAGCAAATCCTAGCAGCAGAGAGGGCGACAGGCTGGGGGTGCTGGAGTTGGGGTGCGTGGTGGTTCCGAAAGCAGCCGCGTGCCCAACGCTCAGCAACGGGAACCGTTAGAAACCTCTGGCCTGAGCGCGCGGCCTCGGGAACTGCGGGGATGTAAACTCTGAGAATGTTAATGACTCGTGTGTTTTGGCAACAGACTCGGTTATCGTATAAAAATAATGTTTAGTAAAAAAATCCCGGTGTCCATCATAAAAATTCAGGAAAAAAAAAAAAAAGGAAGAAAAGAAACTGATAAGAGATTTCTGTCCTCATGGGATGAAGATGCCCCCATTTGTCAGAAACAGTTTTAAATAACAAGTAGTACATTGGAAACAAAAATGGGTCAGCAGCCATTAAACGTGTCCTATATGAAAGTGCACATCTTTCAATGGAGTTTAACCACCATGAGGTCGTGATCGAACACAAACTGCAACTTAGGACCATAGAAATTAACTCCTTCCGATGGAAATATGGACCACCATCAAGACAAGGTTACTGTTTTCCTTACGAGATTAAAAACATGGAAATTTTGCAGCATCATAGTAAGGCACTCACCCATGGAAAAGTCTGTGACTGTTGCTTCAATGGCAGCAGCTAACGAGCTTGTGACACGAGGAAGACAGTTCTCAGCTCTGAGCTAAGTGCTAGGGTGCCTTACCTTATCTGGGGGGGATTATTCAGGGGCGGGGAACCGTTAGTGTTAGAATTCTCCTATAAACTAGTTGTTTTTTTCCCCCTTAACCCATTAAAGCATCTCATATTCTAAAATATTAGTTTTATAAATCTAGTCTTCTGTTTTTAAGGCTCTAAAAATCCCCTCCCCCCAACCCCCACAAAAAATACCTACCAGCGCCCGGTGGGCAACGGAGGACCAAATCCGCCTTTCACAGTCAGGAGTCTATAGTATTGCATCTTAAAAATGAAAACCTGCGTCCGCCTCCTGGGAGTTTTATCCCTTCCTCGAATGCCTTTATGTGTTTGGTCAGGTCAAAATTTTGCAAAGCCAGAAAAATTCAAAACATGATCATCAGTCTCTTTCCAATCCTATGAGGGTGTCGGATCTTTCTGTCCCGTGGTGCTGGTCTCCTGCCTCGAATCGACGCTGCCTGCCCTGCAGTGATTTCTCATTGGAAAAAAACCCAAGGTGTCCCAATGCTTCCTTTTTTGTATGGCTCCTACAAATCTGAAAGCTTTCTTGAGTGAGGTAACAAAGTTAGGCTTTCAAGCAAAGTACATGGTACGTAAAGTGTCCTGATGAACCTGCACAGCCTTCGCCAAGGCCTGGGGGTCTCTGCCGTTGCTCTGGCCAGATATATGGCTGCCCTCGCCACTGAAAAGCAAGGAAATCGCGGTGTAATTATTTCATATTTTCCCTCTGGGAATGCTGAGAAACCCCCTTGGAAATGAGAATCCATGAGCGCTGGCAGCACAGGACGGCGTCTCAGTGTGATGCTGCAGAGACCGCAGACCTCGGGGTGCTCAGACACCCAGGGATGCTCCCCCAGGCCTGGGATGAGCTCAGGCTGGGATTTCACCCTCCTTTACCCCCCACACTGGGCCCTAAGAGGACACCGATGGCCCCTGCCCATCCCCGGGGTCTCAGAGCCCCCTCACCTGTCGTGCTCCTTGTCCACGAGATGGTACCGCGCTCGGAACGCCACCAGCCGCGCGTAGTACGCCGGGGCAGGGATGGACACGGAGCGGGTGCAGCGCACGTAGGTGTGGCACAGCTGGTACGTGAGGATCTGCAGCTCATCAGCGGTGAACCGGTTGTCATCCCACAGCACGTAGTAGTGGGACGGTCGGCTCGTGCCCTGCGAAGGGAGAGGGGACAGGGTGAGAGGCATCACTTCGCATCCTCATCAACCTCCCCCCAATCAAAGCAGACAGCCCGGGCAGGAGAGACGCCCGCAATTCCTCAATGTGAGAGCACAATGTGCACAGGCACCGCGAGGCAGGAAAGCCCTTTGCACCGAGGTGCAAACTGGCACTAACGCCGCCGCTCCGTGCCAAGGCGCTGTACCGCGTATGGCACCGGCTCCCCACCGCACCGGCCAGCTCCCCGCTGTCCTCGCAGGAGGATGGGAAGCCAAAAAGCCTCCCTGGCGGAAGCGGCTGTAGATTAAACGAGTGCAATTTTTTCAGTTTGGTTTCTGACTCATCTTGGCTGCCTGGAGAGAGGCAGCTGCACAGCAAGCGCCTGCTCCGCGGCCGCTGTCCCCAGCCCTCCCGCCCGCAGCCAGACGGCAGATCCCGGTGCCAGCCAGGCGCCCCGGCACACTCACACACCGGCACACCAGCTGCTGAACTGGCTACTCTGCAGGAGGAAATTCTCAGAGAGATCCTTGGCTCCAGGAGAGAAACCAAGTACGTGTCACACAGCACAGCGGCTGTGCCGTCCCAGCACCCGCTCGCCAAACCACCGCAGCGGCAGCTCGGACCGAACCGCCCACATCCCTGGTGCCAGGGGAATGATACGCCAGGGCTGGGTCAGATGCACCAGAGTGTGATCTGCAACAACAGCCCACGAAAAGCAGCGGTATTGCAACAGCTGGCTCGTGGCGCGGTACCTGAATGCCTGCGTGACTGCACAGGTAGAAGTCAAACTCAAAGGGGTGGGTGATGTTTGTATCCACGGTTGTTCCTGCTGGGATGTTCCCGCTCTTCCCGATCTACAGGGGACAGAAAGAGAGACCCAAGCGCTGCAGAGGTTGGTTATTTCTTGCTGCCCAGAGCACCGTCTGTAACACACCTGCCCTGCACGGGGGACAGCACAGGGTGACACCAGGCACGACGTGGAGACAGAGCAAACGGTGTCAGGAGGAAAGCAGGAGAGTGAGGGCTGGCACCGGCCCAGCCCACCACAGCAAGGAGGATTAAGTGAGCAAAACTCCAGGGATCTCTGGGGAGAGTGTGAACTACAGTCTCTGCATCTTGATCAGAAACTGTCCTCGGTTCTCAAGATTAAATCTTCCTGCTCAGGTATAGCCAGAGTCTGGTTGGACTAGATCTAACCACTAAATTTAGATCAGATCTAGGAAAAGCTGCAGCAAACAGTGCTACTGCCCTGCACACACCAAGAAGCTGCGAGCCAGCGAGGGCTTATTCACCCTGTCACGTCAGCGGCTGCAGCCGCCACCAAAACAGCAGATGTTTTCCAGCTGACAGGGGCTATTTCAAGAGAGTCCCCAGGATCACCAGCACCCAGCAACTTGTCATTACAACAGCAAACAGCTGTTGGGGTTTCTGGAAGCAGCCTAATCTGCACGGATGTGATCTGGGCAGCAGGTTTCATGTGCGAGCTCTCTGCCTGCCCGCGGTGAGCGTTCCCTACGACCAGGGACAAACCGGCCGCCATCGGCACCTCCCCGCACCCACCCTCTCGTTCTTGTCTGCGCAGAAGAGCCGGGTGTGATGCCTTTTCTGGACCACGATGTACGTGATGCCAGGCTGGTAATCCTTTTCCAGTTTGATGCAGGCGTCTCGGATCGCCAGGAGCTCATAGTGAAGGATCTGGAGGGACAAGGACACACGGTGAGGGGACCCGCTGGCACCCAGCGTCCCCCTGGGCTGGGGGATCCGAGGGGTCCTCACCTGGGGGAGCTGCCCCTCGGGAACACCGTCGCGGTAGAAGATGATGCGGGTGGGTTTGAAGCGGGTGGATTTGTAGAACTGGATGAGCAGCTCCCTCACCATGTAGGACAGGTCCTCGATGATCTCCTGGCGCGGCCGCTGCACGCGCACGGTGGCGCAGTACCGGCTGGGGTGCGCGTCCATGCTGCCCACCACCTGCGGGACACCCCCCGGGCCACGTTACCGCAGGATGGAGGGGATGCGGGACATTCCCAACCCCCGTCTGCCTCCAACACGCGCAGCGGGCAGAGCTGCCGAGCCCACGGGCTTCCATGACAGACTGTGCGAGCCCAAACCCCGCTCCGCTGTGTCACCAAGGCAATGACACCCCCTGGACAAACCCCCCCAGCAGTTGCAATGTCCCTGCTGAGCTCTGTCACAGCACCGCCAGCTCTGCTATAGGTGTCCTTTGGCCTCAGCCACCCATCAGCTTCTACTGTCTAGTTAACAACAGACCAAGGGCAAGATCGATGCCATCTGAAGGCTCGACCCTCCTCCTCCCCTGCAGCTTCAAAAAGGCTTTTATAAAAATTAAGGGAAAAAAAAAAACCTCACAGTGGTCCTGTACAAAAAAACCCCAGAAAAATGTGTTTTCAGAGTGGAAGTGCTGCCGCCAGGAAACAGACTGTTCTGTCCCACCCACACCTACAGCAAACAGCCAAACGCATTTCCCAAGCCCTTCTAATTAAGAAAAACACACTCCTGCAAAGCCACATTTGCATGCCAAGGAAAACCTGAGCTATGAGTCCTGGAAAGTTAAGAACTTAATAGGAAAATGCTGACATGCTTAATTAAAACAGACGCCACGAGAACCTGACACTGCCCTGGCTGCAGCGAGCACGAGGCAGTGTCCTAGAGCCACCCAGCACGCGAGCGACGGGCGCCCCTGGTTCCCCTGGCGTGATGGGAAACCCTCCTCCCCAAATGGCTCTGAAGAAGCCCCGCCACCCTTGTTTCCCCATCTCACAAACCCCAGCTCTCCCGCCTAGGCAAGGTCCCTCCAAGGGGTGCCCGGCAGGATGGGGACACCTGGGGACATCTCTGGAGCTCCCCACATACCAGGGATGACTCTGGAGACCCCACACACCTGGCTGGCTGTGCTGTGGAGTCCATCAGGTCACCAGCCCCATCTGCTGGCAGCTGCCACCTCTCACAGCTGCTCCCCAAAACTGTAGCCCCTCTGCGGCGAGGCAGGAGGAGATGGGGGACCCACCACCCCAGGAGTGGGACTGAAACACCCCACAGGGCACAGGACCGCCCTGAGAAGTGTCACTATGGGAACAGTGGTGACAAACGAGTCTTGTCCCAGCTCCTGTGTCCCCGCAGGGCCGGTGGACACCAGGCCTGGCCCCAAACATGGAACTTACAGCTGTTATGGAGGGTTTCTTCCCATCTCCCGCCGGTGGGTGAGTGACATCGGCCCCGAGGAAGATCACCGGCTGCTGAAAGACGGCAGAGCTGGCGGGAGAGAAAAGAAAGCAGCCGTGAACCTCTCAGGGCCATCTCAGGGTGACGCATGGCCCATCCGAGGCGAGATCGCACAGAGGACATGTCCCAACCTCACTACAAGGTCGGACAGAACTGCAGTTCAAAGAGCTACTTCAAGCAGCCCACAGGCCACCTCTTCCAGGCGGGCAGCACCACCAGGGACTCGGGAAACCAGCCCCAAAAACGTGAGAGGCTGTACAAACCGCTGGTGAGGCACAAGGATGTTGTTGATCCCGCCAAGCTTGACGTTGATCTTGAGGCAGAGGTTGGAAAGGGTCTGCGGGGAGGTTTTCACCACGTTCTTGACCTGGACGCACTGCGTGGCCATTCCCAGGAGCGTGTCCCCAACGCGCTTCACCTCGGCTGCGGGCAGAAGCAGATGAACATGAACACACAGGCAAGCAGCAATGCAGCATCCTCGGAAGCGGGGAGAGAAATCATGGCAGGAGGAGCAGAGCCAGCCCCGCCGAGCCGCAGCAAAGCCCCTCTCCTCGCCCCAGCCCCAGACGCACCGTACACCGGCGTCTTCCCCGGCAGGATGACAATGATGAGCTGAAGCCCCGAATAGGTGTTCTTGAGGTGTCGAAACATGGGCTCCACGCTGTCCGCACCCTGGGCGTATTTACAGAAGCAGGGCTGGCCTTGGATGGGCATCCCCGCGTCTTTGGAGATCTTGCGCAGCTGGTCCGTGAAGTTCCTGCCCGGGAGGAGAAGCCGTGAGCCCCAAGCACCCGTCATGGCAGCCCAGGCGCAGCCCAAACGTGAACCGTGCCAAACACCACAACAGACACATAAAACACACTTCAATGCATCCACTCTCGGTCAGAAGCAACCTGAATCCCCACTGGAATCCAAAACCAAGGTGACCGTTTCCCTAAATCAAATAAACTGTCCCTGCTCTGTGTCATGCTGATGATGAAACGGAGAATCTCTAACCTACCAAAGCTTAAAGTCTAAGACTTCTCTGTAATAAAAGCCCATACATGAATTACATTAGTTCAAATAGGCCATTGGGGAAACTGTTAATTAAATACTCCTCACAACCCCGTCTCCCTGAGGAGATTCGGCTGAGAAGAGTTCAGTCCAGTTCAACGCGGGCAGTGTCAGATCCGCCCCTCCTTACTTCAGCACCTCCTCCCGGCACTGCTTCTGCGGGGCAAAGCAGGCGATGGCCCACACTTTGATCTCGATGCCGTTGTAGAACTGCTTCCCCCGCATGTCCCACACGCCCTGGTTGGGGGTCGCGATGGCGCGGTTCTGCAAGGCAAACACACGGTCAGAGCGCTGCCGCGGCCCCTGGCCCCGCGCTGGCTTGTGCTGCCCAGCACCGAACCCATTCCCCAGCATCAAACCCTCTTCCCAGCACAACCAGTGCCCTCGCCGGAGCAGCTCCCTGCACTGCCAGGTTCTGCGTGGCGATGGGCAATTCGGAATCTCAGCTCCTCAAATAGGATGGAAGATCCACCCAAGCTGCCTCACCCTGACCATCCCTCTCCTGCCCAGCACCGTCACCAAGTGACTCTTGGCTACACTTTCAGAACAGTTATATTGCAAAAATACCAAAACAAAACCAAACCAAATCCAAAGCCAAGGTGCTCTGATAAAAAAATTCCAGCTCTAACCTACAAACCTGCAGGCAGCACAAGTTTTATTCAGAAACGGCATTTTCTGGTGTGAAAGCGCCTTTGCACAAGGCAGCCCCGCTTACCCTGCCGCCGTACTGCAGGATGGGGGCCGGCAGGACCCTCCCTGTCACCTCCGTCATGTCGTCCTTCACCTTGATCCCAAACTCCTGGATGTATGGGTCCAGGTTGTAGCTGGCGTTCTTCATCTGCGGAGGGAAGGCAGGGCCGTGGGGGGGAGCGAGACCAACAGCTGCGCCCCACGCAGCCTCAGCTGCCCAGGAGACACGGGCGCCCCAAGTCCCGCTCTCTGGAGAGCTGGTCTCCCCCGACAGGGAGGGCAGGCGGTTTAACACAAAGGGCCAAACCCCGTCCTCCAAACTGACTCATGGGGGACCCAATTTTTGAACGCACTGACCAATGCAACCGAGAGCGGGGCTTTAAGGCTTCAACAGAAAGGTTCACACTGGCAAGAGACTCTTATTAGCAGCCTCAGAAGGAAAATCAAATGTCTGTGGCTTTGAAAGCCCAGAAATGCCTGTTTGGGTGCCAGCAGCACCGCTAAGCAGCTCCTGCCCAGCTGGGTTTGCCGTTTTCTGGCTTGGCCCAGCCTGACCTGCAGAGTCCCACACTGCTCAGTCCCCGTGTACACACAGAGCCAGCATCACTTCTCTAATTCATTTTCCTATTTTCAGTTCCAGCTCCCTTTGGGTCAGGTTCCACCAGCACAAGGACCTGAATCTGCTGCACGCGAGTTTCCATGGTCACTTTGAGCTGGGCTCCTCTGTGCAAGTGTCCCTCACACACACGGAGGCGGCTCTGAGCAGGAATTCGGAGAGAGCAGGGGGACGAACCCAAGTCATTGACCCCTCCAGCATCACAGTATGTTTGGGATTGGAAGGGATCTCAAAAGATCATCCAGTCCAATCCCCCTGCTGGAGCAGGAACGCCTGGGTGAGGAATGCACAGGAACATGTCCAGGCAGGTTTTGAATGTCTCCAGAGAACAAGATTCCACAACCCCCCTGGGCAGCCTGTTCCAGTGCTCTGTCACCCTTACTGAGAACAAGTTTTTTCTCAAATTTTAGTGGAACCTTTTGTGTTCCAGCTTGATCCCATTACCCCTTGTCCTATCATTGTTTGCCACCAAGAAGAGCCTGGCTCCATCCTCATGGCACTCACCCTTTATATATTTATAAACATTAATAAGGTCACCCCTCAGTCTCCTCTTCTCCAAAGCTCTCTTCGCTCCTCCCAGCAAGCTGCAGCTCTCCAGTGTGGAGCAGTTGAGGAGCAGGACAAGGACCATCACAGACATGATGCCATAACCTACCACCAGAGCTGCAGCCACAACGTCCCCCCCAGCGACTCGTGCCACCTACCAGGCGACTGATTTCCTCCTGCCGGTCTGGGGCAGACCTGGCTGTCGCTTTTATCATGGTTGATGTCTGATTGTCCGTGAGCTTCTTGATGCACCGCTGGCCTGCCACGATGTTGCACACCTGCATGGGAGGGGAGAGATGGCAGCCGCGTGTTAGGGACAGGCAAGACACGGGGGACATGGCTGAGCTGGCCCACAGGAACGGGGCCCAAACCTGCAGCTGCATGAAAATGACATTTTTACAGCATGGACTCCTCCCTCACTTACTAGAAATGGCTCTTACCAGGTCAACATTGAGGCAATTAGCACCCACGACATATTAATAACAGAATCTTGCCATGCATTTTGCTTTTGCTTTGCAGGGTGCCCAAAAACCAAGCAGCGCCAAGCCAACACTCACCTCCAGGGGCAGGTACGTGTGCTTCTGCTCCTGGCCAACCTGCAGACAGGGCAGGTGCGGGTACTTCAGCTGCAGGTTGTATTTCTGCTTGAAGTACTGAGCCACGGTGCACTCCACGGTCTGACCGCTCTCCAGCTGCAGCGGAAACCTGGCAGAGGCGGCACACGAGGGATGCGCCTGCTCAGAACACAGCTCCGCAGCGCACAGCGGGCTCTGCCGGGGCAGAGGGAGCTGGCAGCTCCCGCCCCAGCTCCCGTCAAAGAAAACAAAAAGCACGACAGCGGCATTTTCAGAAATGGAGTCAGAAATACTCTGACCTCAGTGAGGGACTGAGGTCCCTAAATAAAGCTCTCCCTCGCTAATCCAGCTCATCAGGGCAAATGTTTATTGCAGGACATGCCGCGCATGCCGCTGCCAGGTACAGAAATACAGCGCGCTGGCACTCGGGAGGATTCTGTGCCTGGTGCTCTCCCCAGAACCCGAGCTGAGCTCCAGGCGAAGCTTAACCAGCCTATCTGGGCCTAGGGCAGCAGCTCCAGGGTGGGCAGAGCGCAGGGCAGGAGGGCACATCTCCCTTCAAAACCACGGGGAAAAAATAATAACCCAACTTCCCGGGTGAGGGGTGCCTGCTCCCACACGCAGGCAAATTATCTCAACGCAGAGAATCGCTTTATCCCCGACAAAATTCCTGCTTTGGCAGCGTCTATTTTAAGAAAGAAAACCAAACCTGGAGGAAAAAGTAGGACAATTCCTGGCGTGTTTGCAGCCGCCGCCTGCCAGACGCAGCATCCTCTGCGCTCCCGCCCTCCCCTGCATCCCGCTCGCTGCCACCGTGCGTGACACGGAGCTGCTGCACCCAAAAATGCTGCAGAGCACCAACACGGCCCCTTGTGCCACCGCCGCTTCCCAGCCGGCTCTCCCTAACGACCCCAGCGGGCGCTCGCATGGAGAAAGGCTCCAGTTTTTCCAAGGATATCTTCCCCCCGCCTTACGTCTGGTGGCTGGCCGGCCGCCTGGTCACGTTACACACGCGGTATTTCCTCTTCATCTGCCCGCAGTGGGTCACCTCCACCTTCAGACCTGCCGGGGGACAGCTCGGAGTCACCGGGAATGGCGGGAGCGAGTCCCCTGCGCCCACCTTCCCCAGGACACCACGGCCACCTCCCCTCAATAATGAACTGTTTGCAGAGCAGGGATGCGAACAGACACCCTGCGAGTGCATGAGGGAGGCAACGGTGACCCAGGAGATATTTTAAATGTGCACCCCCTGTGCCCCCACCTCACTGTAGCCACAGCTGGTGTCTGGGGATGGTCCCCAGGCCTCTACCTTTGATCTCCTTGGTGAAACGCACTCGCTGCGAGTCCGTCAGGGGCTTGGGCTGCTCGTCGATGTTCCGGATGTCCAGCACCTCGCACATGAACTCAATGACGGGCTGGGCTTTGTAGAAGGCGGTGGCCGACACTACAGGATGGACACCACGATGCATCTCTGCTCCCTCCCTGCAGACGGACCTGGCCCGAGAACTGGCCAGATCCAGCCCCGCCCCACGCCCAGCCCCACCACAGCATGAAAAATACATCACCATCAATGTTGAGCATCATCTTCCACATGGCGGGTCTGACCGACTGGTGGAAACCGAACCAGACCTCCCTGCCACCGCCCAGAGGGTGGTAATAACCTTCGGGGGGGGAGAAGAAGGAGCGGCCGACGGGAGTGTACCTGTGAACGGGCACAGACTGCATGAAACAGCACCCCCGAGCCTGCTGAGCCCCAGCTCAGCCCACCGGCTCCATCACCCCGTTTATTTCTTTTGCAGGAGGTCCCAGAAGGATGGCACCAAGCAGCAGAGCAGCCACAGCCGCCTCCTCCCAAACACCCTTGAGGCCAGTCCCAGCCACAGCCACCCACCAAGGGCAGCTGGTCCCCTCCCAGCGTCACCCCCCGCGTCCCCCACGGGGCCGCCCTGGGCGCAGGTACCTCATGGAAGCCAAGTGCCTCATGGCCACGTCCAGCGCCTGGACAGACTCCAGCGGCACCGGGATCTGCCCGCTGACCAGCGCCTCGTGCAGCATGCGCCAGCTGACGATGGCCATCCATTTGATGGACACCTTGAAGATCCTGTCCTTGCCCTCCCCCGGGATCGTCACCTCAAAGTCAACCTGGATGCAGAAGGGAAGCGACCATGGCGTCCCTGCGGGCACAGCTTGCTCCCAGCCGCTCGCGCTGCCTGCACAGGGCTCGCAGCCTCTTACCCGCTCATTTCCAATGGGCAAGGCCGTGACCGTGTAGATGTTCTTCTTCCCATCGTAGACCGGCTTTCGGTCACCGAAGATCTGCGGTTTGAAGTGCTGCACCATGTACTCCACGACTTCCCTACGCGGGCAAGCAGAGCAAGAGAGAGGGGCAAGGGGAGGGAGGGGTGAGGTTCATTTTGCCGGTTTCTTTACAGCCCAACACATTCTGTGACCTGCCCGGTCCCCGGTGTCCCCACCCGGGGCACTTCTGAGTCGCAGGGCACCCCGGAGCAGAGCCAGGTCCCCCCACACAAGCAGCCTTGCCCGAGCGCAGCATGTCGGCTTTGGCAGGATGACTTTACCCAGTGTGCAGGAACGTGCAGCCGTCAGAGCTGCTGCAAACCCACCCGTGTGCTGGGAGGGTGAGAGGGAGCAAAAGCACAAGGAACAGCAGCTACAGCATCTGCTTTGGGGCACAAACCACCCGAGCTGCTGGGGGCAGGAGGGGACAGGCAGCGCAGAGGATGTCAAAAAGGAAAACAAAGAAAAGTACACGATGGCCCGAGCTCTGGCCTCGCTATTTTTAAATACAGGATTGTTGCCAAAATAGCGCAGCTGCCGTGAAGACGCAGGGGACTGTGCTGAGGTTCAGGGCCTCCAGGGCTGCCAGGGACAGGAACCGGCGCTGCTGATGGGTCCAGCCACCCACGGGTGCCAGGCAGCGCCACCACCCTGGCCACCATGTCACCCAGATGGTGACGAGGGAGACAGACACTTATGGAGCCTCCACGAGGGAACTGGAAGTGGGGAACAAGTGCCAAAACCTCTAATACTTGCCTTACCTGTTGACTCTGCGTGGACATTTGTCGGGTTTGATATCCACTTCATAGTGATACACATCGATCTTGGGAATGTCCACCTCAAAGTAGTTGGCCAAGAGCTTGATGGGCTTCCCGACGGTTCCTATCCCGGGGCGACGCGGCGCTTGGAATACCTGCTGCAAGGGGGGCAGGTACGCGCCTGCAGCTGCGGGGAGAACACGGGTCAGCGGGGCTGCAAAAACCCCGCGGACAGACAGACAGACAGACGGTGCGGACACGGTGGGAAGAACGGCAGCGGTGGCAGAATTCAGAGCAGCACAGCGGGAAGGGGAAGGAGCTTCCCTGGGCACCATCCGGCAAGCGCCAGCGCCAGCCGAGCCGCAGGGCAGCGCCAAGTCCCCGCTCCGCCAGCTGTGACAGCGTCAAACCATCCGCCGGCACAGAACCCGGCTCTGCTTCGCCTCGGGGACTCAGTTGGGGCCACACGCAGCGGGAGGACAGGGGACACCCGCATCTGTGACACACATCACTCCATCCCCTGACCCAACGCGGGGACAGGCGGCCACGTTCGCTTCTCCTGACACCAAGGACAGGCCGTACCAAATGTCCACACCAAAGCCTCCAAGCTGCACTCGTGTTTCGCGCAAGGAATGTCACAGTGTGTGAGATCTGCCCTTCCTGGCCCGTCCACACTTTTCCCAGTTTGCAGCTCCCGTGTCTTGGAGCCCGCGAGGTGCGGGCAGCTCGGGCGGCTGCGGCAGCGCAGCGCGGGGGACGTTCGGAACGCTCCATCTGGGCGGCCAAATGTCCCAGTCAGCCTGCAAACAGCATCCCGGCTCCAATTCAGGCTCCTGAACACATGGTGCTCTTAGCACCCCTTGCTCTCAGCCACTTTGGTTTGAAACCCAAGTTTCAACTCCAGGCTAAAAATATCAGAAGCAGAGGAAGAGAAGAGCAGCAGACTTCGGATCTGCTGTTCGGTTTTGCAGCTGATCTGTGCCGATGTAAGGATGGGACGACCCTTGTGAGCGTCCAGGGACCAAACCGCAGCATTAACTCCCGCAAAGCCCAGCTCTGCTCTTGCTTCTGCCCTGCAGCAGCAGCCCCGGAGCTCCAGAACCTGCCGGGAGCCTGAGCCTGCGGCTCACCCGGCCCCAGCACCTCCTGGACAAGGCCACACAGGACCTGGAACAAGACAGGGATCCCCGAGCCCAATGTGGGGCTCAGACCCCCTGACACAGCTGCTCCGGGGCCGCTCGGTCGCCAGCACCCCCGAGACAAACGGCTGCGCTGCACACCGGGGGCAGCTCCTCTTAAAAACATGATTTTCAGATGAGCTACTAAGGGTGTAATTCATGTCTCCACACGACGAGCATTTCTTGGCACCCGCCGGCTCCCTGGCTGCAAGCTGATGCATTTTTCAACCGCGGTTTGCAATCAAAGAGGTATTTGCCGGTGCTGCCGGAGCCTTCGCTCCCTGCTCTGCCTCTCTCGAGAGGAACCACGCGGCCAACCCGCGAGATGTGCCGCAGGACGGGGCTCTCCACCGGCACCCACGGCACGACCAGCGCCAAAGGCTTCTCCTCTTTGGGACCTTCTCACCCCCTAGAAGATCCTGGCAGCCACGCGTGAACAGGACAGCATCTCCAGGTGCCCACGGTGTCCCCGTGGATGCAGGGGACACAGGGCAGCAGCCACAGCTCAGCAGCTGGAGCAGGTCTGGGGTCAGCAGGAGCTTCGCTCCAAAGTGGTGACCGAACTGTCCCACAGCCCCGGCGCTGCAACCGTCAGCCCCAAAATAACACCGTGCCACACAAATCCTCTCACCAGAGGACCACCAGATGCTTTATGGATGCAAAGCCTCCCAATTGGGATCACGAATCAGATGAAGGTGTCAGCCACGCAAAAGCTGGCTCAGGAGTTTGGTGCAAGCCCTGGGATATTGCAAAAGCCAGATAACGTAAAGGGGCTGGAGGGAGCAGCACCACAGTGGCCGGGAGATGCTCCGCAAAACCCAGGGCAGGACACCAGAGCAGCACCGAGGATGGGAAAGTCCAGCACCCAGGCTGACTCGGAGGGGTTTATTCTGGCGACTGCAGACACACCACCCACGCAGCAAAGCGGAGAGCTATAACGACTTTTCCCTTCTAAATTACTTTGAGATCCAAGGAGTTTCAAACAGCCATTATCACCCAGCGCCTGCGCACAGCCAGGCACAGCGGTGCCTACCCGGGACACGGCTGTTTATAAGGAGGGTGACATGGGGACAGCCAGCACAGGGAGGGGGACCCGGGGTGACGCTCAGCAGCATCCAGCACCTCCAGTGTGAGATGGGCTCTCACCTCCCTTGGCTGCTTTGGTCCAGCTGGGAGAGACCCCACGGCCCTTTGGTGCCCACCAGCCTGGGCTCACCCCTCCCAGCATCGCATCCCAGCCCCAGGATGCTTGGGGTGCCCCACAATTGCCCTCGGTGCAAATCCTCCTGAAAGCCGCCTGTGCCAGGGACCCCCGGGTGGCACGACATGGCACCCCCGGCACCTCGCACCCGCGGCCCTGGATGCGCCGGTTCCACTTCAGCAGGAGAAGCCTTGTTAAAAAGCGCCCCAAACCGTGGAGACGGGGCCTTCTGCATCCTCGGCATCCCCCGCATACCTCGGCTCTCCATGGAAGCTGCACAGGCTCCCACTTTGTCATGTAAATGCAGGCGCCGGGGCCAGGGGCTGCGGGGCGAGCGTTGTTCCTGAAGCACAATGCGGGCAGTGAGCGGGATGAAATCCGCCGGCCATTATAAATTCAGCGGCCCGGGAGGAATCGCAGACTTTCGCACACAAAAGCCGTGCCCTGGGGACGCGCCGGCGGCGGGAGCATCGCGGCCACCGACGGCCCTTCACCGGGGGCACGTGAAGCACCGACGGGCAGAGACGGCGACAAGGGCACCGCTGCCAAGGTGAAAGTCTGTTTGGGGTAATTAGTGCTGGAATAGGCTTTGTTTCTGTTATTTATTGTAACAGCTGGGGAACAGGACCCACTGCCCAACAGCTGCCCGCGCCCAGGCAAAGCCGCCAGTGGGACGGCATGAAATTACCATGTCATTTAAAACCTCCCCAGTGCCGCATTCAGCCGAGGGGCCGCGGGAACGGGGCCGAGACAAAAGGGGGTTTTATGGCGGCGGGGCCGTGACAGCCCCGTCCCCACCAAAATACAGCCAGGGATGGGAGAGGAGCGAGCGGGGCCGCAGCACAGCAAACGCTGCGGGACACATGGTCCATCCTCACCCCGAGCCACCTCCCACATTAAAGCAGCCCCAGAAACCCCACAGGGAAGGGAAAACCCCCCATTGGTAGGCAAAGCTGCACCAGCAGGAACGTGGGGTGAGCAATTGTCTTTCCCAGTCTCCAGGCTCAACATCACTAAACCCGTCCTGGGCAGAGTTCACCAGTTCACCTTCCCATGGAACGTCCGAGCTGCTCCTGCCCGGCGCTGTAGTGGCTGCATCCAGGAAATGCACCAAAACGGGCTCTAATCTGTTTTACTATGATATTTACATCTTCAAGCAGTTTACCGCTTTGTATCCTCGATGCCAAACACCAAGCGCTGCAAAGGGCATCGCTGTGCCGCGTCAAACCTCAGCTTTCCGCGTGGAAATCGCAGGTGACAAACCCAAAAGCGTCAAGTCAAAAATCTGCCTGGACGCCGCCACAGCCGGGGTCGGTGTCCCCGCGGTCCCACGGTCCGGGCTGCGCCAGGGAGCGAAGCTGCGGGTGCTACAATGGAGCACGACAAACAGCCAGAGCATCACCAGCCCCCTCGCACCCACTCGCAGAGGCCGCAACCAGCTGCTGTGGCTGCCCAGCGGCTTCGTGTCCCCCTTTTTGGACCCTGTGATGGGGTGTGAGAAGCAGCAGGCGCCGGCTGGGCCACCACCTCTGCCGAACGTGCCACGGGCTCGCCTGGGGTCCCCACGAACGGCCTGGGGAGTGGGCAAAGGTTCCAAAGTCTGTGAGGGGCTGGAAGCCATGGACAAAGGCAGCCCTGGTAATGGGGGGACAGGACAAAGGCAACACCAGCTCCCCTCCGCATCCCACCGTGCCAGGACCGCCCTGCGGAGCCACCGGCTCCCGGTGGGGATGTTAAAACCCGCATACGGCTCCGCCACAGATCACCCTGCTGCGAGAACAGAGCTTTTCTGCCTGATTCGGCTTCATTTTAACGTCTGCCATCTTAATAACTTGTCCCCGTTTTGTTCTTCCTGGGGTTTAGAGAGAGGCTGCTGAAAACGGTTAGAGATAAATCATACGTGCCGTGTCTCCAGACAAGGTGCTTCTCCCGGCTTTGTTTCTTGGTACAATCCTGTCCCAGAAACAGGCACATGCGATTTCATGTTTCCTGAAGATAAAGAGATCCAGCAGATAGAACAGCTTTGGGGTTTTTGCAGGGTTTAGCACAGGAAGACAACGGTTAAGATTAACAGCGTTTAGGAAGTTTGTGAAAGATGAAGCAAACTAAAAGTTGGGGGTAAAACGACTTCAGTTTTTAAAACTAGCACACACGTGCCTCCCAAGCAGTGCCGGCGGGTCAGACTATGTCCCAGGTTCTTTTCCAGGCATCTTCCCACCAGGCACACGCTGGGTTTGTGCTTTATCACCCGGACAGGTCGCAGCCCAGCATCGCCAGAGCCCAGACACGAGGCTCAGGCCCATCCCTGGGCTGCAAAGGGACATTAGGGCAGGGTGGGATCCACAGCGGCTCCTGCGACACAGGGCGAGCGTCTCCCCTGCGCACGGGGTGACCCGGGTGGGAGCAGGCGCCCCCCAGCCAGATTTGGGGAGGAAAAGGGAAAATCCCAAGAGCTCAGCATCAGAGCCCCACTCCAGCGCAGCGCCCACCGCCCCAGGGATCCCCGTGTCGTCAGCGGGACCGAAACCCAAAACCGTCCTCCCTGAGCGCAGCCCCATCCTAGAGATTGGTTTAAAGCAGCTTAGCAAGAGTCGGGGCTGGCGCAGGAGGGTGCGGGCGCCCCGGCAGCGTTATCCTGATCCGCGTCGCCCCGAGGCGCCGGCAAAGCCCCGACACCCCCGCGCAGCCGCCAAATCACAGAGGCCAATAAATCAGCCCCAAACACAAAGCGCTGGCAGCCAGAAGGTAACGCGGCGCGCACCAAGGGATCTCCGTGCCACGCTTCAAATGAAATACCGCAAGGAACGGCCAAAGTTTCACCGCGAAGGTGCAGCAGTTTTGTGTGGAAATCTCACCGCGGCACCGCGTTACGGTGGGGGCGAACCTGCCAGCACCAGACCCGCGAAAGGCCAGCGGTCCCCCCGGCCCCTGCCTTGTTTTAGGCACCAAAATTGTGGGAATTAGAGCGGCGCGAGTTCGCGATGCTCAGCCGGGCACGGGAGGGAGCGTCTGCCGACGTGACAGGCGGGCTGGCGAGTTTTGGGGAGGCAGACCCCATGGGGCAGCCTGGTGCCAAGGGGCATAAGCACCGCCAGCTGCTCCCGTCCCCCATATCACCCCAAACACCGCACTGGGGGACGGGGACCTGGGGGGGACACAGGGATGTGGGGGGACGGAGACCTGCGGGGACACTGGGATCTGGGGGGGGACACACGGGGACCTGGGGGGGACGCTGCTGCTGCTCCTCTGTGCACAACAGGCCCCTTGCGCAGAGCTCACACCGCGCTTTGGGGGGTCCCCCCGCTTTGGGGGTCCCCCCGCTTTCGGGGTCCCCTGCTCTCAGCCCCGCACCCACAAACGTCCCCCCACCCTGTGCCCCCTCCTGCGGCTGCTCGGCGCCCCCATCGCCCCCAGCCGGGAGCGCTCCCTGCACCCCCGCTGCACAGACACCCCCGGCCGCTCAGCCCCCCCGCACCCCGCCGCAGGGCCCCCCCGCAGTCCCCGCCGCACAGCCCCGCACCGCACGGCCCCCCCCCGCACTCCCGTCACAGCCCCCCCGGCCCCATTGTGCAGCCTCCCTCAGTGCACGGCCCCCGGTGCGCGCTCCCCGCCCCTCGCCCCCGCGCTGCGCAGCCCCCAGCGAACCTGCTCCCGAGGGTCCCGCTTCCATCCCATCCACGCGGGCGCCGCTCCGAGCCGTGGGCCGCGGGCCGGGGCCGGGCAGGGCCGGGCAGGGCCGGGGCCGGGGCTGCTCCGCCGCCCGCCGCAGCCGCCTCTGGCCGCGCCCCAGCGCGCAGGCGCCGCCGCCGCCGCCCGGCCCCGCGCCCAACAAAGGCGGCGCCCGCCCGACCCGCCGCCATCTTGGGCCCGGGCGACGCGGCGCGGCCGCTCCCGGCGGGGACAGCGGGCGGCACCGGGACAGCGGCCCCGAGCAGCTCCCGTTCCCCGCCAGAAAGGAGGTTCGGGGTTAGTCTTGCGGGTTTTTTTCTGGCTTATTTTGTGCTGCCAGGCCGAGGAGGCAACGGCTGAACCAGCTCTGATGTTGGCAGCTTCACAGAACCCCAGAGTGTGACGGGTTGAAGGGCCCTGCAAAGCTCATCCAGCGCAATCCCCCCATGGAGCAGGAACACCCAGATGAGGTTACACAGGAAGGTGTCCAGGCGGGTTGGAATGTCTGCACAGAAGGAGACTCCACAACCCCCCTGGGCAGCCTGGGCCAGGCTCTGCCACCCTTACTGAGAACAAGTTCCTTCTCAAATTTAAGTGGAACCTCCTGTGTTCCAGTTTGAACCCATTGCCCCTTGTCCTGTGACTGGTTGTCACCCAGAAGAGCCTGGCTCCATCCTCCTGACACTCCCCCTTTAGATATCTGTAAACATGAATGAGTCCCCCCTCAGTGTCCTCTTGTCCAGCTCCAGAGCCCCAGCTCCCTCAGCCTTTCCTCCCACGGGAGATGCTCCACTCCCTTCAGCATCTTGGTGGCTGCGCTGGACTCTCTCCAGCAGTTCCCTGTCCTGCTGGAACTGAGGGGCCACAACTGGACACAAGATTCCAGGTGTGGTCTCCCCAGGGCAGAGCACAGGGGCAGAACCTCTCTTGATCTAAAGCTTCTCCATGGTCCTCAGCTGCACCCTGTGGCCCCAGTCCACCCAAACCCAGCAAAACTGGGCATAAACATCATGGTTTTGACCATAATTGTTGGATTCACCCTCCCCAGTGAGTGTGCAGGGTGAAGACACCGACCCGCAGCACAGCTCTGGGCACCAAGTCAGTTCCGGGCAGGGCTGAGTGAGATGGGGTTTGTGATCCGACTGGACAGCGTCAGGTCATGGAAGAAAACCCCAGAAATTCAAACTATTGAAATGTTTTCACTCCTTACTTGAGCCCAAGGTCACTAAAGCTCTTTGCAGCTCCAGGTTCCTGGGTTTGGTCCAGGTGATTTTCACATCGTTTTCAGGAGGCACGAGGATAAACTCAGCCTTTGCTTTTGGGCTGAACAACCTTGGTTGCCAACCCCACAGAGCCCAGAGCAGGGGTCGCTGGAAAAGCAGCTTATTTTAAGCAATTGTGTCTCGAGTTCACTTGCAGCCTCATCCAAAAAGCTTTTTCTGTCCAGTTGTCTGAGGAAACAACAACCCCTCACCTGAAATAGAGAAGATGAATAAAGCAAACAGCTCTTCCATTTATTAATTAGCGACTCTCTAATATAGAATCACATCCCCAGGCAGATACAGAGTCTATCGACACCATATTTTCTCTAGACATTGCTATAGAATTTCCGAGAACGTTAAAGAATAAAATAAATAGGCCCGTTGTGAACATCCCATGGTTGGCGCAGGCTCTGCCACCAGCAATTCGACCCCGCGTTAGTACCATGGGATGTTATCCGTAGCTCTAGCGCCTTCTAAATCCTTGCACATCAGAAATAAATATGTTGTGGCAATGAGTTCCACAGGTTACACATTGTGTACAAGTTTTAATTAAAAGTTAAATAATTTAAGACATTTGTATACAGGCAACAGTATCGGTTGCTCACTCTGTACATTGCATTTAATAGACATCAACGAGGAAAAACAGAACATTTGGCACAAGAATGCCAATTTTTATTATTATTCTTCTCATTTTTGGACACATGAACACAAAATATCCCTGCAGGCTAAAAAAAAAAAGAAATACATTGCAAATTGTACACAACCAGCATCTTATCGCAACATGGGGCTGCAACCCACCCATAACAGTTTAGAAAGAGTACCTCGTATTGCTAGAGACATACATCCAGTCCAAATTTAATAAAATACCATTTTAAACATTACAAGTCTAACAATATAGAAACGAAAATTACATCATAAGTCAAAATGAACAAATGCAAACATTTTACATTGAAGTTTCAGCCTCTAGACATAGAAATATGAAAATGTCAATAGCAAGGTATAAGAAAATCTGTACGTGATATTACAAGATCTTTCCTCCAGTGCACAAGGAAAAAACCTTGCAGTTGAGACAGTATTGATACAATGCCCTCCCGCCCTGCCTTCCGAAAATGAAAGCAGAGCTACTCCCTTGCTATTGAGCAAGAAAAATCCTACAGCACATCCACGAAGGTACTTTGGGGGTCGGTTTTGTTAAACGCTGGCTCTGAACTAAGGTGCCCGTATCCCCGCCCGAGGGGCAAAGCTGTCGCCGCGGATTAAAGGGCTCCGGCGCCGCGTCGGGGCGAGAGCCGCGCTGCGTGACACGGCCTGCCCTTGCGGTACTTACAGTGCTAAGATCGGTACTTACGGCGCTAAGATCAGTACTTACGGCGCTAAGATTGGTACTTACGGCTGGGCAGGTCGGCGAGAGGCGAACGAGCGATGGCCAGAGCCCAGCTGGTCACAAAGCAAGCAGAACTGGGCTGAAAAATGGCATTTTCTGCCTTTGTCTTACGTCAACCACCCCCTTCCCCAACTCTTTAAACTTTGCTACATTTAAAACCTTTCACACCACAGAGCTAAACAGTGGCCAACAGGCGTTATTTATTAAAAAAAACAAAAACAAACCCAAAACACCCTAAGAACTACAGCTACAGAATGCACATCTTCCCATTGATTGACACATGCATCACGATTCAGTCAGTCCCAAGGGCTTAATCCAGATCGTCCAGCCCAACCTTCAGACTCAGACTCAGGCCTGCGTAGGACAGCGCTGCCCAAACTCTGATCTCGGCCTCGTCACAGGCCTGAACTCGAGCGTTCTGCCCCCAAAACCACAGCCCTGCGGCGCGGCGGGTTAACACCACACTGAGCTCAGGTCCTGGCCTTAGTCGAGGTCTAACAGCCCCCTAGTCTGAGGTTAAATACTCAGGCAAACAAAGGAGAGGCTCTCGCGTCACTTGATCTGAGCTGGGAGTGCTTGGCACTGGACAACTAACGAACTGGTGATCAAATTAAGTTACTTCTTACGCACCCTTGTTTAAACCAGCCACATTCTTGCCTAGTGCACAAATGCAAAATAGCGATCTTTGATCCTAGAACCTAAAAAGGGTGCACGGTTCCTTTTCAAGGTGCCAAAAGTTCTCCGTATGTGTTGGGTCAGTCAGAGTTCATTCTAAAAAGGGGGTTTTTGTGTTCTCCCTGAACGAGTACTGAGAAAAGCAGCCATCTAGCTGAAGCAGCGGTCAGTCTCTCACCCACATGTCCTGATTTTATTACACAAGTGAGGTATTCTTTAAAAAAAAAGAAAACTTAAAAGAATATATATATTTTCTTCTTTTTTTTCAATCTAAACCTGTCCACAGCACGGGCCAGGAGCAGAGTTCCCTTCAGTCCCGTTTTCAACAGAAAAGAAACAAGAGCTTAAACTTAATTTAA
Source organism: Streptopelia decaocto (assembly GCF_964273445.1). NCBI lineage: Eukaryota > Metazoa > Chordata > Aves > Columbiformes > Columbidae > Streptopelia > Streptopelia decaocto. The sequence continues at coordinate 3,246,685 of NC_138678.1, read as the reverse complement.
TGAGGCATACTACTTGATAGAAGGTTATAAAACTGTTTGAAGACTAAGTTCAGTGTACTCTGGTACAACTGAAAAACCCCAGCATTTAGAAATGTAAACTTTAATTTATTTACAAGCTTAAAGACTGAAGGAAACAGCATTTTATATTGCGGAAATGCAGAGGGGCTGGTTCCTCGACTCTGGACCAGCAGCAAACCCCGCACGGGCAGCACAGATTCGCCAAATTCTCTTACCAAAGTGGCGCCGTTGGCTCTAATTGGTTTAGGAACAGGCTTTTGATCTGCTCTAACTCAGGTTTACACTGCGAGGAATCGAGTCTGAACGTACGATGTCGGCGGATTCCAGGATTCCGTGCAACCAAGCCCCTGTTCTCTATTCCAGCTAAAAAAAGCCAAACGGATTAAAAATCCCCTAATTTCTCGGCTGGGATGCAATCAGTAAATGAGCTGTACACTGGTTAGACATCAATGCAGTTGTGTGCGCAACCTCCATTCCCGGGGCGGGGAAAAAACAAAGTAAAAGGGAAAAAAAGAGCTTAAAATGCTGGTACAAGTCCTTAGGTTGCCTGTCACACGATACGTTTAGACTGTACAGGCTGGCGAGCCTTCCTACACGTAACACCCAGTTTCCAAGCTTATAAAAACATGTTGTAGACAGGAAACCAACAGTGAATATAAAACAGTTAAAAATAATTCTTAAAAAAAAAAAAGCATGGAAGCGTGTCTTTCCTAATTGGTTTCAGAAACTGCCAAATTGTGTGTTCAGAAAACGACACGAGAACGTTGGTTGAACTCATGCACAATCCTCAGCTAGAAAACTACACTGTCGGGGGGGCTTAAAAAACAACTATTTATTGCCAAAGTTAAACCTCCTATGAGAAAAAAGTTTTAAAATCATTTCGATTTATCAAACCACACAGCAGCATAAAGTGGGCACTTTAGTAAAAGTTTGCAAAATACCTAAAAGCTAATTTTTTTTTGTCGTTTTTTATCGTTTTTAGAGGGGGAAATGATGGTTCAGAACTTGTTACGATACCATGGCAGTATTATTTGTCACCATTATAATTAAAATCTACTGACAGGCATCACTATCTGGTTATATTACACATTCACAGAACAAGAACCACCTATTTGAACTCGCAATATAGTGCAATTGCTTTGCAGCCAAAGTCTGCAGAGATTAAAAAGATAATTAGTAAAACCGACAAAAAACTGCAATACCTGTGAAAGTTATGTTTGTTAAAAGGCATTTACAGTAGTGAAGTCTAAAATCTCCATTAAAAAATCTATGGCCCCACACAATAGAACAATTACATTGAACCGGAGTAAAACGTTTTGCCGGAACACGCATACTCACTAAGCAGTGCATGAAGACGGGGAATCAGTCGTCGTGATAAACTAATGCGATGAGAAGATAACTTAAAAATGACAGCTAGCAAAATATTCAATAGAAACCTTTCGTGCCAAGTCCTTTAAAAATTTCAGGATGATCGGCCTTTTGCGCTTTGAGGTAAAAATTCAGTCCAATGCATCAGAAAAGACAAGTCTATGAATTTCTATGACATAAAACAATGAAACAAATGGCTCAATTGTGTTGGTGCATCAGACATCGCTGTGAAGCACAGACTCAGTGCGACTGTTCAGAGCTGCTGGTACTGGGCAGCCTGAGCCAAGCTGGGCCCCGGCTGCAGCAGGAGCCGTTCGCAACATTTCAGGACTGCGCGGGTCGGGGGTTTTGCCCCATCTCCCCAGACGCTCTCAAGCAAAATACATGGTATGCTGAGTATCGTGGTGGATCTGCACCGCCTTCGCCAGAGCCTGAGGATCGCGCCCGTTGCTCTGTCCCGACACGTGGCTGCCTTCGGCGCTGAAAAACGCAGAGACACGCACAGAGCCGTGAACCAAGCGGTAATTCAGGGCCGTTTTCCAGCCACCAAGACGACGAGGCGCGGTTCCTTACCTGTCATGATCCTTGTCCACCAGATGGTACCTGGCCCTGAACGCCACCAGCCGGGCGTAGTAGGCAGGAGCTGGAATAGAGACCGACCGCGTACAGCGGACGTAGGTGTGACACAGCTGGTACGTCAGCAGCTGGAGCTCGTCTGCGGTAAAACAGTTGTCGTCCCACAAGACCTGGTAGTGGGAGGGCCGGCTGGTTCCCTGCAGAGAACAGAGGAGTGATGGGCTGCAGAGCAGCTGCAAAAACCACGGGGGCACCTGAAGGTTGTACCTTCTGCCAGCGCCCTGAAGAGCGAGTGAACTGATGCGCCTGTACGGCTGCCAAGCGACGTTACTCAGGGGGACAATGATAAAGATTTAGTCCCACAGCCCGAGCACGGCAGAGCTGAACCGTTACCTGAATCCCTGCGTGGCTACAGAGGTAAAAGTCAAACTCAGAAGGATGCGTGATGGTGCTGTCCACAGTAGTGCCCGCTGGTACGTTGCCGCTCTTACCCACCTATTGAGGAAAGTTTATTATTAGCCTATGGGTTTTTTTTGGAAGTGACACAAAAATAGCTCCTAAGGTAGGCTCTGCTCAAAGCTGTTTCAGAATCTACTGCTCAAAAAGGTGGAAAATATTAAGGTCGTTTACACAGGAGGAATGAAAATGTTCTCTGCGAGTTCATTTTTAGAAACTTCGCCAAATCCAATTGGTGCGTCATCAGAGAAAAATAAAATACTTGCCAGTACCATTAAAATTGCAGAGTGGGATCAAGCCTACGCAAGTCATTTGGGATCTGAAAACGCAGGTTTTCTGAGATAAATTTATTTCATACCCTTGTTTGCCCTCACACCCCAGAGATCTGTATTTTTCAAGCAAACCCAAGATCAAGAACTTTCCTAGAAAAAGGTTTCTTAGTTGGCTTGTGCATTTGTGCCATAGGCAAATCTTACGGATGCATCTAGAGACAGAACAGGCGACAAACTGAACAACTAATTCAGGTTTTAGTCAGGAATCCCACCCAGGCTATAAAATCCCAAGGTACAGCTGCAGGAAAATGGGGTACACCTGCTCCAAAAGGGGCTGGGAACTCGCTGTTCCATCTGACCGCTTGATCCAGAGCAATAAAAAAGGGAGGAACTGGCTATTTTGGTTTGCACAAAACCTCTACTGCTTGTACAGATTAATTCCGTTTCAGTGGGCAAGATGGACACCACCCCACTTAACCAACAATTTTACTTTCCTGTTGCCATCACCTCCTCCTTATGTAGTCAACATTACTTGCCCTTTCAGTTTTGTCAGCACAGAATAGCCGGGTGTGATGCCTTTTCTGCACAACAATGTAGGTTATTCCTGGTCTATAATCCTCTTCCAAACTAATACAGGCCTTCCGGATTGCTATCAGTTCTGGCCAAGCTACCTAGAAGTAGAAGATTGCACTGTAAGGTGCTAAATTCAGTACATATAATATTATTTGTGTTTTTTTCCACGTACAAATGCTGCTTTGTAAGGAACGTGATCAGACAGGATAACTGTACATTGTGCTTGCCCAGGAAAACTCAATGAAACTGCTTAACAAATGCAATCCGCATACATACATGTATTTTCAAGGGCGAATCCCTTTTCCCAAGCAAACACGAAACCATTAGACAATACCTGCTTCATCTGTCCTTCTGATACTCCTCCTCTGTAGTAAATGATCCTCGTGGGCTTGAAACGAGTGGATTTGTAGAACTGGATGAGTAATTCTCGCACCATGTTGGTCAGGTCCTGTATGACCTCCTGGCTGTAGAGCAGCTCCTGGGAGGTCTCCTGGCGCGACGTCTGCACGCGGACCGTGGCGCAGTAGCGGCTGGGGTGCCCGTCCATGCTGCCCACCACCGCGGCGATGGACGGCTTCTTCCCGTCCCCGGCGGGAGGGTGAGTGACGTCTGCGCCCAGGAAGATCACTGGCTGCTGGAACACCGAGGGCCTGTTCAACAAGTTGAGGTTCATTAAATAAATAATAATACAAAGAAGGCAGGTGAGGAAGGAAAAAAAAAAATGACAACCAAGGTATATCCAAACTGTTCAAGAGAACTGAAATCCTGTCAGAATGTTTAAGGACAAAGCTCTCTGCCTCAATCTCTCACAGTGCAGAGAGAACAGAAAGTGAAAAGGGAAGGAGCAGAGGCAGACAAAGTTACAAGCACTCATTTCTCACCATTTGGAGGGACATACAGTACACCTGGGGAGGTGGCAAGGGGAACAGGTAAGATTGAGTGAACCCAAAGAGATATGGGAAAAAAAAGCCTGTGTGAGCTTGTTTCCACACACTGCCGGCCAGCTCTAGCAGCAGGTGCTCCTCAGCACATTCGGAATGCAGAAGCATCCTCTGTCCACTTCAGACTGTGGGTATTTCCATAGCACGCAGTATTTTGAAAGATACCATTTTAGCAAACGAAACTAACTACACCATTTTGCTTGTCAATCCAGACTTCAAGGAGAACTTTAGATTTAATCTCACCTTTGATGAGGCACAAGCACATTGTTGATTCCTCCAAGCTTTGCATTTATCTTCAGACACAGGTTGGACAGCGTTTGCGGTGAGGTTTTTACCACATTCTTTACCTGAACACACTGAGTGGCCATTCCTAGGAGAGTGTCACCAACTCGCTTTACTTCAGCTGTGACAGAAAAATAAGTTAGCACTTCAAATTACCTGAACAGCCAGTAGTTCCATTTGCTTTTTCTTATATTTTTTTCGCGTCATTCTAATTCAGATCCTTAGAAGTTACTGGCACAGGTTCTGTTTGCCCTCTGGTAACATACAAGTTCTCCCTGGCCTGACAAACCCAACTCCAAAACCCGTCTGTAAACAGAACATGTTGCCTGCTCTGTCTCCTTCCTACTGCTGAAGTGCTTAACAAGATGCCCACTTGCTGTGCCATTAATTAACACTTTACAGCCTCTTCTTCATACCGTACACAGGCGTCTTCCCGGGTAGAATCACCACAATCAGCTGCAGACCAACATAAGTCAGTTTTAAGTGTTTAAACATGGGCTCCACGCTGTCCGCACCCTGGGCGTATTTGCAGAAACAGGGCTGGCCTTGGATGGGCATCCCCGCATCCTTTGAGATCTTGCGCAGCTGGTCTGTGAAACTTCTGTAAATTAAATACACGGAAAAAAATAAAGTTCAGGTTTTAGAATGAAAGGCTATCATTGGTTATTTGCAAAAACAACGGAATACAAGTGGAATGCAGCCCCCAGAGCAGGAAACGCAGCCTCAGCTGTAAGGGAATTAATGCTTTGCCTGGCTGGCCAATTAGGTTATGAACTTTTTCGTAGCTTCCTCTCAAGTTCTAAATATTTAAGACACTGCAGAACTGTCATTTCCTCTTTTTACTATTACATGCATTAAAATCAACTTGTACTGCACAGCACCTTTCAGAAATATGAGGAGAATAAATGTTGAAATAGGTATCTGGAATTAACAGGAAAATACTTACTTTAGTAAGTCCTCCCTGCATTGTTTTTGAGGAGCAAAACAGGCAACAGCCCAAACTTTAATCTCGATGCCAGCATAGAACTGTTTCCCTCTCATGTCCCACACACCTTGGTTTGGTGTGGCCACAGTCTTGTTCTAGGTAGAAACCAAAGGCAAATTAAACATAAAATACTGCTTTGACTGTAGCCAAACAGTGCTCGTACAACGGAAACCTCATGAGAAGATCTAGGGAACACCTAGTGAATTTAAACAGTCTCAGGACGAGGTACTTTACACAGCATGAAAGCTCACCCTGCCTCCATATTGCAGCATCGGTGCTGGCAAAACTCTGCCTGTCAACTCCGTCATTTCATTATGGACAACGATGCCAAACTCCTTCAGATACGGGTCAGGTCCACCAACCATACTGTTGCTTTTCACCTGGCGAGAAGAAAAGTATTTCTGTAACTACACTGCATGTTTCAGGTGGCTCTGTCCTCTTTGCCATGAATAGGCTTTCTGTTGAAAAGGACTTGTTTGAAAGAAGTCAGATTTTTTAACTTCTGCAGTTCTTGGTCATTCTGCTTATCGTTATATGCTACAATGCTTCTGGGAGAGCCATAAGACATGACAACAGACTGTTTGGCTGAAAACACACTTACTAGTCTGCTGATTTCTTCCTGTCGGTCGGGCGCGGATCTCGCAGTTGCTTTGATCATAGTGGACGTCTGATTGTCCGTCAGCTTCTTGATGCACCTCTGGCCGGCCACGATGTTACACACCTGCACAGGGACAGCGGAGGTGGCCTGACACTGTTTAACAGAGGATATACTACGCGCAAGAGGAAGTTTAGATTCTTACCTCAAGCGGTAAGTATGTGTGTTTCTGTTCCTGTCCTACTTGGAGACAGGGAAGGTGCGGATATTTTAGCTGCAGACTGTACTTCTGCTTAAAATATTGAGCTACTGTGCACTCCATAGCCTGCCCATTTTCCAGCTGCAGAGGAAACCTACAAAGGCCATTTGTTCTGGTTAGACTTTTCAAGACTTTTTTTAAAGGAAAAAACGGTATGGAAAAAACAAATCTATTCCAGACTTGAAACATTTATTTTCCTTAGCTACTGGATCTTTTCTTTATGAAAAGATTTTACAGACTATATACTGATTTTTTCATAGCCATTTTAAAAATTATAGCCCTTGATAACTATATTTAAAATCAGGATACAGCTTCCATTTTCCTGCGTTGAAGGAAATAAAGCAGTGGTCTAAACCCACACTATTCCTCTGCTCCACTACAACTAAACATTCTGGTAAAGCCACACAGCTGCTTCACCTCCAGAATCAACTATTCTTCCATAAAAAATATACCTAGTATATCTAAGATGTCCAAGATTTAAAAGATTCTCAGAAAGTGCTTGTATACGTACGTCTGATGACTGGCTGGTCTCCGAGTAACATTGCAAACCCGGTATTTTCTCTTCATCTGGCCACAATGGGTAACCTCTACTTTTAGACCTGAAAAGCCAACGCAAAAGTCATCTAAATAACTTCAAGCATAGGAGTCACCTTTGAAAAAGATGAAGGCAAAAAGAGGCCAGTTTCCAAAGTGCCTTGCAAATTTTCATTACAATGTAATATGAGCAGGTTTCCAGTATTTTGCTGCAGCAGCTTCAGAACAAGCCTTTACCTCTGATTTCTTTGGTAAACTTGACACGCTGGGAGTCTGTAAGAGGCTTGGTTTGTTCATTGATGTTCTGAATGTCCAAGACCTCACACATGAACTCAATGATAGGCTGGGCACGATAGAAAGCAGTTGCTGACACTAAGATAAAAGAGAAGACATTTAATTTAGAGGCAGAAAGAACTCCTTTACATTAGTGAGACAGAATTTCCTACATACCATCAATGTTGAGCATCATGTTCCACATGGCAGGTCTGACCGACTGGTGGAAACCAAACCAGACCTCCCTGCCACCGCCCAGGGGGTGGTAATAACCTTCGGGGGGGGAGAAAAAGGAGCGACCCACGGGAGTGTACCTGAAAAAATCAAGAACATTTATATTTTGATCATTCTTTTTGATACGCCTTTTTCCTACAGTGTTTAAAACGCATTTCTACAGTACGTTAGAACTGTTTGAGATAACTTATGGTAGGCACACAAAGCCTCTACCGACAGCGCAGCTGGAAAGGTTATAGCAAATTCCTGTTAGAAACATGACCAGCAGATACAAGTCCCAAGTTCAGATCAGATTTCCCTCTTCTAGTGCAAATTTGTAAGGCAGGTGTTGAATTACACAACCGCATCCCTCATCCCTTCTAGCGTAGGGAAGTGCAATAGCAGAACAGCAGCGAGTAATAACTAATGCAGACGGTAAGACAGAGGAGATGAAGCCCGGCAGGAAGGCAGCGCCAGCACCCACCTCATGGAGGGCAGGTGCCGTGTGATCACGTCCAGCGCCTGCACGGAATCTTCAGGAACTTCATTCAAGTGCCCGGCCAGAGCTTCCAGCAGCAGCTGGAGGCTGACGACAGACACCCACTGAATGGACACTTTGAACGTCTGGTCCTTCCCCTCTCCTGGAAGCGTCACCTCCATATCCACCTGATACAGAATTAAGCACAAGCTTTTGTTACAGGTTGCAGACTATAACAACGCTAAGCAATGTTATGTTTTTCTCCTACGGTATCCTTTGAATCTATATTTTTGACAATTAGTCTGTGTAGTTCTCTTAAAATACTACAATCGGTTTCCTTCGGATTTTGAAAGCTTGTAATTTATTCATCTGAGAAACCACACTGAGGTAACCTGAAGTGTAAATTTTAAGCAGTAATTAGTATGGTGACATCAAAGCTCTGGAAAACTGTGAGTCATATTTTTTTAAGTCAGCCAATTAACAGCAATATGCCTTGTGAACCAAATGGGAAGGCAAGGAAACCTTTTGGTCCAAAAAATAGACTAAGTGGGAAACACAAATCTCAGAGTTGTAGCACAGTACTTGAGATGATTCTCACACAGGGTCAGCCCAAAGAGTAAAAGTGAACTCATCCTGTGTATTTCCCGTGGCACTGTACCAACAAGAACCAGATCCCTGGGGAGGAGAGTAGATGGGGGTGAAGTTTTGTACCAGGACTGGTTGAATTGGGGGGTGCTGGTGAGCACAGCCCAGAGCGCCAAGGGCCAGTGCAGCCGATCTCGTCGTTCTTATGGACCAGCAGGACGTATCTCAACAGCTCAGCCAAACCAAACGAACGTATTTGTTATCTACAACTACTTTATCATTTAGCAACAGAACAAGGGTTAGAACAGAGAAACGGGAAGTTTCTACCAGGGTGGGGAAAAAAAAAATCTATTAATAGCCAAAAGAGCACAACATATTAGTTCACAGTATCACTGACAAATTCTCCAACTGAAGAGCTGGGAATTAGAAACCCAAACACAAACTTCACTAAAACACCAGTTAAGTCCCTAGAAACCCCTGACTGGCACTGTCTCTCATTTCCGAGATGACACTAACGCTCACGACAGCATTTGGGTTTATGTCATTTTCAAATGACACTGTAACCATTTTCCCACAGACACTTAAGGGTCCTGACAGCAACACTCACTCTGTCCCGGCCAATAGGTAACGGGTGCGCAGTGTACATGTTCCGTTTGCCATCGTATCCGGGCTGCCGATCACCAAATATTTGCATCTTGAAGTGCCTCACCATAGTATCCACCACCTCTCTGCAGAGGAATTTGAGTTAGGTTGAAGAACAGAAAATCTTATACACTTCGTAATTCCTTTTTCTCATTTTCTAAAATAACTTATTAAACACATCATACCTGTTCACTCTCCGGGGGCGTTTTTCTGGTTTGATATCGACATCATAGTGATAAACATCAATCTTGGGGATCTGCACCTGGAAGTGGTTGGCCAGGAGGCGGATGGGTTTCCCCACGGTTCCCAGGCCGGGGCGGCGCGGGGGCTGGAACAGGCTGGCTGGGGGCCCTGGGGACAGCAAGGGGACACGTCTGAGATGTCACTGTGCGCAGCAGCCGCTCAGGTGCGCTCCAGCGGCCTTAAGCAGCGTTCTGAGGCTGCAAATGGAAGCGTTCCAAGTGGCTCAGCCTTCCAGCTGCTTGGAACTTACAGGTAAAAAACCACGTTGCCCAAAGCATGTATAGGTTAGTGCCATCATTCACTCTGAAAGTTGTAGTGACATTCATTCATGACTGTGGTTGTGAACTTCACAGAGAGCTGAGACGGAATGCAACCACTCACGTATTATGTACCTTTACGTAATGTAAAGATAAATATATTCCTACCACCAGTTCTAGAACCAGCCAATAGCCACACAAGCCACATTTTTTCACTGTTGTCACTCTAGGCTTAAAGTTCAGATGTTAATGCTGTCACTCTTGGCATATGTAGGATATACATCCCCAATTTTTATCTGAAAATTGATATTATCTGGAAGTGAGTAAGGGATATTTTTATTCTAACCTAAATGAAAACCATATTTCCATATTGGATCTAAGCTAAAAGTTTTGTCATTTCCCTTACATCATGAACACATCGTTTTTGTTAATAGTTAAATACTTTTCCCCTAGAGCACAATTTCAGCCAATTTTAAATTCCAGTATGAATAAAGGAGTGAGAAAAGGTTTAGGCTTTCTTCTAAAAAGAAGAATATGGGAGAAAGCATGAAGAGTTATAGACTCCTACCAGATTTGGAGAAGATAACTTCTTTATACAAAAGTAAGAGCTTCAGGAAGAGTTCTAAGGAGGAAATTATTAGAGGCTTTAGAAAGCACCCACACGCAAGCTAGTCGCTAGTTAAGTCTTCCTCACAGTGTTAAGAGAACATTAAAAAGACGCTTTAAAGATCTATCACAGCCTCAGGAGCCTTCTACACCGGGCTTACAGGCTACTACAGCGGCTACTACACTATCAAATACAATTATCCATCTGAGGACACGAACCCCAGAGAGTTTTTAAGCAGAAGTAACACCTGTAGGCCACTAGACCCATGAGCACCCCAGAGCTGCCGGGGGCACCAGCGTCCCCGTAACCCCCATCCTGGGGTTCAGATACTACTTTAAAAACTACAGCTGCCTGGTCAAGCGTGAATCATCCAGGGCAATCAAAGTTTGCTGTGCTTATTTGGATACTAGAGAGATGATCCATTAATCCCGTGCTAATTAGTCTGAAGTGCAGGCGCTGACCTCCTGCAAGAGATTAAATGACAACTATATTTACCCATTTTCCTCCCCCGGTATTGACAAGTTCTGTACACAGGCATGGCAACACTGACCTCAGAGGCTTTTGATGAAGGGAGATAAAACACCTCCTCCTTTCTCAAGTTTTTCTTCCAAAGATTAAGAACTATTTTCCCCTTTGTAAGCCAGGTTCCACTGCAAGTCACACCGATTTTACCAGGATTTTTACCTGACTAGGGTTCTATGTGCTGTTAGCCCTTTAATTTCTTCTACCCTCTGTCAGTTTTATACTGAGCACCCTCAACCAAGTTACTGCAGACAGGAAGCAGTTTTACAGAACTAAAAGAGGATCTCCAGAGAGGCATCCAACACCATACACACACAGAACAGGCTCGCCAAGCCACCCCTCCGCTATCTTAAAACCTGCATTCTTCTGGAATTGCACCTTTGTGTCAATAAATCCTTCCTATCACACCAAAAGTAACACTACTTCGATTATACTAACAGTTTGAAGGGGAACTTGATAAGACGTGCAGGCCACTTAACTCAAGAAATACATCTTGGAGATGTTTGACGGAAGAATAATTATGGAAATAAGACACAAGTAAGAAAATGCCACATGCAAAATACCACTAGAGCTTGTTAAAAAAATTTAAAATAATGGACATATCTTCAGAAAGTATCATCTCAGGCTCTCCATAACGGCTCAATGTCAAAAATAAACCGCGTTACTGTACGGCTCACAGGAGCCCAGCACAGGGAGCACATTGCGTGTGCACTGAGTGACCTACGCGCTCTCCTGTCCCCTCGCTGTCACCATCGCACCCACGGCCTGGCCAGCCCGGTACCCTCGGGCGGGTGAGTCCCCGCCAGCCGGGGCACCTGCAAATCTCCTCGGAAAGTTCAGCGACCCGCTGCAGTTCCTCTTTACCGGCTGCCAACCGCCTCCGAGCCCGGCCGCGTGTCCCCCGCTCCGGGCCCTGCTGCGGGTCCCCGGCGGCCCGGCCGCGGCACAGCCCGGCCCGCCCGCCACCGCCCGCCGGCCCGGCCGCGAACGCCCGGGATGGCGCGGGCAGCCCCCGGGCCCGCGGCCTCGCTCCTGCCGCTGCCACGGCCCGCCGGGCCCCGCCTGCCCGCGCCGCCGCTGCCCGCCAGGCCGCGGCCGGGCCCCCGCGCCGCCCCCTCCGCCTCGCCCCCTCCGCGCCCCCGCGGCTCTCACCGGGTCCCAGCGCTTCCATGGCGGCGGCGGCGGCGGCCTCGCTGCGGTCTCCCCCGGCCCCGACGACCGCCCCGGGCCCCGCCGCCGGCCCCGCCGCCGCCGCGTAGCGCTTGATCTCGGGAATATTGGCTCCGGGGTGGGTGCCCGGCGTGAGAACGGCGGCGGCGGGGCGCGGGGAGGAGGAGGAGGGGGAGTGTGGGGGGGCGCGGCGGGGAGCGTTCCTGGCGCTCCGCTTCCCCGAGCGGCGGCGCAAACAATCCCCCCGCTGCGCCGCCGCCGAGACCGAGCCCGCGCGCGCCCCCGCCGCCGCCAGCACGCGCCGCCGCCTGCCCCCCCCGCCGCGCGCGCGCCCCCCGGGCGAGGAGGAGGAGGAGGAGGAGGAGGAGGAGGAGGAAGCGGCTCAGGCCCCTCCACGCCGCCCGGCGCCGCCGGCTCGCGCACGCGCGCCGCCCCTTGCCGGCGGGGGCGCGCACGCCGCCCGCACCCTTTCGACGCCGGCGCGGCCCCGCGGCGGCAACAGGTGACGGTGACGGCGTCTCGCGCGCGGCCCCGCCCCGCGCCTCAGGGAGCGGTCCCCGCGTGCCTTCCCGCCCTTATTCCCCGCCCGCTCCCGTCCCGGAGCCCGACACCTGTTCGCAGGTTTAATAATTAACCGAACGGTCACCGAAAACTCGGGCGCGCTCCGTGAGGGCGGCCCCGCCGGCGCCTTCCACCGCCCCGCCGGGGGGAACTTTGCCCAGCCTCATTAATTACAGCCTGATTAACATCCCGGGCCAGCTGAGCAGCCCCGGCGTGATTTAAAACACCCGAAAAAGCAGCATTTGTACAAGTCCGGCAAAGCACCTCAGGGCTGTGACCACGGACCAGCCAACGTTTCAGGTCAAGATCCCCAGAATAAGCGGGTTCTTGACTTTTTGCCTTTTTAAGCAGCTTTGCTGCTGCCCTGGGCTGCTCCCTCTCCCACCCCTCACGTTCTGTTTAGCCAACAAGTCTCAGCTGACTCACAAGGTCAGAAGTCAGAACATTTTATAAATAATAAATGCCGAGGCCCCTTTATTTGCCTTTTTTAACCTGCAGGGTTGATATTCTCCAAGTCAAAACATCAAAAACATATTTTAAAATGAAATGAAATCTGAGATTCTCATATAATTGCCCTGTAGGGCTACGCAAACAGTACTTTAAAAAAAAAACAAGATACAGTCTTTGCCTGAAGAAATCTGCAATACAAAGGCTTGGTCCTGTAAGATGCTGAGTACAATTCAAACCTATACTTAGTGCATTATAAATTAAATTTTAAAAAAGCCAGCAAAGCAATTAACTTGATAAATATTATTTTTCCTGGGTTTGCTTTCAGTGACAGCACATTACTGCTGTTTGACTTGGAAGAAAAAAATCATTAACTGCAGAAGCGTGTTCTACAGGGCAAACGTAACAATGAAAATGTGCCAAACATCCCAAACTCTGGTCCAGAACAAGGCCCCCGATGTCCAGCCCAGCTCGCTGCTCTCCCTCCAGCTGCTGGTGGTAGGAAGTGAGTTGCAAACACCTCAGAGTTCCCTGTTCTGGGCAGGGAAAGAAGGTGACACGCACCTCACAGCCACTGAAGCCAGATCAAAGTGTTCTGTGCTGCCCTGTGACTTCCTCCAGCTCTGGAGAAGCCTTTTGAGTGTCAGGGTTGAGCTCAACCCACCACCCTTTCTGCTCTTTGGGGATATTGAGGCCCAAGACCCGCAGGCTTGGTGGTGTCGTGTGGTGGCAGCACTTTACATGGAGCAGACAGAGGAATGAGCTGAGGTGTGACACTCGGTTGTACTCAGACTCATCCGTACTCACCAGTCTGGATCACAACGGGAAAGCTTTTGTACTGCCACTAGCAAACGTCTGCAGGATTGACAGGAGCAGCGCCAGGTGCGGTGTTGGCTCAGCCCGGCTCTGGGGACAGGCCCAGGCTGCCCTCACAACTGAGGTGCCTTGTAGGCCACAGTCTGAGCTCTGAGGTACCACCATACTTGAGGGACCTGGGCCCACAGATACCCAAGGCACTCACGCAGCCTGGTGCCACACCGGGGGGGCTGCGCACACCCACTGACACCCACCAGGCCTCCGGGGCCATGGACGGGCTGAACGCTCCAGACCTTCCCGCCCCAGGACCTTCCCGCCCGCAGCAGCATCACCACCCCAACCACAAGAGGGCGCTCCTACAGCGCGACCTTATAAGGCGTGCTGAGCGGCCTTGAAGCGCGAGTCATGATTGGGCCAGGCGGAGAGGGCGGGGCTAGGCGGAAAAATAGCCCAATAGATGAGAGAGGCGGGGCTTCCGAGGCAGCTCTGGGCAGCCATTGGCTGTTTGCGGGGCTGGGAGTGGCTGCGGCAGCGCGCGAAGACTTGAAGCGGTTTCCTACGCGGTTGTCTGGCGGGAGCGCTGGGTTGTGTCGGCCGGGGCCATGGCGGCAGCCCTCGCTGAGGTGAGTCCCGTCGCTCCGCTCTGCATAGCGGGCCGGTGGTGGCGGTGGTGGTGACGGCGGCGGCGGCGGCGGCGGCAGGTCGCGGCCTTCCTGCGGCCTTGGCGCTCCTCAGGCTGTGGTGTGGCGGAGGGTCGGGAAGGGTAGCGAGGAGCAGCGAGCAGGGTGGTGTCAGCGGCGGCGGTAACGGCGCCTCCTCAGCCGCCCCTGAGGCCGGGCGGTACCGCGGCGTCACCGGCCTCGCTCCGTACCGACTACACTTCCCAGCACACCTGGCGGCCGCTCTTCCGCCTTGCGCCCGCGGTGCATGCTGGGAGGGCTGTCAGCGGCCAATCCCAGTGCGCGCGGTGCATGCTGGAGGGCGCGGGCGCGGTGCACGCCGGGAAGGGTCCCGGTTTAATTGATTAGGCAGATGCAGATGTGAGAGGATAATAGAATTATAGGTTTCTCATTATCCTTTTAATTCTAATGGGTTTGAATGATAATCACTGGAGATCAGCCCGTGCACTGATTGTTCTGCATGCAAACTCACCTTTAAATGCTAATAAAGGTTGATGTCATCTCACTTTATATAAATACCAGTTAATTCTTAAAATATAATGGCAGTGTGTGTGTATAAATCATGTGTGAGGGGCTACCCGAGCTTCTGGAGTGAAGCCAGACGCTAGAAGTCATTACCACATAAACACCACTTATCACAGTGAGGAAAATTTGGTTTTGCTTTGTAGCTTCCGTTAGAAGATTTGAATCCAGAGGCGCAGAAAAGCCCCGACAGCGACTCGGACAGCGGGCAGGGCAGCTGCCAAACGGCCTCTCCGGGACACGGCGCCCTGGGGACGGCGGCGCTGGAGGACAGAGGTCGGTGGCGGCCCCGTGGGCTGTGCTGGGTGCTGCCCTCAGCAGTGTGTTTCTTGTTTGTAAATACCATTTTACATTGCTTGGCCTGTATGAATCCAAACTGCCTTTCTTGTTGTTGAGAACACGGGTAGACGTTTGTAAATCTCTGACACGTGGCGAGGGGGTTTGAGGTACAGGAAGGGCAAAGTGGGATGTGAGCATCTTAATGGCTTATTCCCTTTCTTTTTATGATTCACTTAACTTATGTACATATTTAGTTACTTACTGTGGATGTTTTTATTATTCGAAGGCAAGTCACTAGTCTATTGGTAAAGGATTTTCTGGTTTGCCTTTTTTTTTAAGGGTTAAAACCCTATAACATCCATTTGAGTCAATTATATACTGCGCTACAGGGAGAGCTGGACTTGGAAAACGAGTTGAAGCTAATTTGCTATAGATGATGACATCTGTAAAATTCAACAGATTTGTATCTTTACCTTTGTTAATGAACTTGTGGAAATTTCCTCTCTGTTGCACGCATGATTTCTTTTAATATATTTTGACAGATTCAGAGGAGGAGATTTTTGTACGTAAAAAAGCAAAAAGCAAGAAGGTCTTTCAAGACAGTGAGAGTGAAGATGGAGAGGATGGTGGCTCTTTTGTGCAGAACGATGTGCTGGGTGGAGACAATGAAAACGGGGAGGAAAAAGAGAATGTTACCGCTCCGAGGAACAAGAAATCCCATCGGATTCGCCAAGGTCTGCTAGATAGTGATGACAGTGACGCTGGTGACCAATTGCAGGTTGAAAGCCTTGAAACAAGCCGAAAGTCTGGCTTGCTGGAGAATGAGCCACAAGAGGAGAGACCCCTAAAACCTGGGAAAAAGTACAGAAAACATAAACAACATAAAGAGGATTTTGAAGAGGAGACAGCAGAAAAAGCAGTCGGAAAATCTAGAAGAAGAAAGGAGAAGGAGAGAAGAATTGAGTCCCTTAAAGAGCTGAAAAAGGAAAAGAAGCCTAGAGCAGAGGTATATATTTTGGCAGAAAATCTCAGGTGTTTTCTCCACCAAGTTAAATTTATTGCTGCATTTGGTTGTCGTGCTTCAGTGCTTCGGCACTCCTGGTGCCTGTGTTCCTGTAGCAGGTGTGGAACCCAGGTGGAAATTGGGTTCCTTGGGGTTTGTTGCGTGCACAAACGTTTTTGATTGGTGTTGCAGCTGCGTTAAAGATGGCATCTGGAATGAATCACACGAATACTTTATTCTTATGGCAAGCAGGTAGATGGTGGCGAGACGTATCCCTTTAACGACAGCGGATGTCTTCTTGATGACAAAGAGCTTTTTGATAATGGCTTAGAAGAGGAAAACAATTCCCCCCCAGAGGATGAAGAGTCGATAGAATCAATACGAGAGGCAGTGAAAAACAAAATAAAGAAATATAAGGTAACGTTTGATAGTGATGCGAGATTCTCGGTGATTAGTGGGAAGTATTGTACCTGAGCATGTTGCGCTTCTACTGCTGTGACAGAGGAGAGAATATTCTTCTGCTCTTTCTTCTTAAGGATGGAGCGATGTTGTCTGGAAAGTTGTAAAGATAATGCTACAGTAGAAGCTTTGAAAATCTACCATAAGTATTATGTGGGATTTGTGTTGTTTTAGGAGAATATCTGCTAGTTTTGCTGACCAGTGATGATTTGTACACTTATTTTTTACCTTTCCTTTGTTTGCCCTTGGTAGTGTCTGTGTATCTAAACAAATAAATGAATCTCTTTTCATGCACTGTAGAACAAAGAACGGTTTTCTGAGGGAGAAGGCTACAAACATGTATTTGATGATGAGAATGAGGAACCTGTATTAAAAGAACCAAAAAGGAAGGTGAAGTATTCTTCTTTTTAAAGCTCTGTTGTTTGTTGTAGTGACTCAAATGTTTTTTGTTAATCTGGCTGCTTTATTCTGACTCCTTTCTGTTTAAAAGGGAAAAATAATCTGTTTAGAAAGTATAGAGTCCTGTATTTTGTTTTCTAACTTAACAATCCTTTCTTTCCTTAAGGAGCGGAAAGCAGCAAGGTTAAGTAAAGAAGCCATTAAGCAATTACATAGTGAGACCCAACGACTTATTAGAGGTAAAACTTAAATTCTTTGTATAAAATACAAGTAAAATAAATAAATGCCTCGGGTGACATTTTAGTTTTTCTTTCACCTCGTTTCTCTGGTAGAATCATCTGTGTCTCTCCCATATCACGTGCCTGAGACCAAAAGCGTTCATGACTTCTACAAGCGAAGACCTCGACCGATATGTCAAGGAAACGCAATGGCCTTGCTGAAGTAAGGACTTAAACCTTCCTCGTGTTTTTTTCATAAATTTTAAGGATATCCCCGCTTTGCTTTTGAAGATAAGCAGACTTTTGCGCGCTGCAGGCGTTGTATGATGTCCACACCTGTGCTATGTGCAGTCACATCCCTTTTCTGTTTTCATTTTAGCTGTTGCTTTGCCTGGGAAGTTTTATTAAGAAACTTTCTTTGGCTCCTTTAATTCTGTGAACACCTGGAGCGTGTTGCTGTTAACATGAGGCAGTGCTGCTCTCCAGATGAAGCAACGTGCTCACGCAAAGTTACTTTAATGTGGTTTAGACTGGGCTATTGGACTTGGGCTATTTCTTCTTTTGCGTGATGCGTAGTGAAATAATTCAGCTACTGTTGTCACAAAATCTCTCAGGAATTTTATAGTGTGATAATGTAAGTAGGACAAACTCTACACTGCTCCACGCTTCATCTTCCTTATCTCCTCAAAATGAAGTTTTCAAGACTTCTTCACCTCTTCCTACATATTCATGACAATAACTAGAAAATTATTTATTTCTCTCCGGGTTTGTTCTCAACCTCTTCTCCCCTTCCACAACAGGCACGGCTGATGCATTTCTTTCTGCCTTCATTAGGTCCACTAAATACCAGCTATCCCTAGATGAGGAATCTGCAGACACTAAGAACATGGGCACGGATTGCAAAGATGGGCGAGCAGAAGGCGATCAACCAGCAGCTAATGAACCAGAAAGGAACCTTGGTGGAGATGTTGAACCTCCTGCGAACGAGCCTCTTGCTGATGTGGGGAAGAACTTGGCAGAAAACTGTGCGGAAAAGCGTGGGGAGGACAGTGATGATTCTCACACCGTGGGGACTGGTAATAGCGCAGAACAGCAGCAGCGCTCTGACTTCCCAAGCGCTGATTGCAGTGAACAAAAAGAGAATGAAATTCCTCCAGCGGCTGGAGGAGATGCCCTTGAGCAAAGAGGTGAAACGGCGCCAGACTCAGATGGTGAAAAAAGCCGTTGGCAAGTGGGGGCTGGAGCGGTGGCACAGCCTGAAAAAGCGAGGAAATCCAAGCTAGAGAAACTCCGCGAACTGGGAATAGACCTGTCCATCAAGCCAAGGATCTGCTCTGGCGATGAATCCTTCATTAACCTCGACGAATCTGAATCTAATAAAGGTACCGCTTTTCTTGTTGTCACCCTGTCAGGGCTGTCCAAGTAAGCAGAGTTCACCTGACTTGGACTGGGAAGTCTCTGAGAGACGTTTGGGTGACAGAATAGTCAGGTCCGTTCTCTTACTCGCACAGATTCTTTGTGTAATGTTGATATCCATTTCCTTTCAGCCGATGTTATAAAGGAAGTTCTGAGTCCTTAATAACTGAAAGCTTGAAGGAACACGGTGTTAACTATTAAATGATGAAGATATTAAGAGCATGTCTGAGTTGTTACTCCCCTGTGTTCAGGAGACTGAGCTCTGCTGAGAAATAGTGTTTTTGTCAGCTGGCGGTCTGGCTTTAGGTGTGTATGTTAACAGAGACTGAGAGGTGCTGGGTGGCTGGAAGGCCAGACTGGAAGTGATTTGAGGTCTTGTGCATAAATCATAGTGGTAAAGTAATTTAATATTAGCTGGTATTAATTAAGAACAAATTATAGCAAAAATACTCAGTAATGGTTTATTCGTTTATTAGTCAAATAGAATGGTTTTGCAAATATTTTAATATTAAAGATGGAGTTTAACTTCCTTTGACAAAAAATTCTCAAGACCTACTCTTGATAAAACTTTAACACTCAGTGCTTTTAAATGCTATCAAATTAATTTAATTTGCATTTTGAAATGTAATTCATATGTATTTTAAAGAATTAGAAGCCTTGAAAGAACGTTTCTTGAAGCACAGTCTTCAAACAGCAAAAGCCAAAGCTGAAAGGACCATAAACATGCCCATTATTCGTAAGGAGATGACGTCCGAAGGCAAAGAGGAGCTGAGAGCCGACGTGGTGCCCGCGGTGTTGGCTGCGGAGACCTTGGGTGACACTGGCCCCTCCAAGCCAGGTGGGTGCAGCAACAGAAATAGCGATGGAAGAGGAGAGTTTCTAGACCACGGAAGGAGGGGCTGGCCACTTGGGGAGAATATAAGGCTGTTGTCAGAGGGTGTAGGGATGCAACTAGGAAAGCTAAGGCCTCCTTAGAATTAAACCTGGTGGGCAAGAGGGGTCAAGGACAACAGGAAGAGCTTTTTCCAATACGTGGCAGGTAAAACTAACAGCAGAGGCAATGTAGGCCACTGATGAACGAGGTGGGTGCCCTGGTGACAGAAGATACAGAGAAGGCAGTTACTGAACGCCTTCTTTGTCCGCTCTGCTGGAGTCTGTCCTGAGGATCCCGTACCGCTGAGGCCCCAGAGGAAGGCAGGACAATGGGGGAGTTTGCCTGGGTTGGTGAGGACTGGGTTAGGGAGCAGTTGGGCAATCTGGACATCCATAAATCCATGGGTCCAGATGGGATGCACCCGCGGGTGCTGAGGGAGCTGGCTGAGGTCATTGCTGGACCGCTCTGCATCATCTTTGCCAAGTCTTGGGAAACAGGAGAGGTGCCTGAGGGCTGGAGGAAAGCAAATGTCACTGCAGTCTTCAAGAGGGGCAAGAAGGAGGACCCGGGGAACTCTAGACCGGTCAGCCTCACCTCCATCCTGGGAAAGTGATGGAACGACTTCTCCTTGGTGCCATCTCAAGGCATATCAGGGATAAGAGGGTCATTGGGGCAGTCAACGTGGCTTCACCAAGGGGAAGTCGTGCTTGACCAACCTCATTGACTGATGAGGACATAACAAGATGGATGGATGAGGGCAGAGCAGTGGACGTGATCTCCCTTGACTTGAGTGAGGTATTTGACACAGTCTCCCACAGCATCCTCACAGCTGAACTGAGGGAGTGCGCTCTGGATGAGCGGGTAGTGAGGTGGACTGCGAACTGGCTGAAGGGAAGACAGACCCTATGTGCATTCTGAGCGCTGCATGGGTGGATAATGAGGCATCTTGATAATTCATGAGGCTCTGCACTCTCTCTAAATCGAGCTCTTGGAAACCAACTGCAGCTCTCACAGCTGGCAGATCAACTCAAAAAATATTGGAAACAAGTAACTTTTTAATTCCCTTTTAATGTGCGTGGTTACACTGGGTTGGATGCTTGAAGGCAATGAAGTGAAGGGTTCGCTGTGGTTCCTCTCGGATATTCACGTGCTCATTTTTGGCCAGGTGAGAAGCTGCAGGCGCTGAAGGCGAAACTCCAGGAGGCCATGAAGCTGCGCAGGACTGAGGAACGGCAGAAGCGGCAAGCGCTGTTTAAACTGGATAACGAGGAGATGTTGGAGGAAGAAGAAGAGGAGGAGGAGGAGGAAGAGATGACGGATGAGTCAGAGGAAGAGGAAGAAGGTGATAATGAGGTCTGTATGGAACATTTTTACATCATCTAGCCAGCTTCTCAATTCTGATGGCCTCTCCCCAGTGAAATTAGGCTTTTGTACACTAATAATATTAGGAAAATTGCCAAGAATTCTTCCTAGAAGCTAAAAAATTGCTACAGTTAGCACGTTTGAGTTTCAAGTGCCTATGTTAGTTGCTTCAAAGTGGAATAGGTATGTGTAAGAGCAGTGAATGTCGTTCAGCTTCACCCTCGATATATTAAAACATTTTCTTGAGAAGTATGCAAGGAATTGGATGGATCAAAGCAATAATCACCATATCTACTGTGTTTGGGGATGCTTTTTAGAATGCGGAATTTCTGCTTGGTGAAGCAGAGGAAGATAACGAAGATATAGAAGAGAAACAAGTTGAAGATGGTGATAAAGAAACCGACAAAGAATCAATTGATGGAGACAAGCTGGAGAAATCTGGGCACTGTGATTCTGTTCCCAAACCACCGTCAACAGAATCTACATTGATGCTTTTTAAGGACAGCTCCTCAAAAATGGGGTAAATAAACCAAATTTTGAAAACGGTGCCTGAGCAATTCCAAATTTTATCAATACTTGTAGATGTTTTGACTTAAAGTACTTTTTGTAAGTATTTTCTGTCTTGTTCCAGTAGTTATATGTGCATTCATATCTATTTCCTTTAAAAAACTTAATGACGCAGTGTGCCCTTGTGGCCAGGAAGCCAGTGGTACCTGGGGTGGGTTAGAAGGGGGTGGTCAGTAGGTCAGAGAGGTTCTCCTGCCCCTCTGCTCTGCCCTGGGGAGACCACACCTGCAATATTGTGTCCAGTTGTGGCCCCTCAGTTCCAGCAGGACAGGGAACTGCTGGAGAGAGTCCAGCGCAGCCACCAAGATGCTGCAGGGAGTGGAGCATCTCCCGTGTGAGGAAAGGCTGAGGGAGCTGGGGCTCTGGAGCTGGACAAGAGGAGACTGAGGGGGGACTCATTCATGTTTACAGATCTATAAAGGGTGAGTGTCAGGAGGATGGAGCCAGGCTCTTCTGGGTGACAACCAATGATAGGACAAGGGGTAATGGGTTCAAACTGCAACACAAAAGGTTCCACTTAAATTTGAGAAGAAACTTCTTCCCAGTGAGGGTACCAGAGCCTGGCCCAGGCTGCCCAGGGAGGTTGTGGAGTCTCCTTCTGTGCAGACATTCCAACCCGCCTGGACACCTTCCTGTGTAACCTCATCTGGGTGTTCCTGCTCCATGGGGGGATTGCACTGGATGAGCTTTCCAGGGCCCTTCAACCCCTGACATTCTGGGATTCTGTGACTGTAAATATTTAGTGGTATCGTCTGTTTCTTAATCAAAGTGTACTAGATGTATTTTTGTATGTTACCTTGTTTTTTGCAGTTAGGTTTGACAGAAAATAGCAATTCATCTTGTATACGTTAGCAAATACATTTTATGTCATTAATTGCAGATATTCTCTTCCTGATGAGAAACTTGAAATGGAAGAAACTGCAGACAAAGGACCTACCAAGTTAGGTAAAGTAGAACCATTATTGTAGCTATCATTTCTGTCTGGGTTTGGTATTCAATGCTTTTGGTATTTCATTGTCTGCGTAGCTGTACAGGATGACTATAAAAGTTTAGATTGATGAAAGAAATGGGAGGGCTTGAAAAAACTGGAGGAAAACAAAGTTCAAAATGATACTGGGGAAAAATACAGGAATGGTCAGAAATCAAGACAAAATTCAGTACAAAAGTGCAATGTGCCTCTGTGAAGAATGAAATCCAACCTGAGCACAGAATATTGAATTCTTAGCAAGGTGTTGGTGTTGCAAAACAGTATCCTGAGGTTTTACTGGATCGCTACAAGAGAAGTTAAGCACTCTATTGCAATATTTCTGTTCTTCTCAGAGGACGATGACTCATTTTCTCTGCCAACGCTGGCAAAAGACAACAGCCATAACAGCAGCTTTGAGCTGATCGGCTCCATGATTCCGTCCTATCAACCCTGTAACAAACAGATGTCACGCGGAGGGAACTTTTTATCTGCAGCAGGAGGTTTCAGGTCACCTTCCCCGGGTTTTTTCAAAACAAGCTTCATCAGCTCTGCTTCCAAGGTAAAGTTCTCAGTCCTACTCCCATCTCATACTAACAATTGTGTTAATAGCAGTAATGAATAAGTGTATTTTGTCCTGACTGTCACATCTATCAAAAAGATAATACCAGAGGCAGCATCTAGCCAAGTGCTTGTATGTAAGATTTCAGAAAAGCCAACTGTCCTTGGAGTTTCAAATGTCTCCACATTGGAATGGATAAAAATGACATGACAAAAACTTACATTACAGAAAAGATGCTGTCATCTGGTTTTGATATCTAAAATATGTGCACTGTAAATATTTTTTTAAGCCTAGTTACGTGAGCTACACAATGTCTGATGTCAGTGAACTCCTGTGATTTATCAAAGCAGTGGGGACATACTTGATACTTGCATCATGTTAATCCTTTAATACAGCTTAAACGTTTTATCCCGTTCTTCCTTTTGGCTGCTAGGATTGCAAAATGAATAACTTGTATATTTTTGTGTTGCTTTGGCTAGAGCTCAGGAAAGGCGTCTGAGCCCTCTCTTCCCATAGAAGATTCCCAGGACCTGTATAACGCCTCTCCTGAGCCCAAGAGTTTATTTCCGGGGGCTGGGGAGTCACAGTTTCAATTTTCTCTAGAAGATGACACTCAGAGCCAGCTGCTTGACGCAGATGGGTGAGTAATAGGTATAAAGGATGATGGTTTGTGCTCTTTAACGAAAATAGGACATACAGATCAGCAAGCTTTTTCTAACTACAGATGTTCTTTCAGGTTCTTGAACGTTGGACAGCACAGGAATAAATACCAGTCCTCAAAGCACCCGCTGACTCTGGCCAGTATGGATGAGAACGCGATGGACGCCAACATGGATGAACTGCTGGACTTGTGTTCTGGGAAGTTCAGCAGCCAAGCTGAACACGCGCCGAACACCAGCACCAACAAAAAGCAGAACATGGAAGAATTGCTCAATCTTTGCTCAGGAAAATTCACGTCTCAGAGTAGGTCCTGAATTCTGTTGTCAGCTTTGCTGCTTGCTTGAGTTATAAGCTTTACACTAAGGAACCAATTAGTTCTGGGCACTAATGCAGAACACAGAACTTCTGAGACCTCTAACACTTGGTTGCCCCTGTGGGAGCGTGCTGACTGTCATTTCTATCTCCTAAATTGCCATCTTACTGCTTTTTGTAGCAGGTTCTCCAACGTGGGCATCTTCAGTGTCTTCCAAGGCAGAAAAAGACAGTGACATAGAAGATCCAATGGCAGAAGCTCTGGCACTTTGTTCAGGCTCCTTTCCCACAGACAAGTTAGTATTCTTCCTAAAATTTACAGAAGCTTATAGTGGCAGTTGTTTTGTTTCACTCTTAATGGGTTGTCTTCTTCAACATCAGTTCAAAGTGCTGTAAGCAAAAGCGTTTTGGAGGTGAAGGGAGATTAATATTGCAAATTGCTCAGCAATCACTCTAAATGAGCAGCATGTACTGTTTCCCACAGCTACTGTGAAGGGAAATTCTTTGTCTTTCACTAATAGTGAAAGAAACGTTGAAGAAGTGCCATCAAACTGAGAAAAGATTGTCAGAATGTAGGACTTTGGGGTTCTGTTCTGGGCTCTTGCCAAACTACAGGAACAATAACCAGGTGGAAGTCGGATGCTTGCATTTTTTCATTCACTTTTCCCATAGGGAAGAGGAAGATGAGGAGGAGCAAGAAGAAATTGGTGATTTTCGTCTTGTAACAGATGATAACGCCTTTGACAGTGCCGAGGTATGAACTGATGGAGTGAGGCAACTGCTGCAGCCTTCTGACTATGAGAACTCCCTTTATTAGGTTTTTCATTATAAGTATTGTGATTTCCAGAACAAGTTACTGAAACATTTCTAAGAGCAATGTTTGTGTCATTTAAAGTGCCCACTTAATATTATAATAAATTGGATAAGGCATTGAAAATCCTCTGAAATACCTGTGGTGTTTTAGTCTGTGCTTATTGGTTAAAGAACAGAAGAAACTGTCCCTACAAAGCAATCCGCTCTCAGAAATCTCTTAATTTCTCTTTGACAGGATGAAAAAAGTGGAGACAGTGATCCTGAAGAAGCAGAAATTAGTGATGAAGAAGAAGAGCTGCTGAGACCCAGATGGGGCTCGAAGAAAAAACTGTAAGTACATATTTTTTTGTATCTTGATTGCCAGACAGAATAGAATATTAACAGCACTGTTATTATTCCCTCCCCAGCATTAGTAGCTAATGCTTATACAGTATTGGCTCTGGTGGTGGTTGTTTTGCTTTGGTGCTGTCAGGTTGCATGAATTTAACTACTTTGCTGGGCTATAGAGGATTTCTGTTATAATTTCCATTGTAGGTGGAAATCAAAAGGCCAGGATGACAGCAACGCAGCGTTTTTTTGACCCAAATTAGTCTTTTCCAAAATTAAAAATGAATCATCCCTTCTTATGTGGGATAGATGTTAATTTTACATCAAAAGAGAAATCTTGCTTTCAGAAGGTCTGGGTGATTATTGGTCTACCCAAGCGAACTCTTTAACATTCTTCTATAGAAAACTGCAGGATTTCATGGAAGATGAAGCAGAGCTGTCTGGGAGCGACGTGGGAAGCGAGGATGAATATGATGGCGAAGACCTGAATGAATATGAAGAAGAGATGATTGATGAGGAGCTCCCTAATGAAGTGGAATTAGAAAATCAAATACAGAAATTCCACATGTGAGTGGCAGTATTAGTGGGTGTTATTGCGTGTGAAGCCGCGGCTCTGGGGTCTAAGCCGGCCTAACCTGCTCTCTCCCGCGCCGGCAGGAAAGCGATGCTGGATGACGACAAGCGCCAGTTGCGCTTGTACCAGGAGAGGTACCTGCTGGACGGGGACCTGCACAGCGACGGCCCTGGCAGGACGAGGAGATTCCGATGGAAAAACATAGGTGCCTTTCTGATCCCTGCTTAATAGATGGGGTGAAATATTGGCAAGAAAGAACGTGTGTATGAAGCAGCACTCAGTCATCCTCCAAAAGGAAACAGAGTATTTCAGAAATAAATTGGGGGGTGGGACGTGTTTTGATTTTTCTTTGTTTACTAGTCTGTATTTTATGCCTCTTTTAAAACTGATACCTAATTATTTCTCTCTTTCTTTGTCTAGATTATGATTCACAGGTTGACTTGTTTCAGAGAGATTCAGATAATGATGATGAAAATGAACAGTTTGACGAGACAGAAGTGAAATGGAGGAAAGAGCGCTTTGAACGAGAGCAGTGGCTTCGTGAGCAGGTATTAATTAGCTTCAGGAAAGGCGTCTTGCTCAGTCTCATTGCTAGATGTGAAATTGTTAGTTCCTCAAGTTAAACTCTGGAAAAAAATACCATTTATAAATGTGTCTTTGTGAATTCTGCTCCTTCTCTTCTACAAGTTTTGTCCAGAGAGAGGAGCTAATTCAGAAGGGAGAGGAAATGACTCTGTCTACTTAAAATACCGAACGGAATGTTCCTCCTTAATATGAATTTTTCAATTTTACAACGTGCCTTCTCTCTGCTACAGAAGGAGAAAAATAAAGAGGAGGAGGAGGAGGAGGAAATTGGTGAAGACAGCCAATTCATGAAACTAGCAAAAAAAGTGACTGCCAAATCCCTGCAGAAGAAAGGTAAGCTCACTTTTTATCCAAGTGGCAATCAAGAGAAAGCAAGCTTGGCCACTCTCAGTTCTAAGCTCTTCAGTTCGATATGAAATTTGTGGTATTTCCAATGAAGTTCAGAGGCTGATGTGTTCCGCTTTGTCTGCAGCCAGCCCGGCAGCCGCGGTACAAGGCACAGCGCTCCTGCCCCGCAGCCCCTTTGAGACGTTCAGACCCACCAGCGACGTCCAGGTCAGGAATGGGGCTGAAAAATGGTATTTCCAAACTGCGTCTGTGCGGTCAACTGACCCCAGATTCCGGCCGTTTCTGCTTTGTGTGGTAGCAAGTAACATTTTAGTAGGGCGGAGCTTTTCTGTTAGGAGTAACCTACTAATAAAGAGCTGTCTTGTTCGTGCGAGTGGTTTAACAACAGCATTTCATTGTTCTTCAGGTCAAAAATGGGTCTCTGTTGAACAGACCTAAAGCCGTCCTTCAGAAACTGGCAGCAATGTCAGATCTGAATCCAAACGCACCTCGAAATTCAAGGAATTTTGTCTTCCACACTCTTTCCCCAGAAAAGAGTGAAGAGGCGAAGGAGAAATCAAAACTTCAGGTAAAGATTTGTGTGGAATGTGCTGCCGACATGTAGATTATTTCAACGTACAGGCACTAAGCACTGCCAAGTAGTTAAGAGCATTGCTGCTTAAAATATTTTCTGTGATTGCCTTGTATGTGCTCTTGCACCAAATAATTCTCTGATAACTCAGAATTTAAGCTTTGTGGAGGTTTTGTGGATTCTAATGTACCCCGTTCCCCCGCAGGCAAAGAAAAGAGGTCCTGCTGCAGCAATAACATCTGTGGCCAAGCGGCCCAGGGTGGAGAGCACAGAGGAAACAAGTCAAAGCCGAAGCATATTCCAGTACCTGGAGAGCTGAACATCCCTGGTTAGGGCCGGAGGTTCTATCTCGTGTCTTTGCCAGTTGCGGTTTGTTTTGCAAATCTGCTGGTGATAATCAGGAAGGCGAACAAATCGCTGCACATTCTGCTGCCGCTTCTTTCACAGGTTCTGGGAACCTCTGGGCAATGATCTTGTTTATTCCCCTTTGTTTTTTTTCTCAGTGCTTTGTGACAAAGGTGAGCACAAAATCCACACTTGGTTCGGAACGAAACGCTAACCTGGTCTTTCCAGGCGTTAAGGAAACTCGCACTACGGAACTCTGTCCTCCCAGCATCTCTTGTGTTTCAGTGGTGCTGGGTCCACCTGAAAACACCGTTTGTGTGCTGCAGGTAGCTCAAAGGTATTTCTGCATCTTTGGAGAAGGAGGCAGCAGTGTCAGTGGTGCCAGGACGTGCTGTTTACACGTGCAGTGTGAAGGTAGCGCTGCTTTCCCCCCCGTGTCTGTCTTTCTCTAAGGTTAAAGCTTGACGTTCTGAGGAGCTCTAATTTATATTTGAAATGTATGCTTTTGAAAAAGGTCCAAGTCTTTCATGAGGCAATACGATAAGGCTTTCTTTCCGTGTTTTTTATTATTGTTCATATTCTTATGCATCCAGATGAATGTTGGTGTGTGGAGAGGGAAGAATGTGAATAACAGATGTGGGAGAGGAAGTGGAGATGTGTCAGGATTTTTTGTTTGCTTGGATTGGGGGAATTGTTTGCTTTGTTCCCCCCAACTAAAGACTTAAATCATCTATTCCATTGTTTCAAGCTGTGCCCATCCAGGAGAAACCATCCATTTGTGAGCAGTGGCGAGAGGCCTCTAGAATGCAGAGATTAAATAGTAAGGAGCCATCGCTCACAACTAAATAGTGTGAAAGAAACTTAAGACAGAATACGTGACATTTCTGATTGCACGTTGAATGTGTTAGAGACTCTGTGATACTAAACCTCTTTCTGGGACTTGAGGTCATCTATTTAAACTGTCGACTCTGTCAGAGAACTATCCTGACCTGTACATTTTGTAACATCATCTGCATACACCTGGTGTGCCACGTGTAAAATATTTTACTGTATATTATGTTTATAAAGAGTTATGGTACTAGCTGGAGTGCAATTTTACAATAAAACGTTTTTAATTTTGGAGGCAGTTGGTATTGATTTCACTCTGTGTGTGTGTTGGTTGGGTTTGTTGTTCTTTTTTTTTCAGCACAGATTTACTGGGCAAAAACATTCAAAGCTGCAAAATCTCAGCGTCTTCTCAGTTTTGTGAGTAGTGGCTGCCACTAGAGAGCAGCAAGAGAACGCTCTTCCTCCGGCAAAAGGGCAGGAAGGAGGATTAAACCTTGAAACCTCTTGAATCCAGAGGAAATTGGTACAGTTTTCAGTGTTCTTTGGTGTTGGAAGGGATTAAATTTATATAGACCTCTAATTGCTATATTTTTGCATGTGAAGGCTTGAAGAGCACACTGACCTCAGCATCTGCGAGCCACAACCACGGCGTTTGTGTTGCTTTCCCTTTAGAATTTTCCCTTCAAAATGTATTTTGCTTGTTCCAGAGCCAAGTGCACATAACTATTGTTGGCCCTGAAGAGCTTATAAATTGAAATACTTCAGAGTGGGAAGATTTCGCGCTGCTGTTGTCCAGAGTAAATGTTTCTGCTGTTAGAGCCTTGCAGGAGCTCAGGGTTTGCTGAATATTGCTGGTAAGTGCTGTGCTGCACCCCAGAAATTCCCCGCTGGGCTTTGGGGTGACCCCCCCCTGCTCACTGACCCCCTCTGCATCCCCCCAGGACTCCCCCCCACCTCCTGTCTGGCACATTAACTCGGTTTTGCCTTCTCATTTTCACCTATTGATTCCGCTCGCCCCTCCTGGCACTGAGATGATGCTGCTGTGCTAGCGGGGAGAAAAATCCCCCCCTGGGTTGCTGCTGGAGGGGTCTGGTGGGGGGATTGACCCCGGGGGGTGACAAGGAGAGGGGACAGGGTGGGAATGGGGGTCCTGGGCTGGAGGACGAGCTCCTTCCCTCCCTGCTTCTCCCCACTCCTCACATCCTGGGTGAACTCCCGGCAGGTCCAGCTGGTGACGTTTGGTTTTGGCTTTGCCTGAGGCACAAAAACAGCAGCAGCTTGAGGTTTCGTCCCCGTTGGGCAGCTGTAAAACTGCCCCTCTCCCTGCCTCAGTTTCCCCAACCCGCACGAGGGACGGGGGGGATAAAACCTGATCCTCGGTTGCACCGTGGAGCCTCGCTGAGAGGAGCTCTGTGGTGTTACCTGCTGAGGTTGCAGAGAAAATGAGCTCATAGGAACGTAAATGACAGTGAAGAAATTAAAGAAGAACTTGGCAGCGGAGTCAGGAAGGGCCCTGGGTGCGTGTTAAAGGTTGGCATTGCAGACACGTTCAGAACCGGAGCTTCCACCACCACAGGCCTCCTCGGGGGCTCAAGGTACTTGCTGAATTATGTTTTCTTTTCCTTTTTGCCAAGAGACTAAAAGGGAGCGAGGAGAGAAAAAAAAAAACACAGACAACTATTTGTTTGTCTTGTCTAATTTAATTTATGTTATTCATCAAATAGACAGGTTATTTGGGAAACCAGATGGATCCAGGCTAAAATCATCTGTATTTCCAGCGTGTGGGGAACTCTGTCCGAGCGGCCACACGAGGAGAAGCGTGTGGTGTGTTTGGTGTGCGATGCTCACGAGGGCGGCTGCGCCTCGGCTGTCCTGGAACCTCCATCGGTCAGCCCAGACCCCGTATGAGCGTTAAAGGACAAAAAGCCCCCCAGGCACCCGGGTAAGTGTCTGGGTCATGATTCTTTACCCCCCTCGTTAGCTGGGGTGGCCTTTCTAGGGTTTGGGCCCGTGGAAATATCCCACAGCGCAGGTGACGTTTGCAACACCTGCTTCTTTTCTTTTGGGTTCTGCGTTATTACAGAAGGAAATGCAGAAGATGGAGCAGCAGAAACAGGCAGGAATGGCCCCAGTCTAACTGAAATAGAGTACGTAACCCAAAAAATACAGAAATACTATATAAGAATATAGGAAAATGAAAAGGAGAGCTCACTATTATTGACAGGTGAGCGCTTTCCTCACTGAGAAGCAACAATCAACAGCAGAGAGAATAAAAAAGCCTTACAGGACTGACGGTGCAAAGGCTGGGTTTATTAGGTGACCCGTAGAGCATGAGTCTCATTCTGTATCTACTAGTCATTAATATTAATTATAACATTGTACGTGCTCCGCGTGGACAGATGTTCAGTCCTTGGGGGTTATTATTTTCTCTTGTAGCATCCAGAAGCCAAATTTATGGCCAACTCCAGCGACGCTTCTCCAGGCAGCAGAGACCTAAACCAGCTGTAATTAAAGAAAACGCCACGAAAGATTGCGCCGCAGAGGGGAGGGGCGAGAAGCAAATCTTACAGCTTTGCAAGAGATTCATTTTATTTTCATCTAATTCTTTTCCCCTGCTCCTCAAGGCTGTTCTCATGCAACACGCTCTGTGCTGCTTCCCTTACAGTGATTGTTAATGTTTGACGATGTTCGTGGTGCCGCGGGATCAGCGCCCGAGAGGCGAGTTCCCTTTGGAGGGCGAGACGTGCGCGCGTTCGCGTGTGTCCTCGCACCCACGCAGCGTCCCCAATGCCACGTTTTTCCCCATCTTTTGCAATTAAACACCAGATTAGAGAAAAAAGAAAAGGGTTTTCCTTTCTCCATCTTGCTCCCACGCCCCGTCAGCCTGGATGTGGCAGTTGTGGGGCGGCTCAGAGTGTGTGTGATCTTTGGAGAGGAGATAACGTGAGCCCCAAAGTTTGATAATGGCTCCTAAGGTGCTGCTGTTCCCTGTCCCCTTCTGCTGGGACGGGAAAAGGCAAGAAAGGAAAGATTAGATGGGGTCCACGCTGTTGGCAAAGCCCCCATCAGACCCAGCGTCACCAGGAGCCGCATCCTGCGGGGGGAAGAGCGTCAGTCTCAACATCTGCCGGGCCCTTGTTTGTCTCTTGTTCCCATTCCTCCTCTGCCTCGCCCTCTCCTTTCATCCCTCCAGCTGCACAGGCCTGAAAATAAGGCTGGAGCCGGACTCAATCTGCTTGTCACCAGCCCTTCGTGATCCCGGGTGTGGGGACGGTACCCGCTGGTGTCCGGGGGTCCCCATGGGTCCCTGTGCTCAACCCCGAGCATCTCCTGGGCATGGAGCAGGACGAGCATCACTTTGGCACTTCCCCACGTCCCCCCGCCACTTCCCCAAGTCGCTATGAATAAATCATTGTTTTATAAAAGAGAAGCAGCTGCTTTTTTTCTTCTTCTCTTTCTTTTTGACGCTCCATCCATCCCCACGCGAGCCCTTTGGCACATGCTCGAACGCGGGAAGCCCCATTGAGGCCCCTGGAGCGCAGCAATTGATACACAGAGCTCCCCAAATCCTATTCAGGGGCCGCTTTTCTGCACGAGCAGCCTCTAACCAGCTCATTCACTGCTCTTTTTGTGCCGGGGTTAAGTGGTTAAGTGTGTGTGCAGCCCATAAAAGGCCTTTACTCCATGAAAAGCTATATTTACATTGTAATCACCAAAGAACTGTTTAGGCAGTCAATAGCGGGGATGGAGAGGGGCGGCGGGGGCTCGGCGGCGTGTCCCCCCGCT
Source organism: Streptopelia decaocto (assembly GCF_964273445.1). NCBI lineage: Eukaryota > Metazoa > Chordata > Aves > Columbiformes > Columbidae > Streptopelia > Streptopelia decaocto. The sequence goes on along the minus strand of NC_138678.1, from coordinate 3,214,558 downwards.
CTCCCGCTGAGCCCCCCGCAGCAGCACATTTGTGGGATTACGTCCCCCCGCGCCAGCTGCCGGGGGGCCGCGGAGCCAACGCTCTTTGTCTGGGGCTGGGGACAGCACAGGGACCCAGCGTCCTGCATCCCGGTGGCCCTGGGATGGCACCCTGGGGTCCCACGGGTCTCAGGGCTGATCCCACACATTGGGATAGGAGCCCCTGTCCCACCACTGACCACCCTGTGCGAAGGGGCTGAGCCCCCGTTACCCCCTCATTAACAAACCTCCCCTCGTTATCAGCCAGGGCCTTCCCTGTACCCTTGTGTGTGAAGTGCAAGCTAAAATTATATCACTTTAACAAGATTAATTGAGCACAGTGAAGAATGGCGAAAGCTAAATGAATTCACCGAGAGCGAGGCGAGGGCTTCCCTTTCCACCAGGAGCAATTTCCATGTAATCAATTAGATGATGTTCCAACTGATATCCCTGGCGGGGAACGCGCCTGTTCTCCCCACATGGGTGTGAATATTCATCACGGCTGCACCTTAAGAGTAAATACAGTAGAAATCCCCCCAAATTCCCCTGCAAACACCCACAGGGTTTGCCCAGGAGGGACCAGCACTGGGGTGGCCAGTGGGGTTGGGATGGGAATGGGATTGGATGAGGATATGGGTGGGGATGGGATTGGATGGGGATATGGATGGGAATGGGGATAAGGATCGGGATGGGGATAGGGATGGGAATGGAATTGGATGGGGATAAGGATGGGGATAGGGATGGAATGGAATTGGATGGGGATATGGATGGAAATGGGATGGGAATGGAATGGAGATGGGGACGGAGGTGGAATGGGAATGGGATGGGAATGGAGGTGGGGATCAAGGTGGGATGGGGATGGGATGGGGATGGAGATGGGAATGGGGTGGGATGGAATGGGATGGGGATACGGATGGGATAGGAGATGGGAATGGAGACAGGAATGGGGTGGGATGGGATGGAATGGGAATAGGATGGGAATGGGGTGGGGTGGGAATGGGGTGGGAATGGGGATGCTGCTGCTGCCGGCCACGTGGCAGATCCCTGTTGGGATCAGTTGCAAACTGCGCTGATCACACTGCAAACTGCACAGGGCGAGGTGGCCGCAGCCCGTGGGACACTGTCACCAAGCCCTGGGGAGCTGCTGGGGCCGTGTATGCAGCAGCACCAGCCCGTGGCCGCGCATTGCGGAGCCGCTCGCATCACCGCAAGGTTTGGTTTTCCCTCTGCTTTGGCTCCTGCCCGGATTTATCAAAGGCTCTGGAGCAGCGAGTGCCCTTCCTCCCCCGGCCACGCACATTGTTCAAATTAGTGCCTAAATGAAAGGATATTGTTGGTTCCTGTTGGGAGATAATAACCTCGGTAGCGGAGGGAATTTCACCCATGCAGAGAGAATTTGCCGGGCTGCTCCCGCCAGGAGAGCCCCACGCCGGGGTCCGTCTCGCCGGGACCCAAACCGGCTGGTGGGAACGGACCCGCCAGGAAGCGGGGGTTTGTCTTGGCATGCTGCTCTAATTGCTGAAAACTCTGCTTTCTGACCTCAAAAATGTGCCACCGCTCCCCGGCCAGCACAGGGGCACCTGCGGCACGGCTGGATCGGCACCCAACAGTGCTCACACAAGTGCTGCTGTTCCCAAATGCTCTGGGGTCTGGGTTTTCCCTCTTGCTTTTCCATCCTTTGCTCATGGCTTAGGGACATTTAAACCCTGCATCGGCCGTGGACAAGGACAAAAGAGGAAGGAAAAGGAACCCAACCCTGGAATTCCAGTGTTTCTATTTTTATTAAAAAGTAGAGGATGTCAAACATAAGGAAAACGTCCTTTTCGGTTTAAAAGGCGCCTTCTGCTTCAAAGGCCTTTTCTGCTGGGGAGATGCTGCCCGGTCCCAGCACAACCAGAGCGATGCCCCGAGCCTTGGCGGGATGTCACCATCGGCCCAGCAGTGGCAGCTCCGGCAGGTGCCGGTGGCACCGCACGGCTCCCGGTGACACAGGGTCAGGACAGGGGGACGGGGCAGTGGGACCCCCCCAGGACCCCAGACCCACACCCGGCGTGCAGGGCCGTCGGCCCCGTCCCACCTGGCTGCAACGTGGACACTCATTTAATTGTACACTCAGAATTTGAACTTTTTTTTAAGCCAGTTTTGCTCTGATTGAATTTTAACAGATGTTTTGACTTGTTATAGTGGAAGGGGGAACTGAGGAATAAAAAAAGTGGGTTTTGATTAGAGTTCTCCAGTGGGGCAGTTTCCACATCAGAAAATCCTGACTATGTGCAATCACACATTTAATTTCCACGAACGCAATATAAGACTATTCCTTCAGGTTAGAATCTGTTACAGTTATTAATCAAAGCAGAGCGGCTGAAACGAAACCTTTTATCGAATATTGTGACAAAGGGATAAATTAAAACATTTATGGAATGTATCAGATTTGTGTCCAAGACTGAAATTTCAAAATCCTGAAGTTTTCTGCGTTATGAGGTCCAAATGTGGAGCCTTTCTGTTGCAGGACAAGTGCGTGGCAGTTGGGGGGTGCAGGGAGCTGCCCTGAGCCTTTCATCTGCAGGGAGGGAGGGGACGGTCCCATCAAAGAAACAAGTATGTACGGAGTGATTTCCATCCCCAAATCCTCACAGACAGACAGTTCCACCCCCTGGTGAGCTTTGGCTGCAGCCAGACCCAGGGAGACCCCAAGCTGGGCATGGGGTGTCACTTGTGGCTGGAACAGACATGGGGACCCCAAGATGAGGTGACACCGAGCACCAAAGCTGCCCCGAGCCCCCGGCTGAGGCGGCGAGCGCCCATCCCTCCCCCTTCCCCTCCGGTTCCCAAACAATTTCCTAATCAGAGCTTTCTGTCTGGAGTTTATTACTGATTCACAGGCCAAGAGGAAATGGTGATTTTTGGGTCCCGGGCTGCTGGAAGGGGTGGAGCTGCCGTCAATATTCCCCGTTTGTAGCTCTGCAGCTGATAAACCCCAGAGGAAACGTCTGCGGGACCCCAGCTTTGCACTCACAGCAGAGCCCACGATCAGCCCCGGGTTTGGGAGTTGGGGCACAAAAAGGCAGGAGGGCTCGGGAGGAGGTTTCTCCCCAAACGCGGGGGCTTGGTGAGGGGGTCTCTGATGGGGCTGCATGTCCCTGGGCCAGAGCTGGGTCCCCGTCACCGGTGCTTTGTCCCGTCCCTGCTGGGCTCTCTGGCCCCGCAGCCCCTTCCTCCTCCTCCTCTCCCCATCGCCACTCAGGGTTGACCCTGAGGCCTGGGAGGGGCTTTGCCCCCCAGTCCCGTGCAAATGTTCTGGCCTCAATGGGATTCCCGGCTCCTCTGAAATCCAATCTGGATGTGGATTCCTGGCATTTTTCACCAAATACAGCGCATCTGTCACTGCCTTTGAGTCTGATTGAAATATGATTTGTTTTACAGGTAGATGGCAGGGAGTGGGGACCAGCCTGGCACTGGGGCTGTGGGGCACCCAGATCCAGCCCCCTCCAACCCCTTCCCCTGCCCTGGAGGGGAGTTTTCTCCAAAAATCCCCACGGGAAACGCAGACAAGGGGATGCTGCATGTGAGGGCACTGAAGGACAGGGATGGGGATGGGGATGGGGATGGGGATGGGGATGAGGATGAGGATGGGGATGGGGATGGGGATGGGGATGGGGATGGGGATGGGGATGGGGATGGGGATGGGGATGGGGATGGGGATGGGGATGGGGATGAAGATGGGATGGGGATGGGGATGGGGATGGGGATGGGGATGGGGTTTGGGATGGGGATGAAGATGAGGATGAGGATGGGGATGGGGGTGGAGATGGGGAAGGGGATGAGGAAGGGGATGAGGATGGGGACAGGTCTGAGAACAGAGCAGGGCCAGGCTGGCAGCGATGCTCAGCTCCCACCACCCCCTCGGACGCCGGTGGCTTTGCCGTCCCCTCCCCGGCAAGGAGCCCCAGCACTCAAACAGCCCGGGGTTGCTTTTCCTTCCCTCAGCCTACAAAAATGACCCAACATCTACAAAAATAAGAGTGTTGTTTCATATGTTGCGAGGCCAAGAGGACAAACCCTTTAGAGCATCCTCCTCCTCCTCCCTCCATCAGCAGGACCTGCCAGTGCTCTTGGTGTTGAGTTTTGCAGCCCCAACCCCACAGTGTGATGGTCCCAGTGGCTCCTAGGCCCACGGGCCACCTTGGTCCCCAAGCCTCGACTGTCCCAAGCCCCTCGCATCTGGGGACACAGCACGGCCACACTGCCCGGAGCCATCAGTCCACAGCATGCCCTATGGCCACATCTTTGATGCTCGGCCGCGGTTTCCGCTGAGAGCTGCTCCCACCCGGCCACAGGCTCCCCAGGGACCCCCCAGCACCCCCCGCTTGTATTTACCTGAACATGTTTACAATTACAGCGCTGGCCGAGGAGCCGGTGGCCGCGCAGCCGGGCCGAGTCAGCGGCGGGGCAGCCTGGGCTTGGAGGTCAGCACGCTGTTTACTTTAATTTCTCTGAGAGCTTTTTGGGAGATTTCCCTTCTCCGTTATTAAACTCAGATGAGCCGCTGGGGAGGTTGGGTCGCATGTGGTTCATGGCATTTTTTTCTTCTGTAATTTTTCTTATTTTTTTTTAATTTCTGCAATGTTTCACCCTTAACTCTTTCAGGACAGATTCCCCATCTTGGGTGCAAGAGGGGGTCCCACAGCCAGGCTGCACCCAGGGTCCCAGGGACCTGCTTTGGTGGCAGTGGCTTCTGCCGCAGCTCTGGGGGGTCACCCCAGCACCCTTCTCCTCTCTGAGCTTCGAGGTGCACCGGGACACCCACCTCTGAAACCCCAGCGCATCGTGTCCTGCGCTCAGTCTTCTTAAATGAGTTTTAATTTCCTGGAGAGAGAGCTTTTAATTTATTTCTGGAACAAAGTGGGGGAAGGGGAGGGGAAGATGACTCTGAAATCCATCGCTAAGCCCCCTCCACCTCCAAACCTTGTCTGTCCCCCTGTCCCTGAAGGGATCAGCCCAGCCACCCCCATGTCCCCACGTCCCCTCTCCGGCGCCCCAAGCTGTCCCTGCTGGCAGCATCTTTGGGGTGAGGGGCAGCCGAGGGGATGCAGCTCTGCAGGGAAACGGGGCTGTTTTCATTGCAAGCAGCAAATCCCTCTGGTCTGCATCAGATACAGATAATCCAGGACTGGGGCTGCTGGGCTGAACCTGAGCTAAACATGTGCAAAAACAACCCCAGCGAGACCGACCCCTGCACCCAATGCTCCCAGCTCCCCCCAGGAACCCGGCACCCACCCGGCTCCCACCACGGACGGCGCTTGGGGGAGGAAACCCCCAAATCCAGGGGAGGTTCCCGCCAGCGGAGCCAGAGCCGAAGCAGCAGGTCTGTAGCTGCTCCAGCATGTCCACCCTGACCAGCCCTGCGGGAATCACTGTGCTGGGGATGAGTAAACCCAGAGAGGAGCGAACCTGCTCCTGCCCCGCCAGCCAAACCCGGCCTGAACCTGGAGTTTGATTTTGCTCATTCAAGGGGTGAAAAGAGCCCGTTTTCAGATGCGCCTCCTCTCAGTAAACGGGAGGAGAAGGTCCCTGAATGGATGAAACTTTCCTCCTAGCTCTCAGTCACAAATATCTTGCGTTGCTTTGAGCACTAACAAGCAGCACCAACAAGTAAACACTCAGCTCAGAGCAGAGCTGAGCTGAGCCCATTGTTTGGACAAACTCTCTTTTCTTTCCTGCCCGACGTGTCTTAAGTCGGTTTCTGCCTTTCCTGTGTGACAGGAAGGGTTTGTTTCTTTAATCTCAGGCTTTCCTGCAGCCGCAGTGCCCTGGGTGCAGCTCTCAGTCCCACCTCATGGATTTCTTCTTGATGGAGGTGTCGAAGCCTTGGGGGCTGGAGCAGTCCAGAGCAGGAGAGGCTGCCTAGGGGCCTGTCAGGCAGATGGGAAGTTAAAAGAACTTATTTTTCACTTATTAGCCTTATTCCACTGCTCCAAATCCTTCCAATATCAGGGGGAAACATCTGCTCTCAGCATTTCTCCCCTACATCCCACCTCCAACAGTCAGGAGCTTTGGAGAGGATTTTTGTCCACCCTGAAAGCACCTCTTCCTCTTCCTTTGGGTGGTGCTGAGTCCTCAATGGGTGAGACTCCCTTTGGGCAGGGTGGGTTGGGTGGCAGAGCCCGTGGGGTGATGGTGCTGTGCTCAAGCCACGTCCATCCCGAGCTCCTATGGGACACTGGTGATGCTCACATCAGCTGGACCCAGAGGGAGGTGAGACTGTCCCTGAGCAGGGCAGCTCTGCAGGTAACCGGGGGTCTGCAGCACCCGGCTGCCCCCGCCCCGGCTCCCAGGCCTCACCGCCGCGCATCCCCCCCAGCCCCACAAAGCCTCTTTATCTCCCAAAACACTCATGGTGTTTCATGTGACTCCCAGTGCTCGTGGGAGCCGTTTGATGTTGCTGAGCCTTTTCCTTTCCCAGCGCACAGACACCCCGGCTCTGGGCGAGGGGAATAAAGGCCCCGTTAAGCACGGGGTTCCCACCGTCCCCCCCGTCCCCGCGGGGACCTGCTGAGGCTCACGGGACCGACAGTGCAGGAGGGGGGAAGGAGCCAGGGTGTCTGAACCCCGGGTGAAACCCACGGGAGATACACCCACACGCACCCAGCCCAGCGCCCAGCCCCGCTCCCACCCTGCGCCGGGCGGTGGCTGACGGGGGCTCCAGCCCCCTGCCCCCAGGAGACTCTCCCACCCGCGGGCTGACACGGGTGGGAATTCTCCCCTTTCCCCCCTAGGCCGGGCAGACACGGAGGGATTTCCCGCGGGTGCGGTGGCCGCACCCAGCGGCACGGCGCGTATAGAGATGCACAGTCACACATCTGTCCCCAGCGCAGCCCCGGCCCCCCCGCAGCCGCGCTCGGAAGTGCGGCCGTGACGCCTCCCCACGCGGGGCCGCTTCCGCTCCCACCCGCGGCGGCGGCGGCGGCCCGAGCCCGGGGCGCGGTGAGTGCGGGGCCGGCCGGGGGGCGGCGGGGCCGGGCTGGGCTCGGGGGTCGCGGCTGCCCCCGGTTCCTCCCTCTCCCCTTTCCCCGCGGCGGTTTCCCGGCGCAGTGCGGCTGCGGTGCGGGGTGCGGGGATGCTCCTGGGCTCGGTGCCCCCGGGGCCGCATCCTCCCACGGCGCATCCAGCGGATGCGGATTTACGCGGGTGTCACCCCGATGGCTGCAGCTCAGGGGCGGGGCGGGGGGACCCCCAGGCCTTCAGGAGCCCCTGGCTCTCGCACTCCTCTCTCGGGTGCCATCCTTGCCCTGGTAAACAGCACTTGTGGGGCTGAGCTCCCCATCCCCTGCCCTGGGCATCCTGCACAGCGTGGGGTGTCACCAGACGCAGGGAACGGTGCTGAGAGATGGGCCCACGGTGGTACCGCGACACGGTGCATGTTCACGGCTCTGCCCTGGGACCCCGGCACTGCTGCAGCCCCTGCCGCACACCCCAAGCTGGGTACACTGCACCCCAGACCTGTTCCTGCCTCTGTGTGGCTTTCCAGGGGTGAAACTGGAACACTCGATGGGTTTTCCTTTGTGTGATTCCTGTGAGCGTGTCCTTGCTGGGAGAGAGCTCAGAAATCCGCTCTTGCTGCCAATGACCCGGCAAGAGGTGCTGGGTTAACCTTTCCTTTTCTGGCCCTCTCTGCTCTCCATCTTGCAGAGAAGGCATCTGCCTGGTGGCGTTACTGGTTTGGGTGCTGGTGGAGACCAGACCCGACCCACAGCCCAGCCCAAGGGAGACAGGTGAGTTTGTGCAGAGGAGCCCAGGCACTCTCACCTGCTTAAATGAATATTATTGCTGCTGGAAAAGCAGCTCTTTCCAAGCAAACCTTTACCAGGATTGAATTAATTGCGTGTACCATGAGCACAAACACTGCTGGAGCAGAGCGTGCTGGCTGCATGCCTGCGTCCTCCGACAGGCACCGAAGGGGAGCCGTGCAGCGTGGTTTTGAGTTACAGCTCCCAAGGAGGAGAAATGGGTGCAGGTGCTTGCCCAAACTTCTGTTTCGGGTGAGGACTCACCCCTTGACAATGTTTCCTGGGCACACACTGAGAGCAGCAGCCAAACGCCAGGAAAGGCTGAGCCCTTCTGCCTCGGGCAGTTGGCTTTTGGCCTGGCCCCTGACTGGGGTTCAGCAGTTTTAAGGAGAGGCAAATAAAGTAATATTTTATCTCGCCATGGCCGATCGCAGGTCTGGTTGTGCCAGCCCACATGCTAAACAGACACGTTATGGCTCTGCCTCTCTCTTGCAGGCAGGAGACCAGCGAGATGTTCGCCTTCTGCGTGCCCGGCGCCGCGGCGAACGCCCCGTTCCAGCAGGGCCGGGGGGAGCCGGCGCTGGGCACGGCCGTGCCGGGGGCCGGCTGCGGGCAGGACTCCAACTCCAACTTCGTGGGAGAGGTGTGTGACAGCAACGAGAACTGGAGCCGGGCAGCGCCGGGGACCCCGCCAGAGGAGAGCTCCAGCCGGAGCGAAAACACCGCAAATCCGTCCGATAATCTGCTGTTATTAACGCAGAGACAGATGGTCCAGGGCCGGCTTAGGGACACCGCCCTGAGCCCGGGCACCGCGCGGCCGCGTCTCCCCGAGCCGGGGGTGCGCAGCCCCCCCGAGGGAGCGGAGGTCGGCGGGGAGGGAGGCCAAAACGCCACCAAGGAGCCGGGCGGGGGATGCGGCGAGGCCCCGAGCTCCCCCGTGGAGGACAACGGCTACGCCAGCAGCTCCCTCAGCATCGACAGCCCCGACAGCGCCTGCGGCAGCACCTGGGACCCTCCCGCCGCTGCCCCCCGCCCTGGGACCCCACCCCAGGTAGGGGCGGCTGAGCCCGGGACCCTGTTCCCAGCACTGGCGGAGGCCGTTCAGCACCTCCAGGACAAGGAGCGCTTCAAGGAGCGGGAGAAGGAGAAGCACCACATCCAGCTGGTGATGTACCGGCGCCTGGCCCTGCTGCGCTGGATCCACGGCCTCCAGCAGAAAGTCGTGGACCAGCAGAACCGGCTGCAGGAGAGTTTCGACACCATCCTGGACAACCGCAAGGAGCTCATCCGCTGTATGCAGCACGGCCCGGCGTGTCCCGCCGGCGCGGCTGCCCCCAGCCCCTAAGGTGCCCCCAGGGCCCGTGTGGGGCAGGTCGGCAGCATCTCTGGTGCTGAGCGCTCGCCGGGCGCCTGCTGCCCGCCCCGTCCTTCCCATCTCTCTCCAACGTAGCCGAGAGTCCCCAAAGCATCATCTCGATTTTCCCTCTGCATGGGAGTTAATTTTTCTCCCGCACCACGTCCCACTGGTCTGGGGACTGTGGTGTCGGGCTGGGTAGACATCAGAACCTTGGGCTTTGCTGAGCCTGGGTGATGAGGCTCATCTTTTAAATCTAATTGATCTCCTTTGTGTGAGGCTGTGGCGGGACAGACTCTGAGCTCTCCGTGGGCCTCAGGGCAGCAAAGCTTCTAAATGTACCTTGGCAAAGCACTTCAGTGTGTCCTGGGGCACAGACGCGAGCCCACCTCACCCCACATCCCCACCCGTGTGCCTGTTCGGAAACAACCCAGCCACCCTTAAACATTGCTGGTGCTTTCGGTGGGACCGAGGTGTCCGGAGCCGCTTTTGGGTGCACGGCCTCATGAAGCACATGTAGAAGCTTTGCAGATAAGATCTAAACTCATGCAGAGCGATGGGGAAAGAGAGGGAAATAAAAATCATTCTGAAAAGTGACCTCAGAATGCTGAAGAGTAAATTTAAGTGTCAACTGATTTTAATCCAATATATATATTTATTTTTTAGATTCAGTGTTAGAGAAGAGTTAACTTAGGTTTTTCCTCGCAGCCAGTGTGTGTATATGCACATCTGTCTGTCGTGGGAGATGCTTTAACACGGTGCATCATCAGGAAGCTGCTTGCAAAGTCGTGCTGTTGGTGTTTGTATTAATTTATCACTCGAAAGCAAAGAGAGTATTTTTTTCTAATCTGCATTTTATCCAGTGAGAACTGCATACAGAATACAAAGAGCAGTCATCAAACAGAGATTAAAAGGAGATGCTGTGTTTGTTTGCTGTATTTTACTAAGTGTTAGTATGACATGTATGACTCTATTTAAGTTGCTGATGCAGACGGAGCAGCAGCGGGGTGGTTTCTCTGCCAGCCAAGGGCTCAGCCAGGAGGGGACCAAGGGGACCCATCCTGCCCAGAGTCCTGGGGACACTCAGCTCACCGGAGGGGTCCTGCAGCACCCCTGAAAGCTGGTGCTGCTCTGGCTGCCTCCACATCCTGCTCATTCATGTCCAGCGCCTGCTGCCTGTTTTGTGTCCCAGACGTGTGATTGTGGGCATGTCGCACACCTTAATAAACGCCTTGGAGGTGAGAGAGCTCAGATTTGTTCCTTCATTTCCCTGAGTGTGCTGGGGGGATGCGTTGGAGCAGCAGGTCAGGGCGCAGGTCCCAGCACCATCTCCCATCCCTGGGTGCACTCGTTGCTGTACCGATACCTGCGCTTCGTTCATTTAGATGAATTTCTCAATTTAAAAGGCTTTTTGCTTTCAGAAACAGGCGGGACACCGCTGCCGTCTCCTGCCGTGGGGGTGCTGGGGTGCAGTGCGGGTGCAGGATTGACCCCCTGCCCGGGGACAGCGTGGGGTGAAGCGGGGGGGACCAGGTTCCCGGGGCAGCCCCCCCTGCCCTGCCCTGTGGCCCCACAGATGGGGGGGCTGAGGGGCAGCTGGGGCAGATGGGGACGCAGATAAAAACACCTGAGTGTTGACCCAAAGGTGACTTTGCCTCAGGCCTTGCAGAGATTAACTAGAGATGAAAACCCGAAGCTGTAGCCGGCCTTTGAACCTTCCCTCACCTTTTTTCTCCCCCCTCTTTCTTCTTCTCCTTTACAGCCCCCAATGGGTGGGAATTCAGGGATGCCATAGCCCCTTTTACAGACTCAGGGTTGGCAATTCCTGAAGGGCACAGCAGCTGTATTTTCCTGTCCTTAGGCCGCTCCGCAGCCGGGGCCATGGTGAGGTTTGTCCTCCACCGGTTCCTCAGGACACGCGTGTTCTTGGTTTTAAGTCCCATTTTCCAGCAGGTTTAGGGGAACCTGAGCCCTTGGGCCGCCTGCGCTCCCAGCCCTGCAGAGCCCCAGCCTTTCTCTGTTTATCTTGGTCAAATGCTTTACACAAATAATTATTTCCAAGGTAAATATTGTCAAAATCCAGATTATTTGCTCAAGAAATGAAAGAATAACTGCGGGAGCACATCAAAGTGGCGGATGTGCTCCGCCAGCACGAGGCTTCCTCCTGGGTTATTGGGAGCCCCGAGAGCTGCTTTGCGATGGCCGGTGCTGATTTGCAAAATCATCTTCAGACAGAGGGGGTTTTTCCACCCCCAGCACCGGTGCCCGAGTGAGATTTGTGAATTAATTAAAAACCCAACCAACTGCAGGGTGGGGGGGAACAATAAAGAGACAAAAAGCTGAGCCCAGACTTGAGGAGAGATCCCTGGGGGGTGTAACACTGCAAACCCCCCGTCCCAGTGCAGGGTGGGTGCAATGGGGCTGGGGACAGGGTTGAGCCCCGGGACCAACCCAGGGATGGCCCCAAACTCCAGGATTTCCAGCCCTCAGCAAATAAGGGGTTGGATCTTCGGCTGGTAGATGGATAATGCAGCTGGTGGGGGCTCAGAGATGCTCTGAGTCCAAACACCCGGTTGGTGGGACGCTGAGCATCACTGGTGGGGCTGGATGGAGCCACATTGGGGCTCGTGACCGGCACGAGGGGGACGACAAGCGACGGAGCCCGGGGCGTGGGAGCTTGAATTTCACTGCTCGGCAGACAGGGCCCTTTGTTTTTAAGTCTCCTCTGAAAGTTTATTGTTATTATTGTATTAAATCCCTGTAACAGTGGCCTGGTTTTACTGCACAAAGCAAGATTTGGCAAATGTTGCCTTTCTTTGAAAGTTAAAATAAGAGCATTAAAAACAAAAATCAAGTATTTGTGAAGCTTTGTAGGGAAATACTTTACCTTGTAATCTGAATCCATTCTAACTCTTTGCAGTTTTTGTGGTCTTAAAAAAAAAGTCTTTAAAAATAAAATCGAATAGCGTGATAACTGATGCTATGAAAGCACAAAAGAAAATTAATCATCTCAGGCCATTAAGATCCAGACAGGGACGCACTTAAAGCATCCTGGGATCGGCTGTTTATTGCGACTCGGTGACTTGCAGGTCTCATGTTTGGTTTACAGCAGAAGTTCTTCCCTTTGCTGCGGACGGGCAGGGAGATCCCACCGGGGCTGCTCCCCTCGCTCGGCCTGCGCCTTTTCCTTGCCCCCGTTTGGATGTTTCTCTGTTCCAAAGCTGTTGCTCGTCCTTTCAGCAGCGGCGGGATGGGCAAGACCCCGAGTGCTGGGCTCTGCCACAGTATCTGATGAAAACGCAGTTTGAGCCTGCCTTCTTTAATGATTCCCTTTGAAATGTTGTTGCTTCCGCACATCCCCCTTCGGGGTAGAATATTAAGCAAGAGCAACTCGGCTGGAAATTCAGATTGTTTTCGCGTCTGTTTTCATTTACATTTTAATGATAGAGAAATCTTAGAAATCAGGCTATTTGTAGCACGGCTCCTCAAAACAAAAGGGAAAACCATCTCATCTGCCACCATCTCACCTTTGCCTTCTGCAAATGGCACCGGGAGCTGGGGATGGCCAACAACTTTGGGCATGAAAATGCTCTTTGCTCCCTTTTTCCCCGGATGGCAGCGGCAGAGCCCAGCGCTGGGTGCAGCATCGCGGTGAAGGTTTGGGTGCTGGGGAAGGGCTGAGCAGAGGGGGCTCTGTGCTCAGTAGGGTTGGGTGCTGGGTGATGCTCCAGAATTTGCAGGAGATGGGGATGGGGTCCCAAAGGTACCCAGGTCTCATCGCGTGCCTTGGATGGTGGTCGGGGGGGTTTTCCCGCACCCCGCGCTGCCACAGCCCCATCCTGGGCACCAGCCCCACTCCTCAGCTCCTCGGGTTTGGGACGGAGATCCAGACCTCCTCGAGAAAACAGCTGGGAGTGAAGATCAGGAGAAGAGAAGCAATAAACTCTCAGTTATTCTTCTGCCGTTGAGGCCAATCAAGCTGCAGAGAGTGCCCCAAGGCCAGTTGTACATCATTATTTCACAGCGCGCTCCCCGTGCGATGCACTGGCTGTCTGGCTGGAGGGGACGCCTGCCTGGGCTGCAGCAGCAGCACTGAAATATCTAGAGCCCTGCAACCATCGGTTTGAATCCCAGAAGCCTCGATGCTGCACTTTATTCCTCCAAGGGGATAATAACCCGAGTGCCACGCGAGCTGCTTGTCTATGAGCATTTGATTGAGGGCTTAAAAACAAAGGTTCTGCTTGGATGGCCAAGAAACACCTACCCAGCCCCAAACGGGGCTCGCTGCAAATGTCTCCTGGCTCCGGGATGGGGGAGATGACCCCGCGGGGCTGCTGCATGTTGGGCCGGGGGCTGCTGGGGACAGGTCCCAGTTCATTTGTGGGACAGCAGCACCACCAGCATGGACCCTGGGGCTGCAGATCCCGAGCCAGGTTCAGCCCCTGGGATGGCCAGAACTGCCACCAAGATCCCTGGGGACACTGGGGACCCTGCGTGCCTTGGGAAGCAGAGAGAGGCTCAGGTCAGGGCGGTGGAGGGAGGCTCCCATCTTATCTGTGTTTGGAGTCAAACCATAAACGCCAGTGCTGAACAAGCCTGGCTTGGCTGCATTCATGGGCTCTATCTGTGCTTTCCATCTTGGAATCTCCATTTTTCTCTATTCTGCTGTAATTTCTCCGCTCTCCGCACAGGGCCAGGAGGGACGAGGCAGCTGCCAGTTCCCCAGTCATGGATGGAGGCTGCGTTTTGCACCAGAGCAAAACAAGTACATGCATTTGGGTTTTTTTCAGTCCATCAAGGGCTCAGATAGTTTTGTTTGGCTTTCCAAAAGTCTCCTTCCACCCCACGGCTCCAGCCCTGCCCTGCGAGTGGCACCATCTGTATTTTGACATTTGAGCAATGCTGGCGGGTGAGCACCGTGTCACCGCGCTGCGCCAGCGCCCGAGCGGCGCGGATCTGATAACCGTGCCGGCCCTTTCATCTGCTGAGCTGGGGGAGAGTTTATTTCTCAAGCCATCCAAAAACTTTCCAGGGTGTGGAGATCCCAGATGACCTCCCTTCTCCTTTGTTTTCTGTGTGACGATGAGCAGGCACCAGGGCACGTACACCCCGCAAACCCACCAAAACCCAGCGGATAAGACAGAGGCGCGGAGAGAAATGGAAACTTTTTAAAAATTCATGAAAAACGAGGAATACAAAGACGAATTAAGAGGAGCCAGTAGCGTTGGTCTGAGTCTGTTTGGTGTTGATACTGTGCAGAATTAAGCCACACTGGTCTTTCTTGTGGCCAGAGGGTAGAAAAAGGGCTCCCAGTGGAGAGGACCCAGCCCAGCACTGGCGATGCTGAGCGGGGATTGATAACCCTGCGCGGGGGGAGCGGCGCTGCCGATGCTGCTCTGGGCCCAAAAGCTGCGTTTATCCCCGCGATAGCAGCCCAGCCAGCGCTGCGGGCCTTGGGGGTAAAAAAGGCTTAAAAATCCATCCTTCATTCATCAGGCAGCTGAGACAGAGAGGGGGAGGAGGGGAAGGCAAAAATAATGGAGAACGAATGGAGATTTGGGGGCAATGCGGTGGGGGGGGATGCCGTGCCCCCGATTAGGGGCTCAGCCCTGCTCAGTCCTTCACCCCCAAACCCAGCACAGGCAGGAGCATGGGGGGGAGATGCCCACCCCACGCTGTCCCCAGGAGGGACATGGCTTTGAAACCCAGCTGAGATGTCACCTCCCAGTCCCCAAATAACATCCCACCCCAGTCTCCGAGCCACCTGGGCCACCTCTGTGGATGCTGGCGATGGGGCAGCAATGGGCGCTGGGGTCCCCTTGCCCACTGTCCCCCCTGTGCCCTGGCGATGCTGGGTGGCTACCAGGAATTTTGCAGGCAGGGGGAAGGTTCATCAGTCACTTCTCATGGAGCAAATAACACGATGTGACAGCGAGAGGCTGCTCAGCGTAGCTCGGAGCGGATGCTCGACTCTCCCGCGCAGAAAGAAACCCGCCATGCGGAGACGATGCTGCCTGACAGTGCGGGCAGCGGGCAGGCAGGGGCCGGGCAGCAGACCGGGGTGTCTCAGGCTGGACATGTTCATTGCCAGGACACACTGACCCTCTGGGGAGCAGCCAGCCCCCCAAAACATGGTGGGGAGGTGTCTGCTGCCCACGCGGGCTCTGCCCACAGCCCCCAGTGCTTTGGGATACGTTTGTGTCGGGGGTGGCTCGTCATGGAAAACTTTCAAAAGGACTCACTTGGGTTGCACACTGGAAGAAACCCAACTTTTAAAACCTTGAACATTTGATGTAACAGTTCTTGTACCCCGGCCAGCCCCACTTCTGAGCCCACCGGCTGCAGGGCCAGAAGGGACCATGATGAGAATCGAACGTGATGTCTCACCCAGCACGGGCCAAAGAAACTCACTCAGCACCTTCTCCACCAGCTCCATGATGTCTGACAGCAGCATCACCCGTGGGAAAGCATCCATCATCTCTACAGCTACAAACGGGGCCTTGGGCACATCAGCTAACGTCTCACACCCTCCCATGTTCAAAATGGGGGTGACCATGGTGGGTCTAAGAGCAGATGTAGACATCCCCCTCCCTCCTCCTCTTTATGGGAGCAGACATCTAAAGGACATTTGGGAACCTGCCGGACCCCAGGGAAGGGACTCTGTGGGTCACCCAGTGTCCGTGCTGGTCGCCACCCAAGGGGCAGAAGTGCCACCACCCACCTTCTCCTGGGTGACAGGGGACCCTCCTGCAAAGTTGCTTAGTGGGGTCCAAAGCGTGAGGATTGCACTGTGGAAATAATTCAAATTAGGCATGCGTGTAATTACAGATATTTTATCCAAACAGGAGGAGCTGGAACATTACTGGGTATCTGGGGAATCATCGTGCTGGATGCACAGTGGGAAGCGACGTGGTGGATGGGGGACAGCACGAGGGTGATGATGAGGCCATAGCACCTCCTGGCCAGGGGGGTTCGGGTCCATAGACCTCCCAGTACCACACTGGGAGCCACTGGGAGAGGCATCTCCCATAGCCGGCCGTGCTCCTCCAGGCCAGCGCTGCTCCAGCTCAGCTCTGAGCAGGTTTGGCATACCCTGAGGGTTTTCTTTAGCTTGGAATGAGCCCAATCCACCAAATTTTACATGATTTTCTGCCTCTGGCTCCAGGCCCTCCAGAAACTCAGCCTCTCGGCTCGTGCCAGGCGCCTGCCGCCAGCTCCGGTGCTGCCAGATCTGCCTGGAAGCCAAGGCGGGAGCTGTGCCCCGTGTTCTGCAGCAGCCCCATGGCCGCGGGGACAGGGGGGACACAGCCGGGGGGACGGGCATGTCCCCAGCGCTGGGGCAGCTGCGGCCGTGCCGCTGCAGAGCGTGTTGGAGCAGATTCCCAGCAATAAAGGTGAAATTCGCAGGGAGCTTCTCCCAAAATGAAAGGCAGCCCCTGGAGCAACCTTTCCCCAGGAATTACCCTGCTGATTAATCTCTCCCAAAGCGACTGGTGATAAATGAAGCGATTAAGGGACTGACCTGCCAGTGGGGCTGGATTTTTTTGGAGGGGGTGGGCAGGGAGGGATGCTCCGCTCTCTCTCCCACAGCCCTGTTTTGGGCTCTTTGCAGAGCTGACACCTCCTAAATCCTTATCACCGCAGTTCGGGCTGCCCTGGGAGAAAGTCACCGCTGGCTACTGTCCCAGCTTGGAGGAGCCAAGAGGATTCGGGGAGAGGGTGCAGAGCCCACGAGCCCAGAGCAGAGGCTGAGCAGGCACAGGGATGGGGATGCTGCTGCTCTCAGCTGCGTTTGGTGGTCCCCGCGTGTACTGGGGGCTAATGCATGTGAAAAGCAGATTTATTTTTGCCTACGTTTCATATTCTTCACGCTCCACGGCAGGAGACAAAGGATCAGCTCTTCAATGGAGTCCTAAGAATAAACCTTAAACCTCATCAAATCCAATCCGGCAATAAAAATTGCCCGAACAAAAGGCCGGGGACTGAGGGTGGTGGCGGGGGCCTTTTTGCCACGATAACAAGTTTTCACAAGACTGTTTATCCGCACAATTTGGAACGACACTTAAAATCTTTAATCCCAATAGGCATGAAAGTGCTTGTCCTGAGCAAGCAGGTGGATTGTCCCGCGGCGGCCGAGCTGCCAATGATGCTCGGTGGCCGCCGCAGTGCCCGTGGGGGTCACGGGGAATGTGCTGAGACGGGGCAGCTGCAGCCTGAATGCTTCTCTTCACCCCTCTCCATCCCACCCCCTATTCAACCCCGTTTTAAAAGGCAGCAAAATGGTTACAAGGTTTAAAGCAGAGGCGAGCAAAATGCTCCACAATAGGGAGGACAAAGGCGGGTGGCGGGGCCGGTCCCTAATCCAGCGCCCATGGCAATGCAGCCCGGACCCTCTGCCTGCGAGGATTAAACCCGCTGCCAAGGGGAGGGTTTAGCGGTGGGGCTGGAGGGGGTGTGGAGGGGTGTCCTCCCCCCAAGCCCACCAGAAGGGCTTTTCTGCATCAAGAGCCCCGTGGAGCGGGCGTCCCCTCCCAGGAGCGATGCAGGAGATGGGGTGGAAGCAACGAGGCAAAGAGGGGGACCTGCTGCCCGGGGGGGAGCAGCGCCGATTCTCCAACTGGTGGGGACCTCATGGAGGCTGGAGGTGGGATGTTGGGAGCCAACTGAGGCTGCAAAAACACCGGGTGGGACATCCTGGGTGAAGGATGTTAGAGGACAGGTGAGGGATGCGCTGCATCCCACTCTCAGGGCTTGGCTGGGCCATGGTCCTCGGCTGGGATGCTCCATGGCCCGGGATGCTCCGTGGCCTGGGATGCTCCATAGCTTGGGATCCTCCGTGACCAGGGATGTTCCACAGTCCAGGATGCTCTATAGCTCAGGATGCTCCATGGCCCAGGATGCTCCATAGCCAGCGATGCTCCACGGCTCCTGCTCACTGCAAAGAGGCTTTTAATTACTGTCAGCACCCAAGTCCCACCGTGTGCAAACTGCTCCCTCTGCTCCCCAAAGATGTGCCAGAGGCAAGTCAGGGCTTTGGGCTGTTTTCAGATACAGAGGGGAGGACAGAGACCCTGGGAACGTGCCATGGGTGCTGGTGTCTGTGCAGCACCGCTCGTTTTCAGCTGGCAGGTCGTGCGAGGGGCGAGCGACTCAACCCCTGCACAAAGCTGCCCAAGGTGCTCCTGGAGAGCAAAAAACTAAGAGTGAAAATCTCTTCTATGCACAGTTGTGGACATTGGAATCATGTTTTGACACAGTCTGAGCCAGGCCACCCTCTCGTTCTTTAAAATAATCCCCGTTTAAAACAGCCTCTATGAAACCAAAGAAGGAGAAATACCATGCTTGGCCAAGTCATGTATTTTTTCCTTCCCAAGTTCAAGGCAAAACAAAAGTGCTTGAATAAAGTTGGGGGGAAAAAAAAAAAGACAGTGAGGTTGTGCTTTAAATTAGCATTAATTTACAAAGCCCAGACAGATCCGCTAAGCAAATTGTGCCCATTAATATATTAACAACAGCTTTTCCACTACTGCTCCTTTGGGTCCAGAGTGTAAACAGGGGCTGGTGATTAAGGCTGTTTTTAAATTCTAAGAGCCTCAATGACCGGGCTGGACCCAGCACAGCATGCCCAGGCCGCCTGCTTTTGGGAGGGTGGCAGGGTGACCTCAATAAAGTAGGTGACCACGGCACCTCTAATCCCCTCTTTTAATTGATTACTCTCACCCAGCCCCCGAGGCCATGAGAACGGGGGACCCACCCTCTATAGATTAGCACCCTTTAGTTTACAGATCAGCCACTTTTTCAGTTCTCTGCCCTGCAGCAACGCATGAAAATAACACTAATCTCATTAAGGACAGAAGGGAGCCCTTCAAAGTTTATTAATAATGGGAGCAGACAGGGAGAGAGCCAGGCTCTGGGTCAGATTTCAAAGCCGGGGAAGTGGCAGGAGCTTTCCAAGAGCCTGGTTTTGCCAGGGAGGAGGGGTTTTGCCATGTTTTAAGCTGGGTCTGGCGGCTGCGGAAGGTGCTGGTGGGCAGCGAGGGGACAGCGACGGTTTGAGGAGCACTGGGAACCCCCCCAGATGTGGCTGAGCAGGGAAGAGCAGCACTCCCAGCTCTCAATCACGTTGGTTTGGCTGCTCCAACCTATTTTCTTGCATCACACAGGACTGTCTTCCTTGCAGCATCACCTTGAAAAAGACCCGACAAACAAGACTTTAAGCTTTAAATGCCAGAATGAAGAGGCCCACATTAAAGAAGAGATTAAGGTTTTCAAGGCTAAAGCAGCATCGCGGCCCTGGGTTTGGTGCTTCTATCCTTTTTAGGTAGAGTTGCAGAATTTCTCCCATTGCTACCTGTGAAGCTTCTGACTGCATCCCCCGGCATCCCCAACCCCAGAGGAGGTGCCCGAGGGCTTTGTCTGCAGGGAGCAGGTTTTGTGAGCATCCCTGCTGCCCTGTGGCCTTGTGAGGTCCCCTCAATGTGCAGGGACCCCCAGCACACCCCCACTTGCCCTCTGTGTCCCGCATGTCTCCCGGAGCCTTCCCCTGCTCCGGAGCATCTCTTCTTCGTGCTGTCCTCCCTGAGCCTCCCATGGAGCCAGAGCCTCGCTAAGCCCGATCGACTTCGCCTAAACATTTATTAACTGATTGCTGCAGGGTTACCACAGGCTTCTGCTGGCGTTCGGGGGAGAGGAGATGTCCACGGCGTATCCTCGCATGAACTCCCGCCATACCTCCATCTCCACGCGGTCGGTTCTGCATCTGCTGCTCTCGCTGCTGAAGTGGCTTTTAACCAAAGACATATGAGGCCCGTTAACATGGGTTTGCTTGTTTGCAGAGCTTGATCTTAGGAGGAGCTGGCTGATTTCAGTTCACAGTTAAAAATCTCAAGCCTAGATGCAACTGAGTGCAGAAGCAGAGACCGGGGAGCTGGTGGCAGCTTGGCTCATGGGCACACGCGGTCGCATCGAGTTCAGGATGTGTGCGGAGGAGGTTGAATCTGCAATGGACACAGGATGGATTAATTATAACAAAGCTATGGATGCTTCCTTTTGCTTGATTTAATGCTGAGCCCGTCCTATGGTGGGTCTCATCCCACCTGCAGTTTGCTGGGCGGGAGGGAAGGGACGAATGGCCGGGCTGCAGGAAAAGATCCCCATGAGCAGAACTTGGGTGGTACCTCAGCCCATCGCCTCTGCCTCAGGAAAGGGACCTAAAAGAAAGGCTGGGCTTTTTCCAGCTGTAGCCCCACCCTGGGCTTCACACTTCTTTCCAACTTTACAAATGTGCCAGATTAAAAAATAAAAGAAGAAAAAAAGGGAAAGTAGCACATCCCTTTGTGCAAGGCTTTCTTAAAATCCCTGTTAAGTTCCTGTACATGCTGACAGTTTTACAATTTACATGACAGCTGGCTTGCTTGGAGGAGATCTCTGTTAATTAAAATAACACAAAGGGAAAGAAGCTAAATCGTGTCAGCGGATAATTAATTCGGAGCAGGGCACCAGGCTGCGCGCTGATCCCGCTAACAAAACTCTGCAGGAATTCACAGCTTTGCGGGGTCTGGCCCCGCTGAGCCTCCCGGAGCCGCGCGGGCTGCTCGGCCCCGTCCTCGCACCGCGCTGGTCCCCTCCCTGTGGGACACGCGTGGGACCCTCGGCCCCGCCGTGCCCTGGTCTGAGGTGCCGCATCCCTGGGAGAGCTGGGATCTGGAGAGGTGCTTTCCCGAGGTGCCTGGCTCTACCTCTCTCAAAATGATGCTTTCTGCTCCTGCGCCTTGCTCAGCGCCCAGCATGAGCCCGTGAACATCCATCGCTCACCCCGTGTGCAAAGGGGGTGGTCAGAGCATCTCATCCCACGCCAACCTCGACGCCGGGGCTCTCCAGGACCCCAGCCCGTGGCTGAGACAGCCAAGGCCAAACCCCTCCTGGCGGCAGCGGGGTGGGTGATGTCCCCACTACGTCCCAGTGTCTGTCCCAGCGGCTGCACCCAGCGCCCAATGCAAAACCGGCCACTCAGCAACTCGCGGTTAAAGTTATGCTTAGTTAACTATTCTGCGGCTCGCTCTCGCTGCTTTAGTGTGCTGATCAGGCGGGCTTGGAGATGGGGAAAGGGAAAAAAAACACAGAAAGGAAGGAGAAAGAGCAGCCCAGGGCTCCAAAGCAGCTGAGGTGTCAAAGACAGAGATTTAATGAATGTGCCTGCGGTTCACCTGAACAGATGAGCACAAGCTAGAAGGAGAGAAGGAAGAAAATGGAAAAAAGAAAGGATCATTTTTCAGATTGGCAGTTCCCCTCCCAGACATCTTTTAACAAGAGAGGGGGAAAAAAAGGCTTTAAAGGGCCAGGCAGCTGCTTCCCTGCACTGCAGAGGGAGTCACCCTGACACCCATCACAAGGGTCGGGCTGGGGTGGTGCGGGGGCTCCCAGACCCCCGGCTCCCCTTGGGGATGGGGGTACCAGGGCTCTGGGGGCCAGTGTCCCATGAGGGGTTGGAGAGGTGTCCTGCAGCCCTGACAGCGAGCACAGGCAAAGCTGCTGGGTCATCCATCACCGGTGCTGGCCCTGGTTTGAAGGCAGCAATAAGAGCGTCTGCCTGCAGAATAAATCTGTGTGCTGAACATGTTAATAAACAGAGGGGGTCTGCAGCCGCCAGCCCGGCTCAGTGTGTCGCCACACGGTCCAGAGCTGCCCCAGCAGAGCCCCGGGACATCCCCGTCCCACCGCCCCGCTGCTCCGTCTCTTGGTCCTGCCCCGGGGAGCTGTACAGGGGACCCGGGAGAGCGTCAGCTCTCGAGTTTGTCTGCAGTTTACCAAAAGAGAGACTTTCTTCCCCATTTCTATTCCCCTTCATAACCATTTCCCATGCATAAAATTACTCTAATCAGTGCCACGTCCAAGCAGTTAGCCATGAGTTTTATGCAATGTTTCCTTTTCAAATATCTAGAGGGAACGTGTAAAGTGTCTCGAGCCAGCAGCCTCCCTATGCTCCTTCATCCAGCAAGGGAAAAAGATTTGCACACCTCTCCCGAGCTCCATAGGCCTGTGGGAATGGGGCAGGAGTGCCCCAAAATAATAATAATAAAAAGCTAAGCAGCACTGCCCTGGTGTTCCTGCCCCTCCTGGCTGGGGGCTGGGACCTCGGGGTCCCCCGAGCCCGTCGTCCTGCACGGCCGGCGCTCGCTCCTGCGCTCTGTGGCTCCGCAATTAGGGCTATCTGGGTTTCTTCTTAGCTGCAGGACATTTCTGAAGCTGCAGGACTTTGATCTTATTTCCTAAGATTTTCTCTTTCCCTTCCTTTTCATGTGCTTTTTCCCTGGTTTTTGTCTCATTACTCAGGTGAAGGCTGATGTTCCCCACGGCGACCATGCTGGAGCCGCCGTCCCCATCTCGCCGCAACCCGGAGGCAGCGGGATGGGGGACGGGGCAACGTTTGCTCCTGGAGCAACTTTGTCCCTGGGCCTCTCCCGGGAAGAGGCTGCCAATTACGCTCAACACGCCGAGCAATGTCAGATCAGGTTCTTGTCAGGGAAAACATCGCGCTGGGGTCCTTCTTCCCCCCTTTTTTTTTGTCCCTGCTTTGCTTTTTTCTTGATCTTTTTAATGATTCTGCAAAGGAGCCCTAACGCTGGATCCCCCGGGCAGGGATGGGGACAGTCCTGCATCCCAGGGGATGCGCCACCGAAGTCTGGGCAGCCAAGGGAAGCTCCAGCCTCTCAGGATGTGCTGTTGGCTCAGAGTATCAAAGTCAGCCCCGATAAAGAAATAAATCTTGTCCCCTAAACATTAGCATTTCTTCTTAAAACAGGCCCAGCCTTCTCGTAGCTGTAATCCCCCCCAACGCCAATCTCTGATTAAAACTCCTGTGTTGAGTGAGTCGTAATCCTTGCCACCTCAGGGCTATTTTATTATTATTATTATTTTTTATCCATTAAAACCTGTTTTCTCTAAATGAAATAAAATAGGAGTAGAGATAACAAAACTCATTGCTTTTTCATATATATATATATATATATAAAAGAAAGAAATATTTTGCATTCAAATAAAAAGTTAATAAATGGCCGAGCCCCAACAGATGGGGGTGTGTGTGGAATTTGCATTTTTCAGATTAACATGCACGAGCGAAGATAGAAAACGCACTCGCCCCGGGGAAATAATTTGAGAAATCTTTGCATATTTTATTTAAAAGCATGCCGCGTTAGGCAGGGTAATAATGCAGAGCGATGGTGATTAGGTTAGGCCTGGAGGGATCGCAGCCTGGGACCCTCCCTCCTCTCTCGCTCTGGCTATAGTCCCTCCAAGCCCCCCCAAAGCTGGGGTGTCACCCCCAAGCACCCCCCCCCATTGCAGGGTTGGTGCATCGGTGGGTTTAGCCCCGTGGAGTTGGGGTGGTCTGTGCAGCTCAGGGATGCTCCAGCCCCACGTGTGTCAGTGACTTGAGGGAATCCTCCCTCTGCGTTCAGCCCCCCAGGGCTCTGCGAACCCCACGGGATTTACAGCATCCCCTTGGGGTCCCAGCGCCCCGATCCTGCGGGATGCTCGGGACATCCTGACCACAGAGGTCAGAGCTGGCAGCACCAAGTGCTTCTGCAAAAGCCGGCTGAGCTGGCGCAAAAGCGTTTGTACCGTCATCTCCCATTTGAAGCCAGGCAGTAAATCAAGGCTCATCCCTTAAAGTGCATCTCAGCTTGGGAACGCTGTATGTGGAAGGTGCTTTAAAAATGCATGGCCTTTGTTGTGGGGCTTCATGCAGCTTGAAAGAAATTGGGTGATCTCTCATAAACTGCTTCCACTGGAGCACTAACAGCCTGCTCATCACTTTTATAGGTCTTCAAACCCCCTGCAAGCGCTTGGCAAAGGTGTTTTGTCTCCCGTCCCAGAGCGAGGAAAGGGGAAGGTGAAGGGAGCTGCATGTAGTCGGGTGCCTGCAGTCCCCCCAGATCCCCAGAGCTGTGTCCCCATCAGGATGAGCAGCCTTTGCCCCCATCCACAGCGTCACCCTGCACGGCCATCAGCTCACGGGGATCTTGGGCTTTCAGACCATCCTTTGGGTTCCTTCCCGCTAATTAATCCCTCGCTCTGGCACCAGCCCGGGCAGATGGAGGTGCCACTCCAGGAGCCCACCCCTCGGCAGAGCAGGAGCCTGGGAGGGCAGCTCATCCTCCAGCTCCATTAACACCAGTGGTGTGAGGTTGGGGTACAACCTGCGGTGCAGGAGTCTGAAGATGCAAGTCCCAGCAGCTGTGCAGTTTAACGGGGTGATAATTGGGCAGCAGGAGGGGAAGGAGCATAAATGGGAGGCACAGCAGGAGCAGGGGCTTTTGCACTGAGCTGGAGGCTTCTTCCTTGGCATGGGGGGGCTTGGCAGCTGCCCTGTGGTCTGGGGGTGTCTGCAGGGTGGGTGGCTCCTCTGTCCTGGGTGGGGAGTGGGTTAATGGTACAGATCCTATAGGGCACCTTTTTCCCCAGGGGTCTTGTCCCATTCCTACTGATGGAAAGGTAAATGGAGGAAGAAGCCCAGAGGTCCGTCCAGCTCAGAGATAAGTGAAGCTTTACTTTCCTGCCCAGCTGATGCATCCTGTGAGAAAGGGCTGTAAGAAAGTCGGCATTTTTCTCCCTGCCTCTTTGTAGGTGCAGATGAACAACCCTCGGCAGGGACCGGATTTTCTGCAGCACATCCCTCACCCCTATGGGCTGCGGACCTGGGTTAAGTTTGGATGAGGACTGAGCTACTTAATTCTCTTTCCTCCCTTCCCCATCACAAATTCTTTTCATTGTCCTTCCAGAACAAAGCAAAAAGATTTCAAACCGCATTTTGGTGAAGAAGGAGGGATTTTCTCTCCCAGCAGCAGCCAGGGATAAAAGCCCAGCCAGCTGAGAAAGCTGCAGCATTAAAGCCCAAATGCTGAGCTTATCCGGCGAGCACAGCCGGGCCGCGAGGGCTCCAGTGTGATGCTGCACCGAGGCCAGTTTCCCAGGGGCTTGGATGCGCCTCTCCCATATGGAGGTTCCCTCCTCGGCCCCGTTTGCCATGCCAGCCATGCTGCCTTGTCCACCGAAACAAACGACCTTGAGCAGAGCTGCCGGTCAATAAAATAATTTGCTAACTGATCCATCTTCTGTGGGAAACAGATGAATCAACTTTGGCTCCCTGGGCTGTTTTATGTACGGATGGCAGAGCCGTGAAGTTAAAATAACACGTGCACACACATCCATCTCTACGCAATAAAAGGATGACTCCAAGTGAATAAATTTGTGTGTTTCAAGATGGCAAAAAAGCATCTCTGCATCTTCTGACACCTGACTTTCTGAGGTGGGTGCTCTTCCCCAGCACAACATGGCCCAGGCCACCCTCTCCCTTGCCATGTCCCCTTGTCCCCATGTTGTCCCCATTACTCCCAGCAGCTCTATCTCCCTGCCCCGTCCTCCGATGGCCCTTCCTGGGGTTTCAGGCTCTGGGAAGCCCTTGGCCACCAGCACCTCCATCCTCTCCAAGGGATGGACCGAATGCTCCGGTCCCCAGGGTCAGGCTAAAGTTTCATCCCCAGAAAGGTGACTTACAGCCGGGAGCAACGTGGGAGGCAGACTCTGCTTTTACGGCTCTCCTGTGCAGCAAAAGCACTAAAAGCAATTAAGAAACGGCCATTTCCACCATGGCAACACATCATCTTGTGGCAGTTGGCAGGGGGTGGGAAGGAGCTGGAAATGCAAACCAGCCAGCGCTCCCCGGACCGAGGGCTCATGCGTCTGCCGGAGAGCGCGGCAAACTGGGGCACGGGAGGTACGGGAGCAGAAAGGCCCCGAGGCGGCTTGTGCTCAGTGAGCCCCTCGTCACGGCGAGGTGATTAATGCCCTTCTGCTCCCGTGCCTCGCTGCTCCTGCTGCCCCGGCAGGTCCCGCGCCGGTGGGCACCCGGTGAGCCGCTTCGCTTCAGTTTTCTGGTGCCGACAGCAGGGATGGAGATGGCGGCGTGGGGAAAGGGCAGAGCTCTGACCCAGGGACTCGTCCGTGGCCGTGAAATGGTCTATGCATTAACGGCTGTTCCCAGAAGAGGCGGTTTTGTCACTGTCCTTCCCCGAGGACCCCAGGTTTTTGGGAAACCCAGGGCTGAGGCTCAGACCCAACTCCTGCCACATGCACGTTGCTCAGATGGGCTGGAGCTGCCCGGTGTCAATCTGTTTTCAGACCAATTTGATGAGCACATTGTCTTTGGATTTAGGCTGCTGCAAATAAAGCAGTGCCTGGGAGCAGGAGAGAGCCCAAATTTGAGCACAGGAGCTCCCCAGGGAGTTGCACCCCAGGTTTTAGTCCTGAGGCAGAGGTTGCTGGGGACAAATGCACCTCTGACTTGTTGCCTTACCTGTCTGCCCTACCTGTCTGCTTTCCAAATCCTTCACTCAAATTGTGGCATGAGTTACTGGGATGTGTTACTGGGATGAGTTAATCCCCCAGGCTCTCCCGGCAGGTTAACGAGGTTAGGCACAGCTCAGCAAGGTTAGGCACAGCTCAACGGTAGCCCGTAATAAGCTGGTGAGTGGGAGCAAGCAGCCGTGCTCATTGCGGGGAGGTGAGAGGTTGTGGTTTCGTGTCCCAGAGGTTAATGAACCCTACGCAGCCACCCCTGGGGCACAGGAGCTGCTTTAGCTGGACACCAGAGATAAAAGGAGCTGCTCCAAGGGCTTGGAAAAATGGGGTCCCTTCCGCAGGGCCACGGGAAATGTCCTATGCCCAGCAGCTTCATCCCGTGCTCCTCTTCCTCGCTGGCAGCCGCACACCAGGACTGATGCTGCAGCACCGGCACTGCTGCAGGGCACTTCCTGCGAGCCATTAGCGCAAGCTGGGTAATTAATACCTTCCATGCATGAGGAAAAATGAAAGGCAGGTGGGAGGAGGAGGGGAGGGGAGCCGGGGGGAGCCAGCTCCATTTTGAGGGCAGTCGGGGGGGTCTTGGTGATGTGGAGCCTCCTGGGCACTGCAGCGTTCGCACCTCTGGGGCACGTTGTTCACAGCAGGTCCCACCACGATGCCGTTGGACGCTGCGTCTTGACCCATGAAACTGGGCTTGATCCGTCCTGTATGGCCACAGCAGCTCTGCTCCCTCCTCTTCCTCCTCTTCCCCCTCTTCCTCCTCTTCCTCCTCTTCCTCCTCTTCCTCCTCTTCCTCCTCTTCCCCCTCTTCCTCCTCTTCCTCCTCTTCCTCCTCTTCGTCCTACCACCACAGAACCAGCACCAGGCCCAGCACCGAGTGCTGCAAATCCCCCCTGAGCTGCCCTGCCAGGTCACGGGAAAGTCCCCTCAGTGCTGAAGAAAGCTCCATTTCAGCACCTTAAATACAGTTCCTTAACAAACGAAATGTTTGTTTTCTAAATAATAATAATAATAAAAAAGCATTCCAGCCTTAGGGCATTTAGTGAAATGGCTGCAAGCTCATTCAAGCGTGTGTCCATTACCATCCCCACTCCAACCCCCCCGCAGCCCCAGCGTTTTATTCCGGAAGAGTGACTGACAGACTCTGATCGATGCTGATTTGGGTCTTAAATAAACACACTGGCCCTGGTTTGGCGGGGAAGAGCGAGGTGTCGGCATCTGGCTGACAGGCAGAGAGAGGGCAAACTTTGCCAAACGGGCATTTCTTTGCAAATGTATTTTCTTTGCTATCAGCATTGTGGCAAAAGCTGGGATGTGGCAGTTAGGACATGGGTTATTTTGCATTTTTCTCCTTTCAGTTATGTTTTTCGTAGATAGAAAAATAACTGAGATGGAGTTCATATATTCCAATAGTATTGTCCTGCTGAAAGCCGTCAGACATGACTAGATCAGACCATCCAGCAGGGAAAGGTGCTTTATTGTTGACAGTTGCTGTCAAGAGAAAAGCCCTTTGATAATTTGCTGAGCTGCACAATTCATGTCTGCAAGAGCCATAGAGCTCCAAGAAACCCTGAGATTCTTGGAAATGCAAAAAAGGAAACTCCTCTCTGGCTTTTGCACCAGCATCATGTAGTTCTTACAATTATCGGACATGGCGCATGAGAGAGGAGTGAACTCAGGCTGCTGCAGGTTTGCAAAATATCACTCGGGTCACTTTGTTCCCCCTTTGTGGACCATTTTGTCAGTCCACCCGTTCGATACACCTCCAACGCTTGTTTCTTGCTTTACCACAGTGTCAGGCACCAATATCAGAACAGATGAAGTTTGTTGGTGCAACCTCCTCTGCACAACGTGCGGTTGCAGCGCCCGTGTGCTGGGGGCTCATTCGGCAGGTGATTTCTTTATCTCTGCATCTCTGAGCCCTGCGTGCCGGCCTGACCAGAAACCGAGCTGCTCTGACTCGAAGGTCACAAGTTACCGAGCCGAACTGGGAAAGAAATTCCAGGAGAGCAGATTGGGATTGTTCTAATTAAAGGAGAGAGGCAGGGGAAGGGGGGCAAAGCAACACTTGAGCAATCAAACATTTTCCCCTCGCAAAAATCAAACGGTTGGAGGTAGGATTAAGAAGGATGAAATCGCCTTTTTAAAGGAATGTAAAAACGTGGATGTTGGATGATTGACAAATAAAGGGCACTCTCCTTTAATTTAAATATGCTCCTAGTTTGTGCAGAATATGTTAATTTATACATTGCCTAAATAGCCGGTAGCTATTGTCTGTAAACCCACATCAGATCAGGGCAGCAGGGCAGTTAATGTACTGGCTGGATGTTCTGGCTGGTCAGTGAAGCGATCCCGGTTTCCTCCCGCCGCCCCCAGCCCCTCAATGGAATAGCTGAGCTGTAAAAAACTGCCGGGGGCATCAACTGAAGTTCATTCTGTCAGCCCCGCACAGGACGAGGTTCTCCTTCCCACAGCACCGCACGGACCCTCAGACCCGGCTCCTGCGCCCGCTGCCCCCAGAGCTGCTCCCATGGGCTGGGGGGAGTGGGGGACCCTCCGGACCCCTTGCCAGTCCCTGTAGCCCCATAGGGCTGATCTTTGGGTATCCAGGAGCTGGGGGTGCAGAGGCCGTGCACAGCCCTGCAGCGCCTTCCTCTGTGCCCTGTGCTCCCCTCCTGCCTCAGTTTCCCCATCTGCTGGCTCATCCAGCCCCTCCAGCCCAGCTCTCCTGGGGTTTTAGTCCTGTCGTGTCTCTCTCACAGTCCCACAGCCTCTCTCAAATGTCCCGGTCCCCTCTTTGCCATGCCATGCCCCACTGTGGGTCCTCAGAGCAGCCTTGGTGCTCCAGCTGTATTTTTAACACCGGGACATTTGGCAGTGCCGGCGAGTGAACGCGATGGTGTCACATAAACCCATGTCTTTGCTCTGCAACGCTCAGCAATGCAGAACGAGCCCTTTTTCTCCATCAGACCCACTGTTATTGTACAACCCACCGGCCTCAATAGGTGAAATTGGCCTCTCGCCCCCCGAATCAGCCAGTAAACTGGCCATGTTAAGGACTCATCTTACTTAAGAGAGGTCCATCTTCTGCATTCCTGATCCCTTCCAAAAGATCAGTGTGGATCAAGGTTAGAGTGATATGATAAGTAGTAATTATACCGCTGCCTTGCCCCTAATTATTTTCAATATAATTCTGTACCCTCAAGAAACCTTTTAAATAGCGCACGCTCATCAGCGCTCTGGTCCAAGGGATTCATTTGTTTCAGAAAATTCTCGGGGTTGAATCCTTCGTTAGTCTTTACTAGAGAGACTCTCGCTGCCGTGGGTGGGTACGTGTGCCCCCTGGGAGCCGTGGGGCTGTGCCCATCCGGCACCTGGCCCGCAAACGAAGGGTTTTGCAGGCACCTCAGAATTTGATTTGTCGGCAGCATAAAGCATTTGGCAAGCAAAGAAAAACCCCTGGAAGTCTGCTGGAAAATGTCAGTGAAAGACGCTGAGTTTCGCTGTCTTTTATCAGCTTATCGTGCTTTCTTTTCTCGTCTTTTAATCCCACACAAGTGCTGCAGCTCTGATGTGTGAAAGAAAAGGAGATATTAGATCTCTTGGCTGCTCGGCCCTGAGTGTGAGGCTGTATTCCCAGTCTCTGCCCAGGCATGGGAAGGTGCCGAGCTGCCGTTTCATCTCCTGGCGCTGCCCAAACCTGCCCGGTTTGCCAGGACATGGCTGCCCGGTGAACCTGTGCCCACGGCTCACAGACCTGGGTAGACCTGGGCTTCCCATCGCTGCCCACAGCCCAAATCTGTCCTGGTGTGCTCCTGCCTTCCCTGTTTGAAAACCAAGGGTGAGTTTCTGACCAAGTTACCTCACTGAAATAGTTAATGAGGAATTATACCATCCCCCACCCCTCTCCCCCCAGCTCACCACCCCTCCGAAAAAAAAAATCAGAATAATAATTAAAAGATGCCTAGAAACGCTCTTGGAAGAGCATAAATTCTGAAGATGAAAGTAAATGATTAAAATAATTAAATACTTCAAGTTGACAAGCAGAAGCAGAATCTTGCCAACGGACATTTGTCGGTAATTAGTTAATTAATCCTAACACAAATTATAAGCCATAACAAACCAGTGAGGCTGAACGCAGCCGGCTGTTCAGAATTAAACTTGGAAAAAGAGGGAATGAGAGAAAGAAGGAAGAAAAGTTTTAAGGTTTTTGTGGATCGGAGGGAAGACGCGGTGTCAAAAAGCAAGGACAGGAACCAGCACACGTGCTGGGACAGGGGACAGGAACCAGCACACGTGCTGGGACAGGGGACAGGCCAGCGCCGGTGGCCCCGAGAGCCCCCATGAGGCTCTTGGATGTGATGGATGGAGCAAGGATGGGGAGATGAGTCCAGCTGGGTTGCATGGTGGGACGGGATGCTCGGAGCAGGCAGTACAGAACTCGGGATTTCCACCCTTTCAATGCGTGTGAATTTAGAACAAAGGCCCCCCAGCTCTGTTTCCAGCTCTGCCACCAATGCCAGCATGCGAGTTGAGGCAGGTCACTTGGCCAGGCAAAGAAACAAGCTGGTCCGTGTGATCGTGGTCTCCTCGGGTCACCGGGAAGATGGTGACATTAATCCAGCTGTTTCTGGAAGACAAGTGCAGGATGGTGTCTCAGAAGGGCTCTGTCTTGGGGTGCTGGGAGGGGACCTGCAAACCAACTGCCTGTTAACACCCTGATTTAGAAAGCAAAAAAATAAAGGCCGGGTTGGTGCTTGGGAGCTGGTTCCAGCCAAGGGAAACCGGGTGCAAACGACACCAGGTCACAGACGTGGCCAGCAGGGACCTGCCGTGCTGCACACCGAATCACCGGCAGGACGGGGGAGACGGAGCCACCGCTTTGCCTCGTGCGACGGGGAGAGGTTAATGAACCGCAGGCTGGTTTCCCACCTCCGCTCACCTTGGCTCAAGTCCAATTTTCAGCCCGAGATTAAGCGAGCCCAGTGACTCACAGGCCAGAGGCGGTGAGTGACAGCTCGTGCGGCAGCGTCCCCGTGCGCTCGCACGCGGAGCGGGGCTGCGGGTGCACCCCACGGCCAGGCTCTGCCCTTCCTCCCGCGCTAAAACGGCTCCGTTTAAGTGAGAAGTGGGACACACAAGTTGCAAATGGGCTTTTATCGGTGAGGACGAGAAGGCAGGAGACGCTCGGAAGGAATGAGCAGATGCCAGGGCAGTGGGACCTTCCCACAGATCCCTCATTTTCAGCGCCTGATGTGCCACGTCTGGGTCTGTATCATGCGAGGAGGAGTGTGAACATGTGAGCACACAAGACCATCCGCTGATGTGCTTTGCACCAAAGACGTAATTTACAACAATAAGAACTTAAAAATTGAAGGCTCGTCTCTTTTTGGCCAAAATTCTCTGAGACGCATGTGAGCGGGTTCTTCTTTGCCACAAAATCCATCCAGAGCTCCGCTGGAGAGGAAGTTTTATTCCGCATGTGTGTCAGCATGTGTACGCGCGTGTTCAAAGTGTTTTGCATTATGTGAGCTCTGACCTTCAGAGGGGAACAGAAGGAATATTTTCCCCCCTGGGGCTAGAGTTGTCAGTGAAATGTCTGTCTTTCTTAATAATTTCAATCCGGGTGACAGGGGACAGGGCATTTTGCTCTGAACGAACGTACTGTAAAAACTGTCAGATAGAATTTGTCTCAAGAAGCAACATTTCTATCTATTCAGGGTCATAATTACAGGCATCGTATGACCTGTGGAGCAGCACATTTTTCTCAACTGAAAGAAAAGGAGTTCTAAAATAGGTGGTTTGGTCTTCTGCAGAGCTTTGGGTTAAACCAAAAAGGATTCCAAGCAGTAAGGGTGATCTCCAGCTTGCTTTGTTTGGTTGCTGGTTGTTGTTTGTATTAAAATCCAGAATAAACTGTGCACAGAAATGACGTAGCAGAAAAGAAGGGATATAAATTACCATTCACTGGGCTGGAGTAATGGCCTATTTCGTCCTATATCCTGCCTGCCCCGCTGAATTTCCTCCAAAGTGACAGTGGCCAGCGTATTTTTAATGAACTGAATAAGTAACTAAATGGGTAATTAACCAAATGAGCATGACGATAATTTGATTGTGCTTTCCCCACTTTTAAAACACAGGAAATAGTAAGAAAAGTAATAATTCAGTGACCAGCAGGAATTCGAACAGGACAGAGCTAGAGGAGCTGGGGGGAGCTTTGTCTAGATGTTGTTGTCTATAAATCCCCCACAGTGCTGCAGAAATAGCTGTTTGCTTTGTTAAACATTTTGATTCCTTGATTTGAGCCTCCTCAGTGGGGAAAAACAAAACAAAATTACTAGAAGCAGCTTTTCTTTTCATGGTTTAATTTTACAATTAGCAGCAGTTATGCAATGATCATCCTGCTGGACCCCGTGGAGCGGGACAGTTGTGGGTCACACACCACTCAAAGCCACATATGGTACTGGGATCTCCAGCCTGGTTTTATGTCACGGAGCTTTTGTAATATCAGCCTGTTGCTCCCCCGCCTCACCGAGAAGGTTTGAGCAGCAAATCGAACTGGGAGAGGGAACTGGAAGTTAACACAGTGGGAAGCAGCCACGATGCCGGGGAGCTCCAGAAATGGGAAAACTGGGAAACAACGAATAACAGTCCCTGTCCCTGGGCATCCCAGCTGCCTGGGGGGAATATCCTCTTGCTCACTGCAAGGAGACAGTGACGGCCGCTGCAGAACAGCTCGGGTAGGAGCATCCTGCACCGAGCGGGGCCCCAGCTGGTCTGTGCCACGTTCTCACCTGCGAGATCAATCCCGCCAGAGCCGCACACAAGCGCTAATCAGCTCTATTGACACGCCAGACGGCCGGTTACAATCCATTTGCACCTGCACACTCCAGCGGACGCCCCGCTCTTGCCAGCGCAGGTGGAGGGTAAACACCCTGCAATGGTCTGGGACGGGGGGGGCAGCACAGTGGGGGCTGCTGGGGATCCACACCACCAGGCACCGAAATTCCTGACAAGTTCGGCAGGAATAATGACAGGTTCCCTTCCATGGCAGAAACTATACCCTGATTCCTGCTGGGCAGAGATGTCCTCCCATCCTTATTCCGATGTAACAATGTCAGAAGCGCCTTCGCCCCGGGAAGAGCGGTAGGTGTGTTCTGGATGTACGCGTGCTTCCTAAACAGGGAAATTCAATCTGTCAAGAAAATTCAATAACAACCTTAACATTTAATTGCACCCTAGGGCCCAATCAAAATCAACAAGGACGGTAGTTGTTGATTTTTCATTAACCTTCTCTTAAAAAGGTCTCAAAAAATAACTGCAGAGTTAGACAAGGCTGGCTGTACATACATGTGCAATGTGTACAAAGATACACAGGGAAAAATGTGTTTAAAACTTCAGGTTGGATCCACATAGAAAATACTGAAGCACTGGCACAGAACTCGGCCATCATTAGGTAAAAGAAAACATCCTGTTTTGATTTATGCACGCAGCACTCAATTTAACAAGTGTAGCTACAGGCAATTGGAAAACAGTCAAAATGGTGAATTTGCTGCTTACACTCATTTATACTGTTTCCCGAAGACAATTTGCTGTTGCTTTCTGGCACATTTAGTATTTTTTAAACCACACAAAGGTTATGCCCAGCTCTC
Organism: Streptopelia decaocto; assembly: GCF_964273445.1. NCBI lineage: Eukaryota > Metazoa > Chordata > Aves > Columbiformes > Columbidae > Streptopelia > Streptopelia decaocto. Next base: position 3,180,386 of record NC_138678.1, on the reverse strand, counting down.
GTAATTACACAGTGACTTTCTCGGTGTAGGTGCAGTTGGGCGTTTGCCAGGTGCTGGAGCATCCAGAGTTTTATTTCCTGGGGCTGCCGCCTTCACGGCAACTGCCGGGGGGGTTTAATGCTTCGGTGACCCCTTTCATTACCGCGGGGCTGGGCCTTTGTGGAGCAGCACTTAGTGAACGTATTAGACGGGGCTCAGGCAGAGGGTAATCAATACACCAAGTGCCAGTTGGAGTCACTCTGCTTGTCAGGATGGCGCCAGCACTTAGACAATATCCAGGCAATTAGAGTATTTGGTTTGTTTCTCTTGTTATTAATTATCTACGTCGCAGCCACACCTGGAAGCTTCCGGGTGCCGCGCAGCCCCGTAAGACAAGGCAGTTTTAAAGTAGATAGTGGGGGGGAAAGAAGGGAATAGCAGAGAACAGGATTTGTGGCTGTCAGAACCACATCTGGCCAGGGGATGGGCAGAGATGCCAGCCCAGCTCTGTACCTGAGCCCACGGCGTGGACCAAAAACAATCCTGTTTTGGCTCAATGGGTGGGATGGGGGCAGGAGGAGGGACTCTGGACCTGAGAGCGCTGTCGTGGTTCCCAGCCACAGAGGCGGCGGGAGCTGCAGGGAGCCCGGCACACAGCTGGAACAGCTGGAAATACCCCAAACAGAGACGTGGGCAGCAAACCCAGCACCCATCGCTCCAGGAAGGGTTTCATTGCCTCTCACGGCTCGATTCCCCTCGACTACACGGATCAGAGGCTGCAGGAGCACCGGAGATTTATTTCCAAAAGAATTTGTGCCCAAGGAAATTGCCAGAAAAGGAGGGATTAGTGCTTTTCTTTCCTCTCGGACTCCACAGACCAGCCCATCAAGCAGGCGGCCATTGGCTCTGGCTGACACTGCTGAGCCCACTCTGTTCATTTGAGTGCTTTATTCCAGCTCGGTTTATTTTATTCCAGCTCGGTTTCTTTGAGTGTTTTATTCCAGCTCGGTTTCTTTGAGTGCTTTATGCCAGTTTTACTCCAGAGTGCAGGGCAGGAGCGGGATGTGTCACTGCCATTGTCACCGCTCCACCTCCCGCATCGAGACTCTGCTCTTTAACACCACACACGGTGCATTCTGGCCAAGAACGGAACCGAACTCCCAGACTCGCAGGACTCTCGTCCCAAACCGAACTGCCAGGTCTGTCCGGAACCTCCGAGCAGCCCCGTCCCCACGGAGCGTGCGCGGGGGCGGCGGGACCCCCCAGCCCGGCCTGGTGCGGCGCCGGGGTGGTCGGGGTCCGGTGAGCGGGACATAACCCGGGGGTGAGCGGGACATAACCCGGGGTGTTCTCCGCGGTCTCTCCCCCGCCGCCATCGCCGCCCCGCGCCACGTGACGCAGCGCCACGTGACGCCGCCCCCCGCTGGCGTCATCACTGCGCGCCAGCGCCTGCGCGGGAGGGAAGGAGGCGGTGGCGGCGGCGCTTCGCTGTGTCACGGCGCGGCCCGAGGGGACGGGACAGCGGGGCCGCCATGGAGTACCTCATCGGCATCCAGGGCCCCGACTACGTCCTGGTGGCCGCCGACATGGTGGCGGCCTCCAGCATCGTCCAGATGAAGCACGGTGAGAGGCGAGGCCTGCGCGGGCAGCCCCGCCGCTGTTCCGGGGGGTCGGGAGTTCTCTGTGCCCCGGGTAGGCCCGGCGGGGAGCCCCGGAGCGGCCCTGGGCGGACGGGGGATGAGGGATGAGCTCCGTCTGGGTGCTCACGGCGCTCCGAGGCTCTGGCTCTGGGTGAAGATGAATGTCCCCGTTGAGGTTTTATTGGTTGGGGGGGCTGCTGGCCGGGCTCTGGCACACAGAGTGACCTGAGGGCTCAAAGAACCGGTCGCTGAGTGTAAAGTTTCCACACCTGAGCCCATATTAGTTGGTTTGTCACGTCAACTTAGCAGTTCAGGTCAGTGCTGGCTCATTAACCCAAATCGCAATGTACTGCAATGTAGGTGAGTTAAAAAACTGCACAGGGATAGCAGTGGGTGAGATTAAACGCTTGGTTGTGTCTAATTCATTGGTAAAAGGTAATTTATGGGAAAAAAAAAGAAATATTGGAAGTAAAAGCTTCAGTGAAATCTGTAGAATATTAGCCAAACTGTAACATGGTTTTGGTTGCTTGATGTGGTAGAATATTTAAAGTAGAACTGCCTTTGAACCAAATTCTTACTCCTGAGCCCAGGAAGCACCACGTATAATGTTGAACTTTGACCTCAATATTCTATGTGAAGTTTTAGTCTTCATTGTTGTATAAGAAAGACAATATATTTCTGAAATGCCTGAAGGAAGCACTTTGTGTGTCTCAGCTTTGTTTCTTTTGGTGACGTTCCAGAACATAATGTAGTTCTCAGAGTCTCTTAACTTTCTTGCTTCTGAAAGAAATCATAATGGCAAAATAGTTTATTCTTTCTCATGACTGTGGCTCTTAATATTATTTTTCTTTGTCCAGACCATGACAAAATGTTTAAGATGAGTGAAAAGATCTTGCTCCTGTGTGTCGGGGAGGCTGGAGACACTGTGCAGTTTGCAGAATACATCCAGAAAAATGTTCAGCTATACAAAATGAGAAATGGTGAGTGAGGGAGCACAGTTGCTCACTGAGGGGCTGGAAGCCGAGTTAATAAACTGGAATTAGACTAATGATGCTTTGTCATTAAAGAATATCGGGTAATTTCAAAATAGGAACGAGAAGTCGGGAAGTGAAACATGAATATGGATTTGTCCTGTTATCAAATACACACGTTTCTTCTCCAGGTTATGAATTGTCTCCTACTGCAGCTGCAAACTTTACACGCCGAAACCTGGCTGACTATCTTCGGAGTCGAGTGAGTAAGAGCTGAAAGATTTTGGCAAAGGCTCGCAGGGGAAAATTTCCATTTTCAAGTAATGAAGTCTGATGAAAAAGGTGGCAGCTTCTGTCTTTAGTGGTCAGTTCGCTTTGCTGAAAGGATGTTTTATTAAAACATAACTTGATTTGCATATTTAAAAAACTTATCGCTTATCAATAACTGATACAACTGTAGTCTTGAAATTCCAGCCTTAGGCCCAATAAACATTTTGTCACAGCACTGCAGACAGCTCAGTCAATTAAGCCTCTTTAACATTGAGATAAGGTTGTCAGTTTTCATGCAAATGCGCTGAATCCGTTTAATCTTCTTGGAAAATGGTTTAATAGAGCAAAGCTGTTTGATGTACTTAGCAAAACAAGCCCTTTTTGTAAACAGCAACACAAGGCTTTCAGTAAATATCAAGCCCAAGTCTGAGCTGTATTTTCAAGTTACTAAAGGGAAGTTACTAATTTTTCTCATGGTAATTTTTTCAAAGTATGAGAAGATGTCATGAAGGGGCAAATGGGCTTTTCAGGATCCAAGGTTAGGAAGGATCATTGATCCCGTTTCTGACACAGGTGACACCTGAAGGCAGCGAGTTTTCCACTGGGTGTGTTTTGCGGAACTCTGTGCAGTTTGGGGGCTGGTGCGAAGGGGGTGGTGGTGTTTGGTGCCTCATCCCAAGGGTGTCTGACCTGTGCATACGGTGCAGGTGAGGCTGACACCGACCATCCTGCCTGTTTGAGCAGAGGCAGCTATTTCTTATGTACGACTTAAAGTACCACTAACAGGAGTGATTTAACAGGTAAATTTAGCCAGCAGGATGTGGCACTGTCGTCTTCCTCAGTGCTGTGTCCCCTGAGCCCCGATTGTCCCCATGTGTCCCCTCCTCCCTTCCAGCTCCCCTGCTCCAGATGGGCAGCACAGTGAGGAGGACACTGGCAAAGGCAGATGTGTTTATTTACCGGAGACACAATGTTGTGCTGCTGCAGATGGCAATGCCCTGGAGCAAGCGCTGCACTCTGACACTGCTGTCACATCACAGCCATCTCCTTTTCTTTAAACACAGCCCTCCGTGATCTGCTTGTGGGATCATCAATTTGATGATCCAAACCATGCCATCGTTTTTTTTTCTTTCCTGTGAATTTTTGTTACATTTTTGTCATAATTTGTGGGCTACCAGAAGGACTAACGCTAGCTCTCTGTAGCTATTTAAATTGATATAGGATTCCTGGAGGCTACTAATTTAATTAGATGGATGATAAAAATGAAAAGGTAAAACATGTCACCACCTCCTGTTAGAAACAGGAAATAGTTTAGAAATAAAAAGTTCTAACACTGAAACAGTTCAGGCATTATACTGTTGTTGTGGTCTCGTCTGTAACAGAGCTTGTTCTGTGGTGTTAATTACCATCTGGGTTCTTCCCTGTGTTATGTAGTTGGATTTCTTTTATGAACCTTATGGTTCCTGCAGTCTGAGCTCCTGCTCTCTTGGAGATGGCTGTCATGTAAGGCAGTGCCTCCAAGTTCTTCTGGTGGGAAATATCAAGCGTAACGACGCTTAAAAAGTGAAGTAGGGTCTGAAAAACGTCTTTGATTTCCATTTATCTGTTGCAATTGAGCCAAACCTAGAAACAGCTTTGGAGCCAGCTGGGTTTCCTGTAGGTGAGCGGTGCTGTAGTTCCCCTTCCATGTGACCTGCTCCAGCATCTCACTTCAGCCACCTGCTCAATCAAGCGCCTGGTTTGGTACATTAACACACTACTGAGGTTGTGTGCTGGGGGGAAGAGGAAAAATACCCCCCCACACCCCTCTAAACAGGACGAAGTTGAGTTTCTTATTGTGCTGCTGTGTTTAATTCCAGGTGCCAGGCTCTGGCCCCAGGCCCACGCCTGGCAGGAGCTTCCCCGCGCCCACCTTGTCCCCTTGCTGTGACTTTGGCTTCCGCCAGATGTCACAGCGCTGCTGTCACCGCCCGGCCTCCCGCTGCCGAGCCGCTTGGTTCAGTGTGTTTAGCACAACTGTTCAGCTGTAAATTCTGAAGAATTTCACACATCTCTTAATTGCTGTAGTTATTTTAAATCAAACAGCACAAAGTGCAAAGCTGCTTGGGATGAGAAATGTCGCCTTTAACGGGAAGGTCAAGTTTGGAAAAAAAGTCAAGTTTGTCAGTTATCCACTCATTTGGTAGCCCTTTAATCACACCAGTCTTGTAGAGTTTTGAACTGTTAGGATGGATTTAGTTAAGCCAAGGGGCTGCCTTTGGGCTGGACTAAAGGATGGAGGTGTATGAGGAATAACCAGTCCAGGACTGAGGTGTTAGTCCCACTAAGAGCCCTAAGAGGTCCTGTCTGCAAATTTAGTTAGTAATCATGGAAGTACTAAATAGATTATGTATATTTTCTAATGCTTAAATCCTACCTTTCTTGAATAATAAGGTGGTGTGAGGAACAGTTGATTTACATTTGAGTTTTAAGAAGTTGTTTCTAAGGCCATCAGCGGTAGAAACTACAGCTGAACAACAGCTTACAGATCTGTGCAAGTCTGTATAACACCATTTATTTATGGTTGAGTATCTCGCATATGCCAATGTTGGTAATTCAAAGTCACACAGTAATTTGAGTGATCTTGTGTCATGGCGCTTAAATATCAACTTGTGTGATGTTTCAGAATAAATAAATGATGAAATACAGACTAATTAAACTAATGCAGCTGCATGGTAACTTGGTTCCAAATAGTCTTGAATGCTTTGAAGATTAAATCACACAATTTACAGTGATGTTTGATATATGTGTAACTGTAGCTGGTTTTATTCTTTCTCACTATCTTGTCAAAGTCAAAACATGGTATCATGTAATAATTTTTTGAGTGCAAATCCACTGTACTTAGTATCAAAATTAGCTTTTCCTTATGATAACATTTTGGCTTTAGTGTAGGGTTAAGGGTGGTGTGACTGGGGAAGAGCGTGCTCAACGAACAAAGAAGTTCTTACAAACTGCAAAATGTTCACGTTGTTCTCACATGTTGGCGGTAAAAATCCACAAGTCGTATGTTGAGATGAAAGAATCTGGTATGAAAACATCATTAAAGCTTTCTGAAGTTTGAATCTGCCATGAAAGCCTGAGAATCAGAGCGTTATGTTTTCACTTCTGCATTCCATGTTCCCAGAAGACAGTCTTGGTGTGTTTGCTAGTGGTGCCTTATGGGGGAGGATTGTGCAACCAGCGATGTTGCGGGTCTGTAGGTAGCAAGGGGAATTAGGATTGCAGACTCTTAACAAGCGCCCGGTTCTGCCTGCAGACCCCTTACCATGTCAACCTGCTCCTGGCCGGCTACGATGAGCACGACGGGCCCGCGCTCTATTACATGGATTACCTGGCGGCTCTGGCGAAGGCTCCATTTGCAGCACACGGGTACGGCGCGTTCCTCACCCTCAGCATCCTCGACCGCTATTACAAGCCAAGTAAGTGGAGTCTGTGGAGAAGAAATTCTTCTGTTACGGGTTAATAAATTAAAGGCTTAAACTGAGAGATTGGCTTTTGCTGAGTCAGATGGTCCAGCACAATTGCTGAGGTGGTACAGATTTGAACTTGACTTTTTGTTAGAATAAATGTAGCTTTAAAGATTGCCTTCTGGTTTTGCTGAAAGGGTAATACGAAACGAGTCAACTCCTTAACGTGTTTTCCTGTTTGAAGCATAACAGACTGTAAGTGGAGGAAGTTTCAATTTATTCTAAAACATGACTAGGCTTTCCTGGACCATTAGCTGCTAGTAGTCTGTTTTTAATAAATAACATTTTGATAGCTTTACCTTCTACTTGCTTTTCTGTTGGCTACGACGTGTACATTTTCCCAGAGTATCAATTTTAGGAGGGCAGTTCCAGATTCTGTTGCTCCATATCTTGGATTGGCTCTGTGTGATATATTAAAAGCAAACAAGTGAAAAGATATTCCTAGCAAGATTTCCTTCTGTACTCTGCAGTGGTGGCGATGAAGATTGGTTGGCTTGGTTTACAGTTTCACGCACATGATACCTCTTGATCATAATTCTTGTACGTGTCTGTACCTGTCTAAAGTTTTAATTTTAGAATCATAATCCAGTTCTTGCACTGCCAAGGAATAAACATGGCCCCATCCCCACATTACAGATGAGGTAATGTTCAAAGCTTGGAATATTGTTAATCTGACATCTCTGGCTTTAGCTACAAAACTCCTTTACTCCTGCGTGCAAAGCTGAGTTTAATCTCATAGAGAAATGTTTGCTTAGTAATCCTTTCATCTGTCTCCCGCAAGAAACGGAGCCATAAACTGCCATTTTTATTCTGATGGGCCTTCTGCCCGAGCAGTGGACACAGGGCTGGAATGAACTCTAGAAACAGGTTTTGTGAGATCCACAGAGCTTAGTTGTTTTCTTGTCCTGCCCCTTGAAAATTATACTGCTCCGTTTTCACCATTCCTTGTGAAAAGAGGAAAATAGTGACCTACAATATGTTGTCATGGCTGGTTGTCCCCATAGAGTGCTGGATTTTATCCAAATGGGTGAGAATAGCCAGGGCATCACACACGTGCCTTTCCCATTCTTAAAACTAATACCCAGCAGGGAACGTAGCACTAAAACCCGTCTCCTCGTACTGTCGCTGACTTGCAGCCGGCTGTGGACAGATGGAGCTGATTTAAACTGTAATAAACTCGGGGAGAGAGAGACGGCTGGACTTCTCCGCAGCCCAGTCCCTGGCCATGGGAGGCAGAATTCCGTCATGCTTCCCATTCAGTGGAACAAATCGATTCTCAATGGCTTGTTGCAGCGTGAGCGCGTCAGTGCAGGGCGTCCTCGGTACATCTGGAAAGTGTTTTCTGTGAGCTGGGAAGGAGAGGGTTTGGTGCTCAGCTGAAAAGTTGTTTAAATTTAATAAAGTTTCTGTTGAGAGAGATGGCCTCTAATTAAATCAATCTGTGGATGTTTTCTCTTTCAGGTATCACACGTGAGGAAGCTATGGAGCTCCTAAAAAAATGTCTAGAGGAGGTGAGTTGCCAAACTTAGGCCCTTACGATCTTGAGAAAGGAACGTTTGTTTGCATTCATTTGCTGATGTTTTCCTGTTCTTCTTGTCGCATTTTTTTGCCGTCTTTGCCAGAAGGGGTAATAAATGCATGTTGACCAGATGTGGAATAGCTACTGGGAAACTGATGGAACGACTTCTCCTTGGTGCCATCTCAAGCCATATCAGGGATAAGAGGGATTTGTGGGCACTTGCGTTGTCTTAGCATGGTTCATGTCCTCCAGAACATAAACTTGAAGCCTAATTGCTTTTCTTCTGCTTTTTCCATGCTTAGCATAATATTGACACAGCCAGCCTTTGACTTTTTCCTTTTATGTTTCTTCTGAACATAATGCAAGCATCCTTCTGTTATTGTGTATATACCTGCAAGCATACTTCTCTTCCAGCTCGTGAAGTGATATCTGAGTTAAAAATTTAACCTTAAAGTTCAGGATCAATTTTAGCGTAAACATGACCTTTCATACTCCAAGGCTTTTATTGTAGGATAATATTCTTCATCCTTGTCTTTAAGAGATTGAATTGAATGTAAGTGGGAAGAAACATCTGGGGAAACATAGGGTAGAAATACTCTAAAGTGGTTCTGCTTGAAGGATCTTTTGGATACGTACACTTTGTGCCCTACGTTGTAGCCGACCGGTCTTCCTGCTTCAATGTCTTCCTTGTTAACAAGCTTGTCTATTTTGCATCCAGTCTCATCTAACATGGATGGTCTTATAGCAGAGAACAAACTCACTCTGACTCCTGAGCAGTGAAAACAACACTCTAGTTCCTGATATGTCATGTTGCTAGAACCAGGATGGAAATGTACATGTGCAACAGCATATCCCTTAAATGAATGCTCTCATCTTTTATTTAAGCTTTGAATGAATCTCATCTCTTTTGTCTTGTCTTTTGTTGAACAGCTTCAGAAACGCTTCATCCTAAATCTGGCTTCTTTCAATGCCCGGTTCATTGACAAGGATGGCATCCATGAAGTGGAGAATATACCCCTATCAAAAGCAACGTCCTAACCCCTGAGATCTTTCTTCAGCAGTCGTCTTTTTTTGTTCACTTTGTGTTTTTCTATTCATTTGGAGCACACAAGTCATGTAGTGCACCGGGAGATCAAATAAAGATTGACATTTATATAGCCAGTTTTATCTTTTTATTCCACTGATCCTTCCTGAGAGTGTTTAAGTGAACTGTTCCACAGTGAAGGTGAAACTGGATTTACTGTTAATAAGTACACATGTGGGTTACTTACTTTTCTTTCCTCTTCTGATATTTTAATACCCCCCCAAGTGTTCTTAGGTGTGGGAAAACTGGTGCTATATTATCTAGATGACAGTGTGTGCTGTCATCCATTCTCATAATTCAAACTCGAAACACACCAGGCAGGTGTTTCATGCTGAATGTACAGCACCAACTTTATTTTTCTGAAGATATTACCGCTGTTTGCTTTGTAAAACAATAATAATCAGTTTTCTAAGACTTGCTTTTGTTATACTTTGTTTCATTCTAATCCAGGTGAAAAAGCTTTTCAAATAGAATGGAATTTTAAGATGCTAATGTCACTTAACTCGCCTGGCTGTGGTTGTGATACCGGGAAAGAATATTCTGCTGGCACAGTAGGCTCATAACTTCGTTAAGTATTTTAAATATAAACTGATGTATTAATTGCATAATTGTTTGACAATGTGAGTCTTTTCCCCCAAAACTTGTCAGTCTTAGAGACCAAGTATTTCCATCTTTTGAGCAGGTGAGGGCTGGATTAGAGACTGAGACTTGCTTAATGTCACACAAGAGATTTGCAGCTCATCCTGCCTCTTAAAGCTGCCCTTAAATCCAGTTCTTAACTGAAGTCCCATCAGGCTTTTTGCTTAATTCTTTCCAGAATTGGTTTAATTATCAGCTGGTTTTGTTGTAGTCAATGCCGCAGTGGCTTTTATGTGAGGCCAATGGCATACAAGACATTTTGCTGAAAATTTTGTCTTTTAAAAACCTTTTCAAACTTTTTTTTACACTAAGAAGCCCCCAGTCTTGATTATTTTCTCTTGGCAGGTCACAGTTAACACGGGTAGAGTCTGAGTGTTCTAGTTCTGTAATTGAAATCTCACCCCTTCATGTTGCATTAATGTATTTGTTTAGCTTAATATGCAGCATCTCTAATTTATTTTCCCGCCGATGTTGAATGTTTTTGCAGGTTTCTTGTCTCTTCTCGTCACTGCAGAGTGGCTGCGCTGATGTGCTATTTTTGTCACTGCATATCAAAGCAGCAATGCCTCCTTCTTGGGGAGATTCGTTATTGCACACACCAAAACTGGGCTGTGGTGCTATTAGCTCATGTGAGTCTGGCAGAGGATCTGCCTGGAGTTTTTATTGGCACCTATTTGCATGCAGGTGATTAATAAACATAAAACAATTATTCCCTTGCAAGCCCCCGTGTTGGATGCAGGTTGAACATATGTTTTGCCCCAGGGCAGGGCCCAGGATCTGAATCCCCTGGTGAGTGAGAGATACAAGGGGCTGCAGCAGGAGCCAGCGGAGCAGCAGCCTCTAGGAATGAATAAATCCAGACCTTGATTGCAAAGCAGCAGAACAAAAGAATTGGCCCACCATGAGACTGGACTCCAGACTCTAATGAAGTAGATTCTTTTGAGGCCTTTCCAATAATTTACACTCCCTAAGCAAAGGTGTGATACTGTGTAACTTTGAATTGTTTAAAAGGTCTGCAGTGCTGATCTGTAAGTTCAGAAACAGTCAACTTGTGTTTTTAATAGTAATACATGGAATCTGTTTGAAAAATCAATGTTTTAAGTTTCCCATTTGCATTATGTAAGGAGAAGAAAACCTACCTCCTTCAACTTTTAGGGCTAAAGCTTTTGAAAACTATTTTGCCTAGAATTTGGGAATACCTTTTGGGAAGAATTCACCTTTCCATTTGAAAAACATCTGTATTTATCATGGCAGGCCTCTCTTTCATAAAAAATCTCGGAAAGAATTGAGCACTACAAGAAAGTACTGCTTTCTACTAATAAATTGTGGGGTTTTTTTTGTTCTTCGTATTATAAAAAGTTAATGTTGTCAACCAAGGTAAGGTATTCCTGGGGCATTGTACCCTCAGTGAGCTGCTCTGCTTTGCTTTGGCTGGTAATTCTGACCATATGTTTTACTACCAAAGCCTCAGGGCCTAAAGAGTTAACAAGGCACTTTTTCTTGTTTTAGGTTTCCTGTTTAAAGCTGCTCTTTTCCTGAGCCCTGTGTGCAACAGATCATTGCACCAGCTCATCCCAGAGCTTGGGGTTTGCTCCCAGATCGGTTTACAAGGGACCAGTCTCCATGCCTGAGGCTGGTTGGGTTGGGAGTGCTGTGCTGAAAGCAGCCTGTGAGTGTAGGTGCGGTGCTCGTAGCTCATTTTCTTGGTCTTAATTATACCTTTTCGTGCAAGAAAATCTGCATTTTGTTGTAGACCTTTATCTGGGACTGTTGGTGGGGGAGAATGCGCCAAGTTCATTCACCTGAATGTTTCCACAGGATTTTTTCCAGCCCAAGAAATCTGTGACCCTGTTCGGTTAAAGAAGCCAGGAGACTTGAGCCACGGGAGGTGAAATGCTGTGGGCAGGACGGCTTTTGCTGTGTAAAGCTGAGGCCCTGGGCAGCTGTGCCCCCAGAAATCAGTGAGCCAATGTGGGGACTACACAATAGAATAATCACTTGGCAGTAGGTTCCTACAAGAAGCATTAGCCAGGGCTGACATTATGTTCATGTTTAAGAGTTGGTTGCATCTGTAAGGAAACATAAATTTATTCTACCTGTAAAAAGCTTATCCTTCAAACCATTTTTAATTCTTTTTTTTCAAAGGTTTAACCTTATACGGAGCTTCCATGTGTTGCTATCAGTCTGCCATCAGCAGCAATTAAGTGCAGGAAATTTTCATGTGAGCACTGATCAAACTGAACAGGCATAAGTTGCTTTAACAGATTTTAAAAAGTCAAATGGAAATGGTGGAATTAAAACATGTAACTTCTTTTCTTCCGTGTTCTTGACTATGTTGATTTGAATCTCTGTGTACTCCTGACTTGCTGAGGACTATGTTAAAAATAAGTTAGTTGCCTTGAAAATGTGAAGTGACAGCTTAAGTGTTTTGTTTCTGTGCTAATGTGCAATTAGGTAGTTATCCAATAAGCTTCTTCATGTAGCCTAACTCAAGGCAGCTGTGGCTGGAATAGAGAAACCCTTTCCTGCCGAGGATGGTGAGAGGCTGTTCAAAAGGATCCGTTTCAGAATTGCCAGGGTGACCCGGGTAACTCTAGACCGGTCAGCCTCACCTCCACCCCTGGGAAACTGATGGAACGACTTCTCCTTGGTGCCATCTCAAGGCGTATCAAGGATAAGAGGGTCATTAGGGGCAGTCAACATGGCTTCACCAAGGGGAAGTCGTGCTTGACCAACCTCATTGACTTTTCTGAGGACATAAGATGGGTGGATGATGGCAGAGCGGTGGACGTGATCTACCTTGACTGAGACATTTGACACAGTCTCCCACAGCATCCTCACAGCTAAACTGAGGGAGTTTGGCTCTATAAATTAATTCTAACCATACAAGGTGAGGCCAACCTAATAATCTAATTGTCTGAAATGACAACTTGCCTAAGTGTATTTTGATTTGGGTAAAGTACCTTTTGCTTAGTAGGGGCTTCCTTGATGTTAAATATTTCTAGTCTTTATGCACAAACATGGAAATAGTTAATTAACTGAAGACAAAGCAGGCTTCATCAGATTTTGTGCCAGTATTTTTAGGGTTATTGATAGTATCCTATTACAGCACCACCAAAATGCCCACGGGCTTACGCGATGCTTGATCTCCTCTTGCTAAATGTCGCACTTGAAGCGCAGCCGATGCCCCAACGCTGCGACCCGCGCGTCTCAGCAGAGGGCAGTGATCCTGCACACGCTGCGCCGCCTCCATCCAGACCCATCTTGGCTCTTCATCCCCGTGTGGATCGTGCGACGGGCACAGAACCTTGGTGTTATGGAGGAGGGATTAACGCCTTCCACGGCAGCGGCACATCGGATGTACGAGGTTGTTTCTTGAATCGTTTTCACAAGTGTTGGACACTTATCCCATGAAACAGGTATTTATCGATGCTTTCACAAGTGAAGGCTAAGACAGCCAGAGATTTGCCAAAAAGAGTAACTGGAGTCCATCCTCTACTAGTTACTCCAAGCACTAATGAGCAGGGACATAAGGTACATCTTTAATCTTTTTAAAATAATCCCGTTCTCCCTTGCAAAAGTGCACTTGATGTTGACTGTGTGCTTCAAGTGAGGATGCTCACAATGTTTTATCAGCAACACTGTGCTGGGGGGAAAGCTACAGCACCATGGGATGCTATTTTCAAAGAGCTTTCTGTGATCCCACAGCAAAATTGGCTTAAAAAAAATACATCAGGAAAAGCCTGAAGTGACCCTTTTGGAATGTGGAGAACTAGACCAAGAGGTTGTCTGTGTTCAAAAAGCTTATTAACACATGGCGTTAATAGAAAAAAAAAAAAATCTTTGTCCCAAACTAAACTGAACAGAGATATTACTCCCTCACAGCAATCAGAGAATACTTTAAAACAGGAATGTTCATTTATTTTTTATCTTTTCATCAAAGTCTTCAGACTTTACCAGGTAAGACCTACGGTGGAGATTCTCTCAACTGTCCATCTTTCTTCCACATGTTAGGAAAGATGCTTCATGGGGTGGAGAGGTTCCCCACCTCTTTTGCCTTGCTCATTTTCCTGGGGACAGCTGAATGCTCATTTTGCCCAAAACCTGCCTTTTTGTGCCCAAATGGCCACGCCGTGCTGGGGTCCCCGTCCCACGCGGGGCTGTGGGTGCTCTTGTTCCCATTGTGGCTCCAGAGGGCTGCACCAAACCCCGTCTCCCTCCCAGAGCCCCTGGATGGGGCAGACGCGGAGTTATCTGTGCTAAACGCCTCGTCTGATTTAGCGTGGTAATTACTGCGTTCTTTTGGAGGCTGCTTGTGATGACCAAACGAGCAGGAAACTCTAAAAGGTATAATATATAATATGCTCCTGACATATGACAGGGCTGGGGGAGAGGAAATGAAATGGAAATGGGTCAGGAGTGGGAGGTCGGGGCTGCAGCAGTTCCCTGGTGCCAGGGCCCATTTCAGAGTCAAAGCAGCAGCAGCACATTACAAAGAGGGTGGAGAAAAGTTGTTTGCATTGTCCGAACCCAGCAAACTGGCCTGGCCACCAGTCTCCTCCTCAGCACAACAGCTGATGAGTTCCTCCCTAGTTTGATGCTTTTTGCTTTTGTTTTTGCAACCCAGCGACAGGCAGCAAAGTAGAACAGGGATTCTTAAAGGTCATGACTTTTTATCATTGGAAATAAAATAATAAACTTGTAGACTTTGTCCGAAACAGACTGTTGATACTAATTTGGGGTTTTTTTTGTAGAAACAGTGAAGTCTCCAAGGTGTGATGAAGCTCTCATGAACTCCAGAAGAAAAGCCTGCTGTATTTCGGCCACCAATGTTCCGAAGCTTGAGTAGAAACCTCCATGGATCCACTTGGTCAGGTCTGTAACACAGTACAAGTCTGACTATGGAGGAAAGAATGTGATTTACTACTTGCAGCGTGCACCTGAGAACAAATAAGTCCGAGACACCATTGCGGAATTAGCTGGAACTTATCTGTTCCGTGAGGTAATAAATAGATCCACACAGAACACATGACATTTTGGGTGCAGACAGAGGGGGATGGTGGACTAGTTATCATTTTTTGTAGAGTGCAGCTCACACCAAGAAAATGCCGCCTCTTGGGGAGTCTGTACCCAGTTTAGGGATCTGTAGAGCGGAAGAACTCAGAGGGGACCCCAAGGCACTTCTGCAGCGACAGTCCCATCATCAGGTGAGAAGATTGCAGCATCCAGACACCCTGACATGCTGCAGAACTCCTTGACTTGGAGCAATATCTTGATCTTTCTCTGAACTCACTTCACACCCCCCAAAAAAGCTGAGTTGTCTCCATTTAGCAAATCTTCTTTGGCTGTAACCTTTGCTACTAAAATGAAGCTATCCGTATGGGAAAGACTTCTGGATTTCAAGATACAATTTTAGCCTTTTCTCTGCTGAGAAGAATCAAATGAGAAGCATCTGAAGGTGTCAGGATAAAAACATACAAAGGAGCCATCCGGAGTAACCCTGGCATTGTTTGCTACCTGCATCAGAGATGTTCCCAGGATGCTTCAGCATTGTGGGGTCAAAGCTGCTGTCTGCAGTTATTATCACTGTTTATGGTACCCTGGCGCAAATGCAGTGATGCTCAGGTGGCCCCAGTGGGAATTCTTTGCAATAGAAAGGAGGTCAGGCAGGAAGACCAAAATGACACCTTCTGGCTCAGCATGTCCAGGTTCTGTGTAATGATGGGTTTAGGTTGCTTGTCCCAAAGTCTGTTAGGATAATTAAGGCTGCACACGATGCTGTCTGGGCTGCTCAATCAGTAATCTCTGAAGCAAGCGTCTTGTCACCCTTGCAAATAACGTTTGTTTTACTGTCTGATTTGAAAGTGTTTTCGGTTTTGGTGTTTTGATTCAGCTGCACCAACAGGAAAAACTTCCCTTGCTCACTGATGCTGCGGCTCCTCGGATTCTGTATGTAAAGTCTGGAATTTAATGGACTCTCTCATATATGAAAGAATGCATTAACTACAGGTCAGCAAAGTCTGGTTATTGTGTTGTTTTAGTACGGAGAGCTGTTATTACCCTGTTGCTTTTAAGGTAGCCTGCTGGAAGGTAATGATTTAGTCTGTCCGAAGCCATGCAGGATGCAAACACAACCTCTGCCTCTTTGTGTTAGTGATGCAGTAGAGAGTCAGTTCGGTGTTAACCTCAGTTTACCCTTGGGACAGCTGACTGGTGGGGAATGAAGAGTCTCTGTTAATGGTCCGTCTCTTTCAGTAGTCGGGGATTATCATGTGCTTTCCCTGGACTTGTCATTCATTCAAAAAATAGTCATTTTTTTTTTAGTTCCCTTTTAGGATTGAAATTCCAGAGTGTTTTATAACAAGCGTAGAAACCATGAGCCTGAATCTATTTTTACTCCCTGACAAAATACCACGTCTTTTCCCACGATAATATTTGTAAGCAGTGTGGGAATTTATACCAGAGTTAAGCCCTGAATTGTGTAAATTTGTTTTTCTCTCTCTTAGGATGGAAAGGCAAAGAACACATCAGGGAACAGCCTTGTTTGACAGTGATCCAGGAAGGGAACTCCGGTACTAACTCATTACAAACCAGAACCGGCCTGGCACAACCTCAGAAAGCTCCACGTCTCTGCGGTTCGGCAGAAAGGAAGGGGTCCAAAATTTAGGGTGGTATCGAGCATCTGTGGCGGAATCAACAAGTGAATCCAAATCATCCGACTTCCTCGCAATTACAAGGTAATTGGTGGCATCCTGGCCTGTCAGGCACCAGACTGTTCCTCATAAAACATTCAAAAGCCTCGCAGTCACCCAAAAAGGAAAATGAGGAGGGAGGTGTTTTTCCACCCGATGGACGGGGCATGTAATGACTATGGGCACAGCCTGATTCCTCGTCTGCGTTGCTCATCGCCACTGTGTCTAAGAATTCCTTGATATTCAAAGAGTGCCCTAACCAAGGCAGGTTTTCATAATGTGATTAAGTTATGCAATTATCTTTCACGCCTGTATATTACAGTGTGCACATACACACTTTCATCACGTACTGGAGTGCAGTTTGCTCTTCTCTGATACCATGCACCAGAGAATGCCTACAAATTGAATTATTCCAGGATAGTTATCCTAAATAACTCCACGGAGGGAAACCTGTATTTTAGCACAAAAGCACCTTACTCTCCTTTATCGTAATCCATTTTAAACATGGATTATGCTGATGCAGAACGGGACACTCCTATTTTGGAATGATTTTAAATAGGAGTAGTTCTTGTGCTTTCGGCTCACACCCTGCATTATCCAAAATAGCTTTGAAGTGTAAACAAGCCTCTAATGTGTCTGTAGCATTTCCATTCTGCTCCCTGGCTCCTCCTTGTTCCCTGACTCTTCCTTTGGGAAGGTCCACAGCAAAACCAGACCTGCAGAGCTCGTCATTTAGGTCTTTGCTTTCACAAACTTCATACCAAGGGACATTTCCAATCCAACTCCCAGTTTAAATGCATCCCTAAGCCTTTGAAGGGACTATTTAGATGCAAGTTTCTGACTCAGAGCCATCCCACAAATTATGTTAGTACATAAAATGTTTCCTTTCACCCTTTTCTAAAAGGGAGATCCCTCTGGAATCCTGTGGTCCCTTCTGGGGCTGGTTGATTATTTCTCTATTATCTCTTATTATTTCTCTATTATCTATTATTGCCTATTCTGCAACCTCCAGGCAAAACTGATGGGCACAACTGTGAAAAAGGTCCAATATAACGAGCCCTGTGATGACCCAGGCCCGTGTCCATCTGCAGTGGATGTGTGGGGAAGGCTGCAAACGTCCTCTCTAAAATTGCCCCTTTTCCATTGTGTCGAAAGCCATTTAACCATCCGCTTCCACAAAACACCACAGCTTCTTACTTGTCTTCTGTTCATTTATCTAAACCTGCTTCCTGACTGTGTCATTTGGGGTCCTGTCCTTAGTTTTAGTTTCTTAATTCTCTGTTTGTTTTCTGTTATTCTAATTCCACCCCAGATCTCCCCGGCTGCTTTTCTCTGCGGTTTTACCAGTGGGGCTGGCCAGATCTGCAAGAGGCATTCAAGACAGAGGAACACCACGCAAGCACACGTGTGTCATGCAGTATAATCTGTTTTCTGGTTTGTTAATCCTATTTTAACCATTTCCATCGTTTTGTTTGTATTTCCAACCTCCTGTGAGTACAAGGTGGCTGTTTTCAGAGTCCTGTCCTTAACGACACAAACACAGCAGCTCATTTAGAGCTTCATTGCACGTAGATTAGTAGAGTTATTTTATCTGCTAATTTATCACGCGTTGCCTTGATGCCATGAGGTCCTTCTGCAGCTCTTCACAGACACGTTTAGATTTGACTCTCCGGAGTAGTTCAGGAATGGCTGAACACATCGTTTCACCTCCAGCATCAGCAGAGCCTGTGAGCTCAAGGCATCAGCACCAGCTCCTGCCATTCCCTCAACTCTCCATTTGTCACTGCACAGATTGGGCAAACATCAGCCAGAAACCTGCAGGATGTTGTTTCTTAAAACCACATAATATTTCAAGAGAGAACCACAGAGGCAGAAGGATCCTTGCTCACAAAGACGATGGAGGTGCTTTCTTCAGATAAAAAGAGGTTTATTAAGATAATGAGAATGACATTGTGGTGTGGGTGTTGTACATCTATTGCAGCATTAAGAGAAACAACAGCAAGTACAAAATCCTGCAGAACTTCTATAGTCATTATCATGACAGCCTATCTTGTCCATGCTACAGTTTTGTGTATCCAAAACTTCATTCCCATTTCTAATGGCAGAAAATCCAAAGACTTTCGTATTTTTTAAAAAAAAAAAAAAAAAAAGGGCAAAACAAAAAAACCCAACTCAATTTTATATAAATAACTTGCACTGGACATCTTAAAACTTTCAGATTTTAATTACACATAAATAAATATATACAGATTTAGAACAGTTCCGTTTGGCCTGGTTCAAGTTCTGCTCCTTGTGCTTTTATTAATTATTATTAATTTTAGAAACTTGTGTGCTGTTATCGGTAGGTTGTGGAGTTTGAATTAGTCCTGGGTTGAGCTGACGCTGCTTTATCCCCAGCTGTGCCTGTAGTGGTCGGGAGGGCTCCTGCCCTGGCAGCCGTCGGGGAAAATCCACCTTGAGTCTCAATTTAACAACTGTAAACGAAGTCTGAAGCTGCTTTCAATCCAAAGCAATTCTCCTGGCAATTTCCTCTTGGCGTGGCTCTAGAACGGGGCTGGGCTGTGGGGTTATAGGGAGGTTTTTCTGTGTGTTTGCCTGTCAAAATCAGCTGATAAATCCAGGTACAGCTGGCGACCCGACTCCCTGCCCTCTGCTGCTCCAGCCTCTGCTTCTTGCATTGATGAGGCTTTTGCTCTTTCTCCTCCAGCTTTTCAGTTGGAACAAATTCCTGGAGCACGTGAGGATTTCACTATGGGTTTTAAAACAGAACAAAACAAAATTGCACATGACTTGGCTTCCTGCATCCACGATTTAAAAACAAAAAAAAAGGTAAAAGCCATCACCTTGGCTTATTCTCTCAATCTTACTGTGTCCATTAGAGTTGTTTTCTTCTTAAATTCCTTAAATCTTCCTCTTTTCTTTTTTTTGTCTTTATTTGCTTTATGAGTTTCATCCCAAGTTCCAATGTAGCAGTTCAGAAAACAGTGCCCTGGGTCATCTTTCCCCCTCCAGCGCGTTATTTCCGATGCTTCGCTTCTTTTTCTGACGCTTTGGAGTCTCCGGCCGCGTGCCCATTCCCTGTGCTGTTCAGGAACATTTTATCCAGCCCCTTGAGGGACTCCACCAGGTAGTTCTGGAAGGCGGTGAGGGCAGCACAGATGGCCGGGCCCCCGAAACCGTGGGTGATCAAGCTGAAATGAGTCAAACAGCTCTGGACACCGGGCTCGAGGATGAGCGAGGGGCGGCTGTTCCCCAATGGTGAGCGATCCTGGGCTATCAAGTCTGCAAACTCTTTACAAATTTGCCTGAAAGAGAGAGGGTTGGGTTACTATAGATGCTGTTGGAAAGCTGCAGGGATGTGGGTTCTATGATTCTATGAGTTCTATGATGCTATAGGTGTATTTGGGGTTTCTTTTCCTGCTCCCTGCCCCAGCAGCTGCATCTCTGCTGGGAGTTTTGGGCTCCAGCCTGGGGAAGCCCTTGGTCTCTGCTCCCAAGGAACAAGCGCCAGGACAAGAGGAAACAGCCTCAAGTTGCCCAGGGGAGGTTGAGGTTGGATCTGGGGAACAATTTCTTCCCCAAAGGGCTGTGGGGTATTGGAACAGGCTGCCCAGGGCAGTGCTGGAGTCACCAGCCCTGGAGGCTTGGACAGACAGAGATGAGGTTCTCAGGGTCACGGGGCAATGCCAGGGGTGGGTTAATGGTTGGACTCCATGATCTTGAGAGTCTCTTCCAACCAAAGTGATTCTATGATTCTCTGACGCAGCCCTTCACTCCACGCCAGCTATTCCCCTTGCTGCACATCTTTCAGACCTGTGTGCAGTGCATGAGGTCATCTCCTTCCTGCAGGAGAACAAGCTTTGGGGGTAACGCTGCCCTTCTGGGCTGTGGGGACCGAAGGCAGCGGTGGCCCGGTGCCATCTGTACTCACTTGGTAGCCAGCAGCATGTTTTTCCTGGTGTGGAGCTCCGTGGGGTCGGAGTGCTGTCGGCACAGGTATTCCGCCGCTGCCTTGGCTGGGAATTCTGTTTCACACACGTACCCAAAATCCCGAGCCAGATGAACGGCTTCACCTGTGAGCAGGAACATTAAAAACCCATGTGAAAGGGGAGCACGTTCTGTAGCAACTTCAGCCATTTTGCTGATGTGGGTTATTCCTGCAGGGACTGGAACACTTTCCTTTCTTGTTTGTCACTCAAAAGCTCTCTGGGTGTCTGAGGTGTTTCTCACTTTGCTGCATCCTCCTCTCCCTACTTCTTCCACAATCTCCTGCTTCACCTCCCCAAATTGAGCAGAGATTTAAACAGGGGCTGAAGGGTGAAAAAGCCACTTTAGCCCGGTGGCTGCTGGACAAACTGGGGATGTGAGAACGGGGCAGAAGGAAGGGGTTTCCATCCTCCCGCAGCAAGTGGGGCCTCAGGCTGCATGCGGAGGCAGAACATCCATCACCCTGTGGACATGACCCCCATGGACAGGATTGATCCATCTCCAGGCGTCCCCATGGAAATAATCAGAACTGATGGCGATTGATCATGCCCAACACCCGAAATCCTGGTTGGGCAGGCAGGGCTAATTTGCCTCGCCCCCCTGCTGCTTGTATGTATTAGACCATCCATCCTAACAGCATTAACCCAGATCCCATCACAGCTCCCCAGCGCCCCGAGCTCAGTCTGCGAAGCCACGTTACGGGGAAAGTGTCTGTGCCGCCCATCTAACGATGATAATTTCCACTTCATCCCCTCCTCCAAAAAAGGAGCAAATAAGGTAAACCTGGAGAATTTGAACTGCGGTTGTTTGGTGTTAAAAAACAATCGGGAAGTAGTAGCTGCTGAAAAACAGTTCTTGTGACAATGCAAAAGGACTTTGTGACCTGAGGGTGAGAGCCGAGGCTGGAGCCAGGATTTATCCCGTCCCTGAGCGAGTGAGAGTGGCTGCGCAGCTGAACACGTGAGCAGCAGTTTGATGCTGCCTTAGAGGGGTTTCAGCACAGGGAACGTAGTGGTTCAGAGCCCAGGGAAGCAGAGTGAGGGGCCACAGAAGCCTGTCCGAGTGCACAACCTCCTTCTGAGAGCTCCGGGATGGTTCTGAGGCTGAGCTACAGCCCCACAGCTCCCCTGCGACCACATGGGAACTGATCCCACGGAGCAGGTGCCCAAGAGAGGGTCAGCACTGGGTATACACAGCCAGAGGAACCTGCATTTCTACCTGCAGCCCCTGCAGTGCTCCCCAGCGCCCGTCCTCTGCATCCAGAGAAACAGCTGTGGGGCAGGGGAAGAAAAACTATATCATTAGCACTCAAACCCCAGTGTGTTGGGATTTTTTAAAATCAACAGACATTGGGAAGGTGGAGGGAAGAAAACAAATGAAGCCAAGACAGCAAATGTCCCAGAAAGAAGGTGCCTGGGGCTCAGGAGGACGCACCGGTCCCTGCGTGCTGAGCAATGACAACGCCACAGCACCTTCCTCAGGGTGAAACGTCTCCCAGTACCACAACAGCCATGTGCAGGAGGAAATTACATCCATCAAGCACACATGACACCACTCTTTTATTTGTTGTGAACTGGTAAGCAGTAACCAAAACATCAGCAGCCACCTGAAATCAAAATGGACATTTCTTCCTTCCTTTCTTCCATTCTTTTCTTTCTTTTGATGGAAATCAGCCTTTCATTCAGCACGAACCAACTGCCCTCGGTAACAACCTCCGCCTAATGAAGCGGGTCATTTAATTTGCTGGCAACAATGGAGATGATTTTCTATTCAGAACCTGCAGGCAGCTGCCTCCAACACGCTGGGCGCAAACACAATGGATTCCGCAGCTCGAAGGGAGCCGGCGCTGTCATCACATTTGTCTGCATCCTGTGGCCCTTTCTCCCGAGATGCGGTGGCGACATCACCGTTTGCATTGTGCAAAAAGTAGGAGGGGAGCAAAGAAACAGGCGGCCTTAAGCAGAGGGACCTCGCAGCACGTTCTCCATCGCCAGCCCTGAGGACGGCTGCTGTGAACTTGACCTTCACCTCCAAGTCCTCAGAGCTGTGCGGCATCTCTGCGAGGTCTCACTCGTCCCCTGCTGTCCGGCAGGACTCAGATACAGGGCATCTCCTTACGAGAGACAAGACCTGGAGCCGAACATGGCGATGGAGCCTCGAGAGAGGGGTGACACTGTCGGCAGCGCTGGGTTTGTGTCCTGAATGGGCGCACGGTGCTGCCGAACAGCGGCTAAATTCTGGGCAGCTTTATTCAAGCTTTCTTGTGTGTGTTTGGTTTCTGTGAGCCTGACTGAGCGCTACCAGAACTAGTTTACAGAAGTGACTGAACGCTCGGATCCAGCCCAAGGGAAGCTCAATGCCCCGTCCAGCCTGGGGACGGCTTTTCCCCATGGGCTGTGACTGGTCCAACAGAAATGTCTGAGTTTTGGAAGACAGATGTGCTTGAATCAGCATGGAGGCTGACACAGGGATATTTCCAGTCTCAATCGGTGGTGACCGCTGCATATTTTAAGTGTTCTCGTTTGTGGAAAGCTGCAAACGAAGGGCGGTGAAGTTTTGGCGCTCCCGTCCTCTGCTCTTACCTTCCACGAGGGACGTCAGCAGGGTGACGTTGGCAGCTTTGCGCCTTCCCGCAGGCAGGTTTAGCCCGATTTTCTCTAGCCTTTCCCTTAAACACCGCCCCCCGTTTTTGGATTTTGCTCTGAAAACAGAAAACAAGGAGTCATGTTAGAATAACTATTGTTAATCCCAGTTTCAACTATTAGGTTTGAAAGAAAAGAAAAAGCAATAAAAGTGCTATTTCCCCGATATGTCACACACCGGAATTTCTCATCCCTGTTAATCTGAGAGGTAAGAGCTGGTGCTGAACGCAATTATTGTTTCGGCCTTACCCCCTGCTCTTCAGCAGGAGCGAGGAGCAGCTCACCTGCGCAGAACTCCGCCGAGGAGAGAGGCGTTGAGACACTCGGGGGGCGAGAGCCTCCGCTGCACCTCCCCGACCGTCACCTTGTACTTGGAGGTGGAGCTGAGGAGCGAGAGGCGGCCGGGCACGGAGCAGAAGACCTCGTTGGGATTCGTCACCCCTCCGATCAGGCCGTCCTTGTTCATGGCCAGGCTGGGGATGCTGGTGCCGTTGGCCTTCGAGGGGATGGGCACTGGGGGACAAGGAGGGGAGAGAGGAGACGGTGGCTGAGATCACTCAGGTAGCTTCATGTTTTCCTCGATACAAGAAGAGAGGTGGGGTGGTGAAACTGAATTAAATAAAGGGGAAAAAAAGGAGGAAGCCTGGCCGCTGCTCTCACCTGCTTTCCCACGCCGCCCAGCTCTACCATAATTAAGCCCCAGGTTTTGGGCTGGTCTCCTGGACGGGCTGTCCACAGCATCGCTACCTGGACCTGTGACTGGTGTCCCCTCCCTGTCCCCTCTGGGCACTCGGAGACGTGGGGTGGCCGGGCGAAGCGCTGGCTCATGGCGCTGGTGACATCCTGCGACCAGGGCTGAGCCGTGACCCCCCTAAACCCCGGGAGATGCCGGAGTGGCCGAGAGCCAGCGGGTGCTCACGGGAACCCATGGACAGAGTTTCTTTGACTTTGGGATTAGCCCCACGAGCTGCAGCCCTAAACCTCCATCATCCCTGGCTTAAAGGAGCTTGAGGAGATCAAACCCAATTAATCCAGCACCGGTTTCCTTTTAATTTGTGGGCAAAAGTCAATTAACGCGAGAAGTTGGAGAGGCAATGTGGACTGCAGCATCGCACCTGGGTGAAGCGGGCATGGTTTTCCCATACGTCATTCCAGTATCAACGTTCTTAGATGCAATAAAGTTTTATAGTTTAAAACTGTGGCTGAAAGCTGTGCTAAATCTCTTTGGCTTTTATGTTCTGAAATTAATAACCAATTTAGCTCTGGAAAAAGAATAGGTTTTGAAAGAATCCAAAGAGGACGGCAAAGCCATCTCTCCAGATCATTTCAGCCCTGGCATCTTTGTGGTTCCTCGGCAATGACTGTTCCACATGCACATTCAGATGGTTCCTGCAAGCAACACAGCAACAAATACCAGCACAAGATGCAGGTTTTATAAAGGAAACACACATGCCCAAAATGAAACCGAAAACCGGAAAATTAACTGGGGAGGGTATGTAGACCGGACCTGTTAGGGGTGCTTACAACCAACATATTGTAAATACGGCTCAACAGCTTGTTAGTGTGGCAATAAAATGTGCCACATGGTATATAAAAATGACTAATGTTTTCAGACTAAAAGATGAATGGGAAGGAACTGCGGTACGTTGGAATCAGCCGCGGCGGTGCCGGCGTTTGCCACCACGGTGCCTGGCTGAGGGACAAATACGGGGACATCACTGTGAGCCATCGGAATCCAGAGCTATTTCCAGGAAGCAGCAGCTTCAAAGCTTTCTTCCACAGCCCCAGAACAGGTTAGATCTGTCTCTAGGGGACACCCTCACAATAAAATCTCAGGGTGTGTTTTACAAACACCCCCGCGCTGCCGCCAAGGCGCATGTCACGTCAGGGCCGGGTCCCCAGCGAGGGGGGCTCAGCTGCAGCGAGGGCACCCCAAAGCAGCCCCCCCGGGGAGCTGGTGTTGCCCGTGGTGTCAAACGCTTTTTCTCCCTGCGAAGAGCTCGTGTAACGCACACACTCGCGTGTTTGTGCATGCTGGAGATCATGCGTGCGCTTGAGCCGCATGCGTGGCTGGGGAGCGGCACACGGGGGGACCGAGCAGCCATGCAGGAGCGAGGGGGTCGTGCCTCACCACGCATCCGGGGAACGAGGGGACAAACCTACAGAAAACCAGGCTGTGGGAAGGCAGGGATGGATGCCGATGCACAGCACCAAGACACCACAACACCTTGTAAACGCATTTTTAGCGATGATCCTGCTCTCAGAAACAAATCCCCTCGAGAGCTGTGACCCAGACCCGCCGCTGCGATGCCCAGAGCAGCCGGGTCAGCCCTGCTGCGTGCTGCAGGCAAACCATGCAGGCACCGCTCGCGGAACAGAAACATTGACCCCGGCACATTCGGCACGTGCAGGCGTGGGACAGGGCCACCCGTGTCCCAGCGAGCTGGCACCCTCAGCCGCGGGGCACACGGGGAGCGAAGGGAGGACCAGGGTGGGTGGCGGGCCCAGCATCGCGGGGGTTAGCGGTCTCCTGGGTGCTGTGACAGCGCTTCAGTCACTAGACAGCGTTGCCCCAACACAGCAAGAATAAACACAGCCACGTTCACCATTAATTATTAATTATTGTTATTTGGCCTCACCTGCTGCTGTTTGCCTGGTCTGATCTGCAGCTTGTTTGCCCATAAACATGCTGCAGGAGGGAGACAAGCTACCATTAAAGCCTGACAGCTTTGTTTCCTTGGCTTTTGGGGAACCAAAATTGTCTCTCGTCATCTGAGTAAACCAAAAGTCCCCCTCGATCTTCAGTTGCTGCTTTCCTGTTCCCGCAAGCAGCAGGTGATCGGAGCACCTGAGCCAGCCTGCAGACGAGAAGGAAGCATCAGAGCGGGACGCGGCCGCGGCCCCAACCCCGGCGCACGGACACAGCGACCCCGGCACCCGCCGCCGCCGCGGCGCCCGCCGAACCGAGATGGGGACGCAACCGGCTGCTCCGCATGGCATCGTGTCAGGGTTCGTCCCAGCTACGGGGCAGAGAAATCAACCGCTGGGACAAGGGCTCATGGCGGGGGTTCTGGGTGCCGAGGCGAGCGGGAGGCACTTGGTGCCATTGTGCCCGAGCGGGGCAGCCACCGGACAAGACATGGAGCTGAGCCCCACACGGTGCTTTGTAGCTGGGAATAGAAGTGTCACATCGCTGTCACACAGGCTGCCGAGGAAAGGGTCGGGTGCTGGTGCCCAAACGGCCACAGTGTCCAGGTGCTCAGCCCCCTCCTGATGAGCAGAACAGGGCTCAGCTGGGGCCACCCCCCCAGGGAGCTATAAAGGGCAGGGCAGAGGCTGTATTTCTTTCTGCAGGGCTCTGGTTGGGTTGGTTCAGTCAAAAGAAGGGCAGGAAGGGGACATCAGGTTTTTGGTGACTGCTCAGAATCCTCATGATGAGTATAAGGTGCTTTTTCTCTTCTTGTGCCCATCTTTGCCGTGGGCACAGTCCTGGCGGGGTGAGTCACCGGAGAGGCTGTAGATGTGGCTACGTGGGGGAAAGTTACAAAAAAATACTTAGTCTGCTCCCTGAAATGCTTTGGTCACTGGGGCTTGGCTGCTCTACTGTGTCCCCCCGAAGCCTGTTTGTTCTTCCCTTTAACTGAGAGCTTTTTCCCCCCCCATGGGAAGAGTGCTTCGTTCGTTCATCCTGCTGCCTTGACCGGTGTTGCTGGTACTCAGCTCTCACGCAGAGGTGCGCTCGGCTGCGGGTTTCACCAACTAAAGCCCCAGTGAAGCGTTTTGCCCTGACAAGCCCCTGGTGCTGGGGATGCTGGAGGCGGGTGAGCACTGCAGGGCTGCACAGCAAGAGGGCTGGAGGGGTCTGTTCTCAAAGGGGAACTTGATTTCAAAATAAGGTTGTGCTGACAGACCTCAGGGAGCTTCACGGGTTGCCGATCCCCAGTGCAGGTACAGGACCCCATCCCAGTGCCTGTGTGAGCTGGATCGTTATTGCAGCTGGGGAAAACTGAGGCACAGAACAAGTTAAATGATTTACCAAACATCAGGCATATGGGCACAATCTGATTGCATGCAATTCTGGTCTGTGGGAATGCTTTTATAAGCAATCCAGGCTCTACAGCACTTCCTAACACTTGGGCAATAGCTATCAAAACCCCATTAAGTATGGCCTCTGCTTTTCTAACTCCAAAGTGCCTTTTTAATGCTGTGAAATGCTTGTCGCTGCATCATCTTGTCTCCTGATGCTCTTGTATTTGAAGATAGCCGCTGAGAATGGCAACGTGTTGATAATAAGTGTACGACGTCTTGCTGAATGTGGGAAGAAAACAATCCTCATTTCTTCTGTATTACATCCCAAGAAGCGTTTCCATGAGGCTCAGCATCTCCCTGCCGCCTTTAACACTGCAAGGCAGGTACCACTCACAATACATTATAAAGTCTGTAGGTGGTAAATGTAGCCAGAAGGAGCTGGTCCAGCACTGGACATGGGACAGGATGATGCTCCCTGGAGAGGCAGATGGGGTGGAAAGGCAGTTCTGTGAGCACCAGCTCCTGGTATCTCCAACAACGCTGCAGGTGGGGTGGGATGCTATGGCCTTGCTGCTGTCAGGAGGTGGGAGGAAGGAGCTCGGTGCCTTCGAAGTGTCCCAGCATAAAGCATGAAGTTTCTGACACTTCTGTTCTGGTTTCCAGAGGTGAGTCCCTTTTTAAATTCCAGGTACAAAGAAGAAGGAGCAAGAGAAACACGTTCTCCAGAGGAATTTCAGCACAGACTGACCCACAGCCCTGCACCTCTGTTGCCTCCTCATCCCTCTCCAGCGCAGTCTGGGTTGATGATGCTCCAGCCCTGAGCTCCTCCTCTCCGTCCTTGTTTGTGTTCACAGACATTTGTGTCTGAAACTACCACTCCAATTCCTGAAAATGGTCACTTTTACATATAAATATCCAGTGCAGAAAGCACATCCACAGCCTGGCTTCTGCATGTGGGCAGGGCTGGGAGCTGGGGCATCGTGGTGCTCAGGGGCTGGCTGAGGACCATCAGCTTTGGGTTTTTTTTAAAAAAGAAAAATAGATTTTGCCTGCAAAAAGAAAGTATTGACTCATTTCCATATGAGAAATGTGTTACCTGCTTGCAAAATCATTTGTAAGCAGGAAAATGTGTGGGACTTGGAAACTGAGTTGCTTATCGTGGTGTTACTTGTCCAGTTGCATTTCCAGCTGGAGCTCGGGGTTCTGCAAGAGGAAAAACAAGTCCAGAGGGAACATGCAAATCGCTGCCTGTCTTACAGGTCTGTTTTCTTCTCTCCTTAGATACATTACAGGTAAATCCTCTTCCTCAGCAGTGCTGGATCCCTGGATATTGGAGCTTTTGTTGCAGCATCTCTTTCAGAAGGGGGAGTGTGCTACGGCTTGGATCGCATTTTAAAGAGGTATCAGTTAATCCTTTTAGGAGACCACCTGGGACAAAGCGATCTCTCATTTTTGGGCACAGTGCTGTCCCCAGCCACCCCAAAAGCATCTGAGCCCCCCAGTCCCTTCCCGGGTCGTGCACCGCTCAGCTCGGCCGCATTGAGCAGCCCAAAAATGTGCTGCGGGTGGTGCTGCCCTGCAAAGGGGACGCCTGCACAGTGCCAGCACGTTTCAGACATTCCTCGCTGCAGCTGCTGAGGTTTCGCTTCCACAGTGTTGCAGGTCTGGTGATGACAGCCCTGAGCCCCCCAGATTTTGTCCCCTGTGCGGATTGGGGTCCTGCAGCTCCGTCCCGCTCTGGCTGATGGGTGCTTGTGCACGGCCCCTGATGAAAGGCGCTCTGGAAAGGCGAGGGATTCCTGCTCCTTCAGGAAGAGCTTTCAGTGCACTCATCTAACCTTCGTTTGAATGTCTCCGATGTAAATTATGAGATGGAGATACATATATCAAGAAGTATCTGCATGTGGGTGTGAGCCAGAGGCAGCTGCTCCTGCCATGGCTTTAAAAGCCTTTTTCCAGCGAGGAGATGCTGCAGAGTTGAGCTGCTTCAATTTCCTGGTGCTTCAGCAGAGAGGTATTTATTGATGGTCCAGGGAAGGAGGTCAGTGCCATCAGCTGTATTTCAAACCCCAAGTCTGTAATTATCCTTTCTTCCCAGAGGGGATTATACAGGTATTTTCTTTATCTCGAATGCACAACCTGAAGCAGGTCCCCATGTCAAAGAGCCTCGCTAGGAAACCCCGTAATCGGCTTGGAGGCCTTTTCAAATGGAAGGATGGAAAGAATCTTGGGGTTTTTTATCTCTGTGCTTTCCAGATCACTGAGTCCCGATAGGGAAATGGATCTGGGACCCTTGGAAGAAGAGAGGACAGAGATACAACTCAGCAGCCTCAAACCATTCCCATGAGAAAGCTGATCGGGAGAGGTCCCATGCCTATGCAAAGCTCCGTACTTAACATTTTGTTTCCAATGCAAATCAATACATTAGGTTGTGAACTAAATGCTAAGGTGCCATGTGATATTTAATGCATTTTTCTTTCTGTGCCTCTGTTTTACCCAGCAAAGCTCCTGCAATGTGTCTCTGCGGGTCTCTGCTCCTGGGGGGCTTTGGGATGATCAATGGGGCAGGAGGGTTCAGCCCCCCCAGACCAGCAGGTACAACACCTGTTACAGATGTTACCTGCCTAGTGCACGGTGTCTTGGTGGTAATAAACACCCAATAAAACAACAAAATTTACTCAGACCTCTGCAAAAGCACCCTGTGCTCCTTCAGGACTGGGAAGGGGATTAGTAAGCAGTTTGCAATTAATAATTTCAGCTAATGCATTTTGCTGCTTTACCATATAGGAATGAGTTGGCCTCAAATGTACTGCTCGCTCAGCATATTCTGTGAATTTTTTGGTAACTGCTCACAAATAACAATGTATTGTGAGTTCCCACACATTTCCCTGCTGTACTTCATTTTACAGATTGGGCCGTGCTGCCTGGGGAGCCCGGGACATAACAGCCTGAACCTCAGGAACGCCTGTTACCTTCACGACTTCATTTGAAAAATCAGTTTAGTGCAGTAATTGATTATTCCACTCCCTCTGATTTGTTGTTGTTAATATACAGCTAAGCCCCTTCTCATCTACATTAGAAAAAGCTGGTTTAAAGTCATTTAAATTATTAACTGCTCCGGAGGGACGCGAGTCGCTCCGTCTCCGCTTGTACAGCGCACAGAACGCGCAGGGGTCGGGGAGGCGCGAAACCGAAACAGGGGGCTGGAGAGCCCCAGGATTGAAGCCAGAGGAGCTGGAACCCTGTGCTGCTTTGTGCTGACACCGAGGAAAGTTTCTGATCTTATGTCACCCCCAGCTCAGCCGCGCGGCAGCGAAAGCTCCCGGACTCGCGCACCCTCCCCGGCTCTGCCCTGTGGCTTTAACCATCACAGGTTTATTCATTTAGCAGCGCAAACTCCCATTACATTTTGGCAAACAGTCCACGGGATCTTTATGTGTTTAAACAGTATAATCCATTTTACAGTAACATGCTTGAGAGGTTTTCCCTGTATTCCCTATAGAAGCGCCTGAATTTGTGTGGCTTGGATCTACATAATCTAAAAAGGGAGAACAAAGGCGCAGTGTCTTTTGCGAACGGCGGTGGATTCTATGTAAGCCATCGTAGTGTTGCTATCAATTCGCTAAAATGTATTTAGATTATTGAAGGGCAAAAGACCCTTCAGCAAAGATTAGAGAGGAATAATAATAGAAGAATACTTTTCGTATAGAACTTGCTGCCAACCCTCAGAGCACGCGGGAGGGTTTCAATCTGAGCCTCGGAGCGCAGCAGCGTGAATGTGCTGCTTCACCTGCGGTTCTGGAGCTGCCGGATCGCTCTGGGGACAGGCACCGCTGTCACAGCCAGGATGCTGTTACTTTTCCTGGTTTGGAACACGCTCTGGGTTTTTAACGTCTGTGTGTTGGCAGGATGTCCAGCAAAGCAGATGTTGGGTCAGTGCTGTGCCCTGGCCAGGACACACGTCCCATCCCAAGCTGTGGGGGGATGCACCAGGAAACCCTGTGCAGCAATGGGGACCCACCGCGGTGTAGGGAGGAACCTTGGGAAAGAGCAACATCCACGTCTTCCTATGGGGAAACCAACTCTGACCAGCCGCAGAAACAGCATCAGGAGAGCCCAGCCAGCTGTGCAGGAGGGGACACATCTGCACACAGGTAACCGCAGCGCAGCTCTTGCTGTGTGTACAAACCCTCTGGTGACGTTTCTTTAATGTCTTCCCCCATCTCTTGCTAACTTGGATCTTGTGCTTTAAGCAAGCCTGGCTGCCCCACTTTGCCCAGCACACGGGGCCACCACAAGGCTCCCAGGGTGCCCTGGGGATGCACCATCCCCATGAAGCCACCTCCATGCTGGGGACACCACTTGCTCCCCGAGACCTGTCTGACCGGTCCTGAGGGAATACGGCCTGACCCCGTCCCTCGCTGCCTGGCGCCTCGGCACTCGGGTGACTGATGCCAGATAAATGCCTGAGATAGAGGGTGGGGAGACTCGGCCGGGCTGGAATCCCAAACACGCACCACAGACGCTGCAGAAGCTGCGATGGCTTTTTAGGCTGCAGGGGTGAAGCTGCGCGCAGGTCCCCTCGTCCCCCTCCAGAGCCCCTTGCTCCCGAGCCGCGGGCACACCGTGTTCTGGGATATTGGATTGCAAGGGGTAGTGTGGGCTCATTTCTAGCAATTCTTTCTTGCTTCGTTCTGCCTTTCCGTCAGGCCACAACCCTTAACCTCTCGCCAAACCAAAGGCGATACCCAGACACGGCAGAGCTGGATGTGGGACAGGGCAAGGAGATGAGAGCTGAGTGTGCAGCAGCTCCAAGCTCTATATCCACATTTGCTAATTAGTTCCTCCATTAAGAATTAAAATAAACAAACAAATGGAAGGACAGCGAGAATGAGTAATTCCCCAGGATGACACAGGAAAGGGTGGGTTGGTTTACTTGTTAGGGTGCTAGTCTAGGACTAGAGAACCCTGTTTAGGCTCTTCAAATAATTAGGACAAATTACAAACTTTTTGGGGTTGTTTGAGATCACATATTTTGGAATATTATGAAAGAGGGAGGAATGGTCTATGTCTGCCTCTGCTCCACTGCAGATTTGGTGTGTCCCTGGGCTGGGGGCACATGAGGGTCCCCATGGCTCTGCCTGTATCTGCGCTGCCATGGGTGGGTGCCCCATGGGGCCCTGGTGAGGCTCACACTTGCTGCAGGGCACTGCCTGCACACTGAATATCTCAGGGCCACCTCCTCTGCAGGGCTGATGTGGGGACAAACACCATGGGCTGCATGTCACCTGGCCAAGGCTGCTCCTACTGACCCCACTGTCAACCCACCGATGGACAACGCAGCCCCCATGGGAGCTGAGGCGGTGGCAAAAAGCAACCCGAGCTGGCTTTTCTGAGCCTACCCTTTAAGAACTGCTCTTCTAACAAAGAAAAAAATTCATTTAAAAACATCTAATTAAACAGTAAGTCATTACAAGGTACATGAAACTTGGAGATAACACATGCCTGGGAGGCACTGGGGAGGTTGAGACAAAGCCCAGCGCCTTCACCGGTACCCGCATGTGTTATCTCACATGAACACACACCTGGTTTTATCCCGGTGCAATTATAGGACATTAAAAATATAATTTTAATGGAGGAATGGTGATCTGGACGCAGTTCAGAGCAAAAACTTCCTTTTAAGTTTCACTGTTTGATTAGTAGGTGTTCCCGCCACGCACGCCTGTGTGCGGAGGGAGAAGCGCGGCGCTCGGAGGTGTGACTGTTGTGATGAGCGCTGGCTCTCGCGGTGTGTGCGAGGGCTTGTCTCAACTGTAAAGCCTGCGTGAGCAGCGCCGAGGCAGCAAAACCTCCAGTCAAGACCCGGCTTGCCCCATTTTGAGCCCCTTTTCCCAACTCAGGCAAACTACAGCAGCAGATGAAGCTGCGGAGCGCCGGGAGGGCTGTGCCAGAGCGCTCAGCACCCTGCGGCTCGCTGAGTCCAAGCACCGCCGCCCACGGCTGAGGACACTCTTATAAAAGACGTGTCTTTGCAGCCCCGGGTGTTTTACAGGATGACCTCATTTATTACCTTGCTCGTCACAGGAAATGATGTTTATCTAATCTACCATTCTTTCAGGAATTGTTTTTCCTGCCACATCTGGCTGCACGTGGCGGTTCTTCCAGCTCGATTCCTCTCTGCACTGAAACACAGGAGAGGTGGCACCGCTGCCACCGTGCCAGCGCCCCATCCCAACAGCGGCCCCACACGCAAGCCCCGCGGGGAGATTTTGGAGCTCATGTGCAGTGGCGAGTGGATCTAAGGATCTTGGTCTTACTCTCCCTCCTCTGCTGCATTCTTTAGTAGTGACAACTACTTCTTGCAATATTTCTGGATGTGGGCTCGGAGCACTCTGAGGCACAGATCTCTGTCCATCTGTCCAACACTCAGCCAAACAGGTCCACATTCCTGAGCACAAACACTAGCGCTGCTGCTCCGGAGCAGCTGAAAAGCCTCGGATGGAAATTTAAACGAGTCACAAACACGAAGGAAAGCACAGTGGCCAAATCCTGCTGCCTCAATGAGAAGCTCCGTCCCTTCCAGCCACGCAGCACCTGGGCACCATGCACCCCTGGGTGCTAGTGTGAGTCCCCATGGGCTGCGCCCTGCTCCGGCTCTACTCCAGGTTGTAAAACGCTTGCCCGCAAGCGGGATGTGCAGGCCCTGCAGCTCTTCCCACTGCTCGCAGGGCCCCTGGTCTGCTCCTGAACCCCGCTGAGCCCCCAGGCTCCTTCCAGGTGCCAGCGAGAGAGATTTGTATTTCTCTTTATAATAAAAAGGCTCCATCAGAAGCTTTCAGCTGATCCTTAAAGGATGTCAAAGCAATAAACCCCCTTCTTATTTTATAACCAAGCTGCAGGGTTTTTTGCTACCAAATGCAATGGCATAATGCTGGATTTCATAAACAGAAAACCAGGCTCTCCCCGCTCAGGGGAGGGAAGGATCTGCAGCAGGAGCAGCGGCTGTTTGGGCACCGATGGGTCTCCAACCCTTTTTCTGGGGGTTTTCAGGTCAGGGTGGGAGTAGCTGTCCCAGGCATCAGGGGAAGAGAGCAGAAAACGCCTGTAGCTGCCGTAGCCTGAAGCAGACAGACCCATGGACTAAACTTTTTCAGAGTGAATTTTACTGTTTTCGAGTCAAATGTATCCCTGGCGTTATATAAACGTTTGGGAGAAAAAACCAAAACAACAACAGAAGAAAAAAAACCCAAAACAAACAAATACAACAACAATAAAAATGAGACAGAAAATAATTTCCGAAATACTTTTGAAAAGGAGGAAAAACAAACAAACGTTTGCGCAAAAAAAATATTCACGAAAGCTCTTCTACCCCGGTCAGGATTTTATCCATTTAATTCTCAAACTAAATCTATCCCGTTTGTCACGGCAGCGCGGGGGAGCTCAGCCTCCGTTTTTTTTAGCGCTGTTCACAGCTCTCTGTGCTCGAAATCAAATCGCGGCTCTACGTCCGGCACACGCAGCATCCCCGCAGCCGAACCGGCATCCCGCATCCCCGCAGCCCAACCGGCAACTCCCGTCCCCGCTTCCCCCGGGACCGGCGCATCCCCGGGGCTGCTCCCGGCGTTTCCAGCCCGTGGGCTGCCCACGGGAATAACGAACCGGAGCCAGGCCAGAGAGCGATGGTGGAAATTGAGTTTTGAACGTGGGTTTTCGGCCCGGATCTGCCTCCCGGCGCTGCCCCCGCCGACGGGACGCGGCGATGCGGGACCCGCGCAGCCACCGCTGGGGCCGCGGGACGGGGACCCCGGGGCCGCCCCCCAAGCCCTTGCTGAGCCGATGTCACCCCCTATCCTCTCCCTCCGCCGCTTGCTAAATTCGAGGCCACCTGCAGCAAAAAGGGCCGGAGCGCTGTGGGCTCGGGAAAACACACCCGGGGTGTATCAGGGCGCTGCACCCTCGGGTCTCCCCAAAAATCGCCTGTAATGACATGAACTGCTAAAACCGTTGAAGTTTATTAAAGAAGGAAACGGGGGGGAAAGAGCAAACATGCAGCCAGGGACAAGTGGTTTGATTCGAATGACACAGGAGTTAAAAGGTGGCTTAAAGGGTTTTGGGGCAGGTGATTAATATTTTGTTGAACCAGGACAACCGTATCTCGGCAGCTAATTAAGGAGAGATTTATCTGTTTTCACATGCACAGATTTATATCAGGTTTTTGTCCGACGGCCATGCCGTCAGGAATTCAAGGATTAACCATTCCCGGTGCGGTATTTGAGATATCGGAACGATTTATGACGAAACGGTGCTTTTCAACGTTTACCCTCACTCCCCACGGAGAGCAGGGCAGCGATAAAGCCGCTGTCCGTCCGCACACCTCCTCGCCTTCTCTGCCCGCCTGGAAACCGCTCGGGATTTGTCTTTGATATGTTTGTTTTATTTTTCCAAGGGTGTTTTCCTCTCGCCCCCGTTGTGGATTCGGGAGTCAGCTCCAAGCAGACAGAGCCAGCGAAGGAGAAACGACCCCGTATTATATATTAAAAAATAATAATAATAAAACAAACAAACAAACAAAAACAGACTGCAAAGTAATTAATTTGGCCGGTTCGAGCGGAGGGCAGCGGCGTTTGCCGCTATCGCCCGGCAGCTCCTGCGGGGAGCAAACCGACCGTCGATTTCGGGGACCCGCGCAGCATCACCCGCGGTCCCGGTCCCCGACTTCAGCTTCCCTAATTCCCCAGCTTTCTTTTGAGCTCCAATTATCCGGTTTGGGGCATCTCTTCCAGGGCCGCCGGCAGAGAAAGGGAAGCGCGGCCATCGAAATACGGGCGAACGGGGACCAGTCCAGGGCCCCGGGCACGGTGCAGGATGCGGCCCCGGGCGGTCCCCGGTGCTGCCGCCGCACGGAGCGGGGCCGGGGGGTCTCGAACTCCGGCTCCGCTACAAGAACAGCCCCGGCGCCCCCGTCCCGGCCGTGCTGCGGTTCCTGGGATCGCTGCTCTGGGGGCCGCGCCGCCCCACAAAAAAAAACCCCACACGCTTTGCTTTGGATTTATCGATTTCTCAGGCTGCTCCAGCAAACTCGGGGCTTTGAGCTCCGAGTAGAGACGGGGACACCCCGGCAGAGCATCACCCCCAAAAGCTGCCGTCGGAATCCGATTATTCTCCTAAATATAGTTTGCCTCTTTATTCCAAACACAGCAGGGGGGGAAACAAGGGAACCGGAGCGGGAAGAGCAAGTGTCCGTAGTCGCAGGAGCTGCAAATGTCCTGCACCCACAAACCCTGCTTTTCAGCCAGGGTTATTTTCCTTTTATTTCGAAAGAGAGACTAGAGAAACTGTAGGCACAAATCTGGCACTGAACAACAACGAGAGACGAAGATTTCTAAGTAATGGCGCCTTTCGAAAAGGAGGGAAAAGCCCTCCAAACCACTATAACTTCAACCGAACTTCCAGACAAATATTCTCATTGCAGAGTATTTTCTGAAGATACCTTGAGTGCTGCCGACACACAAAACAGCGAAGGCACGGCCGGACCAGAGCGCACACGCACCACACAGCTTGTTGCAACCATTTCCCATGCAAGGATATTTAATGAAATGCCTCTCATGTGTTCTAATTAAAGCTAAAATAATTACGGTCATTAATGCTCCACAGAAATGCCGCGTGTAATGAAGTTGCGTTCTTAGAATAACAATTTTCATGGCAAAGGGGCTGTAACGCACCGTGAACGCTGCTCCTTCCGTGTAACAACCTCCATCGCCCATGTCGGCGGGGAAGACCTGCACGATTGGGATATTTTTCCCGGGTTCTCGGGGGATGCTGGGCTCCGTACCACGGAGCAGCCGTTAAACACGTCCTCTCCATCTCCAGCTTTTTGTAAAAAATCGCCGAGAGAAGCCAAGAGCAGCGCTTGAATATTTCATACGAGTTATCGCTCCGAGCAGCCGCATAAATCGCTCACGTCCCCCCTGCTCCCAGAAATGCCCCGCTGAAGTTTTATTAGAAAAATATTTTACGGAGTTGAGCTGTTCTAACCACGGGGCTTTGTTTGGGAGCAGAGGGGTGTTTAGCAGGTCGGAGATGATCGGCACTAAATTAGGAGAGGCGGCGGGAGACATCGGGGGCCGTGCGGTGCCCCTGCCCGCTGCCCGGCTGCCCCGCTCCGGCCACGGAGGGAGCGGCTGGTGTCGCCGCCGGTCCCCGGGACAAAGCCCCGTTTTTGGAGCCGCAGACGGGGAGTCCCCGCAGGCCCGGGTTGCTGCCGAGGCGGGGAGCGAGGATGGAGGAGGCCACCCGGGGGTCTACGGGATGCTCCCCGGTCCAGAGGGACGGGCAGCACCGGTTCCTACGGCCGCGCCACCTCTTCGCTCCCGTTAAACTCGTCCTTCCCCACGGTAGAGCCCCACCGAACGAGCCCGCTCTGCCGTGGCTCAGCGCTTTCCCCGCCCGAGGCGGTGCGGAGCGGTGCGTGGCTGGGGCTGACTCCCCCGCCGCCAGGCGCAGGGCTCCCGTCCGGGGCGCCGGGACCGGGAGCGCCCGGAGGCGTCGCTCAGCCCCGCCGGGGTATCCCCGGGCTTCCTACGCAAACCGTCCGGGGCTGCCGGCGGGGCTGCCCCCGGGAGCCCCGATAGCCGGGCCCGTCCCTGCGGGCCCCTTGGTCCCCGGTAACGGGAAGACGCCACGGCCTCGGTACTGCCCGAAGGAGCCCAGCGAGCCGGGGACGGAGGGACGCGCTGGCCCGCCGGGACCCGCCGCTTTCGTTGCAGTCTCGCCGGGGACCGCAACGAGCGCTTCCCGACGCGGGGGGAGCGGCCCCGTGGGACGGTTGTCGCGGGGGGAACCCGACGCAGGGGAGCCCCGAGGGCAGGAGCGGAAGCCGGCCCGATGTCGCGTCCCGCGGTGCCGCCGCACTCTTACCTTTCTTGATCACGGACTGATCGAGCAGGTTCATCCCGCCGTCGTCCACGGCCTGAAAGCACCGAAGCAAGAGCCGTCAGCCGGCGGCTCCCGGTGCGGATGGGCACCGACCGCTCGGAGCGGGGGGACAGCGTGGCCAGGGCCCGGTTCACCGGCTGTCCCCAGCCAGGAGGGATCGTTCGGTCACGGATGAGCCCCGTTGACGGGGCTCCCGCCCCGGAGGTCCTCCTTGCCCGGGGGTACGGACACCGCGGGGTCCGACCTGTCCCGGCTGGGACCCCCCGCAGGCGCACAGGCGGCGGCGGGATCGGTCCTCGCTGTGTCGCGCCCGCCCCGCCGGTCACCCTCCCTGGCCTCCCTCCGTCCCCCGGTACCTGGATGTCCTCGATGCCGTGGTGGCCGAGGCCGTGGAGGCCCAGCGGGCCGTCGGCGAGGCCGTGTCCGCCATCGGGCAGCCCGTGGAGCAGGCGGGGCACGGTGGGATACTCGCGGCGGGGGTCGAGCCCCAGGGCGCGGTGCGTCTGCGAGAGCAGCCCCGTGTCGTCTTGTCGGCCGCGCTGCGGGGGCCAGGCGGGCTGCTGGTGCTGGTGCAGCGGGCTGAGCGCTGCGTACGGATCCCCCAGATGCGGGTAACCGGGCTCCTGGCCCTGCGGGTAGGGCAGCGGCGGCTGCGGGTACGGCGGTGGGAAGTAGGGCGGCTGGAAGTCGGCGGCGGGCGTGTGGCAGAGCGGCGGCGCCGAGCCGTAGGGCGTCTGGTTGAGCGCGGGCAGCTGCGGCAGGCGGGCCCCGGCCGGTGCCCCGGGCAGCCCCTCGGCGCGGTCCTGCGGCAGTGGTGACAGCGGCGGTGAGGAGGGTGCGGAACCCCGACATCCTGACCCCCCGTCCCCGACCCTCCATCCCGTCCCGTCCCGCCCCGCCGCGCCCTGTCCCGCACTCACCATGCCCGGGTAGCTGTGCACTAGCATCTGTGCGGGCCCGCGGCGAGCCCCGGGCGGGCCGGGCCCCGGGGGTACCCCCGTCTCCGCCCCTCTATCCCGCCGGAGCGGCGTCTCCCATCGCCCGCCCGCTCCTCTGCGCCGGCCCCGACTCCATGCACGCCAGTTATAGCGTCGGGGGCGCGCCTGCCGCCCCGGGAGCGCGCGTCAGAGCGCGGGGCCGGAGACGCGCCGCCCGCTCCCGCGGGGCCCCGACGGCTCCCGACAGCTCCCAGCGGCTCCCGACGGCGGGCGCAGCGGGAGGCGGCCGGGCGCGGGGCAAGAGGCGCCCGCCACCCCGGGAGCGCTCCCCGCTCCGTCGGGCGGCCCCGTTCCCGCTGCTCCCGTGTCGCACGGTGCCGCACGCTCCCCCGGTGCCACCCTCTCCTCCCCTCGCCCCGGACGGCTCCGCCTGAGAGCCCTATCGGGGAGCGCCCCGGGCCGGACCGGGGGCCGAGCCGCGAGGGTCGGAAGGGCCCGGGGGTTCGGGCCGGCTTCGGGACCGCGGTGATGCTCTACGGTTTGACTTTATTAGCCCGAGCAGGCAGCTGGTGCCCTGGCCGTGAGCTCAGCGCGGGCACGGCTGCAGCTGCAACCGCCGCCCGACGGCGGCCGGAGCGGGGCCCGGGGCCGGTCCTGCCGGGAGAGCCTGAGGCTCCCGACGGGGAGCGCGAAGCCACAGGCCCTGCCTGGGGAGATAGAAAAGTGTCTGGGGGTGCTCCAGGCCTGGTTCTAGGCCCGAGGGGACGGGCGGGAGGGCGGGCGCCGGGTAAGAGTGAGCGAGGGAAAACGGGGGAGCAACGACAGGCAGCGTGCCTGCCTCCCCGCCCTCCTCTCCCTCCTCCATCCCTGCCTCCTTCTCTCCATCCCTCCCTCCTCTCCATCCCTCCCTCTGTTCGGGCCCTCCCTCCGGGGCAGGGTGAGGCGGGCCCGCAGCACCGGGTGACTGAACGCGGCACCGGGCACCGGCTACCGGCGGGGCGAGCACAGGGTGATCCCCATTGACCTCCCCACCGGTA
Source organism: Streptopelia decaocto (assembly GCF_964273445.1). NCBI lineage: Eukaryota > Metazoa > Chordata > Aves > Columbiformes > Columbidae > Streptopelia > Streptopelia decaocto. The sequence continues at coordinate 3,140,518 of NC_138678.1, read as the reverse complement.
ACACCACACGCAGGCGGCTGTCCATGGCCCCACCGGTACGGTGATGCACCTGCACAGGGATGCGGGGGGATACAGGGGGATGCACAGCAGCCCTGGCCCACACACACCCCACTGCACTCCGACACCCACGGACTCACACACAGACTTGCACATGCTCCCCGCAGCCCACTGGCCCCATGCCCGTGCTCTGGGGTCACCATGTCCCCACGGGGTCCCCACGACCTCACCGTGCTGCCCATTGCTGTGTGGGACTTTCCATTGGGGGCAGAGTGTAATTTGTGTGTGAACAGAGAACAAACCCTTTACCCCCATCTGTAACACACCATGATGTGTGATAGACATTAACAAACACAATCCCACATTGCATTTAATTTAATTCCACTCTTCCTGCCCCGAGCTACAGCTCCCTTCATTTTCATTTTTCCTCTGAATTCCCACAACTCAGACCTCTTTGATTTCCAGGTTTAATTAACAATGCTCATTAAATGAATTTTTATTCATTTCTTTTAATATTATCCTGCCACCTGTCTTTAGGAGGCAAAGGCTGATCATTTATTCTAATTTATTTCTATTAAAGATGGCATTTAAGGGAGGGAGGAGGGATATGCAGAGGTGTAAAGGGCTGATCTATTCAAATCTCTTCATCCCTCCTCAAATGCTGTTCAAGGACGCTGCTCCTGAAAGTTCTGTATTTATTTTCCACCAGATCCGTTTCATTTGCTAGGAAAAATTGGATTGGACATGCTGTATTTTGTAGTTATGTTCCAGTTCATTCTTAACATCTCTTGCTCGTCTAGTCCGTATAATGCTGAGTCTTTATTCATTTGAAAGAGGTGAAACTGTGAAAAATCCAGGCAGGAAGGGCCATGAGCCGGCCTGCGTGTGGGACCACAGGGTGGGCAGGAGGATGCTCCCCGGCAGCAGCTCAGAGAGAAGCCGTGTTTCCACCCAAAAATCAGACAGAGCATGGGAAACCTGCAACACTGACACACAAAGGGAAGGAAAAACAAAAGGCAAAGCTGACGCTGAAGATGCCGGGCAAATTTGACTTGTGGCGATGTGGTGTGCAAAGGGTGTGGGGCAGTGACCTCTGCTTTCGGGGCTCAGCAGTCAAGATACCTGCCGAGCAGGGCAGCAGGGGCATGGAGGCAAAAGTATGTGAGCACAGGTCTCTGCCCCAGCCAGAGATGAACTGGTTCTTCCCCAGAAGCCCGGCTCCTATCGGGGGTTGCTCCTGTGGTTTCCCACATCTGGACTACGGGTGGGGAAGGAAGCTCCTTGTTGTGGGGCTGGAGGGCCGGGCAGGGCTTTGGGGAGACACTCAGGGACCCTGGCAGTGGGTGGGCAGGGAACAGGGCAGCCCCCTCGCACCCCCAGAGCCCCTGTGACATCCTGTGGCAAGAGGTTTGTGGGAGGGGGCTGCGCTTGGTTCTGCAACGCAGCAGCCTTATGAAATATTTAATTTTATTGGCAGTGCTTTTGGGGTGATACGAATAAACACTGTAAGATAATGTATGGCACCGTTGGGTTTGCAATGGCATTATGACATTTAAGCTGTCAAAGCAAAACAGAATGTGCATGCGCTCCTCTGGAGTCTTATCCATCTTGTCCAAGCCACAGTGAACAATCAACCCGGAGAGCTCACCCTGGTGTTGAAAATGCACCAGGATATAAAACACAATTTGTTCTGGGCCTTGCTGGCTGAAATCTTGCTCTGTGCCAGGATCTGGAAGTGCTGTGGCAGACAAGGGACATTAGGTGATGCCATCATCCACCTCCCTGGCACTAGGGGACTGATGCCCTCAGACGCCAGGGGCTGGTGGCAGAGCCTGTGGTTGGGCCCACAAAGCCAGGGGTGACTGAGGAGGGACCCTGCAGCCTTCGCAGCTTTGGCCAGGCTGCTGGGGCACCATCTCCGTTACACAAGGCCGTACCACCCAGAGGAGTGTGGTTTGTGTTATGCAAAGAAACAAGTGTACGATGAGCCATCAGGGTCTCTGGGAGGGTCCAGCTCTGGCATGGGTGGTCCTTCCCACACCTGATGGGACTTCCCATTGAACACCATGAGAATGAAGGACAGGTGCTCTTCCCCAGGCACCTGCTGGTGGTCAAAGCCCACTGGGATGTGGGGAAGGGTAAATTGGAGGATGTCCCCAGGCTCCTGGTTTGCTCCCAGAGACCCTGCCTGGGAATTAAAGGCCAGCAGCCCCCAGGCTCTTGGTCTAGGACTGCTCTGGGCTTGGGCAGGGTCTGGCAGACCAGGATCTCTGCTCAGGTGTTGTGGAAGCTCCTACCACTGCCCACAGGGATGAACAACAGTCGAGCCAGCACCGCAAACCACAGCGAGCCCCGCACAGCACTGGGGGGAGAGAGGTGAGTACCCTCCTGCTGATACAGGCCCGTATCGCTCATTAGCACTAATGATAGCCTTTCATTAATGGGAAACCCACACCCTCTGACCAGAGGCAGAAGAACATACAGACTGGGAATAGTGGAAGGTAAAGTGTTTCAGGGTTTGGATGTTTTATTTTCTGACAATCTGAAGTGTGTTTCTGCTCTTCCAAGGCGCTGCTGTTTCCCCGCGGTGCAGAATGAGGTGTTCTTGGCAGGCTGGGGACACTCTCCCAGCCCACGCTCCAGCAGAGCTCTGCTCTTTTCCAGGGCCAGGAGGCTCATTTGCCTCTTTGGCTTGCATCACTTTCTTCTGGTAGGACCTACCCTTGTTCCAACTTGCATTAACTTTTCAGGGCTGAGCTGGAAAGATCAGAAAGATACTTTTCCTGAGCAACAGCAGACGCCCCCTCTCTAGTTGTGTAAGGTGTTTGCTTGCATAAAGCAACAAACTGTAACTATGGTATAATGCAGGAACGCACCCAGAATCAGCCATACTTTTGAGACACCTCCTCACTCGATTTTTGTCTCAATGAGACGATTCCACAGCCCCCCACCCTGAGTTCTGGGTGCAGCCGGGATCAGTGCCGTGGTTTGGGCGCAGAGCTGGGCCCTGGTGAGGCTGCAGCTCCCAAATTGCTCCTCGACTGACACCTGGTGGAAAATCCTCCCGGGCCCAGCCGAGTCATTCTCCACCAGCCCAGCTCTGAAATGTCCACACCACCTCGCTGCTCTTTCTGGGGTTTTTGTGTGTTCAGGCTCCCCAGCTGCCAGCCCAGGCTGCACGGTGATTGACTCCCCCCTTGTACATGTGTGTACTTTTTTACATCTGGTCTTTCTCCTCCACAAAGCAAACTACTCCTCGGTCTGCAGGGAGCTGGCGATGTGTAATTCACGCATTTCTGCTCTTCCAGTCCATAGCCGAATGCTCTAGAGCCTTTGCGGTTCGCACCCCTTGCCTTGCAGGAGCGGTAAACTCCCCATGTACATCCCAGCCCTGGAGCAAGCGAGCCTGAGCAAACACAAATCCCCACGGCTGCACCTTGTGCAGGTGTTTTACAGGGCAAAACAGGCCACAGTGAGCGCTGCTGTGAAGGCATAAATTTGGGATGATGGTACCGGTTGTGCATAAGAGCAGGGGGGTCACCCCACAGCATGGCAAAAGGGCCTTGGTGCGTCTTTACCCTGAGGGGGACAGGTCTGTGCCAAGCTAGAGTTATTCTCACTGCCATCTGTTAAAGTTATTCCTGTTCCCACCTTTTGCCCCTCTCTAGGTGTAATGACAGGGTTCTGTACCAACATCTGCAGGCCTCTGACAGAAAACAAAGGGACGTCCTAAAGGGCTCACTGTGACAACATCGGAAGCATGTTAAAGGGAAAGGAAAGCTGCGCAGAAATAAATCCCAACACTGCAGGAGTTTGAAAAATGAATCAACAGAAAACACCTTTAATAATAAAACAGGCTGTTTGCAAAAATAAATATTACTGGTCAAGCAGGTGCACGTTGAAATGTTCTGGGGCAGCAATGGTTCTGCGCAGCAGGTTGTGGACAGTGCAAATCCCACTGAGCTCTGCTGTATCACTCCAGTTTTATAAAGTTTTTTCATTTAAATGTGGGGTTTTTTGTCCCTATCTGGCACCGAAGGGTGTTGAACAGATCTCACGCAGGTGTCTTCCTGCTGCTGGCTCCTCACTGCTCAGACAGACACTGCTCCAAAGCTGCCATCCCGTAAAGGTTGGCCCATTCCCCACCGTGGTGTGACACGATGACGTCCCTGCACGCCTTGCTGGCTCTGGCCAGTTCTACCAACACGCCCTGGAACGCAGCAATGAGTTCAAAATCCACCGAGGCTGGATCGACGCGGGTCAGGAGGTCTGCGAGGGTTTCCAGCCACCGCGCCTGCAGCACGGCCTGCGGCAGCCAGGGCAGCAGCGGCACGCAGCCCGCCAGCGCCTGCGAGCCCAGCAGCCAGAGCTCGCGGAGCTCGGCCCAGGCGCTGCTGTAGGCGGGAGACACGGCCATGGCCAAGGTGTCGCTGCCAGGCTCCGCTTGGGCGGTGTGGGCCTGCGATAGGAAGCGAATGGCGGCTCCAAAAAACTCCTTGGCAGGTTGAGTCCCCTGGAGAACTGCAAGAAAAAGGGAATGATGACTCCATACAAAGCTTGCTTGGCCAAACAAGGGACCTTCCGGTGGGTCTGTCTGCAGCAGGGCTTTTGGGGAGAGCAGAATACCATCCTCCTGACCTGGCAATCTCTTAATCCCAACCCATCACCCCACTGAATTTTCTGTATACTCCTTTCTCCTCCAGATTTTTGGGTTTGTACTTTTCCAATGACAGAAACCGGACCTCGTTCCCCTTGTATTTGCTTTCTCTGGCCCAGCCACCCAGACCTGGCCTTGCCCGCGCAGAGCAACACGCAGCTTTGCCAGTGGGAACTCTTCTTACCTGCTGGACTGGCAAGAATCCTGGCCAGCATCAGACCCAGCGTGGCAAAGTTGGCTGCTAGAACCAGGTGATCTTTCTGGGGCAGCACCAGTGGAAGAGACTTCAGCAACATGTCCATCAAGGAGGAAAAGGTTTTGTCTCGCCTGGAGAGAAAACAAACCCTGAGATGCATTTCCTGAGCAGAGCCAGAAGCACCTGAAAACATCAAGGTTAAATACTGGACCAAAAAAGTAATGTAACTGGTGTTGAAAAAGGGATCTTGCAAGATCACTTCACAACACCCCCTCTTTCTTCCCTCCGAGAAGCTTAAAGCCAGCTCCTGCGGCCCTGTTACCTGATGAGATCTGGTGCAGTCACAACCAGGTTAAGGAAAATCCCACACAGGGTCTGTAGACTCATTTCAGCGCTTGTCAGCGGAGTTGGGGAGGTGGGCTTGGAGGTCAGCAGCTCCCACTGATGGAGGAAGTACTCGCACAGCAGTGCTGGTGCCCCTGCTGCGACGAGGATGTCCCGGGGCCTGTCCTCTGCTGTTAAATGGCAAAAGCCAGGTAGCAGAAACCTGGAAGGGGAAAGAAATTTGGAACATGAGATAGAATGGGTCTAACTCCTGCATTTACATCCATCTGGGGGGAAAAAAAGAGTCCCGGAATAGGCACTGCAGGAAGAAGGGAAAATAGAAACAGATTTGAGCAGGTTTGTGCTAAAATGCATCAACTCTGTGCTTAAAATATGCACCTGAGAGCATCCTGGGGTAAGTCAGAGCCCTCGGTGCTGACCAGCTCCGGCTGAGGAAGACTCGCAGCTGTGCTGCCCTCTTGGAAAAGCTTCTTGGCATAATGAACAAGGAAAGGCAAGAGCTCACAGATTTCCTGCTTGAGGGAGGATGTCTCTTCTGCCATCCATGCTCCAAGGATTCGAACAGAAGCAAATATGAAAGGATCTTCTAGCTCCTCCTGTTTAACCTGCATGAAGAAGCAAGCAGATGGAAAATGACATATTAAGGCTGCTCTCCCACTGAGCTATCGCAGGTATGAAAACCACAGTGGGCCAATGTGCGCATCTTTCTCTACAGAGCCATGGCTGTGAGCTGCTGAGAACCCATGAAGCATCTCAGCAAACAGCTGTCAAACCCTCCCAGAGAAACCCACAAAAAACGTGGTCTTTGCTTGAAAGCCTGTATCACCTGTCTTAAGTAGAATATTACAGCTCCAAATGCCTCTTCCATGATCCTCATGAGCTGTATTTTCTGCACGTCTTCCAGCAGTGGTTTCTCTTCTCTCAGGCACTCCTGGATCCCCATCTCGATAAGGACATAGCAGGCTGTCACCACTTCTTTTTTCCCCTCCGCCTCCACAGGATCTGGCTCCTCCAGGGTCAGGCGGACCTCCACACACGCCAAGTTCACCAGCAAGGCCAGGAACTTGCTTCCAGCACTCCCTGCTGGGATCCACTCTGACCCGCAGGCCTGCACAAGGCAGGCAGCGAGCTTCAGAGCAGGGTCCCGCTGCGACTGGCTGAGTTTACTGCCCAAGATGTCAGCCAGCCCTTTGTAAAGTCTGTGCAGGCACTCGCGGCCCTGTGGGTCCTGCGTGAGCGGCGGTGACAGGGGGACGAAGTGAGGCAGAACCTCACACAGCTCAAATTTGGTCATGTCTTCAGCCTTGAGGAAATCGTCGGAGAGCTTGCTAAGCACGGCCAGGAGGTGTGGAGCATCTCTCTGCCAGCACTTCTCCTCTGCTACAGCCAACAGCCCCAAGAGCAGGCTCAAAGCACGGTCGGAGCCATAACCGCTCTTCACATAGGCCTGGCACAGGGCACACACCGTCCCTTTGGTCACCAGCTCTCTGGGGCCCCTGGCAGTGGCCATGACAGCACTGAGGCACTGGTACGCATCATCGATCATGGACGTGCCGTCTGGATCGCAGGGGGACACCAGGATGTCATTGAAGGTTGGGATTTTGTTCAGGATCTGGGAGTGCCCAGCTAGCTCTGGGTCAGTGCAGAAACACGCCAACAGCGTCAGGCCCAGCGCGCGGAAGGTGTGCGGGGGGCAGCCGGCCGGGGGCTGCCTGGAGACCAGCAGGCGATTCGGAAACGTGAACCCAATCGCGTCAAAGATCTGGCGACGAGTCTTGGCGTCCACTTCTCCAGCTCTGACCGCTTTGGTCACCTGCAAGACAAATGAGGGGTGAGCGCATAGCACTGCTAAATTTATGGGATTGAACAGGCAGGTAAGAAGCCTTAAACAACTTTCATTAGTACTGAGAAGGACTCTCTGAGCTGGGCACTTAGACTAAGTGCTAATCGAGGGCTTCACCAGGCTGTTTCAGGAGTGTGGCCGCGCTGACCAGCCCTCGGCAGGCCCGAGCCAAGGCCGGGCTCCCTCCACTTGCTGACGGACACACCAGGGCACTGAAGCACCTTGTCCCCAAGTCCCCAGCACCAGAGGTTTCCCGCCTCCAGCGGCCGGTTTCTCCGCCCCGCTGTCTGCTCCCGAGGCGATGGCGCCGCCACGCAGCGCTTCCTTACCAGCAGCAGGGCTGCGAACTGCTCACTGTCGTTTCTCGCCTCTCTGAGGACACCGAGACACCTCTTCAGCGTCGCGGCTCCGTCTCCGGAGCCCGCGGCCATGGCCAGGTGAGTCCGTGGCACCCGCTGTCTCTCAGTCCCTTCCCTCACCGCTGTTCCGCCCGGCCGCCCAAAGTCACGTGCCCGCTCTCAGCCAATCCGCGTGCCGCCTCCTCATCGCTAACCAATCGCCTGCCGTCTTGTTGTGCAGCCGCCGAAGCCACCTCCTCCGTGCGGCCTGTGGGCAAATCACCTGTGGCTGCGCGGCCTCCTGGCCCGCTGGCTGCGGGAGGGCGGCGCCGCCCCGCCCAGGGCCGCTGTAAGCCGGGACAGGCGGCTCCGCAGTCCCGGCGCTCACCGGACGGTGCCCGCTGAGGCGCTCCCGGTTCCGGGAGGCGGCGGCGGTTCAGCTTCCGGGTGAGGGGTGAGCGGGTGCCCGCCGCCGCCATGGCCGCGGGGCAGGAGGCCGCGCTGCCCCCCGGCCCGCCGCGCTGGAGGCCCGGCCCGGCCCCGCCGCCCGCCTGAGCCCGCTGAGGAGCCGCCGAGCCATGACCCCCTGGTACGTACCCGCTCGCTCCCGGCGGGGCCCTGTCGCGGCCCCGGGGCACTGTTGGGCTGCGGGGGCTCCGTGCTGGGGCCTCCGCCCCCGGCGGGTCCTACCGGGCCCGGCCCGTCGGTGTCTGCGCTCCGGCCCTGAGTCACCGGGGCGGCGGGGACCGAGCCGGCGGGGCCGGGGGGCGGAAAGTTTCCGTCCCGCCCTGTTGACTGGTCCCCTGTGGGTTCGGGTCCCCCTGTGGTTTTAGATCCCCCGTGGGTTCGGGTCCCCTGTGGTTTTAGATCCCCTGTAGGTTCGGGTCTCCCGTGTCCGCCCGTCAGGCTCCTTCCCCTCGCTCTTCGCGGCCGGAGTGGAATTCCCTTGGATTTTGACAAGCGCTGGGTGTTTCAGCAAAGCACTGATAGATCTATAATACCGTTCCTTTTGAGTCTTCATAAATGGCAGATTTAACTTTTTGTGTCTAACGGTAGCTCATTAGTCTCTGAAAACAGATCATGTTTATTACTTATGAAATAACGTTTTCATGTCACATCACCCAGAGCTAATTTCGATTTCAGTAACATCCAAGGCTGTAAAAGAGCCTTTAGCATTAGGAAGGCTGAGAAGGAGCATCAGTGCTTTAATAATTTGTGCCTTGTGGAGCAAAATACGAGGCAAAACACATCTTTAGCTCCATGTTTCTCAGCATTGCTGTTGCCTTGTCTCTCTGTAGTCCTGGCTGGTACCAGCCCGTGCCAACATGCCTGTGATGACACGGCCAGGCAGATGTGGAGGTCAATCGGAGCCTCTGTTATGCTCGTGGTCCTGCCTGGGTGTCCGTTCTCTGGGGCATATTTCAAACTGAAATTTCCTAAACATATCTTTTGAATCCATTAGGCTGTGATACTAGGTATTTTGCCACTGAAAGTGGTAGATGAGGAAATCACAAGGATAATGGGAAAGGCCAGCGTGGCGGCCTTTCGTGGTTCAACACGGGAAACTTGGCTACTTTGGATTTCGTCTTAGTGTTGTACATCGATAGTTACTTAGCAGCAGCTGGACTAAGTCACAGCAGATAAGATAAGCCATTGCTTTTTCCCCGCAAATGCTCCACGCTCTTCATAGTGTCGATTTGGTCAGTGCAAGAACATACCAATTGCCGGTCAATGTTTTGTGCTTCTTATCTTATTTGTTTCCAGAACCCTACTGCTGCTCACAAAGGCCATGGAGAAGAGGTTGGAAGCCAAGTTCAGCATTAGCGCCCGGTTCCTGTCGCGACACTGCCTGGGAAAGCCAGCAAGGGAGCGGAGAGGTCTGCAGCTGCTCTGCCTGTGCGCCTGCCTGTGTGCCTTGTGCTCCTCAGCAGGTGATTCTTCTGTCCTCTCTGGGACTGTAGCTGTATTTTTTGTGCTATTTATCCCTCTCACTTGTTTAAAATGTTCTGAGAGGAAAGGGAAATTATTTATTGGTAGACATTGTAGCTGGTTTAAAAAACAAACAAAGCCCCACCCTTAATGATTGCCTAATGAACTACCAAAGGGCAGGAGAGATGTGGGGCATGAGGGAAAACAATTTAATCTAAGGAATACCTGAAGCAGGTTGGGAAGGCAAGAACATTTTTTTTAAGCCCTCAAATGTTAAGACTTTTCCCAAACACAGTATGTCAATAATGTGTATTTGCTCACAGCCAGTTGTTATGGGTTTTTTTAGTTCCTGTTCAAACCTGAGTAACCAACCTCCTGCTCAAGTAAATAACCAAGTTGGTGGCTTATATGGAAGCCTTTGCATAATGGATTGTGTTTTGTTTTGCTTTTTTAATTAAGAAGTTCAGATTCTGACTCTTCAGAGAGATGCAGTAAGGTCCTGTGAGTGTTTTTGAGGCCACATCTTTACCAAGTAGTCATGTTTTTCCTATGTGCGTGTGTAGCATTCACCAGATCCTAGTTCAGAAGGTTTGTTTCTCGGTTATGTGGATGTGTTCTTCAGGCTGCTGCCTAGTGAGTGTTTGAGGGCTGATCTGCTTTGGAGAGCTTAAACCTCGAAGGGTGATGCGTGTGCGGAAACAAATACAATTATACGTGACATGGTTATCCTGATGTGGACACTTTTTCCACTGTAGAGTTTTTGTTCTTTGGTCTTGTTTGTGTAACTTAGGCAGCAGAGTTTGTTAAACTGAGGAGGAATTATGACTGCCTAGAAATTGGTGTGATCACGCGGAGTTACACAAGAGGAGTTATTTTGACATAATTGGTTACATGTGACAGATTTTAAAAGTCTGTGGAGTCAAGTCTTTAATCATTAATCCGATATCAGGAGGGATTAAGTGCCTGGGCAAATCTGTGAATCTGAGCTTATTAATAGAAACTGCTCTTGTCCATTCCATTCCGCTGCTGTTCAGCAAAGCCCCGAGCTGCATCGTCAGGATGGGAACTCCCGAGTTCCTGAGGAGAGCAGCGTTTTTTTGTACTGTTTTACTTGGAAAGAAAAAGAAAAAAGCCAAGAAAAACAAACACATCTTTCCAGAGATGAGCTGCAAATGTAGGCTGAGGAGCTCTGCTCGCTGCCATGGCGCTTAAATGAATTGAGTGAATGTCACGCATAGGACTCTTCCCCAGGTGCGGGAGGAGGGCGAAGGTGGCAGTACTTCGATATCACGAACTTTGGGTAGCAGCTGTGATTCGGAGGGTCAGAGTTCCTCGCCAGCTCAGTAGTTGTGGGGTTAAGTGTCCTTGTGACTGGAGTTTAAAGCCCTGAAGTCAAACACTTCAGGTAGCCTAAGGCAAACAGACGCCTGCATCCATTTGTGCTGTTCTGCTCTCACGGAGTTTTCCAGAGCTGGTGCTTCAGGAGGCAGAGGTTGAGTGCCGCTCCGGAGCCCCAGGCTTGCACAGAAAGGTACCTCCCCTCTGCACTTCTCTGTGTTGTGGTTGGCTCTGGGAAAGCGTCCTGCTCCATGAGCCTGCTGTGAACTTTTCTTTATATGCTGCGAAGAAATGGGGACTGAGGTATTATAAATTAAATTCAGACTTCTTTATTTTCATGGAGAAAAAAGTATCCCGTTTGCGTTGTGTTCAGGAGCTCCATTCTTCCCAGGCAGGGAGCCAGCTCCGGAGCGTAGCCCCCGGCTGCACCACTCAGCCTCCAGCGACATCGTTCGTAAAGTAATCTTTCAGTGACCTATTATCCCTTGGATGCTGAACACAGCACAGTGTAACAGTCCCATAGGTCATTAGTCTATTTTTAGGGAGTCCTTAATCTGCAGAGCTCTGAATTTTGGAAGCCTTTAATCCACTGATCCCTGCAAGCACTCTAAATTTTTATGCTAAGAAAAAAACCCCAAACATATGCAAAGCAGTTGCTGCTTTACTGCCGACCTGAGATGTGAAGTAACTTGACTCTTCAGAAACGTGTTTGACGGGTAATTTCTGTCGTAGAAAGCCCCATGGTGGAGCAGGTGGTGAGAACAGGCCTCACAGACCTCTGTTCTAGGAGATACAACTTCTCAAATGGGGAATTTCAGTCAAGTGACTGACTTCAAACATCAGCGTGGAAGAGGAAGACGTTACTTTTGTGCACTAAATTAATCTTAACAATGGTGATGAGGATCTATTGTTCACTGCTTTAAAGGGTTGAGAATTGTCTTTATTTGTTTTCCCTCCCCTTTCCCAGATGCAAACTGGAACAGATCTAAATGTGAGCCGGGGAAGATCGTGTTTGGTGGCCATTTGAGATCGTGGGAAGATCATAATTTACAGCTTCTGGAAGGATTTCATACCATCTGGTCCTGTCAGAGCGCTTGCTGCCAGAGCCCCACCTGTGATGCCTTTTGGTTCTTGGAAAATCTGTGCATCCAGGTGAACTGCACTATGCGTGGCACGTGTCAGGTGAACAGGACTGACGCTTCTGACTCTGTTTTGGTATTTTTAAAGAAATCAAAAAGCATGGAGCGCTCCTTAAAGTTTCAGACAGAAGGTGATGTGAAGACCTGGTTTCACAAGCGGTTGGACTGGGACATCCCTGCGCAGGGGAGAAAAAGACTGCGGAGGTCGTTGCAGACTTGGAGCTTCGCAGGGAGAAGAATGGAAGTCCAGAGAGGGGACAGAGCAGTGAGCCCTGGCACTGAGGCTGCGGCTGGAGCACCGCATGGCAAATCCAGAAGCAGCCGAAGCGAAGCAGAACGCTTGAAAGATCAGGTACTGAGGCACTTAGTGGCAGACAAGCCAGTTCCCAAAGGCCATGCAAATCAAGAGGACTCGCTGACAGATGGACAGAACCCAAGAGAGCAGAAACCCCAAAGCCCCTTCCCTCCTAACAGCAATAATGTGAATAGATCGAGCGACGCAGACGGTGTTGGTTTGTCATGGGTAAGTGGGATTGCTGGGGCAGAAACGGGGCAGCCTTGGCCAGCTCTCACCTTCCCGCTCAATCTGCTTTATGTAGACTTTTCCTATCACTTCAGCAGATTTAAGTCAACCTTTCAGGATTTCTGTTTTCAGCCTCCTGTCAATAAGGCAAGGCTGAGGGTTGGGGTTTTTGTTTGGGGGGTGGAGGTTTTTCCCTCCCTTTTCCTCAGTGGAATAAAGAGTCTTTGGGAAGGTGAGGGGAGATGGATGTCGTGATGATGCTTGTCCTTTGTGTAATCACATAGTGTACTTGCCGACTGAGAAGTGAGATGTGATGTCAGTGGAAGTGCCTGGGAGTTGAAAATTGTTACCTGTAATCCACAGAACAGAATAAGCTGTTTTGAGTGCTGAATCGAGGCAGTTAAATATGTTATTTTATAGGCTCATGCATGGAGCTTTCAGTGCACTTCCATGTCAGCCTACTTGCTTGAGGTGGCATCTTAATGCCAACTTTTCCGCTCCATTTTTAAGACTACTTCAGTTTCTCAAATCCACAAACTTAGGTTGGCATTGGTTGAATTAAAACAGTTAGTCTCTACTCCAAACATGTACAATGTTAATCTAGTAAATCTAGATGTTAGTCTTAAAGAGAAACTGGCGCATTTCAATTGTTAAATGATGTTTCCATTTTTAAATCTGCAAGTAGTGTTTTGAGCCTTATCATACCAGAAAGCCCATGCACTCGTGATGGTGAATAGAAAGAATTCTACTTGGTGAAGCTGTTACTTAAATACATTTTGCCGTGTTTCTAGGATTTGGTGCTGTTGGAGCCTGATGCCTTCTGGGAACTTGAGTGAATGCATTTCTCTCCGTTGTGTTCAAAGCCTGGGTGCAGGCAGGGCTGTGACTGCCCGGAGCCCCCACCCTGCAGAGCAGGATGTGGAGCGGGGCCAAGGGCCAGGGCTGAGAGCGCCAGGCCAGCCCGGGAAATCACCCGCAAAAACTTCACAAATGTTTAATTTTCCAGATTCCCGCAGCATTTAGGGCTGACTCAAAGTATTGCAGCGTTTCCACCCTCCTTGTTCTTTCCTCCTCTTAATATCTGATATTTACCCAGTGGCCCCATTCTATCTCGCTGCTTGTTGAGTTTGCAGTGTTGCGTTCTGAGTTGTCACATCATTACTGTTCAGTGCCTGTCCAATAAACTGGTTGCAAATACCAAATAACATGGATTAATCAGCTTCTGAATATTGCTGAGTATCCAGGATTTCCCATCTTTAGGAAGCACTCTCTGGTGTCATTAACTTTTTCTTCTTTTTAGTAATTTTTGCTAGTATGAAGGTCCAGATCTCTTGACAGAACACAGGTTCATCAAAATAAAAACTTGTTACTAAAATCTATTTGCTGTGATGGAATTCCTGGCTGTCACATTTTTGAGGTTTAGAACAGAGTTTCTGAGGAGGAGAAAGAATTAAAACAATCCACCTTAACAGGCATGTTGAGCTGAAGCTGGTTCTACATAGCCCTGGGCTAATTCCTTGGTTATTGAACCATCCAGCTTTCGCAGGGAAAATCTAAGGCAAGCTATGCAGCTGTCCTTGTGCTGCTGATCTGTGAGCGGTTTAATTTAGGCCAAGGATATAACATTCAGGGCTTTATAGTTGGGAGGTGGCCAGTCTTTGCAGGAGGGAGATGCTCCAGCAGGGAGTTGGGTTGGGCCAAAATAAGTAGAATTACACATATGCTGAAATGGGTAGAATTTCACCTGGGCTGGATTTTGAAATAGCTCAGGTTCGGTGCAGATTCCACTGCTCTAGTTCCATCTGATAGACACGGGACTCCCAGGGGCACCAGGTCATTTATCCCTCGCCAAAGGCAAGTAGGGACTGGAATCAAGTGTCTGACACTTCTGTATTCATTCACTCAGGCCAGTGTGCCCCTTCTCTCGATTTCCTACGCTAATAAGACAGGACAGCTGGCAAACTTCTCATCTGCTCCTCATTTATCTCCAAGAATGAAATCTTCTGTTCTTTGCTTTAAAGAATTTGGGGTTATGGAGTAAAGATAAGAAGTGTCTCAGCTTGCAAGCATTAGAGGCATTTTTGACTGTTATGTTGCCCCAGGCAAAGCTTATCTAATTCGAGCTCTCTGCAGACATTTGGCTGTCAATTCATCCTGAAGACTTCTGGGAGGAAGAGGATCTCTCTTAACTGTAGAGTTAAGAAATGATTTGCCAAAGACTGAAAAACAACCCCAACCTTCTTGCAGAGAAGCCTTCACTGCTACTCCTGGCCTGGCTGGCTGTTGCAGTACATGTAGGATGGCTTTATTTTTACAACTGACATTTAATGTTTTGTAAAGCCCAGGCCATCTACTGAGTATGATGTTGCCCAGCCTGGTCTAGAGCGTTTTTCCAGTTGCTGTTTGCTGGAGTGAATGCCAACAGCATGGTATGAGAGCTTGAGAGTATTTCCTCCAATATGAGCTTTTGAGTGGGGAGCAGTGGTGGGGAATTCAGCTCCAAAACACTTCCCAAGTCAAAGATGGTAATTTGCTCCATTTAAAATATTTAGCAGATGTTCTCAAAATAGAGTCAGTGGAAGGTAAATTGTCAAGAGTATTGCCTGGCAGGCTAAGAACTGGAATGGGGCTAGGTACTGTAAAAGGAATTTTCTGATGAAAGAAAGGAAATTGTTCCTGCCACTTTGATTATTTTCAATCAAGTGGCTCATCCTGTATGGATGTGAGGGACTTTCTGCCCGCGAGCACAGGTCTCTGCCCCGGCAGCGTCTCCCGTGGCACGCACGCAGGGAGCTGTTTGTGTCAGGCCACCTTGCTTTGAAGAGCAGCTCTGAAATAAATTCTCCCTTTGCTGCGATGATTTGATTATTGCATAAAAATGCCATTGCAATCTTCCTGCTTTGTGCTTGCCAACTGCACAGCTTTAGAGAAAGGAATATATGGCCAAAATAAATGGCCCAAATGAACCCCAGTTCCTGGTCCCTGTTTTTTGTTCCTGTCTTACCCACCTCTCTGTTCTTTTAGCTCCGCTCACTGCAATTTTGAACATAGACCTTCTGTCAGGTTTGCCACATCAACAGCCATGGTGCCTAATATGCTGGAACGAAATCTATGGTATTAACTGGTGTTCAGCTGAGCTAGAGATAGCGTATCAGCTGTGGAGGAAGAACATGGAGAAACAATTCCAAAGAGAGAAGAGGGGGCAATAAAACATCCTACTTCCGAGCAAAACAAACCAGGGACTTTTCAGCCTGGTGGAGGTGACGTGCAACTTAAACACAATGAAACGAAAGTGCTCAAGTCAAACTAACACAACTTTTTCCTTTACAGATCTCCACAGGAACACCTGCGCCAGACCCGTCAGTGCTGGCTGCGTTCTCCAGCCCTGTGGCACAGGGTTTAGCAGCCGCAGGGGAGACTGAGAAGCCTGGGCAGCCAGAGGATGCTTTGCTCCATCCTCACGCCTCGGATGTGTTGCCCACGGTCAGCCCCGTGCCAGGAAAAAGCACAGCGAAGCTGCAGACAGCCACTTCAGTGCCAAGTGGTGTCCCCACAAACGGCAGCGTTTCTACAACCCAGACCAGCGCTGCCGTGTCACCGAGTACGACGGCCACCACACCAGGTGAGGACATCATCTGGCCAGGCTTTGATGACAAGCTCTTGCAGTATTGAAAAATAGAGTTTCAGAAATCACGGTGCCTTTGAAAAAGCGCTGAGGTACGTGCTTCAGTGCAGGTGGTGGTTGGACCCCATTAACTCGTGAGGTCTGAGAACGGGATTTTGGCACCATAAATCTCACAAGTTCCTTTCCCTTACAAGGGAACAAATGGAAAGTGTGAAGGAAATGCTGCATCCAGAGATGGTTTTGGCAGGAAGCTCGTTGGATGCTGGTGCTGACAAGTTAGTGTTGTTTTTATGGGCTTACCCCAGCTAAAACTTGAAAATATATTTTAAATGTCTTCAGTGGCTTGTGTTGGAAAAGTAATGTAGCCAGGGCCTCCTCGTTTTGCTAAATAATACAAAGATGGTGTGAAAGGCAGTTTTTCTGAACAGGGTTTTGGTTGGGTTTTTTAGTCTGATTGGTTTCTTTGTTTTTTCCTGTTTCTCTTTCAATTCTGTGTTTTCCCTCTCAGTTATGAAGGAGCTGGTGGTTTCTGCTGGAGACAGCGTCCAAGTGACTCTGCCAAAGAATGAAGTTCAGCTGAATGCGTTTGTGCTTCCCGAACCGCCACCTCGTAAGGCTTCCCGGGGAGTTCTGCTGAGGGCTTGTGACAATGGCAAATAGGCAGTATAAACAACATTAAATAAGGATAATCCTGCAGATGTCTTTTGTCAGAGAACACTTTCCTGTAGAAATTTTTCATCCCGTGCTATTACCTCTCCCAGAAAATAGCAAGACACAAAAAGCACTGAGAGTGCTCCACAGTCATTAGATTTGGCAGGCAGTGTATTCCCTAAGTGTGTGAGGAAGCAGCGGATCTTCAGCATCTGTTTGTGATACTTACCGATGGGTGACAAGCTGTCTCAGCAAACGATCTCTCATTTGGTGGGTTGCAGTCTGATTTGGGGTTGGTATACCGAGGAAGACATTTTAAACACTCCTCATTTCATCGCGCAAATCCTTCACAGGTATTTGTAAAGGTCTTCTCTAGAGCTCTGTCCACAGTGGCAGTGGGAGACTGCACTGCAAGGGTGTTACATGTTGTACAGCAACAGGGATAGATGCATTTCTGTTCAAACACTGGCGTTGTGTTGTGTCTGCAGGATTTGAGAGCGTGATAAGGCTTTTCTCTCCTATTATCCTGGAGCTGTGATTGTTCCAAAGCTCTTTAATGCCTTAGAAGCTGAGAGATGGGGTTTGGCTCCGGAGTAAATGTGTTTTTAGAAGCACAGATTGTCGCTTTCCCTGGGTATATTCCCAAAAAGCTGCGACTCAGATTCCAAGCTGTCTCATTTCTCCATAGCGCAGCAGAATGTGCCTTGTAAATGTTTAATGCCTTTGCTTTTCTTTAGCATGGCAGAAAGGCAGTCTTGTAAAAACTCATATCTGGACCTTTTTTTTTCTTAAGGAACCACTTATTCCTATGAGTGGGAATTGATTACTCATCCAAAAGACTACAGTGGAGAAATGGAAGGGAAGCACTCACAGACTCTTAAGTTATCTAAGGTAAAGCTTTTGCTGCTTCGTATCCTGTTGTATTAAATGGCAGGTGGAGAAGACGGGGACCCTGGCAGCCAGGAAAGACTTGTACCTGATTTCAGGATGAACAGGAAATTGCAGAATGGGCAGGCAGCCAGCGTTTGACTGCGAGCTCTTCTGTGTATCTTAGAAAACAGAGATTGATCTGGCACGAGGGAAAGAAGGAATTGATTTCAGGATTTAAGAAGGAAGAGAAGAAATACTTCCCTTTGTAAAAATACACAAGAAGAGAGGTGTTTTTTTCCTTACACACAGCCTTTCTCAGCTCAAATGCAACCTGCTAGTACAGATTCCTGTGCCCAGACAACCTGAACTAATCTCCGTTATCTCTCTTCTGTTTGCCTATTGTTGTTAGAAAATAAAGCTTGACTGGCAATCCTGTGGCACCTGTGGTAGAAAGAAATACTAGTCTCTGGTTTCTGCATAGCCACTGTAAACTAAAAGATACGTAATATGTTTTGGCATGGAAACCATCCCTTGCTGTGTATGTGTAGGTTGGAGCATAATTGCCCGTGTCTAATGTGCTGCTGTGCCAAGGGTGGTAACTGGACGTTCTCACAGCTCCTGAGAAGGTGCGACTGGCCTGAAGGTCAACAATTTTTTGTGTTTCCTTCCAGCTTACTGTTGGTCTGTATGAATTCAAAGTCGTCGTTGATGGGGAAAACGCCCGTGGAGAGGGTTACGTGAATGTAACGGTGAATCCAAGTGAGTTGGTAGGATTGTGTCTTTTCTTAACTTCATCTGTCCCTGCCAAACCACGATACCTGTACCACGGTGTTTGGCGTATTTGACTCGACCCTGGTTTAACATAGTGAAAATTCATTGTGCTGCGAATTCAGTATATATATATGTATGAAGTTATTTGTTGAGATGTGAAGCTTAGCAAATGCTGCACCATGGAAAGCCGCTGCTTCAGTAAAAACTAGCTGTAACTGGGTAAAAAGTATATAGCAGCAGGAACACAAAATGAAGGGAAGCCAGAGCTTTGAAGCTCCTTTGGAGGTTATTTTCTTCCCTATCATTCCCAACCCCATGCAGGTTAACTCCAGTCTCATTCCTTATGGTAAGACGTGGTTTGCAGATGGGCTGGTGTAGATACAGCAGCTTGTGCTCACTGTCTCACCACGTCTCAGTTTTTAGATGGCCTGTGTAAAGAAGCAAGCACAGGTTCTGCATTGCCTTTTATGCAAAAAAACTCTTTACTTTTGTACACTTCAGCAAGACTTTTTCTCCAAGCTTTGTGGGCAAAGAAGTGCTCTTGCACTCCCTAAATTAGCAAGTGTGTGGCTGGCCTTCTGGATGCTGTTGCTGATCATTTCCTTATAAGCAGTGAATCTGCGGCTGGCAGCATGCATCAAAATCATTCATTTTTCAGAGCAGCAGCTGAACTTTGGCAAGAAGCTGTAGGTGCTGCTCTGTTCGGGTGGTCTGTGCTGGAATGCTTGCCCCAGTATGGGACAACTGATGCAGCGCAGCCATTTCCAGAGCATTAGTGTGGTGGTTTGCCTCCTTGCTTGTTTAAATCCCTTTTGTTAGCACTGTTTCCCCGCACTGGTGTACAACTTGCTGATAGCACGAGTTGCTGTGGTTGATTGTGCAGTTCTCTGTGGTCAGTCTGATCGGTGGCGCAGCAATTCCACACTCTGGACTCACTGACTACAGCACTAAGGGCTAAATAGGGCTGGGAAGAGGATGTGCAATGTATATTCCGCTTGCTGCTCATGGTGCACAACAGCAGAGCGGTTTTTCTGAGTTCTTTGGCAGGGTGTTTTTATTGCGATCTGCCTGTAGATGTCATTGTAACAGCTTGGTTGTTGTTGCAGAGCCTCGGGTGAATCAGCCTCCTGTTGCCATCGTGTCCCCGCAGTTCCAGGAGATTTCACTGCCAACCATTTCCACGGTTATTGATGGCAGCCGTGAGTACCCACAGTTTAAAGGGCAGTAGTCCAGCAAGCTTAGTTTCTGTGTGTTTGGTTCTGGGCTGACCCTTTGGATAAAGTTTAAGAGGAACTGGCTGTGACACAATCAAACACACTTTAGCGAAAAGAATCAGCCTCTCTTGTCAGGAGAGGGGAATACACACACGACAGCATCTCTCTGTGTTTCCTTTTGAAGGGCACTGCTCTGAGCCAATTCCTAAAAAAGGAGAAGCTCTAGAGGTTGCTGCTTAGAATAAGAAAAACTACTGTTGGTCAAAATTACTGGCCTCTTGTGTTAAGCTTCAAACATTATTAGTTAACACAGCACCTTTCCTGATCCTGGCCTGCACTAGAGCTTTTCAGGGGTTTCTTTGAGTACATTCAGGTTGTCTTACCCCAACTAGTATTTTGTTAGAGTTTTGGTTTGGGCTTTTTGTCTTTCCCCAGCACACATACAGACCTGGGATTAAGAGTGTTTGAGTATCCCTGTGAAACAAGGTAGAGAAGAGGATACGGTTTGAGTATCTGGGCACAAGAGAGACCTCTGGGCTTGGACCAAACCCACCTTTGGCTGCTAAACCCAGTACTGGAGTAGGGGACTGAACACCTGGGGTTTGTGAAGCATTTTCCAACTGCTCATATGTTCATTTTCTTCCACAACTGAAACAGAAAGCACTGATGATGATAAAATTGTCAGCTATCACTGGGAAGAACTGAAGGGTCCTCTGCGGGAGGAAAAGGTCTCTAGCGACACTGCCATACTGACGCTGACCAACCTGGTACCCGGGAATTACACCTTCAGGTGGGTTATAGCTGCAAGAGTTGATCAATTCTCATCCCTTAAAATGCAGAAGATTCCTAAAGTCTTAGTCTGGTTTAAAAAAACAAAGGTGAAACAGGGAGAGAACTCTATTTTGTGACATACCCTCTCTCTCCACTCCTACATTTCCAGGTAGTTTCATAGCTTTGCACTTCAGAAGAGATAAGCTCTCCAGCTACTTTTTATTCTTAAGTTGTAGCGCTGGTCTAAGATGATGGCAGAAGGGAACGTATGGTCTGCCAGTGCTACAAAATGTCTCTTGAAATGTCAAATCTAAACTGTTTGAGTAAAGGCTTTGGAAGAATTGTAGTCTTTAAATCCAGTTTTCAAATGCAATGTGTTTGTCCCAGATAAGTGAATGAGGCTTAATGGTTTTCTGCACGTACCTGAGTAATAGACAGTAGCTGATTTTACTTCAATGTTCTGTGTTTTTCCTTTGCTCTGCATTTTGGTGTGATGTCCATGTGCTGCATCAGCAGATCTAGTTAAAATAAAATAAACCTGAGTATCCATAACTGAACACTGTTTTATCCCTAAGCTGTTGGTATATGAACTAATCAGATTGATGCTCAGATCCAGATTTAGCAGAAAGCTGCTCTGTTTTGTGGTCCTGGCCCTACCTGCAGAGGCACACGGTGTTCAGGGCACTGGTGGGTTATTAATGAACTTCTGTGTCCGTGTTAACGAACATCTCCCATTGGGAAGCGGTGTCATACTCAGGGAGATCTTTTCTGTTACAACTGTGTATGTAAAAGCTGCTGATCTTTCACTAGGGTGGTTTAATCTTGGAACTAGTTGGTAGATTTCGAGTTAGAGGTGGACGTGACTGAATTTCTTGCATCACTTTGAGGATGATCATTGGGTGTTTGGGGGAAATTACTACTCAGAAAAAGCACCGTTGCCTCAAACCATAGGGTTTTTTCACTTCTTAAAAAAAATTACTCTCCTGTTCTTGAAAGTGTCCTAAATTTCTAACTCTCCTTTTGCATTTCAGTTCACTCTAGCCAGTGTTTTGTGTTCAGCTCGATAATCTTGACTCTTCACTGCTCTTTTTTTTCAGTCTAACAGTAGTGGACTCAGACGGTGCCAGCAACTCCACCACTGCAAACCTGACTGTGAACAAAGCCGTGGATTATCCTCCAGTGGCAAACGCGGGCCCAAACCAAGTGATCACCCTGCCTCAGAACTCCATCACCCTCTACGGGAATCAGAGCACCGATGATCACAGCATCGTCAGCTACGAGTGGCTGCTCAGCCCGAACAGCAAAGGGAAGGTGATGGAGATGCAGGTCAGTGTGGCTCTCCCATACTCATGCTGGATCTTGTACTAGCTGGCTTATTTTTCTATAATCAAATAATTTTAAAATTACTGTTAGCAAATGACTTATAATCCTAGAGAGCCAGCATGTGATGATTAAATATATGCTTAAAACTAAGTCCTCATGAAGCTGGTATTGGCTTAGTGCCTGAGCTGGTGCGCCAGTCTGGCCACAGGTTTTCACTGGCATCCTGTTTCCTTCCTTGAGCGATGCGGTTTTAAATACTGCTCAAGAATGGACGATGAGGAGAAATGGAAACTCGATGGTGTTGGATTCTGATGCCTTTTACAGCAGCTCTCAGCACAACTCGATCACACTTTAACCTGCTAGGGAAGCGCGTTCTTTCTCTGTTCGGTTGCTGACTTCTCAGAACATCAGTGGTAGCGGAATCAATGATGGTGTAATAGGGATGTCTAAGTGCCATCCCCAGGTGTGGAGCGAGACTGAAGCCCTTTGAATCTGCTGATAATAGTTGTTTTAGAAGCAGGATCTTCTGATCTATCATCTGTGTAGGGATTATTTTGAATACGTGACTATGTTTTCTCGAAGGGGGTGAGGACACCAGTCTTACAGCTCTCTGCGATGCAAGAAGGTGATTACACTTACCAGCTGATAGTGACGGATTCCGCTGGGCACCAATCCACTGCAGAGGTCACGGTGATAGTCCAGCCAGGTGAGCTGCTGCTTTTGCCGCTTCCATTCCAGGCTTAGAAGCGAGCATCAATCTGTCAGCATCCTCTAGGACTCACGGGAGCTTTGTGCTGCTTTCAGAAAAGCTGTTTAATTTAAGACCATTCTGGGCTGGTATGTTGCTGATGAATGAACAAAATAATGTTTCTAGGGATATTGCCTTTCTAGGCTGTTCTCTCGTTTTACACAATGTAGTCTGATTGAAGTTATCCCACTGCAATGGCAGGATTGTATTTCCAAGCAGCTCTCTCTGCCCACAGTGCTGGTCCTGGGACAGGAGCCCGAAAAGTGGAGCAGTGCTTACAGAATGAGAGCAAAAAATCAGAACTCCTCGATTTTCTTCTCATTTTATTGCAGATGTGTGAATGAAACGCTGATCTGAACTCTTAACTGCTTTTAACCTCAGTTTTTCTGAGTACAAGGTTGAGATAACAGGCAATAAGCATACTAGGGATCATGGAGAAACTTCTTAATGCTGGGGTTTTAAGCTCCACCTTTTATGGTATGTGTATGAAAAATATTGCAATCCTTTTTCAGAGAACAATAAGCCCCCAAAGGCGGATGCTGGTCCGGATAAAGAATTAACTCTTCCTGTGGACAGCACCACTCTGGATGGCAGCAAGAGCTCAGATGACCAGAAGATTGTCTCCTTTCTTTGGGAAAAAACACGGTGTGTATCCTCTGTAATCAGGTAACAGCAGGGCCTTCTGGCTCGGTGTTTGAATGAGGCAACGTTCTCCTCTTCTTGTCCTGCTTCCCTTCAGACTCTAAATTCCCTGAAGTGCTTCAGGGAGTTCAGGAAAAAGCCTGTGAGCAACTTGCAGTAGCTTTTTCTGTTTTCTAATGCAAAGTGTGCAAAGCTCTTAGAAATGAAGAAACTATTTTTCTTTATACCTTTCCTTAAAAAAATTGGCTTATTGTGCAGTTTATGAGCCGATTTTGCTGAAAGTACCACTTTTTGTAAACTTTACTTAAATGCTGATATCAGTGCTCCCCTGATTTAAAAATAACCAGAACACTAAACCACCAGAAATCATGGGTTTTGTTCCGAGTGCTGCACTTTCGCTTTTGATTATCTTGTAACTGGAGAAAACAATTTTGCATTTTGCTGTGGACTCTGTATTTCCAGGCAACTGTGTGTTTGCATCCCCATAAATTCTGCTTGAGCTTGAGCCTCCTGGTTGGTGTGACACAAGCTCCCGTGACCTGTGCCAAGTTCAAACAGATCCTCTTGTGCTTTGGTTAGGGGCCCCGATGGCGTCAAGCTGGAGAACGCCAACAGCAGCATTGCCACTGTAACCGGCCTCCAAGTTGGGACGTACGAGTTTACTCTGACGGTTAAAGACGAAAGGAACTTGCAGAGCCAAAGCTCCGTCAACGTCATTGTCAAAGAAGGTACGTCCAGCCGTGTGCTGAGCTGCCTCACACAGGTTAACTCTAAGCAGTTCAGCAGAGGCGTGCCAAAATAAAAAATAGGTAAAAGATACTGTGGATAGCACTGAAATGTCTTTAAGCCAAGGCTCTGCCCTTTCTGGAGGAGCGGTATCTTCAGCTGAATGCTGCAGTACATCGTTTCCCTTCTCCTCCCCTGGGGTTAGACAGGGATTTCTAAAGATCTAATGCAGCAGTTTTTGTTTGGGTAGGACCAGATTTTTCTCCAACTGCTTTCTTTCGGTTTCCTTAGAGATAAACAAGCCACCAGTTGCAAAGATCGCTGGAAATGTTGTCATCACCTTGCCCACAAACACAGCTGAGCTGGATGGATCCAAGTCCTCTGACGATAAGGGAATTGTCAGCTACCTGTGGACCCGCGACGAGGGGAGCCCTGCCGCTGGGGTGAGCTTGCTTTTCTTAAACGGCGGCACCACAAAAATCAGTGAGAAATAGCGCTGGCAGCTCCTGAGGAAACATAAGGCTGATTGTTGGCACTCATTACCTTTGATATCCCTAAGTATGACGATCTATCGTGCTAGTTTGATCCTTTGTTTCCTGATACTTATTTTGCTCTGCCTTCCAGGAAGTCTTAAATAATTCAGACCATCATCCTGTCCTCCTCCTGTCCAATCTGGTAGAAGGGACCTACACGTTCCACCTCAGAGTAACAGATGCCAAAGGGGAGAGTGATGTGGAAAGGACCACAGTGGAAGTAAAACCTGGTGAGTCTGGGTTTTGTGCTGTACCGCGTATGCTTAGAGAGCATTAGCAAGCCCTGTGTCTGGATACATAAAATGTGTAGTCTAGTCCAGCTCAGAACTGTAAAAGCCAAAAGTTTTGGGGGATGTGATTGTATTTTCATGTGTTTTTTTGGGGCTGACTCTTCCTGCTTGCTGTTACCTGTGAAAGTCATTGACTTTATCTCTTCCACTTGTGTGAAGCTGTAATTTTAGAGACCTGACTTGTACCCAGACTGTTAAATAGAAGTTCTAAAGATCTGTATTATGTGTGTTCTCACTAGATCCTAGGAAAAATAACCTTGTGGAGATCATTCTGGATGTTAATGTGAGCCAGCTGACCGAGAGGCAGAAGGGGATGTTCATCCGACAGATCGGGGTGCTGCTGGGGGTCCTCGACTCGGACATTACCGTGCAGAAGATCCAGCCGTACACTGAGCAAAGGTGGGGTTCATCTGAGGGGGTACACGGAGGGGAATCGCTTGAGGGTCTAGTAAACCAAGGGGATTTTTCTCTTGGGAAGCAGATTGGGCAATCGTAACACGTAGAGATGCTGCTTAACATCGATATTCCTGCTTGTTCGGGTCAGAGGTGTGTTGCCAAGCAGGTCTTGGGTAGATAAAGCACTGAAAAAGGGTCAAGGGGTGTGCTTAAAGTCATGCTGCAAGTCAGCAAAAAATCTGCAGTTATACTTTGGGCTTTCCTGAGTTGAGTAACGTATTGATTCCTTCATGTCCAAGTTGCCTGCTGTAGCAGTAAAATCAGAATTCATTGTCTGTGCAAACCTAAAGAGCTCAGAACAGAAGAGCCAGCACTTTTTGTTGTAATATTACCTTTCTGTCCCTGCCATGGCCAGGCCAGTTGCCACTGTTCTTCACTGAGTAAGGCAAGTAAGGGATTCTTGTAATTAATGCTTCATCTGTTTAGATGTTTATTAAGTAGGCAGACAAGAGGGAAGTGTTATAAAAGAGCAGAGATTATTTTCTGACAGATGGCTTTAAGATCCCATTTTTGCCTCGATGATCAAAGTAACTTGTACTGTTTAAAAAAGACTTATTTTTTTTCCTCCCAGCTGCTGGTTTATTGTTTTTTTTGTGTTTTGTTTTGTTTTATTCCACATACTCTGAGAGCTTCACTAATATCCTGTTGACTCATAGGCTCACTGGTAATAAAAAACCTGAAACGTCCATGCATCCCTTTGTGAATCTGAAGGATACACAGGACTCTGCAAACCTGGCAAGCGTAGTGGAGCAAGTTGTTCTATCATAAAGTTAATGCAATGACCAGCTCTACCATTACTGCTTTCACGATGGAGCCAGGAATCTGGCCTTCAAATAAATAGGAGATTCAGAATAAACCCCTCTAGTGACAGACTGGGGAGAATGGCTCTCTACCTGATGAGAAGCAGCAGATTAATCATTTTTGTCTGACTTGCAGCACGAAGATGGTGTTTTTTGTGCAGAACCAGCCTCCACACCAGATATTCAAAGGACGAGAGGTGGCCTGGACACTAAAAAACGAACTACGGAAACAACAGTCAGACTTCCTCATCTTCCGGGCATTAGAAATCAACACAGTCAGTAAGTACGAGTCGCTGTGGCACGGGCTCTGCAGGGACTGCCCGTATTGAACTATCCCGTCCCATTTCTGCCTCACTCGCAAGCCATCCGGTTGACCTTGCTGGTTTTGGTCCCTAGCGTGTCAGCTGAACTGCTCCGAGCACGGGCGCTGTGACTCCTTCACCAAGCGCTGTGTCTGTGACCCTTTCTGGATGGAGAACTTCATCAAGGTGCAGATGGGGGACGGCGAAAGCAACTGCGGTACGTGCGGCCTCCCTGGGACTGTTCATCTTTGGAAAGCAAACAGTGTTTGAAAACTGGGGGGCAGAGTAACAGCTACTTGCCTTCTCACGGTATCTCTGACATGATGCTGACACGAGGAGATAGTCCCTGCCCTGGGCTTGCTACACGTTACCGTCTAGGCAGGCGATACTTGATAGGGAAGTGACTCCTTCAGACCCTTGGTGAACACGCGCTAGGGGTTGAGACCATTCTTAGTGTAGAAGTCACACGTGCCACAGGAAAAGCAAGTTTTATAAATCAACAGACGCTGAAAAATGCCCTTGTGCAGCGAGTCCACACACTCGATCTCAAGCCTCTGGCTTCCGTAGGTGAGTCAGTGGTGCTGGCAGTGATGGATGCTGGACTTGAATTCCGCAAAGGGTCAGGCCTTTCTCTTTCCAAGAATATCACCCAAAGTACACACTGTCAGCTTTCTGAGGTGCCCAAACGTACTTACCTCTGGTGTATTTTGCTTTCAGAGTGGAGTGTGCTGTATGTGATCATCGCATCTTTTCTCATTGTGGTTGCCTTTGGAATCCTGTCCTGGATGGTGATCTGCTGTTGTAAGAGGTAGGAGCAAGGCTGTGACCCCCTGTATTGGGGGGTTATTCTGAGGGTTATTGGGGGGTATTCCAAGCCAGGTAGCTGCATGAGGACCCATTGTCCTGGCAGGTCATCTGTGATGTTAGTTTTGTTACTCGGTGTTTCTTGTGAAGTATTGAAGTCCTAGAACTCTGGATTCAATTAAGAAGCAAGATTTGGATTGGCCCTTAAATGTGCAACTAAAGCAAGGTTTTTAATGCTTTACGTTGTGACACGAACATAATCTGAAATAAGCAAGTAAGCTTTGAAAATCAGAGTTGTTTTTTTCATCTGGCTTTTTTAGAAATGGACCGCCTCTTAATTCCTTCTCTTACCTTTCAGACGAAAAGGAAAATCCAAAAGAAAAAGCAAATACAAGATTTTGGATGCAACGGATCAAGAAAGCCTGGAGTTAAAACCAAATCCCAAAGGAGGTAAAACATGAGAAGGAAGAGCTCAGAGGGCTGACTAAGAACACTCTTCCTCAGTGGGCTCTCAGCAGTGTTTTCCTGGCTGCATTGCTGGCCTAGAGACTGCAGAGATCAATGAGTTATTTCAGGCTGGAGTGTTTTTGCTGTGATTGTACCTGATACTTGAGCCGAGCTGTGGTCACCTGCTGACTGACTGGGAAAGGAGGGAAATGTGGGAAAATCTGTTGTTACTGTGTGGGGAAAATAGTCCGTGATTCGTGTTTGCTAGTGGAAAATAACTGCTCATCCTAGTGTTATCCCATTTATTGGTGATCCAGCAAAGTGAACAGTGCCTGAAGCAGCATTGGAGGGCACTGCAGCAAGAGCTGATCGGACAAATCCTCCCAGAACCCGCCTGTCCCAACTGCACAAATACAGATACCCTTGAAAAAAAAGGGTGTGTTTTCCTCCCTCAGCACCCAATTCTGCTTTAATCTGACCATCTGTCACCTCGCACAGAAGAGCCCAGTGTTAAATAAAGGGCTCGTTGTTCTGCAGTCTGTAGCAAATGTGCCTCAACCATTTGCTCTCTGGTAACTAAACTCATCTTGCTTCTTCTGAGGCCGGCTGCTGACTAAAGCCTTTTTCCCTGCTAGATATGTCCAGGGAGCATTCTGCTAACAGAGGAAATGTTGCATTTCTCCATTAAGGAAAAGCTAAATTTAAATATTTCCTCTGCTGACAATATCGGTAAATGTGTCTCTCCTGTCCTTGTGCGTTAATCTAAATGCAGCCCGCTGATTTATCTCTTCTCCCTTGCAGGCAGGAGAGGCAGAGATGAGAGTAGGGAGGGTGGTAAGAGTGCAGCAATCTTCCCTCACACACCTGCGTGTTCTCTTTGCTCCAGCCGTTAGCTCTCAGAGAGCTGTTTAGACAGTGCCCTGAGCAAGGGCAGGGAGACAGAGCTCCCATGTGTACCCACAGCCCTTTCCAATGTCATTTGCTTTCCTACCTGTTTGGTGGACTTTGCACTACCTCCCAGTGTCGTCCCGACCTCTATGGTGCCAGGGTGTCTGAAACAGGGTCGCTTTGGCTCCAGCATTCGAGGGAATAAGTGACAGAATTGGGGAATTCTGATTAGGCTGCCCCTTTGACATGAGAGGAAAAGGAGACTTAAAGAGGGAACGGAGTAAGGTGAGGTTGTGTAACCCCGGAATCTCTCTCCTTCAAGGCGGCAGACAGAAAGCCCAGGTCCTCAACACCAGCCTGATGCACTCGGAGTCCGAACTGGACAGCGATGAAGCCATCTTCACCTGGCCTGACCGCGAGAAAGGGAAACTGCTCCGCAGCCAGAACGGCTCCTTGCGCAACGGACAAGTGGCGCCCAAAGCCAAGAACCAGAGGGAGGAAATCCTATAGCTCCCCGGGGCGGCCGTCGCCGAGCTTGGCGGGAAAGGCCGCTCCTGTCCCCGTCCTACAGCGGCCGTGGTGGCCGGTTTGATGAGGACAACGCTGCTAACTTGTTTCACAGAAAATAACTTTGTTTTTGTGGGTTTCTTTTCATTCAGTTAAAACTGGTTGTACTTGAATTTGAACTTCAAGGGAAATCAAAGGGAGGAGAAAGCAACTGTGAACTCCGGGCGAAGCGTCGGGAAAGGACAGAGCTGGCGTCTGGAGAGCGGCAGGACAGAACCACTCGGAGCGACCGTGACTGCAGGACCCTCCTGGCCCACTCGAACTGCACGAAACACACACCTGGGACTTCTGGGACTTCGGACTTCAGCTCCACGGCAGCTCCTTGGAGGAGGAAGGTTGAGGCTGCGCTTTGAGCTGTGCTCTGAGCTCCCTTCAGGCTCCTACAGCCTACCACGGGTTACTTCTGCTGTCCAACGGCTTCTTTTTCTCTTTTCCTCCCACCTTCCCTAATGGTTTAAGCACTATTTTAATTTACACTTGCCCTTTCACATGCACTTGGCTGCTTTTGGAGTGTAGAGGAGGGGGAATCTAAACACTATGGTCACACTCCATCAGCTCGCGGGTAAGAGGGGGGTTTGTAGCTGTTCAGATTACCGGCAGGCCCTTCTCACTGGGAGCGTTGGTGACACGGTGGCATTTGGGATGTGAAAGGCTGTGGTGATTGCCTGGGCTGGGACACCCCTCTGCGCTGGGGGGACACCCGCCTGTGCTACCTGTGTCCAACATCTGGCTGAATTCCAAAGCTGTGACATGTTCAGTGGCCCCAGCACCTTCTGTGGGTCGCCAAGCCGTCTGTGAGTCTGGACATTAACCATATCTCGGTTATGAAATGCCATATACTGTGGTTTGTTTTTGTTTTGTTTTACCTGAAAATTTGCACAAGCCAGGCAAACAGGGGTTGCCATCCTGGGTCCCCAGCAGCTGGCTGCTCCCTCTGTCCGGCAGCTTAGTGGCCTCACGCTACAATTGAAGAGCCGCACGTGCTCCTAACGCGGCGGGACGTGCGCGCTTGGTGGAAAAGGGAACTCGGTAGCCGAGGCCGTTGTGTGGTGAGTGCCGGTGGCGCTGGCCGCGCGTCAGGGCTCCGGCAGGCGGGGGGTCCTTCCCCGTACCCCTCCGTTATCTCACTGTGCTGCTTTCACGAGCGGCACCCCTGTCCTTGGGCAGGAATCAGCCTCTTGCTGGCGTGAAGGATGCCACTGCTCCTGTGGATGGGTGGGTGGCTCATTGCCTTTCTTTGTGTTTAATTTAAAAACTGGAAACTTGTTTTGTTGGCTTTTTTGAGCTATGAAAGCCAAAAAGGCTTTAACTTCCTCGGTTGTATTTATATTGCTGCACTACTGATTTGTGTTGAGCTAGATGAAGATTAAACACTATTGAATGGGAGGGAACGTTCCCTCGCTGAATGTAGTCATGGCTGCTGCTAAGTTCATTTTCCCGGCCATCGTGTCGTCCTCGGGCACCAGCGCTGGAGCCTGCGGCTCTCCCGCCCGGCAGCCTCGAGCCCTCCCGGCTCTGCCAGGCGCCGGACTTGCTTCCCGCTTGTCACCGTCACGGCAGGGCCGCCCCGCGGCTTGTCCGTGTGGCTCAGCGCCAGCGTCCCCTTCCCGCCGTCCTGCGCCCACTCTCCCGACGGCTCCTTCCCTCCCAGGACCACACGCAGACGGGGCTGACACCGCGGTGCTCCCTGCGACGTGACGTCTCAAAGGGACACGGCCCAGCGCCGGCTGCAGCCGCTGCTGTCAGCCGGACATTTAACTCTTGGGTGACACCACTCTGATACATTTCCCTTTATTTGGATGTAAGGTGATGACAAAATGCGGTTTTGAAGGTGCAGGGAGGAGTCAGATGTGGTCCCTGGACTGCGCCTGGAAGCAAGTTGTACTGTTACAACAGAGACGTTGGATTCTCTCTGATTCTGGTCCTTGGGGCTTGTGCTTTTTGAGCCTCTTGTCCCTGCGGGTCTGGGGAAGTCCCCCTGCAGCCGGTGGGGGCTCGGCCGTGGGGCACCGGTTGCTGCAGGGATCCGAGCCCCTCAGGAGAGGCAGAGGCTGCTCTCAAACAAGCCTGGCTTCTCGTTACGGAAGAGGGAAGAATTAAAACCTGTGCAGCTGTTGCCGCCCACACCTTTGTTTAGCGGAGATTTCCCCTCCTCGCGTCTGGCCGCGGGTGCCGCACGCCGGGGTTGGCGAGCGTTAGCGGGCAGCGCCGCCCGCCCAGGGTGCGTTTTGCGGTGAGCTCTGGCGTTCCCTCCGCGCCGAGCCGCTCGGTCAGGCAGCTTCCTCGCTCGTTGGTCATTTGTCGTCGCTGAGCGCAGGTTTGTGACAGCGGGTTTGTGACAGCAGAGCGCAAGCTCCTCTTAGACTCCTGGCTCCCATTAGCATTCCCTGGCTGTGTCCTGCTCCTCGCTCCACATTTAACCCTCGGTGCCACGCAGGGGAGCAGGGACCCACAGCAACGTGGGAGCAGGAGGGAGCCGAGGGGACCCCCCAGGCTGGGACAGGGACCCCCGGACCCAGGGGACAGGCGGACTGTCCGCTGTAGCGCAGCGTGGACACACAGCTCTCCCAAGGTGTGTGCACACAGAGCAAAGGCGGGATGTTGGAGTCCCTCGCCACCCTCTCCTCCTCCCCAGAGGAGTCCCCAGTGTCAGCGCTGCTGTGTCCCCGAGCACGGTGACCTTGCTGGGGAAGGTCTCTGCATTGCTCTGCATCGCGGTTGCACAATTAGAGACGCTGGCTATGGGTTACCCGTGCGTGGAGGTTAAAAGCTGAGACATCTGTTTGACGAACCATCAGCTTCACTTGATTTTGTTTTCTTTAATGTATTCAAACACTGGTTAAGATGTTTGGGGCAAATGTTGCGATCTAGTTTTGAAACAATTTGCTCTTCAATCTTTTCTTTATTCTTCTGTGTAGCGGGGCTGCCCAACCTGTCTGAACTTTGGTTTAACAATGTTTGTTGATTGCGGTGTTACTTGGATCAAGACTAAAAGTAATTTTTCTAAATGAAATGTTTCTTGCAAATAAACAGGGAAGGTGTTTTGCTGCTGCTCAGCTTCTTTCTCCAGTTTCACACGTGGGATGGTTCCTAATGTGACAACCCAGCCAGTGCTCCCTCCCAGCGTGGGACAGAGGCGGCTGACGCCCGTGGGGAAGGGGCTGCATGGACGTGGCCCCCAGCACTGTGATGCTGAGACCAGGGCACCGAGCTGGGAGATCGGAGGAACCGCAGCCCCAACCCTGAGCTCCCCAGCTCCGCTCGTCCCGCCCCCAGCAGCGCCCAGGACCGGGAGGAGTTAAAAAAGCTGGAGCCTGGTGGGAGAGCAGGTTTCTCTTTCCGCGCACATTCTCACCCTCCCCTTGCGCTGTCCTTGCTCCGACCATGTGCAGCTGGCGCTGCTCCCCATCTCCTCCAGTCACCAGGATTCCCTGAGCTGCTGCTTCCCCTCTTCCAACCGGGCTCTCCCGGCCTTGGTGTCCGCAGGGACAGCAGCTCCTACACCTGCCACGGGGGTGACACAGTGACAGTAACGACGTGCTGGTTACGGGGAGAGCACGGCTGGTTTGGAGCAGCATCGCTGCTGCAGGCGCCTGCTCCGCTCTCCAAAGGGCACTGGGTGCGATGCGGGCGCTGTGGCACCGGACCGTGGCCACTGTCACACTGTCCATCCCTCTGTCCGTCTGTTCATCCACGCAGGCCCCTGTGCACCGAGTGAGTCCGTCTTTCCATTGTTCAAACAATCTCTTTTCCACACTCGGTGCCAAAGCCTCCCCGCTTGCTCCCGCAGTATATTTAGCTGCCTCTGAGCCTCTACCTTGCCTTATATAGGAGAGGCCAAACGAATTTCGCACTCTCATTATTAATAGCCTGAGAGGAGCTCTTAGGAGGCTGCCAAAAATAGCAGGCAAACAGAGCGCACCCGGCGTGGGGAGGGTGGTGTGGCAGGCAGGGAGCCGCCCGGACAGGGACACCACTGGGACAGGGACATCGCCGGGACAGGGACACCACTGGGACAGGGACATCGCCGGGAAGGGGACACCACGCTGCTTTTTCTGGTTTTTCACTTTGGGAACCACAACCTGGTGTCTCCCGGCATCCTGCCCCCAGCACAGCTCAGAGCAGAGGGTCCCCTCGCCCCCCAGCCCTCCGCAGGCAGAGGTAGGGTTGGGGTGAGCCCGGGGGGCAGTGGGGTCCCAGAGTGCAGAGCTGCCCTGTCCCCCCAGCTTTGCTGCTCCGGGTGCTGGAACAACTGCCCCGTGGGTGCTGGGGACACCCAGAGCGGGTGTCTTGGGGCGGCCTGGGGATCCCCATCTCTGTGGGGTCCCCCTGGCCCAATGGTGACAGGTTTCACCCTCCCAAGTGCCTCATGGGCTCCACTTCACCCTCCGAGCTGCCTGGGCAGCTGCTGGGCCCAGCAGGGCCAGCTCTCCCCATGGCGTTGCTGTGGGACCCCCCTGGGCACCCAAGGGACGTGGGACAGAGGTGCCTGGCTGCCTGCGTGCGGGTGACAGCTCTGGCTGCCTCGGCCGGCGGGGAGGGGGTTTCCCGGCAGAGATGAGCTGTGCAGCATCCCCGGAGCCGGACACACCATGAGCCGTGGGCTGGGGCGCCCACCGGGGATGGGGCGTGCGCAGGGTGTCCTGCCAGCGCGGCGGCTTCACCTGCGCCCGGAGCTGTCGCATCCCAGGCAGGGGCTGCCTTAAATCCCTCCCTCCCTCCTCCCTGGCGAGGAACTTCTCCCGCGGAGCTGGAGGATGCTGCAAGCTCCTGCGGACGAGCCGGAGGAGTCCTGTGGCAAAGTCAAGGCGAATGGAGAAGCGACGTGCTCATGCCGGGTGTCACCGCTGCCACCAGCCCAGCCTGCAGCCGCCCAGTGTCACCTCCAGGACGGTGAGTGGCCGCGCAGGGGCTGCGGGGGTCAGTGGGGCTTTCCCCACCGATGCGTTTAACCTTCAGCGAGCGCAGCCGGTGCCGACCCCGCTGGGTCTGGGGATGCTGCTGCTCCGCAGCCTCATGCTCAGCCCCCCCAGCGGCTCAGTGTGGGCAGGGAGGGGGCAGCCCCGGGGCTGGGGGTCACGGTGGTTTGGGCCAGCGTGGGCAGAGCAGTGGGGGCAGCAGCAAATCCTTGGTGGGGTTGAGGGGGGCACTGGGGCACCCCGGGGGTCCTGGCTGCAGGGTGCATGGGTGGTGGGTGTTTGGGTCATTGGGCACTGTGCTGCCCGGCCCATCTGGTCACCCCCTCCCCAGGAGCTGGGGTGTCTTTGGCCATGCACAGTGGGGACACCCCATGGCGTGGGATGGGGCAGGAAGGAGACCCCAACTCCTGGGCATCTTGGCATCATATTTTGGCCACACACGGAGGGAAGTGCTGAGCACCGCGGCTGGGGGCACCAAGGCTCCGTGCACCCGCAGCCCCGAAACAGGCGAGGGGTGGCAGGACGGGAGCCAAACTGCTCCCCTTAATCCTCACTGGGTCTCTTCTTTTCAACGTTTTAAGGCGCTCAGCAGCTGGAGCAGTTGCTGCAGTGGGTTTGCCGGGGACGGATGAGCCCGGGGGAGATGGGGGGGATGCAGCGCTGAATAGTAAAACTTGGACAGGCCCCTGCGAGGCAGTGACTGCAGAGCACGGCCGGGCACGCGGTGCTGGGGGGAGCGGGATAAAAGACGCTTCCTTTTATAGCCAGGCTGGGGCTGTTGGGTGCTGTGTGAGTGCATGGGTGCCACCGCAGCCCCGGCACCCCCCAGCTCCTCTGCTCCCCCCGCCAGGCCCTGTGTCCCCGGTGCCCACAAACCACCCTGCCCAGGGCAGGGAGCTCTTCTTGGGGCAGGGTCCCCGGGGTGCCCAGCTTGGGACGTCCCGGGCGGTGTGGGGACACAGAGGAGCTGTGGGAGGGGGCTGAGCTCAGGGGTGCATCTGCAGCCATCATGGGCAGCGCTGGGGCTGGGGAGGGCTGGGGTTGGTGGGCGCAGCCCTGGGGCTGCAGAGGGGCTTGCACTGGTCACCGGGAACGTCTGGGCACAGAGATGGGCTGCGGGGCAGGGTGAGGGGGTGCTGGGGTCAGGGAGCACGGGGTGGCCTGGGTGCCGTGAGCGTCCCGCGGTGCCGGTGCGGCCCTCCAAGGTCACCGGCAGAGCCCGGCCGAGGGGACCCTGTGCCCTGGGGTGGGGCTGTGTGGCCCCCCGGGCTTGGATACCCCCAGCGCCACCATTCTGGGAGGCTGCCCAAGGTCAGCCAGAGTGGCTGGAGCTGAACCAGGCTGGGACATGAGAGCCCCGACCCCGTTCGCTGGCTCCGGGGGTTTGGGGTGGGCACAGCCACAAACTTTTGGCTCCTGCTGCACCTCAACAGCCCCAGCGGACCCGTGGTCCCCTGTACCCTGACAGTAAAACCGCGCAGCACTGTCCCACAGCATCTCTGCTGCCGGTGGGTGCTGTGAGCGGGGTCGGCGCCGTGAGCGTGTTCTTGGCACCCCCCGGCTCCTGGCAGGGAGCTGCAGCGCGTGTGGCCACGGCTCCCGGCGCTGAGTCACGGCCACGCTGGCCCTGGCCAGCCCCGCGTCCCTCCTGCCCGCAGCCCGGCCCCCGGGCACCCCTTGCCCCCCGCTCCCTGGGGTGCGGGGCTGGGACCCCCGGGATGGCTCCCTGCACCCCACTGTCACACCGCTCCAGCTGTGAATTTAGGGGCAGGGAAGTCACCGGGTCAAGGAACGGATGGGCTGTGGTGACACTCGCCTCCGCTGTCACCCTGCCCTGGCCGTGCTGTGCCAGAGCTGGGGGGTCCCCATGCACCCCCTTATAGTATCCAGCCCCTGGCCCAGCGCAGTGGGGACCCTGTCAAGAGCCAGGGCTGACGGGGACACCCATGGAAGCAGCTCCGAGCGCAGGCACCCATCTCCGCCATCCGCGTGGGCTCCCGGGACACGGCACTTGGCCACTTGGTCTCCTCAGAGGTGCAGCCCCCACGATGCTCCACCAGATTTACCCAGGGTCCCACCGCCCGGCGCTGGCAGGAACAGCGGTGCCCCCTGTCCTGGGTGCCCAGCGCCGCCCGCCTCTCCCTCCCAACCCTACATACTTCTTCATATACCCATATGGAGTCGGCCGGCGTTATGGAATGTTAAGAAGTATGTATTTTTGGGCTGGGACCCACCCGTCACCAGCACCGGCCCAGGCAGCGCCTCCGGAGAGATGGTGCGTCCCTGGGGCTGGTAAAAAGGAACCAGATCAACTTGCAACTGGATTTGGTCCCCTTCAACCAGCTGCAGCGGCGCATGTGCCACAGCCCCGGCTGCGTCCTGCCCTGAGGGGACTTGGGGCGAGGGGTGGGCACGGGGAGCATGGAAAGGGGCTTTGTCAAACAGCTTTGGCTGGGGTTTGGGGCAGCCGGAGGGGCTGCACCTCCACTGCCGGCTGCTGGAAGTCCCTGCGCTGCTCAGGCCGCCCGCGCTACCCGTGATCCTCGACTAAACCCGTGGAGCTTCACCATCCCCAAAGCTGGTTGGGAAATGGCTGATAAAGCTGCAGCCACCATGGAATGGGTGCGAGGAGCATCCTCCCCGCTGCAG
Organism: Streptopelia decaocto; assembly: GCF_964273445.1. Classification (NCBI taxonomy): domain Eukaryota; kingdom Metazoa; phylum Chordata; class Aves; order Columbiformes; family Columbidae; genus Streptopelia; species Streptopelia decaocto. The sequence continues at coordinate 3,104,217 of NC_138678.1, read as the reverse complement.
CCCCAGCACCTCCTGTCCCCGTGTCCCCACCGAGGGGGTCCCCACAAGGAGCAGCCCCAGAGTGCAAAGCCAGGGGTGGTGCAGCCGCTGCCTCCCGCACCGACAGAGCCAGGCAGCCCAGGTTAAACAGTGGGACAAGGACCAGCAGTGCGGGGAAAGGAAACTGAGCTGAGCTGCCTGGAAATCTGCTGTCGCGATATCATCTGAGGCTTCATCTACCAGCGGCAGTTGGGAAATCTCTGATTTGCTGGTGGACGGCGGACAGACAGGTTGGTGACATGATATGTGTTTGGGGACAGCGCCCCTTTTCCGAGGGGGGAACGGAGTGGGAGCTGCTCACCCCACTGGGCTGGCAGAGGGGATGGGGAGTCCTGGGATGCGAAGAAATGAGGGTCTCTGCTTTTGTGGTGTGGCCGGGGGGTCTTGGGGGGCAGGATAGGGTTGGGGGGGTGGCTGTGGGTGCCTGGGTAGTGTGAGGGAGGAGTGACATGGGAATGAGGGTTTTGCAGCCTGGGGTCACACATGTGCCCGTGGGAGCTTCACCACTGTTTCTCTCCACTGCACGGATCGCTACAACTATGCCGGAAGATCTGCACCTTTGGGGCTTCTTCAAATTCGGAATTGTAGACGGATGCTTGGCCGCCACACTGTCTCTGTCTGCCATTGTCAAGGATGGGCGCGTGGCTTTTGGGAAGGCGATGGCCCCAGCCAAGTCACTCAGTGAGTGGTCCCAGTGCAGTGTTGCGGGGTCCATGGGTCACCCCTGTGCACCCCATGTTTCTGTTTCCCTGGATGGTACTGGCAGCAAGGAGGGGGTCTGGGGTGGCCATGGCAGTGGGGACCCCTGGGGTCCCACCCACTCTGGGGTACCTGGTGTGGCCCCATAGGGAGGTGCGGTGGGGGGCTGCTCCTCCTTGGGGTGCTCCCCCGGGCTATGGGGGTGCAGTGGGGCCCCATGCAGGGGCTGGCGATGCTCGGGCTGATTTCTGCTCCTCTTCCCCAGAGATGGCAGAACTCTGCACATCTGTGTGGGCTGCCCTGGTGGCCATCGGGACTCTCATCGGGGCTGCCATTGGGGCTGCCGTGATGTGAGCCCCCACATTCCCCCCGGGACCCTCACTGCTGTCTGCTGGGACCCCCTGCATCTCTCCCGTGCACCCCTACCCCCCCACGCTGTATCTGACCCCCGCGAACAAACACGTCCCAAAGCCGAGCGCCGACTCTTCCTCCGGTCCTGATGCGCCCAGCAGGGGGAGCCGGGGCGGGACTGTTTCGGTTCCGCCGTCATTTCAGGGCGACGGGCAGCGCAGCCGGTAGGTCCAGCGGGTTCGGGTGGGCACTGGGCACCCCGGGGCTGCCCCTTCTCCCCCCGCACCCGGCCCGGGAGCAGCGGGGCCGTCCGAGAACGGCTTTCCTGCCCGACCCCCTCTCCTGCCTTTTTCCTTCTTAGCAATGGAAAACATCGCAAGAATGACCGTTGGAGCGGCTCTCGGAGCAGGTGAGGGTCTGGCGGTCCCATCTCCCCGATGGCAGTTGGGGACCCGGCCGGGCTGGCGGGCTGCGGCTGCTGGGGAGACTTTGGGTGCAGCTGGGAGGGAGGGGGTCGCGCTGGCCTGTGCCTGGCAATCCATCTGCACCCACTGCTGCAGCCCGGCACGGCTCTGTCCTCCTCCCAAGGATGGGGTGTCCCCGTCCCTGCACCCCACAGCCCGCACTCCCTGCTCTGACCCCTCTGTCCTTTCTGGGAGGCTGGATCTGGCGCTGGTGTTAGGGGGACATGGGGGTCCCAGACACCGCACTGACACCACCATGTCCTCCCTGCAGGATTGTTACTTGTTGGCACCCCGATGGCCGTCGGTGCGCTGGGCTTTACTTCATCTGGCATCGCTGCCGGGTCCGTGGCTGCCAAGATGATGTCGGCAGCTGCCATCGCCAACGGCGGAGGAGTGGCGGCCGGCAGCAGCGTGGCCGTGCTGCAGTCCATCGGTGAGCGGGGAGGGCACGGGCTGAGCTGCACTGGGCTCATCCCTGGAGGGTTCCGTGGGGTTACGTGCTGTAGAGCCAAACCAGCCCTCGAACCCGTCAGTGGGCTGAATCACCCAAAAGTGTGGCCAAGGGATAAATCCGCAATGTGGTGGGAACATTCAGGACTTGCCGGGGTAGGGCACCCACGGGCGTCGGGGCTGTGCAGGTGGGTGTCTGCTCTTCTGCCGAGAACACGGCTGCGGTCACCGGGAGGCGCAGGCTGCGCTGGGGCAGCAGAGCCGCTCCAGGCCGGCACAGTTCACAGAGCTCCTTGGCTGTCGCTGCCCGGTGCTCAGTCCCTTTGCAGGCAGCATCCATGCTCCCGGAGCATCACACCTCTTTCTTTCTTTGCAGGAGCTGCAGGTTGCTCTCTTGGTACCAAAATTGGGTTGGGGACGCTCGGTTCAGCAGCTGGTGCCACGCTGTTCAAGAGGAACACTCCCAAGTGATGCCAAGGAGGTGCCAGCGCCCACGGTTCTTGCCAGGCCAGGCCAGAGCCGGGAAGCCCCTGCAGACCCCCCCGCGACTCGTCTGCCCTCCTAAGAGCTGCAGATCTCCTTGAGCAATGAGTGGATTGAGCCCAATAAAGGTGCTTTGCAGGTGGGGCTGTTGTGGTGGTTGGTGTGTGGTCGCTGCCAACGTACCCGTCAAGCGCCTTGGGGTTCACGGTGGCCCAGGAACAGACATCATACAGGCAATGAGGGTGTACTCTTTTATTAAGGTTAAAGGTTTTTAATCACTTTTCCAGAATACAGATACGATTCAAACAAAAACTATTTTTGGGGGGGGTCTCAATAATTCACTTATTAATACCATACATTGAACTCTGTAAATTCTCATATAAGAAAAAGTCTTTTTAATATAGGTTATGATGCACTGGTGACCTATTTAAGTCTCTTGAAGTAACACTTTGCAGCTATATAGCACCTTTCATCATAGGGCTGCAAAGCATCCTACAGAATTTAGCCTCTTAATGCCCAAACGAGGTAGGAAAGTCTGGCCAATTTACAGGTGGGTACAACCGAGGTACAGACGGGCAAGGGACAAACATAAGGCTTCATCTATACAACAGTAGTGACGTGACGTGTACTCTGGATCCTGGGCTATAATAGAGTCAGATGCTTAATTGGGGAGAAAGTTGAGAGTTATCAACCACATCCTTCTCTTAAAGGAAGAAGCCGGGCTTGCAGCAGGTCAAAAACACCTTTCCAAATTGTTCTGGCTTGCTTTGTGGTGTAAATATGTAGAAGAGAGTATAAAACGTCCACGGCTTGTAGATCTAAGACCCTTGGTATGGGATTTGCTGGCGTATCTCGGTCAACCACGAACCCCCAGGCTCACCAGCTGCGGCTCGTGGGGCTGGTGCCACCCACAAGTCTGACCAGCGGGGAGCTGGACCGCATTTGGGTTCGTTAAATGGTGCACTTGAGGCGCATTTTGAGATGTGGTGTTTGAGGCTTTGTTAGGCTTGACTGTTTAATTGTAATAAACTCCCTCTTTCCCTCCAAGTGAGCCACAAGCTACTTCAGGTTTTGCTTTACTGAAAAACATCTCTCTGGTGAAAAACCATTAGCTTAGTGAACATTATGTCCAGTGGAAATGTAAGTAGTGTGGCTGGAGGAATCCAATGTGCCTGAGTTCCTTTGAGATTCTATGACTCACATCCCCCTCCAGCCTTGAGCACTCCCTGGACCAGCGCCAGCGCTCTCCATGGCCGCAGAATCTATTGGTGACAGTGGAAAAGTAGAAAAGCTGTTGTATATTTGTTCTTCAGCTCTGCCGGTGCTACCGGGGTTCACCCTGCAGATGAGAGCTGGGAAACAGAAGGCAGCAAACCTTAATTTTGCCTCTGCTCAGTTAGGAATGTTTAAAATAGAAGAAAAAGAGGGAGGGGACCTGTTGTGCTGATGGGAGCCAAACTGCAGCCCAGACCGCGGGCACAGTGCTGGGGGTTTGAGAAGAGCACTGCGAGGGTTTTATACACGAGTGGTTTTTTCCATTTCTTTTCTTTTTAAAGACAACAGTGAAACTATTGCACAAGGGACTAAGGACAGTTACTGAGGTTGTTACCAAAATCCAAAGATTTTGCAGGTTCTGAGGCAGTTCTGGGACCCCGGCACTGAACCGGTGCTGGTTGCACACCTGGGGAAACACCAATGAGGGACTTTGCTGCTGTTTCATTCCAAGTCTCTGAGGAGCCACCATGGAAACCCAGGGAGCACCATCTTCTATTTCTATTCCTCACACTCATCTTTGTCATTTCTCTGTCCACACTGAGACTACAGCACAATTTTTCTCCTCAAAAGAATATTTAAAGTAATAAACATTGCTGCATGGTCAACACAATTGAGATTATGTTTGATATAAATAACTTTGTCTACATGTTCAGAACTTTGATCCTATGTGTGTGTGTAATCTATACATGTATTTTAATCCTTCAAGGTAATACATCTTGTAAGTCCCTGTGAACTCCAGGCAGGCCAGGCAGCAATTCCCCGAGTCAACACACCCGACCAGAGGAAACTGAAACTAAAGCTACTCCTGTTCATTAGAGCATTGAACTGCACTGAACCTTTCTTATCTCAGAGCCTCTGAGTAAAAGAAGTTTGCACAATGATCAACGACTTTGTTTTCAGCCTATCAAGCTTAAAGTGATTTACATTTCCTTGCTGAAAGGATAAAATGGCAAATATCTCATTCCAAGTGCCTGGGAAAAAAAAAAAAAAAAACAAACTAATATATGTGAAAGTGTTCACAGACAAGAGTGAGGGTCTTCAGAGAAAGGAAAATCAGTTGCTCAGAAGATGCAAATACACTACTTTATTCTATAGGAATATTTCTCAGCTGTGGTGGTGTATGTCAGCCCCAAGGCTGCGCTCCCCACGGACACAGAAATCCCTGGATCCCCCAGCGCTGCTGCCATGGAGGGTCCGGGCACATCTGCAACCAGCACAACCCTACATGCTCATCTTTCCAGAGTTTTATTGTCCCTGAAATGGTCCATCAGCTGCCCCAATGCAAAGCAAACCAACCCAAATCCGTGCCTGCTATTTCACTACTTTAATATAACTCTGGGGAGGGCCAGGTCGGTGTTCACAGAACATGAAACCAGCCCAAAGGAGCAGCACTGAGCCTGGGCAGGTCCCTGGTCCGGATTACGGCCAGAACGGCTCCCAGGCCACGGACAAAGCAGCATCTTTGATCAGAAACGACAGACACAGGTGGGCTTTGATCAGACAGAACCAGGGGCAGGTTTACTTTTTCACATAGTTTTCTGTATTAAAAAATACATCAGTGAAATCTGTTACAGGCAGGGACAGGACTACCGAGTACACAACGTCAATAGACTACTTTTGGATTTTATTTTTGTTAAATTACTTTAGTTACTGCTAAAAAAATAATTAAAAAAACCCCACAAACAAAACAAACAAACAAAAAAGGAAATAATAGAGTTCAAGGCTGCTGATTTTCATCTCTTGAAATTTTAGTGACAAGATCAAACACCAGACCCCTGTGACAGAAGATGGCTAACTGACCAGAGCGAGATAAAAACCATACAAGTCTCTTCTTTAAAAATAGTTTGTGTTTCAAATGGATTTGTGACCACTGGTCATCAGAAACACACATCTATAGCTTGAGAAAACAGAGATACAGACGGTATTTGATAATGTCCTGTCCCCTAAACACAATGTGGGAGCTTTTATCCTCAAAAAGATGCAGTAACAGCCAAGCCTAAAAAAACATAATTCAAAAAACCTCTCTTTCGATTTCCAACACTATGACTAAGTCTCTTTGGGTGGGGTGGGACAAAACGTGGTAATTTTCTACCATAGTTCCATTGTCAGAAGTAATACTGCATCCTTTGTCGTTGCAAAGGCGGTAAGAGAGAGTGCATGGATCTTTATCTTTTGAAATGACAAGGCCCTCCGGATTTGCCTTATAAAATAACCCAAACCATAGGAGTAGGGGAAGAGGAGAAAGGAAAGCTGCCTTAAGGGAAAGAAAAACTTCCGCGCACCACAGTATTTGCTAGATTATATCGACGGACTGCAGAGCTACCGGGCTAGGGAAGGGATTGCTGCACGTACCCCAGAACAGCCGCTCTCCTGTACATACCCAGAAACATGATCGCTCGGAACTCTGACCTACAGCACCTCTTCACAGCGAGACCGACAGTGTTGCTGTGAGCCTGGACCGAGAGCTAGACTCTGGCTTTGTGTGCCCGCCTAACAGCAGCCAGAGCTGTCCCTCCACAAAGCTTCCCTGCAGACACGCCAGCGGCCTCTGCCTTCCAAACATTTGATCCCAGTTTCAAAAGAAAAAACTTATAAAAGCGCACATGTACGTGTATTTATAATGGAAGGTGTCTGCTTGTCTAAATACCACCACTTTCTGTCCTGTCCCTGTGAAGAGCTCGAGGATCTCCACGTGTTCTTTGGCAGCGCGGACCGCCAGCCAGCGGGCTGAGAGGCCGCGGGAGCCACAGTCTAGCTCTCCATGCCCAACAGTGTTATGGTAGATTTTACACAACTGTTTTCCTTAAAAACATCTCACGACTTTTAAAAATCCCAAACAGAGAAAGGATTTATGCACCACTCAAATAGGTGAGTTCATCTTGAATTTGTTCAGAGGATTTATTGGTGCCACAGGACGTTGTTTCTTGCAGCTTACACAGCTTGATTCCTTCCAGTTCCAGTTCGTACATCTACTGTGGTTCAAAATGCGCCTGCACGTGACATTGTCTTGGCTTATTTGTTACACATTTTCCAAAGGCTGGACGTATTCACAGTTTGGTGCTTCTCATGTGTATTCAAAGGAAAATACCCCACTTCAAGTTAGTCTGATAACTCAATATCAGAGTCCTCTGATTTGACTTTGGCAAGTTCTTCGTGTACCTCCCTCACCATAAGAATCCGCGTTAACATGATGTCCAAGGTTCCCGGGTCTATTGGCAACGTGGAATACCACATGGGGCTGTTGGGTACACAGGAGCGCTCGGGTTGAAGGTAAAACACGTCACTTCTCTGCTTCACGCTTTCAGAACTGTCAATGGAAAGAAAGGAAGAGCACGTAATCAGGAGGCAGCGTGAACAGTCCTACTCACAAAACGCTACGGAGAAACAGCAAATAAAACAAAAGTTACATTGAGACAACATCGCAGTGATTTAAACAGCATAATTAAAATATTTTTGTTAGTGATCTGGTTTCTCCCCCTTCAACTTAAGGAACAGTTAAATTGTTTCCAGGTCACTTAGCATTAGTTGCTTATAAAGAAACAAAGCAAGCCTGGCTTTGGAATATTCCCATTAAACAGCAAACTGAATTTTTACTGCTGCTTGCACCACTGCAGGGGCTCAGCTCTGATATATGATGAGGAGCAGGAAAATGTTTTCCCAGCCCAAGGACAGCCAAAAGCTTCTAATGATATGCAAATGAAGACAAGAAGGTAAGAAGAGGAAGACAAAGAGCCTGGCCAGCTGCTAGGCATGCCTTCCCTAAGTAATGGGACCATTTGTAGTAAGCTCAGTAGGTGCATTTTTGAGGGTGATTTATTTGAGTTTTAGCTGACACTAATGAGATGCTGTTTCATTTTGCATGTGTATTTTCTCTGAAGAGAGAAGAACATCGTATTCCACCTGCTCAATGAACTAACTGAAGTTTATATAGAAACAGGGGAGACAAAATGATTTATATCTATGTCCTTGCTATACAGTCCTTACCTCCCAAATAAAAGTTAACTTCACATTTCAGCAGGCACAAGCTATGAGCACTTCTACCTAATTCACACTTTTCCTACTTTCTTCCACAAGGAACACAATGTCAGAGCAGGATCCTTGCCCAAATGCCTGCTCTAGTCTACATACGGATCAAAAATCAAGTTCTGTCACTTACCATTTTGATAAGTAAAATTCATAGAGTCGGACTGGACATCGCAGGGGATTATCCGTATTTTCAGCCATTTCCACTGCCGTTGCGATCTCCTCATCTTCACCACGTTTCCTTTTGCCTACAGATAATTTATCTGGATACACAAAAATGGCATCACAGAAGCTCAGTGAAAAACAGCAGCTTCGAGAATCAGCCCCAGCCCAGCACCGAGTGTCGGGACAGAAACACATGGCTTGAACGTATTATTTCTCCCATGCAGGTCAACTGCTTTGATCTGCTGGATGGGCAAAAGATCACATATGCTACAGGCTGCCCACAGCCCATTCCTCTTCTAGAAAACCACGACAACTAATATCTCGCAGAAAAATATGGAGGATGTAATTTTTCTTGGTAAAGCAGAATATTCATAGCCCTGCTTAGTGTATATTTTTTCCCCAGTTCTTTTTAAAAAGAAAGGAGATTACAGTCCAAATACGATTGCCAAAATTCAGATGATCAGAAAGTGCTCACTTACCCGATTCTACCCCTTGTTTTTGAAAGGGTGGGAAAAAACGTAAATATGTCATCTTAGTATTATACTTCAGAGTTCGGGTGCGTCTCATAACATGGGCAAAGGATAGTTTCAGGTGCTCACTGACATTCTTTAGTTGGAAGTATTTGGTGTTGAAGAACAGAAGTGTGTTCAATAGAACAATAGGGGAATATGCACCCAGCTGTTTACACTCCCACAAGTGCTCCTCTTCAATTCTTGAGAACATATAACCTAGAAACAATGGGCAAAGAAAAAAGAAGAGAGTTATTGATGCAATTTTAGGGCTGTCTCCACACTCAGTTACAAGTGAACAGCTTTTACGGGCTGTGTCTAACCCAGCAGATTTGCACAATTTTCCCAAAGCAATGAAAACATTGTACATGAGCAGGGTGGGAAGGCAGAAATGAGTACAAGTAACTAGGCAGATTTCACCAGAGATGCGTGTAAGTTCTCTTTCGGCTAACCTTCTATATGAATGAACTGCATACCAGATCAAATTCAGACCTATCATGAGCAATTTTAATTCCGATAAAACCAAGAACACTGCATGCACAAACATAAGAGGGAGCGTGGAGAACCAAGCTGTGGAACAGCGTGACCTTCCAACACCTGAAGAATGGAGAGAAGCATATAAAGGAAGATTGCGGACACGAGCAGAATCTCACTAAGTTCTAATTTCACTGTATTAAACCACAGTCAGCCAACTGCAAAATGTATAATTCCTAAGACAGGGAGCATGAGTTTAAAATCTACCATTGTTATATACAAATTGCGATTATCCTAAGTCAGTCAGGAAAAGGAGATATGGAGGTTTATAAGAGATTTGTGAAAAAACCCCATCACTGTATGCAGCAGCCTATAAGTAATTTGATTAGTCCTGTATTAAATAACAAGTTCATTTTCTAAATGAAATACCAGTGCAACCGTACATGGTATTTGCGGTCACTCATCTCAAATACTACATACAATCCTGGCTACCTGTATTCAAAAAGATTAGGTAAAACTTGAGAGAACTAGCATATTGACTAATGGAATGGGAAGCTTTTCTGTCAAAGGAGTCGAGAGGTTGATCAGAGGCAAAGATATATTGAAGTGTAATCTGTAACTGGGATGGACAGACATGAAATCCATGCTGCTAGTCTAGCACAAACAATGACATGGTGGAGAAAGAGGAGACTAGTGGGAATGCCTCAGATCTTGTGCTTCTCCGTGGCATTGAGAAAATAGTAATTTATAATACGGCTTTGTCATGCAGCTACACAAAACAAAATAATTGTCCTACCATTTGGAAGAATTGTAGGTTCCCAGATTTTCAAAAGTTTTGTAAGTTCAATCATAAACCTGGAATAGGGCTCGGTAAAAATGTTATCTATTCTACCATTCTCAAACAGGTACTACAAGAGAAAAAAAGGAAGACACACAGTTTGAGATTATATAACAATGCAGAGAAGATACAGGACATCAGATTATTTTCTTTCCTTATGTCCCAGTGTCTTATGGTCCAAAACACTTTGTTGAAATCTTTGGTAAGATATCAAATGTGCTGCAGGGACTGGGACCTCCCCAGTTTGAAATGAGAGATCTAGGCAGCTGTTTTCTGAAAAATCATCATCCTCTAAGTGTTAAATATTCTTGAAAAAGGTCTGTCTATAAAAGACAGAGTAAAAAACTCCACATGGTAATACCTCCTGGCAATAGATATAGGCTTAGCATTCTTAACTACAATGCTATTATTCCCATTGTTTGAGTTTTTTCTGTAAATATTGCCAACAAAACAGGCATCTGCCTGGCCACTGATGTCGCTCAGTCTTTGCTGGGTAACCTCTTCCATGGAAACTCATATTTTAGTTGCATGATGTTCTTCTATCTTAGATCTAAAATATTCCATCATAAACCAAATATTTCTGAGGAGCAAATCTTTCCTATACATGAAAAAGGATCAAAAAGGTACCAAACCCAAAGACTTGTGTCTAGGTAGAAACACCTAGCCCTCCACACCACCTTCCTCCCAAGTGCAGAAGCAGCCTGTTCACTCTGATCATAAAGAGGTCTAGACAAATGAGTCAAATATGGGATTAAGACAGACTAAAGGTAAAGCACAAAAAAGCCATTCTTGCCTCCTCTACAAAATCGAAGTAGCTACACGGGACTATGGATATAAAGCATAAATAGCAGAGCAAGTTTTGTATGTTCTCAGCAATACACTAATTCTCTGGGTTACCTGCTGAATTCCAAGGCACAAGTATAAGATGCTGTCAGGATCATATTTCTCTCCATTTGGTCTCCGCACCTCTTGAATAAACTGGCACAAGCCAAAACTCAGCTCAGCGAAAGTGCACGAGAGAATGTCCTCCTTCAGTTTCACAGGGCGAACTGTGGCCAAGAAAATTATTAGAAAAATTAACTTAATTAAAGAGATTAAATCTTCACACATTTCTTATTAATGTGGGCAGAACTATTAAACCTTCTCTCTCATACATGGAGTACCTCATACAACTAAACTTGTGAACTACTTCCTATCTGTTGGCTAACAATTCTGGCAAGTTTCTTTCCAGCTGTGAAGCCTAGAAATAAGGTGTTAAGTTTTTAATGTTGTAGCACATAATGTTTCTTACAGCAAACAGTTACGCTGACAAAGAAATACTTTGTGCATGTGTTAGCTCCAGTATAAGTTGGGGAATGACCTATTAGAGAGCAGTGTAGGGGAAAGGGACCTGGGGGTCCTGGGGACAGCAGGGTGACCATGAGCCAGCACTGGGCCCTTGTGGCCAGGAAGCCAATGGTACCTGGGGTGGGTTAGAAGGGGGTGGTCAGTAGGTCAGAGTTGTTCTCCTGCCCCTCTGCTCTGCCCTGGGGAGACCACACCTGGAATATTGTGTCCAGTTGTGGCCCCTCAGTTCCAGCAGGACAGGGAACTGCTGGAGAGAGTCCAGCGCAGCCACCAAGATGCTGAAGGGCGTGGAGCATCTCCCGTGTGAGGAAAGGCTGAGGGAGCTGGGGCTCTGGAGCTGGACAAGAGGAGACTGAGGGGGGACTCATTCATGTTTACAGATATCTAAAGGGGGAGTGTCAGGAGGATGGAGCCAGGCTCTTCTTGGTGACAACCAGTGATAGGACAAGGGGCAATGGGTACAAACTGGAACACAGGAGGTTCCACTTAAATTTGAGAAGAAACTTCTCTCATAAGGGTGACAGAACACCGGACCAGGCTGCCCAGGGAGGTTGTGGAGTCTCCTACTCTGGAGACATTCAAACCTGCCTGGACACCTTCCTGTGTAACCTCATCTGGGTGTTCCTGCTCCATGGGGGGATTGCACTGGATGAGCTTTTGAGGTCCCTTCCAATCCCTGACATTCTGTGATTCTGTGAAAAAGATGGAGCCAAGTCGGTGTTGCCAACTTAGAATTATGGCCAGGTAATAGTTCAGTAAAGCTCTGCACAAAGCATCTCTTCTACAGGTGAATTACTACATGTAAATGAACATAAGCGGAGGTTGAAAGACTAACATTTGTAATGCCGAAAAGAAATCTGGTATTTTAGAGCCTGTTTTAATAGGTAACAGATCAATTAGGAATGTAATAGCTATGATTCTCAAATGCATAACAAGACCTATGACAGTATTCCACAAAATATTTTAAAGCTCAGTAATATCAAATCCTAATTTTTATGTGAATTACATATCACGCCAAGCGCTCTTCAACTAAGTACTTCTGTTTCCACCGAGAGAGAAAAAATTACCTGAAAACTTCAGGTCCCCTTGGTCCTCCTGTGCATTTTTCCATTGGACCCAGTTTTTCCAGGCGTTTACCCCATACATATATTTTAGGGTCATCCCAGAAACAGAGCATCCCGGGTAGGAGCCCTGCATCAGATTCCGCGGCTCCACAGAAACTACAGACTTCTTCCGTCCCTACGGGCAAACAAATCAATCAAAACAAATCAATATTTAATAGGCTCTTCATCTAGGGATGCTTAACTTGCTCTCACATATAAAGGCTCACATGATAACAACATCCTGCTCTCGTATGATAGAATCTGAATGAATATATATGCACCTTTAATATGTGGACAAAACCACATTTTACAGAAAAGGTGCAACAAAATACAATAATTCTCACTGTGATAAATACGCACAGAAATACATTCTTCTCTAGGTACACAAGAAAAAGAATTTATTCTTTCCTGTAGATTATGCCACTACTTAAAGGACATCTATTTTGCATTTTTTTGAAACGATACACATTTGAGAAATGGTCTGCACTAAAAAGAGCATTTATTCTACCTAGTTGCAGAGTGGGAGGAAAGAAAATCTTATCTCCTATAACAGAACAGGCAAAAATACACAGCAGAGTTAAATCGAATTCTCATTTTCACCCTGGAGCAGTATTTTCTTTCTTCTGAGAATAAGCATGCACATAAAGTTATTGCTTCAAATGCAAGGATCTTGCATTCCAGAAGCGTTTTCTTACCCGTCTCTTTGGCTGTGGGAAGCCATCTCTGTGTCTCCGTCTTGCTCGAGAACGTGACTGCAAACCCAGTCCTTTACTGAGAGGGTCAAATGAGTCTGAAGTCAAATCAACACCATTAAGAGTTTAATGAGATGATTTAACAGCCCAGGTAGAAGTGTCACTTAGATACTACGGAACACCTTACAGTTGTCAAGGTACAACGCTTACTCAGAAAATTGTGTGTACTTTTATACAACAATGCATTTTTTCTTCACGTTACACTGACCTGATGGAAAATCTGCCTCCAGGTCCTGTTCCACGTCACCTTTGGAGAACTGCTTCAGCTCGGGGTCTGGCTCTGGCAGGGCGTTCGACCTCAAGGCGTAGTGATTTAACTCATCCTCCCAGCTGTGTGGAGTGGACACCGCTTCTGATTCAAGATCTCCACTGTAGGTACTGCCTTGGTCTGAAAAGAGAGTGATCAGATACACCACGTGCTATAGGAAAGGGCAGACAAAAAGAGGAGTATACAAGAGAAAATACAGCAGGATCCAAGTCCATTTGCCAAAAAAACAATAATAAATCTAACTGACCTTTCTCAAATATCTTGGGGTCCAGGAAGAGTTCATGTTCAGATGTTTGAGATCCTACAGAAAAAGAAAGAAACTTGTATCTACAAATGACTGACAGCTTACACAACTCACACAAAATACTGTGAATACCAAAAAACTATGTAACTAGGTCATAATACTAACACACAAGATGTGTCTTCTCCTCCACTAGAGCCCTCCTAACAGCTTTCTACCTTGGCCATGCTGTTACGGCAGAAACAGAAACACAGAACTAACCCATGTTTGCTTTTCCAAACATTTCCATCCCTCGGTGTTTGTTATTTGGCTCATCTGTAGACACGTAAGATATTTTGTTCATTTATTTTCAGCTCGTTCCACTCCATGGGATGATCACTATCCAACACCCTCTAACTTGCAACACCCTCCAAGAATCCACCAGAAAAAACCTGACAGGAAAATATTCTTGTAAAGCGGTAGCTCTCTCTTCTCGACTTTGACTCCTTCTGCTAATGCATGATGTGCTGATCTGGAGATTATTACCTCCAGCAACCTTTTACTGTCAACAAAGGTCAAACCAGCACCTAGGATCAGGGAAAGGGAATGCAAAGACATTTAAGGCACTGTCAGCGCTTGGTATCTAATGTGGTTTCTGTGCTGAAGCGTAGCTCTACTGAATAATGACTGATAAACCTCTGTGAAATTACAAAAGCTTCAGAAAGGTGCAAGTACAACCAGCACCTGAGATGGGAACTATGAAGGAAGAGTAAATTATGCTTAAAACATGTTTTCAAAACAAAGAAGACAATATTGTACACTGAAACAAAATTACCTCCGAATATACAGTTCAGCTGTAAGCTGTAGGCCCAAGAAGACCCCTTGTTTTAAAAGAGTAAGTCATCAAAATTGCTAGGACATGACAAAAGTGTTATAGCCCAGTCTAGGCTGGCACTTTACCTACATGAACACTGTGGAAAATAGATGTTAGTAAGACAACAGGACCATTTAACATGCCATGTGTACTTGGGAAGCAGCCAGCACAGGCCCTGCATCTACTTCTCTCTGTTTTATATGAGAGGACCTTCATCTCACCACATTTAGTTTCCTTTTTGAAAACACCACATACCACCATGAGAGTGTGTTTTTTCTTTCTCCTCATCTTCTGCAATCATTTCTGCCATCTGAAGGAGATCAGCTTCAAACGGATTCGCAGGAACCTTCTCCTTGATATCCTGAATAGTTTCAATGATCTTATCAGCATTATCCAGGGTAGTCGGGAAGAGCATGGGAACTGGTACCTATGGAATGCATGAAGGGAAACAGCAGACACATTTAATCTTACATACATTTTAGGACTACAAAATTTAATTTTACAGTAAGTCCAGACTGGACAACTTGTTTCATTTCTGCAACAATGCTACAAGCTGGTAGAACCAGAACTAAAGACTGGAAACCAGTTCTCTAGTGAACTGAACTATAACTTACAGGTACTGGCATCCCAAGTGGAACTGGTGTGTACTGGGTGTAGAGGTGAAGGGGCACTGGCACGAACACTGGTACAGGAACAGGTACCACAACGATCTGGGGTTGAACTTCTTCTTTTTCTATCAAAAACAGAGCAAAGCAAAAACTGTTTAATCATATGACTATCCAGTACACTCCAGAGGTGACAGAACAGGCTGCCCAGGGAGGTTGTGGAGTCTCCTTCTCTGCAGACATTCCAACCCGCCTGGACACCTTCCTGTGTAACCTCATCTGGGTGTTCCTGCTCCATGGGGGGATTGCACTGGATGAGCTTTCCAGGGCCCTTCAACCCCTGACACTCTGGGATTCTGTGATTCTGAGTCTGCTCTTGTGCCTTGTGCTGTGAGAGCACAAATCCTGTCCTGAGGAAAACAAGTTCCCTCTGTAGCATTTCGCATGTCACTCTTCTATTACACTTCATTTTCACAGTTAAGATGATCGCAAACTGCTGAAGATGAGTTAAAGCAAATCTCAAGACTCATCATACATGAAGCGCTGAGGCTTTCAAAGAACAGCAAATGTTTTACATCTTTAAGGCAAACTGCTACTTGGAAAATACCACATGACAATCTCAAAACTATTTAAGGTTTTGAAGAATATTAAAAATATTTTCTGATACATAAATCACACATTAGTCTCTCAGCTGCAATAGAGGATTTTACAAAATGGGTAGGAGATGAGATCCGTACCTGTCTGGCATTCTTTGTTTTGTGTGTGAGGTTTGCATGAGGTGGCCTTAGTCTGTGTGATTGGCTTGCACAACAACGCTTTGTTTTTCAGAAGCCTGGGTGGTTGTGATGGTGGCAGCTTTAGGGCATCTGTCTGAGTACTAGCCTGTTCAGAACAATAAAAATGAGCGCAGTCAGTACTGGTTTGAAGGATATAATAAGATTAGTATTTTTTCCCTACTACGGGACGTTGAAGAATTTAAAAGTCTCTTTGCTGATAAGAATGACAACTTAAAAACTATTGCAAAACCAGCTTGTTAATGCGTTTGGTGTCTTCGCCTCTATTTTAATCAAACAATAGGCTTTTTGTTAACAGTGCAGTGAACAAATCTGCAAGAATGGCTAGCTTCTCTAGTCAAATAACCTCTCTAAACTTTTGACCTCAGAATCTTACTGACAGCAAGAATATAAAGAAGAGTTAAGATACTTTTGATGACTAAGAGTCTGGCTGATACAGATACCCCAAACCCACGGTAAACTGATGGGAAACAACTGAAAATGAAGTTAAAAGTGAACACAAATGCTGGCAATATCAGTATCACATCCTGAATACACACAGACTGACTATTCCTGCTTGTACTAATTTCAAGTCCTGCTAACTCTATCTTCCAGTAATGCATTCAAATATAAGGATCTGTTTCATTAGGGAAAATTCGTACTCTAATCCATAAATGACACTTCAGCTAAAAGCAAGAGTGTCAGTCTTCCAGAACGTGAGAGCTACATAATAAAATCTTCCTATCGTCTTAACGTATCTAATCAATCTGTCAGTGGACACAAAAAGACTTTTATACCATAATTTTTAAAAAGGCATCTGCAAGCTGGATGAATTTTAAATCCCAATAACACCCAGAAAAAGCAGTTACAAAAATGACAGCGCAAAAATTCTTGGATACTTTACTTGTTATTGATACAATCTGGGCGAAAGTGAGAAAAAAGAGTCTCTCGTAAAACTTACATCTCCTATTATTTTTGCTGTCACAGTAGGGACTGCACCTGTAAAAGAAAGAACCATACAAGAATAGTCTGTGTATTTACCAGCAAGGAAAATAACCCATATTCTGTCAAGGTCAAGAAAAAGAATTCCCATTAAACCCCATTCCCTGGTGTGTGTATACAAATTTAAGTCATTATTTATACCTAGGTAAAGGAAGGACAAAACCATAACCATCTGCATTGACATGCAGCATAATGAAGAAGTGGCTATTCTCAGTGGAAAAGGTCCCTGAACAAATATAAATGTTCGAGAATAGAGATTTATAAATATAGACACGGTATTTAGCAGTCTCACCCTGTAAAACATTGTTGGAGTTAACCGTGGGCTGGGCAGCAGGGGTGCTCGCAAGGGACACCACGTTTGCTATGACGGGGGTTGAGTCCTTTCTCAAAGAAGGGGGGCCTGAGGAGGAAGCTGGTGCCGTAGAAAGGTTTGACGGACACAATGAACAGAAGAAAAGTAAATTAAGCAATAAGATAATTTACAAAATGGCATTTCTGAAACGACACCCACCCTCCCGATTTAGCTCCAAATGAAAAAGCCTGCTGTAAGCAGGAGATGCGCACAGAGTTCCAGAGCTGAATGTGGCCTGGCGCATACTATACATTTCAGTTAACATTCTTTAGTGCTTGTCGGGTACCTTACTGTTGCAGTCACCATCACTCAGTGGGAGATTATGCCCCTCTTTAGGATCAGTGCTATTTCTGCCCTTTGTCTCGCTTCCTCTTCCTGTCTTTGTGGGCCTTTCTTCCTTTCTTCCCTTTGCATTTCATTCCCTACAGAAACTCACAGTTCCTATTCCTGTGGGCTTCATTCCCACCCTCCTTCCCATTCCATCTGCTAAAATAACAAACAAGGAGACAGCTACAGTGCACATTGATCTCAGCATTGGTACTTCAAGAATCAACACTTAATGACACAGAAATGCTACCTCTTCATATGCCTACAGACTACACAGAACTGGCTCTTTTAAGTGCACATATGGAAGTCTGTATTTACAACCATTAAGTCTACTAATTTCACCATTTTGTTGTTTTTCTTAAATGAACATTAACATTCTAAAATGTCTGGCTATGTGTTATGAAGCACAGGACACAAGCTAGGTATTTAACATGTCTTTAATGGGTATCAGTACATTTTACCCCACTAAAATGGGCCTTTGTTTTCTGAAAGCGACTGAAAAGCAAGTGCTTTTGTTTGCTTCATATACCAAACCTAGATTGTGATTTTAAAGAACAATCTCATTTCATACCTGCAGAAGTCTGAAATTGTCTGAAGGAAGAGAGAGATCTAAACCTGAGCCTATGCAATGGCAATGGGCAATTCCCCCCAGTAGAAGATATATCCTAAAAAGTTCACTGAATCAAGTTTCCAAATAAAAGTTCCTATCACTATCACGCACAGCAAAAGGCAATACCACTCCCAGCTTGTTTTACCTGTGTTGTTTGGGGCTGGAGGGTCAGAAACACTTTGCTGATTACAGAACAACAGAATACAAAGCAGATTGCAAAAATGCTTGATCTCCCCTTGCCATTTCATGGACTCACTGAGTTTACCTTGTCTCTTACAACCATCACACTTCGCCATCTAGGAAAACAGAGCGAGGGAGAAATTAAACACACTTGTAAAAAGCAACAGGGAGTATCATATAAAAACCTCTTTGCACCCCGCGCAGCCAATATAGTGTACAGAAATCTGTCAAGAGCGCATCATTTTTACAGTGTAACACAAAGCCGCAGAACATTGTGTCTGTCTTCCCACAACCCATATTAGGTTTTCTCTATATAGAGAACTGGTACTCAAAAGTTAAGAGGGATTTACTCATCTCTCACACATGTGCAATATGTGCAAGACACAGAAGATAACTACAGCTAGTTCACTTGGCTCCTAACGTACAAAGGTTCTTTGCTAACACATTCATATTCTAGAGGATGCTGGGTGAGAATATTGCTTACCTGGTAAAACAAAACCGTGAATTTAGACATGCACTCCTCTGAGCAAAACTCCTCCATTTTTCCCCCAAAGTGATTCTGGACCAGTTTGGGGGAAGTCTGTAAACAGTAACTGCACATTTTACAGTGGTTTCCCCAGCGCTTAGCCAAGTCATGTTTATAGAGCAGTTTACAACCTAAGAGAAAACAGCAAAAAAACCTTCAATATCAAAATGACATTTGCTCGGCACTTCTGGTTCTTGTATTTAGTTATGTCTGTAATAATTTGTTGAAACATACCACGGAAACGTAAAGTGTGAACAAATTCTGTGTTTCTAAACATAAAAATGGTGTTCTAACCTAAAAGTAGGTTTTTCTTAGTATTACAAATAATTTTAAGGCAAAACACGTCTGACTTGATTTGTCCCAGACGCCGTCTTGCCCCTTCTTACCTTCACTACAGAACGGCTTATCTACGCCTGAGAATCGCACTGTCTCCTTCATAATTTTCTCAATTCTGCAGTATTCACACAAAGCCATGACACTGCTCCTCTTCTTATATTCATCGCAGCAGGTCTTCCCACAAAACTGGAACATTTTACCCTGCAACACAGCCAGAATGTTTTGGGTTCAGTGTTTCACGTCCCACATAATACGTTTTTATTGTTAATAAAAACTCAGACGGATGTTCATGCTCTTGGAAATCAACAACAGGCAGCACTAGCAGTCAGTCTCCCCATTTAGCTTTATAATAAAGCACAAATTTCTGCAGAAAGCTCTCAGCAATGTGCTTTGTCCTGGAACTAAAAGGATTACTTCTGGGACCAAGAATCAAGAATGTGCTTACCTAGCTAGGTAATGATAGGGTTTTGTTTTTTTGGAGTGTTTTGGGTTTTTTTTCTATTTAAAGATCAAAGAGCTAGTATCAGTATTAATTCTGGTAATGGTTAAATAATACCAAAATCAGTTCCAAACTCCTCCATACCAGGTCACAGTAAGCACCAGATCACTACAGAGAGACCACTGCAGATAAGCTACAGTTTCTTAGGCTTCTATTGAGAAATACGAGCCAGAAAAGCTCCAGTCATTATTACCTTGTAGTCAAGCAGTTCTGGTTTGGTTGCAAACAACCTGTTGCAGTGCTGACACCTGAGTTTTACAACAGGGCGGGCAAAAGTGACTTGTTGGGACTGGGCAGCCAGTCTCTGGAGCCCGGCTGCAGCCGAGCTGCTCATGGAGCTGGGGGACACCGTGGAGGTGGTGCCACCTGCCGAAACCGCTGCCCCCGAGGGAATGCTGACAATAACTTGACCTTGTGACAGTGGTACCACTGCAGAGTTCATTCCTGTGGGCTTGTTGAACAAATTCTGCAGGAAAACAAATTGAGGAAGACACTTTATTTTACATTACAACATATTTTACCCAATATCACAGAATCACAGAATCAGAATCACAGAATGTTAGGGACTGGAAGGGACCTCGAAAGGTCATCCATCTCATGGTCACTGCAACCAAGGCAGCCCTCAACCTTTACCACTTCAAACAGACCCTCCTTGTCAGTGAGGATGAGGTCCAGCAGTGCTCCTCTTCTAGTCGGCTCCTCCACCCTTTGCATCAGAAAGTTCTGATCAAGGCACTGGAGGAACCTCCTAGACTGTGGCTGCCGGCCGAGTCGTCCTTCCAACAGACATCAGGGAGGTTAAAATCCCCCACCACAACCGGGGCCTGTGACTGTGATGCTGCTCTCAGCTGTCTGTAGAGGCCTCATCAACTTCCTCACCCTGATCTGGTGGCCTATAATAGATGCCCACAATAGCATCACCCTCGCCAGCCTGCTCCTTAATTTTCACCCATAGACTCTCAACTTGCTCCTCATCCGTGCCTGGACAATACTCAATACATTGGAGTTGCTCTCTCATATAAAGAGCAACTCCACCACCACGCCTGGCTGGGCTGCAGATATTCCCACCATCGATTTATTATTCTACTAATTCAGCTAAGAAGAAATCCTAGAAGTCACACCTGAAAAGCTACTACGCAACTGTAGCTGCAAAAATTGCGTATGCTCCCATCTGACATAGCCAAGTGATACTGAGGGTTTGCTGAAGTTTTACAACTGTTGCACTGAACTTGAACACCTGAGGGCAAAACAGAGAAGAAAAAGTGATTTATGTGACATCAAGTTGTACCGCAGGTAATTTTGCACGGTGCATACAAAACCAGAGAATCTGAATGACAAGACAAGATACACACGGAAGCCCAAGATAAAGTTTTACAGATTCAGAAGTGGACACTGCAGCTGCGGTGCCTCTTGTTTGCCAGATCCTTTCATTAATCTCCCAGTATCCCTAGGATGTCAGTAAGCATTTTTCTGTTTTACAAGAAAAATAGCTGATGTTTGCCTAGCTCAATGCAACATTAGGCAGAGGTAACTAAGGCAATCACCCTGGAGAACAGGCGCAGAAATGTCACAGCAGTGGTATGGCATATGTCCACAGAAATGGATTTCTCCAGCTGGGAAACCCACCAGCTGCACTTGCAAGAGCAGAAAGTAGATTTAAGGTTTATTATCATGTTTAAGTTCTCTAAAACAAAGCTGAGATGGCTGTACTGTTAGGTTTATCTATGGTAGGAAGTCCTTATGTTTAGTACCTTCCTTTAAAATAAAAAAAGTCACCTTCCACCCACAACCCCCACAAAAGAATATTTGCCTTAATTTTCAAGACAAATTAAGTCTGGATATGAGCTACATTAAACTATGCTTCTGAAGAAAAGGATAAAGTTACCTGTAGAAGTAACCAATTTCACTCTATACGCTGACAAGCAGTTAACAGAGCAAAACAGTTCCGTTTTTCCCAAGGTGTTTGTGCACTCTACCATCTCGGCTGAAGATCTCAAAGACTTACACAGTGTGCAAGGTGTGATTTTAGCTGACTTCTGGGGAAACACGGAAATTCGTCATTCATTTGAAACTTAATATTTTTATTAACCTGGAAATTAATCACTAACATATAAAACGTGTATAGAAATCCCTGCCAGGGTCATATATCACAGAATCAAAGAATGTCAGGGATTGGAAGGGACCCCGAAAGCTCATCCAGTGCAATCCCCCCATGGAGCAGGAACACCCAGATGAGGTTACACAGGAAGGTGTCCAGGCGGGTTGGAATGTCTGCAGAGAAGGAGACTCCACAACCCCCCTGGGCAGCCTGGGCCAGGCTCTGCCACCCTCACCGGGAACAAGTTTCTTCTCAAATTTAAGTGGAACCTCCTGTGTTCCAGTTTGAACCCATTGCCCCTTGTCCTGTTACTGGTTGTCACCGAGAAGAGCCTGGCTCCATCCTCGTGACACTCACCAGGGACAGAAGATATATCTTAGACCAAGATAGTAACTGAAATAATAAACTAATACACTGGGTGTTTCATAGAACACCCCAAATCTAATCACAGGTATTTTTAACGTTCTGTCAAAATATACCTGCTTGTATGCTGACACACATGCTGAACTGCAGAACTTTTTTGACTGTCCCTCTATCTGAAGCACGTGGCATTGCCCAGAGCCGCTGTAGCAGTACCCTCCACAATTCTCACAGCAGTTCATGGTCAAGTTGTTAGCCGAGCGGAACTTGGAGAAGCAGGCATCGCTGCACAGCTTGTGCACAACATTCTGGTAGTTTACTTCGTGTCTGATCTGCAAGAACACATAGCAAGAATAGAAAGAATATGTGTGTTCTTCTCTGAGACAGCTAGTTGTCCTGATCTAAAGGAAAGAAGAAGAAGAAGTTTGCAATTACCACTGCATTCTTCTGGCACATGCTGCACTTGGTTGAAATGCTGTTAGTATGAATAGTAACAACAGGTTTCCTTTTCAGTTCATATGTAGACAGACAAGACTGGCTGCAGAAATCCTTACTGGCGTTTGTATTGTCAAACTGGGCAGTGATTACATCCTTTGGATTTAGAATGTCTCTATGGAAAAAAGAAAAACAGATAAAGAATTAACATTAGTTTCATGTCAACTTGCTGTCCTTTCTGTTTCTGCAGACTAAACATTCTCTAGAAGAGGGTTTGGTTGGTTGGTTGGTTGTTTTTTTCCCTGATCTAAGTACCTGACTTGATTTTTTCTTTTCCTATTAGGAAAATAGGTAAGAAGTACGATTCTCAAGTAGATATTTTGTGAAACATTTTGTACCTGGACTTTAGAGTGGCCTACAAACACATTAGGTTGTATCATTAAATCTTTTCAAAAGGAACTTGGAAAAAATAGCTGTTTTGCAGAGTCTTTACTAAAAAATATTTAGAAAGCAGGATAGGTGGAATAATTCCCTTTAACAATGAAAACGGCAGCTGTAATGTTCCTACTAGAACAAATGCAAGCATTGTCCTACTTTGAGCAGCTTGAGCAGGTTTTCTTGGTAGGAGCTGGTGGGCGGGAGGCTGGAGCGGTGTATCCAGTGAGGCACAGTGTGGAGCAGAAGAGCTGGGTCGAGCCTTTCCGCTGGTATGCGGTTTGCCCCTTCTGCAGGATTTTTTTACAGCCCGAACAGGAAACCCGAACAGCTGTGCTTGGAACTGAGGGAAGCATTTTACTCATGCCAGAGGACGCCACAGCAGGCTGGAAACCTGATGACAGCTGTGGAGCTAAAAAAGACAACCAAACAAAAAAAACAACACAGAGAAAACATAGAGTAACTGTTATATATGTATTACACATCATTCGCTTCTGTGCAGGGGGCAAGGACAAAGCTTATGACTTCATTTGGGTTGTCAGGGTCTAAGGGAGAATTAAATAGCAGACGAACTCGCCATAAAGATATGCCCTGAGCTGGTTTTATGCATAGCAGATTATTTCAACTCCTCTTAAGACTGAGAATGCACTTTCAACATCCCTTTCACATTCCATTTTCCTATGCCTCAAAAATACAATTATTTTATAATCTCTGTTTCTAAAACAAACTTTTTTTTCTTCCTACTGGGATCAGACATAGCAAACAAAATGCAGAACAAACTGCAAGACTATTTGCAAAGGTGATATATTTTACAGATTTAAGTAAAGTTAGTCTTGCCTATTCCTTACCAAGAGGACTGCCACTGACTGAAAATACAGCACTGATTTTCAGCTCCCCTTCCTGAGTTTTTGGCTGTTGGCCGTACTCCTAAAACAAAGGGAAAGGAAAAGGAGAACAAATACACACATGTAATCACAGGTGACATGATTTCCATTCTTTCATAATGCTGTATTGAATGTCAAGGAAGAGCGAGCCTCTTAAGCCTGCTCCAAAGCCAGGCTTACTGTGTGAGCAGCGTACACCCAACCCGCTCAGGGGCTCACGGCAACTACGAGTGGGGTCTTGTGCAGCCGTGGAAAAACACGGCCAGTGCTCCAAAACACCTCGGAATTCAGCCAAAGCTTAAGAGAAATCTCTGCTTTCCTCTCACACAAACTTTCCATCTACAAGTGCTTTGCAGTCCTTGCCCCTGCTCTGTGAAACAAGCTTAATCTTCACATTCATAGGTGATGATAATGAAATAGAGAGCGGGATGGCGAGCAGCATTCTGTACTTAGCCATCACTTAAGCACCTTGGAGGGGTCTACGGTGAAGGTTCACAGCAGTTAAAATTTTAAACTGGGACAACACGGTTCTGCCCCACCTCTCATCCCGGATCAGGATGCTGCTTGATAGCACTAAGTCCTTTTATTGCAGTCTTTTCCTTTTTTTTGGCCAGCTTAGCTGCATGAAGCTGGGCTCGCTAGAGCCAGATCGTCACGGTCCCTGCTCAGACTGGCTTCACTGAGAAGGGAATAAGCTCACAGCTTCTACAGGACGAGCAAATCCCTCCAGCCAGCCGCGTGTGGAATAGCTGACTACTATAAATCACCAGCGTACTCGCCAGCAGCTATTCACGTTTGACACTGTGCTTCCTGCCCGTGTTCTGCCTAGAAAGCTGAACCACAAAGCAGCTTGCAACACTCTACATGTAAATCTTAGGCTGAAAAGCATAATCTCTTGGAACTACAGAGATGATAAGATTTAACCTACTTATAGTCATTTGCGAGCAGTGAGGGCAGGATGTCGTGTTATGACCGAGCTAAACTCGCAGTTGCTGTCTGGCTGTAAGGTAAAGCCAATTCAAAAGGACTAAGCAAAATTAAGCTCTCTTTTCAGCGGCACAGGACTGCTCCCTCAGCTTACGCCGTCTCCTAAATCACACACTAACATCCCCAGAATATATGCTAAAACTTAACACTTCACTTACTCCTGGGGGAAAATTACAAGTTTCTGTACCGGGACAACCAAACTATTTCCCAACAGGTTTGCCAGGAGAACAGTATTTGTTCATCGTGTGAACCAGCAGACGGAAACAACGCCTCGAGAAGCTTTTAAGCTGTGTATAAGCCTGCTGTGATTATGGGTTTAAAGCATCAGTTTTGGGTTTTTTTTAATATTACAATTTTAAAACTAGTTATTTGCAGAAATACAGTTTTTAAGCATTTTAACTGCGGTTTTATCCTTAGTGCATATGGAGGCAAATCCTGACATCAACTGTGCTTGATCAAGCGTAGTTTTACAGCAGTGTAAGTGCTGGAAGCCAAGAATCTTCAGCTCCAACTATTGGTTACAGTAAGAAATGCTCTTATCTTCCAAATTACATTAAAATACAAACAACCAAGCCCAACCCAGAGTAATTCCAATCTAAAGCAAAACAAAATGAACCTTCAGCAGTTCCCACACTCGTCCAGTATCAGGCAGAGTTGATGGTTACAGGATTTTACTCCAGGAATTAATACTTTGAACAATACAATATTCGATATTCAAATTCTTCAAGTCTCCACTTTCGCTTATTAATATGATCTTTGATAACTACAGACATCTTGTATTGCATTCCGCACAAATCCACCCAGCAGATGACATCTTGGGAGGACAAAACACAGAGATCGAACCTACACGTGGTTTGACGCTGCATACGCTTCAGGAAAACTAAAATCAAACAATCCCACAGGCACTGAACAAATCAGAAAGGCAGTGAAATCTGAATAGCGTCAAATACTTAGTTTACTTCTTTATTTTATCAAGCCAAGAGTATTATGAGAAAAGAAGAAAAAATGTTGGGATGACAGGCCCAGAGAGAAGAGGAGTTTTAGCAGCAGTTCACAGAATGATGCCAGAAAAAACAATGCATGCACCAGAACACCAGCACTCTGGAGTCGATGCGAGCGGGATGAATCCCCTTGGGAAGCTTTGCACACCTTTAACTGCACATAAAGTTTAGCGTATAACCCAAATATTAGCTGTGAGGAGACAGGAATTGCAACACAGATCATCTCCCTGGTGCCACACAGCAAACCAGTGGCAGAGACCAGTTAAAGCTCAGCAACCCCTGCCCCAGCACCGCTCAATCCATCGGGCAGGCTTTCTCCATTTTGCAATGATTGACCTTTTACCTGTATCATCATAAAAATTTCAGTGTCAAATGAGAAGGTGACTTAAACACATGCTTAAATTGACTTCACCAATGTGCACGTATTTCAATATTTTGCTAAGGTAAGACTTCTAAGTGTTAATTTAAAACAAGAACAACCAGGAACCACTGTGCTCGCAATAACCTTTAAGAGGGAAGTAGTGGGAATAGCACTTTCAACTACACCGCTCTACCTGTGACAACTCACAAAATAGTCAGTAAAACATGAATGCGTTTTATTTTCTAGTTAGATCGAGCTGAGAGAAAGTGTTTATATTGCCACAGATTTAATAATGCAAGTTTTACAGCACTTGGGTTTGTCTCTAACTAAAAAGCAAAACATCTTCAGTGACATGGTAACATGACATCAAAAAGTTGGGGGTTTGGGTTTCATGGTAGTATAAGAAGGAAAAATCCTTCTACTAAACTATGTTCTTCAAGTTAAATTTCGGTCAACAAACCAAAGAAATTGCTGAATTTACATCCAGCTTATGCGGTCAGCTGTCAGACCAAAATGAGAAATGCAACGGGAAACTTACCTCGGAATTATCAGGTTCATCTTTAATTTTGTCTAACAGTCCCTGCTGTGGGGCCAAAGCTTTATCATATTCGTCATCCAAAGGCTCCTCCTTAATTCTAATATTTCGTGCAAAGGAATTCCCCAGCTCTTGTCCAATAGATTCCTTACTAGAAAATAGGTAGCTAGACTCCTGAAACAATAATATGAAAAAGAATTCACCCTCCTGCATCTGCCATGAGGAGTTGGGCTGCTGCCAAGGGGAGTTCCTGGTGCAGACCAGGAGAAATGGGTCCTGCCTCTGGAAGGTGGGAGAAACGCTGGGGGCAGCAGCTGCAGCACCCTCGGCCATCCCACCCCCGCGCCTTTCCACTCCGCTGGACAAAGCAGGAGCCACCCAGCTCACTAAGTTGCTTGTCAGAAGGGACATTCGGTCTCCTGTTGATACAGCTGTTCCCTGTCTCGTCTGGAAAAAAGGCAGCAGGTCAGATGGAGGCATCCGGGTCTAGATTCGGCTCACCGGTCAGTCAGACCGTGCTGAACACGGCTATCAAAAGAATCCTCAATCCAAAGAGAGGGTCAGCAAAATTTTACAAAATTAAAGGCACTGCTTAAGTAGCAAAGATGTCTAAGAGTCAGAAGATCAGTTTTCTTGATACTCAAATTTACACTCAAATACAAAATACGTATTTTGAATTATTCCAGTATATTTCTGCACTCGCAAAAGTGTTTGAAAGATCTATAGCTTACCCTGAAGTTAGTTTCTGGAGTTTGTGGCGCTAACTGCGTCCGTAATGTTTCTTCTACTTGATTATGAACTGAGGAAAACATATACATTAAATAGAAATGAATACAGATTCCAATGCATTTCCTTTAAAACTACCTAGAGTCTGATACTGATCCCCAACCCCATAGTCTGACAGCACCTCAGAAGTATGAAACTTTTCCCTTTCTCGTCCCTGCAAAGATGATGGTAATCCTTAAAGAGAACTGACATTTTTTAATTAGTCTATTGGGTCATTATTTTCCCATTCCAGCAAAATGGTTGGAAGACTCTGAGGCAAATCGTTTATTCAGAATTTTCTGTACCCCAGTGAGTTCTGAACTCTGCCATGTTTTGACAGAAAACATTTTTCAGAGCAACAACTTTCATCCTTTTCTTTGCTTTCCTGGTCTTCTGCCTCTTCCCCGCACTTCTTAGGAAACAGTAGCTATGCTTTTTTAGTATGTATCTTTTTAACAATACAGGATTTGCCTGGATACTGCATGCTGCCTATAAGCAGTTACAATTGCTGTTTCCATTACTGACTACTCTACCTGAGGCTGCCCAGCTTTCAGCCACAATCTTATAACTGCAGGTATTTACAATTTTCTGAAATACGTCTTTGCACAGAAATATTCTTCAATTGATTTCTACCTGAAGGCAAAAGTAAAGAGACATATTTAACTCTTCTTTGTTTTAAAAGCATCTGTATTGTTGCTCTACCATCTGCGGAACCTGGAAACACTGATTTTAAGACACTGTTACTAAACGTAAAAAGTTTAAATATCAGAATTTTTTCAGAGCCTGGGAAGTCCAAAACAAGCGTGGGGGCAGCAAGACTAGAGGTGACTGTCAGGCTCCCTCAAATGAGAAATGGACGACACGCGCTTGGGTTCTCCCCATGGCAGCTGGACAAAGCTTAACAAACTTAACCTAAACTTCAGCATCTTTTCTTTTAAGGAGTTCCAAGGTCTGTTAAAAAACAAAACAGTGAGAAAAAAACCAAAAGGAAGCTTAAATTGTCACCCAACTTGGCTTAGTAAACCACAACAACAAAGGATATGTTGAGGCTTTGAAATAAGCTGTGGAGGATGAGATGCCCCTAACGCTGCCAGGCCCTTTTGCAAATCCTAGTCCTAATACAGAGTTCATGGTGTTTCAGGGTTCTTTATAAAATGCTGCCCTACACACAGCCATGCATATTCTCTTCAGTAAGATGATGGTTTTAATAACTAGCCCTCATTGCTAATTTCTGTCTAGTTCCTTCTTCCTCTTTGCAGGGTAGCCAGGTCTACGATGTCAACAGTTACCTGCTTTGTCAAGAAAACTGCTTTTCAATCTAGAATCCATATCTTTAGGGATTTTTTCCAATCGTTTTTCACGTTCTTGAAAATGTCCTTCTCTCTTCTTGTCCTTTGCTGAAAAAGTCTCTTTGCCATTATCTCTTGTTATGCTAAAATCTTTCCGCATTGATTTAAATACAGGGCCCTGCTCAAATGGTGAAGCAAGATCCTTTTGGATTGCATTCTGAATCTGAATTTCTTTTTCACTGTCCAGTTCATGATCTGTAACTCTCTTGCCCTCTTCCAGATGGTCTTCATCATGCATTGCTGAAGAAAGAGTGTCTTTTGGAGCGAAATTTTGATCATCTTCATTGTCGCTCCCAACAACAGGTATGCCCGCAAGATCCCCAGAGTTCAGAAAATAATCATCATCATCATCATCCAGCAGGGAGTTTTCAGATCCTGTTCGATTCTGTATTCTGTAAGAGATGCTGTCGAGGGCAGGCGTTAAGTTGTGGTCAGTGTCCTCAGACATTTCTGCATCCAGAATTTCACCACCTAGGGAGAAAAGAAACACATAAACAGTCAGAAAATTCACCACCTTCATGTGTATCAAAGGACAAGTGTGTGTCCTTTGCTAATCTGTCTGATGCTGCAATTCCTTGAATACTCTAAACATTCTTGGGCCAACATTACTGATAAAACATTGCTGACATCAGAAACAGTTCTGTCCCACTCACCACGCAGTGGAGCAGAAGCTGAACTGAGTAAAACTAACCAAAGAGAGAAAAAACATTCACTTCAGTTCATCTCATCTGTAACAATTGTGAAGAAGGCAATGCAGGGAGGGAAGGAGCAGCAAGGGCTGGGAGAAGGGCAAGAGAGTCTTTTTCAGCAGCAATGATACTTCTAAGAGATGTTTTGTGAAACTATGGCCTTGTATAAATAAATAAAAATACTTACATTTTTCTGTAATATCAAATACCGCATCAGATTTATCTTCGAACTGTAAAAAGGAAAGCACTATATCATTATCTTGGTCAGCTGCCACGTACTTTGCTAAAAAGTATCTGATCAAAACCAAAAAGAAGGATCATGATTCCTTCTCCTTCCTTTCTTGCTCCAAGCAAAGTTCTACAAATTAAGACTGTTACATTACTGAGAAGTCACATTTACTCTAACAAGTTCAGAAGCACAAAGAAAAAGCACACAATGAAAATTTAGAATTAGTGTCACTTCCTGTAGAAGGTGGAGGAGAGAGGGAAGGAATGTCAAAATTTTCACTTCCATGTGAGACACTTGTATCAGGTCAAGATCGCAGATTCTGCGCTTTTCAATGATCTAAGAGCTTTCATTTCCTCTGAATGGTACATGTGGAAAAACAGCAGCTTCCACGGACAAACTAGCGTGGTCAGCAGGACAAGGGCAGTGATCCTTCCCCTGTGCTCTGCACTGGGGAGGCCACACCTGGAGTATTGTGTTCAGTTCTGGGCCCCTCAGCTCAGGAAAGAGATTGAAGTGCTAGAGCGGGTCCAGAGAAGAGCAACAAGACTGGGGAAGGGACTGGAACACAGGCCCTATGGGGAGAGGCTGAGGGAGCCGGGCTTGTTCAGTCTGGAGAAGAGGAGGCTTAGACCTGAGCTCAGCACTCTCTAGAACTACCTGAAGGGCGGTTCTAGCCAGGTGGGGATTGGGCTCTTCTCCCAGGCATCAGCAATAGGACAAGGGGCCATGGGCTTCAACTCTGCCAGGGGAAATTGAGGCTGGAGATGAGAAAGCAATTCTGTGCAGAGAGAGTGGTCAGGATTGGAATGGCTGCCCAGGGAGGTGCTGGACTCACCGGCCCTGGAGGTTTTGAAACTGAGATTGGACATGGCACTTAGTGCCATGATCTAGTAAACGGACTGGAGTTGGACCAAGGGTTGGACTTGATGATCTCTCAGGTCTTTTCCAACCCAGTTGATTCTGTGATTCTGTGAAAGGCTTCATCTCTAACAGGGAATGTTCCAGGAACAGTGGAACATAACGCTGAGCCTCCTACCGGGAACGAGACGACGAATGTCAGCACGAGCGCAACCAAAAAGAACCAGATGATGACTCTGAGTGCTGTACAAAACATCTGTTTTCATTAAACATTCTCTGACAGACGTTAAAGTTGATGGCATGCTTGAACGCTGCCTGAAGAAGTCTCTATGCTCAGCATAATTAAAGTTCCCTTTAGAATATCTCATTAGCATCCTTCCTTTCTGCCCCAAAGATACCAGCCATTCATTCAGTCATCTCTCCTTTCTCTACACCCCCAGCTCACAGAATCACAGAATGTCAGGGATGGGAAGGGACCTGGAAAGCTCATCCAGTGCAATCCCCCCATGGAGCAGGAACACCCAGATGAGGTTACACAGGAAGGTGTCCAGGTGGGTTTTGAATGTCTCCAGAGTATGTCTCTATGAATGTCTCTAATAGGTCATTCCCCAACTTATACTGGAACCTGGGGTTGTTCCTGCCCAGATTCAAGACTCTACACTTGCCCTTGTTCTATTTCATTAAATGTTTCCCCGCCCAACTCTCCGGCCTGTCCAGGTCTCTGATGGCAGCACAGCTTCCAGTGTCAGCCACTCCTCCCAGCTTGGTGCCATCAGCAAACTTGCTGACAGTCACTCTATTCCCTCGTCCAAATCATTGATGAATATATTGAATAATACAGGCCTCAGTACTGACCTCTGAGGCACTGCATTAGATACAGGCCTCAACTGGACTCCTCCCCATTGACCACGGCTCTCTGGCTCTGCACTTTCTTTTCTGGTAGATCCTGCTCATGCTTAACTCTTAAGCCATCTTAAGCAAAGTAATGCGATTTGATAGCAAAGGGATCATCTCTAATTTCATTTAACTCATATAGTAGATAAATCCAATATTCCACAGGACTGTAATGGGAACTATGGGTTTAGTAGCAGTCAGCTCCAGGAAAGCACGACAACATATTGTCCCAGGCTTCAGCTGACAGCAAGAAGTTTGTTTCTAATATCAGTTGCAGGAAGATCTGTGTCTGTGGTCAAAAGCTTCGACTGGAATTATTTATAAAACAGGAACTTCAGCATCTGATACCACCAGCAGTCTTATCTAAGCCACCATCAGTTTCTGATGGTGAGAATCATCAGAACTCCCACATGGTGTAAATCCAAAGAGAGGAAACTACGGGAAGTGTTTGTAAGCTTGTGCATGTGGATACATATGTATCTATATGCACATAAATATATATCTCCCCAATAAATTAGTCATTCCATAACAGTCTTTAACAATTAATAGATTGGTTTTGCGCAATATAAAGAGAGAAGTTGCCTATGGCTACAACCTTGTTTTGTATGCAAAATAGAGAATTTCTTTTAAAAAATAAACAAAACAATGTAAGAACTTTACATACATATGCGCATATCTTTCTAGCAAGCCTTTTGAAGTTTGATCCTAGGTTTTACTGCACCCATAAGCAAACTGTGGAAAGGAAGCAGCTGTTAAGAAAACTGCAATTAAAAATAGTCAGTGATGATTCTCAGTTTCTTGTCTATACAGTTTCCTGGTTCCAGCATAACCCCCCATGTCAGAAGTAATGAAACTGATAAGACGCGATTTAAAAACAAAAAAAATAAAAGTAATTTAAATGGTAATTGCTATTCTTGACCCAGGTGAGCCCAGAAAGCATCCCCTGACCTTCCACACCACAACCCCAAAAGGCTGCGGGAGCCTCCACCATGGGAACACTGGGAACGCAGCAGTGGATCCGCTCTCCTCCAAACCGCAGCCAGAGCCGTGGGGTCGAACCGGAGCAGAGGGCAACAAAGAGCCGAGCCAGGCTGCGGCAACACCTGCTGCAGGAACTGAGCCGCTGCGGCAGGAAGGGAACCTGGCAGGGTCAGCGCGGCCAAGGAGCTGGGGCCGCGAGCGGGGCCTGCGGAGCCCCCAAGCCCCACGCCGGCCTCCACGCTGGCCCCCACCACCAACAGCCACCCGCGGCACAGACGCGGCCTCTCGTCCCCGACACGCGGCCCGGTACCCCACCATGTGTGCCCTGGCCCCCACGCGTGGCCCGGCACCCCAGGAGCCGTGCGGTTCGCGTTGTGCTCTGTGGGTGGGAACAGGCTCAGAGCCGTGCGTGGGGAGAGCGCGAGCTTGGCAGACATTGCAAAGTGTGTCCTTGAGACTTTAAAAGAGTCTTTTTAATCACTATTCTAGTCTAAGGGTGACCAAATGGTTACTATGATGGGTATTTTTAAAGGCAAATCCCAAAGAACCACCTATCCATGTAAACAGACAAAGGCAGGCATGTTTCAGTTCCTTGTGGCTCCCTGTCTTTGTGCTCCAGAAACACACTTTTACCTTGCAACTCACTTACTTATGCATCTTCGATTTTTAAGTTTTGTGAAAGAGGATTTAGGTGTGTGCTGCTGCCATTTCATTTGTGCATTCTCAGAATACTGAATGATTGACCAGAAATCATGGGAAGCCCTTCAGCACAGAAGTGCATCTACTGCCCCTTTCCAGCCCCAGGTTTTTACAACATTCCCAAGTTTTCTGACTCTTTACAAGCAATTCCAACCAAAGCCCATGTCGACCTTATGGTTTCCATATCCACCAAACATGTACACACAAGCTACAAACCATTACCAACCTACGTGGGGTCAAGCAGATGAGTCTGTCAAACACACAAAGTCACAGCATGCCTTACTTTTTCTGAATGATCGGTGGTTTTAATCTATACCTACAAAAGCCAGAGGGGGATCTGAGCCCTTCTCCCATCTGCCCACAAAACCGTAGATTTGAGAAGGAAGCGGCTTCACCTTGCAATGGTTTTTGCAAAGACACCAGTTTGATGTGCTGATCTGACGCCTGCAAGACTTGTGGTTTTGGCAAATTAAGAAACGTGCAGACACAAGACACACATCCAGCGAATTAACCAAGACATCCACAATAAAGGCTTTCTTCTAAAAACAAAGAACTTCACCGCTCGAAACCTCACCCCTGGCTACACACTGAACTTTCCTATTGCTGGTTAAGACACTACAAACAATTGTTGATTTATGGGATTTTGGTTACACTAAATCTGTGAGCTGAAATTAGGAAAACTCCTATTTCTTGCAGCATCAGTCAGAAAAACTAAACTGAAGTTACACGAATGTAAAAACCACCAAAATCAGAGTAGGGTCCATACCATAACAATGCCTGTTTCTGCTGTGATACTCAGCAAGCAATTATTCCAATGCAAACAGTTCAGTTCAGTTACATATTTCGGCATCCTACGAGAAAGACAGCATTTCCCAGATTACATAGGTACACTTTTGGGCAAACCTTTCCAAAGGATGGCTATTTAGATTATGTTCTGCAAAGCACACAATTCCCTTAACTCCATGTAACCCCAAAGCTGAGCAGCTCACTGAGGAAGAGCCATCACTGTGGCTTTGGAGGGAAACCAGTCCACACAATCCAACTCGGAAGAAATGAGAGTAACAGTCTAGGATGCAGGATCAGTACTGCAACCTCCCTCTACTCAATGTCTCCCCCAAGAGGATAATTAACCACGCTAGCAATTGTTTGCTACTGAGGGAAAAACCTCCAACTCTCTGTAAATTAATCTTTAAAGAAAGTGAAATATGTCTAAAGCCTAAGTCTGCTTTTCATTAGAATGTGTCCTCAAATAAGAAGCCTCTGCATGCACACTGGGAAAATTTACAACCGTAGCAACTTCTGCTTGTTGATAAACACAGCGGGGATTATCAGCCGTCATTCACCAACCGGTTCACACATGAACATGCCCACACTGGTGAATCATCCCATCCACCATGAGGTACTGCAAGTCTTTTCGCTTCTCCTAAGAGTTTGGTGCCAACAACACCAATTGGTGGTGAAAACTGGACAGTCTGTATGTATATGCGGTTCCCTCTATCTCAGTACTTCTGCCCTTAAAGAGAGAAAAGCAGGTATGTGATCTACGTTATTCTTCAAAGGACCTTCCTAACTTGGGCTTCTTTTTTGCCTGTTCCACTTCTCTTCCACATTCCTGTACAGTTCTACGATTTTCTCCTCTCGTGTTTTTACAAAAACTCTCTTTCATTTGCTACAATTCCAGCCCCATTTGTAGTTGTTGCCCTGGCTAGCTTCTACTTTTTCTTTTCCTATGAAGAAGTGGTTCTTACAACAGGCAGCTTAGTTGGATGTTCCACCTTCTTTGCAGATACTATTACAAGTATCCAAGGCTCTTCAGAATGAAATGCCTGAACACCTGGAAAAACAGGCAGAAAACCCACGAGTACTGTGTGATCAGAGCCACTGTGATTGCTTCACAAGGCCCTCGAGATCTGCCCTGTCACACGAACAAACAGACTGTCTGCAAAAACACCAGCAAGGACACCAAAACCATCACAGCGAGACAGTTAAAAACACCAACCCCCGTCTGCTCTGTTATTCTGCCTGAAAATGAGTGATGCAGGTGAAGCTTGCTTTCCATACACATCCTCCCTCCAAGGACATTTTCTTTAGACATGTTTAACCAACTAATTTGGTAAAGTTTTGAGATAGCAGAAATTTTGCCAAAAACTACCAAAAAAGTGTAATTTTTTCATATGGCACTATAACAACTCAAGGCTTGGATTTTTGATACTCAAGTTATCCAAGCTCTTAAAGGACTTCAAATATTTTTCTGAATCTGGACCAGCTATCAAAATGGAAAAGGACTAAGTGTAAAATTTAGGTTTTGGGTTTGTTACCAAAAAGGTGAATTCAAAGATTATGACATTAAAGGATCCTTTGAGAGCTGCACAAGCCTTTGCAGAGAAGTCTTCAGCGTCTTTGTACCATTCAAGAGTAGTTCAGTACCAAAACTTTCTAAATGAGATTATGTCATTCAGTTTTTAATTAAAGCCAGCTCATTCTTCACAGGTTCCATCTGTCACTCAAGCAGCCAGGAAGGATCCACTTATCCCCACGTTCCTCATGAACTTCTTGATGCATGAACTTTCCTGCACCATTCCTAGATTTTACTAAACAAATTCTCTGCTTCTGCAGGAACAAAGACTGTTGTCAATGCCAAGAGCACAGGATGCATTCCATAATGTTCAGGGACACATGGAGCAACAACTGATGGAGACTTTTGCACTTAAAACTTGGTGGAGATGGCACTAACTTGATGATGCTTTTTTGTTATTCCTTAGCAGATAATTGGCAAGCTCGAGAAGAAAAAAGGCAACCTTCTTTTTTTCAACTGGGAAGACCAGGTAACACAACAGAAAAATTGATCCTATCAACGCAACGAGCACAAAGAGTCCTCTAGACATTGGGACAGAGGCAGCACAACCTTGACTGTCCTCGTGGTGTAAAAGCATTTCCTTATGTCTGCTAACATTTCACTTACTGGGAATGAAATTTAATTTAAGATTTCTTAAGTTATTGGCCTACATGCAGCCACTTCACTTTAAACTTCTTGCAGACAGGCAAAATCACGATTCCCCCGAAGACTTATACATTTATGTAATATCTGTGAGCAATTCTGCAAAACTCTTTGAGTTTGCTTGGAAATAAGTGCAAGTGTCTGAAATATTTGGGTCTAAGACAATTTAGTGATGATGTCCATTTCCATAACTGCAGAATAGCCAAACGGTGCCTGTGCAACGCCTCAAATTAGACCCTGAAGGCCAACTGTTCTGTTTAGCAACAATTAGCTTCACCGCAATCACAAGTTTCATGTTCCCTGAAACAAGTTCAGCAAATTAAACTTCTCTTACGCACAGGAATGGAAAAAGTGAGCTAGCGTTCTTGTCCTTCTCAAGGCTGGAGAACAGGAAAACTTCATCTTTGGGAAAAGGGAACTGGACAGCTCAGTGTCTTGTCATGGACTGTGGACTCTTCCACCCAACTACAAATGCGACTTCACCTCACTCGCAACAGAAAGGTTTCAATCAACTTGCATGCAAGAAGGAGGACTTGACTTGTTGCAAGATTATTTTGAGCACCACTTAAAAAGTTATTCTCCCTCAGTTGCTCCAAGGGCTACAAGGTGTGGACACAAAGAACCCTCCATTTGTTTAAAAGACAAAGTATTTCTTCAAGCAGAGGAGTTTGTCCAGCGTGCTTAGACCAAGCCGTGAGAACGAAGAGCCACGTCTCAGGATTAGCATGGCCAATGGTGCTCACACAATGGTTGCAGTCTGAGCACCTAAGAACTGGCTGAAACTGCCATCTTGGCAACTCACTATGGCTTGACATGGACAATTGAAATACATTTAAAAAGAGCAACAACAACGCCGTGTTTTAAACAAGGAGACAGATGGTGATGATGGATCCCAGTTAGCTGTAAGTTTATTATTTAAGTGATGCCAAATGATGTCTGGACATGCTCCTTAAGGAGAACTAAGAGAAAACTAAAGACACCTTGGGCAGCAGCAGGGACAGCGCTGCTCGGGGCCTGCAGCCAGCAGGGCCACCGGGCCGGAGGGGCCCCGCACGCCGGGTCCGGCCGCTGTGCCTGGGGAGCCTGCGGAGCCCCCGGCCCGGCGGGCCCGGCCGTCAGGGCCCTGGACAGCGGCGGCACCGGCGGGGCCTCGCACGCTGGATCCCGGCGATGCGCGGCCGCCCCGGCCCCTCCCGCGCTGCCCCCGCCCCCTGACCCCTCCCCTCTGACCTCCCCTCGTGCCCCCCACTCACCCTGCCGCGGGGGCCGGGCCCCTCCTCCTTGGCCTCCGCCATGTTGCGCCCCCCCTCAGCTGTCCCAGCCCGGGGCGAGGGGCCGGGGGTCACTCCCTCTCAGCCTTCCCTCCCCTTCGGGGGGCGCCGGGGGGAGGCTCCGCGGGGTGCCGGCCCCGCGCCGTGCGGCGGCGGGAGGGGGCAGGCGCGGGGGCCCGGCGGTTCCCTCAGGGCGGCGGGGGGGGTCGGACTCGCCAGGCCGCGAGCCCTCTTAAAGCTGCAACGACAAGCCCAGCGCGGGGCCCCAGCGCGCATGCGCCGCGCGCCTGCGCACGCCCGCGCGGCCCCGCCTCCCGCGCCCACCCGCGCAGGCGCAGTGCGGCCTCCTCAGGGCCAGGTTGGGTGGCGCCCCCAAGCTGGGGGGGTCGGGGCCAAGCTGGGCACCCCCAGGCCAGCTCGGGGCGGGAGGTGCGAGGCTCGTACTGGGATGTGTGAGGCCCTGGGCGAGCCTCGACTGGCCCCATGGCGGCCACAGCGCCTGTAACCTCGTGGCATGGCCGCCATGCTGGTCTGTGGCGGTGGCGGGTGGCGGTGACACCGGGCAGGCTGCGCCGGGCCCCGCGCGGCGCCAGGCCGAGGTTCTCTGGGTGTCAGGCCAGGACACGGCGCTCCCGCCGCAGCACCGCCAGGCCGCGGCTCCCGCCACGACGCCTCCATGGCGCAACGCTGGTGCCTCTGGCCACCCCGGGACACGCGGCCTCGTGCCCAGCGCCCTGCAGATCACTCCGGCGGCACGAGGCAAACCAGGGTTGTCGTAATTTCCATCCAGGAACGCTCCAGAAGTTGACACGTTGGACCCACGGCCTTCCCGTTGGAGAGGGTATGTATGTGTTTATTCGACAGGATGCTCAACGCAGCCCAAACCGTAATTGAACAAAGTCATTGCGTTCCAAACCAAAGCAATGAGAGGTTTTAACATACATTTCAGCCCAAGTCTATTCACTTTTAATTTTGTGCTGCCATGGAGTCTAGAAGCACTTCCTTCCTGTGCTGAATCTGCTGCCCAGTGGTTTTGGAGTATGGAGTATTTGCAGAACATTTGGTTTGTTCCCTTTATTGGAATCAGCCAGAGAATACAGACCAATCTGGTTTTTGTTTGTTGTGCCTCTGCTGTATCACTCATGAATGAACCATTATGTAATTTTTTAGTTAATTTAACATTTGTTGGTACAACTGTGAAACAGCCATGTTTTTAATGTTGAAATGAATGGTTTAAATTTGACCACATTTTTCCTCATCTGTTGTTGATCAGAAGTTCTTATAATGGTTGTTTTACAGGCTCTGAGGACTTAAGCCCATGAAGATTTGCATGTATGCTTAGCCTGAAATACCTGAGAGATCCCATTTCTTTTGCAAAGATCACTGTAACCTTTCAAGGTTAAAACCTAAATATTTAAAGCTTTGTAATGTTGCCTGTCATTGTCATGCTTTCCGATAATTTAAGCACGCAAAATGTTAGCAGGACATAGGCCTATTAAGAAAAAAATTTGAAACTATGCACAAGATACAGATTGTTGCCTTTTTTTATGGTGAACAATGTCAAACATTACCCGCACCCACAAGCAGTTGATAAGAACAATGTGTTCCCTTCTCCTTGCTACTTAAATGATCTAACTGCTAATTAAAACTTTGTCTTAAAGAGAAATCTCCACTTCCTAGCTTTATCTGATTTGCACCATTCGAAGCTGGTATTAAGCAGCAGCTGCATTTCAGTGGTGAATGAAGTGAACCTTATGTAAACACTGTCCTTCATCGGGCCCAAAATGTCAGATATTTAACACTGGGATTCATTTAGGAAATCCTGTCAAATATCTTTTTAGAAATGATTGCATTCCAATGACAATGAAATAATTAAATGTAATAATTTCATAAGCTATGAACAGTGCTTTTCATTTATACAAGAGTCCTCATCCTGAAGTATAACATAATTCTAATTGATGAGTGATTTTGTGAAATTTCTTATAATAATCTGGGATTTTTTAATGACAAAAGATGTTATATGTAAACTGTAAGCTTGAGGTGAAATTTAATTATTCAAAAAGAACTTTAATTGTGAGATAGCTACAGATTAAAAGAATGGCACAAAATATTGTGACAGTAAAAGATTTTAATATTACTTTATATTGGCTTTTTTTTTTTGATAGCTAGAAATTCTGATATGGTCTAAATATAGGGCTGCCAGATGTCAAGGTTCCCTCGGAGACGTCCACACGTGCCCTGCGCAGCCGGCGGGACGTGTGGATGTTGTGTGGAAATGGGCGCTGTGCACACAGCTTTGCAAAAGCAGGAGTGTAACTGTCCAGATGTGTATAACTGTCCAGATGTGTGTAACTACCCAGATGTGTATGGTGGCACAGATGTGCTGTACATGTGCAGATGATCCGAACACTGAAAATCCACGTATTTCTGAATGGAATTTTCTAGGAAGGCAGAAAATAGAGAAAAAAGAAGCAATAGGCTTCTTAGAATAGAAATATTTCTAAACCAGCTACACAATTAGTGACAACGTTGAGAAATCCAAGTATTC
Source organism: Streptopelia decaocto (assembly GCF_964273445.1). Classification (NCBI taxonomy): domain Eukaryota; kingdom Metazoa; phylum Chordata; class Aves; order Columbiformes; family Columbidae; genus Streptopelia; species Streptopelia decaocto. The sequence goes on along the minus strand of NC_138678.1, from coordinate 3,064,296 downwards.
AGAAGTCAGGAGGAAGACCTTAGAAGATGATGTTGGTTTATGAATTAAGATCTTAAGGGTAACAAACTCACTTTTTGTTTTCAACCTCTGGTTTCTGAGACATTCTAGTGCACTACCTTCTTCTTCCCTTCAGCCAGTTCGCAGTCTACCTCACTACCTGCTCATCCAGACCGCACTCCCTCAGTTTAGCTGTGAGGATGCTGTGGGAGACTGTGTCAATGCCTCACTCAAGTCAAGGTAGATCACGTCCACCACTCTGCCATCATCCATCCGTCCTGTTATGTCCTCAGAAAAGTCAATGAGGTTGGTCAAGCACGACTTCCCCTTGGTGAAGCCACGTTGACTGCCCCCAATGACCCTCTTATCCCTGGTATGCCTTGAGATGGCACCAAGGAGAAGTCGTTCCATCAGTTTCCCAGGGATGAAGGTGAGGCTGACCGGTCTAGAGTTACCCGGGTCCTCCTTCTTGCCCTTTTTGAAGGCTGCAGTGACATTTGCTTTCCTCCAGTCCTCAGGCACCTCTCCCGTTTCCCAAGACTTGGCAAAGATGATGGAGAGCGGTCCAGCAATGACCTCAGCCAGCTCCCTCAGCACCCGCGGGTGCGTCCCATCCGGACCCATGGATTTATGGATGTCCAGATTGTCCAACTGCTCCCTAACCCAGTCCTCACCAACCCAGGCAAACTCCCCCATTGTCCTGCCTTCCTCTGGGGCCTCAGTGGTACGGGATCCTCAGGACAGACTCCAGCAGGGTAGACAGACACAAAGAAGGTGTTCAGTAACTCTGCCTTCTCTGTATCTTCTGTCACCAGGGCACCCACCTCGTTCATAAGTGGCCTACATTGCCTCAGCTGTTAGTTTTATCTGCCACATGTTGGAAAAAGCTCTTCCTGTTCTCCTTGACCCCTCTTGCCAGGTTTAATTCTAAGGAGGCCTTAGTTTTCCTAGTTACCTCCCTACACCCTCTGACAACAGCCTTATATTCTCCCCAAGTGGCCAGCCCCTCCTTCCATGATCTATAAATCAGGGAGTTGATGGAAATGTTTGAACTTTAAACGAGTGAACGAAAATGCTTTCAGACCGTTAAACAAAACATTTTGTTAAAAATAGATCCTGTCATTAAAATAGATCATAGTACAACCGTACGATGTTGAATTGTATGCCTGAATGAAGGTTTGCTTGAGCTGCTGCTTTGGCCAGGTGAGATGGTGACAGTGAGCAGCCCCATTTAAAACCAGATCAGCCCCGGTGTGTTCTGAATAGGCCATTTGAACTAGTGAGGGATGTTTTCCAGCTTGTTCAGACCTGACTTACTTTTGTCTCTAAATGAAGTATGTATGTACTAATGTGGCTAAAAAGGACACTGTATAATATGTAGATAATGTGGTGATAACTAGTGCAGAACAGACCTAGATAAATGCCTAGATAAGGCAGGGAAAAGATAAGATTGTTCCACGGTTTTGTTTTTTAATTGCTTTTTAATTTACCCCTGGAGTGCCCATATTATAATCTGCTGCACAGTTCTGCGTGACGCTGTTCGTCTTTAAAACAGTGACATTTGAAAAAGAAGCCATGAAACTCCTTTCTCATGCAGGCTGCAGTTCAATGAACTGGATGAATGATCTTTCCACATGCCCACGGGCACGCACAGCTGAATATAGCTCACCCAGAAAACCCGCCAGCCGTGCACGCCGAGACCCGGGCGCCTCTTCCTCTGTTCTTGCGCAGGTTCTCTGCAGAGAATTGCAGTTGCACACTCTTGCAGTACTGCTGCGTGTTTCGGGCCAAGCGCAAATTAATAACAACGAAAACCGTTTCCTTTCCAGTGAGCTCAGTGAGCATCCAAATAGGCTTTGTAAGATGGACTGAGCAACATGGCTGTGGCGTGTCATACCCACATCGGGGGCCCAAGGAGAGACTCAGAAGAACAATGTAGGATGCACTGCCTGAAAATATGGGAGTTTAGAGTTAGCAAAGTGTTATCTCTTCCCAAGATACGGCAGTAGGAAGGGTTGAACCAGCGTAGATGGGACCGGTGCAGCAACACTGGCAAGTCACTCTTCTACAAACACGCTCTGTGCTCCTAACTGTGCTATTGCCAGGGGAGTTTCCTCAGCAAAATCAACAGATTCGTTCAGGTTGTGCTCAATCCCTCTGCAAATTCCACCTTTTGCCGGGACGGCGTTTGGCCTCCAGCGGACACTGTAACAGGAGGACGAGCGTCTAGTCCAGACACAGGCATGAGACTTGTGAAGAGCAGCGTGCCAGTTCCCTTGGCATGTGATGCCAGGAGTGGAACCAGCGCAGCACTGTGTGCTTGTGGCATAGGATGGACTGAGAGTAGGGACAGAGTGATGAGAAAACGGAGGAAACAGAACTTGGAGAATTAAAGGAGCGTGAGAGATGAAGGAAAGGAAGGCTTGGAGTTGAAATGTGGTTCTTTGCTTTGCCCCCTTCGTTGTGGGAGACTGAGACTGGATGTGATGAGAGCCCAATTCTACATCAAGTGTGACGAGATAGATTGGGCAGTGTAAACAAAGTGGGAGCTCCCGAAATCCCAGACCTCAACACATCTGGCCTGGGTGCACAGAGAAGATCGTGTTTAAAACTCAGGGGAGGCTCTGTTGGGGAACGAGGTTGAGTGCGGTCTAGGCGAGATGATCTGGAGCCTGGCAGCTGGATTTCCTACTCTCCTGCTGGTCCCTTGAGGAATCTGCCCAGGGGAGCAGCAGGATCGGCTCGGCAGGAGGTGAGCACCAGCAGCCGTTTCTGTCCCACCGATGGAGACAACTCTGGAAACCTCTTAGTTTCAGGTGAGACCCTGTACTGTGGACAATTCCAATGACATAAGCAAAACCAGTGAATATTTTGGTGGAAAAACAATTGCTAGTGGAGTCTCCTCTCAGTGCCTGAGCAGATGGGGGGACAGGCCATCCCAGGGCCAGCAATGAGGGGGGTTTGTGCCCCAGCTCGGGAGCTGCTCTGCCTTTGTCCTGCCAGCACATGGGGGTGGCTGGCTGGGCGGGATTTGCTTTTCCCCCGGGCACTGGTTATGTCAGGGGCCTGTGAGGACAAAGGGGAGCAGGAGGCTTGGAAACAACAAAGATCAAGGAAAGAGAGAAGCCAAGTTTTAAAAAGCGACGCATTCAGCTTGCTTAGTCATAGATACAGAAACGCAGGAGGGCTGGCAGAGGCCTATTTTCATCCTGAAACTCCCCCTCACGTCCCAGAGTTGCTGGGCTGTGTTTGCTGTTGAGATAACATCCCCTTCCCCCACCACCCACACGTTACTGAAGGAGCAGCCGTTGCAAAAGGGGGGAAAAAAAAGAAAAGCAGTTGCCTTGCTCTGCCTGCAGGAGAAATGTCAGGAAGTGTCTGATGGTGGGTGGGATGAAAGGAGGAAGCTGAACTCTAAAGAGAATATTCTAGCTCTGCTCATGCAAACAAATGCCCCTCTGTATTTCGCTTGATAAGAACATCCAGGAGCAGGTCTGGCTGTGAGCAGGCAGGACGAGAGCGGAGCAGTCACACATCTGCAAGGGATTTGATTTGCACATGCTGCATTATCCAAAGCACTCCATGAACTGGAGGGTGGAAAGATGTAAACAGCTAGGAAGAAATAGAAGCATCAGCAATAATTAATAGTGTCTTTTTGAAATGGGAATGATCCAGTATTAATGAAGTTAATTTCTATTTGGGTGGATTTGTGGGTGTGTATGAAATTTGGACCAGGATTTAAGTTCAGTGCAATCATGCTTTTATTCTAATTACAATAATTATAAACCTATTCTGCATCTTCTTTTTAAGTCTAAGTAGTAGAGCCTTTGTTGCCAAACATGCCAGACATCAGCTTTTGCACACCAAATATGGCAGTTCTCAGATCCCCAAAGTGAATCTGGTTATAAATACAAAGGAAATTGTGTTCATTCATTGTCCCTGTACAACCCTGCGGAAATGCGAAAATAAGCCCAGAACATAGATAAGTCCACTGGATTTCTGAAATCACAGAGTCAACAGTGATGAAGGAGCTAAAGTGAGTATATTGTGAAATATTTAAACAGATAGTGACCAACATGTGCGAATGTGGCACCCAGACTTCTAAGTTGGTATTAGGAACAGCTGATGCTGCTCTGCAGCAGCGACTCTTCTTTTGCTCCGTAGCCTTCAAAATTATCAGTACGCCATCCACAAGTCAGTTTCTGGCAGTACTTTTGATGCTATATTATCGTTTTTGTAGACTCTTGAGCCTGATTCGGGTCTCTTTTGTTCCACTAGGAATCAAGATTATATCCACTGAAATCAGTGGTGTGACTGTGCAAAGACAATCTTCTTTCAGTCTCTGAATGTGCTTGACTGTCACTGTGGTCTCGTATCGGGCCCTGCATCGTTTTCACTCATCTGGGTTGAAAAATGGCCTGCAGGTGTATTTGTGGTATACAGGAAAAACCTCTTGGAGAGCAGATTTAACCCGCGCTCAAGGAGGGAGTGAAAACTGTACAGGAGGGAGAAGTCTCATCATCCAGTGCCACAGAAAGTTGCTGCGAGCTCTGCTGTGCAGCAGAACGGCCGCTGTTCCCCGCTGCTTTCATCCTGCCTCAGCTTTAGGCACCGAATTTTGCCGTAGGCATTTTACTTTCTCCTTTATTCTGTAAAAGGTAATGCTGTTATTCATTAAACTGTGTTGAGCCCTAGAATAATGAAACCATGCTGCAGAAATCCCTGCTGCGGCAGACAGGTTGATCCTGGACCAGAATTAGGGGTAAGGACACCAGCCTGCACGCCTGGGGTGCCTCCCTGCTCCCATCTCCTTCTCCACTCCTTTGCTTCCTGATTTTTATAATTCCCAACCATCTCTAGTTGTGTGACACACTTGAATTTGTGCAAACAGCCATTAAATTGTTGCCCTCTACGTTGAAAATGTCCAGGGAACACAGGCACAGCATCTCCTCACAACATTTAATTGCTTCTTTAGCGGTGGTACGTTACTGTGATTCATGCAGTTGTACTGTTTGTACATGGGACACTTACAGAACCTCATGTGGTAATTATTCCTAATTAGCAGGTTGGACACATGCTGGTCTTTCCTCCTGCAATCTGCTATTAATAATGTAGAGATAACACAAATTTCTTCTTGTCAGTCTTTTGTTTATGTTTATAGGAAGTGGTTTAGGGAAAAATTACCTAAATCAACCACCTGCTGAGATAGTTACGTACCTGATGATTAACCCGCACTCAATGGCAGCTGAGACACCGTAACTTCAGACACCTCGAGGCCTGATTCTCTCTTTCAAATACTCTAAAGCCCGCTACAGGTCTTTTTCTCTTCAGCCACAGGCCACTCTTACTGTGGCTCAAATCACTTTAGTAGATCAGTTGTACAACATGAAAAATCTTCACAAGTTGTAACACTGGTGTTATATTCTAAAAGTAGATAGTAGTATTTTGAGACACAACAAAGGCAAAAGCAACCCTGTACACTCAATATTTTTTATTGCTTCCTGAGCAGGAGTGAGAGTAAGGCAGGGCCAGGTTGTGTGCAGGAAGAGCGGGTCCCATATTTCTTTTTCCAGCGCTTTAACCTCTGAGACACCTCGTGGCGGAAACATTTACTGCTGGCAGAGAGGGGCTGACATCTCGGAGAGAATCCATTTTAAAACAGAGCTTGGAGCTTCCCTTGTGCTGCGCTTGGAAGCGGTCGAGGTCCCACAGCCAGCGTGACACCAGTTTGGTGAAAAGATCCATCTATAGCAGATTATTATTATTAGTAGTAGTAGTATTTTAATATTTGAAACAGGTAAAGCCACAAGGCAATTCATTTCATTAAGAATGAAGTTAGCCTCTGACTGCCCAGGGCTTCACAAATATTTATGATATTGATGGATACTTTGTCACAACAATGCGACAGTTGCAGTTTGTGTGTAAATAAAGCAAAGGTGTGGATTTCATGTGGGTTTCACTTGGTGGTTGGTTCTTCAGACCCGAAACTGAGCGTGAAACATCAGTGGGAGTTTGGGATCGGATGGATTGATGGACTGAAACTCTCATAAGGTAAAAACACATCCCGTTCTGTGGTGAGCACGTCTGCAGCACACCACCACTGAAAAAAGTGACATTATAGTACTTTTGACCTGTTTTATGTATTAAAACATGGAATATAGCGACCAGAACCGCTATGAGTTTTTACAGGTGCCTTATTTTTCTGCTGGGAGTGCATTATTTTACACTTTTGATATCCACTTTCTTCCCAGCACAGCAGGCAGCGCAGAGCTGTGTCCCATCTTGGGGCTGTGTGTACACCCTGGGTTCATTTTTGGTGTTTCCCTGTGTGTTTTGAAACTAAATGGAGTGAAAATGACCTCCCACCGTGGAGCTGGGTTTGCACTACCACCCTTGAATGAAGACATTTTTTATATCTACTTTGCTTTCAAAGTAGAAGTGAAGGCTGCCGACCGTGTTGAAGTAACCAGCTATATTTACTTAAAAATATATTTGAGATTTTTCTAGCTGAAGCCTGTGGCTGCTCAGCCGGGGTTGCTGTAAGGCCCCGCAGCTCCGTTCCCTCTCTGTTCCCATCGGAGCCGGCCTGGCCCGGTGACGGGACCGGTACCCGAGACCGCGCAACGCGTGGCTGCCCCAGCCCGCCTGGCGGGCTCCCGTCTGAGTGACTTCCCAAGCAGCCAATCACAAGCCAAGCGTCCCACGTGACTTTACCTCCCACAGATCAAACTGCCCAATCAGCACACTGGAGGTTAACGGATCATTCCCGTGCTACGTCGGCGGTCAAATGAGCCAATCGACAGAGGGCAGGTTCCTTGCCAATGAGATCAAAGAGTTGGCGGAATAGGAACATGCTATTGGTGGCTCCGCCCATCGGTAATCGCCGCTGAGGCCGGTGGTTGGCTGGCGGGGAGGAGGGGTGGTTTCCGGGGGCGGGGAAACTATATTAGGGGCGGACAAAGGCGGCGGCGAGGCCGCCCAGCTCGCCGCCATTTTGAGCAGCGGGCTGTGAGCAGCAGCAGCCGCAGCATCCCTTCTCGTCCCTCTGCCATCACCATGTCGCGGGATCGGTTCCGTAGTCGTGGCGGCGGCGGAGGCGGCTTCCACCGGCGCGGCGGTGGCGGTGGCCGCGGCGGCCCCAACCACGATTTTCGCTCTCCGCCGCCCGGCATGGGCATGGGCCAGAACCGCGGCCCCATGGGAGGCGGCCCGCAGGGCCCGGGCGGCCCGCCGGGCGGAGGCCCGAAGCCCGAGCCTCCGAAGCCGCCCGCGTCGACATCTGCTCCGCCTTCCTCGTCCTCTTCAGCTGCCTCCACCACGGCGGGGGCCGCCGGCAGCCAGGCGGGCCCGGGAGCGCCTCCGTCCTCCGCATTGCCCGCGGGGCAGCCGCCGCAGCAGCAGCAGGCCCCGGTGTCGACGCCTTCCTCGACTCCTTCCGGTCCGGGCGGGCAGCCGCAGCCCAAACCGAGCCCCAGCCCCACGCCGGCCGGCGGCCCTAAGAAAGGACAAGGACAGTCGCCCAGCGGCGGGCCCAAGGGACCGGGGGGGCCCCAGCAGGGGCCCGGAGGGCCGCACAAGGGCGGGCCGGGGCACCGCGGCGGGCCGGGCGGAGAGCCGCGGGGCCGCGGGCAGCAGCACCAGGGCCAGCAGAGCCTCTCCTCGCAACAGGGCTCGGTGGGCGGCGAGAAGCTCTCGGACGAGGTGAGTCACGGCGCTCCCCCCGCTCCCCGCCACACAAGATGGCGGCGGCTGCGGCCGCGCGCGCAGCTCCGCGCGCCCTCGGCGCCATCTTGAGGGGAGGATCACAGAGTGTCAGGGGTTGAAGGGACCTGCAAAGCTCATCCAGTGCAATCCCCCCATGGAGCAGGAACACCCAGATGAGGTTACACAGGAAGGTGTCCAGGCGGGTTGGAATGTCTGCAGAGAAGGAGACTCCACAACCCCCCTGGGCAGCCTGGGCCAGGCTCTGCCACCCTCACTGAGAAGAAGTTCCTTCTCATATTTAAGTGGAACCTCCTGTGTTCCAGTTTGCACCCATTGCCCCCTGTCCTGTTACTGGTTGTCACCAGAAGAGCCTGGCTCCATCCTCCTGACACTCCCCCTTTCCATATTGATCCCCATGAATGAGTCCCCCCTCAGTCTCCTCTTGTCCAGCTCCAGAGCCCCAGCTCCCTCAGCCTTTCCTCACACGGGAGATGCTCCACTCCCTCCAGCATCTTGGTGGCTGCGCTGGACTCTCTCCAGCAGTTCCCTGTCCTGCTGGAACTGAGGGGCCACAACTGGACACAATATTGCAGGTGTGGTCTCCCCAGGGCAGAGCAGAGGGGCAGGAGAACCTCTCTGACCTACTGACCGCCCCCTTCTAACCCACCCCAGGGAGCGCGGGAGGACGCAGGGCCCGGGTCGGGGGCGGCGATCGGGGCCGGGCTGTGGGTTCCCTGGGCCGCAGCCCGAGGTTTGTGCTGCGTGTGGAGCTCTGGAGGTTCCTCGGGGCTTCCCGGCGGGTGGAGGCCGCAGCTCGGCCGTGCAGCTGATGGCCCCGACTGCTCTGCTTCTTTGTAGGGATTTAAAGCGAACCTCTCTCTTCTGAGGCGGCCTGGGGAGAAGACTTATACACAGCGTTGCCGCTTGTTTGTTGGGAATTTGCCTGCTGATATAACAGACGAGGACTTTAAAAGACTGTTCGCCAAATATGGGGAGCCAGGAGAGGTTTTTATCAACAAGGGCAAAGGCTTTGGATTCATTAAATTGGTAGGCTTCCATACTGTACGTCCATCCCTTTAATTCTCACAAAACAGTAATTTGCAACTTAGTTTGCTAAAACTGGATCTTAAACTTTCCTCAGGAATCTAGAGCTCTTGCAGAAATTGCAAAGGCAGAACTGGATGATACCCCCATGAGGGGTCGACAGCTCCGTGTTCGCTTTGCCACACACGCTGCTGCTCTGTCAGTGCGGAACCTTTCGCCCTATGTGTCCAACGAGTTGCTGGAGGAAGCTTTTTCCCAGTTCGGTCCAGTGGAAAGAGCTGTTGTGATTGTAGATGATCGAGGTAGATCAACAGGGAAAGGCATTGTTGAATTTGCATCAAAGCCAGCTGCAAGAAAAGCATTTGAACGGTGTACTGAAGGAGTGTTTTTGTTGACAACGTAAGTATTTTGCTGCTCATGAGCTTTAGTTTTAAGCTGAATAAAATTGTCAGCTTCTAGTTTTTCAGAATAGAGGCTATCATGGAAAAGTAAAATGGGTATTTTTCTTGTTCAGCACTCCTAGGCCAGTTATTGTGGAACCATTGGAGCAACTGGATGATGAAGATGGTCTTCCAGAAAAACTTGCTCAGAAGAATCCAATGTATCAAAAGTAGGCACTGTTTTTTTTGATATGAAGAGTATATAGATGATATATGTAGTATTGTCCCAGACTTTGAAGGAGATGGAGTAATTTTTCAGAAACAGGCTTTGAATTTTGAGTAGTACTTTCATTTTTGAGGCATTTTTGGTAGTAATTTGTTTTTAGATAATGTAACATACCGATTTGTTCAGTATATTCACTAAGTACTATGCAAGCAATTTGCTGTATTGTGTCCCAAACAGTAAAGTCTAAATGGCAGCCCAGTAACAGATGTGTTTTGGTATGTGTAGAAACTCTTGAAAATCATTGATCAACTGTTTGCTCATCCCGTTGTTGAGAACTGTACATCTCACGATGATCTCGTAGGGGATTTACAAACTTAATTTCTCATTTCATATCATAAACATAAGTAAAATTTTAACTCATTCTGTGATTGATAAAAACTAATTGCCCATGAATCACAGAATGTTAGGAACTGGAAGGGACCTTGAAAGCTCATCCAGTGCAATCCTCTGTCCTGCTGGAACTGAGGGGCCACAACTGGACACAATATTCCAGGTGTGGTCTCCCCAGGGCAGAGCAGAGGGGCAGGAGAACCTCTCTGACCTACTGACCACCCCATTCTAATCCACCCCAGGTACCATTGGCTTCCTGGCCACAAGGGCCCAGTGCTGGCTCATGGTCACCCTGCTGTCCCCAGGACCCCCAGGTCCCTTTCCCCTACGCTGCTCTCTAATAGGTCATTCCCCAACTTACACTGGAACCTGGGTCTATGAGATGCTGGACTGTTACCAGCCTTCTTTCACAGCAAGTTTTGTGACTCAGGAGTTGTGAGGTAGTATTTTCAGGGCTCCTTTGTTCCCTAAGAATTCTGTTCTGCTTGCGATTTTGTACTGACGGTCAGTTCGCAGGTTTCCCTGGTCTGAATGAGCACCTTCCTTTCTGCAGGGAAAGAGAGACTCCTCCCCGTTTTGCTCAGCCTGGCAGTTTTGAATTTGAATATTCCCAGAGGTGGAAATCTTTAGATGAAATGGAAAAACAGCAGAGAGAGCAAGTGGCAAAAAACATGAAAGATGCCAAAGATAAACTCGAAAGTGAGATGGAAGATGCTTATCACGAGCATCAGGCAAACCTCTTGCGTCAAGGTAACTGGCTCTGAGTTCTATACCATCTTTTTGCTTTAAATACGAGCTTAAATGTATGGCTGTCTAATGGTTTCATGAATAAATTCATGCTTCCTACTGCTAATCTGAGAATTTCAGGCTTAAAAAAGAGCAACTGGTAGTTTTTCAATTTTTATTTAAATGGAGTAGTGTTAAGAATAGTGACACTCAGAAGGAAGCTGTGCGGATGAGTCTGATCTCATTCAAATCTGAGTTGAAATCTGACATGAATATGTGAAAAGCTGCTGACGGGCTTAATTTCTGCAGACCTTATGAGGCGTCAGGAAGAACTGAGGCGGATGGAAGAACTCCATAATCAAGAAATGCAGAAACGCAAGGAAATTCAGCTGAGGTTGGTTTGGCTTTCATGGGATTTTTTTAATATTACTTTTTTTCTTAGTGACTTTAATATGTAAGTTTTTTATTTTTCAAGAAACATCCTTCCTGCTTCACTTTGTCTGTGAGAAAATGAGCTGCATGTAAGTTTAACCTCAAGCATTTGAGCATCATAGAGTATCTTTTTTTGCTTAAGCGGAATCGTTTGTGCCTTTTAAATTGCTCACGCGAGTGATGTTGCTTAGAGTCAAACATGTTGCCTTGCTGGGGTTTAACCGTCTGCTTTGGGATGATCAGGCAGGAGGAGGAGCGGCGCAGGCGGGAAGAGGAAATGATGATTCGTCAGCGGGAGATGGAAGAACAAATGAGAAGACAGAGGGAAGAGAATTACAGTAGAATGGGTTACATGGATCCAGTAAGTGAATTCATGATGGTTTTTTGGATACGTTATGCTGTTCAGAAATTTTTTTGAAGTATTTTCAAGATTGATGCGTTTTGCTTCCTTTAGGTTAGATAATACTATGTGTTTGTGTAGGTGAAATGGGAGTAGTTGGCTGTATGTGCACTTTAGCTCCTGAAAGGTAGATTTCAGTAGTTGCTTCTCTGCGCTAAAAATCGTTTCTTCTATGCAGAGGGAGAGAGACATGAGAATGGGTGGTGCCACCACAATGAACATGGGAGGTAAAGAATTTTTAAGTAATTACTTTATGCGGTTAACTTAAAAATTGTCAGAATATGATGATATATTTCTCTTTCTTAGATCCTTATGCTTCTGCAGCCCAGAAATTTCCACCTCTTGGAGGTGGAGGCGGCATAGGTTATGAAGCTAATCCAGGAGTTGGCCAAGCAGCCATGAGTGGTTCTATGATGGGAAGTGACATGGTAACGTATCCTGTGGTGGCTTTACTTCAGCAGAAGGGAAATGTGGCTGGGAGTTGAGTTCTCTACCAGTGTCAGATGGTTGTGTCCATTGCACTGTTAACTGCTGACTTCTCTTGTCAGGTGTCTAACATGAAGACTAGTCTGGCAGTATGTAGTACTAGTTTAGTTCTTAACCGTTATGGTAGCTTACACAGTCGGAAGGTGTTTGTAAGTGAATTCAAATGTGCTATTAAGCATATTTGCAATTAACTCTGACTTTATTGGACTTTAGAATTTCTGCATCACTGTTAGGCTTGGAAGGATTCATAAATTCTAGAGAATCTGACAAATTTTATAATGAAAATATATAATATATTAGGTTTTTGGTAAATTGACATTCTGGGTTTATGGACAAGAGAGATTTTTATTCTACCTCCCAATGTGTAACACCACATTTATTTTGGCCCTTCCAAGCCTAGTTAGGATCGATGCATGTTGGTATGGGTATGCTGTTAATCCAAAAATCTGCGCTCATGTCTATTTAAGCAGCAGATTAACTTAAGTAATCAACAGTAAACAGCATATCACTTATTCTGTATGCTGATGTTTGCCATAGAAGAGCAGAAATGCTGTTTTTTAGCATTAGGCATGTTCCAGCGATCCTTGACTGTAGCCATGTTGTGGCTCCTTTCTCACAGAGGAATGACAGCCCATTCTTGTTCCCCGTGTTGGGCATGACGTATAGGTAGAGTTGGTTAAAACTACAGCATATCTCATGTTCTGAGGTATGTTTCCAAACTGCACTATTTTTGGCACACCATATGTGTGAACGGGCTTTGAGCCTGCTTGGTGTTATCACACTGAAGCAATACGGATAGAGATTAAATAAACGCTTAATGGGTAGGATGGAAATCTGTGCTGGCTTAGGTGGCGATATGATGCTTTCACCCTCCTGAAAGGGTGTACGCTCTGTAGCACAAGCTGAACTAAATGATTTTTGGGTGGGTTTAGGCCTCTGGCTTAATGTGGTGAGCTACCATAGTAGCTTGTCAAGTATCCTTCGTTTTTTTGGGAACCATATCTTTGGAATTATAACTTTGCAGAGCATCATTGATTCAGTAGACAGTGCCGTTGGCCTTAACGTATCTATGTAATCTACTGATACTTAAGCAGTTCCTAAGTTTCCCGTAAAGAGTTAGGCAGTCTGTGGTGAATGCTGTGTACGTTTTTCTCCTGAAATTCACGGTACAAGTGCATGCTGAACTTGGGTAATACTTGAAAACATGATGTGGTCAAAAGGTGTGACAGTAAGATGGTTTAAATGCCTCGAGTTTCTTAGGATGGGGATCTCTGCCACATAATGCTGTCACAGTTACTACTGCCTGCCTGATATCTTTTAAACAGAATTGGAGATGAGCTTAAGCTGCCATGAATAAGGCAGAAAGAAACTAGATAATATTTCTGAAATTCCTTTCTTGGAAGGATTGAGACTAACATTCAGAAGTCAAGAACTGGAAGTGTGCGTTTTCAGTTGCAGATACCTTTTGTAACAACCTACCATTGTCCTGGTACTTGGTAGTGGAAAACGTGGTTGAAATGAAAGTTTAAAGCTATCTTTGACTTTATAATTTGTCAGTCCTGTAGACTGAATGCTGATCACACCTACCAATAGAGTCGCTGAATGAAGTAAGCGCAACTAGAGGTACTAGTAAAAATACCTGAAGTCTCTGCTTTATTGCAGGGTAATTTAGCTTTTACATCTTGGTGTGAAACCTTTCAACTCTCTGAAGCTGTGATTTTTCCAAGAGCTTGTGGTGAAGGTGGGGTGGGAATGGAGATATTGGCTGGATGCACAACACCCTTTGTGCATAGTTCTAACTTGAAACAGTGAATAAATTGCAGCTCTTTGAACACGGTTTGCATATTATACAGCAGCAGTTCCGGAGTACATGGGATTTTAACAAATGCAAGTCTTTTCCTGGAGCAGTTGCGTTGGTTAGGTAAATCACTGGTCGCTAGCTTTTTCACTTTTTTTTTTCTTCTTGCAATCCAGTAGTGCTCACACTCAGGTTTGGTTACTGCCTAAGGCCTCTGCAGTTTAGTCAGCAGACCGTAGTGTTAACCCCATCTCGAAAAGCACATGGTCTCTATTGCAGCACATGCCATTAACTGGTGAGTAGGCATTCTGTTTACAACGACATTTTATGAATGTCAGCTCATACCTCAGTGAACTGAAGGTTTGTGCTCTGGCTAGGCTGATTTGGAAATGACAGTGATGTAATCTAAGCTTTTACTGCACTAAAGGTGAGAGAAGTTTGCAAGCTGTTTGCATTAACTTGGTTGAAAGTTGCTAGAGCTCATTTGGAAAAGTTGTTCATTCACATCTGCACTAATGCTTACTTTTCTAGCACTGCAGGGAGGATCTGTTCTTTGTAACAGATGTATGAGAATGCATCAAGTGGGAACATACCTCAAGGCATGTATTACAATAAACTAATTTTTAAATTACCCTTTTTTCCTTTCTATGTTCCCGGTACCTGTGGATCGGCTCAATGGTGATTGTATCGACGAACCTTGACTGCGGAACCTTCTAAAAATATATACTTAACACACATGGACATCAACTACCTATAATGAACTGTTTAATTCTGTTCCAATAGCGTCCTGAACGCTTTGGGCAGGGAGGTGCGGGGCCCGTGGGTGGCCAGGGTCCTAGAGGAATGGGGCCTGGAACACCAACAGGATATGGTAGAGGGAGAGAAGAATATGAAGGCCCAAACAAAAAGCCCCGATTTTAGATGTGACCTGTAGTTTCATTCCAGTTTGTTTTTGTCTGTCTTGTTTAGACACCAACTTCTTAATTCTTGCATTTTAGTAAGAAAGCTACGTTTTTATGGATGTTAGAAACTTACTGACCTAATATTTGTAAGTGGTCTGTTTGGGCGAGTACAATTTAATTATGTAATGCAGTGTTTCAAAACAAATTTAGCTGTTTTTTTGATGTATAACATCCCTAACTTGATGGCAGTGTACCTTGTGCCACTGAATTCCCAAAGTGTACCGACTTTTTTTTACTGTGCTTCAAATAAATAGAAAACTAAATGTAGTAACTCTTCTTGCCATTCGTGGTTAAACATACGAGGCTAAAAACCACACCTTCCGCAGTAAAGGAAGAGTCTTGAATAGAGGTCGATCTCGACCAGGGTGTGGAACTGAAGAGCGAGATCTCTTCCCGTAATGCCTCTAGCTAAAGATTGGGTCAAATAGTAGCCTGACTTTACAGTAGGTGCAGGTTTTTTGAGCATTAATTGTGCTGCAATAAGGAAGCAAATGGAAATCTTGCAAGTGCTGTAAGACGCAATAATTGAAGCTACGCTGCAAGCAGTGCAGTATGTAACAAATTGCATATTTTAGCTACGGATAATGGGTGGTGGGATGGTAGCACTTGCCACCTTGGCGGTTACTGCTTGGAATCTTTTAAAGACTTTAAGCAGAAGACTAGCAATGGTTATTTTAAAATAAATTCTTAGATTGACTTGTATTGGCTGACTTCCTAACTAAAGGATTGTTAATGTGATTTTTACATGCTCTTCAGCTGAGATTACAGGATCTGGCCTTGCTCCGTATTGTATACTTACCTGAAATTGCTTGGCAAAAAGGCCAGAAGTGTTACGTGAGTGATTAAGGTTAACTTGCTTATGTCCTCATGCTAATTGAGTGGACTAATTTGCATAGCTCAGAATACATTTATTTGTACAATGGAGACTGCAGGAGCTATTCTTAAATCGTGTAGCTGGTGGGCAAATCGTAAAAACCTGTATGTAAAATACAGAAATTAGCTTGCTTGCATGATGTTTTTTTATCATTGATGTTTGGAGATAATGCATCAAAAGTAGTATCTGAATCTGGAGTTTAATAGTTAATACTACGCAGTGCAAATAAACTCCCTTTAAGGTTCTTTTGTAGAAGATTTGATTAATTTGTTAGCTTGCTGTTCCTTTTATTAAGCCCCAGAAGAATTTCAAAGCATTCTGGACTCCGTGATAAGGTAGTTGCTTTGCTTATTACTACATCATACCAGCTAAGCTGGGAACGTGACTTCCCAGTGTAAAAATACCTTGGTGTTAAGGCAGGATTCATCAGCCTGCTTGGCACAAAGTGTAGGTAAACTAGTTTGCCTGTACCTTCACATGATTCCCCAACAACTGAGCATTCTGTGAGCAGCTTTAATCTTCCAAAGATGTTTCCATTCCTTGTGCTAAGCATTGGCTAATTCTAAATTCTACGCTAAATTTTCTCTCTGGTTAAAACTTCAGTGTCAGATTGCAGTATTTTAGAGCGCAGATGATCCCTCTTGAAGTACTCCAAGTGCTGTTACTTCTTGAATGCAAAAATAGCATATTGTGAAATGCTGATACCAGGTAACACTGAATATCAAGCTCACTAAATAGCGATTCAGCTTGTTTGGTGAATGCTTCTTATTTTCCCATAAAAGTTTGGGGGTTGATAACATGCTACAGCAAAAAATTGCTCTGCAGGAAATTCCAAATTGGCAGTTCCTAAACTGCGGACCAAATATTTGGGAGTACTTGGATACTTAGCTTAAAAATCAGCAGTACCGATGCAATTTGCTTCATTGAAGTAGTACTAAATAATGCATATGGTTTCTGGAGGGTGTTCATGGGACACCCGCAAACGTGAAGGTGTCTGAGATGGGGAATTCTGAACATAAACATTAAATTAATTTTTTCAGTTTATTTTTCAGATTACATGTCATTCTTTATTAAAGAGATGCTGGTGCATATCCTAAAGTATGTTCTTTTGTAGTTCTGTAACTTGGAAGAGTGAAGGATGCTGATGTCCTTGTACCTTACAGAGCTTGTCTTTGGTACCCCTGTTTTGTACGTAAGCTACCGTTGCTAGGCCTTAAAAATACTGAGCTGCAAAACCATGCTGAGTAATTATAAAGATTTGGCAGTTTTCAAAACATCTGAAAGTCAGTTAAATCTAGCTTTGTTGTGGCTGCGTAAGCAGAATTTCTAAAACAAGTTCTGCTTCGATTTGCGTGTATTAAACAAGCATACAATTAACTAGCCAACTTGTTTTCAAGACCTTTTAAAGGTGCTGTCTTCAAAGCTGACAAACATGTCAACTTGAAAATCTGATAAAGTTGTTAAATGTGGGAGGTGAGAAAGTTTCTTTGATCTGTTCCTGTGAGGTTTTGGACTTCTTTCATAAAATCAGATTTATCTATTGAATCTTAAAAACCATTTAGAAAAGTGCTGTGTTGGTCAGACCTGTTTTTGGATGGGGTCTGCATCACATAACACATTTTTATACTGGACTGGAGGACATTGGCTGTTGCAATTTAGCTTGCTTTATCAAAATTGAGCACATTTTGACACTTAAATCTCTCAAACCTGCAGCAAGCAGAAACTGGTATTGGTATACGTGTATCTTCATGCTTTCTCAGAAATGAATACAGAATAATCTGGTGTAGACACATTACACTAATCATGTATACAGCTGATGAGAAACTGAAACCGCTTTTGAGATTTTGTGGTATTTTTGTGGTAGAAAAATCTTGGCTTCTCCTTGGCAACCCTTTACTGTGGCAGCAAGTTTTTTTGCTGGAGTTTGAGACTGCAATTTACACTTAAAAACTAGTGGCCTGCTACATAACTGCACTTAGCCAGCATTTCTGCAGTTCATAACTGTGAGGAACGTAGTACCACAAATGGCAATGGACATTAGGACCCGGATGTAGTATTCCTGCTTGCTCCGAGATTCTCATTGCCGACTGCCTACAGGTAGGTAACAAGCAATATAATCTAACTTGGTGACTTTCTATGTGATCTTATACTGTGGGTATTCTGACATCACACTTCTGACTGTGGAATTACAGTGCAGCACTTGTCATACCTGTATGTTAAGCTTGCATTGAAGCTGCGTGGTTTTCGGTTAAGCTTTGTCTTGTTCAGTCAATAAGCAACTTACTGTGATTCTTAGATACGTATTTTCAGACCCGATTCCTTTGTACATATGACTCGGCTTGTGTGGATTTTTCTTAGTTCCGATGTAATGAAGATATTCTTAGATAAGCTCTGGGGGGAAGAGGGAATGTGATCTTAAACTCTCTTAAAGTAGTCAACTAGGTGCTGTCAGTGCCTAGAAAAGGACTGTTTAAACTTTCTGTAGCGACAAAACGGCCCATCTGCAGCTCATCCCTTTGTAGAGTCTTGGCTCAGTAGGAAATGCGTTAGTAATCGCTGCTCTAGCCTTGTGTGCACTACGGGATAGTCACTCTAAACTTGCTCATACAGTCAGTTGGGAGACTAATTTGGAATATTTTTGAGGCTATATGAATGAGTACTTGAATGAATATCCCTGTGAGTAGTTTCCTAGAGCTTATTGGACATTTCCGTTGTCTCTATTTTAATCTTTGATTGACAAGCATAATATATTCCTCTGCCTTTAATTGACAGCGATGAGATTCTGTATTTCTGCCTCGTAGAGTCATCTTGGTAGTGTAATGCTCAATTTTGTTTTTCATCGGTCTTGGGGATGTAATTCTAAACTCTTCATTACTAGAAATGCTGAATGTAGTGTTTCAGGATTAACACGCTCATGTTTCCAGACATCCAGACATGCTGATCTCCAGCTCTTTTGCATTAGCTCTTGAACCTGAATTTCCAGGTCTGTTATTTAAGCACATGATCTAGCTCTTGCCTGATGTTCAGTTTATTTCAGAGGTGGTGTGATGTGTTTTCCCGCTTGTTCTGCAAAGTCCTGCTTTGCATACTTATTTCTGATATTATTGTCACATTTGAACCCTTTTGTGTGTTATCTTCCAGGCAAGACTCTTGCTGGCGAGCAGGGGACCTGCTGGACAGCCCTGCCCTTTGCTGCAGCTCTCTGCTCACCTTCTGCTGAAAGCTGGAAGTAGCAGCTGCACCTTAAGATTGTAACAGGTCTTAGGTTACACCACAGTGAGTGTAGCTGAACTCGAGCTAGTCAAGCAGTGACACCTCTGTCACAAAGTCAGTTTGGCTTTTTGTGATGGCTTCCTCTAACCTGTGACTAGAATTCAGTAGCAAAACTGATGGCGGTACGTGTACTGTCATGTGGCAACACTGAATTCTTAATCCTTAAACCAATGCTCAGATCTGACTAGTTTTTCCAGCGCGTTCTGCATACTTGACCTGCAGGAATGTCATGGAGGGGTTATTGGCACATCTGCCTCGTTCTACGTACTTGAACTAGCAGGTTTTTTACATTCTTGGAGCAAGCAATTTGTGACTGAACCATGGGTCTCATACCAGCTCTGACTGCAGTAATGAAACTTGGTGTGGTAGCTAACTGAAAAGCAAATAGTCATGTCTGCTCTAAGTCAGTGTGTAACAGTGGGTACCAGAAATGACGTTGAAGTGCTTGCATTGTGTTTCATCTTGGTCGTACCTGTGTGTGAAATAACTTTTTCTCAAAAGCTTATCAGAAGCTCAGAAGTGTGGTGTCAGAATACATATGCGTACCTGCTAGGCCCTCCGATCCAGGTACTGGTGCTGTCAGGAGAGAGCACAGCATAGCGTGTATGGGGGCTTTACTGTCACATTAAGCATACAAAGTGTTAATTTGCTTGCAGTTTTCCCCAGAGCTAAACACTGAGGCCTGTGAGTAGCTTTAGGACTGGAGCAGTAATGGGGTTGCATGTCTCTGTTAATCATTGCCAGCTGCAGTGACATGATCAGGAAGGCCAGTGTTTCGTTCCATTCTGTTCAATGAGGCTAAGCATGTTGGAAAGGATGCACAAAAAGTATGCTGTTCCGGGGAATTACGTGGCTTCTTCCACTACTACTAGCAAGTTTGAAATCCGCTAATTAGCCTTAGATTTTTCCTCTCCATACCAGCTAGTGGGGCTCTTAAATAGCTGCTTACTGGAAAAGGAAAGAAAAAAAAAAAAGGGAGGATTGGCCTTCTCCCACCTCTGTCATTGCTGCTAGATAATGATTGACACGTTAGGACTTGGCTGTGCAATCCCGCAGTGGTCTGTGAATACCCCATCTCTATCAATGTTGCTTCTGAACACCAGTACTGAGAAGCTAACTGGGGAGGGTTGGGAGGAGTGTGGCTAGAAGTGAATCTGGAGTGTTAAAAGGATGCACAAAGATATAGTATCCCTTATGCATAGTGTTTGTTGCTCTGGCATAGAAAACAAAAGCGTGCATACTACAGGGCCATGATAAAACCCAGGTGGTGGGTTTGAGACTAAACTTGAACTTCTCCCTGCCTGGTCAGATCACATCGTGACCATGGTGTGATTTGCCTCCCAACCAGAGGTGTGCACGGCTCCATCCCCAGCTGCTGCCCAGTGCAGTTTGCCCTCAGCATAGTTGTAGAGCCAAAGGGTGGGTTTTCAGCGGGGAAGAACGTTGCTGAGAATCAAAGCAGTCGACTGACAGTGCTAATCTCTAGTGTCTGCCTTTGCCTGCTGAAGCACTTGTAGGGCGATCGAACCCGAGGGCTGCTAGGAGTCGGGGACACTGCACTCCCTCACCAAGGGGAAGAAAGGGCATTACTGCAGGAGGCAAACTAGGGTAAAATAGCTGAAGTAACCTGACAAAATTGTTAATGCCTTCACATAAGGGATAGTATACCTCTGGCTGCAATCAAACTTCATTGTACTCAGACTGGTGATTTACGGTTTGTGCTCAGACAAGGTGCAGTTCTTCAGTCAACTACCTGCATAATCCTTCATCTCTTTACGAGTGGTTAGGCTAGTCTATTTCTGCCCCTTATTCTTCCACTTAATATTTTGGAATAATTTGTAAATTCCCCCTCATAACTGATCAGTCCATGTATCTTAAAACTTTATTTTTTAAGTTAGTTTTGAAATGGTCGAGTTTTGTGTGTGTTACTGTAATAACTTTAGTTGTTATCCTTTAGGTGAAGATGAAAGCTGAATGAAGCCGGAGTGCTCATCCATGGGAAGTAAGCACAACTTCTAGTCTTGGTCTGAGTGGGTGAAATGCTAAAGGCTTCTGGACATTTGATGTTCAGTCCCTGAGAACCTTTGAATTGGTGAATATTGAGAAATTAGTGCAAGTGACTACATTGAATGTGCAAGGTAGAGCTTAATACCTGCTGGGGGGTTAAGCGCCCAGATTCCTCCATCTGGGCTTGGTATCTTGGCAGCAGCGGTTAAAAATGCCTTTGTAGATGAGAGTTCATACAAAAGATGTTAAAAATCGCCAAGAGTATAACTTCTGAATATTTTTCCAGTTCAGGAGCTGAGCATGAGCACATCCAGCACGATGCCCAGTGGTATGTGGAGGGACCAAGATAATCAAGTGAAGAAGTAAGTAGTTGGTGTCCTTGTCCTGCTGTAAGAGCTCAGTAGCCATCATCCTGTGGTGTATTGTGTAGTCCCTGCCTCACATTTACCCTTGATTCATCTCAATTTTATATAAAATTTCTGAACCTTTGTTTCGTAGAGCCAAGATATAACCATTGTTCGAGGCTTTTCAGCCCTGTGGCATCAAATAAACTCTGTCCTCTGAATGCTGTAGGTGGTCAAACGAAATAACTGTTTCTGCATTCGGGCTCCAGTGAACGGGGTGGGCGATTGTCAGCAAGGAAAAAAGAGAACAATAGAGCAGCTGCTTCTCACATGTTAATCCAACTGAAAGTTGTTAAAAAGATCGTTTTTCTGAAATAATTAACATCGAGCTCTCTAAATACCCTACAAGATGAATAAGCACATATAAGAGCACAAGCAGGTGGTGATTTAGGGAAATAAACTAACTTGCAGAGCTGGAATTAATGACATTTTCCCTCTAATTTGCCACTTTTGAACTACAAGAGGGAACTTCAGATATTTAAAATCTTGGGTGAGGAGGGACGTGCAAAGTACCGTAACTCCCGAGCGGTGGGTAAGTAGCAGCTTAGGTGTGAACCTGCGAGATGTGAAGCTGGTGAGATTCAGTTGGTGGCCTCCTGTGGAATCCTTGTGATGTGTCACCGCTGCTCTTGTTTTTGGGGTAGTAAAGCACAAAAGCCATTTCAGATCTGTGAAGCGGATGGAAATGGGAGTGCTGTTCATTTGTCTCAAGTCTGACATGAGAGTTGACAATCCTAGAGAACATTTGACAAGGTGCGTGGCCTGCCGTGATGTGCTGGTTCCCTTTTCGTGGTGTTTTGTGTGATTCCTGCTGGCGTTTTTCATGTTCTGGCTGACCGTGTGCCTTGCACTTGCAGGAGAAGATGGAGTCTGAATGCATTGAAGAGGAGCCAGGAACATGGAATTTTTTAAATAAAACATTGTTTTTTATAAATGGCTTCTGTTTTACTCCAGAAGGGTATGCAGTGAGTAAGCAATCTGTTCAGCGTAATGTGTGGATGAGTTAGAGAAACGCTGTTCTCCTGCTGGGGGGGTTTAGGGAGGAGGGAGAGGACCCCAGCAGCAGTGGGGGGGCGGTTGGTGCTGCTTTAAAAGCTGCTCAGTGCTGCTGTTCCCCTCTTCTTGCAATCAAGCGATCGGGTACAGGATAATCTGAGGTATTTCACTCTTTTATTTGGCTCCTTGGCGGCATTGTCCGGATTCTGAAAAGGCTTCAGAGAGGTTTCTTCGTTCCTCAGTAGCTGCGCTGCACGGGGCCGGGTTTCAGTGTCTTTGTCTCTGCAGCTACTGCAGCCTCACACAGCCTTTTTTCCCACAAATCCTGCTATTTTCCAGTAACTTGTCCTAATTTCCACTGTTGCAGCATGTGCTGATTCCTCAGTGAAGCTGTTCCAGCCTGAATGCTTCCAGCATTCAATGCGTTGAACTTCACCTGCAACTCCCTTCCCAAGCAAACCCTGGTTTGCTTTCTGGGTTGTGAGTGCCCCCGGGGTTGGTGTCGGCCGTTCCCACCCCCTGCTCGCCGTGGGGCACAGGTTTTGTGCTGGGCACCACGCTGCTGGCGCTTTGTGCTCTGGTGACTGGCCCCAGGTTGGGCAGGGCAGAAGTGAAGGAGTTGTGCAATGAACAATGAAAGGGTTGTGCAATGTTTGCACAAACCTCCCTCCTGGCTCTGCTCTGTGGTGGGGTCCAAACTCCCCTGCTGTCGAAACGAGCTGCTTTTCACACTGCGGGAATTTGATCTCTGCAGGCGTTTGTTTCCATGAGTGGCTGAAGCCACAAACCCAAGAATGATGACAAATGCTCCCTGCAGTGACACCAGCTCACTGAAGCCACAACCCTGTGCTGCAGGTCCCTGAGGTGCCGCAATCTATTGGTCTGGGTTTGGTCAGCAGGGGTTTGGGGATTGGTTTTTGTTTTGCATTGTGTTTTTTTGGTTTGTTTTTTCTTTCTTTGGGTTATTTTCCATTTTTCCCCCAAGAAGCTTTCTGAGACAGGAGAGAACGGAGCCTGGGCCGTTGCTGTTTGTCATTCCTTGGCAGACAAGC
This sequence comes from Streptopelia decaocto, assembly GCF_964273445.1. Taxonomy (NCBI): domain Eukaryota; kingdom Metazoa; phylum Chordata; class Aves; order Columbiformes; family Columbidae; genus Streptopelia; species Streptopelia decaocto. The sequence goes on along the minus strand of NC_138678.1, from coordinate 3,041,145 downwards.
CAGAGCAGGGCAAAGCTCCAAATCATCACGAGCGGCTCCTCGGCTGCGCTCGCTGCGGCTCTTCAGCAGAGCCGGGAAGGATCACCGCCGGCAGTAAAAATAGCGCAGCCGTGCGCCGTGAAGCCAAGTGGCTGCGGCAACATCGACCTGTGGCTGCGCCGAAGTCGGTGCTGGGCTGGGCCAGCGGTGCCCATGGTGCTTCCAGAGAAGCGGTTCCTGCTCTTCCATGATTTATTGACATTAAAAAAATGTTTCTGCTTGAATTACACCAACGTCAGCGTCACTGTGGCTCCCCTGGGCCCTGGCTGTCACCAATCCAGAGCTGCCTGTCCTGGGATCCTCGGTGTGTGCCAGTGGCTGAGCTGCCCCTTGAGCCGCGCAGGCGGTGACGCAGGCCTGGGGAGGGTGACAGGGTGACAGCCGCCTCCGTCACCCGACCGGGCCTCCCTCATGCCAGGAGAAAATCCTCGCTGCAGCTGCCTTGTTAACTAGCTCACTGCATCGTTAACCAGCTCGCTGCCTGACCCCACAGGGCTGCTGGTGTCCCTGTCCATGTCCCTGCCTGCCCCAGCATCTCTGCAGCCCCTTGTGCCATCGCCCCGGCCACCCACAGCCAGTGGCACTTTGTGGGTGCTGGCACAGAGCTCAGCCAGCTCACAGCACCCACAAAGCCCCAACTGCATGTTTTGGGGGTGTTTTCCACTCTTTTTTTCACCCAGCTCTGGTTTGGTGGGAGGATGGTGGTGGCTGGAGGGGTCACAACCCCTGAGGGGTGAAGCTGCCGACCGAAGCACCCCCTGCCCCAGCAGCACCGCACGGCTGGGGGTCCCTGCTCCTGCCTGTCCCTGCTCCAGCCAGGACAGGGCTGCAGGGACCGGGGCCGGGCAAAGTGCAAAGGCCGGAGCAAACCCGAGCCGAGCTTAGCTGGGCTGAGCCGTGCTGAGCCGATCCGCCGCTGGCCCCGCCCGGCCGCCCCCGTCCCCGCCCGTCCCCGCCATGGCGGCGGCGTTCACCGCCCTCCGCGTCCTGCTCGGGCTGTTCTTCGTGCTGACGGGCCTGGGGAAGCTCTCGGAGCTGCTCTCGGCCGAGCTGCACCGGCACATGGTGAGCGGGGCAAGGGGGGCGGCGAGCCGGGGAGGGGCGGCCGGGGCTGGGCTGGGGCCGCGCTGGGCCGGGGGTGCAGGACCGAGCCCCCGGGGGTGCAGAGCTGAGTCCGTGGGGGGAATGGGCAGGTTGGGATGCAGGGCTGAGCGGAGCAGACCCCGCCGGAAGGGCTGTGCCCCCCAGCCCCGCGCTCAGGGCTTCTCCGCTCCTCTCCACCCTTTCCCAGAAGTCGGAGTTCGTGCGGTTCGCCCAGGTCTTTCCCCTGGCGGAGTTCGGGTTCACGCCGGAGCCGGGCCGGTACCTGGAGGTGGTGGGCTGGGTGGAGGTGGTGGCCGGGCTGCTGCTGGCCTTCGGGCCCCAGCTCCTGCAGGAGATCAGCAACTTCGTCCTCAGCGTCGTCATGATCGGTGAGAGCCAGCGGGCGCCCGCCGCCCCGCGCGGGGTCCCGGGGGACGCGCAGGGTGCGACCGCGGCTCCCACGCCCTGCTCCTCGCCCAGGTGCCATCTACACGCTGCTGGTGCTGCGGGAGCCCCTGGCCATGTGCGCCCCCGCCACGCTCTGCCTCGGCCTCCTCCTGCTGCTCAACATCCGCGGGCACGCCGACCCCCCCAAGCCAAAGTTCGAGTGACCGGAGGCGGGAAGGACGGACGTCTTGGCTGGCGGGAAGCGGTGCTCTTACAGTATTTCTGGGGACGGCGTGGTGTGTCCTCTCCTGCCGCTGCTGGGGACGCTGGTGCTGGTTGTCCCCACACTGCGGGACCCAGGCTGGTGCTGTGGGATGGTGGCGATGTCACTGGCACCGCTCTAGCAGCTCCATCGCTAAGCTCGCACAAAGTGGACTGGTCTTCCTGGAATGGCCATGCCAGGCTGGGGCTGGCTCTGCTCTCCTGGGGGCTTTTGTATTTTGGAATAAAGCCTCTAGTTTTTCACGTTTTGCCTCCTCTGTTTATTTCTGCCTCTCCCCAGGCTGAGCCGCGGGCGCTGAGGCTGGAAACCCAAGATTGCGTTTGAACCCTGTGCACCTCTCACCAAGGCGGCTGGCATGGCTGTGGGATGGTCATCTTAGGATGAGCAGAGGGGGTACAACACCCCCATGCCCCCAGCGGGACATGAACCACCTCAGGGTGGCACCTTTGATGTCCCAAATAAGCACCCACAAATTGCAGGGCCATACAAAGCAGCAAGTCAAGTGCTCCCAGGGCTAAGTGGTGGGGGGGGCAGGGTGCTGTTCCCCCTAAATCCAGCTTTGAAGGCAACAAAAGCACAAAGAGCCAGGAGGAGGCAGATTCCAGCTTTGATCCCTTTCGGGTCACCCCCCTTTCCCCCAGCTGCTGGGTGCGGAAACTTGACCCTCCGCCGCTTTCATCCCTGCGTGGGTGGGAAAAGGGCCCTGGGAAATGGTCCTGGATGGGGCTGGGGGCGGGCGGGGGGGCCTCCAGCCCTGTCGGCCGGCGCAGGGGGTCTTAGCGTGGCTCCAGCGGGGAATCCCCTGTTACATACACCCGCAGGTGCTGTCCCTGCTCCAGCTGCCGTCCCCACGGGGGCTCGGGATGGCGGGGGGGTGGCCAGGCTGCCCCTGCCTCCCCCCAGCGCTTAAACGCTCCCCCAGCCTGGTTGGATCAGACAGCGAGGAGCAGCCGGAGGGGACGCAGCCGCTCCAGCCCGACCCGGGGTAAGTAACCGGCTTGGTGTGGGTGAGCTGCAGCATCCCCTTGCAAATGGGTGGGGGAAGGACAAGGAAAAGGGGGCTGTTGAGGGAGACAGGGTCTCCTTGGGGGTCTGCGCTGGCTCTGCAGAGCAAATGAAGCTCATTGGGACGAACCCTGGCTCAGCAGCTCATGCCGTCCGCCTTTCTACCTGGTGTTGGGTGCTGCACGTGCCGAATCTGAACCCTGCGTGCTGGAAAACACCTGCTGGGTGACTCAGCGAGGTGTGGGCAGGAGGCGACGGGAGGTGAGAGCGCTGCAGCCCTGGGATACGGCCATTGCGATGTGGGTTTCCGTGGCCAGGACTGGCAAACAGCGGGCTGGCAAACCTGCCTGGCGCAGGGCTGGGGCGTGCGGGGGCAGCAGCCCCATGCCCGTACCCCCCATCCATCTCCAGTGCATGCTGGGACAGTGGGTGACTTCGCATGGGTGGGCTCTCAGGGAGGATTCGGGGTGCGGGGAGGGGCCGGGTGGCCCCAGCAGGCAGGCGGCTGCGTGGGAGGTGTTAAGCCCGGCAGCTGCCAGCGGGAGCCGGCGCAGCACCCCCGGGTGCCGCTGGCCGTGGCTCTGCCGCCAGCCGCGGTGCAGCTGCGCCTGCCGCTCTGAGGAGCCCCGGTGGGGCGGCTGGTGGTGACACCGGGGCTCCCACGCGATGTGGGGGGATGCGGCTGGGTTGGGCTGGATCTGCTGGAGGCTGCACCCCTTTGGCACATGATGGCGTCCTCAACGGGGGGCTCTGCCACTGGTGCCCAGCAACTAACAGCTGGAGAGGTTGTCCTGTCCTGCTCAATGTCCCTTCCCTGTACCCTGAGGGCTGTGTTTGCGGCCCTGCTGCTGACTGTCCCCATCTTTGCAGGAGCCTGGGATGAACGGCTCAGCACCGCTGCCCACGGGGCACCCCGGCGAGTGTGTGCCCAGCGACCCGGTGCAGTTCCTGCTGCTGCCAGCTGTCTACTGCCTGGTGCTGTGCGTGGGGCTGCCGGGCAACCTGGTGGCCTTGCTGGTCTTTCTGCAGAACGGCAAGGTGAGGAAGGCCATCCGCATCTACCTCATCAACCTCACGCTGGCCGACATCCTCTTCAACCTCACCCTGCCCCTCTGGATCCCCTACTACCTGGCCGGGGGGGACTGGCTGCTCTCGGAGGCTGCATGCCACCTGGCCGGGGCCGCTTACTACCTGGCAACCTACAGCGCCGTCACCTTCATGGCGCTCATCAGCTTCAACCGGTTCTGCGCGGTGCGGGCGGCGCGGCGGGAGCTGCCGCTGACGGGGCGCCGAGGGGCCGCGCTGGCCTGCGCCCTGGCCTGGCTGCTGGGGCTGGGCTGCGCCGTGCCCACCCTGGCCACCCAGCAGACCTTCCCCGCGCGCGCCGGGGCCACCGCCTGCTTCGAGCAGCACGGCCGGCAGCGGCTGTACGCCTACGCCATGGTGGGCTTCTTCGCCGCCGCCTTCCTGGTGGTGCTGGGCACCTACGCCTCCATCGCCCGGGCGCTCTCAGCGCCCGCCGCTGCCTCGCCGGGCTCCCACCGGCAGCAGGCGCGTGCCATGGTGCTGGGGATGCTGCTGGTCTTCGTGGTCTGCGTGGCCCCCTACCACCTCACGCTGGCCCCCTGGGTGGGCAGCCAGCCCCCCGTGCCGCTCTGCGGGCCCCCCGCCACCCTGGATGTGCTGCACGCGCTGAGCGTGGCCCTGCTCAGCCTCAACAGCTGCCTCGACCCCCTCGTCTACTGCTTCTCCATCCGGCGCTTCCGCGCCGACCTGGGACGGACCCTGCGCAAGATCGGCCGCTGCCTCCCGCTCTCCCCGCCGGCCCCCGCTGCGCCCGTGCCCAGCGTCCGAACGTCCTCCTTCGCCTCCTCGTAGCAGGGTGGGCACCGGGGACCTGCCCCCCGCTGCCCTGGTGCTGTAGTCGGGGTGGGACGGTGTCCCTGGTGCCAGGATGAGGATGGGGAGCAGCGTGGGGGGAGCTCTGGCTTCACGCAGCTCCCACCCCCATTCCACTCTCTGTGCACCCCCACGCGCTCATGGGCCCACAGTTTCCGTTCACGCACAGATCCTGCTCTCTGCATTTGCAAGCACTGGGGGGGCTCGCTCTCACCTGGGATTAAAAATGAGTGAGCCAAAGCCTTCCCCATTCTCTTTGCTGGAGGGTGCTGTGGGGCAGAGCGGGGTGTGGGGCAGCCCCCATCCCCTCACCCCTGGTCCCCCAGCCCCATCTCAGCCCTGCTCCTGCAGCAGGAGCTAGCACCACGGCAGCTCCGGCCCCGGGGGGCTGCAGAGCCCTGTGCCCCCCGCCCCATCCCCTGCTCACGGGTGGGTGGGCACGGTGGGCACAGCGCAGCCCCCAGCTCCGCGCCTGCCGCCCACCTTCCCGGCGAGCCCTGGCACACGGCGGGGGCGGCAGAGCCAGCGCAGGGCCGTGGGCGGCTGCGTGGGAGGAAGATGGTGCTTTCCCAGCCCTGGCTCATTCTGCCGCCACCGCAGCCCTGCTCCCCGCGGGTGCTGCGCAGCCACACGGGGCACACAGGGACAAGGGGACAGTGGCAGGGGCTGGGGCACATCTGCTGCCCCCTGACTGGGGGTGCCCGCTCAGGTGCTTTGCTCTGGCTCAATGTGCCTGTGCCCATGGGCCGGGCTGGTCTCTGTGTGCCGTGGTGCTGCTTTTCGGCAGAGCCAGGACGTGGACAAGGGTGACTCTGCTCCGCACCCGGCCCTGGCCCAGCTGTCTTGGACCTCTTGGTTGTTCCCCTTTTGAAATGCACATTAATTTTTAATCGTTTTATGTAACTGCTCAGGGATGTGAGCAGAGCTCCTCTCCCTCCAGGCAGACAGGAGCTGTCACAGGGGCAGCAATGGGGGCACTGCGGGGCTGGGCAAGGGCTGGGGCTGGGGGTCACCCCCCAGGGGCAACAGGACATTTGAGGGGCTCTCTGCATGCCAGTCGTGGGGGCAGGACCCGCTCTGGTGGGGTATCCCAGGCAAGGGACTGTTCAGGGATGGGGACCACAGGGATGCTGAGCAGAGCACCCCAAGACAGGGGTGGCTTTGCAGAGCTGCTGTGCTGGGAGCAGGGCCTGGATCTGACCTCGCTCTCCCTGCCATGTGCTGCCATCCCTCTGCCCTGTGCCACCCTGGGAAACACTCGTGTCCTCCAGCCCGGCACGTCCCGCTGGGTGACTGATGGTGTGACCGCTGGGGACAGCGCTGCCTGGTCACCCGGCTGGCCTGGCCAAGGACCACGGTGCTGGGACATGGACACAAACCGCCAGGACACAGTTGCTTAAAAACCTGCTCTATGCACTCGTCTGGGCTTTGTCCCCCTGCGCTTGGGGCAGCGGTTCCCACGCAGCATGGTGGGTGGCTTCGGGGCCGGCTCGTTCCCCAGGCCCGGCACGTGCCGCGGTGCGGCTCCTGCCACCGCGCACAGCGAGGCTTTAATCAGGTTATTGTTCCGCTGCGCTTGTAACTCACATGCGTCGTAATTATTATTATCAGCAAATTATACGGTGTGGTGTGAGGGGCTCGGCGGGTGGGTGGCAGCTGGTGGCCCTGGGTCTGGTGGGGCAAGGCTGAGCCCGCAAGGACTGCACCTGTCCTGGGGCTGTCCCGGTACCCCGGGGCTGCCCTGGTACCCCAGCACTCTCCGGGCATGGCCCGTGGCCACGGGTGGAGGGTCCCAGGGTGCCCCCACGACCCCAGGGTGCCCCAGGAGGATGCCCAGGGGTGGTACCACCTGTCCCGGTGCCAGCCCAGCACCGCGGGGCAGAGCCCACGCTGTGTGTCCCGCCGATAGCAGCTCCCCGGCCCCACGCGTGTTCCCCCTCGCTTTCCCCCATCCCGCCTGCCCCCCGCCGCACCGGGGGCCGGGGGTCCCGGGGCGCCGGGAGGCGGCGGCAGAGCAGCACCGGAGCCATCTTGCGCCGCCGCCGCCCGCTCTGACTCCCGGGGAAAATCCACCGCCGTGTCTTGGCTGCGCCGCGCTCCGCTCCGCGCCGCTCCGCGCCCATCCGCGCTGCACTGCGGGGCCGCCGCCACTCGCATGCTGCCGCCCGCCGCGCTCCCACGCGCGGGGCGCCGGCCCGGGCCGCGCCGGGACCAGCCGAGCCCAACCGAGCCGCTCCGGTACCGGCCGGGCCGGGCCGTCGGGGAGCCGCCCGGCAGCGGCCGGAGGATGTAGGCGGCGGGAGCGGGGTAAGAGCGGCGGGGGGCGCGGGGCACCGGCGGGCGGGCGGGGGCCGCGGTCCCGGGGGAGCGGCGGTGCCCAGCGCGGGCGGAGATCGCCCCAACGGGGAGCCGGGGCAGTGCCGGACAGGCCGGGGGGACCCGGGACGTGTCGCCCGGGGACCCATCCATCGTCAGCCAGTGGGTGCTGGGGAGGTGCCGGGGGGGATGGCAAGATGGCTGGGGGCATCTCACCGGCACCGCGGGGCTCAGCTCAGCCGGTGCGGCTGCTCGGGATCCCCCCGCGGGTGCGGGGAAGGGGTGCGGGCATCCCCCATCTCCTGGTGCGTGAGGCTTTGGGGAGGGGGCTGAAGCTCTCAGCCCCTCCAGCATCCCCCCGGCAGGCGACACCGGCCATCCTGGTGCTCCCCTGCTGCGGAGGGCTCGGGCCAGGCTTGGGCAGGTCCAGGACCCCTCCCCAGCCCGGTGGTCTCCGCTCTCGCCACCCTGCGAGACAGAGAGAGCTGGCACTGGGTGCAGGAGCTGTGTCCCAGCTGGGCCAGTGCGGGTCCAGGGCTGCTGGTGGGTGCTGGGAGCTGGCACAGAGCACAAGCCGAGCGGTGACTCTCACCATACATCCAGGCTCCATGGTACAGCCAGCCTGGCAGGCAGGGAGAGCTTTTCAGGGCTCTGGGGCTGGGTCTCTCTCCTCTCCTCACCTTCCTTCTCCCGGATGATTGGGTTGTGTTGGGGCAGCCAGTCTGGTCCACCCACCCTGTGCCAAACCTGCAGAGCAAGTTGGCTCTGGGACTGTTTGTCGCTCTCCATCCCGTGACATCCAGCCCTTCACGTCACCTCCTCCATGGGGCTCAGGGCCACACTGCCCACAGCGGGTCCCTGTCTGCTCCCTGGGCAGCCACGGAGCCCCGAGCAGACAGGAGACAGAGCCAGGCTGCTGGGTGCCTGCTGCTCCCGCAGGAATCCGGGCTGGGAGCAGAAGGCCTCCCTTGGTGTAAATTGGGGCAGGATCTGGCTAGTAACGCAGATTCTCCTTTAGGAAATGGATGTCATTTCCCATCTATCTGGGTTCCTTGCTTCTGTGCTCCCAGTGTCCTCCCGCACGCGTCTGCAGCTCCCAGCCCCCCAGGACCCCATCGATGGGAGATGGACCAGGGGCATGGCCACTGGGAGATGGGCACAGCCACCCTCGGGAGTCTGGCAGGAGGCACGGCAGCCCTTTCTAAGTATTATTCAAGCGCCTGCAGGGCCAAGAGGGAAAAAATAGCCATCAAAGTGACTGTGGAGCATCCCTGGAGGGGCCTCTCCTGGCTGCGGGGGTGGTGGGAGCACCGGCACAGCGCAGGCGTGAGCCGTGTTTGGGGCTGCCCTGGGTGTTGTTACCTGCTGAGCCTGGGCACCAGGGCCGGCTCTGGGCATCCCTCCTGCAGGGGAATGAGGTGACAACCGTGGTGTCCCCATCCAGCCTGGGTGAGTTGATGCTGAGCCCTTGGTGCCCAAATCTCCCTCCCGAGTGCCCAGCGCTTGCAGAGAGCAGGGGGGAGCCCAGGCTGGGGGCCCCTGGGGGCCCTTCCTTCAGCCTCCCCATCACAAGTTCGGGGCAGGGCTGTGCTAGGACCTGTGGGATGCAGAGCCCGTACAGGAGCGGCTGTGCTGGTGTGTGGGTGTCTGTGGGTCTGTCCCCCCATGGGGGCTGGATCCGTCCCTGCGCTGGGGTCTTGTGTGGCTGGGGCTCCAGATCCAGGTTTTGCAGATGCTCGCATCTCTCCAACAAGCTGATCCGAAACCCTGGATCCCACCCAGCCAGAAATTGGGATCTGGAGCCAAAGGTGATTCTTGGCCCTTCTTGACATCAGCGGCAAAGCTAAAATCTGGATCCGAGCGGTGACATGAGGAGCCTGGATCCAGCTTGTGGCTTGTGCTCCTTCTGCCCATCGAACTGGGTTTCCTGAAATAGCCTGGTGAAGACCAGAGCCCGGCAGGGACCGTATGACAGGTCGCCAGGGGTGTGGAAGCCCCACCGCGATCCTGGCTGCCTGCTTCAGGAGGTTGGCAGCCAGCAATAATTGTAATATACGGTGCCATTGCCGGAGAGCGCAGCGCTGGAGAGCTAAGAATAGCAGGCGAGACGTGCCGGCAGCCGGGGGACACGTGGGGAGGGCTGGGGACCGGGGGTGCACGGTTGGATGTGTCCCGGGGGACACCCCAGTGATGGGATGGGTGGAAGTGGCTGCTCGCCTCCCTCATCGGTGGGAGGACATCCCTGCGGTGCAGGTGGCACAGGGCATGGCAGGTGCCAGCGGAAGGTACGGGGACGTGCCGAGCAGTGCCTGGTGCTGCTGACCCTGCGTAGCACCCTTCAGCGTGGCCTCAGGGCTCTGCTGTCCCCAAGAGCTGCCTGTGAAGCCTGTGCCACCAAAGTGCTCTGTGCCCTTGGCATTGTGGCCGTCTGGATGGCCCTGTGACAGCCACTACCCCAGCAAATGGCAGCATGGGGGGGGCACCCCGGGATGAAGGAGAGGGCCAGACTCTGAGTGCAGCATCCCACACTCACCTCCCTCTCACTGGGCAGGATCAAGCCCCTTCTGCTGCCCCTGCCCTGCCCAGCACCCAGGGACCGTACAGCATCAGCCATGGGGGGATGGAGGGGCCGTGGCGCCGTGGGCACACGAGCTGAGCCGTGAGCAGGCCAGGCTGCTCTGTGCCAGCCGTGGCGGCAGCACGTGGCAGCGGAGCAAGTGCCCATCAGATTAAGGAGAATTAATTTGTACTTTCCCTGTTTCCACGGGGCTGGGGGTGCTGTGGGCGCCCGGTGTCCCCCTTCCGCGAGCAGCTGTGCTCCCGCAGCTCCTGTGTCAGCTCCTCTACAACCTGTCCTCAATCCTAATTAGATTTTCCATGTTCCCCCCCCATGAGCTCACTCCTTCCCAAATGCTGGAGCGGGAAGGAGCCATGACATGGTTTCTAATCAGCTTCTGAATTCAGATTTCTCTTGCCTGTTGGAGGAGGCTTCTCCCAGCCTTTGTCTGGTGCCGCCTGAGCAGGGTGCTGCTCTGCAGTTCTCCTTGATGCCGCGCCGGCAGCCGACGCCGGTGCCCCGGGGAGCCAGCGGCTCAGCATCGCACACAGAGGCAGCCGGGAGACCCTACAGAAACACGGCGCTGTTTGGAGCTGGGCACTTGTGAGAGCATCACCAGCACCCACAGACCCTGCCATGGGTGGGAGCCAAAGCGGGCGGCCCCCCCGCCACAGTGTGGGGCTGGCAGGTGCTGGAGCTGCTGCGCGGTGCTGTGCCGGGGGTGCTGTGCTGGTTCTGCCGACTGCTCCTGGCAAGCACCAAGCACCACTGCTGCTCTTTTCCTCGGGCTCTCTCTACCTCGCTCCCGCACGTCTGGCTGACGGGTGCAGGAGCGGGTACCGTGCCCCACGTGCCCGTCCTGGCACAGCTCCACTGCGGCCGGTGCATTGCTGGGTTTGGCTCCTTCCCCGGCACCCGGACCTTGTCAGCAGCGAGTTGTGGCTCTGAGCGAAGCCAGAGGATGCAAACACTTCCCAGCGCTGCCAAGCCCCAATTAATAGCCCGTGAATCATGATGCCGTTGGAAGAGCAGATGTTTGTGGCGTGGTTGCCAGCGCTCGGCGTTTCACTGAGGGTCTGTTTGGCCTTAAACCGGCAGCTCCGGGCGGCAGGCGGTGGTGGGAGCCTCGCTGCCTGCCTGGCCCTCTCCCCTGGTGGGGCCAGGAGCCGTTTGGGCTTGGAATTAGCTGAAGTTTTTGGTGGGCAGAGCAGAGCGGGAGAACAGCCTGTCCGTGGGCGTGTGGGGGTGCCGCTTCGGAGCGAGAGGACTGCGAAAGCTGCAGGTACTGAATCCCAGCATGACGCCCAGTGGGGGACCTGCCAGTGTCCCATCCCTGGTGCTGTGGCGTTGGCCTGGGACACCCCCTGTCTCTGCAGGGGGCTGGAGGGGCTACAGTGGGACTGGGGGCCCTGGAGATGGTGAACTGGTTGTTAATGGGGATATGCTACATGTCTTGGATGTGGCTTGGCCAGGTTGGTGTCCACAGCCAGAGGGTCAGGGTGAGACCCCGTGGCAGTTGATGCACCCAGGCTGGTGTTGGTGCAGCTGAGCCGAGGGGTCTCTGTGTTTCATGTCATGGTGTGTCTGCCCTGGGCCCCCGGGGCCCTCTCTGGGAGCGGGGGAGGCACGGTGGGTGCCAGCGGGTGTCAGGGTGCGGGGGCTGGTGGGGGTGAGGGCTGCGTGCAGGTGCTTGCGGGGTGCAGAGGAGTGGGTGGGTGTGGGATGCCGTGGGTGGGAGTGGGGGGTGCAGGAAGTGCAGCGCTGCAGGAGGTGTGCACGGCTGTGGGAACATCCAGGTGCACAGGGATGCGGAGTGGTGTGTGTCCGTCCCGGCGTGCAGGGCTGTGTGTCTGTCCCGGCGTGCAGGGCTGTGTGTCCGTCCGTCCGCGCACGGCGATGCAGCGGGGCGGTCCGTGGGCGTGCGGGTGCTGCTGGCGTGGGCAGCCCCTTCCCGGGGGTGCGGGGCTGTGCGCGGGGGTGGCCGGAGCGCGCCGGGGAGCGCGCGTGGGTGTGTCCCCAGCGTGCGGGGGCGCCGGCTCCGCCCCCGCCTCTCGCCGCCTGCAAGGTGCCGGTGTCGGCCCAGGCGCTGGGAGCGTGGCCACCGCCACTGCCGTGGGTGGCCGTGACCCCGGGGACGCCGGTGGCCGCGGCATGGGCAGCCTGCGGGGGTTTCGCAGGAAGAGAGCGAATCCAGCCGCCGCGCCGCTTCCGTCCTCCGGCTCCTGCCGAGCACAGACGGGCAACTTCATGGCTTAGCGGCAGCGGTGGGTGAGTGGGGCGGTGGGGGCAGAAGGGGCTGCCCGGTGGGAGGGGAGCGGGGCTGGCTGTGTGCCGGGGGTCCGTGCCTTGCAGAGCCCGTCTCCCAGGAGAGCCCGCGGTGCCGGTGCAGCGGATGCGCTGGTGGGGGGAGCCGAGTCCCCCTATCTGGGCAGAGTGGGAGACCCCCAGGCAGCCCCCACTCCCGCAGAGCTGCTCCTAACCCTTTCCTGGCCAAGTCCTCCTCCCCGGGAGCCACCTCCTCGTCTGGGTGTGCAGTATATGGCTCCCGGCCAGCCCTCCCCAGACAAGCCTCGGCACAGCCTCGGAGCTCACCCGGCTGGGATGGGGACTCCCCGCTCCGAGCTCTCTGCTCCCTTTCCCTGCGCTGGGGGCTGTGTCTGCTGGGGCCGGAGAATGCGTGCATGGGGGCTGTGCCTGCGCTGAGCTCACCCTTGGGGACACAGGATGCTCAGCCCTGGGGACATGGTGGTCTCCGTGCGGGTGTTTGCTCAGGATGGGGGAGGTGAGACCCCGCTGCTCCCAGCCCAGCTCTGCACGGGGCCACACTGTGCTGGTTGTCCCCAAGCCCGGGAGCAGAGTCCCAGGGTGGCCAGGCTGAGCGTGTCCCAGCGTGTGGGAAGCAGGGCAGGGCTGCACCTCTGTGTGTGTGAGGGACGAGGTCCCCTCTGTGGTGTCGGTGTGTTGGCCCATGGATGGAGCTGGGGAGCCCCGGCTCTGCCTGCCTGCCAGACGGCCCTGCTGCCGGCGAGCGGCACAGCCGGTGCCGACATCTGTGCTTCGAGCCCTGCCTGTCTTTGGTTCACTCCTTGGCACAGTCACAGTGGCAGTCGGGTCCCTCTGTGCCTCTCCATGCTTGTCTCCCGTCATCTTGCTTCTCACTGAGATGAACCTGTATCCTCTGTTGTGTTTTCTTGGTGTGGAAACTGAGGCAGGAGGGAGGGAAGCAGCAGAGCCCTCACCCGATCCCCACCATCCTCAGGCTCAGTCCCACGCCTCACCTCGGGTTGTTTTTTTCCTGCTAAGCGAGTGATGCCAAGAGCCGGGGGGGAGCAAGGGCGTCCCGGGACACAGCCCAGGGCCATGGCTGCCCTGGGGCCCTGGAGCCGCCCGGCTCCTCCTGCCGCCGCCTGGCGCGTCCCTGGCCTGGGGCTGCGGGGCAGCTGTCTGCGGCGGGCGCTGCCGGGCAGCAGGTGCCGCTGGGTGTGGTGGTGGCCGTAGGTGCAGTGGTGGTGGCCGTGGTGGAGTGGTGGCAGCCGTAGGTGCAGTGGTGGCCATAGTGGCCAAGGCGGTGGCCATGGCGGTGCATGCTGGTGGCCGTGCTGGTGGCAGGCGGGCGCTGTCCGCGGTGCTGATCACTCTGCGTGGCCAGACAGGACAAGGGGCAGCATCCTGGCCCCTCGGTCTCCCCGGGGCTGTGATGGCCGTGCTGGGGCTCGGGGTCCCCCCAGGCTCCTGGGGACATCCCAGCCTTTGATGTGCGGCAACTCCAGACAGAGCTGGCGGGACGGGCAGCCAAGCTGTGGCCGTGGCTGTCACCCCACGCCCTGCCTGTGGGGCTGGGCATGGCCTGCCCACCGCTGCCTGCCCCGCTGCGCAGGTCGGACTGGGACCGGGTGCCACCAGTTGGGCTGGGAAGTGGGGCAGGGCAGAGCGGCCACCTGGGAACATGGGCCACCAAGGCTCCATCACACCCTGCTAGGTCTGGGGCAGGCTGGAGAGGTGCTGCCAGCTCGGTGGGTGCAGGGTGGCCAATGTGGGACATTATGCCCACCTGCACCCCCTGGAGACATGTGCCCAACGACAGTGCTGGTGTCAGTGCTCCCAGCACAAAATGTCAAATGATGCAAATGAGGCTGCAGGAACAGCTGATTGAAGGGCCCTGCCCCGCCTCAGAGTTGCAATCAAATATGCAAATGGATCCTGAGGAGGCTAGTGAAGGCTATTAATAGCGGGGGATGAGGCTGTGAGGAAGCATGGTGTTCCTTGGGAGGATGAGGCTGTGCTGGCTCTGTGTGTCCCTCTGCCCTGCATGTGTCACCTGGGCAGGCACCTTGGCTGGGTCACAGGTGGTCCCCGTGGGAAGCCCAGGGACACTGGCTATTGCTTTGCCCGCTGTGACCCTTTGTGGGACCGGTGCTGCCCCTGTGCCTGCGCTCCTGTGTGAACAGTGCTTGTCTCCATGTCAAACAGCTGAGGAATCTCCCGGGGAAAATCACATTCATTGAAAACACCGAGCTGAGGTTTTCCCCCTGGTGAGTCTAATCTTGGACACAGAACAGTTATGTACCCGGGGGCACCTGGGTGCTGCTGGGGGGGTTACTGTGGCTTGGTCTGGTGGAGGGACCCAAAGTAGGTGTCACTGTTTGGGTGTAGGGAGGGGGCTGGGAGGTTCCTCCTGGCCCCCCACCCTTCACCCTTTGCTTTGATCTCCCCTTCTCCCTCCTGGTTTTCTTCCATTGCCATTGCGACACAGGATGTCCCTCCTCTGCCAGCTCCAGTGCCAGCACGAGGCAGGTTCCCACCATGGCACTGGTGGGGACTGTGCTGTCCCCAGTGTCCCCAGCCGGTGTAGGAGGCTCAGTGTGCTTGGGCCCCCACTGCAGCCTCTCTGCCCTGTCTCACGGGATTTGGGAGGTGGGAACCACCTGACCTTTTTAGAAAATTGTGGAAGTAAGGCTGGAGACAACAGTAACTAATTATTTAAAATCTGAAACTGGAATAATTAGCCCAATTAACAGTCTCAGGTGATGTCTTATTCCATCTGATAACGGCCTGAGGAAGAAGGAAATTAATTAATCCATCAGCCTGACGTTTGTAGGTCACTGCCAGCTCCTCATGCCCGCCTGGGCAGGAGCAGGGGTGGGTTGCGGTGCTTGTCCCGCTGGGTGCAAGGGGTCTGTGGCTTTTGGGGGTCTTGGTGCAGAAGGGGGAGCTGCAGTGAGTCCAGGCACTGGCTGGGGGAGGTGATTTGGGGATTCATGGGTGGGGGAGAGGCTGCTGTGGTCCGAGGTCGGGGTGATGGGCAGGGGGACGGGGCTCGGTGTCCCCCAGGACCGCTGCCAGTGCAGGTTCGTTAGCGAGGCAGCAGCTGTAGGCCTTTAAGGTTGCTGTGGAAACGGTGCTGCTCGTTACCGGGAGGAGCCTCCTGCTTTCCAGGCAGGGCCCCCCCATCGCTGCGGGTGGGGGGACCCCCACCCTGCACACCTGGGACCGCACAGACCCCCGGGTCTGTGGAGGGACATGGCGAGGGCACGGCCGTGCACAGGCAGGCGGGTGGTGTTGGGTGTGCAGCTCCCACGGGGCAGGTCCCCTCCTGTCCCCTCCAGCATGGGCGCCCCACCTTGTCCTTGGTGTGGCTGGTGGTGCCAGGCAGGGCTGCACATGCATGGACACGCATGGACATGCATGCATCCCTGCATCCCTGCACAGTGCGGATTGCCAGTGTGCACACCTCCCCGGGCAGCACAGTCGTGTCCCCGCAGCCCCTGGGGACGCTGTCCTCGCACCTCTGCTGTCACAGCAGCATGCACACATGCACAGGGACCCAGCTGGCACCAGGGCCGTGGGTGCCGCGCTGCCAGCCCTCCCAGCACGGCGCGGGGTGCAGAGCGTGCCGCGGCAGAGCCCCCGACCGCAGCCCCACGGGCGGCTCGGGGAGGCCTCGGTGCTGCTCTTAGCTCGTGGAGTTTTAATGAGGTAAACTGTCTAAAAAGCTCCGTTTGCCCTAAATGCCCATCCCTGCGTGAAGCTGCAGCGGCGCCGCACGGGCGCACCCGCAGCGGGACAGGGGCTGCGGGCGGGCACACGCTCCTGGGCCTGGCACGTGGCAGCGGCAGGAGGAGGAGGACGAAGGCGGTTTAGCACATTTGCAATCATTTCCCTCCTCCCCTCTAAGTTTACAGCTTACCTCAGTGGCTTATCAGCCTCCAATCTCATTAAATCAGGCAAATTGTAGCATCTGATATTTTATAGAGATTAAGGTGTGCGCCCAGACTCTATAATTATCAGCAAAGATGTATTTACAATACCTTGTTGCTAGTAAACAAAAAATAACTTCAGATCAAAGTGCTTTTACAGAGAAATAAATCTACCAATAGAGCCCCGCTGCGGCTGTGGGACGTCGGTGCTGCCCGGGGTGGGTGGGCAGCGCGGGGGCGGTTCGGGGATGTCCCTGGTCCCACGTGGCCACTGTGGGTCCCGTGGGCTGGGGCCACCCCTGGGCTGGTCCCTTGTGCCTGGGTGTCCCTTGCTGGCATCTCCCACGGGTGTTTTCTGGCACCCACCCCTCCGGCCGCGGTTCCACCAGGGATTTCCACCCTGGAGCCCTCCCCGCTCATCTGCGGATGCAGGGCTGGGATTTATTGGCATGAGCGTGCAGCGGTAGCACCTTGCCCTTCCATTTTTCAGCGCGGTGGGAGCGCTGCGGATTACCGATGCGGTGAGGCTGGTTTATTGCTGCCTGAAGTGGATTTATCTGCGTGGCCGGGCCCGGGCTCACCGCTGGTGTAAATCACCGGTTCGAGCCCTGGTGCGGTGGCTGCTCCCACCGGGACAGCCTGTTCCAGCCTCCCTGGGGGTTTCCATGGCCAGGCTCTCTCCAGGGCCATACACCATGTACCCCAGCTCTGCTGCCCTGTCCCTCCTCTGTCTCACTCTCCTGCCCGCTGAAACGAGAATAAAACGGTGATAATGCTGCAGACGTCCTCTGGAAAGGGCTCTGAGGCAGATGAAAAGCCCTACTTAAGAGTGAGGGCATTATTATTAATAACTCGCAGCAAAGCTGTAAATTCAGCCGACACAGCTATTACGGGAAATGAACCTGCTGCCGTGCAGGATCCAAGGCTGCACGGGACCGGGATGGGGACCAGGATGGGGACAGCAGCGTGGGGCTGGAGGGTTCTGTGCTGTTGGCTGGGTCGTGTCCACAGCTGTTGGGGCAGCACGATCAGCATGGGCAAAACCTCTTGGCAGACACCAGCTCCCTCTGAGCTCACTGGGATGATATCTCAGCTTTTCTGGAAAGGCTGGAGGTGTGAGGGAGGGGACGTGGTGCACGCGCCTCCCCCCCGCAGGAAAGGAGGTGGCTGTGGTCTGCAAGAAGGCTGAGGCCTGGCTGCAGCTCGGGACAGGGGTGACACGAGTGTGAGGGGACAGGCGACATGGTGGCGGCTGGACAGGACCTGCCGTGACCGTCCTGGCGCAGGCTGACTGTGCCCATCTGGGGAGCGCCCATAGCAATGTTACACCTTGGCAAAGGTTACATTAAAATAAAAATAACCTGGTGCCGTTCGTCACCTGGCGCCTGCAGCCAGGTCAGCAAAAGGGGAAGAGCTGCGGTGGCTCCCGCTCCGCCGGGATGGCTTCACCTCCAGCGCTGCCACCCCTGAGCGGGTGGCCCTGGGGCTGGTGGGATGTGGCACCCGGGATGGCAGAGCTGGGCAGGGGTACCACGGGGTGCCAGGGCCACGGCCATGGGCTTGTGGTGCTGCCTGTGCCCGGCTCGGGAGCTTCTGCGGGGGAACGAGCTTTGATATAAATATCTTTTTGCTCAGCACACGACCTACTTTCCAGACAATGCCATTAGCCTCCCGACTCCCTCATTCATCTTCTGCCATCCTCCCCCAGCCCGCCCCGCGCCGGCACCCACACCGGTGCTGCACTCCCGGCCGTGGTGCGGTGAGCCAGGAGGGGCGCCTGGCTCGGTGGCACCGTGGGGACACCCGTGCTGGGGCTTGGGGCCATCTGGAAGCCCCATCCCCATGAATAAGGGGGGCTTTTGCTGCGTGGCCCCTGCTCTGGCCTCGCAGGTGGTGGCCACGTCCCCTTGGGAGTTTCTGCGCCCCATCCTGAGGGTGCTCAGTTCTGTTATCCCTGGCTCTGGGGCCACGCACGTGGTTCATCCGGGGACAGTCCCACGGGAGCTCCCATGTGGGGGCAGAGGCTGTGCCGCACAGTTGGCAGCTGGCGGTTGGGATTGGGGGCAGTTTGGGCAGAGGGTGCCTGGTCGCACTGACGTGGGGCTGCCCGGCACCCCCGGTGACAGCCCTGCCATCAGTTTTCCCCCGAGAACTGGAGGCGCCTCCCCAGGAGGCAGCGTGGCCCCCGGGCCCACCGCCCGCACACCTCCACGTGCCCGGGGCTGAGCCCCCGCTCCTCCCCTGCAGCTAAAATTAAATATTCAATTTGTATTGCTGGTAAATCCTGTAAATCTCTTTTATCTCTAAGCTCTTGTAGCAGGAATATCAGTGGTGTAATCTGTGTGGGGGCCCATCCCGCTGCCCTTTGCAGCTCCCCGGTTTGGACCACGCTCCCCTTTCCCCAGATCTCCCCAGGGGATGCTGTGGGGCTGGTGGCAGAGCGGGACCCCGGTGACCATGGCAGAGCACCCCATGGCACCCACTGTGCCTGCTGCTGTGTACTGTCCCCACACTGTGCGTGATGGGGATACTGGTGTCCGCCGTGGTCCCACCAGAACATCCCTCATCCCTGCTGTGCCCCTGGCTCACCAGCCGTGTACCCCCCTTCGCTCTGCCCCCACACGCTAAGAGCATTGTGCAGAATTAATGTATTTAAATATTTAGGTTTTCATCAGCTTTGCAAATTAAGCCCATCCATTAAAGCGGCAGTTTGGGTCCTCTGCTGGCAAGCTGGGCTGTGCCGTGCCCTGGGCTCGCTGTGCCCATCCCAGCCCTGGCCCCGAGGGTGCCCGGGGGTGGGATACAGCCAGGGAATGGGGCACGGTGGCCCAGAGCATCCCTGCCAGTGCAGGGACCAAGGACTTTGCTTCCTCACTGTTCCCAGGTCCTGTTTGCTGGAAATCCTTTACTTGCTATTGGAAGAGCTGCAGGGCAGGACGATGTTGCAAAGGGAACCAGTTGGGATGGGTGTTATTTGAGGCTGGAGTGGTTGGTGCAGCTTGCTGGGGAAAGCAGGACACAGAGAAACACGGGTGGCAGTGAGAGCCCTGGCATGGCCAAGTGCCCGGTAGGAGCAGAGCTGGGGATGAAGGACCAGCCTGCCCAGGAGCTTGGTGGGGACAGGCAGAGATTGTTGGTGATAAGGCTGTGCCGCACTCAGCTCACCAAAGCAGCTTTGGAGTGATCCCCGGCTTAAGTCATTACACCGCGTGGCTGGGGAGATAAGTGGCTTTTTAAGCCTGGGCTGCGTGCAGGTGGGGAGGGCAAAACGGCACACGGTTGGGAAATGGGGTTCATCCAGCACCGCATCCAGCCGGGGGTCCTGGCACAGCCGGCAGTGCCTGGGGGGCTGCCATGGTCCACAGATGCCTGGAAAGGGTTCCCTGGTAGGAGCAGGTCAAACTCCTGGGGGTGCCCGGAGCCCGCTGCTCTGCTGGGTGCCCGGTGGGGATGGCGGCAGAGCCCCCAGGGCGAGCACAGGTGCTCCTGCTCATCCCTTTGGTGTGGATGAACATCAGGTGTGGATGAACATCAGGTGTGTAGGTCTCACGTCAGCTCTCCGGGATCCCCTGCACTTCCCCCCTTTCCACCGAGCTCTGCGGGGGCACCGGGGAGCGTGTC
This sequence comes from Streptopelia decaocto, assembly GCF_964273445.1. Classification (NCBI taxonomy): domain Eukaryota; kingdom Metazoa; phylum Chordata; class Aves; order Columbiformes; family Columbidae; genus Streptopelia; species Streptopelia decaocto. Next base: position 3,021,758 of record NC_138678.1, on the reverse strand, counting down.
TGCTGCTGCTGGCCCCGGGCAGCGTGGGCAGATGTTGAGCGTGTCCGTGGGAGGGAAGCTGTCTGTGGGCATCACCGATGATGGGTGCTCAGCCATGCAGTGCGGTGCCCATGAACCCTGCGCCAGCTGGCGCGGGCTGGGGTCCCCGTGGCCCTGGGGGTCCCTCAGGGTGGTCTCTGGGCTTGGCCAGCTGTGCTCTGGCTGCTCTGGCCGTTGGGGTCCCAGCAGTCAGCTCCCTGTGCGCTGTGTCCCATGGGCAGGATGAGCATTTCTGGGGGGCCAAGGGGGCTGCAGGTGCCGGTGCCTTGGGCCAGCTCCCCCCGGCCAGACCTGCTGGCACGGTCCCTTCTCTGTGCCATTTCTTTCCTTCTCAGCCAATGTTTTTGGGGGTTCTGGCTGCCACCCCGGTCACTCCCCGCTTGTACAGGGTTTTGGAGAAGAGTCTCTTTCTTGAAGATCCAGGTTTGGGCTTTGCAGGGCTCCTGGCTCCGCTGGCTCCCTCGCACCCCCCAGCACAGGAACGTGGCTCTTGCCCTGGGGAATTCGGCTCCAGGGACCACGGTGTGTGGGTGTGCAGCGCTGGGCTGCGGGTGCTGTGCAGGGGATCCCGCTCCCCCGCAGCGGCGGTGGCATCTGCGTTGTGGCGGGGAGTCCCGGCGCTGGCGGCCGTGCCGGGATCCCTGGCAGCTGGGGCGCGTCGGGGCCGTATTTCCTCGCTCTGCTCCAGGAGTAATTGCTCAGACGGGGACTTGGGGCAACTCCCATCCCTCTCCCGGCATGGTAATGAGTCAAGAAGACTCAAAGACAAATGGCTCATTAAGAAGCAGTGCTGCATTGCAGGATTTTTCATCCCACCAACCGCTGCATCAGCAGAGGCAGCACCTCTCGCGCTCGCTCTCCCCAGCCCTGGAGAAGGAGCTGTCAGGCAGCTGGGGACGGTGCCAAAATTAATCATGTGCTTAATAACCTGCCCCTCCCGTCGAACGGCCTGTCCCCAGCATCCCCGTGCATGGAGCGGGGCGGCAGCGCTGGTTCTGGCCCTGGGGCACCACGGTTTGGTGCTTGGCAAGGGGGGACATGCTGGCGCTGAGCTGGGGAGATGCTCCCAGCATCGGGGTGCCGGGACCCCAGCCCTGCTCCCCAGCTCCTGGGCAGCGCGTTGCTCTCAGCAGCCTGGGCACACACTTCTTACTCCACTCCCATTTGCAATTCTTCAGCTGGTATTTGTCCTTCAGGACTTTAAAAATCTCACCTCACGCCGAATTTCCAGCAGCGGCTGGTTGGTTCCTGCTCCTCACAGCCGCTGTCGTTAACAGTAACGGGCTTTGATTTCCTGATTGCATTGAGCACATTACTGCGATCTTTGCATCCTGCTCGCTCCCTTTCCCTCCTTTCCCTCCTTTCCCTCCTTTCCCTCCTTTCCCTCCTTTCCCTCCTTTCCCTCCTTTCCCTCCTTTCCCTCCTTTCCCTTCCCAGCTCTTACCTACAGGTGACAAACCTCTCCCCAGTGCCGCTCTCCTCCCTGCCTGTCACAGCTAATGAACCATCGGTGAGCTGCTTTCAGCTAATTCAACTTTTAAGAAAATAATGACTCGGCGCAAAATTATGTACTAAATTAGGCGATCTCTTACTAAGCCCCTCTTCTTTTTTTTTTTCTTTCGCAGGCTGAGTAAATTTTACTAATACAGCCTAATAAAATAACAGAGCAATTAGTAATAAAATAAAATGTTTGCTTTCCACAATCCTTCTCGCTTACAATGAGCTGGGAAAAAAGTAAATAGATTAAAAGCACGATGGAAACAACCTGGCAGTATTCCATATTTATTTTCTTCCGACGACCATAGATCAGATTTGCTCAGCTCCTAAGTGGGAAAGCTGCTTTTTTTCTCCCAGGCTCCAGCTTGTGCGCGGCACCAGGCGCTCACGCTGTGTGTTTGTTCTCTCCTGCTTTCATCCCCAGCCATAAAGATCCCCAGCAGGACCCGCGCTGGCAAAACCTCGCGCTAATTTGCAAAGCAGAACGGGCCGAGCTCGCGTCTCTGCCGGGCCAGCGGCTGGGAAAAAACCCCTTTGCTCACGCCGGAAAGCCGGGGTGGCTTTGTGGAGCGTGTGGCCGGATCCGGAGCAAATCAAAGGCGACGGCGAGGTGGCCGCTGGGCCGGCTCCGGTGCCTGCTGGCCGAGAATTGCATAAGAGGATGGGGCTGGGGATGGTTTGGGGGCTAAGCTGGGCAAAGCACGTGTCGGCGGCCGCGCGGAGCCGTTCCCGGTGCTGCTGGCGCTGCCTGTGGGGCAGGAGGGACAGCTGGGCTGCTGCAGAAACACGCAGGGAGGTGGGTCTGGCTGGTTTTGGGGAGGAACACCCTTGTTCTTCCTCCCTGGGCTTCATCTTCCTCATCTCCCCCCCCCCCCAGAGCCTGCTGTCCCCAGGAGACCCCGCAGCGAGGAGCCGCCGTCACCGGGGCCATGAGGACAGCATCCCCCTGAGCGCTGGGCGGTAAGTGCCACCACGGCGTCACCGGGACCCTGGCGGGGGCTGCCTGGGAGGGCAGGGGGCCAGGACCCCCCAGGCATGAGGCCGTCAACCTCAGCTCTTCTTTGACCTGGAAATGTTGGCAAATCCCATCTTGCTCTGCACCAAAGTAGTTTGCCAGACCCAGCCATTGCAGTGGGGTTTTGCGGTCCTGTCACCTCCCCACTGGTGGTCCTGGAGCTGGAGGACCCCCTGAGTGTCACGGGGTCCACAGCGGGGGTTCAGGCTCAGGCCAGTCCCCACAAAACCACCAAGGCAGGATCTCACCAGGCGGAAGCAGAACCGCTGCTGCCAAATGTCCCCATGGGAATTGAAGGGAGGGGGCTGAATTTTGGTGTGGCCCGTGGCACTAGGGGTATGGGCCCCTGTCCCTTCACTGGCCATCACGGGTGGGAGACATGGCGGGAGCAGACGTCAGAGGGGGAATTGCCGGTGGGAGCTTCTCCAGGCTTCAGATGCAATAAAGGCAAGAAGTGAGTTATTTGTAATGGTAATTACGCTCTTCCAGTTTATCCTAGCACATAATTGTGTGGGCGGTAGGTTCCCACTGGTGGTAATTACCCTGGTGTTAAATGGCACAAAATTCAGCCGGGCTGGGTTTTTCCCCCCGTTTTGAGTCTGCGTTTCGGTGGCACAAATCCCACGTTCCCAGGGCTGCGCGACACAAGCTGCCATTGCATGGTGAGGCTCCAACTGGGGACAGGAGTGGGCTTGGTGGCTTCTCCTGCCCTCTGCATGTGGCCATCCCTGCCAGGACATGGGGATGGGGACCCTCGGCCACTCTGCCTGTGCTGAGACCCCCAGGATCACTCCCGACCCCCTCTCCATCCCCAGGGTGCCACAGGGACTGGCTGGTCCCTGGCCAGGGCACAGGCACCTGTGTGGCTTTGGTGAGCTGGTAGTGGCCAGGGCGTAGCATCCTTCACCATGGTGCATCCCCATCCTCTGCCCCATCCTGCTGCCCATGTCTGTGGCATTGCCGCGGTGCTGCCGCACCGGTGCAGTGATGGACCCAGTTCTGTTGAATTCCTCCTCTTGCTGAGCACAAACGCCCGCCGGGCTCGTGGTGACGGGCTGCTCAGCTATTCTGACTCCTTCCCGCCGCAGCGGCAATATTTGGATCAGCTGAGAGCTTCCCTCCCCGAGGAGGAGATGATAGCTCAGCTCGCAGAGGCAGAGCCGGGGCTGGGAATCTGTCTGTCTGTCTGTCCTGCCGGCTCAATCCTGGGGCAGCGGAGGCAGCCCCCTCCTGCGCTGTGCCCGCTCCTCAGAGCAGCTCTCCCGGGAGGGGAGGCATTTCTTCTTGTACTAGGCTGCAGCATCCTTGTGTTGAGATGCAGCAATTAGGGAGCCTTGTTAGAAGGAGACCGAGATGGGGAGGGTGTGGGGAGAGGCGCAGGACCGAGCCATCCAGCCGTGAAGCCGGGAGGAAGGTGTCGGCAGAGGCTTATTAGGGCAGACGCGTTCCCCGGGCGCTGCCGCGGCCCCGGCTGCCGCCCGCCGCCAGCGCTGGCATTGCCGCCCACCCCCGCGCCCCTGGGGGGGTCACCAGCCCCTCTCCTGTCCCAGGGCTCCTCGGGCACGTGGCCCCTCCATTCCCGCATGTCCTCATCCCTCCCGGCATCCCTCATTTGCAACCCCCACGTGTCTGATGACCCCAGGTACCATGGGAACCGTCCCACGGTCATCTTTGCCTACAACCAGTGGGGTAGCCGCCCATGGGTCTCCATCCACGGTCAGGCGTGGTGGCCGGGGCTGTGTAAGGAGGATGTGCTGGATGGAGACATCAGAGCGTAGCTCCCCCCACACCCCGCGGCAGCTCGTTAGCAGCTCTGTGAATCGCAACGGCTGAAAAACTCAGCCAGAACCGTTTTCCTAATGGAGAAACACTTCATAATATTTGGTGTTAGAGAAGAAAACAAGTTTCTGATGATGGCAGCGCATCCTCCCTCGCCGTCTGCAGGCTCCGTGCTGCCTGCATCGCTGCTGGCGCTGCCTTCTCCCTCCCGTCCCAGCTTTGTGCTGCCCTCTCGGAGCAGCCGAGCCGGGGGTGACCCCGGGTGCCTGGCCCCAGCGCTGTGCCCCCCTTGCCACATGGAGAGCCAGGTTTTGGGCACCCCAGCTTGGCTTTGCAGGGGCGCAGCTGGGGCTGAATCCTTCCCCGGGAGCTTCCCAGTACCCTTGGTTGGTTCCTGCATGACAGCCCTGATGTTTCGCCAGCCCGGGGGGTGCAGAGGGGAGCATGACGCTGTACCTGTCCTTGTCCCCACAGGTGAGCCCGCAGGGACAACCCTGCAGGATGCCGAGGCTATGGGGCGGGTGCTGACACCATGAAGGGCTACCATGGGGAGCGTAGCCAGTCACAGCCCTCCTCCTCCGGCCACCGCTGCCGCTGCGTCCCTGAGAACTGCCAGCATCCTGCCAGCTACGTCCAGCACGGCCTTGAGGGCCGCCCGCCGTACCTGCTCAGCCCCAGCGAGCCCTGTTCCCTGGAGCATCCCTTCTGCCCAGCGCGGAGCCCCGGCGAGTGCCCGGGCGGGCCCCTGAGCGAGCCGCCCTCCGCCAGCGCCAGCAGCACCTTCCCGAGGATGCACCACGCGCAGCAGCAGCCCTACGACTCCTGCGACGAATGCATGGCGACCGCCCACCCCGCCAGCAAGATCAACCGCCTGCCCCCCACGCTGCTGGACCAGTTCGAGAAGCAGCTGCCGCTGCACCACGACGGCTTCCACACGCTGCAGTACCCGCGGGCCGGCGGCGCCGAGCCCCGCAGCGAGAGCCCCAGCCGCATCCGCCACCTTGTCCACTCCGTCCAGAAGCTCTTCGCCAAGTCCCACTCCCTGGAGGCGCCGGCCAAGCGGGACTATAACGGCACCAAGATGGACGGCCGCGGGGACGGCTACCACCACCACCATCACCACCACCACCACCACCACCACCAGTCCCGCCACGGCAAGCGCAGCAAGAGCAAGGACCGCAAGGTGGACTCCCGGCACCGGTCCAAGATGATGGGCTGGTGGAGCTCCGACGACAACCTGGACAGCGACAGCAGCTACATGGTGTCCGGCCGGCACGCGGCCGACCAGGGCACCCAGTACTGTGTGGACGCTCCCGAAAGTGCCTTCAGAGACTTGACCTTGAAGAGTCTAAAGGGTGGCAGGGAAGGAAAATGCCTGGCCTGTGCCGGCATGTCCATGTCTCTGGACGGCCAGACGCTCAAGAGGAGTGCCTGGCACACCATGACGGTCAGCCAGGCCCGCGAAGCCTACCCCAGCACCGGCGGCACCGAGAAGACCTTGATGCTTCAGGAGGCAAAGGCCAAAGACCGAGCGTACCAGTACCTGCAGGTGAGGGGCCGGGCAGGGTGGGGGCTGTCACCCCGGGGACCACGGCGGCGATGCCACGGGGTGAGCTGGGGCTGGGACCCTCCATCCCAGCACCCTGGTCGCTGTGGGGATACTCCAGCTCCGCTCCATATCCCCAGCACTTGTGTCCTGTTCCACGGCTCCTGCGCCGGTCCCCACTGTCCCCGTCTGCCACCTCCTGCCCTGCTCCCGCTGGCTTTGGGGTCAGACCGGCTCTGTCAGCTCAGGGCTGCTGGTGGCCCTCCACACAGCTTTTATCCTGCTTGTGCCTGGCTGGGTGCCACCGCCTGCCTCGTCACCAGGCTCCCTTCTAGGTCACCCCCCTTCCAATTAAAAACTAATTAACTCTTCTCTCCTTTTCCCCGGGGAAGGAGACAGGGAGCAGCAATGCCGTGCTGGCCGGGGATGGGAGGCGGCTGGGGCCCCGCTCCGCCAGCAGCGGGGGCACTGGGGCAGGGTGACAGCCCTGCCACCACCCCCGTGGAGCCCAGGGGACACTGTCCTACTGCCACAGCCCAGTAAGGACCCCGTGGTGCCGGCACCAGCGGCACATGGTGGGACCGGCAGCTGCTACGTCAGCCACTGGCATGGGTGGGATTTGGCCCAGCCATGCCTGCCGGGGGGGCTGCGAGGTGGGAGCCGCTGTGCCGCCCCGGGTTTTGGGGGTACAGGGAGCTGTGGCTGTTAGGAGGAGTCGGCTCTCCTGGATTTAAGGGCTTTCCCAGGGAGGGCAGAGCCCCCAGGCTCTGTCCCTGCAGCTCCGGGGTGCTGTGGGGAGGGCAGGGGAGCCACACCGGCACATGCACGCCGGGTTTTGGCCACGCACACACGCCGGGCTTAGGCCGGCACATGCCATGCGGCCAGTGTGGGGCTCAGCTCTGTCCCGATGGCGGGAGCCCGGCCACCGCGTCCTCCCACGCTCGCCTCCTGCCCCAGGTGCCGCAGGACGAGTGGAGCGGGTACCCGGCGGTGGGCAAGGACGGCGAGATCCCCTGCCGGCGGATGCGCAGCGGCAGCTACATCAAGGCCATGGGCGATGAGGACAGCGCCGACTCGGACGCCAGCGCCAAAGTATTGCCCAGGGCGGCCGCGCGGCGAGACAGCTACCGCCGCTCCTCCAGCGCCGACCAGGCCAGGACCAAGTAAGGGCTGTCACCTCCTGGCCCCGTCTCAGCACCGCGGGTGGCAGTGGGAACATGGGCTGGGGGTCTCCAGGAGCTTTAGCTGCGCTTGGTGGGTGCTGGGGGGTCGCGGCTCTGCTGGGCTTTGGGGTGAGCAAAGGTTGGGGAGGATGGGTGCAGTCAAAAGGAAATGACAGGGATGTCACCCAGTCCTGGTGGGTGACAGGCTGGCTCCTTGCCCCTGGCCTCGCTGTGTATCCCTCCAGTGGCTCCGCAGCGCTGGGGGACAGGTCTGTACCCCAGGATGGCATTTTGGGGCAGTTATGAGCAGGGGCTGGCAGGAGCATCGTTGCGGCTGCGTTTCCGATTGCTCTGCTGGAATGTGTTGCTTTTGGTGCCATCCCTTCTATTCCCGCTGTCTCTCATTAGGTTTGCAAGTAGGCACTATTCTGATTCATATATCTGTAACTGTCCCAGCTGCTGCACGCCACCGCGAATGCTCCCGCGGGGACAGGGCTATGGGCGTTCCTTCACCACCGGCCAGGTAGGGTCCCATGGAGCAGGTTGGGGAAGGTCGGGGGTGGCAGATGCTCCTCTGAGCATCTCCTGCCCCACTCGCTGCCCCCCGCCTCACCCACCACTCTCCCCAGATCAACGACGAGCTGAACCACCAGTTCGAGGCCGTCTGCGAGTCGGTGTTCGGCGAGGTGGAGTCGCAGGCGGTGGAGGCGCTGGACCTGCCCGGCTGCTTCCGCATGCGGAGCCACAGCTACCTGCGCGCCATCCAGGCGGGCTGCTCCCAGGACGACGAATGCCTCTCGCTCTTCTCCATGTCGGCCCCCGCCGGGCCGCCCATCACCAGCAGCATCCTGAAGCCCAGCACCTGTGAGTCCTGGGGGGTTTTGGGGGGGCTTGGCCGTGCAAGGGACCCCCGTGTCTCCCCGCCTGTACCCGCCAAGGGTGCTGCTGCCCCTGCTCCTGCCCCCCGCCCTGGGCGACCCCCCGGCACAGGGTGTGAGCATCCCGCTGGTGGCTCAGCCCCAGTCACAGGGCTTTTCTGTGTCCCCAGCACCTGTCTGCCATTCCCTCCTTCCTTCCACTTCTTTCCTCCCCACCTCTGCCCCTGGTTGGGTGTTGCAGCAGCGTGGGTCTGGGGTGCTTTCCAATCCCTTTCTGGGGATGAACTGGCCAAACAGCCCCTCTGAGCTCCAGCTCAGACCTCAGGCAGCCGAGGTGCAAAACCCTGTTCCCCCGGGGTCCTTGTTTGCGGCGGGAAATGAGCAAGTGTCTGTGTTTTCACGCGCCTTTTCATCCTGCGCCTCTCCCACAACAGCCTTCAGTTACAGAAAAGCTCCACCTCCCATCCCTCCAGGAACCAAAGCCAAACCCCTCATCTCTGTCACGGCGCAGAGCAGCACCGAGTCCACCCACGAGAGTTACCTGCCCAGCGAGGTTGCCCGCAGCCCCGCCTGGTCCAAAGATGCCGCGGCCCGTTGCAACTCAGCCGAGAGCCTGGAGAGCTCCAAGGTGACGGCCGTGGCCCTCGACCTGCCCCCGGTCCAGCCCCGTGCCGCTCCCAAGCCCTCCACACTCATCATCAAGGCCATCCCCGGCCGGGAGGAGCTGAGGAGCTTGGCTCGGCAGCGCAAGTGGCGTCCCTCCATCGGCGTCCAGGTGGGCTTCTCTCCTCCCCCCTGCCCGAGCGATGTGGGTGATGCTGAGCTGCCGTGCTGCATCTCGGGGCCGCCCTCCAGCGCTCTCCCTTTGCCCCTCGGCAGGTCGAGGCCATCTCGGACTCCGATACGGAGAGCCGGAGCCAGAGGGAGTTCCACTCCATTGGGGTGCAGGTGGAAGAGGACAAAAGGTACCGTGGGGTCGGGCTGGGCTGAGAGCTGTCACACTTGCTGCATGGGGGGCTGTGTCCCCGTGGGGCTCCCTAAACTGTCCTGCAGCATCTCCTCCCTCTCTCATCTGGCTGTGGCCCCCAGAGCTCAGCACCATTCCCAGCTGGATTCCCCTCTTGGAGCAGGATCTGGCCTTCCCTTTACCCCAGGGATGGGGCTCCCCTGCTCCCACTCTGTGCTTGGAGGTTCTTTGCTGGGGCTCAGCGCCAGGGCTCGAACCTGGCCCAGGTGCAGATGAAACCTGTGGGCTTTTCTGCAGGTAAACACGATGTTTTGGCTGGGGTGGGAGCACTGTGTGCTGAGACCTGCGCAGCCCACGGGAGGGGAGCTCCGGCAGCGTGCCCACGCAGCCCCGGTGCATGGTCCTCTCCATCCGCGGTCCAGCGCCAGTAGCCATGGAAATGGGCTAAGAGCAGAGGGAATGAGGGACCGGCGGGTTCCAGCTGCTCAGGGCTGTTGCCACGGTCCCAAATACTCCAGGATCCAGACCAGTGTCCCCAGCCCCATCCTTTCTGTGGGCACCCTTGTCCCTGCCCGCAATGGCACCCGGTGGGAGGATGGGGTGGCAGGACTGTCCTTGCTGGCCACCAGTGTCCCCACATGCTCTCGCTGTCCCCAGGCGAGCGCGCTTCAAGCGCTCCAACAGCGTGACGGCGGGCGTGCAGGCAGACCTGGAGCTGGAGGGATTCGCCGGGCTGGCCGTGGCCACCGAGGACAAAGCCCTGCAGTTCGGGCGCCCGTTCCAGCGGCACTCCTCGGAGCCCGAGTCCGGCCGGCAGTACGCCGTGTACAAGACGGTGCACACGCAGGGGCAGTGGGCGTACCGGGAGGACTACCAGCTGCAGTACGACACGGTGGAGGTGCCCCGGCGGGACGCCTGGATGGAGCGGGGCTCCCGCAGCCTCCCCGACTCCGGCCGTGCCTCCCCCTGCCACCGCGATGGAGAATGGTTCATCAAACTGCTGCAGGCAGAGGTGGAGAAGATGGAGGGCTGGTGCCAGCAGATGGAGAGGGAGGCTGAGGACTATGACCTACCGGAGGAGAGTGAGTTGGGCAGACTTGTGGGGTCAGGAGGTTGTAGCGTGGAGGATGTTGGTCTCTTCTTCCAAGTAACAAGCAACAGGATGAGAGGAAACGGCCTCAAGTTGCGCCAGGGGAGGTTGAGGTTGGATCTGGGGAACAATTTCTTCCCCAAAGGGCTGTGGGGCATTGGAACAGGCTGCCCAGGGCAGTGGTGGAGTCACCATCCCTGGAGGGTTGGACATGGAGATGAGGTTCTCAGGGACATGGGGCAGTGCCAGGGGTGGTGTAACAGTTGGACTCCATGATCTTGAGGGTCTTTTCCAACCAAGATGAATCTGTGATTCTAGGAGGGACTGGAGGGCACAGCCACGGTCCTGCTGTGCTCCCACTCTGCAGCACCTCCCCTGCCAAGGCTGAAGAGTTTGGGTGGGGGCAAGAAACACCAGGAAACCCTCAGGGACCAGAGGGGTCTGGAGGAGGGAGGAGACCCCACATGGGTTGGGGGCGTCTGGGCTGTCCCACTGCCCCGAGGGGGTGCAGGTCCCCACTGCGCAGGGCAGGGGCTCTGTGCCCCATGGGAGCGCTGACCATCTCCTCTCGCCCTGCCAGTCCTGGAGAAGATCCGCAGCGCCGTGGGCAGCGCCCAGCTCCTCATGTCCCAGAAGGTGCAGCAGTTCTACCGCCTCTGCCAGCAGAACATGGTGAGTGCTGGTCAGCGTTCTCATACCCGTAACCGGTGGAAAAGGGACTTTGGGACAGAGATCCTCCCAGCAGCATGGGGGTGAGCTGGCCACATGGCCAGCAGAGCCGATGTCCCGTGGATAGACGTGGCTGACGCTCTGTCCCTGCAGGATCCCAACGCGTTCCCCGTGCCCACCTTCCAAGACCTGGCCGGCTTTTGGGACCTCCTGCAGCTCTCCATCGAGGATGTCAGCATGAAGTTCGCGGAGCTCCAGCAGCTCAAGGCCAACGGGTGGAAGATTGTGGAGCCCAAGGTAAGGGCGGCACTTGTCCCGCTGGCACTTGTCCCCTGTCACCTCTCCCTCCCTCCTCCCCAAGCACATCTGTGCCCAAACAGCCGCTGCTGGGCTGTCACCAGCCACTGCTTCTAGAAAATACTCGTGAAAACAAACATCTGGGGAAAATGAGGCTAATGAAGGGGCTTTGGCACCCATGGCAGTGCCGTGCACGGAGGTGCACGTGTCCGGCTGTGCCAGTCCTGCCGGGATACTCATTCCCTGGAGCTCCCAGCCTCACGCCCACCCTGAAACCCCCGTTGTCTGTGCAGGAGGAGAAGAAGGTGCCTCCCCCGATACCAAAGAAGCCGCCGCGCTCCAAGGTGCACCCGGTGAAGGAGCGCTCCCTGGACTCGGTGGACCGGCAGCGGCAGGAGGCCCGCAAGCGGCTCCTGGCAGCCAAGCGAGCTGCCTCCTTCCGCCAGAGCTCGGCCACCGAGAGCGCGGACAGCATCGAGATCTACATCCCCGAGGCGCAGACCCGGCTGTGACCGCAGCCGCCGCTTTTCTACCCGGACTGGACGGCGCAGCCGTAGCTCACTGTGATGGGGGCCGCGGGGACACCCCGGGGCAGCTCTTGGCCCCGCTCACAGCTTTTCTCTTTTCTATCTTAGACCTTTTCGTGGATCCAACGGCGGGTGAACGCAAGCCCGGTTCTGCCCCGTCCCGTTGCCCCCTGCCCGCATGCCCCTGCCAGCCTCTCCCGGGGTCCGGGGCTCTCCCTCCCTCTGTCCATCCTCCCTGGGGCCATGTCCCAGCTCAGTCCCCTTCTCACCCCCCAGACCTTCTGCACCCCCCGTGTCCCAACTGAGAGGTGACCCTCAGCTCCCGGCCCCGCCGGGTTGGAGGGGAGGGGGCTGCAGGCAGGCCCCCCGCCTCTCTGTACTCAGTGCAATCCCCCCGGTGCGTACCGGGGATGGGTCCCCAGAGCCCCCCAACCAGAGCCCCCCCAGCCCCACTCCCGGCTCTGCCAGCACGAGGCTTCAGGACACGGCTGGGACAAGGGGCTCCCCCGCCTGCCTCCTGCTCGGGTGCCATGGGGGGCTCCTTCCCCTCTATACATATATAAATATAACCTGAGGAATAAACCAGAAACTCCACGTGACCAGCGCTGTGTTCTGGCTGGTGGGATGCACCAGAGCAGCAGAAATCCCCCGGTCACGGTGAGCCGCCCCGCTTGCCTTGCCCAGAGCATCGCGATGCGCTTCTCCCCATCCCGCTCAGCCCTTCTGCTCCATCAGTCTGTCCCTCCTTCCATCCATCCTTCCCTCACGCCAGCCAGGAGCATCTCTGCAGCGTGGCACTAACCGGTGATGGGGACATTGTTCCCCCATGCCTGGGATCTGTGTCCCCGGTGTGCAAGTGAGGTGGTAGTGGCAGGGAGACCTGCCCACAGCCCATTGGCACCCGTGGGGCCGGGGACCGTGGTGGCTCTGCCCTGGGCCAAGCTTGGTGCCAGCGGGTGGGATGGCAGCGTGGACACGGCTAGGAACTGCCACCGGAGTACAGAGCTGCTAGAGATTACCCAGAGGGGGTCACCCCTTGTCCCCAAGCTCCTGGTGTCCCGTGGGGAGGGGACACCCCAGGACATGCACCCGGTACCCCTTGGCACCAGGGGCCACCCTGGGACCCTGCTGCTCACCGCACAGACTGCGAGCAGGGCAGGGGGTCCCCTGTGTCCCCTCCAGGGCAGAGCAGCACGGCAGGACAGGAGGTTGCATCTGCCCCATCCCTGGTCCCTTTCCATGCATCCTGTCCCCCACAGTGTCCCTTTTGGTGGCAGAAAGGGGAAGACGCTGTCCCCAACCACTGCCCCGCCAGCAGCATCACCAGCCACCCCCCAGGCAGGGCCCAGGGGTGCCGGGCAGCTCCCAAAATCCGGGGCCAAACCTTGCCCAGGGCCCTCGGGCAGAGCAGCGGAATCGGAGGCAGCTGGAGGGGCCCAGCTCGTGCCCCCCATGTCACGGGGAGCCAGGGCTGGGCAGGGGGACACATCACCGGGGGTCTGTTGGTGCTAAACACCCCCAGGACGGCAGTGCCCGCTCGGCCACCCACAGCCCCTTCCCACCCCGCTCCCCCCTGCACCCCAGATTTAGGGACATGCCTGGGAAGGGCCCCCCGGCCCCCGCCCTGGCCAGCGCCGTGCAGTGACCGTGACACGTGGCTCCCTTTTTATTGTAACGAACCGCCGCAATTAATAAAGATGACTTTGGTTACTCCGGGCCAGCGGCCACCTCCCCACGGGGACACGGCCAGCGCCGGGCTCGCCTTTCCCTGTCTGCCACCCCTGCGTGTCCGTGGGTGGGAGAGGTGGGGATCGTGGGTGGGAGACGGGGTCTCACTGGGGCAGGTGACCCCGTGGGGTGGCCGGGTCGGGGTGTCTGCAGGTCCCCGTGGGTCTTTCTGTGGGTGTCTCCCTGTGTCTCTCTCCTCCCCGTCTCATCCTGTGGGTCTCTTCCTGGGGAGTTTCTCCCCCTTGATCGGTCACGCCCATTCGTCACCAGGGGCGGAGCCTCCTCGGCTCCCCGAGCAGCTCCGCCCCGCCCCCTGGGACCCTGTAGACCACATAGGGCCCCACACAGCCCCTATAGATCCCTATGGACCCTTATGGACTGTATAGACTCCTACTGACCCACATAGGTGCCTATACAGCCCCATCCACTATCTGGCAGCCGCATTGCCCCCCCAAAGCCTCACTATCTGGCAGCCGCATTGCCCCCCCCCCAAGGCTCACTATCTGGCAGCCCCATTGCCCCCTAAGGCTCACTATCTGGCAGCCCCCATTGCCCCCCAAGGCTCACTATCTGGCAGCCCCATTGCCCCCCAAGGATGGAGGTGACGGGGACCTGGGTCTCCCCGTGGGTCTCCCGGAGGGTGTCTCCCCCTAGCTCTGGCCGTGGGTTTCCCCCGTGGTTCTCCCCATAAGTCTCCTTCCATGGGTCTCCCCGCGTGTCTCCCCGTGTGTCCCCCCGTGTGTCCCACCCGCGTGTCTCTCCGCGTGTCTCTCCGCGGGTCCCCCAGCTCCGGCCGCTCCTCCAGCCCCGGCGATCTCCGCAGCGCCCGCCAGGGGGCAGCACCGCCCCGCGGGGCCGCCTGACGGCGCGCTGTCCCCCCCGCCCCGGTGACCGGAAGGGGCGTGGCTGTGGCGGCGGCCGGGCTCAGGTGAGCGGGGCCGCCCCGGGCTCGCTGAGGCTCCGGCGGCGGCTCCGGCTCTGGGGGAGCCCCGCGGGGGTCCCGGCCGGGTCCCGGTTGAGTCCCGGTTCCCTGTGGGTCAGCGTTGAGTCCCCTCTGCGAGCCGCCCGCTGCGGCCTTGGCCGCCGGAGCCTCTCCCGGGCGCTGCGTGCCCCGAGGCCGCGGGGCCCGGCCCGGTTGGTGACCGCCGTGTGTCGCCCCCGCCAGGCGCAGCCCCCGGCGCCATGTGGTCCGTGCTCTGGGCAGCCGTGCGCTCCAAGGCCCCGTACGTCACCTTCCCGGTGGCCTTCGTGGTGGGGCTGGTGGGTCACCAGCTGGAGCGGCTGCTCCGCGGGGACCCCCCGCCCGCCGCCGAGGAGAAGAGCATCTCGGAGCAGCGGGAGGAGCGCAAGCTGGAGGAGATCGCGGGCAAGGACCTGACCAAGGTGGTGAGCCTGAAGGACAAGCTGGAGTTTGCCCCTCGGGCCGTGCTCAACAGGAACCGCCCAGAAAAGAGTTAATGGCGGGTTTGGGGCAGATGGTGCCCTGGAGGGACTGTCCCGGGGACTCCCCTGTCACCTGCACAGCTTCCCCAGCCTCCCTCCCGCACCCGCCTGGACCTTGGTGATGCACCGTGCCCACTGCTGCTCCTCACGCTCCCAGGGCCCCCCGGAGGGTCAGGGTTTAACCGCCCCATGGATGCGTCCAGGACGCAGCAGCCAGAGCTGCTATGTGGCACAGGGAGCCGGGCGCTGGAGAAGGAGCAGATCCAAAATCCATCAGCCTGTCATGGCCCCTGAAGCATGGAGCCCTCTCAACCTGTTTCCACCCATGTCTCTCAAGGTTTGGTTTCTTTTGTGGCGTGAAGACAGAAGACACTTGGACCTGAGTGACGTGGGGTGGGGGTCAGGCTAACCGCCGGGGGCAGGAGGACCTTCTGTCCTTACAGCTCTCCCGTGGCTCTTTGCGAACCCTGATCACACACCACGCTACCACATCACGCCCCGTGCAGTGGTGCAGATCTCCAGGGAACTCCTGTCTGCGTCGTCCCCAGGCTTCACAGCGAGGAAGGAGGACAGTGGGAGGTGGAAGTCCTGGCCCTGCTTCGTGGTGCTCTGAGCGTGGCGGTGGCTTTGGACTGGTGTGTAGAGAATGGGGAGATCTCTGCCCTGTACAGGAACAGCCACAATAAACTTCTGTCAGTCCTTGGGCCTCTCTGTCTTCTGCATCAACACCTGGCTCAGAGCGTGTTTCTGCTCCCCGTGTTTTCAACAAGCAGCCCGTTCTGCAATGGGAGAAATTTCGCCGTTATGCCTGGTCGGGCAGTGACCTTGCCTGGCCCAGGGGCCTGGCACGGCGGGCACAGAGTGACGGGCAGGAAGGAGGGGGAGGCACCGAAATCCCTCCCGGCTCCCCTGGTCACGTCGTCTGCTTCCCGTCAACCTCCTTATCTAGACAAGAAGGGCTGTGGCAGCGCCGGGTGGGGGCCCAGGGGATGGGGGGGTCCTGCTGGGCTGCTGAGCGGGCAGCAAACACTGGGGACAAGTGGGTGGTGTCCCTTCCAGCTTCAGGTGTCACCAGCACAGCAGGACGGTTGAGCAGTTCTTGAGCAGGGCCAGCCAGTAGCTGCTGCTGCTCTCTGCCGGCAGCGTGCGGGGCCAAGTGGCCACAGCCGGTGTTATCGCTGCCTCCTGGCTTGTTTTTTCCCGTGGTGCCTGAGCGAGGCCTCGCTGCTGCCCCGGCACAGCCTTCCCCTCCGGGGGATGATAAATCTGTCGTGTCTGCTGCAAAGCCCTGAGGTCAGCAGCCAGTTCAGCGTTCTGCGTCGCTCCGTCCTGCTTCCTCGGGGCCTGCTGACAGCTTTCCTGCTGCGCTGCCCGGCCGTGTTTACCTCCCGACCTGCTGTCCCGGGGCTGGATCGCTGCCCTGCAGCCGGGCTCACAGCGGCACTGCCGGCAACGCACAGGCCTTTGCCATTGCGGTGTGTGAGAGCAGCTCCGGCTGGGTTAGACGGTGCAGGAGGAGTCTCGGGGTGGCGCAAAGGCTGTCCCAGCCCTGTCACCTGCTGCACTAGGGCTCACAGCACCTCTTGTGCCATTGCCCCTGTACCCCTGTCAGCCTGGCACTGTCCCCTGAGCTACCCCCTGCCTTTGGCCTCCTGCTTTCAAGCCTGGCTGTGGGGTGACACCGGACGATGGTTGTTCCCTATTGTACACCCGGGTGGGAACAATCCTGTCCCTTCCCCCAGCTGGGACCAGCTGGACCCAGCTCGGAAATGTCTTCCGAAACCCCTTTGTTCACCCCGCGACGGAGCGGCTCCCTTGGCTGTTTATAGCCCATTGATCTGCCTGTTCCCAGAGCCAGCTGGGCACAATTGGGCTTTGTGGGGACCTCACTGCCCCGTTTCCTCCCCTGGGCCCACGCGGTGCCGGTCGGGGGGGCTCCTCGGGCCCTCGGGAAGGGCTGAGCCCCGACGGCGGCTGCACGGGCACCGATGGCACCTGGCTGAGCAGCCCCTGCCCCCCTCCACCACAGCTCCCTTACTGGTCCCACAGTGTTTCCAGCTGGTTTCTGTGCATCTGGGGACTCTCATCCATCCCCACAGCAGACGCCAGCGTTGCTGTGGGGCCGTGGAATCCCGGCAGGCTCTGAGGCAGGGGTGAAGCCTCTTACCACAGACCAATTGCCTTTCTCCTAAACCCTTGGTGCTGTAAACCCACCCTTCCTCCCATTGAATCCCAACAATGTGCTGCCTGGGAAGCACCGGCTGGACAAGAATAGGAGCCGGCGAGCACTCGGGACTGGGGTGAGCAGCCACAGTGGCTCATGAAGAGGGAGAGGAAGCTTTGTTGAATAAACCATTATGGCAAAAAAAAGCCCGACTTCCCGAGACTTCGCGAACTGCTCAAGTGCAAGTCCTTGGTTTGGTCCAGCGTGTTTGTAATCCGGCACAGCCCGGCGCTGCAGCGGGAGCGTGGCGAGGAGCTGTGCCAGCCGCACGACCGGGGCTGCATGGGCCGGGGAACCTGTCCCCAAGCAGGGAGTCCCACACTGGGCTCATTTTGCAGTGAGCATCATCCCAGGGCTTGTCTGGCTTCAGGAAGGGCCCTGAGAGCCCCCCCGGCTGCTCACCACAGCTCAGCACACCTGGACAGCCACGGCGGACATCCGGTTAGATCAGAGCAGGGATGCACCATCTGCGTGGGGCTGGGGACGCTGTGACCCCGCGCTGGCACAGGGGCTGCTCAGAGCCACCGGTCCCCATGCTGTGAGGCCCAGAGGGTCGATTTTTGAGGAGGAGTGGAGGGGTGCGGGGGGCTGGAGGGGGACGCTGGGGCCCACAGGGACTCACGCTCCTGTGTCCCATCCTGGAGTGGCTCAGTCCCCACAGACCTGGGACACAGAGAGTGCTCCGTCTGGCTGCCCTGGAGAGAAAATGGCACATTCCCCTGTGTGTCCCCCGCAGCCCCTGGGGACATCTGTGCCCTCCCCTGTCCCGACCAACCGAGGCTGTTTTTTCCCAGGCTCTGGTTTTGCCCTTTCCCTGAGCACAGCGGAGTCCTTTCCCAACCTCCCTGTCTCACTTCTGTTACCACCAGAAGCCCTGTTGTGCTGTGAGCGAAGAGCAGCTCTGGTTTGCATCTCGAGGCATTTCCCCAAGCCCTGGCTGGGGACAGCTACAGTGGGACACGTTCCCTCCTGCTCGGCATAACCTCTTGCAGCCACAGCTCAGGGCTCCATCCCCATCCCCAGCACCCCTTGACCACTGCGGCTCCTTGTTTTTAGATCAAATCAGCCTCCCTGTGCCAGGAAAAGCCATCGGCTGTACAGGCAACAGCCCCTGCCCTCCTAGTGCTGCATTGGGATGATGCTCTGAGCCACTGGTAGGAGCAGGACCCATCCCGAGGTGGGCACGGGGTGCTGAGCTCTGCGCTCCCGCTGCCTCCATGCGAGGAAGCATCCAGAGGGGAGCGACAATGTCAGGATGCGGGAAGTTGTCGAGGCTATTGAGCGCGTTTCCTCCCGCCCGTGGTTCTCACACAGGGCCGCATTGTCTGCCATGCCCGTGCGCGGAGGGCTAAATATAACCGGGACGGGCCTGGTGGAGGAAGGGACCCATTTGGGATTTGCTTTTCCTTCATTGTGTACTGCTGGCAGTGGTGCTGATAAGGGCAGGATTGGACCTGGTTTGGTGTTGCCTGGAGAGAAGGTGCTGGGGTGCGGGGTCCATGCCTGCCCCAGGAGGATGCTCCTGCCGGTGTCTGTTCCCCCCGGCCCTGGGGAAATGGGGTGCTGGGAAGCTGCCAGCAGAGCCCTGGGCACCGGGGGAACCCCAGCAGGATGAGGGGACCACGCTGCAGTCCTGACTGGTGTCCCCCTGCCCAGATCTCTGCCCTTCCTCCCCTCTCAGCTGCGGTTTTGCTCCCGCCGTGGCTCTTCCTGCATGCGGGTCAGATTTAGACACTTGCTATTTTCTGTATGCTGGGAAAGCTTAAAAATAAACTCCCGGGTTCTTGGCCAGCGCCTTGGGGAAAGCCTTGCAGGCGGGACACATCGTGGCAGCCCTCACAGCTCCTCTTCCCCAGCCCAGGGCAGGATAGTGCAGTGGAAGCCCAGCATGGACTGGTCCTAACTGGGAGGAAGGCAGGAACCTTCCTGCAGACGCATGGCTGTGGGGCGGGCACATACTCAGGGCTGTGCTCGCTGCCCGTTATCCGAAAGCTGGGTGTGCCATGGGGAGCCCCTCACCGCAGCCTCCAACCTGCCCGTGCCACCACCAGGCTCAGTGTCGCGGTACGGGGCTGGGCTTTGGGACAGCGGGTGCTGTTCCCAGAAAGGGACCGGAGGGGTCTGTTTACTCAGGAGGGAGCGTGGAGGTGTGAGAAAGCCCGTGCGTGTCTGGCCGGCCGCTATCTGTCCCTGGGCTGTGCCAAAGGGCTTCGCGGGCCAGCCCGAGCCCTTATCAGCTGCAAACTTTTATTTGCCTTAGGGCCACCCACCCACCTTCTGGGGGGGCTGTTGCCAGCACTGGCCCTGCTGTCACCCCCTCCCCGGCCCCACGGCGCAGGTGAGCCCCTCGCTGTTGTTGTTGGCGTGTGCCATGGGCAGGTCCCGGCACTGTGGGGTCACACCGGCCACCCCGAGCTGCCTTGTCACAACACGGGAACAATAGAGGGACGCGGAGCTGTGTTTGCGCAGAGCCCACGGCCGGGCACCGTGTCCAGGCGAGGGGGGTCTCAGCCGTCTTGTTTTCCACCTTGCACGGCCGTTCGGAAAAGCGTGATGCTCCCTTGGTGCCAACAAAAATATCAGCCCAGGAGAGGGGACATGAGTGGGGACACGCTGCCGACGGGTAAACACGCGGCGCGGCTGCACCGTTACCTTTCACACGGGCATTTCCTCCCCGGAGTGCGCCGGCTCCTCTCCCCAGTGAACAGCAGCATTGTGGGGCTGGGCAGCTCTGCTGCTGCCTGGGGGGAGCTGGGCTGTGCCCCCCATTGCACTGGGGTGCCCCAGGCGGTCCCCACTGGGTGATGGTGGGAGAGGGCAGGGGCCCTGCAGAGCTGGCGGGAGAGGGCAGGGGACCTCCAGAAGGGAATCTGCACCCTTATGTTGGGCATGGGGGCGCCAAGCGGACCCCAGCCCCCCACCCCGGGGGATCTCAGCCCCCCCCATCCCCAGCAGGGATGGGAGTCAAGGACGGGCTTGGCTGCCAGCCCAGGCGCTGCACCAAGAGCAGCAGAGCTGGGTGCCTCCCTCTTCACTTCCTCCAGTGGCCGATGGCAGCGATATCACCCCGTATCACCCATATTTCATATTCTCCAGGGTATTTTTAGTCCGTCCCACCCTTGCTGAAGAGGCCCTGGGCCGAGAGCGGGCTCAGCCCTGGGCTGCTTGGCTGGAGAAACTAAACACCAGCCCCAGCCACATTGTGTGTCTTTATCTGCTCATTTCCACCTATTATGCAGCTGTGAGCGGCTCCACGGCCTCCCCTGTGGCAGAGCTAGGGCAGGGGGAGAGGGACTGAGCTCGGCTTTAGGCCACCTGTGCCTTGGTGGGCCCATGACAGTCTCTAGGCTGAGGCCAGGCTCAGGGGGACAGGACCCTATAGAATAACATAATCATTTTGGTTGGAAAACACCCTTAAGATCACAAAATCCAACTGTTAACCCACCCCTGTCACTACCCCATGTCCTGAGAACCTCATCTCCATCTGTCCAACCCTCCAGGGATGGTGACTCCAGCACTGCCCTGGGCAGCCTGTTCCAGTGCCCCACAGCCCTTTGGGGAAGAAATTGTTCCTAAATCCAACCTCAACCTCCCCTGGCGCAACTTGAGGCCGTTTCCTCTGCTCCTGGCGCTTGTTCCTGGGGAGCAGAGCCCGACCCCCCCTGGCTCCAAGCTTCTCTCAGGCAGTTCAGAAAGCAGAAGGTCTCCCCTCAGCTCCTGTTCTCCAGGAGAAGAGCAGGGATGATTGTGCTTCAATGGCAGGTGGCACCAGCAGCACAAGCGGGTGCCCACACTCCCCTTCACCCCCATCACCCACAGGACAGCAGCTTCCCCCTCCCTCAGCCCAAACCCTCACCCCCCTCCCTGACACCGCCAGGGCTGGAGCAGGCACAGTCACACCACGCTTCACCTTTTGTCATTCATCCAACTTTATTCAACAAGATGCAACGCTGAGTCTGCCGGGGGAAAGGAGCCGGCACTGAGGACAGTGCCTGCACTCACACCCGGGTCACGCAGGACCCACAGCCCCTTGGTCACAGCAGGACCTTCCCCTTTCACAGCATCCACGGGCTGGGGAAGTCATGGTGACTGCTCGTGTGGCAGCAGTTGGTTCTTCCATCCCGCCGGCACCTCAGCCCGCAGCAGGAGATGACTAGTGCAAAGTAATAAAACCAATAACCCCCCCAATCCAGCCATTGCTCGGGTAATTCCTCCCCAAAGAAACACAGGGCTCAGGGGTGCCTGGCCATGGCTCCCCAGATCCCCTGCACAACTGCACCTTTAAGGCAGAAAGCTCCTTGCTCAGGCCAGCAGGTTAAAAATAACTTAGAGACACACATGACATGGGAATGGGCCCAGGGCCAGGAGACGAGGGGGGAGTCACACTCCTGGGTCACCGGAGCAGTGACCCTGCAGCCATCGGGATGCGCTGGTCACCACAGAGCCCTGGCGAGAGCTGCCGCTGGCTTAACCCTCCCGTGCCCCAAGGGGAAGGGGGCAGCTCCCGCGGCAAACCCTGCGCAGGAGCCGCTGGCCCCGCTGGATTTGTGACAGGGTCATGGGAACAGGACGGGGCTGGTGGCCAGGACCCATCCACAGCGCTGCCCCAGCCCCACGGGGCTCAGCGAGCGGCTTCCCACGGCCGCACGCCCGGCTCTCACCCCGGCGTGGGCTCCGGCAAGCCCCAGGGTCCGGCCAAGCCGCGGCTCGCGAGGCGCAGCAGCCTCAGGGACAGCCTGTTCCCAGCCACGCGGCCCCAGGGATTTGTCCCTTTCCCACGGCGGCGCGGGACAGCCCGTCCCGGGGAACTTTCTGCAGTTTCCTTCCTTGCAGGGTCTGTGGGGAAAACAGGAGAGAGTGGAGGCTCCGCTCCCGAGCATCATGTCCCAGGGGCAGGCTGGTCTCTGTGGGCGCAGCTTGTCCATATGGGCAGGAGGCAGCTGCCTGCCTGCGACCAGCACCTCTGCAGGCACAAGGGACCGAGGACAGTCCCCTCAGCCAGCCAGGGCCAGCCCAGCACTAGACATACTGCTTTTTGGAGGCTGAGCTCCCTGGCCGGCTGCACAGCTTCTCCTCCGGGGTGGGGGCACTGGCATCCCTGGGGCTATAGGGGTTGGACAGGGCTCTGCTGCCACCAACCAGCGCGAGGTTCTCCTCGTTGTGGAGGTTGGCCCAGTTCTGCTCGCTGGAGAGCTTGTTGTAGGCCTGGTAGGATGTTGTGTGGCTCTCGGCCATGGGCAGGAAGGGGTAGTGCTTGGGCACGTAGGGACCTGAGGCCATATCATCGGCAAAGGTGTCCGGGCTCGGGCCAGCTGGCACCGGCACCTTCTTCACGTTGCTGAGCAGGTTCTTGCAGCAGAGATGGAAAAGCTCCAGGAGGTTCAGGACTAAGGAGACCAGCCCCATCACCAGCATGAAGATGATGAAGATGCTCTTCTCAGTGGGGCGGGAAATGAAGCAGTCCACCTGATGGGGACAGGGGTCCCTCTTGCACACGTAGCGGGGCACCATGGAGAAGCCGTACAGGTACCACTGGCCAACAAGGAAGCCAGCCTCAAAGATGCTCTTGCAGATCACGCTGATGATGTACGTCCACATCAGCGCCCCTCGAATCTTGAGCCGCCCATCCTCGGTCACATAGATCTTGGACATCTTCTTCTCCACGGCTGCCAGGGCCTGCTCGATCTTCGGGTCCTTGCTGTGGATAGCCCGAAGCTCGCTCTCCTGTTGCTTCAGCTTCTCCTCCTTCCGGGAGAGATAGACAACGTGGCCGAGGTAAATCAGGGTTGGGGTACTGACAAAGAGGAACTGGAGCACCCAGTAGCGGATGTGGGAGATGGGGAAAGCTTTGTCATAGCAGACATTGGTGCAGCCCGGCTGCTTGGTGTTGCACACAAAATCCGACTGCTCGTCCCCCCAGACGGACTCCCCAGCCAAGCCCAGGATGAGGATGCGGAAGATGAAGAGCACGGTGAGCCAGATCTTCCCGATCACGGTCGAGTGCTCCTGGACCTGGTCCAGAAGTTTCTCTAGGAAACCCCAGTCGCCCATCTTCTAGTGAATCTCGTGCCTCTGCCAGCAGAGAGGGGGGGGGAGAGGAGCCAAGTCAATTCTCTGTTTGCACGCTGGAGAACATAGGGCAGACTGGGCTACCTAAACCCCAGGCTTTCTTGGGACACAGCTGCTCTGCAGTCGGTCCCAGCAAACCCTCCAAGGAGCATCCCGCACCTGCGGGAGGGAGCCAGGCAGGATTTCGGAGCCCAGGAGCGCTCCTCCTACACCCCATTGCCCAGTGAAGAAACACGGGGCTGGGGGGAAAGAGGCAGCTCAGGGATTTGCCTGCCCACAGCAGCACCCAGCCCGCAGCACTTCGTGGCTGTCACTGCCTCCCAGGACACAGCCCACAGCAAAGGGCTCGCTGGCGGGTGGCCTGGGGGAGGTGGCACGGCCGCAGGAGCAGCCCAGATTTGCTCTCCTACAGCCCCCTGCCCCGGCTCTACCGAAGGACAGTGAGCAATGGGGTCACAGGAGGGGAAGCACAAACCCCCGCGGTTCAGCCGCCGCCCTGGCACCCATCCAGAGCTCACCCCAAGCCGGTGGGACGGTCCCCAGGCAGCTCCCTTGCTGTGGGGCGATAGCGCCCCAGTGTTCTCGTTGCTCAGGGCTTTTCCCGGCCGGGGGATCCCCGAGAACACTCACCGCATACGGACCCGATCCTGCTCCAGGGTGTCTCAGTTTCACCCTCGGCGAGCCCAGCCCGCATCCCCCGGCGGGAGCTCAGCCCTGCAGCGGGCTGGGAGAGAGAAAACAGCCTCGCCCCTAATTATCATCAGCTAATTAAGCAGGCGTAGGTGTCAGATGGGCCGTTAAAGCCACACCTAGCCGTGGTGGGGTGAGGGGGTGTTCTGAGTAGAAAGTGGGTGCCAGCGGTGGGGGTGTCCTCGTTCCCGAGCACAATGTCCCCAAGCAGTGCCCGGGGGTCCCGCTCACTCACCTCCTCTGCTCCGGCACGTCCCGCCGGGCTCGGGCCGCGCTGGGTATGAGTGGCCGGGCCGGGCCGGGCGGCTCTGGCCGTGCGGGGCCCGGGGGGGCCGGGGGAGGAGCGCGGGCAGGAAACGGGGGGCCGGGGCTTAGCGCCGTGTCCCAGGTGTGCGGGGCCGCCCCCGCTGCCCCCGCCCGAGGGGGCCGTCCCGGCGGGGCGGGGGGGTGTGCGGAGCACCGCCCGGCCGGGACCCCCGGGACAGCGGGGACAGCCGGGACACGAGAACAACCGGGACAGCCGGGGCCGAAGCCGGTGCGGGGCGGTGGAAAGCCCGATTTTCCCTGCCCTCTCGTTCCCGGCTGCGGCTCCGTCACCGGGCAGAGACGCTGAGCGGGGGAGGGACTGCCCGGGGTGCCCGGACCCTCGGGTGGGACCCTGAGCATGTCACCCACTGCGCACCCCTAAAGCCATCGCGCTTTTGGTGGCCGCATCGCGGGCGCTGGGGGGACACCATGGCAGGCAGGGCCGGGGAGATGGGGTGTCCCCGGGGAGGCTCGGCGGGTCCCCGAGCGGGTCCGTGCGGCGCGGCGGGCGCTGGGTGGTGCTGGAGCCACACCGGAGCCGCACCGGAGCCGCACCGGAGCTGCCCCGGCGCCGGGCTGAGCTGCGCCGGGGATCCGGGGACAGGGACCCGCCACCCGGGTTTAAGCGGAGCTTTGCTGTCTGGGCGTGTGGAGCCACCGCAACAAGGAGTGGTGAGCAGATGCTGATATTTTGTGCATAGGCTTGAGTCCTGCTGGCTCACATGTACCCCTGTCGCTGTCCTGCAGTGGCCGCAAAGGGCTGGCATGCTTGGCATGGGCTGCGTGGGTCCAGCCAGGGCTGGGGGGCTTGGGCTGTTGACATCAGAAACTAGGCCAATGTGCACACAACTGGGAGCTGCCATCTTTCTCGCGTTGAAATGTGGCATTTCCTCCTCACAGACAGTGCTGGTGCTGAGCCAGAACAGCATTGCTTTATTTAATATAAAATAATTGCTGTCCTTCAGGTAACATCCATGTGCCACCCCACACTGTGGCACCAAGGTGCTGTGGAGCCCAGCGCCCGTCTCCCAGCCAGTCCCCATGAATAGTGCCTCCCCATCTCACCACCCTGCACTGTGGCTTCCGAACTGGCATGGCCCCCCTCTTGGTGCCTGTCCCCAGAGATGCTCTGTGCCCCTCCAGCCCTCGATGAGTGGAAATGATCACCTCTGGAGAGCTGCTCCAAAACCACAAAGGAACCAGAGTTTCCCCCACCCGTGGATGTGCCAGCTCCCATGTTGCTTTACCCCCCCAGGACTGTACCCAGTGCAGGCTTCAGCCACAGCCCCATCGAGCTGTGCAGGTGTCCCAAAGCAGACCTGTGCTGGTGCCAGGGCCGCTGGGACACCTCGTGCTGTCCCACCTGCGGGAGCATCTGTCCAGGTGACACAGGAGTGCCCACAGGAGCAGCCCGTGCTGGAAGCATTTGCTCCGTGTTTGGCGCAGAGACACGTCACACGTCCCCCTCCTGGCAACGTGGGCATCGCTGTCACGGCCTCTCACAGCGGCACGAGCCCGGCGGTGTCAGCGCCCACCACAGCACGCGCGTGGGGCTGGGGGAGCACGAGCAGAGCTGGGAACGCAGCTGGCCAGACCCTCCGCGTAGCGCCGCTTAAGGAGAAATTAAATGGAAATAATTTCTATTTATTTTAATATCTATCAAGGTTTAGTAAATAATTGATGCTGATGCCTCCTTGATTTCCTTGGTGGCCAGCGTGCAGTTCTGGTGAATAAAAGTCTAACGATGCGTGACAAGCCGGGAGGAGCGGGCGGACGCCGGGCACGCCAGCCCTGGGCGTCACGGTGAGCAGCCGCAGAGCTCCGGGGCTGCCCTCACCTTACCTGCGTCTGCTCGGGCCCCTCTCAGGGGGCTTTACTTTGTTTGGTTTGGTCATTTTTCACACGGGCTGACCCTCGGGGGTTCGGGGACTTGGCAGGCTTGAGAAGCTGCTGGGACAAGGGGAAGGTGAACTGGCTGGGACAGGCGAGCTCACAGCTCCTCTGCTCTGTGGAAAGAACAGACAGGCTCAGGAATGCCCATGGGCAGCTGGCACCCACCTACCGTGCCCACACCACCAGGACACCTGGGGGATGTTCCCACAGCCCCAAGCAGGAAAGATTCCACGGATGTGTCCCCCTCCCCTTTAGAGCCACCAAGGTCCTGGCTGAAGAGTCTGGTGGTGGCATCACCAATGGCCACCTCTGGGGCCATCCATCCATGGACACATCTCCCTCCCTCCTTCCCTCCAGCACCCTGTCAGACGGCAGTCACATTGGGGGCCGAGGCACGCAGGGCTGCCACACACCTCGTCTGGGACTTGTTGTCCTTCTCCTCCGTCTTGAGGTGGCACTGGCAGGTGGAGGCCTTGCTGTAGCTGACGGAGCGCTTGACGGACTTCTTCCACTTCCGCGCATTCCGCACAACCCGCTTGAAGATGAGGTAGAAGATCTCACAGACGGTGAGGACGATGCAGATGGAGGAGGCTCCGACCATGAAATAGGTGAAGACTCTTTTCTCGGTTGGCCGAGCGATGTAGCAGTCCACAGTGTTGGGGCAGGGCTCCACGTTGGTGCACTTGACCAGCCGTGGCAAGTCAAAGCTGTCCCACATCTTGTGGAGGAGGTAGAGAAACAGGATCTCTATGATAAGCTTGAAGAAGAGGCTGAGCAGGTAGGTCCACCACAGCCCGCCGTGCTTCTTGCCCGTGTTGGGGTAGAGCTTGGGGCAATTCTCCCCATTCTTCTCCCGGTTCTTCTTCTCGCGGTCCTCCCTGTAGGCCACGTGCATGATGACCAGGAGGGAGGGGCAGGTGACGAAGATGAGCTGCAGGGCCCAGAGGCGGATGTGGGAGATGGGGAAGAAGTGGTCGTAGCAGACGTTGGTGCAGCCCGGCTGCCGCGTGTTGCAGTCAAAGTCCTTCTGCTCGTCTCCCCACACGCGCTCGGCCGCCACCACGTAGACCAGCACGCGGAAGACGAAGACGACGGAGAGCCAGATGCGGCCGAAGGCCGTGGAGTACTTGTTGACCCCGCTGAGGAGCGCCTGCAGCGTTTTCCAATCCATGGCGGTTGGCAGGGGCCAAAGTCACCCAACCTGGAGCAACAGCAGCAGAAGTGGCAGGTGAAGAGCGGTGGGGGACAGCACTGAGGCCACTCATCTCTGCTGCTCATTGACCTCCCAGACTCTACCCCACCACGTTACATTCATCTGGGGTGGGGAGACCATTCCACTCGTGGACAGTAAAGCCCAGCCCCACACTCTCCTGGTGATAGCTGGGGATGACTCAACCTCTCTGCGTCTCCTTCTGACGGAGGTTTTGCCATAAGGGATGAGCCACCTGGCCAAGTCCCTGCCACCAAGTCCCTGGCCTGACCACGCATGTTTGTGTCAATTGGCAGCGCAAACCAGTGGGGCACAGGGAGTTGACAGGGGATGGTCCCAGCCTTCCCTGAGCCTCAGCCTCATGGGTAGGATGGGCTAAACTGTCCACCATGCTTTGCTAATGCTGAGAGCCGAAGGGGAAGCAGCTGCTGCAAAGCTGGGATGCCAGGACATGCCAGGGACCCGTTTTCTCTCTTGCAGGTGCCATCCAAGGCAGGTCAAGCACAGGCGGAGCTGGGGCTGCTGAAAGCGAGAGTCTGTGCCCGTCACCAGCACGTCGCCCTGGCCAGCACCCCACTCCCGGCAGCACTGCCGGCGGCTCCCGGCCCCGTGCCGGCCAAACTGGCTCCACGGCTCAGCCTGGGGCTGCCGCGGTGCGAGAAGAGGAGCACAGCTAAGCCTGACCCGGAGCTTTACTGTCTCCTGGATTTACAAAGCCCGTGTGATTTCTACCCAGAGGTGAGTTGGCAGCTGTTGACTCAGTGCTGTCTGTACCGGACGGCAAGCTGAATCCGGCCCTGCATTGTTGGCTTTGAGTAATGCACAGCGCTGCTATGGGAGCACGGGGGGGTTTGTAACGTGGGGGTGAAGACCAGAGCAAAGCACCCCGCCATCCCAGGGCCGAGCCCTCAAAGCACAGAGCCGAGCCCCAGCGCTGCTCAGAGGAGACTTTTTTAGCTTCTTTTCAAGAATTAGTCTGGTTTTGTGAGGACCTGCCGTGCACTCGCCTTCCCACTCCCCAGGAGCCGCTGCCAACCCGGCGCCCTCCCAGACGTACCTGGACGAGGCTCAGGCTCCTTCCTGCTCAGTGGGGGCTGCGGGCTGGGAAGCGCTCAGCGCAGGGCATGGCGGTTCCTTGCACGATGGCACACGGGTGCTCAGGGTCCCCTTGTCCAGGGAGGGCTGCGCAGCACAGTGAGGTGTCCTGGGGCTGCAGGGAAGGAGCAGAGCCTGGAGCTCTGCCCGGAGCCCGTCTCTGGATGGGGACACCCCACAGCAAGCCCCAAACCTGCTCCCACGCTGCTGACCTGCGGATACACCGAGGACCGTGGCTGAGGTGCGCGGGGCCGATCTGGGTCCTGTGCCAGCGTGTGCCGGGTGCCGCGGCAGCCCCTGTGCAGCCCTGCTCACCTCTGCCCGCCGCCTTGTCTGAAACGGGGAGATCCTCCTCCCCGGCAAACCCCCGGCAGCTCCCCGGGGCGGGGAGCGATTGCGGCGCTCCTGCCCAGCCCTTCGCTTTAAAACTGGGAGAGGTGCCGCTTTCCCCTCCTCAGCCAAAAGTTGGTGCCAATGGTGGCATCCACAGCCCCTGTGTGCTGCCAATGCCCCCTTGCCAGTGGGTGATGCCACCCAGCACCCACCCGCCCAGCACCCACCTGTCTCAGTCCAGCGCTGGCTCCAGCCATAGACCTGCGGTGAAGCGGGGCGTGCGAGCTCCGTGCCGAGCCCCGTGCCGGGGTGGGGTATACGGTACGGGGGGAGCCAGGCGGAGCGGGGCACCGCTCCCGGTGCGCTCGGCTCAGCCTGCAGCGCCGCTTTGCCTCCCGCCGAGCCCGGCACCCTCGCCAGCCCCCAGCGTGCCAGCCCGCTGCGTCACCGCCCGTCCTGCCCCGGCGTGGGTGCAGGGCGTTGGGTCCCAACGCACCTGGCTCCTTCCTGGGGTGCAAGCGCAGCCGTGCATTCCCCTAGGGAGGGTCTCAGCCTCTTTTGGTCCCCAAGGAGGGCGGTGGGATGGAGGAGCAAGGCCTGGCGTGGCCGCTCCTGCTCCTCGGGGTGCCATGCTGTGCCACCCATGGGGGTGCAGCGCCATGGGCCAGGGACCCCGGTGCTGCCTGTGGGGTCCCAATGTGGCACTTCATGCACCATATCCCAGCTCCCCGTTGGCACCGCGGGGTCCGTCGCCCCACAACCAGCTCCGTGAGCTCCCGGTGTCTCTGTGCTAGACATACCTGCCCAGCCGGTACAGGGACAGAGGGAGGTGGCCAGATCCAGGATCCTTTCAGAAGGTCTTTCCCGGCTGTGTTGTCTGCAGCCCTCCTGCCTGCCCAGGTTTCGTCCGCAGCGCTGAGCGTGTGTTGGGAGGGGAACAGTAATTTGTTCTGTTCCCAGTAACTGGGTGAGTCTGGCAAACAGCTCCGTAGAGGTGCTCGTCTGCGCACATGCACACACACGCTCGGATTGAACAATAAAGGTGGGTCAGATCTGCAGCGAGATCAACAGAGCCAGATTCCTCTGCAAACAACCCCAGGGGCTCCTGCCAGGTGATGCTCCGGCACCGGTGGCTCCGGGCGCTGCCAACTCCGGGCATGACCAGGCACCGGCACTGGGCTCACACCAGCCCCCAGATACGGGGCAGCTGGCAACCGTTGCTAAGAATCACAAATTGCGCAATTATAACCCACTTTTTAAATGCTTTAGCCTTAGTAATAGTTTTGCAACAGCTCATTGGTATCTCCAACCTACAGCAACCCGCAGCCACCGCCCTGGCAGCGCCGGGGCGTCCTGGACGAGACCTTTCCCAAAGAGTGGCACGGACTGGGTGGCACAACATAGCAGCAGGGACCCCTGCCAGCTGCCTCCTGTGGGACCTGGGATGTGTCCCTAAGGGGACTGTCCCTCTCTGCCTGAGCAGCCCCATTTCGTGCCTCTGCAGACGTGGCCTGTGCAGGAATGCGTTTCCGCTCGCCCGTGGTTTACCGGCTGCCCCGAGGCTCTCCTGGCATCGCTCCGGCACACCCCAGGGCCCAGCGCACCGCCGTGTTTTCCCAGGCACTCCCTGACCCCGGAGCCCCATGCGGTGCCTCGCCAGGGCCACCCCTCCCGTGGGGACACGGGGCCACCCCTCCCGTGGGGACACGGCCTAAGAGCCGCGCCGGGTGCTGAGAGGTTTGCTCCCTGCACTCGTGGCAGACACGGAGCATTTTGGCTCCAGGATGGCAAACAAAGTGTGTGTGGGTTTGCCAGGCTGGGGAAACCCTCCAGGAGAGCCAAAACAATCCCTGGTGGGAGCCTGGGGGTGCGGAGTGGGGGGAGTCTGGACGAGGGGCATACACAGGCACCCTCATCCTGTCTGAGAGCAAAGTGGGTGCTCAGGACCCCCCCACGCCCCGGAGCTGCCTTTGCAGGAGCAGGAATTTGAACTATGCTGCCGTAAGAGCCGGCACAGCAGGAATCCGGGGGCTGCGGCTTTCGAGATGAAAAACCCAGGAGAGAGGGAAGAGGGTGAGAACAGCCAGCAGGTCTGAGTTATTGCAAAAGCAGCAGTACCCTGCACTACGGTAAAACCCCGTCAGGACTGGGTGAAGAGTGGGGCCAGACACCCCCAGCAGCCTCTCACCTGGAATTCTGACATTGCAGGAGAGGCCACGTGGCCACGGTGAGAAAGTTCAGGTGCCTTTTGGCACGGGCAGAAGGTTTCCCCTAAGGCGGTTGGGTGGGGAAGGGCAACACCCCGTGTTTTGCAGCACTGAGCGGGTGTTTGGGTGTCCCAACAAAAGGCAAGTCCCTGCGCCCCCTCTGCCATCCCTGGCATGGGGACAAGGCACCGATGTGATTCCACAGCTCTCAGCACCAGGGAACCCTTGGAGGAGCCTCACGTACATGCCTGGGGCATGTCACCCCGCTCCAGGGACATGTCACCCTGCTGCCACCCCGCTCCGGCTCAGTGGGGTGACAGCTGAAAGGCTCCAGTGCCAATGCGAACACTAAAAACACCCCGTGGCGTCCAATGGCCGAACCTCAAGTTCCTCCATAAAGGGAAAACAAACGAGGAGCAGAGCAGGCAGAGAGCAAACCAGCAGGAAAACCTCAAAAATCTCTTTAAAATAGACTTAAATGGGGTATTGCAGGAGGCAGCACTTGGCTGCGACCCAGCCGGGCCTTTGATGTCCGGCTCCCTGCCCGTCACAGCATCCCAGCCACCCCGGCTGTCCCACGGGGCCGTGTCCCCAAGGAGGGGACCTCCTGGAGTCACGGGAGCCTGGGAGCCGGGGCAGCCGCTCGCTCCGGCACGTTGGATGTAAAGCACGGAATTTCTCTTCAATTCCCAGCAAACGGACATTTTGCAGGCAGGGAAGGAACAAGTCCCCGCTGGGAAGGAGAGGCTGCCCCTGACCTGTGCACACAAACCCTCCATATCCACGGCTGGGCTGGAGTTAGCGATGGTTTTGTTTTAAATCCCCTCTCCCCAAAATTCAGGGGGCCTTCTGAGCACCTCACAAGCAAATGCAATCCCCTGTATGACGACGCAAACTCTGGGAAATATTCAGCTTTTATCGTGACATCCCCCAGGTTATTTGCTTTACCACCGACACCAGTCCTGCTGATCCCAAACCAGGATGGTGCAAGACACCAGAGCTTTGCAGGGAGAGCTAAAGCAGCACAACAACTAATGGCAACTGGATCATCAGGTCTCTCGCAAGGGGAAACGGCTCCAGCTGCTGCTTTGATGTGCAGGAGCGGGGCGGTCGGGCAGGGTGGTTTTTCTGGGTCTCATCTCTGTGGTGATTAGCGCTTGCAGCTGGGGAACACCTCTGGATTTGGCTAATTGGGCAGCCTTGATCAATGCGGCCAGCCTTACTTGAAAACAAACCGCCCAGCCCCAGCGTTTTAAATCAGAGGTAATGGCTTGTACACAGAGAACAACTTGTATCCTCTACCTTAAAGGCTTCAGTAAAGAACATTTTCAAATGGATAATCCAGCAAGAACGGACAGAGGGGAGACAGAGATGAGAACGGCTTCACTTAAAGGAGGTGGAAGAAATGCACCTGTATTTCAGCTTCCGTCTCTCCTACCTCAACAGACACCAAACTCACCCCCTCGTGCCGCTTCCTCTGCAGAGCCCGCGAGTGCCAGGGCTGCCGCCGCGCATGGAAAAAATAACAATCACACCCTCTAAATAAAGCAAAACCAGTAACAGATCGAGCTGCATGTTCAATGTTAATGTTACTTACAAGTGCATTTGCCGTGAAATTATTGTTAATTATTCATCCCGGCTAATGTTCAGTTACTGTTGATGGCCTTAGAAATTGCAGTGCCACCTGAGTCACGGCAGAACGCGACATATTACAGCAATAAACAAGATTATATTCTGCCATTTAATGTTATTGTTTAATCAATGGTTGGGGTGTTTTTCCTCGCCCTCGTTCGGCTGTTTTGCTGGGGTGTTTTTCTCCGGCTGGGCAGGAAGCGCCGCAGCCCACGACGGGCTCTGCCGGCCCGGCCGGATCCTCACCCCGCGCTTCGCCACGGTGGCTACACACCAAGCACGTGCTCTGGTCCCCACTCCGCTAATGAGGGTTATTAATGACGATCGCATCCTCCTGAGATGGCCCTGACACCTGCGGTGCTGCTTCCGGAGGGCGAGGGATGGGGAGAGGGGTTCCTGGGGGGCTGAGGGTGCCCATCCTGTCCAGCCCCTCACACTAACCCCCAAACTGCTTTGAAAAGCTGTGATGTGTTGAAATTGCCCCAGCCCGTTCCCGGCAGCCCATGGCTGGGGATGTTCGCACCTCTGGGTGTGCCCCCCTGTGCCCAGCAGCGCATCTTAAATCAGGAATTCGTTTATTTTTTTAAAGGCGGGGATTACAGGGAGATAATTCAGATGTCCTCCTTGCTCGCCTGCGTCCGGTGCCTGGTGAGGAGATTTGCCATTGACTGAGCGCAAGGACAAGCGCCTCCGGGGCAGCACAGAGCCCGTAATGCCCTGGGCGTCCAAACCCACCCGCCCGGCTGCAGCTCAGCTCCAAAGCCATGGCTGGGGCTCAGCTCCAGAGGCTGCCCCGACTCCCAGCAGACCGGAGCCCCCGGCCCATGGTTTGTCACCACGGCTGGTCCAAAACAAAGAGGAGGGCTCAGGGTGGGCTCCCGGCTCCCCGGGCAGCTCTAGGGAAGATCCTCCTCCTCGGGCAGTGTGTCGGGGGCGGAGGCCGTGGGGGGGATGGAGGCCATGGGGGGTTTGTAGTCCGCTCCGTGGAAAACCTGTCCCCCCGTGTCCGCAGGCTCGGCGTGGGAGAGCTGGCAGTCCCGGCTGTGCCGCCGGCTCGTCCTGCCGCTGGCCAGGAGGCTCTCGCGGCACCGCTTCCCAATCAGGTAGGCGGCCTCGATGATGCTCAGCACGACGCAGACGCAGGTGGTGACCACCATGAAGAGGGTGAAGATGTTCTTCTCGGTGGGATGGGAGATGAAGCAGTCCACCGTGTTGGGGCAGGGGGCCAGCTCGCACTTCACCACGCGGGGCAGGGTGTAGTTCCTGTACAAGTGGTAGAAGATGTAGAGGAAGACCACGTCCACGCCAGCCTTGAAGATGAGGCTGAGCAGGTAGGTCCACCACAGCCCCCCCCGCTTCTTGCCGGGGTTGGGGTAGATGCGGTGGCACTCGTCCCCGCCAGCCGCGCGGTGCCGCTGCTCCTTGGCCTCCCGGTAGGCCACGTGCATGATGACCAGGAGGGACGGACAGGTCACCAGGATGAGCTGCAGGGCCCAGAGGCGGATGTGGGAGACGGGGAAGAAGTGGTCGTAGCAGACATTCCTGCAGCCCGGCTGCCGCGTGTTGCAGTCGAAGTCCTTATGGTCGTCACTCCAGACCCGCTCGGCTGCCACCACGTAGACCAGCAGGCGGAAGATGAAGACGACGGAGAGCCAGATGCGGCCGAAGGCCGTGGAGTACTTGTTGACCCCGCTGAGGAGCCCTTCGAACACCCCCCAGTTCATGGTCCCCCGATCCTGTTAGCGAGCCTGGGGGAGAGGGAAAATACAGTCACAGTGAATCCACACCAGGCTGGACGGGGCTCTGAGCAACCCGAGCTGGTGAAGATGTCCCTGCTCATGGCAGAGGTTGGACAAGATGAGCTGGGAAGGTCCCTTCAACACAAACCATTCTATGAACAAGCTGCAGGAGGTCCCAAGCACTGAGGGGACCATCTCCGGCCTCTGCTCACACACAGGGACACACACTGAGATGTGTCCCAGCACACACCTGGTCTGGGCGATGTCTCCACCGGGCACTGTCCCCCTCCGCAGGTCCCCACCAGAACTTGCTGGTTCTGCCATGGCAAAGCCCCTGCCCAGCTCGGTGCTCTGCCGTCCTGTGCCGCCCGCCACAGCTCTCACGCTGTTACCCAGGTATTTGTTATTAATTTTCCTTACGTTGCCAGGCCTGGCCCAGGCAGACAGGCAAATGGGAGCAGCCGGGGTGTGACTCACCCAGCAGCTCCGCGGCTCCACCGCCACGTCCTCTCCCATTGCTGGAATCTGCCGTCGCCTCCGCTCGCCCGCTGCACCAACCCGGCCGTGCCCACGCGCCCAGAGCCACGGCACAGCGTGGTGACAGACCCCATGGGGCAGGGACAGGGGTGAGCTGGGGGCTGCACAGCCCCGGCAACGCCGAGGGGCTGACTCAGGGCTGGGCGGCCACGAGAACCGATTTTCATCAGCTCAGACTGATCTCAGCCTGTCCCAGCCCCAGGACCCCGAGCGGCTGATGTGACCCTGGACTGCATCACGCCGGATAAATGCACCTGTAGGGCTGCAACCGAGCGAGACCCCCAGGGCTGTTTGGCACCGACTTCCCTTAAACTTTTTACTGATCAGTAAAATAACAAATCTCCCTGCGCTGGCAGCGCTCTCAGGGGTGAGCAGATCCCACTGCTCCGCACAGCCCGGCCCGCGCAACACACCCGCTCCCCCAGCACGCAGCTCCCGCAGGGCCGACAGCTCCCGTCCCACCGGGCGATCCCCGGGGACACACACGCACACCCCAGATTTCTCCTTCCCCGCTGCGCCCGTCACCCCGGCATCGCGTCGGGCTCTGCGGCGAGCGGCAGATGCACCTTCCCCAGCCCCGGCGCTGCCTCCCCAGGGCTGGGGGCTGCAGCACAGGGGTGTTCTCATGCATTTTCGTGCCGCTTACCTGCGGGACGTCCCTGTGCCGAGGCCGGCGGTGCTGCCCTTCGGTGCTTGCCCGCGGCAGGAACGCATCGCCCGGTGCGAGAGGCACTGGCGCCCTGTGAGTCATCCCTGGGAGCGAGGAGGAGATTCCCAGGGGGAAGGGACGGGGTTCCAGCAGATCCCAGCGTATCCACGAGCTGCCATGGGGAGCACGGAGCACAGATGGGTGTGGGTCCAAGGAGCAGGTGCTGCCGCACGGGGTGTGAGAGCTCAGGTACAGCCGGAGTCATTTGAGGAGCAAACACACGTTTCATTTGCAATTCCGCTGGGTTTAAAAAAAAAATGTAGAGAAACAAATCTAAACAGCTGTAAAGTAAATTACCACTGTTTGTGGATGGCTCCAGGGAAGAGTTCTGTAGTTTGAAAGCAAATAAGCCCTTTTTTTTTTTCTTTAATGTGTCTGTGTGGTCTATGCAGGGAAGGGGATTCTCAGGGACTGCGTCGCCCCAAGCGGGGGGCTCGGAGCAGCACCCCCGGGCTGGGGGGAGGTTCTGCCCCAAGAACCCCCAGAATTGCGGGTGTCTGAAGGGGCTCTTGCTGCTTTCTGGGTTAAAACCCCCTGTCTTTGGGAGCTGCCAGATGCGCTGGGCAGTTTCTGCTGGCGCTGGGCTCCAGGCAGAGCTCATCTCCACCCTCTGCAGCCCTGTCCCCCTGCTCTGGGGGCAGGAGGTGAGCAGCCGCACATCTTTCCCCCACATCACGCTGGTTAGGGCTGCCTGGCCGAGCCGGAGCAGAGATCAGCCCTGTCTGCCTGGCAAATACCTGGTGCAGGCACAAAAAGACCAAATAAGGATGGAAGAAACCAGAGCGTGAGGTGAAACGAGAGGTGGGAGCTGCCGTCGGTCCCTCCAGAGCAGCTGATGGGGCTGAACCCGGCTCTGCGGCCGCAGAACATCGTGTGCCCGGTGCCAAAGGCTGAACCCTCCACCAGCCAAAACCAGCCAGTCCTTGGTGCTGGGGAGGCAGAGGTGTATTAATGGCAGCACTTTATCTTCCACGAACAAGCCCCATTAGTACATTTTCACTACAACATGAAATATTAATAACGCTTTGCATTTATATAGCGTCATTCATCCAGGAGTCACCAGCTGAGCTGCTGACATGAATCAACCACCACAGCCAGCTCTGGAGGAGGCAGGTAAATAGGATTGTACCCATTTTCCTGCTGCACACACTGAGGCACAGGGTTTCCTTCTGGACACTGGTGCTGTGTGCCGCTGCACCATCCTGCTCGCCATCCGAGGACGTCACCGCTCACATCTCCGTCTGTCCCATCCGCTTTGCTATTGTCAGACAGAAGTTGCTGCAGAAAAGCAAAACACTTCCTTGGGCCACTGGCACGTTGCTTTTTCCTTGAAGATTTTAGAATTGCAAGGAAAATTATTCCACTTTGTAAAATAATAATAATATTCAGAGCTTTGTTTTCCCCTTTGGTCCCTTCCTTGACAGATTTTTGCAGACAGTCAGGCCCAGACACAACCCTTGGGCTTCCACAGCATGGAAGAGCAAGCGGAAAAACCAGTGGGGAAAGGGCTATTTTCATCTTATTAAAGAGCCTTGTATTTAAACCCTCCCTCAGGTTTGTAGCACAAGATGATTGCAAAGGCTTTTACACACTAACTCAGCAGGAATCGCTTCTGCTTTTGGTGCTGTTGCATGCAGGTGCTGGTTAGGAGGGTGGAATCTCATTATCGAGGCTGGATAAATAGAGAAAAATAGGTCCTGGGTGCAGGTACAGAGTGGGCGCAGAAATGTTGTTTGCACAGACCACTCGCCCACTGCTCCCTTTACCCAGCACCACTGCTATTCAAAGAAGGCACCTTGTTTGCAGATAATTTAAAAAAAAGGCAGGCAAACAGATTAGTGAAAACCAAACGCCGAGAGCGGGCTGGATGTTGGCTAAACCACTGCGAAAGTCGTGTGAGCGTCTGTTGCTGCTGCAGCCAAACCGGCTCCCCCAAAAACGGGGGTGCCAGCAAAGCGTGGTGACGGTCCTGCAGGTGCTGGTGGCTTGGGGACACACACCATGGAACCGACCTCCAATCTCCAGCAGATGTAGGAACAACCAGCACAGCCCCAGCGCCGCAGCCGGGGGCTCAGATGGACGGGAGGGGGGACAAAGGCTCCAAACGCTGTTTTTAACAGGTCCCTGGGGGGGTTCTCACCCAAAGCACTTCATGCAGCGCTGCTGGGGAAGGAGGGAGGCTGCAATTAAAGAGAGGATGGCAAGAAGGCGGCACTGCTAATGAGGCCGATAGCAATTAAACCGCTCTGCTGGCCCAGCAGGTGGGGAGGGCAATGTGCTAATGAGCGGGGGGCTGCAGCCCCGGGGGAGCGGTGCTGTGGGTGAAGGCGGCTGCATCCTGCATCCCTGAGCAGATGCTGTGGTGGCCGCGGTTCTGCAGCGGCTGGACCTCCGTGTAGCAGGGTGCAAGGGGAGCTGTGGCCCAGATCAGCTAGGTGCTGCACCCCCAGTACCCTCCAGCACCCCCAGTACCCTCCAGTGCCCCCAGCATTGAAAGCACCTTTCACTACCTCATGTCAACATCAGCCCTGAGCTGCCCCAAGAGCCGCTGATGTTAATGCCTCCCCGGCACAGGTTTTCTTCATGCGGCCAGGACACAGTTTGCAGATTTGTGGGGGCTGCTCAGACACCCTCCTGCCCCGAGGGTCCGTCTGGATGAGAGCAGCAAACCCTCCACCGCCCAGCCTGGTAGCAGCCACCTAACATGGCCAGGACACATCAATCTGCCCATGTTTACAAGTGCAACTGCAGGGAGTAACCTCAATTCTAGGCAGAGCTTAATTAATCATGGAATCAAACTGACTCGGTAAGATGGTTTGTTACCGAGGAGATAAATTCGCATGGTCAGTGGTGGTGGAGGATGGGGTTAGCAGCGACCTAAACCATGGAAGTTGATGGTGAGCAGAGGAGGGGACAGGGTGACAAGAGGGACGGGGCACGTGTGTCCTGCAAAACCTTTGTGCTGCGAGGGGGCACAGAGGGGAGATGCTGCTGTGGCACTTAAAGAGCAGAATTAAGAGCATTTCCAGTCTGGGCAGACCATGGCCCTGCCATGATGGTAAAGGAAGAATGTGGAGGGCAAACTCATAAGCTGGAGGGGACCGTGGGCAGCCACCCGGTCCCAAAACCCAGGTGGGGAGGTGCAGGGTCCTGGGGTGCTCCTGAAATGGGAGCAGAGTCCAGCCCAGCCCTCAGCCCCTGCCGCACACAGGGCTGGGTACATCTCTCTCGCGTCTTTTGGCCAAATAACCATCACGCAAACGACATCTTTGCCCTTGCCGCCGACCTTGGCGGCATTCAAACAGGCGACCCGCAGGTCAAAGTCTTTATATCCTATTACCAGTCTCCTGAGTCATATCTGTCCCCTGGCAAGTCATATTATTTTGAAATGGCAGCTAAATGGGAAAGAGGTCGCGCTCCCAATACGGCGACAATAGGACATGACAGCACTTTTCTGAGTGATTAAGCCTCAGGTGATGTCAGGGCTACAAGACAAGTGGCTGAAGGCTGAAAGACTTTAATCACCCTGAACATGTCACCACATCCTCGCGCTCCATCCTGCCCGGGTGGGCTCTTACTGCGAGACGGGAGCAATAGAACAATAATCAAGCCCAACCCGTGCACTCACCAGTTAGTTTTCCGTGCTGCAGGTACTGCTGTTAATAATCAGCCGCCGCAGCCTGTTGGCCCTCAAAGATCATTCTGCAATAAATAAGCTCTGATGACTTAAAATAACTGTCTGGGGCTGCCGGAGCAGACACTAGATGGCATTGGGAGAACGCGCCGTGCCGCTCGCCTTCCCTGGAACAGTCTGGCAAAGCCGAGCAGAAAACTCAGGATGACGGAGCAGAAAATGTCTGTGCCAGCTCACCTTCAGCCTGCCGTGTCCTGATCGACCCCTCCGCATCAGCCCACCGAGATCTGCTTATCCGTCTGTCCATCCGCCCCTCTGCATCCGGCTCACCCCCTCGCCTGGCTGCATCGGGATTTATTTGTCTCACCACAGCATCCCCAGGACAAGCTGCTGCCTGGGGATATTACTGGGGCAGCACGCTCAGCCCCACAGATGCGGCTGGAGCCAATGCTATGTTAAAAACACCCTATCATTTCATCCTTAATTTGCTTGTGCCGCTCTTGGGGACTCTGGGCAGCAAACGCATGAGCTGAGCTCTGAAAAGGGCCCAGACTTGGCTCAAAGCAAGAGGTTTCACATCATCGTGTCTTAAAATGTCAGCACTTTAATTAGCTGCCATCTGAAGCTGGAGTGGGTCTGTCTGGAAAACGGCGAGCAAACTGTTCTGCCCCTCTCTGTTTTCAGTTCAGGTTGAGAAATTTGTTCAAGCTGACCTTTTCCCTCCCAGACCCAAAAAACTGTTCTCAATCCATATTGGCATTTCCTAAAAATAGGACAAAATAGTCCCCAAAAAGATACCCTCCAGCTGTAAGGATGATGTTGCGCTCAGCTAAACTGCACCACGCCAATGCGGAGAGGAACCGCGCACCAGGGGAGGTTAGTGGTGAGATTCCTGCCCCGGAATAGATGAGGTGACACTCCTGCGGTCACCCACGGCTGTCGCACGCCCCAGCGCATCCTCCTGGCATCTCCCCAGGGCTCCCACTATGTCTTATCGCTTCTTCAGCAACCCAGAGGGCTCCAGCACCTGCTGCTGAATGGGATGGAGCTGCAGGGCATTGCTCCTGCAAGCAACCTCCGGAGGCAACACAGGCTTCCCTGATGCTCTTCTACCTCCATCCCCATCTGTTCTTATCACCAGCATCAGGGTTTTACCTTCCATCTCCTCCTTACACTGCTGTCAGGTCCCCTTCATCCAAAAGGAAGAGGCCAGTTACCGTTATCTCAGGTCGAGATGTCACCTGCTCAAAGTTTTCTAGTGCGTCATTTAAATCTCCAGTCTCACCCACCCTTTTAATTTTATTTTTTATACCTGTAAAGCTGCCAGAGTCATAAATTATTCTCCAGGATAATTTCTTGCTCTGAAGGATGCAGTGAATTTCTTCACGATTTGCTGACCAGCTGAGAACGCTTCTCCAGGTGGGTTACGCTGGGTAATTACTGGATTTCAGCTGCTGGAGATGGAGGTTTGACCCTCCTTATGCTGTGCCTGTGTTAAATTCCTGAAAGCAGAGCCAGAGGAAGCACCAGAAAAACCCCAGGGAAGTGGGAGACCACAACGCCCCACCATGGCCGCTAGTTTTGGAAATCTCGGTGCCGAGGTGGCCCAACACCTCAAAGGGCTCTTCAGCTCTCCAGTGACTGGCTGTGTCCAGCATGACACCGAAGAGCAGAAGCCACCAAAACCCAGGACTGCCATCAGGAAGGGCCACACAAGCATCCACCATCGTGATGGCTGGACACTGCCAAGCGCTCAGGGATCTTGGTTTTGGGTCCGAACTTGGCCCAGAGCCCAACGAGCATCTTCCATGATGGCCACCGGCACAGCCCGGCATCACCAGCCGCTCTGCCCGAAATGGCAGAGCCACACGTGGTCCCCTTTGCAGAGCAAGGGAAAGCTCGAGCTGGAGAAATGCCTTCTTCAGAGCCGAATAATTCTGCAGCACGTCAGAGGAAGACGAGCGGGATCAAAAGCATCCTCCCTGCCTCCCCGCTCATTGACGGAGAGCCTGGAGTCCTGGCCTCGCCGTGCTCCGGCTTTGGTGGAGTGCGACACTCATCTGCGCCATGGCATGCAATTACGGCTCGGAAAAAAGAAGGGGCAGATCGCCCCGGGCGTGGGAAGAATGAGAGCCAGCCGCCTTTCATCCGCACCCCACCGTCCGCCGCCTGCCGCTCGCTATTCTTATCCCTCCTGATCAAGGCGAAGTGTTTCCTCCTCCTGCAATTGAAGCCGGGAGCCCCGGCATCGCGCGGGCAGCACGAGGACCCGGCCGGCTGCGCCGAGCAAGCGATGGAGCTGCTCCCCACGCTGTGGGGCACGACCCCACCAAGGCGGCTTTCAATCTCTGAGACCACCTCACGGAGACATATATTTATGTGTATATATATATATATATATACGTACAGGTCCGCCGCTTCTGGCATGCAGAGGAAGGTCAGCCTTGGATCACGCTTGATGTGGGAAGTGCCGTAGCTCAGATGATGGCGGGCGGCGGAGGGACCGTTCCTGCACCTGCCTTGGTGCTAAACAGAGGTTGTGCCCTTGGGAAGATGAGAAAAGGGTTCTAGGAGGACACTTTGGTCATTGGGGTTTAAAAATCCCCTCATGTTCTCTTGAGGAGACTCTGACTCTAGGTCTTTGCTTGGACAATTCTGCCCCAAACTCTAGTCCTCATGAGAAAAACAAGATCTCATGAGTTATGGTAAGTGGTCACTTGGGGGTTGTGCCCCACTGCCCTGGAAGAAGATGGAAGTTGCTACCAGCACCATCCATGAATAGAAAGTAGAGCTGCCTTGATGGCAAGAAAAAATGATTCCCCAAGAGCCTGGATCCATTCAGTGCCCACAGCAAAGGTGGGTACCCAGGTCAGACAGGGTCCAGCAAGTGCTGGAAGAAGGTGGTTGGTTCCACCTGTTGTGATGTGAAGCCAAGTCAGAAGAGCTATCCCTGGGACCAAGAACGTTTGAGGAACAGCCAAGGAGACACCAAACTCACCTGGTGACGCTCACAGCTCCCATCTGCTACAAGACTTTCCTTGTGCAACAGACGGGTGCTGCTGGCGCTCCCAGGCTGCCTTTGCCACTCGTCTCCGACTTGGCTGGCTTTGGTTCTTACAAACTGCTCCAGGCATTAACCAAGCCAAGGCTTCTGGAGGTTCTTTCTCCCACCCAATCGCTGCACTGCTCTATGTGCAAGCAACCGCCGATCAGAAGAGCGGAACAGTCAGGACCGCCAGGGTCCGCTCCCAGTGCTCCCAGTCATCTTGCTTTGAAACCTGGGGAAAACTGCTGCCAAAAGGTCACAGGCAAAGATCTGTGCCTCAGGCCGGTCACTGGAGAGCTGAAGAGGCCGCCCAGCACGAGCACATGGAGCTTCTGTGTTTTGCTCTTGATTTCTAAATATCTGAACGAAATCGGCAGCGACAGCCGTCGGGTTCTCAATAACCCGCAGCCCGGACACGGGAGGGCTGCTGAACCCGAGCTGACGAATTGATAAGGAAAGGATGACAGGCCCAATTTACACATACCTAAAATAAATAAATAAAAGCAAGATTTCTTCCCTGTTTCCCAAAAGCAAAGCCTGGGGGTCGCGGGGCAGCAGGAGGGGGAAGGCAGGAGCTGCCGCTGCCCCTTGTGTGTCACCGGGGACGTGATGCAAAGGGACAGTTTGTCAACCAGAGCTCCCAGGGACCCCACGATCCCAGGTAGCGCGTTTCTGTGCACAGACATCCTGTTTCTGTGCACCGAACGATGCGGGTGTTTGGGCAGAGCATGCGGGCAGAAGACGGGGCTGGATCATCTGGAACAAACGCACTCCTTCGCCTTCCCAGGCTATTTTTAACCTCCTCCCAATGACAGATTGAGGGCTTCAAAAACAGCCCCGTGAACTCTCCCGCTTCCCCGCCATGGAAATTACTGCACAGCGGTTCAAAATGGGAGAGCAATTTGCAAAACAAATAAGGCTCCGATTAGCTAACAAGCGGCAGGCTGACCTTACAGGGACCCTTTCATTAGGAGACACTTCTTCCCTGATACTTCTCTATAGAGCACCGATTAACTGCACTGGGATGGAGGGAGCTACTTCAAACTGGTTTAATGAATTAAATATATGCTCCTATTTAGCTCTTAATGTTAAAAAAATACATTAAGTACAGTAATTGTCACATTTCCAAAGCCAGTCGTCTCTCTACCTAGCAGTTCATCTCCACTTTCCCCTTCCCGCTACAAAGTTTAATCTGTTAATGTGCTTCTCGTGTCACTATTTTCCACTAATGTCAGCCCATCAAAGCATCTCGCACTGTCCGACGGGACTTTCTAGAAGTGCATCCCCTCCTGGGATGTCCAAGGGGCTGGAAAAAAGAAAGGGGGAAATAATAATGACAAGGAAATGGTGGAGGTGCCACGAAGCAAGTGACTGGGTGTCCTGACCATGGGGCCACCGTCCCAATGTTCTCCCACTGCCCGTGGGGCCGCAAACCTCATACGTTACGTTGATGTGCTCCTGACTGGCATGTAATTTCATTACTGCACGCTTAAAAGATTAAATCCACGATTAAAAGCATTTCTATGGATTAGCACAGGATGATTTTAAATCACTGCCAGCTCGCGGCAAAGCAAACCAGCAATCTGCAACCTGCGGCAAAAGGACCGGCGATGGGAAGGGCTGGACGTGGGGACGTGGGAGAGTCCCCAGCCCCGTCCCGCTGGCTCTGCCGCAGAAAC
Organism: Streptopelia decaocto; assembly: GCF_964273445.1. Taxonomy (NCBI): domain Eukaryota; kingdom Metazoa; phylum Chordata; class Aves; order Columbiformes; family Columbidae; genus Streptopelia; species Streptopelia decaocto. Next base: position 2,978,117 of record NC_138678.1, on the reverse strand, counting down.
AGGAGCGATTTCACCTCCCAGCATGTGTCTGTCCGATCCGTCTCTCCATCGCACACATCGCTGCTCCAGAGCCTTCCTCTCGAGTCCCCAGTTGTGATTTTCAGGCCGCTGTTAAGCCCATCTGTTATTTTTCTTAAGTCACTTACTAGATGTCGCTTTATGGGGGAAAGAAAGAGCTGGAAGGGAGGAAAAATAAAGCATGGAAACTGGGAAGATTTACAAAATAAACTGGTTTAGATCAAATTCACAGGTCCCCAGCTAAAGCTGTGCTCTAGAAACTGTTATTGTTTCTCTCTTGGGGGTGAGAAGGAGAATGTGAAATTTGTTTTCCTGTGCTGGGAGGGGACGGAAGGATCAAGGGCAGCATTTCCATCAAGCTGCTTCTTCCAACACAGCCATTTACAAATCCTCACCCCCCTACCGGAGCAGCCACCCCACCTGGCTGCTGTGGGCAGGGATGGAGATCGAGCCCAGCCCAGCGAAACGGCTCCATCAGCTCAGGCGAATGTGTTATAGAGAAAATCCTGCTTTCCTGGACAATGCCCAGAGTCTTGCTCAGCACCAAAGCCGGCAGCCCGACCCCCAGGCCTCTGCTGCATTGGGATATATTCGGTATTTCTCGTCTGCAGTATTGCAGTGCAATACTGGGCCCCGTGCAATCTGTTTGATTTGAAATATTAGCGAGGAGATTAGAAACAGCGCTCATGATTTTGTGATGCATATGGTAATTAAAGTGTTACATTGCAATTATGATGTAATTAAACTGTGGGATGCTCTTCAAGATGCAATTGCCACTCATTTGCATAACTGACAGATTTGCTTATTATCACCCTTTTAATATATGTATTAAAAGAGCATCAAGAGTGTCGGCTGCGGAGGCTGGAGCAGCTCCACCGGCACTCAGCCCCCCCCCGAACACTGCAGGGACCCACTGGCTGCCCCCCAGCCTCCATCACCCCCAATTTGCAGGGGTATCCCCAGCTGGGGTCCCCATTGCCCAGACTCGAGAGCGGCTCTGCTGACCAGCAGCCCCCCTAAAGCCCAGCAGCCCAGATAAAGAGGTTTTTCCCTACTCCAGCCTCCTTAAGACAGTTCTCAGCTATTCATCCTTTCAAGGATGCTATTTGGGGGTCCCTGACCGGAAAACCACAGCAGCGCCCCCCACCAGTTTGACCTTTCCAAGCAATGAACACAAACCCCAGCACATCGCTGTACCCACAGCTGCAAACATCTGGCGCAGCCTCTGAACGGCAAGTGTGTGCAACAACCACCCCCAGCCATGCACGGGCCTTTCTGGAGCTGTAGGTTTCTATATGTACCAAGAACAATCACCTTATGGAACTAGACTGATTTTCTCTTTTTAAACTCACCAGAACTTCCTCAGAGGAGCTAAGGTAGTACCCTCAGAATTGGGCTGTCCACAACCTTGTCCCAATCGGGTGGTTGTGAGCGGGTGTAAGATGTGGCAGGGACATGGGGACAGGCTGGGGCAGCGCAGGAGTAACGGCTCAGGAAGAGAAATCTTCCCTGCAAGCCAAAACCTGTGACTGAACTTTGCTTTTATCCGGAGAAGGCCATGCCTTAAAACATCCCTGACAGCTGGTAATGCCTCGGTCTGACTCACTAAAGACTGCACAAGAAAAAGAGAAAGGACTTTTCAAATGGGTCCTTTTATCTGCTGTTTTAACCTGCTCCAAGAAATGTAAGATTCCTGAAAAACATGATGTCGGGTACTCTTCAGAAATAGATCTATCAGGAAAATAACAGCGCTGCTTTGAGAGGAGGACAGGTTGGGCTTTCAAGGTGGGGAGGGTTTCATCCCCCGCCCCATGAGACGTTGGAGAACATCCCCAGGTTTAACGCTCTGCAGCACATCGGGGCACCTGGCGCAGTATTTTGGTGGCAGGACCCAGAGCAATTGGCACCATCGAACCTTAGAGAGATGCTCGGCTATGAACGTCCAACTTGCCAGGCTTGTTGCTCAAAACGTGCTGTGCTTTCTTAAAAATACACTTGCCTTTGCATAATCGCCTCCCTAAATGATAGCTTTCATTACTGATGCTGTTAGCCTGCCTAGAGAAAAATGAACATTGATTTAGGCCAATAGTTTAGACTCTGAACACACCCACGTGTGGATCAGGCCCCTGGCCACAGCAGGACCAGGGGCCCCGAGCTACCGGGGGGTCAGCGTCCTCCTCACCCAAAAATGTGCTTTGGGAAAAACAGAAAGCATTTTGCTATATGCATTGTTGAAATTCCAGCTGCGCTGCCCGGGGGCATTTCAGCAGTCAGCGAGTCTTACAAAACGGGTTCTAAATGAGCACGGCCACTCTGGTTTCGATGCGTTTTTGGGAAGTGTGCTGCGGAAGAAACTTCAGCTTTGCTTTTCACCCCCTTCTGAGCAGGGCTGACCTGGAAAATCACAGCGTGACCCGCAGCCTGGCCGGCACGGCTCTGGGATGATGCTGTGAGGAGGCACGTTGGGTGGCTGGTACCCAGGGACGTCCTATGCAGGATCCGGGGGTGTTTCTGGGCTCTGCTGATGCCTGTGACCGCAGCGAGGAGGCCGTGGCCTTGAGAAGGGGGCAGGTGACGGAGGGCTCCATCAATCAGGTCATAAAACAGCTCATCAGTTGCCAGCCCTCTGTGAGTCGTGATCTCTGAGAAAAAAACCCCAAACATTTATAGTCATTTAGAGGCAGGTAGAGGAAAAGCTTTTCTGCTTCCCTCTGAGCTACAACAGATCTATGATAGGGCTTTTCAAACTTGAGCATCCCCATGGTAGCCAGCATGTTAGGCCTGGAGGTGTAAATAAATGACTCCTTGCCAGATTAAAAGATAAACGTGACAGCCAAGTGTAGTAGCTGAGCCAGCGGGGCCATAGATCGCTGGTGCCTGGGGGCTCGTTCCCCCCAGCAGAACCAGCCAGGACCCCCGTGCCCCGGTGAGGAACTGGGGTGCTGGGCCCCCCAAACCAGCCCCGAGGGCCAGGAGAGGCTCCCTGCCCCGGCAGCACCCTCCCTATTCCCAGCTTATTTTGGTTTAGTTGGGAAACCGTAGAAGCTTGCTAATTAAAATTGATGTTATGTTCACCGGAGTCCAATTCCGCATCGAACTCCTGTTGCTTCCTTCTCCGCGAGAGCAGGTTTGCCATATTTAGCCAACTTTTAAACTCATTAGCAAAAGCAGATGCTTAGTTCCGCAGTCCCTAATGACTGTAAATACAAGAATTAGTTTATTGATTGATGGCCTAATTGTTGCCACCATGACCACAAGCAGTAGCGTTGAGCCCAAGTGCTCTGTCCTAAAGGACGCTCAGGCTGCCGGGGCACCGACCATCGAGCAGCACCTTGCGCAGATTGCCAAATTATTTCAGCGTTTAGACAGTCAAGCAAAAGTTAATTAAATTACACTTTACCCAACAGAGGTCAAAGCCTTGGAGCGCGTATCGATGCGCAAACTGCTGTGGGGTGCACTGACTTGCCCGCATTCTTTGCATGGTGATGAAGAGACCACTGGGCCCTGTGAACACGTGCTGTACCCTTCCCACCCTCCTTCGGTGTCCGTGAACATGCAAACCAAGGGAAGGACGGGAAGGCCCTAAGAGTTTGGTTGATGTTTCTCCAGCACCCAAAAATCAACAGGGAAAAAAAAATTGCAAGAGGATTAAAGAGGCGTCAAGTTGCCTGGATACCAGATCTTGTAAGTACCCAAAAAGTAATTATAAAACAAGAAATCTCTCTCGGCTAAGCAGCTGGATGGGAAATTGGAAATCCATTTGTGAGAGACCTTCTGCTTTCTAACAAGCCAGGTTACGGCTGCCCCGTTCTCAGCAGCCACACGCTCCGGCTCCGGAACGCTCCGTGTCTGCCCTCCAGGAGATGCAGCTCATCCGGCCATCCAGCCCCGTATCGCATCGAGGACGAGTCGCTTTTCCCAGCACTGATCTCTCCGGTTGCACCTCCTTGCGTACAACTCACTGAAATCCTTAAGAACAGGTGCAGTATTTCAAACGGCGGGTGGCAGGAAGATTCCAGGCTTGCTCTGACCACATCCCTTCTGCAGGTGCAGGCTGGGAGCGAGGAGAGGTAAAAAACAAGCACAAAAAGCTTTCTCCTTACCCATCTCCCCACCGCAGAGACCCAATGACCCCATGTCGCTGCACCTTGGCCACGCACCTTTACAGATATTGAAGAGCAAGGCACGGGGGAGCTTCAAATGCTTCCAAGGGAAGTGTTTGGTATGAACAGGCTGATCGCGGCCCTGTCTGCTAAACAGCGCCAATTCCCGGGCACCACGTAATAGAATTTAGGCACTGCCGGAGAGGAACGGCGTTAGAGTCCCAGCTGGGCAGCGCGGTCCCTGCTGCAGCGGCTCATGTTGTTCCCAGCAGCGCTGTATTTATTACTCCACCAAACATCGCCCTGGGAAACATGTGGGATGTGATTCTGTGCTTCCCATGGCTCCGTGCACCCAAATCCCATCACCTGCTGCACCCACCGGGCGCCCCAGCAGGAGCGGACGCCCGGACAGACAACGTGGGCATTTCTAACCAGCACCCAAGCCCATTTCTCTTTGCAGAGCCCAGCCCGCCGATGCGTTGCAAGGAAGTATATTTATGACTTATAGAAGCCTTTTGCTGCTGTAATTGTTTCTGCGTGGCCCGGGAGGAGATGGGTTGTGCTGGAAGCAAGAGAGATTTTGCTGAAGCATGAAAATAAAAGGCATTTAGTTTAGGTAACAGCTCTGGAGCTTGAGGGGTCAACAAACTGAGAACTCCAGGAAAATGCTTTTTAGGGCAGGACAGTCTGGAGAGGAAAAAGGAATCGAGAGAATGCATTTATTAAGTGGGCAATTTACCCCCTCCCAGTCCCTGTCTGCTCCTTTTCAGCAGCAAAATAGGAGCCACGGGGAGGAATCAGTGGCAGCACCAGCAGTCAGCAAGCGGGCAAGGGACGGGGCAGCTGCTGGGAGGGAAAATAAAGGCAGGGAAATGCAATGGCAGCGAGTCTGAACTGCAAAAAGAAGGCAAAAGGAAGGGGTGGGAAGCAAAAGGCAGAAGGAAAAGCCTGGTGGCAGCAAGGTCCTGGCTTGCAAAGCCCGTTCTGCCCCGAGCCACACACAGACATGCTCTGTCTCCCTCTCATTCGCCCAGGAAACTTCTGTTCGGGGAGCCCTTCTTTTCATTCAATGTTTCTTTCCACTGCAAATCTCATAATTCTGCATTTCTCAAGCCAATATTTTTGCCAAGATGAAGGGCAGGCTGGGAGCGCTCCCTGTGTAAATCAGCTCATTAACGCCGGGATATGAAGGGCTTCGGCGGCTTTACTCCAGCCAGGGATCCGCAGACCAACGTACATGAAATATCCATCACTGGGGAATTAGAGGCAGCTCTGGGGGCTGCTGAGATATCCAGGAGACCGGGGATGTGGTCAGGAGGTCAGGGATGTGATGAGTGTGGGAGCAAGAAGTCATCCTGCCGCAAGAGGTGACCTTGACCCAGAACACTTCTTCTTCTTTTGTTCTTTCTTCTCACCTCTCCCCAGCACGGTCAAGGTTTCTGGTGTTCAAAGGCAAATTCCTGCTCCAAAGAAATGAATTGCCAAACATTTATCATGACTTGCCTGGAGGTATGTAAAATACAAGAGGAAATCTCTCCCCCTCGCCTCCCACCGCACCCTGCCCTGAATGCAAGAGGAAAAGTCATTTGAGTGATCTTAGCAGAATCAGAACAAGCATTTAGTGGTCTTTAAGGACCCATAAAACACTTCAGTAGTTTGCTGTTTTATATCTGACTATCTTCTACATTAGCCATTTAAATTAAAACATTTATAATTAATTGAACAAATCATTTCCCCTCGCCCCCTTTGGGGACCGGAGCGCATAAGTCTTCAGTAAATTTTAGTCTCTTAAGCAACAGGGGTATCCATTTCTTTTATAGGGCTTATTTTCCTGCAGGGTGGGAATCAAGGGCAGGCAGAGAGCAGTTTTAACTGGAAAATCAATGGATAGGAAAGACAAATTATAGCGTATTTTTTCAAAAGGGGAAATGAAGAGGAGAGAAGGGGGCCTGGAGCCGAGCGTGGGGACACAGGGTTGTCCCAGCGTGGCGCAGGGTGGGGGACACGCACGCAGCGCGGTGCGGGACGGGAGGATGCGGGATGGGCTATCCCAGCGGGAGCTCTGCCCGCAGGAGAGGCAGGTCGAGGGCTAATTCTGCCCATCGCGTCCAAAGAGCCGCTTTCAGATAAGAAGCTTAAGCAGAAGGATTATCTGGGCAGGATGATCTGCGTGCTACAACTGCTGCCCAAGACAACATCGCCAAGACCTGTCGGTGCTGGGAACCAGGGCATTCCCTAGACAAAGATGGTCCAAACAGCTCCAAGACAGCCCAGTGAAGGGGACTCTGTGGCCAAAATCCTCCCAGAAGATGCAGCTGGGACCATCGCTGCTGCTCCGACCGCAGCAGGACCCAGGGGAGGCAGGTACCACACTGGAGCTGCATGCTGGGGCAGCGATGTGCTCACCCAAAGAGCAAATTCAGAGCCAGCAAAGGGAACCGGGAGGAACACAGAGGGATAAAAAAAGCAGAGGAAAACCAGAGCAAGGCTCTGGAATCCCGTAACAGAGAGGACCAGGAGCGGATGGGCGCTGGCAAGGCAGGTCGGATGCTCTTGCATCCCCGGGCACACAGGGGATGGATGGGCAGAAGGACCAGGAGCAAGGGGGGACCTAACTGACCCAAGATACACCACGCACAGGACTGGTCCCCGTGGGTGACAGATGGGGTGACCCCTGATCCTGGTCCCAGGGGCTGTTCCCAGCCGGGCTGCTGGCAGAGGAGCTCTGGAAGAGCCCTGGTCTTCACAGAAAATACAGTTTATTTTGATGCCCTGGAAATGCCTTTGTCAGCAGATCTATTCTTTCATTGTGAAAAAACCTATTAGCTTCTGCTTTCTACTTCTATGGGAATTTATTCCTCTATCAGATCTTCAATATAAAAGTGCTTTCCTTACAGAGATTGATACCGCGTATATGAAAAGCTCCGTGTGCCTCTGGGCGAGGCGGTCCCTTCCCTTAGGAAGGATGAAGGATGGCTTTGAGAGCAAAGCACTGAGCAGCTTGAGAAGATGAAATCTCAATTCCAAGGTCTGCTGTGACATCCCGGTGACCTTGGGCTGTCACCGGGGTCCCCACGCAGCGTGGGACGTGCTGAGCTCTCAGCAACACAGCAGCCCGTGGGTGTGCGGAGAGCTCGTGGCGTGAGTGCCCCGCACACCCCACACAGGTGAACGTCCCCCAGTGAGGGGGGAATGTGCTGGTGAAGCTTTACCACCCCATCTGCAGAAAGCTGATGTGACACCGTGACTTCAGCCCCAAAATTCAAGCCCTTCTCTCTGTTCAAGCTGGCACTCAGGAGGTGATGCCACTCGTGGTGTTTGGCACAGATTTGTCCCTTCGCTTGCAATCCAAGTAGTACCAACGTGTGCAGTGCCCTTTGAAGCACCCACAAGTCGCTCTGGCTGTACCTCTGGACACACTGGGCCACCTGTTGCTGCTCTGATACCAACAAATGAACAGTAACAGGAGGAGAAATGTGCTCGACCAGCTGCAGGCACCTCCTGAGCTGAAAGAGCGAGCAGCAGGCTGGGGACAGTGTGCTCATACCATGCACGGAGACAAACCTTTTAAACAGCCTGAATCCAGATGGAGGAAGTGACGCCTGCCTTCAAACGGCTCCAATGTCCCCATGCCGAGGCTGGCGTGGTGTTCTGGTAGCACCAAAACAGCCCCCGTGGGCGAGGCAACTCTACTGTGGTACCCCCGAGCATCCCAAGAAGAGCGCGGTCCTGTCCCTGACACCCAGCCCTGCGCCACCACGGGTCCCCTCCGACCGAAGGACAGTGCTGGCGTGGGACATCACCCCCCACACTCTCCTCCTGCACCCAGGCTCTGCCCATCTCTGTTCTGGCTCCTGCAGAGGGGACCAGGGTGAGATTAAAATAATAAATAACAATAATCATCTGCTTGGGCCATTACAGAACCGCATTGCCATGGCAACCGCCTGCTGGCAGCGATGCTGCCTTGCTGATGGGAAGCGTTTGCCTGGAACGGACGCGAATTCCTCCAATGCGACCCCAGTGCAGCGTGTTGCTGTTCAGGGACAGGCCAGGTGATGAGAGGGTGACAAGGACAGGCGGTGACAGGGACAGGAGCCAGCCCTGACTGCCCGCGTGTACATACAGCAAACAGGAACCATCACAAACAGCCACACCGGAGCGAGCGCAGCCCCGACACCAGCGTGTGACACTGCTTGACAAGGAGAGTTCTTTAAGGCCAAGTGACAGAATAAATTCTCACCAGCAAAGAGCCATCACGCTGCTTTTAATTATCAGGAAAGGTCCCAAAGCATCGCAGTCTGTTTAAGTTGGGCTGATGGAAACACACTTGTCACGGAGCCATTTCTTTCTTTCCTGCTGCATGTTTCTTTTCAGAGCAAACCAGCTGGAGAGCCAAAGCCACCCGGGCTAACACTGACCATGTGCTTGGGCTGCAGCTCTACCTGCCATGTCCCACTGCTGAGCTGGGACTCGGGCTCTCGGCTGGGGAACGGGACAAAAACACCAAGCGGGAACCTCTCCTGGCTCTGCCTGTAACACAGAATTCACATTAAAAACAAAACCAAACCAAACAAACACAAACCGTACCAAAAGAACTCCAACCAACCCCCCAAACAGAAGAATTATTGCAACTGGAAGGCAGCCAGGCTGAGAGTGCTGCTCTGCGATGTGGTGCCCCGGAGCACAGGGTCACCGGTGCTGCCGCCCTTCTTATCTGCCCACAGTCAAATTTAATATGCTACAGCTTTACACCAGGCACTCTCAATTTAATCATCAAAATACCTTGCAGGGGATTAACTGCCAGTTTCCGCTCTTAATCACTATTGATATAATGAGATGACAGCCAGCTTTGCGAGGAGGGGAGGACATACTTGTCAAGAGGGCTTTTTGCCTCTCCTGTGGTTGCCTCTCCGCTTGGCAGAGACTTTGGAGCTCGTCTGAGACACAGATTTGGACGCGGAGGGGATGGGAGCAGGTTCGCAGGGGCAGGTTTCCAACCACGCAAAGATATCTCTGTAGAACACCAGCCGTGGGGAAAGGACTTCACTCTGGTGCTGGAGCATCTGCTGTGGGCTGGGACTGTGTCGCTCGGAGGGGACAGGGACCGCGGGCATGTCAGCTAGAGGCAGGTGGGTCATTGACGGGGGTTTGGGGCTCCAGGCTGCTTCAAACACAGGGTTTTCCCTGCCCACATGGAGACCCGCCTCCCTCCCAACCCCTTTCAGCTTCCAAAACAAAAAATAGGAAATAAAACATTTATTTCGCCAAGCCATAAATCCCTTGAAAAAGAGAAATGCTCAGGCAGTGAGCACCAGACTTAATCCTCATATCCTTTTGTTCCAGCAGGGCGATGATGGCTTTTGGAGAGCATGGCTTCTCGCAGGAAGGCTCCTGCCCCAGCTCACCTGTCCTGCTGACACCTGAGCCTATGGATATCATCACCTAAATCCCATGGACATCACCCAAATCCCAGCCCCAGGACAGCTTTTGCCACCCATGAGGCGCCCAAGGCTGTAAACTCTTGTCAACATTTGCCCCTTCCCGGGTGGCTGACACTGAGATATGATAACCCTGCCTATAAATCATCTTTTGCCCAGATTTAGAGGAGAAAGGAGCTATTATGAGAAATAGATCAGAAGTGACACAGCTCATTATTACGAGGTGAGTCCGAGTTGCAGACAAGGGCAAAGTTAATAAAAAACGTCTCCAATCCACAATGGTAACTTTAATTGTTACCACTAATGAAGCCTATTTAGGATGGATTATGTATCTGGCACTTCCGATGCAGCCCTCGATTCATCTTCGGCGTCAGATGTCTCATTGCATCAGACCCAGAGGCAGAGGGAAGGTTTTTCCCCTTCCGCTCAACAACTGGGGTTGAAACACAAATTCTGCATGATCCATCGACTGTGAGGACCAGCTGCCCAGCCCAGGGAGATGCTCATGGGGGCAACTCACCCCAAAGCATGGCCGGGAGCTGCGGAAGGACCAGTGGCTGCAGCGTTGGCACTGCAGACCCTGCAGCCACCTTTCCATCACCCTCCCTATACTATTTCCAGCCACAACAGCCACCACAGCAGCCACGTGGAACCCCAGGAGGTGGCAGGAGGTAGCGAGAGGTGGCGGAAGGCTGCAGTTCCGCCCTGGACCAGCCCCCTCCTCCTCTCTGTCGGTTTTCTAGGCACATTTCTGGAATTAAGGACAAATTGTAATTACTTTCCCCGGTAACAAAACCTTTGGAGGAAAGGGCTGATGATAGATTTCAGGTTTTATCGGAGCTGACAAGGAGCATTACTCGCGCTGCGCGAGAACTGGCACCTCGTCAGACAGGGAGGTCTGTGCTGACCATCCCCTGGGGCACCAGCAGACACCAGGATTTTTTTTGCTTAATATGGGAATTAAGCACGTTGTCTCATTCGGTTCCCTGGGCCCCAGCACACGATCTGTGCTGGGCACGTCGGGCTGAGCGGCTCCGCTCCAGCACAGAGCAAAACCACAGCACAGAGAGACCAGCGACCTTCACACACAGCAGACCAAGTTTTCTTCCACCCAGTGTCACCGCACACCGGAGCAGGGCACCGGGGAGGTGGCAGAGCTTGTCACTGCAGCCTGATCCCATTTTGGGGCAAGAGCAACACTTTCAGGATGCTGTCTCCCTCTGTTTTCTATGGGCACATCACCAAGGCTCTTTGTGAAAAGCACTCGCCTGCCCAAACCAGCTCTGTTGGGATCAAGCAGGAGGGACGATGCGTTCGGCAGCATCGCCTGCCCAGACACACGTGTACACGTGTTCCCACTGCGGGGCACGTCCTGCACCCCCGCTGCCACCACGCTGCCTTCACAACTCTTCTTGTTTAAGGTTAGAATCAATCAATGAGCTCATTGAGCTTGTTCGGTTTGATCTCTTAAGCCTGGCTTTAAAGACCATCTCTTCTCATGAGTCACCTGCACACATTAACCTCTGCTTTTCCTGCACAAACAGTATTTGCGGTCCATCTGTTTTTTCCCCGTTCACCTGCTACTTGAAGCCATTCACCGACACTGTTGATTGCTTACAAGGAGAGGAGCTCTCAGGGGTGTTTCATCCCTGTGCAGTGATGGTCTCTCCAAACTACCACTTGAAAGGTCACTGCAACCCAAATATCAGAGAGAGGAAACTGCGAAGCGACGAGGAGCACAAGCCACAGCTTTGGTGTTAAACTCCCCCCAGAAACGCCCAAGTGAAACCCAGCCGAAGGAGCTGCCTGCTCCCCGGGCCAGGGCTTTGCCTGGCACATCCCTGTGACCACCAGGAACCAGCAGCCAGATGCTCCGACGTGTGGACAATGTCACCGTAACCTGCTCGGAAAGGCAGAGCAACCCTTCCAGCGCTGAGCCGCTGTTTACTCCGGGTCTGCATCAGCCCGTGCCTCACGTGTCAGTAATCCACTCCTATTTAGCCTCGGTTTAGCGGGACGTAGTCATTCATTATCATGACTTCATCATGAATTATCCTGACTGCTGCAGCCTCCCCCGGCGCAGGGAGCCGTTACTCACCCAGCCTCAAATGGGATCATTCTCCCTTTTGTCCCCATTTTCCCTTCTCAGCAGTGCTGTACAAATGGGCAGCAAATCTCTTTGCGGCGCACTCAGAATTTTCTGCAAGGCAAATCAGGGCAGAGGAATTAGCTGTGAAGATGATTACTCGGCATTCAGGTGGGTGTCACAGCCGTGCCCTGAGGAATTAATTACTCCAGTGCCCTTTTGCAGGACACAAGGGGTCTGGCTGGAGCGGTGGCAGCTGGTGCAGGGAGAGGGGTCTGGCAGCCCCAGGGACCCCCCCCACCCTTGGGGAAGGTACATTGAGCATCCCATGCTGTGCTAAAGCTGGAGCATCCCCCTGTCCTCCAGCTCTGCTCACCCTGAAAACGGGAGACTGAAATCAAGTGAGTAATGGGAGCCGTTGAAAGTCTGAGATGGATGGATCCATCTCGTTTTTCAGCCGTTGTATCCATCATACCACTGTATTTTATCTCCGTGTCCCTTTAAATAACGCTGCTTGCTTTCCACTGGGGAGGCGAAAGGAGAAAAAATAATCGATTAAAAAGAAAAGGAGGTGAGGGGGGAAAAGGATAATTATGTTCCACAAAAAATTAAGGAAAAGAAAAATGATGTAAAGAAATTGCTTCTCATATAAAAGCGTATTTCATAATGGACCTCTAAAGCATTCCATCAAGTAATACCAACACATTCATTTGAAGTGTTAAAGAGGAACCTTCAATCAATCAGAGAACTTCATTTTTACACTGTAATGAATTCAATTGACCTTTGTGTTGCAAAGATATGGAGGTTGAGGCAAGGGGGGAGCGTTACCGCTGCGGAGATGCCCCTCGCAGCCGCGGGTTTAAAGAACCTTTATGGAGATTTCAGATGTGGCACTTGGGGAAGGGCCCGGCCACAGCGCTGAGAATGGACATCGCTGCAAACTCGCTCGGAGAGGGGCACTTCTGCGTGAAATCTTGAGATTAAACCTCTGCTCTCAAAGCAATTATAACCCGTTAATGGGAGCTGGGAAATCGCCTCTCCCTTCTCACCGATTGCAATCCCATTTTGTCCCCCCATGTTGCAAACGGAAGGGCATTCACTCAGTAACGCGTGAAAATTAGAGCTGAAGTCTGTGGCTCGAGTGTCCCCATCCCCGAGCACTCTGGAGCATCCCCGGACCCCACAGAAGATGCAGCAGCCCCCGTGCCAGCCGGGCACCTGCCCCAAACTCTGCTGCTCATGGGGGGGAACTGCAGCCCCCACCAGCCTCTTCTCCCCAGTCATCTCCCGGATAAACAGCGGAGCGAGTACTAACAAAATCAGTGGCTAAAAATACAGAAAAAAGCATTTCTTATCAAGGAAAGAATCCCCTGAATTGCACCTCTGCTAATTAACATTTATACAAAGTGCACTCCTCACAAACATACATTAACCTTTGAAGCATATATAAGTGCAGTTGCAAAGTATCTAATGAGAGCAGAGAGACGCCAGAGCACTAGAGCTGAAGACGCCAGCCTCGCCTGCTCTTGGTTGAATTTGGAAGCAGTTTCCATTACCAGTTTGTCGGTGCTCCCGAGGTGGGTTCTTGACACCTACAGTTGTACCTGGGCGCTGCCCAGGGTTCCTCACCCCTCTTTTCCCCCCACGCTGCACCCCCAAAGAACCAGTTTGCACGGTGAGCTACGCTGGAGAACTCAGGAGAAAATGAAGGGTTTTGTCCACGATTTAAATTAAAATAGCAATCAATATTGCTCCTGGAAGCAAAGAACAGCCATGATGCTCAGATGTCCTTAATGATTCTGGTCAGCAAAGTATTAGCAAAGTTAGATCCCTGGCTCTTTTTTATTAAGTTTTTAAATTGGGAATGGTGTGAGACACAAGGAAAGGCAGAGAAACACGACAGACACCTGGGCGGCCCTGGGGCTGGGAAGATGAGATGTGGTGCCGATCTCTGTGCTGGGAAGGGGAAAGAAAACATCAGAAAGAATAATTCTGTGTTTCTTCACACCACTTAACCTGTGTGGTAAGGAAACGCCAAGTGGTCGATGTCCTACCTCATTGAACAAGAAACTAATAATGATCAATACCTGCTCCTTGGCCTCCCCTGCCCCCAGTTTGTTACTCAAACTGGCACCTTCCCACGACTGGTCATTAACACGTGAAGATGGCAAAGCCTAATGAATGAATGAATGGCCATTTGTATTCAAAAAGGCAACTTCAGACTGCACAAATAATGCTGTTCTGTGGGGCAAGGCATAAACCGGGTCCTCCAAAAGTCCTGCATTTTACAATTTTTATATGTAGTATTTTATTTTTCTATACAGTATAATAAATATATATATTTATGCACACACACATACACATAGAAGCCCTTGGGGAGGCTCAGACCACTGCTCCACTGTGGGCCAGGTCTCCCGGCTGTACCCAAAGGGGTCAGGGCAGGGGGAGAAGGGGGAGGATTCACTTGCAGAGCCATCGCGGAGCCCAGGGCTCCTGTTTGCTCAGCAATCAAGCCGCACTTCTGATCTCAGTTGAGTGCAACTCCCCATAAATCCTCCCAGAGTCCACAAAAGCCAAAGTCATTTAACTCCGCGCTAATGCAAAAGTGAGAAAGAAGGAGCTTGTGCATGGCAGCGAGCGCAAGACTTTCCGGAGGAACAATGAGGAGCAATTATGCTTATCGGGAGCCGGGGTGGGATCCGGCACGTCTGCAGGCTGGTGCCAGTAATCACAGTTAATTTTACAAAGTCTGGATGACATATAGGGAAGATTTAGATGTTCTAATTACTCCGCTGAATACCAGGGGTGCTGCTGATGAGGGAGGCAGGCACACGCGCATCCACACAGACGCACTCGGAGCCAATTAAGAAAGAAAAACAGCAACAAGGAGCCTGCAGGCTCACCAGCTCTTCATTAAAAACAGGTCTAAGCTGACCTGCCCTTTGCTGCAAAACACAGTGACCACAAACAGAAGGCTTCTGATGGCCAGTTCCCAGCAGCCAGGACCTGAGAGCTTTGCACAGGCCAGGAGAGGACCCAAGAACCAAGCTACAAAGCTTCATTTTTAGCTAATAGCATCATGGTACCCAATGGCATCATGTACAGGGTCTTCCACCCAGCGAGGAGCAGGAGCCAGGACATGGGACAGCAGGAGATGCTGCTGATCAGCCTCTCCAAGCCCCGGTTTTCTGAGTCCTCACCGGGTGCCTGCAACACGCTCCATCTCTGATGCAAAAACAAACCCCCAAGACACCACGGCCCATCCCTTACAAGTCTGCGCCATCACCCTGAAATCCAGCCTGGCACCATTTCTGGGCAAAGCGCAGAGAACCAGCACAGCATCGACACAAATAAACCCCAGGAAAGGGGAGAAGCGCTGCTCATATCAATGTTATTTATGGCAGAAAGTGGCATTAATATTACTACACTTATTAATACATAAAGCTGTAGTGTTATTACTAAACCAGCTGCAAAACACTGCATTACTATTAATGCTGACACTAATATATTAATAATACATTATTACTGGTTTGTTTTGTGGCTTTCACTTCCCTGAAATCATTTTTTCGCTCAAAGTTTTGTTCACGTTCGTTCGATATTTCTGCAAGTGGTTAAGTTTAATCAGTAATCAGGGCCCGATTTTCTTAGACACCAGACAAAGAGTATTTGCCTGCAAAAGCTGAAAGCTTTAAACATGGCCCAGATTCAGTGCTGGGAAAAGAGCTGGCTGACGAGGCCAAATCCTGCTGCTCCGAGATGGGATTTTCCACACGGCCACTTTATGCTGGTACATGTCACCCCAAACTACAGGCTGCAAAGCTGCTCTGGGGGGCTGCAACCATCTCATCCCTCTCTTTTGCAAGCGCGGCACAGCGAGGGTCCCGGTGTGCCCCGGGCATGGAGCACCGAGCCACGGCAGCCTGGCACACCGATTCCACCAGAAAACCATCCCAAATCCTGCCACTGCTAGGTCATGTTCTGCTGGGCTTCCTCCCATATTGCACTCATTCCTCACGCTGAAATCCTACCGTGTTTTGGCAGCAAATTCGCGAAAACGAGCACGTGCTGTTCCGCGTGCTGGCGCAGGAAGTAAGTCAGCATGACAGAGGGTAAATGAGGCAGCGCCGGGTTTGCAAGGCGTCGCAAGATTGCAAGCAAAGCCAGGCGTGATTGAGTTTAAAGTTACCTAAGCAAGAACTGGACTCTTTGAACAGCACGAGCCATTCGTCTTCCCGCCCTGGCCCAGAACAGAGCTGCACCTGCAGAACTGCGGCAAAGCGGCTGCGTAAAACCAGCCGAGCTGCGGCCAGCGCTGGCTCCGGCCAGGCTGCTCAACCGGCTTCTGCACGAGCTGCCGTCCCCAGGCCGCCAAAAACTCAGCGTGCGGTTTAGTCTTCACCCAAGGGGTCAGAAATCAGCTGCACTGTTTCACTCTCACCTTTCCTGTACAAAGAAAACGGCACCCATCTAGCACACGCTTTAAAGATACATGGCAGCAAACTAGCCACTAGGAAGCAAAATCCTCAGATCTTACGTATAAATGATCAAAAACCTCCTAAAAAATCCTGAGAAGTTAAAGAAAAATCTTAAAGTACACAGCTGAGTTTTAACCTTGATGCCAGACGGCCTACAAAGAAATCTCTGCTTCTATTGATTGATGGAGGTCGCGACCCCGCGGCCTCCCATGTCTCACGAACGCCCTGCGAAAATGAGCAGAGTGGGAGCGAGTTGGAAATTCGTGTTGGTTCCAAACAAGCCAGGACCCAGGGTGCTGCTTGGATTAACGGGTTTTTGCAGCTGGGATAGGGGAGCAGGTGGGGGAAAAGCTGCAGGGCTGCTGCAGCGGGCAGAGCTTTCCCTGCCTGCGCTGCCTGCGCTGCCTGCGCTGCCTGCGCCCGGCTCAGAGGGACCCAGCTTCTCACAGCTGGCCCAGTGTAGATACCGCAAGTTTCACATAAAATCCCGACTTATCTTGCTGGGGAGAAAGCGCCGGCTTTTCAATGCTGCATGTTCAAACAGAGAAGATTCGCCTCAGCCTCTGAAGAGCTTTACGCAGAACACAGAGCCGTTTTTTCTTAGGGTGTTTTTCCTCCCTCGCAAGAAAAAGCATCCACTGTCAGTATTATTTTTGGATTTTCTGTCCTTAATGCGAACGCACATTTTCCTCTTTCTCCCCCTTGTGTAGTGGTGCCATTGCTGAGGCTCTGACCATTCGGAGCTGTGGCAGCGATGAGCAAGGGCTGGACAGTCACAATCTGGGATTCCTCAGACCCCAGGAGACAAAAGCAAGCACATCTTTTTTTGTGAGTTAATATTTTTGGCCACTCACAACCGCTCCACATCACCAAACCACGAGTGATCTGCGCCTTCCCTCCTCCTGAAAACAAGCTGAAAAGCCTCAGGGGTGTTTTCACAAAGAGCTCAGGGGAAAAAGAAATTACACCGCTGTAAAATCATCGGGGTTAAGAAACCGATTTCCTTTCCAGCTCTCTCAGTGAATATGAGGAGAGTCCAGTCATTGGTGACTTACAGGAGTTTAGGGGAGAATGCACTCGAGCTGAGCGGGGAGCGAAGCCTGGACCTCCCGTGAGCTGCCCCCTCCCCACGGCACATCTGCAGCCCTGAAGAACACTCGATGCTTTCCATCTTTATCCTCTTGGCAGTGCACGTCCCCACCTGTGCCACAAAGGAAGGAAGAGGAAGGAAAGTTGATCTCACGCTGAGAGTCCAAGGGAAGATAACCAGAAGCCCCATTTGCCCCGAGGTGGCTCTTCAGGATCTCAAAAGCTGTTTTTCCCCCAGCGCTGCCCATCCGGAGCGGCACCGGCCGCAGTTTTGTCACCCGATCCATCCTCACCTGCCCCGAACCGCGGCCTCTGCAGAGGTCAGGAGACAGGATTTGTCCGTGTGTACGTTGTGATCTTTGCCTCCTGCTTTTTCTTCATTTCGCTCCCTTCCTTTGGTGCTGGGAAGGGGCTGTTCTGCGCGTTAGTGCCATGGAGAGGAGGAGGAAGGACAGATGTGCGAGGAAGGACAGATGTGCACGTAAGCGCAGTCCCCATTGAGAATGAGTGTCTGTTTGAATGTAGCAGGGCACTGCTGATTCAAACCCTTATACAACCCATTTTATGAAGTCCAGCATCCTCCAGGCTTTAACACCTGTATATGTAGGTCATTCTCTCGCTCTGGGAGGAAGGTAAGTGTGCAATAAAACGTATATACAGCTTTGGAATGACGATAGGGAAGACAAGCTGCAAACCTACCCTTGGCACAGCAGAGGAGGCAGCCAGAGCCCCCCCAGCCGCTGTCCCCAGAGCTCCAGGACCCCATTTCCCATCAGGATGGGGCTCCCACAGCCCCGCACCCGTCCCCTGGCTGAGCCGGGGATAAGGACTGACCCTCCTTCACTTGACTAAATTAAAGATAATATCTGAAAATGCCAACACTTGCATGGAAATTAATGGGACTTAGATGCCAAAATACCTTGGGGTGTGTGGCCCTCTAGGTCTTTATCTTGATTCAATATTCTCTGGCAGTCAGTGCAGAGTGAAGGATAGGTTTTCATCTCAGATTTTGCTGACTAGAAGTCAGGGGCTGTAGGTAAATCTCACCTGGTAATACCTTACCCGTCAGAGCCCTTTCAAAACTCTGGGTAGCACAAGCATCCATCAGGGCTGACACGTTAATTCAAACAGTGTTATTTTCACATCATTTCAAGCCTCTCTTCCCACTTTTGTTCTGCAATAGAGAATATTTTTGAGGCATAACACAACTGCCATCCTCACCCTGCTGTCTGGAACCATGGCCGCGGTCCACAGGGACTATTTGCATTCCAGTCAGAATTAAGCATTTGGAGTTTAGATTTAATCCCACTCAAACGTGCATTTTGCTTATGATAAAAGAACAAACAGCACTCCGCTGAAACAAATCAAGCCCAGGTGATGCTGATGGCAGCAGGGGCTGCTTTATACCTCGTTGCATATGCAGGGAATAAAGATAAATCGCAGGAGCTGGGAGCAGAATTAGGCTCCGGTTACAAGTAACGCAGCCTCGGCCAAAGCTGCTGCTGCAGGATTAATGCGTCCATTTAAATGAGATCATGGGTGTGTGTTCAGCATCATCACGCAGGGGTGGGGACGGGGAAGAGGCAGAATCTGCTCTTCACCAGATTTGTTCTGGAGACACGTTGGACCTAGAAGAAAATAAATCAGTGGCCAATGTGGACCAGAGGAACCCAAGATCCCAACACGGAGCCACGTGTGCATGAGAGGGGACAACCTGCTGACCCCCCACTGTCCCCAGCCTCGCAAAAAACACCGCGATGGGCAGAGAAGTCAAAGGACTGAAAACGTAATCCAGAAGATGAAAAACGGGGACATATTCAGTGAAAAATTAAAGCACTTATTTTTGTAGCATTGATTTTTTTCATCAGTTTAAAAAAATGTTCATTTCGAACACTTTATTTTTCCAGCAGGTGGAAAAAAAACGCACGGTATATAATAAACACTTCCCCGTTAAAAAAGTTGACTTTGATGAGGCTCTATATTTCATCTGTTCAGCAGTAACTGCTCTGCCATATATTTGGATGAACATTTAAGGGAAGATAGTTTGCTGGGTTTTTTCTGCTCCCATCAAAGACTCGGGTCACATCCACGCAGCGCTTAGGGAAGGAGCAGGACCAATTTGCCTCCATGTAAATGCACCATTTGGCACGGCCGCATCTGCTCCCGGCTCCGGAACCAGACGTAATTTACAGCTGCTCGTACCCAGCTACAAACGGCCACTCAGCCAAAATGCCTCTTCCCTCCGCTAATTATAAAATTAACTTAAACAGGCGTAAAATAAAGGCTATTCAAGCTGAACTGTTGGACAAATGGGAGGAGAGATGAAATTAAGGCATAGGCGATGCTTCGGTCACGCAGCTCTGGCCTGGAGGGTGGGTTACCCTGTGCTCACGTGGGAAGACGCCCCGATTGTGCCTCAGTTTCCCCTTATCCACAAACCCAAATAATCACCAACCCAACCCCTTTGTAGGAATGTGCAGGAACGCTCTCGCACCTTGAAGGCGGCTCCTCTCCCGCTCCACGGCCGCTGCTCTCACCACCTGTTCTTGGAAGGGCACACGTGGCGCTGCTCAAATCCGCGCCTGCAAATAGACATTTTATTAAGGTTTTTTTTTTTGCTTATATATTGTAATTGAACACAAAGCATTTTTTTTTTAGTCCTAAGAACCAGAGGGGAGCTCTCAAATCCACTCGCTCTCTCATCCCTCTGTGTGGCCGATCATGGCAGCGTTATTCTGGCCTCGACTCTTTCCAGTGAGAGGGGATATCAAAGTGGGCTTGGTTTCTGTGTGAGCTTTTAGACGCCTTGTGGTTTCTCAGCACATTTTCTTCTCTTTGTGCGGTGCATCCACCTCCCTCCCCTTCTTTTCTTCTCTCCGGGAAAGCTGAGATTTCTTATAAGCAGAGAAAAGATGATTTTTCTTTTCTTCTTTGTTCTGCTTCTACTTCCTAAATGATTCCCCATCCTCTGCTGCTCTTGTTGCTTTCCCCCCAGGTAGGACAAAGGGTGAAAACTCCCGAGGGACCATGGAAGCTGTTGGGTTTGGCCTCAATCCTATTGAGACCCTGGGCAGAGCAGTGGGTGACATGTGGGTGATGGTCGGTGTTTGGTACCTCTGGCTGTTGAGCTGCTCCATGTGTCACCTAACACAGCACGGCTCTCATCTCCGCCAGCTACTATAAAGCAATTAAGAAATAATTTCCAAGAGCAGAGTGTCATTAGCATCTCGTACTCAGTAACCCCAGCAGCAATTCGAGGTTCAGTGCATTGTCTCAAGTCGGGCTGATTTATTCTGACAGTGATCAAATGATCTTAATGATTTGTCAGGCAGCTGTCATATCCAAATCTGTTTATGATGAGGACCAGGGTGCGAAAGCAATTCATTTAGTTTGTTTACCATCAGGATGGGCCTGGACACCCCAGAGTCATTAAAAGAAGAAAAGGCATCTCAGAAAAGCTAGAGCTATTTGATTAAAACAGGCACCACGAGCGGGCTTCCTCCAGCACAGCAAAAGACCTTCAAAGTGTGTAAATCAAAAACCACAGCGGCGTGAAATTTGGCCAAAACAAGCCAAATTAGGTGTCCAAAGCCCTGGGCATGAGGGCTTTTCTTCATGGACGCAGCCACAGACACACACTGAAAAAGCTGATGCCTTCAGTGCAGTGGTTGTGGAGGAAGAGGATGGAGCAGAGGTCTTGGAAGCCCCAAAGGTGCCAAGGTCCAGCTCTGGTGACGGTGCCCTGGGAATGGGTGCGACACCACGTACCAAACCTCAGGGCTGTGTTGTATCCGGACTGGCACTGTCACACAGTCACACCAGACGCTGCATCTCAGCTCGTGCAAAAGCAGCGCTGGTGTCACGTTCCCATGAACAAGGCCTGTTCTAACCAAGCGGCACGTCCCAGGGAAGCTCAGCTTTGCTGGAGCGCTCCCAGCCAGCTCGCCACGACACCAACAGCAGTTTGCAAATCCGCACCTCATCTTCTATTCCATTTAAATGATCTACCATCTTTAGCGGGGCTGAGCCTCTCCAGAGCCTGTATCCAAGGCAACAAGAGCTACCGGAGAAAAAAAAGGATCCAAGAAGTTATTAAAATCACAATATCCTTTCTGAGCAAGGCAGAGATAATGAGCGTGCGTTACGCTGGGTTCCTGCACCAAGGGTTGGCTACCAGCCACCTGCTGGGTGAAGCCCCCTGGCTGGTTACCAAACAGCAGCTTTGTGGAGGCATTTTAGATCCTACAGACACAGGGCAGAGCCTCTGCACCTCCAAACCTCCGCCTGAACCCCCAAAAACCCACAACTGATTCACTACCTGTGGAATCAGGCTCCAGCACTGGACAGTAGTGCCTCTAAGCGTTAGGAAGGGGCCTGTATTTCACATTTACAGACATCTGGGGAATTCCAAGATGCTGAGGAATCAGTAGTTTTGCAAAGAGGAAAACGTGGAATGCTGCCCTGACCTCCATGCAGCACCCACAGCGCCCCAGGACCCATGTGCCATGGATGAAACTGAGACCCCAGGGCTGCTCCGGGGTCCATCCCTTGGCATGTTCCTCCCTTTTCCACACAAGAAGACAGAGCACGGAGATGTGATGAGCCCACACCTGGAGGTACTGATGGTCCTGATGCTTCTGCGCTGGGAAATATCCCCAGAAACAACCCCAAAAGCAGTGGCTGGGGTGTTGGGGTGAGGGGCCGTGGTGGCCGCCCATCACTCTCCCTGCTTTGCACACATGGCCCCGCTGCAGTAATGAATCACTTCTGTGTGTGTCGCTAAGCGCTTTATAAATTCCGGGATTAGGAGAACATGTCAAAACGCTCACACCCTGCGTGCGCTTGGCACGAGACGAAACCTCCTGGAGTCGGCCTGAGAAAAAGATCGTGGCGCCGTTTGTTTTGATGTCTCAGGACTCCAGATCCCCTGGTTCCATCGCAGGACAAGCTCCCACTGATTTGACAAGGGAGGACGGCTTCGCCTCGCGAGCTCAAAGTCAAAATCTGGCCTTATCTCTCCTCTCCGCCTCTCCAGAGCAACGCGCGATGTTAAAGATCTGATTTGCAAAGAGATTGTGCAAACATTTCTCTTCATCCATCCCTCTTGTTTGAGCTGCTCAAAGGTTTTAAAGCAAAACGCTGACCTCTCCTGGGATTTATACTGAACCAAAGGAAGCGGCTGAGCATCAGCTCCATAAGCTGCATCTACGTTTGTTCAAAAAGGAAGGGGATTCTCCTCAAAACGAGCGGCAGGCAGTGAACTGAGGCGCTCATTGGAAAGGCAGCCGGTGACTGCAGCAAACCCACTGCAAGTCGCAGGGAACCAGCTCTGAATTTCCGCTCACACCAAAACCAGGAATCAAGAGATTTTTGTGGACGTTGAATTTTGTCACCAATATTTAGATAGAGTCACGGCGAGCAGCTTCCAAACAGATGCAGGTAATTAATGCCTGGTGTTAACAAGCAAATGCAGACTGACACCTAAACCAGCTCCATGGGTGACAGCTCCACCAAAACCACCTGCCATGGTGGAGGATGCTCAGGTGGATCCATGTTGGACTTGTACCAGCACCGTGCACCCGTGTACCAGAACAACGGCATCTGTGCAGGGCCTGTCTTGTATCATTGTGACAGCAAAACAACTGCAACATTTTATGATATTCCCCCGCTTGCAAAATTATACAAGTACAGCTTTTAAAATGACGATCAACCAAAATTCACAGCCTCAATCACTGAATCATTAATTCAGTGGGTTTTAGTGCATTTTTCAAATGAAATGTTTAGCAAAGAGTATTTATTCATTCTTCATTGCTTTCTAGTTGTAAAAATACTCACATTAAATTTAAATTTAAATTTCAATTCAAACATGACTTCAGAGGTTGAGGCACTCAAAACAAGCACAGGAGAATGGCAAAAACGTTCAGGACACTTGCCCACCTTTTCTGGATCACAACTCAAGGCTTTGGTCACTGGTTTGGTTTGGTAAATCTGGTTTGGAGAGGTCAATGCTGTGACCGAGGATGATGTCCCAGTTTGTCGCTGCATGGATAGTGGCATTTGCAGGCCCAGCTTTGCGGAGGGGACGTTTGGTTTGGGTGCTCAGCGCTGCATCTGTGACCGAAGTAATTCCCTTTGCCCTCGGACACCGATCAGACTCAAAAGGAATGAGGAGAGATCTCCCATGCAAGGGGCAGGAGGGAGATTGTCCCTTTTCTTAAAGGGATGTGAACAAAGCAAGCAGCAGCAATCAGGCTGCTGTCCCTAGGACAGCATCACTGGAGCTTATTCTCTTCACCATGGGGGTTTGATGAAGGCAAACTTTCCCCGCTCACTGCAGCACATGCAGAAAGAACCGGTTTCCAAGGCAACAGGCATCTTTTGCATGTCCAGCATGTGGTCAGAGCTGGGGAAAGGTTGTGAAGACAGAGCCTGTCTTCCTCCACAGCTGCAGAGCATCCCCAGCACACACCATCGCATTCCGACCAGGCAGAACCTGCTTGAGAGCAGTTCTGGTGCAGCCGCAGTTTCTAACTGCCAGCAGCAGGTTCCATGCACCATTGGGGTGCTTGTTTTGATCTGGAGAAGTAGTAGATGGGAAGTTTTCACCCCTGCATCGCCTGTAAATTTTAGGGACCACATCATCCCCCAGAAGAGTAACACAGACATAAGGAGGCCAAGA
Organism: Streptopelia decaocto; assembly: GCF_964273445.1. Taxonomy (NCBI): domain Eukaryota; kingdom Metazoa; phylum Chordata; class Aves; order Columbiformes; family Columbidae; genus Streptopelia; species Streptopelia decaocto. The sequence continues at coordinate 2,954,229 of NC_138678.1, read as the reverse complement.
ATCCAGGCAGGACTCAGTTACTCATTCCCTGTCTTGCCTATCCAAAGCAAACTGACCCAAACCAGGAGCTAACCCCCTAAGTTTATCATGGCTCTAGCCAGGGATAGCAAGCAGATACCTTTTATTAGTCCCGGACTGAGATGCAGGAAGATACCACACTTACCACTTTGCCAGGACAAAGGAACACAGCACCTGGTCCCCTACAGCATCACCAGCCTCCAGCCTCCTTTTAACTGGGGAGATGTCACTGAACCGGTGTGAACAAAGCCTGTCCGCGGTGCTGCGGCCCTGCTGCGCCGGTGCCGTGTTCACAGGCAGACACGGGGCACAGGTTGTCTCTTTAGTCACCTTTTGGGGCCACCCCCCCCCAGCTGCCACCCCAGCGGCTGCCGCAGAGCTGATGTGGTTTGAGCCCCGCACGCTGTGCAGCTCCTGCCTAAAGCTGCGCCCGGCTCTGAAACCGCATGTCTGCGGCTACACATTCACAGACACCCTCTGTGTCTGTAATTAATTAATGTTTGTACAGCGCTTTTAAGATAAAGTGGCACAGAAGCACCAACTCTCATTATTGTTAGACCCATCCTGATTTAAACCCATCAAAAGCCAGGAAATTGGGGGTTTAAGAGCCTGGCAGTCTGGTCACACAGCGCTGCTAACGCTGGCGTCTTTACGCTCCGCGTTTTACTCAGCAGAGTAAGTTAAGTCACAAACGCCAGCTGTGGATTTGCAGACTTAGCCCAGAACTTACTGGATTTTGTACCTTGAAGGGTGGAATCTCTTATGAAGGACCTTAACGAGGGAGGCAGGAAAACAACAATCCCCTTAATGCATCAATTCAAGGGACCTTCACAGCTCCTCCCCACATGCACCCAGGTGCCAGCTTGGGTCCCAAGTGTGGGGGGAGCGAGGACACCCCCTTTCTCCAGGGCATCTTTCCTCTTTGCTCTCTAAGTCAGGATTCTTTTCCCCCACCTCTGTGTTCCTATTATCCACACTGAAACCCCTGCCTACAAAAATACTCGTTTTAGCCGAGTTCATTTTAAATGTCAACCTCCAAGAGTTGGGGAGGGCTAATTAGTAAGGGGGAAGGGAATGGGGATGTTGGGAACTTTAATTTCACTCAGTGCAGCCAACCCTAAAGAGGACTCAGAGCTCGCTAGTAGCTACACACCTTTGATTGGACTCCGAATGTTAGTCAATACCTCTAACGAACGGGAAGAAGTCGTGGCACAGAAAGTGCTAAAGCCGGGTGGGGTCTGGGTGCAAGGTGCTAATTGGGGGTTTAAACGGGTGAGGCTGTGGATGAACAACCCTCTGTCCAAATCACTGGGGTGCAGAGGGGGGCTGGCAGCCCCGAGCACCCACGATTCGTGGGGCACAGTAAAAGAGGTGTTGGAAATGTCATGTAACTGCTCTTGCAGTCAATCAATCTCAATATTACGCCAGTCCCTGCTCCATCTCTCCCACATCATCCCTCCCTCCTCCGCTGGGCTCGTCCCCCTTCAAATCGAGGTCCAGCCTGGATGTTCACACAACATCTTCCTCAAAAGCCTGTGCTAAACCTTCCCGAGGAGGGAGGGAACAATCGTGGCACGTTCAGCAGTGTCCACTAATTAATTGCCCTCTGTGTTTAAAAAGTCGGCGTTATGATTTGGGTTAGATCATTTGAAATTCCCTGTTCACTATTTCAACCCCCGTGTGACACAGACATGTTCATACCCTCTGCTGGGCTCGGGGAAAGGCTCCAAACACACCCGTGATCTGTTGGACACACAGAGCCCGGCCGGGACTGCGATCGCTCCTCTCGCTGTGCCGAGGAGAAGGACGGATCCTGCCAACACACCTGCCCGTCCAACCTTTTATCTGCCAGGGAGGACCTGGTTTCAGACGCTGCCTGCAAAAACTGTTATGAAATATCAATGATATCATTTTATCTACCTGCAGAACTGACAGGCATATTTCAACAGTGGTATATTATCAATTATAAGCTTAACAGAGCATGTTCTCCCATCTGATAGTTGGAAAAATCACTTGTCAAGGGCTGGTAAAGACCACAGCTGTCTTTTTCGTATAGACAGCCCTGCAAGAGATGCGAAGCTTCTGTGGTACAATGAGTTTTCTTTTTTATGTCTAGTATAATAGAAGAGAACTGAATAAGGTGATTTCTATGGTGTCTTTACACTGGCAATGTTTTACAAAGCACCGAGTTGGATCCTGGCAGCACAGCGACAATGTTAATCCAACACGCGGTGGCCGTGGGCGCGGGGACGGCTCAGACGTCCCGCAGGAAGATCTGAGCATCCGGCCGGGCAGGACCCTCATCTCCCCGTGCAAGGCTTGGTGCTGGCGAACGGGGGCTTTGCTGTGTCCACACCAAGCAAGGAACCCCCCATTTCCAAGAGCTACCTGAGAGGTTGTACCCCAGTCCCCCACATCGTGGGTCCCGCCGGTCCCCATTTCACCCCTGGACCCACCTCTTGGGCATCGTCTCGCTGTCCCGCTGCCCCCTCAAACCCCAGGGCAACCCTCCCACAATGCAAACCAGGGGTCTCCTTCGGAGATGACGAGCGATGATGCTTCTCAGAACGGGCTTGTGCTTGGCAAGGTTTCTGCTTTGGTGTACGACCGTCTACGTGGACACAATGCCAATCAGAACTACTTACACACAGGGCAATGCCAATTGTAACTACTTACAAACAGGACGGGGGGATTTCTAATTATTAAAAAGCTTTAGTGCTTTAAAAAGCCACAACAAGAGAGTGAAAATGAAAAGACTTAATCAGTTTTTGCTTTGGAGTTGCCTCAAATTTGTAATTCAATCAAACCTCCCATAGCAGTAAGGATGTCTTTCTGATATTCACAGGAGCTTTCCAGGGGCTATAATCTCTGAGAGATTTATTCATACTTTCTGCATTAGCTTAAGACTATTTTGGAAGAAACATCTCTGCTTCCCTCCCATCAGCAGAGCTCCAGAGAAGATATTAATATTAAAACAATTCAATTACTATGACTCGGGGAGAACACGGGTCCTGGGGAAAGGGCTGTTGGTTCTGCCGTGCTACGCGAGCCCTCCCGTTCTGCTCCTGGTATCCCCACGTTGTTGTTCGGAAAGAGTTTCCTGAAAAACTGAACGGAGCTATTGAACAGCACTAGAGGAGGGAGCCGGGCTCGCTCTCCTCACAAACACCAGCTCGGGGAATTGCATGGCTATTGGTACATCCTGAGGTGGTGATGAGAGCCCAGGTAACCCCCCAGCTCCCCCGCCCCAGCAGCATCGCCCTCCCGCAGCCCCACACAGCTTCGGTCACCCCAAACTCCTCACATTAAATCTAGGCAGCACCCCGGTATTTCAGGTTACTGTTGGAACAGGCACATGGCTTTGAGGGTGCTTAGTCCTGAAATCCTGCGTCTCAGCCCCTGTAAGAGCAGCTCCTGGGCCATCGCAGCGCGTTGCAGAACACGCGGACCCAGGCTGGGAGGAGGAGGAGACCGATCATTGCAGGGAGAAGGATGGGGAGTGCTTTGCACTTCAAAGGACTCATCATCTCCTTGCTTCTCAAGATCACAAGGAAGAAGGAATAGCAAGGCTAGAGGATAGATTAACCTTCCTTCTCCCTCCTGCTTCCTTGTTCCAGCCAATCCATCCTTCCTACGCCGGCTAATTAAACATGAAACAAGGAGGGGGGTGCTGAGCCCCATCAGCTCCAGCTGTATGTGCAGTAATTCTGCTGCTTCAGCCGTGCAGCAGGAAATACTTTGGTAACGATGGTGCTGCAGAGCGAACCGCAGACGTGCCTGTCACCGGCTCCGCTGTGCCCCCATTCCCAATGCCAAGGATGCCGAGAACCCCTCCCGTCAAGTTTGATGCTGCTATTTCTGATTGCACCAGGTATGAGAATATAGTCACAGCAATCAAATTAAAGCCCATGGTTCCTGCTTTACGCTAGTGCAAGAGATCAACCTCGAGCTGCCGTCTGGATAAGAGGTTTGTTTGCTCCCGAGTTGAGCCGGATCCTGGTGGGGTCTCTTACTGCTCCACAACACGGTGCAATTCCCACCGCCGTGCCAGCGTGATAAACCCAACACACCGCCCCACATTGCCAGGGAGAAAAGCCTTTGCAGCGGGAGAGCAGCTCAGTCCCTAGGACACACCACATACTGACACCTTCTCTAATCAAAGGGATGTTCACTAGTGTCGATTTTGCTAACGAGTTCACTGCTGCGGGCTGAGACCTGACGAGCTCGTTGGAAGTGAAGCCTCAAATTCTACACAGCTCCCAGCCCCACTGGAAAAGGAGCCAGAAGGGGCATAAAATCAAACTGATGGCAGAGAAGAGGGATCAGATTTTGAAATGGAAGAGAGTCAGACACCCAGCTGTCACACTCAGCCGTACGTCTCTATCCATATATCGAGATCCGTGACATCTATAGCTTTCAATATCAACAGCCATATATGAAAGTGCGAGAGAACTTTGAAAGAAAAATAACGCTGCTGTGATGAGAATGTTTTATCTTTCTCTCCGGCTCTCAGGGGCAGCAGGCTGAACGCTGTGATATGTGCAGAGAAACTGCCAGCAGAGGGAAGGAAGGTACCAACAGGGGAATATATATTTTCCCTGAGGACGCTGCTATTTTTCCAAGTTGCCAGCTCTAGCGAATGCCTGCTGCATGCGTGTGCATCCGCCAGCATTCTGCATGGGGTAAAATGGACCTTCAGAGTGATCTCCCAGCAGAGGGGCAAAAGCATCTCAGCAGCACGGCTGGGTCGAGGTGCCCCAGGCACAGCTGGGGTGGCCACAGCGGGCACGACAATGAGCTGGTTGCTCTGCCCTGTGCCCGCAGTGGGAATCGGGGCCTTTTCCCATCATGGCACATCACACACCCCCAGGTGAGACCTGGGTTTTGCTGTTCCAGCAGCGGTGCACAGAGGAATCCTCCCCCCAGCCCTGCGGCTGCAGGCGCGGGGAAGGGCCGGGACCCGACCGACTACCAGGTAACGCAGACTTTGTGACTGCGAACATCTATTTTTAACCTAATGATGTATCCATGCTGTTCACTTCACCGATGGGACCTCACCGGGGGATTTATTACAGCAAATTCAAACACAAGCGCACAGCGCTGGGTTCACATGGCCAGGGATGCTCTCCGGGTTCTCTGCCACACCAGCCCCGCTGGCCTGACCTCCCCGCTCACTCTGTGACAATAAAGAGACTCTGCAAAGTGGGACGAGATCTTCAGGAGAATAACGGCTTTCTTTTGAACACATATGAAGCACAATGTATTGTCACGTATCAGAGAGATTCAAGAATACAGACTTGCTGCTCCCCACACCGACACTTCGGTGCGTTTATTGTCAGAGAGGCAGCTCTGCAGAATGAGCCACCTCTGCCACTCCAGATTTTGCTTCCTTAGGAAAAAAGCAGAAAGGTTTTTCTATTACTGCCATCCAGCCCACTTTCATCTCTCGGCAGTACCAAGTACATGAACGAAGTTGGACTCTACATCCGTATGCACCCAAAAACCACTGTGTTTGTGCTCGGAGCAGCAGGACCGGCAGCTGATGGACTGATGGAAATGCCCTCCAGGTCCCTGCTCACTTGGCTGTGGCTACTTGGCTCCGCATCTCCTTAGAGAGAGCTCTTTATTCACAAGCTTTGCGAACACAGAGGTCGGGGGTATTTTAAGGCAGCACAATGATCTTGGGAAAGACAACTGGCATGATTTGTCTGGAATAGAAACAAGGGACGGAGCTGCATTAACAGCAGGAAATTGCACAGAGATGGAGCTGCAATAACAGACAACGCTCGAGTCCCATTGCAACTGGGGATTAAGTGTGCGTGTTGATAGGGTATAAATATGCAGATCTGATCTGAAAACCAAAAGCTTACCTAAAACTAGTTTTAGTGTCTTCAGTTCTCTCTGCACTGCTTCTCGTAGCCACCTTGGAGACATCCGCTCTTGTCTCCCAGGTGCTTGCTCTTTCGCACCCAGTGTACATGAAGAGTCTCCTTGGGAGGAAGGGCAGCACAAAGTGTTTTGTGTCTTACCTGCCAGCGAGACCCCTCTCCTGATCTTCTCTAACGCAGAAAAAAAGTGGTGACACATCCCAGAGAACACCCCAAATCACGTGAAAGCAGACTCCATCCATCGCATCCGATCTCCCCCTGGAGAAGAGAAGCCCTTGATGAACCACAGACCCAGCTGTGTTCCTGGAAGATGTTCTGACATTACGGTGATGAAAGTGAATTCCCAGCACTGAAAGACTTTCCTGTTTTGCAGAAAACAGCTCCTGTCAGCCTTGAACATCCCAAGGCTGATGTCTTGAGTTCACAAAGCCCTCGCAGCATTTACACTAAAACTTGGGCTTGAAGAGAAAAGACTTATATTGTTCTGAGGTTGGTTTGATCTTGTCCTTCATGGGCCTTGAAGGTAAATTCATCCAGCCTGATTCTTTCTTTACAGCACAATTATCAGCCCACTCGATAGAAATTCAGCCCAAGCAGCCAGCGTGACGCTTCCCGTCCGCAGCCAGGTTGTTCGGTTGTGCGCAGAGACCGTGAGGGAAATTCAGCCTTTTCTTCACTTCGCAGGTCAATCCAAGCTCTTTCAGATATGGATGTGAAATCCTTTAGCGAACATCAGTAAACATTTGCCTGCTCAATTAGACAACTCCGTAGCCATCCCCTTGTTCACAGGGGGCAAGGTTTCCTGCAGCAACTAACAAATCGCTCGCCTTGTTTTCTCGGTGCCCCTGGCTATTAATGGCCCGGAGCCTCCTTCATCAGACGACCCAGAATTATGGGAGAACCTCTTCCCAGGGGTACCAAGTGATCAGCTAATAGTTTTAAAACATTTCCCCCATGTTTTTAACATGTCTTTGAGATGCGGATTTTCAAAAAACTGGCTCAGGTCTGTGTTTGAAGATATATGTGAACTTGCCCCTTGCTGTCCTGCAATACCTTGAAAACGCTAAATATTGGTTCTGAGCTGGGAGTAGATTAATTTACCAAATCATTCACAGTACGTGGCCTCCCAGCCGCAGCACGGGCTGGTCGGGAGGTGCTCCCAGCGGCAATCGGGGTGCACCCTTGGCTCATCACAACGGGGAAGAGACAACGGCAGCGAGACAAAGCTGGCACCGCTGAGAAACAATAGCTCAAAAATAGCCCTGCAGCCCTTGTGACGAAGAACAATGCGCGGCTCAATCCGAGTGGCAGGCAGCCACATCTCTATTTCGCTCAGGGCATCTCCATCCAGCCCATTTCACTTGGACAGCATGGAGAGATAAGCAATTAGAGCCCTAATCAATAACATCCACAGCCCTACCTGCGTCAGGCTACTTAATTGGCATCCCAGAGTCAAGGGGAAGGTGAAAGTAGGTCTGTGAAAGCAAAGTGAGGAAGAATCCCTGGATGCTGGATTTAACAAAGGACAAACAAATCCCAGAGTGGGATGTTCTGCTCCAAACCCAAGTTTTGTTCGATACCAGCAGACAGGAGGGAGCTACGGCCACGGTGCTTCTGGTGAGGACCTTGTAAACCACCTTATTTCCACCCAAAGTGAGATCAGCGTGTTCCAGCTGAGGATACATCCCGAGCTTTCCTACCAAAGCGTTATATTGCCATAGCGTCCCCAGCCAGCCCGGAGCAGGGCTCTCTCCAGCAGCAGCAGCGGGATGGAGATGCCACATTCATCAGCGATCTCTTGCTTTGCCATTTCCCTTGACTTTAACTGTCTCATCACCAAGCGCTGATGTCAAGCAATACCCTGTTATCCTTCCCTTCTCCCTGGCCACGCTGCAACCTCAGCTCGAGACAGAGCCAAGCGGGAAAGTGTCAGAGCCGTTAGCATTTACAGATGCATCGCTCTGCTTAGCTTGTCACTGTAGACTCCACCTGGGAGATAAATAGGCAGAAATTAGAGGCAGATAGGAAAAAAATATCTTAATATATCAAGTTGCTAGAAGGCGGAAGCTTCAGAGGGCCTGGGAGACAGAACGTCAGCAGCAGCCCCTGGGTGATGCTCAGCTTGTGTGAGACTGGAAGAGGCACCTTGAAGCTGGGGCTGATGGACACACACCTGGACCAGAGCAGGGCCAGGGCACAGTCTCACCAGAGCTTTTGGAGCTGTTGGCAGCTGTTGTTACTGGAGACACCTGGGGTAATGGGAAGCCCGGTGTGGGAAACAGGAGCCAGGTGCTGCTGGAGGAGCTTCCTCCATTGAGGCTGCAAATGGCACTTGAAGCAATTAATGGGTTATTTTAACAAAATACGGGAGGCAAGGCGAGATCAATTCACGCCCTGTTGCGGTCACACAGTGGGGTTTTGGCAAACTGGGAAGGGAACAAGGTTTTCTAAACCCTCCCAATCCATCCTGAACCGTGAACCCCAATCCCAGCTACACGGGTACCACAAAACCTGCCCGTCTCCGCTGCTCTCCCTCCGGCAACACTTAACATTTCAAGAGAAGAGATTATTTACCGTCAAGCTTATTGTACAAGCTGGCGTGATTTATTTAAACGTTTGCCAATAAACACCAGAATGGGAGGCTGTTTTTCCAGCATTCCCACAGCGGAGCACTAGAGGAAACAATAACCGGCCCCGCGATCGTTACTGCGGGACTTCTCCTGCCAATTACACTGACTTACAAGTTGCAGTTATGGGATATAAAAGAATTAATTTCATAAGGTCCAAGAAGAATTGCTTGCTCTGTATGAAGAATCTTCTTCCTCTGGCTTTTTATGCCAAAGTGATGTATAATGATTAGAGTTTCAAAAAATGCTATTCAGGCTCCACCTAACAGAGTATTTCATTGTTTGCCCTGAGCTTAATAACAAAATGGGTCTGCAGGGTTGTAAAACACAGGCGACTGTTTCTTCCTGCCCACACCTCTGTTCGGGACAGCACTGCATGGGAACAAGGTGCATCCAGCAAAAGCTTTTGGAAACTTGGCATATAAGCTTTAACTTAATGAAAATAAAAATCAAATTGAAGATCTGCAAGTTCCTCCTTGGGATTTTTCGAGTGATGAGATTTAATTAAAAGCAAGCAAGCTAAAAAAAAACGGCATGTAGCATTGTACGAATTAGAAGAATAAGGCAGAAATGGAATTGCAGTCAGGTCAGTGTGTAGAGACTGGAAGGAAAAACAGGAGCGATGTGGGCTGGGGGGTGTCAGGGTCGGTATTTCCAGTCCAAGGGAGGAGTTTCAACCCAGCACATGCTCGTGACCTTAAAGGCTGCATCACAAAAATAAAGAGAAATAAAGTCACCTCATTGTTGAATGACTCCCGTCCCCACCACTGGAAGCATATTATCTGTGTATATATATATATATATGCTATAAAAGCAGCTCCTACAGAAACAAAAAAGCCCCCAGAACCCCAGTTGAGCACTTTCAGCCCTCAGTAACAGTCTGAAATGCGCAGATGAAGGCTCAGATTACATTTTGGATCCAAACTAGGTCGCGTTTGCTTCTAAAGCCAAAAATAAGCTCTTACATCGAAAGCGCGGGATAAACAGAAGCCTTTCCATCAGTGTGGAGCATTCTTCAGTCTGCTGTGCCTTTCGGAGCACAGTCCCTCTCGTGCATAAATGCCATGGGAGGATAAGGATTCAGGAGTGGCGGCTTAATGTAATAATGTTTTGCAAAATCAGAAGAATAATCAAATAAACCCTCAAATGGAAAGGCTGGTATTCATTCCCAACAGCGCAGTGTCAAAAAAGGAGAGTATAATTACCTCTAAGCTTTACAACAGCAAATGCACTTTCCCGGGGGAGTTTTACCTCCATAAATTAAAAATATCCGAATTTTCCAAGTATTGGCTCCGTTAAGCGCTATAGAAGTGTCGCCACAACCCTGCCAGATGTGGAGCCCTATAATCCTGCACCTTGTGCAGGGGTTTTCTTGCTGATAGAAGAGCTCGGTGTGCGAGGGTGGTTGTTGCAGGCAGAACAACAGGTGCCTGTAGATACTACACCAACCTCAACTGGAGGATCTCAAAGCAAATTTCAGCTGTTTCAGAAACCAAGATAATAATCCCCACCCATAGTCCCGCCGAACGTGAAACATGATTTTCCATGGGTGAGGCTCTGGGTCTCAGCTCGAACGCTGGTTTTGCTCCTTAGCGAGACACAGTGACAACACACATCAGTGCTAATTGGTGGTTGCTTCGTTAATTTTGTGCAACTGAAGTTGAAGGATTCCCCCCTGCCCCTTTTTCCCCAGGGTATTTACTGGCAGCGAATCATTCTGTATGGAAGAGGAAGGCAAAAAGGGGTTGGGGTAAAGTCACTCGGAGCAGCTACAGACGATGCTCTGGTGGAAGGAGCGGTGGAGATGGAGGGTCTCACAATCGGGAAGGAGTGGAAAGACAAGAGCACAGCCCAGGCTTCATTATCAGCATTGATTTTACAGGGAAAGCATTTAGCTGTGATTGCAGCAGGTGTCGGAACAAACCCCTTCGATTAGATCAAGGCCTCGAGAGGCTGCGCAGAGGAGGATGAAGTCGAGAGCTGTTTCACGCCGGACCCTTTGAACCCGGCTCTGCTGGGCCCCGAGCTCTGAACATCTCAGCTCATCCAACCTGTGTTCTATTCAAGGACAATGTACTTGTTCCTATTGCTTTTCTCCTTCGCTGTGGAATTTCTAACATTCAGAAAATAACCAGCTGTAGCAAAACTTCTGTTTCCTCAGCTTTCCTCCTTATTATTGCTGCTTTGGTTTTTAAGGCTTCAGGCATTTGACAAATAAAAATACTGCATTTTCCACACAGCTCTGTGTCCTACACCCACCAACAAGCTCAAATAACCATTTCCTTATATTAAACCAAAAGTTTAATCAAATAGCGTTTTTCTAGACGCCTGCTCCACGGTACGAAATGAATTCCAGAGAGAGTCTTGCTGAACTCCAAGGCCTGACAGACTTTTCATTCTGTGATCGTTTTTCAGAGGAAGGGAAAACAAAAATACATAAACTAGACAAATGGAAATATCACTAATCCCACCGTGGCTGCGGAGGAAAGGGTAATAAAGAGAAATATGACAGAGGGGAGTTTTTCCGCAATGACTCTGCTTGGTGTTTTATCTCCCGAGCTTCCCAATCAGCTGCCTCACCTGGGGAAGGTCCCGGCTCCGCGATGGCACCTCTGCCGCCTTTTCCACCCATTACCTTCTGCACTTAAGAACAATGCAAACCAGGGAGAAATGGCGGGAGCTGTCAAGGCCACTCTGAACAGAAGATTTGTGGATTCCTGTAGCTACAGGAAACGTTTTATTAATATAGGAAGATAACTCTCAGCTTTAATGGCAATTAAAAGCTTTACTAGCAGTCAAAGCCACCCCATTGAGTATCAGGGTATCGAGGGTTTAGATTGCAGGGTGACAATAAAACCGTGGCTGATGTATTGTTAACCCTCGCCCCCTGCTTTCCCCTTTTGCCCCTCCCTCTCCCCCCTTCCCACTCAGGACAGGCGATCGGGAGGGAAAGAAGGACAGAGAGAAGAGAGTTGGAAACATTAAAAATGTTTTACTAATGCTACTAATAAGAATAGAGAAAATAATACAAAATATACAAAACCAATCTTGAAAGTCCTGGCAACTGCAGAGCCGGCACCAAAGTCCTGGACTGGACTCTGCAGCCAACCGGAGCTGGATACAGTCTGTCACTGGCCTCAGTTCACAGGGATGACTTGCAAGGTCCTCTCCTAATGTCAGCCATAAGCAGAAGGGACGAGATCCTCGTGATCTCCCACTTTTATATGAAGTATTCACGTGAATGGGGTGTCATAGTCAGTTGGTCAGGCTCTTGGTCACCTGTTTCTCGTTGCCCCTCTGGCGAGATGTCCAACCATGCTTCTCAATAACTTCGCATTCCATTGCTATGTTTACCAAAACATGGATCTGGTTCTACAGGAAAATGCAGCTGATATGAAGTTTTAGCTGACAGGCAAATTCACTACAAGAGAAACTTGTTTTTTAACAAAACCAGGACACAGGGTTTGTTTGGCAGCGCAGATCATGTGTTAGACCCTTACATACCATTTAAATAGCGCATAGTAGTACTGGACTTAAACATCTGCTTAACTATAAGCAAAATGCTGAAAAGCTTTGATAAATCGAGGTTCTGCGGAAAGAATATAATCTATCCTTTCCTAACACAGACTCATTAAAACACTATTGATTCAGCAACAACCACGAACCACCAATAAATCAGCCCCGCGATTGTGCCCTGTCCATCTCTACAGAGAAGGGACTGGTTTTCCTCACTGAAGTCTGTGCTGAGCGGATGGACTAAGCTGCAAGGAAATCACATCCATCCCACCCATGAAAAATAAAACCACGAGCTGGTTTTAAGAGTCCCAATCCCATCAGCAAACTTCCCATATCTATCAATTACAGTCCGAGGAAAAAAAGCAACAAAATAAGTTCTTCTCTATACAGCCCCCCCTGAGCATCACCTACAGCATCAAGCAGATCTTTACCCAAGTGTTTGGTATCTTCCTTTTGGGGAAGGATTCAACGGATGTCCCAAAGAAAAGCCGTTTTAAATGTTATTTGTTTGTTTTAAGTCTTGCTTATTTAAGAATATTTGCCTCAGTGGTTAAAAGCAAATATTTAACTTGTTGCCAAGGTGCAAAAGTAGTAACACTTGCTCTGGAAAGCAGCTAAAAACCTCCCATGAGCCCAAATGATTTATTCTCTCTGTGGTCCCTCAGACTCCTCTTCTATTAAAAAACGCGTGAAGTTTAGCCCTCTGAAAATTAATTGCTGACAACTTTCTCCTATGATATATATCTCCAGAGGTTTTGCTGGCAACTGATAGTTGCTGCTATGCACATCTGTACTAAACACTGTCTGCTGGCCATAAATCCTTCCTGCTCCCTTGAGTCCCGGATGGCTCCCATTCCATATATATTCCGAATGGAAATGAAATGTGGCTGGAGAGGGGGATGAACCACTTCCCAGCCCTCTATGGAACCCCAGTGTCCGCCGAACCTTTGGCCAATGAGGACAGCAAAGCAAAGACAGCAAGAGCTTATTGATGGTTGGGGATGATCCTCAGAATGCCCGAACATTAAAATCACTCCACTGTATACATGCAGGTGAAACCTCCTCCAGCTTTCACCTTCATTTCAGTTCTTCCCCTCTATCCCCCTCCCCTTCATGTCTGTAGGGAAAAGGAAAAGATTTTTTTGGTGCAAAGGGAAGAAAAATCAGCAATGCCCCGACCAAGAAAAACCTCTTAAATCCCGAGCTCAGAAAGCTCAAACCGCCTTTTGTTCTTTCGAATGGGGCAGGAGAAGAAGTAAGGCGTGAAAAATGGAACGAGGAATCAGTATTTATATCCACAAAGCCAAGGAACAGCTACTTGCTAATGACCCTTCCTGCCACCAGCCCAGGAGATCGCAAAGCGAAGGATCAAAGCAGGGCACGATCCACCAGTTCAGCTCATCCAGAGGAAGAATCTTCTCATCTGCGATGCATTATTCAGCAATCAGAACCCCTGCTGGCTTGGTGGGAATCTCGTGATCTTGAAGGAAATCTGGGGTCTAAATGTCTTGGTCACCTGGAAGTGGGAACAGCATCCATCCCACGTATAGATTTTTAGCTTACCCAGAACCATTGTTTCAATGTTCTTTCTCGTTAACAGCCGATACTCCTGCAGGTAAGGAGAAGGCAGCAAGGTGCACACCAGGACACTTGGTTATGCTTCAGATTGTCATTTTTGACATGGCTGGTCTATTAGTTTTAGATCTATTAGATCTTCTGGCCTCACCAGAGAGCCAGCAGAGCCGCCTATTTCAGAAGGGATGAACTTCTCTCACTTCACCACTGAAAACTCAGCATTAACTTACCAACCATGTCGTAATTCCTTCTCAACAGCTTGGAAATCACAACTGGATGCGGTTTGGAAGCATCAGCCGTCCTGCAGATGCAAACCAGGACTGCAAAGCTGTCATTGCTCAGTTTATTTTAAAGATAATACTTTGCTCTCAAATAGAACCTTTTTTTTTTTCCAGAAAGCAGACACAATGAGGACATGAAACAGTAGGGAAGAAGAGTTGTTTAGTGTAGAAACAGGAATAATAATATTAAAATGAGTAATAGAATATTAGGCGAAATATGTACCGTGGAGCATCACTGAGCTCTGCCAGTCTCTGAACTGGCAAACACGGTGTCAGATTGACCAAAAGGCAGCATTTTTGGCCAATCCAGCAGTTCCCCAGCCTCCCCAGCCCACGGCTCAGCTGTAACGTCCCCATGTTCAGGCACCATTTGGTAACGTGAACAGCTCCTTGCTTTCTGACCTGCAAAATCTTCAACGTTTCCAGTAATAGTTGCCCCAGGAATATAAACCAGACACATTTGTGCAGAAAGAATGACAAGGATTCAGTTTTGGTTTATGTTCCCTTCCTCTCAGGTAATTTTTATGCCAAGAAGAGATGCGGATACATAAGGAGCGGAATACGACTCCACAATAAAACATCAATAGGTAGAACCAAGCCATCTGAGAAGCAATAGCAATTTTACAAAGGAGAAAACAACTTAAAATATAAATAGTTATAGCAGGAGCACATACCAAGGCAGCATATGGTACAGTCTATTTTACTAATTAGTTTTCAGCCCCAGTTGTAGAAATTAGAGGTGATAAACAGCATTTCTCTTTCAGGATCTAAAAATGTTTGAAAAACTATAGGAGAGCCGAGCAATTGCAGGAGAACATTCATAAAGAGATCTGAAGTCACTGATACAGCAGACTTTTTATCTCTTTAAGAAGTGAGTAGTAACAGCCCACATTTCTTCCCATGTGAAGGATTATAATTCATCTTATCCTGATTTTAAAATAGCAAGTGGGTTGTTTTGGAGTTTTTTTGTTTGGTTGGTTGGTTTAATATATTTATCATCTTCTTGAGCCCCCAGACATTGCCCAGAGAGGTTTTCTGACATACACTGGCCAGGCATAAGCTTGGGAGGTCCACGGACGTCTTGTCATCCAATTTCTAATCGTCTCTATCGGGCTGCACGCAGCACATTGCACAGCTCACCAGTGCTAATCGACCGTCAGCTCCCCTTTTGTGGAGCAGATAAAGCAAAGCGTTGCTATTCCCATTTATATTGAGAACCGCAGAGGGTGTGCGACTGCGCGGCGGCACTAACAACCCAGCCAGGGCTCCTGGTTGGAGATATTCGGTGTCAGAGCTCTACCCCCCAAATTCATTGCTGTGCCTGGTACACTGACTTCACAAAGGCAAGAGAACTGGTCAGAACTACCCCTTTTCCAGCCCAAATGCATGGATATCTTCATGGTTTTAGTGCCTAGCAACAGAACATCCTGCAACCATCCCTGGAGGGGTTTAAAGGCGTTTAGGTGAGGTTCTTAGGGTTAGTGCTAGAGTCGGGTTATGGTTGGACTCGATGATCTGGAGGGTCTGTTCCAACCAAAATGATTCTATGATTCTAACCTTTCAAAAATTACCAAGACAGCACTTCCTGGGTAAAAAATCTGCAGTTTTCAATAGAAAGAATTTATACCCTTTTGTATTGGGATAGGCAGCATAAAAAGAACTGGTTTGGCATTAACAGAGCGAGGCGTTTAGAGCGACTCTTAACAAAGACCAGGTTTCCTTCCTGGCGGATGATGAAAACAGGATTGCCACGAGGAGAAAAGCCAAACCTACAGACTCTGTCAAAACGGCAGCTCCGTGCTAAACCAGTTCCAGCCCCACAGCACGTGTTGCAGCAGCCCCGGTGCTCCAGAGGGGAACGGCCTTGGGTCCCCGGGACACCAGGCGCTTCAGGCGATTTATTGCGTTTCAAAGAGAAGAAATGGTACCAAAAAAAGAAAAATAAGAATCAATAATTCTAAACTTGAAAAATGGTCCCAAGTCATAAATCCCACGCTGCACCGCAGCAGCCCGGCTCAGCCTCCGCTCTCTGCAGCCACAGGGTTGTTGAGCTCCCTCGGTTTCAAATGGATTTTAAAGGAAGCTGGAGCAGCCCGGGCTGGCGGACATCACAGCCCCTATTATTCTGCATTACCCTGCCCAGAGACACTCGTTCCCCGCAGCAATATCCCCCAGACCAAAAGGAACATCTGCCAAATATTTCAGCAGCTCTTCCAAGAAGCATTCGCGAGCCGTTCTGGCTCGAGCACACACCTGGACCCGCTTCTGTGAAACCATTTCTTTTAAAGCCCAGCGGGACAGAACAGCTGTATTTTATAGGTTTTAAACTTTATTGGTAGTAGTGGGTTTATTTAACTGCGCTGTGGCAAAAGCACAGTTATGGTTCTCAGCCAGAAAAGTCCAGAAAACTGCCTGGGTGCAACTGGGGAAATTCTTTATACACGCGTTCCCCTTTATTAACTACCTGTAGTAAGTCTGAGCTTAAACCCTGCTGCTTAAACCCAGCTGCTTCGCTCCCTTATTACTCTTGCCCCATCCGTGGAGAGGACAGCGGGACTATTTATAGAATAACTGATTGCATTTCCCATTACATCATGTCTAGGGCTTGATTTCAATCACAGACCTGTTTTCACATACAGCCCCAGCTATTTTTAAGGCTAAGCAAGTAAATGGCTCGTAAATAGCTTCTTGATTTGTAACAGTTTATGTTGCTGTTACATGCCCTACTTCTCTCCTCTGAAGCTCCTGGTGCCAACATGTCACGTTGCGCTTTGCCCTTAAGAGCTTTACAACAAGGGAAAGTCTAGTTCAAGTCATCGGGATGGAGAAGAACCAGGTTTTCTGCAAATTGCCTCTAACACACACTTGGACGTGCATATTAGGGGTGCTGCGTGACAACTTAATTTCACACTGGTCATGATTAGACCTGGTAGGAAAATTGATTTGTCTCACTCCATTGCCCACATTCCAGTTCAGAACAAACCACCAAACCTTTTCACAAGAACAAATTTTTAGAGAGAGATTAATTTCAATTGACACAGCTTGTTTTTTTTCTTTAGCTAATCAAACGCTCCCTCCTAATTAAAACAGTATGTAAACAGGAGAGTAAAAATGTAACTGCTTGTCCTCTCTTTGCGCTTCCCACCTGGATAGATTTACAACGCTGCTCAGCCAGGAGAGGATGTTCTGCTCAATAAAGGGGGGTAGAATC
The DNA here is from genome assembly GCF_964273445.1 of Streptopelia decaocto. Lineage (NCBI taxonomy): Eukaryota > Metazoa > Chordata > Aves > Columbiformes > Columbidae > Streptopelia > Streptopelia decaocto. Next base: position 2,937,113 of record NC_138678.1, on the reverse strand, counting down.
ATCTCCTGCAGGGTTATGAACTGAGAGCAGCACAAACAGGGGAGGGGGAAGGAAAAAACTGTGTAATTACTGCTGTCACCCCTCGCAAACATTACTCAAAATCACAAACCCTTTGCACGAGATGACGGGATGAGGATCAGACGGGAGCCGGCGCGCTCGATGCTTTCACTGCGCAGGTTCGATTCGTAGCAACCCTGAGTTTCAGACCTTTAATTTCACCTGTTGGGATCCAGTTTCCCATCTGGGATACCGGGACAACAACCTGCTCTGGGGCCAGCAGTTCCCTGTCCTGCTGGAACTGAGGGGCCACAACTGGACACAAGATTCCAGGTGTGGTCTCCCCAGGGCAGAGCAGAGGGGCAGGAGAACCTCTCTGACCTACTGACCACCCCCTTCTAACCCACCCCAGGTCCCATTGGCTTCCTGGCCACAAGGGCCCAGTGCTGGCTCATGGTCACCCTGCTGTCCCCAGGACCCCCAGGTCCCTTTCCCCTACGCTGCTCTCTAATAGGTCATTCCCCAACATCCATCCCAAACACCTGCGGCACCAAGTTTAACCCCAGCAGCGAGAGCTCAGTGAGCACGTTGCTTATCTAGAAGTCAAATTTCCTTAAAGAAATCCAGCCAAAAAAAAGGGCGAGAAACCAGCCGCCTCCTCTAACCCCAAGGCCTGCAGGGCACTTTAAAAGCTTTAAACATTGAAAAACACAACAAGAAGCAGCCAGACCAGGAAAAGAAGCTTATTAATAATGATGACAGTAATAAACCTGCAGCATGATTTTGCTGCTCTGTGCCACAGATTTGTTTCGAGTTAATCTTATTTGCTTTCTTGAGGGTTTTTCAGGTATTCAATAAAAAGAACATGAAAGCAGTGACAGGTTTATCAGGTGAAACCCTGGTCTGGTAATGAGATGCTCAAGCTGTCCCACCGCAAGAATATTCTGCACGAACTCTCCAGCACGGGCTCATTCCACTTTTTGGTGGGTTTTCCATCCCTTCACTCTCAATGTGAGAATAAAACTCAGGGCCATGAAGTCTCTAGCAACATTTGTGGGGCTGCAAGAAGTACCCAGACAACTGCTATTATGTCTAATCTAAGCTCCCTGTCCCGGAAAAAGGTTATCAACAGCTTCCCAGGTGGCAACTTTATTTGTGTGTTTATTCTTAAATATAGAGAGCTTTCCTGGAGAGGTGGCAAGTGGCATTTTATTTGGCATCCTTAAACCGAGAAGGATTGCTCTATAGTTTGCAACTTACTGTAGATGTTTGCTTGTCAGTGCAGGCTAGAAACCTATTTTAATTAAAAGTGGAGCTAGAGGCTGACAGCTGAACCAAACTGCTTTAAAAAGAAGTGCTGAGAAGAGCCTGGAATGGGTTTTCAGTTGCTACAATAGCCCCATGTTTTATATCAAAGGGGAACAGGAACGTCCTTCAATTGCATTTTACAGTTACCAAAGGACAATGGACTGAAAGCCAGAAGGTTTCAGTAACTCCACTTGGTATCACCTCTCCTGCAGGATGTTTGTTTCATCCGTGAGACGCCCGAGGCTCCTTACACTCCTGTCATGTCTTCAAGAAGCACAAATCCCCTTCCTCCCCCCAACTTTCAGAACCGCAGTGCAGGGAGAGGGAGGAAAAAATGCTGTGATTTAATAGACTTCAACTAAATTTGCCATTTTGAGCAACAGCTGCTCTTTTCAGTGGGCAATGAGATAAAAATGACGCCCTGGGCTTCCCTGCGCAGAATCCTAAGAGGAAAGGGAGGGACGTCACCCTTTGCTGCAGGACCCACGGAGCACGAGCGGCGGAACCGTGTTGGGACCACGGTGACTCTACCTGTCACCGTTTGTCCACAGCCGCTTCTACAAAAGCATCTTACAACAGTTCTCCAAGTACAATCTAATTGAAACATAAAAACACACTTCACATTTTTTTATAGCATATACAAATATTGTTTCTCCTCCTGGAACATTAGAACGTTCAGAACGAGAGCGTGGATCAATAATTCTTCTATTAGATAATTGAAACGTGTCTCTTGATTTACACTAATGCACTTGTTAAGCAATAAGTAATCAGGCTGCGGGCAGGTCCGCGTTGCTGGGTTTGATGAATGGTCGGCGGGGAGCTGAGGGACAGACTGGTCCAGCTCCCTTCGGATGGTTTTACCTGCCCCAAAGCTGCCTGTGCAGCAGGAGCCTTGGAACGAGGGCTCCTTGGGGCAATGAGCCATTGAGCCAGCACCGGTATGGCTCCTGCTCTTAAAGCATCATTCTTCCTACTTAAATTAAATGCATCATCTGCCAGTGACAAAAGCAACGCGAAGGAGGGCCCTTCAGGCAGCCCCTGTGACAGTGACACATCCGTTCCCCGAGGTGACATCTGGCAGCGCCAGGTCCTCACCCCAAACCCAGCCCTGTGCACAGCGCGGGGACGGGAGGGGCGGCCCCGCCAAGACGTTTCACTGACACCAACCGCGGGTGCTGCCAAGTCCCAGCGCCAAGCCGAACAATTTGGTTCGTCAAAGAGAAATACTTTGACATTGATTTGAGGTAAATGAGGCTGGGAACGCCAGGTTCACCAAGTCTCTGCGCTACCGTGTGTGTCCCCAGCAGTGGGGGCACTGCGGCGCCAGCGCCGTTCTAGGCCAGGCCTAGCAGCTCAGTCCTCGCTGTCATTGACCCATACATCATTCCTGGCTCAAAGTGTGTTGAAAAGTTCAGTTCGTTTGTACTTTCTTGAAAACAGGGCCCTAATCAATGCAAGAGAAGCCAGCCAGCCGCCAGCCTGTTTCTGTTCCAGCACAAGCACCATTAATTCCCATCGGACGGGAAGCAGCAGGATCTGTCTCGCACTCATTAGCACGTTGCTCAGCTCCTCGAGGAGCAAACACCTCGTGTGCCATTTTTGGTCAGAACTGCCTGATCAGTCATCCCGAGTTCCTCAGGGGAAGTCATAAACCTCAGACTGGAAGAGGTGGTTGGAAACCTGATGCTCTGAGAACCGCCTGATTTGCCCACGACAAGGAACAAAACCTGCCAGAGAGGTTCGGTGCAACGGAGCTGGCTGGATGAATCACTCCCAGCGAGCAACAGACCCTGGCAAGCACATCTACATAAACAAGGTTGCTCCGATCAGCTCCAAAGAGCCGCTTGAGCTGTGTGGTTTCACCCAAGCCTTCCCTTTTCCTTGTTTACCCAGCAGCTTGCCTGTAATCAAATTGGATAATGGAGTAAATCCCTTTAATTACACTTGTTAGAGCAGAGGAGCGGTGACCTGCAGAGCAGAGAGCACGGGCTCCATCCCCTCCGGAGGAACACGGGCCCATCACACCTCCTGCCACCGCGCAGGCGAAATAATGAGCACAGCTGGGGAGAACGGGAGGACAATGACATTATTTTACTGCCCTCTGACTAATGATGTGCTAACACGCTCAAGCATTAAGGTGAAGCTGCCAAGCAGTCATGGGAAGCGTAATTAATCCCTTGCTTATTAAAGCTTGTGGCATCTTAAAGGAAAGCTGGCAGCATTCCGCAAGCAGCACCGGTGCGTGAGTCACGGCCCCGCGGAGGAGGAACCCAAGAGCCTAAACTCACGAGATTTGGCCTTTTAATAAAAACAACGCGAGTTTGGGACACGTGGCAGAGATGTCGAGTCACACCAGCTGAGGGTCCATCCGCTCTACCTGAGAAAAAGAGCCTCGGATTACTTGGCCCAGATTAGTTTAAAGGCTTTTTCGGCACTTCGTATGCTCACACAGATACCTGCTCACTCATCTGCTTGTCCAGCAGCCCCTGAAGAAGCATCCATCAAAAAAAGGAAAATATTTTCTGAGGTTTAAACCTTTTTTTAAGCTTTTCCCTCAGAAGCTGCCTGCATAGTGAAACTCCTGTTCCCTTTAGGATGGAGTTTTCTGCGAGAACTTTCTGCCTTCTTTGCTTTGTGGGAGTTGTTGTTGAGAACTCAGGGTGACTGTGTCACCTCCCACACCGCTGAGGTTTGGTTCTGATAGCAGAACCTGCTCAGTCCGTCCGTTCCACGTGCTGCCATCGACCCTGTTCCTGAAGTCGCTCCATTCTGCACCTGCTGGGTGATGAGTCACCGCAGTGGGGACTCGAACCCACAATTCCAGCCTAAAGAACCCAGCGCCTCATGCATTAGGACAGGTTTCCTAAGATCTTGGGATCGATCACTGAGCTGAAACTTGCTTCCCGGACAGAGAACTAAGAAATAGAGAAGAAGGGGGGGAAAGAAGGAAAGAAGAGCGAAAAACAAACAGCAACACTTTGGCAATAAATAGGACATCAATTAAGCAAGAGAGCATTCACCTGCACAAACAGCTCAGGGAAGAACCATCGATTCCTCCACCTGACAGTCCGGACCCAGCATACGCCTGGTTTACTGAGATCCCCAGGGAGATGAAGTGTCTGAAATCCTCAGCAAGAAAAGCACAGGTTTCCCAACGTGGTCATGGCGTGTCTCCTTTTATTTTCTTTTAATTTAGATAAAGAGAAAACGACTGTCACTTTGCCAGTTCATATTGGGTGCTGGGTGTGCCAAGCAGGAACGGCTCCCTGCTCCAGAGCTCCCTCTCCTACCTGCTCCAGCTAAGCAAAAATCCATCCATCCATCCATCCATTCATCCATCCATCCATCAGGACAGGCTTTCTCGGCTTTTGCAGGAGAGACTGACAGAGTTTAAATGAAGAGTAAGTGGGTGGTTGCAGGCAGGGCTTTGCTGGAACAGGCTGGCGTGATGGGTGCCCAGCTCCAATCTCAGCTGCTGGGTGACCTTCAGTCCGGGCCCACGGAAGCACTTGGGGCAAAACTCTCTCCCTCTACGTGTTCACAACAACGATCACAACACGTATCATCTGATTCCCAGTGTGCGACTATGTGAATAAGTGAATTGACAGATAGATGCACAGTTAGTATGCATGGATTTAAATTGTATTCCTGGGTTAGTTCCAAAACACAGGTGGTGGTTTCTGGACACTGGATATATAGTCTGCAGAAAAGCAAAAATTATAGTGATGGAGAAAAAAGGAGTATTATCATCCTTCCATCATTCCACCTCTGCAAAAACTCAACAGGTCTGCTGCTTGTAAGCCCGCCCTGATCAATCACCGCAAATGCTAAAAGCATTTAGAAGACGTCCTCCTTTGAGCCATTTGTCAAGTGGAATCTGGCAGTTTTTAGTCCTTTTATTAGTTCTGCTTGTGAGAGAAATTCACTTGAAGCCAGCGCTTAATGCAGTGAGAAAGCAGTACATATTTCTGTGGCAGAGCTGCCCATTATTCAGCTGTGCGCAGGGCTGGGAAGGGGATTTAACAAAGCCCTGGGCTGGAAGGGAGAGGGTGCCCCACACCTTGACCTGCTGCCCTGTATGTTCCTTTAAGCCGGCACTGAAGTGTATTGGAAGTGGGAAAAAACCAATGGTGCATGTGGTGAAAAGAGGCACAGAGCGAGCCCAGCACCCCCACCCGCAAGCTGGACCTGCGGATTAATGCACCAGGCAGGAGCAGACCTGGACGCAGAGAGATGATTCGGGGCTGGTGCCTAATGATCGGCTCCTAATGATCGGCTCCGAGCGACGGGGCAGCACCAGCAGAGACGGCGGCTCATTATGCTGAACACTGCACACAAGGATGGAAGAGTCTCGGGCATCTCAGTGGCTTTTTAGCCGTGTCCGAGTCGGCGCAGTCCCCGCTGGTGCAGCCCCATCCTCTAACACAGGATCAGCTGTACCTAAACCACCTCTAATACACTTTAAGCCCGAAGAACTAAGGCACAAAGGGATTAAGAGAACTGCCCAGAGATGACACAGAGGAGCGTGTGTCAAATTTGGGAATTGCACTTTTATCTCTTAAAAACCTTCCTCGATCGTTGCTTAGTGCATTGAGCCTTTGCTGGTTGCACAGCAGCTACTTTGGAAGCTGGTACTTTCTACTCCCATGCGTTTATACAGTGCCAGGCGCAGAGAGAACTAGTGCTACAGCAGAACTAGCGCTTTTTATAACTCCCCAAATTAATAGCATTGGAGAAAAAGTGGGAGCGAAGGAATACAAATCGGACATGAGCCCCCTGGGACTGTCCTCTGCTCCCTCCCTCCTTGCAGCGCTCTCATTATTTTCCAGCAAGGGCAGTCGGCTTTTTCTCCCTCTCACTTGTCAGCATCAGATGACATTTGAGCTGTGCTGATGAGACCTACCAGGGCGAGACACATGTTTGTGGTCGCTTTGGGCGAGCAGCTGCCAGGGCCTTGAACTGCTCTCTTTTGATTTTCCTACCAAGCCAACCCCTCTGTGTCCCCGGCAATTGGAGTCGCGCTGCCCAGCGCTCGGGGGTTTTTGTGGGGGCTGCTCTCGCCCCAGCCGGTCTCCGTGCCGCCATGAAAAGGGGCTGATGGCTGGTTTGTTTTTCCAGGGGGAACTGGAAAGTGCTGGGCAGAGCTGCAGGGTGAGGGATGGCTGGGAGCGGGATTATTTTGGGGGCAGGGGGCTGAGGGACCTGCTGCCCGGTACTTCAGCAGCCAGCCATCCTCAGCTGGCTCTGCCCCGTCAGCTCCATTTCCAGCTGTGGAGCTCTCCCAGTTAATCACAAAATCATTTTGGTTGGAAAAGACCCTCAAGATCGAGTCCAACCATTAACCCACCCCTGGCACTGCCCCATGTCCTGAGAACCTCATGTCCGTCTGTCCAACCCTCCAGGGCTGGTGACTCCAGCACTGCCCTGGGCAGCCTGTTCCAGTGCCCCACAGCCCTTTGGGGAAGAAATTGTTCCTAAATCCAACCTCAACCTCCCCTGGCGCAACCTGAGGCCGTTTCCTCTGCTCCTGGCGCTTGTTCCTGGGGAGCAGAGCCCGACACCAGCTAAGGGTTTGGCTCACACTATCTATTTCTGACCTAACACACGTGAGAATGTTGTCGAGACGAGCTTCACGCACAGGAGCTGTGACTCCGACAAGTGCCGCTCGCCCAGTAGCACTTTCTGCAGTGGGTCCCTGGGGCCGAGCGAGCACGGCTGAGGACGCTGCACGGGAACAAGGCTGCAAAAATCAGCTCCCTGGCTCCGGTCCAGCAAAGCACTTGAACAGCACTTACCATCAAACACTGTCCTGGGTGCCATCAATCACAACCCTCCCCGTCCTTCAGCGAGGCACTTGCTGACACGTCCCGAGGCGCTGGACGGGGGTGTCACAGCGGTGCTTCTGTAACACGGGATTCACAGCCGCAAACGCTCTGGGGCTGGTTTTATTCTGCTTTGCACATTCCCCAACAATTTATATCGGTGCATAAATCAGAAATAAACTCTCCAGAAGAAATTCTCATTTAACTGTCAAGGAAGCGTTTCATATTCATTTTGCAGCAGTATAAATGACAGCCCGAGATGTAAGATGAAGTTTGATGCGTGTCCTTAGGGGAGAGATCCTAGATCATTTAATCAAATGGATCCAGACACACTGTCTTTGCTGGAAGTGTGACCAGGTGACATCTGTATTGAAGAAAGGTCGCATGTCGTTTAACCCGAGAGAGACAAATATTCAAATAAAAAAGATAAACCTACAGCAATCGGGAATGGTAAACAGGCAGATCTAGCAAACAGGCACACACGACAAGTGCAGGGCAGTCAACGTCTTGCAGTGATGACAGAGCCGTCAGTATTGGAAAGGTTTGGAAACAGAAGAGCTTCTGAATGGCACACGGGACACAGAATGTTCCCGGCTCAACCTTCCCCAGGGGCTGGCACCAAAACCTGCACTGAGCACCCGTTTCTGAGCCCACCGGCCCAGAACCGAGATCAGGGCACAGCCAACCCCTTGCAATGACCACAGAACACCCTCCTTATGTCCATCCAGCTCCAAAATGTAAAGAAATATAACGATAAAAGGCCATTGCTGTGTTAACGCTGATGCGTGTCACAGATTGAGGCCAGCTTGTTTCTCCCTGTCTAAAGTCCAACTGCTAGCCTGCGAACGATTTCTGAACTGTAGTTGTTCCAATTAGTAAGAAACATTTAGGTCAATTACAACAGTGTGCTGGTTACTACAATTACTATTATTAATTGTATTCGATTACACATTTGCAACTATTAAATACAGTATCTCTAGAGTACCTGTGCAGACTTTTAACTCAGCAGAAAACAATGAGAAGTATTTAATGCTGAGAAATAGCCAGATAATGGGAGGCTAAAATCCCTGCGAGCCCCATGCATCATTTATCTCCTCGCAGCGTGTTCCCGGCTGATCCAGCGCAACACAGACTCAAAGGACTCGTTTTCCTTCATCCTCTTTCCTCTCTGGACCAAAGTCTTATGGCCTTGGGCGTCCTGTCCATGATGCGGCTGCTCGGCTGCCCTGGTCACCATGGTCAAGGGCACGTGGTCAACACGGTGGGAGGGCAGGAAGGGTGATTCTCTTGCTTTGTGGAGCTTTCTGACATTCTGTAACGGGGCTTCATCCCAATTAAGAATGAAAACTCAAACTTTCAAAATTGGCCGAGAAAAATCAAAGCCAGCGATAGCTTGTTTGGGGAAGGCTCCAATGCTAGATTTCCCATGGCTACAAACGCTCTTGCATTGAATCTCATATAGCCAGGACTTTACTATATAAAAAAAAATCACTTTGAAGAAGTGTTTCTGTGTCTTTCTAATGGGAAAGGAAATGTATTCATGATTCAGTGTATAAAAGCAGCCTTGGAAGAATGCAGATTGTATTTTCCCCTCTGCAAACATTTGATCATCCCAATAAAACAGCAGCCCCACCTTTTCCACCGGCTCAATAAATCACAGAGAATGGAAACAACAGGTTTATAGTTGTCAGGATGATCATTACGGAGAAATTTTATGGTGTACGGGAGAGACGGGGGTGCTGGTTTATAGGCATGAGGTGCCTCCTGAAGGACTGCGGGATTCTGCAAAACTCAACTTGCTGCTTGAGTTTCTGATTTAAAAAGGAAATGATTCTCTTGATTCAGCCTCCACCTCAGCCGTGACTGCACTCCCTGATGCTCCAGCCCTCCCGGCAGCCCTGAAAACAATGGCATGGGTATCGCATGGGTATTGCATGAGTATCGCACAAGTATTGCACAAGTATCACACAGCCTTGTGCTGCTAATGCTCCCGTAAACCCAAGTCACACACCTCTAAGGCTCCAATCCCTGCTGCTGCATTTCTTACTGTTAATTACCACTACCAATTAGGATTGGAGCTCACAGTGAAGATCAAGGCCATGTTATACAAGCCCTGGATCATACTGAGAGTAGGAGGCTGCTCTTATCCACGAGTATTTCTTTATTGACCACGTACCATGCCCAGGAGAGCGGGACAGTCACCTGCCACACGCTGCGCATCCCCAGCACCATCCCAGACACTAATAACCTTTTTTGGGAAGAAGATTAACCCTTCCCAGGCAGGCACAGCTGTCAGTGACCACCCCCTCAATTCTGCATCGCTTTACCTATGCACCAACTTTATGTACCTACAGTTTATTTCAGCTTTAAAACCTCTGAGTAGCTGCTGTTGGCCGCCCTGTGTTATAAATACGGCCAGGAAGCGCCGGGCCAGAATGCACGGCAGTAATTTAGAGGGATGACACTGGGGTCCAAACACTCCTTCGAAAGCCTGTTCTCTCCCATACCAATGTTAACACAACCCACCAGGTCAACGGGACAGTGGTTCCATGGATGGGATGGATCTCGGCCTGACACGATTCCCTCTATCACTTCTCATCTCCATCCTTCTGGATGCAGGAGCTCTGCATTCCTCTACCATTACACCTTTTCTCCCCCCACCTCTCCATAGGAACGATCACAAATGAGCATTTCACCCTCTGGAATGACTCTGTACAGTGAAACATCCGGATCTTAACACAACGCTCGTTTTACTGCAAGTCTCCGGTGTTGTGCAGACTCGCCGACAATCAAGCAAGAGGACGAACGGTTCGAGAGGTGCTGAGCAACTCTGGCTTCTGCCAGCTCAGCGCTTCACAAGAAAGCACTCAGCATTCTGCCAGGATTGAGCTTCTGCTTACACACACACACACATATATATATATATATATATATATTTAAACCCTCCCCATGCTTTTTTACCATATAAATGAATACCAGACCAAGTGAGCAATGTTGCTCAGGGCAGAGTGAGCTAATGAGCTGAGCATTGTACTGCAAGAGCGACCTCCCTGTCTACCTCGTTCCTCTTTCCTTTTTTGCATTTTAATCCTTAATGTTTTATAAAAATAGACACAATTCTTAGACCTTTAATAGTCTTTATAAAAAAACAAGCACAGTATCTGAACCAAGACCCTGGTCTCTTTCTGAGCTCAGTATAATGGTACTACACCTATTTGCACTATCGTGTAACACTACTACGCCTATTTGCACCATAGTGCAACAGTACTACACCTATTTGCACTCTGTGTATACTGCTGCAAGACAAACCTGGAGCCCTGCGAAGGCACATGAGCGACTCAGGCTCGTGGCAACAAATGCCTTAGAGTGAAGACTGCAAAAAGATTCATCTCTTTAACTTATCAGGAAGAAATTCAAAAGATAATTTGATTACAGTGCACAAGCACTTTCACAGGAAGAAACTATCAGATACTGAGGGCTCTTTAATCTAGCAGAGACGAGTGGAGAGAATCTCTTGGTGGAAATTAAAGGCAGCCAAATCTGAATTCAAAATAATGCTTGCATTTTTTGAAATGGGGTCATGAATCATTGGAACAACCTGGGAGTCGTACACACTCCATCAGCTGGTGCCTCCCAGCCCAAACCTGGGGCTCTTTAAAAGGGACTTTTTGTAGGGAAAAACAATCCTCACAGCTTCACCTGTAAAAGCAATCAGATACGGGATCTCCAGCCCAGTGCAAAGCAGCGAGGTTTTCCTTAGTCTACACATTAACAGTGCTCAGACTTCTATGACATTGCCCAGAATGGAGGCAGCTTTACAACAGATTGTTCCTCTCCACAGCAAACTGGCAACTAGAGTTTGGATGTTCACTGACAGGAATATCTTTGCATCCTTTATATACTCCTGGGCAGCTTCCCCCTGAATCCAGAGAGCACATCATTTGTTTAACTTACTGAATAAAGTAATTAATACCAGGGAGTTCTGACTGCTTGGCAGAATATACCGATAGAACTAACACATCTTATGTCTTTAGGCTTCACGGCAGAACTTGATTTAATTTGTCCCAAGGTTAAGAAAGACAAGAAGGAAATTTGATAGCGCCAGATCACAAACTCACTGCAATTTATCATCTTCGCCGTGTGGCGTGGACAGACTCGGCTTCCAGGTTCAGATGGTGGAAGTTCACCCACCTGTCTTTGCTTTAAACTTGAATTCACCTGTTAGCAGACACCGTATGTCCAAAATATGTCTCTCTGCAAATGCTCTTCACCCAAAACTAGGGTATCTTCCTGCCTTTTGGATGAGGGCCCTCAACACTTTGGGATTAACTAGTTAAGACCTCCCCAATCCCAAAGAAAGGTAGGGAAGCATCTTAACCAAACTTTTTCTGTTTCAACTGCATTTTAAAAAGTCAGGAAATCCAACAAAATGTTTTGAATTGTTTGGGTTCTTTTATTTTGTTGAAAGAGAGGAAAGGGAACATGCAGCACAGTGGCTGCTGCTTAATCGCATCCAGGTTGCTGGATAACGCAATTTCTAAGGTCAGATTTTCTTCCTTAAATCACACAAGCCAAACCAACAGAATAATAATGATACTTCGTCACAAGCTAATGTTTGCAATGGGGAAAATACAGTTATACAGAGGAGCTTCGCCCCGATTCCCAGTGTCACAGCCTTGCAGAGAGCGGCACATTCATTCTCCCCACAGAGTCATCTTTAGGACGTAAAGGGCGCACTCGGCTCCCCTCAGCAGCGGATTTGGGAGCAATGAGGCTTTTAGAGCCTCAAAAAGCAGCACAGCAGTGGCCTGGCCGCGATCTCATGGAGCAAAGAGAAGGAACCAAGAGTTTTCCGCTCCGTGAGCCGCAGACCTGCCCGATAAGTCACGCTCAATTTCCAAAGCGGGAGCCACAGCATCACAACAGCAGCTTCCAACAAGACACGTCTGAGGCTGTGGCTTGTGAACAGCATTATGCAGCAATTACGTACCAAAAGAGCTCCCAGATGTGCAGTGAACGTGGTAACAAAATGTCCCGGTTTATGGCATTTCCTCCCTCTCTCTCTCCTGTCATTGCCCTTTAGGAAGTGAACATTAAGAATAAAGCTGTATTTTCAGAAACAAGTCTAGATCCTAAAAAGAGAAGGAATTAAGTGCAGAGGTGTCCTAGGCACAAGGAAATTGCATTTGACAGAACCGAGGGGACACCCAGGACAGACAGAGACAGCAACGCAGGACAGACTTCCACAGGCTCCCCTCCCCTCTCCCTGCACTCCTATGACCCAGAACTGAATTTGACTCTTCTTTATCTATGTGACAAATGCTTAAATTAACCTAGTTGTATTGTCAATGATTCATGGAATACCTTGAAGGGTACAAGCCGCTTACTTATAAGATTTTCCTAAAGGTTAATTCCATTTTGAGTGCTGATTTCCGCATCGGGTTTCCACTGCGGTTTCCCCAGTCGGCTCCGTACATGAGTCTCTGGATCAGACAGAGGCTGTTGTCATTATTCCAGCAAGAAGCTGAGCAAGAAAACAAGAGGAAAATGTTAACGCATGTGAGACAGAAAATCATGTGAAGTTGTCTAAGAAGCTGGGAGAACTTGGATTATAGAGATCACAGATTCTAATGCAAAATCTAGACTGTTGTCACTAGTCTTTAAATCCTTGATTTCTACGACATGGGGCTCCACTCTCTACTCTCTTTACTGGACAAACTGTCTGTACAACCAGCTAAACCACGGAGGATCTGGGTCCTCCGTCCAAATAATAAATAATAGTTAATATAGTCCAGGCATGACTAGCCAGATTCTACCTAAATGTCAATAAAGCTGGGCCATATTGATGCAAAGAGACATAAAATGTGAACTCCTTCAATACATGCACTTATTTGTCTCAGTTTGTAAGGTTAGAAAGGAAAGAGCTGTTAGCGGTGAACAGTATTTTATTAGCATCATAAACCCCAAGAGCAAAGTTTGTGTCACAGAGAACTGCACAGGCATTTGAAGGCTTAATTTATGTTTCCTGACTCCTCTTTTGCTTCTCCTTCCTTCTCTTTTCCTCAAGTAGGGCCATAGTATAATTTAAAATAAAGACTAAAGGACTCTTGAAGAGACCTTTGGGTGAAAGGGATGTTCGCACAAGCGTGAACCTACATCCTGCTGAAATCCTGGTGGTTTGTGTATTAATCTATAGCGCAGAGGTACTGGAAGCCTCAGAAAAAATACAGTTTCCTATGTCACAGGTTCTGAGCAAACAGCAGCCTGAAATGCCAGCAACCTCGAAAGGCAAAGCCCAGAGGGAAGAGACAGATGGGGGTGAAGTGACTTGCTAAGGAACTCCAAGAAATTAGCAGGGACAAATCAGAATACGAAAGCAAGCCTGGCTTTTGTTGATTTTCCATGAATTTGAGCTTCAGTGATAAAGAAACACAACAAACTAAGAGCAAGATCTGAGCTCCTGAGTTGCCCCTGGCTCGCAGCCTGGAGACGATAACCACTCCACAAGCCGCAGATTATTAAATCACATTCCTTCACCCTTCTCCTAAAGGGTCGATATCCTGAGTCTCTCTCATCTTCCTGACCTAATCTAATATGAATAATGCAGGAGATACCGGTGGGGCAGTGGCTTGCTGGCCTGTGGCCAGCCAAAGGGCTCTCTCAGCAGATCAAAAGCCAATCAAGTTCATTTCAATATTTATTTTTAATCCTCCGTTCTGAAATGATAAATATTTCATGCTACGCCCTTACCAGGAAAGCAAAGCAAAGCAAAAGCAGAGGAGCGGCTGGACCAGACAGACCAACTCTTTCATGCTAATTTGTGCCCAGGCATATGCTGCTCCTTGTGCCCATTAATATTCTTCAGTGAACACGGCTTATTTATTCGAGTCCTGCGAGAGCCCACGAGGACGGAGGTCAGATCCGAGGGCCACAACGCAGACGTAAAGGCAGGTTTTGCTCCTGAAGCCTTTTCACTGAGGTTAAATCTTCCAGCCCTACACAAATATTCGGTAGCACCATGGTGGCTCTGACGATGCCCAATTACCCCGACCCCAAATCTCCAACCTCCCCCAGACCCCGGACCACGCACCCCTTGATGTACCAGAGGCTTCCCAGGAGCTCCATTCCATCACAGCCCTACCAAAGACTTGGGAGCACACTTACTGCAGCAAAGAAAAGCCCCTCAAAAGCCTTTTTCGCTGAAAATCCCCAATTTCCACACACCTGCAATGGGGCAAAGCCACACGTGGGTGCAGCCGTGGGGCTGCATGGCCCCATAGGTTCTCTTGGCAATCAAACCCTGCCAACCCAGGAAGAGGCGAGGAGTGAATTAAAGGGACGTAAATGAATCGAAGATGCAGGAGGTCGGACTCGAAGCTAACTTAGAGTTGTCCCAAAACCAAGCTGCTGGCTTCCCTAATCGTGATTTAAAGACACGCACCCAATTCCGAGCAAATAGCGTGAGGAACAAAGGCTTTTTGATGGGGATTCTGTTTTCCAGGCAGAACCATTTAATAAGTTTCACTCAGGAAGTCTCTGTTCCCAATAAAGACTTAACAAAGTTAATTAGACTAAACAGTAATTATCGTGTGTCTTCATTGTTCAATTATCTTGCTGAACTGGTGTTTCCTGATTAATTTTCTGATTAAAATGTATTAAACTGAAAAGCACGTGATAACGCGGGCTGACGGGTCCCCTCCCACGCAGCGGATTTCCGGGGGTCGGGATGGGTGACCCCCAGCTCCAAACCTGGTTCCACACACCCATCAAACCCGCCCGCCATGGGTTCCTCCTATTCGTGATCACCAGCACATCACTGCTGCGTCCTCCTTTCTGCATCTCCTGCTCGGCTCTTCCTCCTCTTTTACCATTTTGCTTGTTTTCGGAGGTTTTTTGTGCACAGACGAGGCAGGAGGGTTGAACGAGCCAAGCTCTGGAGCACTCACAAAGCACAGTATCTACCAAGCCACGTTAACATCTTTGGGTCTGATATTGCATCCCCCACTCCTGCAATTATTGTTCCTTTGTTCCTCACCCAGTATGTTTAGCATCCCCGTCTACCCAAATCGTCCTAACCAAGGCCACAGCCTGCACCCCTCAAGTCACGTTCTCCTGATGGGACCAATGTAGGGTGACATCAAAGCTAATTCCAACCTGCAGCGTTTTGCTGTCGACTTGCAGAAGACACTGTCACCACTGGCATTTATGAGCCACATCAGCGCTGCTCTCCAGAGGGGCTGCTTTAGAATTTGCTCGTAGCAATCCAGTAATCACTGGCATTTTGATCAGCCCCTAATAATATTTGCATATCTTTTATAAAGGCAAATCGGAAGAGAGGATTAATTTTTCTTTCTTCGCTTTAATATCACCTGTGGCTGGGGGGAAACAAACAAACTCACCGCCTCCTTCCCCAATCCTTGTCATTAGGTTACTAGAGCCCACAACTTACCATAAATTACTAAAAGGACGCAGCTGCACCCAAATCCCACAGTGGACTGGTTCTGTCTTCCAAACTGCTGCCAACATCTGCCATTTGCTTCTGGTTTAGAACCATTCCAAGGGCCAACACAAGAAGAATTAAAGTCAAACAGCCCAGGTAGTTTTGGTTTTTTTGCTGCTGTTTTTTTTTTTTTTTTAATAATCATATAATCATAAGTAATGAATCAAAGTGCTCCCTGGCTCCTAAAGCTATGATTTGGCAAACAACTACAATTATAAAACCCAAACCTAATGACTGCATTTTACCATAGCCCTGTGCTTAGCAGCTCACAGTAACATTTATCCTGCATCAGGCTGAAAGGAGATGTCCACGGGGAGTTCGCTGTGAAATGCTTGATTTCAAAAGCCTGCGGCAAGTTGATTCATGTCTATTTAATTTTTCCAGGCAGTTTCACTAGAATGCTGTATATAAATCAAATACAAGGTTAGCAGCAGAGACGCACCAAGTTGGGGAAATACTGTATGATTTTAATTAAACTACATGCACAAATCAGGCAGTGGTGAAGGTGGAAGAGGAGAGAGAGAGAATTGTATCGCCCTGGATAAGCCAATATTTTTGAACAGAAAAACAAATAACCATTTACTGTGAAAAGTCTGATCTCAAAAGCAGCATTTTGTTACCGTGCTGATGTTCATAATCAATTTAAATCTGGAAGAAACCACGCTCGAGCACAGAAAACACCGCAGCCTGGAATGGACGTTAATTAGGCTGTGGCAGCTCAGCCTTGCTCATCCTTTACTTACTCCCCAGCTTTATGGGCTCTATCAGGCACAGTTCACTCTCCAGCAGTCGTGATTTACAGACGGTGCCGGTGAGCAGCGTTCTGCCGGTGACAAGGACATCGGCACTGTCCCCGGGGGGGAAACTCAAGACCCCCATTTAGACAAACCAGTCGTCCCATGGCCACGTCTGCACGGAGCCATGTGGGAACACACTCAACAGCTTGGGAAAAACATATGGAAACCATACAACAGCCCTTCTGGAGGGCAGGACTTCTGGAAGAAAGCCCCCATAAAGCGGTTTTTATTCTTTGCGGCCGCGGGACTTGCGGCTGAGGATGCGGCGGCAGGACCGAGGTTGGTGATCTCCGTGCAGGAGGAGGATGCGGTGACCAGAGGGCTCTAGGAAATGCAAGAGTGTTGCTCCCCGTTAAGGTCCAATTTGAAGAAGCCATTAAACAGTCTGTGTTTGCTTTCCCATCCCCACGCCCTGCAAAGTGGAAAAACAACGATGCCTAATAAGCAATAGGCCATACAAGGATAAACGCATATCAGGTATAAGATAATGGAGTCTATAAATTCCTTGGATAGATAGGCATTTCCTTCCCTATCTAAAGACTAACAGTAAAGTTGTCTGCTTTGAAAAACAAAGTAACATACCGAACAGCACTCAACAATTAAATCATTGCCTTGAATTGAGTAGTTGTGGTTGCGTGTCTGTACTAAAACAGGTTACAATAATTTCTTTGTATTTCCACCCAAGTATTGCGGCAACCACTGACTTCAGTGCCCAACACGCTTTGTTCCGGCAGGAGGCAACGGGTGGGAAAGCGTCTGCTCCATAATCTGTGGGGACAAGATAGAGCAAGTCTTGGTTTATCCCGAGCCTGTGAGAGCAGGACGATGAGTCTCAGTGTAGGCGGTGGCTGGAGGGGACTCCAGGGACTCCCCACAGACCCACCCGAAGCTCGGTGTCCCCACAGCCACCCAGCACATCCACACAACAGGGACCCATTAGCTCCGATTAAAGCCACAACACCCCAAACCCCACGGGGCTCGGTGCTGTTGAAGCCGTAATGAATTTTGCAGGGTTTTTCTCCTCCTTTTCCCCACCTCAATCACTCTCAACTACAGGGCATGAATAATACAATAACGCGTTGCCTGGCGATTGCTGTTGTGTTTTCCTTTACAAATGCAGTCGGGAGGAAGCAAACTAGAAACTGCCTGCAGGAATCGGTTGTTTAAAGAAGACGGCCCAAGGGGCTGAGGTTCTGCAGATGGAAGATGCTCCAGAGGCCGATCGCAGCCTGTCCTGGGAGGGCGTTTGCTCCCCGAGCACCTTTTACAGCCCCCATGTACTGCAGGAAGGGGACAGAAGGTGTGTGTAACTAATACTGCCGTGCAAGGTGCTTCGCCATCCTTTACTGCAAAAACAAATAGGGCTGTAAAAAAACCAGAAGAGGCTTTCAATAAAAATCATGCTGTTTGGAGCAGAGAAGGGGGTTTTTTGGTGCTTTAAGTGAAGCAAGCTCATCCCTCAGAAAACTTCTGGCTGGTGATGCGGAGTGGAGCTGAGGTTATCTGCCAGGTTAGCTTTGCTCCCATCAGAAAGAAAAAGCTCTTCTGGCTTTTAATTCTCTGCAGCACTCTGAATACAGGTGGGTATTTGTAAAGGAGCGCAAAAGACGCTCGCACCGCCCCTCTGAAAGCCCCTTCGAGTCCTCTCCTGCGGATGCACAAAGGCCCAGAAAGAGGGCATGGAACCGATCGAAGGCACACTCCACTCAGAACCCAGCGCAGCGTGGGTTTTTGGAGTGGCTCATCACTCGCAATTCATCTTCTTGGGTCAATTATATGCTGGCCTGAAAGCGGCAGCTCCAGCACAGCTACTCCAGACTTACAGCAAAGGCGATAAGCAAGGACTTGGACGCGGCATTGGAAATGGGCAGCTGTGTGTCCTGTGCACAATGCAAGGAGCAATCTCGGCTGTAGCCTTTAGATACTGCAGCAACACAGAAAAACAGCAGAACTAAATACTCTCAGAAAATACTTACTCCTCCAGTCTAACGACGCTGCTCTGTACAAGCACCATGTGCTTAAATATAGACCCTGGGATGCTGGACCGTTGCGCATTGGAAAAACAGGACAAGTTGCAAGATTCCAGGCCCAACCTGATGTCAACCAGAGGAGCCGTTAAGAACTGGAATACTTCAACAAGGAACAAGACCTCAAGGAATAAATGTTCCTGGTGTATTTAACGATGCACCGGCCTCTGGTGTATGTGAAGAACCAGGGCAATTAATAAGGTATATTTAGCATGCTAAGCTGAGGTGTTCAGCTCCCACAGCAGCTGAAATGCAGCAATTTAAATCACATTTATCTCAAAGATCAGCCTGGCTGTGACTGCAGCTGGCGAGCGCTGTCGGCTCTCCCCAGATATGCTGATTTTCTCAGCGGGGGCTCGTGCTCGGTCCCGCAGAGAACAGCGGCTCCGGGCCGGGATGCAGCACAGGAGAAGGGTCTGGATGCTGCTGGACCAGCCCGGGTGCCTTGGGAGAGACCAGCGGGACCTCACGGGCCGTTTGCACGGCCCGAAAGCGTGAAGGGAGCAGATGGTGCTTTTCCCCCCACTGCTCAGTTACCGTCCGGGTTCAAAACCAAGAAACAGAGATGCCTTTTCCAGGAAACACCCTGAGCACGGCTCTGAGACAGTATAGGAAACACCACATCCATAAAGCTCTCCAGAGGTACTACTGGTGAGGATAGAGACATCTACCTCCTCAACAACTTGAACTAAAACCCGTCAAATGTTGCTTATAAAACAGTTTTTTTTCCTAAAATTTCATTAATTAAATAATATTAGTCTTTATGAGAACCACAAAAGGAATCTGTAGTTGGGACTACAGCTGTCTCTGAGCAGATTAAATGTGTTTGCTGCCTTTGAACTCACACGCTGAGTATTCCCAGCCTGTGGCCACCCAGTTTGCCACAAGGCACCTGGCATTTGAGACTCAGGGATAAAAGAAGCTGGTTAAAATGAAATTAATATCCTGCATAGAAGGCTGTATAACAAACTGGATCAAAGTAGAAAATAAAGACCCGAGCTAAGCAAAATCTGCATGCAGATTATTAGTTAAGCTTCCAGGACTTGACATTAAGGTTTTGGAAACAAAACATTTGGGAATCATGTAAAGAGTCTGATTTTGAAGCCAGAAGAAGATCTGGAACACACGCAGCAGACAGGGAGTGGATTTGATTTCCTGGCACCCAGTGACACCCTCCAAAGCACAGTCCCAGCCGCCCAAAGGAAGCCACGGTCCCACTGTCTCTGCTTGGCCAAGTGCAAGTGGATCTCTTTCTAAGAAACTTCTAGAAACAAACATTTATTGCTCTCAGGCTTCATAGGCAGTTGATAATAGGGACCCGCAGACCCAGCCAAGTCCATGCACGGCTTTCATAGCGAGCCAACACTCACAAATACTTCCCCTTCCCTGGAAATATGTTTCCCAGCTCTCCCCAGCACTAATAAACACTCATTTTTCTCATGATAAAATCAGCCCTGCAGCACTGGCTGTGGCAGCTCACTGCTGACCTTAGCCCCCTGTTCTCCAAGATATAACAAAACTATTAGAGGTCTTTAGAAACTGGAACAAAACATCTGTTTCCTTTATAGCAGCTGCCACCTGGAGAATACAGCCAAAGCCGGAGCTCTGCTGACCCGAACTGTCTGCGTAAACCGCAGCGGTTCCAACTGCAGCCAGAAGGACACTTGGCACCTCCACAGCTTTTCGAGAGCTTTGCAAACACCACAGCAGCCCCAGTGCATAAAGAGGGTCCTGGTGGAGGGAGGCAGGACGTGACACGGGGCTGTTTGTCCTGTGGGGTGCAGGGAAGAGGGGAGAAGCTCTGGGCAGAGCCTGGCAGGGCTGCACCAGGAGCACAGAGCTGCTGTGGGACAGGCTGGGGGTGCCACCGGGAGGGGTGGGTGATGGTGGGCAGCCCCAACAAGCTCTGCCATCTGCGTGGCAACTCCCAAAGCAGCTTCATCCACGTACTGTGCCCACAGGATCCCTTTGAGGAGCTGAGTCACCCTCGGCCAGGGCTGTAGTCATCAAGAGACGGATGGTGACTTGGGGCTGAATCACACCCAGGAGTGTTTTATTCCCTGACTCAGGTGAACCCCAGCCCAGCTCATTCCCCACGTGCAGGATCTCTGGTAAGTGATGACAAAGAGCCAGGACAAGCCCAAACCACGAATCCAGACCCCAAATCCCGGACGTCAAGCGATGGCACGGCCACACGTCACCTGCTGTCCCCGTTGGCTGCTGCCCTGCCATCATCTCCACTGGATAACTGATCAGCAGCAGCGGGAGAAAAGGGACCATTCAGATTACAGGAATTAAAGCTTTAGAAAGGGGTGAGATATGAAAAATTAAAAAAAGAAAAGAATAGAAAATATATCCAGCACTCTGAAGCAAACAAAAGCCACTGTAGATTAAACAAAGCATCCCCAAAACTTTACAGTGCTTTGACAGATAGACAGCAGTCTCAAATAATTAATTGTGTCCCGGTATAGCCGAATGAGCCACCATATGTGAGTGTTGACAAAACAATTTTTTTCCGGTGGCAAGTTGCAAACTGTGCAGATCATCAACTCAGTGAAGAGCTGAAAACTGACACATTTTACTGGCTTCTCCCGCTCTTGTGAGAAAGTAGATAAATCTGCGTGGGACAGGGTCATTAGGAGGGAGCGGATCCGATAACAGCTTGGGGCTGGAGCCACTGGAAAAAAAACCCGCTCTTTGCAGAATTTAGGGTTTGATGTAGGTGAGAATTCACAGGATCAAAGGGGCATTTGAGATGAAGCTGTTGCAGGAGCCCCATGAGACGCGGCCACCTCCCGCTCGCTCAGCACGAGGCTGCAGCAACGGCCTTGTCACCGTCACAGCCAAGAAGGACAGACAGACAAGGGCTGTTGGCAGAACAGCCACAGCCGAACAGGCTCGAAGGAGCAGAGCAAAGCATCCTTGGGACTGGACTGTGCAGGGCTGGGACAAACTGGCAGAGCAGGAGCTGCGGTACGGAGAGGAACATCCTTCCTAGTGCTGCCTTTCTGATTCTTCACAAGCATTAAATCCACTTATTTTATTTTCTATATTGATATCCATTAACAATTGCACTTGAAATGGCTGGGAAAAAATATTACACAGCAAGCCAAGGAAGCCTCTTGGAGATAGTCCAGACTGACAGAGCCGAGTTAAAATGTAAATGCAGAGCGACTCTTCCGGGGTTAGGCCAGGCATAAATCCACAACAGCTCTATTAAAGTTGCTCCCAGTTCACAGCGCAGAAGAGGAGACTTGCTCCGGTCCTGGGGCTGATCCTGAATCCACCCCAACTGAACAGAAAACAGGCTCCTAGAGACCAAAGTCCTCAGAAGCTGTTTTTGTTTCAAATGAAAGAAAACACCCCGTCAACTTGACAACCAACAATACCGTTAAACCCACCTGCTCCTCCATCATGTAAATGAGCCTGAACAGCAGCAGGACCACACGCACACCTTGAACTGCAACGAGGGAGCTGGACTTGTAAATATCCATCTTGTCTCCAGAGCTACAAAGGCCACTAGAGATTAGACAAACAGGCTGTCACGGACACTGATGATCCCATCTGCATTTTGAGGGCTTGGTAAGAAAAATACACACCAAAAATACCCAGTTATAACAACGACGACCACCAAACAAACAAACCGATCCTGCCCTATAGGATATTTTACAGCCTAATTACAGCACCCAGACTTCCCCGCATTGGCTTCAATGACCAGCACGGAGTCTTTAAATGAACCAGTGGAGACTTATGGGCAACAGATTCTGGTCTCGCTCCCAACTCCCAGCCTGGTTTTGACACCATGGTGAGCAGCCCCTCCTTCTGCAAAGGTGTTTCCCATCCCACAGGAACTTCCAAGATCAGGAAAATCAAATGTTTTCTCTGCTTTTTCTTTTTGACGGGGTCAGCGAGAGGATGACAAAAGAGAGTCATGAATCCAGTGCAACCGGAAATGTTTCAACATGATTTAGGAAGAGAAATGGATGGTCTTCAGGTCACGGAGGAGGACTCGGGACTAACACTGAGTTTTAGCCCTCACGTTGTTAGTCTTCCCATTGGGGTCAGTCGCTGTCAAGTCACAGCTCTTTTTTGGCACGGTCCAGTTTTCCTTCTTCACATCTTTATGACAACGTATGCACAGACCCTTGTACACCACGAATCCCCAGCGGTCCCCCCGTGTCCCAGCAGGGCCCTGCGCTCCTGTTTTGCTCAGCTAATCCAAGGTGCCCACTTCAGCTCTATACCTAATGTGGCGTGTGTCTCCAGGAGATTATTTGACGTGCTTATTTTTGTGCCTAGAACCTTCAAAGGCAGAGTTATTAAGTGTATTTAAAAGGAAGAACTGGTCCAGATAAAGCCGGGATGTAATTAGTTACAAGCTAGTGTACTTTGATGACAAAGCAGCATTTAGCAGGCGGCCGGTTCGCAGCGGCTCTGTAGGGTGTGCTAATTACTGATAGCAGTCACAGCCGGGGGAAGCCTGACACTCCTCAGATAAAGCAGAGCCTTCCATAGCTCAGCTGCTTGGGTTTAACTCTTGGTGTTTAACTCTCAGCCCAAGCCTGGACTTTGGCACGCAGCTCTGTACAAGTAACTGCGTTTGAAAGCTCAGAGAGCGGGCAAAAAACCCACAACTTTTCAGGTAGGTAGAAAGAGGCCGGTTTACACGCTGGGATCCTGGCTGCAGCAAGGTGGGGAAAAGAATGCATTTTGTTTTCCCAGAGAAGCTGTTTTCTC
This sequence comes from Streptopelia decaocto, assembly GCF_964273445.1. Classification (NCBI taxonomy): domain Eukaryota; kingdom Metazoa; phylum Chordata; class Aves; order Columbiformes; family Columbidae; genus Streptopelia; species Streptopelia decaocto. The sequence continues at coordinate 2,913,925 of NC_138678.1, read as the reverse complement.
TCGTGATGCAGCTCCTTTCTGGCTCAGCATCCCCCAGGGAACACAGAGGTTCGTCTCCAATCTGTGCAGAACCACAGGAGCTGAGCTCTTAGGGCTAAACCAGGAACATTCTCAAAAGGCAACAGAACATCAAATGGCACCTGAGGCTTATTTTGGGTGCGTGTACTTGCGTGGACCAAAGCCTGACGGTTGCATGTTGTTCACTCCATCACCCACACGTTTTTGGGAAGGTAAGTTGTCCATAATGTCTTTAGGAGTTCCTTAAATCCAATTACCTCCATCCAGGCTCTGTTCCGAAAGAATGTGTACTGTTGCTATCGCTGATGAACATACAATTAACGCATGGACCTAAAGCAGCAGACAGGAGCCGGTAATTTCTCCTGCCACACTAGTGACATGGTACCGCAAGAACCAATCTCAGCAGCACAGGGTAGAAGAGGAAAATGGAAACTATTTCCATATTTATTGACAAATTTAATTTACAATCTGAGCTTCCACTTTGGAGAGAATATATATTTTCTCTCTAAATGTATCAGTCTTTAGCAGTCAGCCCAGCAATAATGATTTCTGTGCCTGCAGACACTTTTACACTGGGTGCAGCAAATTTATATGTAACACTTTTGAAAGAAAATGGTATTAAAATTCACCATTTAGGAGTAAGCTGTAAATTAACTGTTACTGAGCAGACGGGGGGTAAAAAACAGATTTTGTGTGTATGTGTATGGCTTCCCTATTGGTGTTCGGTTAAACACCTGCCCAGCTGAGCCTTGGATTCGCACTTGGAGCCTGATGAGCATCCGAGCCACTCGGAAACGAGGGAAAAATAGAGAAGAATGTTCTAGCAGATTTCATCTGACAATATTAAAGCATTGATAAATTACAATTAATCCCAAGACAAAAGCCTCTTGCGAAAGGGGAGAGAATGATTGCCTCCTCCACCTCACTGCTGAGTCAGGGTTAGACCCAGGGGCAATTATCAGCAAGGAAGGTCCTGCAGGAGCAAAACATTCAAAGAAATACAGTCATGTTAAACCACAGGCTGTTTCTACATGACTCGGCCACACCATCGCATCCCGTCCTTGAGAAGAGCCAGGCAGGGCAGTTCCGAACCTCCCTCTGAACAGCACAGCAAAGTGTTATCACCAGCACACTGTTCTGAACAATTGTGTCCAGTTGTGGCCCCTCAGTTCCAGCAGGACAGGGAACTGCTGGAGAGAGTCCAGCGCAGCCACCAAGATGCTGGAGGGAGTGGAGCATCTCCCGTGTGAGGAAAGGCTGAGGGAGCTGGGGCTCTGGAGCTGGAGGAGACTGAGGGGTGATCTTATTAATGCTTATAAATATCTAAAAGGGGAGTGTCAGGAGGATGGAGCCAGGCTCTTCTCAGTGACAACCAGTGACAGGACAAGGAGCAATGGGTTCAAACTGGAACACAGGAGGTTCCACTTAAATTTGAGAAGAAACTTGTTCCCGCTGAGGATGGCAGAGCCTGGCCCAGGCTGCCCAGGGGGGTTGTGGAGTCTCCTTCTGTGCAGACATTCCAACCCGCCTGGACACCTTCCTGTGTAACCTCATCTGGGTGTTCCTGCTCCATGGGGGGATTGCACTGGATGAGCTTTTGAGGTCCCTTTCCATCCCTGACATTCTGGGATTCTGTGTGACCCACGGCCAGAACTTAACGTTGCATTCAAAATACTCATGAGCAACCTGGCACCAGCTACTCCACAGTAACAAAACTACAGGAGTGTGAGTTTGCGATCAGGAGGTGACAGACTGGGGGGGATGTGGGAGAAGGTGCTGCCAGAAGAGTTCCGTTTCTGCCTTGTTCCCTATGGAAACAGGGCTCCGAATCTCACAACGTGACACCTCAGCAAGCTTTTCCTCTCCGTTTACTTTTAGACTCCTGTAGTAAAAAGGCTTTTTTCACCCTTGTGTTTATAGAGGCAACACAGGAACAGAGCCCCTCAAGGCCAAAAAAAAGAAGAATACAAAGAATCCCTTTAGTTCGTTTTAACTGTCTTGATGCATGCTGGCTTTGTGATTGCAGGACTGGCCTGGTTTGTTTTCATTATTTTAATAGTTGGATTGTGATGCCAACAAGGACACAGAATAAATGAGGTTTGTTTTTTCTTAATATCAGAGATGGGTCTTCAGCTGTATAAACTGGCACCGTTCCCCTGAAGTCATCAGAGCCAAATTACACTTACTCAGGGTCTGGCCCCGTGACAAAAATACATATTGTTTTTTCATTTCCATCTTACTTCAGGAAGAGCCTTAAAAATGCCCCTTTCTACCCATCTGCTGCAGTCCCAGCAGAACGTTTCCAGCTCTGCTTGCAGCCCTGGCCGATAGCCACCGCATTTCTAGAAGATGAGCACAGTGCTTGGGGTTTAACGATAAGTGCCAAGGCTGGGGCTGCACAGGGCTGAGCCAAGTCAGCCTGGTCTCCAGAACCCACGTCACACACGTCGTGACACACAGAAGGACCGTGACACACTCATCTCCAAGCTCTGATGGGGCTGGAGAGACCTACCCACACACTCCACCTATTATTTCCCTTAACTAAATGATAAATGTTTTAGCAAGAAAACAATCATCAGCTAACCCCGAAACCTACTGTTTGTTTTGCGTATTCATTATCTGTGTTCATTTAGTCATCTCTTTGATGAGTGGCCATGCAGCAAAGAGGGAAAATTTAAACCTACCAGGAGATTGATGACAGGCTCCCGTAGAACAGATGTATATGAATAGAAAATTAGGCCACTGAAAGCTTCCTATAAAAGTAATGACGAGAGGCTTTGCTGCAGCAGCAAACGCTCCAGCAGAGACGGAAAGGCTGGTCGTTAGGTGGCTGAGGACCTCGTCTCCTTCCGAACCCGAGGCAGCAAGATTTAACAAACCATCAGCTCCAAAATCTGGTGAAACAGCCCAAAGAAACCACATTTTGGGGAGGTGGGTGCACAGCGTGGGAAGCAGGAGCACCCAGGGACTCTCACACTTGTCACCAGCCTTTCCTCGGGAGCAGAGCGGGGCTGGCAGAGGGGGACACGTCCCAGCTGAGCTCAGCCTTGCTCTCCTGAGCCAAGACACAAGAACCGCCTCCCCGCTGACTGGTAGTGTTGTGCTCATCCGTTTCTTTGGTACAGTGGATACACATTGATAAAAACGTCATGCTTTTCATTATTAAAAAAATCCTGAAAAAAAGCATCATGAGCCCCATTTTGAATGAGAAGTTTCCTCTCTTCTTTCCCACATCACCCCCCTTAAAAAGTAAAGTTATTTGGTATTTTTATATCTCCGCAGAGGCTCTATCACTGTGCTCTGGTGAGAGGAAGGAGAGCACACCAAGCCCTTGGTCTGGGGCAGGATGAAGGGAGACAAATCCCATAAAGAAGGAGGACAAGGAGAAAGCACTTAAGGTGAGCAAAGAGGTGCAAGCGGCTTCCAGCTCGCAGAACGCACTCAGCTGCAATAGCTCCAGGATAAGCTATGCAGAGTGTCAGAAGGCAACTTTAAATGTATTTCAGTGCGCTCACGGGAAATGCGCTGGGGATAATCTCAGTGGAGGAGATGGAATTGGTAGGAGCAGGTATTTCCCAGTCTGTGCCTCTTTGGTTCATTGCTAACGGCATTGACTGCACGAAAGCAAGTAGATGAATTTTAACAGCCTCCCTAAATCCACACACACTGTGTCCATCCCTGAGCACGGCCTGCGGAATATACAAACCTTCCTGAGGAATGAACTGGTCTATCTACTGTATCTTGGTCCATAAAGTTAACACTTCCCATCAGAGGATACGGTTTAGGGAGATAAGAACCAAAATGGCAGGACTAAAAACTGTTGCTGCCTGCTAGAGTATCACAGTTCAGTGACTTGATCTCCACAAAGGCAGAAAATCAAAGCACAAAACACTAGAAACAGCTACTGAGAGCCCTCCCTCAAGTGTGTTTTTGTGCTGCAACACATCTCCGAAAGGATAACTCTTCCCTTTTCTGCAGGGCGAGCGCTCACGCAGGTTCGTACCATCACGATCTCCTTTGTGAGTGTTCAAACATGGGTACAAAGCCTCCGAGCGCTGGTGAACCCACCGAGCACAGCTTGAGATTCAAACCCACAGACCTCCTATATATTTTTATATATAGATATGTATGTATGCACATATGGCTCAGAGGTGCAAAACCAGACACACGCTTTCTTTCGCCCCGTCCCTCTGCGGCAGCAGCGTGAATTTATCACAGGAGTCAGTTGTTATCACATCACGCTGCCCCGACCCAGCACCACCGACGTGCTGCTCAAACAGCCCCTTCAGAATCCGCAGATGGTGACAGGCTGGGAAGCGAGCACAAAAAGAAAAGAGGGTGAGCACTTCATCCTCAAACACAACATCAGAGGCTTTATTTGCAGCCACAGTAATTTCAACCCCGCGTGTCCCAAGCGTACGCAGAATGAGACAGCATCAATACGCCATCTCACAGCCCGAGCATCTCCGCAGCAAAGGCAGAGGAACAGGACAGATGTTTGTACGTCTTTCCCTTCCCTCTGTGCTTAATTCACACGTTAAGGGAGCCGATGGAGCAGACTTGCGTCTCCTACTTGTGCTGGAAATGAGGGAGGGGGAAGAAAAAGAGACTTCTCAGTCTGGCAACACAGCTCCAAGAGACGAGCTGTCGGGATGGGAAATGTCACCAGGTGCTCGCTGCCTTTCCCGAGCCGTGACATGGGGGAGAAGGGGAGTCTCTGCTCTCTGCTGTGCTGTTGTAAATCCGGAGTGACTCCTCTGGCACCGCCGGGCACAGCCAGCCTGGGCAATCCCAGCACAAATCCCCATTGGCTTTCAGAGCAGTGAAGAAAGAGATTTTGCCCTTAGCCCTTGGAAAACAGAGAGTGAGGAGGCTCTGTGGGTGCTCGTACTTTTGCTATGAACAAAACCAACCTTCTGAGGACCAGTGGGTAAACGTAAAGACATCATCGTCCTCCATCACATTGTTGTTTCTTCAGTCATTTACAACCCAGAAAAGAATAAAACAAACCCAATCTAAAGTTGGAACTGAAAATCTAAAAAGAAGGGTTAAAGCCAATCTGGTATCCCCTCAGTTCAACCTCACAGGTCTTTGCTAACAGCTCCAACCTACTGAGTGTGCGACCGCCAGCGGGTGAGAACGTTGCGACCGGAGATGGGGGAAAAAGGCTGAGCAGCAGCATCACAGCTTCAGACCAGCACCACACATCCTCATACCAAGACAAGCACCAACACGTGTCCCTCTGCAGCAACAGGCCCACAGGTGCCCTGTTCACCCCCCATTCCAGCTCGGCCAGGGGCTCTCGGAACCCCAAAACAGTGACCAGCACCCCAGTGATACCGGCCGTACCTCCAAAAGCCAGGGTGCATATTCTCCAGCACCATCTGCTGGCTTCTTATTTTATCAACAAGCAAATGACACGTAAGAGACACCTCTGCACCACTTTGAGGAGAGAGGAATGAGTGTACCCATCTGTACCAGAACTGTGTGGGTGTTTTCCGGTGAAAAACAATGGGCTTTGTTAAATAAAACGTTTTGCATGGGCAAAAGTCGCTGCTCATCTGTGTTTTTCAGCGTGCGATACTCCCAAGTGAAAAGAAAATGTTAATTCTGAATTGTATTTTTACTTTGCTGCTGCTTGGGAAGTATAAAATGAAATATTTTGACTATCTCAAAAAGCAATAAAGGGAGAGTCTTGGTTTTTTTTCCTTCTTTGGCAGGAATTGTTTGCTGAATCTGACCCAAATTCACAAACAGCTTTGCCTCTTCCAACTCAGAAACTGCATTTCTCTGTGAGTAAACTCTTTGTTACACAAATTACCCAGGTCTGGTGACACCGCAGAAACACCCGTTCCAGGCGAGATCTCAGCCCGCCGGCTCTCGCCAGGCAAAACAAAGGTTTGCATTTGGAATTCATTCTCTTGGAGCTAGAGCAGAGGAAGGAAACATTTTTAGTCATCGCTTGTCAGGCGTCGGGAGGTCTGTCTGCAGCTGAGCGCGGAGCTCGCGCTTGTTCTCCTTCCGAGGATTACGGGCTGTGCGGAGCCAGCGCGTCACACAAACCCCCGTTCAGCCCCGCTCCGCGGATGAATCAACCCAGACGTCCAGAATACAGGTGTGGAATGTGACATGGAACTTCAATGTACGTTTCAGTGCGTCTCCCGAGCGCTGCCGCAGGGTGAACCTGTGTGCGGTATCATGGTCTCCAGCGGGGAGTTCCACGGTTTGGCGGCAGGTAAAGCTTTGGGGATCTTGTGATGCTCAACCACCAACAAAGAATCATTCACGTAACAGAGTCTACCCGCTTCTTTTGGGCAATATGTGATGAGCCCTTTCACCTTCCTGTATCCAAACGAGCGTGGTCAGCAGGACAAGGGCAGTGACCCTTCCCCTGTGCTCTGCGTTGGGGAGGCCACACCTGGAGTATTGTGTTCAGTTCTGGGCCCCTCAGCTCAGGAAAGAGATTGAAGTGCTGGAGCGGGTCCAGAGAAGAGCAACAAGACTGGGGAAGGGACTGGAACACAAGCCCTATGGGGAGAGGCTGAGGGAGCTGGGCTTGTTCAGTCTGGAGAAGAGGAGGCTCAGAGCTGAGCTCAGCACTCTCTAGAACTACCTGAAGGGCAGTTCTAGCCAGGTGGGGATTGGGCTCTTCTCCCAGGCATCAGCAATAGGACAAGGGGGCACGGGCTTCAACTCTGCCAGGGGAAATTGAGGCTGGAGATGAGAAAGCAATTCTGTGCAGAGAGAGTGGTCAGGCATTGGAATGGCTGCCCAGGGAGGTGCTGGACTCACCGGCCCTGGAGGTTTTGAAACTGAGATTGGACATGGCACTTAGTGCCATGATCTAGTAAATGGACTGGAGCTGGACTAAGGGTTGGACTTGATGGTTTTTGAGGTCTTTTCTAATCCAGTCCATTCTGTGTGTGATCTTCAAGTATGCCTATATTTTATTTACCATTTTACCTTTACATTGGGAGGTCCTGCATTTTCCACAACAGGAGATTTTTGGTAATAGGTTGGACGGGGAACCATCCAAAACGACCTCCAACCTCTGGAGCTTCAGCAGGTTACGTTAACCGAAGGTGCAATTCTGAAGCTCCGTTCCCACCACTCCGCATCGTGTTCATTATACTCATTCAGAAAAACTAGAATAGCAATGTTTTCACACGCTCAGATGTCAGTGACCACAGGAGATACTGTGGAGTAGAAAAACCAGGTCAAGAGCCATGACTCTGGATAAATAAAGTCACTCGGTAGGAGTACAGTTCAAACAAGAGCCCAGTGTGCCATCGCTGCAGGGACGTGGTGACAATTCCTTCTGCCCTTTGACGTTAGTAGGAAACACTGCCCAAAGAGCAGTCTTGCCTTTAATCTGAGACAAAACCGAGATCTCCACGTATCACAGGAGACTTCACACGCAACGGGGATGAATCAAGTATAAGAAAAAGCGGTCAGAACTAAACAGATGGATTCTATATTGGTATTAAAGTTACACCTCATTTTTCATCCAATCCTACCTGTAAAATACTTCTGATTAAGTTCGTTAAATGCGATTTGTTCTCACGTTACCCTGTGTTAGTAAATTTTCCTTTGCAGCCAGACTGTAGATGGTGATCAGTAACCTCCCTGCTCAATTCTTCTTCCACGGGTCTTCTTTTTAGAATGAATAAAGAGGAGCCAGCAGGAACAGGAGAAAAACGGGTTGATATATTTTGCCATTAAACTCGAGCTAGGCTTTAGGTTATCATAAAAGCTGTTACCCAGTAAAAAGGACATCTCACTACTACACATTTATGGCCCCGCTGCTGACGTGTATCAAATCCACCAAGTTTAGAAGTCAAAACAAGATCACTCTGTCCTAATAAATACAGATCACCTTACAAGTCCTTAATTAAACACAATACCCAACTTTGCCTGTTTCCCAGTAGATGAGAATCAATGCCTTATGGAAGACAGGAGCCCAGTCCTCAGCTGCCAGCAACTGGCCACACTGGGCTGTCACCCTGGTATTTGCATTTCAGAGGATGTAAAACCCCCCATGGGACCCAGACCCCCCGTGCGGGGCACAGAGCAGAGACCCAGGGCTGTGGAGCTTCACCTGCTCCAGCGAGAGGCCAGAAACCCCCCTGAGATGAGGGAAAACACCAGGGGCTATTAAAGGCAGCGGTTGCAGAGTTAGAACCAACATCAGGGTATTCACCACTGCACAGATCGATCCCCGAGAGCTGGGGTGAGAAGGGGGGGAAGGGGATTCCCCAAACCCCCGTCCCACCGCTCGCCACATCGCTGGACATGGGTTGTGCGCTTGTTTCACCCGCATTTGTACCCCTTTAGCCTTTTTAGTTGAAGGGATCTCAGCGTTTTGGCATTATTTGACAGTATATATTACAGGTGTTGTCATGGCAATGATTTATGCAAGAATTAGTCACTGCAGCACTTGACAATAGGCTGAAGAACAATAGGGAAAAAATGCACATTTGGAAGCTCCTGTGATACTGAGGTTGAGGGCTGGGGAGAGATCTGATTCCTTTCCCCGCTCTGATTCCAGCAGTGACATTTAAACAGCCCGGGGAAAAGTCGGTGCCTAATCACAAGGGTTATTAACAGCATCTGACAATAACCCAAACTTTGTATTAAACTGTGCTAGCAGTTGCAATTGTATGTTGACTACTGGCCCATTTCTGGATTAATCAGGGATTGAGTAACAACTGGAGCAGAGAAAGAAGTATTATATTTGCATTGTTACACAATGCGGAAAGCAGCGGTGGTTATTGGCAACAGGGTGGTTTATCCCATGGGCCCTGCTGCTGTCGGAGGGTCTGCTGTTATGAGTCATGGATCCGTGCTGGGTTACCAAGCTTTAGCAAAAGAAAAAACACACCACCCAAAAATATAAGAAAGGAAAAGGTTTAAAAATGAGCACTCAGAAGTTAGGAAACTCCCAGTACTGAAACAGAAGCATCTAAATTCCCACTTTGTTATTATATAGTAGATTATGAAAGATCATGTATTGGTTTATCTATCTAAATTTTGACAAAGGCACAGGGAAGTTCAAAAACACAGCTATTGGTTAACTTTAATAACAAATAGAGCTTCTGCTTCTCCCTGTATTAAAGGGAATCACTCCCTTCAGGCACTGATACACCTCCATCCCCACCAAGGCTCTCGGAATTACAGGGCAATTATCCTCATTGTTCCCATCTCCTCAGAAGAGCTCTGAGATTTACAACTGCCAGGGTCAAACCAGAACTAAGTTGGACTAAAGAGATGAAAAGGTTATTTAGAGCTGAGTTTGCAAACCTGCATCTCTTGTCTTTCTGCTCTGTTCTCAGCCTTAATGTTGTCCCATCCTCTCAATACCTGCAGCCTCAAATGCAAATCTTCCATTTTCCATGCAGATTTTGAACGGAGCCTCGTGGCCCGGTCAACTTTCAAGCCCAATTTTACTGATAACAACTACTCTGGCCAAAAGGGGGAGGAAGCCCAAGGGGTCCAACTCTGCCATTTTCCAGCCCTCGCTCATCACCATTGCTCCGTATCTGTCCCTTTGCAAGGTCTTCGTGTGCTGGCTGGCAGTAAATCTTCACTAACTTCTTAATAGTTTTTAACATATGCATTGTCACATGGATTTATCAAATGCAGCAGTTAAGCCCAGTGGAAGCATCAGAGGCACAGAACGTACCTGTCCAAATTCTATCAGTTTGTGCGGATGTCTTCAGAGCATACAGATCCATGCTGCCCGCTAGGGCTTCAGTAAAAGGCATTTTTCTCTGGTTGCTTTTAACTTATTTCCCTTGGATCTGTCTGAAATAAGAGTGCAATTGTTACATGAGGAACCAGGCAGCGAATGGCCAGGCTTTGCCAATTTAAAGCTCTGAGCTTGGGAAAGTGAACACAGGGTCTGTCCTTATTCTCCTTTACTCCTCAAGCCTTCTGTACCATTCTGCATTTACAGGAGCGCTCCATGGCCTCCCAATTTAACTCCTGACCAGGGAAGAAATATAAATATCAGAGACAGCAGAGCAGCTGCTGGGACTTTAGGGAACTTGGTGTTCCATGGCAAACATGCCAAGGATGCGGGGAATACCCTTTCTCTGCAAAGTCCTCAGCTCCAGGCATTTCACACTTGCCAGAAACTCAAAAGGATTTGGGTAGAAATATTTTGATATGTTGTGCATGGAGACATAAGCTTGGAGGAATTCAAATGTCCTGGGTTAGTTAAATACAAGACCAGTTTCTCTTTTTTTTAGTCACCTGCTCAGTTCGCTCCTCCTTGCCTCCCTCACCTATGGGACGTGCATCCTTATCAGTGACCTTGCATTCCATTGCTACGTCTACCAAAACACGTATCCAGCTTCAGAAAAGCCCAGTTACTAAGAAGACTTCAGCTGAAAGGAAAACTCACTAAAAGAGAAACTTGTTCTTAATAAAACCAGGACATCAAACCAGCACTGAGCATCCCTGCATTCTCACAGGCTTGTTGGATGCGGTCACTTAGTTCAACATTACTACCATGTTACTATCTAACGCATCTCTTGAGCACGTAAATACTTCAGCTGCTCTGAACACCACTGTGCTGGAACTGTACAATAATCAGCACTAAGAACGCTATGCAGCACAAAGGAATTCAAATTAGAGCTGGATGGAGAACGACTATCGCGTTTAGCACGGAAAATGTTTTGACTTGGGTGTGAAATGGAGCCGGCGCCGCCATCCCGAGGAGCCGCCATATGGGACCGTGGAGCCGGGAGCCAGAACTGGGGTTTCCAGGATCCGAGCGAGCGGAGATGCCGGGCAGGCGCTCCAGCTCCAACGCGCATCTCGGGAGGGTAAAACTGCCAAGCAGGCTGCGTTCAATAGCCGCCTTGATTCCTCCAGAATCAAAATTGCACTGTTTCTGCAAACAAATTTGACAAATTGGCAAATTCTGAGGGAAAACAGAACAGCATCACTTTGTAGAGAAGTTACTGCTAATCTCTATTCACAGCCTAGAATCCAGCTCCCATAATGAACTGAGCTTATCAGCACCACTTAAACTCCAAAGTCAAATTAGCAATCAAAACCGCTGCAAAAATAGCAGGCCAGATTTTATACAGTGGAAGGTATAATTCTACTGATGTCACAAAATGCTTTGCCAGTTCGCGCCAGCTGAGATCTAACTCCCTATATTTTGCATTTTTTATGCACTTTATTTTTTTGCATTTTTCTCCCCAGTTTTCCTGCTGGAAGCAGCAAGGGTTGGGAGTCAGAACTGCCGTTCCGACCACGGCAAACCCGCCTGGAGGAGCCCGCCAGCGGATCTGATGGGCCACGCTAATTGCAGCTAACCAGCCTTGACGTTCCCCCCGTTCGACAGCTTGCATTTGCTCTGGATGGATTTTAATTTGCGAAGTAGTTACGGAATCCTTTGCTTACCCACATTCCTTGCAGTCACCCACCTCAGTCACCCATTTGGAGGGGAACGGCCTTTTTTGCAGGCAGCTAGTCCCGGTTCTGCCAAACAAGTTGAAATATCAGCCTTCTGGACAACAAATTGGTTTCTCAGCCCTGTTCTGAGCACAGAAAGCTCCGCAGTTCTCATTTCCCACCTGCGGCAACAGCGCCCTTGCCAGCCAGCCCTCTCCAGACAACTGGGAAAGGTCTCGTACTGCAAAGCGGCTCCAGCAGCTGCTGCCCAGCGGGCTGACACTGATGCTCTGGCACCACCGACTCCTTGGCCAGCACAGAGCGCTCCCAGAAGCTTTTCTCTGCCACAAAAAGCCTGGACACGACTCCAAGGTCTCTAATATGCTCACTCAGCCAAACTTAAGCGCTATCAGCTAGATTCTGTCCGTAGCTGTAGATGCAGCGCTAACCAACAGCTCGTCTGCGGAGGCAACACTGCAGGGATTGCCTCCTGCACACCCAGCACATCACGGCTTTGTGCTGCTCCAAGTCAACCGTACAAACCAGCACAGCTCTGCACACCAGTAAAGTCTTCCCTCTGCCCTTCCCGCACTGCCCCGCCAGCGCTTTTCTGCAGAAAGAGGGAAGCAGATGTTTGCTCTTGCATAGTCAGACCCAAAACCCGGGAAAGCCCTGTCTTGTGCAGCTCTATAATTCCCTCTTGTCATCTGCTCCAAAAAATTTCCTGTTATGCTCAATTAATGGCTTTGCTCTTCCTCTTTTCTGCTGCATGGCTACTCATCCAAAACACTGGTGACATTTAATTTATTGGAGTGGATGCTCCCAGACCTGCAGTTCAAGGACTTGTGTCAAGGTACTCAACTTTTCAACTGATAGGCAGTTTTGCTCATACAAGTATCCTAGCGGGGTGAATGCAGGGTGAGCATGCAAGAAGAAGAGCTCCCCAAATATTTACCCAGCTCTGAGGAACATAGTAACTCCAAAGTTAAACTGCAGGTCTGGGCTATGGATATATGACTGCTTTTCTAACAATACTGTTTTGAATTATCTTGGCTCACCTTCCCAAGCAAATAAACTTTTGCAGCTACACCCTACGAAACGCACCCTTTTCACATCCACACACGCTCTCTGACACGAAACGGCAAACCAGCTGATGAGCCCCAACCACAGCCCTTCGTGTTTCTTGGGAGGGAATCAAGGAAGGACTTGGGTATCGCAGCGAGTCCCCGACCTTTGCAAAGCTGGATGGGGCTGCAGAGCTGGCTCTGCAACCCCATAGACACCAACCGAGGGAGCAGGAACACAAGCACCACCTGCCAAACACAGCTGGGCTGAGCTGCACAACGGCAGCGACTTCAGCCTCTTCTGTCACCGTCTCCTTCCCCGCGATGACCAGCTGTGCGGACATTTGTTCATCTGTGCGAATAACAAGGAGCGAGCAGGGGGGAATCGGGCGCTGGGAAGAAGAAGCAAAGCAGGCTTGGTGAAGAGTCTGCTGGCTGGCAGGGTTCTATCCTGTGCCTGGAAACCCGCAGCCCTGGACATGCCTGAGCGCACACACAGCTGCGAGCGGCACACTCGGGTGGGAACATTTCACATGCACTAATAAAGAGCTGGATATTATTTTTCCTGGGCAGCTTCAAAAGAAGCTTTACAGCAACATCTCACTGTGATAATTGTGATGAAGGAGGCAAAGAAATTTAGTATAGGAACAGGATAAACTCAAATACCTTAATACAGGGACCGTGCTGCTTCCAGGGAGCTTCAGCCCCTCTCGTTTTCCCATTTTAACATTATTGTGAACATATTATGTGACAAAGCGACGTCTTCAAAAAATGGCAGGCACAAGAGGGCCCTCACATGCAGTAATTTCCTGATGAAAAACCACTAGGTCTCTGGATCACTGATTAATCAGAGCCAAAGGCTGAAGAGACGAATGGCAAAGGGCAGAACTGGGAAAAGGAGCTGCAGCCGTGGGTACCCGCCTTGGGACACAGCCGCCGCGCCGAGCTCATTCATCCTCCCAAAGAAGAGTTTATTCAATAAACCCTGGCCTACACTAACACAGCTACACGATGGCTGGTTCACGACACCCAGCTCCCTGCACGGAGGGTCGGTGTCAGTGTGACACAGGGGTCACTGTCCTGTCTCGAAGCGAGAAGAACAGTGGTTGGCGTGAGAAAAGCAGAACTGCTTGCTGGGGAAGAAACATATTTACCTTTCCTTCTCCAAGAAGTACGTCTAATGTAATCTACGTAAGGGATTCGAAATTACACAAGCAATGAAGAGGTAATTACATTCCTACTAATGTCTTCAACTGGTCTGGAAACACGTGTTGGCATAAGACCAGAAAGTTACAGCAGCAAGGTGATTAGGGACAGGTAACAGCTTAAAATACAGAGTGAGATTAATTAATAATTGATGGTGTAGGTAGAACGCTGCAGAAAGTATAATTAATGCTGAACAAACTTGATATAACTCTGTCTTTGTTAAAGGTTGATAAAGTGTTTCAGTGCTCTCCAGGATCTGTAGTTTTAAAACCCCCGGGATCAGACCATCCACTCACGTAAATCAGGGCAGCTCTGCCGACCTCAGCACAGAGATGCTGGTTTGTCACCTCGGGAGGTCACACTGTGACGTTTCCTGACCACATTTCACATGTAAACCCGTGTGTTTGCACACAGATGCACACACACTCATATTGTACGGACGTGGCGCCCTTTGTTCTCACAGTACGGTTTCATCCAGATAGCCTTTTGCAAACCTTATGAACCGTAACACGCTGCGGAAATACATATATTAAAGTTATAAAACTTACTGCTTAATGACTGGAGTTGCCAGCAAGTGATTCAAGTTGGCCAAAAATAGCCATCGTAACGAGTTACAGAATCAGAGCCCTGAATCCCCAGATGAGTAAGTAACAACTCAGTGACTGTAATTGCTGGATACGGAACAGTCAGAGCGCGTGTTCGCAGCCCGTGGTGGGATTTCCAAAGCTCACAAGAACTGACGGGCAGAAAAATACTCCATTTGTGAACTTTTCAAGTGCCGGGGATCTTCTCATCCCATGGCACTTGCGGGGTTGGCAATGCTGGCTGATATCCCCAGCTGCAGCAAATAAAACCCCAACCGCAGCAAAATCTCAGTTCCCAGAGTCAACATGATTCCATGTAGATCAAAGAGGCTGAGCTGCTTTCCCCAGATTACAGAATGGAAAAGAAAGGCCCATTTGTGACTAACATTCAATATGAAGCACTTCTTCAAATGCTAGACTAGCATAAAAAATAAAATTAGGAGGATGTTTTCATGTCCTACATAGGTGCAACGCATAGAGATTGTCTTCAGAGAAGGTGACGCAGAAGCCTGGCTGTGTTCTTAACACTCATCCCCTGACTCTCAAGGGATCCCAGAGACACGGGTGATGTTTTGAAGGGGTGCAGTGAACACCCCATTATTTGGTGCGGTAGCTCAAGGCGACTCCTTAGTCCTACCCGTGACTTTGCTCTGCCCTTGCAAGCGACCACCACACACACCTCATGAGGCCAGTGCGAGGATTAATTAGGTAGCACTTGCAAAGTGCTTTGAACATGAAAATCTTGAGCTCTCTGTGCTTCTGTTTACACATCTGTTCAGTAGGTATCATAACACCTTCTCCTAGGGGGTCACTGTAAGCTTAGTTATTTTTTTTGTTTGCGAAGCACTCCGAGATCCTAGATGGAAAACGCTGCAGAAATAGAGTGTTATTGCTATTAGACACGCACCGGAAACTTCTTGGCCCGCTCTAGATTCTAGGAATGAAGTGGGAAAAATCGAGGGCCAGCTCTCAATCCAAGCCCAGCTGCTTTGGGTTCATCTCATCAGGGAATCAGTGAAGGAACAACTGATGAACCCGATTTGTTCTGGGCACCGTGGAAAAGCATTGCTTTTTCAAACACTGGGAACAGTGCAGCCCATGAACCACCAGCCTTTATTTTAATCACCATAAACTAACGGATGCTCAAAGGTGTTTGCTTTCAGCATGGGGCGCTGCCATGTGCCTTCAGGCTCCTGCGGCAACCAGAGATAAAGCAAACGGCAGGAGGGCAACGGTTGCCTCTTGTTCCTTCTCAGAACTGAAATCCATCTTTCTGGAGACATCTCGCCCCACCAGATCCTCCTCTGCTCGGCATAACGAGGGCATCACTCTTCGCAGGTAGTTTTTGAAGTGGCTAATTATGCTGTGCTGTGGGAAGCTGCTGCACATCCCTCATGCTCTGGGTGATCCAAGAGAGTTTAACTAGGAATAATGGGACAAAGCTGCGCACGGAATAGATGAAGCTGAGCACCAGGCAAAGCCTCCTGGCAGGGATGCGGATGCATTAGGTGGTGCCTGATGAGAAACGGCAAAGGGATCAGTTTAAACCGGACAGGACACAGCAGCAGCAAGTGAGCAGTTCCCCACGGGTCTAATAGCTTTTATTAATCTCCTATGGGACCGAATATTGGGCCGTATCTTTCACTGAGGAGACAAGAGAAAGCTGAAAGAAATAAGGAGACCTTGTTCAAGCAACTAAAACGTGTGCAGGGCACCTCGCTGCTGGAGTCAGAGGCAAACCGGTCATGAAATGTCAGCCTGGAATAGAAGAGCTTTAACCAGGCTTGGAAATAGAGGCAATAAACACACAGTGTGTTAAATGACATAGGGTAGAGGACCACAGATCAGCCTTTTCCTCATCTTACTCCAAAATGCTCAGAGACAGGAGGATCAGGCACATGGAAGAACCCATCTGAACTCAACATCTCACTGCAAGGTTCAAGTAGAACCTTTCACAATATTGCAAGGGCTTGTAACCAAGGGCTTGTAACAGGCATCCAGAGCTCTTCAGCTAAATTAAGAGGCGCAGACACTTTCAAGTTACGAAAAGAATAGATAGCAAAGTATGCAAAAGAATACAGGAGATTCGAGTTCATATTGCACCTCTCAATGTGGACACACATGCAAAACAAGGCCAGTGACAAAGCAACATCCATCTAAACGTTGCAATCTTTTGCACATTCTCCAGATTGCGAGTGGAAGAATTGTTTTTCCTGAACTTTTTTTCCTTCATGGCACTTCTTTTGATTTTTGGCTAAATACAAAAGCCATCAGGAAAGTATCAGTGGTTTAACTGCTAACAAACAGAAAGCAGAAAACACATTAGAGCATATAAGCTCTTTTTTCTCCTTCCACTAATACTCCTGACAGTCTCTTTTACAACCTCTTCACAGTTAACAGCATATTCATGTCTCCGACAGCTGACCTGTGCTTGTTTGTTGCAGGTCGTTCTGATCTGTACTTGAATCCAAATGTTTTCAAGTCTCAAAGCACCGCGGTTCTCCAGGGGAACCTGCCAGATGCACTCGGATGGATTTCAGGATGAGATTCCAGCAGGGCTGGGTCTAATCAGCAAATCAGGACTTTGCTTCCTAAAGCTTTCTGTTTATCATCTGTTTGTTTAGCATGAAAGACAGAGCAGCCCATTTGAATAACTCAGGATTAGCAGGGATAAGCCTGACCAGCACGTTTTAGCAGTCTCAGAGCCATAAACCTGTATGAGGCATCTCAGCAAGCTCCAGGCAAGTACTGCACCAAAGCGCGGGATCAAAGGCTGAGGATGCAGCAGGGAGAGAGACAGAGAGGACCTGCCCCCCTGCACCCCTGGGGGCCCAAAAGAAATGGGAAGCCTGGGTTCAGTGCTGCTACAGAGCTGAACAAAGAGCTGTGCCCAAAGTGCCAGCATTGCGGGTCTCCCTCCTCCCAGCTGCTCGACAGGGTGAGGCTGATGTATTCC
The DNA here is from genome assembly GCF_964273445.1 of Streptopelia decaocto. Taxonomy (NCBI): domain Eukaryota; kingdom Metazoa; phylum Chordata; class Aves; order Columbiformes; family Columbidae; genus Streptopelia; species Streptopelia decaocto. Next base: position 2,896,691 of record NC_138678.1, on the reverse strand, counting down.
CCAGGACTTTTAATCTCTTTATCACACGTGATGGTTCACAAGTGAACGAGACACATGTAACAGAGCAGGATCACAGCAGCTTTGCTTCTTTTCGAGGCTGAGCCAAAACCACGAGGGCACCAACAGGCTGAACCACGCTTGGTGCGGGAGGTCGCTTTCCCAAATCAGGACCTACAAGGTTCCCTAATGAATAACCACAGCAGGAATAACAATACAGCCCCCCATCTTGAGTCCCTTGAAAAATATAACCACCTCTACCTGCATGATCTGCTTGTCACCTATCAGTCCCCACCCCAGGGACAGGAGGAGGGTTTGAGGAGCGAGCGAGCAGAAGAGGTTATTTCCATGATTTTCATGTTGTATGCACGGCAGGCTTTGCCCGAGGCACTCAGAGCCAGCCCGCAGAGCTGCCTGCAGCCCCTCGGTGTTTGTTTGCAGCTGTCGGCCCCGGCAAGTGGCAGCGATAACAAAGAGTAAGTGGAAGAATGAATTTTGACAAACACTGATGGGAGGGTTCCCAGCCATAGAGGCAGCACTGGGGTTTGAATCCTCATCCTCCAGGGTCATGGTCCCAAAGACAAGAGCTACATGCAGCCCTCGCCTCCAGCAGCCTCGGCTGTGCAAGCAGCATCAGTTTTTGGCAAAGGATGGATGAAGCGCAGAGCACATGCAGGTGCTGCCCGCAGCTGGACTCAGCAGGGAGAGGTCCCTCCTAGAGCAAGAACCGCTGCAAAAGCAACATGATTTATCTCTATAGAGAAAGAGCCATGTTTAAAAGAGGGCAAAAATCATCTGAGACAGTGACATCGCTCTTTCCCCATTGAATCTGACCGGGCTACTCTCTGTATGATATTTCTTCTTCCAACAGCCCCAAAGAAACAGGACAACAGGAAACATACTCAGAAAGTATTTTGTCACTTGGAGCTATTCAGGCAGCCTAAATACCACCCGCACGCTCACGCCGTGTCCTGGGCCAGCTGAGTCCAGTTTTCACAAGGACCTTCCCATAAGGAATCTGAACCTCTGGCTGAGCCCTGTGGGACTTGTCCCCGGTCACAGCACCGCAGCCACGGGACCCTCCTTCCCCACACACCTCTAAGTGCGTTTGCAAGACACCGCTTTGGATAAACTTCATTGGACAGGATCATAAATTCTGTCTAAATAAGAATTAATGATACTAATAAGGAAGAGAACCCACAAATCTTCAGTGAGACCAATGAGTGTTTTGGGAGACAAATGACTCTATTACGAGGCTATCGGAGAAGCCCTGAACCAAAGCCACAGCGAGAACAGAGCTGTGGTGCTCCCGGAGCTAAGGGAACAGAGCCAGTTTGTTTCCCCAGCAGACCCGGCCCCTTGTGAGTTTATCAAAAAAAAGCTTTCACTGGCTGTACCTTGTCTTTGCTTGTCCCCGAGTCATTATAAATGACAATAAGTAATCACTGCTCTATCACAGAGAAGGCAACCAAGGTTATATGCTTCGCTTCACGTTGTAAAATCATCAGGAGATAAAAACAACAACGCCCCCCACAAACAGAATTCAAATCTGCCTTGCAAGGCAGCGCTGGGGCCAGTTGCCCTGACCTGCACCCTCCAGTCTTCACCATGCGGGGACCAGGACCCTCAGACAGCAACACAACATCTGGCTGCAGCTGCATCTCCATCACGGGATGCGCTGCAGCTCCATCGGTCCCTCCAAAGCGGGGGAGAGGCAGAGAAAAGGAGAGAGCAGAAGTTACCATCCCTTTCTCCTCAGTGCCCTTTCTCTGAACAAACTCACTAGAGGGACATGTAAGGCACAAAAGCAATTTCTACTATTACAAATACTATCTTCCCAATGTGTAATGTCTCAGTAACTTCGTGCATCAAAGGCCTCACCTGCTTGCTTGAAATTTTCCATGGAAATGGGGCTGTGGATCCAACCTCCCAGCTCTGTTCCCTTGTGCACAGAATTATGTAAAATGGTCTCTCCAAGACATCTATATCTGCCACTTTTGGCTACTCTGAAGCAAATCCCTCAATCGTACAATAATTGACGGGCAGGCTGAGAGACAGGTGATTGGCAGAGTAATTGAAGCAATGTCCCTTTGGTGATGAAGGGATCATGTAGCATCTGTATTACCCTGAAGGTCTCTGCTATCCAATCTTCTCTCTCTCGCTGCCTGGTTACAGCTCTTCAGTGCCCAAACAATTCAAATATGAAGACAAGTGAAGAGCAAAACCCTAAAGTGTTATCACACAGCAGGAGCGCAAGTCGCTCTCCCAGTGTGGCAGCCTGGGCAGGGCTGCAGAATGATACAAATACATACGTCCAGTAGATCTCTCTCAAAAATAGATATATAAATATATGATCAATAGACCAAGTCAAAGAGACAAAATATGTACGTTTGTGCATATACATACACGGTTGTACAGCACTCAGCATCACCATGAAACGGAGCTGCGTGATCCTACAACACATGAACAGATCTTTGAATCCAGTGCAGGATCTGACTCTCCCAAGGAGCAGAGACAGCCCTTGTTTGCACCAGTGAGGTCTCCAGTCTGAAAACCCCCAAAGCTTTCTCATCCAGACCATGCACACCACGCAGGAGCCCCCGGGCTCACACAGTATGTTGTACATATAGGCTTTCCAGAGGAGCCTCCTGCCAGGTCAGGAGAAGATGACAAAGGGCACGTCCTCTCCGTGGTGAAGCTCAAAGCCTTCTGCCACCTACCCCCTGCCACAGGGAGTGCTGCACAACTGAGGGTTTCTGTTATGCTATTAAAAATACAAATTAAAACAGCCCCCGAGGCTCATCCATTTGCAGACTAGCTAATTTGTGCCCAGGGACTGGCTGGAGGAGATGGGGGGAGGGAACCAGCACTCTCTCTCCTGTTATAAAAATAACAAAAAGTGATGAATGACCCTCAATGCTCAGGATGGGAAGAAGCAGCTTTTTTCAGCCTGAGATAAATTACTCCTGTCAGAGCAGGTAGCACAGTGATTTACCCACAATATACCCAGGCCAGAGCCTCGGCGACCTGGCTTTACCAGCCTCGCTTATCTCATCTCCAAAGATTTTGTCTTGTTTAAAATCAAAATGAGACCAATTGGGGAACAAGAGGCTCGCAGCGGCAGGCAGGGCAGCCGGGGAACCTGCAGATGCATTCACATCGCCCTCCGCTTTCTGCTGTGAGCAGACATCAGGAGCTGGGAAAGGAGCCTATTTGCAGCTCAAAGCCGACAGGCACCATCACTCCGACCAAACCCATACGCAGCACCATATATTCCTAAGCGCCATCTATTGGCATTTCTTCCTGTTAACTTTCTGCTAACACATACACAGACAGGGAGCGTTCTCTTTACAGGCAGTAACCAGAAAATTGCAACTCAGAAAAAATAAGAGAACGCAGGAGACAGTGCTGGGTTTAAAAAGGGCTGACTGAGGTTCTCTCTGATTTTATGTGGAGCCCCCATTATCTGCCAGGCATCTAACCACCCATACACGCTAACAGATTCATCTATTCAGGACGGGGAATTGACAGATTTAGTTTGCTTCTCTTTTCATAAGCCTTCCTCCCAGAGCTATATTTCTCTTCTCATTAATGTGCTGATGGAGGAATAAACCTTTTAACTCCGCAGATCAGACCTGCCAAACAGAATCTCCTCTTCTCCCCAGGAAGGGAAGGGAGCCCGGACAAAGGGGCTCCCGGCTAAGGAAGGAGCATCAGCAGGTGATTTTAGGAAAATTGCTGCAGCCAATCACAAGTACACTGAATATCATCTTCCTTAGCTCTCCAGCCTCCTCGTCCATGGGAGGTTTAGTTGTTTTTTTGCCTTGTTCATTTGCAGTGTCTAACACAGGACATGCTGCGCAATCCCTGTTAGGAACAGAAATGCACCCTGGGGGTGATAGAGTGCGGAGCCAGGTGTGAAAGAAATAGAGATTCAGACAAATATATATGGGAGAAGAGAAAGTCTGGCCTTATAAGAAGAGAAATGCCAAGAAAACTGAACTAAAACACTGAAAGCATCTCTTGTGATAGGGTTAATGACACCCCAAAAGATATTGACCTGGAGCCCCAAGTGAGCCCTCGGTCGCACCTTTGTGGTTGTGCGGGGTGAATTTTCCTGGGGGCGGCTGTATCTGCACAAACAGCACAGTCTATATTTTACCATTTTGCATCAAAGCGTAGATGGAGTTTTCCCCTACTCACACAAGCCCACAGCAGCTGCTCATACATACATTCATACAGCTTTTCTTCCATTCCACACATTTTCTTTGCATGCACATGCACACATGTGTTATGGTGACACACTTTCCACCTTGAGATCTTCCTCACCTGCAAATACACTTTACAGGTGATACATCTAAGGGAGATGGAGTCACTCTTACCCTTCTCCTCTCCATCTCCCACCATGGTTCATCATGGAGGCGAAAGATCCCTCAGCAGAAAAACCGCTCAACTCCCCGTTACAAACCCAGCCCTTTCCCCTTGTTCAATGCTTTGTTCCAGTTTAGTGACTTTAAGACCAGATGATGAACTTGGTGCAAGCAGAGGCCAGCCAAGCTCTGATCAATAGTATTTGACAATGAAGTAACCAGCCCTTTTTCACTCTCGGGTTTAACTTTGGGCCTTCCCATCACTGTGCTATAAGGGAAAGGATTCAGGACACTCTCCCGAAGGGTACAGACATGATAGCAGCTGCATTGTACTCCTGCAAATGAGAGCAGCACTGGGTTTATCCACACAAACAAGGAGAATCCCTAGAGAGTCTGGAGTTCAGGTCTGAGTCACAGCCAGAAATCCAGGTAACGCAAGCAAGGCTGAACCAAATTATTAAGAAAATAAGGATTTTTGAAGTGGAAACCCTGCACAGGAGCTGCAAAACCCAAGCGGGGAGAGGACACCAGAACCCCACAGACACATCGAGGAGTTAGTGAAAGATGAGCATGTGATTTAAATCAATTTTCTACTCAAGACAGATCCTTGTTACCAGTCCCAAGCATGACAACAGAGGTGTCAATTCCTGTGTAAATGGGGTGTGAAATGCCACAACATCAGATGGGGTTTCTACTCACTTTGCTATTTAACATTGGTGTAAACCGCATGAGCGGGACAGAGCTCTGCTTCAGAAAGCAACACAGAATTTTTAGACTCAAGTGGAAAATTTGCCAGAGGCTGTGTTGTCAGAAGGGGGAAAATATAACATACGATATACCACCATTACTATAATTAGTTATTTTTCACAGTCATAAGTCCCACTTTGCTGTTTGATGCATCCAACAGCCCTTAAGTAACCCTCGACGGATGGAATACACTGACATTTTACTGACAAAACCTTTCAGTATTTCCCACACACTAATTTTTTTCATGTAAATTGGACTTTTTAGCCAGCTGTACTTTGTGAGCACATCGCTGCAGCTGCTTCACTTCTTCGAGTTCACTCATATGGGAGGGTTGAGCAAAACAGTCACTACAGAGGGTGCTGGTGTCTGAGCTGCTGAGCAAACCCTGGCAGCCCCAAAGCCCCAGCCAGTAACCCCAATACCCCCTGATTTTCCCCATGTAGGCTTTGCAGCCCTCACCAAGCTCTGTTGCTTTGATGTCGGTTTTAGCAGTACCTGGAAAAGGCAATTTTGAAAGTAGCTCAGATCTGACTGCAACGCGAAGTTACCAGGGACCCTCCTCCATACCAATGCCTCCCTCCATACCAATGCCTCCCTCCATCCCAATGCCTCCCTCCATCCCAATGCCTCCCTCCATCCCAATGCCTCCCTCCATACCAATGCCTGCCTGAGCAAGAGCAGCCTCTTGGAAAATGAGCTGTACTTGATAGAACAAGTCCGTGTTCACACAGAATGCATGACAACCCTGGGCCCGTTCTAGGAGTTCATTCTCCGCACAAGCAGTAATATGTACCCTCTTGGTGTGAATTTCTCCAGCTGAGCTCCTCACCCCACACTTGCTCTTCTCTTGTATCCCAGGAAAGAACAAAGAAAATTACCTTTATTGACTTACAGCAAGTTACTCTTCATTTATTCCAGGTATACACAAAGAGAACCAGCCCCACCGGAGTTTACTGCTGATTTACAATAGGTAAGTAGGTACACAATTACTTCTGGTGATTTACAACCGAGTTACCTGTTATTTATTCTAGGTATTTAAGGCTATATCCACATGGGGGCCCTAAGGAAAATTAAACCAAATTAATTTTAAAGTAGATTAGTCAAACTGTGTTAGACCATGACACAGACTCTCCTCTTCAGAACTAAAGAGGCCTTAATTCATTTTAGTTTGTCTTAACTCCTTTCCCAGTGAGGAGAAACTCGGCCCAAGTGGCGATACTATGGAATAACAAGGACCAAGCAGGAGGAAAATTAGCCCTGTTCATTTGAAAAGCGATCACTGCGGATTTACACTGGGAAGAAGAGAATAAATCCCACCGACCTCAGTGGCATAAAAACCTTTGACTTGCACTAGAGAATGTACACTCAGGGCAGGGTAAGAGAGCACAGAAAGCAATCACTATTGTTATTAATTCTTCTCAGCTCGTTGCCAGCGCCCCAGCCAGCCCTTCTGCTCTTCCAGCCTGCTCCAAAGCAGCTATTCCGGAGATGGGTACGACAGGGCTATTGCGCTTTATTTAATGTTTCTGTTTAACTGGTTTAGCTGCTTCATCTGGGCTCCCAGAGCTTCAGTTTGTATGAGAGGGAGCACAAGGCTGAGAAAGTCCTGCAGAGCGACCCTGCAACCACCGCGCTGCTGCAGCCCTGGGATTGGAGAATGGCTTGGGTTGGAAGGGACGTTTGAAGGTGATCTGCTCCAGCCCTGGGGATGAACCGAAGGGTGAGATGAGACATCTCATAGCAAGCAGCATAGAAAACCTCCATCTCCTCCACCCTTCACTCACACAGCCTTTTACTCCCTTACCTCTCTCCGTGTGCTCCTCTCTCCTTCCTTTCCAAACTCATACAACGTTCTTCCTCTGTTTCGAGCTCTCTCCTTTACCACCTCATCTCACACACGTTGATCCTTGTACAAGAGCAAAATCTCCTCCTTTCTCCTTCACTTACTCTGATTTTTCTCTTACATCCCATCTTTTCTCGGTGACCTTTTTGCTGGTGCTCTCCCAAGTGTGCCCAGGAAGCCCAGCAAGCAGCGTGAGGAGCTGCAGGAGAGAATATAATAAACAGTTTTTAAGCCAAAATACCTCAGCCAGTTCGCAGGCACAGGAGCAGCCGGCGCGGATGAGAGAGAAAGGGAGACAGAGAAGCGCAAACACAGCCCCAATAAAACCCCAATTACACAAGAGCCCTGACTGAAACGCAACATCTGAAACCTGGTGTTTGAGGTGACAACCAGAGGCCAAATGCACTAAAGGAGAGTGTTAGTGTTGCAAAAACCAAGAAAAAAAAATATAGGGGGAAAATTTAACAATACACAGGTCTTGGTTTGCACTGCTGAACAGGGGTGAATTTCACCTTCAGTGAATTACAGCACATCTGAACTGTGTTTTTCTTTAAATATACAACCTAATTGCAATGTAAATGCAGTAGAGCCCAGCAGAAACAGAGCAGCCCAGCAGTATCTCTTTGCATTAGCTGCTGGGTTATGAGCACGGGAGACATTTACTGCCCCATCCATTCCCAGGATAATCACTTAACTGACGCGGCCCATGCTCCATCCTTCCTCCATAATGGGCTAAAGCGTCACTTATCAGCCCAGCTGTACCTTGGGAGCAGCTTTGAAGCTCCAGCAGCAAGTACATGGAGTCCAAGGTGCTGCAGCCTGCTCAGCACAAGCCATCCAGAGGAAAACAAGTTGATGGATTTCCTCCAAGTTTGCTGCAGCATTGAGCTCTCCAGAAGCAGCTGTTTCACCTGCAGCTCCTGGTCCTGACACCCCCAGGGGCTGTCACCCAGACCCACTGCTGTCCTGGCAAATCTGATGGCTCTTCAATGAGGAAAGCTCTGCTCTGCCACCACAAGTGTTTATTTTCTCCAGAAGCTGTGTGATAAATCAACCTGACACATCCCAGCCGCCATGAAGCCTCCTCGGCTGTAAGAAGCGTCGCACAAGGTTTTGTGTGCGCCGCTTGGTACATTCTCAACATTTAACTTCTATTTGCAATAGTGACTCGAGGAAGCTGAGATTGATGAGGGTGACAATGCCAACATCCCCGGCCTTTTCCCCATTCACTTCAGGCTGCGAAATCCATCCTGTCTGTGCTATCACAGCCCTTTGCGGCACATCCAGGATCACACCAAACCATACCCAGTGCCAGATGCGTGTTTTAACTCCGAAACCATCATTACAATTCCCACAGCAAACCGCAGCAGCTTTGTTCCTACCTGGGCCAAGAGCTACAAGGTGCCCACCCGTGTCTCATGTGAAGATAAACAGCAGAGAATTTCTCCAGAGGATCACACAAGAATTTCAAGGTCTTGTATCACCACCCCTCGCTCAGAGATGCCAAGTTGCAGACATTCCAAACACGCACTTGAGCACATTTCTAAATGTGGCACGGGCAGAAGACGGACGTGTGTTCTGCTATAGCTGTCTGTACCCTATATGGTGCCACCTGTGATTTTAAAAAGTACATATTTTCCTCAGTAAATCAGCAGTTCTGAGTTTGCACAATCCCTTAATCCCTGGGTGGAAGATCCCCATTATCTGTCCAGTACAAGGCACATTATTAACGGATTACGTTTGCAGCAGGTAAAGGTCATTTTTAATGCTTTTAATGATTTAAAAATGGATTTTCCTTTCAGATTTACTATTTTCAAGAAGCCTGGCAGTGAAAACCCTACCCAGTAAGTAATACCCATTAAAAGGTAGAGATTCAACTTGTTCTGTTCTCCAAAACAGCTCCGAAGGGATGAACTGCAATGCGCAGCTGCCCAGTGGAGATTCAGAATCCTGTCTGGGCAGAAAATACAGGCCAGATTTTTCAAAGAACCTGCAAAACTAAAAAATTACCTTTAAAGAGCACGTTTATACACGTTTGTGTCCTCTGAGCACACAACAACTGGCTTTCAATGGACAAATACCACCTTTGGCTGCACAAATATCACAGGGCATCATTTATTCGGTTTCTTCTGCATAAATTTGGCTGAAAAGTACAAACACCTTCCTGCGCAGCCTTGTGATTCGATTACATGATATCTGGTTGTGCTGTGGACAGGGAAATACTTCTTAAACCTTCCCGACAAGTCAATATCTTCAAGTCTGGCCCACACACCGAGTTCAGCGATAGGGTCTCTTTCCAAGGGTGGTTTTCTTCCGCCAACACCAGAATTCCCACTGACCAAAGCAATCTGAGAATCCTTCCTCAGCTCCTTCCTATTTTCACCCTCTCTACTCTCCATTTCAGGATGCCCAGTCTTCCCAAGCGGCCACAGGACAGGACAAATGACAGCAACCAGCTCGGGGCGAAAAGACCCGCTGCTTCTGAACTTGTCACTTCTGAAGGTGACACTGCAGGGCCGGTGCAGTCAGTGGAAAGAGCCTGGAAGGCAAGAGCTCCAGGAGGCAAGTGCTGGAGTCACCTTGTGACAGTTCTTGGGGACCCAACAGGGCTGGGTGGCCACGGGTCCCTTTGCCCTTTGGGACACGTGTCACAGCAGCGCGCTGGGGGACATCGGGTGCCCCAGGTCTGATCTGAAGTCCCTGGGAGTCACCAGGCAGCTCTTGTGGCGACCTCGGAGGAATCCGGCCCTTCCAGGGGCTGCTCTGGCTTTGAAAATCCCCCGAGAGCAGGAATGACAACCAGCAGCTCTTCAGCAGCAGCCACCCAGCTGAAATGACTCATTATCAACTATGAGCCTTTTCAGGTTCTCACACGAGCCGTTAAATTGGAAGCACTGAAGCACTTTGCTTTGTATGGTATTCGATTTCTGTTTTTTCTTTCTTTAGTATTATTATTTAAACTTTAAGCCCAGCTACAAGGTGGTTCTAAATAAAGGGAGAAGAGACAACTGCAGCTTTATTATCAGGCTCCATACAGCTTCCCCAAGCCGCATTTGTTCTTTCAAGTGTCCCCAGTCTTTTTTGCTGTATTGTGTAGCATCCCTGCCTCTCCAACAGGATAACAGGAGCTGCATCACCGATGAGGAACCTTTCTGCTCCTCATTAATGCTGAGAAGTCAGAGGTTTTAGATGTGCAGCCAGAGCGACCCAAGTCTCAATGACAAGCAACTACCACGAACTTGCTTAGACTTATAACACTGCACCTTGCTTGGTCTCCTGCCATACACACACACAGCAAAAAGATCTCTGCAGGGACTTTATTCCTTCTAAGATCTCACACTTTCCTCTTCCCAAAGAGACCAAGCTTGATAGGCCAGGACATCGGAGCAAATCATTGCGTGTACATCTCAAAACCCTGCAAGAAAAGTCAAATTCTGTACTGAGACTCCAGCCAAGGTCAGAGCAAGCTCAGCATCCCAGGATGAATGGGCTATAAACATACTGCTTATTCATATGGTTGCACACACAGACCTTCATACAAATACTTGTCGTTTTAGGAAGTCACACTAATGCAACACACCACCTGATGGAAAAAGGAACCTCAGGGAAGTAACAGGTGTCTCTAATTAAACCAAAAATCAAGCCTCCCTTCCCCAGTGGGATGGTGCTCTCATTCTCCCCATAGATCAACCTCCTTGTCAGATCACAGCAGCCACTGCGCCGCACCCTCCTCCCACTCGCTGAAGAAAACCGCAGGTTGCAGCAGTCCCGAGCTATTCTGCAAGGTCTTGTCTGTCCTAGAGCATCAACTTGTCTTACCTGACCAAAGACAAAGCTCTTTGGCCAGAAGCCAGTGTGGGTGCAAAGCCAGAATAAGCCCCTGGAAGGAGCAGGAACGCTCCGGGGGAGCTGACATCAGCACTTGGCCCAGTTATCCAGCACACAGGGATTTTATGAATGTTTTATCCCAGCAATCTCATTAGCCCTGTGCTCAGACGTTTCAGTCGCAAGCCTTCGTTTCCAGAAGCACAGTATCTTGGGCTTGATAGGAGGAGGAAGCTGTTTGGGGCTCCTCAGCAGACGATGCTCTAAGTTGTCTATGTCGCCTGGCATCCTCCTTTGCAGATCACCCACTGCAAGGACGCACGTGTGCAAACACGCACGTACGCATCACATACATTTGCCCACAGAGTGGATGTTCTAAGAGTTTGTCAAGATGTGAGGATCTGTGTAACCACGTAGGTGTAGCGGTGTGAGCAGCTAACACATGACAGCTGTCACCGCGATCAACACCGAGAGCAGGAGACAGGCGTCCCCAGCCAGAGGCACAAGTTGGTACCAACCGTGCACAGCCACGTGCCCCGAGTCAGACATCAGCCCAGAAAGCTGCTGAGATGAGCTACACCGGTGCAAAAACCTGCATTGCATTGGCACAGAATCTCCTACAGCTCCTACACTGGGGGTTTGCGCTACCATGGTGAGGGAGGAGGTAAAATTCAGGGTCTGGCCTGAAGCCACGGGATGCAGAAGAAGAAAAGCCACTAATAATGCCGCTCAGAACCATTTTCTGTTGCTAACGCATGTGTCGGGGTGCTAGGTTTCTCAGATGGCTCCTAAAGGACATTTGTGAATAATGCGTGGTGGCTTCTGTCTGTCCCAGCCAGATTGCTCAGGGCATTACACATAGCAATTATTAAGCCGTTTGCTGTAACAATTTAAGTTATAGTGGTAAATAAACATCAGCAATGTTACAGGCCAGATCAGAGAGTCACAGTTATTTACCCCTAACTGCAGATTTTGGTCTTGTAGGTCTATTTACAATGTCAACTGTGTCCTGAAATAAATGAAAGCCACTCATTTCTGTAGGCACCTTCTCTACCCCGAATCCATTACTCAAGTCAGACAGCAGGAGTCAAAAATCATCACATTTCCTGGCAACTGAAAAGTTACATAACAAATGTGTTTATCCCCAACTCCTATATTTGGCAACCAACCATTGCTTTGTAGATGCTGGGCAGTAAGGTTACAGGATAAAGAGAGAGGCAGAGAGGCAGACGTCACCGCGACACCGAGAACAGGACTGAATCATGTTGCTTCTGATAATGAGACTCTCCCCAGCTTTTTGATACGGCACAGCACATTATTCCTTACTTTGAAGCTGTAAGACAGGGCTTCTCTGGGTGGGGAAGGGTCCGAATCCTTCAGCAAGGTGGCCAAGAACGATGCACTGGACACCGCATCCACAGACCCACAAGTCACCTTTCCCTTGCTTCATTTTCCCAGTTCGAGGATTTTCAGCTGGCTGGGCACAGCTGTGGACTCACTGCCTCTTCTCACCTGACCTCATTACTCTTTATTTCCAGATTGCTGTTGCTGCAGAGCATAAGAGGAAGAAATCAAACCACTGGGGTACTGGTTCCTCAGCAGTCCCCTCCTGACCTTGGCACAGCAACAGGCATCTCCAGTCGGGCTGACTGAATAAGAATCTGTGTAAAAAAGGAGATCTCCCATCTCCAGCTTTTTGATAACCCTTTTCACCAGGAATCACTGCTACCCTTCAAGTTAGAACCTCAGATCTGGCTATAGAAGGCTTCCAGGTGAGAAAAAGGACCGAACAGCACAGCCTGAGAGAGGCAGGAGTCGGACAGGTGGTCGCTGCTGGTCAGCAAAAGATTTTGTGACACATGGATATAAAAGAGAAAACAGGAGGAGTCTTGACTATATTGCACTTGAAAACAAAGCGCTCCTAGCGGTCCTTTCCTCATCCCATCCCTCCAGATGAAGATAAATAAAGCAGGATGCATCTCCAAGGAAGGCAGACACAGGCACAGTGCAAAGAGAACTCTCAAAATGATCCCTTCTGCTTGGAGAGTTGCCTTAAAGACATATGTCTAACCCAGGGATAGTGAACAAATCAGTATCTCTAGGCGGCAGAGCCAAAGAACCACCCTCGATGCTATCAATAACAGGTGCTGCCAAGCCGCACGCCAGGCCAACCGGCTCCTGCAGCCAAGACTGCTGGCTGAGCCGCTGTGTCATAACCAGGCCCATCTGAATTGGCTCCAATAACCCTCTTGATAGACAAGAGCAGGAGAAAGAAAAGGAAAAACTGCCCCATAGGTTGGCCTGAGACAGCAATGGATCTACAGCCTTATTATGCAAAACGCAAGGAGAAAAAAAATGAAGTCAAAAAAGGAAGATAATTGTTTTTGTTTGTGCCAGCATCGTTCGATAGAAGCAGCTTTTTCTTTCCCCGCAGCAGTCGCCGTGCTGTGGAGCTGTGTTTTGTCTCTTCCCCTGACAGCCCCCTCCGTTTGCTCTGGATAAACGCTTTGCAAGGGAAGCTCAGTGGAACTCAAGCGCAGGTCACGGTCCGGAGGGTCCGCTCGCACCTCTCGCTGCTCCCAGACCTGCTCTGCGGGGCAAACCCCTCCTGCCCGGGAAGGAACATACTCTGTGGGACCGGAGTTTGTTGTGCTGTTATGTTTGAAGTACAATGAACACTGGGAACCAAAGGGGAATGAATACCCTTTGCTGCACTTAACTGCTCTTCTCAGAGCTGGATCTGACCCACTCAAGATACTCTTTCAGGAGTTAAGAAGGAAGAAAACACATTTTCCTCAGCAGCAACTTTCCCTAATTCCTTAAACACTCAGCTGAATCACTCCTTCCATCTCCGAAACATCCACATAATCTAGATGCTTAGTAAGAGACTTAATCACCACCATCCCAGCTACCTGAACAGGCCATCAGGCTGCACGAGAAACCCTCCAGAGTGTCTTAGATTACTGAAAACCTGAGCCGACCGAATTGTAGAGTTCTATATTTAGACTGGATATAAATACCTATGGAATAGGTCCATGACCAGGGCAGGTCTACCAAACACATCCCACCTGTGATACCAGCTTTGTACTCCCAATAGGTGACTTTTTGGACCTTATGCTACATTTTGGCCAGCATTTTCCTGCCCGGCATTCCCCTGCCTGCCAGGCCAAGCTGTTAAGGACTGGGCATTAAAGGCACTATCAGCAAGGACTGCCATCAGTATTAAGTAGGTGAGAAGTGAATTATCTTTGCCCTATATCTCGGATTTTGTTGACGTCTTTTGTGCAAGACTCTTCTGCAGGTTTCTCTTCCCATTTATCATTTGGGCTTTGCAGACCCTTGAGCTCTGCTTCCACTACATTGCACTGTGCAGCAAACAATACAGAGCAGTAACACACCACCTCCAACTCCATATTTCATGACCACCGCACAGCATGTGTATATTTGGGGCAGTATGAGATACAAACGCCATCACTCCGCTGCCAGCCAGGTATTTTAGATTGGTTTTATGCTTGGGCAGACGTACATTAGGCAGAAATGAGTTCTCCATCTTATGCTTCACATATAAACACGAGACAACTTACTATGAATTTTTCTTTTCTATAAAAAGATACGCTGGCTATTTGTCTGTGTAGTCTTTATTTTCTACTTGGTAATAGATGGACAGACTGCAGGGAGTTACTCTATTGTTACTTTGCCTGACACAGATTAAACCAGAGCTATTTTTAGAGGATGTTCTAATAAGTACCGGTTTCTGCAGCATCAGCTCTCTTGCTCTTTCTTTAATTATATCACTCTAGTTCTCTGCTTCAGAAACCCCGTCCAGCCTCTGTAGTGTTAATATTTTTCCTCATGGCCCAACACTAGTAGTTCCTGCAGTTTCAGGAATTTATCAACACCACACTATTGTCTTTTTGCTCCTTTCTCTTCTTTATGGCCACTTTCATCCCATTTCTCTGCTGGCTGTGATCCTGTCCCCAGATGAAAAGTGGGAGAATGAACCTGCTGTTCATGAGACTGCTGTGATTCCCCATTTAAGATCTTTGAACGTGACTTCCATCTTCACACACTTAACACCCACCATAAGTAAAGCTTAATGACTTCTGCAGTTGCATTAATACACCTCCCAGGTTGGTGTGTGTCGAGTTTTCAGAATAACGCACAGGATCGGCATAGGAGGTATAATCCTAGCGCAGCATGTGATTAACAACTGTTATCACTGCTATGAAAACAGGAACTTTGGTGAGTAATTATCGAGCTAATGGAGACACTGGGTGTCTCAGCAGGCAAAGATAAAGTGCTATGCTGGTGCTTTGGAACTTAATGCCCGCCTCAAAGCTCCGCACAGACCTGCTGCTCTGCCACCCCCGACCCCAAATAACGCCTGGTCATCCAGCCTGGGCTCTGCTAATTAGCTGTGGTTAGTTATGGACCCCCAGTAGCTCACTAACACCAGGAATGGAGGCTCCTCCTCAGCCTAAAGCTCAGGTACAATTCATATTGTGCTCAGCCTTTGCTGTCTCCATCTCTCAGAGTCATCCCAAGCTGGAGCCCTTACCCCAAACCCTTCAGTTCCAGCCCATTCCCATGAAGATTCAGCAGTTTGTATCAGTTCAAGTCCAGCCCAGCACTCAGGCTGGTGTTAATCACAAGTCTCTTCCTGGGCTGAGCCGTGTGGACACAAACCCGCAGACACTCGTAGCAATGACCCCCGAGCCACATTCCCCACGTGCTGTGGTTTAGGAAGGGGCATCCCTGGGCACCTGGGGCTCTGCTTTAGGTCATTACAATATAACTTAATCACATAAAAATGCAACACATTGAAGCACAAGGAAAAGGGAAAACTAGAATAAGACACACACACAAACAACTCCAGAGGAAAAGAGTCTCTAGGTTAGGGGAAAAACATAGTAGAAAAAAACCAAAATCAATAATTGCCATGTCAGTATGACCCTTTCTGTAGGAATGAATGTTCAGTGACCTTCATGTCACTTACCAATGTATGTGCACTGTCTCTGTCACCAATTCAATGTTCAAAAGCTTGAAATCTTGGGTTTTTTCCCCCCCTTTAAGTCCTAAGAGAAGGAGAACAGATTGAGCTGCTCCTTACCCCGACCACGGCACATAATTTATCAAAAATAATGACTCCTTTTTCCTTACAACCGCTTTGACGGTTCTCTATATCATGCCACAGCTAACACAAAAAGAGACCATTTTTAAAAACAGCATTGATGAGATTCGCACCAAGACGCAAAAATCAAAGCCTAAATCAAACCAAAATCACCACATTATGTAACTTTTTATTGGCAGTGACAGTGAGGACACAGTGGTGGTGGTTTTTTGGTTTGGGTTTTTTGGGGGGAGTTGAAGGGGGTTGAGGGCAGGGGGTTATTTTGCATGCAGTTATTGCTTCAGTCAGGTTCATTCATTTTCTTGTGCCTCTAAGAGCCACTTCCATGATGGTTTGTTCTGGAGTTGGGGGGTAAAACCAAATGATTGCATTTGCATTTCTTGCACATCAAGGAAGCATCTCATTGCAAAGACAAAAACCTCCGTCCGCCTCTCCTGGACTCACACCAGCATAACAAGCATCACATCCCACCCAGATTCTTCAAAGCTAATACAGATGCCTGCCAAACATCTTGAGATCAGCCCGTGCTATTCCCTACAACGTCGACAGCTAAAAATACTCCAGCAGCAAGCTTTAGTTTTTGCTGTAAAGCTAAAGGAAAAATATTCCATCTCCTCTTGCCTTTTTTTAAATAACAGCGTCAAAAGAGAGATGTCCCAGGATCCAGGTGCTCGCTGCATGTGAAGTGTTGACATAAAACTCTCCTGGCCCTACCTGTGCTGAGCTGGAGGAGGATGCGACCTGGTGCGGCTGTCAATGAGCAGCTGTCTTCTACAGATCATTTTAATTGTTTCATTACAAATGAAACACCGAATCCTCTTTCATTAGTGAAATCAGACACTAAACAGGTCATTCTCCATCACGGGGAGCCCTGTAAAGGGCACAAATCCCAAGCAGACTGCTCATTGAAAGTTGGATGTAGAGCCTTGTGTTTTTTTGGCTGTTGTGTTCACACCTTAACGTGTGTTTATCACCAGCTTAATTTGGTTTTGGCTCATTTTAAGTTTTCTGATTTTTGCCACTAAGAAAAACCAGCTATTGCCATTGGGAGTTATCAAAAAGAAATTAAAAACCACTGAATTAGTTCAAAATAACAAGTATCTTAGACTTTTTCCCCAGAATCCTGCTATGGGACAGGGAATGCCAACGGCTGGACGGGCTTCTGAACCCACCACCCTCACCCAGCGCCCCGGGCAAGCGTCAATTAACCCCTTTGCTCCGCGTTCCGCACCCTTGCGAGGGATTATAATGCAGCCTCTTTTCTTGGAGAATTTGAAATCTGGAGGTGAGAAGAATCACGTAAGAGCATTGAGTTCTGACGGGTCAATCTGTCATCCAGCCCGCTATTAGCGGTGAAAGCGGAGAGCACAGCAGAATGTGCTGGTTTTCCCTCCTGACCCACTTCTGGAGAGCTGTTTCTGATGCCGCTATCGCTCCAGGTGTCTCTGCAGCATTTCAGCCTTTCTAATGCTTGACCTGACCACCCTGCTTTCCACTGCTGCAATTATACTAATAAAGAACAAAAAGGCTCAAGCAATCTAGCTATCTTTTACCTTCTCCTGAGCTTGTAGGACGATTAAATGAGAAGAACAAACACAAGGAGCTGCTCTGCTCACTTGTGATTTTCTGCACTTGTGTTCCCATCAGATCAGTGTGTCCAGGCTCCTCCCCATAAAATGTACAACCTGTTCAATAAAATCAACTCAGTCTCTAGACTCCAGCTGTACATTCACCACCCACAGTTTACAGGATCTCCAGCATGACAAACTGGACAATTTACACCTGTTCTCTTTGTGTAACGCTCTGATACCTCTGAACTTTGTAGATGCTCTCCAGCATCACGATGGAAGGCGTTGGCTCCGGCTCCAGGGAACGGGGCTGTGCTGGGGTCACCGCTTCAAAAAGCGGCCCCAGAAGAGAGTTCCCTGACCACAGGGACCTTCTTCCAGCCCGGGAGAGGAATAATAAACTGTTTTCACATTTTTCAGTAATATTCAAACCAGACATGAATTTTCAGTAGTAATTTCTTAATGGAAATTGGAGGTATTTTATTTACTAGAGAGACACATTTTTATCTGCTTGCTTATTATAACTTTTAAACCCACCAGCCCCAGCTGGACATCACAGTGTCATCTGCCAAGACAGTAATACTGTGATCTCCCATGTTCCCTAATTGGGGAGGTACAGTTATCCTTATTAACCTCATTATTTTGCTTGGGAGGGATTTCATCTGCATCCCTTTTCTTATGAGACTATGGCATAGAACATTGCATCCCTTAGTCTCAATTCAGCTGCTGCAAACTAACTTAGAGTTTCTAGCAATCAAGAAGTATCTTTTTCCCCTCCATTTTAACTCGCTGCCTTGATTTCTATCAGATTCCTCTAGGAATTGTTTGCATTCCCACCGCTCTACTGGCCCGCAGGGATTATTCCATTATACCTCAGAAGCCAAGGGGAAGAATCAGTTGAATGGGGAGTCCTATAAAAGAAGTGCCCTGTGCTTCAAAATCGGTTCAACGTGATCGCACCTTGACCGCACCATTGGAAACCCCTCGCACCAAACCTGTCCATAGTAGAGGGAATACGACAAAACCAAAGTGGTTTCTTGGCCACCAGACCCAGCCCATTAGTGGGAGCGGTGCTTTTGTTCCCTGGGTTCTCCTGAGCCATTCATCACGGTGCCTCTGGACCGCAGCGATGTCGCAAACCGTCCTCGGCTGCCAAACCGCGAGAAACCTCATTATAAATGAAACGGAGCTCGCAGAACAAGATAGCACACAAATACAAAAAGCAAGGTGGGAAGAAATCAGATCCTAAAAATCACCAATTCTTCTTGTCTAATATCTTCCTCTATTTATTTCCTTTGGAAGACATTTTCTGCCAAAAAGTAATAATGAAAACAAATACACATCCCAGCCCAGATGCATCAGTTCTGTTTCTCTAAGAGATTTCTTGGGTGAATCTCAAAAATAAATAATTGCATATACATTATTGTGCTATAATGACTCTGCAGAACAGAGCTTCCCTTCTCATTCACTGCGTTTTCTTGGGTTTGATATCCTGCAGTCTGACCAAGCAGTTAAAGACAAAGCCGCGTAACGTCTGCTACTGCAATACTCCCAGCCACCTCCTCTCCCTGCAGCGCCGGGATCATTTCAGCAACCGAACCACACTGATCTGGAGACTTCCAGGACCTGTGAGCTTCATTAGAAGCTGCCACGTGACAACAGAACAGTATGATCCTCATTTTACAGGTGGAAGCAAAGGGACACTTGCCACATCCATATAGTAAGTTCTTAAGTATATTAGAATTTAATTCGCTTCTGAGCTGGACCACAAAGACGTGTCAGGAACATTTTATGCTGGACATGGCGGGGAAGATGGGGTGGGCCTCTCTGAACACTCATGCAAGAGATTCCTATGGATGACGCTTTTATGTACCTTAAGTACACACATGCAATAAATACCATGACACCCCCAAAGATGGAGACACCCAGTCCCGGCCATTCCTTCTGCCTTAAACCTGCACATCTCTGGAAAAGAAAAGGCAAAAGACTCCGGTCCAGATGCAACATCTTAAAGAACAAAATAGCTACAGTTGTGTGGAATGGGGTGGCAGTTTGAAAGACATCTGTTTTTTTGAATATAAAAAGGATCTTTATTTCTCCTTTAAAGTGCCCATAAAACCTTAAGGATCCATGAGAGGCTAGAATAAATGCAATAGACCTTTCCATAGTGTGCGCAGAAGGATTTTTTTTAAAGTGCATTTTTAATTATTAAAGTCATGAAAGCAGCATATTTATCACTGCAGCAGCAGCCTCTCACCACAAGGATGTTTTTGGGGATGCAGCAAAGGGCCATTTTAGGCACAACCTAATTTTCCTGTGTGATGGAGACGAGTCCTTTCCGTGGGAGGAAGGAAATTCCACCAGCACATCAGCTCATTATTTTGTGCAATTTAAAAGGGTTTCCTGAAGGGTGAGTCGGGGCAGTAAAGGACCCATGCAGTTGGTTACCATACAATGAGAAGTAGAACAACTTGGTTGCCCCTTCCAAGTGTAGAAAGTCATTTCAACAGCTCTCCAACATTCAGCCACCAATTTTAATGAAACGTGGGGGGCAGAATCATCGAACCAATGGGACAATACAAGACAACCCTCCAACCCTCATTCCTATAGGAAATCTCCCTGCCCAGCAGCCTTGCAGGTCTGGGCACCACTGGTTTTGTCATCCCACAACAGCTCATCTACCTCAGCAGCGGAGAACATGTAGTGAAGAGAAAAGTCAACAGATAATAATTTAAGAATCAGTAGAAAGTCTAACCTCTTATTCAATAAATCTAAAGCAAACACCGCCCAGCACAGCCCGATCACCTGCACCAGCAAGACCAAAGCCAGCACAGGAATCCTCATCTTTGCTGTATGGATATTGTATATCCTTGTGTGGGTGGGCCCTTAAGCCCCTTGGTTCCTCTCACTATAAAAGAAAGATAATAGTTTTCATCCCCAGGCAGTACAGTGAGTATGATTTAGCTGAACTCTACAAGTTGTTCCCATCTGCTGATAACATAGGGCAGCTGAGCGTCCAAAAGCAGCTGGATCTGCCCAAGGAAACCCAGGGAATCCATGGCAGAGGAGCTAGAAATTAAAAGTTGATTAACAAAAATCACACAGACTTCCCAAACAGACAAGAAATAAAAGATTTAAACACTATTCCCTGAAATGCAAATCGTTCCTGGGCAGATAAAATGATAAGGAGGGGGTGTGTATTCAAAGCCCAGAACACTGAAGACAGTAAAGCACATCCCTGCTCAAAAACGAAAATGCTTTCTGAAAAGGTTTGGGTGAACTCATTTGTGGATAACATAAGTTACAGCTTCCAAATGAATTCGGCATAAATATTTTACGTGGCACTACAATGAGCTTTGTGTGGAGAGCCTAGAAAATGGGGGGGGTTTATTTGCCATCATCCTGGAAGAATCAATGTTAATCGATCGGCTTCTGCAGGTGAAGCGGCCGGGCTGATACCTGGCGCTGATAGAGTCACCGCTGGGGTTTTAGTTGAGCTGTTAACATGTGGAAATGGAAATGGCTTTTTTTGGTTGCAGAAGTAGCAAACAGCGGTCACTTTCTTCATATCATCCAAGGGAAAACATGTACAATTCTGTAGAACTTTAAGTGCTGGAGAAGCTTTTGAAGTAACTGGGGACTTGATCTGAAACACAGCTGGGAAATCTCAGGACCATAAGGAACGAGGCCATGTGCTTTTATTTATTTCATAGGATGTTGTTTATCCAAGAGGCCCTTAAAGCCTCAGCCAAGATCCAATTCTCCCGTAGCTCCATGTTCTCCCATAGCTCAGGTCGCCCTCCCGTTGTGTGTGTTACAGCAACGCCCAGAGATGTGATCAGTTGTGCTTTGTACAGGCTTCAAGCGACAAACCCCTGTCCCCAGGACATTAGATTCTAAATGACAGAGATGAGAAGAGGGCGAGAACTTCGGTTAGCCAACTTCAGCACCTGGAGAACCAAAGCATTCGGATCTGCCACTTGTTCCATCCAAATACAACCACACCAGGCCTGCTAAAATTGAGAGTTACTGCCTCTGCAACTTACACATAAATTCATAAATCACCTGCTTCAAAAATAACAGCTCAGCTGTTTGATATGGGCCCAGAGGTTGGGAGAGTCACTAAGAAGAGATCAAGTGATGCCCGAGGTCGTCTCCCCTAACACGGTATCACACACACCTATGGACCAGGGACAAATCCCTTGTTCTACCATCGAGTCAGAGCCACATCAGTGACAAAACCAGGGCAAACCAACAGGAGCCCTTCAATTCTCACCCTCTTGTATCTCCTAGAACACACTTGCCTCTGAGCCTCATTAAATATAATTGCTTAAAGAGGGACGGCTATTTTTACATTTCAGTGTGTCTTGGCAAGCATCTAAGCAAAGAAACATGAACAAAAGGAACCTGTCTTCAGCTGATCACAATGCCATGTTTAAGGAACATAAACGTTTAATTTGATGGCAATGCCTGTCTTGGAGTCCAAAAAACTGCGGTTCAACACGGGAAAGCACAGACCACGTTGGCAGGAGTGGAGGTGGAATCCAGGTGTGTCAAGAGGAGCGCAACAAGCAGAAAGCTCACGAGTAGAAAGGCTGCGACTCCGCTGAGTGGGATGCGATTTGTCATGCTCGAATGCATTGTTTTCATACGGGAACAACAGAATGTTTCAAGGGTGTTTTTTTTTTTCCTTCCAACAGGACAAAAGATGAGATTCACCACAGACCATGATTCCGAACCAGGAGCTGCAGCTAAACTCATTATATGGCTATTGCTTCAAATAATAAGAATTTCTTCTGCACTTCTTGTCACTTTTCCACCTGTTCATTACCTGGCTAAAAGGATTATGGTTATTCCAACAAAGGCTTCAGAAAAAGTGAGGAGTGAATAAGTACTGGCAGGCCCTGAGCTGGGCACACGGCTCACCTGTCCTGTACACGGGTCCGAACCACCACAGTGGATGAGGCACCAGACACCGGTCCCGTGCAGTAATTGCTAAACTCTGCATTACGCTGTCAGATGAGGTGATCGTGTAGTTCATCCTGGCCCTAAAAACCCCAGACTCCCACAGACTCTGTGGCATCATTTCCCAAGATATATGTGCTAAAATCAGGAAAAACAGGTGTTTGAGACAAGTTTGCCCTCAAGGCAGGCTAATTTCGGAAACTGTAGCTACTTACTATGGAAACATTTTGGTCTGGAAATCTTAGGAGATTCCAAACGTCTTACATATTTTGTTGCTGTATGGGCAAGAAATACAGACTTGTCCTTTCAATTTTCTCAGCCGATGTAACAAACGACAGAGAATGGCAAGAGCTGTGGCGGGGAGGCAGTTCAAATTCTGCAGCGGTTTTGGAAATACTGGGGTTCTTGTCACGCCCCAGTTAGAGATTCGGGTCTACTCATGTCCCAGCTAAACCATCTTTACCAAGGTACACATATGCATTCCACACTTCATTTGAATTGTCTCCCCTAACAGCAACAAAACAAAAGAAATAAATAAACCCAAACCAAACACAAAATAGAAACCACCTCAATGACAAGCTCGCTTCCCTGGCAACAACCTCATTTCCTTCTCCTCTCATTTATTAAAAACTTTTTTTTTTTTTAATTGCAGCACCACAATTAAAAGGAAAATAAAAGACTTTATTTTCCTCTGCTGCTCACAGGGTTACTTGTCTGCATAGGCAAAGAGCCTTTAGATATTGTAATTAACGGCACCAAGCGCTCCTTCAGCACTCAACTAGTCACAGCAGCTCTTGCAGCAGCTCCCTGGGCTCCAGCCGCCCTCTAAACTAAAGCACATAAGGATGGTACCAATAAACCATAAACTTGTGCTCTGCACTGCAGGGGTGAAGCTGCGTTATCCAGCAGCTCGGAACACGGTGGTGCCCACAGAGACCCCGACCATCGCTCAGTCCGCAGGGAGCTCAGCTCATGTCTAGGACACCAGTTCGGAACCGGCCGGTCTCTCAATTAAACCAATTCTGCTTTCTGCCTGTGAAGTGAACAAGTTTGCTAAGCTGAAATCAAAGGAGAATTAACATGGAGCATCCAGAAGAAATTCTCATCCACAACATACCTCTTTCATTCTCTGTGTCTGCCTCATTACGGGAGCTTCAATGAAATCTTTTCAAGAGCGCACAGCACAAAAACAATGAAGTGATTGCAGTTTGTAAGGAAGTGGGATGCAATTAGCATATGAACATAAAAATGTTTCTGCCGTCTCCATTAGCTGTGTGTTGTCTGTAGCTTTTTAGATTCCTACCTCTTTTTTCCAATTCTGTTCCCATTCCCACCCCTCAACCAAAGCCCAAGGTTCAAATAATCAACAGCAGGAAAATGGTTGAAAATACATGAACATCACACAGACATATGAATGCGCTCCTGGTGATGCAATCCTAGTCAAAGCAATAATGAGGACATTCCAACCTCCGCTCTGAGTACACAGAGCTCAGTATTCCTCAAGATATTATCTTCTTCACATATTTAGGATTTCTAAAGCAGTATTATCCCCAAGTTCCTGATGTACCCATAAGCAGGTTACATGGGAGCTGTTCTGAAGATAAAACCAGTTGGTGCCCTGTGATTTAACACCATCAAAACTGGTGCTCGGAAACCCCAGAGCACTGAGTGCGGTCCAGGTAACAGCCAGAATGGGGCAAGGGGAATAAATATGTCACTCCAGAGCACTAGAAATGCTGACAACAGGAAGAGACCCGTAGTTCGCCACAGGGCTGAACGCAGCTATTTCTTCTGAAACCTGTTGAAGACAACAGCATTTGGATTTTCACGCCCTGGGACGGGTGACCTGATGCAGTGGGACCGATCACAGGGTCCTCTCCTGGGAAGAGGCTTTGAGACTGGGTGACGGGGGGTGCACCAGGTGCCAGGACATCATTTCATGTCCAGGTGCTTCACACAGCACCTGGACCACCCGTCTTGATAGTCTTGTGTCCCAACACCAGCAGAAACACCTGCCAACCTTTCATTTACTGTCAATAACTGCTTACTTCAGGCAAAGGAAATAACCCCTTGCAGCCATCCAGGAGGCTTCAAATAAGGACTTGCACCGTTAAAACTACATAAGCTGAAACTAAAGAAACAACTCCAGTAGTTAGTACCAGCAGCCAACTAATACAGCTCTTACAAAGGTGAATAGAGTTTCTCCCGCTGTCTAAAGGCTGCACAGACAATCTACCTTAATGAAGAGGCACTGGGAAGCAATTCAAAGCCCACGCAGCCCTGAAGTGGCAGCGCTGGGCAAGCGGCCCCAGCCCGGGTGTGCTGGCTTGTGAGCTCCGAAATATTCCTGCTCTCAGCAGCCCCTCGGCTCCTGTTTCCTGACCCTTCCTGCTGCTCCTGGTTCTCTTCTGCTCCTGCACTTTCACAGCTGGTTCATGGAAGGGGTTCCCCTCTGCCCCCGTCATAGCCACAGGGAAGGTTATTTCTGCCTTAAGCTGTGATACACATCTGAGAGAAAGTTAATAAATATTTAAAGGCCTAAATGCTCAGAGGTGCAAGCAATCAAGTCTTTTGCAAATGTCACAGAACAGGGTAGTCTATGCAGATCCCTGAACACCCAATGGTGTGGGCAGACCTTGCTTTTGCTAACACAAAGAACATTAACTGCAATGGGAAAGTGTCTCACATAGACCGAGCTCCCAGCCAAAACAAAGCAATTGTGTCTCACAGGCCTTTTGGCCAATTCAGCTACCACTGTTAATTATAACAGAGCAACTCGAAAGAATCCAGTTCCAGGACATACCAGGCAAGCGTCTGTCCCAACTACCTTGCAAACTAAGTATACAAAAAGGGCGACATTGCTCCATTTTGCTTTGTTAGCAAAGTGACTGCCCAGAGTCATACAGAGCCTGTACCTGTTTTGTGCTTCAATCACAGTATTTCACATACACACATTGAAAGAGATTTGATAACACACCACCTACCACACCTACCGCTGAAGTTCTGACTACTGAATATTGTTCTGTATCTCCCACCATGCATTACGTTGTGCAATCCACGCATGTTCAAAAGCATTTCTAGCTCTGCAGAAAGAGTAGTGGGGAGTCAAGAGGTATCGCTCCTTCCATCCATCACAGAATTGAAACAGCACATCCCCAAAACTGCACAAAAATGCTGGGTGTGGCCTTTACTTTATTTGAACTTGTCATGTGGAAGAACAGAGGAATCAATTCTAATATGGAAAACCATAGACACTGCAAAGGACGATGGTGATTGTACAAACATAAAAGACAGAAATTGCAGTTATTCAGTGAACAAGCAAAAAAGGAAAATCTGTGAGCTGGCAGGTGAGCTCTCCTGTGCTGCTGCGTTTGCCAAGAACACAGAATCCCAGAGTGTCAGGGGTTGGAGGGCCCTGGAAAGCTCACCCAGTGCAATCCCCCCATGGAGCAGGAACACCCAGATGAGGTTACACAGGAAGGTGTCCAGGCGGGTTGGAATGTCTGCAGAGAAGGAGCCGTTTTCAATGCAACATCCTAAAAGGTGCTGTCAGCTGGGTGAAGACAAGATAGAAATAACATGGGGAAAGTGGGCAAAATTCCTTTCCCTCTTGTTTGCATCTTAGGCCACGTGCAGAACCGCTGCTGACATTAAGAGATTCATTGTTTCTAATCTGTATGTCCTGGGGCTTTTGAAATGGAAGACTTCTAAATTACTGATGATTAATTGCACTATTTGTATTCCTGGTAAATCTAAAGTGAAGATTTACTTACTGAGTTTTTAAATGAAGAGAACAAGGGTTGCAACCTCTTTTTCTCCCCCTCCCCTCCACCTAACTTATGCATGCCGTTTATTTTAATTATTTAAACACATTTCAAGCACACACTAAACAACAGTGTTCTCAGTAAGTGACATAAGTGCTCAGACACCACTGATGGTGTTGGCCCCCCCGCCTGTCCTGACTGCAACCCAAGAAGCCCTACTAGGAAGATACAATTTGAGTAGATATATTGCAATTTACCTGGATTTCCATGAGCTGCCCCTATGTAGAACTGAGCCGTCATTACCTCCCTCCCCAAAATCAACTGCACAATTTGCCATAATGTTTCTTCCGAGAACAACACAACAAACACCCCTTGCTGTTCATTAGTGGTGTTTCTGGTTTCACGAGGCTTCTGTTCCATATTTGTTTTCTGAGTACACTTTTGGAAATAAGCCAGCGCTATTTGCTTCTTGGGCAGAGAATATGGAATTACCGTAAACTATATTGAAAAATTAGATTCATTCACCGCTGTGATAATTGATCTCCCAATCTGTCTCGGAGAATTAGCAGCTGGTAAGAAAATAAAATGCAATTTAAGTTTTTATTTATTTAAAAAAAAAACAACCCACTTTAATCCAGGCACAACAGCAAATAAGGGGAAGAGGAGGGAGCAAGTTTCTTATTTGCCAGTCCTAATATTAAATACTGATAAGAAAACAAAGCAAGAGATGATTGTACAGGTATCTGAGGAATTCACAGTGCACTGGCATTA
Organism: Streptopelia decaocto; assembly: GCF_964273445.1. NCBI lineage: Eukaryota > Metazoa > Chordata > Aves > Columbiformes > Columbidae > Streptopelia > Streptopelia decaocto. The sequence goes on along the minus strand of NC_138678.1, from coordinate 2,869,710 downwards.
AGCACCATATGCGCTGCAGGTGCATTTTGTACTCTTGCAGATAATTACACACAATTGTAGCTCAGCCCTACAAAAAAAGGATTATGGATAAGGACTTAGGTGGAGTCAAGTCTCTTTATTGGGCTGTCACCTGGGGGTGACTCTGTTAGAAGAGCCGGTATTGAGATCATCAAACAAATTCCACAAGTGACTCCAGGAATTCAAGTCTATAAAAGCCCACCAAATTCAGCAGCAAGTTTTGACTGCGTTCAGCTCAGGCCAAAGAGAAAAGAATCAGACCCAAAACCTCACGCCCATGGCTGTTATTCTCATTAAGCCTCTTCTATGTCAGTCTGTGCTCAGGTCACATCACACGTTACACACCGAGCCAGGATTTGATTTTACATTGAGATTAGCTGCAGGGAAATGCATTTTTATCAGCTGGGAGTAGGAGGCAAGAACTCCATAATTCACAATAACCCAATAATTTACAAAGTGATCAGCCAACCAGTGTTTTCAGGTGGTTGAAAAATCTCATGCTGTCATCAGGAATAAAGTAAGAATGATACTGCTCTTCCCTGGCTAAAGTGGAGCATCACGAGCGATGGAATGGACACGATGTCATTAGAAACCCCAGATAATGGTGCAAGGTTGATGGGAAGATCCTGGCTGGAGCCGGCTCAGTCTGGCAGCCCCATTTGAAAGCAACAGAAACACAATAAGCTCTTAATATTGTCATCCCTTGACCATGCAATATGGCTCATCTTTTACATTATTTCCCTCCATCCCTCATGGGAATGAGTAGCAGTGAGATTCGGAAGATCCGGCACTTAAAGGAGGTTTCAGAAACACAGTTCTCCAATTTCTCCCATCAGGGGAGAAAACAAAAGGTCTGACCCTTACATTCAGTTCGATAAGTTTCAATAAGACTGAAATGATTTCTCCAGTAATTCATGAATATTGGAGGAGTATAATTAACCCCTCTTGTACTAGAGGCTTTGATACATCACAAAAAAAATTATTAGCTGGAATGGCTGTCTCTTCTAATTACAACTGTAAATAGTATCACAGAACTAAAATGAGCCCAGAGAACCCCAACTCGCCAGCAGTGTCATTAAAATTAAACTTTTTCTAACAGCACAGTTGGGGTTAATCAGTCTCACAATTCAAAAATCACCATTTCATCTGTTTCAGTGAATTCACACCAAGTACCAGTGGGGGATAACAAGAGGTGCTCACATGGTTTATAACCCATCTACAAGCACCCAGGCGGGCCAAGAGTATTTCTCTTTACTATTCTTCATCGCCAGAAGCTAAACTGCCATTTTACCTGCATGATCACCCCTTTCTGGCTACAGTATTGTTACTGTAGTTCAGTAGGTTAAGATCATTTCTATTATTATTCCCACTATTTCTGATTTGCATGCTAATCATATCTGGGAGTTCAAATCTCAATTAGGAGCCCACACAGCCAAGAGACACACAATTCATTGTGAGGTTGTAAATGTGTTAATGTACTTAGACTCACAATGAAGAGTAACTCATCATATGACAATATATTTTTTTATTATTAATTTTGTGTCACTGAAAGGCTTTGTAGCAGTTGGTTAAGTTAAAGCACACTACTTGACAAGTTGACTGCTTTTTATTGTTGTTATAGATTTGATATTTCACAGAATCCCAGAGTGTCAGGGGTTGAAGGGCCCTGGAAAGCTCATCCAGTGCAATCCCCCCATGGAGCAGGAACACCCAGCTGAGGTTACACAGGAAGGTGTCCAGGCGGGTTGGAATGTCTGCAGAGAAGGAGACTCCACAACCCCCCTGGGCAGCCTGGGCCAGGCTCTGCCACCCTCACCATGAACAAGTTTCTTCTCAAATTTAAGTGGAACCTCCTGTGTTCCAGTTTGAACCCATTGCCCCTTGTCCTGTCACTGGTTGTCACTGAGAAGAGCCTGGCTCCATCCTCCTGACACTCCCCCTTTCCATCTTGATCCCCAGGAATGAGTCCCCCCTCAGTCTCCTCTTGTCCAGCTCCAGAGCCCCAGCTCCCTCAGCCTTTCCTCACACGGGAGATGCTCCACTCCCTCCAGCATCTTGGTGGCTGCGCTGGACTCTCTCCAGCAGTTCCCTGTCCTGCTGGAACTGAGGGGCCACAACTGGACACAACATTGCAGGTGTGGTCTCCCCAGGGCAGAGCAGAGGGGCAGGAGAACCTCTCTGACCCACTGACCACCCTCCCTCTAATCCACCCCAGGTCTCTGATGGCAGCACAGCTTCCAGTGTCAGCCACTCCTCCCAGCTTGGTGTCATCAGCAAACTTGCTGACAGTCACTCTATTCCCTCATCCAAAACACTGATGAATATATTGAATAATATAGGCCCCAGTACTGACCCTTGAGGCACTGCACTCAGTCGCACAAAGATGCCAAGGGCCTTACAGTAAGGCCTTCTCTTTTATAAAATCACACAAATCTGGGTTATATACTAATGAGTTGCCAAGTGCGAATACACATATTTATCACAGGAAGCTATGCCCCAAAACATCCCAGGTTACCTCTTGGAACTTATTCATAAGCTCTGCCATAGAGAGAATAGTTTAATGGTGCAAGGAATATGTATATAAAAAGCTGTATACATTCTGCTTTCCTGGTGACAGAGGTGTTACGGTCTATCAAGTCAGTAAATTAATTTAGCCTATGTAGAAGAGGAGGACAGAAGTGAAGGAGAATTCCCCTTGTGGAACTCAGTATCCAGGCACCAAGCTCCTCTTTTCTTATCTCCTACCCCTGTACAGCTCCCAAGTGTACAGGGGTACAGAAGGCTCTGGGAAGCACAGGACAGCAGCTCTTCTCATTCAAGTCTCAATGGTCATGTAGTTTTTCTTCCCTGCATACCTGGTTCCCACCCCAACATAATTAAATGCATGGACTTCTCCACCGCAAAAAGACCACAGATATCCAATTTCTCCCTGCTGTTTCACCATCAGAACACATACTTTCCTCCTCACGCTCCAAGCCACACAGGGATTATCTCTATCTGCCTTGGATCTTTATTTTGGAGATGATTCAGTTCCTTCAGCTATTTCTCACTATCATCTCCAGAGCACATTTGGGTGCCAAGAACCCTCAAACAGCTCTGTCAGAAGTGGTGCTTGAATGGAGCCAGAAGGAATATCTGTGGATTGCAATCTAAATCACAGATGACACAAGGACCAAGAGGGTGGGGCTGCATTTTCACTTGTCTTGGACATCATCTCCCAGGACCCCCTCTCAGACCTATTCTCACCCTGTTCAGACACCGGGAATTTGAGCAGGGAGCATCCCTGACAATCTCTGGCTTTGCATAACGAAAATACCATTTACTTGAGCGGTGTGGGAGGGAATCGCGTTAGGAAACCAGATAATCCAGAAACTAGTGCTAATAAATTATTGACTTCCCCACAGTCCTTCCAGTGCCGGCTGATGGTTCCCGGTAATCACTTTGCTCCCATAATCACAGAGTCCAGCTGTGTCTCTTCGAAGAGCTCATTTATGGCAGAGATAATGTGATATTTTAGCAATGTCAGCTTTTACGCAAGATATAAAAATCCTCCAATTTATTGCCCCTTGCTCCCAGCGCACACAAAAAAAGGAAAGAAACCCGTAGAAGTCTCTCATTCACATTTAGGTGAACATGACTCCTCTCTCCTGTCCTCCCTGCATCTGTATTAAGTTCTCTGCCAAGCATGGAGGAACCACGTGCCCTTTCTGCTCCATTAGAACCCTTTAACTCTGGTGACACGCAGCTAAAATATAGATGTAGAAGGCAGAATCCTGCCTAAGAGCTGAGAAATGTGTGATTTCACCAACCCCCTCTTTGTCATAAAACTGGATCCATGATTCTGAGCACAACTGGTCAGATGTACCTGGTACCAATGACACAACGGCAGCTGGAGTTGACACACCACGCGGCTTTAATTCAGTTTGAGCACAGTGGTGTTTGGAAGCGCTGGTTCCAAGATGCACCCGGGTGATATTCAGGGCGATTATCCAAGCTGCACTCCACCTCAGCACATGAATTCAAGCAGCAGTCACCTCTAATTGCACCGCAGACTGCAACTTGTTGGGACCTGCAATCCCTCCTGCGCTGCATTTCCGAACACCTGGCACACGTGTTGATCCAAGGAGCGCTTCCAGACAAATATCTGATACTAATTAAAAAGATGAACAAGCCAGACCTTCAGCTCTATAAATCAACGCCCCCTGCTACTGCTGTACAGTCAGTTTACAGCAGCTGAGTATCTATTCCTCACTATGGCCAGTTTGAATCCCAGACAGACCTGCTCCCTGTTATTAGCACTGCTGGTGGAGCACAGACTGAGCGCTCCTCGGGCTAGTGGCACTAGTCCCACATTGGTGGCACTTGGAAAGCCCTCGTATAACTTGGGAAAGCCAGGAAAGGCTTTTTAAAGCACCAGAGGTTCAGAGAGCAGCTGATTTAGGACAAGAGAGACTTGTATATCAGTGCTTTTGATAAATAAACATGCCTAAATAATCAAAACTGGGCCCTTTTGCCCTTAAGAGCTCAACATTTTCTAGAGTAGTGAGAAAAGTTTCTAGAAATGATGGTAATAGGGAAAGGAGGGGCAGGGAAGACTTGTGTGGTTAGGAGGGGAAGGAGAGAAGAAGAATATCTTCTTTTCTTCTTCTTTAACCGAAGCAGGTTTGAGTGTTAAACTAAAACACTGCAGGGACCCCAGCGGGATCAGCTCCTCTCAAAGGTTCATATTTCACGGCTGATCTTTCAAAGGTTACTGCAGCACATTTGCTATGAGATAGAATAACTTTGTCCTTCAGACTAAAATAACAGAGCTGAGCATCTTTTCATTCAAACAAGAACAGAATTTATAGGATAAAGGGTAAGTGGGCACGGATGTGTGCATTGGAGGAGAAGCAGGATACAAAGCTCACAGAACATCACAAGGAGCACAGGAGCTATTCTGTGCCCCGGAGGGACAAACCCAGGTCCCGGGTGTTGTTTAACCCGCTGGGCTGAAGGGACACAAAAAAACACAGCAGGGAAAGCAGTAACTGGTTATGGGACACTAACTACACCACCATTCGGGGAAAGGGGCTTCAAAGTACAGTACGTGCAAGACAAGCTGGAAGAGGAAGAGCTGATCTACCAAAGGCCTCAAATCACTCCATCCCAGTGAGAACAGCAGGGGAGAAATCAATAACCCGAGCAAGAAACTGTAATAACAACTGACATTTATACAGCATCAGATACCCAGGTGTCCCCAAACACTTGACAGATATTACAAGCTGAACTGATTTACAAGCAGGGGATCCGGCTCCTCGCAGAACATCGATTCCCACACGAAGGTGAAGAACTCCTGTGGATTCTGCAGCAACCTTCACCCATCACTCCATTGCAGGGGCGAGCGTCCGGATGCTCTGACCTTCCACATCTTGCACAATTTAGCAGAGAAATTTCCTCCACTATGGACAAGACTTTTCACATTTGGGAAAGCAAATGTTTGTTTCGTATAGCTGGACAGAAAGCATCCAAGCATTGTGAGGACAGACTCACAAGCACCTTCACGGTGCTCTGCTCACCTTGTAATCTCCTCAGCCGTTCATATCAGAATCCAACTTACACATCGCTCTGCTTTATATTAGACAGGAATATTTCAAGCAGCCCCTAGCCACGGGTTTGCCTTGGGCACAGATGCTCAGCAGAGGCAACCACACCATTCTGAACAGGGATTTTCCTTGTCTTTGTCCCAACCTTGCATTTCTTCTACAAAAAGGAAAAATGAAAGTGGGAGAGGACATAAGACTGACATTCAAAGGCCCAGTCTACAGAAAAAAAATGAGTGCCTTGTAGCTAACAAGGAAAGCACAGGTCTGATGGCACCAACAGCTCTAAGATCCCAGACGCTCGTTAGGTCTGAGATGCTCAGACTTATCGCAGCCTCCGCCAATTGAGCCGCTGCTGCTGCAGCAGGCGATGACTCGGCTACGCTGGAGTCCAGACGTGTCCAGCGATAACAACAAGGCACTAGAAACCTTCCACTGCTTTGGAGGGGGACTTGAATTTAATAACTAACACCAAAACTCTACATTTCCACCCTTCCTCCATATCTGTGAGCTGAAATGCAACCGTTCGCTTCTAATAACAATGTAAACATATGGAGGGTTTTTTTAATTATTATTAATAAAAAATTCCCTGAATATTTCATGTGTTTTTCATCTTGTGTTTTCCTCCTCGGGGCATCCTACCCACACGTAACGTGCGTGGGAGGAAGCGAATGGAGCCAGCGCGGGGAGCTGGCTGGGCTGTGAATGCGGCAGAATCACCCTCTGCACTCGGAGCAGCACAAACCGCCTCGTGCCACACGGAGCCCGGGAAAAACACACGGCTGCAACTCCTCACTGCTGCTCCTTTCCCTCTTTGCGATCCCCCCTGTTTCTCCTCCTCCCTGCCCTTGCACTGCACAGTTGTAGTGTAAGTCAGCACACCGCCGCTGGTTCCAGCTGCTGCCAGCTGTGCAATGAGTCCTTTCAAGTCACCTGTCAACTTATTTCTGCAGAGGCGACTTCTTCTAGAGATTGCCGATTTTCAAATTAAATATGCAAGAAAGGTGGGAAGCTCTGTGTGGGGAGAGCGAAAGAAAAGCAAACCCGGCAGACATCCAAACTTTTAAAGGGCTTCCTGAATTCCCACTTCGCATGTCTCCCCCAGCACATCAATGCTGCTGATCAGCGCTGCCACGCTGGGATGTGTGACAATTCCTCCGCTATTTCCATCAGCCCTGGGAGAAGAGCGGAGGATGGATTTGCATGCAACTGCTGCAAAGTTTTTCAGCTCGCTACAGCTTTCAAACCACAAAAAAAGCAGCTCAATGGGAGGTTGTTGAGACTGATGTGACAGAAAACACTCCTCCTTTCAGGCAATAGATACGTTTGCAGGCCTTGGGTAGTCCCAAATAAAGAGAAAATTTGTTCTAAAACCTTCAATAATACTTCTTCCAGAATCAGTTTCAAAGCATTAAAGTAATCCATTTGGATTTCCAGCTGCAATTAGAAATTTGCAGTAAACCAAGACACTGGGAAAAACCATGAGAAAACAGGACCAGGAAAATCCTGTTACCAAGAGCATCATCTACAAGGGTTTGCATGCAGCCCCTGCAAAGCCCGGATGATATCAGAGCGAAACCTCAGCTAAACCTGCTGCCGTTATTCTGATCACCCCTAATGTTCTCGCTATACTTGAGCTCCTCGGGTACAAACAAGCTCGGACTGAGTTTTCTAGTATCATAAACAAATAATCGTTGGACAAAATTAAAATCTCGCTGGTATTTGTTCAGCATTGTAGAAGTGACTTCATCAGGCCTAACAAGCATAATTAGTTCCACTGAGCAGCTTTTCAGCTGTACATGAGAACACCAGGGCTTGGTTAAACACCTATTGAGACATTATTTTCCAACTCAGATTTTTTGGCTGCGCAGGCTGGATGACTCAAGAGGCTTTTCTCAATCCACCAGTCACACAGCAGCAGCCCCTGTGCCCCAAAGAGCACACACAACGGTTTTTGGCAGCCCCGGTACCCGGAGCAGGGTCGTGGTGAGGCAACATGCTCTCCTTGTATGAAAAGCTCTGAAGACTATGTAGAAAAAACAACATGGAACCAGATGAGGAGCCGCATAAAGGAGCTTTGGTGGCAGTTGTCATGCAGACAGCCTTGTCCTGAGTGCGAACGAGCTCCAGCAATGCACCAGCCTCCCTTGTTCTCCAGCACCCAGCCTGCGTCCCCCCAGCATCAGGCATCCCTTGCAGACAGTTTTGCATCTTGTTTCAAAGAGAACTGAAAACACGTTACAAACAAACCTCCTGCCAAACTCCGTAGTCTGTGGCACATCCACCCTTGGCAGAGGGTTAGGGTGCAGTCTCCAACAGTTGTGATCAAGCATATTTTGACTGTGCCACATCTATGATGATTATTCAGTTTCTGGTACCCAAAGACAGTGGTCATACATGCACAAAGGGATTACGAACCCAACAACCCCCACAAACATCCCAGGAACATAACACATCCAGATGATGGGAGCTCCTCTGAAGCTCAGTTAGCACCAGCTACTCATGGTAAAAGGGCAAAGCTACACACTTTCCTGTCCATTTTATTCATCTCTCCATGCAAAAAAGACATTAGAAACATCTTTGGTGCATCTGCTTGCACCCCACGCACTGTGCTTGGAGTATGATAGAGACATTGCACCAAGCATTGATGAATCTGAAGCACTCAAATCTCTTCAAGGCTCAAAGACTTTGCAAGGCTTCAATAGAAAGTTTAATAGCCCAGAGTAACCCTTTAAAACGAGGCTGCTGTGTGAACTGCAGGAACCACAGCAATCCTTAAAATTCTGAAGGGCTACCGACAACATCACTGTTTTAACAGCACAAGTGACCTTGTCACAGCACATCCCCACTCATCTCATGTTGATGGAGCCAGAGGAAGACAAAAGACACCTCACTTGCCAAACATGTGCTCCAACAACCCTTTCTCCAACGCTTTTCCACTTATCACACTATGAGAAATCCTTTCATACAAACCGAGATGGTTTTCAGGCAGTAACATTAAAATGATGACCTATTCTGAATAAGCCCAAGCAAAATCTAAATTTAGATTCAAACCTAGGCTTCTCCAATACCTTCAGGCACTTCAGTGCCAGTTCTGTCTTGCCCTCATATTGTTTTTACATCTAAGCAGTCGCTCCTCTGCCGTATTTCTCAACTTACACTCACAGTGAAAGGTGCAGGTTTAAGGCATTAGTTTTATTGCCTCTAGAAACACATTACTACATTGCTGAGTTAATACCAAGCACAAAGAAAACAGAAATGGTTATGTGCAAGACTCCTGCCACAAAGTTTGAACCTGCTGGAATGGCAACCGAGCAGCCCACTGTGTAAAGCACAGGGAAATGAGAATCAGCTGCCTAGGTACAAAAAACTAATTAAACTCCCATCCATCTTAATACTAAGCTCCTTAAGGTAGGAAATTTCATTTGCTATTGAACTATGTAACGTGTTCAGATAGTATGGATGTTTACTGCAGCAGAACTTCACCAGAAGCTGCCACACAAGCACCTTTTGTTCCACAACTGTATTCACACCTTGTTCAGTTGTACCCTCAAAAAAGGCACGTGTTCCCTGCACAAAAGATCAGAACTAGAATCTTTACACGGGCTCTAACTTAATATCTTTCCTTCCTTTTCTTTGTTTTTTAAGCTTTTCTAGCTCCACGCCAGATTTCTTTCCTGCAAACACCCAATTTAGATTGCATCAGGAGGAGCTAAGCAAGAAAAAGTGCTTCACTGTCTTGTCAGCAGATTACAGAAAGCCTTCTCATTCAAGTTTACCCAGTTGGAAACACAAGTAATTGATGTGAACTTGAAAAATATATGATTTGGAAGAGGGGGGTGGGGGAAGCTTGCCACCAGCATTGCTGTTCCACCCAGCCTGCACCTCAGTCAGTCACACAGGGCTGCTTAATCGGTACCTCTATTATCACCTCTCCTTGCTGCATTTACTTTGGGCACAAGAGCCACGGGGAGGGAAGCCAAAATGAGAACAAGGTGTAAATATGCACATGGTGCTGCGGTTTCTTATTTGTCACTGGTTTCTGAAAATGAAGCTGCAGTGAAGGGAAAACAAAATATTCAGTTAGGAGAGTGGCTGGTGTGGGGAGGAATGAGGTACATGGAACAAGAAGCCCCAGCACGGGGCTCTTGACATTCCCTCCACACCTCCCAGGTCAAAATTCGATTGCAAGCCACAGCAGTAAACTTGAGCCCATTTGCTCAAGACATACAAGTGTCTGAATAAGCGGGTTAACATCCTGACATTTTCTTCATGCAGTCTTCCACCATCTTATAAAAAACTTAATTACCCTGTGCAACTGCTATTTCTTGTACCAGAAAAACAACCTATATACAGCCCTGCTCAATTATGCAGTGTTACAGGAGTGTAAAGCCAATCATTCAAAAATATCATTTGAAGCTGTTATTATTTATATTGTGGCAGAGACCCCAGGTGAGCTCATAGTCCAAACTTAACAGGTGTTGCACATATTTCCTTTCAATTAAATACTGGAATAGGCAGACCAGCCCAAGGCTAGAGGGAGCCAAATTAGGAAATTGCATGAGAAATACAAATAAAACGTATCACAGATTCATTCGGGGGGGTTCGCAGGAACTTGGCTGGTCCTCTGGGCAGCTCTCTCTGTTATTAAGGAATAAGACCCTCTCAAAGTGACATTTTCTGTTGACACCATGGCTGGCCATGTCTTTTCTTAAAGGTGGAGGAACAAATCTGGGACCTCCACCACCATCTTGGATGAGTCCTCACAGGGTTCTAAGGAATCACCGCTGCCCTCCTGCTTGGTTTTTGCCTTTGTCTTTTTTTTTTTTTTGTGGCTGACTTCTTGTTCCACACAAAACCAACGGCACCCAGGACACCAGCACCAAGCAGCTGCTTGCTTACTAACAGCCCAAGTGTGGGCTGGCACCTCTTACAAACACTGTCAAACAGAACGATTTGTTGCTCATCTGGAAGGCTCCCAAGGAAGCCTCCTCGACTGAAACACAATTTCTCCCCCTTTACCTTCCACAGAGGAAGAAAACAAAACAAACCAACTTCCACAGACACCTTCCCATTTATTGTCACCTCCTCTAGCAGTGTGCACTGGGGACCGTTGTGAACAATTACATGAATCAGGAGCAATTTCCTACGTTTGCTACCCAGATTCAACTATTGGCCACTGCACAGGGGGGCTAAAAGGGAACGTTAGTCTGTTCTGGTATTGGCATCTCCCTTGGGAAGGCTGTCAGTGTTAATAAGATTCTGTAACGAGCATACAGGTCTTTAAAGCAGGCTTGACTAGTGATCGCAAGGAACGCCAGTCATCTTGAGCTCAGATTTAACTCCCTCCCACACACAGCTTTTGTCAGCTTGCTGTTTACAGCTTAGAATTATTGACATCATAAATGTTGAATCATGAGGCTGAAATTAAAAGAAAGGGTTCCTGCTTTTCCTGTGGCTCCCTCCTTTGTTGCATACTCCCCTCTCCCCCAGCTTTGGTTGTGTACCTCATTCAGTTTATGTGACACATTTAAGTCTCAGAAGGACGAAAGCTATGGCAACAGGAGTTGTGCATCTAATCCCTGAAGCAGAGTGCTAAAAACGTACCATGCAGCATCACATTTCCTATTCACAAGACTGTTCATGTTTTCATTCATGTTAAACTCAGGAGACAAGTTACAGAAATCCTGTATAAGGGGAAAAACTCTGCAGCAGATACCACATGGGGCAGGGCACCTGGTTTATAGCACTGAAGCAGCTTCATGTAGGCAGGTGGAAATGGGGCTCACACCTAGAAGTGGGACATCAGCCTGGAATCATAACAAGAAATGGTACAGCTGATAAAAGTGTCTGGGAATTACCAGGGACTTGCTCATACTGTATTTTTGCTCTAGGTCACTACTTCTACAAAAGTAGAAAGGTTGACAATTCAGTATCATGTACCTGAACAACACTATAAGCTTGGTTTGCTTCAGCTGCTCACACATTCAAGTCACCATCTGACCCAGCACCCCCAGACAATTTTGCATTTTTTGGAGAGCCCTTTGCTCTCTTTGCACTTCGATAAGTAGCACATACCCACCTGTCCTGTCTTCGCAAACCAGGGCAGCTCTCCCTTCCCCAGGTGAGCGCTGCCCCTGTGCAGATGAGCAGCCAGAGAAAACCCACCAAGGGCAGCCAGCTGGACCCAGCAAAAAACTATGAGCTAGACAAGTGTAGAAATACCTGGACTCTACACACATTTTTTTTAAAAAAAGGAAAAAAAAATTAAAACAAACCTCCATCAAACCAAACCTCGAGTGTGCTCTTCATTCAGCTCTGCACTGAGAATTAAATGATTCACAGCTCCTCACCTGTGGGCTGAAAACCGACTGCTTATGAATAAGTATATTTGTAACCTAATGGGTGTACAGGGCCTGCTCTATGATAGCTTCTACATGCAGACCATGGTTAGTACCAGCAGACAGGACAAACATCTGAACCCGCCCCCCAAAAAAGACACAGACTTAACCCAGTTTCCACTCAAAGCAGCTTCTCCTGGAGGAACGTTCTAAGGGAGGTTGAGCAGAGCAGGATCCCAGCACCTTCAAATGAGAACAGGAACCACTAACAAACCACCAACTCTAAAGAATACCCTGCTTATTCCTCTCCACCCCCTCCACAGCCACAACTAAAGGCTTTGGTGCGAATTAGATAATGGCAGACTGATGCGGGCTAAATTAAATTCATGTGGGATTAAAGCACAACCCCTTTTGTTATTAGACACAGATGTGAGTAGAAGGCGATTAGGGCAAAAATTACCAAGACAGAGCAGATAATAACTTTTAGAAAAGCTTTTCTTTTTTATGGAAAACAGAAAAGTTTGAGATGCTTTGGTGGAGCTGGCAAACAACAGGGGGAGGCCCCTTGGCGGAGAGGGCGTGTGCCGCTGTGTCCCCCCGCCATGGCCCACCTGAGGCTTGTTGGTGGCCCTGATTGCTAACACAGCTCAGCTGGGCCATGGTGGGCACAGGGGCGGCTCCAGGTGTGGCATTCCACAGGATGAAGGACACCAGAGAGGAGGAGGAGGAGGAAGGGGCAGGGCCCGGGCCCGGGCCCCCGCCCCCGGGGGTGGGCGGTGAGGCTGGGCGGGTTCCAGAACATTCTGCGGCCTGAGCGGGCGTCAAACGCCACAGAAATCTCTGCTAGAGGCGTCCAGCGCAGTCTTCATAAAGCTTAAAGGTAAGTTTTATGCTTTGTTTTCATTTTGGGAGGCTGTTTTTGTGCCTGGAGGTGTGGTGGTCCCTGTGTGAGGTGTTTGCAGCAGCCATGTCTCCACACAGCCCCATGCTCCTCACTGCTTTGAGCTTGCTGTGTGTAACTTATTGGTTGAAATGGCCTCTGCTGCCTCAAAACTTTTTAGTCAAGCGCTGTCTGTCTTTATAATTGTCTGCGTTAACATATTCCTTGCCTGAGTTCCAGTTTAAACTGGAGAGCTTGCGGAGAAGTAAAGTTTTTCCACTTTAAGTAGGAAATAAAGGCAGCAGTGAGTTTGGCTTAGTCTGGTGGTGCAGACTTGGGGGGGAAGGTGTGAGCAGCTGAAAGAATCCCTGATGAGCATTTCAGTTTGCATAGAAACATGCAAATAAGATGTTTTTTGAAGCCATATGGGGAGTCTCACTCTGTTCAAGCTGCATCTTAACATCTGCTGGTTACCTCTCACAGCTGAAATCTGAGGTTACCAGCATTATGTTTGTTCAGTATATTTTGAGATCTTGCTGTTCTGTATATAGGTAGTGTGCTTCTGTTTTTATTCCAGGAGTGTTGGGGCACACTGGATGTAGATTTACAAGTGTATGTGGAAATTTTTGAAAGAACTGGTGCCATATAGAAATGCATTCTGGTAAAGATTCTAATGGCATCTCCAAAGAAAGCTTGAACGGTTATATAATTTGTGAACAGAAACCAGACTTGGGGGCAGTGTAGGCACTCACAGACGTTTCAGAGGCACTTAAAAAAGGACAGTTTAGTTAAGCTGGATGGTGAGGGATGAGGTTTTTGTGCTGCAGTGTTCCATTACAAAGCCGATCTGGGCTGTAAGCAGTTATTGGGGCCTGTGGAGTTGTCCCTTGCAGGGCCCGTTTGTCCTTGCCTGGCCCTTGGTCTTTGCAACAAGAAAATTAGATTTTACCGAGGCTACTGATAAGCTTTGAGCCAGCTCTGCACGATTGTTTTATGTGTGTCAGGCTGTGTCTGGGCAGGGAAGCAGATTCTTGTGGGTATTGCAAAGCAAGGTACTCTAGACTGCACATTTGAAACCAGCTGTGTGGGCTTTCTTTCTGAAATGTGTAGTTAGCTTACCTATGTAGGTGAGCCTGAAAATGCACAATGCGCTTCCCTCTGATGGCAGAGAAGCGCTGTTTGTGATTCAGGCTGTTTGACAGCCTGCGGATGTTGTGAAGCACCTCTCCGAAATTTTCGGGTGACAAGGCTGTGCTGAGTGAACTGGGCTGGCGTCCTCTGCAAGGGCTGTTTGAACCTCTTGTTAGCTAAGTCTCTCCTTGTGACTGAGGTGTTTGCAGCTCCCTGGACCTGGCGGTGCATCTGTAGGAAACAAGTGCTAAAGATACAAAAGCATCTCTTGTTCTTGCTATGTGTTGGTCCTGGGAGAATCCGTCCCAGGAAACTTCATTAATCAAGAGAACCCCCAAACAGTCTGAAGATTATTTTAATGGAATAGTTATAGCTAATGTAACAAGACATATTCAACGCAGGAAAATATGAACTAAATCCAGGCATGGGAATTAACTGGGAGTATATGAGGTAACTTAATTATTTACCTAATTCTGTGCTTTGGATGTACCTGGGGGCTCTCACTGTTTCCCCATAAGCAGCTTTGAGTCTGCATAGCATTTACTTTAGACTGAGTGAAACAAGAATAAATATAGCAACAGAAGTAAAATCTTTATTAGAGAGCAGGTGTGCTGATCTCCTCTTTAACATGCCACATTAATTTGGCCTGTGGCAATTGCAGCTACCCCCACTGAAGTGAAGAGCCTTGAAAATACAAAGGTGCAAGAAGAGGGTCCCCATGGAGGTATTTCCCATTGGTGTTTCTTAGTGTGTGGTGGTGATTTAGATGCAATTTTTGTTTTAAAGGGGTTGCTGAACAGTCGTACTCAGACTACTTCAAAGCAGTACCCAGAAAAGAAAGCGGCTTTGTTCTGGTGTCCCCGAGGAGGATGAGGAGAGGATGCTCATGCAGGCAACAGTCTGCAGCTGAACTGTCTCCTCTGTGTCTGCTGTTGCCAGTGCTGCCATCCAGGATGATTTGAATCCTATGTTGGGAGTCTCTGAGTAAATTAAGCTTAGGACATCTTGGTCCACCCATGAACACCATGGTGGGGCAGACCCATTTATTGATTGACTCTTACGTCAATAAAAGTCTAGTTATGGACATAAGTATGTCCAACACCATAGTCCCTGGTTCTGGCTTTCAGAAAGTGTAAATCAGTGGAAAACTGTGTAAGTGCATAAGTGCTGCTGTAGAAGGAAGCAGAACCAGTTGTGCTTGCAGGAAAAGAGGGCGATGGAGGATGGTCTCTCTTCTGGTAGTCACTAAAACTACTGGCCAAATTTTTATTGAAACCTAATAACACAGAACACTTATTTTATTAAGAAGCTTCAAGGTATTTTAAGAAACCTTTTCCTGTTCCAAAATTATTTACTTCATCTCAAGTTTTGTACTGGGAAGAGGTATTGGTGGGTTTTTTTTGGCTTTGCTCTCCCTGTTGATGTCTATTATCTAAACTAGGCAGTGAAAAAGGTACCTTTATTTCTCTGTTACATCTTATTCCTTGAATTTTAGCGCTTTGGTATAGAGTTTGTTTCCTAAAGAGCATTGTTCTGAATTAACATGTGGAAGGGCTTTTGGTGCTTCTGTTGTGATGCCTAATTAGAGCAGTAATGTGCCATGGGAAGGAGTTATTTAGGAAGCACAAAGGGTAGGAGAAGCATTCCTGCTTAAACAGAGAGGAAGAGGAGTATCAGAAAAGAGGTAAGCCTAGTTTACAGGCTCCTGAGCAAAGGTGATAGGAGCAGTGAAAAGTTCAGCGACAATAGACTTGTTAAAAGTTGCCCTTGACTGCTTACAGGCATAATTTTAATTTAAATGTAATAAAAACCTAAAAAGGAAAATTAAGATGCAAGAAAGCAGTTAAAAAGCCTATCTGAAGACAGCTGCAAAATGGTTTTATTCCATGCAAATATAAGAAAACTGTTTGGTTTTTTATTGTCAAACAATAATAGTGCCTTCATTTATACAATGCCTTTTACAGCCAAATCCTTTTCATAGATTACTTCCAAAGCAACACAAAAGTTGATTTATTTTTAAACCCTGTCCTCATAACCCTTTTCTTCCCAGCGGTGCAGCAGCTCTTGGGCACTGCGCAGTGATTTTGGGGCTGTTTGTCCGGGTCAGAAGCAAGCGGGGGCTCCATCGCTGCACATCAGCCTTTTTCCCTTAGTGCCGAGCCCAGGGGCAACGCTCGGGCATTAAACCTCTGCTCCGTGGGGCCCCGCAGCTCAGACCAAGGGTGAGGGATGCTTGTTCTGCCTGGGCTGCCCTTTATCTCAACTGGTATGTTTTTCTTTTTCCTAGGCAGTCACTTTTCCAGCTGTTTAGTCTTTTTCCCAGTCCGTGTTTTGTCCAGATGCCGATAGATGCGCTCTGTGTTCACAGCTCTCTTTGCAGTCATTTTAGTACAGACAGATCCCTAGGAGGTCTGTGGATTCCACTTCACTTGACCTTCCTAGCAGGCCTGAAAATGAAGTGATCGGCTCTCTTCTTTTGCAACAGACACAAAAAGAGAGGTGGCTGTTTCCTGTAGTACCTTTTAAAAACCCCTGGTACGAGGGTAACGAACACCCCTGCTGTGACACGGGTTACATAGACACAGCCCTGTCTAATCTGGGCATCTGGCAATATTTTGATAGGTTAGTCAGCATAATCCATGGATTGCTGGGGGTTCGGGGAATTGAGGCACATGAGCTCTCTGAGCTGTGCATCGGTAAATCCCTTGGACTGCAGCTGGAGATGTCAGGCCATAGCCACAGCTCTGCATGATGGAAGGGATTTTGTGTGTGGCTGTGAAATGGCCACTGCTCTAATGATCTGGATTTTTCTGTCCTTTTCTGTGATGGGAGGTCAGAGCACTGTGGAATAAGGAGGTTGACTTGTCCTGTTTGCTTGGACTACCTTGACTTTCTGCTCAGATTTAGAGATGTGAATGGGTAAGAATGCTCTTGGTGTGAACAGGAGCAAAAGCAGTGGAAGGTACAGGTGGGAAAAAGTAGATGTGATGTCAGACCATCCGAAGGAAAAGTTAGACCTGAACACTTAATTTCAGACATGAGAGGCTACAGCAGGTCCGCTGCCAATTGTTCTTGGGTACCTTAATCCCTTGAGTGTCTACTATATGTCTCTGGCTCCCCAAGGGAGCAGCTGACTGGATGAGCAGTAATTACATGTCTAATGTCAGGAAAGCAAATCAATGGCAGAACCTAAAACTAGAAGCCCCAAGAATCCTGACTTGAAGCTTTGTGCTTGAAAGGCAGGAACTGAATCTTCCACTGGGTGAGGAACTTGAAACCTCCAGCCAATTAATAACTGCTGTAAAATACTGCTTTAGTCTAAAAATGCTGAGAGGGAATTTAATGTACCTTAAGGAGGGCGGGGGTTACAGCTTAATTAATTAAGTTTTGGAAAGTCTGTAATCCTTGGACAAAGTGCTCTGTGTAAATGTAATATGCAAGGGCTACTCCTAATGCAACTGTTCTAGTTTCACATGGACTAGGGACATGAGGTGCTTTTAAAAGAGAATTGTTGTGATGATACTGTTTCAAAAAAAAAGAGAGATTGGGAACCTGGCTCATGATGGCCAAGGCAGATGACTTGCAGACCTCTTGTCTGCTGGGGTGAGTGTGACACTTGGGCTTCTGAGCCTCTTTTCCTGCAGCCTGGGAGTGATCGGAGTATTACAGCTGTCAGTGTGTGTATCTTAACCGCAGGGACCGCAGCCCCTCAGTTAACTGCTCATTGGTTGATGTGCCTCAGTTACTGAACAGTATCAGCTTAATCCACGAGGGTGGTTTACTGCGCTAGTGTGACACGCTGCAGCATGTGCATGGTTAACCTGAGCTGATCAAACAGTACCTCAGCCACCATTGTGCACATACAGCTTTGTCATCTGCTGCCCTGGTGACAGGGTTTGAGTTACGGGAGCCCTTGTGTGGCTGTGGGTGCCCCGCAGGACAGGACCTTGCAGGACCTGAGAGCAGCAGGGATGTTGTGGTGACTTAGAGCTGCGTGACCTTGTGCTGAGCAAGTGCGAAGGACGTGAGCTGCCT
The DNA here is from genome assembly GCF_964273445.1 of Streptopelia decaocto. Taxonomy (NCBI): domain Eukaryota; kingdom Metazoa; phylum Chordata; class Aves; order Columbiformes; family Columbidae; genus Streptopelia; species Streptopelia decaocto. Next base: position 2,851,723 of record NC_138678.1, on the reverse strand, counting down.
TTCTCCTGGAGCAGCTACCTGTCTGCACAGAGGCATGGTGACTTGGGTCACCAGGACACGTCTGTCAGTGCCGGTGTGAACAATGCAGCAGCCTGGGACATCCCTGGAGAGGAGAGCTCTAGTGCCATCAGCGCTGCTGTCTGTGCTGCTGCAGGAGCTCTCACAGTGCACTTCAGAAGGGCTGCTTTTCATCCTGTCTGTTCACAGGGAGGTGTTAAGTCATGTCACTCCACCCCAGCGTGGTGGCTGCTTTGTCCCAGCTGAGGCTGCCTGTCCTGCTGTCTGGCTCTGAAGAAGCTGACGCCGAGGGTCGTGCACTTAATTCCGAGCACATCCTCCCCACCGAGCTGGAGCAGAGAGATCACACAGACCTGAAGCTTTCTGTCCCTGCCTCTTACTGCAAGTGACACTTGGCAGCTGCTTTGAGAGCCAGAGGGGCAGAAAGACGTGGGGGTGGCTGTCGTGTTCCCGAGATCCCTGTCCTCGGAGGGGCTCCTGCTGGGAGCATGGGATGCGTCTTGGAGCTGCCTGGAGAACAGGGGGAAGCGACAGAACTTTGCAGAGCTCCTCGCTGGGGCCGGGCAGGAGCATATGGGCCTCTCATGCATGGTTTGTCTCTGTCGTCGGAGTAATTGCTCATCTGGCTAAAAGCCATTCCAATTCAGATGTTGAAGAGGAGCTGCTGGAGACACTTTCCAGGTTTTGGCCCTCCCCACTTGCCACCTCATTGCTGTCCTGATTAAATTTGATATTAAAATAAAACATTAAAAACACTATCATAAAGCTTTAATCTGAGGCACATAAGCCTCTTTCTAATTTGTTAGGTCATTAGCAAGGCAAAATAAAGAGAAATGAGTTTGTGGAGTCTAGAATGTTTGAGGAATCAGCATTTTGAGGATGGGGCTATTCTTTGTTTTTCAGTGAGCGTGTGCTCCGCTGAGTGGGCTTGGCAGCGTTGTGTTGTCTAAACCTGGCGTTTTAACAGCATCGCGCGGAGCGGCGCCAAACGTGGCAGTTGTGCTTGTTGGTGCTTTGGGAGTTTGTGCTGCCAGACCAAGAGCTGGGATTCCCTCTTCTCCTTCCAACATCGTGAGACTTTCTTAATGTATATTTGAATTCAACTTGTGGGGTTTTTGAGCCCTTTAACTCTTTGCATCTCTTGCCTGCAATTGTCAGGATTTAGTCTGTCTCGTTTTGCTCAGTGAAAGCCAAATCATTTGATTATGGGAACGCGGCTTCCAATAAAGCACAAGTAGTGCAGTCAGCGGTAGAGATGGGTCTTCCTCCTGCGTGCATCATATATAGTCACCATGTCACAAACTCTCTGAAAAGCCCTTTTGAACGGCACTGAGGCTCATCAGAACTAAGAAAGGCTTGTACAACCTCTGAGGTCAGAATTGCTCCGTTGTTGTCAGTGGTTTCTTCCACCAGCCCCACTTTGTCTGTTGTGAAGCTTGGCCCTGTGGTTCACGCTGCCTCTCCGTTTCAGGCAAGGAAAGGTTCTTGCATTAACATTTTTTTTAGGAAGCAAAAACTTGAGCAGTAGTTGTGCATTTGCTTGATGAATCTTCTTCCCTGCATATGTTCAGTGCTTGGATGAATGGGTTATTTAAGTGTATTTGAAGGTTATGACAGACACCTGTAAACAGACAGATATTGATAAAAATGTCATTTGGAACCAGATATCTGCCTTTCTTGCAATTCAATTACTACTGATGGCAAACAGCCCAGAACTAGCAGCAAAGTGCATTAACCTGCAGTGCGATGGGCAGGCTGTCCTTAGAGCGAACATGATCAGGGCCTTATTTACCTCTTGCTTTGATGTAACTCCAGGCGTTAATGGAGTTATTTGTAATTTACACCAGAACAAACCAGGATGTGTATCTATGGCCATACTGTGGGCTTGTTAAACCACAACAGATCAGCTAAATGGTGCCAGGGCTGGTACCTAAAGGCTCCGGTCTTACCTGCTCCTCCAGTTGCCCAGACTTGCTCCAAACAAGTCACTTCACCGTGGAACATGCTTTGGGTTTTGCTGCACTGTGAGTCCTGGAGAGCGATATAGTATCAATGGAAGAGTTACTATTGCACAGTTCTCTAGGTTGGAGTCCAGAGCTGTCCATAATGAAATGATTATTTAGTGATAGTTTTTGCTTTCAGAGGAGAAGTGAAACCAAAAAGACAAGGTTAATGGAAGTTGCATTTCATCTGGATTGCTCTTATTTCCTGTTTTATAAGCTTACGTTCTGTGCAGGTGCTTGTTTTATATCTTCATGCTGTCAATAAGCCCAGTGCGTTAGAGCAGACGGGATTAATGCAGATTTTAAGAGCTATATTTAGAAGTAATTTAGCTATCATCAGTCAGAAGGGTGGGGAGAGATGTGATGGTTATTCATACTGATTGAATATTCTATTGATAGAGATAGTTATTAACCCTAAACATGTCTTGCCATTGTGCTTTCACATCTCAAACAAGAAGAAAATCAACCCTTGAAATTCAGATAGAGGTAGAATTCCAGTGGAGAGGGGAGCTGTGGTGAGCTGGCTATAGGAGAGGCCACTGGGGCTGGCTGGGTGGCACTGGGACAAGTGACAAGCAGCAGCTGCTGATGGGTTTCTTTGGATGGCACAGGTGTTGAATGTGTTTAGAATTTGGGGGGTGTGTTTTAACTTTCCTTCTTGAGCAAGCAATGAATGTACTTGCTCATATTAAATTTCTGCCTTTCTTATTTTTTCCCAGAGATAGGAGAGGAAGGAAATAGTCTGTTAGTGAGTGATCTCTGCCTTGTGAGCAAGCAAGATCAACATGCTCCTGCTCTGATTGATGGTAATTAGGCTGAGGAGCCATGGGGCAGGAGGAGTCCAGTGAAGAACCAAGTGCTGGGCACTCAATACAGTTTCATCTCGGTTTCTAAAGGCTCTGCCCTGCACTCTCTGCTCCCTCATTGCATTTCCTGAGCAGAGATTTCATTTCAGATAGTGCAGTCAGCGCTTCACACTTTTAGGAGCATTTATAAAATGGAATTACCAGAAATAATCATGATAATTAACATATAGAGTTATAAGGAGGAAGATTAATTACCAATCTGTAATTCATCTGTAAAATATAAACCATGAGGAGAGCTGGAGAAGGTTAGCAGCAGCGGGGTGCACTTGGAGATGTGCACCCAAGGAATTCAGACTGTGCTGCTGTGCAGCCTGAGCCTCTTGGCACTGGGAGAAGAAGGGAAACTGAGGCACTGAGAGGTGAAGTGGCTGGTCTTTGTTACCCAGAAAATCACAGAATCGACTGGATTGGAAAAGAACTCAGAGATCGTCAAGTCCAACCCTTGGTCCAACTCCAGTCCGTTTACTAGATCATGGCACTAAGTGCCATGTCCAATCTCAGTTTCAAAACCTCCAGGGCTGGCGAGTCCAGCACCTCCCTGGGCAGCCATTCCAATCCTGACCACTCTCTCTGCACAGAATTGCTTTCTAATCTCCAGCCTCAATTTCCCCTGGCAGAGTTGAAGCCCGTGGCCCCTTGTCCTATTGCTGATGCCTGGGAGAAGAGCCCAATCCCCACCTGGCCAGAACTGCCCTTCAGGTAGTTCTAGAGAGTGCTGAGCTCAGCTCTGAGCCTCCTCTTCTCCAGACTGAACAAGCCCAGCTCCCTCAGCCTCTCCCCATAGGGCTTGTGTTCAAGTCCCTTCCCCAGTCTTGTTGCTCTTCTCTGGACCCGCTCCAGCACTTCAATCTCTTTCCTGAGCTGAGGGGCCCAGAACTGAACACAATACTCCAGGTGTGCCCTCACCTCAGACGGGAACGAGACCTAAAGACCTGACTCTGCTGCTGCCGTGAATGAGGGACAGAAATCCTTTTTCATTATACTGTTTTCTGCATTAGAATTTCAAGGAGTTGCACAGGAGCTCGGTGCCGTTGCTGGGAACTCGGTGTGTCTGGACCTCGGTCCCACCGGCGGTGTGCTCCAGCACGGCTCTCAGCACCACCAGACGCTGCCCCATTTGATGTGACAATCTATTGAATCGCATGGGGTTATTTTATGAAGGGAGGAGGGTCTGGGAGGTGATGCCAGACTGCAGAATGCTGTTCATTCCAGGGCAGGGGGTTCTGCCTTATTACAGTGATTGTAGGGGAGGGCTCATTCCTACAACTAATTGCCTTTTTTTATTTTTTTAAGATGCAAGCAGTTGATAATGACCGTAATTAACACCATAGAAACAAGGTCAAGCCCAAGAACATTACCCATGAAAAGTCACTTTCCCGAAAGTCATGTCAAAATCATTGCCTTGAAGTAGCTTTAAAAAAAAAAATATAAAGGAGGCAACTGATGATGAGCTGTTTGAATTATGTAAATGCTCAGGTATCCATGGGGTTTGACCTTTTTGCAGATGTAATTTAGCATTCAAGACACTGTCATCTTGCTGCCAAAGTCAAATTAGATGCTTGCTACTGCAATTGATAGCTGATATCCGATCTCCTTCAAGAACAGGCAGCACAGAAAAGCAGGCGATGCGATTTGCTACGGGAATGGCAAGCTGCATTTTTAAATATAAAGTGGTTGAAGAGTTTTGGATCCAATTCAGATGAGCAATATGCTTTTATAAAAACATGCACCTGGTTCTTCAGGTCATTATACCCCGGTTTATGCAAGTGCAGTGCTGCAAGATGATTCCGGGCTCAGCAGCTCTCCAGGATTGTGTCCCTTGGGCTGGCTTTGGAGCAGCAGAGCGGCTCTGGGCCAGACCTGTTCCTGGCCGCGGAAGCGGGGACAGCAATAGCGGCATTGCCCAGCATTGCTGCGTTTCCAACCAGCAGTCGGAGATGGAAGGAGCCGTAACCCAAACGGGAGCTTGCTCGGAGTGATGCCAGGGATTGTACAATTCCCAGCACAGGTGCAGAAATGGCTTCTGTGCCTGATGCACAGGGGAGCGATACAGATGCAATGCTAAGCTCTGTGCGATCCAAAATCCATGGAAACTACCGATGTCTCTAGCGTGTGGGTTATGTACCTGTGTAAACCTCGCTATCTCCATTTGTCAACCTGCTCCCATCCATGCTGGCAATAAAAAAAAGAGGCAAAAAACCCCCTTGTGTTGTGCTGCGAGCTGGGCTGCTTGCCGGAGGCTGCTCCTGTTCTCCATGTGCCAGGTGGCTGAGCCAATTGCTTTCCCACCAGGTTTGATCCAAATAGCCTCACCGGCTCCCTTCACACTGAATCAGTGTCTGCTGGAGTAAACAGAGCTGACTCTGAAGAAGCACCTTCTCCTTCTGGCCCTCATCTGACCACAGCATCTGAAAAAAGCCTTTGCTCCTCACTTCAGCTCTTGGGAACCGGCGATTCTTTCTGCTCATATCAGAAAGGCTTCCCTAGAGCTGTGGTTGCACAGGAATGTTTCCTGGCTACACCGAAGCTGTCCCAGGGCTTCTGATCCTTTTCTGAGAGTAGTTTGGGTTCAGATGTACATCTGTCCTTCATACCGGTAAAGCTCTGCTGCTTGCACAGACAATTCGGATAGTAGAAGCTGTTGAGTAGCTGCCTGGCTTGCATGCCTGGAAATGGACTTGCTGCTGTTTGTTGGAGATATGCAAAGGATAACCCAAAATGCACATCTTCAACAGGGTGATTTTAGGGGTTTGCTGTGAGTCTGTGCAAATTAGGAGATGACTATAAAAGAGCAGCAATGAAACATGGGGCTGTCGTTGTGTGCCTGGGCGCAGCAGCACGCTGCAGGCTGCCGTTAGCATTTTCCCTCAGCATTAGCCCAGTAATTTTCCCCGAAGTTGCTCTGTATTTCCAAGGAACAAATGAGAGCTAAAGCTGGCTCCAGATTCCTGCCTGTAATTGCTCCTGTGTTGTTGCCAGGAGTTAACTTCTAATCTGGTGTAAATTGTTACTGTTCAAGTTCTTTCCACCTTGTGCCTTCAGTGCAGCCCTTTCTACCCTAAACCAGCAGAAAATTTAGGCCACATGCTTTATTACAATAAATCCTCTTCCCTTTCTAAAGGGTTATTTTTGGGGTGGCGGGTGCTTTGGCCCCAACTTTTAAATGGTGCTCCTGATTGCAGGATGTGGAAAAGAACACTTGACTGGATCCAGCTGTGTTGCCTTTACTGTTTAATGGTTCAATTCAAATGCAGGTTTTGTATTTCATGCTTCATTATTTTTTCTTCCCCGTTGTGTGGCCATTTGTAAACTGAAGGTGAATTGCACAATGTTTTCCTCTCAGGCGTGCAAAGAGGACAAATATTGAGGATAATTTGAGAACTTCTTTCCTCTGCTTGATACATTGGTAATGTTTGAGTGGCTTGGAGATGCTGTGGGAAGGTGCTGGTAGAGCTGAGGTGGGTCCCAGCTTAAATCTGCTTTGCCTCCTATTCTTCACTATGCTGAGAAGGAGTCGAGGTGCCCTCCCTTGTTCATGAATCCAGAAGTCTCGAGGCATGCGCTCTTCATAGATGCCGTGGCTGTGATAACACAGTGTTCTTGGAATGTAATAACTTGTCCTGACAAAAAGCCATTAGCCAGACAGGCAAGACTGTGTCTTACCCTGTAGCTGTGCCTGCAAAGCAGAGGCAGAATAAATTTTGCTCATTAAAAGCAAACATTTGAAAGCAGTGCTGCCTCTCCTCTGCTCAGATGGTCTGTCCAGCACAGGGAAAGGAAATGCTAACCCACTGGAAAAAACAAATGTGCATTTGGGCTTTTGCTCTCCCAGCCAGAGTTAGCAAATTAAGGATGCTCCTAGCTTGGCATCTAGGCTACGTCTACTCATATTTCTATTTGCAAAATGTCTGTGAGCAGAATCTGAGGGGAAGTGTGTCGTATGATTTCCAGCAGTCTGTTCACCTACTTTTAATAACTAATGGACAAGACTTACTCATATGTAAATATAGCAGGGTAAAGAATTAAATTGGGAGCTCTCCCTCTTTTAACCCCAGTAGCTCTTGTTAGTGCAGCTGGTGCTTTCTTTATGAATATTGTGCATTTACAGTACTCCTTCAGTCCAGTAAACCTCTGCTTTGGAGGTTTATTTACCATGGACCTGAGTCTGTGCAGAATGGCCCCAGCTTGGTCCCAGGTACTGTATGGTGCTGTGCAGAATTTGCCCTCTCTATGATAAATGTTGGGGCTAAAATGAAACTGAGTGAAATGAATTGTCTCGGGGTGCTACCGAAAGGAATCACCAGCACTGATCACAAAGACTTATCACTTGATGGGCCGGATGGCTTTTACTTTTCTAGCTTTGGTATTCCTGGTTTTCTCAGCCCACTCTATAAAACATTCCTCCATTTATAAGGATATTACAGTTTGTTCTTGCCATAATGTGTTTATTTTCTATTCCAACAGATGTTAAGCAATTAGTGAACATGGCAGAGCAACATATTTATACAAATGAAAGGAAGTAAGGAATAAATGCTCTGAATATTATACTTCCTAATAAGATTAATTCAGTAGCGTACAAATGGAGAAGCGCAGCCAGAGCAGCAAGTGGGCATTTATCAGTGACTTGTTTAATATGCAGAGTATTTTATTAAGGTAGGGAAGTAATTGTACACACCCACCCCATGGATCCCAATTTTAAGCCTGTACAAATGAGTGGCAGAACAAGCGCATTGGTAAAGAACCACTGGATAACAAATTGTACAGAACGTTTAAAAAACCACAGAGCTAAAGTGGTAAGAGCGGAGTCTGGGAAGTGTGGAGAACTGGAACACTTAAGTGACTGGCATTAAAAATACTCCTTCCTCTCTTCCTTTTTTACAATCCATGTCAGATTCTTCATAACCGGTGGCAACAAACTTCAAACAGTTTCTCATTAATGCAAGAAGCTGGCATCAAAATCTTGCTGTATGGGCCAGGAGTCTGGAAGCCAAGTTGGTTTGAAGCTTTCAACTAAAATTCATCTGCTTCAGTCTGAACAAATGAACTAGAGAAAATAAGAACATTAGAGTTGCTTTGATAGCACCAAATTCTGCATGAAAAGTAGGGCTAGGATTAGAAACCTATTATTTCTAATAGAGAAGATACTGTAGGAAGTAGGTGGATAGACCACTGAACTATTAATCTCTAACTGATTTGTCTTTAAGAAAATTATCCAGTCTTGATTTAATTAAAAAAGCCGTTGTTCAGCAATTAATTGCAGCCTTTGGTAAAATGCTTGTGGGGGAACGTGTGCCTAGTTCAGTCACCTGATCCACAAATTGGCAGATTACAGGACCTGTGGGGGAAATTGCACAGATAAGGTAGAAGTTGGTCTTAATAGTCGCTGTATTGGGACAAGATGTGTCAGCAGCAAACGTATGGAAAGGGAGGCCATGTAAACATGAATCATGGATCAGCTCTGCCCATGTCAACCATATATACCTGCTCATGTAGTGTTGATCCTGCCTTAGGACGTGGTTCTCAGATGGACTAAGTGACTTTTGTAGTTCCTTCCAGCTATATGTTCTGTGTGTCTGTGTGAATGCCGAAACAGAGTGCTCCGTAGATCATTCCAAAAGGAACAGGAGAGTACAGTGTGAAACATGGAGCTGTACATCGGCTGGTTCCTGCTGTTCTCTTCCCGCATCCCAGGAGACACCGTCTGCTCCGGGGTGAGAGGGGAGAGCAGCTCCATAAACCTCCCCATTCCCGATGAGCCCTGCTTTGCAGAAGCATCTGCGAAAGATTAATCGGGGCATGTTTCTGAGAGGTGAATATGAAAAGGAGATTAAATTCTCATACCAGCATGTTGGATGCGTTCCTAAGTGTGTTTCTCCTAACCTTGGGCTATCCCTAACCGTAGTGTTCTGTCAGATGGATTTACCTGTTAAATAGCATCGACACCCCTGCCCATGCAATTGCGGTTAGATTGATAAATATAAACTTCATGTGGTCTGCTCCCTGCTAAGAGATTCTAATAGTACAACATCATTATCCCTGCCTTTCTTTGCAACAATGTGTTTGGAGGGCAATAGGTAAAGCACAGCTGAGAGACTGAAGGAATTTAAGATGTGGAAACTGGCATCAACATAAATGAGCCATCTCGAACTTGTTAGACTTCCTACTTGTAGTGTTTTGAAGTGTCACAATTCTTAAGGATACGGGTTCAGAATTTCATGTTTGCTCGTTATGCTCGACATAGCACATCGTGAATCACAGCACCATGGCCGTGGTAGTGTTCATGGGAGTCCTGTTCCCAGAGGGAAGAGATTCAGTTCATCAGCACTACCTGTGTGTTCTTTGGGAGCTCTCCCTCTGGATAACATGACTCACCTTGCAGAGCTGGGATGAGCGAGCTTGTGCTGTATCACAGAGAAGTCTTGGAGATCCAGACAAAGTAGGATGGTGGGACGTTAATAAAAAACAAGGTAGTGTTGGGTTTTGGTGGGTCTGGGACTGTACAGAAGGGTGGTTCTTGACCTGTTAACGAAGAGGCAGGAACAGGCTGATGGTGGAGCGCTAAGCAGAGGCCGCCTGGCTGAGCCACCGTGTGTTTGCCCTTTGTTCTTGGCTAATGCACTTGTGCTTTTGAGCTCAGAGACCATTTCTTGCCTTGGAACTACCCCCCTGCTCTCCCACAGGCTCTGAACTGCAGTAATCTCACATGTTAGTAAAAGAATAAACTTTTTAGCTTAGAATAATTGTGTTCTCTATCAGTGACAGAATCTTATTTTTCTCCTTTTATATGGCGATTTTATATGGTAGAAAACTTTTAAATTCTCTTCTGCAAGCTACATATAAAATATAACAGATAGGCAAAAATGTGTTATTAAAGCTATCTGTTTTTCTTGGCATTCCTGTAATTTAATAAACTGCTTGAGCTCTGTTTCTGCAGTTTGTGACATCACAAGAATAAAGCCCATCCCTTGATTAATAGCTATTCAATCAATCCCCCCTCCTCACATTATCTTAAGTTTAATGGAGTCGGGAACCATGCAAGCTAATTTTGTAAAAGTTTGTTTTGTGTAGCTGGACTAATGACTCTGGGAAAACTGCAGTGGTAGCAACACAAGCTGTGTGAGACTTCAGAGGAAAGAGAGAAACGCTGCTCTGTGCCTGGAGATGAAGGTGGTTTTGTCTCCAAAGTGATATTGCAGCTCCTACAAGTGTCTGTTGCATCCTCCAGTTGATTCTGTCCTTGCTGGAGCAGCAAGGGTGGGATTTGTATCCAGGGACGACTTCAGCAAGACTTGTTATTACTCCCTTTATATATATATAGAACTTCATGGCAAGTTCTGCAGATGGGATCAGCAGGGGAGTACAGGGGTATGGCCATCGCCATGCTGGGCCTTGACTTCCCATCCTGACTGCTGCAATGGGAGACTCTCAAAACCAGAACAGCATAATGGCTTATTTTTAACATTCGTAAGTAGTTTAAGTGTTGGTTGATTGCCTGAGAAGGATCTCTTGTGCAGTTGGGTGGAGACCACAATAGAGCTTCTATATCTATTATCTTCTGAGGGTTTATTAAAGCACCATGTAAATCTGCTGCCTAAAACTTTTGTAGATCTGTGGAAGAATGTGTCTTGTAATAAATCCATAAATGGCAGAGAGTCAACAAGATTAAAATGAAAGTGACCCTTTTTCAGAAGGGTTGCTCTTCTGAGACTCTGTTGTGTTAAACAGATGCAAGAAGGGCAGCGGCGGTTCCCAGCGCCGCCGTGTCACGGTGACCTCTGTTCCCAACAAGCTGTCCCTGTGGCACTGAATGTCACCTGCTCTGCTCGTACTGTACGTGGCGTGTTATGGGACTTGGAGGATCTTGGAACAAATCCCTTGAGCCCAAGCAGTGCCGATGGTTTGCATGGGTTTGGATGATTCAGTGAGTGAGCTGAATGTGGAAAGGGAGGCGGATTTTCTGGCAGGAGCCAATGTGGCTTGTTGGAGCGAAGGACTAGCACCGATGCTTCTGCTTTCTGCTCCCAGACGTGCTGCTGAGAGCACAAGCTTTGCAGGTCAGCAGCAGCTTCAGGTTTGAGTTTCCTGGCTGGGAGCAGTGATGCTTCTCCAGGATGCGCTTGTGCAGCTTCTGCCCTGTGCGCGGGAGCTGGGGATAGCAAATGTGACCCCAGCCCATCATCACCATCAGGACCGTTTGTGTTGGAGTGAGACAGAAATTCAGGTTGCCTGATGATGCTCCAGCTGTTGACGCATCTCATGGTCTGTCATGCCCTTAGTCTCATAATCCTTTTCCTGGTGAAAAGAGCTGTTGCCAGCAATCTAATGAAGGGGAGATCAGGACACCCTGCGCAAAGTCTCACCTGCACTCATGCTGTGCTGAAGAGCCTTGAAACTGTGGCTTAGCATGTTAATATCGGAACTGTTCCTTATTTCCCTCTGTCTCAGTCTTTCTCCTTGCCCATATTGACCATTTATGAGCTATAGAGCGCTCTAGAAAATAACCAGCTGTTTCGTTAAGTGGATTTGGTCTATCCTTCAAGTTGACAGATGATTTTTATTACATACTATTACTTAATGAACTCTTTTGTGGCAAATGTAATTCAATACAGATCCTGATTCCCAGTTTGTCATCAGTCCTTTTATAAAGGAAGAAAAATGGAAAAGGACTTGATGATTCCTTTATCTTGTTATGCTAATTGCATTAGGAATATTGGAGAAAAACAGTCAGTGGATTTAACAGCAGAAAAATCCAACCTTCTGTTCTACTTAAAGAAAATGGGAATGTACTGGGGCAGAACGTCTTTGACTTTAGCCAAAGCTGATTCTGATCCAAGTTTAGGTTTTGAAAAACATTAAGTAAATATTTATTTCGTTCTGTAAATTTCCTTTTGAAAGGAAACCTGTAACAGACATATTTGTTCCCATTGGCTCCTCCAGGAATGAATTGAATGGTGCTCTATTATTTGTGATATAGCCAGGTGTTTGTGAAGCAATGTAAAGAGTTAATTTCACATCCTGACCTATATGGGTGCAATATGGCTGAGGGAGCTGGGGCTCTGGGGCTGGGGGAGACTGAGGGGTGACCTCATTAACATTTACAGATATATAGAGGGTGAGTGTCAGGAGGATGGAGCCAGGCTCTTCTTGGTGACAACCAGTGATAGGACAAGGGGCAGTGGGTTCAAACTGGAACACAAAAGGTTCTGCTTAAATTTGAGAAGAAACTTGTTGGGGGTGAGGGTGGCAGAGCCTGGCCCAGGCTGCCCAGGGGGGCTGTGGAGTCTCCTTCTGTGCAGACATTCCAACCCGCCTGGACACCTTCCTGTGTAACCTCAGCTGGGTGTTCCTTCTTCACTGGTTTTAAGGCTGGGAGAGGCTTTTGTGGTGATTTGTTGTGATGTGTATCATGCAGGCTGTAGAATCCAATCTCATCGCTCCTCTGCTTCTGCCCCTGCAAACTGCAGCTGAAATCCAGCAGGTGGTTGTGGCTGCGGTCTGGAGCCCTGGAACTCCGGACTCAAATAACCAAGCGAATAGAGTCAAACAGGATTCTCCATACAAGCTTCTGACTTCATTTTCTTTTTTGTTTAAAAGTCACATTAGTATTAGAGTTGGAGGTAACAAGACAGGAACATGTCATACATGGAGCCGCACCACCCAGCTATTGAATGTATTTAGTGTTTAATCGCACTTGGAATATACAACTAAAGATACTGTCGCTGAAGTTTGTGGCCAAGATGTGTTTTCTATCAAACATCTTTATTGCACCAACACTCAATTCTAAGCAGCTCAGGCATTTGTCATAAATAAAACATTTTTATTATTTGTCTTCCAAAACAACAACAAAAAAGCCCCTTCTTATTCTGTCATCCTAAAACCCCTATTATTACAGATGAATTGTTATGCAGCTCTGTCTTACTATATAAATCATAAGGGATTATTCTAGATGGAAGTGTTCACTTTGGGGAAAACATAAAGTCCTTACAGGACCCTGGGATTTACAATACATAGCAGATTTTTCTCTGAATACTAGGATAGGAAACGTGAGTTAACTTAATATTTTACATAGTTCTTGCTGGAAAAGTAGTTGAGATTATTGGTCACAGCTCCTCCAGGTGTAGAACTAAACCTAAAACAGAAAAGGAAATTTAGTCAAGCTTCAGGAGATTACATCTGACTTCCAAATGACTTCTTTTTCTTCCCAATAATGGAGCTCTTAGAAGCATTAATCTGCTTTTTTTAATGTGTAATATAGATTCTGGGAAGGTGATCTGGGGGGGAAGTATGTGCTGTTCCTTCTATCCCATAATCATTTAACAGAAGGTGATACAGAACCCTAATCTCCAGAGATTATTTTACCAGATCCTTGGAATATGTTGATTTTTAACTACAGTTTTTACAGAAATGTATAAAAATGAATCCATTCCTTTCATTCAGATAGTATCAGAATGTTTTGGTTTCTATCATGTTGAAGTATTTATTTTTTGTTAAGTTAAAGTGTTTATACTTTTTATCCATAATATTGATTGGAACTTGCGGGTGGCATCTCCCATCCCACAGTGTTTCAGCTCATTCACCCCAAACGAATTACTTGGATTTTGTATCAAGATCCTATAGTAAATCTTGTCTTTTGTTCAGTTTTGGAATTCAGTGAGAATGTAGCTGGGAAACTCAAATTGTGATTGCATCTTTAGCCCTGGGAAGGTTTACAGCAGCTAACGAAGGTACTGAACAAATAGAACGCAAATCCGCGTGGTTTTACCCATAGGAAGGAGAAAACGGGTACTGGATGCCAGCGCTGGCCGGGGGGGGCAGATCCTGGATGCTGCTGGGCAGCGCGGGCGGGTTCATCTGCTGGTACGGGTAGCCGGGCTGGACCAGAGCGACGTAGTTCAGCATGGGAGTGTAGGGCGGCTGGAAAATGGGGTGCGGGTTGTACGGAGCCACCTGGGGAGGCAAAGGGAATAGCATTCATGAGGAAAAGTGGGCCGGCAGTACTGCCAAGGCACTAACCCCAGAAATGGAAACTGGAGTTGTCGAAAATATTTTTTCAGACACACACAGCAATCTCTTCCACTTACATCCAAAACTAGAGCAGAAGCGGTGAATGTTTCGGTGAGCGGCTCAGGGCCGTCTCCGGAGCTATTTGGAGCACGTAGGGCTCCAGCAAACTGCGTTAACTTAGAGCAGTTCAGCATCTTGGCCCCAAATCTGTTTTTGCAATGGCACCAATGTCAACCTTGGCACATGACAAACTGCTCTTACTAATCTATCGTGCTTAGCATCTGTGTTCTGCAAATTAAAGCATATTCGTCCCCATTTAACCGCACCTGTCTTGAGTAGCAGCCAAAGGAGGGGTGCAGGGCTTGCTGGTACGGCATCCTCGCTCTCTGCTGGTACGGACCCTGTTAAGCATACATAAGGTGGGATTTTTAAAACAGTCCGAGTTGGTCCATCAATTACTTCTATGCAAGCTTTTTAGGGGAATTTTCTGCTCAAAGAAACCAGGTTGGGATAAGTGTATTTCTCGGCTTCCTGTTACCTGGAACTGTGGGAGGTTGGAGTGGTTGGGGAAGATGGGAAGCGGAGGGAAGTTCAGACTCTGCCACGCTGGTGGATTCAGCGCTGGGCTCATTGAAGAAGTAGGAAAGCCTGAAGTGCTTGCATTGTATTTAACGCTTTTTTTATCTGGTGTTGCAGTAGTTGCTGTAAAACAAAACAAGGTTGAACATAGTAATAAATATGCATTCTCTTTATTAATATCTGGAACGTTTGCAATTGAGAGGACATGCTTTGCCTGTAAGCAAAATCTGTTTAAGATATCCGTTACTTTTGCAGGCTATCATCTTGCAACACGGAGACCTAAGCTCAGCAATTAGCAGTTCAAATTCACTTGTAGGGCCATCAAACTCTGACCCACAGGACCTGGAATAAAGCTAAGTGCCTGATCCATAAGAACAAATGAAATCGTAAGAGTAGAACAAGAACCTTTGCCCAAAGTTCAAAACTCTGAGATAAGGAAATCACAACCAAGAACAAGCTGATTGTGTCTTAAGTCTCCAGACTGATAAGTCTAGTCTAGAAGCTTAAGGAGTAGATCTGGACATATACCATTGTAGGTGGTTTTTTTTCTCTTCTAAGATGCTTCAAGGGATGTAGTTATCAACACTCTGTGGAAATACTGACCAAACACCTAAATCTCCATGGTCATGACCTCCCTGTATCTATTTCAACACGTGAAAAGGATGTTAGGCGCTAGTTAGAGGGGAGAGAGATACCAGCATCCTAGTATAACATGAGGAATCTTGAATGGAAAAGGTGAGTTCCATAGGTTTCAGCCCCTCACCCAAGGCTTGGGGAAAGGCCGTCACCACAGAGCCAATGCCGCAGCGATGCCTGACCAGCTCCTGCTCTTCACCGCTCCTGGTTTACGTCTTAGCTTTCCCACGACTCCCAGCCGATGTTGGGGACTGTCCCCGATCCATACCTGGGTTCTGCAGCGCCTTGGTGGCCGTGTCAGCATCACTTCTGCAGCACACCTCAGGAAACGGTGGGAGCTGCTGCTTCTGTCCCGCGGTCTGACTCTCTGCAGTTGACGACGCGGCCAGGCTGCCCTTGGCAGCGCTGAAGATGCTGTCCTGTAGGAATTCCTTTGCCGCCTTTGGCTCCTCGGCCGTCGCCTGACCGCCTGTGCCTTTGCCTGTTTCTGTGTGTTTTGGCAGGAGTGGCCCGTCCGGCTTGCTGCCCTCTGTGCTGCCGGTGCCCGTCCCGTCCTCCGGCCCCCCCGCGTTCCTGGGGGGCTTTGCTGAACACAGAAGGCTGGAGAGAACCGATTTAGCGGAGAGCTGAGCGTCACAGAGAGCTCTGAGTTTCATCTCCCGTTCTCTGTTTCCAATCATTGCTCTGTAGATACTTTCGAGTCCCTCTGGTTCGTCTAGCCAGTAACTGCTGTAAGAAAGTGGAATGGAATAGGGCTGCTGTTAAAGGAGGTTTGACTTCAATATGAGCTACTTTTCTTGTCTTCTCCTAAACCTTTCATTTATAGGATATCACAAGCTCTCTTACGTTGGTGAATAGTGACATTGTTGACAAAAGACGTTCCTCCTGTCACCACCTGCTCTGGGTGTTCTCAATAACTTTCTTTTCTGTATCCAAATGCTCCAGAACAAAACCAGGAAGGTGAAACTTGTTGTTTGTTCAAAAGATTCCAGATACGTTTTAAAGTAAGCATGCTAGCAATTTGCATAAGTCAATATTTTAAAATAATTAAGGATTGCTAAATTGGGCAAGGTCACATGGTGTAATCTTTGGCTGCTGATGCTGTTGCGGCTGATGAACTGGGCAATGCCTTTGTTGACAGTTGGTATATACTGAAAAACTTATCTTAATTAGTCTTTCTATATGTCTTTCAGGAGTTACAGAGGTAGCCAGGGTGGGCTATGGAAGCTTCTACTTCCAAAGCAGAAACCTGACCCAGGGCTGACTCACTCGAGTTGCTTCTGGTTTAAAGCAGTTCAGTGAGCTCTGTACAGTGATTTGGTTTTAGCTCTTTAGCTTGGCTATTGTTGGAAGGTTCAATGACTCTGGGGTCGTTGAGCACCTGATGATCAACATACTCTGCTGTACGAGTGTGTGCAGAGGGTACTTCTGTCCTGAAGAGCCTCTAGCTAATTACAGGAAAACGTTGCTGAGGGAAACAGCCAAAGGTAACTCAACTCGGATCACTAGATGAACAATGAGTAGAGTAGAACAATTATTCTGAACCCAAGGACAATATTTTACCCGCTGGACTTTGCTGTCTTTTTAATTTCATCCAAACTGAAGTTGTTGAGTTTCTCAGGTCCTTGTGGTTGCGCCTTCGCCGCGGGGGTTCTGAGTTCACACCTCGCACTGAAGTAGCAAAACAAAGACTGTTCTGCCCTGGCCGTGCCCGGCTGCGCTGACTCGGGCTCATTGCAGGCTGGGTGGGCTGGGCCGGCCTTGCTGCACTGAACTCTATTTCACAACTCTATTTCTTTACGAGTGAACCGTGTTATTAAAGAATACAATTACAATTGTTAATAGTTCATAGCTCCTCACCGCTTTGTATAGTGCCTTCTTTCCTAAGACTGCTTAGCAATCAGCAGGACCAAAATGTGTGGCTGAGCATGTGCTAATTGTAAGGGTAGTTTAACCTAGCGCTACAGGCAGCTCCATGGGCCTCACTGCTTATTCTTGGTTTGCCTCGTTTCCTCTCTTCCTGCATTTATTCTGGAGATGCTTAAGATTTTGGCTTATTTAGGATATGGAGGAGAAGGGTAGACTCCAAGGTGTAGTTCCTTAGTTCCTACCTGACATAGTTGAGCTACTTCCACCTCTCTGCCTTCATATGTAAAATTATCTATGTCCTCATTATGAAGTTTTCTTTCTTAAAGATGAAACAAGTGGTTACACTCTTCATGTACTAAGCAAGATGGGCCAGGTTTGCGTGATGTTTTGCTTGGACTTCCAGAACTGGACATGCTAATGCTTGCTGATAGTTAGCTGGATTTAGAAATGTCACTTTTTCAGTTTTGGGAACATAGAGTAAATATTATCCTATTAATCTGAAGTGCGTATTTCCCTCTTATCATTATTTGTCCTGTGAAACATGATTTGGCATAATTTTTTCTGTGCTAAATTCAGCTTTTCTTTGTAAAGATCAGCTGTTTACAGTAGCTTCCTTATAACACTTTAATTTTCAATTTTGCTCCTTTGAATGCTGCTTTCACTTCTTCCTGTAAATATTTTGATGTGTGTGTGGTTTTTTTTCTTTAAATGTTGTGGGGAAGCGAATGCAACAGCTGCTTATGGTGCTTCAGAATTTGAAGTAGTCAGATTTCATGGGACACACTTTTTTTCCCAAAGAAAATCGGTTATAGTGGGAAAAGGGGGAATAATTTGCCTCCTTGGGAGGCTGTGAGACAGGAAAGGATGTTCCCTGTGCCCCAGGCTTTTGTTTCGGTGGGTTACCGAAGTCGTTTGGGAGGGTGTGAGCAGGGAAGCAGCAGTGGTGTCCCCGGAGCGCGGGGGACACTTGGGGCTGACTCACGTGCTCGGGGGGTCGGTGCCGTCCATGCAGAGGGTCCCCACGGGCTCCGGGCACAGAGCCGGGGGCAGCGGTGACACCAGCGCCAGGGACTCCAGCTCCTCCGAGAGCCGCTGGACGCGTTTCCAGATCTCGTGACAAGTCTCGTCCAAACCATCCTGAGGAGTGTTGCTGTGGATCCAGATGTGCCTGGGGAAGGGCCCCAGGGGGAAGGGATGCTCAGGTGTCACCATTGGAGCTGAAAACCTGTTCCTACTGGAGAGCATCTTTCAGGCTCTTTGCGTTTGCCAACGGTCTCTTTGGAAGAGGTGGTTTGTTTTGGTGCTGAGGAGCCATGGCAACCATGGAATGGTGGCTGCTGGCAGCCGGCAGGAGGGGCAACAGCTGGGAATGTCCGGTGGGCTCCCAGCAGCAGGGATGGAAATGGCCGAGTTGTGTCTCTTCACATGATTCAGGACATTCTCCAGCATAAATAGGCTCCGGTTTTCAGCATTCAGTAACTTTTCCATGTTTGTGTTTGAAAACTAGAGGGAAAGCCAGGTTGGGCGCTGTTTAACAAGTCCTTGGTTTTGTCAGCAGCAGTTTATCTTCCTCCGGGAGGCTGTTGAGAGGACTCGGTTCATACCTGTGAATCACTCTCAGCTCGAGGGGTTAAACCCGAACTCGGGGATGTTGCAGTCGCTGTTATTTAATTTATTTGGAGAAATCCCAAAACATGGGAGTGTGCTGGCAGGGAGGGTGAGGTGCTGTGTGATAAATGACACAGGAGGAAGGCAGCGGGATGTCTGCAGAGCTGTGGAAGGCAGGGACGCGGGCGGCTCGGGCTGCGGGCGGCAGTGCGGAGCAGGGCTCGGCTCCTGCGGGGTGCGCACCCTCCACACTGCGTTTCTCTTTTAGCAGAGAGGTGATTCTGCAAGGTGGGAAGCGGAGTGAGTGGCAGGGATAGCAGTGGGCTGTTAACCAGGATCTGCGACCGCTTCCTTGTTAGAGATGGGCTATAATGAAAGAAGTTGGTGATTGCAGCGATGCTTTCTGCTGTATTCATCAGTCTTGCCTGCTTAGCAAATCAATGCAGTATTTTTTTGCCTTAGCCCCTAAGCCTTAGTGGTTTTGAGAATGAAACGTACTTAGGAGAAACCCCTTGATTTGCAATAGATATTATTTGATTAACCGGGAATGAAGTGGGATTGCATCTCCTCAATGCCTTTATTATGCCTGTAGCCGGTTCTCGATGCAGGGCTGGCTGTGGCTCAGCCCATTCCCTGCTGGGGTGCAGCAACCCCGTCGCATCCTCAGTGAGCGCAGTTTTGGGATGGGGGGGATTTTTTGAGGTCTGAATAGCTGTATACGGGCAAACCAGTGTTTGGAGCTGTGAAGTGTGGTACCCTGTTCTCGGATCCTTTTATATTTGGATCTGTGCCTTTGAACAATAAGGTCTATTTGAATAGGACACTGCAGCTTAAACAGACATAAAGCAACTCTTTCATGTAACAGCCCTGGTTGCCTTGGCTCTTGGCATCGGTTCACATTGTAGGCAGTGGAAGGATTGAAATGCAGAGGGGACACAGGGAGAGTGAGAGAGAAAGAGGATTGATTCGAGGGTGGAGGGACAGATTTGCAAGCCCTCGATATAATTTGTTTTTTAGCTGTCAAATAAGCTCATTCAAGGCAACCGGAACAAGACTGAAGAAGGGGGTTTTGCAGCAAGAAACTGCAGCAAATGCAAAGCGCTGAGGCAGGGGGATGGGTGGCGGGGGGACCCGGGGGCAGCGGCGGGTCAGCCCGGGGGGGCGGCCGGGAACCGCCCCCGTCTGCCCGGGCAGGGCCGGGGCTGTGGGGGGAGCGGCTGCTCCGGGCTGGCAGCCCCAAGGGAAACACTGAAGTAGGTTGTGGCCGGGGAGGGGGCGGATATTGGGGGTGGTGGTATGGTGTGTGGTTGGCTTTGTGTTTGTGGGGTTTTTTTTTCCCTACCTTTGGTTCGAGTTACCCACAGATCTGAGCATCATTACCACGATGATTAAGTTCCTGAATGTGGCTTTAACAGACTGCGTTTTTTTCCCCATCTTGTACGCAGCTACAGGGACAAATGTCCTAATGTTAAAAATAAAAAGAAGGGGGGTAGTGGCGAAACCCCTTTGTCAGCAGAGCCCTGCAGCCCAGCACAGCCGGCCCCCCCTCCACAACACCTTCCGAACCAGTCCCACCAGTGTCAGGGTGTTGCTTTATTGCTGGGATCCGTGCTCCGAGGACAAGTCGCGGGAGGGGGGTGGGTGAGAGGTGTGGGGGGGTGGCTTTTTTGTGACCTCCGTTGTGTTTGTAACAAAATTTGCTTCATCACAAAAATTGTGTCCATATCATCAAGTTGTTTACAGAGGCACGGGAGGGGTGGGGATGCTCTGGGAGGCTGAATTGCTCTGGCAGGTGTTTTAAGAGCAGAGATTCTGTGTGTTTGTGTGTGTATGCACGCTAATGCTGTGCTCCGTGCAAAATGGGGGGCTGTGGCACTTAATCCCATGCGAGAAACCTGTAGTGTGTATCAAAAATAAATACAATCCTCAAGCATAATTTGTGGTTTGCTGGTTCTGGTTGGGTGGGTGCTGGTGGGAGGACTGTGCTGGGCTGGGGAAGCCGAACTGAGGCAGATCTATGTGGTGGCTGCACGGCAGCCCCTCACCACAACACCCTCTCCCCTCCCCAGCGTTTAGCGAAGAGGAGAGCAAAGATATGGGAACGATTAATCAACGGGCTAATAAAAAAGTATAAATCCCTGGGGACGGTGCTGCTGATGCCGAGGAGCTGGCTCGGAGACAGGCACCGGGAGGGACGAGCCAGCCCTCCTCTCCTTCCCTCTCCTCTCCCCGAGCTGCTGCCACACTTGGTTCATTCCAGCTGCAGAAGCTCAGAGCCTTCCATGCGGTGGGATTTTATTTTCTGGGCTGAAAAAATTACAAAAAATAATAAATACAAGCCTGACGTGCTCCCCCACACCCCCCTTTCCTTTCTCTTCATCCAGCCGAGCCCAGGACTATCCCAATTGCGAAGGGGAAGAAAAAGGGGAGAAAACCCGACAACAACAAGCAAGCCCCAGCACGCCCCGTTCCTGCTGCCCTGTGACATGCAACCTTCCTTGGGATGGGACAAGCCGGGATGCAGCTGTGGCTTTGGATGGAGCTGGGGCAGAGCGGGGCTGTGCGCGGTCATGACGGTGGAGGTGAGCGCCTGGAGCCGGGTGCTGCTGCTCTCCGTGGGGCTGCTGGCCGTCTCGGTGACGGGTAAGTGTCATGGAGAAAGCTGGCAACTTTAGGAGCATTTTTCTTCCTGCTCCTTAGATCAAAAGACCACTGTTAATCCCCTTTTTGTGGGGGGGACACGGGGATGCGATGACAATGACACTGTGTGTGTGTGTATGCACTTGTGTGTCAGCACATGCTTCCCTGTAGTGTTCAATAAGTGTATTTTCTTCAGACCTTTGTAGCTTTGTATAAGGTAGTTTCCTGCTTTATCCTTGGGGAGCAACAATTTAAAGCAATGGGATAATAAAAGGTGGCTTTATTTGATCTCATTCCCCTTCTCTGGGTCAAATCATTTGTGCACAGTTGCTGTATATGTGAGATGATTGAAAAATGCCATCACGGTTTCCCCCTCTGTCTTTCCCTTGCATCTTAATTCATTATTTCACTACCCCAGCGTTTGCCAATAGCTGATAAAATAGATTGAGGGTGCCTTGCATGAAGATGGAAGCACTTTTCTCTTACTCCTCCTGCCTTTCAAGTTGATTATCACGTTTGCAAGAGCTCTTTGGCCTCATGGTTTTTGTGAAATATGCATTTATTGACTTGAACAATAGCAGAAGACTTGAATTTGGGGGTGTTTGCTTGTCTCCTCCCTAGTTTCCGCAACTGCCCTTGTAGCAGAAGCATATCTAAGGACTGGAGTTTATTTCTGGTGCAAACAGCAAATATTTAGGGACTGTCCTTATGTGTGTGTAGGAGGGGGAAGAGTGGGAGAGCGGAGCGTTTGGCAGTGTCTTCTCAGCACTGTGCAGTGCCCCCATTTCCAAGAGTTTCCAAGGAACGTTTGTCTTCCCTGCTGTATCTTAGGCTGCAGGAATGTGTTTGTGTCTTGATGTGTATGAAACCTATTTCATGGTTGTGTGTGTGGTTTTGTTTTCTTAAACTTTGTGATCTGGAATGCAATGCTGGTTTAATATTATATAAGGCAGATTTCCTCCAAGGAGATCCAGAATAAGTATTAACTGCTCCTCCTGAGTTATTCTTGCGGTGGACCTGAGGAGTTGTGCTAGCTGGAAATATCTATTGGGAAAGGGTGTAAAACCACCCGAAAAACCTGCAACTCCTAGTTAAGGATGAATATTTATTTTGGTGGATATTTTTTATTTAGCCTGTACACAAGAGAAAACCATTCCAGCAGCTTCTGTTGTGCTTTTCTGATACGAGTAGACCAATGTAGAGGTACCTAAATATATAGTTTACTATATCAGAGGTTTACTTGCTTTTTTTTATTTCTAGGCTATCTGTAGCTTATTCATACTGGATCTTCCAGGCTTGTCTCTGTAGCTGCTTGTTCAGTGTATGGTCTGTTGTCCCCAGGCCCCCAGCTCCCTTCCCTCTGCATTTAGAGCACTCTGTGTTCTGGATCCTTCACCCAGAGGTTGGTACTGTATGTTGTTTATGGCAAAAGCCTTTCAGACCTCGCGTGTTTATTTGCATCAGAGCTAGAGGCATTGGTCAGTAGCTCTTCTTCTTAAACAAATTCTGAAATCCCAGTAATGATCTTTTGGTCAAAGCAGGAGACCAACTTGGAAATCAGTGACTTACTGCTGGCTCTCCAGAACGCAGCGACCGTGTACGGGGTGAATGTGCCCACCGTTTGTGGAGTGCATGGTGCTTTTGGGGTCTAATCCCAGACAGTAAGTTTAGTCTGGGCTGGGACTTCTAGTACCTTCGCTGAGCGAACTGTGAACCTCTATGGAGCAGAGTTGTGAAAAGCTCTGGTTCCGAGCTCACCTGTTCAGGTCTGGGCAGGCGGCAGTAACCCAGAGTACCCATGGTGTGGCAGCAGAGCTGTGTGTGTAGAACTACCACTGAGTACTCCTGGCTGTCTTAAAAATGAAAAGGGACAGAAATCCTACTCGCATAGTGTCATCTGTGCTGTGTCAGTAGCTCTGTTGCCCAAAAATGCCCTTCTAAAAACTGGCACGAAGCGTGTGCTCCCTTCACATGCTGCCGTGGCTGAAGGCAGGAGAACGTAGCTTGTGTTTGTGCAGAGCGCTGAGCGAGCTGCAGGGAGGTGCTGGTTTGGGATATGCTGAAGTTCACTGTGTATCGGTGGAGTAGGGCAGAGGGAGGCAGTGGTTTGTGCCGCTTCCCCTCCGAAGGCTGCAGGGCTGGTTTGGCAGCGTTCGGAGGGCTGCAGAGGCCACGGAATTTGTCTTTGGCTGCGAGTTGACTGGGATCCGTCCTTGGCCTCTCAGAAGTACCGCGTGTGCGGATGCTGAAATTGTATTTCGTGATTGTCAAAACTGGTGGGAACAGGAGGGCCATTCCTTTCTGTGCCATTCCTTTCTATTCCACTCCGGGGAATTAGCTATGGATTGGCACAACAAGCTGCATTTGGAGTATGTATTGGCCAATTGCGTATGGATATACACATGCGCAATTTCTTTTGAAAGCCTACTATAAAGAGGGTCTTGATACCATTATTTGCACCCTGTGATTTACTAGTCAGAATCTTGTTTTGTACTGGGTTATAGAAAGATGGATGGGCTTGAAACATAGTCTAATCAATTTAAACCCATTGTAACTTTCTGTCTTCTTGATGGAAAACAGTATTTGGCAGACTCTTCCCCTGAAGAGCGGAGGAGCGGGAAGCTGTTTATGGATTTTGATGTATGTATTTATGTTGTATTTCTTCCTTTTATTTTGTTCTGTTGTCTTAAATCTCCACAGGATGAAGAGTGATTCAGGGCCACTTACCCTGCCAGGGGAGTATCTTCAGTGTGAAATACTCGGTGATTTGGATGTAGTTTTTTAAGGGGTAAGGGTGTGAGGCATCAACTCTCTCAAATGCTGGAGAGATGTGTTTCTGTAGCAGGAAGCGAATGGTCACCAGCCTGATCACATTTGATTGTGGCCCATGATGAAACTACAGTACTTTACGGCAAGAGCTGAGCAGATTGTTTTGATCTGAGTCCCGTTGCTGCAGCAGTGGGGTCACCTCTTGGGGAGCAGAGGCAGACACAGACTTTCCTCGTTAAACCCTCTCTTAGCCTGTATCAGTGGGAAATGCAGAGTAGTTTGGGGGCTGTGGAAGCAGCAGGGAGATGCTGGTTTTGCCTGCTCGTCTTGTCCCAGTTCCAGGCCACAGGAGCCGTAGACGAGTCCTTTTCCACACGCTTTTCTGCTGCTTTAAAGGAGTCCTGTGATTGTGCAGCGCGGCCTTTGGTTGCTCTGGGTGCCCAAGGCTGCAAAGTGACTTGCACAAGGTCATTTGGGGAATCTGTGGCAGAGCTGCCAATGTGTCAGTCCCGGCCTTAAACACGAGATCGCTTCTCCTGGTTTGGTTTCTGAATTCTTTGCAAAGGAGCGTGAGGCTACTTGTTGAGACGTGCATTCAATGCAACTATGGGGATGTTTCGGAGGCCTCCTGTGGTGTGTGAGTGTCTGCTTGGAGAAGCTGGTGCTTGCTTTGCTTTCAAAGAAACCAAGATAGAGAGACTGGAAAAGAAAGTGATAGTAGCACCCACAGTTTGTGTTTACAGAGTGTTTCTGGAGGAGTGAAGTACAGTGCAATTATGGAAATTGATGTGCTTTGCTTGCAATAAACATGATGCAGTGCAGCAATCCGCAAAATATATGACCTTCTGCCATGCTATGCGGTGGCAGACGGATCTGATAGTGGTGAGTATGCAATTGGGAAAATCCCATTGATTAAAGAAATCAAGTTAACTGTGTTTCAGTCTCTTTGCCATGGACACAGCGGCCAGAATGGAGACAGCATGCTGCAGGGAGCTTGGATGTCATCTTTTTATATGTCCCTTGTGTGGAAGAGGAGAAGAGTATTTTGGGATGTTTTTTCTCCCTTTTTAAGCGTAGCTTCACAGTGAACATTATGGTGTGTGTGTTCGTTCTTCCCAGTGTCAAGTGCGTTTTTTAATTCAGTCACTTGCAGTAACTGTCTATCCTTACAAGGTACCAGCATCTCCGCTGTAGTAATAAAGTGCCTGTGGGGGTGGGTTTTTGGTGTGCACACCACTGTCTGCTGGATGGAAAGAGAACTGGGAACTGTGTGAGTCCTGCTGGTAACTGAGAGAGCTCAGAATAGTCGTGGTGTAGGGAGATGCGATGATCTGTGACTTGCACTGGAAGAGGAGAAGAGTCTTGGACCTGTGAGGGCTGGAGCAGCAACAGTTGTCGGGGAGATGTGTGATAGGGGAGGAATTAATAAAAATCTTTCCCTATTATTGACTGCAAAAATCGACTTGAAAAGGAGCTGGTGGCCTTGGCGTGGGGGAAGCAGGTGTCTAGAGAGGTGAAGGAAGGGGAGAGTGACTTGAAGAAACAATGTGCAATAGGAGCGTATTTGTGGTATGATAAACTCAGCAGCTCTGTGGATGAGCAGGGGCCAACTAGTACTGGATATACTTCTTTGAGTCTTGGAGAATTGTGAAGATGGATGGAGACCACAGCACGGGACGGCTTTCTGCCCGCACTGCCCCCGCCTGCTGCTCCAGCCCCGTTTGCACAAGGACAATACGTGAGAGAGGCAACCAGTGCCACCAGAAAGCAGCTTTTTACTGGTATGGATGTCAAACTGGCCTTGCTAAGGGTGCTGCTGGGAACCCGGAGCTGCAGCCAAGCTCTCACAAAAGCCTGGAGCTCCAGCCCTCTGGCATTTGGGTTTCCCCCTCAGTAGCTCCTGGTGACCTCTGCAGGCAGCTCTTCCTCTCCATCTGTAACCAGGAGGAAATCAACAGCATCCCGTGTCCTGCTGGTACACTTTATTTTCTTCCTTCAGTGTGAAGACATGTTGCTGCTCTTGCTTCATTATCAGCTGTGTAAGAGAAGCCGGTGGGCAGAAGCAGCAGTTCTGCGTGAAGCCGTTGCTGTGAGTGCGGGGAAGGTGAGAGCGGGGCCCGGTGCAGACAGGGCTGCCCAAGGTCACCGCGGAGCTGCAGCACATCTCAGGCTGCTCACTCCTCTGGGTTTTCACGTGCTGGACACAAATGCACATGAAATGGCACAGAAATGCCGTGCTGTTGCTTGCAAGAGGGATGGTTGAGATGCTTTCTCTCTGCCGATGGGGTTTGAGCTGCACGTGTGCTAATGGATGCAAAGGCATTTTACTCTAGTTACACTGGAACAGGGCAATTTCTCAATCCATTTATCAAAGTGTCTGCAGATCCCATTTCAAGGCAGATAAAACAACAATGACTATCAAATAAAGGTGTCTTTATACAGAAGGTTTTAAAACAAAAGGTAGAAGATGGGTTCTTTTGGACTCTGGCTTGCACTTGCCCCCTGGAACATTCTCTTCTGCCCTAATGAAATGGGGGCTTTATTTGGGTTTCATCCACCTGCCTTAGTGCCACCTACATTTCTCTCAGTGTAAAGAATTTAGTTGCTCCTCAGTTGTCAGCTTTGCCAGCCCATGGTCACAGCCTGATAATCCTGGTCCCATCAGTGCCCAGAGCTGCTTGTATTAGAAGGTGCAAGAAGTACTGAAATAGGCAAGAAGGATGAGTTAATCACAGCTGGGGAATTAAGCACAACTGGGGATTTTCTGGTTCAGTGCTTTGCTGTTACTTGCACACTCTCTCTTGACTTGTTACAGTCATTAAAGTCCAGTTCTTGCTGTTTTCCGTGCCTGTTGGCACTCACAAATCCTTGAGGCTGTGAGCCTTAGTCATTCTGTTTCACTCCTCCATCTGTAAAATGGGGAAAAGTAGAATTTGCCAAATCCCCAAATGATTTACAGATTTATTCTGCAGAGAGATCTTAGGATGTTTGTGAGAAGCTTTCAGCAGATACAAATTGCATGAGGCTGATTAGCTACACCAGGTCTGTGCTCTCGGTTCTCTCCCTTGATTGCGTGGAGTGAATTCAACCATTTTGTGTACAATTTGGGATTAATTGTGAATGGCATCCTGAGGTGAAAGTTGTCTGTCTGCTACTCAACTTCAAGCAGCAGTCGTGGCAAAAAAAAGGGAGAAATATAACCAAATGTAGTTCTGTTCCAGCAAGTACTTGCGCAGGTTGCTCAGCTCCTCCTGGACTTCACGCTGTATCACTTGCACAGTTTTTATACATTTATATCCACATTTGTGCCTTTTATCAAAAGCCTGCAGCGTAGTTTTGGGAAGCACGGTGTACCCCGATATAGATGGGAAGGTGCATTTCAACGTTCCTTTCCCGTTTGATGCGCTGAAGAATAATATCAAGAAAGATATTTCCTTCCCGAAAGGAAATCTCCTTGCTCAGAAGGATAATGAAGCCTGGTGCTCTTCCAAAGCCCGGGCCATTTGTAAAGATGCTGCTTGCATCATGCAGCATGTTGTTTATATCCCTCTATTGTTGTTTTGTCTCCATTAGGGAAAGGTTAGGCACCGATTGTGGACACCGGGCATCTGTCAGCGACCATCCTGGGATGCTTTCATTACCGTTAAGCACCGCTGGGAGAAGGACTCAGTCTGTTACGTGAAAATAATGTCCACCTGCTGAAATAATAAGCGTTTGAAGGATAGGGGATTTGTCCCCGCTAAGGTTGGGCTTAACACACAGCAAAACAAATCATGACTTTTCACCCGTGAATGTGACAGTGAGGGCTATTACGGGCAGGTTTTTCTCCTCCTTTTCTATGAGTGCAGTTAGCAAATGAGACTTTTTACAAAAAAATACCCAATCTGAACCCGCAGGTCGATTCAATTCACCCCTTGTTAACTCTTTGATTGAGAGCTATGTAGATTGAAGAAGAAAGGTATTGATCTGCTTTGGGGATTGAAAACTGCGATTAAATAGAATATGTCTGAGGGTGAAAATGAGGTTTTAAGTGAATGGAGGAGGTGAAAGAAAAATAAAATAGTACAATATAGTGTTAATGGTAGTGGAAATAAGTTCTGAATTTCTTTGTTAGTTATACACAGACCTGAGCTTACAGTGGGCTTGTTTCTGAAGAAGAATCTATATCCACTGGATTATTCTCTTTAAACTGTCAGTTCTCCATCAGTGTAATGATGGAATTGTTAATATTGTGAGAATTTCAAGGACTGAGGTCTTCTAAACTATTAGTGAGATGAGATTGGTAGCTTGGTCAAAGATCTCTCGGGGCAAGTTCTGTTCTCACTGGCCTTGGGGGAGCATTGAACTTCATAGATGGACACACAGCCGCATAACTGATAATAGAGAATGAAATTGCAGGTACATTTAAGTCTTTTTGTGATGACATGGATTTGGTAACAAGGGGAATAGAGACTAATAATGAAAATTTATCATGAGGAAATCTTTAAATTAGGCCTTCAGTGAGATCTGTGAGATGGATTTCACCTTGAACCTTATTTCACCTTTATTACTCTTTTTTCGAGATAAAGGAGTCCTAACACCTGAGATTGAAGATGAGTTTGTGTTTGAGCACAATGGATAAGCCATTGAAATGCAAATATTCCCTTACTGAAAAATAATTGAAATACAAATCGAAAAATTTGTTTTGGAGATAATAATTAGCACCTTATAAATGAGGCTGAGTAAAAACGCTGCGTATGAGCGGAGTCTGTTTGCAGGGGTCTGTACAAATATTTTCCATCAAGTTAGCTCCCCTTTCCTGAGATTTCATTTCAGTCGTGAGTTGGGATGAACTGCTGGGTGAGACACTGAACTCATGGGAGACAAAACAGGCGATTGATGAGATTTGCATAATGGGAATCATGACATTGCAGAAAATGGGGCCTGCCCTGGGTCATTTTTGTGAATGTCTGGACCTAAGCAGGGAGAAGAGAAATCCTTGTAGTGTTCACTTCACAGACGCAAAGGGAAATAGAAGTAAAATTTTAAGGAGCTTCTGAATCATCCTGAACATTTTCTTTGAGTTTTGGACTCCTGGGGCAAGATTTGCAAGGATGTTTAGATGCCTAAATAAGTGTGTACTTGCCTGGTGGGGTTTTATGAGAGGATATATTAGCTGCAAAACCTGAGTGCATTGTGGAGGCTACGGGGCATCTGTTTGCAGTCCTTAGGTTTGTACAAAACGTTTGTGAATCTGGTCCACTTAAACTCCTTTTCAAAAGGAACTGTAAGCAAATTCGCCTTGGTTTTGCAAAATGTTGCACAAGGAGCTGCCTCATCTCTTTGATACCTTACCAGGCTCAAGCCGAGGCCTCCAGAGTTCCAGCTTAGTGCCTGAACCGCATGTTAAATCATGTTTTTCTTGGGCTAGCTCTTGATTTTTTGATAAAGCGTGCAAGCTTGTGTGGTGGGTTGCAAAGCCACCCTGCTCCCTTGGAAATGGGACGTACAAAGCAACCTGACAGCGGGGTGCAATTAGAGGATATTTGGGCTACTGAAACCCATGAAGAGAAGTCACCGGAAAAACCAGCGAGGCCGTTATTCACACTAGAGACAGCATGGGGAGAATGTGCATTAATTGGTTAATGCTTGTGTAGTGCTTTGAAGATGGAAATAGCTGTATAAGTGCTTGGTATTATTATTATGCTGACAATGGCTATGTAGAAGAGTCGTGGTGCTAAGGGAGCCGTCAAAATTGATTAAGAGACAATTTTGAAAAAGAAAGTTTTGAAGGGAGAAAATTACATCCCCGGAGAAGAGGCCATTCTGGCTGAATATCAGGATAACTGTTACTTGTCGGAGCTGAGGAAGTGATTTCAAGTAGTGGAAGGTTTGCACAAGATTCCCAGTTTCATGAGGAATCACAGAATCCCAGAGTGTCAGGGGATGAAGGGACCTGCAAAGCTCATCCAGTGCAATCCCCCCATGGAGCAGGAACACCCAGCTGAGGTTACACAGGAAGGTGTCCAGGCGGGTTGGAATGTCTGCACAGAAGGAGACTCCACAACCTCCCTGGGCAGCCTGGGCCAGGCTCTGCCACCCTCACCGGGAACAAGTTTCTTCTCATATTTAAGTGGAACCTCCTGTGTTCCAGTTTGAACCCATTTCCCCTTGTCCTGTCACTGGTTGTCACCGAGAAGAGCCTGGCTCCATCCTCCTGACACTCCCCCTTTCCATATTGATCCCCAGGAATGAGTCCCCCCTCAGTCTCCTCCAGCTCCAGAGCCCCAGCTCCCTCAGCCTTTCCTCACACGGGAGATGCTCCACTCCCTTCAGCATCTTGGTGGCTGCGCTGGACTCTCTCCAGCAGTTCCCTGTCCTGCTGGAACTGAGGGGCCACAACTGGACACAAGATTCCAGGTGTGGTCTCCCCAGGGCAGAGCAGAGGGGCAGGAGAACCTCTCTGACCTACTGACCACCCCCTTCTAACCCACCCCAGGTACCATTGGCTTCCTGGCCACAAGGGCCCAGTGCTGGCTCATGGTCACCCTGCTGTCCCCAGGGCCCCCAGGTCCCTTTCCCCCACGCTGCTCTCTAATAGGTCATTCCCCAACTTATACTGGAACCTGGGAATTATGCAGCTGTGAACTTGTGCGGATAATTGCTCTTTTTTAGGTTGTTGATGAGCGAGACGTGGAACTGTTTTAGGTTCTAGGGAACCCAGTTGTTCAGGCTTGTTTGAGCTGTGGGGGTCACTTGGTGTTCAGTTCGAAATGGGGAGAAGGACTGTTTAAGTTGACAAAAAATGTTGTTATGAGAACAAATGGGTGAAAACTCATCATGCATTATGAATTTTAGCTTGAAATTAGATTAATGTTTATAATCATCAAAGCAGTAAGGCTCTAATGCGAGTCTTCCAGTGTGAAGTACAGGACAGAAAAGCTAACATATTTATAAATAGGATTATGTGGTGTGATTGCCAAGCCTGGAAGGAAAGACAGTACGTAGTAACCAGGAGAGCTTTTTAGTTCTTCAACTTTTTATCTCTGTGTGTATATATACACATAAATACACATCCATATATATGCTTTATGGTCCAGTTTGTACTCGCTTGCTGTATCTCTGCGGTTCCCCAACTGATAAAGAGGCCACATCCCATGTCCTGGAGATCTGTGGAAGCCCCTGCAGCTTCTGGCTTTAAATCATGGCTTTTCTACACCAATATTCAGCAGAAAACCCTAAACAATTGACTTCGCTGAATACCAGAGGCATGAATTTTGTGAATTGTGCCTGTTAGTGAAGCTCCCCAGCAGAAAGCTGGCTGGTCTGCGCTATTGCCAGGCTCCAACTAGTTGTTTAGCATTCAGAGAAATTTCCATGTATATATAAAACCCGGGGTGTTTTTTCCTCCCGTTTCTTTCTTCGTTAAGGCCGCCCTGTAACGAAGCCGCAGTTGAGCTGTTGGATGTGTGCCCTTGCCTAGCAACTGTGCTTAGCAACATCAGGGCATCGCGATGGGGCCGGAGCCGCTGGCTGTCAGGGAGCTGGCTAGAATGGTAATTTGCGATGAGAGATACTGGAGCCTCTTTTCGTGAGGTTTGCAAAGCCTCGCTCTTAATTTCTTGACCTTCAGGCTTCCTTGAATGCCTACGGGCAGCTTGTGCCACTGCCCGGCAAAAACCAGGCGAGCTGAGAGTTGCTTGGTAGCTGAACCTTTGTATGGTGTGCGGGGCTTTGAAACCTTTTATTCCTCCAGACAAGTCGCGTTGTCTTGCACTTGGGGTGGGGTGAACTATGTGCATGTGAACAACTCCCGTGACAGCCAGTGCACCAGGATTTCAACCGAGTCTGCAGCTGCCGTGTGGAACAACCTTCTGCAGCAACAGAGACTTAAAATACATCACACCTGCACTGGGAAATACATTTGCTTTTCTTAGGAGCAACTCTGGGGCAGAAACCTGAGCGTATGCTTAAAGCACAGCCAGCTGTGGCTGCTTGAGTTGTTGTTAAAGTGTTTAAAACTCTTCTCTCTTCCTAGGGTGTTCAGCTTGGAGGCTTTTGGTTTGATTGGGGTTTTCAAAATCTAAATGCGTGAGCTATTTCAGCCAAGGTTCCTTAAAGCCTCTTTAAGATAAACTCACAGTAAGTTGCGACTTGCAGTGGAAGGAATGTCCTTCACTCTGAGGCAAAGAAAGGACGTGAAATAAGGTATGACTTGTCACTTTTGTCACAGCACAGCCACGCAGGTAGTTAAGAGTGGGTACCATAGGAACCAGAGCAGCACAAGCCAAGTTGGCTGGTTTGGCCAGTCCAGTGAAAGCTCCCGTGGCATTTTTTAGGATGGAGTGGGAAGAAACCAACATCTTCAATTTCTACGAGGAATCTTATTCTCGAGCCCCTTACTCTGGTTTCAAGCAAGTACAGAGGTGCCAGCGTGGCAAATCTTCACTATGCTGATCAAGCTCAAGCAGCGTGAGCTGTAGTGAGTTTGGCGTTGCCGGCAGGATTCCTGTGCTTTGTCCGTTGTTAAAAGGTTCAGGGTTTTCTTTCTCTGTGCGTGGGTCAGTAGAGCGTGGAAACAATTTCTTCTTTATTGTGATACAGTCAGAACAGCAGAGCCCATTTCCCCGCTTTGTTCCACACGTGCGGTGCGGGGACTCATCCTGATGAAGCGATCTATGTCGTCTTTGTCACTGTGGTTTTAAGGGCGGTGGTGAAAACTGAGATTGGGTGGAAGGATAGTGGGGCATTCTGTGTTGTGGAGTAATCGGTAATTTGGTAATTTAGGTTCCTCATCAGAATTGGCTAAAGTTTTGTTTGTTATGCAATGTTTCTGTGTCCATTGCTGTCAATAGGGTATTGGTTCGGGGTGTGTGATGCTCTGTTATGTGCCTGTGTTTTTCCAGCTAACTTAGTGCAGATAAAACACAGGATTTTTTGAAGATTACTGTGTAACGGGGGAAAATACATGTTCACTGATGTGTCTTGATGAACACAGAGTTCTCTAATATTTACTTCGGTACTGCTTGTATTAAAAAGCATGTGTTACCAGCGTTTTTCTAGATGTGTATTAAAATAACTCCAAAGTAATTTTTTAGTACCTTCTATTAGTCCGTAAGGCCTCCTGCCTCCCCTTGTAACAGTGGGACACAATCCGTCTCCCTTTCCCCTCACTGTGTGTAACTCTTTACTCCTAAACCCTTGTCCTGTTTCCTAGCTGGCTTTGACTCCGTTTGGAATGTGAGCTTTGCAGGTGGTGAAGTGGTACAGAAACCTGCAGGGGTGATTGAGAAAGGTGCAACACACACCTGTGGAGAGCCAGGGGACACTGATGTCTCTGTAACCCAATGGGACAGGTGCTGTGTGCTCACTGCAGAGCAGCTCCGGTTCTTACGGGCTCCACAGCAGCAAGATTTGGGGTCTTCCCATCTTATTAATTAAAAAAAATTAATGTGATGAGGGTCTTGAAGACTGTTTTGTCTGCAGGGCAGCGGTGCGGGGTCAGCGTGCTCAGAGCACAGGATTTCAGCCTCACGGGAAGCCTGGTGGCTGCTGTTCTGCCCCGTGTCCTCCCTTGGGACATTTGCAGCTCAACCAAATGCGATGTCACTCCCCAGCAGCTCAGTCTCTGTCCTCTCGGCACGTCAGGGACTGCGGGGCAGCCGTGGGACAGGACATGCGTGCAGTGTCATGTTCTTGCCGCCTCAAGTTTTGTCCCGCGATGGCTTTTGACGTTACCTGAAAGTGGAGTTTTTTCTCGCAACATCGTGTCAGAATTCGTTTGATGTTCCTATGGCAAGTGTATACCCTTTCAAGCTTCAATCAGGAGATATAAAACCAAAGTACAATAATAATTCTCTTTGTGCAAGCGCTTTAGCTTTTAGCTGTAGGGTGATCTGGTTTGAGCTCTTGCTGGGGAAATCCAGGGTCAGCAATGTGACTAGAAATCCAAAACATACATGAAACTTGGATAGTTTTCCAAGACAGAAGTTTTTGTTGGGAGGAGGCAGATGTGGGAAGAATTTTAATACATTATTACAGCGTCTTCATTCCACCATCATCTCATCTTTTTACTCGGGAAGCCCTTAGAAGTGAATCGTTATGGTAAGGTTGGAACAATGCCTAAATGTAACAGATCTCTGCAATAACAGTCTGAAAGCCCGGGCAGCACTAAAAGAGACAAAGTGATGACAGAGTGGGAGTGAAAGACTGTTGGAATGGAAGGGAGGCGATGTCTCTCTCCAGAGAACGGGAGGTGACAGAGTTGGTTTCAGGAGTGCTGTGTTTGATTCTTCAGCATCGTGCGATCCTGCTCAAGACTCACACGCTGCTCCTGAGCTGAGGGGGGTGTTATAATTCTTTCCAGGCTTGGCAGCGGTGGCATGAGCTGGATTCAGATTAAATGCGTGTTCTCTGCCCTTGCGTTCTCCGGTTTATCGCTCCACGTGTTCTGAGGAAAAAAGGCGCTGCCTATCTGAGATGTAAATCATCCCCTTGATGATGTTCTTGGATCCAACGGCTTTTGGTTAAAAGGTATAGTTAATGGAATGTCTCTGCATTATTTATTACCCAGAAGGCTTTGATGAGACTGTAGGTTAAGTTAAAACTGTGAAAAGGTGAATACTTAGGGAAACAAGGCTTAGATTTATGAAGTGTGAAGGTGCTTTCCCTGTTTGTTCGCTTAAATTGTGTGAACAAGAGAGTCGGAGCTGGGCTGCGGGTAAACTGCTCGCTGCTTGGGATTGTCTGTGATTTACAAGACAACTGTGTAAAAAAGTGTGAGGAGTTGCTGGTAAAAGATTAAAGACAGTGAACAGTGGGAAAATGAATGTTTTTGGTGTTTAGATCAGAGGGCGCTGGAAAGCGATGTCAATATTTGAGTGCAGTTTCTGAATTGGGGCCTGGTGTCTTGAAGAACTTTATACAGTGAAGGTGAATGACCATGGACAGTAATGGAAACAGAAAAAATTGAGAAGTTATTGATATATGAGTGGGATTTGGCCCTGGTATTTCAGGCTGGGGTGGAATGTGTTTGTGTGTTTGCAGGTCAAGAGAGGTTCTCCTGCCCCTCTGCTCTGCCCTGGGGAGACCACACCTGGAATCTTGTGTCCAGTTGTGGCCCCTCAGTTCCAGCAGGACAGGGAACTGCTGGAGAGAGTCCAGCGCAGCCACCAAGATGCTGCAGGGAGTGGAGCATCTCCCGTGTGAGGAAAGGCTGAGGGAGCTGGGGCTCTGGAGCTGGACAAGAGGACACTGAGGGGGGACTCATTCATGTTCACAGATATCTAAAGGGTGAGTGTCAGGAGGATGGAGCCAGGCTCTTCTCGGTGACAACTGGTGACAGGACAAGGGGCAATGGGTGCAAACTGGAACACAGGAGGTTCCACTTGAATATGGGAAGAAACTTGTTCGGGGTGAGGGTGGCAGAGCCTGGCCCAGGCTGCCCAGGGGGTTGTGGAGTCTCCTTCTCTGCAGACATTCCAACCCGCCTGGACACCTTCCTGTGTAACCTCATCTGGGTGTTCCTGCTCCATGGGGGATTGCGCTGGATGAGCCTTCCAGGTCCCTTCCAACCCCTGACATTCTGGGATTCTGTGATCTGTGTTTTCCTGGGGAAAGGTATTTATGTTCATCTGTTTCATTGAACAGACCAGAACAACCCAAAATAGAAACATTTGTGACTAAGTGACAATAACTAAAGAAAATGACAATCCCAAAACCTGCTGCATTAAGGGAATGACAGCCGTGTATCACCAACAGATGATGCTGCTGAGAGCAAGTCAGTGTATGTGATTTGATATTTGTTCCTTTTGAATTGTGCAGTGACCATACATCAATGTTTGTTAAATTAGATTTTTCTGCTGAGAAACAAAGTACATCAACTCATATTTTAGGAAGCAATTCAGAAACAAATTCTGTTTCCCTCTCCCTGAAGTATTGCTTCCTTAGCCATTAATATGGTGTAAATCAACACAGTTAAAACACCTTCTTGGTTCAGACTGTTGTGGATCTGACCCGGTAAGTTTAAGGCATTGGAAGAAGGTGGAAGATGTTTTGTACCTGTTTCCTTTGCACTTGTAATGCCAGACACCGCCTTTGCTTATTATTTAGCTTTTGACAACTTGGTGAGGATCTGTGGTGACAGAATTTGAGCGTCTGGGTTGTATCTGAGTGCGCAGAGCTGCTGGAATTTGGTGTGGATGATGGAAGCCAAGCAGCCCAGGCAGCTCCTGTGTGCAGATGTTCCTGATTTGAAGGAAATAACAGAACCCTATTGCTGTGAATGTGCTTGAATGATGGATCCTCCCCTTTTGTAAATCTAAACTGCTTTGTGTTGCTCAATGTGCAGTGGCCGTCGTGACTGCCGGTCAATGGACATCAGAGATCTGAGAAGCAGTTGTGTCACTGGGGTGAACTGGTTCTGCTCCGGCACCCAACTGCCCACATTGCATTAGACAGATGGACAGTGTAAATAAACCTCCCACTAGCTTGTACTGTCAAAAGAAGTCTTGGTTTTCAAATACAGGGATGTTTTCCCTGCTTTCCTCGTGGCAAGAGGCTGATCCATACCCGGGGTGGAGCTCGGGGGGTTGCAGCTTCCCCACTTAAGCCAGAGGCAGCTGTGTTCAGCCGATAGTTATATTTTGGTTAAGTGTCCGGTCATGTTAAGTTTTGTGGCGTGCGGATTAGCTGTGTATCATAATATGCCGCAGGCAGCCCGTGTTTCTGTTAGAAACGCCGTTCTGCCATTAGCATATTGCAAAGTAAATATGTCATAGTTTTCACTGTGTATATGAGCCAGAAGTGAAGCTGATTAGTCTGTGTACGTTGTTCAAGCAGTGTATGCTGCACAAAAACAAGTACTGCAAGTCGAGACTGGTAAAGCTGACTTTTAAGCTCTATCAGTGAGGAAGTGGTTGTGCCCCTGGATAAAGATGTTTTCCTGCAAAGCCCCAAGCTCTCCACAAGTGTGGATTTCCTTGGCTTGTGTTTATTCCTTCCCCCTTAGATTGTGGTCCCTCTGGAGAAAGGCTGTGTCCACTCAACAGTACCAAGTATGATAATGCCTTCGTCCTTGTCTGGAAACGTTAAATGCTACTGCAATAAAATTACACTGATGCATTCATTAAAAAGATATACTCTCCTAATAAACTACTTTCCAGAATTGAAAATAGCAGGTTGCATTGGCAGGGTACGAGTTAGATTTAGCTCCGTTCTCACACTGCTCATCTCCGTCACCAAAATAGGACATGTGCCCACAAATGCATATCCGCTGATGAGTTCATGTTGCTGTTATATATCAGAAGGTCTGAGTCCATGAATAATAGTATTAGAAGCTGGAATATCTACGCAAATATTTACACTGCCAGACTGAGCCTTCTGGCAAATGACATCTCATCCCTCAGCTTTGTGTATTTACCTTTCTCATTTAGTGCTGTAGCTGTGGGATGCAGTGTGGCAAACCAAGGGGCTGTGGCTCCCCCGGTACCCGCGGTGATGGGGAATCCACCCGGCTGGAAAGGAGATGGTCCCTGCACAAATACTGCACTAGATTGATGTGATCGATCATAAGCCTGTGTCCCCTTTTTCTCTTAGGAATTTATATTTCTGCAGCTGGTTTTAGGTTTATGTACGTTTTCCTGGCATTTGTTTGTTCTCTGTTGCAATTGCTGATTCTGCAAGGACATCATAAGTTTATATTGATCATAAAGCTCATTGCCTTTCATGTGACCTTGGAAGTGTTCGGAGCAATGGGTCTCAGACCTTGAATTTGTTTTCTGAACTTTGTGCAACATCAGTAGATTTTATACCATCAGGAAGTGGAGAGATACAGCCTTTTAATTTCCTTAAATTGTTGTGATGGAATTTACTTATGATTCGAATAAAAAACGTAGAGTAGGGACAGCATCAATAGCAGCACATCGCCTATGGAGTGCCAGGCTGGTTGAAGAGGACGTGATTGAATTTTAGAGAACTGAAGCTTGTGGATCTTTGGCAGTCTCTAATTTATTAAACCAAACCAGGCCTAATTTCCCTGGGAGGTAGCGGTGATATTCCCCATCCCGTGCAGCTTTTTGGCACTGAGCTAATACATCCTTTCAGTGAACCCTCTGGGTAAATGGAGCTGGAGGGGAGGCGGGAGGTAGATCCACTCTTGTATTTATTATGTGTTGACAAAACGCACTGAGAGAGGCAGATGCCAGGTGCTGTAGAAATGCAAAGTACAGTCTGCCCTTGTTAACGAGTTGCGTTTGCAGCGCAGGTTTAGTCCCCGGTGGATTATGGGGCTGTCCTAACTCTCATTGATATAATAACACGATACAGAAAGATTCCCTGAGTAGTAAATATGTTTGACCATTTTAGATTCATTAAGGTGTGAACTTTGTCTGGCAGAGAGAAGTTCCACTAAGCATTTTTGCACCAAAGTAGGTCAGTGTAATTATAATTGGCTTTAATGAGCGCCGCTCTGCAGTTCTGTACCTGTAGCTGGTTGGCGCTCAGAAGTGCAAATGCCATCGCTTTGAAAAAAGCAATGAGGAATCAAAGTAGTAATTTCTAATCTAATTCATTTTGACTTGAAAGCCTCGGTTATCTGCATAAGCAGAGGCGAACGATCTGATGTTGGTGAGAAAAGCCGGAGGAAACGCAGGCGGCAGGGATGGCAGCTCTGCTGGCCGGAGGATACGCGTGGAACTCGGCTTCGGTGCCTCAGCCGCCTTGCAGACTGTCTGCAGTTCAGCCCTGAGGAGCCGTTATTCCACCAGAGCCAGCAGGAGCTGTACCGGTTTGGAGTGCAGTTCTCTTTGTGCCTCAGAAGACATTCGGGTGAAGTAGTGGTGAGGAGAGGAGAACACTAAGGAGAATTTGTCATTTAGGCTGTTCCCGAAACCTATTTATGTACCTGTTCCCCCAGAGAGAAGAAAATCTCATATATCCAGAAATCGTACATTGTGGCAGTTGATCTTTATCTTTGGGATGGAGTATTCGCAGGTACTGCTGCTGGGAAGGAAAAATGAATTTGAGGGAGGCGTTGGGTATTTAGCTGGTGGGTACAGAGCTGAGCTTTTGTTCTCAGAAGATGTAGCTCTACAGCAGCTCCTTGGGAATACTGATGGGAAGACACTTGCTGTACGTGAGCCTGTGTGAGGAGCTGAAACGTTTCAGAAATGCCTGAGAGAGAAGAGCGGCCTGGGAAGGCTGGGTCTAACCAAGGGTTTATTCTCTGTTGGGCTGTGCGGTGTTACTGGCTGTGGCCCGTATGGCTTTGCAGGGGTGCAGCTGCCAGGCTGGGGTTTGCAGAGCAGGAACTGAATGGGAATGTGCCTTTTCCTTACGGTGTTGTGCATGGAAAGGGCCCATATAGAAACCACCGGCTCTTCTCCCTGCCTGGGGGAGTTTTGGGGTTAGCGAGCAACACCTGGAAGGATGTGGATGGGGAAGGGAGAGCTGCTGTTCTAACAAGTTGCAAAGATTTGGTTTATTTATTATTTTTTTTTTTTAAATTCCAAATAACTATTCAAGAATGGTTTGTTCATTGAAGCCTTTGAACTGTGTCCTTCTCTTTCTGGAGTCAGGACAACTTTAATTTCTCATCTTTTGCCATTCAGTTTTCATGCGGTCTTGTCCAGACAAGCGACTCATCTGGTGACTCAGTTCCTCATTAAGTATTATGTCCAGTACAGTTTTTGGCCTTTCAAGGTGAGGGGTGGTCTGTCTGTCTTTGTCTGGGCGCTTGAGCCCTGATCTTCCATCTCTGATTCAAGTGTAACTCAGGGTGAAGGAGACATCGGCTCTGGTGTTGTCATCCTGCTGCTTTGTAGCTTCTGAACCCCTCGTGGTTGAGGTACCCACTCCCAAAATGGCTGAAATCCCTCAATGCAGAGTGTGTGCTGAAGGGTAGGTCGGATTTTGTTGTGGGCTGAGAAAGCATTGTGTCCCCATTACGGTCAGGAGCTGCGCCAATCCAGCTGTTATTAGCCCACGATGTTTCAAGCTGGGAGCAGCGCCCAGGACATGGGTACCAGGGTCCACGTTCCTGCGGGGAGGACAAAGATGCGTCTTCACGTTTTCCCTTTATCTGTTCCTTGGGACCATAAACTAACAAGAAATTCAGCGTAAAGAATCCCGTATGGTCTGTTTTGATGGAGAAAGATGTTAAATCTGTATCTTGCGCCATTTGACTTTACTTTTGTCTTTTCTCTTGCCAGCCCAGAACTGCAGTCACATCTTGCAGGGCCCAAACGGGACCATACAGAGTCCAGGCTTTCCATATGGATATCCCAATTATGCAAACTGCACGTGGACAATCACTGCCGAGGAGCAGAACAGGATACAGCTTGTTTTCCAGTCCTTCGCGTTAGAGGAAGACTTTGATGTGTTATCTATCTACGATGGACTGCCTCAGCAGGGGAACCTGAGAACAAGGTACATTGCTCATAACAGTCATGTTTATAAACATGTTCCCGTTTCTGCCACTGGGATTAAATCTAGGTCGGAGGTTTATGCTGCAATAAACTGGGAGTGCTGCTTCGTGAGCTGTTTCTGTAGTTGTTTTGATTTCTTACCTCTGATAAGGTTTGAAATGTTGCTCTGAATGCCTGACAGCAATGATTTATCAGGAGTCGTTCTAGACATCCAGAGAAGTTAATTAGAAAATGGAGCGAGAGAACAGCAGAGCTAATGTGCAAGAGGAGCTTCCCTCAATCCAAAAGAGATTCTCTGAGTGGGAGGATGGATAATGGGTTTCAGTTTAGAGCTCTTCCAAGTGCTTTGTGGGTGCACTCGGTTCCTGAAATCAGCTGATGGGGGCAGCTCGGTGAGTCCTGATCCAGCGAAATCGTCGAGGTACAGAGAAGCCTTTTGTTCGGTTTTTTCCTCTCAATCGGGCATTTTCGTTCTCGAGAGACCCGACAGCTCCCGACAGCCCTTGTGAGAGCAGCTGGTGTGCAGTGGGTGTTACCGCGGGGAGGGCGATCACAGGGCCCACCTACGAGGTCACATAAAAGGGACAGTTGACCCCACACCAGTTGTGGAGTCTCCTTCTGTGCAGACATTCCAACCCGCCTGGACACCTTCCTGTGTAACCTCATCTGGGTGTTCCTGCTCCATGGGGGGATTGCACTGGATGAGCTTTCCAGGGCCCTTCCAACCCCTGACACTCTGGGATTCTGTGATTCATTTGGGTAATTCCCCAATTTGTAGGCTGTTCACCAGCTGGATGGCGTGATGTTCTCTCACATCCGACTAAACCATCAGAGCTTTAGGGGTAAAGAGTTATCAAGTAATATAGTTTAATATGAAGACCCTCCATGGATTCTGATCTCGGAGACTTCCAAGTACTATCTTGGTATTAATAAAAATCTCCATGAGAGGCTGATTTAGAAAAGAAATGATGGATTGCTGTGATAGCAAATGTTAGATGGCATGTCAGTGTTCTGTGTTTGAAGGAGTCGTGATCTCAGACCTCCAGATCTGAGGTGCAGATGAAATCAGCCTGGTGACTTGTGACGTGACTGCTGGTGTCTGATGTGGTGTCTGATTGCAGCTGAAGTCTGACAGTAATATATTCAAAAAGTAATAGAAACAGTACTAGAATCCCTGGGAAGAATGCTGTAGTTGTGGACAGTCCTGGAAATTAATTATACTTCAAGCCACTTTGGGACAGATCCTTTGACCTCAGTGTCTTGTCTAACCCAGCTGGAAAATCTGAGTTAAACACTGGTGAAAATCAGCGCTTCGTGTAGCTGATTTGAGTTATGCAAATAAATCTTATCTTCATCTTGCAACCGTGCTTGAGAATCATCTTAATTATGGGACCTCATCATTTAATCAGAAGGTAAGCACAGTGCTTCGGGTGTTACGTAAAGGATGCTCATATCAGGTATAAAACTGCCTGGTGAGGAGTCAGCGCTGCTGCTGCCCGAGGAGCCCCTGGCACGTTGCTCTGCTCATGAGCAGCGCCAGATGGTTCCTTTTGCCCTTTCCATGTCAGTGGGAGCTTCTGCTGAAGAAGCGAAATCCATGAAGGAAATGAATTCAGAAGGAGGGTCATGGTGGAGTAAATTAGTGAGATATTAGGTGAGTGGCACTCGGGTATTGCTGTGAGCTACTCGTGAGCGTGGTGTGATTGTCAATGAAGTGACAGCAAGAGCGTCGCCAAAGCTGGGGTGCAGTGCTGGCAACGTGCAGCCCTGCACTGGGGAAGGGGAGGACGCGAAGAAGGTCCTTCCTCTGTATTGCTGGTGAACTTTGTGTGCAACTCGAGTCAGTTGTGGGATGGAACCATCAGCACAAAGCCATGTGGGAAAGTTTCATCTCTAATGAGGTGATTGGGAAATGGTGTGTATTTAGTGCAACAGAGGACGGTGAAATAAATGGGGACAGAAGTTGGTATTGAAGCTTTCTAGAGGTCTGAGAGTACTTACAGAAGATTAAAACACTAAATGAGATGTGGACACTTGCGTTCTTCACCTGGATGTCTCTAGTTTAGTGGCTTCAAAACCTGAAACTTGCTCTTCATGCTGTTCCGTGTCTCACTTTGTTCACCTTTTTTTTGTTCTACATCAATCTCACTTCATTAAACTCTGTAACTCCTGCCCAACACTGTTTTAAATTTTTGTTTTATTCTTTCTCTCCTTTTTCTTTTTTCCCGTGGCCATCAATTTTGTTTTTTTCTCAGACTGCTTTCCAAATGTACTCAATTCATCATCCAAGTGCAGTACTCGAAGATGGATGACCGTGCGTCATTCATCAAAGCTTATGCTACCAGGAGCTGGGCCAAAATAAGCTGTAAGCAAGTGTAAAAGAAGGGGGGAAACAAAGCCTGTTTCTGTAGAGGAGGAGGTAACTGTGCTGTTCAGTGTGTCCAAGGCTGATCAACAAAATGATGAACAGAGGAACTGCGGGGAGCTCGTGGTGTTGAGCATCACAGATGTTTTTCAGTAGGTCACGTCTGTGTGATGGGGAGAAGGGAAGGACATCGGTGTTGATGTCTTGTTGTGCTGGGGTTTGTCTTCTGGAAACCCAACTGCTCCATTTAAACCATGTATTCCCAAGAGCTTCCTTGGCCTTGTTGCTGAGAAGGGGTTAATAACGGTGTTCATCGTGTGCTGGAAAACACCCTGTTGTCTTGCAGTTTAATGTGGTGTGAAAGTTCCCTAATAGAATAAGAACAGACTTAATCCAATGAGACACTTGCTAATAAACTGCTTTACTGCATATTAGGGAATTTGCGTTGTATGTTTGTGATGAGTATGTGAATATTAAATGCGTTTCAGCGTCTTAATTTAGACATCCAGGGCTGTTGTCGTCTTTTAGTGCCATGACTTTGCTTTGTCTGCTAAAATCAGAGCGTGTTTCCGAGTCCTTGCTCCTTCAGCTTCTCTCTCATAATTTGTGTGGTTGGTTTTGGTCCGTTTCGTTTGTTCCCCAACACCATACACTGGTTTTCAGCTGGGACCACTGTAAGAGAATCTTCTTTGAACCCTGGGAACAGCAACGGCTGTAGATTTGTGTCTCTCCTGAGCTGGAGTTACACGTTGTCAGCAGTTCAGATGGGATTCGTAGCTTCCCTTGGGTGCTTGGATGTGTCTTCCCTTCTCCTCCTGGTGTTTGTGCTCGTTACACCAGACCAAACTCTCCCAAACGCCCGTTCTCCAGGTTTGTGACTGTTCTGAGCTGCCGAGGGGCTCGGAGCGGAGAGCTGATCCGAAACCCGCGGCTGCAGGAGAACGCGCCTTCTGCAGGTTCCCGGTGCGCTCTGATTGTGTCATTGTTGAGAGGATGCTCCACTCATCAGGTCGCTTTCCTGATTGCTGTCCCACCGTGCTGGGCTTAGAAGCTCAGCAGAGACCTGACTGAAATTTGAATATTTGGAGTTATTTATGGATCCGAGATTGCGGTGGGAGTTGGGAGGCTCTTTGGACTTTTTCATATTTGGCTATTAGGTGACATAACCAGGCAGCGGTTAACAAGGAAAAATGTAGCAAAGGAGGAAAGCCACATGACATCTTCAAGCTTTTTTCATCTGCTGCTGTAATTTGCAGGACGCTTTTAATGTGAGAATCTTAAATTAGTTGCTAGTTTCCTTATTTGATGTTTCAGGCCTACGTTAAGATCCAGGGAAAACAATTCACGATGAATGTGGTAGGTCAGTCGTCCCACTTAGTTCTGTTTTTGTGAAGGGAGCCACTGAGTTGACACTCAAATTAGGACTGGTCGCTGTAGAGAATCAGTTGGTTTTTCTCCTTACAAAGATGTACAAAACTAATCTGGAAAGCCCAAAGGACAGAATGTACAGTCTTTTTTACCAGGAGAGACTACCGCTCACTTGCATACATGCTGAACAAT
The DNA here is from genome assembly GCF_964273445.1 of Streptopelia decaocto. Lineage (NCBI taxonomy): Eukaryota > Metazoa > Chordata > Aves > Columbiformes > Columbidae > Streptopelia > Streptopelia decaocto. The sequence goes on along the minus strand of NC_138678.1, from coordinate 2,807,403 downwards.
GCCGGGGTAACTTCTTCAGCAGGGCATTTATTATTCTGGATTGCAGTGCTCGAAGGAGCAGGTCCATTGCATTGTGGTGGGAGGAGAAAGCAGCCGGGGGGGTTCAGTGCGCTGGAGTTTTAGCTGTTGGATCTTAAAGGTTGAACTGGAGCGCCCCATTGCCGTGTTCCCGCAGAACTGTGCGATGAGGAGGCGACTACAGCCTGACCCCACACAAATAGGCTTCATTAGTGAAGAATCAGGTCGGCAGAAATAATTTCACTTTGAGCCTAAGGGTATTGACACGGTTAGCATCAAGGTGGCCACTTTCTGCACCGATAAGGAGCGTCGGGCTCTGAGGAGGACACATGGGGCACAGGGTGACAGCAGCAGCACCGAGTCGTGCCCGTGATCCACCCCACGAGCCGACGCCAGAGTTGTGTTTTAGTCCCATCTCAGCCCAGCAGCCGCTGTTCCAACTGTAAAACAACGTGATGGTTTATTTTTGCAAGTTAAATTTGTCACATTCTTAAAATCCCCCTTTTGGAAGGTCTGTGTACTGCGGGGGGTGAGAGAACCAAAGCAAACCAGCTGAAGTTCATAGCTGTGTGTTTTAATCCGTTTTCCCGAAGGGAGGAAAAATGTGGGTGCTTTCATGTTTCTTTGTAACGCAATGAATCTTTAGGTCAAGAAGTTTTTGTATCTGTAAGGTCTGACCTTGAGAGTTTCTCAGGCAAAGTACCTCTTGGAACAGCGTGTGTTTCCCCTCCATCAAAATTAATGAAAGGCTACAGGAAATTATGCGATCTCACTAGATGGTTGGAGGCACAATGGGATTGTGGAGTGCTGGTACTCGCAGGCTCGAATAGCAGATCGACACATCTTCAGTGCCCCTTGACTGGGCTCTTTCTCTTGGCCCCAGTTGATGACAGATGAGTTGAACACTTGGTGAATGCACCTTCCAGGTGATTTTGGGTTGGCTGCTGCTTTGTTACCTGGGCGCAGTGTGGAAGAGCTGTCACCTGCTCATTCCAGGTTATTTTCCAAAGAGCAGCTCTTGCTCTGAGCTGTTGTTTTCTCAACAGAGCCCCTTACACCTGATTTAGCTTGAATATTGTCCTGGGATAGCGCAGGGGTATCAAACAACTCCACAGAACCATTGAAACGGTGTACACTGAAGAGTGGTTTGCTTGATGGGAAATTTTCTTTAATAGGTGCCTTTAAATTACATGCAGGAAAAAACCCACTGAAGTATGGTGTAGTGTAATTTAATGCTGGGTTAAACGATGCAATCCAGTGCGTTTTCATTAGCTGTTCTGAGACACTTCTCTAGCGTTTATGCTTTAAAGGCTGTTGGATTGCCAGCTGCAATAACTATTTTGATTGCAGCCTGAGCTGATGGTGGGCATCCTACCAGAAAAATAATGTGCTCTGTTTTAATTATGGCACCTGCACTCCAGAATGGGAGCCTGCGTCACAGGGCATGGCACAGTTGTATTGATACAGCGGAGCAGTATAATAATACGCAACAGATGGAGGTGAGAGCGTTGGCAAAGGGGCTGAGACGTGGACTGTCCTGGCTGAATGTTTTTCGAGGGCAAAAGTGTTCAATTGTGGGTTAAACCCTATGAGCAGAGCAGTCAGTGGCTCTTTGTCAGGTGCTCGGCTCCTTTCATAGATTATGGGACAATTTTCCACTGGGGAAGGACTTTGGCATTGGGGAAGATGGTTCTGTGAAGCAGGTTTTACTGCTCTGCAAATGGGGAGCAGTGTTGGTGGCGAACCCAAGGCAAAAAGTGGAGGAGAATGCAAATAGAGTGGAGGATTTCTGTGCAGATTTGTTTTGATATATTGATTTTTGCCGTACTGTGAAGCAAGGGCAAGCTCATGAAGTGGCATTTCTGGCACTGGTTTAGTTTGGTTCATCACAGTAGGAGCAGAATTAAGCCAATGAAAAACACATTGAAAATCTCACACAATCAGTGTTGGCTCCAAGCAACTTAAGGGGATAATCACTCAATAATCCATTTGGCCGGAGGTATGGAAGAAATGGAAGATGATTATTTGTGCTATTATTACCACCCTCACATTCTTGTTATGGCCCTTAATAAAAACAAGGAACAGAGTTTGCTGCTTCTCTTTCTCATTAGTGTGTATATATATATATATATATATATATATTTATTGCTACACTAAATAACAGTGATGTCACTGTTGGGGGTGCATGGCCAGGCTTTGATGGGGGGGACAATGGGGTGGCTTCTGTGAGAAGCTTCTGGAAGCTTCCCTGGTGTGTGATGGAGCCAATGCCACCGGCCCCAAGAGGAACCCATTGCTGGCCAAGGCTGAGCCCATCAGCCATAGTGGGATAATGTATTTAAAAAGTGGAAAAAATGACTGTGCAGCTGAAGAGAGGAGTGAGGATGAGAGCAAATGCAGGACACTCCACAACCTCCCTGGGCAGCCTGGGCCAGTGTTCTGTCACCCTTACTGAGAAGACAACTGTGGAGACAGGGAGACTGTGTCAAATGTCTCACTCAAGGTAGATCACGTCCACCGCTCTGCCATCATCCATCCATCTTATGTCCTCATACAAGTCAATGAGGTTGGTCAAGCACGACTCCCCTTGGTGAAGCCATGCTGACTGCCCCTAATGACCCTCTTATCCCTGATATGCCTTGAGATGGCACCAAGGAGAAGTCGTTCCATCAGTTTCCCAGGGATGGAGGTGAGGCTGACCTGTCTAGAGTTACCCGGGTCCTCCGGGTAACATGAAGGTTTCAATAAGCTGTTTTAATTAAACTGCAAAATAAATTAATAAAAACCGTGGCACTCTTCCTCAGTTCTGTGCGCAGCAAAACTATCTGGAGTCCTTAAAAATCCTGGAACCTTTTATTTTTATTAAACATGAGCGATTGTTCTTCCAGCTTGTCCAGACAATGGTTTCTATGCTGAGAGCGGGTAAGCACTCCTCTGCTGACGTTAGAACTTGAGTGCCGTCATTGTCTGGCAGCCGTGTGAACTTTGCTGATAACTGGAAATGTGGCTGTAATCGGGTTCTCGGGCAGAGCATGTCAGCTTGCATTAGCCAGAGTGCAATCCCTTAGAAATAATATTTAGATGTACTAAATCAGGGCCGGAGTAGGAGCAGTGGGGAAGTTCACTGTGGATCTGGAGCGATGCCGCGTGGCAGCGAGTTCCTGCAGTCGCTGCTGCTTCTCATTTTTAGGGCTGTTATCAGGCAATGGGGACCGCATTGAATTTCTGTCCTTGCTAATGGCAGGGAAGAAGCTGAGGTTGCTTTAAAACATGTTCCTTATGTAAATCACCTTGGCCAAGCATAAGGAGAAGGCTTGTAAGTTATAAAACTATAATTGTTGATGAGAAATGTATATTAGCTCTTTTTGGGCTGTGTCAATACAGTAACGGGGTTTAGTGTTTGGGATCTACTAATGCTAGTTTAAAATCATCAGCGAAAGGACTTGTGTAATTAACAGTTGTCATTTAGCGCTCAGTCTGCAAGGAAAGCCAGGGAGGGCAAGACCCCCAGGCTGTGTGTTTCTGTAGTGCTGACTTGGGTCTATTTAGGAGCCTTATCAGCTTTTAATATCATTCTTTCTTGTGGGCATGTGTCTGTGTTCCAGGCGGCTCCTGCACTACATCCACTAGATCATCTTGTGCAAATGATTTTGCGTCTGTGGGCTTTGATTTTTCTCTGAGTAAAGAGGTGTTAACCATCGCAGCCTTCGCTGGGTGCTGTTAGATACGAGGATGGAGGATGAAAAGAGCATCCTTGGGATTGTTCTTGCAGACACAGTTGGGTGGGGACTGGAGAGGATTCCTAGAGACTTCAAAAATGATGCACTGTAAAACTACAGAGCGAATACTCCACAGACAGCCACCCTGATGGGCTTTAATTGGCAAAGATGTTTTCTTGCCTGCTCTCTTACGCTATTTTAGTTTGTGTTCAATGTAATGTAGTTTGTGTAACGCTTCAGACCCGTATCTAATGTTTTTCCCCCAAGGTTCTCAAAACATGCCATGAACATCATTGAATAATGTCTTGGCCTCGCTCAGTGACCTTAAATATTACTCGTGTTTTATGGTTGGGGAAAGTTAGTCTGGCGGGCCCAGCGGCCGCTCCGAGGTGACGGTGCTGGGATTAGCAGAGCAGATGATGTTGGTGAACAAGGTGTGAAGCACATAGACCGGTTTAAAGTACGGTCAGTCGAGATAAATAGGGAGTTGTTCTGGTAAGCAGGAGGTGCTGAAAGCCCTGGATGGGTTTGCATTTGTTGAACAGTGAATTGAAGCCGTACGGGTCTGTTTTCTGTGGTGTGTCGGCAGGTCCAAGGCACAAATGGTGAGCGTAACGTTGCTCTTGATTTCTTCCAGGTTAACGGGTTTCCAGCTGCCGGCTCCTATTGTGAGCACGGGGGTCGTGCTGTCCCTGTGGCTCGTGAGCGACTACGCGGTCAGTGCTCAAGGCTTCCAGGCCACCTATGAAGGTAAGTGCCCCATTCAGTTGTCGTCTTGAATTGCATCCGCATGTGGCGTATGGCAGGATGTGAAACCAAGGTGTGGAGTTTGTACTGGAATACATACATACGCAGACACTTAATACAAGAAAGGAGGGCCTGGTTCTTGTGTCATTAGATCTGTTTTTTCAGAATTCAAATAGCTGGTCCCTTCCAAGCGTAGTTTGTTTTTTCCTCTCAGTATCTATGCTCAAAACACCTTGAAAAGCGCACTCTGACAGCAAAGCTGGGATGACTGGGAGCGAAGGGTAACGTGGGGTTTGACGGCGGAATCTGCAGCGTTCCACGCGCCCGGAGCCCCGTGCGGCAGCGGCCACTGCACAGCAGTGCATGGGATGCTCAGATCATACCGCATTGTTCCTTTACATTATCTCTGTTTTCTCTGCACCTTCTTCTCCAAGTATTTAAATTCACCTCCTGTGTTTCTTGTCATAAATATGTCCAGTGTTTGGTAGTTGTGGAGGTGAAGGATTGCATGTGAAAGCTTGGTTGCTTCAGTCTTTAATCTCTAACGCTGGAAGTTGTCAGCTAACTGAAAGAACAGTTTGTACTGGAAGGCAGGTCCTGGTCGCAGTGTGAGCTGCTACTGCTGGGTAAATGACAAATTAACCATTTTAAAATACGAGTTCTATTTGCACTGATTATCGAACCTAGAATGTTGTTCCTATCCCCGTGAATGTTTTTCTTTGGGGTCCTTAGAAGTTCTCAGCCTTAATGATAATTTTTGGTAATGAGTCCTACCGGCCAATTACCCAATACATTAAACCAAGCAGATGCCTTCATTTAGATGATGTTGTAGCCTCTCAAAATTTTCCGTGCTTGGCAATTGTTCAGGTTCAGGGGAATTCTGTTTAAATACCCTCTAATTTCTGATTAAAACCTTTGCTCTGCCTTGAGGCGGCTGTGGCGCTGAGACGTTTCTGTTAGTCCTGAAGTGATGAGGGTGCCAGCAGGTGCTCGGTATGGCCGGGTGGAGCGTTAGAGATGTCTCAGCCACAGCCCATACTGGTTTTCCAAGGGTTGGTGCCTACTGGGGATACTGGTGGAGTGCGGTGGCTGCTGGGACAGGCGACCAAAGGCAGATCTGCTGCCCTGTGCACAATCTCTGCCAGAACACGTGTCTGTCACTGTGTCGACATCACTCCCAAATTATGTGGTAGAGGACACGTAGCTGCTTTTGTACTTCCTTGACATTTAGAGTTCATTTTTTGCCATTTACACACAGTTACTTGTACACTTTGTTTTTTATTACCTCGATGTAGCGGGTAATCTTGCACAAAGGCTTTTTCCAGGGCTGCCCTTTAGCCACGTATATTTTAAGTGATCTGAAGTTTATTTGACTGGCGATTAGGAGGTTTTAAAGCAGGTAACCGAGTGCATCCCCAGGGGAGAAAATGAAATGTGCTTCAGACTTGAGGCACTGAGGGATCCAGAGCGTTGGTGTCAATGAAAAGCTGGTTTTGAGAAGGGCAGAGGAGCTCGATGTCCCAGCTCCTGGCTGGGCCTTTGGGTGCTGGTTAACCAAGGAGGAGATAAGGGTGGGGTTGATGGAGGGATGTGCTGCAGCTCCAGCGCTCTTTCAGTTCAACGGTAATCTACAACTTGGTGAGTCGCGTGTGATTTGATAATTCACGTTTAAAGACAGAACAACGCATCGGAGTCCTCGCAGTAAACGGCTCCTTTATGATCTGCTATCAGAGCACGTTCATTATTCACCTCCTCCCTTCAAGCAATCATTGGGAAATCACCAGAAGAAACGGCATTTTAAAATTGGAACAAAAGGTCTCAGGAACGTTTTTACGGGGAGCCAGGAAGCGGGTTGGTAGTTGGAGGCATCAAAGGGACAGAAAAACATGGTGCTCGCACCGTCTGCTCTGGGAAACACAGAAATCGAGGTTGGCTTTGTCTGCGTTAACATCTCCCCGGCTTATCTAGTTAGTGCGATGCCTGCGGGATAAGATCTTGTACAATTTCCCGAGAACAGCACAGGCACTACCTGCTGGAACGTGTGCATGTGTTTCTTCAGTTCCGGCTGTCTGAGGACACAGTTTATTTACACGTTTCACTGGCTGAAGGTGGCAGAGCTGGTGGGTGTTCCTGCTCCATGGGGGGATTGCACTGGGTGAGCTTTCCAGGGCCCTTCAACCCCTGACATCCTGGGATTCTGTGAAATCACTGTCATTAAGTGGGTGATCTGGAGAAAGAAACGGGGGCAACTGTTGTAGGGTTACTGGCAATGAAAAAGTGTCAGCTTTTTCTTGCCGAATTGAAATAATAGAGAAAATTTCATTTCCATTTAAGTAGAATACTTTGAAGGCAATTTTACTTAAGCGGTTTTCTTCCTAAATATAAACGGTTCTTAGGAAACTCCGTTTCAGAATGTATCATTGAGAAAATATTTAAATTAAGTGCTTTCATGTTCTTAGCATCCTGAAATTTGTTTTTCCCCGTTAAACTTGAATTCACCATGATTTCCCAATTAGCCTTGGTCACCCTCAGCCTGTGGGGTTTGTTTTCCTCCTTTTACGCCTAAATGATTCTTCTTAAAAATCCTGACCAGCTGTTTTGAGTCTCGCATTTCATTTCAATGCAGGAGAAATTCCAAGTAGAAACAGCCAGAAATAAGCTAAGTTAGAGCTTTACTAGGATGTGAATCCTGACAGTCTGATCTTGTGAAGAATACACCTGAAGATTTAATGCCCAGAAGTGACCAGTGCTTCCATTTATTGCTTCCCCTGAAAGATGTGTGGAGTTAATATTAAGGCACATGCCTGGACTACAATGAGAGACTAATTACAATGACTGCTGCACCACACCTGATGAATACATAGTAAGCTGACATTTAAAATAAATTGGGCAAGTCTTTCACAATAAGAGGAAAATTGATATAAATGCCACATTTCCTCAATACTGCTAATAACAGTTCACGCTGAATAGCAGGAGGTTTTTTTTAGTTTACTGATGTAGAAATAAAATAAAATCACATTATTATTTGGGAGCCATTAACCTCTCAGCTGCCTTGTTAGTCTTAAGGGTATGAAAAATAGGGATTTAAGAAAAGATACCTGAACCTGTTCCTTATCATACGTGACTAGAGAGCAATGCTGGAAATAGAAGCTTAATGGAACTTAATGAAACCAGCAAGAACAAGAAGGAATTGAGTTCTTGCTTTAACTTTGTCCCTGGCCTAATATATCGATGTTTCTAAGTCACAGCTTTACACGGTGCCTCAGTTTCTCTTAATGTGATTTATTTTCTCATTCATGGTGTCACGGAGGCACCCCAAGGTTAGTTTGAGGGACAACAGGGTCCAAAACAACTTGTATTAAGCTGGTGAGAAACAGGGTTTAGCACTCCAAAAGTGACTGAAATACAGGTTCGAATATCAGTCGAGGAAAATTATTAAGGGGCAGCAACTAATACAACAGGAGGTCCACAGAGTGCACTGAAACAATACTGGAGCCGTCCCTGAGTCTGGGAAGAGTCCACACTTGTCTGAACACGGTGTGGGGTTATTGTAAAGGGACACACGTATTTGTATTGAGTACAGAAAGTGCACACTCGCAACCCAGCGAGGGTAAATTTATAATACACTCGCAATCCTGCGAGGAGAAATACACGTGCAAATGTGCACGGAATATTACACGTGCAAATGTGGAAGTATGGGAGGAAAATACACCTGCGATTATGTGAGGATTGATTTATACACGTGCTCATATTGAGCACGGAAAGTACACGTGCAAATGTGCACGGAAAGTAGATCCACTCGCAATCCTGCGAGGGTTAATTGATTCACATCCATGGCGGCCACACAAGCGGAGTCTCCATCCCGGGGGGGTCCCGGCGGCAGCATCGGGCTCGTGCTCCCAGAGACCCGCGACAAGGGGTGGACCCTGACGAGAGTCCCGTTGTTATAGCCTGATCAGAGCTGACTGTGGGCATTCCAGAAGCTTCTCTGCACCCCCACCCTGGCTGTGGGTGCCCCTGAAGCCTCCAAACATCCCCACACTGGCCGTGGGTGCCCAGCGGCTCCCTGGCGCCTCGGCGCTCCCTTCCCTCTGTTAACGGCCCTGGCCGGGGGCTCTGGGGCCAAACAAAAGATCCTGTTGGCCTCAAGCAGCAGGGAGAGAGGGAGACGTGTCTACTCCTCCCATGATGGAGAGAAGGTGGTTTGCATTCTGCCACTCATGGTCTTCGTCTTCTAGCGATGAAAGTGCTGTATAAAAGAAGAGGGATGCAATAATGTTGAACGCATTTTTAATGAATCCTTATCTATGGAGTTTTTAGAGTTCTCATGTTAATTTTTTCTTCTTCAAAGTTGAGTTAGAAACCCCCAGAGAGAACCGGAGTGAGTGGGACCCCGGGCTTGGTTGCTGCCCAAGTGTAATGCAGTGAGATTTAACACTAGGTGAAGATTTTGCCTTCCCAAGACATGGTGTTTGATTACAGCTGCAACAAATTTGATAGCTGCAAACACTAAGTGCCTGATTGAAAAGAAACAATTACGCCGCGAAGAACACTGCTTATTTTAAGAAATTAGAAGCATTTAAATACAGAGGGAAACAGCCCCAAGTAAATGGTGCTGTTTTCCTTCGTAATAAATACCCTCCTCTTTCTCAAGCACAAATATCTCATTCTTCAGAGGGTTGTTTGGGGAGCTGTGTGTGCATATTTAGAATATACAATTAAAAACTGGTTCCTGTGCCTCTTTGACCGTTCCTTGGGCTAAACCTGGCCGAGGTTTCTGCCACTGTGCACAAGTTGTGAAACTGCTTCTTTTCTCCCTTTTCCAGCCTGTCCTTTAACTTCACAGTAACAGTTGCCCCATTAATGGAAGACAAATTGATCAGCTTGGTTTTCTGTCTTTGGAAATAGCGTGTTTGAGTTCAGATTGACTTTTGATGATGGTGAAGACCAATGGGGCAAAAACCCCAGTGCACATTGAGTGTGCAGCATGAAGCTTTCAAGGACTGTGCGATACCTTTGTAGGACTTTCCTGTTTTAATAGATGTGGTGACTTCCCATTCAGTCAACTGCTCCCGCAGCTTTTGTCATTTCACCCTTGTCTGCTGTGCGTAATGTCCCTTGCCTTAGTGGCTTTTTGTTCTCTGTTTACTATGCCTCCCAGTTTTAGGCTCAGTTTTGGGCTTTGGGGAAGGTTTTTCCCCACGGGCTGCTCGTTCCTCCTCCCGTCTCTCCCAGGCTGGACATGATGCTTGGGAGGCAGAAACCCTGTGATGCCCATGGGAGGTTTGGAGCATCAGCAGGTTGTGCTGGGTCAGGATTGAGTCCAGTGACATTGTGTGTTGCCTTTAAAAACAATAAAGAAAACTCCTGTTGGCTTGAGGAATGGAACTGCAGTCAGTTCTGCTTTGCTTCGGCAGCTACTTGCTGTGGCTTAAAGGGTGGGTACCCAATTTATGAGCGTTAATAAGATGCTAAATACAAAACAAGTCTAGCATTCTGATATAGCCTTCCCACGCAGACAATATTTTATTGTTTTAAAATGTCTTCTGCATTCCTTGTGAACAGAGGGACAAAAAGTAGGTGCGATCTCCTTTGCTGTCGCTGCTGCCTGTCAAACAGGAGTGAACCTGGAGGGATGTGAAGAGCCGGAGCGTTGCTGGAGGGGGGCGGTGATGCCAACAGCTGGAGGATGAGGCAGCAGCAGCTTTGCCTCCTGCTCCTCGGGGTGGCACATCTGGCGGGGTTTGCACATCTGGCAGGGGGGTGTGCTGAACCCCGCTCTACTCACCGCCCTCATTTTTGGGTTCAGATCACTGCATTTCCGAACACGTGCACCAAACGCTGCTGGAACGTGCAGCCGTTCAGCACAGCGCCGTTCGATTTGCTTCTTGTTTGCAAGGTATTTGGGCTACATGATAAACCAAGATACCGCATAAGCAGTAAGGCAACGCGGTGTTGTCAATAATATTGAGTGACAGGATTGTTTTACATGGTGTAGCATCTGGAAGAGAAGTAGTTTTATAATTAGATTTAAAGCATAGCATTGGATTGATTCTGTCTCCAATTAAATGTTTTCTACCTGATGTAAAAAATCTGGTTGGCAATAGGCTTGCTTATCATGTTTTTGGATTTACTTATTTTTATTTCCAAGGCTGCGCTTTGGAATTTTTCCACACTGTTTCAGCTCTGTAGCCGTGTCCCTGTTTGTCATCAGCTGTTCGCAATATGCAACTGCTGTTGCATTTAATGTACCATATGCAGATTGGAAGCAAGCGACTTTGCACAGTCAACTGTTCAGTTCAGTCGCATGTTGGGAGCGGTGGGTGCAAACTTGATGAGTGAAATAGTAATGAAGTATCTGGTTGATTGAGGTCAGTCAACTGGGCTTTATATACCAAATGATTCCGAGTTCCCCTTTGCTGCTGGTCTCTGCTGGAAGAACTATATGTATATGAAGACATATCTTTGTCTTAGCTGTGATTAGAGAACTAATCAGGATTTGTTCGTAGTTTAGACAAGAGTGGTTGTTTGATAAACACCTTTTAAAGGGCAAAAAGCCGCCTAAGAGATCCTAAGTTTGCTTGTAAACCCTCTTTTGCTGTTTATGTCCAGTTATCTGTATCTGTTTGCTATGTTTTTGTTCCCTGGAGGAAACCGTTGTCATGGTCAGGAACACATTCCAGTCATCAGCGGCAGCTCAGCCTTGGGAGGGAAATGAACGGCAAATTGGCCTGACATGGGGACTCAATTACTTCTCCCAGCCTTGGCAGGAGCTGGTGTCAGTGCTGCTCAGTCTGGTACTTGCAGACGATGTCCAATAAATTTGCTGAAATAAAATCAGGCAAATAAGCCCGGTGTTTGCCCCTTGTAATGTTTACGAGCTCGGCGCTGCATCAGGTAGTCAGGGACTCGTAAAACAAAGATCTCCATTAGAAGATGAAGAAATAAATGTAAATAGCTGTGCTGCCCACTGTGCTTCCCTGGGAAACCTGGCTGGGGGGGGGGGTTGTGTTTTATGAACAGGTATTTCTTCCGGTAGGGGGAGTGTTGAGGTGCAGATACCTCCTGGGGCATCCAGCTGTGGCAGCCGAGGTGCAGTTTGGCTTTGAATGACAAGAGAGGAGCTTCCTGAGGGCTCAAGGTCAAGTACTTGAGAGGCTGGTGCAGTTTGCAGCGTTGGCTTTAACAGCACAGCGAGCTCTGGGCCCCGGTGACTGCGGAAACTGCATCTGAGTGAGGGGGAACACCCGAGAAGCTCCATTTCAGTTATTTGTCTTCTCTGGGGTGTGAACCTGCGGCTCATGGTGCTGCTGGGAACGCAGTTTGTTCTGATTTGAAGGGATCCTCTTGGTGCAGTTGCTGAATTCCAGAGCACTGCTGGTGCTGAGCACCCGACCTGGAGCCTGGGGGGTTTAGCGACCCGCTGGGGTGGGTGATGCTGTGGACTGGGTGTCGCAGAATCCCAGAGTGTCAGGGGTTGAAGGGCCCTGGAAAGCTCATCCAGTGCAATCCCCCCATGGAGCAGGAACACCCAGATGAGGTTCCACAGGAAGGTGTCCAGGCGGGTTGGAATGTCTGCAGAGGAGGAGACTCCACAACCCCCTGGGCAGCCTGGGCCAGGCTCTGCCACCCTCACCCCCAACAAGTTTCTTCTCATATTCAAGTGGAACCTCCTGTGTTCTGGTTTGAACCCATTGCCCCTTGTCCTGTCACTGGTTGTCACCAGAAGAGCCTGGCTCCATCCTCCTGACACTCCCCCTTTCCATATTGATCCCCAGGAATGAGTCCCCCCTCAGTCTCCTCTTGTCCAGCTCCAGAGCCCCAGCTCCCTCAGCCTTTCCTCACACGGGAGATGCTCCACTCCCTCCAGCATCTCGGTGGCTGCGCTGGACTCTCTCCAGCAGTTCCCTGTCCTGCTGGAACTGAGGGGCCACAACTGGACACAATATTGCAGGTGTGGTCTCCCCAGGGCAGAGCAGAGGGGCAGGAGAACCTCTCTGACCCACTGACCACCCCCTTCTAACCCACCCCAGGGTTTATTGGGCTGTTTCTTTGACTAAATTCATCACGCCGCTCCTCATGGTTTTGCCTGTTCCCAGACACTGGTGTTGTTGCTCCTGTGCTGCTCGGTGGGACATTTTGTGCTGTGCCAGCCTGAAGTCGCTGCTCTGGAAGCGTCGATGCGAGTGAGGTGCTGCTGCAGTGTGGGATTAATGAGAACACAGGGGTGGAGGGTTGGTGACTGTGGCTGTGATGCTCATAATTCCTCTTGTTGTCTGTGTACATCAGTATTGTTCAAACAAGGCCAGGGGGAGATCGCAGCACTGGGTGTTTTCTGGATATCCCCTCTGCTTTCCCTCTGAATCCAGCAAAACCAGCAGAGCAGCTCCCGTTTGGGCAGCATTGCAACCGCTTTGCTTTCCCTAATGGCTTCAGATTAAATCAGCTCCCTGGGGAACTGGGTACAGAAGAGTCAACCTTCCTATTATTTTTCTTTTTAGTTATACAAAAGATTTTTATTACTTAAATGAGCTCCCAGAAAGTCTGTCTTAATATACTACTAATTGATTTTAAGTCTTGAAAGCAGCAAAGCTTATTAGCATTTGCTGACTCAGCCAGAACCCTCCCCACGCAGCAGAGGATGGAGCGGGATATTGACCCATGTTGCTGCAGCACTAAATGAAGTTGAGGGAATATTAAGTGTTTCATGCTGGCACTTGATTTGCATATGCAAATGAGATCAGTCAGTGCAGACGCAGGAGAGCAGGAATACTAATGCTTAGTAAATAGGATCCAGTATGGAGCAGTTAAGCATCAAGTGACACTCGCTCAGCTACAATACAGGGACACTTTGCTGTCCAGGAGATTCCCGCTGCTCCTGTACAGCTGCTCTGCTCCTCCGCTCCTTTTAGAGCAAAATGTCAATAAATGCAGAAGACACTGAAGAATTTGTGTGACTTTGACATTGCTTCTGCTTTCCTGACATGTGGTTATGGAGGGTAATTCGTGCTTGAGATGTTACTGTGCATGACCGGACAGGGGGAAGGTGTTGAAAATCAGTGTCTGGAAGAGCCTCAGCACAGCAGTGCAGGTACTTTATGGAGGGGTCTCATTGTGATGGTTCTTTCCTAAAAACCTTCATTTTCCTCCCTTCTTGCTCTTTTTTTTTTCCCCGCGTATAATAGAGAGCCATTTCTTTTCAATCAAGGAATCTATTTGCAGAACATGTAGTTGTTAGATGCGTTTGGTTTTGTTTCAGCATACATTTCCATAAAAAGTCACCACTAATGAGCTGTGCGAAAATTGCAGACTTGCTGCCAAGCCAATTTGGTTAAAAGGCTTGTCCGTCCTTCATTACCATTTGATCCTTAGACATGCACAATGTGCCTGAGCAGGTACAACCACAGTAGCTATAAAAAGGGAGATAAGGTAGCGTCACATTGCTAAAAAATCCCTATTGCTCCTAATGCAGCAGCTGTTCTTCATTCCATCTGTCCCCATGTGTTGGTTTCCCAGTTGTCTCATCAGTGAGTCAAGGTTGTAAGAATTGAGATCATCTCAAAATGCGTGGAGTTCCTTTTCACAGTCCAGTTTGCTGACAGGTCTTCTGGTTCTAGCCAACGCTATGGAGATTTTTGGTTAATTTGCTTAGTTTGTCGACCGAATCCTCTGACGTGCTGATGGGATCTGAGCTCCTGCGAGACGTCTCCTCAATCCCTTCAAATGCACCTCGCCCAATGGGAATTCCTTCCCTTTTTCTTTACCTAGTGGTATTTTTGCTTTTGAGGTTACAGTGTCCAAGCAGAACCTGGCTATAAATAAGTAAATGATTTCCAAGCAGTCTTGGGCTCACCGTACTGCAAGAGCTGTGCTCTAACTTGCTTCAGCTTCAAATTGCTGGTGATTCCTGGTGATTTCTCATGGAAAAAGCAAAGTGGAAGAAACAACAAGAGGGGTTTATGGTGGCGGAGGCCGCAAGTGTTCCCTGTTTCTCAGTGTCCATAGGGCTGGGCTACGTTCAGCAGAAAGTGGCGTGTTTTGGGTGAGGGACAATGGTTCGGAGTCCCGTTTAAACAGTGTGTATGTGTGCATAAGATTTTTCTACTGATTTACTGTTTTCTGCGTGTCTTAAGTATCAACTGTCTTCACAATTCGTGCTATTCGTTATCTCTGAACAGGTAATTGGAGCTGAGCAGAGGCAGCAATGCCTCATTCAGAGCAGGAGCTGCCGCCGTGTGCGGGGACTGTTAACAACAGGTTTGGGGAGGTGGCAGGAAACGGCGCCTGTGACACTGTCACTATCCAGATGAAAATGTGCTTTCACACGGATATCTGCTTTGCCACCCAGATCAGACGCGATTCGGTGCTCAGGGCGTCTGGGGAGCCTCGGAGCACGTAACCGGTGCAGAAAGTGCAAATTGGTTCTTTCCCCGAGTATTAGGAAGGGCGAGATGAAATGCTGCTTAAAGAGGGAGGAGGGGAGTGACACCCGTCGGAGTTTATTATCATTCCGATGATTATGGGCTGATGTGTCTGGAGATGCGATGGCTGGAGCGTTATCTCAGTCGCTCTGCTTTATTTTATCAACCATCATTTTCAGCGGCGCCTTCACAGGTGGGGAAGGTCACGATGGCTTTATGCTCTTGAGTCTTCATATAAACCCCAGCATGTTATTAAAGAGGAAATACAATGATTATTCAAGCACAGAAAGGCTCAGTGGCGTTATTATTATTCATAAGAACAGAGTTTGTCAATCAGTAATCCCTGAAACACAGAGCAAAGCAAATATGACCTGACTTTCCTTCACCTTGTAGAAATACTAATAGATCTGACCTGTTTCTTTGTGGTTTCATCACGTTTTTAGGTTGGTTTCTGGAAGAGATGAGCAATGCAGTTATGCCCTGTGTCTGTGAACTAATAATTTTTAACCCGTTATTTCAATTAAATTTAATAGGGATTAAGTGGTATAAAAAATAATTCATGTCCTGTGAGTTTTAGATTAAAAACCACAACGCACACAAAACCACTGTAGCCAGTTTGGAAATGTGGAGCTTAAACAGCAGTGAAACGGGACCTGCCCGTGTCTGAAAGCTCAGATTCCTGTGATGTTATCCTGAGGGGTTAAGAAACCACCTCTGCTTGGGGAGGAAAACCAAACCCAAACAAGCCAACCCGACACCAGAAGCCCCTGCAAAGCTCTTTCTCATTATTTGATCGTTCTCATTTGTTGAACAGCTTCACCCATTCCGTAACACGCAGGCTTGTCTGGTGTTTCGCCTTGAGGGACAGCAGATGCGTTTTGCCTGTATTTCTGTGCTGGCAAAGGGAATAAAACCGAACAAGAAGCGGATGCACATGCCCATGGCCCCTTGAGTATTGCCGGGTAAATGGCTGTGTGCTCAGGGAGGGCTGTTGGTGTGTGCAGTGCTGGCAGCCTCATCCATGCACTTATCGGTCTGAGAGGGTTTCATTTTTAATATTTAGCCAACACCAAAGCAAACGAGTTGCAAAAGACCCGATAACATCTCAAACGTGCTTTCTGCGAGGTCATCTGCTCGCTTTGATCGGCTGGTAGATGGTATATTCTTCAGACTGACACAGCTGTGATAGTCACTTGATTATTCTTGTTATTTGCATGAAAATTATAACTAGTTACTTGATAAAGTCACGGCAACTGCCTTCTGCCTGCGGGGAAGCGCTGTGCTACGCTGCATCTTGGCAATTTCACAGTGAGAGATCTCATCTGTGGGGATGGAACGGAGCAGTTGGTCTCTTTGCTTCCCCTGTGCTCTGCACTGGGGAGGCCACACCTGGAGTATTGTGTTCAGTTCTGGGCCCTCAGCTCAGGAAAGAGATTGAAGTGCTGGAGCGGGTCCAGAGAAGAGCAACAAGACTGGGGAAGGGACTGGAACACAAGCCCTATGGGGAGAGGCTGAGGGAGCTGGGCTTGTTCAGTCTGGAGAAGAGGAGGCTGAGAGCTGAGCTCAGCACTCTCTAGAACTACCTGAAGGGCAGTTCTAGCCAGGTGGGGATTGGGCTCTTCTCCCAGGCATCAGCAATAGGACAAGGGGCCATGGGCTTCAACTCTGCCAGGGGAAATTGAGGCTGGAGATTAGAAAGCAATTCTGTGCAGAGAGAGTGGTCAGGATTGGAATGGCTGCCCAGGGAGGTGCTGGACTCACCGGCCCTGGAGGGTTTTAAACTGAGATTGGACAGGGCACTTAGTGCCATGATCTAGTAAACGGACTGGAGTTGGACCAAGGCTTGGACTTGACGATCTCTGAGGTCTTTTCCAACCCAGTTGATTCTGTGATTCTCACCGGAGTCTTCCCCGGCCACACCGACCCACGGACCAGGGCTTTAAAATCACATAAAGATTAACTCGTAGCGTTTTCCTACACTTCGGGTACCGTTGTTCTGATTGGACTTTTAGGTTTTTCTGGGTAGAAGTGTCACAGCTACAGATCTGGTTTGGTTTTGCAGCAAAGAGGCACCAGCCAACAGGGCTTGGGCTGTTTCAGTGGGGAGGAGATGAGCTCAAATCCTCTTCTGTCCAGTTTCCCTCCTGTTTTTTCCCCTGGCAGGTTCTAACTATTTCTTCCTGATCTTTCAACTAGTCTCAAGGCCAAAACAGCTTCCTACCCAACTTGTACTAATATTAAGGAATTTACAGTTTTAGCTATGAGAAGCGCTTTAGAGCATTGGCGGGAATCCAGACGTTTGTTTCTTCCCTGGGTCAGATTTTCATATCCAGGTATTTCTGTATTGGGAAATACTGAATCCAGATGACACATCATACACCATTATGTATTTCAGACTGGGAAAAAGATGAGCTCATTCATTCAAAATGGGTCTTTTTGCCAAAGAGATATAAATACACATTGCGCCTTCAATATTGTGGCCTCCGTTCCTGATAATAAGCAATTGAGAATGGAGGGTGGGGAATTTGGCAGTTGTGTCGTTACTTCCATAAACACGAGGGATGGGATGGCTGGATATTTTGAGCTTAGCACAAAAGCTGAAGAAAAAGAGTGGCTGGGTATAAAAAGCATAAAACCACGGCTTCCAAGTAATCCAGCAGAGCTCGTTGCTGCGAGAAGCGGCGAGTTTCTGAGCAGTGTTTTTGGTATTTTTGGTTTCTAAGGTTAGTTTTTCAAATGCTCATGTACCATTCACATCCGAAATATAACTAGAATGCTTCTCCCCTTCCAGGTGTTATAACTTTTCTCTGTGCCCCATTTGAGATGTGTATGTGAACATGGGGTATCTCACTGTTTGAAGAACACTTTAATTTGATTTTCTTTTCCCTCGGCCTCATGGAAGAAGAACTTTTAAGACTATTGGTCTTTTTACTCTTGCTTTTCTTCCGTTTGTACTTAGTTCTGCGCTCTGTAAGCTCAGGTAATTGCTTTTTGCATGTTCAGTTGCATCTCCGGCTATAGATGGTCTGCAAACATCTGCAAACATCTGTCCATTTATCTTCTGAACGTGGGGCCACCTCCCGGTTCAGCCGTCTCCTGACCCCTCTGTCCTTTTAGAATGTGAACTCGATGTTTCGCAGCCCGAGCACTCGCTGCAGGGGTTTTCATCTTAGTGCTGTGTCATTAAATTCCCCGAATCTGCACCTCCTGCAGACTAATCACTTTAGTGCTCCTGCTTCATACGTCTTGGCTGGAGCTCAGAAATGTCTGAGTCTGGGCATTTGGAATAATCCGGTATTTTAATAAAATAGATCCTGCAGTTTGACATCAAGCAAATTCTCATTTTTTATTAAAAAGTACATAAGCCCCACTCACTAAGAAAACAGCCTGTGTCTGAAGCGCAAGAGTTGCCGTAGTCCTAATGGAAGTGACGTGAAGGTGATGCCAAAGTTACCCTGTAGGTCCCTAGAAGAGCGAGCGGTTTGTTCCATGTGCTGTGTCAGAAATTGTTGCAGGTACATTTTTCAGTGTCCTGGCCAGAGAACCAGCTCCGGCCCTGCCTGAAATTCATCTTGTAGACGTTTTGCTATGCGGTGGGTTTTTTTCCTTTTAATTCTGTGAACCAGCACAGAGCAACCTTGATGCTAATTAAAATTCCTTACAACCATTGATCTTTCTTTTATCCCATTCCTCCCGCACAACCTCTCATCCTGTAAAATTAGACGAGCCTTGCAGGAACATATAGGGGGAGGAAAAGGAGTTTGTGGAAGCATATTTCATATAATAATCTCATTAGCAGTTGTGCTCTGTTGTGAGTCCATGCCCAGGCTGTCTGTTCATACTGATGTTTTTATCCTAAACCATCTTCAGCATCTCCATCTGCTCCTGTTTCCATGATGCTGTGGTCATTTTGGTAACCTCAGGTAAGGAAGCAAAAGCAGAAACTTAATGCAAGTTAATATGTTACATATGAGCAGATTTTCAGTGGGCAAACAAGCCGAGGGCCGTTAATTCTCCCTGGCAATGTTTGTTTCAGGCTTTAGTGCTGGAAGTACATGAGCATGTTGGATGGGACCAGAGCAACAACTCCTTAAGAACTAAGGGCATTAACTTATTTAAAAGATCAGAAATGGAGGCGGGATGGGGTTGAACGGCGGGTGTAACCCCATGTCTGGGGAAGTACATTTATTCTTGCTTACAAAATGCATTTCCCCCCCCTGTTCCTTAGTCGTAGGGCAATAGCAGTTTCTTTGTGATCTTCTCATGTGTGGTGGTGGTTTCCTTCTCACTTGTAGCACAACAACTGCCCTGATTTCAGTAAAACCTTTCAGCGTTTACAGCAGCAGGTGGGTGCGTGTCTGTAAACATCACTAAGGGTTTTCCAGTTGCGCCGTGGGTGCCGGAAGGTGCGCGGTACAGCAGCAAACCCGCGGCCACAGCAGCACCAAATGTCTCATTTCCAGACGGTTTACAAGATGCCGAAACTGTCTGGAAAGCCTCAAGCATTGCCGTGTACAAATCTGCATGAAAAGATGCTCAAGAGGAGGCCGACAAAGGCGAGTGCAGCGGGGAGTTCATTACTGAGAAATGCGTCTGTGACTTTCTCCCTCCTTTGTGGGACGCCTGTAACTTACAAAGTAAATGATGTCCTGAATGTCTTTGAGGATGTCAGCAGGAGGCAGGACTGAGGAATGGCCGCAGTCCTGCACGGGTGGCACTTGAGTCCAGCGGTTGCTTTGCGCGTTGTCGGAACGGGGAGGTTTAATCTGGATCCGCAGCCTCCTTTCCCTCCTGCCGCTCTGATCTGAGCTCGCAGAAGCCACAGCCTGCTGTGCCGCTTTGGAGTTTATTTAATAGCTCAGTTGTTTGGACATGATTAAAAATATAATGAATGGAGTGAAGCGGTAATAAGATGAAGGGTTTTAGTCTAAAAATATCTATCTGGGCTCAGCTAGGGTAGTGGAGGCTGCGGCGGCAGGCAGACAGTCTGCGTGAATCTCTTACAAGCTTTAGTGCGCTAATGCCGAGGATGAGGCTCACGTGTCACCTTCTCTACTTTACCTTTTACAATGGGCACTATTTTTTTCCACTCAAGCGTTGCTTTGACTTCCTTGCGTTTCCTCTCCAAGCGCCTGGTGCATAGCTCCAGAGATTTAGATCGAATTGCATGTCAAATAGATGCTGTGGAAATTCTTTGTCCCAACGTGAGCGTTTCCAGGGCCCAAACTTGTGTGCTTTGACTGTTTGAAGGGTCCAAGAGCTGAACTGTTCGGATTAACATTTAGCGTTTTCTTAATAGAAAATGTTGGATGTGTAAACCGATAGTCACAGAAGCTGAGTATTGTGTTCTGTGGCACACAGGTTAGGGGAGCTGTCTGTAATAAACAGATTTGGGTCCTTTGGTCCTTGGTGAGTGTGTGCGTGGGGATGCTCTGGGATGATGGATCTGCAGATGATTATTGGCTGGTGCTTTTTTTTTTTAATTAGTCTTAAGAGCATTTGCCCTTTCTCCTTCCCTGCCTGCCGTGAGCTCAGCTTCTATAAACGCCCTTTTAATGTCCATTAAATAGGTTGTGATGTATGGATGAAAAGATAGGGCAAGTCTCAGCCCCCAGGTCCGCAACATCTAAATTTGAGTAGCAGGCAAGGATTTGAAATCAGAGCAAGCGCCGTGAAATCAGAGTAAGCTTTTGCTTGTGAATATACCCAGGCATTGGGGAGATCCCATGTGGGTTAAAACCTTGTTCTCTGAGATGAGTGCATGTTATTGCATAGCTTGCAAAATTATGCTGGTGGCAAATTCTGCAAGATAGGCACCTGAGAATCCAGGAAACAGGATGGAGCCCTAGGCATGTTTTTATGACATAATTAGATCACTTTATCCTCTTCACTGAAAACAAAGCTAACCTTACCTTCTACATTTTTTCTGGTGTCAATTATGACCACAAATTAATAATGAACCTTAGTGCCGGAAGCAGAGGAGCAGCTAATTGCTCCGACAGCCCAGTGGACTTCTTCTT
This sequence comes from Streptopelia decaocto, assembly GCF_964273445.1. NCBI lineage: Eukaryota > Metazoa > Chordata > Aves > Columbiformes > Columbidae > Streptopelia > Streptopelia decaocto. Next base: position 2,786,478 of record NC_138678.1, on the reverse strand, counting down.
GGCACCATCATTGAGACGTATTTGCTTTCTGGTTATTGCCACGAGGTGTCTGCACCGAGAGCTCAGCGCTCTGGGTGCTTTTCCTATTGACTGTTCTACTCAACGGTGCAGTATTTCACTTTCCTGTTGTCCGGGGCACGTGTGGTGTCACCGATCCGTTAAAATCAAGGTGCTGGTGTGAAGACTCGACGGGTCTGTGCGTATTGTGCGGGGCTGATGGGGAGGCCTGAGCAGTGGCTGGAAAAATGAGTGAGATGTTGTGGCGAATGCCCTTCCTCTGCTGTGAAATATTCGTTAAAACAGATGTAGTTGGCTACAATCTCTGTTTCTGGGTAATCAGCCAATAGCTCGAGAAGATCAATAAGCAGATAAACAATGTGGTCTCTAAAGTTGGAAGTGGCTTTTGTTAGCAGAACAAAGAGCGTTCCCCGGCCAGGGCCGCTCTCCAGCGGAACGCAGGGCTGATCAACACTGGCACCCAGCGTCGAGATAGCGCTTCAGATGTGGGTTCCGGATCTGACACCCTGTTCTCACGCGGGCGCCGGGGCTTTCAGCGCCGATGTGCGCGGCCGAGTGAGGAGCTTGATGTGCGGTGGCAGCTGAGCTCTCTGGGCTGCAGTTTGAATTCTGCTTTTCTTTGGTCCCTGCAGTTGTCGTAACCACTGCAGGGTTGTTTCTCTTGGCTTGTCCTCAGTGTTACAAAAAGCTGCAGGTCTTGGTTTCCCCTGGAATGGTTAACCTTGGTTCAGGGAGGAAGAGAGAAAACAACTGTAAAACCACCTTCGTCCCTGGGGAAGGTTTTTCGAGTTCCTCTGCAGCTGTTAAATGCCAGTTCACTGGAGCCTTTAAACATGCACTTAAATCCATTCCTGCTAAGCAAAACACTTAACCACATACTTTAAGCTTGCATTCAAGTGTCGTTGGGCTGAAAAGCAGCAGGACTAGAGCATGTTCGCAAAGATAAGCACGTTCTCAAGTGCTTTGATGAGGCTCCTGGTGCAGGAGAGCATCCCAGGTTGGGGTGGGATGGGATGGGAGGACCACTGGGGTGGCAACAAAGCATTTGCTGACATGGAAGCATCTTCCAGCATGACTTTGTTCTTCAGGGCCTGGTGAAAGACTCAGTGTCTGTATCTTTGCAGCCAGGCTTCCCTGCTGTGCTCTGCAAGTCATGGTGTTTGTTTGGAAGTATAAATAACGAGTGGCATAAAGTCCCAAAAGTGAAGCGTCCCTGCTCGCCACCTCTCTGAAGATCCGTGGGATCGTTGCTGGATCTCCATGATCTTACCGCTCTCGTGGTTTGAAGCTGTTGCTGTTTCTGTAGCGGGATAAGTAAATCAAATCTGAAGTGCTGCTCTCAGCTTGCACACTGCGCTGGGAAGTTGTGCTGGAGTTGCTGTAGCACATTCCGGGAAGGTAAATTGGAAACGGAAAATGAGTTTCCAAAAAAGCCCGAGAAGTACTACCACAAAGAAGACGGATGGTGAACCATTCTGGTCTGTTATTATCCAAAAGTAACCATCTGGCTGGTTTTTAGTGAACAAAGAAATATTAGAGAGAAAAAAGAGTTTCCATTTAGCTTTATCTCTGTTGGTTGTACTGGAAATGAATCATGACATAAAAAAAGGATAAAATGAAATGAAGACACCATTTATTTCCTGTTCTGCAGCACGCACTGGACACTTATCCTGAAGGTTAAAACTCTTCTCAGCTAAACCAGATTGCACTAAAACACTGGTGGGAGTTATTAGAGAGTCATTAATCCCTGTGGTACTTGGCCCAAAAGTTGGGGATGAAGAGGGAGAGGAGACGGGTCTGTGTGGGTCTCCCCATCCTGCCGAGCTCATATTTGTGCTGCCCGTGTGGGCCGTGGCTGTTCCAGGGTGCTTTTCAAGCTGTGTTGGACACACTAGAGATGTTCTCCTTAAAGAACCTGCGTCTCTCCTTGAGCAGAGAGACCTTTCTGTAGGTTCCCTTGGGTGTCTTGACCTCTAGCCCCGGCTAGATTCAGGAAAATGGAGAGAAACGTTAAAAAAAGCGTAATGGAGATTATTTTGGAAATGAGTGTGTAGTGGTGACTGGTTTAGGTCAGTGGTTTTTGGTATTTTCCTTGCTCTGCGTCGCATCCTTCGTTGGGATTGATAAAGGATCCCTGCTGTACCGAGGGGCTGAGGGGCGCTGGGTGCCTGCCCACGGCTTGCTCGCTTCCTCGTCTTTTTATTAGGAATGAAGATGAGTTGGGAATGAGGAGATAATGTACGGCCTCATATCATAAAAGCTGCGCTCCTTGATAAGATTTCAAGGTTAGAACAATGATAGCGTTGAATTATCTGTCGTAAACCACCGTAGATGATTCAAGCAATAAAAGAGCTTCTTTTAGCTATGTAAATAGGGTCATAGACTGGAATGCAGTATCTAGATGTGTTAAACGTTGGGGTTATTTTATATTCAAACAATATACACAGATAGAAGGGAGCTGAAGATGAATTTGAATAGGAAAGAGGGAAGGTTTCTCTTTGCGATGGTGAGCAAGCTGGGGATGGGTTTGGTTTGTTTGCAAGTACCTGAACTGGTAAGGGAGCAACAAGAGAAACATCTCTTGCCTTTGTCTTTAATTCCTCTCTCCTGACAAAATGATCTATGGGGTTTTAGGCCAGGCTGATGTAATTAGACTGAATGCGTTTTGATGGTGGGATGCTGTCCAAGCATGCGTTGAGTCACATCTAATGACTTAAAAACTACTAATTAATTTTGAATGAACTGGAACGAGGAGACGCGCGGCTTGACGAGTGCTGGGTTTGGAAAGCTGCTGATTTTGAAGGCTTGCAGGGCCATGATCCTGGGCAAGGGGATGAGCCAGGCTGGGACAACAGCCCGTGAGCCCGTTGGGAAGGGCAGCAAGAAATGGGGTGGAAATTAAAGTCAGGGAATGGTGCGAAACTGCTGATGGAGATCAGCAGTTCTGGTAGCTCTGTAGCTACTTTTTAGCCGTTAACAGGAATGGATGGTGGAAAGTTCTCAAATTCAGTTCATTTTCAAGCAACACGTTATGAAATCTGAGAGGCGCCTCTGGTCTCCACAAGAAAAGGCACCTTCATTCTGCTCTATGGGCTCGGTGGGGTGCAGGAGCTTGGGTGATGCTCCCAGGGAACCATGAAGGGTAAGAGATCGATGGGTGAGCGGGTGTGGGTTCCGAGGGATGGGACGAAAGGGGCCAAACTGAAAGGCAAGAGATTCCAAAAAGGTAGAGAAAGTTTGGAGCAGAAGGGAGCAAAGTTGGGCTGAGTTTTTGGTGAACAAGTGGATTTGAAGGATGGGCTGAAAACTGCAGGAAGCGGGGAGTTGTGTGTTTTGGTGGGTTTATCCCTGATGTTTTCAATGTCTTGACACTTGCCAGTTTCCTGCTGAAAAGGTGCCATTTCTGCCATGATCTCAAACAATCTCATCAGACAAAGTTCTCCCCCAGTCTCCTTTCTGGAGGTTCTGGTTGTGTTTGTGTCTGTGCTGGCAATTAACACCGTGATTACGGTTCCTTTGCACACGGGCACAGCGCTGGGCCAGGGATGCTCGGGGTGCATTGAGCACATCTCCAGGTGCAACTGCAATAGGATCATCCTGTTTCCTCTGTCGTGAAATAAGATAGTGGTTTGGCAGCTGCTCACATCAAGACAAATAAAATAAACGGCTCTAAATTCATCATGGAGAGAAACAGACTCGGCTACAAAATGACTAACAGGACCTTCGATTCATCTGTACAAATCTGGTCTGTGGCTGCATTCATTTCCATACAATCACTGGAAAATATTATGTTGATTGCCGGGAACAAAGCTTTTATGGGGAGCAAAAAAATCCATGCTACTAATCTACAGTGGAATTGGTAAATGGGTAAGACAAAGCTTTAATAATATTATTCTGTGCGACATCTGATGTAAATAATACAGTTCTATTAATCTCTGAAGCAATCAGAGTCTGGCTGTTAGAGGCAGCCAAGTATGAGCAATAATATTATCTCTTCTCGGGAATGTTGGAGTAGAATCACAAATCCATTGCTGTGCAAGCGGCTGCTGCAGCTCAGGGAGTCGCGTTTGGTGAAACAAAGACACGGGTGGGGAGTCCAAGGGCACCTCCAGACCCTCCACCGCTAAAAATATAACAGAAATTGTTAAAAAATTATAAAAAATATAAAAATCAAGGCTCATAGATTCCGGCAGCAACCCCACTAAATCCAAAGCTCATAGATTCCTGCAGCAACCCCACTAAATCCGAAGCAATCAAGGAGTTAATGTTGCCTTCCCCCCAAAGCTTGCATGTGTTGTCTGTCCTGTAATAAGATATTAGTTAAGGCAGCCAAATGAAGCAGAATTTTTAAATGAGAGCCTGTTTTTCGAGTATGATTTTAAGATACGATGCAGGTTGGGGTTGTCTGATTCTTCACAGTTCATTAAGTAGAGAGCAGCTAGTGTTAGAGATTGACTTTTAAAAATGATAGATTTTTATTTATAGCAAAGGTCTAGTCATTAATTTTAAAGGAAGGAAGCAGAAAAGCAGGAATGGGTTCATTTTTTTAAAAAAAGTGACATTGGTAATTTAATTAAATTGGGGTTTTGAGTATCATTACAGAAAATGAAACATTAGTTCTGCACTGCTTTTCAACCCATTTGATGCATTTGATAGCGTCCCCTGCCCACAAAACCTGCTCGGTTGTTCATGTTCTGGTTGCTGCTGAACTTCCCAGCTCCAGGCGCTTTGTGGAAGGGTGGAAATGGTGTTGGGGGAAGAAATCTGGTCAGTGGGAGCTCGTACCTGGGCCCCATTCCCGGTTCAAATCCCCATCCCAAAGCTCCATCCCGCAGAGCGCAGACAGGGACTGGGTGTCTTTGGGCAGTGTCAGGGATTTATGTTTTGTTTCCCACGCTTGTGCGCAGTGTTGGTTGTATTTTATTCTGCATATCATTTTCCTTTCAATCTGCCTCTTTTTCCTTGGCAGAGCTGCAGACTAAATCTCCCTCTGCTCACAGAAACTCATCTGGTTCTGTTCATGGCCCTGACAAAATTGTTTCAATGATAAAGCATCACTCTGCTTTGAATGACCATGTTTTCCTTCCTCTGATGTTTCAGCCTTAATGAAAAAGAACTATAATACAAGAAGGCTGCACAAGGGCCTGGTTCAGATTTGATGAAGCCATTCTTAGTCTTGGTTGTCTTCCCTGGGTTTTATATTGGGCTCTAAACTCGTGATTTGAGTGCATCTTTTTGGAATGGCTTGTGGGAACCTGTAGAGTTTTATTTAAAAACTGCTGTACCGAGGCATTGGTTAAGGATTTACTGGCATTTTAGCTGCGGCTTCTCCATCTTAAATTCAAATATCCCATATTTTTTCTGATGCAATCTTATGGTGGGCTGGTTTTGCCCTGAGTGGAGCTGGGTCCCAGCTGCACTGTTCAGAGTCTGGTTTGATGCGTATGTTGGAAATCTGGATTAAACACACAGTTCACAGAATCCCAGAATGTCAGGGGTTGAAGGGCCCTGGAAAGCACATCCAGTGCAATCCCCCCATGGAGCAGGAACACCCAGCTGAGGTTACACAGGAAGGTGTCCAGGCGGGTTGGAATGTCTGCAGAGAAGGAGACTCCACAACCCCCCTGGGCAGCCTGGGCCAGGCTCTGCCACCCTCACCCCCAACAAGTTTCTTCTCAAATTGAAGTGGAACCTTTTGTGTTGCAGTTTGAACCCATTACCCCTTGTCCTATCATTGGTTGTCACCGGAAGGATCAGCAGTGGGTAGTAGTCCATTGGGTGCACCAGGTTGGGGAGCATCCTGGTGATGTCCCTGATCCGGGCTCCAGGTAGACTGCACACTGCCTACGATGAGGGTCAGCTCTGCAGATTGGGCCCTCTGTCCCTCTCAGAAGGGAATTGCCTACTACAGTTACCCTTCTTTCTTATCTGAGGTGGTCTTGAGATGTGGGGTCAACTGCCTCTTTCTATGTGACCTCGTAGCTGGGCCTTGCACCACATCCTCACCTTCCTCCTCTGCAAGATCCAGGGCCTCAAACCTATTACAGAGGGGCACCTGGGGAAGCAAAGCAGGTAGGGAGGGGAATGCCCACAGCCCTGAACTGGAACCTGCTTCCAGCCCTCGTCATCTTTTCTGTCCCCTTTTCTGCCCAACAGCGACAGGGCAGGGGCTGTCTCAGGTCTTCTCCCTCTGCCTTTAAGATACAACACAACTCTGCCTACAAACCAGGGGTCTGTGAGGGGGCCAGCAAAGGTCTGTTCAAAAAGTGTTATTTTAAAGAGGAAAGTGCAGTGGTGTTCAATAGAATGGCAGGGGGGTAGGAAAGAGAGATGTGATGGTTTAGGAACTGGTAAAAGTGGGCAGGAAAGAGTGGATCTTGTTTCTGACTCAATAGCTTAGCGAGTGATTTTTGCTTCCTTACCGATAGAAATGGTAATTAAATGTTAACTCTAACTGACCTAATGAATTCTGGTGCAATCAGTAGGGTGATTTTTGTGGTTCTTTGCTCTTTACATTTTAAGCGATGCCCTTTGAGACGATCCTTCACCTGTCACGAGACACCATCTCTAACCAGAAGCAACTTTTCTTTGGCAGTTCTACCGAGTCACACGTGCGGAAACCCGGGGAGGCTGCAGAACGGGATCCAGCAAGGGACGACGTTCAGCGTCGGGGACAAAGTGAGGTACAGCTGCAACCCCGGCTTCTTTTTGGAAGGCCACGCGCTGCTCACGTGCCACGCCAGCTCAGAAAACAGCGCCTCCTGGGACTTCCCGCTGCCCTTCTGCAGAGGTAACGCGTCCTCCCTTCGTCTGCATCCGGCCACGGGGAAGCGGGATTTCATGAGCTACTCGGGGCTGGGGAAAACTTCATGGGCTGTGAAAGACTTGAAAATGATGTAGTTAATATTGAGGTGCTTTTTTATTGGATTCCCTAAAGCTGCCAGGGTTTAGGTGAATCATAGGAAGGTTATGAAGTGCTTAAAGTATTCAAAATGCTGTACAGCTACGTTAACTTCAATTTGTCTAAAGTGGGAGGTGGGGGGGGGGAAAGCAGGAGTATTATCCATAAGATGAGGCCAGCCACCCAAGACCATGCAGGTTTTCTAGAGCAAACCCTGGAAGTTGAGGCAGGATTTAGGCTGGGTTCCCTGGAGGCTCATTCTGCCGTGATTCTGGTGCTTTGTAAAGAAACGTGAGTTTCAACCGAGCACCGATGGGTGCGGGATGGAAGGGAGAATCTGCCCTTTGTTTGCAGCTTTCCTATGAGCCCGTGTGTTCAGGGAAACTTCAATTCCTTGATCATATAGAGAGCTGCCTGTAATTCTCCAGGGCCACGAGGGACCAGCGAGTCCGTAAATATACAAGTGTCTGTGTTGTTAGACCAAAACAGTCGCTGCCGCTTTGAAGTCTTTTCCCCTCAATTCCTTGTGTACTTCAGCAGAGCATCTTCTATTGATTCTTTTTATTGACTCTGCTTGTGCAATCAATCAGCAGTTCTAAGCTGTGGCATAAATCTTGAATTTAAAGTGAGCAAATATTGTTTGTTCGGTACATTTTTAATGCTTGCTTGAATGAGTTACACAGCAGTAATATGTGCTACTTAGCCTATTTCTCATACACTTACTATTTTGGGGCCAAGGGCATTATGTTGCTGAAGGAGCAGCTCCTACAGCCAGACTAACACTGCGGAGAGACCGAGCTTTGTTGTTTTAAAGTGATGCATTATGGTTCTTTGCAATTGTTTTGAACCGGGACTCTCATTGTAACTGTTCTTTTGATATCTCTTTTTTCCTGCTCTCACTCAAGTGTGTAACTCAGGAGTTTGACACGAGGACTCAAAGTCCTCAGCGATTTTTGGGCCGGGCTGTGAAATCTGGTGGAAGCCAACGCTTATCCCATCTATATAACGTGTATCAGGAATATCTGGAGCGGTTTCCTTGTTGCATCTGGTGTGCTTTGACACACTTTCTGCACGGCCATTCCATTTTTGCAGAGTAAAATAAGGCCTAGTACTTAATATAAACATGGCCTTAAGCCGAGTCTTACAAGTCGAGCTGTGTTTCTATCTGGACAGTTGGTAATGCTGGAGGCAAAACCCAGCAGACTCGGAACGCTGTCTTTTCTGCTGTAAGCGCAGAAGGAACAACCCTCAGCCGGGTCAGTTAATTTCCAATCGAGCAAAATGGTGCGTTCGAAGCACCACGAGAATCTCCAGAAACATCTGAACCTGTTTGTGAAGCTCTTCCATGCGTGCGGAGAGAAGTCTTGCCCAGATTGTTTGCTGAATTTAAGTAGAACTGATAGGTTTATGATTCTGGTAGGCGGTTGAGTAAAAATGCAGTAAGGCAGCTGAGAAGTTGAGAACATTTGCAAAGCTACATTTTAAGCGTATCAAATATGCATAATCTCATTAAAAATGGTCTGTCTTACTAGAACTCCAGCAGCTGCTTAGACTGCTTTGTGCCCAGAATAATCGACGGGCTGTTCAAAAAGACTTTAGGAGATTGTAGAATGTGTTTGAACAGCAACAACCTCTACAAACGTGGGAAGTGTGTGTTTAGAGGTGGATGGGAAGCGAAAACGTTTTCCAGTAAATACCTTTTGCAAGGAAAGTTTCAAGGAATAGTCCCTTTTTAATTAGAAAAGCCAAAGCCACTGTGCCTTTGGCTGATCCTCAGTTGCTGTTGATGTAGTCCTGTTGTTGCTAATACAGCGTTGAGTCAGAAGTCTGGAGCATGTTCTCCATCCCCTCCTCTGTCCCTTCTAGTACAAGGACAACTGCAACGTACCAGGTTGTCTCAAACTTCCAGACTCCATCAGTAAATATGGCTGAGAACTTGCTGACAGGAGACGCAAATCCTTCCAGATCCTTGTTGTGTTTACCCCTAGGTGTGTGTTTAATGGTTCTGTGCAGACCTGAGCTGCACAAATGCAAGATCACAGTGAAAAGTGTTTGGCCATGAGCCCCTGTGCCCTTGACCATGATGTTTTGAGAGTTCACTGCAATGAATCTTCTTTGCGTCTGTTTCTTTCCAGCATCTGCAGGGGTGCTTATTCACGAGAAATTAAGGTGGCGAATTGTGCTTATCCTCTTTGGCTCAAATCTGTTCGGCCTCTAAAAAGCTTTTTCATTCTGGCTGGCAGAGGGGGGGTTGGAAGTGGATCCTCCTTGGCGGTCCCGCTGCGAATCCTGCGTATGGTGCATTGAAGTTTGAAGCATTTTCTGGCGCTTGGGCCAGATGAGAGGTCTCGGCACCTAAAATTATTGATGACTGTAGCTGCACTTCGGTGTCTGTGAAGAACTTTAATTCACTGACAATACAATTGCAGCAAATAGATAACTTTGTTGTAATAGAATACCAGGGAGCAGAGCACTGAGTTGGGGTTTCAGTGGCCTTTTTCAGCCCTAGTTTTGGCTGTGGGGTGGCTCAGAAGTAATTGGGGTTTTTTATCATATCTTTCCCTGCTTGCTGTGAGCTCCGCGATAATCAGCGATGGGCCAAACTGATCCAAGTGCAGAAGCGGCTGCAAAGGGCCGTGATCTCCGCTGGGACTTGGAGGTTCCAGCACTATCTGGTGCTGTGTTGGTGCGATTGGAAAGGATGCGTGTTGGTGCGATGGAAAGGATTCGTGCTGGCCCGGGGGCTCCCAGCGCACGCAGGGGGAGCAGATGGCCAGGAGAACTTGTCTTTCAAGTTTCATGAGTTCAGAGGCTGCAGGTTGCAGCTCTGGGGATAAAACCTGCTGTAGACTCATTCCTGAAAACATCAAAAAGCAGAAGGATCCTCCTGAGCAGCTCCGCAGAACTGTCCTCTCCTTAGGTGCCCATGACCCGTTACACTTCAACATATTACATTCCATTTGGAAGGGTTTTTTCTAAAATGGTTTGTAATGAAAATTAGTGTTTATAGTGTAAAGCCCCAAGCTCCTTGACTAAAGCATCTGAAATGCTGCTCTGTAATACATGTTGTAAAGTTAACAGGCTTTTCTTTGCAGCCTTCCAGATAAATACTGAGCTGATGCTTCATGTGCGAGAGCAGGGAGCTGCCCTGACACTAGTCAAATTAATTATTGGTTTTCTTTATCTTCCTGCCTATGTTTTCTTTAGATCCTCTTCCTTTAATTGCTTTAATAGCTCCTGCTGTTAAAATTCAGGTTGTAAAAATGAAAGAACCTGCAGCAAACAGAGCCGGTGTATGAGCAGGAAACGCCACTGCTGGATTTCTGAACAAGGGGTTAAGTTAAACCGCTCTGATTTGGTAACAGCGTACTTTTACATGAGAAACGAGGACACACATCCACACACCACCTGACAAAAGCACTGAGGCTTTTAAAGCTTTGCTTTGAATTTGGGCTTATTCGGTTTTTGATGCGTTGTGCGTTCCGGCAAAATCTGATGACTTGCTCTGTTTGCAGCTGACGACGCTTGCGGAGGGACTTTGCGGGGCCAGAGCGGGATTATCTCCAGCCCTCACTTTCCCTTGGAATACGGCAACAACGCGGACTGCACGTGGACTATTCTCGCCGAACCTGGAGACACCATTGCCTTGGTTTTCATGGATTTTCAGCTGGAGGATGGATATGACGTTCTAGAAGTTGCTGGAACGGAGGGATCTTCGCTCTGGTAGGTCATCACTGGCTGTTCTTGGTTGTGGTCTGTACATCCTGTCGTACCCACTGACGTTTTGTGTGCACGGATCCAAACTTGATGGGATGCTCAGAGTGAACAGTTTGTGTTCAGTTATTCCCCGGGATGCGTTTTGTTTGCTTGGTGAACTTTGCACTGACTCCTCTCTACTTTGAGTCATATTCTCTGCAATGAGATTTCATAGTGCAGCTGGCTACAAGAAATAAAGAATTAAACAAACCCACCCAACACATCAAGAAATGCATCTCGAACGCTGTCATGCTCAAACCTTGGTTTTGCTAAATTGTTTCCTGATTATTGCTAAATACGTTGCTGACAAGTTGACTTTACTGCTAATGAACTTTTGGCAAATGTTTCTACAGATCAGTTTGTCCTTTAGATAGGAGGCTGTGTATAGAATTTCAATACCCCTCTCATCCCGCTGTTGCTTGAGCAATGCTTTCAGAAATATTGCTTTTAGGCATGATAAATGCCACAGTGATTCTTTTTTCCAATATACAACAGCTACCCGAATGATCAGTGCTATGAAGTCTGAAATGAGGGTTTGCAGAGGAATTTGATGTGTTGCTTTTATAGCGAAGGACAACCCTGGCTCTGGTTGATCTTCTGCACTGTGGTCCACTCAACAACCAGTTAAAGTCCTAATGAGCAGCACATGGAAGGGAAGGACACAGTGTCCCGCAGCATCCTCACAGCTGAACTGAGGGAGTGCGGGCTGGATGATCGAGTAGTGAGGTGGAGTGTGAACTGGCTGAAGGGAAGAAGCCAGAGAGTCGTGGTCAATGGGGCAGAGTCCAGTTGAGGCCTGTATCCAGTGCAGAGCCTCAGGGGCAGTGCTGGGGCCGGTATTATTCAATATATTCATCAATGATGCTGAAGGGAGTGGAGCATCTCCCGTGTGAGGAAAGGCTGAGGGAGCTGGGGCTCTGGAGCTGGACAAGAGGACACTGAGGGGGGACTCATTCATGGGGATCAATATGGAAAGCTGATTGTCAGGAGGATGGAGCCAGGCTCTTCTGGGTGACAACCAGTGATAGGACAAGGGGCAATGGGTGCAAACTGCAACACAAAAGGTTCCACTGAAAGAGGAGAAGAAACTTGTTGGGGGTGAGGGTGGCAGAGCCTGGCCCAGGCTGCCCAGGGGGGTTGTGGAGTCTCCTTCTGTGCAGACATTCCAACCCGCCTGGACACCTTCCTGTGTAACCTCATCTGGGTGTTCCTGCTCCATGGGGGGATTGCACTGGGTGAGCTTTCCAGGGCCCTTCAACCCCTGACACTCTGGGATTCTATGGTCTGAAACCCGACATCCCTCTGGAAGCGAAGAATTAAGTGTTTGTAATCATTAGGTGTTGCCTGGGATTATCAGCAGGAAGTTAAATTACGATTATTTATGAGGATTGTGTCGCAGCCACAAATAACATTCATCTAGGTAATTTATACATGTCTGGCAATTATGGAGGAGTAGGATTTGAATGTTTTGGATGTATCGATGTGAGAGAACTCGCCATTTACCGTTTACCGATTGTTTACTGTTTCCGTGACCCCCTTGAAAATTAGATGTTGCTGTTTCATGAAAAAAACCGACTGGTTTTATCAGCACGCATTAATATTTTAGGGCGCTGTTAGTTTTTAGCTGCTGTACTGCAGGCTCAGTGTTGGTGGAGTGTGGCGAAGATGAACGTCGCTAGTTAAGAAACATTATTCAGGCTGGAGGTGTTGCCGGCGCAGCGCTGTGTCTTGTCATATCAGAAATAAAACAAAGCCTGTCAGCGCAGACCTGCTGGAAAAGAATTAATAAACCTACCCATCAATACAGCATGGTGGAAATTTTAAAATGGCAAATGTCTTAGAAAATTAAGCACTTTGACTTTCACATGCACGCACGTTCTGCTAAAAAGATTTAGTAGCTGTTTTAAAGGTGGTGTGTTTTACACACAGCAGTTAGCAGAGGGATTAATGATGTATTTGCTTTGCCTCTTCCCCCCAGCCCTAACCCAAACCCTTCCCCCCAAGTGCTACGTCCATATCGATGCCTTTCCTCCAAATGTATCAGCTGGCAGAGCCCAAAATGTGCGGCGTTCATAAGCAAAACAGGTCACACGAGCAGGAACCTCATCCGGGGTCATGGAAGAAGCTGTTCCCGCTTTTTGAGGTTCGTCCGGCGTCTTTATAGCACCGTGAAACACACGTGGGCGAGATAAACACACCGGCGGCTCAAAGGGACCTCGTTTAGTATTCTTGAGCAGGAAAGTTTTCGGTCCCGTAAGCGGAATTACAAAGAGTCTCAGTTTGAATTGCCTTTTTCAAAGCTGGCCCTCACAACTCACAGCCTGATAATTAAATTCAGATGACTCATTTTTCCTGTTTTTTAATAATTTTTGCCCGTAGGGGGAAGAAAAACTGGAGCTCATATCTCCTCTTTAAACATGTTGATATGATTCAGCTTGAAAATACAGCTAAAACCCTTTTTCCCCCCTCTGTCTATGAAAACCTAGTTTTAATTATTGGTAATATGGCAGATAGACTTGGCAGCCAAATAAACTATTCTATTGAAGTATCTTGCAGCTAAATATTTCTAACCGTAATAAATAGTATAAATCGGGTCTAGAGATGTACACAAATAAACAAAATTAAATTTAGTCCGGAGTATAATTCAGATGTATTTTCAAGCTGTGGAATATTTTACAGTGGTAGTATTTATGAGACCACTAACTCAGCACATCAAGTCTGACTTGGCCTGTACTCTCCTCTCTTTATAAATAGGAGCTTTGTTGGGTTTTTTGAGCCAGGTTCCCTGAACCCTCTGTCCCTCAATGGTGACTGTGGTTGTACCCGCCGCATCCTAAACCAGAACCGAATCCTGTTCCTGGTTTCATTTGGTTCCGGACCTGCTGGATGCGAACCCTGTGATGAGTCAGAAAGGGGCAGGTCTGAGCATCCCTGTGGCAAGCGGAGCCGTGGAGGTTGAGTGGCTGTTTGAGATGTATTAATAACACATTTACAGCTCTTTTAACTGCTGTTGTGGTTTCTGTCATGGGACCCCGGGTTTAGATTTCCTTGGCAGGTGAGAAAATTCTACAGAGCAGACAACGGGGAGGAAAAAAGCAGCGGTGTGAAAAGGAGCCCGTCGGATTAGGAAGGACAACGTGGGGGCTCCAGGCTGGAAAGGAAGATGGGCAGACAAGAGTTGCTGCCCCGTTGTCCTTTGGGTGGGCTGGAGTGGCCACCCTGATCACAGCCCTTCTCTGCAGGGCGAGGAAGGGGATGGAGAACACACGTTGTCTATGTTCTCTTGTGTTATTCCCCGACTTTCTCTTGATTTGAAGACTTGGGGTTCTTTTCCCCTTCGTTTTGTGCTGGCTGAGAGATCTGAAAGGCTTAATGAAATTCTTCTCTATAAATACATGTAAAAGAAGAAAATCCCTCAAAGCAGCTTGGGCTCTGGTCCTTAAGGGGACTGAGCTTTGTTGATCGTGTGCTTTGTGTCGGTATCTGCTCCGAGCCGACTAAACCCCCGGGCTAACGCTTCTCAGCAATATCTGCTGATGCCTGCTGGTTCCTGGTGGGTGTTGCGAGCTTTCCCATGGCGAGCAGCCCTGAAAACACCGCAGCGCCTCACGCTGAGCACCTGAACCATCCCAGGACCATATCCAGTGATAAGAAGTCTCCAGGCTGGTCCTGGGTGGCGCTGAACCTGCTCTGTGACAGACGTGTCCCAGCCTCGTCTGCCCTTTAACAGCGGAGTGATGGCTCTGAAGCTCTGCGTAGGTTTGACTTCATTTACAAGTGTCTGTGGTCTCCTTGGTGTTTCCCTGTGGGTTGCTGGGTGGCGGGATGGACCCTCTGGTGCTGTGTCCTTTGTCACAGCCCAGCGTGGTTCAGAGGAAGCAGGAACGTGTTGTGCAGCAGTGGTTTGGCTGCACTGCGAGTGCTCCTTAATAGCGGGCACGTTTTTGCTCTGCCTGCGGTGGGAGAGCTCTGGATTTCCTGTGCTGGTGCAGATCCGCTGCACTCAGAGCATATGCAAACAATGAAAATGTGGTTGTCTGTCTTGCGCTTCTTTCTGTCACCTGTTCAGGTCTCATCTAGCCCATCTAGGACCTGTAGCTGACATTAGGCATAATGACTTGTATTATGATTATTAAAGCATGATGCTGCTATTGCCAGAGAAGGTGGCGGTGTAGGAAATGACTAATAATCCAATTTATGGATGTGTGTTTACAGGAATTGACTAAGATCAAGTGTATATTTTGCTGGCTGTGATGCAAATATTTAGCAAAGCAGGGGTTTGTAGTCAAAGGCAAATATTTAGCAAAGCAGGTGTTTGCAGCCATTGCGGGGTGACTGAGGCAAGATGGGTAAAAGGCAGAAGCCTTTTCTGGGGCTCTGCAGACACAGCGTGCACATGCAGCAGAGTTCCTATAGAGCAGGGGTTTCAGAGCTGTGGAAATACAGGAAGACAGTCTGTTTGCCATATAAAGCTTCTTTTATGGTATTGAGTTGGAAAATAGGAGGAATGGAAGGGGAGGCGCTGTAAGGCTCGGCTGTCTGATCCGGTGAGCAGCCCCAGGACGGCTTCTGGCATCCCAGCTCTCAGTTCCACCCATGAAACCATCTAGAAACCTCAGCTCCTGCCAAGCAAATTAGTTCCATGAGATAAAACTAACAAGCAGCTCATCTGTCTGACTGTGACAGACTATCCGGCGTGTTTTGAAGGTTCATTAGGTCATTCTAATTTGCAGTTGGGAAATTTCCTTTGGGTTGTAGATAACCTGGGAGCACAGGACACTGTACAGAGGACCTGTGCTCTTGAAGGTCACTGGTAACCTTGGTTTGTGGAAAAACTATTCTCTGGATGTGCTTCTAATGAATCAACCGATTTTCCTTATATCAAAGCAGCATCTGATCCTTAGATATCTTGGAGCTCTCAGGATGGGCTTTAGTCTTGGAGCTCAATGTCTACTCAAGGCTTTGGTTCCAAAGGGCTTGCGAATGAGGCTGAAGACTTGACTTGCATGACTTGTTTCATCACTAGTTAGAGCCTCAGTAATGCAAGTGTGAAAGTTTTCCTGAATTAAGCTTCTCTATTGTAAGAGCTAGTTAACAAATGGTACTTTATCTGTAGTATTCAGATGCTTTTCTTCTATGGTAATGTTTTCCATAGGACTGGGAATGAATAAAAAATGTGTATGAAGTGCTTTTGAAATCCCCATTTAAATGTCAGTTAGGTCGTCTTTGGGATCTGGATTCTAGCCTTCCGTATTTGACTGCTACAGTTTGTTTTTCTTCTGAAGCATTTATAGCGCTTTGAATTGGAAGCAAATTCTACAAAGGCTTTTAAGCTGCAAAACATGGCGTTAGTGGGAAATAATCTTGCAAAACCCCTTTTTCTTGTAGAAGGTGTATTCTCTGGAGATAAGAAGTTTGTCAGAAGCCAGACAGTCTTTGTTCAGGCGGCCAAACTTGTGAAATCCCCTCAACTCCATGGTGATGGTCCCTTGGTGGTGATGAGGATGATGGTCTGATGGTGGTGATGGCCCCTTGGTGGCAATGGGGATGATGGTGGCCCCTTGGTGGTGATGGTGGTGATGACCCCTTGGTGGCGATGGTGATCATGGTCCCTTGGTGGCGATGGTCCCTTGACAGTGATGGTGATGATGGTCCCTTGACAGTGACGGTGATGATGGTCCCTTGACAGTGATGGGGATGGTGGCCCCGTGGCGGCGATGGGGATGGTGGCCCCTTGCTGCCTCTGGGATGTCCCAGCCTTTGTACCTTGCTGTGCCGCATTCAGGCCTTATTTTAATTAGGAATGTGTGATACGAGAGCAGGAATGTGTAGGTCAGGGAGGCAGCTGGCGTGGCGCTGGGAGCCCTGGGTTCCCAGCTGGGAGCGGAGCTGATTGCTTCCTGAGTGCATGCGAGCGATCCGGCAGCATCTTGATTGCTGTTTCGAAGTTAAAGGCTCGATAATGCTTTGTGCAAAGTCACTTCTGTAGAGCAGCATTGCGCATTGGCCTAGAGCTCCTTGGCTGGAGAGACTCTGCGAGAAAGGGCTGGGCCAGGGGAAGATGGTATTTCAAGGTGTTCCATAGTTTAGTGTGTATTTCTGGTAGGGATGGGAAGGTTTCAACTGTATCCCAGCTGAGAAAAATAACATACAGGTGATGGTAGCTCTTGTCAGCCGAGGACTCGATTGGTGGGATGTGCAACTTGTTCCAGAAGTCGCGATGTGGCCAAATGTGGAGGCAGCAGAATTCACTTTCTGCTGTGTCTGTCTGTCCTCTGTTCGTGTCTGTTTGTCCTTCTCCAGGGCCGTGTGTGCCCAGAGCTGCCGAAAGCCGGAGCCGCTCTGCCAGGAGCGTGGCCGGGAGAGGGACCGTGCTGACAAATGACAACGAAAGCGCCTCCCGACCTCTCCCACTCATGTTTCATTCAATAAAACATGATTAGATTTCATATACCATTTTCTGGCTAATCTTATTTTTCCATGCATTAATATGATTAATTCTATTTGCTAGATGGTGGAGAGCATTTCATGAATATTCCGGCTGGCTTTTTAAGCCAAGGAAGAAGATGCTTTTAGGCTGAAAATCACCCTGATCATGTTTTAATTGTCATTTTTATCCCAATTTGTCCTCCCTTGGTGTTTGCTCACCCTGTGCAAAGGCTGCTCTTGTGTGGATGCAGTGCAGGAAGATCTGTAGCATATGGGGAAGATCCCTAAAGGTTACTAAACGTGAATAAATTCATATTTAGCTGTTTCTGTCCTGGATGCAAGCAAGTTGCAAGAACAAGGCTTGTTTGCAAAAGCACTCGATACTTGGATGCTAAAGGGTTGGTTTTGAATGACAGGCCTTGTGCAAATTGGTATAACACAACTGGCTGGGAGCTGAGAGAAACATGGGTTATCTCCAGAGTACCTTCTGGATGTGACCCAACGCCTAAGTGACCGTATAGGTTGTAAAATGGTGAATATAGTGCCTTTATTTGGCAGAGGAAGGAGACTTTACGTAAGTGCAGATGATGTCACAGGCCGTAAATGTTGGACATGGGGGTCCTCCTTAGAACAGCGTGTGTCGGGACACCGAGCTCTCCCCGCTGGAACAAGGGTTTGGACAAATGGGTGTGGGAAGGATCAGTGGCTTCACTCAGAGGTGCTCCCAGGAGGTGTCTCTGCCTTCCCATTGTGGTCTTTTTCTTGTTCAAGAGCCAATTAATGTCGTTTTTGGAGGGAGGATCCACCGTTTTGCAGGCTGGCTGAGGATGCGCATGTGTTGGGGGGTTTCCCTTTGCAGGGACATTCACCACATCGAGGGGGTTGTGTTTCCATGTCAAAATCTGTCTGCTGGAGCTGATAATAGTTGTGTTTTACACTGCTCCCCCTTATCTATAACTTCAAAGTGAAAGAGCCGAGATGCATCTGCAGCCGTTTCAGTGCTTTCAAACACCTCTTTCTTCTGGCATTTCTTTGTGGATGCGTTCATGGCTTTCCTGTATTTACAGGTTATGTTAAAGAACACAAGTACTTTGTTTTCAGTTGTCAGCCCTTCCAGAAGTCACCACTGGTGGGTTCAGTTTGCTGGTTTGTTACACATCCTCTCAACAGGAGAGATTTAAGTGTTACCACAGCCACAGAAATGGAAGAACTCTTCAGGTTACCAATTAGAAAGTGCATTTTCAGAGTGAGTTCGTTGTACTTGTTAAGATACATCTTGACATTTCTATATGAGATATGTCTTGACAAGTGAGAATGAGTAGGAAAATGTGTACATATATATTTAGATAGACAAACTTGTGTAATTTGATGGCTGTAGTACGGTCCTGAAGGCCTTTTGTCCTTGAGTAACAGCTACAATGAAAAAATTGACTTATGTTCATGTTGTTTGCTTATTGCAGGGTTGAGCTTTAAAAGAACAGATAGAGACGCCCAGAAGGATCAGTAATGGGCGGGATAAGCAGGAGAGCGCGGAGGTTGTTTTCCATTCTGGATATACACGATGCTTCTGGAAGTCGAGCTGTTCCCAGGGGGCTCCTGGATTCATAAACAGGGGGTTGCAAATGAAATATTGAAGTGATTTTTCGTGTGGGGTGTAGGAGGAAAATAACGATTTCCACACGTTTTCTTGCACCTTGATATCTGTGTTTCTCTGCGCTTCAAAATCCAGTGTTTTTCTTTCTTTGCTGCCGCTGCTGGGTCTTAGCACAGATATGTTCTTGTCTCACATGCTGCTTGACTCAAGCATGGACTGCAAATCTAGTAATATCAGTTATTAAATGCAGACATTTAATCTAAGTATCTTCCTCTTAATATCTCCATCTTGTACGCAGAGATCTAATCAGCCTTTCTAAAGCCCAGATGGGGGAAGGAGATAATGGCTTTGGATTCATGCGGCCGCCTCGATTTTGCTGCCGCTTCTTGGAAGCGTTTTGTTTTGTCACGGCAGGTCGTGATCTCTTTAGTTCACGCTGAGGTTTTGACAGTCTTGGCTGGTTTACAGCGTGGATGTTCTGATTCTTCCTCCCAGGGCCCCTTCTTGCGGCTGGATTTATAGCGGAGAGCAGGAGGACGCCAGCGCATCACTAAATATCGGAGCATTACTAATAGACAGACGCTGTCAACAGCCGATATGTAATGACCGTGTTCCTCACTGCACTGAGCTGGAATTTTCCAAGATCCTGGAAAATTGGAGGCATTAGGGTCCTGAGCTCCTACAAGTCCAAACTACCGATTCGCTCCATCAGTAAAGAGCGAAGAGTTGCTCTTTTCCCAGTGACCTGAAAACCTGATCAGCCTTTTCTCCCCTTTAAAATCAGTGCGTGGGTTTGATTCTTCCCAGCCGGAGCCCAGGGGAAATACCCATCTCCGCGTGCTTTCCTTTATCCTTTTGTCTTCATCCTGCACTTTCTAAATTAATTTTTATAATCATCTCTTAAATGATGGAGCAGATCAAATTAGCTCTTTTAGTCAGAATTACCTGCTTTAAAGATCTCCCCGAAAAAAGAAAGGCATAGAAGTAATTAATTGCTTCAGTTATAATAACGTGGCTTAGCCTTGTGGTTTTCTGTTAGAAAAACCTGGTTTTGATAAGTCAGCTGTTCTTAAAAGGGAAGAAATACAAGCGCTTGAGGCTGGGAGCTGGCACGGAGCAGTTTTGAAATGAGGTTTTTCGCTCTGTAATGGAACAGCATAGATTAACACCATCGATCCTGGAGCGATGCCGCGTGCTCCAACCGGCCCCACGGGCCGGGCAGCGCGCACAGGGGGTTCTTCTTTTCCCCCGGTCGCGGATGCTCTGTATGACTTTAAAAACCAAAGGGTATTTGTTCAAAGCCGCGCTTGAATTTCTGGAGCCTGGAAGAACGTTGAAGGGAGTGGAAAACAAAAGGGAAAACTTGAAAGGAGTTTCAAAGCCGGTGTTAGATGGCTCAAAAGCCGCTTTGCGCGGGCGGCCGAGGACCCCGAGTGATGGTAAAGGGGGGACGGGTTGACCCAGCATCAGAGGGATCTCGGGGGGACCACAGCGCTCGGGCTGCCCAGCTCCTCGTCTGTCCCACATAACCCACTCTGATTTGAGCCTTCTCTGTGCGTTTAAAAAGTTCATCACCGCATGTATTTGTCGCGTTCTACCTAAAAATAAAACCAGTTTTAAAACAGAAAACATTCAAGGGTTCGTATTTCCCAGCTCAGTGTGTCTGCCCTGTCCCCGCTGATTTCCAACACGAAGGCGCAGAAGCAGACGGACCTCGAGTGACTGTCAGTCAGGGCACTTTCTAATTGATCTTTTTTTCTTAGACCTCTTAAGGGACTATAGATTTTTAGCATGAAATTAATATATTGGAATTTTAGTGGGAAGAATAAAATACTAATTAAATCTTGCAACCCTGGAATGTGTATAAAACAGACGTTGCAATTAAAATTCATTTTGAAGCAAGTTAGCACAAGTTTTGTTAATGTTTAACATCTTTATGGGTACCATTCTTTGTAAATCTGAACTAATTGAGTCCAAAGGGACAGAATAATAGATTCTGCATTTGCTGTGGATGCCAGTGCTCACTTTGCTTTTGGCGCTTTTCTTCTTTCTTTGTGCAAGTTCTGATTTTAATAAGTTACCCAAAAAGTAACTATTTTGCTTTTTATGCCAAATTATCAAGAATCCATCTTCCTAAATCTCTGCAAGGCTGCGCTGAACCTTTGAAGACTTGCTGCTTGCTCATCTCTACTGACTCCAAGGTGTTCGCTGTTCTGAAGTTTGGGAGATTTCAAATTGGATTTGGTTTTAAATTTCCCTTCTAAACATTCTGTTAAAACAACTGGAAACTGCTTTGGAGGTGTAAAGGTTTTGGGTGGCCGGGAGGCTGTATCCTGACACCCTGAACCTCTGAGGCCTCCTTGGCTGCAACATCAACCAGTTTGGAATTGGGAATTCTGTATTTCTTCCTCCCCTTGTATATTTTTCCTGGGATCTTTTTCTTAAGCAGTTTATGTGTAGAAATGAATACAATGGAAGTTATTTGTGGGTGTGTAGCTGCCGTGATACATTGAGACCAAACCTGACCTCGCTCCCTTCAGCTCACAGGTCGAGATGTCGGAGTTTGCAGGTTAGTGGTTCCTTAGTCTCTTCCCAGCAAAATCATATTGAACCAAAGTTTAATACAATCAAGTGAGAACATCATTAACAGGCTGCAGGCTCCTGGCCGCACCAAGCCGCGGATGCTATAAACAACGCACAGCTTGGAATGGGTTCTTAATGGCACTTTATTGATTGAAAAGGTAGAAAGTTCATCTAAACTGTGGATAATTCTGGTAATTTCCTTGCAGATTTGACTGCGCTGTTGCTATAATTGCTGCAGCAAGCCTTGACTTGTAGCAATGCTAATAAACTCATTAACATACGTTACTGCTTTCAGTAGTAAAGCTGCCAGGTTGCTTTGGAAGGTCTCTTGATTCTGTCCTTCAGACGGCTGGGCTCAGGTTTAATGTTAAACTGCTGCTCTGATCCTTTTAAAATGGGATGGACTGGTGGTGTCTGCTGCATTTCTCTGAACCCTGTCTGTGGCAGAATGCAACCCCCCCTCTCTCCATCATGGGAGGAGTAGACACGTCTCCCTCTCTCCCTGCTGCTTGAGGCAACAGCTGCTTTGGTTTGGCCCCAGAGCCCCTGGCCAGGGCCGTTAACAGAGAGGAGGGAGCGCCGAGGCGCCAGGGAGCCGCTGGGCACCCGCGGCCAGTGTGGGGGTGTTTGGAGGCTTCAGGGGCACCCACAGCCAGGGTGGGGGTGCAGAGAAGCTTCTGGAATGCCCACAGTCAGATCTGATCAGGCTATAACAACGGGATTCTCGTCAGGGTCCACCCCCCTGCGCGGGTCTCTGGGAGCACAAGCCAGATGCTGCCGGGAGCCACTGCCCCGAGAAGAGCCTGGCTCCATCCTCCTGACACTCCCCCTTTATAGATCTGTAAAGATGAATGAGTCCCCCCTCAGTCTCCTCTTGTCCAGCTCCAGAGCCCCAGCTCCCTCAGCCTTTCCTCACACGGGAGATGCTCCACTCCGTCAGTAGAGATGAGCAAGCAGCAAGTCTTCAGAGATTCAGTGCAGCCTTTCAGAGATTTAGGAAGATGCATTCTTGATAATTTGTGCTAAATACGGATCTCATTGGGGACGGGGAGCTCTTAAACCTGTAGTAGCTGTGCCATGAGGTTGTTACCGCGGGGATTTGTGATCCAAATGGGGTGAACACGGGTGGCAGGAGGTGCCGCCGTCCGTGTGTGCAGATGGGGACGTGTTTGGTGCGGGTGGGCTCGGAGCAGCGAGCTGTTGCTCTTTTCACCGCAGTCCTCGTAGCTTTTTTTGCTTCCCAGTAACTTGGTGTCTTTCTGGTCGCATTAAAATCCAGCTGTGAATAAAAGCGGGTTATTGATTCTGTGAAACAAAAAAGACTCTTTCCCAGCCAGTTAATGAGCAAAGAACACTTCCAGCTTCTGGTGGTTGTAGGAGTGTTTGAGGCGTAACATCTCAATTAACTAATGACAGCGACCTTCCTACAAAGTCTCAAAGTCATAGAGAATTAATGTGTTCCTGACTAAGCGGAGTTTTGGGGGATGTGGTTGTCAGGCTTTCCTGACTTGACCAGTCTCCGGTGTGTGATTGTGCAGCCCCTCCTGTTCCCACAGTTCCCGCTCCACATAACAGTTGTACATTCTGAGTTGTATTTCAGCTTCTCTGACTGTTTCAGCTGAAGAGGTCGGTAGAAACACCGTACTGGGAGTTCACTGGAGTGTGTGTTTGCAAAGATGTGTGTGTTTGCTAAGATGCGTTTTGAGGCGGCACCGCAGGTATTTGAAGACATTACTCACAAACAGACTGGATGTGCTAAATTGAGTGGAACCCGGGTGCCAACTTCAGAGTGGGATTTTGCTTCCATGCCGCTTGTTTATGAATTGCGCAGGTTGAGGAATGGGAGACACAGAGATTCCATTAAAAGTATAATTGGACGGGTAATATCTTGGGCCTTTTTGATGCATCTTTTTTAACCACTTCATATTTGTAATGTGACAAAAATAGCTGTACAGTCTGCTGTGGCCATCACCAGTGCAGCTGGGAATAGATTTTAATTGATGGATACTGTCAAGCCGTTAGCGGCCATGCTGTCAGGAGAACCATTAAAGTGATATTTCTTGTCCCTGCTCACTTAAACACTCTGCTACCAAGTCATAGCACAGTATTATTTTGTACTTAATGTTGTCAGCGTTTGGGCTGAGAGTTTTCCAGCGCCATGTCCTGGGTTTGGGGCTTCCCAGCAGTGGAGCTGCCGACGTCCTCTCCAGGTATCGCAGCAGATGGTGCTGAGACCCCAACCAGACCCCCACCAGACCCCAAGTGTGGTGTATGGAATGTGGAAATGGTGTGAAATATTCTGCTTTCATTTAATCCTCCTGTGTTTCCTTTTGTGTGTGGTGTGTAAGGGTGAGGCTTCAAAACCAGTTCTTCTTGAGGTGGGGACTGGTTAAAACTCCGCACTTTTCATCCTGAAGTTTTAACTTCAGGAAACACCGGCTGATAAACCCAGCGCAAGGGTGTGTTGGGAAAGACAGCAGCACCTCCATAGAGAAGGCGGCGTTGAAGACTGAACCCTTTCCCTGCTGGTCCTTCCCTTAAAAACAAACCAACCACAAAACCAATCGCAGAACACGGCAAACATAAACCAGAAAACAAGCAATGCAAGCTGATTTTCCTTTTAATTGTGTTGCTTAGGAGGACCCCTGCATTTTACAGTTCCGTATTGCTGTACACTAAGGTGCGCTGAGTTGATCCTCTGCTGAGTTTAAGGACCAGAATTCCTCTTGAGCAGGTTTAAACGCAGGATTTGGAGGAGGCAGAGAGGACTCGTTGCTGGTTTCTTTGTGGGTGAGCAGGAAACGTCCATCTCATCTTCATTTCCTCCTCTCTGCTTGGGCCCTCAGCTGTGCAGCCTTCTTTTTGTACATGTCTTTGTCTTGCTCTGGCTGTTGGTGCCACATTCTCCCTAACTTCACGGCCATTTCTGCCCCTGACAGGTGCAGGTCTCTATAGTGGTCTTTCATGAAGAGAAAAAAAGCAGGTAGCGGCTTTTTCTCCCCAGAGAGGCTGACTCTCCTCCTCCTCCGCTGTCTCCTCACTCCCCTTGGAGTGCCCGATCTTCTCCCCCTGGAGCGGTATGTCCTGCGGTACTTGGCCATCTCTTGCTGCTGCTTCCTCCCCTTGCTGGATGTGCTTCTTTTGGAGTGTTGCTTTGAAGTATTCCCACTGTCCGGGGGCTCTTGGCCGGGCTCGACCTTCTTGATGGAGATGGAGACGACCAGCTGTCCGTCCCGTTTCCTCGCTTGGTCAGTGTGAGGGGGCTGGGCCATGTACCGGGAGCCGCTCTGTTCTGTTCTCTGGGGACGGGCTCACTCGGCCGGCATGATGGTGAGGAGGAGGAGGCGGCGCTGCCGGCCCCGGGCTGCGCTGGGCTGCACTGGAATGTGCAGTGGGCTGCGCGCTGGGGATCACGCAGTTGAGCTATTATGACATCAGGCTCCCTGAGCCAATCGCTTAGGGCCACATCTGCCTCCTGCAACTCTATTGGCTGAAGGGTTGGGATGATGTCACAGCCGCGATTATGTAACAGGTCGCATTCCTGCGTTTGGGCAGGGAAAAATGTAATAAAATATAACAAGGGCAAACGTTGAATCTTGTATCTGGGCAGGAACAACCCCAGGTTCCAGTATAAGTTGGGGAATGACCTATTAGAGAGCAGCGTAGGGGAAAGGGACCTGGGGGTCCTGGGGACAGCAGGGTGACCATGAGCCAGCACTGGGCCCTTGTGGCCAGGAAGCCAATGGGACCTGGGGTGGGTTAGAAGGGGGTGGTCAGTAGGTCAGAGAGGTTCTCCTGCCCCTCTGCTCTGCCCTGGGGAGACCACACCTGGAATCTTGTGTCCAGTTGTGGCCCCTCAGTTCCAGCAGGACAGGGAACTGCTGCAGAGAGTCCAGCGCAGCCACCAAGATGCTGGAGGGAGTGGAGCATCTCCCGTGTGAGGAAAGGCTGAGGGAGCTGGGGCTCTGGAGCTGGACAAGAGGAGACTGAGGGGGGACTCAGTCATGGGGATCAATATGGAAAGGGGGAGTGTCAGGAGGATGGAGCCAGGCTCTTCTGGGTGACAACCAGTGACAGGACAAGGGGTAATGGGTGCAAACTGGAACACAGGAGGTTCCGCTTAAATTTGAGAAGAAACTTGTTTGGGGTGAGGGTGGCAGAGCCTGGCCCAGGCTGCCCAGGGGGTTGTGGAGTCTCCTTCTCTGCAGACATTCCAACCCGCCTGGACACCTTCCTGTGTAACCTCATCTGGGTGTTCCTGCTCCATGGGGGATTGCACTGGATGAGCTTTCCAGGGCCCTTCAACCCCTGACATTCTGGGATTCTGTGTTCCCCCTGTCACGGGGGTTTATCTCCGTTTAACGCACAGCGCGACACAAATGTGTCTCATACCCGAGGAGGTAACTGGATGCCTCGAATTTTTTGTCATGATAAAATGTGAAGCTGCTGTTTGCTGCTGAGAGGTGGCAGCTCATAATGTGAAAATGGTTTAGTAGCAGCCCTAAAAATAATTGTATGTGACAGCTGTTTCTTGGTTCCTGTCAGGATAACTACTGTAATTTAGATCTGCGGCTCTTGGACTACGTGGCTAATTTATTTGGGTGGTCTTTTCATTAATTTGAAAGGTTCTGAGGGTTTAAAAGCCTTCATTAATTACATTTTAGTAAATGAAAATATAATAAGACTTCTGCAGGTTTGTGTGGGAATAAAAGAAGTAAATTTGCCATGTACTGTTGCTTGGTTTGGGAAGGTTAACCCAGTTGTTCCCAGGAAATGGCAGCTTTTCTGCCCCCTTCCAGGAGCATGAATAAACCAAATGGAAATTCTGACCGTTCATTGTGAGTACAAGATGACTTATTGAAGTTCCCAGTAGTGTTAAATATTCATATGCACTGGATTGCATAAGTATTAAATTATGAAACAGCCCTTACTTGTGTGGATCTGGCCTTTCCAAAAGGAAAAGGTGGGAGCCCAGCGGGCTGGGAGGAGGGAGCCAGCCCCGGGCTGCACACAGATAACTTAACTGCATCTTTCTATTGCGACCAGTAGGACTTTAGTAATTGCTGGGCTGTTTAATTATGTTGGAGCTGGGGGCGGATATTGGTGTCTCGTGGCAAAATCCAGCCTTGACAAAACCCTTTAACGTGGTGGCGCTTGTGTCCGTTCTCCTTCTGTGTTTACTCTGGGTTGTTTTCGAGTGACCCCGCCGTAGTAAATAAGCCTGGGACAAGCTCAGCCTGTTTGCAGTAGCGCGCGGCTGCTCCTTTCATCTCTTTGCTCCTTTTCCTATCAGCGGAGAGGGTGATTTGCATTCCACTTATCTATCCCGCTCTGCCTTCTGTTGTTTCCTTTGCTCTCAAAAGAGAACCTGCATTTGTGATTATTCTGGGGCAATGAAATAATTTCATTACAGCATTCAGAGGTCTCTTCAGCAGGTGCTTTATTATCTCAATAATTCAGCCTAAGAGACTTTTCAGATTCCCCAGTTCCCAGAGTTCAGGAGCTACAAATAAAACTCTTTTGCTCTTTCCCTGATTTGGTTTATTTAGCCTCATTTATCTGTGTTCTTTCCAGATCTTCCCCAGGAATTTCATTTAAATGTGGAATTGATGATATTCAGCACAATTGCCTTAAGGAGTGCATTGTGTTAGAATGCACACGAGACAGCGTGCGTCCCACTTGGCTTAGGTCATTTGTAAAATTCACTTAGAATCGAGGCCGTTCATCTGAACGCGGTGGAATGTTTGCTCGTGTCCCTGAATTACCTGCATAGTGCATCAAAATAAGGCAACTCTGTCCAGGTAAATCCTGGGATTGGAGCGCTGGAATAAACCCGGGTCAGTGCTGGTGAGGGGCCGCAGTCTGGTCCATCTCTCAGTGTGGAGAGGTGGGTTTAATCCGCTGCCGCCTCTTTGCGGCCTCCGTGGGCAATACTATAATAAAACACCTTTATTGCTGTGGCTTCCTCTGTGTTGGAGGTTTTTCAGGTGGAACGGTAATTAAGCACAAATCATTTCTGGGCAGCAGGGCCCAGCAAAGCCTGACTTTGGATGCGCTTGCATCCTCAGACGGTGGTTGTGCAGAGCTGAGGCTGGTCACCAATCCCGCGGTGACACCGTTCCCTCGGTGGCACATTGAGCATCCGTCCTCTGCTGCAATGCCTGCTTTTCATTTAGAAATAATACAAAGCCAAAAACCTCACAGACTTTGGCCACTGAAGCGGCTCACTCATCTAACACCTTACCTGGACCGATTAGTAAATGAGCGTTGATTAAGGGATGAAATTGGTTCCAATTTGCCATGGTAGGTGAAAATTGCATGCTGGAAGGAACAATGTAAAAGGGCAACACAGGAAAATGAACAGAAGTAGAAGACTCTATGTGAATTGTGATGAATGTAAAGTTATTGCCAGAGTGCTTCCAAGTTGCTGCCTCATCAGCAGTCATCTTTGCAATATACATTAGCTGTTAATTTGAAATAATTTTTACTATTTCTTTAAAAAACTGAAAGTGCAAACAGCCCCTTGACAGAAACTACAAGGCACGAGAAAGCAGGAAGATGAGAAAAATGTCACCGCTCGTAATGATGTTAATTATAAGGTAAATGAATGTTGACATTTGAGAGTCGAGCTGAAAAGCTCGGCCGTGCTGAGGTGTCGAGGATCTATGGAAAGTGTGATATAGAGAGGGGAGACATTGTGTAGTGTCTGAAGTCTTACTATTTACCCGAGAGCAGCAGAATGGAAAAGGTTCAGCGCTGTCTGTCTTTGCGTCTCATAATTATACAGCGTGAATCTAGAGATGCTTTTAAAAGCTTCATCTCTTGGAGTCTTTCTCAGTCTGAGCTGTGATGGCAGAAAAAGGTCCCGACGAGGTAACGTTATCTTAAAAGTCACAAGGTAAATAGAAATAATGTGTTACCTTTCGTAACCCGATGGTATTTTGGTGAATGTTTTGCATTTATTAGAGATACAGGTAATCTCAGTTGCATAAAGCTAAGGTCAAAGACTTAATTTTAATCAGAATAGCTCTCTTTTTAGCTGAGATGTGCGCATGGACCCTTTTAGCAAAATATTGGTGCATGAACTATTTGTGGTGGCAAATATTGCTGCTTCTCCTCCTGCACCGAAGTTGGCAAAGCAAATGCAAACAGGACACGCTCTCGCCACTTCTGCTGTTTTATGATGTTGTGAAGGCGCTTTCACTCCAGCCTTTGGAAGTGTCAGCCCTCATCGTCATGCTTCAATTCCAGAGCCTGGGAGACTTGATTTTTTGGCTTTCCAGGCCGGGGTAAGGAGTACCTACCCTCCAGAACACGTGAGATAATGCGTGGCCACGCCTGCCTTCAGCACATGTTTTTCCAAATTCTTTATTGTGTTGTTTTCAGTCTCCTTTTCCTTTCCGCACCCCAAAAAGGGCTGTTGAACCAGGGGGGTTGATGGTTCAGCAGCACCAAGACCTCGTGCTGCCAGTGCTGGTGTCATCACGTGGAAAAACCCAATTTATTCAAGTTACCGTATGCTTGACCCTACAAACAAACCCCATTGATGCCCTTCGCGTGCCCCATGGAGTGTGTGCGTCCAATCCCCCGCTTCTTTTCTCCCCTTTATTGTCCTGGCAAGTGAAGGTGACCGGGAGGAGAATGGTCCCTCTTGTGCTGAACTGGCTTTCAAGATGCTGCTGAGAGATGCCAGATCTTCAGCTGCATGTCATAAACTATTTATTTTCTCTATAATTCACGCTATGTCGTCTTTTATTTCTGATCCTTTTTAATAGGAGTAGTTACTCATGTTTTCCACTTTAATGCAATTATGCTATACTTTGCCTTTTCTCTATTCCAGGTAGCTGACAAGCTCATTCAGCCATTACATGGTATTAAATGAAGTAATTGCAATATTAAGTTCTTTCTTCCATGCCATAAAAAAATGCTATTAAAGAGTAACCACATGATACCGCCTAGAGAATAGAGTTTTCGGCTAAAAGCACCGTCGGCACATTTTG
Source organism: Streptopelia decaocto (assembly GCF_964273445.1). Taxonomy (NCBI): domain Eukaryota; kingdom Metazoa; phylum Chordata; class Aves; order Columbiformes; family Columbidae; genus Streptopelia; species Streptopelia decaocto. The sequence goes on along the minus strand of NC_138678.1, from coordinate 2,757,197 downwards.
TTGTTATTGACCATCGCAGGGTGCCTGGGGGAAGGGAGCAAGAGCTCTCTGCAGTGGTTTTGACCTGTGTATCTGTGTTCTCGTGAAGGATTGAACACGGGGTGGCTTCACATGGACTGGCCGGTGCCAATTGCGCTGTAGGTTGTTGACGTCAATGGGAATTAAATGTTCCCTGCACCGCTACAGTTCATCTCCTCCAAATGTGGCTGATACCCAGATGAAGGCATCATAAGACTGTTCTTTTTACCCCGAGTTAATTCATTTTCTTGATGGTGTCACCCATGACATCCTCTTGCCAGGTTATCAGGATCATAAATGCTCACAACTGTCGCCTTCTCTCCCTGGGTCGCTGACATAAAACCATTTTGTGAGCTGACGTGCTTAGATATGAAGCTGATCTCTTACTTATCATCTTGATTTGTGCTTCTGTCAGGTCGGCCATGGGCTCACGCTGCTCGTATGTTGTCACCGGTGTTTGACCTTAACCTGAGACCCCTCTTCACGTGAAGTGCAGCTGCGACATGTTACACGGGGCGGGGAAATAAAGGACAGGCCGCAAAACCATCTTGTATGGGAGGGAAAGGGACATCACGGAACTGCTGAGCAGCTTTTAGAGGAGTTATTTGAAATGCTGTATGTAAATGCTGCAGAGCTGAAGTGCTGTGAATCCCCAGATAAGATGCTGGTGGGTAAGATAACGAAGGTTCAAGGAGCGCTGATCTCGGGAATATTTCTTGATAGCGGTTGTTTGGATTGAACGTGCTGCCTGTTTTTCCTTGATAGCGAGATCGCCTCCCTCTCGTGCCCGCTGTGCTTTGGATTGTGTATTTTGGTAATATTTGACAACAGAACGGACAGAATACTTCTGCCATCCCTGCCTTGACTTCTTGTTTTAATGTACCTGTTATTTGTCGCTACCAGAGATGCTCATGGCGTTGAGTACTTGGGAGCAATTAGCATTGCAACAATACCCAGACCTTCCTCTCAATGAACCAAATAGAGTCTTTGGCAAGAATGATGCAAGAAAACCTTTGATCTTCCTCAAGATGGAATCGTTGTGTGTGACAATGGTAGGTTGGCACGTCCTGGGGACAAATGCCCCGTTTATCAGCGGTGACATCCAGAGAGTGGAAATGAAGCGCGATCAGCGGAGCCCTGTGTGCCGGGGTTTCTGCGGGACGGGTCGGTTCCACGGCTCATTATTAATAGTCCTTTATTTCCGCGGCTTTTGTTCCTTTTTCAAACGCTTTCACCAAGGGAATCGGTGCAGTGGTTACTGCTGAGTGGTTGTATGTGCTGCCGTGTTCACACAGACACAGGAGCGCTCGCTGTCCTGAGGAGAATGTGCCACTTGATCCCCAGAAACAAGCATTTATTTACTTGGATCGAATGCTTGGAATCCTCTCAACACCAAACTATTTTGTTACACCGGCCCCTTGCAAATGGATTTGTTTAAATAATTCACCAAAAAGGATAGGGACAGGCTTGTTTTATGCACTTCTGCTCCAATTCTTCAGTTGCTTGCTGAGTAAATATACATGATATTGCGAGCACCTCTTCAAAGTGTCTCTGCTGACGGGGAGAGCTGAAACCATTAATGTTGGCTTGGGAAGGAAAGTGTCAGGGGAGCAAAGGGGCAAGTTCAGTCTGATTTCTTCCATGGGTTCATTGACTGAATGTTGCCGAAGGGGCTTTTTGCCTCTGCTGCTGGATTACATGAAAGCTGGAGCGTTAGTTTATCAACACATGCAATCGCAAACCTTCCTGTAGGGTTTACACAGGTAGCTCCTTTTCTTTCTAAAGCAGCAATGAGGGCAATGTGGAATTCAGTGCAAAAATGAGAATATAACATAACAATGTGTTGCTTTAGCTGGCACCTCTCGCAGGGCTTTGATATCCTGGCAAAATAAGTATTTATTACTTGGCAGGTCTCGCATTAAATGGTGTGGTGTAAAATGACAGTGTCAAACCAAGTTAAGGATCTGCTTCATTATGAGGCATTTCCCTGCAATAATCCTGTATGTTATACGTCTGTAGTCACTGTAGAAATTACCAAGGGAACCACTCGGCACAAACGACCGCTTCTTCAACATCATCATTACCGGATCTTTACTCCCTCATAACAATTCCTCTCCGTGATTCCACAGATCATCTATTTGTTGCCTGTCTCTTATTTATGATGATAACCAAGCAACGAGCGCTGCCCTTCTGAAGAGCAGGAAGGAGGTCGGGAAGGGGTTTGTGGGGAAGGACTGATGGATTTGTTGGAGGAGCCGGGCTGAGCATCCTTCATCCTTCATCCTGACGCTCTCTGGGGTCGGGCTGGGAAGGGCTGATGCACTTGATGGAGCTGGTGAAGTTGTGAGCAGCTCCTGAAATATTCAGCATTAACGTGCTGAACTCGTCTGTTCTCCAGCCCCTGGTCTCTGGGTAAATACAGTTCTGGACCTAAAAGAGATTCAGGACAGAAATATTTTATATGCTGTATAAACCACAGGAAACGTTAGGACAAATAAATCAACGTGTAGATCTGATTTTCCAGAGCAAGGTCTCACCCCAGGCTTGTCTAGACTTGGAAGCAGATTGCACATGAGAAAAAGCACCAAATCAGGGCTTGGGGACCCGGGCTCTGGCCCATCGGCCGGTGGTGTCACCTTGGCCGCTTCCCCTTTTGCTGCCTCCGATCACTGTGTCCTGACCTGTGTGTCGGATGGAGAGGTTTGCCGAGGGGGGAGAGGTTTGCCGAGGGGGGAGAGGTTTACCAAGGGGGAGAGGTTTACCGAGGGGCTGCCTCTGGAAGATACAGCGCTCCCAGGCCGCTTTCTGGGAACCGTGCCGAGCTTGTGTTTAATTTCTGCCCAATCCCAAGCACCTCGATCAGAGGACAGGGGTATCAGAAATTAATAAGGTAAACAAAACACAGTTGGAAACAATCCTTATCTCTTATCTTTCTCTCCTCTATTCTGCTCCTTTTGAATGTGATCCAGTGTTTGACTTAACACTGGATTTCCTGCCTTTTATAGCTCTCACTCAGAGCTTTAATAACATTTGATATCTCTCTCTTTTTTTTTTCCTGAGGTTTTAATATACAGGACGTGTATATCTCAGTCTATGAATCTTCAGGGAGGCCTCATTTACCGAGTCTGCTTGGATGACCTTGGAGAGTAATTTAATTTCTTTCTCTCCCCCTGCAACCTGCTTGAAGGCATCAAATATTAATGGTTTGTACTGGAGACGGGCGTTTTCGCTTTTAATAGGACGCTGCAAAAGGGGTTCCCATAAGACAAAAGGGGACTTGACGAAATGTGTGGATTATAAAGTGCTGGATCTGCACCTCATCCCTCTACCAAAGTACCTTTCACAAAGAAAAAGATTCAGAACAACCTTTTTTCTTTATATCTCTAATCTGTTTGTATTCAGTAATTGGAGAGTTTAATTAAAAAAAAAATCCCAATTCCAGCAAACTTCTTTAAGATTTACAGACAGATTCTTCAGATATTGTTGTGTTGTTTGCTAATGGGAAATTATATATATATATGTATATATATATGTATATAAATAATTTTCCAGCAGCTGTCACATGTGGAGGGAATGCCAGTTCTGCGTAAATATAAGATTAGAAATAAATTCCCAGAAAGGCAGCTAACAAGGTCTGGAAAAGAAAATTGTCATGGACATGCATGTCAAAGATGATGAAGGCAGACGTAGTCACTATATAAACATCGTGGCCATACCAAGGAGGGGAAACTGCTTTCTCTTGGTAGTTGTTGGAGGTTAGAACAAGAAACCATTCCTTACCTGTCATGGTAGTTTTTAAGGGAAAGGACTGTGTGCTGCTTTGAGGGAGGATCTTCTGGAACTGAGGGGCCACAACTGGACACAATATTGCAGGTGTGGTCTCCCCAGGGCAGAGCAGAGGGGCAGGAGAACCTCTCTGACCTACTGACCACCCCCTTCTAACCCACCCCAGGTACCATTGGCTTCCTGGCCACAAGGGCCCAGTGCTGGCTCATGGTCATGATACCTCGGCTCTAGGTGTTACCGCAAAGAGATGTCGGGGTTGGATTTTTGAGTTAGATCCATGGTTTAGCATTGGGGCTGAGAGCTGTGCCGTGGTCCTGGATGCTCCTGCGCGCGTTTCCATCTAGAGAGAACACACAAAGACTTAAAGAATTTAGAGTAGGTTTGGGGCTGGAGTTTAGGGACCAAGTGGATTTGGCTTCAAGCTGTTGTGCAGCTTTTTTTCAGTTTTGGACTTGATGCTAAATTAATATCTAGAGTAAACAAGCAGATGGTCCCACTAAGCCCTTTCCAACAGAAATTCTCCTCTTACTGTCACCCGACTGCAGCTGGACGTTAATGAGTAAAACAGTCCTGACTATGGTAGTTCAAAAGTGTTCTGTCTGCTAAAAGGATGGGAAATGTAGTTGAGCTGCTTTGTGCAACTACTCAGAAGTACAGAAGTGGTGGCCCCGGGTCCATCTCTGTGTTTTCTGTAACAAGGCGGCGCTTTTTCATGGTTTTAGCCCAATAGAGCAGAAGAGTTGATGGGGCCGTTCATCACTTGATTAGTTCAGACTTTAGCCTGGAGGCAGCAGCCATTAGACCCGGCTTACACCTTTCTCTGGGGCTTCACCACCTCACCTTGTTACACAGCCCGTCAGTTCCCTTCATCTCAAAGGGAGACAGCACTCCCGTTCCCGTACAGACGGATTTCAGCGTTTGGTGCGTTTGTGCGCCATTATTTATTATCAGCATTAAGTTGCAGTCTTATGTAGAAACTCTGGTAGCGTTCACATCCCACTGTGCTAAATGTGCAGCCTGAAAATAGGTCTTTGCTTCAAAGAACTCACAGTTTTTGGTTCTTTTCTTCCCGAGGCTGCTTTGCATTTTGTTGTAATGTCGACAGCCGTGACTGCTGTGATTTCAATGTGTCTTTGTGGAGCTGGCAGTAACCTGAGCTTCACTTTCCAAATCTTGTTTTCTCCTAGTTCCTCTGACTTCTTGCCACACTGTGGTGTAGAGCATTTGTAAAAACTACAAAAAACAGTGAAAAAAGACAATAAAGTCTTTACAGATGGCACACGGGTTCATTGGTGACAGCCAAAAGGTGACGTGACCCAATTGTGCCCCAAAGGGAACAGAAGTGGGGGCTGAAATTTGACTGATCTGCAAACTTCTTGGTCTCAACCTGCAGAATTTTGTGAGATGAAGGTTTTGAAAACAGGCCCCATGGCTTCCCAGCCTTATCTGGTAATAAAGAGCCCAAGTTTAATGGAACTTTAATGCAATGTTAGGCTGACAAAGACGTGAGTGTATCTGTGCATGCAGGGATGGAAATGGTTGTTATTTATCTAGTAATAAATACAGTCTCTCTCGTTATCAACACATCTAACTCTGCCTGCACTGAGGAAAAACAGCCTCTGTGGCGCTGATAGCACGGCAGAAAGGGTTTAGAGGAAATTGTAATAAAGCTGTAGCAGATTTCTTCGGGGGATTTGCAATGCAGCATTAGTAAGCCTCAATTGCATTAGCCATTCTTCTGTTGTGTTGAATTAGTGTTTGTTTGCTCCTGAATAGAACAAATATAATCATGTTTGTTAACTTTTTTTTGGAGCCAAATGTTGTTTCCATAGTAAAAGTATTACAGTAAGTACTTCATGTGATAAAATGCACCCGTCTCAGCAATGCGGTGGCCTTTTTCGGTACCGGCCATCGCAGTTGATGGGGCTTTGCTCTTGCAGTCTTGCTTGTCTGAGCCATGAAGAAACATGTTTGTGCTGCCCATTGACTTCAATTTGCAGTGACGGTGGGTTGCGTTAAGGGCCCTTTTACTTGTTGGACTCTCTGGATGTCACTGGTTGTGGCTCTTCTGAAGGATTTTGGGATTATCCAGACACCTCATGCGTGACCGTGGTACCAGGTTGCAGCTGGAGCTACAAAGTGACTCCAGCTGCATCACAGTGAGACCTGACGGCAGCTTTTCTGTTCAGGGCCAACTCGAGTGCTTCACAATTACCTTTGTGCACCATCTGCATTTTGCTCATTGCTGTGGCAAATGGCGTGTAAAGTCGAGTCTTCAGCTTGAAGTGGATTTTACTCTAAAAGTGGAAAATCTAAATTCTGTTAATGCCTTTAAAACAAAGTATTTCCCTGCAAGATGAGCCATTTGCTTTTCTGTATCTAACATGTACGTTGCCTGTACGCCAATGCGTGCAGCATGGGCGTGCAGCAGGAGGAGTTAGAAACCTGTGTTAGGGCAGGAGATTATGACCTAGTGGCCATTATGGAGACATGGTGGGACAGCACACATGGCTGGAATGTGGGCATGGATGGCTGTGTCCTTGTCAGGAAAGACAGCCCAGCCAGGCGTGGTGGTGGAGTTGCTCTTTATGTGAGAGAGCAACTCCAATGTATTGAGTATTGTCCAGGCACGGATGAGGAGCGAGTTGGGTCAGGCTGGCGAGGGTGATACTGTTGTGGGTGTCTATTACAGGTCACCAGATCAGGGTGAGGAAGTTGATGAGGCCTCTACAGACAGCTGAGAGCAGCATCACAGTCACAGGCCCTGGTTGTGGTGGGGGATTTGAACCTCCCTGATGTCTGTTGGAAGGACGACTCGGCCGGCAGCCACAGTCTAGGAGGTTCCTCCAGAGCCTTGACCAGAACTTTGTGATGCCAAGGGTGGAGGAGCCGACTAGAAGAGGAGCACTGCTGGACCTCATCCTCACTGACAAGGAGGGGCTGGTTGAAGCGGTAAAGGTTGAGGGCTGCCTTGGTTGCAGCGCCCATGAGATGGTGGAGCTCAGGATCTCACGTGGCAGGAGCAGGATAGCAAGCAGAACTGCAACCCTGGATTTCAGCAGAGCAAACTTTGGCCTTTTCAGGCAATTGGTTGGGGAAATGCCATGGGCAAGACTGCTTAAAGGTAAAGGGGCCCAAGAGAGTTGGTCAGTGTTCAGGGACTGTTTGTACGGGGCACAAGATCAGAGCATCCCGACACGTAGGAAGCCAAGGAAGGGAGCCAGGAGACCTGCGTGGTTAAACAGGAACTGCTGGAGAGTCCAGCGCAGCCACCAAGATGCTGAAGGGAGTGGAGCATCTCCCGTGTGAGGAAAGGCTGAGGGAGCTGGGGCTCTGGAGCTGGACAAGAGGAGACTGAGGGGGGACTCATTCATGTTTACAGATCTATAAAGGGGGAGTGTCAGGAGGATGGAGCCAGGCTCTTCTCGGTGACAACCAGTGATAGGACAAGGGGCAGTGGGTGCAAACTGGAACACAGGAGGTTCCACTTAAATTTGAGAAGAAACTTCTTCTCAGTGAGGGTCACAGAACACTGGAACAGGCTGGCTAGTGAATCACTTCTTTCATTGAAGTGACCATCATTAATCTAGCATAGAGATCCAAGATTATTCAGACTAATGAGAGGCTGAAATAATTTTGAAACATTTCATAGGTGAAGGAAAACAGAGAAATTAGATTGTCACATCCCCTGTACAATGTGAATTAGTTTGGCTTTGTCTCCAGTAGAGCTACATCGACTCGAATCAGTCAAGGATTTAGTTTACACTCTTTTAAAGATGAGCTGGGGAAACGTCACTTAAAAAATGAAGAATTAAGAACTTCAGTGTAAGGGTTCCTGAAACAACAAAAAAAAGGTATTGATTTGGTTTTACCCAGCAAATTTATCTGGGCGCAGACAGTAATTAAAGTTGATGTCAATGGCTGAAGTTTTGCTGCTGCATGGAAACACTTTCATCTTTCATTGGAATGCAAGAAAAAGGAAGGAAAAAAAGAGCAAGCAAGGTGGGAGTCATAAACGAATCAGATTTCCCTTGCAGCACCGGTTCTGCAGGGAGGGAAGGCGGGGATTGCAGATCTCCCATATTCTGTCATCTCCAATCATGGGGTGTCACGAGGCGTTGTTGGGGTTTGCAGGGTCGCGGAACGTCTGAATTTCTAAAATAACCTGTCCTCCTAAGCCGAAGTTCTCATTCCTTTTGGAGAAGGAGGAGAGTGATGACTCTCTTGCCAACATCGCCTCTGCTTAGGTCTGTCCCAGGGGTTAAGACGGGCTCTGAGCCCCACTGTACGTCTTAAAAACGTGCTGATGGTGGCAAGGGCTTTGAAGCACCTCACTCGATGACAGGACGCAAGCCTGAGCGGTCAAATAAGTTCATTTTCAGTGTTTTTAGGCTGTTTTTACAGGATGCTCTGCAGTCAGGAGTCCCCAGGGGTTTCCATGGGCTGGGGGTGTGGGAAGCTGATCTGGTGGCGTTTTCTGAGCATCTTCCAGGCTGGTGTAACTTTGCTGCTGAGACAGGCTCAAGATGCAGGTGTGTTCTCTCCATCTCGATAGCGTTTAGTGAGGAACAATAACTCGATGTAATTATTCATTTTCCTTGTAAAAATCCATTGTGATGGGATGTCTCTTGCAACTGAGAAATGAGGTCTAGAGGTGCTCGAGTATGCTTTGTTTAAGAGAGTAGACATGCTGAAATAAGATGTTCAGAATTAATGGTACAGCTCTCATGATAATTTGAGCAGACGTTTGGATGAAAAGTTAAAAATACAGGTGAAGTGAATAATAATACACAGAGATATGAAGAGCTTGTGCAATATGTCCCTTAGTTGTGCTGGAGGGAAGATTAATCTCTGAACAGTCAGGATGCTTCAGTGCAATAAATACCGTGAAAAATGGAAAAGTGTTGATGTGTTTGGGGTCCTGGGTGCTCAGAAACATCAATTCCAGGGGAACTGCTGGAGAGAGTCCAGCGCAGGGCAACAAAGATGCTGAAGGGAGTGGAGCATCTCCCGTGTGAGGAAAGGCTGAGGGAGCTGGGGCTCTGGAGCTGGACAAGAGGAGACTGAGGGGGGACTCATTCATGTTTACAGATCTCTAAAGGGAGAGTGTCAGGAGGATGGAGCCAGGCTCTTCTCGGTGACAACCAGTGACAGGACGAGGGGCAATGGGTTCAAACTGGAACACAGGAGGTTCCACTTAAATTTGAGAAGAAACTTGTTCCCAGTGAGGGTGGCAGAGCCTGGCCCAGGCTGCCCAGGGGGTTGTGGAGTCTCCTTCTCTGCAGACATTCCAACCCGCCTGGACACCTTCCTGTGTAACCTCATCTGGGTGTTCCTGCTCCATGGGGGGATTGCACTGGATGAGCTTTCCAGGGCCCTTCAACCACTGACACTCTGGGATTCTGTGGTGCTGCAGTACATGCTGATTCTGGTCAGCATCTGCTTCAAGTTCGCGCTTAAACCCGTTGCTTGCAAGTGCCGCACTGGACGTGACATGGTTTGTAGCAGAGTTGTCACCTCTGGTTGTGACCTTCGGCTCCACGCGCTCCTGCAGTCGGGTCACACCGCAGCCACACAAGGAATTGCTCGTTGTATCAGGATTCTTTAAGAAATACCACGGTCAGTTTGGTGCTAATCACATTTTGGGGTGGTTAAAATGGGTTCTTCTGTCTGCAAATATCTCCATGATTCTAGTGCTTCTTGCTCACTTTCTGATGTTTTATTGATTTATTTTCCCCCCCCTTCTTTTCTTTCTCTCCACGCGGAACCAAATTAAAGCAAGAATTGGGATTGTAAATAGATAATGGTGCGTGAATGCAGATTAATCAGTGCCATCCATGTACAGTAATACTAATTGTGCCAAGGGAGGAATGGCTGATTGAACGGTTTAAATAATTAATGCCTGGATCCAATGTGAAATACAAGAGCAAGAAAAGAAATAAAGAAAATAATTTAGTTGAGAAAACCACACTTCACTGCTTTTGCTCAAAAGAGGAGTTTTGCTCCCATTAACCTTTCTGTATTGTGCAATAAAGAATTGCAGGAGCTGTGTTAGACGTGGAGGCTTCAGTTTCACCGAAGGAAAAATGCCTTAAGGGTCTGGTTAAAAACAATATTGGAAAGCGTTTGGGCTAAAATCAGTTGCTTGAGAGTCCATTTTTCACAGGTTGTCTGCTTGGAAATGCTGAAGAGCTCCATTCTGCTCTTTCTCCAAGCGACTCCAGGATTAAAAAGATGTTTAATACCAAATGGGTAGCGAATTCCCATCAGTGCGTAGTGATTATTGATTTTACTTTAAAACCAGTTCTTGCGTTGCTACTTAGTCATTCCCAAGCCTTAGATTTCAGTTACCACGTTGCCATACTCAGGAAGCTGAATATTTCATCAAGTGATTCATATCTCGTGGCGATGGCAGCAAGAAAGGGGAGGGAGCAGGAACATGGGGACATGGGGAGGCTTGGAAGTTTTGCACATTGCTAGTAGACTTATTATTAAAACCAAGTGTGGGATACTGCAAAATACAGTGGCAGACATCCAAACCAGAAGGGCTTTTATTTACGTGACTCACCGGACTATTAGAATTTCAATCATTTATTGGGCTAACGGGAGGTGTTGGAAATTCCGAGCACACGATGTAGTGCAGAAGCGCGCCGGGGAACGGGGAAAGGCGTTTCGGGCTCTTCTGATGAGCTCTGTGCGTTTCCAAGCCTCTGTAATGTAGCTCCTCCCTTTTCCTGAAGGCAGCTTGGGGTTTATAAAGCCAAATAGCGTGACCTTGAGCAGCTGACGGCACAGGCGCCGTGTGCTCCGTGTCACAGCGCAGCCCGCGTCGGCTCCAGGAGCGCGTGTCGTGGCCTTTATCGTGCGATTGTGTTTGTCCTGGGCGGCTGTCGGTCCGTCCGCAGGTTCAGCAGCACTAACGGGTGCTGTCCCCATGCACAGTGGCAGCTCCTGCAAGAGTTTTGGGGGCGTTCCTGTGGTTTCTGTGAGTGCTGCTGGCTCCTGCCTGCTGAGCATCGTTCCCATTTCATTTGCGATTCAGCAGCAGCAGCCGGGGCATTTGCATTCAGAGACCATGCAGCTGCTTCAGTCCAACTGTGTTTATCTGTAATTAAATATTCCATTATCAATTAACCATTAATGCCGCTTCATGATTATTTTAAACCTGTGGGAGCCTTATGTTGAAAAGCTAGTAGTTAACTGCAGGTGAGCATGATGTTTTCCATTAAATCCCTGCCTCTAGCCATGCCAGTTCTTCTCCATCAGAATTATGTTACTGTTTTCCTGGTTGTGCGGGGTGGTTGGTTTGCTTCTCCATCAGGTTCTCCGTGCATGTGGGTTTAAAGTTCTCTGGGATGGGGGGACAAGACCATCCATAGGTTAAATATTCCTGTTGCATCGGCTGGAGATTCCCCTCCTTGGGGTGCAGGGAGGGGCTTGAGCTTGGTGCAGATATACAGCCTGGAGTGATATTTCTGCGAGCAATTAAGCTAATAAAAAAGTAAGGCCTTTATTTTGCTGAACTAATTCTATTAACTGGAATCAATTAAGGAAAGCAAACCACTAAAATAAATCTACTCCAGAAACCCAACTCTGACAAGTTGTGTGATGCGTGTCCGTGTGCTTGTCCCCGTGATTTCATGGGGTTCCCGATGCTCAGCCGGGATGTTGCGGTTCCTCTGGGGTGGGTGGAGGACGCGGTTCCTCCTCTTTGCCGTTGCTGTTGGTGTCTCAGCTGCTGCTTCGCTACTAAAATCGGGGTTGGATGCTGATGACCAGCAGGACCAGAGACCTGAAGTAGCTCCAGGTACCACGACCTGATGGTAAAATGCTGCGTAACTTGAGAAATAAAAGGGCAAAGATAAGCCGGGAGCCCCAGAGAATGTGCTTTTTGTGTGCCCAGAGTTTGAGCAGCGGTGGGTATGGAAATGACGGCCCAATAGTGATTTCTTAGCTGATTTAGTCCCTTCAAAACGCCATCAGTGTCTTAAGCAGCTGAGATACGGTGCTGATGAAAATTTCTGTGCAGGGAATTGAGGGAACCGTTTTCTTTCACCCTAAAAATCTGTATTTCTTTACAGCAACACAAAGCGGGTGCTGTGCACTGTGCTTATGATTGATTACTTTTTTGCCTCCTGCTTTTTCCTTAAGTAATTATCGATGCTATTGCAAAGGCAGCAATCCAGTGCAATCCAGTATTTTTTCTAATTGATTTTCAAAGTGTTAATTCCCTCGGCTGGTAGAATTTTAGCTCTTCGTGTAGACGAGACCCTTGGAAGTGAATAGTGGACTATTCACCTACCTAAAATGAAGTATTTGTGTAAGCAGGCTGCTGAGGCTAATTCTCAAATATGCATATTGAAAAAATGGGACTAGGGGACAGGAGAGTGAAATTCTGCCTTATTCAGGCAGGTTAATTTTATTGTTGTCTAGTTCTTATATCAGACAATTGAATTACTCAGCTCTCCACAGTTATGAAAGTAAAATTTGGCTCTGCATAGCTAAAGATTATTTATGAGAAGTTTGACTATTGATTCAGAATGAATAATAGAATAGCCTTTGGGAGTAAGAGTATTAAGTTTAAACATGTTGTCATAACAACCAGCCATAGTAACTTCCTCAGAATTGGTTTTAGGCATCTTATGTTTGATCTCAGCCCAAAATATGTTTGTTTGAACTTAGTTACTTGAAAAAGTTTCAGATCAGTTTGGTTCAGCTGTCTTTGAGTTGCCTAAGGATGCCAGAAGGCCATAAAGAATCCGTTTTTATAGCACCTTGTATTTCAAAAAAGGGCCCACAGAACTGAAATGGAGATACCCAAGAGAGAAATGATCACAGAATCCCAGTGTCAGGGGTTGAAGGGCCCTGGAAAGCTCATCCAGTGCAATCCCCCCATGGAGCAGGAACACCCAGATGAGGTTACACAGGAAGGTGTCCAGGCGGGTTGGAATGTCTGCAGAGAAGGAGACTCCACAACCCCCCTGGGCAGCCTGGGCCAGGCTCTGCCACCCTCACTGGGAACAAGTTTCTTCTCAAATTTAAGTGGAACCTCCTGTGTTCCAGTTTGAACCCATTGCCCCTTGTCCTGTCACTGGTTGTCACCAGAAGAGCCTGGCTCCATCCTCCTGACACTGCCCCTTTCCATATTGATCCCCATGAATGAGTCCCCCCTCAGTGTCCTCTTGTCCAGCTCCAGAGCCCCAGCTCCCTCAGCCTTTCCTCCCACGGGAGATGCTCCACTCCCTTCAGCATCTTGGTGGCTGCGCTGGACTCTCTCCAGCAGTTCCCTGTCCTGCTGGAACTGAGGGGCCACAACTGGACACAAGATTCCAGGTGTGGTCTCCCCAGGGCAGAGCAGAGGGGCAGGAGAACCTCTCTGACCTACTGACCACCCCCTTCTAACCCACCCCAGGTCCCATTGGCTTCCTGGCCACAAGGGCCCAGTGCTGGCTCATGGTCACCCTGCTGTCCCCAGGACCCCCAGGTCCCTTTCCCCCACGCTGCTCTCTGATGAGTCATTCCCCACTTACACTGGAACCTGGGGATCAATCTTAATTTTATAGTGTAAAGAATGTTGTCAGTCATGCTTAATCATTATGTGGAGTTCAGGCACAGGGTGACGCGGGGTTTGGAGTCTGTGCTGTAGGTGGCAGGGATGCCTTAGTTATGCAGCAGCACCATCTCCGTGATTCCATTAACGGGAGAGCAGGATCACATCGCGGTTCAGCTCCCGTTAATAAACACGCTGCCAGGTGTCATCCCGGCTCCCTCCTATGGCCACAGCTAAAGGTGAGTTCACCTCTCGAGGTGTCAGTTGAGGGAAGGACTTGTAAAATATTTTCCAGGCTGTTGAAAGTGCGTAGTAATAAAATCTCAAGTATCCTTTGGAATGGAATAGATTTCCGGGATCCTTTTGCCTTCATCTAAAAAAGCATAGTTATTGGAATGCCAATAATTTTTAAATAAGCGACAGTCTGGGATTAAAAAATTAAATGGGCTTTCATTAACAATAATAGGATTCCGTAATAGCTTTTGTCATGGTAGTGTTGTTCTCCTCACCGTGGTTAATATCACCATTATGCACCTCAATTCAAGGGTGCTGTGACTAAGGTGAACATTGCTCTGGACTGAGATGTGACATGGGACAACTCAGCCAAGAATTATAGTCTGCAGTTTAATAAAGCAAACAGCGTAATACTTTACAAAAAAAAAAAGGATAAGGAGGTATGAAGAGAGCGGTTGCTGAAGGACTGGCTGGTAATGGCTGTGGAGCTTTCCACCTCCCGTTTGATGGCTGGAATCTTCTCCACGTTGAGACGGATCGTAAATCATTGCTTCTTGCTGCCTATTTCCACTGAAAGAAAACGGTTCTGGCAATTCTTTCTCGGTTAAAATCAACATACTCTTTTTTCTTTAAGCAGAGTTAACCAAATATGAACCCAGGCACTGGATAAGCTGGAGAGTCAAGCTCATTTAGCGTACTTTAGGTGTACCCTGAGATGATTTTGTGCTATTTCTTATGATATCAACGAGATACACAAGTAATTACCGATGGTGTGGGGAAGACAAGCAGAGGGGCGCGGGCACAGAAGCAGCCCTGGGGTGGGACTCTGCCTTCTTGGAGCTGGAGCTACTCAATCAGGATTTCCTGTTTGTGTAGAAGGAGTTTTACCTGAAGAACAGGTATTTGGGCTACGATTCACAGAATAACACGTGGCTGTTGTTGCTTGGTTTCCTGCAGGTTCACTGGGATGAATTTGCCTGCCCCGGTCATCAGCAGTAAGAACTGGCTGCGGCTGCACTTCACGTCAGACGGCAACCACAGGCAGAAGGGCTTCAGCGCCCAGTACCAAGGTAAGTCCTGCTCAGCCTCACTATTCACAACGCGTGTTCGCCCTAAAGTTAAATTTTTCCTAGAAATCTACAGCTAACTTCCTGCACAATCCTTCTGTATCCTGTTAATGTTAATTTTCCAGCTGGGTATCCAGGCGCTGTCATGTGTAGAGCTGCCACTAGTAAGTGTTGGGAGTGCAAAGGAAAAGGGATTTGCGGCATGCGCTTTGTTAGGAGATGTTCCTTTAGTGGTTGATTTGCAGGACGCAACGGGTGGGCCATGGCGATTCAGATGGGATATCACCATTCCCCATGGTCACAGAACCTGGTTTGCAGGTTTGTCCTGTGGTTCCTGCCATCCCAGGGAGGGTGGATTCAGGGTTGACATCCTCAGGTGCTGTTGAGGGAGATGCTTTAGCACCCAAGATCCTGTTGCGTTCTGAGTTTCGGAGGCAGTCGTGGCGAACCGCGGCTCAGTGCATCTCATTGTGGACCGAACCGTCACCAGGGTGGATTGTGTAGGGTGATTTACACCGTTCTCGGAGGATTTGGAAGGGTTTTGTGGGTGCAGCGTTGCTGCAGGTGGCGGGATCAGGAGAGGGAGGACGGAGCAGGATGAGGTCCAGCTCCTCGTGGCCGTCTCGCAGGTTGGTGTCAGTCCAGCTCAGCAGTTTTTCTCAGGACGAACAAACAGAACTTCGATGAGAAAAAGTACCATAGGCCCAGAGTGACAAGAACCAAGTGAAAGAGAGAGGAGTTTCCTTAGATAAATCTGAAAATTTGCCCTGTTTGTTCGCTGTTGAACCTCAGCGGTGTTGTCGTGGCCTCAACATGGGTTTTGCTTTATGAGTCACCATTATTTAACTTCCCTTGCTTTCTTTTAACTTATAAATTTAAATTGCAAGAGAAAACCTTTGTGTTTTGGGTTTTTTATGGTATAACGCGATCGGCTGCATGCAGCTGATGGCTCTTGATGTGACATTTTCCCTTGCTGTCATGATTGCTGCTTTCTATTAAAACACCTGTCTGAATCATCCTTTTTTCTTAAATAGAAAAATAAAGATTAATGTTATAATTTCCTCTGATTAGGTAAATGTCAGGGGGTTCTAATCTGGCACGCTCCTTGGAAGCTGTTTTGTTAGGTGTAATGAACTGTGCTTTTGTGTATTGAGCGTTTAAAAGATGAACTTAAGAACGTGCTCTTGAAATGGCATTGAAGCGGGACCTCTGTCCACCTGGCACGGGGACCCTGGTGTCCATGCTTCACCCACTTGCTGTTGACAGGTTCTTTCCATCTGGTAGGGAAGGTTTCAATACTAAAAAACAAGAAATAAAACCAAAAAAACCCTGCCGAATTGAAAACGATGCTAAACAGATCTAAATAACACACTGGCTGGGTTAGTCTGTCTCTCTACATATTTTATTACATAAGTTGGATCCTAAATTGCTTTTTCGCTGATTGTTACCAACACATAATTGCCATTTCATTGATCTCCCCATCCTGTTCCCCTTCTGTCCTGCACCCTCGGGGAGGATAAATGTGGATGAGCTTGTGCCTGGGGCTCAGTGCAAAAACCAGCAGATCTATCACCTTTACTGGGTCTGGGTGCACACGCTGCACCATGTACATGGCTTCTAAGGACGGGGTGTTCTGGTCTTGTTAAAAACAAGTCTGTCTTTTAGTGAATTTGCCTGTGAGCTAAAGCCTTCATATTAGCTGCATTTTCAGCCAGTTCGCAGTCACCTCACTACCCGCTCATCCAGAGCGCACTCCCTCAGTTCAGCTGTGAGGATGCTGTGGGAGACTGTGTCAATGCCTCACTCAAGTCAAGGTAGATCACGTCCACCGCTCTGCCATCATCCATCCACCTTGTTATGTCCTCATACAAGTCAATGAGGTTGGTCAAGCACACCTTCCCCTTGGTGAAGCCATGTTGACTGCCCCTAATGACCCTCTTATCCCTGATAAGAGATGGCACCAAGGAGAAGTCGTTCCATCAGTTTCCCAGGGATGGAGGTGAGGCTGACCAGTTACCCGGGTCCTCCTTCTTGCTCTTTTTGAAGACTGGAGTGACATTTGCTTTCCTCCAGTCCTCAGGCACCTCTCCCGTTTCCCAAGACTTGGCAAAGATGATGCAGAGCGGTCCAGCAATGACCTCAGCCAGCTCCCTCAGCACCCGCGGGTGCATCCCATCCGGACCCATGGATTTATGGATGTCCAGATTGCCCAACTGCTCCCTAACCCAGTCCTCATCAACCCAGGCAAACGCCCCCATTGTCCTGCCTTCCCCTGGGGCCTCAGCGGTACGGGATCCTCAGGACAGACTCCAGCAGAGCAGACGGAGACAAAGAAGGCGTTCAGTAACTGCCTTCTCTGTATCTTCTGTCACCAGGGCACCCACCTCGTTCATCAGTGGCCTACATTGCCTCTGCTGTTAGTTTTACCTGCCACGTATTGGAAAAAGCTCTTCCTGTTGTCCTTGACCCCTCTGGCCAGGTTTCATTCTAAGGAGGCCTCAGCTTTCCTAGTTGCCTCCCTGCCCCCTCTGACAACAGCCTGATATTCTCCCCAAGTGGCCAACCCCTCCTTCCGTGATCTAGAAACTCTCCTCTTCCCCCTGAGCACACCCAGCAGTTCCCTGTTCAACCACGCAGGTCTCCTGGCTCCCTCCTTGGCTTCCTACGTGTCGGGATGCTCTGATGCATTGTTGCTGAGGGCAGGAACGTGGAATTCCACAACGGGTCTGTTTGAAGGTGTTTTCTTCACCTCTAATTTGAGTCAGAATCCCTGTGAGCGCACCTGGAGCATCCCAGGTGATGCTCAAACACCCCAGCAGCAGAAAAAGAGCTTCAGGCACGTTTGGATTCAATACGATTCCCCCAGCGAGGGGAACGGAGGCTTGTGGAGTAGATTCCTTTTTTTTTTTTGCTGAAATGCTGTTTTCCAAATTAAAAATAAATAAACGTCTCCTTAAATTCTCATTTACAGCAACATGAAACGGTTTAAAAGAAACACCCCAGACTGGCTGCTTGCTGGAAAAGCTTTGTAATGTCATGTTTCAAATTTGACAGGGTACTGAGTATTCCATTAGATCCGTCAGACATGTGCGAGCAGCAAAACCCTCCAGAAAACAGAGGAATTTCTGTTCATCCAATTATCCCGACACAATCCTTTGTAGTACTGCTCCACATTCAAACGTATAATCAAAATAGATTTTGTATACCAGATTTTTGAGGGCATAGAGTGGGAGAATCGTTGTTATTTTTTAAGAAGTGATAGTGTATTCTGACCTGTTCTAATCTAAACTGAGTCATTTGTAAAGCTTGACTTCCATTATTATGTCTCCACGTCGCAAACAAAGTGAAGGATTAAGAGGAGAGTATATAGTGATCTCTCTTTATCAATTATCGCTGATAGAGACACGATGCAATTAGGGGAGTGTATACTTCATGGGTAATGCCGTTTAGCCTCTGTATTTTAGGATTGGTGCTTAGTAATGAATGTCTGGTTTCTGCTGCTTGTTTTCATTACTGTTGGGTGTTTTGCAGCTTGGCTTTCCATTAATCACAAATTTGGAGCAGGGCTGGATGCTGGAAGGGAGGAATTAATACAGGCGAACCTTTGGTATTTAGTGTGTCCTTTTGCAAAATGGGTGGTTGTGTGCAAGGCCCAGATGTGCTGAAGTTGTGAACTCTCCGCAGCCCTTTGGGGTGTTGGGCAGCGCTGGGAAATCAATGCAAGGGGCTGCAATTCGGTGCTGACCCTTCCAGAGACGCATTATCCTCAGTTCAGTATCAGTTCTGGGTGTGCAGGGTTTAGCTGGTGCTTACAGACCTTTCCTTGTCCTTTAGGGCTGGTTTTATCACGCACCGATCAACAGATTTTTGCTTTGCCGTGTGTGGCTCGGAGAAAAATTCGCTGGTAATCGCATCAAGTGACTTGCAAGGGAAGTAGCGGAGAATATAAAAATGGAAATGATTTTTACAAAGCTGCTCCCTTACCGACGGTGCCCCAGAGCGCTTTACAGAGCAGTGAATTAGATACTGCGAAGTCATGAGCCGTCGTACATCCCGCAGCAGCTCAAATGTGGCCTTAGATACTTGGGCTGGACTGTGTTTTATGGACCGGGAGGGAATATTGGCTGCGACTGAGGCTCTCCCTGGGTCCCCAGGTCAGTCCAGTTGCTGTCGCTGTTTCTAGTTGAGGCAGAAATAGGCTCCAAACTTGCCCCAAAAGCTGAGATTTTGTAGCCCCGTGTCCTTTCTTTAGTCCTGGATCCAGAGCATTTGTTGAACACCTTGAGGTCGGGCTACAAATACCCCAGAATTACGGTACCGGGGTTGGTGGGGGCATTGGGAGACCTGCTGCTGTTCTGGTGCGTTTGCAGGTTGATCACAGGAAAAAAGAAGCGGGTGTGCGTTAGATTTGCTTTGAAAGTGGCAAATTGTTAATTATTTTTCCCCTTCTTAAAAATATAAAGCAAAGAAACTGCTGACGGATTAAAGATACGAGCGAGAAAGACACAAGCAACATAAGCTGGTTTTCATTATTTTTTTCTTAAGCTAATGTAGACCTCAGTTTGAAGTAAAACTGCGTCATTTAAAGCAAAAAGCTGTAGCCAAACGGTGAACAACAAGCTCCAAGCTGTAACAGCATCTTGCTCAGAGAAGCGCTACCTGAGCTGAGCTTCAAGGAGGAATGCTTGACATCTCCTGTCTGAACCCTCTGCAAACAGATGTTAGAAACAGATTTGGTGGTTGTTGTTTTTAAAGCTAGAAAAGCATGATTAAAAAAAACCTTGTTAGTTATATCGGTAATTTTTTTTTTGACAACTTTGTCTCAGAAATGTGCTAATTTAGGGATGAAAGAATGACAAGATAAAGAACAAGAAAAGCATAGTTTGAACTGGCTGAAGGGAAGAAGCCAGAGAGTCGTGGTCAATGGGCAGAGTCCAGTTGATCCTGTATCCAGTGCAGAGCCTCAGGGGCAGTGCTGGGGCCGGGATTGTTCAATATATTCATCAATGATTTGGATGAGGGAATAGAGTGACTGTCAGCAAGTTTGCTGGTGACACCAAGCTGGGAGGAGTGGTGACACTGGAAGCTGTGCTGCCATCAGAGACCTGGACAGGCCGGAGAGTTGGGCAGGGAAACTTTCAATGAAATAGAACAAGGGCAAGTGTAGAGTCTTGAATCTGGGCAGGAACAACCCCAGGTTCCAGTGTAAGTTGGGGAATGACCTATTAGAGAGCAGCGTAGGGGAAAGGGACCTGGGGGTCCTGGGGACAGCAGGGTGACCATGAGCCAGCACTGGGCCCTTGTGGCCAGGAAGCCAATGGGACCTGGGGTGGGTTAGAAGGGGGTGGTCAGTAGGTCAGAGAGGTTCTCCTGCCCCTCTGCTCTGCCCTGGGGAGACCACACCTGGAATCTTGTGTCCAGTTGTGGCCCCTCAGTTCCAGCAGGACAGGGAACTGCTGGAGAGAGTCCAGCGCAGCCACCAAGATGCTGCAGGGAGTGGAGCATCTCCCGTGTGAGGAAAGGCTTACAGACCCACTAATAATAGCTGTAAGCTTATACTTCTCTCTGCCTACAAGAGGGTTTTAATATGGCTCCTTTTTTCTGCTGTTTCACTGCCTTTTTGATTCTACTGTTTATTAGGCTTGTGCACAATTTTTACGTTGTGTGGCGTTCGAGTGCGCAACCCTTGCTTCATTTCTTTTTAAATAATCCGTAATGCTTTGCTAAATCTCTTCCTTTTCCCTGCTTTGTTTTATATGTATCGCTACAGTCAAAAAGCAGATGGAAATGAAGTCCAGAGGGGTGAAGCTGATGCCCAGCAAGGACAATAACCAGAAGACATCAGTGTGTAAGTTCCTTGGCTCCTCTTTGCTCTCTCTTTGTAGAATGATCTCCTCGAACATTTCATTTGACTTTCCAGTAATCTCTAAAACTTTGTCACTCTTAAAAGCCTCAATGCTTTTCCCTCTCTGCCCCCTGCATTACTGCATCACGTCCAGTGCTCTATTCACAAGCATTTACTAACTCGGTGCAGCGGGAGCGGAGGGGATCGGTGTGTGTGCATTTAATATATACTGTATATACTGCTCAATGACAGACCGGCCTTCGCGACTGCTGTCGTGTTTTAGTGTCAAACTGGAAAACTGAAGCAATATCGCAATTGTAAAATCAGGAGTTAGGGATAACCACATCAAAAGAAGAGCTATTAGAAGAGCTACGGAGGTAATAGTGGTCGCTTTTCCCTTTGCATTTTATCTAATTGTCCTCACCGAAGAATCCCGTCGCTGCTGTGCAAGAGCTGATAAATAGCGATTGTTGTGGTTCCCCTATTAGTGACTCGCTTCCAGTGTATCTGGGGGTTGATGTGTGAGGGGCGTGCTCAGAATGTCACTTTGTCACTGGTGGTTTTTCCTCTTGCAGGAGGTGGATCCATTAGGTCCATTCATCTTTACACCGGGTTCTTTTAAAATCAGAAGCAAACTCACAGGTTCTTTATGCGTATGACTGCTCTTAGGGGAGGAGGGATCCAAATTAACTTGAGTTGATATCTTATATAAATTCAAATAGGAACAGAATGTAGCATTTCATAAAATAGATTGTAGAGGAGAGGATGTAATTGCTCATTTTGTTGCAGAGTCCATTACACCCATCCGAGAGGTGCCGTTTGGAGATCTCATTCGCCTTAAGTTTAGATGCAAGATTCACTTAAGAAAAAAGGGATGAACTGAGTTTAAACCATCACTTGCTGTCTGCAATGAAAATGGCCCATTTCTGGGCCCGTCTGAGGGTGTTTATAGTCTCCAGGTTTTCAGCAGCAGGGCCAACAAGGCAACTAAATAACAGGATGTAAATTGCCCAAAGTCTCCCGAGCAGAAAATGGTGAGGCGTGTTTAGAGAAAACGATTCCATTTGAAGAAAAACCCTGTACGCGAGATGTTCCCGGTCCTATCAGGTGTTCTCACCAAGAAGAATTTAGGTGTAATGAACATTTCAGTTCACTTACCTGAGTGGGAAAACGGCACTGGCTGGGGTGGCGTGGGCACTGGAGGCTGAGGGTGTTTGGAGCGGGATGTCTGATCATGGGGGAGCGCGGGGAAAGGAGTATTCACCGCGTGAACACGGTTTGGAGTCATTAATTTATATAAGTATTCTGGTATTGAGTTTATATGGGATTCCTATTGCTCCTTCCTGGGAACACTCAACCGCTTCCCTGTAGCAGTGTCACCTGTTGCTAATTAACGTCGCTAATGACCATTGTCAGCACTAAGCGCTGAAGTCTCAGCAAGAGGCAGTGACCGAAGTGTCCGTTCCACGGACGCTGCTCCGTCCCGGCCGTGCTCCGCTTTGGCGAACAAACGCGCACGAGTTCCCTGTTGCCCGTGCCCGGTTTATCCTCCCCCCACGGCGGGCAGGCTCCGCTCTTCAAAGCTGTCGATTCAGCATCTCCCGTAGCGCTAATCTTGTCGTGTTTGGTAAGGCAAAACAGCGTAGGAAGGCGGCTTAGCCCGAAAGCTATTAAGCTATAATAATAGAGATGGTGATAGCGCTGTGGCCCAAATTCCTGCCCGTTGCCGGCGTGGCGCTTGGCACGGCCCTCGTGCCTTCGGCTCTGCCGCTCTTGGCGGGGTCCGGGTTGTAAACCCAGATTAACCTCTGTCTCGCACAGCCTTGTGCTGTCACACTTCTACAGACAATTTCCAACCTCAGAAATGCTCATTCCGGAGAAGTTGTCTCCAGAACGTGGTTCATTTGCAGCAAACGGAGCCCCAAAATGTTATCTCCTTTTCCCCCGTGCCTCTTTGATTTGCACGGCTGGCCCTGCCCCTGCTTCTCTCAAACTTCCATGAGCTTACGAGTCTGCATATGCATCAGAGATAATTATACAGGTGAGACAGGCTGATTAAAGATCTGTGAGGTTCATCTGACTCAAAGAGCCGAGATTTAGAGGTTTCTGTGTCTCTTGCTAACAGCTTGGGCTATACCATGCTTGACTTTCAGAGACTTGCTTACCAGGATTGTTTTCTAGTGCTCTTTGTACCCGAAATCATCCCTTGAGGAGCCTGTGGCCGCCCGGGGTGGTCGCAGCTCCGTGTGCGGCACCGGGGGGTGTGTGGAAGGGTTTCTGCTTTGCTGGTGGACTCTGTGCTTTGTGTCCGTGTGTCTGAGCGGGGGCGGAATGGAGCGACAAAGAGCTGTCGTGCTATTGCAGGAAAAGAACATGTCAAAATAAGGACTTTTGGGGGAGCTGCTAATTGCGTTTGCTTGCAAACATGTTTATTTGAAATTGAAGAGCCTTGTACTGTTCACCATCCCGAAAATTAATTGAACACCTTGCTTTAATCATTTTTAGAGGAAAAACAATACAGCTGTGGAGAATAAGATACAAGAAATAGTTGTAAGTTTTAGTTTGCATTTGGGAGATTATTTCTTTCGCTGTGTGCAGGTTGGAAATGCGTATATTCCGTGTTCACACGGTGGGGAAAACATGGTCCTTTTACAAAACAGCATCCAAGTTGCTTTTCTGACCTTTGCACGAGACGTTACCCGAAAACGCACTGCTGGGTGTCATTGGAAGGGGGCGTATGAAGTAGCGCAGGTTCTGTGGATACTCAGACTTGTCAAAATCTACTTTAAATGTACAAACACAAAGTCATCTTGGAGGCGTTGACCAGTTTTAGATCTCAGCCCGAGGGTATGGAAGCTTCTAGATCCCGAGCGTTGCAGCCATGGGCTGCTGGCTACGATCTCTCCTGCTTTTCAGACTGAGTTTTGTAACCCTTTAACTTGACCGGATGATCGCATGGGGTACCTGTGAGCCTCAGCGTGATCGTAAGGATGAGCCTTGTTAAAACAGCTAATTACTGCTGCAGTCCTCTCCTCCCCGTGCCAGCAGAAAAGCTCTTTGCTTTCACTGTATTTCTCACGCTGAGAAATGCTGAGTGTTTGAAAAGCCCGTTTAGATGCTGCTTTATTTTGTAGTTGGTATTTTACATTCCTGAATTCAATAAAAAATTGTCCCTTGGGAATCTCTTAGTATCAGTGAACTTGATGAACGTGGGGAGATACAGAGAACTAAAGAAGGTTCTCAGTTCTTTTACCAGATGGAGTAAATTACTGTGGCAAACAAACCAATAATAACTGGCTGGGTTTGCAGACATGATGGGCAGGAAGTTGTTGAGAAAATGAGGAGAATGAAGGGGATGGAGAACTGGTTCTGTGGTTTGGGGGAGAGAATCGTTCAGCCTGTAATGTAGAAATGGAGCAGTTCATCTCAGTGTGTAAGATGTATTGTTTTCCTGGTAACCTTGAAGAATTCATTTTGGAGTGGTACAGCCGGGCATAGATCAGTCAGACCTTCGGGAAGATGAACACAGCACCGACAGCAGGTTCTCAGCATAACAAATACGGTTTCTAACCTTCGCTTTGGTTGTTTTGTGTGTGTCTAAAACAAAAGATAGAAGAACAAAAGTTTCTGTAAGTGACCATCTAATCCATCCTCTTCTTTTGCTCTCCTTTACAAAACGTCCCAGCTATCACGATATGGAGATGTCTATCCTTTCCCCCTTGCTCTGGTTTATCTACATGTCTTAAATAGGTGTGAACAAAACGCGAGCTAACAAGAGAAGAACTGGTTCTAGTCTTCGCAAGTGTGGTTGGTAATTGAGAACGTGCCCTCGGGTGCCCGCGGGTTCTGCTGCTCGCCTGTGGCCTCGGTTCCTCCTGACGCACCGGAGGCCTCAAGGTTTGCTGCCTTCTCACGTGGGACGTGGCAAGTGGATGTGACACCAGAGCAGCATCGCTGCCGTGGGCATAGCGGAGGTTGTCTGGATAGGCTTCTGTGACCGCGGGAGGAAGAATTGGATGTGGAAAGGCAAAATCTCCTCCGCGAGGAGGAGCGTACGAGCGTTTGGATGCAGACAGATCTGCAGACGCTGTGTTGCGCGTGTCTCGTTTGGTGTGTCCGACTCTGGGGAAGGTGTAGAAGCAAGGTGAGAAATCTTAGCGCTTTTCCTTGAATCCAATATGGACTTGTGGCATACAACCCTACTTTGTACGCTCTGTCCTAAGCGTTGATTTTCCTTTGTTAGGAGACACCTGTAGGCACAGTCAGCACGTTTGTGTAGGTAGGTGGCGGGTGAAGAATCCCCAAGGACGACGGTGTCACCCGTGTACTTTGTTCAGCCAGCCTCTCATTGCTCAAAGCAGCGTATTGTTCCAGGCACTGGCAGGAGGGCTCTTGGAAGCTGGTGGCTTCATTTGCAAGAGGATCGCCCAATTATTTTGTATCTCTGAGACCTGCCGGAGATGCCACCCTGGAGCAGGGGTTTGGGACGCGGTTGGTGACAACGTCAGAGCAGAGTCCCTGCTCTGGGTAGGGCTCCTTTCCTTCTGACTCCCGCGTACGTTCAGAATCCGTGAAAGGTGGCAGCAAAGCTTTGTAGCTACAAAACGCAGCCATCAAAAGAGACCGTGTGCCGCTTTCATGCTCGTGTCTCTGTTGCCCACGTGCTCGAGCTTCACCCGAGGTTATGAATATGCAGGAGAGGGAAAGCGATCTCCGGGAGTCTGGTTTCTCATAGAGCTGGTTCTCACTCCTCTTTTGGGGCACCAGACATGGTGCTGTGGGGACAGGGACGGTGTGGGACAGGGTGGCTCCAGCACGGGGGTGGGAGATGGAGGTAAAGGGGACCCAGGAGGGACAGAATGGGCCGGGATGTTGGTGTGATATTCTCAGCACAGGGCGGTGTGGGTGTTCAGATAGCAGCTCCGTACCAGAGCGATCCTTCCATCCTTTTAGGACCAGCGGTACCCACAGTGCCTGACTGCGCGAGGCATGAATAACTACCACATTAATGATCTTGCCTTTCTGTGCCTCCATGCTGTGCAGACACTCCATGTGCTTTTCTCCCCATGTCAATATTTACGGGCAGGCACCTCCGCATCTCACACGGTGCCCAGTGCTGTTCTCCACCGCGGAGCCAGCGTGTCTGTTGTGACAAACACGCTCTTGTCACCGCGCCATCCTCCACTTGGCACGGGTGGTGGGGACACCGTGATAACACACTATGTTCTGGAGCATAACTGGGATTTTTTCCCTTTAATCTAGCGATAGGCAGAGGTAGAATGGAAATCGCTCGCTTAAGATCCATGCTTCGCTGCTTCAGCATCATCGCCAAGAAGTGTTGCGTTTTCTTTGTATCCCTTGCTTGGTGACACAAGAAAACGGAGTCACACGAACATCTGTGCCAAAATCACCCCTTTGTCCCATATTATCATGCATCTTGGTAGTGCTGGAATTCAAAATAGCGATCAATGTAATTCCAGATCTCACCCTTGTCAGGAGCCACCCCGGTGACACCCACCCCAAGTCACCGCTTGTTTGCGCCATCGGACGGGCTGGAGGGGAAGGTGGAAATGGGGAGATACGGGGTGAAGTTGGAAGGTGTTTACTCAGTGCTGGTCACCACTTCATAGACACCATGTTTGTCGGCAGTTACATTAAGGTTGCTCCATACAAATTCTCATATTCAAGCTAAACTACTTGCTTTAAAATGCTAGACTCGCATCTCCCTCTCCTCTCTCCCTGTTGTTCTGTGCTTGGTTTTCCCCGGTATCACACACCTGCCTTTTCATCGGGTTGTTTTCTGTCCCTGGCACCACTGGCTGGGTTTGGAGGGGACGGGCTGTCACCTGCTCGTGTCGCAGGTGGCGTTTCAATCTCAGGCTTCAGAAATGGGCTGTGGAATTGGCGTCATTTTGCAGAATGAAACAAAACCCAACTTTTCAGCGGCACTTCT
Organism: Streptopelia decaocto; assembly: GCF_964273445.1. Lineage (NCBI taxonomy): Eukaryota > Metazoa > Chordata > Aves > Columbiformes > Columbidae > Streptopelia > Streptopelia decaocto. Next base: position 2,730,744 of record NC_138678.1, on the reverse strand, counting down.
GTAGTGGATCGGACGGAAAACTGCGTCCCTAGCTGGCGTTGCCTAGAAAACACTTTGCTGTATAAACTGAGCTGAAATGATTCCAGTTACATTTGTTTCCAAAGCTGTTTTTTCTCTAAACAAAAAGGACCATGTTTGGGGGTTTTGAGCTACCAGGTGCCATTTTTCTCTCCACATCCACCAAATCAATTGATGAAAGAATGTTTCTTGTGCTATTCTGTCTCTGTATGTGCTGTTTTTGCTTTGTAGTAACTCAGGTTGGTGTGTCCCAGGGACATAATATGTGTCCAGACCCTGGGATTCCAGAGAGAGGCAAAAGAATAGGCAACGATTTCAGGTAAGACCGCGTTTTGTGTGTTTTTCTGCATGCTGCAAAGCCGCTGTCGGTGACCCTTGTGTGTTCCTTGGCGTCCTCTGAGTGCGTTGTGTCTGAAAAGCGTGTTGAGATGAGCGATGGAGAAGAACAAGTGTGTCTAAACGTGCATGTGCATTCGGGAGATCGTGTCCCGGATGAGGGTGTGTAATGATCTCTCTTTCAGTGTGTTTCTCGTTTCACAATACGGGCATTCAGCCAGGCTTGTATAATCAATGTGTGTTGCCATTCCTTCCTCCGGTTAAGTGCAGAACGAACTGTCTTAAACAACAAATAATATCGCTTTTTAAATGAGCTGGAGTCACAGCCTGGCCCTGCCCCTGGTGCGTTGGAGGTGACTCCCCAAAGCGCCGCTGCAGTTCTTTGTCAATAAGTACACATGGTGCCAGATAATTGTTTTCTTATAAAGTTTAAAACAATGCCGTAATTCCCTCGTAGTTGCTAGCATCCATTTGAAGCGTGCAGGAATGAATCAGCCTGCTGTTAGCAATAGCAAATCAATATTTAATCTTATTTTGCTGTCGATGGCTGTTTCGTTCACTAAAAGTGTATTTCTATTTAACCTCAGTCTATCAAATTCTCCTGAAATCCGGGAAATGGATGGGAGGGGAATTCCCCAAAGTCCCTAAATTCCATAGGATGAATCCTCAGCTGCTGTAAACCAGCGTTGTGTTGCTTTAGTGAATAAGGCAGGATTGGCTTAAAGCAGCGAAGGATCTGAATCTAGAGCGAGTGACAGAATAAAGAACAAACCTTTCCCTAGTAGATAAAGGTATTTTTTCTAAGAATGCCGAGCGTGTCGTCTCTTGGGGCTCAGTCTGTGCTCCCGCACTGAATACCATCCCCACTGAAGTTCAGCTGAAAGACTCGAGTCTGTTCTTGGGCTACAAGCACCTCGGGCAAACGGCACAAAACACACGGGCGAGCTTGTCCCTCAGTCGTTCTGCTGTCGCCCGGAGGGCCGGGGACGTCTCTCTGTTCGCATTTGGACGATCAGTGGGGTGGTAAAAAGTGACAAAGCTGTTGCCGCGGAATGTCTGGGTCTCTAACCTGAGCCTTTGTTCTGTCTGCTAGGTTAGGCTCCAGCCTCCAGTTCACCTGTAACGAGGGCTATGATTTACAGGGCTCCAAAAGCATCACCTGTAAGAGAGTGAGCGACATAATTGTTGCGTGGAGCGACCACAGGCCGGTCTGCAGAGGTGAGAAGGCAAAGAATAACGTTACCGAGTTCCTAGGACTCCTGAGAGAACCGTGTCCTTCCTGTCCCCCTGGTGCGTCACCCCAGGTTTGTCATTGCTTGGCTGAGCCCTCAGCGGGTTCGTAACCTCAGCCTGCACTAATGTGTTTCCAAACCCCTGCGTGCAGGGCTGGAAAAGCCCCTCTGAATGCTCACAGCCTTTTGGGAATATTCACATCTCCGGCGCTGAGTGCATTCGTGCCTTTGGAAGTTGGGCTTTGCTCTTGCCAACTTCATGCTCAAAAGGATCTTTATTATTTTCTAATGGTGAGAGAAAGTAACATGGGTTCAAATCTTCAGTCTTTTCAGCACCAGCCTGAGAAAAAACCCTTTACTTAGTTCCCGTGCAGTTTTTTAATGCCAGAAATGGAGGTTTTAAGGAAAACACCTGTTCCTGCGCATAATGGAACTAATAAAGCTGCTTCCATTGACTGTGGAGCTTCATAAGCTATTAGCTCTGCACCATATGGATTATATTTGTGTCCTTCATACACATTTATTACGTCCTCACCTCTTTGCGACGCTTTCTGCCCCCTTCTGTTCTCTCTATCCCAGGTATTTCTTTTTATAGGATAAAGGGAGAAAGATGAAAACCCGGAGCAAAATCTGGAGAGGGATTCCATTCAATGGAACTTGCTGGGGTTACTTTGCCATGGTTCCTAACGAGCACCATCCTGATTATCCCGTGGCCCAGCACCACTGAATGGATTTTCTTTCCCTCGTGCCCACCTTGTCCTTGGCCATTTAGTTTCCATTGCCTTTCCGTCTCTAAAAAGTGGCACACATAATCATGATATTTGTACCGCTAATAATGAGCAACTTGTAATATTTGAAATTAAATCCCTCTAAAGCTCTTAAAGTCATAAATTGGTACGTTTTCCATTCTTTTTTTCTTTAATTTCATCTGCAGGTTTTTTCAAGGCTTTGGAATCCCATCTAATTCTTGAAACAAGCCTAGAATAAATTAAATCAGTGTAAGAGGATATTTGGCATAAATATGTGACACTATAAAGGAAATTTATGGTGTTCTCTTGCGGGAGATAAGAAAGGATTTGCCCGCATTATTAGGATTCTATGAATCAACTTAATTTTTTTAACAGTTAACTTTGTTTTTTTTTTTCTTTTAAAAAGTTTTCCGTTTGCTCTGCCATTTCGGTTTTATGCCACTTTTTGCTATTTGTTCCACTTCGCTGCTGGGTGCTGAGTTTCTCTGCAGCAATCAGGGTGTCCAATGAGCCGGGTTTAACCCCCCAGACTGAACCGATTCCGACACCCAGCGATCAAACGTCTTGCTGCTGTTGGGAAACTGTTTTACAGCATCTCCAGATTCTCGCTGGGTCCTGGGCAAACTCAACCCCTGTATATTTCCGTTGGCCACTTTTTAATGGGAATAATGAGATTTACCTTTTTTTCTGGACCTGGGGGTACTAATGGACAGGAAGCTCAACATGAGCCACCAGTGTGCCCAGGTGGCCAAGAAGGCCAATGGTGTCCTGTCCTGTATCCAAACCAGCGTGGTCAGCAGGACAAGGGCAGTGATCCTTCCCCTGTGCTCTGCATTGGGGAGGCCACACCTGGAGTATTGTGTTCAGTTCTGGGCCCCTCAGCTCAGGAAAGAGATTGAAGTGCTGGAGCGGGTCCAGAGAAGAGCAACAAGACTGGGGAAGGGACTGGAACACAAGCCCTATGGGGAGAGGCTGAGGGAGCTGGGCTTGTTCAGTCTGGAGAAGAGGAGGCTCAGAGCTGAGCTCAGCACTCTCTAGAACTACCTGAAGGGCAGTTCTAGCCAGGTGGGGATTGGGCTCTTCTCCCAGGCATCAGCAATAGGACAAGGGGGCACGGGCTTCAACTCTGCCCGGGGAAATTGAGGCTGGAGATGAGAAAGCAATTCTGTGCAGAGAGAGTGGTCAGGATTGGAATGGCTGCCCAGGGAGGTGCTGGACTCACCGGCCCTGGAGGGTTTGAAACTGAGATTGGACATGGCACTTAATGCCATGATCTAGTGAATGGACTGGAGTTGGACCAAGGGTTGGACTGGATGATCAATGAGGGCTTTTCCAACCCAGTCCATTCTGTGATTCTGTGTAGCAGGTCCAGGATGGGCTCCTGGAGGAGGGGGCAGGAGGAACATGGTCTGAGCACTGTGGACCAGTGCCCTCCGCTCCCTCCCGAGCTGCTCCCAGTGCTGCTTGTGCCCACGTGCCCGCCCGTGCAGTCAAACCCTTTGGCCAGGAGATCATTTTCCAGACTTTGCTGCTGTTGAGACAGGGAAAAAACACCTCACGGATGCCACATGTGCAAATACGGCTCCTTTGAGATTTGAAATAAATTGATTTCGAGGTTCCGTCGCAACAGCAGTGCTCTTGTTATTTTCTGGTTAAATATCACATCAAAGGAATAGCACAGGCAGAAATTTCCCTGCTTAAGCACTTTTCAGCTTCTGCTTTACCTCAGATGCTTTTAAGATAGGAAGTTAAGCTCCCATTGTGGTTCCGAGTCCACAGCCATATAAAATGAAGTCACCCTCACCTAACAAAGACTTGCTGTGCAGAATTTCCTGTGGCCTGCAATGGAGAAGGGACATTTGGCTTTCTGGGGAGGTGAAGAAGGAACTGTGTCCCACCTGACGTCTTCCATGTAATGGTTTTCACAGGCCTGGATATCAAAGTATTTATCTGAGGACTTTAACGTAGTTAATAAATGAAAATCAGTCTGAGCACTAGAGAATGGGCTGCTGCTGGAAGGTCTGGTGATCCATCTATTTGATAACCCTTGGAAACACCCCAATCATCTATTCAGATGAATCTCCATTGCATGGCAAAAAGGGACCTTTTAGCTTGTGAAAGCAACACGGAGCAGCAATATTTAATTCTCCCACACTTCCACACTGAACACACCTCTGGTTCTCTCTCCTCCTCAAACAAAGAGCACAATACACGTCCCAGCGCATGGAGACCTCACTGCCCTGTCTTTTCCCTCTCCGCAGCCAGGATGTGTGACACGTACCTGCGCGGGCCCAGCGGCGTCATAACGTCCCCCAACTACCCCGTCCAGTACGACAACAACGCCTATTGCATGTGGGTCATCACCGCGCTCAACCCGGCCAAGGTGGGTCACGGACACCGTCCCATCGTTGAGATGTTCTATAGCTGTGCTCTGAGATTCAGATACCCAGGTTTCTGTTTCAACATCGCGCTCCCCTTCCACATGTTTCTCAACCGCCTTTAAAGCCCGTGACATTCCCTCTCTGCTGAAAATTCATTTTGTTAAAGGATGTAGTTAAAAGTGAATGTAATTTATTTTTAATCAAAGCCTTCTTTGGTATCTTTTTGAATGTTGGTGAAGTGCTGGGCGGTTTAGCAAAGCGTCGCATCACGCAGCTCTGGGTTGGGGCAGGAGGCTGTGCCGGGAATGCTGATTTTCCGTGTCCTTTTCCCCCTACCCCGTGGGGAATTCAGCCCCCAAAGGTGCAGGGCAAGCCAGGAGGGAGCGGAGCTTCCCTCCACTGCTGTTCATGCAGTACTGTACATTTGTGAACACGTCCTTTCTGTGTTCACCGAGGGCTGGAAGGGGGGAGGTTGGTGGGGTGTTTTGTCCCCACTGCTCTGCACATGATTCAAGTTGTTGCTGATCATGTAGAGAACAAGGCTTGAGTGCCTTGGCCTTTGTACGATCAAGTCCTTTCCCTCTCCCCTGGCTCAGGGAGGGCGACATTGGGTGCCTCGCAGCTTCTTCCAGCCCTGCAAGCTCAGCCGGTTCCTCCACTCCAGATCTGTACGGGAACATAGGAACAGAAATTGCAGTGCAGCTCAAAATACGCTTCTGAGATGTCCTTCACCATCTCCTGCTCTCAGAAGATGGCAAGTTCCATTCTTTTTAGTATCTGAGCTCCTACTAGCATCATCCCCCCGAGCTCCTGAGTGTATCTTGGTCCTGGCCTCTGCGTTCTGCCCCCCATCCCAGGAAGGCGTTTCACAACGTGTTCGTGTCCCGGGGTCTCATCTTGCGCCAGAAATGGTTCCTGTCTCTGGAGGTGCTGCCGCCATCCGCGGCAATGGCTGGGCTGCTGAGTTCTGCTTCTCTCTCTCCATTGACTTCAGTTCAAGCCTTTAATAAGTGCGCTTATTAAATAATAATAAAAATAATAATCACTGGTGGATTATGATTTTAATGAGGAGTATTCCTGTGTTCCAGTTCCAGAAGGATTTTGGATGTGAAGTGCTGCTGTTAGCTGGTCATTCCATCCAGCGGGTGTCGGAGGAGTGTAGTACTGACCCAAAATCTGGGAAATGGGACTGTGGCATCAGGATATTTTTCCAGTGCTGATTCATTAGGAGTGATTTACCGGTCAATCAGCCCCAGGAGGTTCTCCTTCATCAGGGCAATGTGTGAGAACAGAGCACGTGTCCCAGCAGCTCTCAGTGCTCAGGTGTCAGCTGTTTGCCAGCCCGGCTGCACTGACAGGTGCTGAGCACACCAGCATCTTGGGCTGCGGGATGTGCAGTAGATATACCTTCATTTTTGCACATCTTTGTTTTCAAATATAATCCAAATCCCGTTTTTGTGCATATAAAATAGTCCTCTCTGTTTGGAAGGCAGTTGTAGGGAGCTCGATGCAGACGTGCCCTGGGTGTTGTGTGGCTTAGCGCTTCCATTTGGGTTTTCCGGTGCAAATTACGAAGGAGGAGACGCAGGGAGTTGTCCGGAGGTGCTTATGGGTAATGCCCACTGTTCACTGACCCTCTGGCACGTTGCTCTTGTGTTGGGTGTTCAGCCGCATCTCCAGCTCTGTTCCGCTGCTGTTCTGCCAGCCTGTGCACAACCTTCTGCTGCTTCTCCAGCAGGACGAGCGTCTCCTTCTCGTGACCTTCCTGAGCAGACGCTCTCGTTTCTCTAAAATCTGCTGTCTTTGAGTTTCTACTTATCTTCTGCTTTTCTCCCCTTCCCCTGATTAGTTTCTTCCTCAGCTTTTAAACCTGTGTAATAATAACCTGTTGATTAGAAAACAGAATCTGCTAGTCCTGATCCTCAGCTTTCATAAATCATAAAAGGGAATTGCAGTTGGTAAAATCCATTAATTTCAATACTTAGCACCTTGGAGCAGAGGTTGAGTAGCACAAGAAACTGCATTTTGTGCTCCATGGGCTGCGACATCATGTGCTGGCTGCATAGGCTGGTGCAACCACCATGTGCATCCCCCAGTACGGTACTGGGAGCTACTGGTGTGTGAGTTTTAATGCAAGCTGGGTCATTGCTGTTCCTACCTAACAAGTCATATAGTGCTGCCTCTGAGAAGCTCTCGCTTACTTAAAGTACAACCCATGCTAGAAACATGTTGCTAATTGCAGAATTGACCGCCCCGACTCCAGTTGCTTTGTGTGCGAAGGGGCCGATCTCAGCGCTGCCCGTTCCCCAGCTTGGGAGGGATTGAAGGTGAATTAATTAAAATACCTGTAAAATACTTGGAAGATCAAAAGCATTATGGGCCTGAGCCGAAGGCAGTGGTAATCTTTTCATTGACTCGAGTGGTCTTTGGAACAGGTCTTGTTCTATGAAGCTTTTAATATGAGCGATGGGAAAACCGCTGAGCTGAATTTAGAACTCATTTGCAAGTCATCTGTTCTATATTTGGAAAAGAACTGTGAGCCAGATTCACTGAGCTACTTAATCCCCTCCAAGTTTGCTCAGAAACCTACATAAACAGTGTTAAGGGCTGCAGTTGGCAGCTTATTTCCTGTACAGAGGGTGATATCCAACCTATCGGGCGGATATTCAGGTGTTTTGCTGGTCCTCAGTTCCCCAGGAATTAATTTCAACCACAGTGGAAAAATAAATCACTGGGGAACTGAAAAAAATGTGTATGATAATTGGCAAATTTGCATCGGAACTATTTCTGAACCTTCTTGACATAGTGGCTGTTGCTGGTTGATATTTCTCCAGGGGTTCTTCTCACCTGGAGCCCGGCTGGCCAAATAAAGCGCCGTCCGAGCTTTTTGTGTCATCGATGGCGAGAGCCGAGCCCCTCCGGGGATGATTCATCCCCAATCGGAGCTGTCGGGGCGGGGGGGATGAGTCATGTGTGCTTGTAGAGCCTTTGAACAGAGCGGGAGAGGTGCTGCTCTCCACGGGGAGAATTGCGCCGGTTTGTTCCTGGGAGTGCAGCTGCGCTTCAAATCGCCTTTCGGTACAAACCTCAGGTTCAGGTGTCACATTCCAACCTGTTCTCTTGCCTTTGCTAATTGCTTCCTGCCGCTTCACGAGCTTAAAATAGAGGGTTTGTGTCATCCGTGTGTTCGCGTGTGCTGGTGGGTCTCTTGTTGTTTAATGAATCCAGGTAACTTCTCGTTTAATGAATCGTTAAATAATTTTCAGCTTTCAGGCCAAAACGACAATAGGAAAGTGGATAAATAAGTATTGTATTCAGCATCCTATTCTGTGTTCTGTGCCCCAAGGTTACCGTCTTCAGTACACTAGAATGTAATTAGTTATTTAATTAGGGTCAGAGTCCTTAGGATGTGGTTTACTTGAATGACTGATACAACTAACGATGTGTGCCATTTTGCAGCACTGTTCTTTGTATTAATTACATTATTCCATCATTACATGGCTTAATAACAGCCTGCACAGGTTAATATTTTGGTACTACTACTAAAATTAACGGTTCCAAACTTTTGCGAAGTATCACAGGGGCTCCCGTTTCACAATTCCGGGGCTTTTGGGTAACACCCTGTTTTCAGAATGTCGCAGCTTCAATACCTAACGTGCTTTTCTGTGCATTTGAAAAGTATTCATTGAATTTATACATAGGAGATGGTAGCACGTGACAGTTCAGACTGAGCTATATACACACCTGTTACTATTTAAAGAGCGCTCAAGCCCTTCAACGTGTGATTACCCGGTGTCCCCGCACCCCTCTGGTCACACACGTGCTCCGGTGTTGGCGGGAGATGCTGCTTTTATAATTAGCAATGACAGGAGAAGGATCTTAGTGTTCCTGTGCCCAGGTTGAGGGGTGCACGTGCCATCGTGTCTGTGGTCCTGGGCAAGCACGTCGGTCCGGCCCATGTTGATCACTTCTGTGTTGTGGAAGGTAATTTAGTCTATTAAACGTTAGGGAATGTAATACATTTACAGGCACGCGTACAAAGGTCGGAATGCATTCAGGTGTTTATGTGCTTTTCTGGATCCAGTCTGTTAAAAAGCTTTAAGTTCCCATTGGGACTCTCCGCTTGCTCTTTGGTAACTAACACACTGCCTATATGCACATTGAAATCCATCACCGTAATCTCAGGTTTATGAAAGAAATAGTAGCAGTACCTGGTGAAAAATAAAGCGTCCTGAAATCCCAGCACACATATCTTTATCAATAAAGTCATCTAGAAAATCGATAGATAAAGCAGAAAAATCTGAGAGGTAATTTCAGTAAGAGCTCAATCTGTCTGGAAAGAATTGCTACAGTGCTATAAAAAGCGAGGACGGTCACCTTTGGTGATGTCCCGAAGATATTAATGCTCTTATAAATTGCTCCTCGATAGACAAACTGATAAATAAACAAGACAAGAGGATCTGCTGGCTGCCTTGGCAGTTGATTCATATTAACATGCTGCATCTTTGCCAGGTTATCAAACTCACCTTTGAAGAATTTGAACTAGAAAGAGGATATGACACTCTGACAGTGGGCGATGGAGGACAAGTCGGGGACCAGAAAACGGTGCTTTACGTGTAAGTAGCGTGTCCTTTGTCACAAATCCAGCCCAGCGAGGTGCAGCTGGTGCGTTGGGCTGGAGGAGCCCCCAGAGCTGCTGGACGTCGCCAGAGGGTTCCTGGGCTGTGATTTTTGGTGGATTTGACTATTCTGGGTGTTTTCTCATCGCGTTTTCTTAGGCTTCAACTGGCAGAAAGGCTCTTAGCTCTTTGCTTTGCTTCTCTTGAGCTGTTTTATCCCTCGGAGGGAGCCTGAGCATCTGCTGTTGTTTTAGGCCGGTTTGGGGTTGATCTGGGTTGCTGTGTGTGCTGGGACCTGGAGGTCAGCGCGCACACCACAGGTTTTTCCCCTTTTAAGCTTCCACCTCTCTCTAGTGTCAGTTTTACATACACAATGTGCTGAGCTCCGAACGTGCAGGGGAAGGGGCTCAGGGACGGATCCTGCACAGCCTGGAGACAACTCAGATCTTCACAATAGCCACGGTTGAAAATGAGGGAGCCTTGACCATCTTTGGGAAAGCTGTTTATTCTCCTCAACCGGGTGATGTCAGTGGTTTATTTTTGCCCTTCCTCCAGTGAAGTCTCTGTTCCTTTTCTGAAGGGGCAGTGAGAAACCCATTTCTCTACCCTTCAGATGTAATTGTGATAATTGTGTGTCATTCGAATCCACTTTACTGAAGAAACAGTGATTTTTGCTACAACTTTTCTAAATCGTTAAAGTAAAATACCACGTAGCTTTATGGAAATCCAGGATGTAAACTGTTGGAGACCTCAGGGTGCTGGAGCCGGGAAGAGTCACCGTGACTTTCAGGAGGAGTGTTTGAAGTGGTGGACGGGTGTTGGAACCAGAACCACCAGCACCAGTGTCCTCACTTGGAAGACTTTGTTTTTCTCTATCTAATCCAAAATGTAGAAGAACAACCGACTCTCCAGACACTACTCCAGCAGAGCTGTTGTGCTCCTTCCAACTGGTAGAGAGTATTTCACATTGTGATTTTCAATTCCTCCTCTTCACTTGTTTTTCCACATGAATCAGCCTCCCACTCCATTTTCACTTAATGTTTACTTGTCTTCCTGAAATCTGTTTCTCCGAGGTTTGTTTTACTATACATCTCATTTCAGCACGTGAACACGGGTGGTACTTAGGTCAGGAACTCTAACCTGCAATGTATAGAAATGTGAAGTCTGATTATTGCACAAGTGTTTGTGACAACAGCGTCACAGAACATTTCCCTGCTGATTGTTCAAAATGTGCAAATTGCTACCCTGGGAGTAGTTTGTAATAACCTGCTGAAACGATTTCTCCTTCCATCCCTTTTCGTTTGCCCAAAGCCCGTGAAGATTTTCCTAGGTTTGATTTTAATCATTCCACGTTTTCTCACTCTGTATTAGCTACTCAACACCTTGCCACTGCACATTTGGAACAGCTGAGGTTGTCTGCATAAGCTGCAGCATCTGGGATCTTCTCCCAGTACAGAACTCTTGCCATTAAGTTGCTGATGCTGATCCTAACAGGGAATTCATTTTGGTTTTTATGTTAAATCTGGGAATTGAAAACTAATGGAATGTGGAGGTGTGAGGACCACAGAAATACTCCATTATTTGTAATGAATGTGGCTGAAAGCTCACGGGCAACTTTTCTCAGCCCTTGTACCTGCTGTTGGCTGAACTCCCGTATCGGGTATATCCACAGAACCCCAGAGTGTCAGGGGTTGAAGGGCCCTGGAAAGCTCATCCAGCGCAATCCCCCCATGGAGCAGGAACACCCAGATGAGGTTACACAGGAAGGTGTCCAGGCGGGTTGGAATGTCTGCACAGAAGGAGACTCCACAACCCCCCTGGGCAGCCTGGGCCAGGCTCTGCCACCCTCACTGGGAACTGGACACAAGATTCCAGGTGTGGTCTCCCCAGGGCAGAGCAGAGGGGCAGGAGAACCTCTCTGACCTACTGACCACCCCCTTCTAACCCACCCCAGGTCCCATTGGCTTCCTGGCCACAAGGGCCCAGTGCTGGCTCATGGTCACCCTGCTGTCCCCAGGACCCCCAGGTCCCTTTCCCCTATGCTGCTCTCTAATAGGTCATTCCCCAACTTATACTGGAACCTGGGGTTGTTCCTGCCCAGATTCAAGACTCTACACTTGCCCTTGTTGTATTTCATTCAATTTTTCCCTGCCCAGCTCTCCAGCCTGTCCAGGTCTCTGATGGCAGCACAGCTTCCAGTGTCACCCACTCCTCCCAGCTTGGTGTCACCAGCAAACTTGCTGACAGTCACTCTATTCCCTCGTCCAAACCATTGATGAATATATTGAACACTCCCAGCCCCAGCACTGCCCCCTGAGGCTCTGCACTGGATACAGGATCAACTGGACTCTGCCCATTGACCACGACTCTCTGGCTTCTTCCCTTCAGCCAGTTCGCAGTCTACCTCACTCCCCGCTCATCCAGCCCGCACTCCCTCAGTTCAGCTGTGAGGATGCTGTGGGAGACTGTGTCAAATGCCTCACTCAAGACAAGGTAGATCACGTCCACTGCTCTGCCATCATCCATCCATCTTGTTGTGTTCTCGTATCCCTTGGATACGAACTGTAGGTTTTTTTGGAGGAATCATCATGCAGAAACTTAACACTGTCAAAGATAGAAGTTCCAGTTTTCTTACAACTCTTCATTTATTCTCGGCTATTCAAGAGGAACTCGATCCTACAGCCTTTCAAATCAAAACCACATTTGAATCAAGTTGGAGAGCAGCAGACGCTCTCCCAGACTGAGGTATGAGCGACCATTTGTTTCCAGTTTCAGTCTCATCCCTGCAAAATGCATCTTGAAGAACGTAACGGATTGTTAGACTGAGCTTTCTGACTTGCAGAGAGGGTTTTATTCCCTAAAGTAACAAGCACCCAAATCAATCATGCAGCTTGTTACAGTGGAATGGAGAGCATGCAAAACGCTTTGAAGCGCCTTTTTCTGAAGGTTTTTCTCTCGTATGTTCCTCGTTCCTGCCTGTCTGCTGCTTAAATAAAACGAGAGGAATCAACAATAGCACTTGTTCTGCGCTCCCCATCCAACTGTCTGGATGCAAAACAGTCATTAAAACGAGATTACTTCTTAATTTACCAGCACCCAGGGATCGATAAAATTTCTGATGCAGGTCAAAGCAATAACAGAGCGAAGGCGGGGGCAGAACTGGAAGAGCTTTGATGGGCTTGGGAGACACCAACGGGATTTCAGGGAAAAACACGCTCCAGATGCCACGGCCAAAGCTTGAGCGCTGGCTGGTGTCAGGGGTTATAGTGGTCATAGTGGTTTTACCGGTCCCTGGTGCAAATATAACTGGGGAAGGTCTCTGGGATGGGGAGGAGGGTTGTGTGGATCGCAGGGTTGGTCCTTCTGCCTTGAGAGATCGGACACCGGTTTTATCAAGAAGTCATTGAGGAGCTGCTGTTGTAGTTGAGAATGACACCAGGCAGAAGCCATATCTATACATATGTGTTTAGATTGAAGCAAATATTACAGGGGAAAAAAGAAAAACAAGCAAACAACCAGCTGTCTACTTGTGGCAGTTGCACTTACGGTAATTTATAAATTTATCACAGATGATACCTTAGCAGGAATAGTATAATGACAACATGAAACACTGCCACCAAGGCACCGCAACACGCGTCCTCCCGTAGAAACGATCCTCCCCGTTTGCTCAGCGCTGGGGTGTGTGCGCGGGGGATCAAACCCTAAAGCTGTGCCGAACCACAACGAGGTGATTAATCCCGCAGGCTCATTAATACGGATAGATTGGTGACATTTTTCTCAATCGCTTTGCTCTCCAAGGATGCTCGAGGAGCGGGCGATGTCCCCATTGCCCGTACTGCTGGATTAGTGGCGCTTGTCAAGGGCTCACAGGGCACTGAGCAGATTTGAGGCGTGTTCCTTGTCTTCCAGGGATTTTTTGTTGGAGAAGCATCTCTGTCAGGATAGAAATGTAGCAGAGAACTTGTTGCAAGTAAATTCTTGTAATGCTAGAAAGCACCTGTAAAGGCAGTTGAGAAGATTCAGGCACCGTTTTGGCTTCTGGGAATTCTGTTTGTTTGCAGATGTTTTGCTTCAGTGAGAAGGGAAATTATTACTATTGATGCCGAATAATATAATGGTACTAGATCGTAATTATTATGGTGGTGATAATAATAACTTGCGGGCCCTCAGCTACAGTAAAAGACAAAGGCTCCTGTTAGGTGGTGTGCGGAAACACGCTCGTCAGTCTTGCAGATCTGTCAGGTTTTTGGACAGTGTTCTGTTTGGGGAGTTCTCTTAATGCCGTTGGCATTGCTTGTGTTGTTTTTCTGCTCCTGCAGAGGTATATCTGGCCTTTATTTTGGTGGGAAAGGAGGTTTGGGGAGACATACAGGCTATTTACTTGTTGTTATTTATTTTTACAGCTTGACGGGCACCACGGTCCCCGACCTGATCGTTAGCACACACCACCAGATGTGGCTCCTCTTCCAGACAGACAGTGTCAGCAACTTGCTGGGATTCAAAGCAACGTATGAAGGTAATCCAGCATCTCTCTCTAAATCTGTCCATTTAAAAAGTTCAGGGATGATCTGGGCCCAGCTGTTTGGGAGGAAAGGGAGGAGGAAGCTTCTTTAAATACACTGAAGTTCTGCAGATTTCTTTTTTCTTAAAACCGAAGCTTTGCTGCAGTAAGAATAGCTTTGCCGGGTTCTTTTCCATGGAAGCAGCCTGGCTGGGCGATGCTTCATTGCCAGGTCATCTGCTGTGCTGGAAAAGAGCTGGTGCATTTCAGCTGATGGCGACAGGCTGTGTCTGTGAGAGAAAATGAGATCAGCTAATCCACGGGTTCAGTAGATTAGTGGCATCAACTGCTTTACACTTGGACTAATCTGGAGCATTACAAGTGAAATAAAAGTTAATGCTGGGGTTTTTCAAAAGAAACTAGTTAAATGCCTTAAGATGTGGCTGCTGAACCTCATCTGGGTTCCTGCTCCATGGGGGGATTGCACTGGATGAGCTTTCCAGGTCCCTTCAACCCCTGACATTCTGGGATTCTGTGAATGCCTTTTGGTTTTCTCTATGATCTGCTGGTACCAGGGTTTGGCTCTGGTGCCTAAAAGCAGGTGGAGAAATCTTCATCTAGATGCGGGGGCTGCTCCTGGAACCCCTGAGTAGCGGCAGCTTCCACTGACATCAGCACGAACATTTAAATCTGTTTCTTTCAAGGGCCCTAAACGCACATTAGCATTCATTCATTTTTAAAAGTGTTTCCTTGGGACTTACCGTGTTTCTGGGAAGCGTCATGTTGCGTTCAAGCCGGGACCTGCCCAAAGTCGTGCTGCCGATTGATGCTGAAGTAACAGTTTGGAGCCCGGAGGGACCTGACCTACCAGCAAACCGAGCTGGACTAAATTGCAGCACATGCAGGCAGGCTGAGCAGGGCCTGGGAGAGGGGACTGGGTCGTGATCATGGAGTATTTATAGGATTGCAGGGCCAGGTCAGCAGAAAAATCACAGAGACGTGTAGATAAGAGATAACGGAACTGAAAGAGGCAAAAGGCAAATCCAGCCTGATTGTCCAGGGAGCATCTTGGTGATATTTCAGTCTCACAGAATCCCAGAGTGTCAGGGGTTGAAGGGACCTGGAAAGCTCACCCAGTGCAATCCCCCCATGGAGCAGGAACACCCAGATGAGGTTACACAGGAAGGTGTCCAGGCAGGTTGGAATGTCTGCACAGAAGGAGACTCCACAACCCCCCTGGGCAGCCTGGGCCAGGCTCTGCCACCCTCACTGAGAAGAAGTTTCTTCCCATATTTAAGTGGAACCTCCTGTGTTCCATTTTGCACCCATTGCCCCTTGTCCTGTCACTGCTTGTCACCAAGAAGAGCCTGGCTCTATCCTCAGAGACAAAGAAGGCGTTCAGTAACTCTGCCTTCTCTGTATCTTCTGTCACCAGGGCACCCACGTCGTTCATCAGTGGCCTACATTGCCTCTGCTGTTAGTTTTATCTGCCACGTATTGGAAAAAGCTCTTCCTGTTGTCCTTGACCCCTCTGGCCAGGTTTAATTCTAAGGAGGCCTTAGCTTTCCTGGTTGCCTCCCTACCCGCTCTGACAACAGCCTGATATTCTCCCCAAGTGGCCAGCCCCTCCTTCCGTGATCTAGAAACTCTCCTCTTCCACCTGAGCACACCCAGCAGTTCCTGTTTAACCACGCAGGCTGTGATGGCATCAGCCGGAACGTTCTCTTTGCAGCAACTGTGGGTCTTTGTTCAGCTCAGCCAAAGGTCACTGTGGACGTGTTCTTTTCAATCTCTTCATAAATCTGATGTATACCCTGTAGCGTAGCACATGAAGTTGTGAACCGCGGGATATAGGGACTTCCTTGCGCTGTTGTTCATCTTCTGTGCACTCTGAATCTATAAGGAGCTTGACTTTTTGCTCCTGTGACTTCCTTCGATGTCGCTACGTGATCTATAGCAGTGCTGAGCTGCTCTCGCTCCCCGTGACCTCCGTCAGTTTGGGGAATCACCGTTATCATTTACACTTTGGAGTCGTGTCGTATGGACCTTCCAATGTCAAACGTGCTTCTCCTTCCCCTGCTCTTCAGCACAGCCGCTGCCTGCTTTGCTCTGCTCTTCTGTGTCCGTAACCTCCTAGAAAAGGGAAAAATTGGGATCCTTTTTTTCTAGGCAGCCTTGCAGTTTTTGTACAGCAGCTTCTTGACCTTGGAAAAGGAATTAGTGCCAGAACAAAGAAATACACCCCATGCCTGAGGTCCGTGCTGGCTGTCCTGAGGTTGAGCTAAGCTCCAGTTCAGCCAGGTCCTTAACATTCTTTTCATTTTTGCAATATTTTGAGTTAAAAAGCAAGAGACATTTAAGTAAGAGGCAATTAGCACTTGCGAAATACTGTATGAAATTATATGCAACTTCCTAACAAGTTTCAGTATCAGTTTTATGGCCACGCTTTTTCCTACTCGTGAGAGGACGATTACAGCTAATGGAGCTATATAAAGTCAAGACCAAAAATGTGCCTAATAGAAGGGCAGAGTATTGCTTGCAGAGTATGTTTAAACAGCCATCTATCCTAAAGCGTCGGAGTTTTAGTGTACATTTTAAGTGTAATGCAATCATAAAGCCTGTTGCTGGTGCTGAAACAGAACCGCCTGAGAGATTTATCGCCGCGCAGATTGAGGGATCTGTTGGAAGGAGCGTGCAAAGGCAATATGCCATCCAAATGGTAACGTTCCTGAGGAGGGGGAACCAGCCTCGGCCTTTTGCTTTGATCCTGAGTACAGAGGGAGCGTGTTTACACCAGGAGGGGTGTACAGAACACGAGGTGTCCGGATCGGGGTCTTTCCAGGTCTATACTGCGCCGTTGGATGCATTTGGAGCGAATGCTCAGCGGGTGTAAATCAGCGTGACAGCATTGATTTTCAATTTAGCTGTGTCAGTCTTTACCAGCTGAGGATCTGGCTCATTAATGTTCATGAAGATTCCTTCTAAATCTCCCATGTCTCAGCTGCAGCCACTTTTATCCTTTTAAACAGACATTCTCTCATAATAGTGAACAATGTTTTTGGACTTCCAGTGCTTGTCAGAAGAAATTTGTATTAAGCTCCACTTTGCTGGCAAAGTCCTTCCTTTCTCAGGGCTCTAGAGACCTGATTGATACTGCAGTTTAGTGCTTGACTTGGGCGAGGTTACAGCCTCCTGGTTCTGGGTCTGATCTGCTCCCTCCTCTAATCCCAGATGACTTTGCGATACCTCCCCCGTGGAGCCGGTTCCTTCCACAGCCATCAAAATGCGGGTTGTTTGAAAGTTCCCAGGTCGATCCCTTGTGACAGTTGGGAATAAGTTATTCCTTTAGGTGAGATTTTCAAAGGTTCGTGAGAAATTTAGAGTTCGTTGAAGGAGGTTCAGACTCCCACCATCTCATCCGTGGTTTTGTTCCTCATCAGACTGAAGGTTCCTGGTTGTCCTCACAGGTGAGATGTGGGGAGGAACATGTTCCTGGTGAGCCCGAGGTTATTACAAGCAATAGTATAAAAGTCAGCAGGATAAAACCCTGTGGTAAGAGGCAGAAATATTAAAACGCGAAAGAACAGAACAAAGCCACATTTTAATTTAGCCTTATTACTTCATATTAAAAATATATAAATGTAATTTAAAATTAAAACGACATTTACAGACACTCACCCACACAAACGTAGTTTGGGTTTCTGTTGGAATTGGGTTAGTTTGGGTCGAGCTGACTAAGGTCTATGTTCTGAACCCCCAGCATGCTGCAGGCAGGGCGTGATTAAACCGCATTTATTGTGGGTGAAATGCTGACTAAGCGCTCAGCTCTGGCGGGCTTAGCGTTAGAGCTGAGATTCAGCCCCATGGTGCTAAGAGGCTTAGGAGCTCCGCAGAGCTGGAGCCTGAAGATTTTCCTCCACTGACCTTTCTGGTTGTAATGGAATCAGCGCTGCCCGGGGTGTTTGGGCGGATGAGCTCGCTGCGTTTCCACAGCTGGTTTTATATAGATATGTAAATCGAGAGCCCTCTATAGATTCCTGCGTGCAAGCTGCAGGTAAAGGTGTCCGTACACATGTGTAGATGTCACATGGAGAACAAACAATAATGTCTTAAGTTGCCTGATCCTTGAGACTTAAGGAAGAAAATACACGTATCTGAAGCTAATTGTGGTGCTGCCGTTGCTCAGTTGGTTTTCACATCTCCTGGCCTGCAGCTCTCTCGTTGGGTTTTATGTAGGAAAACGCTCTCAGGTTTCACTGACAAGCCCAGACAACACGCAGGTACTTTACATTGATTGCGTGTAGTTTGATTTATTTCTTTCTAGGTTCTGTATTACCTGACCGCCCAATACTGTTGCTGGTGGAGTCTGTCAGAAAACTCGGTGTTTCTATCTTTCCTACTCTGCTTTTCCATTAAATGTATTGACTCGTATCATAAAACCCTAGTGCTGGAATCCTGCTGAACCCACAGACACGAAGGCTTTTAGCTTATGATGTATTGACCTGAGCTGCTCTCAGGGTCATGTTATTGGAGTTAAGTCTGGTACCAGCCTTAGCGGGAGCGATTTGCCGTTATGCCGCAGGGTTTTAATGAGCCCGCTGGGCTCGCTTTCTGCGTTTGTCCTGAAACAGAGGTTGAGGAGGGAGGGATGTGGCCGAGATACGCAGAAAGAAACAGCTTTCCTTCTTAATTTATCCACTCTTCCTCAGCTTGTTCCCTCTTTAGATCCTTTGTATTCTTGTGTTGGAATTGACAAAAAGAACGAGGTAATAGATACACCCTGGTCCTGGTGCCCTCTCATACACACCGTTTCCCACCCACCAACAGCTGCCAAAATGTTCCCAATGAAACATTTTTCACTCAGAAAATGCCGTTTTGTCAAAAACCGTATCTGCGCGATATAATATTTGACGGAGAAGTTTTGAAAGATTCATTTCGGGTTGTTTCATTTAAATAATGTCAAAACACTTGATTTAGATGTTCTTGTTTAGTTTTGACTTTTATTATTCTAATGTGGAAGTGATTTTACTTAAACATTCATCAGGAGAAATGTTTCAATCTTATTGAAGTAACATGTTTTGATATTTCTGCATCATTCATTTTTGGAATTTCTGCCCTGCTAAATATTTAATGAATTTTACTGTGCGTGAAAAGTAGGAACCGGGGGATTTTCTCAGGACATAAATTGCTTTTTTTTGACCTCCGGAATGTAATAAAACGTGCCAGCTTGGTTTGCCTGCTGGGAACAGGGAGGTCATGTGCACGTTGGGAAATGCAAACTCTAATACTTCAGTTCTCCCCCATTCTTAAGCCCGTGATTTCACTGTCTGTAGAGATCACAGAATCACAGAATGGACGGGGTTGGAAAAGCCCTCATTGATCATCCAGTCCAAGCCTTGGTCCAACTCCAGTCCGTTTACTAGATCATGGCACTAAGTGCCGTGTCCAATCTCAGTTTAAAAACCTCCAGGGCCGGTGAGTCCAGCACCTCCCTGGGCAGCCATTCCAATCCTGACCACTCTCTCTGCACAGAATTGCTTTCTAATCTCCAGCCTCAATTTCCCCTGGCAGAGTTGAAGCCCATGGCCCCTTGTCCTATTGCTGATGCCTGGGAGAAGAGCCCAATCCCCACCTGGCTAGAACTGCCCTTCAGGTAGTTCTAGAGAGTGCTGAGCTCAGCTCTGAGCCTCCTCTTCTCCAGACTGAACAAGCCCAGCTCCCTCAGCCTCTCCCCATAGGGCTTGTGTTCCAGTCCCTTCCCCAGTCTTGTTGCTCTTCTCTGGACCCGCTCCAGCACTTCAATCTCTTTCCTGAGCTGAGGGGCCCAGAACTGAACACAATACTCCAGGTGTGGCCTCCCCAATGCAGAGCACAGGGGAAGGGTCACTGCCCTTGTCCTGCTGACCACGCTGGTTTGGATACAGGACAGGACACCATTGGCCTTCTTGGCCACCTGGGCACACTGTTGGCTCATGTTGAGCTTCCTGTCCATTAGTCCCCCAGGTCCCTTTCTGCCTGGCTGCTCTCCAGCCACTCTGTGCCAGCCTGGAGCGCTGCAGGGGGTTGTTGTGGCCAAAGTGCAGCACCCGGCACTTGGCCTTGTTGAACTTCATCCCATTGGATATTCCAGTCTATCCAGATCCCTCTGCAGAGCCTCCTGCCTTCCAGCAGGTCAACACTCCCTCCCAACTTGGTGTCATCAGCAAATTTGCTGATAATGGTCTCAATCCCCTCATCTAAATCATCAGTAAAGATGTTAAACAGGACTGGACCCACCACTGACCCCTGGGGACACCACTAGTGACCGGCTGCCAGCCGGATGCAGCCCCATTCACCAGCACCAGTTCTTAACCCAGCAGAGAGTAAGATGCTCCAGCTGGGTTCCTGCAGTGGGATAGAAAAAGGAGTCATCATATTAATTTATGTTAAATTATTTGGGGGATGTTTCATTACTTGGCAGTGACTTTTCAGTTCAAGATGCACGCGGCAGCAGCAGAAACTCGGTGCCTTGTTGTGACTTCTATTCAAAATACACCTGTATCCGAGTTGCCTGAAGTCAGCATAATAATGAGGTGTTGTCGTTACTCAAACCAAATTGGAATATTAGATGGAGTAATGCAAACCTCAGATTACGCCATTTTCCTCCGTAAAGAAAATGTCATAAAAGAAGTTTCCAATTTAGTGTAAGAAATTGGAAACGGGGAGAAAAGACAGCAAGACTGATCACAGATGATGGGGATAAAAACTAGAGAACGTGAAAGAGGAGATGAATGTGAAGCGGGTGAATAATGTGGGAGCGCCGAGGAGGCTGTAAAGGAATGAAGTTTTGTAGCTATATAGTGATACGGAGCAGGGGGCCCTTTGGAAATGAAATTGTTCGGAGCGGAAGATAACAGCAAATCGTGTTCGTGATTGACTCAAAGTCAAAATCCACGCGCAGCGGGAGATGAACGGTGTGTTTGTCCGCAAGGAGTGTCAGCTCCGCGACCGCAGGCGGGAGTGGAGACGGTGGTAGGAAGAGAGGGAGATACGGCAGATACTCCATCATCAAACACACCCCAACCGTGTCCTCTTTGCCCAAGGTGACGCAAGTCTGTGTGTTCACAAGTCCTCGCAGCAGATGCAGATGCGGGTCTCCTTGGGTATCGCTGTATTTTTCATTTAGTTGTGATTAATTTAAGGATGAGGCGGGAGGTAGAAGAGGTGGTGAGGGCCTTTTGGTGACATTTGTGTGACAGGCAGCCACCTGGGCTGCGTTCTGCCGACCCCGTCCCCGTGCAAGGTGACGGTGCTCCCTGGGGATGCGGTGGCATCGCGGGCAGTGACAAATGACAACAGAGATCTACGACGGGCGTTGCAGCAGCTCGGCCTCACAACCTTCCCAACGCAACCGGTGTTTTCTTTCTTTCTTTCAGAGATCGACCAAGGGAGCTGCGGTGACCCCGGGATCCCGGCCTACGGCAGGAGAGAAGGCTCCACGTTCCGCCACGGGGACAGTTTGAAGTTTGAGTGCCAGCCTGCCTTTGAGTTGAAGGGCCAGAAAACAATTACCTGCCAAAAGAGTAGCCAGTGGTCTGCTCAGAAACCAGTGTGTGTTTGTAAGTCAGTGAGGAGACGGCTCTAAAATGTCTTCGATACGTGGTGAGGTGGTCACGGAACCAGCGTGTTTGTGCTCCGTGCCTGGTACCCGGGACGGGGCAGGTTCTGGTGGTGGCAGAGATGTCCCCAAACTGCAGCATCACCTGAAGCCGTGGGGAGCGTTGGGTTGGGCTGTTCTCCCAGTACAGGAGGGATGTGCATTGGGAACAGCGTCCAGATGGAGGTTTGGGCTTCTCTGCCACCGTGTGCTCCCCTCTGCCCTCCCAGTGTCTGCTTCACATCCCTGCTGGGGAAAGTTGACGTCCAAGGCAGGAGCCATGGACACAAAACAAAACTTGATGCCATTTTCAGCTATTTAATTTTCCTTCATTATTTGACAATATTTAGGCTCCCTGCTGCTGGGCCTCAATTTTTAATTTGTTGCATGAGTTCTCAGCAGAAGCAGTAGGATATTATGCTTCCAGTAGTGGCTACAGGTAAAATTTTCAGGTGTAAATGGGAGTTATATGCACAGTCCCCATTAGGTTTTAATGGCCTCACTGTCCTTTGAAGATGCATTGGGCGTTCTGCTTTATTATATTGACTGAACCTTCACTCAGAAACAATGTTGTATTTGGATATTAACAAAACTCTCAAAAATATCTGTATTTTCTCCAATTGGTGGCAAGAAAATTCTTCTTTTTGTCTCATCTCTACTTAGTTGGATAAGTTGCCCTGGGGAGACCACACCTGGAATATTGTGTCCAGTTGTGGCCCCTCAGTTCCAGCAGGACAGGGAACTGCTGGAGAGAGTCCAGCGCAGCCACCAAGATGCTGGAGGGAGTGGAGCATCTCCCGTGTGAGGAAAGGCTGAGGGAGCTGGGGCTCTGGAGCTGGACAAGAGGACACTGAGGGGGGACTCATTCATGGGGATCAGTATGGAAAGGGGGAGTGTCAGGAGGATGGAGCCAGGCTCTTCTGGGTGACAACCAGTGACAGGACAAGGGGCAATGGGTGCAAACTGGAACACAGGAGGTTCCACTTAAATATGGGAAGAAACTTCTTCCCAGTGAGGGTGGCAGAGCCTGGCCCAGGCTGCCCAGGGGGGTTGTGGAGTCTCCTTCTGTGCAGACATTCCAACCCGCCTGGACACCTTCCTGTGTAACCTCATCTGGGTGTTCCTGCTCCATGGGGGGATTGCACTGGATGAGCTTTCCAGGGCCCTTCAACCCCTGACAGTCTCAGATTCTGTGCAGTTCAAGTCTGTGCCTTTGAACAGATACTGTGGTGTTAGGGAATGAGACTGAACCTAATAAATTGGAAAGGAAAATTCAGTTGAGCAACAGACAAGGAGAAATGTGGGGGGGAAATGGATAGAAAAATGTTAATTTTTAGAAGTGTGTATTCACTGTGCAGATAAATAGATAATGCAGTACAAAATGCTCGTTTGTAGTGTGGCAGGACCTGATCTGTACCAAAGGGGAGAGGAAGCAATTGCTTTGGGTTTTGCCTTTTCCCAGTGCTGCGATTCCCTCCCTGCTTGGTTTTCTCTACAAGCAAATCAGCTAAAGATGCTGCTGAGGAACGTGGAGTTTCCCTGGTTGTCTTGGCAGTGGGAGGTGTTTTGGTTCTTTTCTTAATTTCCTAGAAGTTCAGGTGAATTCGAACAGCTGGTGGTTTGGTTGTGCTTCTTGCTGATGGTTTGGTTGTAGTTCTTGCTGATGGTTTGGTTGTAGTTCTTGCTGATGGTTTGGTTGTGGTTCTTGCTGATGGTTTGCAGTGAGACTAAACCCAGAGTTTGTCCCAGTGTGAGAGGACTGGATCGTACTGGTGTAGAAAGGAGACTTTCCAGTCAAGTAGGATTAAGTTTTTGTAGGTAGATACTGAACAGTGGCATCAAATCAACAGCCCATGTAAAGCATAGAGCAGGTATGAATCTCTTAGTTGAAATAATTCCATTGTGTTCTGTTCTCTGTGGCCGTCCAGCTTTGGATATTTAAAAATCAACAAGACAACATGTAGGTAGTGGAAAAAGTATTTCATAGCCGCCTCTACACCTTTACTCCCCGGTCTTTATTCTAGACAGCATCATATTAGTGTGCATGAATCGGAAGAGGTGAAATGACAAAATGTGTAACCTGGCATGAAATCTGTAGTGGGATTAGTGACGAATCTCTGTAAATGTTGGGAGACCATTAAATGTGTTGGGCATGAGGTGGGAAAATCAGGTAACCTGATTTATGTGCTGCTTGTTTGGAATATGCAAACAATTCAGTGCTTCTGATTCTGGCCGCCAGTGCGTGACAAATGCAGATGGAGATTAAGCAGCATGCTGTGGTGCATCCCGCTGTCCCGAGCAAATGATTTATAAGCAGACAGAATTTATTGTGGAGAACTCATTTCCCAGGACTTTGATGGCAAAGCAACACAAATGGTTTAAGTAATGCATCTGCTTATTGCAGTGGGTCCTTAATTCGTGGCTGGCTGTGCCTTCATGATAACAGACCTTCCATCTTCATCCTCTCTGTCGCCATCGCATCCCTTAACCAGCGTGAGCACGTAGGGTGCTGGAGGACCTTTGCACGACCCTCTTGTGCCAACCCCTGGCTCAGCAAGGTGTGCTGTGCTCACATTGTATCTGCTGAGCTCAGACATCGAAACAGCAGCAGCAGAACCTGGGAACCTGCAGTTCTGTAATGGGATGGGGCAGCACAGCCGCCCACCCATCTGGGTGTGTGGGATCAGCGATGGCTGGAGACTCAGCCTCTTTCTCCCTGTTCTGCAGCACCTCGTAGTGCTGAAATCAGCTTTGTGGTTACTGTTGTTCGCTCTGACACCTGTATTTTCAAAGTTACAAACTGCGATATATTCAGAGGCCAAGGGGTTCTCATAACCCAGGATAATCCAAGCCATTGCTCTCACTGTGTTCGCTTTTCTCGAATTCTTGAAGGACAGCAAAATGGGCTTAGGAGATGTCATGCGGATAAATGTTACCCGAGGAAAAGCATTGTGCTCTTTAGATGAAGTTTGTGCGCTGATGGTAGGAGCTCAGAAGGGATGTAATGTCGAACCTGAAGTGTACAGTTACCTGTGGCTGAGCAGATTATTAAGCTTATGAATGGGGAACCAGCCCATAATTACAGCTATAATGGAAGCCGGTGAGTTCAGTTACTGCAGCGAGAATGATGATGGAAGTCTGGATAGACGGAGTCGGGGAGCCGGGTGTTTCAGTAGTGCCATAACTTTCAAATACTTGGTTGGAATGACTGTTTAAACGTACTCGTGTATAGGAGGGAAAAACACATTATCTGAATTTTATGGGAGCCGTTGCAGTGGAAGGCCCTGCTACAAAGCTTTTTCTATGACCAAAATGTATTTCGCAAGGTTTCCTTGCTGGGGAAAGGAAGAGCCACCGCATCCCCGGCGCAGGGGCTGGTGCTGCGGGGGTTTCTGCAGCAGGTCAGTGAGTCATACGAGGTTCTTTGCTCTTCCTCCCCTGCTTTCCCTCCTCCTCCTCCTCCCGAATATCAGTCCTGCACCCTTAGCTGAGCGGTCGCGTTGCGTGCTGTGAGTTTACACAATGCATTATGGCATGAACCGTCCTTTGTAACCACCTCACTGAACACAGGCAAAGCCTTTTGCCTTGTTTTAACTACCCTCCGTCAGTTGCTTTTGGAAAACCATCTCTGACAACTACTTATTTTCTGATACAAGTTGAATTCATTGATCTCAGACATGCAAACTCAGAGTTTTCTGGACCCGTCATGTTTTCTAAAGGTACATAAAGCACAGTGGGATACAACGGTTTGTACGTTCTGACTGCACATCGTGCAAACCCGGGGGTGGAGGTTTCTGCGCTGAACCGAGGGGGTTTTATTTGGCGTCACTTGACTGCAGCTCCACAAGGGCCGGGGGTAAATATGTGCACACACGTGTGTATGTGTGTGTATGTGTGTGTGTAGGTTGAGCCGTGTGTTTCCCAGTACTTCTGGACTCCTCCACTTCCCATCCATTGATCTATAGAGTCTTGTTGCTCTGGTCTTGCTTTAGATCTTCATTAGTTTCCGGTGACTTTGCGTTGTTGTAAATTCTCTTTTTATTGCAGACCTGCTTAGATCCGTAGTCACGCATAATATTCCTCTAAACAAAGCAGAAGGCATTTTCCAAAGCATTCCCAATTGAAGTTATGGTAAGTTGTGTCTTCTCTGCCTCTGGAGCAGATCACAGATGTTAGGCTTTCTTCCCTTCTTGTGGGCTTGCAAACCCCAACCGCAGCGCGTTCTGCTCCCGTTCGCTCCGTCGCACGTGGTGCAGCAAACAGCACCAGCAAACCCTTCGGCATCGTTGCGAGTTGGTTTTGGGAGGTGGGCACAGCCCAGGATCCTTCCCCCAGGTGCGCAGCACCCACTCCATCGCTCTCTTCAGAGCCGTTATGATTTTGTGCATTTTTCCAACCTTTTAAACATCTGATTTTCCTTAATAGCAGTATAAAATCTCTCTTCTCCTCAGTGGTAATTACCTCTTTCTTTTTTGTTAATTCCATAATGGTCTATTATACCTGCTGAATAATCTTCACTCCTCTTTGCAAAGAGCGCCGAGCGGCCAACCTTTTGTGTGCAGCGTCTGCTACAAACATCCAGGCTTAGTAGCTGGAAACGCAAAGTGCAATAGATGTTTTCCCAGCAACGTGCTGCACAGAACCATGTAATTTCATATCACTTGACAAGTTTTTCATTTAGCTCTAAATTAAATTGTCAATTGGTCGTTATTTTCTTTCTCTTTCTTCCTTTCTGCTCTTTTCTTCCTTTGCCGCCCGCTATTCACAGCAACCTATGGAGCCTTCCCTGCAAAGAGTAA
Organism: Streptopelia decaocto; assembly: GCF_964273445.1. Taxonomy (NCBI): domain Eukaryota; kingdom Metazoa; phylum Chordata; class Aves; order Columbiformes; family Columbidae; genus Streptopelia; species Streptopelia decaocto. Next base: position 2,704,473 of record NC_138678.1, on the reverse strand, counting down.
TTTGGGGAGAAGTGTTCTCTTAAGTTAGCAGCGATAAAAGCATAGTTTGCCTTTTAAAAATAATAGCTTTGCAACAGAGAGAGAGTAGCTAACGCTTGGAGCAGTCTGTGGAGGGTTCTCCATACAACATTCACAAATTGAGCTTGGATGCTCCTTTCTGGAGACCTCCAGGAAGCAGGAATCATTTCATAGTGTGTATTAAAGAGGTGGACGGGTAAGATGATCAGAATGATCCTTTGTCTGAACTGTACACGGGCTCTCATTCTTCCAATGAAACCAGATCCATTGGGTGCTCTTCATAGTATTTCTTTTGTTCTTAATTCCTCTTACATTTTACGGTGCTGATGGGACAGTTTGTTAACTCACAAAGCGTTTCTCCCTCCTGCTTTTAAAGGTTTCTTTTCCTAGCTAACAGTGGACTTTATCTGCCCGTAGACGCAGTTGCTTTTGGGAGAAGTGTAGGGATTCTCTTAATTTTGATTTCCAGGCTGTTTCGCTGTGTGTGTGTTTGGGGTTTTCTTGTTTGGTGGGTTTTATTGATGCTGTTATGGTGCACACTGGTAGGATTTCCTGGTGTAACGGCACAGAAACGCTCTAACGATCTCTGCCAGCCCAAGGGGACCTGCTCGCTGCCCTCAGCCCTGACCCTGCAGCACAGCCGGTCGCGTCCCGGCTTCGTGCGGCTGCAATCCGGCCAAGAAAAGGGCTCATTCCCACTTCCAGGGCTCAGATGCTTTCTGCGTTTGTGCAGCAGATAACAGGTAACCCGTTAACCCCTGCTGGCCTTTGGTCCGGCTGGGTTCAGAGCAGCAAATCGCTGGTGAAATGCTCCTTATCTGCGGGCGCTTCCCCGAGCTGCGGAGATCCAGTCGTTCTCTGGCAGCAAATTAAATGAAGGCGGGATTACTACGATCTCTGTGTACACGTGGGATTTGTAGCCTCTGTTAACAGCCCTGTGGCACGGTTGCAGCCATGTAAGACCATTCCCTTCTCAATTTTCAGCAGGGCTCTTAACCTCAAAGCCCTTGGTCTGCATCGCAGCCCCGGTTTATCAGAGCGCTGAGATTTAATGTTTGCTTAAGTAGATGTGCCTGTGTAAAGTGCTGTGCTGGGCAGGAAAGCACTTAAGCACCTTCTTAACAATGAATTGGGTTATAATTGTCCCCCATGAACTCCCCAGGCATTTTTTCTAGCGTAACCTATGTGAAAATTTTCCCTTTCTGTGCGCTATATAAGGGGTTTGCTTAACTGGTCCCTTCTGCTGGTCCTTGAGAGTTGTCTCAAACAAGCTGCACATATTCCAGCGTGTCAACCCAGTCGTTCAGGGTCCCTTAGTCTGTATCTAAGGAGCGCTGAGGTGCAGCTGGGCCCCACCAGAGCCCATTCTCAGCGTTGCTTTGTCAGTGAACGCTTTCTGGCAACTGTAGAAGAAAGAAGAAAGAGTCTCCTGCTGGGAGCTGCTGCCCCGTTCACGCTCTCGGTTTCTATCAACTTGTTAGGAGCTTGGGGAGCTTGTGCAGCAGAAGGTTGTGCTGATGAGGTTGCGGGGTGATGCGGCAGATGTGGCCAGCTGTGGTGTTCCCGCAGGGGTGCTGCTCTGGGCAGGGTGGGAGCAGAAGACTCGTGGGGCGGCAGCGCCGTCGGTGGGCGCGCAGCTCGCCGGAGATGCTCCAGCTGCTCACCCAGATTGTTGGACTGTCTCCGTGCTTGTTATTGTAGTGATTGAATCAGTGGAACTGCTACCCTGATGGGTTTCACGCCGCTCTGAACGAGCTGTCCTGTGCCAAGGCATCTGCCCGTGTTTCTGACAGCGGTTGCTCGGCGCGATGGGTCGCTCCTCTTCGCATGGGGCTGAATCTGAAATGACACTTAATTGGTTTTATCGGGTGAGGAGTTGTCTCTGTCCCCTTTCCCATCTCTGTATCCAGAAGACGGGAACATGGTGTGTTCATTGCCATCTTCAACCTGCTCAGCAGAGAAGTTCCCTTTTGCCTGCCTTATTGGACTTTAATGCTGTACATGTGGGGTCCTCTGCTGAAGCACCAAGGAGCAAAACGGGGAAGGTACAGAACAAGAGCACAAAACTGCTTTGGGGCTTTTGCCAAAAGTGAGATTTAAACTTTAGTCATCTTGTGGACATTGTGACAACAGGACAGGACAAGCAGCCCCGCGCTGGCCCGGTGGCGATCAGCACCTTCCACTGAGTTGAAGAACTTGGCTCACTCCTGCTCGCCCCATCACCGTTCTTGCTTTGAGTGGGTAGAAATGAAACCTGGTGTCGTAACACCCTTCCACATGCGCAGAGGCTGCTGTTCAGTCTATTTTAAGTTCGCTGATATTTTCCTCAAGATCTGCTACTCAAAACCTGCCTGTTTTTCATGTCTCGTACCATCGCTGCTCTCCGCCCCCGTTAGCCGTGTGCTGGCGGCGACAGCCACTCCATCAGAGTCAGATGAAGAGTTTGTTGCTCTGAAATACAAAGAAGTTCTCCCAGTTAATATTTGCTCTAGACTCCTTTCCCTCACCTCCCGCTGGCCCTGGTGGTGCCTCGAGGTTTCAAGAAAGAAAACGCATTGTGATGCAGATGTGTTTATTGAAACGGCGGATACAGAAAGAGGAAAATACAAAATGTAAAGCACTTTGCTTCGCAGCTTGAGCCGTGCCCTGAGCCTCCAGCGCCGGAGCGATTCGGGACGTCTGCTCGCCCCAGCGAGCCATGCTGGTTATTAACCCGCCTCCCGCTGAGCTCCTGTTTTTCCAGTCCATCAGCAAGCTAAGCCTAGAGGAGGGATCTCCTTAAAAAGGAATGGTAAGGCAGAAAATGTTACTGTCTTCCAGCTCTTTCCCAAGTGGTCAGAGTCGGTGCAATAGCTAAAAGCCGAGAAAGAAGTCAGGATCTTTTTTGCCGTTGTTTCCATGGAGACTGAAATCTTAACGGTGGTTCCCTGCTTGGTTTTCAGCCCCTGAACCTGGTGCTGTTCCCATTCCCGTGTGTTGCGGAGTGTCCTGTGTCTGGGATGCTCCTGCGTTCCGGTGCGGCGTCTGGGGCCGGCGGGACGGAGAACTGAGCCGCTCTGTCAGCAGACAGGAGCTGTTGAAGGCAGAACGAAAGCGAATCGAGTTGTGCTTGGACTGAGCAGACCAATGGATAAACGGCTCCTGGCTGACAGCGCAGGGCCGAGGAGCTGTGCTGTGCTGGTGGGAACCGCCAGGCGCTTCTGCGCCAGCTCAGCCTCGAGCGTCTCACCCTGGGGCCACGGCCGCGTGTCCGCGCGGCTTCTAAGACAGGCAATGAGCTGTTTCTTCACTGTTTTACTGCTTGAAATGGACGAAGAATCTTCATGATGTTTGTGATGACTTGAATAAATATCTTGTACTCATTCATTAATGACTCGGGTCTCACTGGCTTTGGTAGGTACTTTCTGTTTGTGCTGCGTTTTGCTGTGATTTATTCTGCTGTGTTTAATAAAGGGATTTTTCTCGTTGCTCTTGCAGTAGTCGATCAGTAATAATAATTATTGGCGAAGACAATATATAGGCCTATAAATTGGAACCTGTGCCATGCACATAATGAAATCTCCTCTCGTAACATTTAAGAGCAGCCATAATAAATACTAAATTCAGTCTCTCAGCGTGAGGCTTTGGAGCTGCAGATATTCCACCTCGGTCGGTCTGTCTGTCCTGTTCTGCGCGGCTGGTCCCTCCCTGGGGCACTTTGTCCCTTGGGTGCACAAACCAGCATGAGACAGGTAGCACTCGGCTCTCTTCACCTTTCCTGGGTGGTATCATCCTTGTTCTGAGCACGTTTCACCATCCCTGACATTTTGTTAAACTGTTGTTTGCTGCCTTTATCCGAGTGTCCAGCAAAGCACGTTGGAGAAGCAGCGGTGACGTGGGTCCCAGTGCAGCCCAGAGCAAAACCCCGTGTTCGCACTAAAGAAAAACCTCTCCTGCTTCAAAAGGTTGAGAAAATCTTCATATTGCAGGTGCCTTAATGGACCTTCTGGATAATTTGTGGCTTCCTGGGCTGGTCGTAGCTGAGCTCGTACGCTGGTGCCCCCCATGCGCTTGGGACAGGGGTGTGAGGACAGTGGCCTTTGTCCGGCCAGCTGCACTTGTTACCTATGGAAACCTGAAATTGTCATTCACTTGCCCACAGTGGAGGCTTTTGGTTTTTGTATCTGTTACTTTTTAATCCGTCGTTTTGTTTTATCTATCAAAGGTTAATTTTACATTCCTCCCTCGCTCTGCTTCTCTTTCTTCTGTCAGCAAGTTCTTTGTTGTTGTTATTTCCCGAAATGAGCCGCACGAGCTGCGCCAGCCCCTGCGCCTCTTGCCGTGTGATCCTGTAGGTCCTGTGCCAATGCTAATTTACCGCCTCGGATTTAAAAATGTACAGGAGATACCTCGCTCCCGTGCGGGGTTCCTGCGCTAAGATGTTGCGCTGTGTATGAATACATCTATTTTCAATAACTCTTCCTAGGCAGATTATACCAAGCTTGCACGGACAGAATTATTTGACAGCATCCCTTGATATTTCAGTATCTCGTAAAGAGCCCGAAGCCTGAAGATATTTTGCAGTTTGTTTTCTCTTTGTTGCTTAGAGCAGGAAATAGATTGTGTAGCTCTTAGCCTTGATAATGTCATGGTAACGTCCATCTTGTTTGATCTGAAACCATTAAGCATTGAAGGAAGACAGAGGGAAAATAATAGAGGGAGGGTGAGCATTGAACCAAATAATTGTATAAATGCCAAACTAAAGCCAGTCTCATCCTCTGCGCGATGTCCTTTTGCCAGGAATTAGTGAGATATATGTTCTAAATAATGGGTTTTACTAAGGGTGATGGTGGGGAAAAGGCTGAGTGAAGCATACACACCTGAAATATCAAAACCATTGGGTAGGTACCACTTGAAAGGCAGCCTTGCTTTCTCAAATTGATGGGCCTCGTCAGGTGGAATACAGTATATATTGAAAACCCGTGAGAGCTGAAGGTCTTTCTCATGTGCACTCTTCCCCTCAGCTTCTTTTAAGACCGGTTTTAATTGTTTTCATGGGCATGGCCGGCTCATTTGACACCTCTTTTTGTAACACGCTAGCCCAGCAGAAGTCAGTGATGTATTTGCAATGGGGAGGGGAGCTGTGGGTTGCAGCTCAACAGGGCTTGCTCCAGTTTTTCATTATCTCCCCGTACTTTTGGAAAGCCTGGTCTGCATGGGCTAATGCCTTCGCTCAGCTGTTGTAGGCTGAGCTGTGGCCACAACAGAAGACGCCACTCCGAAGTCTTAACTCGTTTAATGCTGATTTTATTTCACACTTGATTCTTGCGTGGGCTTCCTCTCAGGGATATTAAGGAGAGCTCACCTGCAAAATGCCAAACCCCCACCTGGCTCCGTGACATTTTCTCCGTGCAGTAAAAGGAGCCCGTGCTGCACCGTGCAGGGCACGGAGCTCCCCAAAACGGCAAACTGCGTCAGGCTGGGGGACTGCACATCAACCAGAACCAGGGCTGGAGCCTCATTTGAAGTCACCTCTTCCCCATGCAAATAAATCACTGACACGTAGCAGTGAATGGAGCACTGAGCCCTTTCCTTTCTGTAACCGGCTCTGAGAAGCAAAGCAATTGGGAGTTTGCAGGAATCGCCCAGCCCTGGGGCTATGGGGATGGGGAGGTGGCGGAGCAGCTTGTGGGGGCGCTGAGCCGCATGATTGACGGGGATTTCTCGTTGCAGTTTCCTGCTTTTTCAACTTCACCACCCCATCTGGCATCGTGCTGTCACCAAATTACCCTGAAGAATACGGAAGCAGCTTGCACTGCGTTTGGTTAATTATAGCGAAACCCGAGAGCAGAATTCACTTGGCGTTCAATGATTTTGACGTGGAGCCTCAGTTTGATTTCCTAGCGGTGAAGGATGGTGGAACCGCTGAATCTCCGGTGCTGGGGACCTTCTCAGGAAACCAGATCCCCTCCTCTCTGACCAGCAGTGGACACGTAGCCAGGCTGGAGTTCCAGACCGACCACTCCATGGAGAAGAGAGGCTTCAACATAACCTTCACCAGTAAGTGCCTGATCTCTGCTTCTCGTTCTCATTTCAAGCTTCAATTTCTTGTTGGGGCCTGATGGGCTTGAGTTTGATCTCGCTGAAAATGGGGGGGTTACTTTAGAGTTGCGGGTGGGTAGTTGAGGATTGGTTTCAAGCTTAGAGCTGATGGCACAAGGTCTTTGTGGCTGTGAAGTTCAGGTGTGAGCTGGGATCTCTGCTGTCCCTCCTGTGCACGTGGACAACGTGGGGCAGATCAGGAACAGCCCTTAGATCTCGGGTGGTTGTGTTTGTCAGTCAGCGCTCTCATCGTTGCTGACACCTAAAAGCATGTAAGACATTGAAGATAAAGGAAAACACGTCTTAGGGTATAAAGCATTGAAGCTCCTATAGATACACTGGGCTTCACGTAAGTCCGGTCTTCAAATCTCAAATAAATACTACGGCAATTTTATCCCCGTATTGTCCTATAATTTTCTAAAGAGCGTTATTAAACCTATTCAGCACAACTGATAAATTACTTTGTTATAATAGCCTTTAGTGGCACAGCTAAATTAATAGCCTTTCTAGCTCTGATTGCAAATCCTCCATTTTAAAAAGAAATCAGGGGTCTTAAGAAATCATTCGCCGCACTACAGCGGGCTGGAGGCTCAGCAGGTGAAGTACCGGTGCGCGGTTGTATCGCGTCCCCAGGGCTGAGTCCAGAAGCGCTGGGAGCTGTGCCTGTCCCTTACAAAGACATTTTTAAAGCAAGTTTTTAATTGTTGTAAATTACTCCTCCTTACATGTGAGTTAATGTGTTCTGACTGCTTGAGCTACAGAAAGGAGCTCCCGAGCCTTTCTCGGACACCTTTCCATCCTTCCCTTCGTTTGGGTGTGAGAGAGGAGACACGTTTTGCTACAGGGACAGATACAAGAGCACGAGGAACAGATTCAGCCCGCGTTTTCCTCTTTAGCGCTGCGTATAACAAGATACTGTACAAGTAACGATGCTCAGTAGGAAATTCAGAACTCATCCGAATTTGGTCAAGTGCATTAAAGATACTAAAAGCGCGTGTGTAATTAATCTGGAGGCTTTAATCTTTCATACGCCGCTCATCTCTGAAGACCACCTCCCAGCATATGAAGACACAGTACATAATTATGCACTTAATGGGGAATTAAGGCTATAGACTCACTTTCTGATAGGTTGGCTGGCCTAGTATTTAACTACTGGGAAAGAACAGGCCTTTGAACAGTTGTGCAATTCCGTGCACAACTTCGCAACACCTAGAAAGGTAATTGCCGCGTGTCCTTTGTTTTATCCCAGTAATGGTGACAAGCAAGGTTGGGGACTGTGGCAGTAAATCACAGACATGCTGAGAGGACCCTTCCTTTTAACACAGAGCCTTAAAGCTCTTGTTGTTTTTCATTATCTGTTAACTTATGTCCCCTCTGTAGGTACAGGCGCTGCGGTATTTGGAGAGTTTGTAAAAATGTTTCTTTATTTTGAGTATTTGTGCATTTTCACGTGCAAAAGAATGCTAAGAAGATAATTTGGTTCTGCAGGCTCTTTTCTGGCCCCTCTTGGATGCAAATGGTTTTAATCTTAGCTTTCCCGGGCCAGATTCAAGCCCATGTTGTCCACTGTCCAGGGGCAAGATCAAATGCTATCACCTCCATAAGGAAGACATGAAACCATTGTTAAATCCCCAAGTTTGTGGTCCAACGTAGTTATTTTTGAATTGGACAAGGACAAGGGAAACAGGTCACTCACTGTTCTCTTTGTCTCTTAGCGTTCAGACACAACGAATGTCCCGACCCCGGCGTCCCTGTGAACGGGAAGCGATTTGGGGACAGCCTCCAGCTCGGCAGCTCCGTGTCCTTCCTGTGCGACGACGGCTTCATCAGGACCCACGGCTCGGAAACCATCACCTGCATCCTGAAGGAAGGAAACGTGGTCTGGAACAACGCGGTGCTCAGATGCGAAGGTAAATTCCGGCATCTTTCCTACCAGTGAGAGAACGACCCACTCGTGTTTGCAGCCGTTTGGGTGGAAATGATAAGAGTTTGCTTAGGAGGAAGCACCAGTCCAATAAACACAAGCACTGAGCTCTGTTTTCTAATTTTTTGTGGAATGAATGATGGGTATTATTTTTATTAGCTCGGTTCTTGTTCCAACAGGTGTTTTTCTAATAACAATAATGAAAGGCTTTGATTTACTGATGACTAAAACCTTCCCTGCTGCTCTTGCCATGAAGGGAATTGAAGAACAGAGTTTGGAAGATAAATGGCGATGTTTTTCTGTCCTGATTTTAGCTACATGTAAAATGTATAATATATAAAGTAGCGGAAGGTACAGATCTTTACTGTGAACAGTGGACTCGTGGCAAACACTTGTACACACACCTGAGTGTGTCTCTGTGGTGCATCGCTCCTGTCCGATGGATCCACACAGTTTACATCTCTTTGCCACAACCGCTATGAGAGACAACCTAGAAATGAGGGAGTTGAGTTAGAAAGCTTTGAAATCCATATTAAAGCCTTTCCTAGTCCTTTAAAGCTTCTGCTAGGGAGGGAGAAGTGAAGAAAGAGCTCATTAGGAGTGAAAAGTCTTCCCTTGCCCTCAGTTCTCAGGGAAGTGATGCCCTGCGCTGGTATTTGCAGCAATTTGAATAACAAGTACTGTGCTATTGAGAAATAGTACTGTAATACTGAGAAATAATTCCGGTAATTGGTCATGCATTGTTCAAGTGGATGAGCAGCAGAAATGGCACAATCTAGTCCATTGTCTTTCAGATTGAAAGGAGGAGGCATCAATTGTGTTCTATAACTTCTTATATAAGAAGAAGCTGGACTTTTTTATATTCTTGTACAGTTTTTCTTTTGCAAGCACCTGACAATAAAACGTCTGTAGGTTTGATGGAGGGTCTCCGTTACTTTCACAAGCACCTTTACGTATTTGTAAGTGTAGAAGGGAAACATACATTAAATACTACACTTTTAATCAGCTTTTATCTTTGGAAGCTTTGATAACCTTATGCCGTTAACTTGTGCTTTTCTCTCTGATCACAGTGGTGATTCCTTTGACTCACCCTTCAGTATGCTCTCGATTAAGTGTACGTTTTAATTAGTCTTTTTAAACAAGGAGAAAGTATATAGATCTAAAGTACCGGTTAGCACTTGAAAAAATTAATGGGAAAGAAGGAGACGTAAAAAAAAAGGCGAGTTGAAAGATGGATAGAAGTCCTGACAAGAAATCATGTAGCTTTGGGGCAGAAAGGAGCCTCTTGTTCAAAAATAATTGGTTCAAGATCCAGTTGAGCTCAAGTGACTTTCATCTGGCATCCGTCAGATCAGCAGCGAAGGTTTGGGGGGGTTAAGGTCGCATCGAGTGGGATATTTTGTAGCCCTTGTGCAAAACTTGCACCGGGGCTGGTGCTTCAGCAGCTGCTCAGGAGGATCCGGGTCCCCCTGGGACCCCCTGGGTCCCCCAGACCCAGTGTCCTGTTTGCAGAGAAGAGAACAATGTGCCTTTGGCTTCTGCTGCTGGCACAAGGGAGCGAGAGGTGCAGTAACTGCCTCGTCTCGTGATGTCCCTTGCGGAGGAAAAGACATGACTCAATTACCACAGATACGAAAGATTCTCTGGCACCTGCAACTACTGAAATGCAAACTGACCTTGCAGTTTTCTCTGGTTTTATATCTAATAATTATGATTATTATACCCCGTCCCCTTAGAGCTGCCGCACAAGGTCAGGATGCTGCCTCCCGCAAACACTGCAGCGGGCTGCTGCGTCTTCAGTTTAAGCTGAAAAGGCAATTTCTCACCAGCTAGTGTTGTTACTTCGTCTGGTTCTGATTATTTTTACCACGTGAGAAACACCAGCGCGTGAAGGCCGTCACACAGCGGGACGGCGCCACCGGGCCATCCTGCCGCGTGTCTGCGCTTATCGTCACCTGAACCGTGCCGTTGTCCTTGTCCCCAGCGCCGTGCGGGGGGCACCTGACGTCGCCCAGCGGAACCATCCTGTCCCCGGGCTGGCCGGGCTTCTACAAGGACTCGCTGAGCTGCGCCTGGGTCATCGAGGCTCAACCGGGCTACCCCATCAAGATCACGTTTGACAGGTGCTCACCCCACGGTTCTCATAAGGTTCCCTTTTGTCGCGGTTGTTTTCAGTGGTTCCAGCAGCGTTGAGTTGTAGCCACCCCTGGAGGGAAAGGGAACGAGCTGCTCAGCGTTGGGTTTGCCTGTGAGGTTCTATCTTTATGTTATTTTTATTATTAACTCCTGACAAGACGTGACAATTCGCCCACCATTCAAGAAGGAAAGGTGGAAAATGGTGATGTCTCCCTTCTTGTTTTGACTAACTCCTGCTAATTTGCAGCGCTATTTCAGACGCACGTAGGACAGGCTTTTGGAGGCTGAGCTCTGCTGGGCTCAGCCTGCCGGGGAGCAGCACTGAGGGTCTGCCCTGACTCGGGAGCGCCGAGTCTCTCGCCTTGCCATGGATTTGGGTGTTTGAGAGGGGATTGTTCATGTTGCATTAGATACTTTGCTGCAAAGAGTGTTTGGTGTCAGCAGGTGAGGCAGGTGAAGGATCATAGAGAAACCAATATGTGTAGGGGAACAACGTGTTCTCTGAGAGATGCTCGGGCAGTAGAATAGAAACAGAGCCACCTCTTGCCCCGTGTGCTGCCTGTAGTCATTAGAGCACATTCAGGACTGCAATAAAGAAGAATTAGCAGTGCTGTTTTTTCAGACATATTCCTGTGTCCCTTTCAGATTTAAGACAGAGGTGAATTACGACACCCTGGAAGTGCGGGATGGCCGGTCCTACTCTTCCCCACTCATCGGTGTCTATGATGGGACTCAGGTGCCCCAGTTCCTCATCAGCACCAGCAACTACCTCTACCTCCTCTTCACCACTGACAAGAGCCACTCTGACATAGGCTTTCAGATCCGATATGAAAGTAAGTGCAAGTTTTTTTTCCTGTAATTACGCGCTTTCCAGCACAATGGGCTCAATCAGAGCCCATTGGACTCGCTTCTCCCCGTCACCCGGCGTTCGCACCGTTACCCTGATTGAGAAGGTGAAATTGCTGCAGGTGGAGCAGCAGTCCATCTTGATTGTTTGATTTTAGCATCTACAGAGTATTATTGATTTGTAGGAGACAGAGTTGAGTTCCTCTCTCCATTTCATCTGCTTGCTTTGGGGATAATCGGGAGGACTTGGAGTTGAACCTTCCCCCAACCCCGCGGGCTCTGACACGAGTGGGTTTGTTTGCCGCAGCTGTGAAGCTCCAGTCGGACCATTGCTTGGATCCGGGGATCCCGGTCAACGGCCAGCGCCACGGGAACGATTTCTACGTGGGAGCGCTGGTGACGTTCAGCTGCGATTCCGGCTACACCCTGAGTGACAGCGAAGCCCTGGAGTGTGAGCCCAACTTCCAGTGGAGCCGCCCGCTGCCCAGCTGCGAGGGTAAGGGCGCAGGAGACAACATCTGCAAGGGAGAACATCTGCACGAGAGAACATCTGCACAGGATGCCCAGTGCTTGATGCGCACATCTCCTGCAAAAGCAACGCAGCAATTGTGAAGCTCGCAATGACATTTGATCTCTGCCTTTTGTTTGATTTTAATGGGTTGGGCTTTGTTTTGACATTAGAAGAACTGATATTCTTCCAGCTGATTATGGGGTTTGTATTCTTAATTGTTTCTTTTTGTTGATTTTTTTTTGCAGCTCTGTGTGGAGGTTACATCCGTGGTTCCAGTGGTACCATCTTATCCCCGGGCTTCCCTGATTTTTATCCAAATAACTTGAACTGCACATGGACAATAGAAACATCTCACGGAAAAGGTGAGAAACCTTTAGCTCAGAGTGGTTTTGCGGATGGGCTGGAGGTGCTGCTCCGCGGGGAAGCCGGTGCTCCCTGTGGAAAGCAGGAGTTTCCCTCCAAGAGAAACGATGGCTTCCTATGTGCTTGGACAAGTTGCAGAAGGTTTTGGTGTTGCATCTCTTAATCCTTTCAAAGCGGAGAGGATTAAGCAGGAAGGATGGTCTCGTATCACTCTCCCAGATCTGAGAACCCGTGCCAGGCGTCATCTCTGGTTTCAGACCAGTATCCTGTGCTGTTTGGGGACCTGGTGTTGCTGGCAGTGCCACAGGAGGGAGGACGAACCACCACTGACCCCGCTGCAGTAACGTTTGGTACTCAATAGTACTTTATCTTTGCAGTGCTGGATCACTAGCTACGCAACATTTTGCAGGTGGGGAGGTATAAGCTTGCAGTAAATGGTTTCCAGCCACAGGACAGAGCTCAGGCTCTGAGTTCCCAGCTCTGTCCCAGTTCTGCAGCTCTCGTTTCCCCACCAGCGAGCAGTACTGCCCGCATAGAGGCAAAGTGCACATCTGTTTAGTCCAATCTCCTGTGCAGCACACGCCAATCTTTTGTCTTGGTGGAAAACGTCAAGAAAATGTATCATTGACGATTAGAGAGCGAGTTTTATGTACGAGGGCAGGAGGTAATTTCTCCTGATCCAGTCAGGATCTGCCTGGGGTAAGCACAAAGGGTATAAACTCCTTAAGTAACTTTATGCACTTTTATCTAACTGTCTCATCATGCCGGATATCAGCACGACGGGAGCCATCATGAGCCAATTTTGCAAATGCCATTTGTATTACAGCAAATAAACTTGTCAATGAACAGCACAGTGCATTAAGGGAACCATCACACGCTGTGAAAAGTATTCTGTTGAGTAGCAGCAATCCACTCTTCATTAATCCGCTCTGCCTCGGATCCAGCTCTCTGCTGAGACGCCGCATTATCCTGTAGCTCAGCCGAGCACGACGCACCACACTGACACTCTTTTATGATGGCCCGTGTGCTTTTATGGCAACATCAGAGGAGAATCTTCTGAGCAAGGCTCGAAAAACCACAGCGCATTGTGAAATAACGAAGGTTTGCGTACACAAGTCTGGGGGCTTGTTGTTCCCATAGAACCAAATGGAGTTCAGGGCTTGCGCTTCCCCATCCGCCGGCCTGTTCTGTGCCAGAGCAGTGACCGAGCAGGGATGATCTGCATCATAAAACCCAGGCTCGAGCTATTCATTCCCAAATATTTATGAACATCTCGCACGTGGCCAGCGCACGAGCCCTCTAATTGAAACAAGTTGCTTGTGATAATAGTTATTTTTATGTGACTGCAGATGCCGATGTAGTTTATGGACTCACAAGCTGTACAATTCGAGTTTAAAAGCAGCTTAATTTTGAAGGTATTTAAACGCTTAAAGAGAGACTATTATTTTTAATCTGAGAACTTCAAAATGATTTCTTCTCCCTATAATTTGTTTTGTTGTTTCTTCCGCAGAGAATGGGGGGGAAAAAAAGCCACAACCTCCATTTGCAGAGACATTTTGTACCACAGTAAATTTCAGACCGGAGCAAAGGTTTAATCAGAGTCACAAATCCCTTCAAATGAGTTTGTAATTATCCCTTATGGCTGCAGTTCCAGAGCCTTGAACCGGCTCTGCTGCTGGAGAGGCCTCGTGCCTTGTGATCGGAGTCGTTGTCTGAAAAGACATGAAGTCTTCAGTTCTAGGACTGAATTCTGCTCGTGTTCCTCTGGTGCTGCGTCGATTTTGGTGGAGAGATATTATTTCTGATCCTTAGATTGGGTTTTGTAAAGGCGAGGGTGTAAATTTGCTGTCAGCTGATAAACAGGCGAAACTTAAGGCATTTTGTATTCACCGCGTGTCCCCAAGTTTCCAGGCTGAAGCAGCCTGTGTGTATTTCCAATCTGCTATACTGCTGGTAAGAATAATAACCATTTGGGAAGTGTTTGGCATTTCCAGCCTTCGTGGAGTTCTGGGTGGGGGAAACAGTGGAACTAAAACTTCTCCACCAGGCTCCATGTATCATTTATGTGCATATAACAAAGAAAATGCCGATGTCGAGACTATTTTGGTCATCTCTGGGCACTGAGTTGTGTCAGTAATTCTGCCTGGGATGCTGAAGGTTGGCCAAGGGCAATGGGGGATGCGAATGGGGTGGTTGATGTGTCCGGTGAGTCCTGCTCCTTCCCAATCCACCCATTTCCATGGGAAAGGCTTTGTGTTGGTGATCACCCTCTCTGCCCTTCGTGTCTTGGAAGGAAACTGCTTGCACGTAAACCTTCAGGAAGAAAGAAATTGGGTAAATGGAATATTTATAGTCATAATTTGCTGACAAAAAACTGTTGAGCTGGATATTAAATCTCATGCTCCATAGCTTTAATCAGTCTCTAGGTTGGTCTCATCCTGATCTCCAGAAATTAAAGGGGAAGGGAGAAGCGAGGAGCTGGTCCCTCTGCTCTGTATGTACAGCTTGCCCGTCTCTCTTTGGAGGCGCTGGTGCTGAGCCGTGGCCTGGCAGCTCCGTGCTCCTCATCACTGGCTCAAATTAAACGTCTCGGTCGTGCCACTGGGCAATCCTGATGCGTGCGAGGGGTCGGGACCGAACTGTGACTAACGAGGAGCAGATTCCAGCGCTCGGTGTGCACAGAGGAGCCTGTTTCTCTGCAGACGGCCCTGGCAAGTTGGGAAGAGCGTAAAGCCCAGTTTAGCGTGAGCCAGGGCCTGGGAGTCCAGGGCTTGGTGCTCAGACAGTGCGTGAAGATCTGGGGATGAAAGGAGCTCTGTACATGCAAAGAGGCTTTTTTATTGCTCGGCATCGCTTTAGCTCGCTGAGACAGTGATGTGACAGGGTTTCTGACACTAGATCCTGCCTTGCTTTGCTCTCCAAAAGCCGTCGCTGCCATTTGTTTTGTTTTTCGAAGATGGAATTATTTTCCAGAGAGTAAGTGTTTCTAATTGCTCTGAATTCCAGCATGAAAAATCCCCTTTTGTGACAGCCTGAAGTGCTTAATGTTTGGTGTCTGTAGGTGTGAAGGATACTTTAAGTCATCTATTACCCCTTCCTTGTTCATTTACAAATGCAGCAAGGTCACAGCCTTCTCACCGAAATATTTCAAATGGTTGAAATTGAATTTGGAAGAAGAGACAAAGTAGTTTTCCTGTGTTTGTCTGTCCTCCCTGTAGCTGGATCTGCTGTGGCTTTTAGTTTTGTCAGTATAATGTGGATAAAAGTGTAAGGTTCTCGTCCCTTGTAGGATCTGCTGTGACTGGTGAGACCTGCGCTGTGCATGTCCCTGGGAGGGGACAGCGGGTGACAAGGGGGGACGTCAGCAGCCCCCATTGGGACAGGGCTGTGCTGGGTGGGAGGTGACCACAGGACACAGCCCCGACTTGGGGACACTCATGAACCCTACGAGGTTCATGTGTGGCCAAGGAACCAGGTCTGTCCCTGCGCGATGGCTCCTGTTGTCCTCAGCCTTCAGGGAGCAGCATTCAGCCCCGTCACAGGGAGCTGTAGGACATCCCTGCGGTGCTTTATGCTCTGGAGGAGCCTCTCTGACCTTGGTACTTGGCTTAAGTCCTGTTTTTCTAGGTATGAATTCTTTCCAGAACATAACTTGTTGTTCTCAAGTCCTCGCAGCTGCAGCTTTTGCTGTTGTTGCCCATCTAAAGGTCAACGCTTTTAAAATACAACTCTCCTCTAAGCCGGTTCTGTCCTTTCTGCTGCTGCTCTGTCCCCCGAGCGAGCCCGTTGCTGTGTCACAAAGGCGCCGGGATTGAAGATCTGAACTGCCTTCCTTTATTCTGGGCCTTGTACCATCCCCTTGTTTTCCTTTTTCCATCTATTTCATTTATTTTCGGTGCGCTCTCTCTTCTCGGTTACGTTGCTGTTTACTGCGAAACAGGGAATCAATACCGATGTCATCTCGGGGAGAGGCTTTTGGCTCTGGGACAAAGGAGCCACACGCAGTCCTGGCTGAAGCCGTCTCTGCTTTTCTTCCCCCACAGGTGTGTTCTTCACCTTCCATACGTTTCACCTGGAGAACGGCCACGATTACCTGCTCATCACCGAGAACACCAGCTTCGCGCAGCCCCTGAAGCAGCTCACGGGCTCTCGGCTCCCGGCCCCGCTCAGCGCAGGGCTCTTCGGGAACTTCTCCGCTCAAATCCGCTTCATCTCCGACTTCTCCATGTCCTATGAGGGTTTCAACATCACCTTCTCAGGTAAGAGAGGGTGATTTATTCTTTCTCTTCCCATTTCTCTGCAGATCTTGGGTATAACTTTGAAGTCCGTGTGATTTGGGTCACTGATGGTCACTCCTCTTGTTTGCCCAGTAAATTATGGTAGCATTAAACCACAGTATGTCCCAGGTAATGTTGTCATTCCAGCCCCCCAGATGCAGCAATTCTGTCTGCCTTGAGTCCCAGAATCACAGAATGTATGGGATTGGAAGGGACCTCAAAAGATCATCTAGTCCAATCCCACCATGATGGGGTTGAACCCACTGGAATTAAATCCCACTAGAGGGGTGTTTGTCGCCTTTTCCGCTCTGCCTATGGAGTTTCAGCTCACATTTTCTCAGGGTGTGCTTATCCAGATGCCTTCCCTCTCTCTGCATCAGAGGAAAATCACTGCTGTAGTTGCAGCATTTCCAGCATGGGAAGCCGGGACAGACGGGATGTTTAGCAAGGCAACGTCGAGCAATCTGGATGCCTTGGATAAGGAGCGAGGCAGAGCTGGTCACTCCCATTGTCTGTCTGGTCTTACTTTGTTATTTCTTTGGTTCGTTGCTTCACTTGGATGCTCATCCAGTGACCCAACCTCTGCAGCTGGATGTCACACCTGCATCCTACGCCGGGTTTCCATGAACCCACTGGCATTACTGGGGAGCTGGAAACAATGTTTTCCCTTGCTGAGCTTCTAATTCAAGATTTGTGATTATACAAAATGCTGGAATTTCATCTGGATGAACCAGGTGCTTTTGGAGACTCGAAGACGGGCGCGTTTGCCTATGCAGAACAGATCATCGCACTTGTAAATAATTGCTTTGCGTGGGTAATCTCTGGTTGAAGTGCGCAAGGTATTTAACCGCGTCCTTTAGCCCAAAGTCCTACAAACGGCCGCTGAAGTGTTTGCCTGCGCAGGCGTTCCAGCAAATGTAATCTTCACTGCCTGAGTGCCCCGACAAGCCTTTCTGTGAAACAATCAGTTAATGGACAAAAGCCGGTTGTATTGGCGCTGTTCTTTTCTGTATCTCAGCACACCTTTCCGTCCTGAGGGCAGCAGCTGCAAAGCCGAGCTGCTGGTGTGGAAGAGGAGCGACCGGGTGTATTGCGGAGCTCGGTGCCGATGTGCTCGGTGCCGATGTGCTCGCTGCCTTTGACGGACGGAGCTGTTGCCATAGATGCAGATAGAACCTGCTGCTCTGAGGGAGCTGCTTGCCGATACCTTTGTTCTGGCCTCTGAAATCAGGGATTTGCATATAACACTAGGCAGAAAGTTTCCTATTAACATCTATTTTGATGGGGGAAAAATGGCCTTTAAAAATTACGTCAAATTGTCTCATTGTAACTATTATTTTTAATGTGTTTGGGGGCTTTTTGCCTTTCTTGGAGAATGGAAATCGGAGTCAGTTATAGTATTACCTTCCATTAGATATCTATGTACATCCTTTGTGCTTTTCAGGTCTGTTATTTTCCAAAAAATAACCCTCGAAACAGGTTTCCTTCAAAATGCTCTGTGGTCAAAGACATAAATTTGACCTTTCATTTAGCAGTAGCTTAACCGTTTTCTTGCATTCCCCAAGCAGGATGCTGGGTTTCATTTATTTTCAGGATTAATAACATAGAGGTAGCAGAAATCCCATCCGGATCAATTCATCTTCATTTGGCTAAACCAGAAGGAGAATGAGAAATTTCCATCCCGTGTTGTCACCGCCGGTGTCACTTTTTGTTTGTCTGACAAGGATGACGGAAAACGGGACCTGTTGTATTTTGAACTGGTTTAAATCAAGAGATGATAGAAAATGGGACCTGTTGTGTTTTGAGCTGGTTCAAATCAAGAGCCTGTTGACACCCCGGGGGCTGCACAGTGAGTGTGACCCACGTTGGTCTTCCTGGCTCACCCAGGATGTTGAGCGTGGGTGATGCTCTTGCAGAGCTTCAAAACTCCATCCTCACGTTCCGGGACTCGATCCCCCTCACTGGGAGAATGAGGTGTTGTCCTGCCTTTCCATAGACGTCTGTTTGTCCCCCACAGAGTATGACCTGGAGCCCTGTGACGAGCCGGAGGTCCCAGCCTACAGCATCAGGAAGGGTTTGCAGTTCGGGGTGGGCGACGTCCTCACCTTCTCCTGCTTCCCCGGCTACCGGCTGGAGGGCGCGTCGCGCATCACCTGCCTCGGGGGGAGACGGCGTGTGTGGAGTTCGCCTCTGCCAAGGTGTGTTGGTAGGTGGTCATGTGCTTTCATTTTGCTTGGTTGGTTACGCTGTGCTGGAGCGTTTCGGCGGGCAGGGACGGGCGGCATCCCTGGGATGGCGTCTTCCAGCTGGCGGGGTGGTTGCGCAGGGCTGGGGAGGCAGGGGGAGCTGGAAGGAGCTTTCAGCCCTGCCCAGCTCTGGGCTGGGACAGGAGGGCTCAGTCTTCTCCCAGGGCACAATACATGGGGTCACACACGTGAGCAAAAGCCCCATCTCACTGCAGCCCATCCACAGTCAAACCCCAGTGATGGTACGAGTGGCAAATCGTGAGCCATGGGAGACCTGTCATCCCTTTTGGGGTAGTTTCTGTAAAACAGCGTGGTCTTAAGGGCGTCCTCCCTTTGAATCAGAGCGCTGTAAAGCTTAATAGTCCGCACGTGAAAGCTGCTTCTGGGTGGGTGATCTTAAGCAATGCAGATACCATGGATGTGTTTGAATTTTACCTTTTCCTTGTCCTCTAGAGGTTGCACCTTAAACCTTTCACCACCTCTCCTAACCTCTCCAAGTCCTTTTTGCAACCACTCCAACCATTATTTATACTAAGAAATAAATCTAAGGATAGAGGAGGGGAAGGATCAGTGCCCGGCAGGGTCTGCAGAGCATCCCCCTGTCTGCCTGCAGGACGCTCCACGCTAATGGTTTGCGTGAAAGAGCAAAAGTAGCAACGTGCTGCAGCAAGAAAGGAAGAAGGACGCTTCAGGCCTTTGTCAAAAGCTTTATGTATTTTTTTGCTGCACAGTTTAGTACATAGGAAGCTGTTGAGTGCTCTGCTGCTGCCTGGCTCACCCAGAGCCATGAAGGGTTTGTTCAAAACAGGCAGACCAGATCTCTTACCTGTTTTCATGCCTGCTAGGTAGGTTTTCCTGATCTGTTAGTGACCTTTGAGGGACGTTGCAAGAGCATCCCAGCAAGAGCCGGTCTGCTGTCTGAGTCTGAGCCGTGTCACACTCAGTGCATTTCTGCTGAAGGTCCCAGGGCTGCATCATCCTGCTGTGACAAGCAGCCTCTTCAGGGCATGAATAATAATCAGGTTGCAGAGAAAGCTAATCAGGGGAATAGATATCCAAAAGAATCATCACAAAGCTTTAAACTTGATCCTCAGACATCATCACCGAGCAGACACGCTGACTTCCATTTGCCAAGTCCCTGCTGCAGCTGGCTTTGAATTAGCAGGTTGGCTTCATAGTGGTGGGTCAGATTCCCTGCCTGGCGATCTGTGCAGGGCTCTGGTGACAACTTGTCCCACCACATTCCCGCTGCACGCTGGGATCCGCGTTCCCTGAGCAGGAGGAGCGCGTAGGGATGCCCACAGCAGCCTTTTGTTCTCTGTCCCCAGCCCCTTGTCTTTGGAACAAGAAAGGTCAATTTTGTCCATGCCACAGAAAAACCTGAGCCCACTGTGGTTCTTTGAGTGATGTTTTGAGAGGAAACAGAGATATGTAAATTGGAGTTGGTTTCCAAAACTGAGAGGCAAGAGGGTCTCTGGTTTTCTGCCTTTTTCTGATGGGAATGGGTGTAATTGTCAGCTGCAAGGCTGGGAAGAAAAAAACGCAGGGAGCAAGGGACAAAAGAGGTCCTTTAAAATACTGTCAAATGACGAACTGGAGAGCGGAGGGCAGCATTAACAACAAACAAGGTCAGATTTTGCGCTCTTAGCTTTCAGGAAATTGTTTTGAGGAAGATTTTGAAATCCAGACGTAGCTTTGTCATTATTTGGCGGTTTCACCGAGCGTGTCGTTCTGCACAAAGAGCTTTGGCGCTTGCCGCACGTCAGTCCCGGCAATCAGGGGTGCGCTGGCTCCACTGTCGAATGAACACCGTGATTTTTATATCCTATATATAGGTACAGGATGAGCTTTGTATACATGTGGAAGAGTCCTGAAATATTCCAATCTAATAATACATTTTTATTTTCCTTCTGGCCCATGAATCAGGAACGAACATGAACACAGGTGCTGTTTGGAGCAGGTGGCGGCTTTCCAGGGATTTTGGAATGCTTTCCCTGAGTTGGGTGCTATGATATATTGGGCAAGCCAGCTTTCTCTGACTCAGTTTCCCTGTCGATATGAGAAGGTACTCATCTCTCTTGCAAGGCACCGGCGGTTTAATGATGACAGAAGTGTTTTGTTTAGTGACTGCACTTGGACTGGAGTCCGTGGACGCGTTGGCAGATGGGTGGAGGAAGGATTGAGCATCTGCGGCCGTTTGGAGGAATCACCTGCATGTGTTGTCTGGCTGGAATATACATGTGGTTATTAAAATGTGGTTTTGTGTCTTTATATAGCTGAATGTGGTTCGTCTGTAACTGGAACTCAAGGTGTTCTGCTGTCCCCCAACTACCCGATAAACTACAACAACAACCACGAGTGCATCTACTCCATCCAGACCCAGCCGGGAAAGGGGATCCAGCTGAGAGCCAGGACGTTTGAACTGGAGGCAGGAGATGTCCTCAAGGTAATTATTCTGTCTCTAGCAGTGAAGCACAACCATGCTGCTAATGAGGGCGAGAGCTGAAAGGGAAGTGATGTTCTAAAATGTTAATGGAGTCAGCTGAGCCTGATCCCTGGAGAGCGCTGCCCAGGCGGAGCTGACGGTGCAGTGGGCATCTCTGGAAGGGTCTCATACCTGGAATGGGACTGACACCCCCAAAAAGCCCTTCCTGGGGCTGCTGTAACGCACTGTGACGTTAAGTGGCAGTAGCAGAATGTCCAAGGTCCGGACTGAGGCGATGGCAAGTGTCCTCTGCATGGCTGGTTATCTGAGGCTTCAGTCTGCAGATGGATGCGCAAAGTCTCTACCCATTAAAAATGTAGATATCTTTGCCGTATCAGCGCACCTTCTGCTCTGAAGTCTTCCCTGAGATTTAGAGATCTGTTGGAATGCCAGGGGTCCTTCCTTTGTAGCTAAGCTTCAGTTCTTATCTGCACAGTTGTACAGGGGAGGCTGTTAATACATGAGAAGTGTGAGGTTCTCAGCGTTATTTTGGTTTTTTTTTTTAAGAATCAAGGCTGATTTGTCCCCAGAAGTGGTTTATTTCAATGCAGAACTCCAGACTCAAGCTCTTCAGCATTCCCATGCTCAGTCGTAGATTAATCTGCATTTACAAGTTTCAGGACTCTATATAGAAGGAGACAAATCCAGGCTGAGTTTCTATTAACCACAAAGAAATGGTTTTGTGGGAGGCATTAATATTACAAGAGGTGTGCTGCTGTGCTGAGCCGTCTTCCCAGAGAACTCTGTCCTTATTTCAGTTCCATACTTCTGCACTGCGAAATAGGTGTGATCCACATATTTTCAGCTCACAAATGACTGGAAAAGAGAGATTTGCAGCCAATGCAGAGAATATACTCGTCGAGAAAGAAATGATGTTCTCTCAACGGGTTTGTCATCAACTTCTCATCTGCTCCTGAGGAGAGTTCCCATCAATCTCCACTCGTGAGAAGTCGCTCTTTGTCCTCATAGAGAATCATGCTGTCTAAAAGAAAGAAGAACAAACCTTTGGTGTTTTTCTTAAATAACAGCGGGGTCAAAGCGCATCTGTGAGTCACTGTGGGGAGAGGATGTTTTCTCCCATAGCTGTGCTGCACCTTAGAGCTTAGCTCAGAACGCACAGCCCTGAGTGCAGAATAAGCTCAGTGTACGGAGAAGGATGCGGCTCCTCCAGGGAGTTAATCCTGCTCCGTGGATGAGCAGCTTTGTCACGTCAGGCTCTTAGATTGGATAATTCCACCAGCTCCAAAGGAACTGTTTGTGGATGGTTTGGCCCCTGAAATAACAAATGAAACACATTTTCCCCCCTGTGTTTCTTGTTCCTGCCAGGTGTACGACGGCAGCAACAGCTCTGCTCGCCTGCTGGGCTCCTTCAGCCGCTCCGAGATGCTCGGCACCAGCATCAACAGCACGTCCAGCAGCATGTGGCTGGAGTTCATCACCAACAGCGCCAACACCAGCAAAGGCTTCGAGCTGCAGTTTTCTAGTAAGTCCTGGACCCACACGCTTGTGAGATGGGAACCTGAAGTGTAATGGTGTGTTTTCATGTTACGGTCGTGTTACAGTCCTTTCCATAAAGATCTGGCACTTTGAAGTGGAATTGGAGGGAGGGAAATGGTTATCCCGACAAACTTTTTCCGCTGTGAATGAGGCAGTGGTGATACAGGAACTTTGGATCAAAGCTGAGACACCAGATTTCTGGGATCTCGCTCAAATATTCATTTACAAAAAAAAAATATGATGTTTTTTCTGTCCAGGGAATGATTTTAAGGAGAAAACATTGAGATGTTCTTGTGTTAATCTCTCCCAGCTCTTAAGTATCTGATGAAAACAGACGCTGTTTCTCCCGCTGCAGGTTTTGAACTCATCAAATGCGAGGACCCCGGCATCCCGCAGTTCGGCTACAAGGTGCATGACGAGGGACACTTTGCCGGCAGCTCCGTGTCCTTCAGCTGCGACCCCGGGTACACGCTGCGCGGCAGCCGGGTGCTGCTCTGCCTGACCGGGGAGCGCAGGGCTTGGGACCAGCCCCTGCCAACCTGCGTGGGTGAGACGATCCGCCGTTCCAACCTCCTCTTGCAAACGTGGGCATCACACTGAATGTCTTTCCCCCCCTTTGCTAATGTGATATTAACTCTGAAACTGATGGCGCCCACCAACATTAAGGCCCGCGATGCTTTAGACTGAGAGCTCTGATCCCTTTAGAGCAGTCTGAACATGAAGCGCTCTGCTCCGAGCGCAGATCTGACAAGGTTTCTTGCTTCCCTGCGAGGAGACTCCTGCTTTTCCAGTCCTTGCCCTTTCACTTGAAGGTGTTAAACAGTGACACCTCCCGATAATGGCAAACATCGTGTGTCCAGGCGTTTGACAGTTCATAGTCATGTTTATATGAGAGCTACATGACACCCGATTCCAGATCCTCAGACGTCTTAATTCCCTCAGTCTTCTCGTAGCTAAATCCTGAGCTTCCTTTTCCCTGTAGCACTCCAGGAGTTTATCTTCTTGCTTGGAAAACTCTGATACTAAGTTTTGTGTATCAAAACAAAGTCTTTTGGCTGAATTAAATGACTCTTTTTAACTTTGTTTTGTAGGCGTTGAGAATCTCTTTAAATGGCAAGAAATACTCCCTGTTGTATTCGTAGGATGAGATTTGCATTGTTGCCAAGTAAGAACCGTAATATGTCATGAATCTTCTCACTAACCCATATGTTTCTTTCAGCGGAGTGCGGGGGTACTATCAAAGGAGAGTCGGCAGGACGGATACTGTCTCCCGGCTACCCGACACCCTATGATCATAACCTGAATTGTATTTGGACAATAGAGGCAGAAGCTGGTTGCACAATAGGGTGAGTTGGGCCACGTTGTTGTAGCTTGTTTTGTTTCTCCATGTGTTGAACTTCCCAACAGTGTTTAACGTGTGTCCAAGTGGCATAATCCTAAAATGAGGACGTATAGATAAGGTTGCTCGGAAGATCACATCCCAGGAAAGAAAGGGTGATAGAAGGTAATTACAGGTTTGGTTCCTCTCCCGTTTGTGTTACCAGAGAAAATGAGCACAGAAAGGGCCGAGATCAGTCTCGTTACATTTGTGAGCATGAACAGCCAGGTGTGAGGGTCCCCAGATGTGAGCGGGCAGCTGGAAAATTGATACCACAGCACTTAGCCTTTATCTTCTAGTGGCACTCTTTTATTGTTTTATAATAAATACAACACATACAATGTAATTATCCTCCCAAATGAGAGACTCAAGATGGTTTCCAAACATCTGGTCTGTACAGAGACCCAAGCTTGTTTTCTCCTCCTGCTCCTCTGACTTCTCTGATTGTTCTGCCACCACCTTCCTGTTGGAAAACGGCAGTTTGAGGTGTAATTTGTCGGTAAGTTATGTGCCTTTGGCAGTTGGTATGGAGAACATTTGGCTCGTAAAGCCGGGCTGTTTCCAGCTCTGCGGTCTCTGCTGCTCCGCGGCTGTTTCCCCGCTCACGTTTGCCCAGGCCCCGCTGAGCCGTTTCAGTGCTCTGTGTGCACCCACGTGTTCCAGCCCGGCTGAAACCATCCTTGGCAGAAAACTGGAGCGTATCGGCAAGTAAAGTTTGCGCTAGGTGAGGAGACTTGAGGAGGAGAAACAGTTGGTAAGGTCTGTTCAACACAAATCCTCTTCTCCCACCGCCGTAATTCCTGGCGCTCGTTAGCTGGTGTGTCAGCCCCATTTCTCTGCTGACCCCAGACCTGCTGCTGCTTCGTTGTCGGGTCCTTTTATCTTCCCTGGAGCTTCCGTGCTGCATCAGCGCTCATCACCTCTTCAGCAGAGACTGTTAATCATGTTGAGCTCTGTGGTGCTTTTAGTCGATGGATTTATGCTGGAGATAGATCTGGTCCAGTATTTCCATTTTTACTTAATGCAGAAATTCCCTCCATTAGCTCTGCTCTTCGGTGTGGTTCAATTATGGATGGTTTCTGGTACAAACACCGGAGAAAGAGCATAACCAATGCAGCTTAATTCCAGCACAGGCAACTTCTAGTTCAAGTCTCTTTTTTTTGTTTTCCTTCATTCTCCTCTAAAAGTTCCTGAGGAATCAGAAGGTTTTTATCAAAGTAGACATGAGACCCTCCCTTCTGTCCCGAAAGTGTAAGAGGCGGCTTCATCCAGAGACTGTGCCAAGTGAACTTTACTCACATGCGTATCCCCTGTGTGTGAGAGGAGTAGGTTCCAGTATAAGTTGGGGAATGACCTATTAGAGAGCAGCGTAGGGGAAAGGGACCTGGGGGTCCTGGGGACAGCAGGGTGACCATGAGCCAGCACTGGGCCCTTGTGGCCAGGAAGCCAATGGGACCTGGGGTGGGTTAGAAGGGGGTGGTCAGTAGGTCAGAGAGGTTCTCCTGCCCCTCTGCTCTGCCCTGGGGAGACCACACCTGGAATATTGTGTCCAGCTGTGGCCCCTCAGTTCCAGCAGGACAGGGAACTGCTGGAGAGAGTCCAGCGCAGCCACCAAGATGCTGGAGGGAGTGGAGCATCTCCCGTGTGAGGAAAGGCTGAGGGAGCTGGGGCTCTGGAGCTGGACAAGAGGACACTGAGGGGGGACTCATTCATGTTTACAGATCTATAAAGGGGGAGTGTCAGGAGGATGGAGCCAGGCTCTTCTTGGTGACAACCAGTGACAGGACAAGGGGTAATGGGTTCAAGCTGGAACACAGGAGGTTCCACTTAAATTTGAGAAGAAACTTGTTGGGGTGAGGGTGGCAGAGCCTGGCCCAGGCTGCCCAGGGGGGTTGTGGAGTCTCCTTCTCTGCAGACATTCCAACCCGCCTGGACACCTTCCTGTGTAACCTCATCTGGGTGTTCCTGCTCCATGGGGGGATTGCACTGGATGAGCTTTCCAGGGCCCTTCCAACCCCTGACATTCTGGGGTTCTGTGATGCTCCAGGGAGCTGAGCTGTGGGTTTGCGTGTGCAGGATCAGCCAGCTCGGCAGGTGATCCACCTCGTGACCTGCCTTCCCTCACACATGAAAGCTCCTTCTTCTGCTTTCTTTGGCAGCTCAAACAGAACAGATGATCTCTGGGTAGTTGAGAGGAGCACGTTTTCAGCAAGTTCATTTTTATGGTAATCCATTGGAAAAATAATCCTCTTCACGCATGATACAATTGTACAAAGCTCTCATTTTATAACTTACATTAAAATTAATCACCAAGGCTTTTTGAATAAAGCTGTATCTGAACAGAACGAGGAGAAGGAGAGGAAGAAGGGAAAGACAGGAAAATTACTCTGCACATCGTTGCCATGAAAGTGAAAGAGTTGCACTTCAGGAGCGTTTCCCCGTTTCTGAGGTCTTCAGCAATGAGTTTTCTCTGGCAGTTTTGGCTATTCAGAACCAAGCAGCTGCAGTCAGGCCAGCACACCTGTGGAGAGCAGCTCTGCTTTGATCCATTCCTATTCTCTTTGCGTCTGGCTTTTTTCCTCTTTGCTCAAGGTCTCTGCTAGGTAGATTTATGATTCAGCTCCGTTGGTGTCTGTCAGGTTCTGTGGACATCATTTTGTTGCTGAGTACATTGCAGTGGGTGTTTTTTTTTTCCCTCTTTATGGTTCTACCTGATTTATTTATGTTTGCCCCGAATAAATGGGAAAGCAGCCAAGTGAATGCTTCCTTGTTTTCCTCTGTGGGCTGTCAGGGTTTTAAGCCCAGTACCTGGTTGTTTTATTTGTGCAGATTTGCTCAGCATAGTTTATTAGATTCCTTGTGGGCCAAGCTACCTTAGGTTGGTACCAACCGCGTTTCCGATCCTTTCAGGAAGAAAGGCAGAGCTCGGTTTGTGGTCTGACTCCCAGTCCGTTTTGCCACACAGGCTCCATTTCATGGTTTTCCACACCGAGGAGTTCCACGATGTGCTGCGCATCTGGGACGGCCCGGTGGAGAACGGCATCCTGCTCAAGGAGATGAGCGGCTCCGGCCTGCCCGGCGACGTCCACAGCACTTTCAACTCCGTCATCCTGCAGTTCAACACGGATTTCTTCACCAGCAAGCAGGGCTTTGCTATTCAGTTTTCAGGTAGGGTTTACACTCCGCATTGTCCAAACCTGCCGTTGCTAATAAGCCATTCCAGGTCTATCTGCAAACCACTGGTGGTGAACAAATGACATTGTATTGAACGTAATAGCGGGAACTTTCAGACATTTGTGCTCTATTGCGTTTGGGTGCAGTCTCTGCAAACAGAGAAAAACCTTTGCATTTTGTCCTTGCAATGCAGGTGAATTGTGCTCCCCTTGCTACAGTCACCTTCACAGTGGTGGACCTGGCAGCAAGATGCAGAGCAGCGCGTTGTGGAATGCACAAGAAGGCTTTACAGATATTTCCCACCGCATTCCCACAGGTCCCTGAGAGACAGCGGGATGGGGGCAGCTTCCCCCAGGCGTTCGGAGAGCGCTTGGGCAGTGGTCTCTAAAAACCAGCTCTATTTAAAATCCCTCAAACTGGATCCCCTGAAGCGCGATCACAAGAGCTCTGTCAGCTGTAAAATGGCATCGCTCGCAGCAGCACTACATGTAATGCACCTGCAGTCTGTCATTGCCGAAGTCCTGGCGGCTGTTACCTGAGGCTTGGCCTTGTCAACACATTAATTTCAATTATATCAGGGTAATACATTTCAGAATGCGCACAGAGGTTTCCAGGGTGCAGGCCTTGCTGACGTGTCCAGGAACCACCCAGCAGATGCTGATTTTGGAGTCAGTAACAAGCAGGGAGGCTGTTTGGTGAATGATGATACAACCTTCCTGGGACTCGGACACATTGAAGTGTCTGAGTTCGTCGCGTCTCTCCCAGGTTTTACCCGTAGCTTTCTGTTCATGTGCTTTGTGTGGCCAGGAAGAGTCGTTGCTGGGTACGAGACCTTCTGGGCTGACCAGGGCAGGGGGAGAACGCAGCTCTGCCGTCCCTTTGCCAGGCTGGTGTGTCAGCCGGCCAGGAAGGCCCAGCCTGGGCTGGGCTCCTTATCTTCAGTTACACAGAAAGAGAGAGAGGGATTTCCTCCGGCTCTTTGAAGGAGAGCTTTCTCTAAACTGCTGGGTGTAATAGACTCTCATCAACTTAGCAGGAAATAAGCTCTTCGCCGCCTGATACGGAGCTGGTCTTTGTTGAACGCTTCTGCTCAAAGCCTTTGTTCACAAGGTGTGACCAAGTAGTCAGGCCTAAGCTTAGAAGTCTAGAGTTTTGGATCTTGTGAACTGTAATGATCTGTATAAGCTTGCAAAACTCCCGTTACTTGCGGACTTTCCATAGCGTTAAGTTGTTGTAGCGTTGACGGGCTGTGAGCTCAGCGGGCAGTGACGTTGGGGTCACCTCCTGCCTCAAAGGGACACGGCAGCGGGACGCGCGTTTCGAAAAGGTCAGGCCTGATGCTTCACAAGGCCAAAGGCTAAATCGCTCCGCCACTCTGGGGAAGTGGAAAGCGCTCGCAGATTAGTTTATTTTGCAGCATGTGTCTGACACAGAATTCTATAAAAGTGCCATGTAAGATTAGTGGATGTCTGGACTTATTAAGTAAACATGCGTGTGCACAATTATACATCAAACTTACGCTCTGTGTAGTGCACTTGAACCTGCCGTTCCCCAGAGCCTGTACCAGCTGGAGTGGCAGATGCTCGGTGCGGAGTAAAAACCACTTTGTGGCAACTTTAAGGGATCCTGAAGGAGGAGAGATGAGGAGTGAAGTCATTGCTTGGATGTCTGCTTAAGGGCAGAGTCTAACTACAGCCAGGGCTGTAAGCCTGTATTAAATATATGTATATATGTATAAAATATCTTTTTAATACTCTTCAGTTTCTACTGCCACTTCCTGCAATGACCCGGGGATTCCCCAGAACGGGAGCCGGAGCGGCGACAGCAAAGAGGCCGGTGACTCCATCGTCTTCCAGTGTAATCCGGGATACGCGCTGCAAGGAGAGGCCAAAATCACTTGCGTGCAGATCGAGAACAGATTTTTCTGGCAACCAGACCCCCCTTCCTGCACAGGTACGAGCAGGAATCCGTCCTCCCATTGCACTGATATAGATGTCTCGGGTAGCTGTCTCATAGAACTACTTTTTAGGTTTATCCCCAGAGCATCTGGGACAATGAGAATCTAGTTCATGGTGGAAACTCATAGAACATACTGCAGTGTAAGTGATGGTATTTAACCTGACAAGGCAAAATTAAAGGCTGCTTTAAAACTCAGGTTGGTGGAGAGGATTGGGGTCATGGGTGAATATTTTCTGCATGAGGAGACAGCAAATTCTGTCATGAGAAAGAACTATCTGACATTTGCTTTGAGCTCATAAAGTAATAAAAGAAGCTCATAAAAGTGATTCTTTTAAATATATCCAGGACATATAAAAATAGTCATGCTAAGCACATAAGAGCAATAAACATCAAATTTGCTGACCAATTAAGTGCTAGCCACAAATTACTTACCGGCAACCTTCATTCCTGGTTATGCGCTGTTATCCCAAGCAAGAAAAATCAATTAGTTCTGTTTCTAACATCTGATTTAATGCCAGGTAGGAAACCTCCCCAGCATGCACAGGATTTATGCTCCTCACAGGACGACTTGGTTTCTCAATGACTGTGTTATGATCTAGTGCAGCACCTTTCCAGCCTGACAGAGACGGTCCTTTTAGCCTTCCCAGAGCTATCAGTAAATCATATCGTTACATGTCATGCCCATCTCGTTGGGTTTTGTTCCGCACCAGCCGCTGGGCTCTCTGGCCTTTGAGAGAAATGCAGCCGGCGCCTTCATCTTGGTGTGAGATGAGATCTCGTGGGGATTGGACTGGATGATCTTTTGAGGTCCCTTCCAATCCCTGACATTCTGTGATTCTGTGTCTCCAATTTGACTTGGAGATACTGTGTTGAGTCCTTTTTGAACAGAAGTCTTGTTTCAGAAGCTTTGTGAAAGAGATGAAAGCAATGTCTTGCTCCTTCCCTCTGCTCAGCGACAAAGGATCTACAGAATTACTCAGTGGTTTTCTAGTAACTGTCTAACAGGCTGCGTGGTTAGAGCTGAATTGGAAAATGGGGTTTAATTTAGGACTTGGATTTTACGTCTGTATTTAGCATTTCAAATGTATTTTTCCATCTTTACTGTACGACTCCTGTAGTCCCTAAACAATGTGGGCTGAACTGGAACCTCAGCTGAAACAACCCCCAGGGGTTTGGGGTATTTGAAGTTGCATCCTGACCCAGCTCCAAACAGTTCTGGCTCAGACCGGATTCTGGTTTAAATCCTTTGGAGACTATGGGTGGGATTTTCAAAGGAATCAGAGGGTGGTGAACAATCATCTCCCTTCGGCGTTGCAAAAATGAGTCCGTCTGCTGTAGTTTCTTCCTGAATTTTCCCTGACTTTACAGTCTGGAAGAGGAAAGCACCTCGAAATTTGAGATAAATGGTCACAAGGGTGAGGGAAATGCCAGACACCTGAATTTAACACAGGTTGTGCCCCCCCCATTCACCCCATCCCAAATCTGGGAGGATCGATCTGAGCAACAGGGGAGTCTCAGAGCATCGACCCTCGTGAAGAAACTGCGGAAAGGCTGACAGTAATGAATCAGTTGTGAGTGTATTTGCCACAGTGGAAACATATGCAGGCACTTTCAGCCTTAAAAAAGTAATAATTGATTTTTCAATCAGCTTGGCATTTAACGTGTCGCTGACTGCAATAAACACGAACAAGCATTTAGACCCAGACAACATGTTTCCACTTACGTTGCAACATACCATCCAGACTTGGACTGGGAGTTGCCTAAATAAATGTTGCGGAAAAGCATAAAGCATCTTTCCCTTTTTGGTTACTCACATTTGTATGTTATGAAGATTTTAATGGCGCCTATAGCTCTGTGTGTGTGCGCATACCTCATCTCTGTTAGGGTCGCTATAAGATATTGCAATATGCGTCTTAATATCAGAGGAGCCTGCAAAGCGCCTCTCCGTCCCCTTGTCCATCTCTCTTTTCTCCCGTCCTGCATCTCATCTGCCTTTTTTGGAGTTTCTCGGAGACAAAGCCTCATCCCTTTGCTTGATTCCCCTCAGCCCCGTGCGGAGGCACCTTGACCGGGCCGGCCGGGGTGATCCTGTCCCCGCAGTACCCGGAGCCCTACCCGCCGGGCAAGGAGTGCGACTGGCAGCTCACGGTCTCTCCGGATTATGTCATTGCCCTGGTGTTCCACACGTACGTACCCGCGAGCCATTCGGTTCCACTTGCGTGGGACAAGGAGGGGAGAGCGGCGGTGGGCACGGGGTGAACGGGGTCTGCACGGGGCTCCTTTGCCCTCTGAAAGAACCAAACCAAACCTGGTGGGACTGTGCCGTAGTCCTGGGTGACCTGTTCTCAGCCCTTACCTCCATTTGGGAGAAGATGCACATATTCCAGCTGCTCATTGATCCAGCCGTGGTTTTACAGAGCACCACGGTGTGGCTGGTGCAGCGTGGAAAACGGCTGCAGTGACACTGGCTTCTGCATCCCTTGATTCCTGACGTACGGAATGGGGACACAAGTGTCCCGCGCTCAGCATGTGGTTGCACGCCCATCAGGACCACCATCTCGGTTGTTCTCTAGGGCTGCTGTAGCTCATATTTCAAGCGCTCTTTTGGTTTTGCAGCTTCAGTTTGGAGCCTGGCTATGATTTCCTTCATATCTACGACGGGCCCGATTCACTCAGCCCCCTGATCGGAAGCTTCTACGGCTCGCAGCTGCCCGAGAGGATAGAGAGCAGCAGTAACAGCCTCTTCCTTGCTTTCCGAAGCGACGCATCCGTCAGCAACACCGGGTTTGTCATCGACTACACAGGTACGAGCTGCCCGGGGTGCTGCCCGAACTGCCGCGAGAAGGAATGAGGCTTTGAGTTTGCTCCTTAATTCCCCCACGCTTCAAAAAGAACCTGGGATTTGGGTCGGAGAAGTTGCAGAAAATAGACCTTTGGGGAATTGAAGGGAGAAGATAAGAAATACAGGAGGGAGCATGTGTGAATCAAAATCAAATACTCGGCTCCTTGCCACTGTGGGATCCCAAGTACAGTTCAAAGACACCGTTCTCTCAGTATCTCCTTGTGTTTGGTCAGTGCTACAGCCCTCTATAGCTCCCTAAATACCAAATAGCAGCTGTGTCAGCTCTGTGCAAAACACTGCTAATTACCAGGGGCTTTGTAGCCCTCTTTTAGTAATAATTTGGGTGAGAAAAAAAAGGTAAAGCTGCCATCTGTCAGTCCCTCCTTGAAATCCTGCATCTTCTGTGGGACTGGGACTGTATCGCTCGCCTGCAGCTACGGTGTGTCGGCTGAATTTCAAACAGCCTCAGCACTTCATTTGAAATTGTTTCAGGGGCAATGGCTCTTCAAGAGGAAGTTGTCCTCTGGGGCTGCGAGGAAACAGAGAGGGAAGAATGAATTTGGCTTTTATGATGTCAGGTTTTGCATAGAGCATGACAGCGAGAGCGACGTGGGGATGGAGCGGTGCCGTAGGAAGGTGTTGGAGAGCGGATCTGCGGCCAGGCAATTTCCCAGTTTTGCCACACTGATACAGTCTGCCAGCAGGGTTCCTGATAGATGAACACATAGCTTTTGTTTTGCACCCATGACACACCAACAGCTATGAAGCAGAATGAAAAATCAAACTAATCTGGGCAGGAACAACCCCAGGTTCCAGTATAACTTGGGGAATGACCTATTAGAGAGCAGAGTAGGGGAAAGGGAGCTGGGGGTCCTGGGGACAGCAGGGTGACCATGAGCCAGCACTGGGCCCTTGTGGCCAGGAAGCCAATGGTACCTGGGGTGGGTTAGAAGGGGGTGGTCAGTAGGTCGGTGTCCAGTTGTGGCCCCTCAGTTCCAGCAGGACAGGGAACTGCTGGAGAGAGTCCAGCGCAGCCACCAAGATGCTGCAGGGAGTGGAGCATCTCCCGTGTGAGGAAAGGGAGCTGGGGCTCGGGGGGATTGCACTGGATGAGCTTTCCAGGTCCCTTCCAATCCCTGACATTCTGGGATTCTGTGTAATGTTACCAGCAAAGAAAAGCCATGAGTGTGCTTTCCCCATGCACGCTCAAATTTGCAGAGGTTTGGTTTGCTGTTGGCATAAAGCCTTGCCTTGGTTTAGAGGGGTGGGTGAAACTTAAAACGCGATAATTTGGGATTGCAGCTGGGGAGGAATTTATTCTTGGGGTGACGTAGCAGGGAGTGGAGTTTTGGGGTCAGTCAGGTTCATGAAAAGGAGTATTTTTTGGGACCATACTCAGTAATGTAGAAGGCAGAGGGGCTGTTTGGAGAGATTCTTCCCAAATTATTCTTCCCCCCACCCGCTCATAGTTTGTGAGTGTTGGGGACTTGTTGTGGACAGAGAAGCAGGTCAAGCTCCGGCGCCGCTGCCACCCAAGGAACACATCCCGATGGTGCCGAAAGCTCAGGTTTGGCTCCTTGCACTTGTGGCGTGGAGAAGGAAGGAGTTCCAGGCTGGATACTCCAAAGCAGGAGTTTTTCCTCATACTTTTTAGTATTTCTCATTTCTGTTGTAGGCCAGAAGTGAAGTGGCGTGAAATTGAAAGCAAATGAAGCAAAACTGATTACTTTTCACTCTTCCAAAGGAATGAAGGGAAAAAAAAACCCCACCACACCAAACCCCAAGCCTTATTTCAAATCCATTATTATTTCGCCAGAACTATTTTGCCCATCCTGAGCTTATAAACATATATTCAGCATTACTTACGGGTTATTTAAGGTGGAAATTCCCACAGAAACACTGTTCTGTAAAATCCATTGCAGAACAAGCTGTTTAAAAACATGCACTACTGTTTGCTGGTAAAACAGAGATGAGGGATGACGCTTGACCCTAAAACAACTTGCATTTGGGGAATGGATCTGTCCTTTGGCCAAGGTTGTCCAGTGCGCCAGGGGAGCTGCTTGGGATGCCGGATCACGGTGTAGTCTGTCCTGTTTTTGATGTGACTGTCATGACAAACTGCCTTTAGACAGTTGCTTTTGGGGTTGTTTTAAGGCTTGGCTGTTGGTAAAGGCTCACACGTGGAGTTCACGATGTGCTGGGCCGAAGCTGTTGCGGGATGTGCAGCTGGAAGCCTGACCTGGTGCAGGAGCTCTGAGTTTTCCTTGGGAAAGGAGAGGGGAAGCACAGAGCGTTTCTGCTTTCTGCGGCCTAATGAGCCAGTTCTCATGGCATTTTAGTCTTGACTCTTTTCTAAACATTTGGCAGCCTGAATCCATGTTAATTGGGACATCAGGGTAAAGTCCTTGATTTCTGAAGTGCCTGAGTGAAAATAAAGCATTAATTCTAAATGGGCAAGCCGTGCCGTGCTCACTTCATAGCCTAATAAATCAAAGGCTGGGCAAGCTGTGGCTTTCCCACATCCCTCCATGAGTCTTTTGCTGTCTCCATGCAACCAAATTCTTCCTCCAAGCCGAGCTCCTGGCTCCCTTTGTACCCTGCTGCTGGGACCGTCGGGGCGGGTCGTCGGCAGAGTGTTCATCTGGAGATGAACAACAAAAGCAGAGAGATTGTTGCTCAGCAATCCACCACCACCCTTTTTTTTCCCTTTTCAGCAGTCAGGGTGACTTGAATGCTGAATGTCATGGTTTTTCAAAGCCGGAGCAGAGGCTGAGATCGAGCGGGTGGCAAAGGCGCCTGACAGCGGGCGGGCAGGTTGAAGCCACATCAGCTTGTTAGTTGAAACACAGCGAGACTCTTCAGAACAGCCAGAGAGGCATGGAGTGGTCAGGAGGAAGCCGAAAGGGTCTGAAAGTGAATATTGGCCATGCAGAGAAATACAAGCTCGTGGAGTGAAAGAGCATTTTGGAAAAGAGATGACAGGTTTGCAGTTGCAAACGGCCTCTGTGCTACAGCGGACTCTGGGCCACGGAACCGCTCATCTGCAGCCTCCTGGGTGACCGATACCCAGAAGCAGTTTGTCCCCTCTGGGCTGTGGTGACCGGAATATCCATCGACTCACAGGGATGGTGAACAACCTGCTCGTGGCTCCAGCTGATATCTCGCGAGCGTCAGGATGAGTGAGGATGGAATGGGTTCCCCGAGCTGTGCAGAGAGCCAAGGGCCTGGCGTTCCAGTGCTGGGACTGAAAGGAGCTTTTCGGTCCTGATATCATCATCATCATCAAGATTTGTGTGTCTCAGCAGGACCTACCTGCAGATCATACATGGGAAATAAGGATATAAAAGTGTTAAATTCTTTTATCGTAGAACCCAAATCTTCTCCATCACGTTCTGAGTATCAAAGCTCTCTTTTGCATGCTGTGATAATGATGCTTCTAGGAATATTTGTGTCTCTTCCCAGGATCAGATAAACAGGACCATCTTTGGTTCAGAACAGGGTTGCTCGAAGGAAAAGTCTCAAGTTTGTACAGAAAACGCTGTTGGCACAGAGAGAACCCAGGACTTGGTGGCTCACGGTTTGATACATCACGGTCTGATGGCTGGTGAGGAGCACCGGGGGTTGACCAGTGGCTCCCAAAACAGGGAACTGGTGTTGCAGGAAGAACCAGCGGCCTCATTGTGCGGCTCAGGGCGGCTGTTCCCGATGGGAACGTTTCCCATCCTTTTGTGCCCTGTTTACCTGCATCACTAGCTGTGGTTCAGCTGTGGTACAATGGAAACCGTGGCAATAATCCTATTTTTCACTGCAAACAGAGAAACAAAAGCAAGATGTGGGGGCTTCATGTTTTCTGTTTCTCCCTCCACCTCTTCCCCAAATACTAAAAGCCCTTGATTTAATGCTTAAACACATTATAATTGTTCACAGACCCACTGCTCTCAGAAAAGCCCTCATCTTTAATGAGCAATTTCCAAATGACAAAAGAGCAGGATTAATCAAAGCCTCTAATTATATTTCATGCAGAAAAAAAAAAGAGAGAAATAGAAGAAAAAAAAATAAAAAAGACCTCAGAAGAAGAAAGGAGGAAATATCCCGGTCCTGACAGCTTTGGAGTCTTTACTGGAATTTTCATATGTAAATGAAGTTTTTAACTCTGCAGGGCATAGCGAACAGAGAGAAAAATGTCTTCATTTTGTCTAACTGCTTGTAATCATTTTGCCGTAATTGCAGCCATGCTGCACATCTGGAGGATCCAGCAGCACGTGGCGCCCCGTGTTTCCACGGCGAGAGCGGAGCAGCTCATGGATACGGGAGCGAGTGCCGGGGAGATGATGCGAACAGATGTAGCACGTCCGAAATGTGTCGTGTGTTCGGTCTGTGTTTCTGTGCTCTGGTTTGCAAAGTTCATTGCAGCCTGTGCAAGAGAGCGGGTGCAGGTAGGGGAATCCGAGCTTTGCCTCGTTAATTGGATTGGGTGCCATAAATATGTGTGTGAATGAAACTTCCTTCTTCCAGTGAGCGTCAGAGAATGTTCTGGACCAGAATGTGACCTGTATAATTCCTCGCATTCAGCAACGCAAGAGAAGGCTTGAAATCTGAACTCTGCAAATGGAACTAGTCTTATGATATGCTTAAATGAGATTCCTAGACGACAAAAGCCAAAAAACATGCCGTTAACCAACATTGTAGGTTACCTGTGTCAGACCAATGACGATCTTGGCAATTCTCCCTTGCAGAAAATCCCCGGGAGTCGTGCTTTGATCCTGGATCGATTAAGAACGGCACCCGGGTGGGTACAGACCTGAAGCTGGGATCCACCATCACCTACTACTGCGACGGAGGCTACGACATCGAGGGGGTCTCCACGCTGACCTGCGTCATGGGAGAGGACGGGAAACCCACCTGGAACAAACCTCGACCTACCTGTACAGGTGAGGCGAGAACAGTCTATCGCCAGATGCTTCAGCTCTTTATCCTCGTGAAGAGCTTGACGTTACTTTTGCCCAGAGCTGCTCACGAGGCAATAGAGACGGTTATTTGTTTTCCTTTGGGTTTCTGTGGGTTTTTTTGGTTTCTTTTCTGGCTTAATGGGGAAATGGTTTAAATGACGGGTTTGCAGACCTGCTTAATCTGCGAAGTGAGTCAGGAGATGGCCGTCAGTCTGCGGGGAATGGATAAATGAAACCTCTGGTGGGGAGGATGCTGTTCCCGGGGGAGCCGAGACAAGAACAGGAGCTCATTCTGTTGAGCTTTAACATGGGGTGGAGAGCAGCACAAATCACACATTGGGCGACACCACCACCGTACACGGCACCCTTAGCCTTGCTTGATAATTAAATGCAAAGCAGACGTGAACTCGGGTTAGGATAAGCTTTATTTTCTTAATAAGAAGCTGCAGCGAGGGCGGCAGCGCCTGGAGCGTGGGCTGGATGGTGGCTGGGGACAGGCGGCGGCGCACAGAAACAGCGCGGGGCCGGGGGTGGATCTGAAGCATCGGGGAAGGAGCTGATGACTCAGGACGGGCTTTGGTGGGGTGTGCTCAGTGATCTGTGCTTGACTCCCCTCCAGCTCCCTGTGGCGGTCAGTACACGGGCTCCGACGGCGTCGTCCTCTCCCCGAATTACCCCCAGAACTACACCAGCGGACAAGTCTGCTTGTACTTCATCGTCGTGCCCAAGGACTATGGTATCAGCTTTGGATGGCTTTTGAAAATCTGTCCTAGTGTCTCTGCAACTCTGTCGATTGGCGTTTTTTGTTTGAACAAAACAGTAGTATAAGTGTGCGTATGAGTCGAGATAAGGGAGGTTGGAAAATACTAAGGGGCACTATTGGATGCTGTTTATACTTCGTTATAGTCAGTAAGGATGGTGGGAATTTTCTGAATTTAAAAACATATCAAAAATGCCAAACCTAAAAAGCATCATCTTGTGATTCCCCTTGCAGTTCCTGCACTGTATCCACTCATGCAGAGTTGAGAAATCATCAGAACATAATGAATGGTGATGAATGCTAGCTGCAGACTCAGAGCCCTCCGAGAGCACAAAGTGTATTTGCCATAAACACCCGCTAACCGTGGTGCTAAATAATCTGTCTGTGCAGAGAGGCACAGAAATGCACACTGTTGTGGTTGTGCAACTATGGTACTTCGGACTAATTTTCATTTTTAAATTAAATTCTGAAACGAGATCTAAACAAAAGCCAAATCCATTCAAAGGGACCGGCGTTCCTTTTGTAGGGTCTAGTGCTGCTTAATTTTGGCAAGAGCTCAAATATGAGAATGATCGATGTTCTAGAACCTTTGAGGCAGGAAGCTGGTTACATATTTTCCTATTTGAAGGGAATTGAACGTTTTTGGAGAGCACTTGCACCGACAGCTCTGGCTGCTTCTCAGTGCATTATATCGATCCAGTCGGTCCCTGTGGTCTCTTCAGTGCGTACGTTCCGTCTCCGTTCCCGGGTCCTGTGCTGCTCTCTTAGCCCTCTTAACCGGGTTTACTGTACCTGATCTTGATATTGTCTTAAGAAACACAATAACGAGAGGGCTGGACAGTCCTGATCTGCAAGTCTGGGTTTGGTTAAGGTAGGGTGACAGCTAAATTAGTTTCTCTTCTCCACCTGCCACCTTTCAGTAGCTTCATTATAGACAAGCAGGAAAACCATTAGCAGCGAATGTTCTGCATTTCCCGTCCGCTTCCCTTCTCGGGGTCTGTGTGCAGCGGCTATCGGGCTGTGCTGGCGTCGCTTGTTCAGCATTCCCAGCATCACAGCTGTGCTGGAAACCCAAAAGTGAGGAAACAAATGTCGTAGCTCGGTGGATGATGAATTTCACAGCGAGAGACCTCTCAGCTTGTGAATCCGCAACTGGGCACTTAGAACTTGAAAATGCAAAGCTAGGAGAAGGAGACAATGGGGAGAAAAATACCTAAGTGCAGATTAGGGAGGAAAAAGGCCCTTCTTATATTTTGAAAAATAAAGATAAATAGCTAAACTCTCTTTGCTCGAGCTAAAAAAATGCGCTGATCCTCTCATTATCATTTTCTCCCTTTTGTAAGCTCTGCTTGCTCCTGGGTGCATTTCAATGTACGCAGTGAGACCCAGAGCACTGCACAGCCCCTCGTTAGTAGCCTCTGTAACAGGCTTAGCACCGTTAATAAAGTCGTGAGCATCGTCTCTCCCGACCAGCCGTCCTCGCTGACCAGACGAGTTCAACCAAGGGATTAAATTCTTCAGGACGGGGATTGTTATTTAGTTCAGGTTTTGTACAAAGCCTAACCCAACAAGGAGCCCGCTTCATGACAGAGGTTCAATAGAACTAATAAATAATAATTATCAGTCGGTGAAATTATATACCTTGTGTTCTGTAGGCAGGCAAAGGGGATGATTCATTTAAAAATCCCTTTCGGCCTATGAATCAGTGTTAAAGCGCCCTGGCAAGCGAACGCGGGGGAGGCTGCTTGCTGCGGCTGTTATGCCTACTTTGTGGATAAATAAAGGGCTCCCATCTTCCCGGGCTGTCAGTCAGGCCCTTTTTATCTTTGCCGAGCTCCTGCAATGCGAGCGGCCGCGCAGGGGGCGCGGGGCCGCCCGTCCCACCGCGCTCCCTCTCTCCGCAGTGGTTTTCGGGCAGTTCGCCTTCTTCCAGACGGCGCTCAACGACATCATCGAGGTGCACGACGGCCCCAACCAGCACTCGCGGCTCCTCAGCTCCCTCTCGGGCTCTCACACAGGTAGGGAACGTGTCCCCGGCGCTGATGGGAGAAAGGCAAGTTAAAAATACAACCCGCGGTTAACAAACGCCTTGGTGCAGCTCATGCTGTAATCTCTCTCTCCCGTTTTATCTTTCTCCTCATCTAGGTGAATCTTTACCGCTAGCTACCACCAACCAGATTCTCATCAAATTTAGTGCCAAGGGTCAATCTACAGCCAAAGGTTTTCATTTTGTCTACCAAGGTGAGTACAGTTGTGTTCTGGAGTTGTCCCCAGATAACAGTCAAAAACACAGCGATGGTTTGAAGTGTCCCGAACTGCTTTTGGCACCCGTGGGTCCCCGCACGCTGAGCAGGAAATCCCACAGGAGATTATTTTGGTAGCGGTGAACTTGCAAGGCTGTCTGGCTCCTGTAGGTACTTTGTATTCAGAACTTCCATTTTCACTCGGCCTCAACCCTCACACGTCCCAGGATTAGTATCAGAAGTATCTCCTTGAATCACGCCCTGAGTACACAGTGAGTTCTTGAGGTTTATACCCCAGCGATGCATCCCGCTGGCGTTTTAGCACATTTCTCGGTGTAAGCAGCTGAGCGCTCGTCTGGCAGCTCCAAAATCCTCCCTCTCCGCCTGTTGTACGTTCAGCTCTCCTGCTGCCAAACTTTGGCCCCTTGATCCTTCAGTAACAGCTTGCGTCGCATCGGGCGAGTCCCGCCTCGAGATTTTAAAGCGGTAAATCGAAAGCCATGCGCAGAATGGTGGGAAACAGAAGGGCTCTCTCACCCCCGCGCTTTGCAGCGTTCTGGGGGGTTCAGCCAAGCTTTCACACGCACGTTACGGGAAAGTGGGGGCAACCTGGGCCTTCTGCGGGGGCGAAGTGAAGCACGGTTTGGATTTCACGCCACCCAGAGACCCGTGCTCTTGAATTTCTGCCTAATCGTTGTAAAACAACTGTAGTTCTGATAGTAATCTGTAAAGGTTTTGGCAAAGCGAAGGTTTTGATGAAATCACTGAAGGTTCCCTCCCGCATGCTAATGACGAGCTGTGCTCTCTTCAGTGGCATTAAACACTAATAAATTGTAAAGCAACTCAGTGAAAAATATAAATTGATTTCCTCCTCAGCAATAGGAATTTCTTTGACTTGTTTTTCCCCTTGTTTACCTGTCAGACTCTCCATTTCTTTCTCTGACTGTTGTTTCCAGTATTGAACAGGAACGCAGGCAATTTCAACAGCTGGCAGTGCAGCATCACAACTTCAATTCCCCTTGTCTTTCTTTTTGCATTTTCTCATCATGAAGAAGATTGTTTAAAAGCGCTGTCCTTTCTAGTAATGAGACCAAGTGAGCTGAGAAGCCTCATGTGTTTCCCACTGAAGCTCCAGCATTAAGTGGCAAACCAACTTTTTGGAAAGTCACTGCTGAGTGCCTTGGTCACTATTTAGAAGTGACCTTTCTGATGTGATAACGAGTTTCCTGAAGGCAAACAGTCTCATCTTAGAAAGCACGCATGGTTTGTAATGGCCTAGCTGGTTTTATTTCAAGTATCACTTGAATTGACAGAAGTTTTTGGAGGGTGCAGAGGAGGCGACGGAGCTGGTGAGGGGCTGGAGCACAAGTGTGATGGAGCGGCTGAGGGACCTGGGGGTTCGGCTGGAGAACAGGAGCTGAGGGGAGACCTTCTGATCTCTGAACTGCCTGAAAGGAGCTTGGAGCATGGAGGGTGTTGGTTTCTTCTCCCAAGTAGCAAGTGATAGTACAAGAGGAAATGGCCTCAAGTTGCGCCAGGGGAGGTTGAGGTTGGATCTGGGGAACAATTTCTTCCCCAAAGGGCTGTGGGGCATTGGAACAGGCTGCCCAGGGCAGTGCTGGAGTCACCGTCCCTGGAGGGGTTTAAAAGGCGTTTAGACAAGGTTCTTAGGGACATGGTTTAGTGCCAGATTTAGGTTCGATTAGGTTATGTTTGGACTCGATGATCCTGAGAGTCTCTTCCAGCTGATTCTATGACTCTGAGTGAGATATCTATTTTTCTTCTCAGTGGTCATGTTTGAATTCATCCTCTCTTTGAGGTTTAGCCATGATCAGATCCCTGTGTTGCTTCTAGCAGACCTTTAACTTGGCACTTAATATTTCCAAACCGTTTGTTCTAACCATTTTGTTGTTTTCTTTTCGCTTTGCCGTTGCGCACTCCTCCCGGCTGGGTCGCCAGCGGTTCCCCGGACCAGCGCCACGCAGTGCAGCTCGGTGCCGGAGCCGCGGCACGGCCGGCGCCTGGGCAGCGACTTCGCGGTGGGAGCCGTGGTGCGGTTCGAGTGCGGCCCCGGCTACGCGCTGCAGGGCTCCCGCAGCATCCAGTGCCTCAGCATGGCCGGGGCACTGGCGCAGTGGAACGCCTCGGTGCCCACCTGCGTGGGTACGTGTCCTTGGGTCCGGGGGGGAGACACAAGAGTCGTTTGTGCTGGAAAATAAATCGCAGCCTTTGGGATGGTTTGAAAGCGGACAAACAAACTGAAAAAATAAATTAAAAAATAAAATTAAAATTAAATAAATAAAATACACCACCAAAACTAAACAAGTACACCACCCTATTTCATACCACTTAGGAACAAAAGCCAGGCCTGCCTGGGAATGTTAGCAATCTGTTACTAATAGGAAGAAGGGCGGTTAATGTCAGGGAAGGGACCTTTTGGTCCAACATTGGGTGATGGGATCTGGGACAGCGTCTATAATAAATCAGATCTGTCTCAAAGCTGTTTTCGCTGCCTTTGGAGGAGAGCGGTTCCTAAAGAATGACTCGTGGACTGATACACCCAGTGCTGCCCACGCCCCAGGGCTGTGCGCTGCTCGTGTTAGAAGTTACATGAGTTACTGAAAAGAGGATTATTCATACAAATCTCCTCCTTAAATCATGAGCCAATTGTTTCCTTTCTTGTTGGCGCACAGATGTTTTAAAGATGTTTCAGCATCAGGCCAAGTCTTTCCATCTTCACGTGTTTCTTGGCTCGTTTCAGTGCCGTGTGGTGGCAATCTGACGGAACGCAAAGGGACCATCCTGTCCCCCGGGTTCCCGGAGCCGTACCTGAACAGCCTCAACTGCGTCTGGAAGATAACGGTGCCCGAAGGAGCCGGGATCCAGGTACAGTTCAGCAGCTGTGGCTGCAGCCTGAGCTCGAGACGAAAACACTGAGTACCTGGTGCACTCAAAGGCCACGTGTTATGGAGTTGCTGCTCCTCGCAGGAAAGAGATGGGTTGAATGTGTAATTGTCTGGAATCAGATACATACACCATGACGGCGTCATATTTCACTGGAATTTTGCCTCCTGGAGGCACTCGCTGTGGGAAATGAGCTTGGAACTGTGTGGCTGTTCTGGTGTAGCGAAATAATTGTGGTATTTGGGGTATATATCTTTATACCGCTGAATTAGGCAAGGTTGAAAGCGGTGTAAGCCACCCCATGGCAGAGCTGCGTGGATTCGTTGTGCCAGCTGAGTTGCAGCAGTGTGATTATACAATTACAGCTTGGCTGCTCATTGTCTCCAGGTAAATGAGCTCTCTCTTCAGGTCTTTTTGTGGCCCTTATCATTCCTCTGCAGAAATAGCCCTGCGAGCGAGAGGATGTTGAGAACTAAGCCCAACATCAGAGACCGAACCGTAGATAAAGTTCCATTGAGCGTGTGTGTCCCTCATCCTCACAGAACGCATCTCGCCCTGCGTTACTGACATCGGGTGACACACGGGAGATGGATTTTGTAACAGGTTCATTCATTCCACAGGCCTCATTATCACAGGGTTTCTTTCTTCTTTCCACCACTTTGTCTGCGAGGGTTTTGTTCATTAAGTGCTTTTATTTCCCCATCGTGTGCTTGGCTGATAGACCCGGAGGTGGGTTCGTCCCTCTGCAGCACCCACAGTTGTGTTGTTCTCAGCGCTTTTATTGCAACATCAGACCTGGATTCTTACCTGGTACCATCATCATAACTCAAACCACAACATGAGCCCAGGTCTGGGGTGGGGCAGAGCTGGGGGAGCAGCACCGGGGGCAAAACAGCACAAGCCTGGAGTAATGTTAATATTTTGAGCTGTCTGCCAGGCTTTTGCTGTGTCCAGTCCAACAAATTCCGCTCTCCTCTTTGTTTTAGAAGCCATTTAAAATAGCGTTTTCAAAAGCTTCAGAGCACACCATCAATTCTTTTCCGTTCGTCTGAAATTGTAGCCGTTCTCAAAAGCCCCAAATGGCCGGAGGATCCATTTAGCTCAGGCAAATGCCTGAGCAATTGAGGCAGTTTGCAACTTGCTCGGGACTCGTGGGATGGGGAGGTGATAATTCACTTAATTTTTAAAGCAGCGTAAATAGATGCTGTGCGTTCCGCACGGCCGTGTGCTGAATGCAAACCCTCGATGCCGCTTCGCAGCCCCGGAGCTGTTGTTGCACATCTGCTGAGCTCGGAGGAAAGCGGGTGTTGCTTTATTCCTGTGTATGTGTTTGTCACCTCTTTGGTTGTGCAAACACAGCTCACGCTGCAAAGTGTAATGATAAAGGGTTTTAAAGATTCGGTGGTTTTGTTTGGATGGGGTTTTTGTTTGTTTAGGATTAGTTTGGTTTGGGTTTTTCTTACCCCTTTCCTGCTGGATGTGATCTCTTGGGACAGAAATAGCTATTTTGGGGTGTAACGCAGAGTGCGAGCAAACAAGCGTGTCCGGGGCTGAGCTCTAATGCTGTCCAAGCCCTAAGTTCCATTTCCAGGTGTGGAGTGGGAAGTTTTGGTGCAGCTCAGGACCGCGGTCCTGCGTGACCCTTTGGTCGATGTGCCAAGGGACCCGGTCCCATACACACAGTCCGGTTGTGGGGCGACGTCTTCCCTCGGCAACAAACCAAACCAGCTTGTGATGCTGTGAGTCTTGCGTGTGGGGAAGAAGGAGAAGTGAATAAGGAATAGTGGAAGGTGTTGGCCCCAGAAATACATCAGAAATAAAGCCCTCGGGCCGGAGCCGCGGCGGAGCAGCCCCGAGGCAGGTGATGGGCACAGAGCTGGACCCGCCACAGAACCTGCTCACCTGCTTCTGCCTGCGACATGTTCTCCGTTATTAGTTACTAATTTAAGCATCAGTTT
This sequence comes from Streptopelia decaocto, assembly GCF_964273445.1. Classification (NCBI taxonomy): domain Eukaryota; kingdom Metazoa; phylum Chordata; class Aves; order Columbiformes; family Columbidae; genus Streptopelia; species Streptopelia decaocto. The sequence goes on along the minus strand of NC_138678.1, from coordinate 2,659,922 downwards.
ACCCTCATTTTGTACAACAATTAAAGGTTAAACAACTGTAAATCAGAGGAGGGAGGTGAAATTAGAGCTTTCTTGGTAGTGGCGAGTCACTAGCAGGATTCTTATGTAATCAGGGTACGAGCTAGCACTTCTGCCATGAATTATTCATTCCCGTAGCAAACCTTCCTGAGTGAATTAATTTATATACATGGCAGTAAATAGATGCGGATCCCTTGTGAATCCGCATGTCAGACTAGAATTAGGACCTTAAAAATGTTTATTCCGTTACATTGTGGGGGGGAGAATAAATAATTTAGCAAATGTTAGAGCAAACAAAATGCACGTTCTCAATCCAGGTTCTCTTTCAATCACGTAAATCACAATAGGGGTGTAATTATGCAGGTGAGGGTGTGTGTGTACATGCATGTGCATACGTGTGCGAGCGCTCCAGGTTTGCGGGCCCTGGGAATCACAGCGTTCGGTAACCGTGTCTTGCCGAGCTCAGTGCTCCAGGACGTAGTTTTGCTGAGTTGAGATCAGAAGCGTTGGGCTTAGCAGAAAACCTTCATCCAAAGAGACCTCAAAGAGTCGGGCTGCTCACCGCACTTGATCTACAGCACAGCTTATTTTTCTTAATGGGACACCGGATACTTTGAACTCCCAGTATTTCAGAATAAAGGCAGATTCCTTTTTAATGGTAATCAAGGAAAACAAATCTGTGCAATTACATGTAGATCTTTGCTCAAGCGTAAGAGCTGCTTTTCAGTGTGAATGCAGACTTATCAGATCTCGTGGTGTTCCTCATTTGAGGGTTGCATTGATGTTCTGGCTGATGAGTGACTTCCTAAAGCCTCCAAACCAGCACCCAAAGGTGGGAAATCGCAACTTGAGTGATGTGACTGAAAGCTGAGAGACGAGGCAGTTGCAACAAACCTCGTTGGATTAGAAGCCTTTGTGGTTTAACGAGGGTTTCTTTGCTTTCATATGAAAGTGTTGCAAAAGGCTTCAGGGATTTTTCAAAACAGGGGAGAAGGGGTCAGATTCTCAGCTGCTGCAGATGCGCTGGGAGGTGACAGGAGCTTTGTTTGGAGGTTCGGAGTTTGCTGGAAAACAGCCCAAAAGTGGTGATCAAAGGCAACAGGTCTCCCAGTTGTGCCAGTGCATTAACACTGATAATTAGCAGTGCTGACTTCAAGCCCCGGGATGTGTTGCTAACTTTATTAATGGCCCTTTCATTGATATTATTTTGGTTTATTAACATGATTGCAGGAGTTGTACTGTTACGCTTTTTTCTCTGCAGATCCAGGTGATCAGTTTTGTTACGGAGCAGAACTGGGATTCCTTGGAAGTGTTTGATGGAGGAGATAACACAGCCACCATGCTGGGGAGCTTCTCTGGTACGTGTTCAGCATCCTGGTCAGAGAAGCCCGTCAGCACGTGCTTAATTCCTGTTATATCAGCTGGACTTCAGCACGTACAGAAAATAAAGCGTGTGCTTGAGTGCTTGAAAAACTTGGAATGGATTTATGTGCTTAAAGGGAATCATGTGCTTTGTTAAACTGGGAATTTGACTGTTGTCCTGCAGAAAATGTTGATAAACAGCTCTAAACACAAAACCTGTGCTGCTGAGCTGTGCAGGGTGATCCCAGCGCAGCTTCACCAAACCTGACCCGTTTGCACCAAAATGGGTGAACGGCTTGAGCACACCTTTCCTTTTGCTCTGCTTTTAGCTGAGCTGGAAGCAGCAAACAGCCCATGAGCATTGTAATGCGTTCAACTAGCAGAGCCACTTGGCAAACCGGTCGCCCCAATTCTTGCTTATTTAATCAACAAATGTGTTCCAAGCACTTTGAGGCTGGTCAGAAGGGTTGTGCTTGGAGGCCAGTGGTGCTGTTAGGACAGAACCGCTTGGACCTGCAGCTGCAGCAGCTTCCAGGGAATGAGCAGCAGGAATCTGGAGCCTGCGGGAGACCCGCGCTCCACCCACGCTGTTTCCCATCGCCCCTTTGCTTCTTGATGCTTGGGCTGTAAGTGGTAAAACTTCACAGGCTGGAATTCATCAGTAGACTCTGTAAAGGCCATTGCGGGGAGGCCTTGGGTATTTCTCAATTGGCCTCATTAGAACCTGATCAAAACCAACAGAGCTTGTTAAGTTAAAGGACTTTGTGTTCTCAGCTTCTTCTGCAGCAAATCTCCGAGGACACGGAGGAGGAAGAAAGAATCCTCTTCAGTATCTTTGTGCACCTCTTGTTTTCCCAGGGACTACAGTGCCTGCGTTGCTGAACAGCACTTCAAACCAGCTCTATCTGCATTTCTATTCGGATATCAGTGTCTCTGCTGCTGGCTTTCACCTGGAATACAAAAGTAAGAGCAATTCAGCCTTGATCTGGCAGTTCCTCTGTGCGATGGGGAGATGGTTACGGAGCCGTTGCCTTGTAGAAGTGGAGGCTGCTTGGTGGGGAGGGGGCAGCGAGCTGGAAGGCTCGTGCGTGTGTGGTTCCCAGCCTCAGGTTGCAGAGAGTGTGGAACGGAGAATGGATGCGGCGGAGGAGACGTGGGGTCACAGGGTGACCCCCATCCGGCTGCTGATGTGCTTCTGTAGCACCTGTTTGGCTTTTCTGTTGTAGTGCAGCAGGAGTTGTGGAGGCCAAAGTATTAAAAATTGATGGAGGGTTGGCTTGTTCAGCACAGCGCTGTAATCTTTGCTCGGGAAGTGCCTGGAATGCTGCTTGCCAGAGGCTGTGAGGGACTGCCTGTTCTCTGCAGCCTTTCCTGGGCATTTGATATTGGTCATTGCTGGGAACAGCATGCAGGGCTGGACACATTTCACAGGATAATTCTGGTTGGAAGGGACCTCGGAGGTCATCTCATCGAACCTCCTGCTGAAAGCAAGGTCGGGTATGAGGCAGAACTTGATTACTCACGCATCTTTGTGCAGTCTGTGCTCAAAAAACTCCCAGAACAGAGACTGCACAGCCTGTGTCGTGTTGGATGGTTTAGTGGGTTCACCCATTGTGGTTTATGCCGAAACCGAGCAGGGTGGCAGCGCTTTGCTTCCAGCAAGTTTCATGCAAAGCTGCATTCAGTTCTTGGGTGTACAGACCCAAGAACATCACTATGTACGATGATACACAGAGATGATACTTAAAAAAAGAAACCCCTAGTGGTAAGAGAACAGACCTAAATCGGGTAGATGTGTTGGAAGAGTCTCTTGGGAAAGGGCTGCCAGGTTTGAACAGGGATGCCAAAAATCCATTCTCCCCTATGTCTGTGTTTTGATTCCTGCTATTGGAGCAGATCGGCTCAGGAAAGGTGGGTTCCAGCAGCGGCTCCTGTTAGCTCACCCATGTACCAAGGGCTTGAATAATTCGCATCTAGTCCAGCAGCAGCACAGCACACAAGCAGGTGCAGAATAGCAGCTCTCTGCTCTGTTCAGCCCATCTAAACGGGATGTTTAGCCAGCAGTCGGGAAAGCAAGCGGGTTTGTGCATTTGCAGCCTGCTAAGGGTGCGGGTGCAACAGGGCCAGGGGCCAGCCTGTTGTTCGGGTGGCTCTGGGGGGCTGGTTAACGCCTGGGGACGGGCTGGTTAACGCGTGGGGACGGGCTGGTTAACGCGTGGGGACGGGCTGGTTAACGCGTGGGGACGGGCTGGTTAACGCGTGGGGACGGGCTGGTTAACGCCTGGGGACGGGCTGGTTAACGCCTGGGGACGGGCTGGTTAACGCCTGGGGACGGGCTGGTTAGCACATGGGGACGGGCTGGTTAGCACATGGGGACAGGCTGGTTAACACGTGGGGACGGGCTGGTTAACGCCTGGGGACGGGCTGGTTAGCACATGGGGACGGGCTGGTTAACACCTGGGGACGGGCTGGTTAACACATGGGGACGGGCTGGCTCCGCTCCGCGCTGGGAGCTGCAGAGGGATGTGCTGGGGCTGCTGTGTCTGTCTGCACAATCTTCCTCGGGCGATGCACACGTAGTTGTTTCTCGCTGGACACCATGTCGGGCAGTCGGTTCTGATCACAGATCTCACGTTCAGAGCCAGCCGATGTTCTGCTTATTTTTTCCAAAGCAGCAAATAGATTTGAAAGCACGTTCCTGTTTGTAAAACGTCCCCAGCAATGGCATAGCTGTTTGACTCCATTGTGCTTTTAGAGGGACAACTAATTCTAAACTCTCCAGGTTTTACTGGGTTTGCAGATTGAAACCTTGCATGTTAATGTATCCAGCAAGATTACGGCAACCAACAAGACCAGGGAGAGAAAGTGCGCCCCAGGTTGTTCTTTAGAAGCTGGTAAAATGGATGTTGTTTTAGAAATTCTCTTGCTGCGACTTTTTCTTCTCCTTTTTTGTTTCAATCAATACATTCTTTGAGGATCTTATTACCTTATTGCAGCAGTCATGTTTAGGTTTTTCATGAGGCTTGGGATTATCAGGCTTGTTTGGTTTCTTTGCTGAGAAAATTAATAGGTGTTGATTTCCAGGGCGGCTGGAAATAAGACATTTTTTGCCTTGCTTGTACAATTGGAATTTGACAGCTCTGAGCCCCAGGTTCTGCCTTTGTTCAGCTAGAGGTGCTGCAAGGAGGTTTTGAGAGCCGAGACACCAGAGCTTTTCCTCCCCATTCTCCCTCACTGGATTCCTCAAGCAAAGCTCTTATCTCTACAGGCTCCAAAGCCAAAGCACAGCAAGAACAATTTAAGACCAAGTGAAACTCGGTGCCCACTGATCTGGATGGGAAGTTATTTAAAGCTGTTTTCTCTGTTGTCTCTCTGAAGGTCAAGCAATGCAGTCACGTGTAGGGAGGACGGCACGTTTTCTGGCTGGGCAGTGTGACTTGGGTTCCAGGAGCAGACTCAGCATCTTGTCCCTTCTTTTTTTCACCTGCTTTGGGCTCAGCCTGGAGTTAAAACCAAGCCTTGCAGCAATGCAGGAGGTTTATCTTTTCATGGCAGGAGGTGCCTGCAAACCCCAGGCTTGGTTTTATTTCTTTCCGTGTGGTGTTGCAGGAGGAAGGAGGGGGTGACACGTGTGTAAAGGGGAGCGCATCACCCCGTTAATGGGTTTTGCAGTAGGATATTCCCAGTTGTAAATGTAGCTCAGGTTGAAATGGGATTGAGGGAAGTTTTCGCAGGCATCGGCAAGGACCGGCCACGCTTATATCTCATGGTAAATTCAGTCTCTGATAGAAAATGGGAAGAACAGGACTGGAGAATTAAACCATGCTGCTAGTGGGGGACTTGGCAGTTCTAGATTAACGGTTGGACTTGATGATCTTACAGGTCTTTTCCAACCTAAACGCAGTTCTATGATATGAAAACACATGTTTTCAGGGTGAAGGCAACAAATGGGAATACTGAGGGATTAACGGCACGGGCTCTCAATGCGGGTGAACCAAGAGAAGCTTTATTTCCACAAGGCACTTTATAGTTAGTAGCTGTTGTACATGCACTGAACTTTCTGCTTTATTTGGCGTAAGCCAGCTGTTATCTTCAAGTTGTCTTGCGATTGGTTTACTTCATCTTGCATGCGCTCTGGTGGTTTGGCCAACACGTTGTAAATACCTTTTCTTGTACAAAAACCTTCTGGTTTCTCATTCTATTTTGGTCAAGGTCATTCCAGTAACTCGAGATGACTGTCAGATATTCCACAGAACACCTGTGGATGCTGGATGTACCCTGTCCCATGGGAATACTGCACCATCGGGGTGTCTTTACAGGGGATCCAAAGACCACGGGGCTTTCCCACCCAGTGTCTGTGGTGGAGGTGGCTGGTGAACGGGGGAATGGGATGGAAGGAAGGTGTTCGTTCCCATTCCCGTCCCCACAGCACTCATCTACCTTTTGCCTTTGCAGCCGTCGGTCTGTCCAGCTGCCCGGAGCCCCCGGTCCCTGGGAACGGCCTGAAGATCGGCGAACGCTATTTAGTGAACGACGTCGTGTCCTTCCAGTGTGAACCGGGCTACGCGCTTCAGGTACTGAATATTTTCTAACAAAAAGGACAAGAGCAAACACCTGGGACACAGGGAGACCAAAGCGTGTGTCTTGTTTTCCTTCCTCCAGGGCCACTCTCACATCTCCTGCATGCCGGGTACCGTCCGCCGCTGGAATTACCCACCGCCGCTTTGCATCGGTACGACCCTTCTTCTTCCTCACCTAGCAGATATTAATAACGCTTTTCTAATGTGGACGTAGTATAAAATGTAAAATACAAAAGAGGTTTTGTACTTCAAAGGGAAAACCTAAAACTTTACACTGACAGCAGCTTGGGTTTGTGGGTCGAGGGGTTTTTCCACCTTAAGCAAAGGTCTTAGGACTGGTTTGTTTTTTATGAAGCGCATCTTGATATCACTAAAACCACATCTTTACTGGAGCCTGTTGAGGTCCCAGTATCTCCGGTTGGTGGTTTTCTGTCCCCGCTCTGGTGTGTGGCAGGTCCGGTGTGACCAGCGGGTGACAGGTCCCAGCTCTTTGTCCCTGGCAGCGCTGCCGAGCGGGGCTGCTGGGAAAAGGAGCAAACGCTTGATTTCCCCAGAAAAGCACTGAGCCACAGGAGAAGAGGGCGAGAGAACTCACTGGAGTTTTTGGATTATTTTCAATATTTTGCTTTTAACATATCTAGATGTTTAATATTCATATTGCACATTTTACAGCTTTGAGAGAGACATTTATGCATTTAATAGCTTTAGTTAACAGTTATTTCAGGCTCCTGCTGTTCTAGCTTACATCATTTTGCTTTAAAGTAATTATAAGAGCTAACAGTTCTTTTATCCGATGATCTGCAGGCCAGGAATAAATACAGAGACATTTAGAGCAGAATGACTGAGCTAAAGGACTTGTACCCCTGGGAGTTAATCTGAAATAAACCAGAAGCCCTTCAGCTCAGCATTAGAGTTGGGGGTCCCAGCATGGAGGAGGATCCCAATATTATCAGCTGGCTGTGCAACTGCAAGTTTCGAGTTCTCTTCTTTTAAGCAGCATCAGTCACCCGGTTCTGTAGGATTTGCCTGGTTGGGCTGGGCCCGCTGGGCACTGTCACAGTGTAAATACCAGGGCGGTTTAATTGAGGTTGTCTGGTTCTGGACATCACGGCCAAGCGCGGTGGCACCAGCACCCGTCACCCGTCTGTTCGCATCCCTCGGCTTGCGTCAAAAAAGGTCACACAGCTTGCGGGAGGCATCGCCACGTCTCTGCAGCCGAGGGCAGGTCACCCCGAGTGACCGTTGTCCTTTGCGGGGGTGCTGGTGGTCCTGAGCTCGTTATCCTGTGCTAATCACGCCCCGATGTGTCTAAACCCTGTCCAGAGCATCGCTGGCTGCCGGCCACGCGGAACCCGCGCTTTGGTTCTTCCCTTGCTCCAAGAACAGCTTGCTGCCCTGGCCAAGCGTTGCTGATTTGCTTTTGGTCGGCTTCATCCAGATGCTTGACTTCCTAAATAATTTAGAAGTAGTTCTATTAAAGAGCCATTAAGAGGAAAAAGAAAGAGAAATCTTCTGGGAGAAACCTTGTTAGTAGCCGAGTACACGCGTAATGAGATATTGGAAGGGAATTGGTACCTTTGCTGTCAGAACGTGTTAGGAGGACACCTGGGTCTATTCGGCTGGATGGTGTTACTGCAACAAGGTAGAGGTCATCCGGATAACTGTGAGAAGATGCTATCTGCGTTGAAATTTCATGTGATGCCTTTTGTAAACATATTTTATGCTGTCATCTCTGGATCGCTTCTTGGGTAGGGAATTTACTTCAGTCAGTGTGCAAACACTCTGTTCTATATTTATCAGTAATTGCCCAGAGATTGACAGGTATAGGAGTCAAGGTAGATCAGTTAACCAGAAAGAGAAGGGAGCGCTAACTGGAGTCAAAATAGGATCAATCTGTTTCTTCACAGTCATTTTTTTAGGTGGTTAAAAATTCAAACAAGTGCTGTGTGCCTGATGTGCGCTGTTCAATGTCCGTGGACAGAGCAGAGCGCCTGATGTGCGCTGTTCAGTGTCCGTGGACAGGACAGAGTGCCTGATGTGCGCTGTTCAGTGTCCGTGGACAGAGCAGAGCGCCTGATGTGCGCTGTTCAGTGTCCGTGGACAGAGCAGAGTGTCCGCGTCTCCTCTTGCAATCAGATCTGTCTCTCCCACTGTGGTTGCCAAAACTGGATCTCTGGGCCCAGGCTTTTATCTCCACGTTCGTTAGTAACGTGGCCATGCCGTGCCTGGCAAGCTCTGCAAGGTTTCCTTTTTCTCTTCTTTGTTTTGAATTTCTTTATTTCCCACACAGCCGTGACCATCATCCAGACAGACCCGTAAGTCATCCTGACCGTTCACGTTGTTGATTTTGCAGCCCAGTGTGGAGGAGCAGCAGAAGAGATGGAAGGGGTGCTCCTGAGCCCCGGCTTCCCAGGAAACTACCCGAGCAACCTGGACTGCACGTGGAGGATATTGCTGCCGGTGGGCTTTGGTGAGACAGCTGGTTTTGGTTTGATGCTGTTGTGGAAGGGACAATAGGAAGATACCAACCCCGTCCAGTCGGTGCTGGATGTGTTGCTTGCCAAGATGAGTTACAGAACCTCTGTCGTTTGACCTCCTGATCACGCTTTCCATGTAAGATGCATTTATGTGGTAATGTAAATGTAATTTACATGTGAAATGGTAAATATTTTTTCAAGAGGTGATGCCAGGTCACTGTGGGGTGTAACAGGAGCTCCAGCAGCACAAAACCATGGGCATCAATAGCCTGAGCTTGCCTGAAACTAGTAGGACCCATGTACCTGCAGGCACCACGTGCCTCCGATGTGGTACATGTGCTCCTGCTGATGGACTGGGCTGTACTGGGCGTTACTGGGTGAGCGGTGCTGGTGGGCTAAGGCTCGGGTAGACTTTACAGGCCAACTGTTCATTCCTCCTCCCAGGTGCTCACATCCAGTTCCTGAACTTCTCCACCGAGCCGAACCATGACTTTGTCGAAATCCGCAACGGGCCGTACGACACCAGTAACGTCATCGGGCGCTTCAGCGGCACCGAAATCCCGGGCTCCCTCCTGTCGACGTCTCACGAAACCACCGTGTACTTCCACAGCGACCACTCGCAGAACAAGCCGGGCTTCAAGCTGGAATACCAAGGTAAGGAGGTCACAGAACGAGCAGCAGTGGGACAATCCTGTCCCCGGGTGCTGATGGTGAGTGTGGGTATCACGGTTGTGGCTATTCTGTTGAATTAATTCCATGGGGACTTAATCCAAATAAGTGGAAAGGTGTTACATGAAGGCCATGCTTAATCCTAATAACTGGGATCTGTCCACCGGACTGATGCCTGCGGCAAATAACAAATGTTCCTGGAGTGCTTTGTGACAGTGAAATGCCTCTGAATTAATTCCAGCCAGACTCACTTAGATCTTGGCTCTGTTGACTATCATGTGCAAAGAGAAGTGTCCTCAGCAGCCTTGGAATTTGCTCTGGAATTCTTTACAGCTGCTTTTTGGTCTCAGCCAAGGTCCGAACGCATCCTTAGCTGCAGCTCAGCCTTGTGCAATATGAAGGGGCGAAGGATGCCAAGGGCAGATAATGTGTTTAGTACTGAATATGATTAGGATGGGCTTTGTGCAACAGCTGGGAGCCAAGCGGTCCAGGTACCATGAGGGAGAGGGAAGGACGGAGCGTGTGTCTCCAGCCGTGCAATATAGCCCAGGACTGACAAAGGGCTCACGCCCCAGAAATAGCAATAAAAGCCGCTACTCATACTTAATTGAAAACATTAATTTTGCCTTGGCTGTCCTGTTCACGCACCGTATAATTCATGCGCTACTGCACAATTTAGGAAGGAATGTGCTCTGCGAGGCACTCTGGGTAATCTGATGGAAATTGCTATGCAAATTAGCTGTAGCAAGGCTGACCCATAATTTATAATGCCAGGTGGAACATGTTAACCGATCGACTTGCATCCATCATCGGGGTTGTCCACGTTTTGTTGAAAACAAGGCAGATTTCCCACGGAGGAGTGAAGCGGGTGACCGTGAATACGGGCAGCCCCGTGCTCCTGTCCCAGGCTGCCGCAAAGCAGCGGCCAGATTTTCCCTCAGCCTCCGTGCAGATGGGCGCACGGTTCGTTAAAGTTTATCTCCTTCAATTAAGTCATCGTATGAGGAGGAAGCAGCTAAGCAGCACGGTGGGTGCACTGTTCTTGCTTTTGTGAGAAAAGTATGAAACATTCCTCCTTATTGATTTTATTTTTCAGCCTACGAGCTGCAGGAATGCCCTGACCCTGAGCCTTTCGCTAACGGCGTTGTCAGAGGAGCCGGTTACAACGTTGGCCAGTCCATCTCGTTTGAGTGTCTGCCCGGCTACCAGCTGATCGGCCACCCCGTCCTGACCTGCCAGCACGGCACCAACAGGAACTGGGACCACCCGCTGCCCAGGTGTGAAGGTACGGCTGTGGGACACGCCGGGGGCGTTTTGGGGGAGAGAAAAGGCTTCAGCTCTCTGTTCCTCGCCTCTTTCAAATCATTGTTCTGTAATTGGTCTGAAAGTTTCTGTGGAAACAAAAGCATCGCTGGAGACAGGCGGGGAGTGTGCACTTGGAATAAAGCCTCAGCCCCTGAAGCGTGTTCTCCATGAGTCGATGTTTGACATGCTGCAGCCCAGGCAAAATGAACACTTTGAGCAGTTCGGAACCGAGGTGCATCTCTTGAGGAGTCTCCGGCGCTGGGTGAGGGCAGTCTCGAGCTGTCGCTCGCTGCCGATGCCAACAGGAGCTGCGCTTTCACAGTGAGGCACTCCAGGATGATTGTAACCATGCTCTTCTTTGCTTTATTTCTTCAGCAATGTTCAGCTTTATGTTAGTAAATAAAAACAGTCCTGGTGGAAGACCCTTCAGCTCTGGGGGCTCATAGCATGGGAGGATTGTGTCCCTCTCTGGTCATGTTACTGTGGCAGTGATGGCATCTCCAAAATGACCCAGATGGGAATTCTTCAGTAACCTTGTGTGGTCTGCTTGCTGAAGACCATGTGTGCCAAGAGGAGCCTGCAGGTGGATCTGCAGGGCTGGATCTACATCCTAGGCATCAAAGCTCAAATGTCCAAATTCTGTTTTCAAACCCCAGTAGGGCTGTTTCAACCTTTCATCCTTTGGGCCAGTGGACTGAGTTTTGTGTGGTTTAAGTTAGAAGGTTTTCACATGAACCCTTAAGAAGTTCAAGACTGCTTATTGAACATTTCCCACCGCGTTTCCCAGGAGCACTGACCTTCATTTCATGCTCCTTACAGCGCTTGCTCTGCAGGAACTGTGTGCTGGGGAAAAGGGAGGGAGAGGTGATATTTTTCCTCTTAAGTCCTAAGCCCTTGGACCCCAGAGCACACAAAGCATAAACAACTAAATCCTCAGCTGCTCTTCTGCTGACCCAGCGATGCAACCAAGATGTGCATTAGCTGAGAAACTGCCCCATGTGCAGCTGGGGTAACAGGTTATACCCTTATCTACCTCAGGCATCGCTCTACCAGCTACAACCATCCAACTCTTCCTCCTTTATTGTGTTTTTTAAGTAGCTTTCTTTGCTCTGAAGCACTTCTGCGAGCAGAGAGGGGTGAGGGGTTAGGTACGTTTTGGACCATTTGCTTCATTTCTCTGTGCGCACATCTGGTTGGCTGTTAGTGCTGTTAAAGTCAATGTAGAACTTTCTAGTTGTTTCCTTAAATGGTCTTTTTTTGCATAGCAGCAAGCAACGAGGACTCGCTGCCTTAGGCTAACCGCCTCACCTTTCCCACGCGGGTCACAGCTGAAAGCCCTTTTAATTAAAAGACAAGCTGTAATTCTGAAATAAATGCACAGAAGCTGAGGTTTCCAGCACCACTCCGGGGAGTTTTTCCAGTGATCAGCAAACTGCCTGCTGCTTCGCAGGGCAGAGGGGAGCTCAGCCCTCAAGGTTCCTTGGGTGTTTGTTTCAGAAAAATGAGTGTATGGGGTTCCATAAATACACAGGCTTTTCTCAGCGTGACAGACTCAGAAAGCGGAGCAGAAGCAGACAGGGAATCAGGGGAGCCTGGCTCTAACCTCACGTCTGCCTCAAGTCACGCCAGGGTGGCCACTACTCCTGGTCAAAAAAGAGTGATCAGCGCCGAGCCTGCGTTAATCAGTGGTGTTGGGAGGGACAAAGTGTCCGCCTAAGCCAAGGACTGGGTTAATACAGCTCCGTGGCTTCTCAGGCAGATGACACTGCCTACACTTACCCCCTGCCTGCAGTTGTTGCTGGAAACACACTCCAGATGTTTTACCATTTCCATTGAGCTTCCATGCCAGGGAGGTCCAGAAACTGATGCTCATACATGGGACTTCCAGACCCAGAGACCTGCTGTCACCCTCCTGCATCATCCTCTTTGTTGCCCTGCCTATTCCTGATCGCCTCTCTTTATTTTGCAAGTTCGTTTGGACTTGGAAGACACGTCGTACAATAGAACTGTCGTCTTGATTAATGAATTGGATGCTGCTGTCATACAAATCATCATTTCCCCCCTGCTCGGATGTGCTCTGTGAAAAGCCAGCTGCTCGGTGGTTCTGGTCCAGGCCGTGCTGGATGAACAAGCGGATGGATTTGCCCACTGGTGGGATCTCGTCAGGAGCTGTGTTTTCCATGCATGGGTGCAGACAGCTGGTGTAGCCCAAAGACTCTTACTAGGGCATAAGACAGAGTTTATTTGCACACCTGGCTATCACATCTGTACAAAACACCCCAACAGGCTCCTTTCAGCTCTGAAGCGCTTGATAAATTTATTGTGATGGAATGAAGTTGAAAATGTTAGATGTAGTTGTGATAGATAGGAATTACTCAAGGCAAAGTAGGCCAAGGTTTTGGGGCTGGATCCTCCAGAATTGCTATATTTTCATTAAAACAAAAGGGGGAGAAAAATGGGAAATTGAGGATCTCTAAGTTATTGTTTTGAGGGATGCTTCTTCATTAGGTTTGTGTTTCTGTTTGATTACCTGCAGTGCCTTGTGGGGGGAACGTCACCACCCAAAACGGTACCGTTTACTCTCCGGGCTTCCCCAACCAGTACCCCAATTCCCAGGACTGCACTTGGCTCCTCACGGTGCCGGTGGGCTACGGAATCCACCTCAACTTCACTCTGCTGCAGACGGAGCCCTACAATGACTTCATCACCGTCTGGTGGGTACCGCACGGGGTGAGGATGAGCTGCTCCCGAGGCTCCGGCTCGGAAAGATGCTCTGGCTGAGCAATAGAGCCCCCATTGCCACCAGGGTGGTGCTGTGTGTCCTCTGGGGACACCGGCGTGGGGATTTGGAATTTTTTTAAACTCCAGGTGCATGGTAAGGCTTTTAGGTTAAAGACCATGCAGGGGACTAGCAAAATGGGCAAGGTGTTACTGTTACATTTCTGAAAGATATAGGTAAGAATTGCAAGGTGAGTGGAGGGGATGATCAGTGGGTGAGTTGGCTGCTTGTGTCAACTGATGGAAACATCATCCTGTGGATCTAGAGCAGAGAAATCATTAGATTTTTGGGGTGCTTTGCCTCAGCGCTGTGCAGCTCCCAGGAGCAGCCTCACCCTCACCCGTACATTAGCACCTGTAAGACCTTCTTGGTCTTTGTCGCTGTTAATTTCTGTGCTCGTCAGCAGTTAAACGTGAAGCCCGTCAGAGCCCCGCAGTGCCGGGATTAGCAGTGCCTGTCCCACCGCTTTGCCACAGTGACCACGAGCAGGGGTGCAGAGCGGGACCCCCCAAGCCTGTTCTTCATCTCCAGAACGCTCCTGAACAGAATCAGGAATCGTCTCTGGGAAGCCTGAGAGGCTTTACAGAGGAGACTTTATGAATGGTAAACAGGGTCTTTATCTCCAGCTGAATTTCGTCAAAGTGAATCTTGTTTGAACTCACATAATTGGAATTGCCTTTTGCTTCTGATTTCTCGGACAGATACTTTATGGGGCTTTTTTTTTTTGAGCTTTTATCTACAGCTACCTGTGTATGGCTAGCGGCTGAATGAAAGAGCCATTGGTAAATCATTTACATTTACTAGTGCTGCCTTTTGGCTTTTCTTTTGCAATCAGAGCGATGCGGCCCAGGCTGATCTCCCAGGCCACAAAGGTGATGCCGGGATGGTGTGAGGAGCCACCGTGACCCCCAGCTGCTTTTAAATAGCAATGGGGAACAGTGACCCCTGATGTAAATGGGCTCAATTCTGCTGCAGTTAATGAAGCGGCACTGATTTCTGCACCGCTCTTCCTGTCCTATTTGGAGAAAATAAGAGAAATGGCACATTAGCAACTGAAATCAGCCAAGGGAGCACATATAGCTGTGCTGGCTAAAGAGCTCGTAGCCACATTCTCGAGCTTGTACCACTCAATTGATACGAGACGTCCAAAATATCTGCTGTGCAAACAGGGAGTGAAACTCCTTTGGAAAACTGGCCGTAATTCTTCAAGTTCTGAGGTTAAAGGTGAAGTTCGCATTTGTAATTGGCTGCTGCCAGGAGAGATTATACGGGTTATAATGGGGTGTGGAGGGAACTGGGGGTCCAGGTCGGCTGCCCAGGGACCTGCTGAGAGTGTATTAATAATATAGATGTAGAAAAGGGAGGGCAGGAAAGGAGCAGCATGGAGGAGTTCCTGTGTGTGCAGCATAGGAGCTTGGTTGTTGCCTAGGATTAAAAACATGTAATAATGCTCTTTTCTTGTATTCCTGATGTATGATTTTAGGGACGGTCCCCAGCAAACAGCCCCGCAGCTTGGTGTGTTCACCGGCAACTCTGCTAAGAAATCAGCCCAGAGCTCCTCCAACCAGGTCCTGATGAAATTCCACAGCGATGCGGCCAACGGAGGGATTTTTGCCATTTATTTCTACGGTCTGTATTGCTTGCTGAGCTTTATACCCGTGGGATGCAGAGGGGCACGGATCAGTTGTGGCTTGTTGTGGGGAGGAGACGATGTGAATAAACAGACTTTTAGCTGAAGTTTTTAGGTTTAGCCCAGTTTTTAGGTTTGAGATTGAAGGTTTCTTACGCAGTGAGTCCTGGCAGGTGGTCACACACTCTGGGCAGATGTGGAAATCCATCTGTAACGTTGATAATTCAAGTGCCTGCAAACTAGAAGCAACCCTACGCCTCTCAAGGTGACGCCTGTAAATATCATCCTCTCTGTGGCAGATCCCATTATGGATGGTTCCGCTTAGTTTCCCTAAAATTCTCCTTCTCTGCAGCGTTGGCTGGATGCGATATTGTCTTTCCAACGCTATGCCAAACCAACTGGGTCATCTTGGGGTCCTGTTTTAAATGGCAATTGTGTTCCAGTTCCTGTAAATCCCTGAATTACGTGGGGATTCTTTGGTGTGAGTGCTGTTGGGTGTTACATTGAAATGAGAGCATTTGCTTTCCACCACTAAACAAGAGCCCAGCTTTAAATTGGATTAGCCACCAAGTTCCTGCGGTAGCGCTGGGATTCTGGAAAGTGCAAATGGAGACACCTCCTCTTGTTTCGGTTATTTGCTGCCAACAGCATCAGCACAGTCTTACATGAATTGCACGACGAATCTGTGCAGAATGTCTTGGTTTGTGTTCAGTTCCGAAAGGCAAGTGTTACACGGATAGGCTGAATTTAAAGAATGTTTGCTAGGCTTCGGAGGGAATTGGTTTATTGCTGCAAAACACTGTAAGATTTATATTACCAGACAATGGTGTGTATATAACAGTTATGCAAAAAATTATGGTCTAGGCAGTTTGGCTCGGAAATGAGCAGTATGTAAGCACTGCTGCAGTTCAGCAAATGCTTGCTTTTGTAATACGAATTAGATACTATCATCGCCATGGTTAGAGCCCATCAGCATATGTTGCTGTTCTCTAATCTCAATAGCACTTTATACTGAGGTTTCTTTAGCTTGCAGTTTATTTGGGGTGTAAAGACGTGACCAGAGGTCTGGGTTGGTGCTGGTGGGGATGGCATAGAGCAGAGTCATTTATAGCTGTGAACCACCCGGGCGCTCCGCTTGGCTCTTTATTGAAGTGTCATTTACTGGCTTATTGCTCGTTTGCTATTAATACATGGGACTTCAGTTAAAGCCTGAGGAGGAGAAAAGTTTGCACACCAGGCTTAGGTGATGCAGTCAGTTAAATCTTCAGCATCGCCCTTTGGGGGGTAACCGCAGGAAAGGCAATTTCCTCGCCATCTACAGCAATGTATATTGTCATTTCTGCAGCTGCATGCTGGCAGATCTAGGACATAGGAGACATCCTCCTTCAGCTTCACATTGTCTTTTTTTCCCATATGGTGATGATCAGAACCGTGTCAGAGAACCGTTGCCCTTTTAAATGCCTGCAAAGAAACGTTTCCTTAGGGTGGAGGAAGGGAAACAAAAGAATGATTCACAGAGCTCAAACATTCAATAGCATCCCTTGAAAAATGATGATGTTGCACCTATTATTAAATGGGTTAGCTCAGGTGCCAGCGCGAACTGATGTGTGAGCGCGATGGGAAAGGGTTTGATGGCGCCGTAACTCACGGGGGTCCCCGTGTGGTTTCAAGGACGGGACTCTGGTTTGTCCTGCTGAGGGCAGATGGATTTGCTGCTGAAAGGAGCTGAACCGGTGCTGTGTCACCCCTTTGTATTGATATATAACCCATTAAGGAGAGGAGATATATACTCAAAATGTTGCGTTTTCTTTCCACTTCAATTGATGCTGTCAAGCACTTTTAAAATAGCATTTAATTTAAATTTTTGCTATGGTCTCCTTTCCTTCTTCCCCCACTGTCAAACATCTGTTTAAAAGGTTGCAAATCAGTGTGTTCCTCCTGGGATGGCACTGTGCTGTGTAGCAGAGGGTGTTTTTGGGTAAGTATTGCCCTTCCCCAGGTTAGGGGGTAAGACGATGGGGCATCTACTTCTTCACATGCAAACCTGATGAGGGTTGCTGCCAGGACCGCCAGCCTGTTGAGCGAAGAGCTCAACATCGTGGATTTACGAAGAATTAACATTTAGTGGCAGCTTGAGCTCCAGTATCTTAAATTAAAGGGCTGATAAAAATTTCGGAGGAAGTTATGCTTGTCCAGGATCAGGTGCAGGGGGAGCAAAGATGCAGAGAAGTGCTGAGCAAATAGCAGAAAATGTCTTTTCATTAATATTCATTTAGTTCCCAGTACCATATTTTCAATTTAACCATGCTCACAGCTCTCGTGTTTATTCGCAGCAGCGCACGGTGCAGGAGCCTCATGCACCCACATGCTTGTGAGCGGTGCGATTGCTTTGCTCGGTGTTAGTTCATCTTTAGTTTTGCTGGAGAATTTGCTATTTGCGATGTATTTGGTCAGGTGTGTGAGCCATAAGGAATTGTTTCTGCTCCTCAGCTGGGTTTCTTCTTCCCATTTAGCCACATGGAACCTCTGAAAAAATGCCTAATTGGGTAATGAGTACAAGGTCTGCGCTGTTTTGCACCGAGATCAGCCTTGTGTGGGTTACTGTGTAAAATGCAAGCTGCATATAGGATTTGCAGTTGAAAACATTAGCACTCCTGGAATTATTTGTAGAAGAAATTAATGAATAAATTCTAATTTAAAAGTCGTCCGTCATTCTTCATCCAAAAGAACTAAACTGTCCGGGCACCTGCAGCTCCACAGGCTGACAATAATCTGTGTCCTGGTGGGTGTAAGAAACTGGAGGAAGCTGCTTTGGGTCATAAAGCCCTGGAGGCACCTCTGAGGGGTTTGGAGGGGAAAGGGCTGGTTGTGTTGTTGCTGATTCCTTCTCCCTGCGGAGAGAGCGTAACATCTGCCCTTCCTCTGCTCTTCCAGCCTACCAGCTCTTCCGCTGTCAGCCTCCCACCATCGTTCCCAACGCAGAGATCGTCACCGAGAACGAAGAGTTTAACATAGGTAGTATCCTGTCCTCGCTCAACACCCAGGGACTCAAACCGATCCGCTTGTCCTCTCTCGTAGTGCGGGAGAAGTGGTTCGGCTTTTGTGAAAGCCCCGAGCTTGTTCGGAAACATTTAGACATCTTTGCAACAAAAACAGTTTTCAGGTGTTTCAAAGTATTGTGTGAAAGCTTTAGAGGCCATTATTCTGTTTTTGAGAACCTTTCACCCAGATCGACTGTGCTTTTTGTGTGTTTTGCTGTCGTTCATGGTTACATCCACATTATAATGGTGTCTGCAACCAGTGCAGTAGCTGTGATTTTTTTAAGCAGCTTTTCTCACTGTCTGCTCTCCTTGACTGAAGTCTCCACCTGAAATAGCCTGTACACATCATCATAGTCTCAGCGGTGTGCCAGCAGCAGTTTGTCCCAACTGAGACTCCCACGTGCCTTCCTCCCTCTTTTATTCTGCATCTGTGCCTTTTATTTCTGCACAGTCATGCCAGAGCTCGATGGCAGAGCCATGATAAGTGCAGACTCTGGTACCTCATCCCCAGCCACGGTTCATCCTTAACGAATTGATGCTTCTCTCTCCTCCAGATGTTTTCTGTTTCTGTCTGTAGGTGATGTAGTGAGGTACCGATGCCTCCCTGGCTTTACCCTGATTGGAAATGAAATCCTGACCTGCAAACTGGGCACTCACCTGCAGTTCGAAGGGCCTCCGCCCACGTGCGAAGGTAAAGCCGGGGTGAGATGTGGGTCCTTGCTAAGGGAGGGAGCAACTGCGGAGGTTCCCTTGTACATACCGCATCTCCGGGGTTAATTCTCACATCTCCAGGGTCTCAGTAGAGCAAAACCATCTGTCAGGACCTTGTGAGGAGGGTGGCACAGGGAAAGGCGTTTTTCCCAACCCAGGGCCAAGCACCTTGTCTGGGCTCAAGCAAATAACGGTGCGAGATTTGCTGGGCAACTTATTGCAGCCACACTCTGATAAATGATGGGGAAAGTTCCTCCACCCTCCCTGGGTCCCGACACCTTCCCTCGCGTTGGGTACCACTGGATTATACCCCAAGCCTGGCTTCAGGAATGCACTTTAAGCTCATACTTTCCTGCACAGACACCGTGTGTCTGCACTCGCAAAGTCATTAGAACAGTCACCCAAGTGTCCTCGCCCTGGCGGTGGGGAGGAATGAAGCGCTGACAGTTTGCTGGTGATCCATGAAGAGCCGAGGGAGGAGCAGGCTGCGGAGCGAGCTCCTCCGGCGAGCTCATCCTGCACAACAGCTTCTCTATTAGCGCCACAGAATGTAGAACATGGAAGAAAAATGAGAGCCCCAGGCAGGCGGCGTTGTACACCTTGCTGCCGCTCAGGAGGGATCCCGGAGATGTTTCCGTGCTGCCATGTTACCTTATTTATCCTCTGGATTCCTGCTGCTACTTTTGTTCGCTCCAGCCGTGATTATTTCATCTCCTTCATTCCCTCCTATCTGAACATTTTTACCATATAATGGGATATTTTTCTATAGCTTTATTCTCCCTGCAAGGACTGAAGGAGAGGAAGGGAGGTCATTCAATTATTTACTGATGGTTGTTAGCCTGGGGGTAAAGGGACTGCTTAAATTACATCTGGCCACCAATTTATAGAGGTCAAAAAATCACTGATGGGATTAAGGATTTGGAAAGAATACACTGTTCTTTCTGGATAGTTCTGGCTGTTTTCTATTAATACAAGTACAGTGTTTGCACTGGGTTTTAGTGACAATTATGGATGAAAAAAGATCCTTTTCATGCGTTTTGCCCGCTTTGTGTGTTTGCCTCCTCTTCTGGGGTGTTTTTGCTGGCCCTTTTATTTAGCCCTTTGAGCTGGATGTAATATTTTCAGAAGCTGAATGGGCTGTACTGATTAGAGAAAGGAAGTGAAGTTCTTATGTGTCCTAGTTAACAACTCCTTGGGAGACCTGGGATAAGCCTGTAGTTCCACACCTCGTTCTAACCCAGGAAATAAAGTTTCCAGGGACTCCCAGGGAGTTTTTATAACTTGACAATAGTCGCTTGATTGCAGCGCCGTTCGTTTTGAAAGAGACGTGAAATAGTGCAAAGACAGGTGAAATTATTTGCTTGTGTTGTTGCTTTTTGTCCCTTCCTTTAAATGTGGCTCTTGCTGGGGTTTGTGGAACCACAACGTGCTTCGTTTGGCGGGTCGGGGTGGGCAGTGCATGGATGCGGGTGGGAGCTGGGCTTTATCTTGATGTAGCTCATCAAGACAGACCTTCTTGGCCATAGTATCTTGTGTTTCCTTCCTTCCTTCCTCTGCGAAATGAGACGATTGGTTTGTGGTTGTGTTCCCTGCAGTGCACTGCCCGATGAACCAGGTGCTGACGGACTCCACCGGAGTCATCCTCAGCCAGAGCTTCCTGGGGACCTACCCGCACTTCCAGACCTGTTCCTGGGTGGTGAAGGTGGAGCCGGGGTACAACATCTCCCTCACCATCGAGTACTTCCTGAGCGAGAAGCAGTACGATGAGTTTGAAATCTTTGACGGTAAGAGATTCACCGGTTTGACTTGCGTAGCAACCGAGGGGAAAGAAGAGAAACAGCTTCATTAGTTAATCTCTGTTCCCAGAGCTCTTTGGGTAGAGCTTTCCACTGCTGTGCCTAAAACCTTCTGCTGGACTTAAGGAAAGCTCCTCCTAAGACTCATTGATTCTCTGGATAAGAAAATATCAATGATTTGATTTTTGGATGACTCTAAAGTATTTTTCCAAGTTAGCAAGCTCCTGGGAGAGATGGTAGCAGAGGCTGCTGGGAAAGGACGAGCTGGGAAGTTGGGGCTTCTCATCCTTGAAGCCCATGCAGATCGGAGATTTAGGTCCATGAGTTCTCACGAACTGAGAGGGGATCTGTCAGTATTGACAATGATGCGGCTTCGTAACCCAGAATCCAAGCGCGGTGCGGATGCTCCTGTGGTTTCCCATCGGGACCAGAGCTGAAGGCATTGCTGCCTGGAGCAAAACCCTGGTCTGGCTGCCATCAGCTGGGCTTTGTCTGCCCTTGGCTTCCCAGGAGCTGCAGTTCCACCAAGGCCTGTTCCTTCTGCAGAACAACCATCTGTGCGTGCCGGCCCTGACTCAGCCCCTTCCCTCCGTCCCGCAGGTCCCTCTGGGCAGAGCCCGCTGCTCCTGTCGCTGAGCGGGAACTACTCGGCCCCGCTGACCGTCACCAGCAGCGGGAACAGCGTCTATCTCCGCTGGTCCTCTGATCACGCCTACAACAGAAAAGGATTCAAGATCCGCTACTCGGGTAAGCGCACAGCAGAGACGAGATGCCTCTGCCGACACCACGGCCGTCTCCTGGGCTCGGGATCCCTGCAGAATTGCTGCGGAGGGGCACAAAGCCGGGCTTATTCTGCGCTGGTTAGGCTGGGAACCAGGGTTACTTCCAGCAGAAACCATGAAGCTTTGGCTGATTTCTCAGTCACTCCTAAGAGTCAGAACCAGAATACAGAGTGTTTCAAAAAGATGGACCTGATATGTTACAGTTACACAAAAATTTGCAAACAGTTCAATGACTTAGCAAGTTTTAGTAACCTTTTTGTAAATGCTCTGTGTTCTCTCCACCTGCTGTGTGGACAGCGTTGAGATGATAGTTGATAGTTCATGGTTGCAGACATAGTGATTTCAAATTGGATCAGTGTTTTTGAGATACCCTGTATGTAACCATAGACAACGTGACTGTGGTTGCATGAAACCCATCCCATGCAGTTGGCAGTAAAGATTGCTGGGTTACTGAATTCCTGTGTCCTTGCTATGAGGCCATTTTGAGATATTTGAAGATGAACATCACGAAACATAAGCACTTGTGTGAGGAGCTGCTTGGTGCATGAGGCACGATTTTCATGTGATTGATGGTATTAGAGCATTTGCAATGAAATGTTCAAAGCGCATGGTGCTCCTGCTCGGGGGTTCAGCCGCTGCTATTGCGGGAGCAGGACCAGGAGTCTCGGTCACTCATTCAGCACAAAACCGCTGCTGGATACACAATGTTTGCTGAGAATTCCTTAAAATTCATTACTGCCTTTTGGAACTTAGCAAATATTAACTAATGGAAGTTATAAAACTGGGTTGAGAGCTCGCCAGTACGTCATTAATAAATAATGTCTTTACTCAATAAATGAATTAAGTAATATTTAATTATCAGAAATTAGTCTTTATTTCTAGAGCCGAGTGAAACTCAGGTAGTAGCCGTGCGCTCTTTTCCCCTTTGACTTTGTATTTATCCTTCACGAGTTCTCTGTTTCTCGTCCACCCTCAGGGTGTGGTGAGCACGGTGTAATTCCCGAGAGCGGGAAGGGGTTTGTTTTGCTGTGGGCCCATCCAGTGCCTGATTTGTGCTGTTTGCCCTTCTCCCAGCCCCGTACTGCAGCCTCCCGCAGCCGCCGGCCCACGGGCTGCTCCTCAGCCAGACGGGTTTGCACCCCGGCAGCACCGTGCGCTTCGGCTGCGACGCCGGCTACCGCCTGGTGGGACACAGCACCAGCACCTGCGCCCAGCACCCCCAGGGCTACTTCCACTGGGACAAGGCCATCCCGCTGTGCCAAGGTGAGAGCTGCCAAACGCGGCGCCGCCGGGAGTCCTAGCGGGGGCTGAGGAAAACGCGGTGAAAGTAAAAGCCTCTTGTGATTCGCCCGGTTCACTGTTGAGAACAGGCTGGGAGCTGCAGGGATGCTCCTCTTGCATGTGAAGGCTTAGGGAGAGATGAGCGAGGAGGAAAGGGGGTGACTGTTGAGGAGTGTTTAGAGCCACGAGGATGCTGAAGGGAGTGGAGCATCTCCCGTGTGAGGAAAGGCTGAGGGAGCTGGGGCTCTGGAGCTGGACAAGAGGACACTGAGGGGGGACTCAGTCATGGGGATCAATATGGAAAGGGGGAGTGTCAGGAGGATGGAGCCAGGCTCTTCTCGGTGACAACCAGTGATAGGACAAGGGGCAATGGGTGCAAACTGGAACACAAAAGGTTCCACTTAAATTTGAGAAGAAATTTGTTGGGGGTGAGGGTTGCAGAGCCTGGCCCAGGCTGCCCAGGGGGGTTGTGGAGTCTCCTTCTGTGCAGACATTCCAACCCGCCTGGACACCTTCCTGTGTAACCTCATCTGGGTGTTCCTGCTCCATGGGGGGATTGCACTGGATGAGCTTTCCAGGTCCCTTCCAACCCCTGACACTCTGTGACTCTGTATTTGGGATGGATGGAGAAAACCCATCATCTGTGCAAAGGTGACTACCGGTGTAGAAGTGTTTGAGCTGTCAGTAAAGACACAGCCAAACCTCGGTTAAGGATGGAGAAGCTCTTGCCTGGAAGAATCTAGCAAGGCTGAGCAAGAGCCCGAGTCCTGCTGGGTTTTAGCAACTGGAATTTCCTTTGGTATTTCTGGAGGTGCTGTCTTGGGTCTGCGTGTGTCAGTGAGGGATGAGGAAATTTTTAGGATTCACATGGTGCCCAGTTTCTCTTGGCTTCATAGAAGATTTAGGCATGTAGTTGTTCTTTCCACATGTTCTCCTCATTAACTGTAATGCTGATGACGTGCCGTACCAGCACGGGGCTCCTTGCAGGCGGGGGGGAGCACGGGGCAGGGTGCCCCAGGGAGCTTCACTTCTGCGCTATTTTGTCTCCCTCGCTATATTCACTTTCTGATTGCACCTTTTTCTCAATCCGCCAATCATCCCTGCTCCTTTGTGTTGATAAAATACCCATCTTTATTCTGATGAAGCCTTTCAGTGTCTTTGAACATTCAGCCGTGTTCCAAGGGGACCGAACAGTGGGGATTAATATTGCATTGACTTCCCTGGAAACCAGCCAGAGAACAGAGACGGCACAAGCAAAACCTCATTGCAGCGGTTGCATTGTTGTCCAGTCCAAACCATACGGAAAGCAGGATTATTTAGCACGAGAGAGACCAAAGAGCCTTGAAAAAATCCTTTCTGTGCTCCTGAATCACTCAGTCTCTTTGGAAAGGGCCCAGGGGTGCGGGCAGTGCTGCCTCCAAAGGGTGGGTTTGTGCTCTGGGTGCGTACACCCCTTCGGAGCCCTCTCAAGGTGATGTGTATTTAAAGCTGAATGGAAAGCAGTAAACCAAGACCCCATTGGCAAGGGGGAGCTGGGAGACCAGGCACAAGCTTAGATGCTGATTTGGCCTGGGTGGTAACGCAAACGCCGAGCGCTGGAGCGAGCGGCTGAGCCGGCAGCGAGAGCGGCAGCGCCAGGGGCTGTCATGGCAACTGCGCCTCCCGTTCCTTAGCCCAGAGTAAGGGATTTCTCTGATGTGCTGTGTCTTTTGTAATGAAAATCATGTAATCAAGCATAGGTGTGCATGCTGCTAAGTCTTTACTGCCCTGCTGTGCTGGAATGTCACCCGAGCCTCGCATTCAGCTCCAAAATCTGTCCTCACTCCCACGACATGTCACGGTGTGTGGGGAGTGGATTTTAAGCAGGGAGGAGGTAGAGAGGGTGGACTTGGATGAGGAGACACCTGACAGCAGCAATTCAAAGTAGAAAAGAGTCCCTGAGCACCAGTTCCCGGGTCACCATCCGTCAGCTTGGTCAGGATGTCGGTGCCGGGTGTCCCTCTGGAAGAGCCTGCCTGGCCAGCAAGGAGAACTCGCTGCTCGCATTACACCCTCAGGTTCAAATAACCCCTTTGGGAAAGTCACCTCCTCTCTCTGTCTGCCTGCGTGTACATCAGGAATCCTCGCGCTGGCCCGTGGTGCCTGGAGCTGGATGCAGGAGGTGGGAACGGGAGGAGGATTCACGGTGGAGCAGCTCCCCCCCCTGGCACCGAGCAGCCCAGAGCCAGCGCTGGCTCCACTTCTCTGCTTCAGCTACAGAAAATCCAACAGCCTTTGGGTTTTTTTAAAACATTGCTCTCAAAGCCAACTGGCAACCTTTTGCTTTGGGCCGTACTCAGTTTCTCATCCTTTCTGGTGGCCAGGGGCCGCATGGCAGAGGTTTGGGAACTCGCTCTGTAACGCTGCAGGAATTGCTCACACAACGGGTTGTGGCGGGAGGGGGGAACTGGGGTGCCCTAAACACATGGGCTGCTTAACAAATGGCATTCCCCGCAGCTCCCTTCTGCCAGCACATAATGCTCTTCCCCTTCCCAATCCCTTCTGAGTAATCGTTCCTACGTGCTCCGTCCTAGCTGACATTTATGGAAGCGGCAGAGAATATTCTGCAGGGAACAATCTTGCGTTGGCACAATGGGGGAGAACACAAGCTGATCTGATATATGCCTTTTTCTGTCTCGGCTGCCTATTTTTAAGCTGCTTTGTTTTTGGAATCCCAGCTGCAGATTTGCTTTCATAGCCTCTGTCCATTTTTCTAGCACATCCTCTTCCTGCAGGAGTTTTTGTGCCTCTGAACCCCATGAGCGCTGCTTTTTCCCTTGACCACGCTCTCCCTGGGTCTCTCCTGGGTGCACTCTGGTTTGCTTTCCCCTGGAACATGGGCTGTCTTTCATCCCCTCTGTTTCTGGTGCAGTGCCCACAATTTGGGCCTCAGGAATGCTCTTTGGAGCAGATGGCAAGTTTATTGCCACCCCAAAAATCAAACTTCTCTGTGTCACGCAATGCGCTGTAAATAAAACCTCACAGATACCGCATTGTGCTCAGGGGTGCGGGATGCGCAGGGAAGGCAGGATCCTGGGTGGGTGCAGAGCACCAGAGCCCACTCGGTGCTGCGAAGGTCACAGCCCAAACTGGCTCTCCTTGTCCCATCCTTCTTCATGTTGTAGCCTGTCAGTGGGTGAAGAGAGTGACATATTTATTATTTTTGGTGGCTTAATGGACTTCCTACCCACATCTGGCCCAGAAGCGCTGTATTGTTGCTGGCTTTTGTAGCAGGGCAGGGATTATGCAATGGAAAGACTCTAATGATCAAACCAACCCCTTGAGAGGCAGGAGGAGCTTGCTGGCAGGGCTGGGCAGCTGCAAGTCATCCTCCCTTGGGCAGGGAGACGAAGGCAAGTGGCAGCTCAGCCTCACTGACCCGAGCAGAGCTGGCCCTGGGCTCTCCGCACTCCTCGTGTCCCTCCCTGTGCCTCAGTTTCCCAGTGGGAAATAAGGTGATGCGTTTTGGCGAAGCCTCAGGCTGCTGAAGAGAACTAAAGAGAGGATGGAGAAGGCTTTGCTGGCGCGGGGGGTCAACTTTCTCACCAGCCTCATGGGTTGGATGCGCCATCAGAAAGTAATAATGAGAGAACTGCGGGTGGAACTGCAGGACTCTCCAGGTCCCCTCTTCTTCTGCCTCAGAATGAAATTGGTATTCAGCGCGGCTGCTTGTCTAGACACCCAGCCTTGTGGAGAGCTTCGCCAGGCTCCTTAGCTCGATGAAGTGACATACGTGTGATTATCATTTCAACCGGGGATATGCCTGCTCGTGCTAATACGAGCCTGCTGAATTACTCACACCTATTAGCAGTAGCGGTGTCTGCAGGGCGCTGTGTGATTGTGCTCCAGGCTGGGGCTCCGGACGACTCACAGAGCAGTCATGGGATAAAAGCATCTCAGACCTGGAGTGGTAGAAAGCTCCGGAGGTTGTGCTGGGGCTGCACACAGTACGTTTGGTCTCTACTTTTCAGTGCTCAGTGGGGTCTGTGTCACCAGGAGGTGACTCTTCTAAGGCTGCTGAATTTCCAGCCCTCATTTCTGTGCGGGGGGAATAACAGGAAGGTGAATGTGTGTTGAAGCACCTGCATGTGGCTCAACCTCCAGTTCATGCACGAGCTGAGCGGGAGCAGCTCAGGCTACTCAGGAAGGAATGGATTTTAAATGGTTTAGGTGAGGTGGTGGCCTCCAAACAGCGCTTGCTGTAGCAGGCTGGGCTCAGCCCCGTGCTGGTGGGGTTGCAATGGCAGCGTTATGGGTCCTAGTCTGCTCATCCCCCTTGTCATGGTCCTGGGTGGGTGTGCATGTGTATTTACACACATCTCCAGCCTAGCGAGATGGGCATCCCCCAGAGCCACGGCTCCGAGCGATATAAACCCACAGGGTGGCTTTGGAGGCAGCTCTGCCCTTGGTTTCCCAGCTCTTCTGAATGCTGATAGAGGGGAAAAAAAGCAGATTTGAGTGAGACTCCCAGCACTGTTTTTCCCAGCGGTAGAGAAAGGGGTAACAGGGCTTGTCACGTCTTGTGAAACTCGTGCCGCATAAATGAAGGTGATTCTGGTCTGTCTGTGTGTGGCCGCAGCTCGTGTCTCTGTGACCTGCCTGTCCCGTCCCTGCCCTATTTGGCCACAGAACTGATGATCCCAGCAGGACCGGCGCGGAGCATCTTCCCCAAGTGCTGCCATCCTGAGCAGCCATTTGCCATTGTGCTTCTTCATCCATTTACTCTCTGAATTCCCCCCCCCTTACCTTCTCAGCCATAACGCTAAATTTAGCCTTCCTTCTGCCACGACATAATTATACAATTTGCTGCCTTATGTAATGCAGAGGCGCTGGTGGAAAGGGGTTCCAGGTTGTTGCTGCTGTGGGATGTAAATACAAAACGCTATTGCTATCTAATCCCTTATCTCTGTGTGAAAACTTTTGAATACTGTGTTGACGCATTTCGTGCTACAGATATTATAGAAAGTACGAGCCAGAGTCTCTTCTATTATAAACTGATATGCAGCGTTGGTTTTGCTGTTACCGCGCCGATAGAGAGGAGTTTAAAATGTGATCCCCTGTACAAGTGGGCACTCATTGCAGCTTCTGGGCTTCAACAGGGACTGGGGCTTTTGTAAACAGGAGAGCTTGGGATCTGGGCTTTCAGCTCACCACAAATCCATGGAAATGACTGATTTCTCAGCCGTGTTATTTCCCAGCTCTCTCCTGTGGGGTTCCCAGAGCCCCGAAGAACGGGGTCGTCTTTGGCAAGGAGTACACGGTGGGGACCAGAGCCGTGTACCAGTGCAACCAGGGCTTCCAGCTGCAGCGCGGGGAGCAGCCCAGCGCCGAGTGCCTGCGCGACGGCCACTGGAGCAACGGCAACCAGCCCCCCCAGTGCACGGGTGAGTTTGCTGCTGGGGATTTTGGGCATCCCTTCAGTAGGGGCTTCCAGCTCTGGCACGGACAGCTTTGCCTCACCAGTGCAGTTTTTAGGACACCAGGTTTATAATGGTGTATGTGTATATATATATATATATAGTGTATACTAGAAAAGAGTGCAGAGGAGGGTGATGAAGCTGATGAGGGGCTGGAGCACAAGTGTGATGGAGCAGCTGAGGGCCCTGGGGGTTCAGCTGGAGAACAGGAGCTGAGGGGAGACCTTCTGGTCTCTGAACTGCCTGAAAGGAGCTTGGAGCCGGGGGGGTCGGGCTCTGCTCCCCAGGAACAAGCGCCAGGAGCAGAGGAAACGGCCTCAAGTTGCGCCAGGGGAGGTTGAGGTTGGATCTGGGGAACAATTTCTTCCCCAAAGGGCTGTGGGGCATTGGAACAGGCTGCCCAGGGCAGTGCTGGAGTCACCATCCCTGGAGGGGTTTAAAAGGCGTTTAGACAAGGTTCTTAGGGACATGGGTTAGTGCTAGAGTTGGGTTATGGTTGGACTCAAGGATCCCGAGGATCTCTTCCAACTGAAATGTTTCTATGATTCTGTTCTATAAACCTGCATAACTTGATGTCCCCTCTCATGGTGTCTTGGCTTCCCACCTGCAAAACAGAGATGCTAATGGCTCTTTTGTTAAAAAGCCAGCACGCTCGCTGAAATGACATGCACTGTAATTAAGCACCTATTCATGTCTCTTTATCCCATTTCTTTTCCCTGCCTCGCCACACCTGTGTTTTAGCTGTCAGCTGCCCCGATATCAACAGCATCGCGGTTGAGCACGGCCGGTGGCGGCTGACCTACGAGATCCAGTACCACTACAACGCCCAGCTCATGCTCATCTGCGACCCCGGCTACTACTACACGGGCCAGCGGGTCATCAGGTGCCAGGCCAACGGCACGTGGAGCATCGGCGAACCCATGCCCACCTGTAAAAGTAAGAGCAGCAAAGCTCAGGAGCTGTACAGGCCGGTTTCATGGGTGTCTCACAGGGCATGGGGTTGCTGTTTCCCTTTGATGGGTGTGCAAACACACCACAGCCCTGGTCGCTCTTGGCAGCGTCCGAGAGCGCGGCCGCAGAACCACTTGAGTTTGGACGCAGGGAAGGGTCCTCTGTTGATCCGCTTCTTGCTTAAATCTAAGCAGCTCTGCGACAACTCGAGCACATCAGCTCATCCGTTGCTGTCGGGCCCCAGCAGCTCGGCTGTCACTGGCACCAGATGCTGTGAAGTTTGCTTTTAAGAAAGAAAAGAAAAAAATTCTGATTGAAAACCTAACCTCTTCCAGTTTTATGCAGATGGCAAGTTTACGAAGGTAACAGTGTCACCTGTAAATCAGAAACACTCTTGGCAAACCAGCAGCTCAGTTCTGACTGCTGCGCTTTGGATCTTTTCTTTTGTCAAAGGTGGAGGGTTTTTTCTCTCTAAGTGCAGAGACAGAAGAATTTCTCCTTTGGAATGGCAGCTTTCCCTTCCCTCCTGCCTTTGTTCCTAGAGGTGCAGCTGCCAGCTCCGGTGACAGCTGTAGTTTTACCCCTGCTGGCTCTTCAGCCAGATCCAGGAGCATGAGCCTGACCTCGTTTTATTTCTTCGGCGTTATTGCCACCTAAATTCAAATGACAAGATCTTGGCAATGCACTGAGGGCAGAAGCACCCAGCGTGAGGCTCTTCATTTCTCGCTGAGTGCAAAAGCTCCGGAGGGTTTGCAGATCTGTAAAGCAGATCAAATAAAGAGCTGGAGTTTGCGGCTGGGAGCTGTGACGGGCTCCTGGGCAGGGTCCAGCTGCCCCATGCAAACCCGGCTTTGGGCTGGGGGTCCTCTGAGCTCTGACCCCCCCCCTCAACGCTGTTGTGGGAGCTACTGGGTGAAAAGCAGCTGGGTGTCACTTTGTAATTGGAAATCTTGTGGCTTTTCTGGAAGTCAGGCTTCCCGGCTGTATCTTGCAGTGGTTTCATAATAGGAATATTCCCATGTTAAAAACTTGGCTGTGTGAAAAACTTCTATAGTTTCTTCTTAACCATTCTTCTCTTTAGTGCTTCCCTCGCATCCTGTAGCATTAATATTAATAGCACTTATATTTGTCACCTCATATAACATGACTCTGAGTCGTCGTTATTGGCTATTTAATAATCTTTCCTACTTGTTTTTGATTGGGATCATGGAATAGTTTGGGTTGAAGGGACCTCCCCAGCTCCCCCAGTGCCCCCCTGCCATGACAGGGACATCTTCACCAGCTCAGGTTGCTCAGAGCCCCGTCCAGCCTGGCCTGGGATGTCTCCAGGGATGGTTCATCCACCACCTGTCTGGCCAACCTGGGCCAGGCTCTCACCACCCTCAGGGCCAGCAGTTTCTTCAATAATAACTTGCAGGGGTGAGCACCACTGAGTGCATTTCTTTATAAAACCGCATCTCCTGCCTCTTCTCACTCACCGTGCTTTGGGATCTCTTCAGTTATCTCCTGCGGAGACCTGCCGACTCCACC
The DNA here is from genome assembly GCF_964273445.1 of Streptopelia decaocto. NCBI lineage: Eukaryota > Metazoa > Chordata > Aves > Columbiformes > Columbidae > Streptopelia > Streptopelia decaocto. The sequence continues at coordinate 2,629,554 of NC_138678.1, read as the reverse complement.
GAACGGGAACAAGATCGGCACGCTGACCAGCTACGGCGCCACTGCCATCTTCTCCTGCAACACCGGCTACACGCTGGTGGGCTCCCGGGTGCGCGAGTGCATGGCCAACGGGCTCTGGAGCGGGGCCGAGGTGCGGTGTCTGGGTAGGTGTTCGTGGGGAAAGAGTCCTGGTTGCGTTTTGGGAGGGAATGTGTGTTTTAGGTACTGAATCAAGACAGAACCCAAGCGAGGACTTGGTGCTGGTGAAGCCGTAGGGTTTTAAGTAGATATAAAAAAGCAGACGTTGATTCCTTGCTGCTCAGTGGATGTGAGGTGTTTGGAGATTGCAGAGAAGAGCTTTAAAAATGATATGTTGTTTTTACTGCTGCTTTGGCTTTATAAATTTACAACGGCAGAGGCTCGAGTTGAGATCCGCCCGGAGAGCCGGGGTGCCGCGCGATGCTCGCGGTGACTCTCCCGTGTCCCTCCCGCAGCCGGACACTGCGGCGTCCCCAGCCCCATCGTCAACGGGCAGATCAACGGGGAGAACTACAACTACCGCGGCAGCGTGGTGTACCAGTGCAGCCCCGGCTTCCGCCTCATCGGCATGTCGGTGCGGATCTGCCAGCAGGACCACCGCTGGTCCGGGAAGACGCCTGTCTGTGTGCGTAAGTACTGCTGCCAGATTCCTTTAGCCCTGGCGACGGTCAGAGGACAGGAGCACACGTAGAGACCGTCACGCAGGGTTTGCACGCCCAGGCTGCGCGTGGTTCCTTTGCAGGAACGGCCACGCTGCAGTTCTGGCTGCTCTGCTGCTTCCCTCTGATTTTAAATTCCACTTTTCTTCTGTGGTTTTCATACACTGAACTGAAGGGGTGGTTTCTGAGGAGATCCCCCTTCACAGAACCACAGAATGTCAGGGGTTGAAGGGCCCTGGAAAGCTCATCCAGTGCAATCCCCCCATGGAGCAGGAACACCCAGATGAGGTTACACAGGAAGGTGTCCAGGCGGGTTGGAATGTCTGCAGAGAAGGAGACTCCACAACCCCCCTGGGCAGCCTGGGCCAGGCTCTGCCACCCTCACCCTCACAAGTTTCTTCTCAAATTTAAGTGGAACCTCCTGTGTTCCAGTTTGAACCCATTACCCCTTGTCCTATCACTGGCTGTCACCCAGAAGAGCCTGGCTCCATCCTCCTGACACTCACCCTTTATAGATCTGTAAACATGAATGAGTCCCCCCTCAGTCTCCTCTTGTCCAGCTCCAGAGCCCCAGCTCCCTCAGCCTTTCCTCACACGGGAGATGCTCCACTCCATCATCTTCCCCCTTGATCCATGGGGGAGGCTAAAGGCAGACGTAGCCCCCCAGGCACAGCACGGTTGTCACCGTCATTGAGCCCCATTGAGCTCTGTGCCAAAGCAAAGTCAGTGTCACTCCTCCTCTGATCCACGTTTACAAGTCACCTTGTACAACCTGCTCATTTATCTTTCCAGTAAATAAGCTAGTTAAGTAAGTCTCCAGAACCTCCAAGGTGCTAAAAGTTTAAGCATTTTCTTATCAGTGGTCAGTGCGATCTGTGTATTTCATATCACGATTCTCCAGTTGTTCGCTTATGATCTCTCCTGTCCGGTTTAGAGCTTTATGTGCTGAGGCACAATAATAACAGCAAGATATCAATGAATATGCAGATTCCAGCCTAAAAATAAGGAACAGACTTAAGTTGTTAAGGTTAGCAGTGACTCCAAAACTTGGAGGATGTCTGGGATTCTGCATGAGCAGCTCACCGAGCTTTTGTGCAGAGATCTGTAAAGGTGTCTCATGTGCACAAGTTGGCCTGGAAGTTATTACACGACATTAGGCCTTATGGATACCATAAATTTGGTGTCGTTAAAGCAGAGCACTGTTGGGCTCTGAAACGAGGTGCCTTGAGGCTTTATTGCTTCTGAAGAATCTCAGGGCGCTGCGTGCGTTAGCACGTTATAATTTCCTATTGTCCTGATATTTTCTCTTTAAACCTGCTACAGTTGCTTCCTCTGTGTTAACGGGTCTTTTTGATCCATGCCAACTGCAGGGAGCCTTTTTTTTTTCTGGGACAGAATCCATCATCTGCTTCAAAACATGTATAATCATATTCAGAAGTACCTCGGAGAATGTGACATCTGCTTCCCGCAGCACTGAAAGGCGATCGTGCTTCGTATTTTTTAGCCCCGTACCTGTCACCAGCTTGCATAAGGAATAAATTCCCATCCCTATGGTCTGGTCCAGCCCTGGCAGTCAAACGTGTTATGGATCTTTTGTGGGAGTTTCATCTTCCCTTCTGGCTCTGGCAGCCGTACAGCGGAGCTGCTGGACTTTACTGATGGACCATTACCCTGTTTCAGCGTGACAATAATCAATATTGCATTGTCCTCAGCTGTCGGGAGATGCCGCGTTCCTAAAGCAGCCAAATATCTCTGTATGGCACATCCTGACATTTCTTTGGTGCCGTGGAACTGGCTGCTCTGCTCAAGGCGAAGGTCTCAAGGCTTCGCTGTGTCCTCCCCGCACCACCCGCCTGTGCCGGGAGCCACAAAAGCACACGGAATAGCAGCATTTTCTGTGCCTTTTCCTCCGCGCCTTCCCTGGGCGTTGTGGGATCCTTTAGCCCTTTACCTCAGCGCTGGCCAAACCCAACATCAGCCCTAGGAGTGAGAACTACACCAAAAAATCCTCATTTTGCTGATGTAGAAATAAAGATTTTCCCCTGAAGTTTTTCAAACTTAAAGCAGGAAGATTTAAGCTTTCTAGGCCATATGCTAGAAACCTGATTTTTCTGATATTTTTCCTCTCTTTTAACTGTCCCTCCAGGTGTAACTTTATACTGCAGTGAGCATAGATCTGACTTACACCAGGGAGAGGGAGGAAAACATCAGGTTTCATGACTGTGTGATGCCCAGGGTAATGTAAGGCAATAGATTAATAGCAATAGCTGGGATTTTTGAAGAGGAGCTCCAGGGATTTACAGCGTAAGTCAGTAGGATGCTGGCACTCAGCTGCTTGGGGAGAGGTTCAGAGAATTTCTGATGCCAGTAAAATGAACAAAGGTACCATGCTCGCAACGTGATTCGCTATTTCAACAGTGCTGGCTACAAGTCTTTGATGTTGCTGTGGGTTTCAGGGTTGATGTGGGGGGTATTTTTATGATCCTCCTTCCAACGGTTATTCTGTCTTTTCCCAGGCGAATAGAAGGTAACGTCTGTGATTTCTAATTGCAGCCATCACGTGCGGCCACCCCGGCAACCCCGCCAACGGCCTGACCCAGGGGACTCAGTTCAACCTGAACGACGTGGCCAAGTTCACGTGCAGCACCGGGTACCGCCTGGAAGGGGCGGCCCAGTCCCAGTGCTTGGCCAACGGGCAGTGGAGCAGCACCCTGCCCGTCTGCCGCGGTGAGTCCCGCGCCCGCCCCGCTCCCAGAAAATGACCTGTGTTTAACCTGTGGGTTACTCTGGTTCCTAAAATCCAGCTTGACGCTGTCGTGAATCTGCGTAAGCCAAGTCTTGCGGTTCCTCTGAGCGGTGTCAGAACACCGAGGGCTGTGTAAAGCTAGTGCAACAAACTTGATTTTCCCTTGGGCTTCGCTCAGAGCTGTTAATGGACGCTGCCAACCCTGCACCCTCCAAGATGTTGAAATAATGTGTTATAAGCGGGGAGGACATGAGAAAATCTCAGGCCAGATCCTTAGTAGAGGGTCATCCTGGTGACCCTAGACCAGTTTGCTCAAAGTGAATGCTGTAGTTGTTATGCAGAGCCCTTTCTCCATCTCGGCTGCTTCCATTGTATTAGCACTCAAATTCGCTTATCAAATTCCCTCCCCTCCCTGCACTCCCTCCCTTTGTATTCCCTTAATTCCAGTATCTCTGTTGATACTGTGTTGGTCAATAAATCAGTTTATTCTCAACTGGCTGATGTAAGTCCCAGTTTGGGGCTGGAGAGGAAGGCTTTGCTGCTGACCCTTGCATGGCAGTGCAAAAACAATATATCTTTAATAGTGAAATAAGTGATTTGCAATTTTTCCCCTTTTCCCCACTCATTTTTGGGGAATCCTTTGTTCTTTGTTACACCCTTTGTTTTGTATTTTTTTTTGTTGTTGTTTGTTTGCAGTTGTAAACTGTACTGACCCCGGGCACCTGGAAAACAGCATCCGACAAGTGCAGCCGAGTGGTCCTCACAGATTCAGCTTTGGAACAACTGTGTCGTATCAGTGCAGCCATGGATATTACTTATTGGGTACACATGTCCTTACCTGTCAGGGGGATGGCACTTGGGACCGTGCCCTCCCACAGTGTCTTTGTAAGTCCTTCAGAATAATACCCATCCAACACAGGTCTCCATCCCATGTGCTTCTCTGTCGCTTAGCGGAGTGGTGACATAAAAAATGGGGATGCAAAGCCTTTTGTTAATCCATGGGAGTCATTCCATCAGTTTCAGTGTCCTCAGAAGGAAAATATGTGCTCTGAGGAGAGAAATGCTGTTGGGTGTAGGGGTGGTTTCCCTGTGCAGGGGAAAGCGGCTCCCGCGGGGTTTCACTGGGTCTGTGCAGCTCCAGCAAAAGCCTGGCAGGTGGAGAAGGGCAGCACGACTTCTGCAACACGGATCTTTGTAACAAGGAGCGTGCAATCAGCCTGACTGCAGACACCGTGTTTAGCACCCCTGGGTTTCCTACACCCACTCATCCCCAAGGCTTTGGGGGAGAGAAATGACTGCAACGGGGAAATAAATAAATAGAGCCTTTATTCTGCTGCAGCACAGGTGCTGACGGGGGGTTTGCTTCCTGACCCTTTTTTACAGCATCCTCTCCCTTTGCCATTGTGGTTTGCAGAGAGAAGTGGGAGGTTCTGGCTGGTGGTTCAGCTTGAGGAGTGTTTAGAGTAGCGCAGAAAGATATGAAATACTCATGGTAATGAGCAATACTGAGTCCAGGAGCGCCCCTGTGTTGTGTGAAAGGTGTCACCAGTGGAGTCCCTGTCTTAGACTGGGAAAACCAAAGTCCAGGGTGTGTTGGAGTTGTCGCAGGGCTGCCCGGGGAGCAGAGGCGGGAGCAGAGCAACCCCAGCACAGCCAGAACGTCCCGTTGGAGACTAAAGCAGCTGCCAGCTCGATACCTGGCGTAACGAATCACCCAAACAGTCAGACACGGAGCTCCTTGAGTTCACATCACCTTAGCTGTTCCAAAGCCATGATCGTATCTTTTTTCTCTTGTGTTATCCTTCGACACCGGGTCATACGCAGTAGACTTTGGCACACTTTCCTTTTGTTAGCAGCATGCCACCTTGTTGCATGGGGATTTGAGAAGTGATAACCGCCTGTTGCCACAGGGGCTCCGGGAGGGTTGGTACCTCTTCAACCTGGGGGCCTCTCGGGCTCCCTCAGCCCACAGCTTTCCAGCTCAGTACAAGGGATGTCCTTCCTTCAAATGCTGAGCATCCATTGACTTGGAGGATGTGGGGGCATTCCCAAAACTTGGAAATGCAGGTCAGTTTGACAACTGATTGTCTGCATTTGTGGGCTTAATAGTTAAAAGAATAGTAAGAGATTCTTGCACATCTTTGTTTTCTGAAGATGTGCTCAGTGCTGCAACCCATACCTCTTACATAACTGGGCACCTAAAACTACTAGGTGCTTCCTAAAACATAAATTAAGAGGGTTGATCCCAAAGAAGCTTTGCTTGCAAATGTCTCCTGGCTGTTTTCTGAGAAGAGAATAAACCAGAGTTGATCCCCTTTGAGGGGTGGGAGAGCGAGTCCAATAAGTAAAGTACACAGGAGCAGAGCCCAACACATCAGAAGAAACAGTCTTCACACTGTGCACGTAAATCCTTTAAAAACCTCAATACCGCCACAGGTTTTAAGCTTAGCTGAGGCTGCTGGAGTATCTGTTATTAAATTGTTAGTTACAGTGTGAGTTTAAGCGTTAGCTATCAAACCCATTTCCTTGCAAAGCGTCCTTGGTTTTAGTCACAGCTCTGCACCAGAATATTTCAACGCCCACATGCCCAAACATACGCGTGCTCTCCTTTTTATTGAAGCATACATCATGTTTTCTACCTAATACCAGTGTTGGTATTTTTAGACTCTAGCAGGGGGAGAGAAGTTATCCGTTACGGACGCTTTCCTTCAGAAACGAGTGGTGCACCGTCTTTACGCTGAGCATCCCTATCCAAACCTGTCTAATAGCCCCCAGACCTGTCAGAGTATTTGTCAACAGCCGCCTTGTCTTGGCTCTGATTGCTAAGCTAAAGTAAACCTATTAATTATTGTTAGCGGTGGTTTCTTACCAGCAACGGTCGAGGGAGCAGCGCTCAGAATCTGCCGGGATAACGCGCTCCGGTGCGACACGGCATCGATCGCAGCTCCGTGTCGCAGGGCCTGGCGGGTGAGGCCGTGCACAGAAATATTCGTGTTTAAGAAGGGCTGAGATTTCCAAGGAACCTGCAAAATGCCCGTGTAGTGTCAAGACTGGGCATTTATGCACAAACCCTTGGCAGCTTTTACAGGACGAGCTCGTGTCCCCCCAAAAGGAGACCGGTGCAAGGTCTGCTGTGCCACACCGGCACCACCGAGCGTTTGGTGGCCTCTGGGGCGCACGAGGGGGTTTAAGCTGCCAAGAGTCCTTGCAGTGACCTCAAACGCTATGTATTACTGTGTACCTGCTGCATCTGCCTTCAAACGGGCATCATGGGCAGTGATTGAACCGGCGCATCTCTCTCTTGCAGTGGTCTCCTGCGGCCACCCCGGCTCCCCGCCCCACGCGCAGATCTCGGGTGACAAATACACCGTGGGCTCCGTGGTGCGGTACAGCTGCCTGGGGAAGCGGACGCTGGTCGGCAACGCCACTCGCATGTGCCAGCTGGACGGGCGCTGGAGCGGGTCCCTGCCGCACTGCTCAGGTGAGGTGGCCTTCGGGAAGGAGGGGACAGGCCAGTCCCGTCCTGCTCTGCCACTTCTGTCCCGCGAGGTGACAGCCTGATGTGCTTTGAGCCGGAGGAATACACAGGCTGTATCGCGGAAGGTTCTGAAAATCACTGCTATCCAGTCCCCTGCAACTTGGCTGATAAGCGCTGGCAGAGAGTAAACCACTCGCCTTGCAAGACGAGAAATAAATCACTGCAGCAAATGGTGGCGGTAGGAGGTGTGCTGCAGCCTGCTGCTTTACAGGCTTCTCCATGCAGAGTCTGTACAGGACGAGCGTGTCTTACGCAAAATCAGGTCTTTGCATCCTGGACTGCAGCATCTGACCCTCTTTGTCATGCATTCCAACAAAAGAAGCCTGTGTGGCCCCTTTCCAGGGCCTGACATCTGCTGCAATGGCACCACAGCGGTCCCAGGTCTGCACAAGGCAAGTGGAAGCTGGTACAATGAGTTTCCACATCATCAACATCTCCGCTGAATGCGGTTTGGCAACAGAAGTCCATCCCCACTCCTGTGCCAGAGCGGGGAAAGTTTGACACGGAAAACATCCTGATAAGCAAAAGAAGTCCCTGATGAGATGGATTTGGGTCGGAGTGCTGGGGGATGCAATGGGATGTGCTTGCTGAGGCTCCCAGAATCAGGGCGCTGGGGTCTCGGCTCATGGAAGGAAGGGTGCGGGGTGGCTGCAGGATGCTGTGCACGCCGTTCCCACGCCGTCCCCTTACATGTTGCTCAGAGAGCACACAGACAGACAAAAGAAAAACTTAGCTGGAGCAAAGCATGTGGGACAAGTGTTAATTTTTAATTATGCCACTTAGATTTAGCAGCTCCACTTGACCAAGTTTAACCTCCTCTTTGCAAGGGAAAGAGAAATGAGGCAGAGTCCTCATATTTAGAAGCCATATCTACGGAGTTCTTGATCTGTAGCTGCTTGGAAGGGTTTTCTGCTCTAGTTCGTGCCTTTTCCCCATGTGCTTTTCACTGTCTCTCCTGTCATGTTTGCGGTGGATATTTGGAAATGTTCAGCGCTAGTTCCTGCTGACATCTGTTTTGTGTGGCTTTTCTGAATGGCTTCATGGAGGCAGCTTTGGAGCAAGGCCGGTGGCGTTTGACAGGTGCTTTCTGAATGCCCAGTGCCCCAGAACCATCATTTCCACCCAAGGGCTTGGGGAAAGGCAGAAAACACCTCCAGCCTGACAGCAGCTTTGGCCAGATGCAACAAAAGACTTTGATAATAAGTCATTATGTGAAAGCAACTGCCAAACCTGGAGCATTCTCCCCCTCCTCTTTACAAGCAAGTGCGTTCCCCAGATGATGAATATGCTCGTTATGTTTTATATTACACATAACGCTGCAAAGGCTGTACCTGCAGCAAGGCACAGAACTTCATTGTTGGCTGCAGGAGTGAAATAGTCTTTCCTGGCTTGGGGGTGGATGTGTTTGCTCCGACCATTAGCAGAGGAAGCCAAGAACAGGCAGGCCTGGTGGGAGGCTGTGTCAGGCACCGAGGAGCTGGGCATTTCTCCAGAGAACCCCTGTGATGCATCTGCTCCCTCCCTCCTGTCCCCAAACTTGCAGCCGGCAGCTCCGAGCGCTCGCAGCTTGTGCGAGCGGATGTTTCTCAGCTGGATCCCTCCCGCTTCCCTGCTCCAAACCCAACAGCTTCTTGTGCTGCAGATACAATGGGGCGTGCTGAGGCAGCTCGGAGCACGTCGTAATTTCTGCTTCTGGGGGAAACCATGGCCGTGACTGATGCTGGCAGCCAGGCCGCGTTCTGCCGGAGCAGCTGCTGCGGAAAGCGGCTGCAGCTGGGCTCCGTCTTGACATTCACGAGTTACGTTCTGCACCAGCTTCAAACCAGTGGGCTCCTGGAGCCCGGGAATGTTTCATCAGGAATTTCACCGCTCTGCTGAGAGCCGGAGTTCAATCGAGTCAGCCACACGATGCAGATCCGTGTGCTGGCCCTCTGAACGCGGTTGAGAGGATAGAAGGACCAAACCGCGCGACTTTTGCTTACCGTGCTGATGTTGTGCTCTTTTCTTACCAGGAGGCAGCCAGGGGGTGTGCGGTGACCCGGGGATCCCGTCCCACGGCATTGGGCTGGGCGATGACTTTGGCGTGGGCAGCGTGGTGCGGTTCAGCTGCGAGCCCGGTTACCTGCTGCGGGGCTCGTCCGACAGGACCTGCCAAGCCAACGGCTCCTGGAGCGGCACCCAGCCCGAATGCGAAGGTATTTTTCCAGCCCCGCATCTCACCAAGCTGCCCAGGTGTCCCCAGAGTGGCAGCGGCAGGGACGGCCGCCCAGCCCACCCGTCCCCTCTGGTTTAGTTGCCAGGGACAGTCTGGTGCTGCGAGAAATAAATACTCACCATTTCCTCCAAATATTGTGTGTATGTCAAGGAGCCTCAATTCTCCGCTTCCAAAGGTCACATCTCACAGGAGGGTTTTTCAGTGCTAGAGGACGAGTGCCACCTTTTTGTGAGACTGTCACTCCCATTCCCTGGGGTGAATTGCTCTTAATCTGCATCATGTATCCAGCCGGGTGATCAGAAATGCCCCGTTTTGGACTAAGATCTGTGGGTACTGCTGGCTAATTCATTGTTGCTTTGTTGAGGAAATTCAGCACAACAAGGAATGTCAGCAGCTTCAAACCTCCGTTAGGGCTGGAACTGGCACATGCAAGAGTCATTTACATTAAGCAGAAACGCAAAATGCAAATTACAATCCAGTTAGCATATTTTCGTATTTGAAAACCCAAAACCCCTTATTTTTCTATTTGAAGGAATCAAGTAAGACCCTATAATCCAATCTAATAAACCCCCATCCGGATTCTCTGAGCTGTGCTGCTCACTGCTACTGTTTTATAAAAGTGTTTAAAATTCAATTGGGGAAAGAACAAAAGCCAAAACAAGGCAGGATACCAAATGCAAGGAGACCTGGGCAAGTGCCGCTCTCCAGCTGATTTGAAAGCCAAAAGCTTGGAGAGAGTTCATAAATGAATTGGTAATTTATTCCAAATTGATGGAGCTCTTGATTGAAAAGACACTGAATCATATTATTAATACACTCAGGTCTCGGGTTTTTTTCATTCCCTGTTTTTTTCTTCTGGTGGAAAGGCTCTGTTCATTAATCTCAGGATAAATAACCCATCAGGTTCCAGAGGCACCAAAATATGGATCCCTGGCAGATTTTTTTCCCCCTCATACTTTATGAATAATAATAACGTTATGCCTATAACGTAGTCATTTAATGTTCAGTGCTGACTGGCCAGTATAGGAAGGTAATTAGCAGTGATGAGCAGCGTGCTGTGTCTCCGTCATTTGTATTCGCTACAAGGCGTTCTCCTGCCTCCGCTTGGTTGCGTTCCGCTCTCCGGAACGGGTGTTCACAGGAGACGGGGGGAGAGATGAATTTGGGGCTTGGATTCAGGGCAAGATGAGGGCTGAGCGCCCAGAGGGGGTGGTGGAAGGAGGAACCTCCATCCCCATCAGCGGAGGTGCCTGTGGGATTTCCAGGGTCTTTGGGATTTATACCCTGTTCAAAAGCCAGTGCCAAAACCGGTTTTATTTGGGGGCCTAATGCATTTTACATCTCTCACTGATGTCTGTGGGAATTATTTACCTACCTACTGCTCGCTTGCATGATTAGATCCTATTTATATTTAAATTATGATTTTAAAAGTTCAAACCTTTCATCCTTAAATTTATGGCTTTTTATATCCAGCCTATACAGGTCACAGCTGATGATGCTGCAATTAAACCATTTCCATGAGTCTCCCTGTAGTCACAAAGTAATATCTGTGTGTTTGGCCCCATGCACAGGTAGAGGAGTCTGGGCAGCAGAGAACAGCTGATGTATGGGCAGGCAGGGAAATAGTAATTCAGAGCTTTTTCTGAGTTGATAGAATCTGACTTTTATCCCAGCATCTCCTGGAAGTGACACCGTGTATCACAGAGACGTTGGCTGCATGAGAAATGGGTAACGAGAGAGCACCTCGCGTGGTTCCAGTGCCACGCAGAGTTGCTGTGCACACAGTCCGGAGTGGTTATTAGTTTCCTCCTGTCAAACAGATACGTCTCCAACAAGCTCATATATTAACCGGCTGTCAGCAAACTAAGCAACAAGGCAGAGGAAGATTCCTCTCCTTGCGCTGGTGGCCTGTGCTCGGTGCTTTCCTGCTGGGGCCTGGAGCTGCGCTTCCCCACCGAGAATGGCTGCAGTATCCATAGAATTATAGAATCCCAGGTTGGAAGGGACCACAAGGATCATCTGGTCCAACATTTCTTGGCAAAATGCACAATTTAGACTGTGTGTGTGCGCTGGGGAGGAGCGCAGGGCCACCCTGGGTCACCCCGTGCGTGCGCAGACTGATGCTCTTGCAGGGGTGGGAGCCAGGAGTTTGTGGTTTAAGCCTTTCCTTGATTCATGCAATATTATGTCCTGTAATTTCAGAGTAAACGAGGGCTGGATGCAATTATTGTAGGTGCTTATTTTGTCGTGCCAGGGCTTCGTGCACCACCGTTCACTCCAGTGCCCTTTTATCACTGTGGTGCTGAGGTACTTTAGCCATAAAACTTGGGCACTGACAAACCTATAATTGTATTCCCCAATGTTCTCCGTACCAGGGATGCTGCTCTTGGCCTTGGGACGTGCTGCCCCTGCTCCGAGCTGGTATGAGGGATCCTGTGATGGATTCTCCTCGGAACAGCCTGTTCTCTCCGAGCTGATCCAGGGGCTTTGCAGCTAATCTTACTTTTATTGACAACAGCCCATTGCAGGATGAAAGCCTTGTTTTGGGGGGGTTATTTGCTGCTGGGTGTTGTTTTATTTTAACTTTGCCATTTTGCTTTCTAGTTATATCCTGTGGAAACCCCGGAACCCCCAGCAACGCAAGGGTTATATTTAACGACGGCTTGGTGTTCTCCAGTTCTATCATCTATCAGTGCCGGGAAGGCTATTACTCCACAGGGGTGCTGAGCAGGCACTGCACAGTGAACGGGACGTGGACTGGGACCAGTCCGGAGTGCACAGGTGAGCGCAGGGCTGGGTTCTGGAAGAGGCGGCTCTGGGGACAGGTTGTCGGGGTCGTTGGGCGCTCACTGTGGACGCGCACACACCGTGTGCCGCGCCAAGAAACCCGGCTAAACGGTTCGGTGACAGCAGCAGCCGCTCGGCCCGCGATCTCTGCGGGTACCTAATGGAAAACTCTTGCTTTGCGTTTGTTTTTTTCCAGCTGGATGAAGGCGGCTCTGTAATAACTTTTGGGAGGAGATGTCAGCCGAGCTCGAGGGCTCTGCGGGGCTGTGAACGTGAGCGTTCCTGGCTCCGGTGCCCATAGAGGAGCTGGTGTGTTCCTGCAGCAGGAACGTGTGTGATGGCAAACGTGAGCTTGCACAAGAGACAGTAAATAGGGCAAAGAGAGGAGATGGTGCCATGGGCAGTTTTCCATCTAGCCCAGATTTTTTACCCAGGTTTTCTTTAATGTTTAATGTGTGTTAATACTTTTTCTTGCAAGGTCTTAATGTGCTGTTAAGATCACTGAGCAGAAGCAAAGTTTTCTCTATGTGCTGTAGCCCAGCCTGCTCCATAGCTAGTCCAGATCCTCTGTGCTGCAAGTGCTCCCTTCTCCACTATTAGTGGAGTAGATCCTGCATTGAAAAATGCTCAGGACCATCAGGTTTCTAGTTCCTGCAGCTCCAGAAGCGTGAGACAAGGGACGGTCACCCAGAAATGCTTCTTCCTTTTTCTTTGGCAGTGATCAACTGCGGTGACCCCGGCGTGCCGGCCAACGGCATCAGGCTGGGCAGCGATTTTACCTACAACAAAACCGTGGTGTTCCGGTGCACGCCGGGGTACATGATGGAGTCAGACCGGGCGTCTTCTCTAACCTGCACGAAAGACCGAACCTGGAACGGCACCAAACCTGCCTGCAAGGGTAAGACTGGTTGCTGTGAATACCGAAGGATGCGAGTTTTAAATGCCACAAACTTTTGGCAAGGTAATAGGCAGCACCTGCTGCACGGTGCCTGCGGCCCAGCTGGGAGTTTCTCGGTCCTATCATTCAATCTGTCCCCTGTGTTTATGGCACTTATGCAATTTCATCAACAGAGCATGAACACCTTGCTATCTTTAGGTCTATCAATCATCACAATATGTCTGGGAGGGAGGTGATCGCTATTATCCCTGTAGTAGAAAAGGAAGAGTGAAGCACTGAGAGTTAAGTGACTTATTCTTCACAAAAACCCAGATCAAACTCGAATGAAATATTGTGTTTTGCAAGCACACACTTTTTGGCATCATCTTGAAGCCTGAAAAATGTTTCCTCCAACTCTTTTCATTATTCCTCAGTTCCGAGATTGCCTGTGTAGTTCAGAGATAGGAAAGGGAAATAATAAAGCAGTTGCAGGACAGGCTGGATCTGTACTGTGAATGTTTTACTTGCCCACCAAGTGTAGATAAGACCTGTAGCAGCATCCGTGTACTCCTTCAGCAATCTGGAAAATTCACTTGTCATGATTCCGATATAAATGCAGACCACATAGAAACCTCCGAATACACTCCAGTTCCTTCAGAGGCTGTAAAGAGCAATTCTTACCCTCCTTTTTCATTCTCTCTGCTGAGCTAACGTTGCAGGAATAATACAGAATGCGGGCAGAGTCTCCTTTGGAGGCCAGGCTGATTTGCATCCTCCCCAGTGCTCCTCTGAGCTGAAAAGCAAAGCGCTGCAAAAATGTCATATTAAAACACCCTGGAGTAGATGAAATACAGACTGGTGGTTGATTCAACTGCTAATCTGAAACTTGGCCAGGTTGTCCAAAATGTGTGAATCTGGCAGGGAATCTTAGATGAGTTTTCACGCTAAGTCAGGCTGGGTTCTTACCTTCGGCTGGAAACGAGCACTGACTCAGAAATCTGACTTGGAGATTTGGGATTCGGTTAACTCTGACTTCAAAGTAAAATCCTGGGGTTTCGGACTGCGCACACACAGCTGGAAAAGTGTGTCCAGCCCCCTGCTAGGCCAGTCCCAGGAGCAGAGAATCACTTTGATCCTGCACGGATTTGCTTCTTAATGGAAATAACCACGCTGAGAAGTCAAGAGACCTGAGCGCGCTTGTGTTTTTCTTTCAGCCATCCTCTGTAAGCCCCCCCAGGCCGTCCCCAACGGGAAGGTCGTGGGCTCGGACTTCAGCTGGGGCTCCAGCGTGAGCTACGCCTGCCTGGAGGGCTACCAGCTCTCCCTGCCCGCCGTGCTGACCTGCGAGGGCAACGGCTCCTGGAGCGGGGACATCCCCCAGTGCTTCCGTGAGTAGCAGCTGCGTGTTCAAGCGTTAGTTGGGTGTTGAAACTCAGTTCTTTGATGCTCTGACTCCAGCATCTCTGGTCTCCACGTAGCTGATTTTAGTGTTGACTCTGCCTTGCTTGGTGGTACCATAAGGGGTACAGATGAACCGTTCTCAGTTAAGTTAAATATCTGGTTAGAAGCAGAGAATAGTGAGGGTCGGAAGGGACCATCCCAGTTCCCCCAGTGCCCCCCCTGCCATGAGCAGGGACATCTTCAGCAGCTCAGGTTGCTCAGACCCCGTCCAGCCTGGCCTGGGATGTCTCCAGGGATGGTTCATCCACCACCTCTCTGGGCAGCCTGGGCCAGGGTCTCACCACCCTCAGGGCCAACAATTCTTCCCTGATGTCCAGCCTGAATCTCCGTCCTTTAGTTTAAAACCATCACCCCTTGTCCTGTATCTGTAGCAAGGAGGCAGTGGTGGCTGTGGGGACGCAGTTGGTCACTCCACCTCTCATAACAGAGATGGGAGGTCACATTCGCAACAAATCTGAAGTCCTTACATGTTCCTGTCCACCCAGCATCTTTTACAACGAGCTGTTTGTCCGTGTGTCTCCCCAGCAACTGAATCTTCTGCAGTCAGGACTCTTGAAACTGCCAAAGGCTGCAGGACAAAACCTTTGGCAAAGGGCAGAGGGTTTGGAATGTATTGTGAAGGCAAAGCTTTGGCTGGGTGGAAACCTGCGCGCTCAATACAATAGCTAATGCGAAAAAATTAGTTAAATGTCTCATAATGATAAAGGCAGCTTGGAGTTGCTTTTCTTGGCTGAATGGCTGGCAGCTGCACAATAGCCATTTTCATATTAAATCATACAAAGCCCTCACTCTGTTCCTTGCACCTTTCCCTGGATCTTGTATAATTAATGGGCTTTCTGCGTGACATGGAACCATACAGCAATTTGACATCGTGCAATTAGAGATACATTTTAAAACTAAGCGTGCTGTTAGGGGAAAGAAAAAAAAAGATGGGGGAGAAGGTGGAAGTTAATTAACAGCAATTGACAAAAGGAGAGAATTAGAAGGAAAGCAGCCAGTTCTGCCACAGCCGGTTCCCCGGTCAGAGTTTATGGCAGGGCGTGGGAGGGTTTGGGGTGTTAATAAGCTACAGGTGGGTCTATTAACGCTGCTCTTGGGGAGGCTGATGGCGATGGGTGTGTCTGTGCCCGTTGCAGCTGTGTTCTGCGGAGACCCGGGCATCCCCGCGCAAGGCAGGAGGGAGGACCGAGGCTTCACCTACCGCTCGTCCGTCTCCTTCTCCTGCCTGGCCCCGCTGGTGCTGGTGGGATCCGCGCGGAGGTTCTGCCAGTCGGACGGGACGTGGAGCGGGACCCAGCCCAGCTGCATCGGTGAGGGGACGCTCATCCATCCACCAGCGAAGAACTCGGGGTTGTTGCTTTGCTTTCCCATTTGTTTTTCTTTTCTGGGTTTGCAGAAATTAGCTCTTCTCCCTGAAAATTAGAGTTCTATAAAGATGGTGCTTTTGGAGGAATAACAACCCCTGGAAGTATGAAGGCACTGTAGATGGCGATCAAACCCTACCAATGGCTTTGCCTAGCCGTGGTGTTGGGATTCAGGCTGAAATTTCCACACCTTCCTCAGGTGCCCATTTTCTGGGGCTACCAGAACCCTTTGAAACCTATCAGAGGTGTATAATCAGAATTAGTCACAGCATTCTTCGCCTGTTTAAAACTCGGGCTATGTTCTTGAAGCCCAGGGCTCCCGTGGTGATAAACTGCGTGGGCTGTGTGCTGTTACCTGAACACCAGAATCATCCCCTTATGGGGGCGGCTGGGGCAGAAACCGATCTCGGGCCGTTCTTCACGGTTTTCAGTTGTTCTAGCTACATCTTAAATGCCTCACGAGTTACAGTAACGTAAAAATACTCCTGGCCTGAACCTCCAGGTTTCCTACTGATTTCACCAGGAGCTTTCTCATGTATAAAGAGTTGGGAGCACCTGCCTCCTGTTGTAAATATTGGCTTTAAATGCGTCATCACTTTCTTACAAATCCTTGTCTGGGATCCTGTTGTATTTAATGGCACTTGGTCCTGCAAAGTGTCTGTGATTGAGCCCAGCGAATACAGCTGCTCATGCCGCTGATGGAATGTATAGAATTTATCCCCCCAAAACAAACCATGAGAAGGGAGAAGACTTGTGTCTGCAAAAACTTAACCCAGGATGTTCATTTCTGACACCCAAAGTGTTGTATCTACTCAGATCTCTTCCATTTTTGAGATCTGTTTGATTGCCAGCGCCGCAGACCCCCCGGATGAAGGCAGGAGACCGATGCTGTGCCCTCCGCCATCCGTCACCTGCGCCTCATCCAGCCACGCGTCTCGTTGTTTGTTTATTTTAGGTGCTGTGGTTTATCTGGGGGCTTCCATGGAAGCTGCATCAGTGACAAATGACACAAGCTCAGCAGAAGCGAGTGACGGAAAACGAATTGGCTTGTGCGCCGCAGCCCCAAATTGGCCACATTTTGTGTCGTTTGTTGAGTTACTCACCGCAGCTCTAAGGACACGGGGATGACACCAAGCGCATAATGTTTCAGCGTGAAGAGATAGATTAGTGAGATCATAAGGAATAAAGGCACAAAAATAAAGAACTGTGCCATTAAGTACAGAAGTTGTGCTCCATTGTCCTGTAGCTGCAGGCTCTATTGACAGGCCACTGTGCTGGATTGTGGAGACTTCTCTTAATTTATTTCTTGCCTTGCACAATCCTGTTAATTGGAGTGTTTTCATTAAGTGTAGAGGTGGATTTGCTGCGGGGTTTGTGGTCCTTCTTGTAGCAGTGTTGAGCAAGTGGCAGGATGAAGGCACTGAGGTTGGTGATGCTCCAGCTCCCTGGTGACACAGCCACCCCCGCCGGGTACCAGAGCATCCCTGTGAGCAGCATCGCAGCTTCACCCCATCCTGGGATCCCCAGGAGCAGGGAACGTCCTGCTGCTGAGCTGCCTTTCGACAGAAACTGTTTCCTTTGCTCGCTTTGGGATGCTGATATTAATGTGATGCATCTCTGCCTTAATTCTGTTGACGCTCTGCTACCGTTGACACAGAAAAAGTGATGGATGCTGGAGGAGTAGCAGCAAGTATTCCTACTGACCTGTGTGTATTCTTCTTCTGATAGATGGAGACCAAACGAGGTGTAAAGAGAGATTATGCATCTGAGATGCATTAAAATTTCCAGCTCCATCTATCACTATGAAATTGTGAGGTTCCCAGATGACAAAGGTGCTGGCCCAGGGTACGGGAGAGGACGGAGTCACCGCAGCCCCTATGGCTTGAATGAGAGTTGTTCCTGACACAGGGTTTAGTTCTTACATTTGTATGTTCCTCTGTTCTCTCCTGGGTGTTGGAGTGCCTCTGGTTAGTTTGTGTTGCAGCCGTCAGGGACTGAAGAAACAAGAAGATCCGTGTATTTCTCCTTGTTGCTTTGTATTCCTTCTGTAGCAAAAATATCCCTGTCTTGTTGCAAAGGCGTGGAGCAGGGAAGGCAGAGCTCTGACGGGGCTTCCCCAGCTGCTCCTTTAAAACACCGTCTCTGTTCTTCTCTTCCAAGACCCCAGCCTGACGACGTGCGCGGACCCCGGCGTGCCGCTCTTTGGGGTGCAGAACAACTCCCAGGGCTTCCAGGTACTGTCCCGGCAGCGGGGACCCCCCGGTACTCACTGGGGTTTGTGTCCGAGTCCTTACACACGTTAACATCTCCTCCCGCGAGCGGGACATCCCTGCGTGCTGCATCACACCTCGGAGTGCGTTTGTACGGGATTAACTACCGACGTGTTATTTATTGTATTAATTACAGTGCTAATTAATAGTTATTAGTGTAATTAGCATTCACATTGGAGACATAATTTCCATTCGTTTTCAGACCAAATTCTGTGGGTGGTTTCCTTAATCTCTGCTCGCGTACAGTGTGAAATCAGCGGAAAGGAGAGGAAAACCCGAGGCGATTCCCTGGGGTGCTGCAGCTCCAGCCCCCGCTGCCGGCCCTGCGGGTGCCCATTCCCTGCTAATTAGTTATCTTAATCTTGAGTTTTAATGAAATAATCTCATTTTTAATTAATACTGAGACACAGTATCACCTAAAAGAAGCAAATCCCTGCGCGGTTAAAGGCTGCAGCTTTCCGGGGGCTCTGAGAGCTCTCCGACACCAGGCCAGGGAGGGAAGGAAGCAGCTGAATCCTCTTCCCAGCACAGAAAAGATGGAAGATGATAAAAGTACCTGTGCATTCTCAGGCTGGGAGTTCAGTGTTGGATCTCCTGCTCTAACAGGTGGGCAGCATCATCTTCTTCAAGTGCCAGAAGGGATACCTGCTGCAGGGCTCCACCACCAGGACCTGCCTCCCCAACCTGACGTGGAGCGGCGTGCAGCCCGACTGCGTCCGTAAGTGCGGCACACATTTGTCTGAGGACACCGGGGCCTTTATTGGTTTGTCACCTTTACTTTAACGGCGCTGTTACCTTGTTTTGTTGCTGCACATCATGCAAATTGCTGGTAATCTCTGGGGGAGCTCTGAGAAAACATATTATTGAAGAAAAGGGAGATCGCACAATCACTTTTCTCTCGACACGACCACTTCTGATTTCAGATGAGGTTTTTTTTTTACTTGGTTCTTCCTCAGAGACGTAGTTTCAGGTGAGACTAGGTTTTGTGCTTCTGAAACCGCATTTGATGGCGGAGATGTGAGCTCACGCTCCAGGGACCGGGTTAACATTTAGCCAGAAGGGCTCTCCGCCAGAGCAGGGTTTCTCCTCATGTTTAATAACGTGTTGCTCTTTTCCTTAAGCTGTCTGTCATTTTTTTTCCCCTGCTACAGCAGGAGTTTAATTTAATGTATTTAAGTGGTAACATCCATCATGGCCTCTGCATCGGAAGTATTAAAAGCTTTTCCCTTTCCCTTGTGAGGCGGTTTATTGGTAAGATATTTTTCCACTAACAAACCCTGTAGGGGCTCGTTCTGCAAACAGCCCAACCAGGGCCCCCGCCTTTAAAACTCTTCCACGTATCCTCAGGTGGTTGCTCTGGAAGGAGCTGCCTTCACCTGGGTGACGGGAAAGTGTCCCCAAAGTCCCCACGCTCCCAAGTTTCAGACCGCAGGGATGCAGCTGTCCCTGTACATGGGATTTTGCTGCTTGTGCCAGCTGCATTGAAATAAAGATGCTCTCGGCTTCCCCGTGCCAGCAAGGACCACCAAGCTGTTGCTTTTAGGTTTTGCGTAAAGCTTTCTCCATGCGCAGCGGGGCTGGATGCGGTTACCGCTGATGAGAGCTGGGCTGCGGGTTAGTCCTCTGGCTTTCCAGGTTTTATATTTCATCTCTGTAAAACAAGGATGGAGATGATACCTCATGAAGGCTGCCGAGGATTTGTTTTCATTCATGAGCAGTTTGAGAGCTGCAGAAAGGGCAAATTGACGGTGCGGGCGAGAGGGAGCTTCCCGGCTCTCTGATTTATTTGGTTCGTGTTGTAACTTCTCAAGGAAAGTGGTGACATGTTTATAACAGGATCTGATAGAGCAGGGTGGGCAGGGAGTTGGACAAGTTCAGCCTTAATTTCTCTGGGCCAAATCCTGAAGGTTATCGAGCGACTATAGAAATTTATGAGTGTTGCACACTTGAGGACTTACTGTGTGATGCTGTGGGCAGGTGGGTGCAAATTATTGGTCGTGTGGTGGTGCCATGGAGAGAGGTTACACAAAACCAGATCTCCAGTGCACTCACTGGAATCACTGTTCTAATTTAATGGGTGTTGTCCTATAAAAGCAGATTTTGGTCTACGGATAGACACAGTGCTGCGGCCAGAGCTCAAAGGAGGGAGGTGTCTTTAGCATCGTTTGGTTTGGACTTTTCTCCCTTAAAAGGTGGGGATGGCAGAGCCTGATTCTCAGTTCATGGAACCTGGATCTGAGTGAAGGATCCCCTGAGAGCTTCAGGCAGAAAGAGCAATCGAGCCGGTGACACAGGGGAAGCCGTCCCGTTAATTCATCTGGCGGGGAATAATCCAGGCATGGCATTGCCTCCCTCAGCCAGCAGGGAAAGCTTTTGCTGAAAGAAGCTCTTGTAGGAGATTTCTGTCATCATGGTGTCACTTTTATGCCTTCTTGTGTACGACTGGACGGTGTCTCTTATCTCATTGTCCTTGTGCTTTTCAGCTCACCACTGCAAGCAGCCGGAGACGCCCTCCCACGCCAACGTCGGAGCTCTGGATCTGCCGTCTCTGGGCTACACCTTGATCTATTCCTGCCAGAGCGGCTACTATCTCACCGGGGGCTCTGAACACCGAACCTGCAAAGCAGACGGCAGCTGGACAGGAAAACCACCTATTTGCCTCGGTAAAAGCTCGGGGCAGCTTTCGCGTTGGCCTCGGGGAGCAGTGCAGCCCGGGGCAAACGGGCACACCGGGAGCTGTGTTGGCTGAGCTGGCTGCGGACTCACAGCTCGCACGGGGTCCTGCGCGGCTCCCAGGGGATTCTCCACCCAATGGTTTGGATGTCGAAGCGTCTGCACGAGACAAAGATTGTTCTTTAGCCCACTCACCTTTTACCTGCCTCAGTCAAAGGAACATGTAAAGGGATGAGAGGAAACGGCCTCAAGTTGCACCAGGGGAGTTTGAGGTTGGATTTAGGAACAGTTTCTTCCCCAAAGGGCTGTGGGGCATTGGAACAGGCTGCCCAGGGCAGTGCTGGAGTCACCATCCCTGGAGGGTTGGACAGATGGGGTTCTCAGGACATGGGGCAGGGACAGGGTGGGTTATGGTTGGACTCCATGACCTCGAGGGTCTCTTCCAACCCCAGTGTTTCCACGGTCCTGCGCTCACAGGCGGTGTCTGTCCGTCTCTTTCAGCCGATGTCCGCCCCAGCGGCCGGCCGGTTGGCACCGCGCGGGACCCGCCGCTCGCCAAGGTCTCAGGTACCGTAGAGGAGGGTTTTTTCCAATCAAAATGATTCTATGGTTCTATCCTGGTGTGCTCTGGAGATTCAAGCCCTCCAGGATGTTTTACATTACAGCTTTTTTAAGAAAAATGGGGTTTGTTAGCTTTTCCTAAGAAATTAATTTGACGGTGGGTTGATTCTTAAAACTTCTGTGTCATTTTTTTGTCGAAACAACAAAATTAAAGTCGTCAGCTTGTTTGTTCTTCTTTTGGGCTTTGTACTCAGTGATGATAACACAGAGAGTGGGTGGGATTTGAGATATCTAAATATGTATTTGTGAATTCAAAGAAAGAAAGAAATTTGCTCTATTTCGCTTTCTGAAAAATGGAAATAACTGGCAATACGCTTGTTTTTCTGCCTCCCCCATTTACTGTGGTTTCTAGTGCCCGCTGATGTGTTCGCAAGGAATTCCCTGTGGAAAGGCTCCTATGAATATATGGGGAAGAAGCAGCCTGCGATGCTGTCTGTCACCAGCTTCGACCCTGTCACCAGTAAAGTCAATGCCACGTTGATAGACCACAGCGGCGTGGAGCTCCTGGTGTCCGGTAAGGGGGTGACGTGGCCCTTGGGAGGGATTTAGAGTCGTCAGAAGGTGTCTCGGAGCAAGGGGCAGCGTGTTGTGCCGTCTCAGTGATGTTGATATGCTGGTAGAGCTGTACAGAACCACCCAGCTTTGAAGTCCCCAGTCTTCGATCAGACCAAGGCAAACAAAACCATGTACCTGAGCTTGCTTTGACTCCACCTGAAAGGGAGGTCAGCCCAGTCCATCGTCCGTTCCCTTTGTGCTGGACTTGCAGTCCAAGACAAACAAGGTTAAAAGTTGGGAGCGACCCTTGTCCCTGCCCTCCTGGAGCACCAGGGTGTTACTGATCCGGCAGCAGAACCTGAACATGAACAGCTGAGTCTCTTCCCGTGTGCAAAATGTCTTTAATACCGTGGGGTGGTGTTTGTGGTGTGTTTCCCACTGACAGGGTTGGTAGGAGTTGTCCCCTCTAGACGATGTCATTTCTCTGCTCTCTCAGGTAGAAAGTTAATTACTTGAAGCTCAAAGATTGCCGCTGTGGTCTAGTGATTAAAAGCCACTTATTTTTCAGGCGTTTACAAGAAAGAAGACGTGCACCTGCTTCTCCAGGTTTACCAGATAACGGGGCCGGTGGAGATCTTTGTCAACAAGTTCAAAAACGACAAATGGGCTCTAGATGGACATGTAAGTACATGGGCACCCATTTACACAGAGGCCACCCGTGCAGCTCCTCCCGTTGCTATCAAACCTGGCTTTTCCCTCACTGAAGCGGAGGGAACGTCTCCTTCAGCTGGTGGCACAAGGAGGCTGCTGTCCTCCGGTGACCTGCGCGCTTGAAGGGGACATCAGGTGTTCTTCAGCACACAAGATAACGTTACATGACAGTTGGCTCTTCGGTGCTCCCTGGCAGCTGTATGGTTTTTTATTGCCCTATGGTTTTAAATCTCTAAGGCTTCAGATGACACTAAAGGAGAAACCAACGTGATTAATTCCTTTCTAACCTTTTATATCTGTTAAACATCAAGCTAGAAGAGCTAATCTTCCCCTACAGAGTCAACTTCTGTGTCTGGTAACTTCCCGTGTCCTTAAGAGACCCACGGGAGCTTAGAAGAAACACGCATCTGGTTGACCCAGAGCCTTCTCTATCCCTGGTGCATCAGCAGCATGTTCTGTAGTTTACTGCAAACAAGACTTCTCTTTTCCAACCTCTGAGATGTGAGAGTCTTTACAAATCATTGGGCAATCAGACTTCTTAAGAAGCACCACCATTTTCTGGGCAATTGAATCAAACGAAGGCTGTGCATGAACTTGGCAGAGACTGTGACTGGCTGGGTGCTGAAGTCCCAGGGAAGCGCTGAACAAACCCGTTATCTCGTTGCAGGTCTCGTCGGAGTCGTCGAGCGGGACGTTTGTGTACCAGGGCTTTGTGCGCGGCAAAGGCTTCGGGCAGTTTGGCCTTCAGAGGCTCGGTAGAGTTCCTTTCATTAATACTTTTCCCCCTACCACAAAGAAGTTTCTCCATCTCGCTTTATAAAATCACAGAGACGCTTCAGAGCTCAGACAACCCAGGGTCTAAGCTCCTAAATCTCTCTTAAAATGTGGCTTGAGCTCCTCAGTCTCTTAGGGCTTTTGGAAGCTGACCCTGGAGTCTTTGTCACCTTTATGGAGAATTAGATGCTCATTATTGCAGCATTTGAAAGTCTCCCTTAAAGCCTAACTTTAAGCATTCAAATTTTAGCATTTTGGTAAGAGAAATCTATTTACATCTGTCTTTAATTGCACTTCTAAAAAAATGATGATGTCTAAGGTAGGTGATATCTCAAAACCATTCATCATGCAGCTCAGACCTTTCACAGCAACACGTGTAATCATCATGTTCTGTTGTCAAAGATGTAACTTGTAACTCCAGCAAACCCCATTTCCCACCACGCTGTTTTGAGACATCTTTACTTCTGCTGTGTTTCAGACATCAGCATGATGGAAAATGATCCGGAATCAATAGGACACCATTTTGCATCAAACAGCAGTTCTGTGGCAGCTGCCATTCTTGTGCCTTTCATAGCCCTGATTATTGCAGGGTTTGTGCTTTATCTCTACAAACACAGGTGGGTTTCAGGAGTGATGCCAGCAGGTGAAACAGAATCAGGGGCTGACAGAAATACTTGTGAGCTCAACTTAAAAGCGCTCCCCCTAGACCTGGTTTCTCATTTGATTCAGAAGGTGAAAAAATAAGGGAGCGAGCATGCGTGGAGGGGCGAGGGTGTTGGGAGAAGAGAGTGCTGAGGGCTTTTATGACCATTAATAAGATTTGTGGCAACATTAAGTAGGATAAGGCAAAGTAAATTTCATACTTCAGCGTTCAGGCTGGCTTTCTATCTGGTGTAAATTAGTTACTTCTCCCGATCCGTGCACCGCTGTGGGAACGTGGAGGGAGCACGCTCAGGGCTACAACACCCAGGGATGCCTGTGCCACAAATATATGGCCAGATTATCCTATAGATCCCTTCTGCCTTAGCCCCAGGTGTTTACCCTCTCCAAAAGCAGCTTTTTTCCTTTCTATTGACTCCTTATCAGGGATATTCGTTTGACTACAGCAGGAGTAGCTGTGTCCTCTCTGGATTCTCTCTCTACAGGAGAAGACCAAAAGTCCCCTTCAATGGCTACGCAGGCCATGAAAACACCAACGTCCGAGCAACGTTTGAAAATCCGATGTATGACCGAAACCTGCAGCCCACGGACATCATGGCCAACGAGACGGAGTTCACGGTCAGCACTGTGTGCACGGCCGTATAGCGCCGAACCCGCTGCGGTGAGTGGCGGCACGGCAGCGCCAGAGCGGGACGGTGCCACCGCTGTCCTCCTGTTCGTCAATTGTTAACGCGGGGTCAAAACGGGGTTCACAGGAGCACCCGGAGGGGTTCAGGCTGCCCAGGGGAGCATCTCTGCCTAAGGCAGGACCCAAACCAGCATCCCTGTCTCTGGGTCTCCAGTGCTCACTGCCACTGGGGGCAGGACCCCTTGGGGACCAGCGGCAAAGCAAATCCAAATAGTCCTGTGGTGACAACGGTCGCCACGTGAATGGAAACGTGAGTCTGAGGCCGTTCACTGTGTGACTGCAGACAGGGTGTTTTGCACAGCGATCAGAGGAGGGTAAAGCAAGGGCTTAAGAAGTTTTGCTGGGCAAAGAAATAACTTAATGTCATAAACAAAAGTTCCCTGTGGTCCTTAAAAGCCGTTCTAGGTGGGAACATTCTTAGTTTGAGGGGAAAAAAAAAAAAAAGCAATTGCAGGCTTTCCTTTATGTAATAACCATGTTCTTCTCTCTGTCCCTTCCTTTCCCATCGTCCCAGATTCCTCCGGGGTCGGTGTCTGGTGGATGATTGTGTTTCACCTCACTAGTCTCCATCCATTCCCTCCCCACCTCCCTCCTCCAACCTTGCAGAGGCTGTGGAGAAGCTGCTACACCTCGCTGGACTCTGAACCCCGAGAGGTTGTCCTCCGGCGTCCTCCCTCTCCGTCCCGCCGGGGATGATGGAGCCAACCCCAGGTCCGCTCCGGCGCAGCTCCTCTCCCACCCCACGCGGGTCTCGGCCCAAGGTCAAGGCCAGGGGAAGCGGATGAGGTGATGGGAAGGCTCTTACAACCTGCTTTTGGTTACAAGGTCCCAGAATGTGGGGTCCCACCAATCCCCCCACACTTTTGGGAAGATCTCGGACAGCAAAGAGGCCAAACCAGGTTGTGCTGCACAAGGTGCTGACGGGCGTTGATGGGAAGTACCGGTGTGGGACAGGATGAGTTCCTGCTTTGTCTTTCTGTGGTTTTGTGGGTCATTTCTTTGTTGTTTTCTCCAACCCAGGGCTTTTGCGGAGGAAGATTTTTTTCAAATGAGACCTTTTCAATGAGAAGAGCAAAACTTGACAAGCTTTTCTTTTCTTCCCCATGTTTAATTTTCCTTGGGGCATTCTTGCTGGGTGTTTTGGCCCCATTTTCCTTTCAGGCAGCTCTCATGGGCCGGTAAGGAAATATTCCCCCTCTCCCAGCAGCTGCTAAAACTGTGTCCAAACCCCCTAATCAGGAAATCGCTGACAGACACGAAGGGACAAAAACCTCTTTAAAAAGAACTCTAACAAATACTGATTTTATTTTTTCCCCCCAATAGCATTCAAAAGCCTTTGCCCTTTCCATATTGATCCTCCAAATGGCAACGCAATAAGAGTTTTAATTTCCATCCAAAGCTGTTCCCTTTATTTCCCAGGGGCAGAAAGGTTGCCTTGGCTTTCATGAGAGCAGATAAGGCGGCTTGACATTTTTCCTCCCTTATAAGAAAATGATGCTTTTGTGATGACACTGTCCTCCTCTCATAAAGAGGAGCGCTGCTCTTGTTGATTCAGGGTTTTAGTCTGTTTGGTTTGAGTCACCGTTTCTTAGACCAGGCTGGAGAAAAGGAGCAACAGTTGTTTTACCGACTGTAAACCGAGTGAAATCCAGCTGGTGTAGAGCAGCATGTGTCAGTGAAGCAGCTTCTTCTTACAGAAGACTTGAAGGGAAAACAGAATTAAAGCAAATGGGGTGGTGTTTACATCCATGCTTGCATTTAAACGCTGGCTTTCCCCTACCTAATGTCAGTTTTGCCTAATGAAAACCACAGGGTAGGGGTTTTTTTGGGTTTCGTTTATTCTTTTACTCTGTATGCGTGTGTGTATATGTATAAATACATATTTTATTTTTTTTTACTTCTGTCTCTTATTCAGCGCTCTTAGAGTAAGCAGCGTTCTACAGCCTAAATGCTGAACAGCCAGCCTGCCAAAAAATGCCACCTCTGCTCCCCAAAGCACACAGAGGTGCTGTGGTTTATTCCTGAGAGGTGGGTGCAAGCGCCTGCGGGAGCCAGAGCCCAGTCCAGCGGGGACAGGAGCCGCTGTGGGACCGTCACACAGCGTGTCCCGCAGCTCCGAGCGCTCCCAGCTCCCGCCAACCCAAGGGGTGATGGTTCCATCTTGCAGCTGGTGGTGGGACTCAGTCCCTCGGGGTGGCCTGGCAGCGGTGCTGTCCCTCCCTGGGCACCCCCACATTGCGGGACAGGGACCCCGGAGCAAGCAGAGGGGACCCTGAGCGGGCTGTGGTGACAGTCGGGATGGGGTCAGGGCACGTGTCCCCTCCAGCCCATCGGTTGAGCGGCTGCGGTGACGGCAGGAGCTGCCTCCCCGTCCCGCTGGTGTCACGACAGCAGCATCATCCCCAGGTCCCTTTGCCTGTGTGTGCACATAGATAAGGTGGTTCTGACCTTCAGGGCTGCACATATTTGACCCCAATGTTCCTTCCAACCTAAATTATTCAGTGATTCATGCCCTTGGCCAAACCCACAGCCCACTTTCCTGGGCAGAGCCGCTTCGAAGCCCCTGGTGCCAGTGATTGCAAGGTCCTGGCTCCTTTTCCCAAAATTCAAACGCTCGCAATATCTCACAACAGCAAAGCCTGAATCTCTCCAGGCTCCTCTCCCTGAGCTCAAGAACAACCCTCTCCCAGCTGCAGACGGTGCCAAAGCCCCGGCACAAAGCAGGACAGCGACAGCAGAGCCCAGCGCTGCTCGGCAGAGCCGGGGATAGGCAGGAGAACCTTGTGCCAAGGTGGGTAAAACGACCCCGAGATGTTTGCACAGCAAGGCAGGGAGAAGGGGGAGGCTCTGCTTCAACCAGACTTGCTCCTTTCAACCCCTTAAGTACCATTTTGTGCTGGTGCCCAAGCAACAAAGGAAGCAGAGGGGGGTGTTGTCCCATTTTTTTGCAAGCTGGCTGGGACCCGACACATGACATTCTTCATTCTTGTGCCCAGAGGACTTGCATTATGTTTAAAAATGGAAAAAAAAAAAAGTAAAAAGAAAAAAAAAATAATAAAAAATAAAGAAAATAAATGAAAAAATGAAAAAAAAATCCCTCTTTTGTACAGAGATATATTTTTATGACTCAAGAGTTTGTACAGTTAAAAAAGACACAATGTAAATGTTTTTTTTCATTATTGTAGTAAACAGTAGTGGAAGATCAGCTTTTTTTGTAAATGTAATAAAATGTATAAATATGGTTTACATAAAGGTGTAAATATGTAATCTATACATACACTTGGCTTGTCTGCAGTATATACAATTTAATTTATCTGTCTCTGTATATGAGGCTTTTCATTGTGTCCAGGCATACTTTCCTGAATTTGAAAGCTATTTTAAATTTTTGAATTAAAATAAAATATAAATTTTTGCATTGCTTTTCTTACATTATTATGATTTTTTCCTTGCCTGGTGCCTCTTCTGTGAGCTGTCAGAGGTCTCTTGCAGGATCCCTGTGGATGCAACCGCACATCCGCATGCAGCCCTGCTCTCCCTGCTCCGCGTGATGGGATGTGACGTTGTTCCAGCTGAGCTCCCGCATCGGCCCCTTAGAAAACAGGTACTTAAATGAGCCCCAAAGGAACAAACAAAACCCTTGAAGTTGTGATTTATTCCTCAACATCGCTACTTGAAACAGAAAGAGAGCACAGCTGCCCAAAGTGAGAGCAACTGCTGGTAACGTCTCTGTCCATCCGGGTCTGGGGCTGAATTCATGATGCTGTTTGAACTGGAAATTAATTTGGCAGAGAATTTTCTAATTGGAAAGGGATGTTGAATATGTTGTTACGTGTCTCACAGAATGGACTGGGTTGGAAAAGCCCTCGGAGATCATCCAGTCCAACCCTTGGTCCAACTCCAGTCCGTTTACTAGATCATGGCACTAAGTGCCATGTCCAAGCTCAGTTTAAAACCCTCCAGGGCCGGTGAGTCCAGCACCTCCCTGGGCAGCCATTCCAATCCTGACCACTCTCTCTGCACAGAATTGCTTTCTCATCTCCAGCCTCAATTTCCCCGGGCAGAGTTGAAGCCCGTGCCCCCTTGTCCTATTGCTGATGCCTGGGAGAAGAGCCCAATCCCCACCTGGCTAGAACTGCCCTTCAGGTAGTTCTAGAGAGTGCTGAGCTCAGCTCTGAGCCTCCTCTTCTCCAGACTGAACAAGCCCAGCTCCCTCAGCCTCTCCCCATAGGGGTGTCCCATATGTAGAATCTACCCGCAGCTCCAGCTCTCCTTTGCTTTTTGGCACAACGTAGCCTGAAGGAAGAAAATATTGTACTAATTGTTTCAATTAGGTACAGCAGCCACCCCGCTCACTGTCTGGTTCTGCATCCGGCCTCGCTCACACAAGGAGGTTTGGGTATCTGTTTATTTTATTGAGAGATGCTGCTGGCTCTGGGGGACCTTGGAAATGCATTTGATACTGGAGAAGGGAAGACAGCAAGCAAGTAATTAAATGTTGGAATAATTAATTTGCAGAGGTAAATCGGCATGCCCCAATGTGGGGGCTGAGGCTGCCCTGGAAAGGGGGTTTTGGTGGGTATGAGGCCACATGGATATTCCAAGCACTAAAAGGAGAATTTATAGTTCAGCGCTAGGGGGGAAAATGCATAATTCATTTTCCAGACTTTGGAAGACCAAAAAAAGGAGAAAAAGGAAAAAGTGGCGTTTCATTTGTACTCGCACTGTGAGTTATAGACGAGGCCCCCCCGGCCAGGGATGTAACTCGGTATCGCTGTGCGGGTGTCTGTGGGAGCGGGGAGGTTGGGGTTTATTTGTGAATGTGAATTCAGGACATGAAAATCACATGGGGAGGGGGTGTGGGGTGTGAAGATAAGGGCTGGGGCTGGATGTGATGGGGATCCTTCCCGGCCCCGGCAGCGCTGTGTCCTCATTAGCCAAATAGGTGTGAAGTGCTCGGGTTTAAGATGCTGTATGACAGCGAAGTGCTGTTAGTGTGTGAAAGAAGCTGGTTTAGTTATTCCAGTGAAGAGAAGATTATTCCCCTTGTAGACAGGTGAGATAATGAATCATTATCATCTTGCCATCACATTTAACATCCCAGACCCTGGTTGTTCTCGGGCCATGCAGAGAACTGAAGCTCCAGCGCTTGGTCCTTTCCAACCTCCACAGGACCCGTCTGTGTTCCCTGGGAACCTTCAGGCAGAAAATCCTCCTGGAAATGTCCTGGAATACGGGATTATTGAAGCAGGTGGATTTGCCAAGCTGAAGACACTCTGCTTTTCCCCTCTTTATCAAGCTACTTTACATTCTTATTACTGTATTGACACATCCTTCTCCCCCACTCCAATCTAACCTTAATTTTCAGCTGTTAATCAGGCAAAGCACTGTTGCACGCTCTTCTGTAACTGAAGAATTAAAGCCATACCTGAAGAATGCAGATGTGAGAGCAAAAATTAAATTATTTAAATAATGGCAGGCCATTAATTATGCATGTCCTTCAGTCTTTGATCTCTTGATAAGCTCCAGCAGCTTTTGGAAGGGGAGGAAAAAAAGAAGTTAAACATCTGTGCTCGGTCACCATCTCTTCGGTATCTGCTTTCTGCAGATATAGATGTTTAGATGTGTGGTAGCGTCTCGTGCATCCCTGCATTCCCTAAGGCAGTTGAGACCTATAGATGAAGCAACTTGTGCGAGAGGGGACTGGGAAGATGCGTTTCCAAAGGATCCCAGGCTCCCAACTCGAAATGCTCGTAGAGTCCTATCTGCCCACTGACTCTTTGTTTTCAGAAGGACCTCCAGGTGTTCTCCACGCTAAAATGCTGCTCCTTTCCCCGTTTCATACCAAAATACTGCCCTGAGTTATGCCGTGGGTCTGCTGAGCAGCACAGCAACGACACTGAAGTGTGGCCAGGTGACAAATATCACATGCGGTGACGAAAAAAGGCTCCTTACCTTTCGGAGGCCAACACATCTGATGGCTTCAACCCAGGGAGAGAAAAATACAGTGTTACATCCCCGCTCCAAAGGGGGGAATTACATAAGTGGTTGCTCTCATGGAGGCTTTGCGCAACATCTGGCTTTGGGGAATTAGCTGCTGGTAGCCTGGTTATTTCCCTGGGTTTAGCGATGGAGCAGTGCCAGGGTTTGGGGAGGCTGTGGATAAAAAGAAGGGAAAGAAAGTGGGTGCTGGAAAGGGGTTTGGCACTGTACATCACCCAGATGTGCTCCGAGTCACAGCACGAGGTGGGAGAAACACACGCAAGAGGGTGTTTGGAAAGGTTGGAGAAGCCGGAAGGTTGGAGATCGGTGAGATGCTGAGCTCTTGTTTTCCACCAGCACCGCAGGGCAGACCTGCTCCCTCCAGGAGCTGCCTTTACCTAAAACTAGACCCAAAGACGAGTTCAAACCAGCCAAGGCCAATTTCCAGAGCAAACCCAGGTGGTTTTGAGGCTGCAGAAGGAGCAAGTCCCCCCCGAGCTGTGCCCCGGCTTCACCTTGCCTTTCTCAATAGTTTATGACAGGTGGCAATACAGCAGAATTATTTAAATGGTGGCTCTCTCTTCCCTTCTACCTTGTATTATCTATCTTATTTTCTGTTCCCATGTGTTATTCATGAAGCTTTTCATGTCAGCTTGTTTGCAGCCAGCTGATGGGGAAGCCTGTGAAGGCAGGCAGGTTTATTCTGCAGAAAAGGCCATAAATAAACCGAAAAGTGCCAAGGCGAAGCACATTGCAGGAGCTTGGGCTTGGTGCTGGAGGCTTCCTGCAGCATCATCTTACATTGGCAGCCACTGGCAGGTAACTTTGGGGTCTTTTCCATTGCACCAGCTGGTTTTCCCCTCTGTTAGTTCCCTCTGCAAATTAAAGGATGGGGAAGGTGATGTTCTAATAGCATCTTAGTGTCTCTTCAATAACCCACTTGGGAGAAGTTCATTTCTGATCGGAGGCATCAGCACAAAGACCCCTCGGAGGGTGAATAACCCCTGTGCAGGGAGCGCTGAATTCCTTCTGCTGTCATACAGAGCCCTTCAAAAAGGGAATAATACAACCCCTTTGATCCACTGGTGAAGAAGTCTTGCAATTTAGCTCTTGACAAGAAAACCTAATTTGTTTTTAGCAGAGAAAAGCCATTATCCCGCTGCAGGAATGAGTCAGAACGTCTCCTCGGTGGGACCTGGAGCAGGAGGGACAAACCTCTAAGAGTCAACTCTATTCCAGAGCTGGGGGGACCCTGGGGCAGGTAAATCAATAACCCACAGCTCCTCGTCTGTGCCAGACAATGCAGCAAATGTTCGGTTCCCGGCTTAAAAGTGAAACTACACAATCCCGGTTCCATATTCGGAGAGTTAATCACTTGAGCTCATCCTCTTATCTCCAGTTCATAGGTGTGTACGGGCGCACGTCCGTACGTGCTTTCAAATGAAAAATAATTATCGCAGAGATAAAGCTTTCATTATTTTTAATAGTGCCGGGTCCACCCGTTGAGTTATTACAGTAATAAAAACTAATTAGATCCCTGGCGATACGTTCCCCCTGCGCACGCTGCCTCCCTTATCGATTGTTGGTATAAGCACACATAACTGTATATCAGACCATCGGTAATAATGGCCGAGCCTTTTCCACGGGCACATAAAACAATGCGCATATTTCATATAAATAACTGTTTGCTCCTATTTAAAAACCTGAAGGGAGAGCTCTGATTTGTTGGGCACCTGTAGCTGTTTGGCTGCAGATGCACAAGCCGGGAAGGGTCTTTTCCTTCCCCCGTTGTGCTGGCAGAGCCGGTTTGGGCTCCGTTACACCAGAGCTCGCTGCAAGCGCCTCGTCTTGCTCAAATGTCTGCGTGCGCCAACAGAAAACAGATCAAAACACAGATTTGGAACGTGTCAAAACATTTTTGTTCAGATTTTTGAAGTCTGACTGTAATTTTCAGTTTGATTTGTATTTTTTCACTTACGGGTGTTCTTTGATATGCCACGGGCCGTTACAAAAACGCTTTCATCCAAAGCAAAACAATTAATTTGAGGTTGAAAGAAATGGTTCATTTCTTGTCCGCGACTCTCTAAGACATCTCTAATTTTTCAAGCGTGGTTTTCTTTTCACTTGCTAAAAACACGTCCCCAGATTCAAGAGCACCAAAGGAAATCAATTATTCGCTAAGCCCGCTTTCCAGCGCGTGTTTGCTGCTGATGAACAGCGGCCTTGGTGCCTGCCAGGCCCGGCTGATGAAAACCCGCTAATTACAGGTACAATAATCTGCAGCAAACAGGGTCGTTGCCGGGAACCTGCGCTGCCCCTTCCAGCAACATCCCAGCGTTGAGGCCGGGGGACGCGCGGTTGCAACACCCCGAATGCAAAAGCCAAAGTGAATTTACGGTGATACGACACAGACACTGGTGGGAAGCGGTTAGTAATGCATCGCTTGCATATGTAACCAGGTCTGAATGCTTCTGTATAGCTAAGGCTAACGTAATGATTGTTTTTACTGCTATCTCTGCATACGCACACTGGATAGATCTCTATCTCTCTCTAGGAATGTGTAGAGGTTTTCTCAACGGGCAGCAGAATATAATTACCCCAATTAGATTTTGGCCGCGACCCAAGTGAACCTTCCATCACCGGCAAGAGCGGCGGCGCCATCAGTCCCGGCTTAAAAACCCATTTTCGCGGTGTCTGAGGTTCGCTGCTGTGCTCAGGTCTGGCTTGGCCGCCCTGCTTGACTTTATTTATACATATATGCATAGTATGATTTTATATTTTAGTGCATACATCCCAATGCATCCCTTGTGTGCCACGGTGGGTGCAGCAGCTCCGTGTCTCCCCAGCACACACATATAGCACCGACACCTTATCAGCACCCGGCAGGGATGGTTATTTTTGAGAAGAGGACACGGGGTTTTGCTGATGTTATTTGTGCTGTTTGAGGGTGCGTGTCGTGCCATTTCCTCTCCCATTTGCGCTAAGCCGCCAAAGCTCCGATTGCCAACAAGGTTTGTATTTTTGTTGCGCGTTCAGCTTGGGGTTTAATTTGGGTTTTGCACCCGGGCCGGTCCCGCGGGCAGTGACACCTGCTGGCTTTGTCACTGCGTGTCTGGAGGAGGCATCAACATCTGAAAATCCTGGTTTAATGAGAAACCCCTTCTTTCTGCTGGAGAAAGCTGGGACTTTAATTATCCCGTAGCATTATGCCGACAAGCCACCCGGCCTCAGCAGATCTGAGCGATAATTAGACCTGTTGGCTCTCCAGTGGAGGAGAACAGTAATTTTCGAGCGCAATGCTTCTGTGCACCCTCTACGGAAAGCACAATCATTCAGAAATGGGAAGTTTGACAGGATGCCAGTTTTAATACACCCATTGAAATGTTTCCTTGTCAACAGCGGTACAGCCACTTGTCCATCATGCGAATTTTCCTCTAGAAACGCTTTGTGGCGGAGAAGAAACAGCGAGGAGTTACCTCTCTTCGTTGGGTTTGTTTGGGGTTTTCTGCTTTTGGTTTGGGATTTTTTTTGCTGTGTTTTTAATGTGGTTTTCCTGCGCTCGTTAGCTTTGGTGCCATTTCACCAAGCGTTTTCCTGGATCTGGGGTAAGAAGCACTTTGGTGGCCACGTTCCCATTTGCGTTCACAAGAGTCCGATTTGCTGAGCCTGTCGTACATCGCTCCGAACACGTAAAGTGGCTCTAAGGTGGGTGTAAATTACATTTACAGTCAGCAAATGGTCCCTTAGTCCCGTGCAGAGCTGTGACAGCATCACCGCTCCCCGGGCGGCGGGACAACGGCAGCACGGGTGTTTTAATCCTCATCTCCACAAAGTGCTCAAACCAGAGCGAGTTGGGCTGAGTTTTCCCTTTTCCAAAAGGACTTAGGTCAGAAATCTCGACAGCGTTTCGCACGTAACGCCCGCACCATGGGCAGATCCCTGCGGGCGCTCATGGGTGCACGGGGCATTAGACGCTGCTGGAGAGCTGGGGAGGCAACCGGGAGCTTAAACGCTTAAAGACCTTTACAAGATAACTGTTATGACTTATAGAAACACAACGTGCAAGGTCTGTTCTTGAATGAAGAAGAGGTTTGAAGGCAAAAAATATGCCACTGTACGGGGACAGCGGTTCTGCCGAACACCCCTCGTGTCACTGGGGGTGAAGGCTGGATTTGGATTTTGGTGCCTCGTGTCCGTGCAGCACCAGCTGCCTCCCAAGAGTATCATCAGGATCGATTTGTGTTCACACACAGCCTGGCAACCCCAGGTGATGCGGCAGCAGGTGACTGCGAAGAAATGATTTGAAGGCAGAATCGCCTCTGAGTTTTTATAAGCAACGTTTCCCTGTATGGCCTGGGGACTTCAGAGCCCGGTGACGTGTATAGTTACCTCCCCCAAAACAGTTTTTCTCCAAACTCTGCACATTCTACCCAATGCTCTTGACCAAAATGCTGCAATTCCTACAGAACAGGCAATAAGCAAATGCATTGGTACCAAGGCAAAAATGGTAGTTCATCCAGTTCTTCACCCCGGCAGCAGATTTCCTCATTATTTGTTATGTATCTGGTTTAAAAGTTTCATTCAGGAAATCAGAAAAAAATTCCTTAAGGTTTACGTACTTCCTAGTTAGACAATATAGTATCTATACAGCCACGGGTTCCCACGAGGGTGATATTCAGCCTTTATTCATTTTAATGGGGATACGGGCTCTTGGACACCAAATGCGAGCTCACCAACAACAATATTTCTTTTCTTAGCTATAGTACATGCACTTTATAGAAGTAATTCTTATATGGTGTGTGGTTTACAGGGCAAAAATCAACAATTTCACATGCGAGAAGCAGCTGGGAAAGCAAAGTGGGAGGTGTGGGGGCGAAAGTGTCTGGAAGACTTTGCACATCTAATTGGTCTCGGGTCAGACTCCGGCCAGCCAGTCATCAAAAGCCTCTGCCGTTTGGCTTTTTAATGAGAGATTTTCATAAATTAACACTTCATTAGGTCTGTAGCCAAGTCATTTTGAGGGCAATTTAAGATGCACGTGCCGTGCGGCGGCGACTCTCGCCTGGGTTATCGCAATGATGGTTGGTGCAGCCCAGCGATGGGGAGGGAGGTAATATGAGCTACATTGAAAACAAGCTGTGGGTACAGCAGAGTACAAGCAGGAAAGCAAAGGATTGAAACAGCGGTTTCTCCCAGCTGTGATTTACTATTTTTATAAAAGGAATATAACTGTATGTTAGCCCTTCAGCCTGAAGATGGAGAGGTAAGGGTGCGCACAAGCAGGGCTGCGCTCTGTCTGAGAATTACTCTCAGGAAATATTACTCCATTTGCCCTTTTAAACAGTCATTTCAGCTTATTACTGAACGCATCGCTGTGGCTTCTCAGAAATCCTTCACCTCCGCGGCCATCCTTGGCCTCTCTCCCATTAAAGGATTTCAGTGCGCATCGGTGGGGTTATTAAATTAAGCCTCAAAAATTGGAGGGGCGTGTTTGCACCTTTCAGAGGGCGGCGGGGCTGGCGGAAGGTGAAGAGGCAGCGGGGGGGCAGGGACCTGACCCCCGTGCTCCAGCAAACCCGAGGAGCATCATCTACCAAACCTCAGGTCCCCAAAATCTCGTGTGCCCTGTGTCCCGGGGAGTCCTGCGGTCTCCTCCGAGCAGGTCCAGAGAACACGGTGTTTTCCCCGTCGCTGCCTCGTTGCCGCAGCTTTTTCTTGGGAAAGGAACAGCGACAAAACCCACCTGCAATATTTCCACCCCCTGCCCTCTCCTGCTGCCTCAGCTGCCAACACGCATGGCACCATCACCATCAGAAATGAAATGTAGGTGATGGGTGGGCTCTGCTCGTTCCTCTAATACCCACCTGTACATAACCACCCGGGGCGGGCACCCCGTGCTGCGGGGTTTCCGAACAGGAGTGAAACCGGTTCCTCCTGCAAGAAAAGGGAAGGAAAGGAGCTGGGCTGTGCTGGGACAGGCTCTCGCACGTTTTCAGGGGGACAACACCGACCTGCATCCTCGCAGTGCCGAGAACCTGGCACGGCCCGCGCTGTCGGCGTTTGCGGCAAGCCGGCTTTTCCTGATGCTGCAAATCTGCTCCAGGAGGAAAATCTGCCATTAAGCAGCTTTGCAGCATTAGCGAGGCTAATTCTTTCAGGGGGTAGGAGCGTTTTATTTCAATACTGCAAAGAAGGTATAATACCTCTCCATGAACTTAGGACGGTCGTTCCAATGACCTCAACCCAGACAAAGCCCGGTATCAATAAAACTTGCGCTGAATATACTGATGCCCTTCCTGACCCCTTGCAGATGAGCTGACGTGTCACGGGGTTTATGATACCAGTGTACAACCCCTCCCCTGGCTGTGGTGTTGGTGTAGCCATCCCAGGAGAATTAACCACCGCGAGGGGTGGGCCTGTCAATATTTGGGACCTGTCGTTGTCTCTTTGGTTCCTGCTGCAGAGAGACACAGATACACAAATCCACTGCTCGTACTGCGACTGTGCACAAACACACATACCGACTGTATTTTGGCCTCTGTTTCCCTGACCAGCGATTTCTACCCACTGCTGTGAATCTGATGGCACCGACCGGCTCTAAATGGGTTTGTCCCCAGGACGCCTGTTTGGCTCATCAAGGTTTGCATCTGAAAGGCGAGGCAGCCTTCCCGGGTCATTCTCAGCCATTTTCCAGCTGCAGAGAAGAGAAACAGGCAGGGAATTAGTCAGCAGCGTGTTGGGATCAGGATCTGTGGGAGAGGAAGGCTGAGCGATGCGATCCCTGCCCCAGCAGCTCCGTGCGGGAGGGTTTGCCGGGCTCAGCCCCAGCACAGGCAGCACCGAGCAGCTGCCAGATGCTAAAAGAAGAGTCGAATCCCTTTGATTTTTAAATGTCTGGGTCCTGATCCCGTAACACTGCCTGCACGGAGTGATCTGCATTTACATGCCATGATTGATGGTGATTTATTGTGCGTACAAGCCGTCTCTGCTCCTCTCCCCGCTGTCTCGGCCGTGCCCGGTTCCTCAGCCCAAGCTCTGCCATGAACTCACATTAAGCTCCTTTGCAAGGGAGAACGGAGCAGTGCCGGCCTGTCCTTACAAAAACCTGCGGGATTTACAGCTATCAGCATCACCGGGTGCTAAAACAGGGTGACCTAAAGAAGCAGCGGCGCTAATTTAGCCAGTTTACACCTAAACAAATACACAGGTAGGAGGTGATGCGCTGCTCGTCGCCAGGCTGACCAGCAGGAGGAATGCCAGTGAGCCATCGCTGTATGGGACAGCTCTGCTGGCGATTTAGACCCCAAACTTTCCTCGGAGTCGGTAAATCTGCTCTTGTTGCCCATAATCTCCTACTGATCACCCCAGCACGGCCGCTGAGAATGAGCGAGGAGCGGGTTGAAGCAGACGGTGGCTGCAGCCCAGCGCCTTTAATCAGATTGTTTTGACCAGATTTGCTTCCTAAAGCCGCAGAACTTCCACGGAGCCTTTTTATGTTGAACTTCTCCCCGTGAATTGTTTCTGCCCAACAGAAAACCTTCTGCTACATAAAGTAATTTTCTCGTAGAGCAGCTTTTGCAGCGGAAAGCGTGGCTCACCGCTAAAATCAAGCCAATGGGATTGTAGCGATTGATTTTTTTTCCTACTTCTACCACTCTTTGGCTGCCTAGAAAACATTGCTGTAGCAAATGATAGTCGCTTTGGGGCAGCCTTGTAATTGGGGGAGCTCAGCGGGCAGTTTACCCGTGTGCAACCTCGTTGTCCTACCAGCGAATTTGTCAAAAGAATAGAAAGCTACTATTCAAAAATCCGTGTGCAGACACCACAAACGGGCCCACTAGCCCCGTGCGGGCCCGTGCTGCGTTTGGTGCTGTGCAGATCGAGAAGGATGAGGTCTGGCACATCGGGGAGTCAAGACATTTTGGGCAGGGACCTCTGGCAGGAAGGTGGGGAACAGCCCGAAACAGCAGCTCCAACCCGAGCGTTCAGTGCAGGATGCCAAACGAGCGCAGCCCCTAACGATGCTGCACCAAATTAACGCGGAGAGCGGCTTTTGGAGGGCTGTTTTGGAGCGGGGTGCTGCTGCCGTTTGGATCTGGGCGATCTCCTGCGGAAACCCCCTGGTGAACAGATGGGAGCAAAATGATGTTGGCAGCGTAGAATGGTTAAAAGGCACCGCATTCAGATTTTGCCTCCAGCCCAAAGAGATGACTGCAGCAGGTGGAAGAGCTGCCAGGATTTGAGGTCAATTCAGGGTAAATGACGGCAGAGGAAGACCCAGAAATCCTGCAGCCCGGGAATGGTGTTTCTTGGGCCGCCCCTTGCCCAGCGCTGGGCTGTGTCACAGCATCTCGGACCCTCTTTCCCCCCTATCGGTGCTGCCGCGCCAGGATCCAACCCCTTCCCGCATCTGCCGATGCTCAGCGTCTGGTAGCTAATTAGCTGTACAGCAACCCGGTATTAGGAAGCCCAATCGATATTATTTCATTTATAAACAGGAAACAGCTGTCCCCTCCTTTGCATACAGAGCTAATTTTAAAATGC
Source organism: Streptopelia decaocto (assembly GCF_964273445.1). Taxonomy (NCBI): domain Eukaryota; kingdom Metazoa; phylum Chordata; class Aves; order Columbiformes; family Columbidae; genus Streptopelia; species Streptopelia decaocto. The sequence goes on along the minus strand of NC_138678.1, from coordinate 2,590,474 downwards.
ATTAACCCCTCCCTGCAAGGCTGCATGGGGAAGGGGGGTCTCTGTGTGACCTCAGGTGTGGTGGGGCTGGGGTGCGCTCAGACCTGGCAAGTGCCTCCCAATTTTGGTACCGCCTGGGTCCATGTGGGGGAACAGAGAGGAGCCCTTGAGCCAGCTCTGCATCCTCCAAGGAGGGTTACAAAGCAGAGGACTCTCAAAGTGGCTCTTGAAAACATCTCCATGTTACAGCGCTGGTGCAGAGAGACCCTTTGGGTAAGAATTATCCAGGCTGAGGGCACTGGCTTCCCGGGAAAAATGGATAATGAGTTTTGCAGCGGGGTCAGAGCAGCGGCCGCCCCTGCACCGAAGCCGTCCCGGAGCGAGCTCGGGCGCAGCCCGCGCGGCCGGGAGCAGCGGCGGGGGCACCGGGAGCCGCCACCGCCCATCCATCACTGTCCCCGGCAACTTGTCCTGCGCCTCGGAGCTGCCGCAGACCTCACCGGCTCCTGCAGCCCGGGTGCTGCTGGCGCCTGCAGAGCAGAAAGGACACGGGGAGCGAGCCGGCCATTGCCTTCCAGGGCACGTCACGCCTGCCCCAGCAGGGCCAGGAGCCAGGGTTGTGTTGCGCACCTTGGCATCGTGGGCTGATTTTGCCTTAGTTCGGGATGGAAACCCCTCCCGCGGTGCTTTGCCCTGCACAGAGCTCACCCGCGGCAGGGATGCGGCCAGGGGATGCAGAGCTGGGCGCTGTCAGCACCCCTGGAGCTGCCTGGATGGAAACCTGGCACAGGACCCAGCTGGAGAAGGCTCAGACACCCTCCCGGGAAAGCCAGCACCTTCCAATGACAGGAACGTGGCGTTTTGCCTCCGAAAAGGAAGGGAATTGACTGTTGTCACACTGCAGCTCAGCTGGAAGCTCCACCAGCCTCCTCAGTGCCTGATTTTCCCCATCCCATGCTTACAGCAGAGAGAAATTGGCTTCATCACACAGTTTACACCCACCACCCTCAGCGGTTGGGCTGGTTTAAGACACCTGAAGACTATTCCAGCCTTGCAAGGAGCTGCATATGAGAACACAGCCCAGCTGCCTTCCAGGGATGGGGGAGATGGCAGGAGATGGAAGCTCGCAGCCTCAGCCTGCATTCCCATGCCAGGATCTCTTTTTTCCCCTCTCCTCTAACCCAGTTACATTCCCATCAATGTCGTGTGGCCTGAAGGTATTAAAGATGTAGTGAGCAGGGGAGGAACGGCCGGGCTGGGAACCTGGTTCACCTGGGGTTTGATCACACCTGCAATGGGAAATGGGGTATCCTATGTGGGTGTCTGTGAATAGAAGAATGACATGCAAAAATAATTTGCAGGATCGAGAATTTAGGGATGAGGATCACTGTCCCAGGGCTGGCTTTGGCAGAGCATCCTAGTTCAATTAAGGCTCTTTATAAAGCAGTACCCAACTTTCTTCCCAGTTTATTCATGCATCACTCATTATTTTTGAAATCCCTCAAAAGGCGCTCTCCTTTAAATCTTAATTATCACTTAAACCTCAGATCCCGGCTGGTGTTTTGTTCCTCATCACTGGCCATTTGAACTCTGCCACCACCACTTTCAAAGGCTTTGCTGTTACACCAAAGTTCTTCCATCACCATTAGCATATGCAGTAATTTATACACTGATTTTAATTGAATACTCGGACCTCAGGGTCTCAACACAGGATGCCCAGTCATGGCTGTTATATATTTCTCTAAATACCCCCGAGTGTTGCATCTGATTTGGTTTTTTGGTGGTGTGTTTAGCAACACTCTGGAGAACATGAAACTAATAATAACTATTAAATATAATAACATGCAATGATCTGATGACTCAGGGGTTAATTCTCACTTACAAACAGACAATTATTCGCAGATTGTAAAACATTTTAACAATATTAATGGTGAAAAAGAAATGGGGGCTCTTTTGTCAGGTTTTTGATTGTAAAGTTCCATTAATTCTTTGTTCGATTGATGCATATTCAAAGGGGTGTAAGTGGGGCCCTCACTGTTTCAATTAGCATTAATGCACAATGATGTTTTTTTCATATTTATGCTGCTCTTGCAGGGCATGGGTTTTGGTTGTTATTTTTGTTACATTTGTATGCTAATTCAGCATTTAAAGCATCCTTCTCTCCCAACTGTTTGCACAGTGCTAAAGTATAATGAGAGGGAGAGGGATTTATGGCTAAAACACTAGAGGAAGAAAAGGGCTGCCTATCAAAGCAGGAGATAAATCCTGGCTTTTAGCAGATCATAAGATATGATTGCATCTAACGTGGAGATTGCACGGGATCAATTCATTCCTCGATGCTGTTTACTGATGGGAATTTGCAGCAAATAAACCGCCTTGAAGACGCCTCGTCCATCGCTGGGAAACACCGGCAGGTGGGACGGGTGATGAGGACAAACTGGATGCAAAACAGCTCCTTGGGAGATTGGGGTTTGGTGACACTACAGAAGGGCAGTTCTGGCCAGGTGGGGATTGGGCTCTTCTCCCAGGCATCAGCAATAGGACAAGGGGGCACGGGCTTAAACTCTGCCCGGGGAAATTGAGGCTGGAGATTAGAAAGCAATTCTGTGCAGAGAGAGTGGTCAGGATTGGAATGGCTGCCCAGGGAGGTGCTGGACTCACCGGCCCTGGAGGGTTTTAAACTGAGATTGGACATGGCACTTAGTGCCATGATCTAGTAAACGGACTGGAGTTGGACCAAGGGTTGGACTGGATGATCAATGAGGGCTTTTCCAACCCAGTCCATTCTGTGATTCTGTGACACCTCTGCACGGTGACGTGGAAACAGGGCAGATCTCCGGTTATTTTGCCCGGAGAAGATGGTAAATTTGAAGTGCTGGTAGGCGCCTCCCTCCCATGCAGTGGGATGGAAACGAGCTCCCCCCATCACTTCTCTTTAGAGATGCAAAACCTTGATTTTTTTTTTTAATACGTCTTTCTTGTTTTTAAATAATACTGGAAAATAATTGGGTTTATTCCCCAATTTAGGGGCTGAAGTTGCTGCAGAATTCGCTGAACCAAGTTAAAAATAAGCCAGCAAAACCCTCCCACTCAGCTCCATAAATCACAGGCTGATTCAGGGCCCTTTGAGCCACGAGCTGGTGGCTGGGAAAGCCTTATCCTTAATAAACATTGCGACAGTGATATCTCCCACTGCAGAGCAGGTTTGTGGGGGCACATGCTGGGAACGAGGGTTTTTGGGGGTCTGGCTCCTTTGAGGGATCTCCCAGAGACCCCCTGGACCAGACATCAGCTGCATCCTCACCTAAAGCATCACAAAATGTGCTCCGGGAGCTGATTCTCCCCATGCACCTTCATTCCCCACAAGTCGCGTGTTGCCTCCAGTTTAGGTTGTATTTTAGTTGCTGTTCTGGGTCCCTCACAGTTAATTCCTATTTGCACGCCAGGGAGAGAAAGCGCCTCTGCCATAGCTACAGACTGCAGCTCGTTATTGATGGTGCTGCCGTAATTAGCACCGCTATAATATTTCTGCTGGACTCCAGTTCGACTCGGCTGCTGGGAGGGTATAACTGAGTAAATGAATCCAACCGGGCAGCTGTTTTCAGTGTCTAAAAGCTGGAAAAAAGGAGGGAACGGGGGAAATCTGAGTGGCATCATCCACCTGTGGCTGGGGATCCTCCCAACGAGCTGCAGCTGGGGCTAATCAAAGAGAAATAATTAAAGCATTGCACCTTTCTGGTAGATAATTAGAGCTGGTGAACAGCTGAGGTGATGTCCGCTCCTCCCTGCCCAGGTACCCAGTCTGGCTCTCTACAGCCTCTGGTTATGGCAAATTGGGGTAAAAAGCAGAGCCGGGATGCCCAAAATGAGGCGCCAGCACCAAGATTCACTGCGGAAATGCCGAGTCCTGGTCCTGCACTTGGCCTTGGGCCAAACCTTCTCCTGAGCTCAGGGAGGGCTCCTGCAGCCAGCCAGGACATGGAGGATTTAAGACCTAATTTCCCATTAAATATGTCCAAGCTAAGAAGGGGCAGAGGGGATTTCTAATGGCAAAGAACATCTGCAGCAGCGAGATGAATAGCTGGGGACAAGGATATTTATAGATTCATTTATTTTGGCTCCTTTTAGGAGTTTCAGGGGCATCCTTTTGTCCCCGGTGAGCTGGTTTCTGTCGAAAGCACCAAGCTCAAGCAGGGCGGTCAGGAGAACACTGGGGTGTCCTGGACCGCTCTCCTGGGGCTCAGAGAGTGTTATTTAAACTGCAAAAGGGAAACAGGGCCACATTCTGCAAGGGAATACCAGCCGTTTAACTAACCCTGGTTAATGGGATGGTTTATTGCAATGCAAATCGGGGCTCTAATGCTGGGCAGGGGCAGTGGGAGCGGCAGCCCAGGCAGCAATGAGGATGCTCCAGGCTGCATCCCTTAGTTCTCCATCACCTTCAGCATCAGAAACAGGGAGGGGGCGTGTTTGCTTAATCTGTTTGCAATGTATGAGAGCAAATTGAAAATATCCCGTTTGTCGTCTTCTTCCCCTCCCGAAACAGCAACATTCCTACCCAGCCCTGGAAGGAGGGTGGTAGATGAGGTTCCCGCAGCGGTGATGCGGTCCCTGGTACCGAGGATGTGCAGTATTGGGTGGTGAAGCTCTAAGAGCCGGAGCCGCGCGGCTCATCCCGAGCTGACGATCAGAAGTGTAGTCCGGTTTGCTGCAGCTTGCAGGAGGACGGGAGATACCTGATCTGGCATAACGCTGCCAGACAGACACGGCCTGTCAAAGCCGCCCGAGCAAACGCGAAGTGGCAGAGTGAATTTATACTGGATCAGTGTGTTATGTCGTGTAGGCACGGAGGGGTTTTATCTGGTGCGAGAAGCCCTGGAGCTGGATTTACAGCGCTATGAAACCCTGTGCCTGCTCTCCGGAGATAGGGAGGGAGTTTATCCCAGGAGGAGCAGAGCACCTTCAGTCCATCTTTATGGAAAGATGGGTTTTTAGGGGAAGAATTGTATTTCTCCTCTCTTATAATGCGTTTGATGCAGTTTGTTTCAATTTTGACTTGCCCAACCCACACCAGCGTGCAGCGGGGCAGACACGGGCACTGCAACACTGGGTTTGCACCACTATTTATGTACATGCAAATCCCTTCATGTCGAGGCAAGGCATGAAAATCCATCTCTGTCTTGAGCCAAAGCCTTAGGAAAAGAGTTGCTCTTACACATCCCAGAGTCCCCCCAAGCACCTTTGGCCATTGTGTGTCCGAAATATGGGCTTTGTGGCTGAGACATCTGAAATTAAATGCAATGCAGGCAGTAAATAAATAAACAAGGAAGAGGGAATGGGTGTTAATTCAAAACGTTAGCGTTGCGCAAGCCAGAAAGGGAAAAATATTGACTCGAAATGAGCAAGAGAGTTACAGAGCTTGGAAGCAAAGCTGGCTGACCAGGGGCAGAGATGATGTGTCCTTGAAGATGCTCTTTTTGTGCTAGAAATTCAGCAAACCTGCAGGAACGCACCAGGCGGGTGATGGAGAAACAGGATGATGGAGCAATGAGCCGTCATCAGCGGACAGAGAAGAATAAACAAGAAGAGATGGACTTGCCGAATTGTTTGTGCCTATAACCTTGACCCTGTTGGTTTGGGCATGAGCTGGGAACACGGTGTTTCTGAGCACTCTGGGAGTTACTGTTGCAGAGGGAGAAAAAGGGGAATTGCGGGCACCATTTGCAGCTTGAGTGGTTTTTCTCTTGCAAATCATAATTACCCTCATTAAATCCATCTCCGCAGGAATGGAGACACAGGATTAATGATACGCGCGGAAAGATTCGAGCGCAGATTCAGGGCCTCGCTCCTTAATCCCACCATTGTGCAGCGGTTTGCAAGGAGATGGGGAGACTCCGTCTCTGTTGGGATGTGTTTTGGTCCCCAATGCTCAGCTGGTTTTCTTCCCAGGGCCACTGCCCACCTGTGTGCTGAGGGGAAAGGGCTCTTGCGCTGCACCCCTGCTATTATTGCACCCCTATAATTAATATTTCACCCCTATTTTTATTATTGAACCTCTATTTTTATTATTGCACCCCTATTATTATTATTATTATTATTATTATTATTATTATTATTATTATTATTATTATTATTGCACCCCTATTATTACTGCACTCCTATATTGCTCCCCTACTACTGCACCTGCAGTAAACCCGCGGCTGTCACCTGCAAAGCTCCTGCAGAGAGATTTTAGTGGAAGATGTTTCCAAAACCCCAGTAAACAGGCCTCTAATAACTTCCCAACACACTCTTAGCAGACAGTAATTCCATTTCTAAACTGCAATCAAATCCTTTGGTTCAGACAGCAATTTGAAGTGTGACTGGTAAATACAGGGACTCTCTGAGGCGTCAGAACTCTGAGGCTTGAGCTGCTTACAGCCGCTGTTTGTGGCTTTGAAACGTAATGACCGTTTCATCTGATAGTGCCACGTTTCTGTAATACCCTGTCCCTGCCGATAGCTGCTCTCAAGCAGTGGTGTCCCCTTCCCTGGGGAAAAGTCACCGTCCCAACCATGGGAAGTCACCATCCAGCTGCAGCACTGGCCATCAGGGCACAACAATGGGATGCAGAGCACCAGGAGCACAGCTGGGGAACAGCTGGAGAGCTCGTCCTTCCACGGCAAAAGGGCAACATGAGAGGTAAGAGGAAGATTAATTAACAAGGAGAATCTGGAAATCTGGGTGTGTTTGGGATGGAAATACGTTCTGAGGGACAGCAGAGCTCCATCCTGCCCTTGGCCCTCTGTCCTTACCCTGATGTCCCCATTCCCATCACCAGAATTCCCTACCTGGGAATCCAACCTGCAGGACACCCCTCCAGCCCGGCTGAAACTGCCTGTGAACCAAAACCACACAACATATGGCTGGTGGTAAAGAGAGATGAGAAACTGAGAGCTGTAATTAACTCCTGCAAAGAGACATTTTGGGTTGATCTCAGGCTGCGAGGCGGAGGGTGCCTGAACGTGACAGGCACCTGGCTAAATTGCCTGGGACCTTGTTTGTTCAAGGCCCAGAATCACACTCTACAGTTTGTTGTATTGATTTGCTCGTGTTGAACACGACTCTATAAACAGCAAATCTACTGGGGATTTTCTCTCCTTTTCCTGCAAGACAGGAAATAAAGGGCAAAAGAGAGAGGAGGAGAAGGAGCAGGCATGTAAAAGGCATTTCCAGCGGGCCATAAAAATGGATCTGACATCAGGCTGCCTCCTGACGGGAGCAAAGTTATTGCAATGGAAATTGTCTTGTGAGAGAAATATAAACGGTGTTCCGGAGCCAGAGCTGTAGGGATCAGCCAGTGCTGCCCAGGGCTCCCACAACCCGCACCCCAGCCCAGCCGGTTATTTATCACCTTTATCTGAGTGTGGTGAGGCTGGTTCTGCCCTGTTTTACGCCCGAGTGAATCCAGCAGGAGCCGGGAAAGGCAGCAGCATCATCCCCAGCATCATCATCCCCAGCATCATCATCCCCAGCATCATCATCCCCAGCATCATCCCCCGTGGGAGCGACACGGGGGGCTCAGCCCCATGCAGGTGGGGAGCAGCAGGATGAGACCCCTCTTCTGCATCCAAAGTGATGAGGATCCAAACACACATGGTTTTCCCCATCACAGCAAGACCCAGCACCGCAGCCATAGCTCCTTGTTCCAGCAGCATCACAGTGGAGCTGGTGGGGGCACAGGGACGGGCAAGTGTCCTCATCCCCATAGCGCTGGGCTCCGAGGGGGGACAAGCATGGGAGAGGACCCATCCCCAATGATTTGCATTTGCCAGCAGTGGGCTGTTTACCCAGCCTGCGCTTCCATAAATAGAGGGCTCTGCAGCCCATACGTCTGGATATAAAAATATATATGTTCTGCATAAGGAGATGAAATGTTTATGAGCCATTATAAATTCGTGCTTTTCATTTTTTATTCATAGACCCTTTACTGAGCTCAGGCTGGGCTAACAGACCTGTTTCTAATGTGTTTCCCCCTTTTCCTTTCAAGGGGCCGATTTGTCACTCACACGCGGAGTTTTTCTCATGCCACGCGACACGCGGAGGATGGTACATCCATTTAACTCCGATGCCACAGGGAAAGGGTGAGGAAATACGGAGAAAACCTATTCCGGAGAACAGGAACTTTGGGTTTTCTCTTTGAGTTTCCTGGGAGGACACGTTTAGAAAACAGTCGTGAAAATGGCCAGCAGGTGACCAGCCTGAAAGCTTCTCTGTTTAGAAGCTGCGTGAGTTTGGTGCCTGCAAAGCTCTGGGGTGTCCTGGCTGCTGGGGGATGCGGTTCCTGCAGGGAGGTGGAGGCTCCTCCGCAACAGGTACCATAGCGTGGGGGCACAAAGGGGACAGGGATGCAGGTGACAGGCCAGAGGCCACCTGAGTGCTGTGTGCCAGGGCAGGAGGGAGGAGGAAAGCGGGAGAAAAGGGTGTTTTCCTGCTCTCTGTGTCTGCTCTGCCCAGGGGAGCGGGGCTCGGTGCGGCAGCAAGGGGAAGCGCCAGTTTCTCAGGCGAGAGGAGAATGTGGCTGGGAATTAGTCCTGCTAATGAGATGTCAGGATTAGTTTGTATCTCCTTGTCACCAGGGCAGGGTGACAGGGTGTGAGAGGTGCTGAAGGGTCCCCGAGGCAGACGGCTGCTTGATTTTTCCTGGAAGGAAACCAAGCTGCTCGTAGGCTGTGAGGCTCTGCCGAGCTTGAGGGGTTCCAGGGATTTCCAGCACTTGGGTGAGGGTGAGAATTAGCGCCCTGCGCATGGGCCAAGTATCAGGGAAGGGACTTGAGGGTCCCTTCATCACGGGGTATCCCAGCAGAGCCCCCAACCAGCTCCCCTCCAGAGCCATCACCCCCTCCATCCTTTCAGTTGCTTCCTATCAGCATGAAGTAATTAAGTTCATAAGGCATCAGACAATCAGCTAGCAGCCCACAAGACGTTGTGTTTAATCATGTACTAATGGCATGTTCTTGGCAATAATTACAAGATAACAGTGTTTGCAGGCTGTAATCAGAACAATTCTAGTAATTAAATCAGCCTTTTGTCAGCGGGCTCCTTCCCCCTGCGCCGGGTGCGGGAGCGGGGTGACAGGACCCCTCCCAAGAGCAGCGTGTCCCCATGCAGCGCTCGCCGTGCCGGTGACACCGCTAACAGAACCTGGAGAGGAACGGAGCTGCTTGCAAGGCGCTCATTGCAGCAGCGTGTGGGTCCAGGCTATCGCCAGCCCCAAATCCCCCCAGCGAGGGCTCCGCGGACATGAAGCCCTTCCAAGGGCAGGTGACATTGACTTGTCACCACCTGAGCGTGCCCACAGGCCAGCACTAGTTAGTGCAAGGGTGATGCTCAGCCCTGAAGGAGCCAGTGCCACGACCCCTTGGCCCCTCCTGTCCCCAAAGACAGCAGGAAGGGCAGGAATTAACCCCCTATATCCTGCCCCCAGTGTCATCTAACCCCAAACCCACCTTCCCTCCTGTGCTTCACAGCCGTGGAGTGAAATGCTTGCTTTGTGCCTGGGTACAAACCCCCACCTGCGGCACTTTTCTCCCCCCAGGAGCCCCCATCTCGTGTTCAGACCCACTCCCCATCTCTCATTCAGACTCGCTCCCCATCTCGTGTTCAGACCTGCTCCCCATCTCGCGTTCAGACCCACTCCCCATCTCTCATTCAGACCTGCTCCCCATCTCGCGTTCAGACCCACTCCCCATCTCTCATTCAGACCTGCTCCCCATCTCGCGTTCAGACCCACTCCCCATCTCTCATTCAGACCCACTCCCCATCTCGCGTTCAGACCCACTCCCCATCTCGCGTTCAGACCCGCTCCCCATCTCTCATTCAGAGACGCTCCCCATCTCTCATTCAGACCCACTCCCCATCTCGCGTTCAGACCCGCTCCCCATCTCGCGTTCAGACCCGCTCCTGCACGCGCTCACCCACAAACCTCTAATTTGGTCTCTAATAACATTTCCCAGCCTCATTATACCAGCCAAGCTCACCATTTACATTCCAATGAATGGGCTATTAACAAAGTTAATTCCCTGCGACACTGTTGCAGTGTCCAGGGTCTGGAAGAGTCTTGTCACATTTTTGGGTAGCGCCAGTATCCAAATTTGACCTTTTTCCTTGGAGAAGCAGGATCAGCCCCTCCAGCTGCCCATGTGTCCCTCGGGCACCTGCCTGTCCTGCCTTGGGACATCCCACCCACAGGGCCAGCAGAACTGCTCTCCATGGCAAAGGGGAGATTCATTTCCCCTGGGTATTGCTGATGGAGCACAAGATTCATTCACCCTGAGCATCCGGGCCGGTATGGATACATACGGCTCTTCTGGCCACAAGCAGCAGAACAAGCCATTTTAAATATAACTCCCTCCTTTTTTTTAAGAGGAAAAAAACATCAAACAATAAGCCAAGAATAAAAATAAGCAGTTTTATGGCTCCTCCAATAATTAACTTAGTTCTCAGCTGCTAATTTATGTACCCAAAGTCCTCTGTTTAATATTCTAATTTGTGGTTAATCATCTATCAAGAGAGAACAAACGGTGATTAGCTCTTTTTTACCTCCTCGAGGGTGAGGGAGGCAATTTGGTCTAATCAATGCATTAGCTTGCTCAAGGAAACTTTTCTCTCCTTGCCCTGAATTATTCATGCAGCAGAGCTGCCCCTCGTCACTCAAATGTCACCGGGATGGGATGTGGGGATGACGCCGATGGGCGACCATGGACAGCCGTGCAGGACGTGACGTCCTCCTGGGGATGAAAACCCTTCCTGCACAAAGATGCTCCACCTGAAAGCCACATCCTTGACTCCACACCTTCATGTTTCTGGAGCCTGTAGCCACACAGACAAGCTTGGGAGCAGGTTCTTAAACCCTTTGAAATAGAGATTCCATGCATTTTTGCTTTGAAAACAAGTCATGACTGGCTGTGGTGGGATAGTTATGGGCTGTTTAGCCCAGCAGCCCCTTTGTGTGTGACCGGTGAGGAGACAGGGACCTGGGCTGGCTCCCTGTGGCATCATCCACAGGAGAACCCACGATGTCAAATTCAGCCACGAGCAGGTGGGAGAGAAAAGAGCAAAAGCTCCAGACAGCTGCTTCCTTGGCACTTTAATTAAACCTGATCTTCTTAATCTTCCCAGTCACCGGCTTTGCCAGCGCCGGCTGGTGATGCCGCGCAGAACCGCTGCAGCCGCGCCTGCCCTGCAGCCTGGGACCAGGGCTGTCCGCCGAAGGTCACAGCTGCTGCTCGCTGACGGAGAGCTCAGCTGCCACCACAATTAGCACCTTCGGGGAGTCGCGTGTGGCTTTGAACAGCAGCAAGACCCGTGTGTGTGTGTGACACTGCGTGCTGGAGCGCTCCATCCCTTCCCAGCCAGCCTGGGGATGTGCACCCTTGGGTGCAAGACCCAGGAGCTCCTGGGCTCTTGGAAACGATCCTGTGTCCTTCTGGGCAGCCCAGGTCCCTCTGCAGACGCAACAGCACCTTTCCTGCCCCTGGCAGCTCTTTGTCCCCTTGGAAGTGGCCTCTCCCTGCTCCAGAACCACAGCTTGAGCCTCCTTGTACCAACATCCCTGCAGCAATCCCCTGCCAGGGATAAAAACTGGGGATTTTTGGTGGTAATAGCACGAATTTGGCTCCCTGGGAAGAAGGGGATTCGACGGGCAGGCAGCTCCCTCTCGTGGGGAAAAATACAAAGGATCATTTGGGCTGTGCAGCTGGGATGTGGCCCAGATGTGCTGCACAGCTGGAGCCCGGGGCAAGCCCAGCCTTGGGCTGTCCCCCAAGGGGGTTGATAACTTGAATTCCTCCCCAAAAGGAATCAGGTTGAATCTCCCTATTTGTCCAGAAATGGAGACAAGTGCTCAACGAGGCTATTTCTTCACCTCTCCTAATAATAAGTTGTTATTATTTGGGCAGAGATTGGATGCTTTCCAGCTGTTTCATTTCCACAGATACTTGGGTTTCAATCTCTCTTGTCTCTGTAATGGCATCCAATCTGCTATTTATTGGATGAATATTTATGAGGGCTCTGATGAAGAGGCAGATTCGGAGTGCATTTACCACTCATTGGCAACAACCAGAGCCTGGCCCCTAATTCATATGCAGCCTTCTTAATTCCTTGATTAAATTTCAACTTGCAAATAAAACATTTGCAATTCACTTCCAGGGTTGGGTTTTTTTTGTTGTTTTTAAATTGAAGACAAGCCCCTTAAAGTTAGCTGATTGCATGTTAAGTGACAAGGCAGCAGTTTGCAAAGGGCACAGGGAAGGTAATTTAAATGGAGAATGAGTGGAGGACACTTCTGGAGAGTGTGGGGACACAGAACCACAGAATGTCAGGGGTTGAAGGGCCCTGGAAAGCTCATCCAGTGCAATACCCGCATGGAGCAGGAACACCCAGATGAGGTTACACAGGAAGGTGTCCAGGCGGGTTGCAATGTCTGCACAGAAGGAGACTCCACAACCCCCCTGGGCAGCCTGGGCCAGGCTCTGCCACCCTCACCCTGAACAAGTTTCTTCTCAAATTTAAGTGGAACCTCCTGTGTTCCAGTTTGCACCCATTACCCCTTGTCCTATCACTGGTTGTCACCCAGAAGAGCCTGGCTCCATCCTCCTGACACTCCCCCTTTCCATATTGATCCCCAGGAATGAGTCCCCCCTCAGGCTCCTCTTGTCCAGCTCCAGAGCCCCAGCTCCCTCAGCCTTTCCTCACACGGGAGATGCTCCACTCCCTGCAGCATCTTGGTGGCTGCGCTGGACTCTCTGCAGCAGTTCCCTGTCCAGGACAGCTAAGGATCCATATGGGAAAATGCTTTGCTACACAGCGAGGTGTGTAGGGGAAGGGATGAGCACATGGGACTGGGTCTGCCTAGGCCTGGATCTGGTCCTTGTCAGGATTAACCCCTCCAGCTGAAGGATGCCTGAGCCCAGCCCAGCGCAGCCCCAATCTGGCTCTGGTTTGCAGCTGGAGGCACCAGCCTTTCCCGCCGCCTCTCCCGGGATTTGTTACCCTGCCAGGCCGAACACGCTTTGCTAATAAACAAAAATTGATTTCTATTTATCTTACAAAGCGAAGCCCCGTTGCTCGCGCTGCGCGGCTTTAATCCTTTCTGCTGTCGATGGCAATCATGAGAAAGACACCTGTGGATCTGGTGAGAGCCGCTGGCCTCCTTTTTAACTATTAAGAGATCAATACCTTTTGCAATGCTGCTAATAATTTTCTGGCCCACTTGATTACAAGGGGACTTTAGTAGACTCAGCCTTATTTGAAGGTGCCCCATGCATTTTTGGCAGATCTGCTCAGTCTCGGAGATGAAAGGGCTCAAGGATGGCAAATTCCTCTGCACGTTTGCAGAGGTGTGAAGGGGGGAAAATGGGGCTTTTGCTTGAACAGCTTATTGAGAGGCTGAAATTGTCCCCAAGGACGCGAATGAGTAACTGAGTTACCCATGAAACAGCCTTGAAGCAAAAGAAAAACCTAACTTCAGCCCTCAAATAACCCCCCGGTGGTACGGTCTGGGTTTGATTCAAATAAATCAACACATTGTTTCAGTTCATTAACAATCCATCTTGTTTTTATTGTCCATTTTCCTTAAAAGTTGGTGTTCTTTCTATTCATAGTTACAAAATACTCCTATTTTACAAAGATTTACAGCTCTGTGAGTGCCCAGCAGTGGACAAGGCTGGATCAGGCAGGTCTCTTAAATAATCAAACCACAATCAGTTTCTTTTTGGTTTAAAAAGTAAAAAGGACAAAAAGGGAATCAGCGATGAGCCGATTCAGCACCAAGCAGGACATCAGAGATGAAGAGGGTTTGTATAAAAGACAGTTTATTTCTTTGGGAAGGGGCACAGGGAGCAGAGGACGGTCAGAAGAGGTGGGTGAGGAACCCCAGCAATGAGAACAGGACTTGGGGTGACCTCTTGTTATTCTTCACTGTCCCTGGGGCTGTGTGAGAGGGTGACACCCACCCACATCACATTCCCGAGGCTGTTTCCCTGCGGTGCTGCCCGGCGGCCGGGACGGGCAGAGGTCGCTCCCTATGGGTTTGCAGTGTTCTGGTCTCTTTGCCGCCAGCCCCCAGCGGGTTCGCCGGCCGGATCTGCCGCCGTCCCCTCAGTACACGGGGCCCTTGACGGCGCCTGGCTCGGTGAGGCGCGCGGCAGCGTAGGCCGAGGCGCCCAGGCAGGCGGCCGGCTCGCAGAACCCCGGCAGCCCCGCGGGGCCCGGCAGCCCCGGCCGCCCGGCCTCTCCGGGGGCGCCCGGCAAGCCCCGCTCCCCGGCTTTGCCATCCAGCGCGTGGCCGGGGACACCGGGGAGACCTGCGAGGGGAGGGTGGGTGTCAGTGGGGGTGTGTTTGTGGGTGCTGAGCCCTGGGTTTGCTGGGGAATGGGAAAGGCTGCTGGTGAGGATGGGGGTGTGGTGTGTAAGCGATGCTGGGGCACTGGAAAGCAGCTGGAAGAGCTGCAGGCAGCAAAAGATGCTACAAGTTGGGGATTTGTTGGATCATAGAACGATTTGGGTTGAAAGGACCATCCCAGCTCCCCCAGTGCCCCCCCTGCCATGAGCAGGGACATCTTCACCAGCTCAGGTTGCTCAGAGCCCCGTCCAGCCTGGCCTGGGATGTCTCCAGGGATGGTTCATCCACCACCTCTCTGGCCAACCCGGGCCAGGCTCTCACCACCCTCAGGGCCAACAAAACCCTCATGTCCAGCCTGAATCTCCCCTCTTTTAGTTCAAAACCATGTTCCTGTGCAGGTTTGCAGAGATGGGCCAGAAGGTCCCAAGCCATTGTTGGGTGCATCATCGCCCCAGCACGGGGTCTTGTGGGAACCTGCTGCCCTGTCTGTGCTGGGGGAGAGGCGCTTACCTGGGATCCCCGGCGGACCTGGCATGCCCGGGTGGCCACGGCCGGCGTCTCCCCACTCTCCCTTCTCACCTCGCTTCCCTGCACGGAGAGAAACAGGGAGGGAAGGATGTGCTGGAGCCACAGTGGGAAACACAGATCTGGGGGGAGAGGAGGGGGCTGCCCCTGCTCGGAGACTGAGGTGGCGGCAGGAGGAGCAGGCTCAGCCCTAAGGAGGGGTTTTGCCTGGCACGGTGTGGGTAAGGCCACTCACCTTTAGGTCCTATGTTGCCAATCTGCCCAGCAGCACCCAGGATGCCGGGTACGCCTCGAGGTCCCATGGGTCCATGTGGACCCTGCTCACCGGGTGGCCCTGGGGGACCGGGGGGTCCGGGAGGTCCCATGGCACCGACTCCACCCAGGGCAGCTCTCTTGGCGCTGACGGCCACCTCAGCCAGCTGCTCTGTAGGGCAGAGAGAGGCCGGTGTGGGACGGGATGCGGTGGCAGCCACCCCATTGGTGACACCATGCTCAACCCCTCACCTTGCAGCATCTTCAGGACCACGTCGACGATGTGCTGGTCCCCAGCATCCCGGCCCTGCCAGCAGTGTGGAGAGGGACATGTTGTAAAGGGAGATCACTCCTTCCATCCCCAGCTGCACCCAGAGCACTGGTCCCATCCCAGTCCCCTGGTCCAGAGCACCTCCCTGTACCCGATGCCACCTTCCCAAACCCTTTGTTTTCTGTTTGGTCTTGGTACAAGTGCTCCAAGACTCAGCTCGTGCCATGCCTGGCCACATTGCAGCCTCCTCACTGCATTAACTTTCTGCAGTCACATTTTGCAAGTATAAAATGAGGCTTATATGGAAAAATTCTGTCCCCTGGGCAGGATGAAAAGGCACATGTTGGTGCTAAACCTGCTGCTGGTGCTATATATGGTCGGAAATAAAGAATTCCTGCTTTGTAGAAAGGTGAGATCACAGCTCAGCCCTCCTGGAGAGCTCACGGGGGATCACCGCCGCTCCCGAGTCAAACAGCAGCTCTTTCCCAGGGGAGCTGGTGGGTACGAAATGGTTGGAGGCGATTCACCCACAGAGCTGAACCAGTCGACAGTGGCAGCCCCCAGGTGTCCCCTGCGCGGTGCGGGGGTGAGGAGGGGTTGGGATGGGGTACTCACCGCTGTGCCCCGCTGGCCAGGCATCCCCGGCACGCCGCGCTCCCCGACGAGTCCTCGTGGGCCAGGGGGTCCCGGGTAACCTCGTGGGCCGGGTGCACCCGCATCCCCCGAAGGGCCAGGGAAGCCGAGCTCACCCTGGATGCCTTGCTGCAGTGGGGATGGAGAAACGGTATCAGGAGCTCAGCCAGTCCTGAGCACAGCAGCTGCGCCGCGAGACCCCAGGACTTCCAGTAGCAACCACTGCAGCCCCCCAAGAAGGGGCTGAACCTGAATCCAGGGTGAACTTTGTCCCTGCAGCCCATCTCCAGTGGAAATACTTCAGGTGCCTCCACAGGGGATCACCTGTTGCTGAGGATCCCACAGAGCCACCCAGCACGAAGATGCGGGGAGTCCCTTACACCCAGACCCCCAGCACTCACCTGTCCCTTCGGCCCTGGCTCGCCTGATTCACCCTGGGGACAGAGGACATGAGAAATGCAATGGGGAGACAGCAGGAATTTGGGGATGCAGCTGGGGGGAGGCAGGTGTACCGCTGGAGCACAGCGGTGTGATGCTGCGCTGAGCAGGACACCCCAGCATGGGCAGGGACCTGCAACCCCTGTGTTCCTCCTCCTCACCCCAGGACCTGCCTGCAGGGACCCACCTTCTCTCCCTTCAGCCCTGCGAGGCCATGAACACCAGGGTCTCCCTGGAGGAAAGAAAACAAGAAATGTGACCTATCACCACAACACCCACCTCCTCTGCAGCTGCTTTAACCCCCCATTCCACCAAACCAGGATACCAGGGGTATTGATGGAGAAAGCACCTGGTGTCAGAGGGTGTGACCCCCCCAAGAGGCAGGTGCCAGCCCTGCTAAACACAGGTGTTAGCAATTCTCCACTGATCCCCAGCCCAGGGAGGGTGATGTACTCACAGTGCTGCCTTTGGGGCCAGTTTTCCCTGGGGAGCCCTGGAGAAACAAGATGGGGTTCAGCAGAGTTCAGTGCAGCTCCCCTGAGCTGGACCCCAGTGCAGCCCGTCCTCTCAGCCCAGAGCTGTCACCTTGTCTCCTTTGACTCCTGGCAAGCCTTGGGGTCCTGGGATCCCTGGTGGACCCTGCTCACCCTTTGGCCCCTGGAAATCAAGGTAACATGAGGAAAAAGAGAAAAATGAGCGAAAAGAGGTGGTGGGAAATCCCTCCTCCTGCATCACAGCATCCTCCCCAGGCACTGAGATGCATGGGCAGCTCCCCATCCCCTCCAGCATCCCACCCTGCCCCATGGCATCCCAAATTGTCCTGACTCCAGCCTTTGTGGGGAGATGGGACAGAAAACCTTGCTGAGATGGGGAGCTCCACCAGGAATGGAGCCTCATCCCCCAGGAAGCCAGAGGGACAAAGGTCACTTTTTGGCCATTTTTGCAATGGGAGGAAATTCCTCTCCCAGCTGGGGCTGCAAACCCAGCGTGGCCTCAGGACCACTAATCCCAGCGCTATTTGCCCCCTTGTCTAATCCCTCACCCCAGCACAGCGGGACGGGGCACGAGATCGTCCCCACCGTGATCAAAGCGTGGGGCCCGTGCCGGTGGTGCCAGCGTGTCCTGCTGTCCCTGTCCCTCCTCCCCAGCCACTGAGCATCCCCAAGATGTGCCCAGGTGAACCCCATTTCCCAGCCTGGCTGTGACACAACTCACCGCTTTCCCCTGCTCACCGGGGGGGCCCACGAGGCCACGGTCGCCCCGGTCACCCTGCAGAGACCCGGGAAGAGGACAGAGTCAGGGGCAGCTCCCAGCATTGCCCCAAACCCCGTGGTGCCCCTGACTCACCTTCAGCCCGGGGACACCCTGTGGTCCTGGCTCACCCCGAGGTCCGGGCTCACCCTAAGAGGGGAAAAATAAACAACCCAACCCAGCTGCCTCTCTCTTGCATTCACATGCCATTATCTGCTCTTCATCCTTCCCCAAGGGACCTGCTGCCCTGCCCTTGTGCCCTGCAGCCACACCAGGGGCTGTCACTGCAGCAGGTGGCCAAGGAGGGGCTGGAGAAGTGGCCCCAGGGGCAGGGGGAAGAGGAGGGTTGAGGAAGGATGAAGTGCCCAATTCTGCTTTCTGTTAGACAGCAAATAGGGAATAAAGAGCAAGAGGGAAACAGAGAAACCCACAGGCTGTGGCTGGGAGGTGGTATCTCCATACTTACGATCTGCCCTGGGGCACCAGTGACACCAGGTTGGCCCCGAGCACCTGCTTCACCCTGCGAACAGGAGACAGAGGCGGTTCAGGGACAGGGTAGGTGATGGGATGGGGATGCTCAGAGGGGGTGACCCCGGCTGCCCAAACCCACCTTGTCTCCTGGGCCACCTTTGCTCCCCGGCTGGCCTGGCAAGCCCTATGGAAAGAAAGCCGGGCTCAAACCCAGCACCTGAGGCAGTGTCCCTGTGGGTGCTGGTCCTGCACCCCAGCACAGCCCAGGAACGGAGGTGCCAGCCCATGGATAATGGGGTACCCATGCTCCCATACTCACAGCTTGTCCCCGGTGTCCTGGCGTCCCTGGGTGGCCGGCCTGTCCCACGCCACCCTGCAAGGGACACAGAGGGTGTTACCGTGTGGCGGAGAAAGGTGCAGAAAGGTGTCCATGGGTGGGACAGAGGACTCTGGGCCAAGAGGGCACGTGGTCCTTAATCCTTTGGGGACAACCACACTCCAACAGTCAGGAGGTGCCATGTCAAGGGCTGGGACCTTATGCCACCCCCATTATTTCCAGCAAGCACTTGTGTGAGGACTGGTGTGTGTGTGTGTGTGTTCCGCGGTGCCCACAGCAGCTCACCTTCACACCGGGGATCCCTGGGGTCCCGTCTTTGCCATCGATGCCCGGGAGACCCTGCAAAAGGGAGAATTGTCACTCAGTCTGATGCCTCTGAGAGGGACTAAAAGGCTCATGGTGGAGGCAAAGAAAGGCTGGGAAGGGAAAGGAAAGCGCCAGCTCTGCACTGAGCCAGGTGCGGGACACAGGATGGCCCCGAACAGGACAGAGCAATCTCTGTGCAAGGGGCTCAGCCCCAGCTGAGGGCACGGGTGCCTCCGGATGTACTTACATTCTCCCCCTTGGGGCCAATGTCTCCTTGGGGACCCCTGATGCCACGGCCACCCTAGAACAGGACAGCACAAGGATTATTTCAGCCGTTCTGCTGGTACAGGGGATGGAGCTGGGAGAGGGAGGAGATGCCCTCGGGCAGAGCCGCTCTCCATGCCAGGGACAAGGGGGCATTGGCATCACATAGGGCATGAGAGAATGGGTCACCTACCAGATCTCCCTTCTCACCAGGGTCCCCGGGTGGTCCCTTGGGGCCTTCCCTGCCCTGGAGGGGAGAAAGGTGGGGGCTGAGTGGCAAAGTGCAGGGTCGCCCGCCTGCCCCGCAGCCCCTGGGGACAAGGGAGGGCACTCACCGGCCGCCCGGCCGCCCCGATGGTCCCGACCATCCCCTTGTAACCAGCAGGACCCTGCAAATAGAGCACAGGTTAGGTCGATTCCTCCATCCCAGCCTGGTGCAACCCCACTAGCAGCATCCAGGTCCCCGAGATGGCCAAACAATGCCCCTTCCAAGGGGGCTGGTCCCCCTGACCCCAGCACAGCTGTCCCAGTGTCCCCAGCACTCACCGTCTCGCCCTTGGGTCCCGCCATCCCCGGGTAACCCCTTGGGCCCTGCGGACCCTGCGGAGAGGGAAACAACAGCCAGTTAAGTGGGAACGGCCCCAGGAGCAGCCCAGGGGGGAGCCGCAATTAAAGCAAAAGCCGGTACTGGAAATCAGCCGGTTTTGCCGAATGCGAGGTATTTCAGTCCTGCCGCTCGCTCCTAATCCTGCACCCCCTACCAGGCACCTTTCCAGCTGTCGGTTCAATAACAGCAACGGGCCCAAACTGGTGCTGTTTCCCTCGCCAAAGCTCTTGGCTTCAAAGCGGTTTTGCCCTTTCCTGGACCGAGGGGCTCAGCCCGTTAATTGCGTTTCATCTTCAAAGTACTCAGCGAGTTCCAACAGCTTTAATCCTCGTGTCCCCACGGGGAGCTGGGCACTGTACCCCCATTCAGGTGGGGTATGGGGGGCTCAGTGTACGCTGGTTATCCATGTTAATTAATGTGCATTAATGAGCGAGGGGCCCAGGCCAGCGCTGACCGTGGGGGTCTCCATCAGGATGTGGCTTTGTCACCCTCCTGGCAGCAGCTCCATGGCTGGGAGGAGCGAGATGGATGAGATGAAGGCTCCACTCTGGTCCCAGTGGTGGGTCCCCAGGAGCAGTGACACACTGGTGCAATGTCCCCAATGTCTGGGAACAAGCACAAACTGGCCACCCCCAGCCCATGGGGCACCCGGAGCACAGAGAAGCAGAGAGAAATAAAAGTGTTACCGGAGGGCCTGGGACACCTTGTTCTCCAGAGACACCAACGTCACCCTTGGGGCCCTGGGGGGGATGGAGCAAAGTGAGGTGAGTGTTGGGGTGGAGCAGGGCTAAAATCGCCCTGGGGACCTGAGAACCCCTCACCTGGGACCAGGCAGGGGATGGGGACGTGGGAAGACCACCCTATCCAGCCTCCCTCTCCCACCTCTGTCCTTCCTCCCCCTTTCTGTCCCCAGAGCCCCCAGTCCCTTGTCCCCTGCAGAGGCTGGTACCCCTGGATCCCGCTGGGACGCTGCTGGAGATGTCACCCACCTGCCTGCCCTGCCTGCCGGGCTCCCCGAGGGCACCGGGGCGGCCTCTGTGTCCCTGCGGGCGAGGAGGAAGATGGTGAGTGAGCATCCTGGGCAGAGCAGCGGGGTGGAGGCAGCGTCCTGTCCGCCACGTCACCCAGAGCCACCCTGCCTGCGATGGCACCGTGCTGGAGGTGACAGTCCCTGCTCGCTCCCCGGCAGCTCCAGAGCTCCTGTACCTTCAGTCCCTGCAGTCCCTGGGGGCCCTTGGGACCTGGCGGGCAGCTGGTCGGGCACTGGGGGGAAGAAGAAGCGCAGGTTGAGTTGGGGAAGGACGCAGAGGCTGCGGAGAAGCTGGGAGGGTTGGGCTCCCTCGAGGGTGGGCTGTGCGGTGACGCAAGGGACCCACCACTCGTCCCATGGTTTTGGCTGGGACCTTGCTCCTCCCTGCTCCATCAGCCCCCAGTTACCACGTTATACTGGTGGCTCTATTTCGGGCCAGGGCAGCACATGCTCTTCCAGCAGCCGTGACCCTGCAAAGCCCTGTGGAAGGGACAAGGTAACGGGGGGTCTCACCAAGAAATCAGCGCTGCCTTCCACTCCTTGGATGTGTCCAGGGGGGCCCTGGAGGGAAGAAAAACATCAGCATCTGCTGTTTAACATCAGGACGATGTTACAGCAGAGGTGAATGTTACACCTGGGAGGAAGAGGAGCAAGGCACAGGGTGGGGGTGTGTGCCAGAGCCCCAGCCCTGGGCTGAGCCTGGGTGGGAGCTTCTCCCTCCTGCAGAAAATGCTGATGATGGGAGATACTCACGGGTTTCCCTGGAGGGCCTGCGGGACCCCGTGGGCCATCGGGTCCAGGGTCGCCCTGGGAAAGAACAACCCCAGGAAAGGAGATTTAGGGGTGGAGAGGGGTGACAAAGCACCAGAGAGCCATGTTGTCACAGCAGGAGCTGGGCCATCCCCCTGCCATGGGCTGGGGCGGGGATGGGTGGCGCCAGGGGACCCGGGTGCAGGCACAGAGTCTGTCACCCCTCCATTCCCACTGCAGCACCCCACTTTCCAGCATCACTAAGTTATCCTTGTTTACCCAGGAGCCCTAAAGTGTGGAGAAGCGGATGCTGGTGTAAGGAGGGGAGGTTTTCCCATGTCCCCTCCTGACCCCTCACCTTGGGTCCTGGTGCTCCAATCTCTCCAGGAATCCCAACCTGGCCTGGAAGCCCCTTAAAGAGGAGAGAGATTCATTGAGTGAGAGAGGTCGAGCCTTGAGACCCCCCATTTTGAGGGTGCTGAGGTTTGAACCCTCTCAGCACAACCCTGCGCGAATCCTTGGCCGCCCACAGCCCCACAAACCACTTACGGGTGGTCCTGGCAGCGAAGGACCCTGCAACAAGAAGAAAGACTCAGTTGGTCCAAATTCTCCATCATCCCAAAACCACCAGCACCCCTGCCCTGAGCAGGACAAAGCCCACGCTGCCACCAAGGATGTAGCTGGGGGGCTGGATCCCCCCTCCCACCCCACTCGTGGCTGCTCAGGGAGCCGGTGCAGCATCACCAGCACCCATGGGAGAGGCAGATACTGATACTCACTGGGAGCCCCGGCGGCCCTGGGAGTCCGGGCTGGCCCTGGGGAGAGAAGCAGGGAGTCAGGAGATGAAACAGCAGGATCTGGCCCCCCCAAGCCCTGCTGCCCTGTGGCAGCTGCTAAAATTCACCCCTCCCTGGACCCAGCCTCAGTGCCCCCTCATTCCTAAATACTCCATCACTCCATTCCTCATCCGCGCATCGGCGGGCATGGTCCCAGCCCGGCCCAGCTCCGCCGGTTCAGGAGGGGAAGGGGTGAGCCTGCAGTGGCCCCCGCAGAGCGGCCCCTCACTCACTTTAATTCCTGGCCCCCCGATGGGTCCTGGCTCCCCTTTTGCTCCCGTCAGGCCCTGCGAGAGAAGAGATGGCAGGAGGTTATTGCCAGCCCTCAGACAGAGATTTTTGCTGGTGCTCAGAGTTATTGCTGGGGACTTTGTGCTTGTCACTGCTTAGTTTGTGCTTGGGGGGCCAGCAGCCCTGCCCGGGCTCTGCCTGTCCTGCTGCGATACAAAAGCTGCTTTCAGCTCCTGCACCACAGGATTTTGGCATTTTGTTATGTGCGACAGAAAAGGATCCCTGCACCAGGGGTTGGAGGAGTTTGCTGGGACCCGGCTGTGACCAGGGACACCGTGGGGACATCGGTACTCACGTCGATGCCCGGCTTCCCTGGGGGCCCGTCTGGACCGGGGGCTCCAGGCTCCCCCTTGGCACCCTTTAAAAGAGAAGAGGCGTGGGGGCAGGTTGGAAGGAACTGCTGCAGAAAAGGGGAGACCGAGCTGCGGGGGGGCACAAATACTCACCGGGAAGCCGGGGGCTCCGGCAGAGCCTTTGTCACCCTGGGGAAAGGGAAGAATGTTGTAAAAAGGGGTCTGTCACCCTGCAGACCCACCTCGGGACCCACCTCCCATCCACCCCATAAGGCAGAGCGAGATGCTGGATCCCCCAGCACAGCAGCCGGGTCAGGATGGGGCCAGTGCTGAGGAGTGGGGGCTGTGCTGCAGCTGTTCTGGGTATAAATAGCACTAAAATAACACCCTGGGGCAAGTCTCGGAGAAAGGGCACTTTCTGCTGGCGCACAGATCTCCCCTCTGTTCAGGCTCCCCCCAGCAGCCCCAGGGAGGGTCCAGACCTGCAGCCACAACCCCCAGCCACGTCACTGCTCTGCGGGTACCGACCTGGGTGTCCTGGTCCCTGCCAGTCCCCCAGCACCCCATCCTCACTGCGCATCTCTGGGCGCATCCCTGCGAGCATCCTCTGCTGCCCTGAGCACCCTGCACCCAAACCTCCCTGCCGCTGCACTCCCCAAAAACGCATCTCAGTCCCTGTTTCCCGAGGTGGCCACAGGCTGCTGTCCCAGGGGGGTGGATGGATGGAGCTGCGGTGCAGGAGCTCTGCTTTCCCCACACCATCGGTGCCACTCAGGGCTACCAGCAAAGCCGGGGATGCTCCATCTGCTCCAGCCTATGAGCAGCGCAGTGCGGGAACCGTACAGCATCGGCACCCCCTGCCCCGACACAATGTCCCTCTTTGTGCTGCACGTCCCCTCCCTCCCTCCCTGCCCAGGTTCCCGTACTCACGTCAATGCCATCCGCTCCCGGCACTCCTGGGGGACCGGGGGGCCCTCGCGGGCCGGGCTCTCCCGGTGGCCCTCGCTAAGGGGAAAAAGGGACAGGACCCGGGTCAAGAAGGAGCAGCTGGACCCCGAGAGATGCTGTGGGTCAGAGGGAGCCCAGGGTCTGGGGACCCATTTCCAGAGAGCTGGGATGGAGTGAGCACCCCAAGAGCCCATAGGGTCCCCTGCTGCCTGATCTGTGCCCCCCAGCGAGGGCACAGATGGAGAAATTCAGGAAATCTCCCCCCACATGAGTACAACCAGGTTCCCTCCCCTCCCTGGTTTTGCTGCCCCCTCCTTCCCGGCAGAGCAGGGTCTCAATGGGGTGATGGCAGCACTTACAAAGGCCCCACTTGGCCTGGGGTTCAAGCCCAGCAGTGGGTTTTCTAAAAGCACCAGCAGGATTTAGGTGCCTGAAGCCCTGGTATGAAATGGGGACCCCTCTGCGGGAGCATCCCCCCTCCCCGCACGGGCTGGCTCCCTGCCCGCAGCCCTGCTCCATCACACCGTTGCACAAAAGCTCCATTCAGGGAGGGTTCCCCCAGCAGCCTGGCCCCGGCTCTGAGGTTTGCACAGGGCTCCCAGCTTCGCAAAGAAATCTCTGTTATCCTAACGGGGCGTTTGTGGGGAAGAGAGTCCGGTCCTGGAGACCGAACCCCGGGTGTTCCTGGAAATGCAAACCAGGCGGGCTGGCTGGGGCTGGCGGCTCCTCTGTCCTTCCAGGCTTATTTATTTTAAAGTGCAATGGTGAAGGATGAGAGGTGTTGCTGTTTTGTTCTCAGAACTAGAAGAGCTCCAGCTTCACCTTGGAAGTAAATCCCGCTGTCGGGGAGTCCCCATGAATGCCACCTTTGTCCTCCCCAAATGATTTCCAAATGGTTCCTTGTTCCAGCAGCTCCCAGGTCCCCCTTGCTCCGACTGGAGCCAGCCCAGACCCCGCCACCACCAGCCCATGGGCATCCTGGGGGGCTGGTTTGGGAAGGCAGCTGCTCCCCTGCTCTCCGCAGCCATAGGCAGCTCAGGATCCACTTGGGAAGATTTTTCCAAAATCTTTCCTAAAAATCCCTTATTTTGGGTTGCAAGGTGAGGGAGAGTTTTTCTCTTTTCAGGTGGGATCCCAGAAGGAGCGCTGCCCACCCCAAGGAGCAGAGGGACAGGAGCAGAGGGACACATTCCCTTCTCTTCTCTCCGATGCATTTCTCCTGCCCCTGTGTGATCCTGCCGGGACCCCCAGCACCTCTGCTGCTTGTTTAGCTAACAAATCCCAAACTTCAAGCCGTGCAGCCCAGCCCTGTCCCTGTCTTGTGGGGCAAGGGGCAGCTTTCAGCACAATATCCCCAGTGGGATGAGGCTGTGGGTCCCGGCTGGGGGCTGCTCCTCTCCCCACCATGAGATATTCCTGGGAAAACCGAGTGAAAGGTGCTGGGAAAAAAAAAAAAGGCAGAAAATCCCAGTGGTGCTCAGCACCGCGAGCGAACATCTGAGACGGGGGAGATGGGACTGTCCCTTCTTTGTCCCCTCTCTGTCCCCTCTCCGTCCCCCATCCCAGCCCGGCGCAGAGGGGACCAAGCAGGGACTTACGATCTGGGCCAGGCAGAGGCAGGCGGCGTGGAGCAGGAGCCAGAGCCGGCGGACGGGGCGGCAGCCGGCCATGGCCGTGGCCTCGTCTCCCGCGCTCAGGTAGGGCAGTGGCACCGCCGGACACCGGGAGGAGGAGGAGGAGGAGGAGGAGGAGGAGAAGGAGGGGGCTCATTAATATGGAGCAGTGGGACGAGGGCAGGCGGACAGCCCCGGCTCCCCGCCCCCCCGCTCAGGTAAACCCGGGGTTATTTTGGGCTGCACGGTGCCGGGGGATTTGGCACGATGGTGGCGGAGGATGTGACACGATGGCAGCAGATTTGGCACGAGCGGCACAAAGGGGCTTTGATGCAGACAAGGAGAGAAGGGGGACGGGCTGGGGGGGCTGTTCCTGGAGCTGCATGGTGGGGCCCCGGTCAAATATCTATGTGGGCACCCTCAGAGTGTGCCCCGGCACGGCACGTCCCCATCACAAGGCCCGTATCCATGGGGGGACGGATGCCCCACTCCTCACCCCCCACACCCAGCTCCCCCCACTCGCCTCCTGCCTTCCCCAGCAGCCGCCCCCAAAACTCGCCGCCCCCCCCAGCTCCCTGGGAACGCGGGGATGATTCATCTTGGCGATTTCTTCCTCCTCCTCACCGAGGGCTCGAAGGCTCCGCAGTGAGCAGCTGCGCACTGATTCATCAGCACTGGGGGGGCTCAGTGCCCCCCAGAGCGGGCAGGCTGGTGTCCATCGGGGATGGCAGAGAAGGGGCTGCATCCTTGCCAGCGGACACAGGGCCGTCCCAGCACACGGACTGGTGATGCACTGGTCTGGACTGGTATCTGCTCTCCAGTTCTTTCTCCCCGTGTGCCAGCCTGGCACGGGGAGGCAGATGGGCTCCTGCCCTCCCGGCTCCTCCGATGGGCAGTAAATCTGCTCTCAGCCTTGGCAGCAGCAGGAAAACACTTCCACCAAAACCTGCTATTTTGAGACAAAAATCCTTCTGGCTCCAGGCTGAGAGCACCTTGTTTTCAGAGCATCTAAATTTGGATTCCCCCCCACTCACGGAGCCGCTGGGATATTTCTGCAGGTGCCCGAGGCAGACGTGCCCCAGCGCTGCCACCGAGCCCAGCAACTTTCTGGGACACGAGTGTCACTTTTGGAAGAATTATGTAATTTCAAGTGTTTCTCAGATTACTACATAGTGACATTTTGTGTGTGTGTGTCTCCTTTTGATACCATTGCTCATTTGACTGCAGCTTTGTACACATGGTGGTTGTTCAAACCCTCTCCCTGGCATGGGAATACCAGGGTTTGGTGTGTGATCTCCATCTTGTTTCAAAGTCTCGGTCTTTTTCTCCCCCTTTTACTGTCGGATCCAAGCAGCACATTTTCCTTTGCACAGTCCTCCCAGGGGACCTGCATGAGGATCGGGACAGGGAACAGCTGAGAGAGTCCAGCGCAGCCACCAAGATGCTGAAGGGAGTGGAGCATCTCCCGTGTGAGGAAAGGCTGAGGGAGCTGGGGCTCTGGAGCTGGACAAGAGGAGACTGAGGGGGGACTCATTCATGTTTACAGATATATAAAGGGTGAGTGTCAGGAGGATGGAGCCAGGCTCTTCTCGGTGACAACCAGTGACAGGACAAGGGGTAATGGGTTCAAACTGGAACACAGGAGGTTCCCACTTAAATTTGAGAAGAAACTTGTTCAGGGTGAGGGTCGCAGAGCCTGGCCCAGGCTGCCCAGGGGGGTTGTGGAGTCTCCTTCTCTGCAGACATTCCAACCCGCCTGGACACCTTCCTGTGTAACCTCATCTGGGTGTTCCTGCTCCATGGGGGGATTGCGCTGGATGAGCTTTCCAGGGCCCTTCAACCCCTGACACTCTGGGATTCTGTGACCGGGCCCGCAGTGACCTGGCACCGGGCGCAGCGTGTCCCTGCACCCCCAGCCAGCCCCCAAACCCCCCCAGCCAACCCCCGAGCCCCATCCCATGCCGACCCCCCATTCTCGTACCCCCGTCCCGCCCCTCCCGCAGCGCCACGCCCCCGGCTCAGCCCGTCACGTGACCCTGCCCATTCATGCCTCCCCCGCCACCGCCCCGCCTCCTCCGATTGGCTCCCGCGGGCGCTGCCGCACCGCAGCCAATCAACGGAGAAGGGGAGGGGCTTTGGGAACGCGTTAAAACGCGCGCGCCGCCACCCATTGGCTTCTCTTCCTCCTCACCCCGCCCACGCCGCCGGCCGGAAGCAGGAAGCGGCGGGTGCCCGGGACGGCGGCGCCGTGACCCGCGGGCGGGCAGCGCCGGCCGCGCCATGACGGGCAAGTCGGTCCGCGACGTGGACCGGTACCAGGCGGTGCTGGCCGGCCTGCTGGCGGAGGAGGAGAACAAGTTCTGCGCCGACTGCCAGGCCAAAGGTACCGGCGGGTCCCCCCCCCCTCGCGGGTCCCGGCGGCTGAGGGGCGGCGGGGCCTGGTAGGCCCGGGCCGGCGGGGTTGTCACCCCCTCGGAGCCGGCCTGTGGCGGGCGCTGCCTCCCCGCCGCTTGCTGCCGGGGCTGTGGGCTCCCGGGGCCGTCCGGTGTCCCCTCTCCCCGGGGTGGGGGTACAGGCCCGGCTGGGCCTTGGGGGTGATGGCTCCGGGCTCCCAGGGCCGGCAGCGCCGCGATGCTCCCCGGCTGCTGCAGCGGGGCCCGGGCGGTTTGGGGCTTCATAGCACGGCGGGTGGTTTCCCCTTCGGTTGAGCAGGTGTTTGGTGTTTGCAAAAAAAGGCAAAACTGGCTCAGATTTGGCTTCGTTGGGGGCTCGTTCACTGTGAGGCGCTTGCAGAGGAGCTGCTGCCGGTGCCTCGAACCCTGTTCGTGCCGCTCCTGCTCATTCGGTGGGTGAGTTGAACAGAAAACTGCCCCAGATCTGCTGATGGAAACTCGCCGGTTCACTGTCTGTGCCAGGGTTTAACCTCAAATGTCAGCATGAAAACGCTTAACACATGGGGACTGCTCTTCTGGAGAAGCCTTGTGTTAAAGAGGAACCTGGAAAGCTGGTGTTGTGTAATTTTGGAGGGCATTCCAGCTGAGGAGTAACATCCTGTAACTCATAGCTGTGAGCAACAGATCAGAGGATCAGATAATTGTAACCTGGCCCTGGAGCCACACACTACTGAAGGAATTTCAGGTTTTGGTCCTGTGCTTCCTTTTCCAATTAGCACTGATGTCCAGGTGTGTTGTGGTCCTTACCCTTAGAAAGGAGTGGGGTAGAGAGGAAGTCAGATGTAAATGTTCGAGCTCCAGAAGACAAACCAAATGAATACAACAAGTGTTACCTGTTACGTGGTGATACAGATACCTTTCTGTAGCTTGCTACTGTGAAATGTTCTGCTTTTCTGTAGCCAAATGTTAAGGGTTGTGCCCATGCCTCCCTAAAATCCTATTTTAATGAGCATTCTCATGATTTGGAGATTTGGACTTGAGGCTTGTTTCCCAATAGCTGGAATAAGTGAACCTGGAGCAGGGGCTGCTTTTCCATGTCTGTCTGTAAGTGGGAGACTTTGTCACCTCGGTCTGACCTCTAAAAGCTGCAGAGAGCACTGCTGAGCAGCATTAAAAAATGGTGTTACTAAGGTTTTCTTTCAGCCCTGCTCTACAAAAAAACCCAAACCTTAGGGACCTCATCATAAGAACCTGTCTTATATTAGAGATGGCAAGTTTTGTGACATGGTCCACAGCTGGTTTGGTTGACCATGTAGGCTGGATGTGGTAGTGTTGGCAGAGAGTGGAATGTTCCTTTTGCTTGGAAATCCCTTATCTCTTGGCTCCTACTCTGGTGCCAAGGGCAAAAATAGCTGTTTTATCTTGTCATGAGACAGTAACATAATGTACACAGTATGGGAACCAGTCGTCATCACAGTACCAGGTTACTTGTTTTGATGTGATTATGTAGCTTCTCCTGTCTGTCGTACAGCCTGGCAGTGCAGTATTCCAGTTAATTATGTCTAAAAATCCAAGTGTGCAGTTCAGCATTGCCACTGAAGCTGGGAGCTGCTTGTCTGGGAAGACTGGTGGCATTAGTCCTGGAGAGCAGGCTCCTGTTCTGCTGAGGGATCTGGCAAATTATTATCCACTATGCTAATAAGATTCATGGACATGTGAAATCTCATTACTGAGAGGAACATGTGGAGTGCGCAGCCCTAGGAGGTGTCTGTGCAGCGAGGTCTCCAGCCAGGGATCTGTCTGGTACCAGTCAAAGCATCGTACTGGGCTGCGTTTTGGTTCCCGTGGGTTGCTGTGGTGTCTCCCAGCGAGGTGCTGGGGCTGGTTTGCAGGTCCAATGTTCTTACCACTGCTGAAAGTAACAGCAAGATTCTGCTTTACATATGGAAATGAGCCCCAGGTGTACTTGTGCAGACTAAAGAGTGCATTTTATTTGATATATGGCTTCTTAATAACTCAAACTCTCTGCAAGCTGGCACTGACGAGAGGCCACGTGGTATTTGCTGCCTCCAGATCCCTTCCCTCCACATTTCCAGTGCCACCTGGAAGAACAGCAGCTTTTCTGTGCAGCTGATTGTTGCTCTGCTTTTAGCTGATTCCCAGTCTAGCTGCACTAGTTGAGGCCCACAAAAAAATGCATTTGTGTACAGTTTTGTGAATGGGAGGTTGCCAAGGTCAGGGCTGAAATCTGCTCGTTTCGTAAATGGTGCTGGGGGGTTGGTTGGTGGCAGGTAATGTTTCTTATACCAGCTCCCATCTTTGGCAGCTCCTGTTCAACATCAGAAGGATTCTTGCATGAATTTCAATGAAGTTAAGGCAGTAAGAACCTGGCAGCTCATACAACACCTATCAAGACACTTTTACAATAAAAACTGGCTTTTGACCATCTGTTTTTATGGTGGAGTTACTGAATTTTGTAGTGGTTTGCTGCTCCATCGGAGCGTTTGAAAGCTCGCATGACACACAGGCAGAGACTGTTCAGATGCCACCCACACTTCCATTATGCCTGTTCCCAATGACCTAACTACTTGCTGGGTTTCATTACTGTATCTTTTTCCCCTTCTATATACAGAACTGAAGGAGATTACAGTACCTGTTCATATGAGCTGCAGTGCTCGTATGTACCCACGTGATTTCACGCTCTACAGAAATTCTCAGCGTTGGGCTAAAAGTCTGATTTACAGGAACATCAGCTCTCTGATGTTGGCTACTGGTTGGGCTCACACTCTGGGACCAGTGTAGCAAACACTTTTGTTTGCTGCGTTGGTAACCAGTTTGGTATCTTCCATATCTTCTGCCATCAGCAAAGTGATTACTTGGAGAAAAGGTCGTTTTCTGTGTTCTCATTATTTCTTGCTTTCCACTAGGCAGCGTGTACAAGTGAATCCTAGTCCAATTTGCATCTTTTCCTTCCCTCATATGTTTGGGATTCAAGTAACTTCTTCCCAAGGCATTTCTTCCAACGAGCTGTTGGAGACAGTGGTGGCTTCAGGTGCTTTCTCTGCACAACTTTTCTGTAAGAGCTGCACAGATGAGCCTGAAACTGTGGAAGTGTGAGCCTGATAGCTTCCTAGACAGCGATTAATGGCCTGGGTTGGAGTTGCTGGGCAGAAAAAAGGATGAAGGAGCTGGAAAAGCAAGCTGGGGGTGGCTTTGCTTCTGCAGCACCGACAGCTGCAGTGGTTAGAGCTGTTGTTTTGGAGGAAGTTTAGTGAGATCTCTCGCCTGCTGCTTCCTCTTTGTGTTGCAAACCTCTGCACCAAAGCAGCTGAAGGTAATCTGGGTGATCTGATCAAAAAAGGTGGAATGATGAATTATCATAATCCTCTTTTTGAAGGCCTTTCCTTTATGAATTGCTTGTACAAAATGCCTTAAAAGAGAAGCTGTTGATGAGGGAGGGTGGGATCTCTTCCAGCAGCTCATTTCTGGTGGCAAATGGCTGTTGTGTTGCTGCTGTGTGTGTGTAAGGCAGCGCGGCTGTCGAGCAGTCTGACTGTATTGAGTATCTGTCACAATATCCGCTGCTGAACATCAGAATGAGTCTGGAGGCTGAAATTGCGATGTAGCTGGAGGGCTGTGGTGTAACCCGTGCGAGCCGGACTTGACCTAAGTGTCCGGATGTCTTCCAGTAACTGGGAAACGTTGAGTAATGCTTACATGAATTGAATCCTCCTCTGCGTTTCTGCCTCTAAAGCTCTGTGCTGAACTCGTGTAACATACAGCTAATTCTATTTGATTCTCTCCTCCTCCCAAACCCTTCCCCTTCAGTTTTCCGGTCTGTCCGTCCAGCAGGCTCCTTGGACCCAGCCTGACGTCGGAACGGCAGGTTCCTCCGCAGGGAGCACCAGCGAGAGCCGCTGTCTGCCCATCGGTTCAGGTTGCCCTGTGCTCCTCCTGGTTTGTCTGACTCTTCCCTTTCCTTGTGTCTTGTGAGAGCTGTGGGTTCCGTGCCGAAATCAGCCCCTTCTTGTAACTTCAGTGGTTAGATGGGAGACAATTTGCTGCCAAACACAAACCCAGATCTAATTTTTCAAGCAGCCTTTTTTGAAAGAGGATAGAACTTTGAAAATACCTGTGAAGAGACGGTTAAATATTGGATGGGAGGCAGGAGGAGCAGGATTAAAAGCTTGGGTGCAGTTGAGGAAGGATGATTT
This sequence comes from Streptopelia decaocto, assembly GCF_964273445.1. Lineage (NCBI taxonomy): Eukaryota > Metazoa > Chordata > Aves > Columbiformes > Columbidae > Streptopelia > Streptopelia decaocto. Next base: position 2,558,389 of record NC_138678.1, on the reverse strand, counting down.
CCAGTGAAACGGGGGAGTTAACTTATTACAGATGGTTTAGTCCAGCCAAACTGGTATTAATATAAAACATGTTTCTAATATTCAACAGAAATCTGTTGTGACTCAACTCCTCCATCAGCAGACTATGGTACTGCAGCTGAATTTTCTTTTCAGTAGAAGCAATGTGGAGAGTAACTTAAATAGCTGCCTAGAACAACTGCATGTGATGAAGAAATGATCATTATGGGAAAACCGAGCAGTGGGTAGTGATGCTTGCCTGCAGTGGGCTTCAAAAACCAAAGCCGTAGGACTAAAGCTTCTCAGTTTGCCTTAAATCTTGTATTAGGAGGAAGTTCAGTGTTATGTAATGGAAGCTTTCCAGAGGGGATGCATCTTTGCCTGTATACTCATTTTAATTCCTAGCTGCACTCATGATATTCTGCAGTTATCTTAATGAGCGCTGCATTTTCTCTTCTGCTTTTGAACTGTTTTGTTTGTCTGAAGTCAGATCTGAAGGAAATAGTCTTGTGCATGATGCACCGTTCATTTCAAGCAAGTGGAAATGTTCAGGAATTAACTCTGTGAGACTGGCTTTGTCCCTCAGTGATCTTCATCTGGGGTGGGACTTCGGGAGGGAGCGCAGCTCTGACCCTGCGTCCACCTGCCCGAAGTGATAACTTCCCATTCCAGCCACAAAGCGAGGAAAAAGCATCAGCTTTTCCAGCAGAGACTTATTCTGGAGTTGGTTTGTGCTTAGGACAGTTGTAGGAAGATACCCTTTAAGAAAAGATACGCAGAGCTCTGAGTCATGTACACAGATGTGTCTACGTCTGCCGGAGACAGATAACAAAGATAATCCTCCGAGCAGAGGGCATCTCAGCAAACCATGTCAGCTTTAATGCCGCCGTTCTGTGTGGCCGTATCAACGCGCCCGTGGAATGGAGAGCCCGTGCGGTGAGCGACTGGATAGCAGAGGGTGTAAATTAAGGGGCCAGAAATGGCATGTGATTCTCAGAGCGTAGCTGCAACTTCGGTAAAAGTTAGTTCCTATAGTAACTGCTGGAGGAGTTACATAAGGGATCAAACACGCTCAGGAACTTGTGTGTCAGCCTCTTCAGAAAATGCCTCTGCAATTTAGAGGTAGTTAATTTTTTAAAATGCAAGTAGGTTATCAAAACCAACTAGAGAATCAAGAATAGCTTCGGTCTCCTTCAGGTCGATCCAGAATAGTGATTGTTTCGTGTGTCCCAGGAAATCTAGGACAGGGAAACTTTGAGCTTCTAAGAGAAACTGTCTTAGAGCAAAGCTTCCTCCAGGCGGGAAGCTGGATTTACCTGTGCTGCCATCACCTTCGGTGCCTTGTTAAACTGCTTACCTCTATTTTTGGCAAAACATGCCATTCCTTACTGGCCAGGTTATGCCCTTTCCTTATCAATGTCAGGTCCTTTTTGGTAACTGTGATAGTGGCAAACAATTCATGTCTATCTCTAGATATTGAAGATATTCTCAATCAAGCAGAAGTGGCCCAGGAGCTGAGGCTCCTTCCTCTGTTGGGAGTTACTTTAAGGACTTGGTGACTTCTACATATCTCCACAACTCCAATGAGATTGGAAACCAGGGTCTCAATATTTTCAACACGCAGTGAAGAATTAAAGACATTTTGTAAGTGGTGAAGTTGAATTCTGATGGTGTAAAATAGTAGTGATAGAGTGAGCTTCTATTCTGCTGCTCTGCCTACATGTGCATTTTGGCACAAGAATGGTGTTAACCTACTAGCTAATGTTTTCTTTTGCATTTCATGGGAATTCAGGCCTCCTTGAAATCTGCTGCCTTTGAGGCCTGACCCGTGTGTAGTTTTGGTGACAACCTCATGACCGCAGGAAAAACGTGGCTTGTAGAACTTGCCTGATTTTTGTATCTTTAGGCTGTGTTGCCACCAGTACCGGTGATGTTAACCACTGCTCTTGCATGGGTCCTTATTAGAGCATCTGCTCCACATTGTCCCTTTCGCAGTTTCTTTACTGAAGTAATAAACATCACTCGCTCAAACAGCAGGAAGGACCCACCCTGCTGTTTGCAGCCTCTGTTTTAATTTCCTCCACCTTGCTCCATCTGCCTCTGCGTCATCACAGCACTTCTTCAAAGAGCACGATGGTAACGGTGATAAGGTCTGTGTTGAAGGATGCTTCTGCCAGCTTAGATCAGATGCTGCTGCGTCGCTGCCTTCAAGGCCACTGGGCCCTCAAGTTTTATGCATTTCTGGTAAACTGCAGAAAATGCGAAGCCTGTTCCTGCAGGAATGGAGCTGGAACTGGTCAGCCTGGGCTGACTTGGCCAGTGAGGTACCTGCAGCAAACGCGATGGTTTGGGGAAGGAGAGAGTATCCTGGTGGCTGCTAATGCAGCCAAGAAGATTTTGAAGACAAAGCTCCAAGCTGTTTTTGGAAGCAATATTCTCAACCCCCGTACATGCCTCTGGCTCTTCCTTTTTCCTGCAAAGAGTGGTTAAAGCCTGTAATGACTGCAGCAATCTTCTACTGAGGGAGGAAAAAAAAAAAGGACAAAGAACCCCCCTGAAAACAGCCCTTTTGTCTTTCAAAGGATGGCATGAAGTTGGATTTTTGAATGACTAAACTGAACTAGGTACATACCCTTATCAAGCTCCCTTGCTATGGAGCTTTTTGGCTTTAGCATCCCTGTTTCACTGCGTTCCAATGGCTTCCTAAACACTGCACAAATAGCTGAGTCTGGTACTAAACCTGGGCGTACAGCAGGTGTCAGTGCTCTAGAGATCTGAGAGGTCCACGAACCCTGCATCAGGATGCATGCTTAGGCCAGTGACTAACTAGGCTGTGTTAATAACTAAATAGCATAATTTAGAGATCTTTAAGTTCAGTTTAGCTGCTTTTCACTGGCAGGGTTTACCTTGTTTCCCCAAACTAATCTGAAGCCCTGACTGTAGAACAGATGTCTCCGGTGAAGAGCAGAGGAAGCTGTTTTGTAAGACAGCCTTTGTCATGGCTGTTCTACAAGCGGAATGAATTTCAGTAAGTCATGAAGCAATCTCTTTCCAGAACAAGGAAACCCCAGGTCAAAGGAAGCTCTTGGATGCTGGGCCGTTTCCTCATTTGGCTCTGCAAAAAGCAGCGCTTTTCAACTTTTGACTCGATGAGACGTTTCCAGGCGCTGGTGAAGGCTTGTAGGAGAGGATGTGAATGTCACCTGCAGGGACCGTCCCACCGGAGGAGGATTTCCCACATCACCATGAGAGGGGCTGGTTGTGCGCTGCCGCAGCCCGACACACGCAGCAGTGTTAACCGGGATCAATGGCCGAGCGGGCACGTTTCCCTCTTACAGCTGGGCTTTTGCTGGAGGTTGTTTGCACTCAGAATATTTCATCAGGCTTTGAATAGCGATGCTCTCTCCTTCCTGCCTGTGAAAGCATCTATTTCTTTTCCTGACTCCCCCCTTCTCAAAAGAGCAGTGGCATTGCAGCCAACTTCTGTTTTATTTTTAAATGCCTTCTGGAGGGTTATTACTGAAGAAACTTGCATGAGTAGCTTGAGCCAAAATGTAATGCCTGAATAAAGGGCAAAGAGTGAATCTGCTTGGGATCCCTTGATTAAAAACACTCAAGAGTGTGAACTTTCAGCAGGTCATTAAGACATGATGTAAAGTGGAGCAGTGCTGGGGTTTTAAAGGGAATTAGGAGCCTTTTTGGTAAGGACAGATCATTCAGACAGTCTTTGTGAGCATTAATGATTCTGGCTTAGATGCGAACTTAAGCTGGTATGACCAGCTTGGTATGTGTTGCTTATTTTGACAGGCTGGGATATAAAACAGGCTGTGAAACTGTCTCATGGAAGCACTGACTGGGCAGCCGAGTTCCTCACAAATAGTGTTCTGGTCTCTGCTGGATGGTGGTGCGTCCTCGCTTAGGAACACGCTCAAGTATTCAAAGCAGCTTTATAAAATGAAAAGTCACCGAGCAAGAGATGCTTGTAAGCTCGTGATCATTCTGTGATCATCGCCAGGTTAGGAATATATCCCAAGGTGGTCTGAGAAAGATTAAATGTTGAGCCAGAACTCAGTGTGTAGCTGGGCTCTTAAATCCATTTTGATTAGTATCCTATTTTTACCCAAAATTGCCATTTTCTTTCCTCTCTTGTTCACCTACAAAAGGCTGGCGTTCTCCAGGAAGGATTTGTGCACAGATGAGGTGATGTACAGGGAAAAGAGATGTTTAATCAGAGCAGAACAAGCTATGCCCAGCTTGGGTTAGTGCCAAGTACCTTGTTTACCATGGAAGTTAAAATTAGCCATAATACTGAAACAAAAGTGCCTGCAGCATCAGGCTTCCATGGCTGACACAGGTTCTCATTGCAAACTCCCAGTTTTGCACATGGGAAGGGAGTTTTCATTTGGGCCTCAAGCTCCAAAGCCACCCGGTAGCTGTGGGGCTGCCAGCCTCAAGGCAACTATTTTTGTAACATTAGCGAGAGTATTCATGAAAGGACCAATTTCTTTCACCTTTCTGTCTAGTGTTTTAACAAGCTACATGTTTCTGTTAACCTTGTCCTAAAACCTTTTGCGTATACGTTTCCATGATTCTCTGCACGTGTGAGTGTTGGGGTGTGCGAAGAGGAGATGGGGCTGCACAGCAGCTTGGGCTGTGCTGATAAACGCCGCTGTGTTCCCTAAAGCCACTTACCAGTGTAAAAATTACCCTTCTGCTGAGGTGCTTTGCTCCTTCTGTCAGCGCTCAGTCACCGGAGCTTCTGCACATCAAGCTCTGTTTAGTTTTTAGGAAGTTAAATGCTGCAACATGAGTGAACTCAGAGCTGTAAATAGCACCTGGGGCTTTCTGCCGTCAGTCACCATGAAAATGGCGTGTGAAACTGGGGGGCAGCGACTCTACAAAGCCCTCCCCAGCCAGATCTTTGGGCGCTTCCTCATGTGATTGCTGGTGCGAGGTCCTTTTGTGGCCTCGCAAGAGGGAAGTGGGAGGTTTGTTTACATCTGCAGCAAACCCCATCAAAACTAAGTGCTTTTTAAGGAATGAAATCATTAAAAAATGTTGTTTTGGCTTAATGGCTGGGGGCATTTCCCTGTTGTATTGCACTTTGCTGCATCAACCCTTTGCTGCTGTTGAGGCGAGTGGTTCTCCTGTGCAGCTGCTTATCTCAAAGCAGCTCTTCACTCTTTGGGGTGTAACCATATCTTGTTCCTCCCTTTTTTACTTTCTGATCCTGGTGTTTATAGAATCCAAGGCTATGTAACTAGGCTCAAGAAATGACTAGTTGTATCCAAAAGCATCAGGTGCTCAGATCTAGAGGTCAGATTCTCATGCCTGCAGACTTCAGGTGGTGTTTTGCAGAACCGTCCAAGCATCCCATGTGTGTATCTCTGAAGTCACCACCATGAGCAGATTTCTGAACTACTGGGATCACCGTCCTCCTGGCTCCTGGAAAATCGACCACATCCCCAAACTTGCGGCATTTCCTCTAGTCTGTAGATTCCAAGCCTTTCTGATGGCATTCATTGACACTGCAAGTCCACCCAAACCCTGGCTGGCATAAGCATCAGTGAAGAGAAATACCCTTGGTTGTATAATGTGTTTATCACCAGACTAAGTGCAAGCTGCTGGGGGATTTTTGGAAAGCCTGGGTGTTTTTGTTTTTAAATATTTGCTGGCATAACAAAGCTGCTTCAGCATTGGGGTCTTCCAGAGCTGGGCTCTGGGAGTTGCAGCAAGGATCAGCTGTTATTCCTGTGCTCAGCTCTGGCTGTTTGGCATCCTGCATCACAAAGTGATGCTGAAGCAGGATGGGTACAACAGCCGGTGCCACTGAGTCACTCTCCTGTGTGGCATCGCAGGGAGGAGGCTGCAGCGGCTTGAGCTGGCACATGTGACAAAACAGGGAGCTGATTGCTCCAGCTCTGCTATCTAGCTGACTATTAATCCTTTTAGCCCTATAAAGGCTAAATATATCTCGAGTTTAAATCTAACCTTGAATCTCACGGTTAATCCTGCTGGCAGTCACACATTACAGCCTTCAGGGGGTGTCTGGGAGAGAACTCCGCACATCAAGGGCCAGAAGGCTTCACCTTGGTGTGCTGCAGGTGTAACACTGAACAAGGCTTTTAATCCCACGCCTTGCTCTGTAACCGGCATTCCTGGGTGTTGCTAAACGTATGGACCCCTGCTCTGGTGCATTCAGTTCTAAATTTTGGTAGGTATCATAAAGGAGCTGAGGAATAGGCAAGAGTGTGCTGCTTTTGAGGTCTTCACCAAGAGCTCTTCCCAAGCTGGGAAGTGGCTTCTATCAGCTTTGTTAAATTAGTATCATTCTCAAGGGCTGCTCTTCTAGTGAAGAAGCAGAAAGCAATGGCGAGACAGGCCAGGAGGCTTTTTAAAAATCATAACCTAGCTGGAATAGGTACTGGAGAGAAATCAGAGGCTGGATGCCTTTGCCCTGGAAGGGACCATGAGCCGCTGATTGCCTTGGCAGCACCAAATCCCGCAGGATACTCCAGACTTTGCCAGGAAATAGGAGTTAAACTGTTAACAACCATCCAGCATATCCAGGGGAGTCAAACAAAGTGCTGCTTTTTTAGGGCTTTGAAATTACACTTTTCCCCCTCTTCCCCCTCCCACCTCAGTCTCATTAGCTTTGAGGCTTGCTATTTTAACTGTGGCAAGAAAAGACACAAGAACTCAGCTGCAGTGATGCCTGTAATGCCTATAAAAAGGGCTGGCACAGTTTATTGGAGGCTCTTGGGTCCCTCATGTGGTTTTGCTGTGGCTGTTTGGCCAGTGATAGCCAACCCACGGTGGGGCTGGCTGGCAGCTCCAGCCAGGTATTTCATTTGAAAGCCTTGTCCTGCACTGCGGACGGTGATTTCTGAAGCTGGTCTTCCTGCAGCAAGCTTGTTAATCTTTCCCTTTTGTTCTTTTTCCCTGGCATGATGTCCCTTGTACACCTCGGAGCTCTCCCGCCTGTCCGAAAGCTGCATGCAAACCGTGCATATATTGACATGACTGTTTCATCGGTTGAAGCAAGATAAAATCAGGGCTTTGTAGGGTCTTGGGTGGTTTGGATGCCTATTTTCTTCGCTCCTCCTTTTCAATTTTTGTCTTACATAGGGCTCTCAAAATGGAAGAGGGGGGCGATAAAGTACTAGCTGTAAGTATAATGATTAGGAGGCAAACCTTTAAACATCCCACTGATGTCTAATTCCAATTTCTAACAAGATGAAAATGCAAATGCCGCAGTCTCGGTTCACTTGGTACAGTTTCTCGGTTGCTCAAGGCCGACTCTGGTGTGAAACACCTGTGTCTCTTTGCAGGGCCACGATGGGCGTCCTGGAATATCGGAGTGTTCATCTGTATCCGCTGTGCCGGGATCCACAGGAACCTGGGAGTTCATATATCCAGGGTAAAATCTGTCAACCTCGACCAGTGGACACAAGAACAGATACAGGTAACGCGAGTGAAACGTGCACAGTGTTCTGTTGAAGGGGCTTGGTAAGCTTGGGAATAAAGTCTGAATAGGCCAAAGATGTGGGAAGTGAAGCAGGAAGAAGATATCAAGCTGGGTTAGACTGGGAGGGAAAATGTCACGATTCCAGGCTTAGCCAGTTTGAGAGGGTAAAGACAAACACTCGGCAAGTTCCTGTCAAACTGTCAAAGGCTGGAGCTGCTGCCCAACTCCGCTCCTTGAGGTTCCCCAAGACAAATCCTCAACTTCCAGAGTGACATTAGGTGGCTAATGAGATATTTATCTTCAAATAAATATCACGCTGTGGTACTTAGTATTGATGAATTGTGCTGGGGGAACATAGCAACTGTGTCAGGGATTCCCAGCTAGTAGGCTTGCACCAAAAGCCTGAGGAGCGGCTTTCAGGTACAGAACAGACTTCAAAAGTCTACATGTGCCTTCTAGTGAACGTTCGTAAGCTCTTCCTTGGTAGCCTGGCATGCTAGTATGTGTAAGAGCTTTAACGTCTGTGAAACAAACGGTTCAAGAGTTCTTTTGAATTGCAGTGCATGCAAGAGATGGGAAACGGAAAAGCAAATCGTCTCTATGAAGCCTACCTGCCAGAGAACTTCAGGCGACCTCAGACAGACCAGCATCCTTTCTTCCTTTGCTGCCGAGGAAATGCGGAGTCTTCTCATCTCGTTGCTTTTTATCTGCGCTCCCTCCACAGGAGGTTTAACTCCACGTGCCTGGGCATCAGCTCTGAGAATGAGTCCCTTTGCCTGCAGGCTGCTTGTGTACAGAATGAAGCAGAGAGCTAAAAAGATTGCTTCCAAGCCTTTTTTAACTGTACAGGCAGGTTTTTAGATGCCCAGTGCAGCAGGGGTGTGCTCATGTGAACATAAAGAAACACAGGAGCATCTCTACCATGGTTTTATTTCTCTTAAGCTGGTGGCTGAGATGCTTTTGTATGTGCAGGATCCATTTCTCTGACTGCTGTGTAATTTGTGCCAGTGACCTGTATGCTCTTCAGTGATGGCTGAAGTAAATATACGTTGTGAACAAAACACACAAGGAATTTAAGCCCTGACTTAATGTACCTTTTATAGCACTGTCATGCTTGGAGTAATCCAAGGGCAAAAATTGACTAGCTAAAGTAGTTGGATCCAACACTGAATTATTTTAAGAAAGTTACTGCTGGAAATGCTTTTTAGACAGTCATTAGTTTAGTTACAGCCTGTACCTTGTATCCACATGTCAAATAATACTACGTAAGTCTTCTATTCTCGAGTCATTTGTCTTTAACAAGCTGCTTGCAGAGCTGTGGAGACCTTCATTAGGGAGAAATATGAGAAGAAGAAATACATGGACCGAAGTATCGACATCAATGCATTTAGGGTTAGTTTCTAATCACTTCTACAGAAGCTTGAACACATTAAGATATAAGTGTATGTTTGTCTTGTGAGTAAGCATGAAAACAATGTAAATGTTTCCTGTATTAGTGACTAATATCTTCTCCAAGGCTGATTGCATTTGGTCATTCTGTAGAAAGAATTTAAATTGGAGGGCACCTTTGAAGGCCATCGTGTCCAACTCCTTCCTCAAAGCAGGATGAGCTTCAATATTCGTCCTTTGCCATATCTTTGAGGCTTATTAGATGAGTGACAACATCATGTAAAGCTCTGTATGAACTTTCTCTTGGTTTGATATGAGTTTTGACCTTCATGTCAGTGTGGTTTTTTTCTCCTTACAGAAAGAAAAGGATGACAAATGGAAAAGGAGTAATGAGCCAGTATCAGAAAGAAAACTGGAACCTATCATCTTTGAGAAGGTGAAAATGGTAAGGCCAAAAGGCATGGTCGTGGATCAATTGTAAAACCTTCTCTTGAGCAGCACAGAGGTGACCCAGCTCGATATGGAAGCATTTTTTCTGGCCGCAGTCATGGCAGCGGGTGCATTGAGTCACACCGATGGTAGTAGCTTGTTTTCCTCTGCTCAAGCAGACACTAAGCAGATGTGTCCTGCTATGCAGTGCAGAGCAGGTTGGAATCCTGCTACTCCCTGCTTAGCTTTCCAGCTTGAGCAGTTACTTTCCTAGTTTAGAGCATGACAACGGGTTCCAACACGATGGGACAATAAAACAACAATGTAAAACTTGCTCGGAAATGGTTTGCTTTGGAAGGACTTATGTACACTGGAAAAAAGAGATTAAAGCCTCTAATGTATCTGAGTAAAACCCAAATTTGAACCAGGCTTCTGCTGTTCTTTTTCCCTAGCCTCAAAAGAAAGAAGAAACACAGCAGTCTAGAAAAAGTTCTCCTAAATCTACCGAACCAGTAATGGACTTGCTAGGACTGGGTAAGAGCCTTTCCAGCCTTACTGGGCTTGTCGCAATGACCCCAGTCACCCTCTCTGATCCTGTGAATTTGGTGAACTTTTAGTGCTTGTTTTCCACATCAGGTGGACAGCAGCTGTTCAGAATAGTGGTGTTTTGCTTAAACTGCTCCAGCACAACTCGAGCACAGTGCTCAGCACTGCAGCAGACAGTTTTCCTTATGTTTTTGCTTTAAGCTGGTGCAGTGGTTGTGCCCATAGTGTTATGGGAGCAGCTGTAGTGGTCTCCAGACACCCTGTGGGCCCTGGCTGCTCCAAGGTCAGTTGGACAGAGGTGGTGCAGCACATTTCCTTGGTCTTGGGCCAGTTCCTTCTCGGCACCAGAAGGACGAGCGAGGTCAGGTCACTGGGTTGAGTGGCCCATGTGCAAACTGCTGAATTGGGCAGGAGGCTGCCCCAAGGCCACCTGTGGGAACATCCACGGCAGCTTTGTCTCTTGCAGATGCTCCTGTGACAACTGCTGTGACGAACGGCCGGCCGAGCAGCTTAGAGAAGGACCTTGATCTTTTTGCATCAGTGGGATCGAGCTCTGACTCCAGGAAGGTGAGCAGGGAACATCAGAGCTTGACAGAAGCTGGTTAGATGTTGGAACGAGGTGATGATCTGTGTCCTCCCCTAGTGCCGAATGCAGCTGTTGCACTTGTGCTGTCTCTGTCTCAGGTCACTGGCTCAATGCCAACATCTGGAAGCGCTGGTTCTGTTCCCGAAAACCTGAATCTCTTCCCTGAGCCGGGAGGCAAAGGAGACGAAGTGGGGAAGAAGCAGCTCTCAAAAGACTCGATCCTCTCCTTGTACGGCTCTCAGACACCTCAGCTGCCTGCGCAAGGTAACGGAGCTCGGAATCAAGCTGTTGAATGGCACTACGCTAATTCAGAGTGGGTGGGATGTGTTCTGATGGCTGACAAGCAAAGATGTGGGAGTGTAGGTGGTCATTCTTGAACTGATGAGTAACAAAACGAGCAGCTTAGTCTGAATGTCATGGCCAAGTGAGTGTTGTGATAGTCTCTGATTCAAAGGTCAGCATTTCATCCTTATGATGGTGGATACAGCAGTTCTTCCCTTCATTGCTTCTCTGCCTCTTTCTAGGTGCAATGTTCATGGCCCCAGCTCAGATGGCGTATCCTGCAGCAGCATATACTGGTTTTCCAGGAGTAGCCCCCTCCAGCAGCATGATGGGAGGCATGATGGCCCCATCGGTGGGGATGATGGCCCAGCCCGGCGCTGCAGGGATGGTGGCTCCCATGGCCATACCAGCTGGGTACGTGGGGAACGTGCAGGCAGCTGTCATCGGTGTCCCCAACGGGATGATGGCTGCGCAGCAGGCTGGCTACGTCGCTGGCATGGCAGCGGTTCCCCAGCCCGTCTATGGTGTGCAGCCTGCACAGCAGCTTCAGTGGAACATCGCTCAGGTGAGGCGTGATCTTCTGCTGCCCCCCCCCGGGTGAATGGAGGGCAGGGGAGGACCATGCAGTTAAACCCAGGCTGGTGCTTTTATAGGCTGGGGTTGGGTGAGGTCTGCTGATCCTGCAGGCAAACTGAGGGATGTCAGAGGAGTAACTTGTTCGGAGGTCTCAGTACTCAGTGGAGAACAAAAATCAGTGTGATGTCAGCTAAAATGAAAACTAGATGGGCACACACCTGAGAAGCTAGTGACTTCTGTTCACTGTAACTCTTTAAAATAACTTATTTAAGCCGGTAATATGTTGAAGAGCAAGAGCTTTGCGGGCTGAGGGCTGGTGATCTCCTTGCCGTAGCCTTGACTTTTGTCCTCTCCCCTTTGCAGATGACCCAGCAGATGGCTGGGATGAACTTCTATGGAGCTAATGGCATGATGAGCTATGGACAGTCAATGGGTGGAGGAGGTGCCCAGGGCAGCAATCAGTCCCTCAGCACCCAGATGTGGAAATGATCCCATGCGTTGTGACCATTTTTGCCTTCTGTTCTGTTCTTCAAAACTGCTCCATGAGACATTCAGGGTTTTTTCTTTCTGGCTGGCCTGCCCAGCCTGAGCCTCTTTCCGTAACTGAGACCCATCTCTGCCTTTTCACTGTCAGACACGGTGAAACCTCGGTGACCAGAACATGAGCTCCCCTGTATTTAGCACAGTCAATGCACACTTCTGGGGTGGACAAACCTCCTTGCACAAACCTCCACTTAATGCTTCTGGGTAGCACTTAATGTCCTGCTGGGTATTTTAGCAGAGATGTGACTGAGGAACTTGGGAAATCTGTACTTAATACTGCCTGTAATGTCAGGCCTTTTAAGAAAAATCACTTCAGCTCTAGTATTAGGAGGGGTTTTGGTTAGCAGAGGGGTGGAAACCTTGTTTGGTGCTGAGGAAACTGGATTTTAACCCAAGCCCAGGGGCAAGCAAGCCTTGCTACCTCTTCCCGTGAGCGGAGTTCTCGGAGCCGAGGCCTCGCTGTGCTTCGCTCGCCAACCCTCATTGGAACCAAAGTCATTCGGAAGACCCCTCTCATCCCCCCGTGAGCAAGCAGGATTCTCGCGCAGTGTGGGGGCAAGCCGTTAGAATGTGAAACTTGCACTTCAGAGTGGCTTTTTCCGTCTAATATGTGGTATTGATGTATTTAACTTTTAACAAGCTAACTGAGAGTTAACTTATCAAGGGCTGAGAGCCCGCTGCAAGTTTTCTTACACTTTTAAAATGACTATGACATCCTAATTTATACTTTTTTCATATTTTTTGTTCCTGTGTAATCCTGGTACCCCTTCCCAGCCAGCTATTGACATTTTAATCTAGGCATAAGAAGTGGGTGGGTCAGATTTCTTTTTCTCATCTCCAGTAGAACACAACTGCTTAAACTCATCAGCGTCGAGCGAAAAGCCAGACTTCTGCGGTCTGCTTTATCCTGTGTATATGTAAATTCCCCAATAAAATACTGCGGTGAAACCTCAACTGACTTCCCTTGTTTTCGAACAGATTGTGCGAAACGCGACTGTCATGAGTGCGAGTTGTTCACTTCAGGTGTTGTGGGCATTTTGGAGCTTTTCATCCAAATGGGACTAACTCCATCTGTTTTGTAGCAAATGTCCCGAGTGCCGGGGGAGAACAGCGTTTGCCTGAACGCGAAGGGCTCTCGGCGTGCAGAGAACCAGGCTCAGCGGAGGCAGAATCGGGTCAGTTGACACTTTTATATACAAGAGAAACTCGCAGTTCGGGGGGGGGCGGGTAAGCGCCGCATTCCTGCAGCTGCGCCTGCAGGGACAACTCCAATTATTGGGATTGCAGCTTTACACCAACATTCAATACAACCTGACCAAGACCTAGTCGAAATGGGGGTTTTAAGCTTTTACAAAAAGTGATAAGTGAGAATATGAGAGGCTGGGGGGGAGTTAGGACTGGCCTAAAGAGCAGCTGGGAAGCTGCGTGCAGCTGTGGGCAGAGCTCAGCTCACCATGGGAGCCTTGGGTTGATGGGACTCTGCTTGCATATTAATGATGGTATTGCTTTCCTCAATTCAAAACCTGCTCTTTTCAAAAAGAAAGAGCATTTCTTCCTTTTCCCCTTCTCCCCAGCATATGTTTGGTTTATTTTTGAGGGGGAGGGTTGGCTTTTTTAAGCTACACGTGTGGTTTTGGGCTGGATGCTCTGAGAAGCTCAACTCAAGCACAGAAAGTTTTCAAGCTGGCTTTAATCATCTTCACTTGCTGCCCCAATACTGTACATGCAGGTACAAGCCAATGAAAATGTGAATACTTCAGGTTTTTTTTCCCTCCTCGGGAAAACTGGCTAAGAATATTTTACAAAATAGCGTGCACCCTCACAGCCATCAGTCCCGCTGCATATAAACCACAAAAATACAAGAGTTTTACATTAAGAAAGACCACGCACATATAAAACATTACATAACACGGGTAGAAAATTGCCATTTGCTTTTTGTTTTTAAATCTATTACCATTCTCAAGTATCCATCACAAGCCCATCCCCTTGTCTTGAACATAGAACTGGGGCTTCGAGGCCCCCCTAGTTCACCCCTCTGTGGCATCGATTTTAAGGTGGAGTTGTTCAACTTAGGAATCTGTCATCAAAGCAAAGTTTATCACAAAATACAAGCCTAGTGGAGGCAGCCAGATTGGTTCACCTGGTTACATCCTGGTTCCCAACAGCACGATGGGTCAGCGTGTTGGTTCTGTATCAATTCTGCACCTAATTCTGCTTTTCCCTCAGGTACCGGCTGCACACAAAGACAGAAGGTTGGCGTGTGCGTGGTGCGAGACATCTGCTACCTCTTGCGTTAAAGATTGAACGCTAAGCAATTAACTCGTGGCTAATGAGTCCTGACTATCCCAATCTTTTGGGACAATTTAGGTAACTTTTTTTAATGCAACTCGTTGGGGGCTTTAGGATGGAAACGCGAAGGAGCGCAGGGTTGCGTGTCCTCGCGTGGTTGTGTGATGTACCCGTCACGATGCTCGTCTCAGCCTTCGGGAGAAATGCTGTGGGTCAAAATGAGTTGTGGGTGTATCTCTCATCGCCTTGTGCCTTTAAAGACCTCAGACCCTTTGATATAAGTTTTATTTGCCGGTGGTGTCGGCATTCTGTGCCCTCGTACTTTCTAGGGGGCTGATGCAGTTTAAAAGGCATAGGCTGTGTTTAAAGATTTGTGAGCTGTCGGTAAGATCCCTTCTATGTCTTGTTTAGAAATATAAATTCTGAATTGTTTTACTAGGACGAATACTTCAGCTTTGGTACTTCTAAAATATCGGTTGATGCTTTTCTCTGTGTGCTTCTGTGGGTTTGGGTGCTGTTAGTAATCTAATTCAAGGACAAAGTCTAATTCAAATTCGGAGCTGCTACTTTACCAAGCGTTGCTACTAAGACAGATGTATATGTTTTTATATTTGAGGTATAAACTTCTGAGATTAATGACAGATTCTTTAGCCCTGGCTAATATCTTAAACGGTCCAGGTGCTTGCTCGTCGCTTCATTTTGAGGTGGGGAGTAGGACAACATGATGGGGAAGATTATTGACTTTGAACTGCATGAAAAGATCAAGCCCTTTTAAGAAAACAAGGCCACCAACTTCAAAGTGCTAACGAACGTTCCACGGGCACCCGCTGTGGGTCCCTGGCCGGCCGGGGCGCTGCTCCAACCAGGGACCCCCCGCATCAGCCAGGGACCCCCCGCATCAACCAGCGCTTCACGCTCCTCCCTGCCAGCCTTGGGTGAGTTCCCCTCTTTTATTGGGATTATACGGACCGATCCCATGCGATCCAGGTCTAATCCCTGCTGGAGGGAAACGCTTTCTGCCTGTTCTCAGGCTCCACGCAATGGGCAAAAGCTTTAGCGAGGGTTTGGGCAGCAGCACCGGCTTCTCGCATCCGAGAGGGGCTACAGACACCCGCAGATTTTGGGATGCTTTGGAACAGGAGGGATGAAATGGGGGTACCGACTGTCCGGCCAAATCATCCCCCCCCGGTGGAGAAGTGCTCAGGCCGCTCGCTTCCCTCACCCTGCAGCTCAGCAATTAGTGCAAGTGCGAAACGAAGCAGAGGTTGAGCCCCCGGGAGCCAGCGTGGGAGCGGGTGGTGGATGCGCATCCCGTGGAATTGCTCTTCATTGCACAGTTAACGACGACAAAAAAATAACCTGAATGTGATAAGAGTGCACTAAGCTCTGGTTCTTAAAAACAAAACCAAACAAAAATAAAAGGAAGAGGGGAAAAAATAATGAGGTATACGAATAATCGGAGCTGCAGGCAGGCACGGGGGTTCACCAGCTCTGGGTGGCGGCCGCGAACCCGAGCTGCTGTTCTGTGTGTCCTGCTGCCGCGTCCGTCCTGGTGTCCGTGCCCGGGGTTGAACAGTGTGGCGGTTATTCAGACAGCAAGACAAACACTTAGGCCCTTTACTGGACATTCTTCCAAGTCAGCTTCTAAAACCTAAACCTTCCCTAAATACGGACGAGCTTGGTTAAGGTGTGAACGTTCTTGTCTCACCTGGTCACTTTTTGGGTAACTCCAGCTGTGTTACAGCACATCTTTAGTCCGCCAGCTCTTATTGTGGACACTTAGTTGTTTTCCCCCCTAGGAAGTCTTTTCTGCAGCTTTCAACCTTCTTTTTAGCTCATAAACATCCCTTTTGCACCTCTAACAAGCAGCCAAGGGTTGTGGTGTTTCCTATGCTTGTGAACATGGAGTAGAAGGAAGACTTCCAGTTGAAACAGCTTTGCCAGAGAAACATCGGAGCCTTTGGCACATCCTGGGATGCAAACCTTGCTTTTGCTGCGGGTAATTGCACAGATCTGTCTGGAGGCATGAGAACCCAAAGGGAAGGGGAGAGAGCTCTTAATATCTTTTTCTGTTTGCGATGCAAAACACATTTAGACTTTGAATTCAGCCATCGAGAAGAACGGGGCCCGAACACCGTTCCTTGACCTCTCAAATGCAGTTATTTTCCAAATCAGTAACCCAATGCACACCCTTGGGGGAGTTTACAGATGTGCGTTGTCCAAGCGTTTCACATCAATCTGGGAAAGAAGTGTCTGAGTCAACTGGAAGAAGAAAATAGAAGGTGGACCCTTTATGCCTGAAAAAACATCACCGGGGATGTTTTTATAAATGGCCTCATATTGGTAAAGACCCTTAAACTGAACTCTCTGCTGCTGGGTATTTGCAAGCCCACTTACACAAGCGAAGGTATTGAAATGTGTTGTTAATAACTCCTCAAGTACAAACCCAGGCTTGACTTGGCCGTCTCGTCGCTGCTGGAGCGGGGGTGTGAGACGGGGAGCAGAAGCGGTTCCCTGTCGGCGTTTCTGGTCTCAGATTTGCACTTGAGAGCTACGTCTGTAGCTGCTTCTGCAGAAAAGGTGTCAGAGCTGGACGAGGTGCTGCGGAGGGAACGGTTCCCGCTGTCTCCGTTCCTCTGTGGCGTTTTCCAAAGCAAATTAATAGGTGCGGTTTTCTGGCCGGGTAATTGGTTCTGAATCGAACTTGATTTCAGGAAAACTATGTCTAAGCGTCCTCTCCCTGCCTTTCAACGCGTGGTGATGCTGATGGAACTGGAGCTCGTTTCCGACTGAGCGCAGAAGCCTCTCTCACCTTCTGGTGCCCTGGAACACTTTCAGTCCCTCAGCTTTGGCAAATAAAACCCATTCCAGGCATGCAGAAAAGCCGGGGCTAACTTAGGCCTGGGCTTGAAATCATGTTGTATTTTCTGTACTTTGCTGCATGACTGGGACACTTTTTTTCCCCTAGAGCTTAGGGGATGTTTAAGGACCATTTCAAGGCTATTTTGGCAAAATCCATCGCTGTTACTCTGGAAGGTTCCCTTGTTCTGACACCGGGATCTACTGCTGGTTGTAATCTAGTGAGGTCTGTGTCTCACCACTGGGGATAAAACAAGCTGCAAAACCCATTCAGTTCAATATTATTCTTTCTAGGGGAAAATATCTAGTAAGTCAAATAGTTTGAATTTCCTTTCTTGGAGGAAAGAGAGGAAATAATCTAACGCATAATACCCAGTCAGTGCAGCCACCTTTTGCAAATCATATAGTACATTTTTTTTAAAAAAAAATGCCCTTTGCAATAGAACATCCCCCAGAAAAAACCCTGGAGTGCAGCAGCTCGTGGGTTTTCTGGTGTGTCGCGTGTAGAAAAGCAACCACGTGTCTCAACTTCTTTGTTCTTGTTCAAGGAGGGAAAACATCTTGACCCTTGGTCCGGCAGGTGAAGGAATAAGAGGGACCTGAAGCTGTGATGTAAACGGGGCACGTTTCAGTCTCTTCTCCTATTTATTTTTACCCATGTAAGTGGCAGGTGGGTCCTGACCCGGATCCTTCCCCAGAGGGTGAGAACCAGCTCCCTGGGGGACGGGCTGTGTTGTGCTCTAAGTGAAGACATCAAGGTCCTGATGGATTTCAGTGACTCTAGTGAGTAGGTGACAATCGTTTGAAGTCACTGTTGCGGTGGCTTCACCTCAGCAGCCTCTCGAGGAGCAGGAGGGGTCGTTCCCACAAACATCACGTGGCAATGAGCAAGAACCGGGGTGCGGTTTGTTCCGACGGTCCCTGCGCCGTCGTCCTCCGCTGCATCCTCAGTCAGTCCACGATAAAAAGCAAACTGAAGCTTTTGGGTTTTCCCTGGAGCGCCTTCCAGGTGATAGTTCTTTGCTCTGGATTTTCCACAGGTTTTCCAGCTGGTGTGGAACCAGGGAGCTTTTTGCTGGACCCGAGCGGCAGCCGCTGTCCTGCTGCTGTTCTCCAGCTCCAGAAGATCATTACGGTGCTCGTGGGGAGGGCAACCAGTAAAGCTCTGCAACTGGCTGGGGGAACGTACAGCCAGCGGTTCCTGTGCCGGCCGGGAAGGGGTGGGATGCAGAAAACCCCCTTCCCCGGGGACGTGGTTATTGTCCCACCACAGGCAGATTTCTCATTTTGCCATTGAAACAGAGTTGGTAAAGCAAAAGCAAACCATGTTAGCTTGAAGGAGCACAAAGCTTTTCCTCTTCGGATGCCTTCCCTCGCGTATATTGAAACAATCCAGCACGCGGGGCAGGGAAAGGCGGCGCTGACCTCGTATAACTGCTTGGTGCTCTGGAAGGAACGTCATGTGTGAACCGGTGTTTATTCCCATTTCAGCCATCAGGGCACCGAGTTTCCATCCTCAGAACACTGGAGACTCGGCGCATCCCATGGTCCTGTACGTGGCCATCCCGCACACCTCCAAATAGCGTATTGATCCATCAACCCACGAGGATTTAATCCCTTATGAAGCAGGCGCTGGGGAACCCCGGGATCTCCGTACCCATCGGCAGCATCCAGGCTGCTCTTTCCTCAGAGCTCTACAGCGCTTTTAATTCGGTAAAGATCCAAAGTCCACAAGAGCGGCTGAAATTCCGTGACACGGAAAAACAGCTTCATCGCAACAGGCTTTTCCTTCGGGTTTGGGTTCGTTCCGTTGTGGCAGCAGCTTTAAGCCGGTTCATCCTTCCCGGCGTCCCCAGCAGAACCGCAGGTTGGGTTTGTTGTGCTCTGTGCGTTGTGAATTTCTCTGCTTTGCCAGTAAATAACTGTAAAAAAAAATCCCACCTGTGCTGTGGGTTGGTTTGTGTTAAAGACTGAAGGTCAGAGCCATCTGGTTGGTAAAACTTCCCCATTAACCTCTTGTCCTCTTCCAGTCTGCTCATCTTTTGGTGTGTTGGTTTTGTGTTCCTCGCTTTTGGAAACTGATCCTTCAGGACAGTCATTGTGGTTAAGTACATTTTGTGAAGAAACCAGAGTTTCTAGTGGTGTCTCCCCTGAGTATTTTCAGCAAATTTCATTAGGCACCTTCAAAAAAAGCTTCCGTAATTCTTAGTTTTGCTACAAGAACTGGTCCCTCGGCGGGGAACCAAAATGCTGCTTTAAAAACAAACAAACAAAACATACACACAAACAAACAAAAAAAAACCCAAAAACACTCATCCTGATAATAAATTCAAAGCATCTAGTCCTTTTGTTCATAACCTCTCAGTCACCCTAATTCCAGATCAGCAGAAGATGCTGTTGAGATGTTCCCCTGTAGCTGTACCGACTAGTCGAGAGTTAGAGAAAGGTGCGGAGTCTGGGAAACCCTCTGGTCCGGCTTGGAATTTGGGTATCGAGGAGAGTGGGATCATCCCAGACCCCGGGAGAGCATCCTGGATCCCAGGGGTGCATCTTGGGCCAGGGAGAGCATCCCAGATCCCAGAGGTGCATCCTGGACCAGGGGGAGCATCCCAGATCCCAGAGGTGCATCCTGGACCAGGGGGATGCATCCCAGATCCCAGAGGTGCATCCTGGACCAGGGGGGTGCATCCCAGATCCCTGGGGGAACATCCTGGACCCCAGGAGAGCATCCTGGACCAGGGGGAGCATCCCGGATCCTAGAGGTGCATCCTGGATCGCAGGGAGAGCATCCTGGAGTCCCCGGGAGCATCCTGAACCTGGGGGAGCATCCTGGAGCCCAGGAGAGCATCCTGGATCCCAGGGGGAGCATCCTGGATCCCAGGAGAGCATCCAAGACCAGGGGAAGCATCCTGGACCCCAAGAAAGCATCCCAGACCTCGAGCTGGTCCACATCGATGAAGGGGCTGGGATACAGACGATCAACCAGCATCACGATATTCCTGCTCCGTCTGGTCACCTTCTCCTGACTCGGATTTTCACGTGAGGCATCGCAGAGTTTATATTTTGGGTCTTGCTTTGGCCGTACAAGCCCATGGTGGGTGGCGGAACACGAGGGTAAGACCAGCGTACGCTTCGGGGAGGTGAGCGCACCTTTTTCTGTTCAGTCTCTCGCTTTGGCAATGTCACTGGTCACAGGCTACATGCTACCAAAAAGAAACCAAAGAAAAATGGCCACCAGAAGTGCTTGCTCAGTGTCGCAGGATTTGTGTTGGAAAACGAACAAACGGGCAGATGTTCCCGGTCGACCCGGAGTCAATTAGATATTGCAGAGAGTGAATGTGTTGTTAGCATGTGGCAAGCTACATAATAGAAGATGCTACATTCCTCGGAAACAAAACCAAAAAGAAAAAATAGTGCTGAGTTGGATATTTTTCGGAGTTTTTCTTTTCTTTGAAAAGCTACCTTTTCCTCAGAGGCAAGGAAAAGAAACCTCATTGACGTGCTGCTTGCGGCGGCGCCGGATGGATCGGACCGAGCTGCTCCGGCCGGGCGGGCGGCACAAACGCGGCGCTTGGGTAACAGTCGGGGCCGGTCGGCACCGCAGCCCTCGCTCTGCCGCACCGCCGGGGTTGGCTTGGGGTGGGTTCTTTTGCTTCTCCTTCCCTTTGCCTCCAAACCCAGGGCCCTCGCTCCCCCTGCGATGTTCCCTCTGCTCGGGGAGGAGTGTGTTGAGAGCGGGGTTGTTTTGGGAAGGAGAGTTAAAAAATAAAGAGAAAATTTTAAAAAAAAAAAAAAAAAAGGAGGGGAAAGGAAAAATAAAAAGAACAGGATATTTAGGATATTTACAGCTATCCACTGACAGTTTCGGGTGTCTCCTGTCCCCAAGCTGCCGCCTATGGGCAGGAGGGGCTGGTGGAGCTCTCCAGGGAGGACTGGGAGAGCCGGCGCGTCAGGGGCCCGATGCTGGAGTCGGCCAGCGAGGAGGTGGGGAAGAGTTTGTACCAGCCCATTATGGTGCTGGAGAGATCCAGCTCCTCCAGGACGATCTGGGCCATCCCCATGAAGCACTTGTGGTCCATGCGCCCGTAATCGCCCCAGACGATCACCTGCGGGGCAGAGGAGGCGTTAGGGGACCCGCCCTGCGGTGCGAGTTTTGGGGGAAAACTCAGTGAGTTGGGTGCGATGGGGATGGGGAGGCTGCGGGCTGGAGGACAGCAAAGAGGATGCTGGTGATGCCCTGTCCTCGCTCCCCTAAGCCCTCCCTGTCCCCAGGTATCTGCGTGGGGACACGTCACCTGCAGGACTTTGCCCTGGGGACTCTCCTCGAAGAGCAGAGGCTGCTGGTATGACGGGTCGCAGGTTTTCTTCACCGCCTTGGTCTTCTTCTTGGCCAGGCACACGCCGTTCTCCAGCAGGTAAACTTTCACGTAGGTGGCTGCGTTGGAAAACAGGTGAGAAACACTGAATCCCAGCACAGCACCCATCCCCATCGCTCCCCTCCATCCCCATCGCTCCCCTCCATCCCCATCGCTCCCCTCCATCCCCATCGCTCCCCTCCATCCCCATCGCGTCCCCTCCATCCCCATCGCTCCCCTCCATCCCCATCGCTCCCCTCCATCCCCATCGCGTCCCCTCCATCCCCATCGCTCCCCTCCAACCCCATCGCTCCTCTCCATCCCCATCGTGTCCCCTCCATCCCCATCGCGTCCCTCCATCCCCATCGCGTCCCCTCCATCCCCATCGCGTCCCCTCCATCCCCATCACTCCCCTCCATCCCTATCGCTCCCCTCCATCCCCACCGCATCCCCTCCATCCCCATCGCGTCCCCTCCATCCCTGACCCTTCCCTCTCCGGCCACCTACCAGGGATGGACTTGGAGCCCATCTTCGGGATAAGTCCCCTGGCCTGGATCACCTCCACCTCCAGCTGCCCGTTGCGGTCAGCCATGCCGACGTGGACATCACCTTGGCGGAGGGAGGAGACGCGTTCAGTGCTCTCCCCGCTGGCCACCCCCCCAGCAGGGACGGCCGCAGCCCCCGGCTGGTCCCCACCAGCTCTCTGTCCCTTTTAGCGCTGCCCAAAAAGCAGGTGGGAGGTGTCACCTCCAGGGCTGGCAGCTTCTGCACCCTCAAACCTGCTCCTCCATCCTCAGCGCTCAAGCACACCGAGCATCCCACCACCGGGCGCCTGATTAATCATGAATTTGGAGGCAGGACAAAGCCGAGAGAGCAGCAAAGAGAGAAGTGGGTGAGAGCCCCCCATCCCCAGCCTTACAGCGTGGGTTTCTTTTTTCCCTTCATGATGGGAAAAGGGGCTGGGATTAACCAGAGCTGGGATTAACCAGAGCCGGGGTTACTCAGGCTGTGCCTTGGCCGGGTGATGCCCTCAAGGGCTGGAGGGGTCAATGGCTCAGTACCCACCGGGGGCACTTCACTGGGGTCCTTCCCCTCTCCCTGGGGAATCTGTGGGAGAAAACGTGGCTGGGGGAGCTCGCTGGGAAGTTGTTCTCCCGCTTACGCTGTCCCGTTGTACGTACGTATGTCCCTTGGCCGGCGGGTCCCCGTCGCTCGCTGCCTTGCGGCCCCGGGGGGTGGGAGATGGGGACGGGGAAGGGGCGAGCTGATGTCCCAGCAGGGTTTAACAGGAGCGAGGTGAACCTGGATGTTCTCAAAACACACTTGGCATTTCAACAGCGAGTCAGGGGCTGCACAAGGAACCGGCAGCGGGAACAACAGCCCAAGGCATCCCCAGCCATGCACCGAGCTGGCCGTGCTCAGCGGTGGGGGACGCTGCTGGGTTGAGCTTGTCCCCCACAGCACGTGTCACCGTCCCCCTGCAGCCCCGTCCCTCTCGCTGCAGCATCCTTCAGCCCTGCTCAGCCCCGCACCAGCCAGAACGCAGCCCTTGCTCTGCGGGGGTGGAGATGGGACCCCCGTCACCAGGTAGGGACCCCCCCCGGGCCGGCACTCACCCATCGGCGGGGTGGCCAGTGTTTGCCGTCCCACCAGCTGGCCCGGCCCCAGCCCGTCGAGGAAATCGCTGAACTGGCTCTCGGCTCCCAGCCGGGTCGTGGGGAAGATGAACCTGCCCCAGGGAGAGCAAAGGGCTGTCGTGGAGCATCAGGGGCTCCAGCAAGACCCTCTGGGAGCACAGGGAGGGTGCCCAGCTCCTGTCCCCCCGGTGCCACCCCCTGTGCCTTACGTGCCGTCGGAGCTGTTGCTGTTGGTGCTGCCGTCGGTGGATTCCCGGCTGCCCTGCCGGGTGACCCTGGTCCTCATCTCCACCGCGATGCCCGTCTCCGTGCTCCTCCGGATGTTGCTGCGCAGCTTTTTGGGGCCACCCTCTGGAAGCCGAGATGGGGAGTGAGCCTGGGAAGCACCCGCTGCCACCAAACCCTCAAACCAGATGGAAGGACCGGCCAGGGCCTCCCCGCGGGCTGCTCCCGCCTTCCTGCTGTGAGTTATCCATCGTGGTTTATACACCTCCCTGGGGGTGAAGCTCTGCAGCGCCCAGCACACGATCCGGTGCTGGAGGGGACCCCCAGGCTGCCTGTGTCCCAGCCATGTCCCCACCACTGCCATCGTGCCTCTGCACGGCTGACAGCCCGACACGGGCTGGTGTCGTCCTTCCTCCCCAGGGTCACAGTGTCCCCAGCGCCACGTGTGGCAGATGGCAGGACACGAGCATCCAGCCCTGGCGCTGCCGGCAGCCCCGCTCCTGCCGCGGGAGCGTCTGTGTGTTGTCACCGCGCCGCGGCTGCTCCTGGGGGGCCAGGTTTGTCCTGCTAATTCGGGGCTGTCCCCGTAATTTGGGGCTGTCCCTGCAGAAGTGTTTTCCTGACCCCGCAGCCCCCCAGAGCGGTTGCTGCTCCCCCGGATGCCGCAGCCAAAGGGTCCCGGTCCTGCCGGCCCCAGGTGAGGTTCTGCCGGGCTCCGGCACTTTTTGCGTGGCTTTTGGGGATAATTAAACCCCTTCAGGAACCCCTCAGATGTGCAGGGCTGGAGGGCTCTGAATTCACTCCTCTCTATAAAGCATCTCCCGAATTGCAAAATGCCAACGAGAACCAGAATAAAAAAGCAATAACTGAAGAAAAAGCCTGCGCTAAAATGAGGCTTTTGCTTCCCCCGCCCTTTAAAAAGCTATTTTAAGCATTTAAATATTTCCCAGAGCCAGAGTGCTTGACAAGTCCATTCTCCAAGCTCTGTCCCTGCCCACAGCCGGGACTGGTGTTACTGGGAGGGGGACGCTGAGCCCGGACCCCCCCGTGCTCAGGTTTGCAAATGGGTTTGGCACCTGGAGCAGCATTGGGGATTTCAAAGGGCTTTTTCGGGTGTCCCCAGCGGCCGCTCACCCGTCTGGTTGAGCTGCAAGGTGCTCCTGCTCCACTGGGACAGCCCCACGATGGCCACCATCTTGGCGCCCAGGCTGGAGCGCCTCTTCTTGGTGATGGTGACGGAGTCGGCGCTGCCCCGCACGCTCTGCTCGATGTTGTACATCTCGCCGCTGATGCTGGAGCTGCGGATGACGCTCCGGGCCGCTGAGGAGCTGGCATCCCCGTTGAACATGGTCGGGCGCTCGCCGGCTCCGCCGCTTGGGATCAGCTGTGCGTTGTGGGGGGAAGCAGGGGGACATGTCAAGGCCACCAACGCCGGGCGGTGGCACCGGCCATGTCACCGCGCTCCCACCCAGAGCGGCCCCACGGGGCTGCCGGACGCGGTTCAGTGGTTGCTGCCATCCCTTCCCCATGAATATTTAAACTCCAGCGGGATGGAGCATCCATCTTCTAAGGAAAGGTGAATTATTAACTCCGGGCCAAGTGAAGCCACTTTACGATAATGGATGGAGGCAGGGCCTGGGAAAATATTTCTCTTGCAAAAGAGACAGAGAGAGATGCAAACCTGGAGGATCATCTACGGCTGGGGACGGGGCGACGCGGGGGCTTCGCGGGGGCACGGGCTCGGTTCCAGCACCACTGAACTCACACATTTTTCAGTTCCAGAAGGGATGCAAACAGGGGCAAGTGGGCGTTTAGTAACTAATATCATTAATGATGGGATTTTCCGCCTTTACCACTTCCCTCCCCCGTGCCTCAGTTTCCCCACCTGCAAACCTGACTTTAGGTTGTGCCTAAACAAACGCACGTCCCTTTGCAGGTGGGCTCAGCGCCCGGTCCAGGCCTCTCCACGCGGCGTTACGGGCACGAGGAGCCATGGCACAACCCAGCCCCGTCAGTTCTAGGGCCAGGAAAACACAAAAGGCTCCCGCTGCTGTTTTCCCTGCTCGGCGCTTCGGCCGCCAGGAGAGCACCGGGCTCTGGTGGCAGCAAATTAGATCAGGAGAGCACAGCACTAATGGGATCATCGCCAGCACAACACACACACGGATAATCCACCGCAAGGGAAGGGAGCGCACGCTCCTCAGCCCAAAGGGGTTTGCTCTACACTGCGCATCGTTTTACCCCGTATCTCTTTTCACAATCTGCTTCTGGCCTCTGCGGGAGCAGGTGCTGGATGGGGAGATCAGGGGTGCCTGGTGATCAGTGCTGAAACCGTGCCCGAGCACCGGAGCCCATGGTTCCCACCACCGAGCCGGCCTCAACATCACTACAGCATCCTCGCTACAGCCAAAGCATCCTGAGCACAGCCACAGCATCCTCAACACCACTACAGCATCCTCGGCACCACCACAGCATCCTCGGCACCACCACAGCATCCTCGGCACCGCCACAGCATCCTCATCCTGCACCAGCATCCCCGGTGCCACCTCTGTCCCCAGCTCCCTGTCCCCAGCAGTGGGTGGGAGATTCAGGGAACACCACCAGTGTTCCCTTCAGCCCCCACCCTTTCTTATTTTATTTATCCTCTAATATTGCAAACCACCAGGATTCTCAGAGCAAACCAGCACAATGCCTGGATCACACGCCAGCCCCTTCCTCCTCTGCCATGGAAACGTGTCCCCAAGCTGCCGGCGTGGGGGGCAGCACCTGCAGCACCCCCCCAGCGCTTACCACGCACCGACCTTGCGGGAAACAACAACCAGCGCCGAGAAGTTCTCCGGGGTGGCTGCGGGATGCTCGGAGCCCCCGCGCACCGGCCGAGCAGCCGGGAGCGGTGTCACGGCTGGAGCATCCCCCGGCTGCCCCCGCCGCCGCCGCACAGCGCGCAGACAAGCAAAAGCAGCTGGAAAATGGGTTCCCTGTTGCATTTCGATCGCCGCTGCCAGGGCAGAGCCCTCCCCATGTCGCACCCCGAAGGAAAAGAGGAGACAGAGGGATCTTACCGCCCTGCGCAGGTGGAGGAGGACGGGGCAGCGCCCGCCCTGCCGAGGAGGCTCAGCCCCCCAGCCCCATCCCCAGCTTGAGATGAGGGTGATGGGTCTGGTTAATCTTTAAAGGGTTCTGGAGAGCGGGGCTGTGCCAGCGCTGCTTCAGCATCTCCTTCAGCATCTCCATGGTTACACGGCTGACCCAGTTCTCCTCCCAGCCCCGAGCAGAGTGGTCCAGCAGGGTGGGATGCGCCTCCGTGGGGCTGGGGACATCCCTGTGCCAGGCTTCAGGCACCCCACGACCCCACTGGGACCCCCAGCTGGGTGTCATGGAGCTGATGGGGGATGCCAGAGCTGGGAAAAGTAGAGAGAGAGGCAGCACGGAGGGTGGGGGGTTATGAGTGACCCCCGGGATGTGACAGAGCTGTGTGGTCCCGCTGCGTCCCAGTGAGCAGATGGCGTAGGGGCTACATGGGGTGAGGAACAAACTGGGGCTGCAAGGGAGCCCTGGCCCCAAATATCCCACTGAGATACAAACAGGGGGCAAAGTATGGATGGGAAAAAATGGTGTTTTGGTAAAGGGCTGGCCCGGATCTGCCTGGCCAGGGAAGGAGGCGCAGGGCTTCTGGGACCCCTCCCTCACAGCCCCCACGGTGCGTGTCCCCAGGGACAGATGGGGCTGGAGAGCCCTGGCCATGGGGCAGCGGGTCCCCTCGCCCCCGGGCTGGTCCTGCAGCCCCCAGGCTGGAGGGAAAGCACTGAAATGCTGTTGTTGTCTGGAGCAGGTAGGTCCTGCATTGCTGGGGAAGAAAAAGCTTGTTATGAGGCTTTGCCAGTCCCGAACAGGGCAAAATGCATTGGGACAAGCTGCAGCGACACAGACAAGCGTGTGCTCCTTGTATTGGCAAGTCAGGCAAGGGCTTATTTCCCCTAAAAGTACTTAATTCTAATTAATTGCTTCAGGTTTGATAGGCAGTTGCTCATATAAATTGAATTGCCCAGGAAGAGGTGTGATTCAGCGCACATGAGCTGAGAACTTGTGAGTAACTCCAGCTACCGGAGTTAAGTGTCTCATTGCTCAGGCAGGTTATAAAAGTTATATTCTGGCATAAAAGTTCTGTTTTGGCTGAAATGTGCTGCAGGCACAACATTAATCCTCCTGCACAACCTCCATGGGAAACAGAAACCTTGAAGGTAAAGGATGGGTCCAAATGTGCCCGTTTGTGAGAAAAGTGGAGCTTAGAGAAGTTCAGTGAGGCCAAGCTGGGGGGTCCTGGGGGAGCAGCTCCTGCCCGAGGATGCTGCAGCCCCCACCTGGAGAAAGGGCCTGGCCGTTGTGCAAGGTTCTGCAAGCCTGTGCCCAGGAGGAAGAAGAGGAAGAGGAAGGTACACCCTGCAGCGTGCTCCTGCCCCATTGCTCCAGTCGGGATAGCTCTCCAAAAGGCACACAAAGCTGAACCATGAAGCTGCTCAGTCGCCTCCTGCACCTTCCTCGGTCCCGGCTGTATCCGCACCACCTCAGCCACGGTGATTTCCCTGCAATCCCAGGAGTGAGGATGCTCCTGGCAGACGGGATCCATCCAGGAGTACAAGGATGGTGAGCGGATCATCTCCGGGAGGGACAGGCAGGAACGTCGCAGCCATTTCTCCCTGTGCGGGGAGAGCCGGGGGCACCCATGTCTGCCCCTGCCTGGTGGTCTGAGCTTGGGCTAAGCCCCCTCAGAGATGCTGGTAGCCCAGGGCCAGTGCCCTGACCGCACCGTCCCTTTTCCCCGTGTCCCTACGTGACGTCTGCCGCTCGCTTAAATCAGATCTGCGCCGAATCCCGTCGTTTCCTTGGCAACATAAAAGAATCAGAGGAGCAGAAGCCACCCGGCGGGGCTGTGGCTGGGGGACAGCCAGCTCCCGCCGAGCCCAGCCTGATGGCTCGGCCACCTGGCCAGGGCTGGTGGCCCCACGGCCAGCACCGGCCAGCCCTGCCGGTCCGGGTCCATCCCACGATGTGCCACCTGGACCAGGCATGTCCAGCAGAACTCGGTGCCTCCGCATTGGCCGCACCCCGGGGCTGGTTCTGGCTGTGCCGGGTGGTTTGGGACAGAGCAGGACATCGCTGGGGACGCGCGTGAGCGGGTGCGTGGCGGCCAGCGGCAGCTGCTGTGGGTACGTGATGCTGCAGCCACACAGCCCCAAAAACTGGGCCACTTCCATGGGGAGGCAGTGGGGACGTCAGAAACCAGCCCAGGGCCTTTGGTGGCCCGCGGGGTGGGTCGGGGGCGGTGTCACCTGCACCCAGACCCCAACCTGTGGCGCGGACACCCAGAGCTGGCACCACCGCGATGGGGCCGGCGCTGGTACCAAGCTCCAGCGGCACGGAGGGGCTGCGGGAAGGAGTTTTTCCCGTCCCCGGCAGCCGCTGCCTCCCCGGCTGCACGGCTCCGAGCTCTGCAATGCAGCTCACACCGCTCGGCTGCTGTGTGTGAATCCCATCAATATTTCATGGAGCTGCTTCCTCCAGGGGAAGGGCTGCTATCAGCTCCGGCTTTCTGCTGCTCCTACCAGCTCTCCTCTTCTCGCAGAGAACATCTGATTTCCTCCCAGCAGCCTCCCCATTCCCTCCCCTTTCTGCATTAGCAAATATCTCTTTGCCTTTCAGGGCCTCTGTCTCTCACATGGGCCAAGGGCCCTGAAGTCCCCCTGGGTTCAAATGGAAGCACGGACCGTGTTGTGCCCGCAGCAGGGGTGCCTGACGCTACAGCCCCGTGTTGGGTTCCCCAGGATGAAGCCGCTGGCCCGGCAGCTCCAGGATGGGTGACCAAACCCACCCAAAAGCCTGTGAGCCCCCCAGCTCATGTCCAGCAGCAGGATGGTGAATGTGGCCCTGGTGCCAGCAGCATGACCTGGTCTGCTCCAACCCACAGGTCCCAGCAGGAGCCAGAGGGCAAGGCAGGCTGTTTGCAGGAAAAGAAGTTGCTTTTTTTAAATGCTAAGACTGCACTAGTACAGCAAGGCTTCTTAAGGGATCAGCAGAAAACTTGCTTGCCGTAGGAGGACTTCTGCGAGCCACAGCGATGCCAAGAGCCGGCGGGAGCCTGGCACTGCCCGCAGCAAACACCCGTGAGGATGAAATGGGGACGAAGCGAGAGCCCGGGGGGGCCGTGCCTGCGGAGAGGAGCGTCGGGACGTGGGAGGCGGCGGGAGTTCGCCCTGGCAAAGGGGTGTTGGTGAAGGTACATCGCGCTCAGGAGAGATGCGTGAGCACAGCAGAAGGGCTGGCTCGTGAGAGGTGTTGGTGTAGAAGGAAATGGGCACACGGCTAAACTGGGGCTGGAGGTGAGAAGCACGGGAGCAGCCGCTCCACTGCTCAGAGAAGGGGCCGTGTGGTGCACCCGGCTGTGCCGGGGCTGGTTCGGGCCGGTGGCCCCTTGCCCTGTGCAGAGGGACAACCCCAGACATCTGTGCCTGGCAGCAAAGCCGCTGGGCTTGTCCTGCAGGCAAAGCCCATCCTTGCGCCGCCTGCCCGCAGGGATCCGCAGGCTCCTGCTGTCAGCACACTAACAAAATAACGCAGCCCCGTGGGATGTTCCCTGGGCACCAAGTGATGCGATTCAGCCCAGGGCTGGTTGTTTTGCTCAGCCTCAGAACACCCCTTGCAATGCTTCCTGGAGCACTGGGCGTGAGCACTGGCCATCACAGAGCCTGGTGTGGCCACCAGCTCCCGTGGGGACGACTCTGCAGCTCCGTGTGAGCACCCGGGCGGTGGCACCATCTCTGGGGACCGTGTCGAGGTGCAGAGCAGCTATTGCTCCGCAGCAGCTCAGTGCACACGGTGACCGGCCAGCCGGGGCCCGTTCAGGTGCTTCCCCGCTGCGGGGGACCAGTGATGCCCATGCTGCCCTCAGGCTTCACCCCCTTTCTGTAACCCCAGTTTGGGGAAGGGGGGAGCAGCACAGGGGCCTCTGCCCGTCTTGGCACATCGTTTCACTCCTCACCAATGCTCTAAAGGATTTCCCTACAGAACCAGCCACAGCACCTGCACAAAACACCACGGAGGGCAGAACAGGCTTCCCGGATCAAGCAGAGCCAAACCGAAGTAGGCAGCACAGGCTGGAGCCACCAGGGAGAGGCGGGTGCTGGCGTTACCTGTGCTGCTCAGTGCAAGGACGAGGCCCCAAGACGAGCCCTCCCCAGGCAGGACACCCCGCTTTTGCCGGTCCCAACCCCCGTTTCCCCGGTGGTGGGGACCAGCGTGCACGGGACGGGGTTGACGTCAACGGGCTTTCAGCAGGGATGATGGATGGCACGGGAAAGCGCTCCCGTTCCCGAGCCGCTGGCTGGGAAACGCTGCCCGGCGCCCCGAGCCCGGGAGGGCTCCGCTAAACCGGCCCTCGGAGATGGGGGAGCCCTCGGGAATAGGGGAGCATGGCCGCAGCCCCCACACTTTCATTGCAGCCATGGTTTTGGGGTGTTCACGTCTCAGAGCCTGGGGATGTTTTAGGGATAACAGGTACACCCTGTCAGCAGCCGTGGGGTGCGGGGGGAGCACCGGGGCTGTCTCAGTGGGGTCGGGACCCCTCCCTTCTCCCCCCCAGGGGCTACCGGAGCGCTCATCCCGCTCCTCCCGGCACCGCATCCGCGACGGCCATCCCCAAAACCACCGCGCCCCGCTCGCCGCCGCCGCCGGGGGATGCTCGGAGGCAGGTGCGGCCCCGCTCCCCGCCGGTGGCCGCGGGGACCGAGGCGGTCGCGGTCCCGGGAGCGCCCCAGCCCGCCCCGCCGCCGCGGGCACTCACCGCTGCCGCCGCCGCCGCCGCCCGTGCCCGCTCCTCCCCTCGGCCCCGGCGGGCTGCTGGGAGCGGCGGGCGGGGGAGCCCCGGCCCCGGCCCCGACGGCCCGGGCGGCGGCGGAGAGGGGCCGGCATCCCCCGAGGGGCCGGCCCGGGCTGCTGGGTGCCCCCCTTCCCCCCCGAAAGCCGTGTGCTCCCAGCAGCTGCACCCCGAAAACCACCGGTTGGACCCCGCGCCCGTCGGTCGGATCCAATGGGCTGCTGGCTGCACCCTGCACCTGCCAGGCAGACCCCAAGAGCCTCCAGCCAGATCCTACACCCATCAACAAGAGCCCCAAGAGCCTCCAGAAGGACCTTACATCCATTAAACAGATCCCTGAGAACCTCCCGCAGGACCTTACACCCATCAACTGGACCCCAAGAACCTCCAGAAGGACCTTACATCAGTCAAACAGACCCCCAGGAACCTCTCGCGGGACCTTACACCCATCAGCTGGACCCCAAGAACCTCCAGAAGGACCTTACATCAGTCAAACAGACCCCCAGGAACCTCTCGCGGGACCTTACACCCATCAGCTGGACCCCAAGAACCTCCAGAAGGACCTTACATCAGTCAAACAGACCCCCAGGAACCTCTCGCGGGACCTTACACCCATCAGCTGGACCCCAAGAACCTCCAGAAGGACCTTACATCCACCAACTAGACTCAAAGAGCCACCAGCAGGACCCTTAACCTGCCAGCCAGACCCCAAGTGTTGCCAGCCAGACCCTACAGCCATCAGTTGGACTCCAAGAGCTGCCAACCTGACCCTTCTCCTTCCAGGTGGACCCCAAAAGCTGCTGGCCAGACACCACTACTTTAACCTGGACCCCAAAAGCCTCCAGACAGACCCCAGGGCTGCCCATGGGACCCTCCAGCAGACCTGAGGCTCCTTGGCCTGTCCCTGCTCAGCCGGGGTGGCCACGGTGCTGGCTCCTTCGTGATCACATAAACTTCTCAGCTCCGATCCCCTTCGGCTGCCACCAGAGCGGGAGCGCGGCCCTCCCGGGGGGACAGAGACCAAGGGGGACTTGTGGCGCCCTGGTTCCTTCCGAAGCAGAAAGTTGGAGGGGCCGGGCAGCCCCAGTTCCCACGCTGCCCTTGGACTCACCTTGGCTCCCGGGATCCGAACGCTAATTTCTCCCTAAGCAGCGTCTCTTTTTACTCATGGTAAATTCCTCCAGCGCTTTCCCTGCGTTCCCTCTGCAGGCTGCGCACCGCGGCTGACATGGAGCCACGTGCCAGGAGGAAACCCTCCTTCGCCAGCTTTAACTCTGTCTCTCCCTACAATAGCGCCGGGCTCAGATTTCCCACTGGGTGGGCTCCCCATCCACACCATGGCGGGGGGTCCGGGGCTGCCACCGTATCCCAGACTGTGGGGAAACACGCGACCTCGTGGGCAAAGCCTCTGCCAGGTTCCTTACATCAAGGGAAAGGTCTTGGGGTGATTTGGGACCATGTCCCTGGGTGGGTGGGTGAGTACGGTGCTCAATGGGCACCCATGGGTGCAGGGAGGGGAAGGGGAGAGCCGGGATGCGGCGGGTCCCAGCGCTGTGCACAGGAAAGCTGGTTAAGGAGCAGGAATAGCTGAAAGAACTAAATATGGAAACTTGGATAAAACGTCGCTGAAGTAGGGAGATGGTTTCCTAACAGAATTCAAAGCTTATAAACAAACTCAGGGAGGGAGAGAGGTTGTCTGGAGGGGGCCTTTGTGAGTAATATTTAGAAAAACTGGCAGAAAATATCTCGGTAGGGAAAGCTATTTCATCAAAGCAAACTTCCAGCTTTGTGGGGAAAGCGTCAGTCCTGGGAACATATTGTTTTGAGGGAAGAGATAGTGAAAACACCACTCGATTGTGAACTGCCCCTCCTTCCCATCCTAATAAAATGTTCCATTTTATTTCAACTGCCACATTTCAATGATAAAACATGAAGTTTCACGGCAATAATAAAGTACCAATGATAAAGTTTTCCAATTCAATTGGCAGGAAACTTTCTGACCAACTGGTTTTCTGCTTCTCTTGGCAGGTTAAACTGGGATCCCTCACCAACCTCCCATCAGGAGTGACCTGGGGGCTCATCCCCATGTGTTTGGGGCCAGGGGAGTGTGGCACCAACAGCCTCCAGAGCTGATTGGGATGAGCAAAAACTGGCATCCCATTGGGACCCCCCCATCTCTAATGTCTCTTAATTGGTTAAGGAGCTCAGCTCTCCAACTTTATCAGCTCCTCGCCGCCTTCTCCTTCACCTTTTGGTGTTGTGCTGGTGAAAGGGGGCTGGTTTAATGCGATTACTCCGGTAAAGCCCACTTAAGAGGATTCGTGGGGCCTGGCTTTATGGTACCGCAGGGGGATGAGCGTGCTGGCTGTGGGCTGGCGGAAAGTGTGGAAGAGGCTTTGCAAGCAACATGGTCGTTGGCACCTCAAGCCGTGGTGTCCCACGGGTGACCCCGGGATTCTGCAGACCCCGTGGGTGCCACGTGCTGCCTTTACCGCTGCCTTTACGTGCTGCACCTTGTAAAGGAATATGGGGAGAGGATGGTTTATGCTGGGACTGGGTAAACCCAGCATGTTTTGCAGTGTTTTCCAGAATAACACTGCTCCAGGCAGGTGTTTGTCCCTGTCCAGAGGGCCATGCTGTGGATGGGCAGAGGGGTTTGTCCCCTGGGCGGCTCAGGGACGAGCGCGTTGCTGCCAGTGCCGCGTCAGCTCTGCAGCTCTCCTGCTCCAGCGCCGTGTCCCACTTCTCACAGGAAGGAGCTATACAGAGATGCTGTAAAACCTCCTTTTGCCATTCTGCAGGGAGCCATCGGGTCGCGTGTGCTCACCAGTATCCTACTGGGAGAGCCTGCGTGGCTGATCTGTGCTGGGCAGGTGCGTCTGCTGCTCCTCGGGGTGCTGCAGGCTCTGGTCCTGCAGCAGGACCACGCGAGCTGAGCCGAATCCCAAACCCCAGTTCTGAGCCAGCAAGATTGAAGTCCTCAACTGGAAACGGGGCCTCCCAGTTAGAACTGGGCTGAGCATCACTGCTCATCTGCAGCTCAACTTCAGGTTTCCGGATTTCACAACTTATTTAAATGACTTTTGTCATCTCTAGGGATGGAGGCTGGGAGATTGTGGTGCTCCTCTCTGGGTTGGAGAAGGTAAAAGCACTTGTGCTGTTCCAGGAGCAGAGTTCAAACCTCAAACCACCTGAGAACTAAAGCAGTGGGTAACCCAGTGCTCTGGGGCTGACACCAGAGTGTACTCCAGATGTTCTGGTCTCCCGAGGAATCCTGCGGCAACGTCCAAACCATCATCTCTCCAACATCAAATTCTCTTTCTGGGTTTTTTTCAATAATGAAGACAAGGTTTCCACAGGGCCTCCAGAAATGTGTCCAGGCATATTGATATATATTAACTTAAATATCATATAGATGAACCAGGTGGGTACAAGCGGGTTAGGAGCACCAGGTGTGGGGGGCATCTGCAGGACTGACAGGCCCCAAGATCTGGCCCTAAATAGCTTCTTTTCCACAAAAATCTACAAGGCAGCATGTCTGTGTCCATATAGCATTTACAAAAGGTTTTTCTTATTTACGCTTTTCTTTGCTCAGGGATAATTGCTGCAGAGCAACAGCTGATTTGGGCTGCGCCCAGAGGGCTGCTGTAACGGGAGTCCTGGGGGACAGGAGAGGGCTAAGCCAGATGCATTATCTCTGCCCTAAGTGCAAATTTTCTAAATTATGAAGCAAATTCAGCCTTTCCAAAACCCAACCCCAGGGTGCAGTCAGCGCAGCTCCATGGGATCGCAGCTCAGCAGGTACCAGCTGTCGGTGAAGCGCGAACTCAACAAACCACCACCAAATTTCTGCAAGCACCGATAAAGCAGTGAGTGGAAAAAACGCTTGCTGCTTTCTCTCTTGTTTTTCTTGGCTCCTCTGCGTTGCGGGCGGGCTGACACAGGGAGCTCTGTGTCTGCAGATGGCTGCGATCCTTGGGGAAGCCGCGCGGCTCCAGACAATGCGCCCATTGCTGCCGGGAGAGCAGGTGGGGAGGAAATGGAGCGTCGTGGGCGCGGCGGCGCACAAAAGGGTTCGCGGGAGGAGGAGGAGGAGCGGCGTATTGTGCAGAAAACCCTCGAGCGGGGCCTGGTTCCCAGCAGGAAAAAACAGCTGGTTGGTTTGACAGCTGCGCCCGGCAGCAAAGTCAGCGGCAGCGCCGGCTAATTGATTTATAAATGAGTCGTTTTGAAGAGGGGCCGTAGAGCATTGCACATCTTCACCCTCAAATGTTACAAAGAGGCTTAGAAATTGTGAGATTAATTTTAAAAAAACCAAAGCAACTAGCATGACTTTTACTTCTCTCGGCTGCCTTGCAAGTGACCCTGAGATCATGAAGCTGCAAGACTCTTAATAAAACTGCAGGAGTTGCTGCAACATCTGTCCCACTTCAGTGCCAACGCGGTCCTCGGGGCGGCTGAGCTCTGAAACCACAGTGTACGCAGAAATTTGTCCCATTTCCTACACTTGGGCAAATGCCGTGCAACAGAAACCGCAGATCCGAACTCTGTGTCTGCAGGACACGTGAGGGATTTTGTCCTCTGGTGCAATAAAGAGGCAAAGACGGACTCACTTTTAAGGATGTAACTTTTTCATGGGAAAAATACTGAGGCAGCATGAGTCACGCTTCAGTGTAACATGTCCCTGAGCCAGAAAAGCAGTCCCTGGGAAACGCGATAGCTGAGCTGGAGCACAGACTTTTGCTTGAACTGGCTCCAGCCTGGGCAGGATAGTAGCAGAAAGTTCCCCTGCGATGACAGATCTGGGGCCTGTGTGCACAGCGCTGGACAGCTCACTGAGGTTTCATTTGGTCAGCTCTCGGGGCTGGAAACGTCCCTGGATGAGCCAAGAGTTGGGCCGAGAGGTTCTCCTGCCCCTCTGCTCTGCCCTGGGGAGACCACACCTGGAATCTTGTGTCCAGTTGTGGCCCCTCAGTTCCAGCAGGACAGGGAACTGCTGCAGAGAGTCCAGCGCAGCCACCAAGATGCTGGAGGGAGTGGAGCATCTCCCGTGTGAGGAAAGGCTGAGGGAGCTGGGGCTCTGGAGCTGGACAAGAGGAGACTGAGGGGGGACTCATTCCTGGGGATCAAGATGGAAAGGGGGAGTGTCAGGAGGATGGAGCCAGGCTCTTCTGGTGACAACCAGGGACAGGACAAGGGGCAATGGGTTCAAACTGGAACACAGGAGGTTCCACTTAAATTTGAGAAGAAACTTGTTCCCAGTGAGGGTGGCAGAGCCTGGCCCAGGCTGCCCAGGGGGGTTGTGGAGTCTCCTTCTGTGCAGACATTCCAACCCGCCTGGACACCTTCCTGTGTAACCTCATCTGGGTGTTCCTGCTCCATGGGGGATTGCACTGGGTGAGCTTTCCAGGGCCCTTCAATCCCTGACACTCTGCGATTCTGTGTAGAGGAGCAGCTCCTGCACCACCACTGTGGGACCCAGAGCCCTGTGTGACACCCCAACCGCGGGCCCCGGGGACACACCGGGCTGGGATCGCGGTGCTGCCCGGGGAGAGCCAGAGCCTCGGCAACAGCGAGCAACAGGTTCACCCGCACCTGAGGTGAGAGGCCTGCAGCCCGGGGACTGCCCCACGCCAGCCCGCCTCGGCCCTGGCTGGGCAGGCCTAAACCGGGGACAACCTGGGCATGACGGGGCTCCCCGCCAGCACCGTGGCCCCTCAGGCCGAGCCGCGGGCCGCGCTCCGGGCTGCCCGGACACCGTCACCCCGCCCGGCCCCGCGCCCGGGCCGCCCGCCGCTCCCAGCGGAAACCTCGCGAGATCAGCCGCGGGTCACGCGCCTGCGCAGAGCAGCGGCCCAGGGGAAAGGGGCGGAGCCTCCGCCCCGCCGCCTCACGGATCAGCCGCCATCTTGTTTCTCGGCCGCTGAGCGCTCGCTCTGCTCTGGCCGCCCCCCTCCCCCTCCTTCCCGCCTCCCGACAGCCGGGCCGGAGACAGCGCGGGCGCCGGGCGGAGGAGGCGGAGGTCGCGGCGCCGGCCGCCCCGGTGAGTGCGCGGGAACGCGGGCGGAAGGCGGCGGGGGGAGTCGGCGGCCCGTGAGTGGGCGCGGGGCGGGGGCGGCCCGAGCCGTTTCCCCCCCCCGCCCGCTGGCAGCTCCTCTCCGATTGGCGGAGCCGCACCGCGCGCGCTGATTGGCTCGCGCTGTGAGAGGCGGGTGGCGGGAGCTGCGCGTTGATTGGCTGCCGAGGCGCGGACCGCGGAGAGGACAGGAAACCGAACCGTTTCCCCGCGCGGCGCGGGGGGGCGGGGGCGCGGCCCGGGGCAGCGGGGCCCGTTCGGGCTCTCTGCGGCCGGAGCGCCTGCAGCCCGCGGGCAGTGCCCGCAGCAGGTGCTGCTGGCGGCCGGCGGGTAGGGCGCAGAGGCCTTCCCGGGGCGGCCGGTGCCTTCCCGGGCGGCGGCAGGCCCGATCTGCCGGGAGAGCTCAGTTTCGTGTACCGGTGGTGCTGTATTTTACCGATCCCTGAGGTTTTTCTGCTTTAAGAGCCTTCCCCGGAGTCTGCACCCGCACTCGGTGGGAAGCGGGGCTGGAGCCGAGGTGAAGCAGCTGGAGATGAGTTACGGGTCTGGGGTAAATCTGTGAGGGATTGTTTAATCTGTGCTCGAAAGCCAAAGGTGCTGATGTGAAAGCATCTGCGTTAGATTATGGTCTCTCTAGATGCCCTTTTTTCCTGAGCTGAGGAAATGAAAGAACTACCCCCGGGTAACGCACGACACGTTAAAAGTTATATGAGTATGGTATGGATGAAAGCTGATTCTTTTTTATCTGGGCTGGATCTCGTTCAGGGCAGGTCATTCTCCAGCTGCATCATGAGCTGTTTGGGGTGTCAGGGCTCAGGGGGGACACAGGACGGCTCTTTGGTGGCAGGACCAGCTTATGCCTCGTGATAGCTGAGCCGTGGCCCAGGGCTGGCTCCGGAACCCAAAGCTCTGGCAGACCAGGCTGCTCAGAGGAGAAACAATAGTACTGGCTACTTCTGGAATGTGACTTCATATCGCTTTTGGGGACAATTATTGAGTAAAATATTCTCCACGTACTTAATGAATTAACTTCTTGCCTGTCTCAATAGATGTCTCAGTACAGGCAGAGAAGAGGAAAGTCTCATCTGGCTTCACTTGCAGAGCAAACAGTCTGTGAGTGTGTGGGTAACTTTTTCAGAAAACAGACCACCTGGGTCACCATTTGCTGCCGTTGCCCTTGGCAACATCATGTCCTTAAATTAGGTTACATTTTTGGACTAGGCTGCTCCTGCTAGATCTGTGTTTGTCTTCAGTTGAGCCATGCTCTGGTACCAGCCTCAGTTTACCTGGTCCAAGCTTACTGTCCCTTAGGCATCGTGGTGACAACCTGATGCAATCTCACATCTGGCTGGTCCCTGATGTGACCATGTTGGTTTTCGTGTCGTTGTTACATGGGCTTGTCTGGAGCCTCGTGGCCTTCAGACCAATGTGACCAGACTGAGTGGAACATTCGACAGGTTTTGGGGTGAAGACGCAGTTCTTGGTCAAAGCAAAAACAGCGTCCTGAGTCGGAGCACAGAGAGTTGTTTGCTCCAAGAGAGGACTGGGAATTGGGTGGAATCCTGCTGGTTTTTGGGTTGCTGTGGGTTACCTTGAGCTGGTCGCTTATCCTGCACGGCCAACCTGTTCCTTCCCGTTATTTGGTACTTTATAAAGATAAGTCGCGTCCGTCAGTGTACATTCTCATGCCATATGTGAACAGTGTGCGGTGACGCTTTCTTAGAAGTGCCACAACCTGCAAAGCGCAGCGACAGGTGACAGTTCCTGGGTTAAGAGCCCAACTCGCTCCTTAGGTCTCTACAGCTGCTTTGTAGTTGAATCTTTCAAGTGGAATTTCAGCAATCCCTGAGTGTCAGCTGAACTGCCCGGCCTGATTTCAGAGCAAGATGAGCTGCAGTGATTGAGATAAACCCTTTACCGTAGCGCTTCCCTAAATTATTATTTCCCCCCCGCACTGTCATGAAGGATTATTAAATACTGCGAGAGCAGTAGCTGTTCCCATGACTGTGCTGGGCCAAACCCACTCAGTGGGTGAAAGGCACGTGGGGATGCGTTTGTGCAGTCAGAGAGTAATTTTCGGTTGGAAAAGCCCCCTGAGATCATTGAGTTCACCCCATGTCCCTGAGAACCTCATCTCCGCATCTCTTCAACCCCTCCAGGGATGGTTTGTTTTGCAAACCTCCTGGAAGCACCTCGCATACCTGTAATAGCTGGGAGGCCTCGGGTTTATCGGAGGAATGACACAGGAAGAGAACAAAGCATTGCAAAGCATTATTTATTTATTTTTGAGACACGTTTTAAGCGACGGCATTTCATAAATCACCGGGAAGACCTATTTTAAAATTAATCTCTCCTTGCTATCTGATTCAAACTAATTTAATCTGCGGGACTAGTAAAGCGTCGCCTGTGCTTTGTAATATTTTTCCCTCCGCTGCTGTGTATATAATCCTGTAAGCGCGTTATTTTCGAGCAGTAAATTGAGCTCGAAATCCCTTCGGGTGTTGTTGCTGACCTGCTGGTGTTTGTGTAGGTTAAAATATCACCTGTGCTTTGGAAACACAACGTTCCCAAATTTCGGTCCCATCCAAGAGTATTTTTGGGGCCTCCGGGAACTGTGATGGGGCAAAGCAGTGATACGGTAATGGGGTTGGTGAAGAGGCTGGTTAATTAATAATAATGGTTAATAATCCAGGTCACCCCGCGGCCACACGGCCGTTCTCGGTGGATTTGCGGTGGGAAGCGGCACCGGCCGGTGACCGCGGTTCTCCCGGGGCTGCGCCCGCCGCTTGCACCGTGCGGCCCGGCGGTCAGTCACCCCCTTCACCGGGACCGACTCCGCAGGTGCCCGCGGTCCGAGGCACCGCACCGTGTTCAGCTCGGTGCAGAGGCCGCGCTGCCCGGGGATCGCGGGCCCGGGAGGGAACGCGCCTGTTGCAACCGGGAGGTCGCGGTTCTGGGGGTGCATCCGCTCGTCCCGCCAACCCTGCGCGCGCTCCCGCCGGCGCGCACGTGCAGCCCGGCCGCAGCCCGCGCGCGGCCCCGTGACCCGCCGGTGCGCCCCGTGACGCGGCGGCGGCGGTGGGGGGCGCTGCTGGAGTGACAGGCGCCCGGGCCAATCGGCGGCAGCCCCACGACCCCCCTCTGTCTGTTTGAATGAGAGCAGCACGGCCAATAGGAGCCGCCGGGGCGGGCGGTGAGGGCCCGGGCGCCGCGCTGCGGAGGGGGCGGCGGGCGGACGGGCGCCGCTCTGACCCCTGCGCCGCCTCTCAAGGTAACTTTAAAACAGGAAGTGGACGGCGAGGTTGCGCCGCCGGCGGCAGCCAATCAGCGCGCTGGGCCGCGCCCCCCGCGGAGGCGCGCAGCCAATGGGCGCGGGCGGGCCGGGCCGGGCGGGCGCAGCAGGGTAGGCTGAGCGGCGGCTGTTAAAGGCGCCGGCGGCCCGGTCCGGCGGGGACGCAGAGTCCCGGCAGGCAGGGGTCAGCTCAAAGACAAAGGGATGGCGGGGAGCACCGGGGGCCGCCGCTCCCCGCCGCAGCCGTCCCCCGATCGGCGGGCGGGGCCTG
The DNA here is from genome assembly GCF_964273445.1 of Streptopelia decaocto. Classification (NCBI taxonomy): domain Eukaryota; kingdom Metazoa; phylum Chordata; class Aves; order Columbiformes; family Columbidae; genus Streptopelia; species Streptopelia decaocto. The sequence goes on along the minus strand of NC_138678.1, from coordinate 2,517,699 downwards.
CGGCGGCCGCGGCCCGGTAAGTTGATCGCGGCAGCCGGAGCCGCGCTGGCTGAGGCGGGGGGCGGCCGCGGCCCGGCCCGTGCCGGGGGAGCCGGCCCCGGCGGCGGAGCTGCCCGCCGGGCTGCGGGGTGACCCGGCCTCGTGCGGCGGGAGGAGGGGCGGTGCTGGGGGGGGGCAGCTCGGAGGCTCCGGGGGGCGGCGGGAGGAGGCGCCCGCGTCGCGGTTGGGGCCCGGGGCTGAGCCCCCCGGGCGGCGGGTGCGGCTGGGGGCACCGCGGGGCCGCGCCGGCGAGGGGGCCGCGCCGCCCCGGGTCCGGTAACCGGGTTGGGGGGGGGTACAAAATGGCAGCGCCGCCCCCTGCTCCGTGGGGCTGCGGCGGGGGGCGCTCCCCGGCCGCCCTTGGGGGGCTGGCGGGGGCTGGAGCGCGGGCACCGCGCAGGAACGCGGCTCCTGGGGGGCAGCGCAGCCCCCGGCACCCCCGAACCGCCGGCCGAACTCCTGGCAAGTACAAGCAGCCCTTTGTTGTCCTTTTGATTTGCCAAGAAGCGTTGAAGGTCATCGCAGCCCCGCAGCCCGATGGTGACAGGCAGAGGAACAGGGTGAGAATGTGTCTCAGCTTCCAAGTTTTCCAGCAGAAAGGGGTTTGTGGGTGTCCCGGTGACACCCCGAGCTCCGCGGGGCCGGGCTCTGTCGTCAGAGCGGTGCTGGAGCCAGGCCTGCCGTCACTAGCAGGAGTGACCTTGAAATACCACCGCTCCGAGTTTCGAGAATGAAGGACAAAGTTTGTTTACGGCACTTTGCGCTGGGGAAAAAAAAAATAAAGAAAGAAAGACTCAAAGTTGAAAAATGAAGCTGCTCTCGATGGCCGAGGGCATTGAGGACACGGAGGAGAGTTTGTAGATTAGAATTAAAGTTAGTTTTCAGCCGGGAGTCAAATCACATTGCAGACATTCCTTCTCCTCCACTCCTACCCAGAGATGCTAAATGTTGCTCTTGCCTTCCCAGGAGTGAACTGGGTGACACAGCTCGAGTGTTCTCAATCCTGCTCTTAGAATATTTTTTCCCTGATTGCTAATTGTTGGCCTTAAAAGCACTGTTTTGAATATTAGAAGTAATTCTATTGTGCAACTTATTTCCGTAGGGATGTTAGAAAAGTGAACCTTATCTGCACGTTGGTGTCAGCTGCTAACAAAGGACGGTGTCTTGGGGTTGAACTTCAACCTGAATGGTCTTTGAATTGTTACAGCCTTCAAGTATTACTTTGGGTATTTTAATTTAAATTAAGACTGGTGAATAGCATCACCTTCTCTGAGGCGAAGCTCATTCAGCTTTCTGTGGCGTCTGGCATGTCACACTAGTTCCAATCCGAGAAGGGGGCAGAATGAGAAACGTCACCATAAGTCATCTATTAATAATGGTGGCGGCTCCGGTATGTTAGCGGAATAGCAGTAACTTCTGTAGCAGGCGGTTGGCCGGAATCGGGGGATCTAGTGCGAGTGTGAAGGTCATTGTTAGCATCTTTAAGCAGAAATGAGTAATTCTGAAGATTTTTGCCTTGAAATTAGGTTATATTCAGCTGCTACATGGTTTTAAGGGGTGGCAGAATGCAAGGGAATCTATAACTGCTGTAAGATGGAATAAATCCCGCAGAAGTCTTCATTACACCCGATGTTTATCATATTTTGTTGCTTAAACTCGCAAGAGGTTGTAGCTGTGTAAGAAGAGGCGCTGCTTGATCTTTCTAGGTCAAGAGCAGCAGGAAAAACATAAAGCTTTTGGTAGCACTGAAAAGGGCTTTATTAATAGATTACACCAATTCCTGACTTGTAGCACCGTCAGCTTTGATTTATTGATATCCCATATGCTGTGTGTATTATATACATTCAGGGTACAGGGCAAATACTTTTGTTTTGTGAGCACCCAATGGCATCAGAGTTGTGAAGTTTCATTCCCATGTGGTACAAGTCTGGGTGAGACGCCTCCTGCTCCTGTGTTTCTCTCCAGATTTTTCCTGTAAAAGTGCAAGTACACAACTATTCAAGACTGAGACCGTGTCATTTTGTTGAGTTTGGTATCAGTTTTTGTCTTATTATCCTCCTTAAGGCTCCTGTTAAAGTGAAGTGAGTAAAACACACCTGTACCAGGACTGGGTGAGGTGTGTAGCTTGTAATTCCTTTTAAATTCATAAAGCTGCAATACATAACCTCAATTTTATGTTGAGATCAAAGTTTATAAGGTGAAGTACACAATATGTGGTATTGTTTTGGTATGTGCCAACTGCTTGACTGTGTGAAGGAGACTTGACTAACTTGAACACACTTTATTTAAAAGAGCTTTTCCGTTTGGGCGTTTAATGTAGGAGCTGGAGAGGCAGCGCCATTCATCTTAGACCCTTATTGTTATTCATCTGGGAATTTTCTTCCGATACTTCTCACTCCATGTGCCTACCTGCCAAAATTGCACTGCAAAGAGCCACTATTTAATAATGTTTAACTGTTGGAACACCAAATATCAAGTGTGACCCTTGTGCTCTTTCATTCAAAGAAAACAGGAAGGTAAAATAACCAGTACAAACAGCAATTCAGATTATTTTGTTTGCTTTACCTTTAAAAAAAAAAAAGCCCTGTGCCACTTTCTGTGGTGTTCTAGTATTTGCAGCCTCATTTTTGACTCGGTGCTGCTCTGTGGGGAGGTGGTTTTGATGCTGGAGCTGGTTCCCGGTCCCGTGCTGTGGGTGGGTTTCTGACACCAACCTCCCCTGTATTTGTGCGCGCTCCCAAACCCTGCCCAGTGTTAAAACAGCCCGTATGTGTTCCAGTCATTCTGTGCATGAATTCACGTGGACCGCTGCTGGATGGGGGATTTCTAGCAGTGCTGTAGATACAGAAACTCAGTGCTTCTGTAAAAACAGGCATTCCTGATTTTTTTCCTCTCCTGAGGGGGAAAGCTGGTGACAATCGCCTGCCCGAGGTGCAGCGTGCCGTTGGCTGCACTGGCAATTGCCTTAACCGCTCGGTCACGCTGACTCCTGTATGAAGGTATGAAACTCAACGCGCTGTCTCTGGCGCTTGTGTGTGCAGTGAAGCGCCTTTGCTGTGTCGTGTCTGTGCTGTAGGATCACAGTCACAGGACAGTTTGGGTTGAAGGGACCATCCCAGCTCCCCCAGTGCCCCCCTGCCATGAGCAGGGACATCTTCACCAGCTCAGGTTGCTCAGAGCCCGTCCAGCCTGGCCTGGGATGTCTCCAGGGATGGTTCATCCACCACCTCTCTGGCCAACCTGGGCCAGGCTCTCACCACCCTCAGGGCCAACAATTTCCTCCTTCATGTCCAGCCTGAATCTCCCTCCTTTAGTTTAAAACCATCACCCGTTGTCCTATCACAGGCCGTGCTCAAAAGTCTGTCCCCAGCTTTCTTATCAGCCCATGTTAAGTACAGAAAGGCTGCAATAAGGTCTCCCCAGAGTCTCCTCTTCTCCAGGCTGAACACCCCAACTCTGTCAGCCTGTCCCACAGCACAGGGTTTCCATGGAATCATTCAAAACATCAAAAGCCAAAGCCTCGTGTGTCGTAACCCCCGATCCTTGCGTGCTGCAGCTTTTGTCTTTCCTTGCGCTTCAGCAGGGCCAGGCACAAATCATCTTGATGGTTCTTCCATCTGCCGTAGTGCTTTGTGCCACTCTGTGGCAACATCTTATTTTTTGTTTTAGAACTCTACAGCAACATTTCAAACTTGGTTTGTTCAGCCCTTGCCGCTGGTGGCAGCTGCCAGTTCTTCATCGGGTGAGAAACGTGCTGCGGAGATGGGGTTTGCGTGCGGTTTTGATGGGATTTGTAATCGCAGTGCCTGATTTCATCGCTAGGAAACGTGCAGAGGATGATACTCCAGCTCTGTGCCCACCCAGGACTGTGTTCCCGTGGTCTCTCGTTGCTGTGTCAGAAGTCGGGTGAGTTCTGGCAAGCCCGAGCGGCTCCTGCCGCTCTCCTGATCAAAGCTCCAGCTGCGATGAGCAGGAGGTGCAGAAAATAGATACAACACACAAAATATCTGTCTGTCTGCAGTGCCAGCTCTACTGCCAACATGACTCAAGTTTCTGAATCGCATTACTGCTTTAAAACCATTTTACATAATTGTGCAGGCAAGGCCTGAATATTAAGGTAGAAGAAGAAGAAACCATTGATCTCAAACACAATTAAGAACTATTTTTACACCACCGCCGCCAGCCCCCAAAGCAAGTAAAAGTAATTCTTGGCTGCGGTTCTGGCACCTTTGTATTTCCAGCCATGCTGTGCGCTTGTGCTGCTTGGCCTCTGTCTAGTGAACATGTAGCTTGGAACTGTAATGGAAATAAATTTGATCTTATTTCATAAAAGAAGAGTTGGCTAAAAATATCCAGGTTGACTTGAGTAGCTTTTAAAGCAGAGAAAATGTGCGGTGAATTAAGGTATGATATCTCTGTGGAAGCAATTTTGGACCATTAACATGACTTGCGAAAGGTTTGTTTTAAAACCCAGTAGCACGGGGCGCGATGCCGTGCAAAACAAGTGCTGTTGATCTGCGGCGCAGAGACGACGTTTCAGCAGGTTCACCCGTTCCCATTGCTGTCATCATCCACTTCAAGCTGCGTCTGGTGTTCTGATACTGCTAATTGCTCTAATTGCGGTAATGAGAGCAGCATCTCGCAGAGGTGCTGGGATGCGGCTTTCTCACACATCGAACACTCCTCCTTTGCCACATTTCAATAAGCGTGTTACTAAATTCACATAAAACCGTATTTATTCTCCTTGTGAAACTAGTTCTTGGTTGCTAGATTGTTCCTCCTGATTCTGGCAGGATCAGGTGTCTGGCGCTCATTGCTACACAGAGCTCATTCTTTAGATATGTGAGTGTGGCTCTGCACATTTTACTTTTAAATCAAGGGACCGGCTCTCAAGACAGAACACTATGGTTTGAGAGTCAGCGCATCAGACTGGAAGCAGCACAGAATGTTGGGATTAGTATTTATTCTAAATATTCTCTTCTTCAGCTCTGTGGATCTATTTGTAATTCTTCAGACTTCCAGAGTTTTTCTAGGTGTTGTGGCATTGGTTTTTAGTCTTTGATAGTGAAGATGATGTATTTATTATTTTAACATATATTTTTTTCCAAGAGGAACTTTATGGCTTGTTTTCTCCCTTTTTTTTTTTTTTGACACCGCTTCCTAATAATTGACTTGCGAGTTTTGTGGGATAGTGGATGATTGTAAATCCAACAGCATCTTAAGAATTGAGGGGGAGGCGGTGATCTGCTAAACACTGTTGATGTGGAGGTGGTAAATCTGTATTTGTACGGTGGTAGAATCTGGCAGGGGGATTTGTTTTTGCAGCGGCAGTTTCATAAATGTTTGTGTGTTATGCTTATTTGTAGCTATAATCTAAGAATGTTGAGGCAAAATGTTGCCTGAGCTTCTGTCTGATTTCTTTGCAGCCTTCATCTTACTCCTTATTTAACCGTCTTTTTAAGACGTTTGGATGGAATATGCTTCTGCTGCCTTGTAATATGACGCTGTGTAAAACAGGCCCTTTCCCATTAATGTAGGTCATGGGAATGTGACTGTGCTGTATGCAAAGGACCTGATATTTCAGATATAACCAGGGTCTGTGGTACTTGACGACGTTGCCGAGTCACTCCCTCCTTCATCGAGAGCCTCGAGGCTTTCCAGTCCTTCCCTCTGCTATTGCCGTTTGCATATCCCGTCAGATATTTGGATAAATTTCATTTAGATGTGCTCTCTGCCCAGCTGACTTCGGTCAGCTTCTTAATCAGGGCCCGCTTGGGAGCGACTTAACCACAGGGACACGAGCAGCCGCTTCTGCTCCGGTCCCATTCCCAAGCGCCCGTGGCGATGCCCGGGATGTCCCTGCCCGCGGCTGCTGCTCCGCTGGCCTGTTCCTGGCCCTTGGTTTTCCAGCTGAAGAGCTCCAGGTGATACAGAAAAATCAGAGATGTTAGTTTTATTTGTGATCTCTACCATAGCTTGTGTTTTCAATAGCAGGTTCTTGCTCGAGCGTGCAGACTATGCATCCAGGGTGAGAGCTTCGTTTGGCTGCTTCGCCCTTCCCACGGCATTAAAGAGCACAAACTATCATCTGTTTAAGAGAGAAAAACAATCAAGCAACAAAAATAAAACGCAACCGCAGGCACCTGAGGTGCCTCCATGCTTGCTTTGTGCTCCCATGGAGTGAAGCTCTTCTGCGTTTGTCAGCTGCCCCAGGATTTTGTAAGTTTAATGTTTGTAAAAGGTGTTCTGCTCTGGTGAGCAGAAAAGCTCTAATTGCAAAGTGTTGATGGCGTGGTTCTTGAGATGTGCTTGCTAATCTGCTCTGTAATCACCTCCAGGCATTTCATGCGTAGGCCTCAGCTTTTTGGCCTTCGGTTTCTGTTTCCCTTGTTCTGGAAACAAAATGTTTGCCCTCACGGAGCAGATTCCAGGCTGTGCGGACTGGGCTGGCTGTTGTGAAGCTGCTGTATCCCAGTCTCTCTTCTTACACCCTTATTTCTTACAGTGCATAGTGTTTTGTTTGCTTGTATCTAATTTAGTAGCGTGTCCACATTGTGAGTCTGTGTTGTGTGTGAACCTCCTCATCTAGATTCTTCTGCAAGAGCGTCTCTGCAGAGCCTGGTTTTTAGGCTGCACCCTCCTGGGACTCACGCCTGTAGTTTCGCTAAACCGAGGTCAGCGTAGGACCCCGTTTGCTTTGCCGCATCATCAGGAGCACCGGTGAGATGGTGGGTTTTGGTAATTAAGCTTTGTGCAGAACAGAAGTGTGTCCGGCTCGCAGGTACTTCTATTATTCGGCAACAAGATGGTATCGGAATAGCCAGTTTATTCTTAAAACTCCTGAGAGACCACATCCTGCGTTACCTGGGGATCCTCAGCACCTCTCCCCTCTTTGCACGGGGTTGTGGAGCGAAGATACAAACTGCATCTCAGAAAAGACTAACAGGTTTAGACACTGATACTGTGCCTTATCTTCTGCTGCGCGCTTTGGGATTTTTGTTGTTGGCGCTAATCCTGATATGAGACGTTCTTAAAAGAAGAGAACACGGTTTACCCTGGGGTGCAGGAACTTACCTAATTGCGCAGGAATGGTTTCATTAGTGAAGTTTATCTCACAAAGCCAACGCCGTAGGTTTCCCCAATGGTTTGGGGCTTTCTCTTTTCCTTACAATCCTCCTCTAATGCTCGCGAGCACCTTCAGTGTACTTATGGATCTGTTTTAACGGGGAGAAATTACCGTAGTGACGTTCTGAGCGGTTTTAACCTGCTTAGGCTTCTATTTTGGAGTTTATAGTGATTTCATTCTATAAGCGTTTCAGAACATCAGCCTATTGGTGACTCTTGTTTCTACTCTTACTCAATTTCCTACCAATTATCCTAAAGAGTCCCTTAGAGCAGCAGTTGGCCCTTGGGTCGAGTGTCAGGCTGTTCATTTTGAATTCTGGAATCACTCCCGTGTTTACCTTGAAGATCTGATATTTTTTGTATGCATCAACAGAATTTTTTTATAGATGACTGGACTAAACCATTTCTAGCTCTTCTTGAAATCTAGAGTAATACTACAGAGGCATATATAGAATGCAAGAGATTTACTTTTGCACGTGGTAGAGGGCAAAGCAGTGATGGCGACAGTGGAATTTTCTTCCTTTTCGCTTCATTAGCTTTTTTATTTTTGTAACTTTTCTTTTTGCGGCGGGAGGGGGATTATTTAGAGCATTATATTCCAGTACGGCATCCAAGTGGATTAAACGCAAGGAGTTTGTGTTTTTAAATAAAGCCTTGAAAAGTGATTTGGCTTGTCTTCAAGATGAACTGCAGAAGAGACCCCGTCTAGTGTTGAAATGTTGTTGCAACAGAGCAAATCTCAAGGATCAGCTTTTATTTATGTGCCTAAACTATTTTTTGCCTGTTTGACAATGCGGATCAAGGGGGGAAGAATCAAATGCCAATTTAACACTCATTAGAATATTTATATCTTTGTATTTTCCTATTAATACCCGAAATACCTTCGTTTGTAGGCGGCTAGTATTATAATGCAAATAGTTTTGAAGAGTTGTCAGGTAACTCATCAGTCGCTGATTTCCATAGGTTCCTTACCTGGAGTTCTTCCTGTCTCAAACTCTTGCTTTGAGACTGAAAATACAATTTTTGGAGCTCTTCTTTGCCATCCCCTGTCAAAATCCCCTTCGGCTCTTCCCACGCCTCCCCTGTCCTCTTCTCAGGTTGACGAAAGAGAAACACGACCGTTCAGAGGCCGCCTTGGGAAGCGCAGGCTGCGGGAGGTAACGAACTAATTGTCTGACATTCATCTCTTTGATCTGTTAATCAGATTTTATGGATCGTCGTTGCTTTGGAATAGATTTTGGAATGACTGGCAATCGGCCGCTGCCTCCCGTCGGTATTTTGGTGTGTTGACCGGTGTTTCTTGGCTTGAGGGAGGACAGAAATAAACCTTTACACGGTGGATGAAACACAAACAGGGGTTGTCGGAGCTAAATCTGCTCTTTTTCCATTACATGGCAACGCACAAACATCTGTGTGTATCTTGATCTTTCCCTATAGCGAGCGGAGCAGCCTTCTCGTGCTGTGCGTTCAAAGGCACAGAGACTTATTGTTCGTACGCGGCGCGTTCGCGTCGTTCACGGAAACTTCAAAGCTGCTCTGGGTGACCCTGAGAGCGTTTAAAGTCAGTGAGTCGCTGGGTTTCTCTGCTCCGCTCGCTCGAGAAGTGGCTCTTCTGGCCTTGGCCAAGTTGAAATGTTCCTGGAGAGTCACACACACAGTCCTGGCACCGTCCCCATCCGCCTCATCCTCGAGTGACCGATGTTGCATGTCTGCGCCTCTTCACCATCTTCACCGCAGCGCGGTTAGAGGGGAAGATCCAAACCCAGTTATTGTCCCTTTGTTTGCTCTGTATAAGTTCCTGATGGTGACTGGTATATACTGTAAATAAAGCTGTTCGCAGAGATACAAGTAGTCCTGATTACACCCAAGGAGAAGAGGTGTTTTTAAAATAGTGTAAAGCCACAAAAACTGACACTTTTCAAACAGGCTCAGAAGCAACCGTTTTGTTACACTTCTTAGAAATCATGTCGGGCTGACATTGACATTCTGGTTTCAACCTGAGGGGCGTTTGCCACCGGAACCTGCACAACTGTTGGCTGTAACAAGCAAGAGAACAAGTGATTTTTATAATGGGTGTGTGTGCAGTGATGGGGCATCGGTTGTGTGTTGTAACTCCTTGTGAAAAGGCAGAGCTCTAATGGGGATTAAGTAGACTATTTTCGCTTTAATTTTTTTTTTTTTTAAATGTTCTTTTTCAATCTTTGAAAAAATAAATCAAGAAAAACCCTTCTAGCAGCTGTGAGTGTCTCCACATTGTTGCTGCGAGACCTGGACTGGCGTATCTTGCTTTGATGGTTTTACAGAGCGATTATTTAGGCTGGGACTTGGCGGTGGCTTCGGAAACCCGCGGCTCCTGCCTGCCTGGTTGCTGACGCTCGGTTCTGTCTCTCCCAGCTGCCAGGATGTCCACGGACGGCGGCTTCGGCCCCGCCAGCAGCAGCGATGCCCAGCAGAGCCTCCAGTCCTTCTGGCCGCGGGTGATGGAGGAGATCCGCAACCTCACTGTGGTGAGTGGCCTCGTCGCCCTCTTATTTCTGCAGAACTGACAGCAAAAGGCACCGGTGACATCTGGTAGCGAGATAAACCTCAGCGTGAACGGATTCCTGCTGCTGATGGGATCCAGTTGGCTATTGATGCGCTGCAAGGTGGCCTGAAAGAGCTGATTAATAATCATTCAGCCAGGCTTGTGGCTGTTGGCCGCCACTGGTTGAACTCAGGATATAAACTGAACACAGCTGATTCACAGCATAGCGGGGTGTAATAGTCATCCCCTCAGCTCTTTGTGGACTAAACGAGAACACAAAGTTGATTTAAATGTTAATGTTCAAAACACGACTCTCACTCTTTTCCCCCCTTCATAAATTCAAACCCCAGGTACAGTTTTTTGTGAATGAGTTTTTGGGTTTGACTGGTGTATAGAACTATTATGTCCTCTTTCAGAACTGTCTCCTTTGACAAGCCTGGAGTTTTGAAAATCACTTGAATGCCAAGTGCATCATTATCACATGCTTTATTAATTTAAAGACATTTGATTAAAAAAAAGATCATGCATAGGCTGAGAATAAGAATTGGACTAAGTAGCTTCTATTTTTTTCCATCCCCAAAAGAGATGTCCCCGAGAACAAGGGCATATCATAAAAATGGCTTTTCAAGAGAGATGGATAGATTCCTGTGGCACAGTGGTGCTGAAAGCACACTCCTGTGCTTCCAATGCCACCGAAAACAAAAGAACTCCAGTCACAGACGGGCTGTTCAAAGTGAAAACCCCAATCCAATAGTCAGAAGATAAGCTGCTTTTTTCAGCCTATGTGCAGATAGTTGATTAAAGAAACAGATGTAGAAATTTGTATGCATAACCAGAATTAATTACTTTCCTCTTTCAGCGCAGTGAATTCTTGTGTTCAAGAGCTGTAGTTTGTCTTCATCTCCACATGAAAGGGGTTTATTCTGCAGCTTATCAAGTACGGGCAGCTTAATTTTTAACTGTCGTGTGAATCTATTTATTGCATTGCAAGCTAGTAAGTCATTGAAAATGTAACTGAGAACAGTGAAGGGAGTTGGAAAAGGGATAACTGCAAAACATTCCTATGCAGTCGTCCCTTGCATCATTAAATCCCAAAACTGAGTGTGCATCGCTCCCATGGATGTGGACGTAAGTAAATTTAAATAAAGCTCATCTGTGTGTACTCGGGAGTGAGGTCAGAGCAGCTGGTTGATGGAAAAGCTGCTTTGGTTGTCTGCTAAAATTCAGGGGAAAAAACAAGCGAGTTCTTTAGAAGAACAAACCAGAGTCCCTGTTCTCTGCCCCATGTCACAGAAAGAACTGCAGCCGAGTCTTGGAGAAATGGGAAAGGGGACTGAGCTGGGACTTGAGTTTCGGCTCCACAATGAGTTCGAAGAAGCTCGGGAAAACATTTGAGACCTAATTTGGAAAAAAGAAAAGATGAAGAATTGGTGTCTAAAGTCTGTTCTGCTGGGTAGTAGCCAGTAGTGGTCATGCTTCTCTTCACCGTGGTGCTTGCGTATTAATTCTGATTTATGTGACGTTTGCCTTAAAGGAATAAAGGAGCTTTAATTTTATTCTCTTTTCTCTCGCCGTCTCTCTTCTCTAAAGGTTTTAATAACGTTGTACCTGTGCATGTCAAATTGCAGTTCTGCTGCTCATAGAAGTTAATATAGTTAAGAGTTTCACAAACTAGAAATATTGTCCTCGTCTCTTTTTGCGGAAAAGCTCACGAGGCTCTTTAAAAAGCAACGAGCTTTTAAAATAAATTCTAAAAACACCAAAAACCCCCCTCTGGGCTATTTTTCCATGCCCCAGCAACCCCGTAACTTGTTTCTGTGGCAGTTTGTGGTTGAAATCCTGAGCGTGTCCAGCACCGGTCCTGTCTCTGCCTCTTCTCCCATCGCCCCAAATCCTCCCCTCTAAGGTCGCCCCAAATCCTCCCCTCTAAGGTCACCCCCAATCAGTGCCAGTTTGCAGCACATAACTGGGAGCACCTCATTCCCTGCTTTCTACAGAATGAGGACACAGAACGCTTTTTTAATGTATATACATATACAATAGCATCTATAAATATACACTAAATTTGAACATGGAAACGCAATAAAATGCCCCCTGCTGGAGCGCCGGCTGGACCGCACGTGGCCTCCATAGTTAGTCTCAATAGAAAACAGCATTTTCAGCATTTTTCCCCCTCTTTTGTTTCACTACCACGGCTTGCAGTGCTTTCTTCCCCAGAGAAATGAATTTCCTTTTATTTTCTATGACATTTTGGTGAAGAAGGGATGACATTTTTCTTTTAGGAGCCCTTTGTGGGCAGGGATTCTGCATTCCTGATGGGATTGCACGGAGCTCCAGCCTTTCTCCCTTTTTAAGAGGCTCCTGGTAGCAACACACTGTGGATTCTTTTTATTCCTCCGTCTCAAACCAGGAATAGAAGAGATTTTTTGAACAAGACTCTTGCAAGTTTTTTAACACCAAAATGGGTATTGGGCAACCGGGAAGGACAAATAAATCCGACTTTTTGGTGGCCACACATAGCTCTTGGTTGCCGTCTTTTTTCTCTTGGGACCTTTTGTAAATTCCAATGGTTTCTGTGTCCTGAGACGCCTAATTGAATGAGTTGCTTCGAAAATAAATAGATGCAGAAATGCTTGATATTAGAACCATTGTGTTCTGCAGAAGGACTTCAGCTTTGAGGTGAAATAGTAGATACAAGCGCCTGACGGAAGATTTAAGTAGAATGATATCAGTATAAAATAAAGCAGATGAGAGTTCTCAGGGCTGAGGAGAAGCTGCCACAGCTCAAAGAAAACACAGTTTAATTCTAGACTATACAGACTTGTTGTAACGTTTCTTCCCTTTGTTTTCAGTGGAGTATCAGTAGAGCATCTCTCACATGTGAATCTCTCTGCAGAAAGACTTCAGGGTTCAAGAACTCCCTCTGGCTCGGATTAAGAAGATAATGAAACTCGATGAAGACGTGAAGGTACGCTCGGGGTTTTTCTTAAGTAGTTATGATCCTTTTGGTGGATATTGTTCCTTGCCATTCTTTACTCATGGCTATCGTTATTTATTATCATTGTTAAAGCACATTTTAATTGTTGCCTTGAATGCAATATTAACCAGCCTTGTGTAATTAAACTGAGCTGGGAAAGCAAAATCATTTGGGATTTTTGCTGAAGACTTTTGCAGTTTTGTTTTTTTCTGTATCATTCTGTGTATTTTCTGGTTTTTAGTGTTTAACTTTCTATTCTCATGTTTCCTCCTCGTGCTCCCGACTCTTCCTTTCCCAAAGCCATAGAGTGTTTAGAATGAAGAGCGATATCCCTGCTGTGCTGTTCCCAGTTTTATGGAAAATATAATAAGTAGATAACATGGGTTTGATACCAACATTTGAGCTGAACCTTGTGGAAATTCCCCCAACTTCCCTATTAAGCAATGCAACCATTCAGACTTTACTAACGTGATAAAATTACCTCGACTACTGCTTAGCAGTAAAACTAATGGGCAACTTTAAAGAAAAACACTGTAAATGTAATTGCAGATGATCAGTGCAGAAGCTCCCGTGTTGTTCGCCAGGGCGGCTCAGATCTTCATCACAGAACTGACTTTGCGAGCGTGGATACACACGGAAGACAACAAGCGCAGGACTCTGCAGGTAATGGAGCTGCTCCCACCCTCAGCTGCTCCAGAAGCTCCTTCCAACTCTTTGTTTCCATAATATGAGGCATGTTTTGTAGACAGGAACTTTGGTACCTGTGTTTATCGCTGCGAACCCCTGTAAAAAGCACAGTGCCCAGTGTAACTCTGCAGCTGAAATGCTTTTCTTTCCTTAATTATTTTCAGAAAAACCCAAACAACAACAAAACCAATCAAAGCTGCAGCTGTCAGCTCATAGTGACCTGCGGTAGCTGTTGAACTTGCATCTGAAGTGATTCGAGAGTAAACTGTAACGCTCCAGGCTCTTCAAGTGGAAGAGGAGAGTTTCTAGATCACGGAAGGAGGGGCTGGCCACTTGGGGAGAATATCAGGCTGTTGTCAGAGGGGGTAGGGAGGCAACTAGGAAAGCTGAGGCCTCCCTAGAATGAAACCTGGCCAGAGGGGTCAAGGACAACAGGAAGAGCTTTTTCCAACACGTGGCACATAAAACTAACAGCAGAGGCAATGTAGGCCACTGATGAACGAGGTGGGTGCCCTGATGACAGAAGATACAGAGAAGGCAGTTACTGAACGCCTTCTTTGTCTCTGTCCGCTCTGCTGGAGTCTGTCCTGAGGATCCCGTACCGCTGAGGCCCCAGAGGAAGGCAGGACAATGAGGAGTTTGCCTGGGTTGATGAGGACTGGGTTAGGGAGCAGTTGGGCAATCTGGACATCCATAAATCCATGGGTCCGGATGGGATGCACCCGCGGGTGCTGAGGGAGCTGGCTGAGGTCATTGCTGGACTGCTCTCCATCATCTTTGCCAAGTGAGCTTTCCCGGTGCAGAGGTTGCTGTGGTGGCAAGGAGACGTGTCTGATTTCAGTCCAAAGCTGTCCTGTGATAGGTGACCTGGCCACTCAGCCTCCGCTAAACTGATGCTACTTGTTTAACCCAGGTATTAGTGCAGTACCCACGGGAAGGATGGGTTTCATTCACATTCCATGAACAAGATGCTTAAAAGCGCTGACTCAGGCATGTCCTGTTAACAGTTTTCAAGCTTGGATGGGTCCGTTCATTTCAGAATCATAGCTAAGTCCTGATCCTAACATATAAGACCTTAAACTAAGTCGGGTTTTAGCGCTGCCTTGCCTTCCGCTTTCTGCACGGACAGTGCAGCTGGAGAAATGCGGTCGCTGCTTATCAAGTATTTGGGAAGAAAATTGTGAGCGGGGAGGTCTGAGTTATGGGAGTCTGTTCCTGAGGAAATTGGATGGAACCCAATCCTCAGCAGGGAGAGTGACATACGAGGGACATCTGCGCAGTAAAAGTGGTGAAGACGCTTTTCTAACATGTGCTGCCTGCAGAACAGAAGGAATGTCTCTCTTATGCTTTCAACGTGATCGTTGTTTGGCAATTAAACACCAAGACACTATAAGGTTTAGAAATATCAACTAGCATGAAAGGAGAGGATTGATGGTCTTTCAGATTTTACCTGCTCGTTAGGCAGCGTCTGCATCTGTGCCTCCAATCCTGTTCATATATATACTTCATACATTTATCTTCAACTAAAGAGAGAATGAGACTTCTAATAGCTCCTTGAATTAGCCCTGCTCTTTAGGGTGGCTTGCAAGAATTCTAACATGACTGAGTGCTTTTTATTTTTTTAAGTAATTTGGCCTTTTTATCTTGGGGATTTTTTCAAATCTTCAGCAAATACACTTAAGTGATGACTTATTGCTGGGTAGCTCTTTATTCAGGTCTTTAATGCTTTGACCTCATGCTATTCCTTAGATTTCTTTTGAGGCGAGGTAGAAAAGTGAAGTTGCAATTTGCTTTGAGAAGACACTTACCTTGCCAGTTTTTCGTTGAAACTCGTTGACTCTTGCACATCCTTTTCCTGATACATGTTTGGCCAGTTTGCTGAGTATGTTTTAATCTTCGTGCTTTCTTTTAACCACTTTGCCCTTCCGCATGCTGAAGCTTGTTCTCTCAGCATCTCTTGGGAATCCCCTGCCCTGAATAAGATCCTGTAAGGCTTATGGTGGTTGTCACGAGTCCTCTGTGAATTGCAGCGGGACTGTTGTGGAGAGCTTCACTCAATTAAAAACCTCTCGCTTTATTTATCCAGTGACAAATAGACTTTTAAAGCTGAAGAACGGTTTTATCTTTTTGTTCTAACAGAGGAATGACATCGCCATGGCAATTACCAAGTTTGATCAGTTCGATTTTCTTATCGATATTGTTCCAAGAGATGAACTGAAGCCTCCAAAGCGGCAGGTGAGGCTTAAAAATGAAAACGTTATTGTCTGTCCTTTCCTTGGTGTGATTTCGGTCTGTAATTGGCAGAGAGTTGACAAAGCGACGCAGAACCAGATTTAAACATGAGGTTTGTGCCTTTCCTTTGCATGTTTATTTACAACAGTTTTCAGCTTCTTGAATATTTTTTTATGGAAATAGAGCTCGAGTGGAAACTTACACAAGCCTGACTTGGAGATTTACTGAAGTGACACAACTAAATGTCTCCGATACCAAATGTTAAAAGTCTCATTTAAAAAGCGTGCTTTGCCGTGTAAAGGGAGAAGCAGACCACCGTGCTTCAGAGACCAGCCCCTGCGTCCTGGGGCAGTCCTTGCTGCTGTAAACATCCTTGACTGGAAGCTGTGAGGTGTGAGCAGGAGCTTTCAGTCGGATGTTTGCAGCAGCAGGCTGCTGCCGTCACCTGAGCACGACGCCTCCGACGCAACAGGTTCCTGTTTTACAAAGCGTTCGGTTCCCTCCCTCCTTGAAGATGCCATGAAGTGGGATCAAAGCTCAGTCTTGCTGCTTCCAGCGCAGCTCCTTCCATCCCTTCACTGAGTTTAGCCCTGCAGCAGGGATGATGTATCCAAAGATCATTAGTTCGGTATTAAATAAAAAGAGCAGCAGCTGGCACAGCCGCTCTCGCTGCTTTGCTCAACTCAGTTTGTTCAGCTTGATAAGCCGAAACGACTTGGCTGCAGCCTGAAGTAACACAGGTTAATTCTGGCATTGCAAATTCGGTTATTTTTCTTTTAGGTGCCTCGTTCGGTTATTCTGCTTTGCGGTGCTATTTTTAGAAGTGCTCCATGTTTGGGAGGGAGAACATCGCCTGTATCTTTTTCTTGCTGGAACCTTGCGATTCACATCAAAATGTTCTGATTACAGAACATTCAAGTTCCATAATCAAATGAATGTCCAGAGGATTTTAATAGTGTGTTAGGTGCATTTAGGTTGCTCGGTTAAGGTGTCTTGACGATACATCCCCCCAGAGCTGTGCCTTTGGGATTGCACAGCCTCAGCAGTGAAACCCGGGCGGTTTGGGGTTGAAATAAGCTGTAGAGATGTGTCTCCTACTGATACATCCACTCAATCACTAGAAACACTTCTTATGGTGAGAGAAGCTTAATGGAGAAATAGCTGCCTGATAAGAACACAGGTCAGGGCTTTGCAATGGAAAACACTCCCTTGATTCAGCAGTGTTGAAAAGCGGCTGCCTGTGCACTGACAGTCGGTGCTTTTTGGCTCGGGATACAATCTGTACTTTATCTCTACCATGG
The DNA here is from genome assembly GCF_964273445.1 of Streptopelia decaocto. NCBI lineage: Eukaryota > Metazoa > Chordata > Aves > Columbiformes > Columbidae > Streptopelia > Streptopelia decaocto. The sequence continues at coordinate 2,500,814 of NC_138678.1, read as the reverse complement.
AAAAGAGTGTTTGACAAGTCAGTGTTGGTTACGTGGAAGACCTGGGAATGAAACCATGACTGTTATGTTGCTCTGGTAACTAAAGCTGTGGCTTGAAAATAAAAGATGGCAAATGATATGATATAACCTAGTTCAAGCAGATTTGGATTTTAAGCCGGTTTTGCCTGCAGCAAATGCAGCTTAACCTGGAATAGATACTTAAAGAAGTATGCAGTTGCCTTAATTGTTTCAGGATCCAGCTAGGAACTGAGGACTGGAGTGCTCTAGAAATAAGGTACAAGGACTAGACTTAGAGAAACAGCTGCAGCTCTTCTACGCCTGTGCTTTAATGGTTAACTGAAGACATGTCCTGTTGAATGTATATTTAAAAGTTGTTATTCGTCCCTCCCCCAAAGGATTTTTCATGAAGCAAGTTGGAATAATCAGTGAATTGCTCTGTGTAGCGTACTGTAAGTATTTGATTGCGGTGGTTTGCAGTACCACGGGATAGTGCTGATGTTTGCTCTGAGAGCCAGGCTTAGGTGGCACTTTTGATTACAGCAAACAGCTTAATCTTTGGAGGGGAATTTTCTGGTAGGCTATTGAGAAACCCCACAGTATTAAGTCCCTCCGAGAGACCAACATCTGAGCAGAAGGACTGTCTTACTCCAGCCCATCTAGACAATGTATATCCATCTAGTTCAATGTGAATTTTCCTCGTCTCGTTCAGTTGGACGCACTGAAGGTGATCCGGGAGCAGTTCTTACAGGGGAGTCAAGCAGGCTCGTGTAAATGGGAATTCACCATGTTGTAGCACGTGTAAACATCCTACACTCTCAGCTGTGAACTGAGGTGGCTGGGAGAGGATTGTTTACTCCTCCTGCCATGGAGTGAACGTCTGCCGAGCTGCGGCTCCCGAAGCTTCAACATCCAGCTGCTCCTCGAGGGAGCGTAACAGTTGTGATTCTTGAGCGTTAATGGCTTGCCACTTCACATAATCTTGGAAAAATCTACATCTTTGCCTAAAATATCGTTAATCTTAAGGGGCTTTTTCTCTCCTAAAGACACGCTTGGATAAAACAAACCAGCCGTATTACAGCCTGTGCTCTGACAGTGAGCAAGAACAGAGCCTTGTGTTTCTTCACACTGTTGAGATATTGCCGCTTCCAGCAGAATCGGGCTGCTAAGCCGCAGTACAAGATGAAGTTGTTATAATTCTGGAAAGGCTGGGTTTAAATAAATAAATAAGGGCACGACAGTATACATCAAGTCCATGGCTTTTATTCCCAGGAGTTTAATATCAGAGCTAGATTGAGATTTGTGTTGGGTATGTCGGCTAAGAAGAGGGTTTTGTTGACAGATGAGGCTTTTAAGTCTTCCTGGTACATTTGCAATTCATACTGTGTTAAGATAACAGGCGATGATGGAATTTACTGATGAGGAGTTGCGTGGTTTTCAGCTATGCTAATTTTACTCGTTTGCTTCTCATAATGAAATTGGTGACTACATGATTATATGTAGTTATTGGGAATGCTTTTGATTTCCATACAGCTGACTAAACGAGGAAACCCGTTTTGATTTATCATTTCAGATTTACTTAATTAAGCGGTTACAGATGAGGTATAAAGATGCTTTCCCATGGATTGTGCTCACGGAGGGGCTGTTCCAGCCGTGGTGTTTGGGTGTCGATGTGTTCCCTCTGTGGTTAATTGTCTGTTCGCTGTGCTGCAGGAGGAGGTGCGTCAGGCTGTGACCCCAGCCGAGCCTGTACAGTATTATTTCACGCTCGCTCAGCAACCTGCTGCCGTGCAGGTTCAAGGCCAGCAGCAAGGCCAACAAACCACCACATCCACCACGACCATCCAGCCAGGACAGATCATCATCGCCCAACCTCAGCAGGGGCAGGTGAGCAACGAGCAGCGGCTGGGGCTTTGCAGCGGGTGATGTGTTGCTGTGTCCTGCTCTCACCGCTCAGGACAGTCAGTAATAATATAGAACCCCAGGTTCCAGTATAAGTTGGGGAATGACCTATTAGAGAGCAGCGTAGGGGAAAGGGACCTGGGGGTGCTGGGGACAGCAGGGTGACCATGAGCCAGCACTGGGCCCTTGTGGCCAGGAAGCCAATGGTACCTGGGGTGGGTTAGAAGGGGGTGGTCAGTAGGTCAGAGAGGTTCTCCTGCCCTTCTGCTCTGCCCTGGGGAGACCACACCTGGAATATTGTGTCCAGTTGTGGCCCCTCAGTTCCAGCAGGACAGGGAACTGCTGGAGAGAGTCCAGCGCAGCCACCAAGATGCTGCAGGGAGTGGAGCATCTCCCGTGTGAGGAAAGGCTGAGGGAGCTGGGGCTCTGGAGCTGGACAAGAGGAGACTGAGGGGGGACTCATTCCTGGGGATCAATATGGAAAGGGGGAGTGTCAGGAGGATGGAGCCAGGCTCTTCTCGGTGACAACCAGTGATAGGACAAGGGGCAATGGGTACAAACTGAAACACAAGAGGTTCCACTTAAAGATGAGAAGAAACTTCTTCCCAGTAAGGGTGACAGAACACTGGCCCAGGCTGCCCAGGGAGGTTGTGGAGTCTCCTTCTCTGCAGACATTCCAACCCGCCTGGACACCTTCCTGTGTAACCTCATCTGGGTGTTCCTGCTCCATGGGGGGATTGCACTGGATGAGCTTTCGAGGTCCCTTCCAACCCCTGACATTCTGGGATTCTGTGAAATATGTTTTCTGGTTGTGACCAGGTGTTCAGGCACCTTAGTAACAAGGGTTGTGTAGATCCTGGGTTCACTTCATGGTGATTTAATCATCAACAACAGTGGGTCTAGGAAGTGGTCTGTCTGTGGTAATCTTTGTATCTTGTGGCTGTTTCACGCATGATCAGTCCTTGTTTGGTCCTTCTCCCCGTTTTGAACGCAGACCACCCCTGTGACGATGCAGGTGGGCGAAGGGCAGCAGGTACAGATAGTCCAGGCCCAGCCGCAAGGCCAGACCCAGCAGGCTCAGAGTGGCACCGGGCAGACCATGCAAGTCATGCAGCAGATCATCACCAACACAGGAGAAATCCAGCAAATCCCGGTAAGGCTGCCAGTAGAAATGTGTAACAGTGTTGTGAGCAAACTGTCTGCTGGTGTTCTGGCATAAGACTGTACATGTGTGCTTTTTGAACTGCGAGAGGAAGTTTGGATTGTGTTTCCTGCACTTAAGAGAGGAAAACTAACCAGGTGTGACCTGAAGAGGGGAATAAATCTAACCCATCTAGTGTAAACTCATTGCCCACCCCTGATACTTTCTCCTGAGTGAAATAGTTACAATTAGGAAGCAATAAATAAAATATTTCCTGCATAAACCTTAGTTCTCTACCACAGCATGGCTTAAATAAAGCATAATTAACTTCTTTTGCTGTTACTTCATTCTGCCTCTGCGCTCTGAAGTCATGACCTGGCAGACTGAGTGGGAAATGTGCCATCTGTGAGGTTATTAATCAGCTTTTATGTTACGAGAAATAGTTCTACAAAATACTTTGAGCTGCTTGGAGGAACAGCTTTGCAGAACCAGAAAATATCTCCTCACTTTCACATCATCATGGACCTACTGTGGCCTTAAGATTTTGAGTACCCAGCATCAGTTGTAACATCCTGCCCTGTGTCCTGGGTAAACATGTGGCTTGTCACGTTTTTCCCCCCTCTCTAACTTAAAATCACAACAAAGCTGCACCTGTTGGTTCCCATCTGGAAAATTTTACACCTCTTCAAGGAAAAAAGACAAAATCTGGTTCTATGTAGTTAACCAGTAACCCAAAGGTCAGACCAAGTGACCCAAAGGTCAGACCAAGTGACCAAGACAAGCATTTTGCTGTGGTTTCTATCATTAAGTGTCCCCACAGCTGGGGCAAAACTGATCTCTCACACAATTTCGCTTTTTGAGATTTGCTCTGAACATCGGGCAAAACCAGCGCTTTGACAGAACATCTTAAAAGAGGTTGAGATTGTGGATATTACTAGATTTTCCCAATTCACTTCCAAATTCTTCTCATCTCTTAAGTCTTCAGCTGATTCCTACTCCTTGGTGTTGTTCAGAAAGGAGGTATATTTCTTACCAAATACGGTGTTTTACTACAAGCAACCTTTTTTCTTCTCTGCGTTCTCCACTACCTTTCCTTTACATTCTTTTTGCTTCCTTACATCACGAAAGGCTCTCCAAGGTACTTGTTCTTCAAAGCCTTTTGGATCTCCACCTCCAACCTCAGTGAGTCCGTTCCAACAGGACTGAGCGTTAAACCATCCTCCTTTGGTTCAGCAATAGAACAACAGCTCAGGCTTGTTTCCCAGTTGTCTCCAGTGAACGCTGTAACTCCCTACAAGAAGAGGGCTTGGATGTCTGTTAGGAGAAAGAATTCTTTATAAAATAGCTGTTAGGAGCCATAATCTCCTGCAGAACATTCTCCTTGGAGCGTCTTACACACAGATGTGAGACAAACAGTGTGATGTCTTGTCTTTGGGAACCCTCTAATAACTGTCAGACTGCAAAGCAGAGCAGCTTAGGAGCAGCGTTTTAATGAAACAGTCAGAATTCGCACTTCTCTATCTGCCAGAGAGACTGTTTTGACTGTAATTAAGAAGATTCTTAATCGCAGTGTGCTGAAGAATCACAGTGTGTGCCGAAGGACGCGTGACTTCCAACAAGTGAAGTGAAACAGAACGTGGAGCCGCGCGCTCACACCCAAAGCTTTTAGTGCCCTACCCTGGAAAGTGTTTTTTGTTCAGTTTCATATAATGACTGTCCTTGGGCTCTTTGCTGCTCTCTGTTCTGTTCTCTTTCTACCGCACTTCTCTTATTTTTCCCTTGAGTTTCCTTTCTGTCTTGATATAGTTAGTGCTCTCTTCTGCTGGTTCCTTTTCACTCCGGTACCTGTTCAGGTTCAGCAAAGAATCTTTCGCAATGCCACAAATGACAATTTAAAACACCCTCGTGAAACTGGTAGCGCCTACAGGAGTGTTGAGAGAACCTTATTAATGTTCTCTGCTGGTTTTCCACGTTCTCTTGACACCATGAACACTCCTACTGTGATTTACTGACACTCCAGGACCACTGGATGCCTCTGGAAAGGCAGCTTTTATTTTTGTCTTTAAACTGAGAAAAACCTGGAAGTGTGTGTGTGTCAATTAAACGGTCATCATTTGTTTGTCCGCATTAATTTTGTGTTAAATTCAATCTGTATGTTCTCGCTGGGCAGGTTCTTTGGAGCTTGCCCTCATTTCTGGAAAAGTGCTGTTTCTAAATCGCTTTCATCCATTCAGTCAGTAGCACGGTTACAATCCGAGCAGGAAGCCCCCAGTGTGGCAAACATCATCTGCCAGCAGATTTCGGTGCAGAAACACATTCTTTATTGGCGTGTTTATGCTCATGTGGAGTTTATTTGCTCTTGAAATAATATCGGAGCTTTCAGACACAGCTGGTGAACTCAGCAGCATTTGTGCAAACACCAAGACCATGTTCTAAGCACTCGAACCTCTGTCAGTGAGCAGCTTTCAAGTAGTTGTATGTCCCCCTTTCCCATTTTTAAAAAGAAAGCACAACCTCAAAACATTTTGTGTATATAATTAACCTTAAGACCGTGACTCCAAATGTTTTAAGTTAAATAACACTAACTGAACAATTCAACGCTAGTATCAATCAGACTGTGATCTTTTTGTCGCTTCTCAGTGGTGTATTAGTAGTTGATATCACAGAAAATGCAAGGTGAGAGTGAGGTTACCACGATTAAAAAAGAATTGCATTTAAATGTTGTACACAAAGTATTGGCACAGAAGGTTTTGGCCTTTGCCAAGCGGGGGTGACATGTATTGGCAGAGAGTTGCATTAAAAGCTTCCAAATGTTACCTCACAATATTCCTGGGGTTTGTCATCTCTGCTGTCTTTATGTACAAATCTCCCATACATTCATTTATCCTTTTTGGCAGGATATAATAGCAGTGTCATTATGTGCAGCCAGCTCATAAGAATACTCTTTATGCGAAACGATACATCCAAGTAGTGAATTGATTCTCGTAACCAAAAAGAAATAAGAGCTCTCCAAGCTCTCCGAAATGGAGCGGTTAATCTGCTTTAGCGGCTAAGTGACCACTGCGTTCTGGACAAAGACGTGATGTTGTGGTTCCTCGGGGTTTCGCTTGGAGATGCTGCAGGAGTTGTGTGGACTCTGGTCTTGCTTTGGCAGGCTCTGTGGTAGTTACTCATCTCCGCTGAAGCTCCCCGGTGTCATCCATTCCCCTGGCTTGTGTTGTGGAAACGAGAAGGCAAGTTGATGCGTTTCAGGTTACACAGTTATGTGTTTAATTTTCTTTCCCTGCCCCCTCCGCTTGTCTCCAGGTTCAGTTGAATGCTGGCCAGCTGCAGTATATCCGCTTAGCCCAACCTGTGTCAGGCACCCAGGTAGTCCAGGGGCAGATCCAGACGCTTGCAACCAATGCTCAGCAGGTACGCACTTAAACCGGCAGGACTGACCTTAAAATGTTGTCCCCTCGCTCCTAAAACTGCAAATTCCAGGCGAATGCCCCAGCTCTTGGGCTAGGATTCCTGCGTTTCTTTTCTTCCTGTTACTTCCATCACAATAACGAAGCGAGGAGCACAGCGGAACTCTTTCCCTGTCTGTGAAAGGTGCATGCGAATATGTGTGTGTGTGTGTGTCGCGCTGTGTAACGCTCGTGCTGCTTTGGAGCTGATTGCAGGTAAAACTTGGGTTCATCAACCTTCTCTTTCCTTCTGCTCCTTCTGGCCGGGCGAGGGAGGAGCAGCCAAGTGGGAACACATCATGACCAGCGCTGCTGCCGGCGGGTTGTCTCGTGTTCTTGTGGACACCGGTCGCTAAGAGACCCTTCTCTGCCTTCAGAGAAAAGCGACGGCTTTTCTGTCACCCTGGAGCCCGCGTTCTGTGAAAGCCAGAAAGGACGTGCTGTGTTCAGTTTAGAATGAACTGAATCCCGTGTCCTTTGTTCTTGTGGTTAGCACCAGCCGGTGGCTTAAGCCGTGTCTTAACCACGTGGTGGGGTAATGAAGTTTGGGAGAGTCTAAAAGCTCTCGAAAGGCAGCAGCAGAATATTGGTAGTGGGGTTCTGGCCGTCTCCAAAGTGCTGTCAGTGATGGTGCTTCTCTTACCCTTGTAGATAACGCAGACAGAAGTCCAGCAAGGACAGCAGCAGTTCAGCCAGTTCACAGACGGACAGGTAAGAGCTTGGAGGTCGTTGGCGCAACGTGCCTTTGAAATCAAGGCCTAGAAAGACTCTCCTAAGATCTGCATGTTCTAGCAATCAGCATCTCCTGATAAAACTGCTCCTGCCAGCAAACCCTGAGCAGGAGCAGAAGTGGGTGTTGTGCCAGTCTTCATTCAGGTGGATTCTTCATGTTTTGCTGCCTTTGCTCCAAATTAATCCAGTCCCTTGCGCTCTGGGTGGGACCCGTTGTAGTCCTAAACGCTTTAGGAATAAAGGTCTTAACATCGGGCTTTTGCCTATTGTGGAAGTAGCTTTGAACTCAATCTGTGCTTCAGAAATTCACACAATTACTTTCTGATTTAGCAGCAAATGTCTATGGCCATTTGTTGTCTGTGGGTTCTTCTTGGGGGGGAACCTGGGAGTTGAACCTGGGAGTTGCTGTTAACGCCACCACTAAACTCGGAGGGTTAATGCCCAGCGTTGCGCGGAGGGTGTTGGTGCTGGGTGTGATGAGAGCTGACGCTCCTTTCTCTCTCCGCTTCTGACTCCGGCAGCAACTCTACCAGATCCAGCAAGTGACCATGCCTGCAGGCCAGGACATCACCCAGCCCATGTTCATCCAGTCCACCAACCAGACCTCCGACGGCCAAGCCACACAAGTGACAGGGGACTGAGCAGGGACGGGGACGTTACCGCAAATCCGCGACGTTTTCTGTCCCGCTCGGATGAGTACATTAGCTTCTGTGTATCTGTACTTGATATTAAGCCTATAGTAGGCTGCAGTCTCTGGTGCACTATACACCTTCCTCTGCTGGGTATGAGAGAATATCCAACAGACACTGACAAGAATGCAATATTTTTATTTTTAGAAACCAATATTTCAGTGTATTCAGCTGCTTGTTCAGACCCATTAAACTGAAAGAGAACTAATCGAAAGGCATTTGTAGCATCTCATTGAACAACGTGTAAAACGTTTTTATCTAGTAAAATTATGAAAGGGTACTGCATCTGGTTTGTTGTAAGAGCTTTATTCCCGGTATTCTGTTTGTATTTTTATTCTCTGAATAGAGCTAGATGGAGTCCTCCCATCTCAGTGGTCTGGTGGGGGCGTAAGGGGGGGGCGTGTGTATGTGTGTGTTAGATTTGCCTCTCCTGCCTCCTTTTTTGGTAAACAGGAGCATTGGCTCTATGCAGCTCGAGGGCAGGGAGTGAAGGAGTGAAAGTGAAAACAACAACAACAACATTCCTTGTATTATGACTGTATTTTCTAGGGGCAAAAGATCCTTTAATTTGGCCTGATTGATTCCAGGAACTCTAATGGAAATCAGGACAAACCCCAGCCCTGCTGTTAGCTGTTGTACTAGCTTCAGTCCATGCATGTAATATAAGCTTCGTAAAATGAAATAAATTTCCTTTGTAAGATAATGCGTGTGCTCTCCTTGAGATGCATCGCCCGGTCTCAACCCGAATCTCTGGAAAGGGAGTTTGGGGCAGGTTTGAGCAAACTCCAGCGGTCGAGTTTAACTGAACACACTGCAAGGATCACGGCAGGCTTGGGCTGAGTTTAGGTCTTGGCTTAAGGTGGGTGCAGGTTTGTAACCAAGGACCTTTGTGCATCCAACATCGAGGCCGCCCCAGAGCCACAGGAGCAGCTGCTGCTGGGGGAGGAAAACTCCGCTTCAGCATTTGGCCGGTGCACGCCGCTCAATCTGGGCCAGGTTGTTCCAGGCAGCCGAGGGGGGGCTCGCTGCATCACCTGCCCCTCCTGGGCTTTCCAGATGTCAATTTTCTTTTCTTTTTGTCAATTTTTTCCGATCCCGCAATGCCGGGAGCCAGCAGCGCACTGCAGCAGAGCCCGCCAGCAGGGCCCAGCACCGGCCCTGGTACCGCGCCCTGCAGGAGCATCTCACAGAGAACATGAAGTCGGGGAGGGGGGGGTGGAAAACACACCTCGTGTGATAACTCTGTGCGTGGGGACCGGCCAGGAGAGGGCACCCATGGGCGACGGCTGCCCGGGAAGGGTCCAGGGAGCCTGGGGGTCCCTTTGATGGAACCAGGGCCGGTCCCAGCGCCCTGATCCTCCCCATCCTCTGGTCCCGGCTGCTGTCAGTCCAGCAGCCTCATCCTGCCCCAGCAAAGGCACCGCAGCCGAGCTGGTGCCGTCCACAGTGAGAAGAGAAGGGATGGATCACCGCCGAGCAGCTCAGCAAAGCATCCTCCCAGGGAATCGGCTTGGGAGGATGGAGAGAGATGTTCAGCTCCTGGACGCGGGAGCGGGGCGGCCGGCACAGGCAACTGCTGCCTTATCAGCCGCGGGCAGCGGTGGCGAGCGAGCCTCTTCCAAAGCTCTTTACCCAGAGCGCTTGTGTTTGCTTGAAATAGTTTAAATTTGAATGGGGATAAATTGCTCAAAGGACAACAAATGGGAGTGGGATGCTGAAAGGAGAGGAGTTTCCAGTGAAAGCCTCTACCTCTAGTTGAAGGGGATGCTGGTTTTGACATGCTCGGTATCATCTCGCTGAGCTGTGACACTCACAGTGGGGGACACCAGACCTGCGGGTGGCTTGGCAAGCGCCACCAGGCCGTGTGGCAGGTGAGCGTGGATGGAAGCGGCACAGGCAATCAGACCCCAGGCAGACTGTGTTTCCTTGGGGAGCAGCACTCGCTCTTGTCCTCTGACGCTCCATCTTTGCAGGGACCAGCAGCCCTGCAGGGATTTGGTTGTGAACTGTCCTGCGGCTGCCGAGCCAGAGCTGGAGAGCCCAGGGGTGCAAAGCTCTCCTGAAGTCAGCGTCCATTCTTCCTTCCTCGCCTTCAGAGCTGGGAAAAGCAGCCAAATCCCAGCCCCATCCCGCTCCCCGCACCAGCAGCGTGGGGTGGAAGCCTCCCTGTTCCTCCAGTGCTCAGGACAGGCGCTGACACATCCCCACAGCAGCGCTGGGACATGGGAGGGGTTTGTCCTGGCTTTGGGGCTTTTGTCCCCATCCGCACCCGGCCGCGGGAGGGACGGTTGGAGCTCACCGAAGCGAGCCGGGGCATCCCGGCGCTTGTTTGTCAGAGCATGTGTGATCACCAGCGCCAGGAGCTAATTGCCCTGGGCTGGGGCCAAACCTCCAGCAGCAGCAGGTGCTCTGCAGCCCCCGCGCACCATGGCCGGAGCTCCCGGCTGTCCCCAGTGCTCTCCCGGCTCTCGGGGTGACGCCAGCCCTGGGTCCCCCAAGGCCACCTGCCCCAAATTCTACCCATGAAGTGCCAAATCAGGCGAAGTCCTCACACAGAAGGGGCTGGTTGCACCCTCCCCTCCGCGATGCCACCCCCAGCTCTGCCCGGGGCTCCCCAGCATCCCCCCATCCAGGGGGCCAGGCTGGGGCTTTGCTGGAGTCGCGGTGCCCGGGTGAGGAGTCCCGGCTCCCCCCTGTGCCGCCTGCCCCTCTTCCCATCCCGCAGCCCTGCAGCTGCATTCCAGGGCTGCAAAACTTACTGGAAATCCTGCAGATGCAAATCCTGGCCTCCCGGCCGTGCCAGGAACTTGAGCTGCAATCCCAAGAGGGCAGCAGGCTCCAAGCACGCAGGCCGCCCCGCTCGCCATCACCCAGCCGCGGAAATCCTCTTTAAAATTTCATCGGGACAGGAGGACGTGGAGCCGCAGGACTCCCACAGTCGGGTCGGTGGGGGAAAATCCAACAGAGCCCAGGAAAGTTCCCAAAACCTCCACTGGTTCTGACAGATGGGTCGGTACCGTGTTGATTCAAACTCCTTGGCTCCATCCCAAAACCTTCACGCTCCAGGACTGATGGAGATTCATATCCAGGGAGGTGACAAGGCACAGGTGGGACCTGTCCCTTCCTTACGCACAGTGACCCACAGCAGCAGCTCCGTGTCCCGGTTAAACCAGCCCCAGCAGCTTTGCCAAGTTTCATTCCCTACCAGGGGCTGCTCAGGGTCCAACCTGCAAAAGCAAAGTATCCGGAGGCAGAAAGCGACAGTCAGGGAGGGGGCGGCAGCGGGGGGTGGCAGCACGCCTTCTCTCCTTATTTATTAGCAGCTTGCCCATTCCAGCAAACAATTTAGAGAAGTGACGTCTTTGTTTAAAACAAAAAAATAAATCAGCACTTCTTGTGCACTTACAAACACAGCTCTGCCAATGCTGCCCTGGCAAGCCCGGGACGTCGGGCTGGATGTTCCTTATCCAGCTGTGGAGCAGCAGCAGGAATAAAACAACTCCCACCACCTCTCAAGCAAGTGCCCATTTGGTACAAGTCCTTTCCAGGTCACCTTAACTCTGTCCCCTCTGCAGCCCGGAGGCTTTAATCAATCACCAGGTGAAACCTAAACCTTGCGACCGAGGGGAATACGCTGAACCAAACGGCAGCGGGATGAAGGTCAGGGTGCTCCCGCCGGGGTGCATGTATGGGGGACAATGTTCTGGGGAACCCTGCGCACAGCTCCGGGGGCTGCGTCCCCTTGGGGGGCACAGTCAGAGGGGGCTGCAGGGGTTGGGGCTGGAGGGGAGTGCGGAGGAGACACCAGTGACTCGCTGGGGAGAATCTGCTTTGGGTTTACAGGATTTCAGCCTCTGCAGGCACGGTTCAGGTCCCTGTCCTGCTGCTGTGGGGTTTGTGTGGCACTGGGGGGGAGAGGCGCCCTCAGAATAGGGGTTTGCAGTCTGGCTCATGGGGTGGGTGTTACCAGCCCCATTTCCCCCATGCCCAAGTAAATAAAACTGCCTATTTATTGTGTGTGTTTCCCGAGACCTACCAAAATACCGCAGTGCTCACAAGGGCCCGTGCCAGCGCCAGGATCTCCAAACACCACGTTAAATAATTCACTGACCGAGCCTTTAACTTGCTCTCCTCTCCCAGAGCACAGGCGCTGGGGCAGCCGTGCGGGGTGGGGGGACCCGACTTGTGCAAAGGTGCAGAGAACATGTGTTTGCAGCTGGGACGGGGTTTCTCTGCCCCGGCTTGGTTGGAAAAGGGGTGCCTCAGTTTCCCAAACTGTTAGTGGGAGGTTGTGTGGAGCTGAGGGGAATAAGGCGAAAGAGCAAATAGCTGTGGGTGTTGGCTGGGAAACACACCGGGGCCAGGCTTGGAGCTGAGCCTGCAGAGGATGGGCAGGTCCAGGTGAGCTGTGCTGCTGCAGGGACTGGGGGCAACGGGCACCAGCAGGACTCCTGGCCTGGGAGGGGAGGACAAGGACATTCCCAAGCAACAAGAAGTCTCTCTGTAGGTATTTTTTGTCCCTCTAATCCTCGGTGGCTTCAGTAATTCCTGGGCCAAGAGCAAAGGAAGGGGGGATGCTCTGACCCGGAGTGCTCGCCGCCAGGCAGCCGGGGAGGTTTGATGCTGGCTGGCTTGGGAAGCTCGTGTCTGGGATGCTCCACGCCTGGTGACCAGGGACACTGGCTCCAGAGGTGCTCCCTCCAGAGATACTCCATGCTTGGTAGCCTACGGTGCTTGATACTGTGTGGTTTGGGATGTTCACTCACAGGATGCTCGGTACTTGGCAGCCTGGGATGCTCTACATCCCATGTTTTGGGATGCTCACTGTGGGATGCTCCACACCCCATGGTTTGGGATGCTCACTAGATGGATGCTCCACACCCCATGGTTTAGGATGCTCGCTAGGGGGATGCTCTATGCCCTGTGGCTTGGGATGCTCCACACTCCGTGGTTTGGGATGCTCGCTCACAGGATGCTCCACACCCCACGGTTTGGGATGCTCCACGCCCCGTGGCCAGGACACTGCCCAGCGCTGTGGGCAGCAGGAGGTCCCCAAGGACTCCACGAGGAAAGGTCCCTCCAGCCGGGCTGGGGGTGACAGCGGAGGAGCCCCCGGGGCTGCTGCCACCCCCTGCCCGTCGTGCCCGTCCCGCCGGAGCCCCGGGGGCGGGGGCCAGGTACGGCGGGGCGGGCCTGTCCCGGCGGGGCGGCGGCGGGGGAGGGCCCGGCGGCGGCGGGCAGCTAAAGGCAGGTGGCACCGGGGAGCGGCCCCGGGCTGCTCGGGGGCGGTGCGGAGCCGTCCAGCGGAGCCGTCCAGCGGAGCCGGAGCGGGGGTCCGGCGGGGCCATGCGGCGGGCGGCGGCCTGAGCGGGGCGGTGGCCATGGCCGGGGCGGCGGCGGGCGGCGGGGAGCTGCGGGCGGCGGCGCTGACGGGGGTGCGCACCGAGGGCACGGGGCCGCCCGGCGGGACCCCCCCGCCCCGCCACCGGGCGCTGCTGGCGGCACCGCGCCCCGGGACCGCCGCCCGCCCCGCCGGGCCCCAGCGCTGCTGCCGCCGCCGCCTGCAGAACTGTCTGTACAACGTGCTGGAGCGGCCCCGCGGGTGGGCCTTCGTCTACCATGTCTTCATGTGAGTACCAGCGTCACGGGGGGAGCGGGGCGGCTACCGGCTGCAGCGTCCCACCGCCCCGGGGCTGCTCCTGCCGCCGCTGCTCCCGGTGGGACGGCGGGTCCCGGCGCTGCCGCTGCCCGCTCGGACTAACGAGGAGCCGGGGACAGCCGTCCCTGCGAGCGAGTCCCGGCACCGGTTCCCCGGGCTCCTCCGGAGAAGTTTCTCCGGGAGCGTTTGGCGAAGGGGGACGCGCCGGCGGTGCCCGGTACGGCCCGGCAGCGGGGCCGGGGCGGTGGGAGCTGCGCGCTGGGGGCTCCGGTCCCGGCTGGGCCGGGGGCTGCGGCTCCGGTGCGAGGAGGTGAGCGGGTCCCCGGGGGACGGGACTCGCTCTCCGCGATGGCCGGATACAGAGAGCCCCTTCCTGGTGGCACCCAAACGGTCACCGTCCTGCTCTGCCGCTGTCTCCTGGCTGTATGTGTCCCCGGCTGGTGTCACCGAACCTGTGGGGAGCCTCAGAGGCGGAGAGTCCCCTGAAGGGGTGACAGGGCAGGTCCCCTGGGGTACCTGTAGCAGTGTTGGGATGCAGCAGTGCTCCCAGCCCAGCATCCCTGCAGCTGTGCCCAGTGGGATGGGGGAAAGCAGGGGATGGGTTTCTTGTCCCTGGTTAAAAGCTGCAAGCTGGCGGTGACAACTGTACCCCGAGAGCTGTGCCCATTCTGGGGTCATGGCTGCTGTTGGTCCCCGGCACTAGAACATCCCTCTCCAGAGATGAAGCCGGGGTGCTCGCAGGAGTGCGTCTGCTACCTGGCCTGGCTCAATGCGGTTTCGCGGGTTGTGCGGCGCTACTCCGGCTTTCCTTGCCGGACCTGGGAATTTGTTGGCTTTTCTGAAGCAGAATCTTCTCAGGGCCAAGTAACGAATTCACAAAAACCGGGGTTGTTTGCTCGGAGGGCTGTCGTGGGGCTGCAGAGCTGGGGTGCCGGTGACGCACCCGGAGGCTGTGGGCAGAGAAGGGAGCTCCGTGCTGGGGGTTGTTCTGGCTCAGGACCCCCACCCTGCTCTGGCTGCGCTGCTGGGACAGTGTCGGGACACCAGTGCTCCCAGCCATTGCCATGGGGAAGGAGGTGGTTTGCTTGGTGTGTGCACCGTGCTCCACAGACCCATGAGCCGAAAAACTGCCTCTCCCTCTGCGTTCAGGAGCGATAACGCGGTGCTGAGTCGTTAGCGGGGTGTGCGAGCTGGAGCTCGTTAGGAGGCAGGAAAGTGGGTCTTGCCTAAGTTAGCAGATTGAGGTGGCAGGATGAATTTGTCAGGAGATAAGAGGGCACCTGAGCTCCCCAGGGAGCCAGGAGAGGAGCCCGGGACCCATTTGTAACGCCTGCCGACACCTCCGCAGTCTGCTTCAGCAATAATACCTACGTTTGCAAATACCACCCTGGAAAGAGCTTTTCCTGCAAGGAATTAATAATGACAGCAGCCGAAACCTCCTGCTAGGGAAGGGGGATCTGACTTTTTTGTGTAAGTACTCGCTGGGCTCCGGAAAACAGATGCCACTGCTCATCTCACGGCCGAGATGCGTGTGCCCGAGCATCCTCCACCAGTTCTCCCTCCTGACCTGCATGTGTTGGCCTGGAAACAACCACACTGGACCAAAGAGCATCCCTTGCAGACCCCAACAAGCCCCGGGTCCCTCCTCTGCCTCCCCAACCGTGTCCGGCTCCTGTCACCTCTGGGACATGGGTTTTGCACAGGGGGAGCAGCGGGGACGGTGGCACAGCTCTGCCGGGGAGCGCGGGGCTCTTGCAGGCTCATCTGCTGAGCATGGACCCAATGGGGAGTCAATAGCAGGACCAAAACACCTTAAGCATTTAGCAGGACGGCGAGGATTTGTGTTTGCTTGCTCACTTAGTTTAAAAGCTGAGGTACGCTGCAGTCCTGCTGGGGACCCCCCAAAAGCGTGCGGGAAGATGCAAAGTGTGGACATCTGTGAAACCTTTCCTGTAAATGTGGTGGTGCAGTCACCTCTGTTCTCAGGAGTTATTTGTGCGCCTCAAAAGCTGAGGACTGTGTTTTTTAACAAAAAGAGGAGGAAGGTGTTACACGTGCTTTGGGGGAGACCGAGGCATGGGGAAGATGGAGCCCGTGGCCCAAGGTGACCCGAGCGCTGGTGACAGGACCTGTGCTCTGAGTCACTCCTGTGCGCTCCCCCCAGGCAGCCTGGCTGCGAGACAGCCCTGGAAACTGCTAAAATGGAAATACCCGCTGAGAAGCGAAGCGCTTCCCTCCCCGGAGCGATTTAGTGTCTGGGAACACGTAGCTGGGCTGAGCTGGTACCACTTATTGGACAAGTTCAGTCTCTTTCTGGTGGCAAATTGATCCCAAATAGCTCAGCTCCGGGCTGGGCTGGTGCTGCTGCACCTTGCAGGGTGGTTTGGTGGCTGCACCGTCTCTGCAGCCCCGAGCGTGACAGGGGCGTGCAAGCTGGTGTAAAGCGGGGTGAGGTGTGCGGTGTTGGCTCGCCAGCCCCATCACCTCCATCGGGGCTGTGGAAGCACACGCTTGGGCTTGGCCGGCTTGCAAAGCTCTGCCTTTCCCTCTCGAAATGAGAGTTTTTGCAGCTTACAGAGCAAATCTGGGAGTGTGACCAGAGCGTTAACCTAAAGACTTTACAGCCAGAAAGCAAATAAAAGCTTCTTTTTTCCCAATCTCCACCTCTTAAGCAAGCGGAAAGGCTGTTCCCATCCCCAGTTGGTGCCTTTTGCTCTGCGGTGCTGGGCAGAGCTGCTGCTCTGGGCTCGTGCTGGGACACAGGCACCACTGCCAGCCGGGGGGCTGCCCCCAAAGGGGTCTCCTCCAGCCCTGAGCTGCACTGCGGGGTTTCCAGTTCAAGCTGTTCCTCCCCATCCACCAGCATACGGCCAGGGGCTCTGGGAGCTGCTGCCCTGCTGGAAGCGGGGCTCTGGGAGCTGGTCTGGGTGGTTATGAAACTGCTGGGTGCACCAGCAGCTCAGCTCAGCACTTTTCCTTTTCCTAGAGGAATGCTTGAATAAAGAACAGTTTGACCTGGAGCAAATTAGGGAAGACTGAGCCGGCAGCACCAGGGAAAACCCGCAGCCCCCTGCCTGTAGCACTGACCTCTGGGCCAGTGGGATATGTGTCCCCCCCGCAGCATCTCACCCAGGTGCTGTTGAGTCGCTGGGATTTTATTTACCTTGTGAAGTGTCACCCTGTGCCTGGGACATGGAGGAGTTGGCAACGCGATGCTCAGAGGGTGCCCTGGGCAGGCATCCCCCAGCCCCAGCATTTGGTGCCGTTGGGTCCCCACGTTCGCTGTGGCGGGGCAGAGGGGTGGCAGCTCCCGGCAGAGCGCTGGGACAGTCCCCGAGCCAGCTCGGCACCGGGTGAGCGATGCCAGGCGCGGGCTGGGCGCGGGGCCCTGGGGAATCCCCGCTGGCTCGGGGCAGCGCCATGGGGGGGTGGTGGGTGCGGGGCAGCGGCTGGCGGGTCCCCCCGCGCTCCGGCCAGCTCCTGGCTGGGGACCAGGCTGCTGGCAGCCCAACCGTCCCACAGCTTCTCTGTGCTCGGCTCCCGTTCCAGGGAGCGCTGTGGTGGGCAGGGGGGCTCTGCCACCCCTGCCGCATCCCTCCGTCTTGCCGCATCCCTCCGTCACCGCTTGGCAAGCGGAAAAGCCCTTTCCTCACCGCACCAGGGATTTGCCACCGTGTTGAGTGCCCGCAGCAGCCCCAGCCCAGGCTTCTGCCAATCCCCCCAGGGCTGTTTGATGGGCTGGAGCCCTGAAGGGTTTGCAGAGAAATTCCTTCATCCCCTGCTTGATGCCAGCACTGCCAGCTCAGTAGAAATCTCTTGAATTATGCTCTGTGCTTTTACTTGCTGGCCCTGGCATCTCCCGCAGTGGCTGGTTTGGTGACTGTCGAACCCAAATCCTGCGCTCAGGTGGCCAAAATAAAAGGGGCCGGGGATGCTGTGCCCTTCGGGCAGTGGGGCTGCCTCGCTCACCTTGCCTGGGCTTGAAATGGGAGCTGGGTTTGGGGGCAATGCCAGTGGGGAGAGGAGCCGGCACAGCAGTTTCCCCAGCCCGATGCGGTGTCACCGGGGCATAAAATTAAGCAACTTTGGCGCAACATGAAACTGTGCATTGATTTTTCTTTTCTTTCTTTATTTATTTTCTCCTCTCCCCTCTTGCTGTTCCTATCACATCCCCCAGCCCGGAGCAGGAGGTGGCAGTTTGGGTGCCTGCAGCTTATTGATCCCTCCAAGCAGTGGGGGTCAGAGTGGGGCTGAGCGAGTGCCCAAACCTGCCCCTCTGCCTGTGGGTGCTTCTGCCGCCCATGCAAGATGTTGGGGTCTCAGCCTGACCTGACTTTTTGGGGCCACTTGTGTCCCTGTCCCCTGCGGAGTACCAGGGTGCTGGAGGGTGGGGGTGGCCCTGATCCCTCTCCTGGGGTGCAAAGCCCATTGGGCATCTGCAAACACGCTGTTTTTTTGTCCCCCCCGTTCAGCCATCTCCTTGCCAGAATGATTCAAGAGCAAAACTATCTCGGCCGCTCCGTGTGAGCGTCTTGGCACCGTCCGCGGGAGCCTTGTGACCGGGCTCCCCATGGGGACCGCGGGGCGGTGGGTGACGTGGGGGTGCAGACGGGCAGTGCGAGGGTGATGGGTGATGCCAGCTGCGGGTTTTGCTCACCAAAACACAAAGGTGGGGTGGCCAGGTGATCGTGGGGAGATGCCCGGTGATTTTGTGCTGCTCCTCTCTGTGGCGTGGGCAGGAGCGCGGCGCGGGTTGGACCCTGCCATGGTTACGGGTGCAAACAGCCACACTATGCCCCGGTTATTTATATCCCCCGGAGCAGCCAGGCTGCCCGCTCCACCTCTCCTGAAGGGCTGCCGGGGCAAGGGACGGGGGATTTATAAGACACGCTGTTTATACAGCTGCAGACGGTGCGCGGGGAGCTGAACCTCCAGGGCTGGGGAGGCTGGAGGGCGAAATATGGTCCCCATCCCTGTTCTTGTCCCCACTGGAGCTGAACTTGGGCAGTTTTGACCCAAACAGCCCTTTCCCGCGGTGGGACAGCCCGTGCCATGGGGACCCGCCAGAGCCGTGACGGGAGCTGTGCCCTTTGCCAGGAGCTGTTTGCTCGCTCGTCCCTGAGCTGTTTATCCTGTGGCGCGTGGTGTTTTCCTTCCGCTGAGTTATTGCCGGGCTGTCAGCACAAACCTCCCTGACCCCGCCTGTGCCCCCGCCGCGGGGCTTGCTTGCAGGGGGAGAGCGAAGCGGGGTCTGGGGGTACCCAGCATCACCCCCAAATTCTCAGCCTGGACACTGGTCCCGTGCCGGGGCTGGGGGTGCAGCCTGGCTGAGCATCCCTGTCCCATCGGCACCGGGTGCTGCAGCACAGCTTTGCCCAGGCTGGCCCGGCATGCAGCCCGTTTCCCCAGGGCTGTTTGGGCGGGTGCTGGGTGCCGGCCGGTGCCCCCATGCCCGGTGTTTCTCCTCGCCAGCCCGGGCTGACCTGGCCCGGTTCCCCTGTGCTCAGCAGCTTTCCTGGCTCACCTGTTCCTCCGCGGCACCGCGCTGCCCGTGCGGGCAGCAGCATATGGCAAAGTGCGCTCTAATGAAGATTAATGTGAGGAGATTCGCCTTCTCCAGCCCGGACCCCCGCCAGGTTTTAATTATTGTTTTGGGGAGGAGTGATCCTGCAGACAGGCGTTGCTCCTGCAGAGGTGAGAACACCCGGAGGGGTCTCATCCCCGTGTCCCCTCCTGTGCGGGGACATGTGCGGGGGCAGCAGGAGCCCCTGGGGGCAGTGGAAGGTTTATTGGGGAGAGCTGATGCACCAGCTCAGCAACAGCAGCATCTGCTCCTGCCGTCCCCTGGGATGAAGGGGAGCAGGGATGCAGCGAGGCTCCCGTCCCCCCATCCCTGCCCCAGCTCCTTTTTTCTTGGCAGAGCTCTTTTTAATATTTCTCTTCCCCTTCTTGGTGGGTGGGCAGAGCAGTGAATTGGGGAGGGGGAGCCCAGCACGGCACGGTGTTGGATGGAGAGGTCGGCCGAGCCCTCGGTGCGGGGCAGAGCT
The DNA here is from genome assembly GCF_964273445.1 of Streptopelia decaocto. Lineage (NCBI taxonomy): Eukaryota > Metazoa > Chordata > Aves > Columbiformes > Columbidae > Streptopelia > Streptopelia decaocto. The sequence goes on along the minus strand of NC_138678.1, from coordinate 2,481,198 downwards.
GCTGAGAGCAGCACTTCAGCCCCGGCGGGGGACAAGGCGGGGGGACACGGCCCGTTCCTGGCTCCCCGAGATGCCTTCAGGCACCTGACCCTTTCCCTAAGCCGCTTAGGCGCAGCCGGGGCGTTTGCCAGGCTTTACAAGTTAATTCCTAGCAGGTGATGTGTTCCCAGCGAGTTTCTTTGCCAGCCCCCCAGCGGGGCCTCGCATGCCCGAATCCTTCCCCAAGTCCCATGGGATGCTGGGGGGATCTGGGCAGGAGGCGTTTGTACCCTGGGGGTGTGGGTTTCCGTCACCCCCCCCGTGACACGGCTTTACCAACCAGCCCCATTGCTCCTGGTGCTGCTGTGGGGACAGGTGACAAGTGAGGCTCCGGCTTGGTGCAAAGGCACCGTGACTCGCTGCCACCCACAGCGTGTCCCCGTGGGAGCCGCGTGTCCTCAGCCACCAGAGACCCCCCCTCCCCGCTCCCCGTCCAGGACGAGAGGCACAAATCTTTGCAGGCTGGGAGATTTCTGCCTTCCCTTCTGCTTTGTGCTCCGCTGCCCGTGTAATTGCCTGCTAAATCCTGATTGTATAAGCTTTATTGCTGATGGTGCACGAAGCAGAAAGGCTCTGCTCTGGGCTGCTCAGCCAGCTCTTGTTTTGCTCCTCGGACCAAACGCTGTGACGGGGGGACGGTGACTGGCTCAGTGCTCCCCGCCTGTGCCACCGCCTGTGCCATCGCCTGTGCCACCGCCTGTGCCATCGGCTGCCGGAGGAGTTAACGGCAGAACTGCTGTGCTGGAGGAAAGGGGCTTGATTAATAATTCAGAGGGAGAAAGAACTGGCTCCAGCCTTCTGCTTTGCAGCTGGGGAGTGCAGGACAGTGTCGGGACTGCGACACCCGCCAGTGCTGTAGCTGGCACGTGGTGTGTCACTCCAGCTCTCCCTTCTCTTGTTCCTCGGGGTTTCTCTGCCTTCAGTCCCATCTCTAATTTCCTCTTGCAGCGTTTTTGGGGAAGGGGACCTGCCTGTCCCCTGGAGGCTGGGATTTGAGCTGGGTGGCACCCCCTTGCCCCACTGTGTGGGCACAGGGCCCTTGGCAGCCCCCTCAGCCCTGCCCAGGTTTGCAGAGGCACACACTTTGGGTTTGGGGTGTGCATGTGTCCCCAGGCTCCCCACACCCCCAGTACTCCATCTCCGAATCGTGTCCCCTTGGCTGGGTGGTCCCACAGGGGACACAGCGTTGTCCCATATGGGTCGGGTTTGGTGCCCGGAGTCCCCCATGGCATTATGGACGCGGCTCCGGCGGAGTGACGGCCCTTTGCACGCCATCACGTGGGCCGGTGGCACAAGCACTCTGCTTTCCATTTTTAGAATCGCTGGATCAGGGGAAAAAATGTATTTTTGGAGTTTGATTTGCTTCAGCTTCAGAATCTATTTTTTTTTTTCCCCCCTCCTTATTTTAAATGGGCCAAAGCCCCTCGTGTCTTAACGCGGCTCTGGAGGACGGAGCCCCAGAGCAGCTCCCCGGTAACTCTTCTCACAGTTGTCTCTTCCTGGGTGTCCCCATGTCCCTGGCAGGTCCCCACAGTGTCAGTGATGCTGGGGACAGTCAGGAGAAGCTCTGGTGCCTCTTCTGCAGCAGCAGGGGTGCAGGACACCCCCTCTCCCTCCCCGTCTTTAATTAGCGGTGGTTTTCCCAAGGGTCCTGCCATGGCCTCGGTGCCCTGGACCAGAGAGGTGCATCCCGGTGCTGTGGCAGAGTTCAGGCACAGCGCTGTCTCTGCATCCATGGGCAGCGGCTCCTGGGCTCCCGAACTGCTCCATGCCACCATCTAGGGGCAAACCATGTCTCCGGTGGCTCAGCCACGGCCACCGAGGTCTCAGCTTGGGGGGACAGGCTGCAAGCGGGGTCAGCGCTGCGGGCTGGGCTCCCCCTGCCCGGCCCTGATCCCTGCGCTGACACGTTCTCGTTCCAGATTCCTCCTCGTCTTCAGCTGCCTGGTGCTGTCGGTCTTCTCCACCATCCAGGAGCACCAGAAACTGGCCAACCAGTGCCTCTTTATCCTGGTAAGTGGGAAGTCGCTTGGACTCCCCCTCCCCACATTGCACCCCAAGAGACTTGGACAAGTCATGGACAAAACCCCTCCAACCCCTTCCCCATCCCGAATTTTGTTATTGATCATTGGTGTTAACAATGGCAGCCTCTCCACTTCGGGGAGAAGCTGCAGGGTGGCCACGCTGCTGTTAGTGTCCCCATGCTTGGGGTGGCCCGACACCACAGCCAGACCTCCGTGGAGCAGAGAGGCATAAACACTAGAAAAGGCAAGGCAGGAGGGGCTAAAATAGGCAACTTTCCCCCAAACTGTCAGAAAGAGCTGACGCTGGAGTTCTTCCGAGTGATGGAGACTAAATTGGGAAGGTCCTTTTGACTTTCCCACGAGTAAGCAGAACGGGGGCTTGTTTGTGCGGGAGGTAGGAGGACAATGCTGACGGCGGAGGAAAAGGACCCAGCTCGGTGGGAGCTGGCGCAGGTAGGAGAGCCGGGATGCTCACACGGGCTCGACGGCTGCAGCTCCCGTCTTGCTGCCCTGATTCCCCCGGGCTGGCTCCGACCAGGGCTGTGTCAGGGCCTTGGGAGGGACACCATGTCCCCTCTACACCCTCCTCAACATGAATATGTCATTTTGCAGCCCGAAGGCCAGAGCTGAGCCCCCTCCCCATCTCACCCTCCTATCCCCCCCGTTCCCCCCGGCAGGAGTTTGTCATGATCGTGGTGTTCGGCATGGAGTACATCATCCGCGTTTGGGCGGCCGGCTGCTGCTGCCGCTACCGGGGCTGGCGGGGACGGTTCCGCTTTGCCAGGAAGCCCTTCTGCGTTATAGGTACTGTGGCGCAGCACAGGGATTTGGGGGCTTGCGGCATCACCCATGCACCCCTGACCCTCGCCATCCCTTAGATTTCATCGTCTTCATCGCCTCGGTGGCCGTCATCGCTGCCGGCACCCAGGGCAACATCTTCGCCACCTCGGCGCTGCGCAGCATGCGGTTCCTGCAGATCCTGCGCATGGTGCGCATGGACCGGCGCGGCGGCACCTGGAAGCTGCTGGGCTCCGTTGTCTATGCCCACAGCAAGGTGAGGGCGTGGGGTCCCACCACAGCCCCCCCAACACCTCCCTGAGCCCCTCTCACCACCCCCGCCCCGGCAGGAGCTCATCACCGCCTGGTACATCGGCTTCCTGGTGCTCATCTTCGCCTCCTTCCTCGTCTACCTGGCTGAGAAGGATGCGAACGCCCAATTTGCCACCTACGCTGACTCCCTGTGGTGGGGCACGGTAAGCTCGGCCGCCGCGGCCCCCCAGCCCCGGGAGGGGACGAGGAGGGGGGGAGCTCCCTCCAGGCCTCCCCCTGCTCTGCCCCCGGGCAGGTCACCCTCACCACCATCGGCTACGGGGACAAGACGCCGCAGACGTGGCTGGGACGGATGCTGGCGGCCGGCTTCGCCCTGCTCGGCATCTCCTTCTTCGCGCTGCCCGCAGTGAGTAGGATGGGGAGACGGTCCCTGCGCCTCCTACCCTGCAGGAATCGGGGAGAAAGGGGAAAAATCCACCCCTGAGGCAGGAGGGTGCCCTGGCTGGCGGTGGTGGCGTGGCTGGCACCCACAGATCCTGTCCCCTGCTGTCCCCAGGGGATCCTGGGCTCTGGCTTCGCCCTCAAAGTGCAGGAGCAGCATCGGCAGAAGCACTTTGAGAAGAGACGAACTCCAGCAGCCAACCTGATCCAGGTAGCGCGGGGCTGGTGCATCCCATCACGGGCATGTCCCCCCATCTGCTCTGCCTGTCCCTGCCTGCTGCAGGCAGGACCCCAATGCCAACCCCAAACCTGGCAGCTGGTTCCTTTGGCTCTGCCCAAGGGGATGGAGGAGTCGGCAGGGGGTCTCGCTGATCTCAGACCCCACTGCCCGTGGGCTCTTGCTCCCATACAGTCTGCCTGGCGCTTGTACTCTACGGACGGCAGCCGGCTGTACCTGACGGCTACCTGGTGTTACTATGACAGCCTCCTGCCCGCCTTCAGGTAGGCAGGGTGGGCGCTGCGGGGTTCCTGTGAGTCCCTGTGGGGTCCCAGGGTGACAAGTGACGGGGGCAGCCCCTGCCACGATGTGAAGCCACCAATGGCTCGGTGGGGCCGAGCAGCATGGACACCGTGTTCAGCCCCGGGACACTGGGGCACAGCGTCTGCCGAACACCCAGCACCCTCCTCCATCCCCACCATCCCCAGCACCCATCCCACACATCCATAGCCTTCCTCCAGCACCGCCGCGGGGAGAGGATGGTGGCACCGGCCGTGGGGACCTCGTGGCCGGGGGCAATGGAGCTGCAGCCGTCTGGGAGGTCCGAGCGCAGCAGAGCAGATGGAGCCGGGCAGTCTGGAGGGGAGCCCTGTGCCCCCTCCTTGCCGCGCTGTCCCCTCCTGTGGCCACTGCGATGTTGCCACCATGGATGGATCAAGGACTCTCTGAAGCTTTTCCAGATGCCCCTTGTTTTCCCATCACGCTGAACACGCTGGTGTCTGCCCTTCGGTCCCTGTCCCAGCAGCAGGACCTGCCAGCGCCCTGCCTGTCCCTGCCTGTGCGTCCTGACCCCGCTGTGGCCCCGTGTTTCTTTGCAATGACAAATTCACTCTTCCCTTTCACTCTTTATTTTTTCAAAGACAAGGCTCTTAACAGCCGAAGCAGCGAGTCCCTCTGGTCCCTGAGATGTGGCTTCCTGAGCATCATTGCATTGGGCAATCCCAGCGGGGACATCGCGGGGGGCTCTGCGGCCCCTCCTGCTGTGCCAGGACCTGTTTGTCCAGCAGCGGGGAGCTGGCATGGGCACAGGGGTCCAACCCCTCCGCTTGTGCCCAAGCTCTGTGGGACCCTTTCCCAGTGTCCCCCTCCCAGCACTGTCACCCCCAGGTCGGCAGCACCAAGTCAGAGCTGTTAAGAAACCATCTTGAAAGAAATTGCTGGTTTTTGCTTCTTGTTTCTCCTTCTTATGTTGCTCTGGTTTTGCTTTGCTTTGCTTTGCACAGAGGAGGACCCAGCTCTGCTCAGCCTTGGTTTGCTCATCTCCTTTGCGTTGGAAAGTTTAATTTCTCCATGTTTTTATTTAACCCCAACCTCAGAGAGCTGGTCCTAATGTTTGAGCATTTGCACCGAGTCCGCAACGGAGGATTTAGGAATTCAGAGGTGAAAAAATTCCCCGACGGAGCCCCACCGCCTTATCACTCCTTCACCCCTGGCCAGAAAAGCATCAGCCCTGCGGCTTGTCCAGGGGACAGGTAGGAGGGTGCAGCCCCACGGCCCCACGTTCTCTCTGTCTGCTGTCCTCTGCTCGTCTGTCTGCCTGTGGTGCCACCGCGGTGCCCGTCACCGTGGACGGACTCTGAGCTCTTGTATCGTTGTGAAGCCTCTTGCAACATTCAGCTCCACCTTTCTGCCCTTCTCCATGTGGCCGCGGCACCGGGACCTTGCACAGGGGGACAAAACGTGGCCAGAAATGAGCCTGTGATGGCAATTCTGCATGCCGGTGGGGCTGCGTGGCCCTGCTGCAGAGCCAGGCGGGGAGCAAAACCCGCTTCCCCCGGTCTGAGATGGGCTTCGTGTGCCCACAGCAGTGGGGAGCAGCGGTGCCAAGCTGCCCCTGCACCGACAAGAAGAGATGAGGGTTCGCAGCTGCCACGCTGCTGGTGGCAGCTGCTTGTGCACCGTGTCCCTGGTCCCCTCCGGGTGAAGAGCATCCCGGAGATGCCAGTGTGCCATGCAGGACATCAGCACGGTGCAGGGCTTTGGGACAGCGTCAGGGTTAGGTGTGGAGAGGCAGTGGTGTTGTGCCTCAGTTTCCCCTGTGGAGCTGGACACAGAGCTGTGGGAGCTCTGGCGTGGCGTGGGGATGTGCTGAGCTGTGGGGCTGCGGCTGCCCTGCTATGGGGCTGGGGGGACCTGCTCCCCCTGTGCGCATCGAGGTGAGTACGGGCTTGGGGGGCTCCTCCTGGTGAGCAGCCAGGACCTGGCACGAGAGGGACTGTGACCCCCTGGCCATCCCACCCAGGGGGGCCCGAGCCTCCCCCCATCTCCTCCGCGAGCATCACCTCTCATAACATCTCATCTTCTCTCTCTCCTCCCCTCTCCTGCTCACCCTCCTCCTCTCCATCCCCCTGATCTCCCCCACACCTTTTCTGCCCCCCAAACCTTTTCTGCCCCCCCATCCACCCCCAAGCCTGAAGGAGGAGGACGTGCAGCCCCACAAGTGCTTACGCCTCAGGTAACGTTTCCCCCCGGCCGTGGCTGCTGCCTGTCCTGTCCTGTCCTCCCGCAGGGGACAAGGGTCCATGGGGACAAGGGTATGCACGTGCTGTTACCAAATCACTTTTTTTTGCAGAGTTTTGCCACTGAGAAACCGGACTTTTGTTGGCCAGACAGGCATTAGTCTTTATGCAGGACCTACACAAACAACTTTGCTTGTGCTTCTTGCCCCTGCAGCGGAGGGGGAGCACCGTGCCCAGGTCCGGTGCAGCGGGCGATGCTCACCGGCGGCGGGCAGGGACCCTGTGCCTATGGGCTGGGGTGCCAGCGTGGCCAGGGGGGTCGGAGACGCGGTCACTGGGGATGTTCCGCTCCCTCCCGGCCCTGGGCTAACTCTGCTTTTCTCCTGTGTCTCTGCCCTGACCCTTCAGCCAGATCTTTAGTGGTAAGAGGAGGCTCTTGCGGACGTGGGGCACGTGGAGACGGAGGTACTGCGGCCGCTGCCTGCCCGTCCCGCTGCCTGCCCGTCCCGCTGCCTGCGCCGGGCAGCCGCAGGCTGGGGAGCGGTGGGGTGCATGGTGCCCGTGGGGCAGAGGGGGTCGGGGGTAAGGCGGAGGGCATGGAGGTCGAAGGATGGTCCTTGCGCAGGGCACGGGGGTCTGTGCACAGCCTGGGCTGAGCTGGCTGCCCCCACTGCCCCCCACTGCCTCAGTTTCCCCCTGCATGCAGCATGGATGAGCCCAGTCCCTTGGTTGTGCCTGGATTGCCGCATCCAGCGATGGCAAACTGCGGCACTTGAATAAACCCCATGGCATGTCTGTCCCGCAGCCTGGAACCCCCCAGGTGTTCCCCTTCCCTGTGCCACCAACTGCTGGGGCTTGTGGCAGCTCTGCTTGCACGGAACCAGCTCACCAGCAGCCATGGGGGGAGCTGGGAGCCCTGTGTCCTGCCTGTGTCCCCACCTTGTCCCATGACTCCTGGCTGGGAATCCGGGGGTGTCCCTGCACACCTGTTGTGCACCGGGTGTGAGGTTTGCTCCGTGTTCGCCGCTTCCTCTGCTGGTGGTGCTGTGCGTCTGCTTGGCCTCCTTGCACGTCTCAGGGTGTGCCTGTGGTCCCACCTCACACGAGAGGCAGCACCAGATGGTGGTTTTGTGTAGGTCCTACATAAATGACGCCTGTTGTCCCCCACAGCCCAGCGGGGTGGCTGGTTTCGGGAGCAGAGCTGGTGTTAGGGCAGGAGGGGGGCTGCTCTGCTCCCCACCCAAGCAGAGCCTCAATTTGGTGGTGCAGCCCGGAGGAGGAAGAGGAGGAGGATGAAGGGGCCTGGCCAGGTGCCCCAGGACCCCCTGTGACAGCGGGGACAGGACAGGAGCAGCGCCCCACAGGGCTGGTTGCTGGTGACTGTGCTTTGTGTCGTGCCTGTCTCTCCATCCTCTCCCTGTCTCCTCTTTTCTCTGCTTTTGGGGTAAAAAAAAGGTGTTTAAAGGAGTAACCCTGGAGCTGCTCCTGGCCTGGCTGGCACCTGAGCTTGTGCCCATGGCGTGCTGGGGGCTCTCTGTGAGCTCAGCACAGCCCCCCATCCTCACCCCCACTGTGATGGGCACATTGTGTGCCCGCAGTGGGATCTGCTCTCCCTCATCCCCATCCCTGTCCCGCGGTGCCCGCACACCTCTGACACCACCTGCCCCCTTGTCCCGTGCAGCAACAAGATGGGCATCAAGGACCGCATCCGGCTGAGCAGCCGGGGCCGGCAGCAGCTGGGCCCCCCCCTGCACCGCTCCCCCAGCACCGAGGACATCCCCGAGGCCTCCAGCCCCACCAAGGTGCAGAAGAGCTGGAGCTTCAATGACCGGACCCGCTTCCGTGCGTCCCTCAGGCTCAAGCCACGGACCCCGGTCGAGGGTGAGCCCTGGGGACCCCGGCTGTGGGGTCACACTGGTGGGCTGTGGGGGTTTTGGGGGGGTATGGGGGGCAGCGCTCGGTCTCTGCCACCCACACACTCTTGCACCCACAGCCGACTGCCCACCGGAGGACAGCGGCGAGGAGAAGGGCTCCCACTGTGACCTGACCTTCGAGGACATCATGCCATCGGTGAAGACCCTCATCCGGGCTGTCAGGTGAGACCGTCCCCTCCGGTGTTCCCCAGTGTCCCCAGCTCCTGCGCAGCTCTTGGCCCTTGGCAACAAGGGGACATGTCCAGAGAGCCCCAGTCCAGCCCATGGTGGTGGCCAAGGTGGGCAGGGAGCAGGGTGGCTTGTGGCTCAGCCCCGCATGGGGACGGTGACTTTGCTTTGCATGTGCCCTCCCCCTCACCCCCAAGTGTGGAGCCCCCAGCCCTCCCCAGTGTCCTGCAGCCAGTCCGGTGTCCCTGCAGGATCCTCAAGTTCCTGGTGGCCAAGAGGAAGTTCAAGGAGACCTTGCGTCCCTACGATGTCAAGGATGTCATCGAGCAGTACTCGGCCGGTCACCTCGACATGCTGGGCAGGATCAAGAGCCTTCAGATGCGGTGAGCTGCCCCAAATTTGTGGGGCAGGGAGCTCGGGGATCCTCTTGGTCTCCCCTCACTAGTGGGAGGAGCGCTGGGCCATCGCGATGGGTGGGACATGTCCCAGGAGCCCGTCCCCATCCCTTGTGGTCTCACATACCCTCTGGTCCCTGGGAGTGATGCGCTGTGTCCCCTCCCTCCCTGCCAGCGTGGACCAGATTGTGGGCAGGGGGGGCCTTGCCACAGACAAGAAGACACGGGAGAAGGGGGAGAAACCGGCGCTGGAGACGGAGCTGGTGGACGAGCTCAGCATGATGGGGCGCGTGGTCAAAGTGGAGAGACAGGTCAGGAGGGGACACCGCTGGGGACCATGTCAGTGTGCCTGCAGGATGGGGGGAGCTGGGACCCCCGTGTCCCGTCCCTGTGGGAGCGCCGTGCTCACCCTGCCCAACTCACAGGTGCAGTCCATCGAGCACAAGCTGGACCTGCTGCTCGGCCTCTACTCCCAGTGCCTGCGCAAAGGCTCCGTCAACTCCTTCAGCCTGGCCGCCGTGCAGGTGCCCCCGCACGAGCCCGACATCACCTCCGACTACCACAGCCCCGTGGACCACGAGGACATCTCGATCTCTGCCCAGACCCTCAACATCTCCAGGTCGGCCAGCACCAACATGGACTGAGCGCAGAGGCAGCGGGACGGATCCTGCCGGGATGCGGGAACAGCTGTGGTATCGCCCGGTCCCCTCCAGCCGTGTCCCTCGCCCTGTTACTTGAACCGAGTCTGCCTTTGCGGGGACGTGGCTGCGGAGGGTGCCCATGCTGGGGATGCGGTGGGAGCCCGTGGCACTGTGGCACGGCCAGACCACACTCCTGGGATGCTCCTGCCTTCCCGGGGGGTGAGATCCCCCAGCTCCTGGGGGCTTGAGTGCTCCCCAGCCATGGCAGGGACACCCCAGCCCTTGGGACATGTCCAGCTCCCCAGGAGGGTCCTGCATGGTCCCCTGGGCCACTACCAGCTATGCAAGGCTCCATTTTCCGCTGCCGGTGCTGAGCAGGGGTGTTGGGGCACAACCCACTGTGGTTTTACCTGCATTGCTTGGGGTCAGGGCAGCAGTGGGGGACCCCTGGGAGGGAGAATGGGGGGTCTGTTCCCCCTCACCCTCTGTTTCCCTGCTTGCAGGGCTGCAGCTGCACCTCTAGAAGCACAGCAGAGCCTCTGCCTGCCCGTGCATGCTCCCAGGGCAATATATATATAGGAGATATATATATATATATTTATGCAATAATGTCTTAATATGCAAGACCCCCATGAAAAGCAACTCGTGGGGACATAGGCAATAAGCAACCCCCCCTTACCAGCACAAAGGGCTGGATCCTGCTCCCGTGGGGACCTACCTGGGTGCCCTGGGCGCTCGGGGCCAGGTGACAAACCTCCACTCAAGGGTGGCAGGAGGAAGGGATGCAGGCACAGCCGTTGGGGACGGTGGTCCCCAAGGAGCATCCTTCCCTCTCATGTCCCAGACCCTGCTCTTGCTTAGAGGATTCCTTCCCAGATGGGTCCTGCGGTGCTCAGTTTGTCCCTCCCAATGTCCCCATCCCCTCTGTGACCTGGGGAGCACGGGCTGGGCCTGGGGTTGACTGCCTGGTGGGGACAGAGCCGTGTTGGCTGTGCCTCCTTGCATGCTGCCCCTAGCAGAGCCACGGCAGCTCCTGTGCTGCCCTGATCCCAGCCCTGGGACTGGTTTCCAGTCCCACAGTGCTGGGCTGAGCTGGGCTGGAAGCGATCATGGTAGTGCCAAAGTTTGCCAAAGTGGGGGTCCTGGGGAGGGGCTTGGCAGCGACACCTGCATGGTGGATCTTACCTGGGCTGGGGGGGACACCCCTGAGCCCCTCGCTGCTGCCAGCATGGCCCCTCCCTGGGCTTCGGACTGTGGGATTTGCACCCCCTTTCCCAAGCCCCCCCTGTGCCTCTGCTCCCGGCAGCAGGGACCCCCCCACCCTGCTCGTTTTTCTTGCCTTGTTAGTGCATGTGGCCAGAGCCGCTGGCAGCCCCCCTGCTCCTGCACCACCCTGGCCCCCTCCCTTCGCCCCAGGGGTGCCCGTGTCCCTGGGCTGTGGGGCAGCGATGCCGTGAGGACACAAGGGGACAGCTGGGTGCCGTGGGTTGGTGCGTGGGTGCTGTGGGTGCCATGCGAGAGCTTCGCACGCAGGAACTAACTCGTAGGAGCCTCCCCGGCGCTGGCTGGTCCCTGCAGAATGCCCCAGCCAGCGGTAGTTACCTCACTTGATTAACTTATTAACTTATTTGTTTCATTAAAATTTGGAGTAGAGGCTGCCTGCCTGCCTGCTCTCTCTCTCCCGGCTCTCCCGAGAGGTGGCACTCCAGTCCTGCCGCCGAGTGCCGTGGCCGGAGGACCCAGGCATCCAGCCAGGGGACCCAGGCGTCCGGCCATCTCCCTGCCCCCGCCTTGGGCTCCTCTCGAGCCACAGACACCCCCTGATCTGGCCGCAGGATCCCAGCTCCATCACCCTCACCGGCTCCATGGTGCCATGTCCCTGGGGGCTGATGCCACCACAGAGGGGCCCGTGTCCTGTGTTTGGACCCTGGGGATGGCCACTGCCCATCTGCCTCTTTAAAAGTGTCACGATGTGTCCCCAAGTGAGGATGACACTGTGGTGGCCCCAGGAAGGCAGGGGTGTGAGCCCCCTTGCCCAGGAGACCACAACCCCTCAAGTGACAGCAAAGCCTTCACCCCATCGCCATGTCCTGGCACCCCACGGGGATATGTCCCCCAGCCTGAGAATGTCGGGGGGCCAGGGGTGGCCCCTTTCTGCGCCGCCCTGCCCCGGCGCTGCCTGCAGAGGAAGCCGGGGTTCACCACAGGTCAGGCTCTGCCTTTCCGGCTGCTTCTCGCCAGCAAACCCATTCCTGGCTCATCCTGGAGCACTGGGCTGTGCCGAGCACCATGGGGCCAGCACCTCCCTGTCCCCGCTGCCCACAGAGCTGCCCCAGCCTGCTGGGATGGGGGTCTCGAGGTGATTCCTGGACCCACCACGTGCCTGGTGTGCAGGACACGATCCCTGGGGAGCCTCAGCCGCCCCCAGAGCTGCGCACATCCTGCTGGCAAGTGGCCCTGGGGCTGTTTGAAGCAGAAGCTTTGAAGGGGGAGCCAGGATGCAGTGGTACCCGGAAAGCCCCGTGTGAGCGTCTGTGCCGGGCGGGCACCACATTGGCCTTGCACCAGCTGGGTGGCTTTTGGGGGTGGGTTTGGGCATTGCCGCAACAGCGGGGTCTTCACCCTGCTGCAGCATTGTGCATCGCCAAGGGGTGCTCCTCCTTCACCCCACAGCAGTGCTGTGCAATGGGTGCAGCTCAGCAGAGCTCGAGCACATCCCTGCTGTTCCGCGGGGCATCCAGGGATGACCCACCAGGGTCTGGGCTCTCTGCATCACTCCATGCGATGGGATCGGGGTGCTGGGACCTTCCCCTCCGTGGCGCAGCCACAGGCAGCGGTGGCTGGGGCAGGTGTGCTTGCCAGCCCGCGGCACTTGGCACTGCTTCCCGCGGCCACGTGGGCCGAAGGTGCCCGGGTTGGACTTTGTCCCTCTCCACCTTGGTTTCGCCGCATGTGTGAGAGGCTGCCGCTCCCCGGAACGGGGACAGGCCTGGCCGGGGGGAATAAATGCCAATGTCAGAGGGACGCAGCGAGCCGTGACCTCGCGGTGCTGGCTCACCGTGTCCTGCCGAGAGCGACGCTTGGCACGCTGAGCACAGCAGGAAGGGGATGAGGGGGGCTCGCGCTTGGGCTGTCTCCGCTCCCGCCTCCCTACACGAGCCCTTATCAACCGGGGGCTGCAACGGGAATGGGAAGGGGCCAGCTCTGCTGGCGGCACTCCGCAGCACATCCAGCTGCCAGGGATGTCCTTTTTGCTGGTGGCTTTGCTTTGTCCCCTGAGGGTCTTGGAGAATTCGTGACTCACTGGATTCCTGTCAGTCCTGTCATGGAGAAAGTACGAGACAGCCGGACTCCGGGCCGGACCCAGTTCCTTCCTGAGCCTCTCAGTGCTACGGCTGCGCTTCGTCCAAGGCCACGCTTGCAGGAAAAGGCCCTTCGGAGAGTGCTGGCCGAGGAGCTGGGTGGGGGTCCTGGTGGATGGGGCTCTTGCAGTACCCTTGTTTGGGCACCCAGAGCACCCTGGGGTCTCGGGGAGCAGGTAGCCCTTGCAGCTGACGGGTTGCGGTGCTCCCTGTACACAGGCACCTGGGTGCAATGCACCCTGCCTGGCTGCAGCATCATCCCCGTGGGCTGCAGGCGGGAGCCAGGAGCCCCCCAGCCTGTGTCCCAGCTCCTGTGGCCACCCAGGAAACCCCACACTTGTCCACCACCCACAGTGCCTCCTGTCCTGGCTGCCATGTGGCATCTGGCAGGGGGATTGGACTAGCTGATCTTTCGAGGTCCCTTCCAATCCCTAGCATTCTGTGATCTTCGAGGAATCCTTTGGCAGCAGCTGGGAGATGCTCCTCACGGGCCAGACACAGGCAGGAGCCCCTGGTCGGGGGGGCAACTGAAGCCCTGCAGCAAGTACCCAGTACTGCAGAGGGAACTGGAGCCCATGGGGAGACCATGACGCCCCTCCCTGGGTCAGAATACCTGGCCGGGGACACTGGGGTGACTCTAAGTGACAGTGACTCCGTGTCTTGGGCTGTGATAGGATGTCGCTGTCTCTCTTGCATCCAGCTGCCCACACTGCAGTTGGGGTGCTGGAGGGGGGAGTCACGCAGCCCCCCTCCCTACACCCTGCCCCGGGCAGCAGAGGGATCCCCCTGGTTGGAACGAGAGGTGCTGGCGGGGCTGCCGGGACCCCCCAGTTTGTGAAGACACGGGGTGGTGAGGGGGGATCCCGGGTCGGGGGTGTCGGGTCGTTGTCCCCGGGTCCGACCCGCGCCCCGCTGGGCTCCGCTCCGCCCGGGGAGGGGCAGCGCGGCCGGATCGCTGCCCCCGGCGCCTCCCACGCCCCCCCGGCCGGGCGCGGCTATAAGGAGCGGCGGGGGCGGAGGAGGCGCTCGGCGGCGGCGCGGAGCGGCGGGGCGGCAGGTACGGGGCAGCGAGAACGTGAACGGGGTGGCGGGAGCGGGTCGTACCCCGTTGGTTCCCCCACCCACCTCACTCCCGGGGTCCCCCCTGCCCCCCGGGCTGAGACCCGGGAGCTCATCGCACTGTCTGCGCCTCCACGGCGCTGGGAACCGGGGCCGGGGTGGGATCCAGGCAGTTCCCCCGGGTGCCCCGGGAGGCCCCGTCCCACCGAGGATTTACTCCTGGAGTGGGGGGGTTGCGGTACGGGTGGGTACCAGGCTCCTCAGCCACCCGGGGTGTGAGCACCCAGGTGGGAGCCGGTGTTATGGGGCTGTGGGTCTTAGAGCCGGGGTGGTTATAAGGGGAGTTAAGAAATCTGAAGATTTTGAGCCATTTGGGGGAGGACAGGGTGAAGGTGAGGTGGCCTGGGGCTCAGGGGACAGCACACTGGTTGCTGGCTGGGGCAGGCAACCCAGTGGGATGGGGTGAAGGGTGCCCACAGGATCCCCAGTTGCCCCCCACCCACTCACTGCTCCCCCCCCTGCAGCGGCTGCAGGTCTGGGGACATTGCCGGCACCATGCGCCAGCCGCGGGCCCTGCTCTGCCTCTGCCTGCTGGCCCAGGTGGCCCTGGCTTCCCGGGTGCGCACCCGCCGGGAACTGGCCCCTGGCTTGTACGAGCACGGGGTCTACGATGCCGGCGGGTCCTACTGCCAGCGAGGGGACGTCTGCTGCCACGGCCGCGACGACGGCTGCACCGTGCCCTACCAGGACACCCTCTGCTACTGCGACCTCTTCTGCAACCGCACCATCTCCGATTGCTGCCCTGACTTCTGGGAGTACTGCCTGGGCATCCCGGCCCCCTTCCCCAAAGCCCCAGGTGAGGCAGCCCCCACCCCAGCCAGGCAGGGGTCTGTGGGTGCCCATGTGTTCTGTGATGCCCTCGGGGTAATGGGTACAGCTGGACGTGGCGCCCCATGGCCCTGCCCTCACTGCAGAGCTGCTCTGGACCCCTCAGAGCTGGGGAAACACATGCAAAGTGGCCATTCTGGGGCCGAGCTCCTAGAAATGGGGCTGGGAGCAGCCTGTCCCTGCACCTCCCCGCCATGGGCAGGAGGGCAGAGGGGCAGCTTCAGCGGTGAGGACGTGTGGGGCAGAGCAGGGGTGGACGGTTCCCAACCCGGTTTCCCCGGTCATGTCTGGGGCAGGCGGATGCAGGTCCTGACTTAACCCGCCTGGCAGCTGGGGCGGCCGGGGGCGAGCAGGGGGCACGGGCAGCCCCCCTGCACAGCACAAGGCTTTCTAAGAAGTTCCTGCAGAGCAGAGCCAGCTCCCGGGCACAACTGGCCCCTTTATCCCCGTCCCGCCAGGCTCTGCGTGCGAGACCGGCTCCGCTCGGCAGCCCCACGCACAGCCCCACAATTAACCCTCCCGGCACTGAGCCAGCCCAGCTCCCACAAACTGGTCCCCATTGTGCCCTGGCTGGGTGGGCACAGAGGTCTGGAGGTGCTGAGCTGCAGCCAGGCACCTGCCTGGCTTTAAGGACTGCACTTATTTTCTTTCCCCTTGGTATTTCTCCCTGGAGCCATTGGGGTGCTGGTGGGACCCCTGATGCAGCCGGGTGCTCACCGGACTCTCTCCCTTCTCCCATCCAGGCTGTGCCCGCGCCGGCCACACCTACCCCACCGGAGCCACGTACCGGGAGAACTGCAACCTGTGGTGAGTGCTCCATGCTCCCCGCGCCATGTGGCACCGCCGGCGTGGCACCGGCACGCCACCTGCCCCAAGAAAGGGTGCTGGGGAGCTGTGAGCAACAGGGCTGCTGGCTCAGCGGGAGCGCGGGGGCCCGAGCTGGGTGGTGGGGTCCAGTGCCAAATGCTTTTGCTCTGGCATATTCGGCGCAGAGAGCCCGGGGCCTTGAGCCGCTCCCAAGTTTCAGCACATGCCTTTGTGGGATCCGCTCGCCCCGTCGGGTTAGCGCGCGGCTGCGCTGCCGGCACGGACCCGGCACTGCCGGGGTTTTTCTGGCTGCGCTGGTCCAAGCCCAGCTTGCCCAAGCCTGACGGGACGCGTCTGCAGCTTGGCAGCCGCGGCGGCTCCGTGCCAGGCGGCCAGAGTCCGGCCCCGCCGCTTTCTGGGGTGCAAACAGCCCGTCTGCGCTGTGCGCCAAGAGCTCGCTGTTTGCATTAGCGAGCAGCGCGCGGTTTATCTGGAGAGGGCTGTGGTGGTATTAATGGCATCCCGGAGGTGGGGAATAGGGGAACCTGCGGGCGCAGATCTGCCCGTAGACAAGGAGCGAGCGCAGCGGGGCTGGCTGCCTCACAGCGATGCAGCAGATAAGGGGAATCAAAGGCTCTTGGCTGGGGTGTGTGCAAGGGCATGAGCACGTGTGTGTGCATGTGTGTGCAGGCGTGTGCTGGAGGTGAAAAGCCAGCCTGACCTCTCACTGAAACCCCAACGCTGCCCAGCATTTCTCTGAGATCGTGGCACGTGGGGCTGGCGGCTGTCCCCCACTTGGACGACTGGTCCCTGCTGCTCGGAAACCGTCCCTTCCCCAGCAGCGCTGGCCCTTGGGGGCCGAGGCTCTTCTGCCAAATCCTTCTTCCCCCGCACTTGGCGCCTGCAGAGCAGCAATTCCTGCAGCGCTTCACCCCAGACCTTGTCCTGCCCGGCTCCTGGGGGGGCTGGCAGGGGGCAAATGTGATGCCTGGGGTGAAGTACAGGGGCTATGTGGCTGCACCCCAAGGTGCTCCTGTGGGAGTCCTCGAGGAGGTCACAGCCAGATGTGGGGTCGTTGCTGCAGCCCTGGGAGTGCTTGGGGATGGGGTGAGTGCTGGGGATGCAGGTGCCACCAGTGGGATTGGGACGCGGGCTGGTGGGACACGGGCTGGCGGGACACAGCTCCGGCTTCGTACGGCTCCTTAAAAGGGAATAGCGTGCCGGGAGCTGGGCCGGCGGGCAGGAACAAGCATGCCAAGCATTGCTCGCCGTGCAGGGGGAGCACAGCCCAGAGCTCCTCGGGGGACCCAGACCCAGCACCCCAGCATCTCCCAGACACCCCCTGCCCTCGCTGTGGGTGCCACGGGACTCTGGGCTAACCTGGCCAAAGCGACTCGCCCCGGGGGGGACAGCCAGCCCCGAATCCCCTCCCCGGGCTGGTGTCCAAGCCCCGCTCTGATGTCTGCAGGCCTGGCTGCTTTTCAGCTGATATTTTTTTTTTTGTCCCATGCTCTGTCTGCCCTCCGGGCTCCTGCGGGGACTGGGGCGGGGGGGACACAGTCCCCAGGGCCACACAGGGGGCTGCCCGCTGGTTCCTGTCCTGGTGTCACCCTGTCCAGAAGTGCTGAGCTGCAGTGTGACCCCCTGCCCACCCCCAACCCCGGTGCAGCCCCTCACTGGCTGCCCACAATGGCAGCAGGTCCCTGGCTGCGGGGACAGGGGACGCTGTCCCTCTCCAGCTGACTGTCCCCCGGTGCTGTCCCCTTGCAGCACCTGCGGCCCTGGTGGGCAGTGGCAGTGCGAGGACCATGCGTGCCTGATGGACGGGGAGCTGATCGATGCCGTCAACAGGGGCAATTACGGGTAAGGACCGGACTCCGGGAGGGTGGGGAAGGGATGCTTCACCCCTTGGTGCTTTTTGGGGGACCCCTGACCCACAGCCCTGCCTCCCACACAGCTGGAGAGCCGCCAACTACAGCCAGTTTTGGGGCATGACGCTGGAGGACGGGATCCGGTACCGCCTGGGCACCTTCCGACCCTCTCCCACCGTCATGAACATGAACGAGATGCACGTGAGTGTCCCCGTCCCCAGGAAGGGGCTCTGCCCCCGGGGAAGGGGCCGTGCCGGGTGGGTGCCGCGGGCAGCCCTTGTGTTTGGAGACAGCAGCTCAGCAAATTCCCCCTGACAATCCCTGAGCTGCCAGTGTTGTTTTTTCCCCCTGCTCCTCCGTGCTGGTTTCCCATCGGAAAGCCGGCCCCGCAGCTGCTGAGTCGGCAGAGCCAGCTGCGCCAGCGCTTTGCAAGTGGGGTACCCGGACCTGCACCCAAAACCAGCCCCCCATACGGGGTGGACAGCAGCTGGGGTCCCATGGGTGCTGGATGGGCGCGAGCAATGTGCACACCCAGCGCCGTGGCCTTGACTCCCGGCGAGGTTTAATTTTAGAGGCGCTTCCTGCGCAGGGTGTCGTGGCCGCGTCCTCCCCAGGAAGGCTGAGCTGTGCACGGCCGGGGCGGGGGCACTGTGACCCCCCCGGAGCGGAAAGGTTAGGAGTGAGTCAGCCGGCCAGAGGCCACAATGAGGGGCTGGAGGCACCTGGGGCCGTGTCCTTGTGGCACTGTCTTTGCTGGGTTCTGAGACCTGGCACTTGGCACCATTGTTGTGTAAGGAGCTGCTGGGGAGCCCAAATTTAGGGAAAGTTGAGGGATCTGGCTCCCCCAAGACAAGGGAGCACCTGAATCCTGGTCGTGCTTGGCCAAGGCTGCAGGTGTCCCTGTCCCCAAGGGTTCAGCTGCATCAGGCTGCCCCAGGGCAGTGATGGAGTCACCATCCCTGGAGGGGCTGAACAGACGCAGAGATGAGATTCTGAGGGACATGGGGTAGTGCCAGGGGTGGGGTAATGGTTGCATTCCATGATCTCGAGGGTCTTTTCCAACCAAAACGATGCTGTGATCACTTCTGCAGTGGGCTGGACATGCTAACACTGCCTGGGGACCCTGGCTCCATGGGTGCCCCGGTTGCTGCTGCGGGTGGGGACAAGGACCGAGGGGTCCCTGTGCAGCGAGCACCCCTCATGCCTCGGCTCTGCCCACAGATGAACATGGACTCCAATGAGGTGCTGCCCCGTCACTTTGATGCAGCCGCGAAGTGGCCGGGGATGATCCACGAGCCCCTGGACCAGGGCAACTGTGCCGGCTCCTGGGCCTTCTCCACAGCGGGTGAGATGGGACGGGGTGGCCGGTGGGGACGGGGACTAAACCTTCTGTCGTGGGGCTGGTGAGCAGGGCAGGACCCGGGGCAGCAGCCACCCGTCCCTGACCCCCCGCTCCCTCCCAGCCGTCGCCTCAGACCGCATCTCCATCCACTCCATGGGGCACATGACGCCCGCCCTGTCACCCCAAAACCTCCTGTCCTGCGACACCCGCAATCAGCGGGGCTGCAGCGGGGGCCGGCTGGACGGCGCGTGGTGGTACCTCCGCAGGAGAGGGTGAGTGGGGATGGGATGGGATGGGATGAGGATGTTCCTATGCTGGGGTAGGATAAGGGGTTCAAGGCTCTGGTTACCCGGGGAGAGCCCAGGGGTGCCCCATGCGCATCCTGTCCCTTGGGTGAGCAGGGACCAAGAGCTGCCAGCCCAGGTAGGATGGAGAGCGCAGTTTGGAGAGGGAGTTTTTGGGAAGGGGGGTGTTTGGGTATGGAGCCAGGCAGCCTTTCCCCTCCTCACATCCTTGTCCCTCTGCCCAGGGTGGTGACAGACGAGTGCTACCCCTTCACCAGCCAGCAGAGCCAGCCGGCGGCACAGCCCTGCATGATGCACAGCCGCTCCACGGGCCGCGGCAAGCGGCAGGCGACGGCGCGGTGCCCCAACACCCAGACCCACGCCAACGAGATCTACCAGTCCACCCCCGCCTACCGCCTCTCCTCCAGCGTGAGTGCCCGCGGGCCGTGACCGGACGGGCAGAGCCGCCAGCGTGGGCCACGCGGGAGCCGTTTGGTGCGGGGAGCGGGATGGGTCTTGGCTCGGGGTGGTTTGCTGGGGAAAGCCAAGTTTGGGAATGAAGCTGGGAAACACCTGCTGCAGGGCTCCCCGGGGGCTGCTCTGCCCTGCCACGCCGGGTGGGAGCATCTCCGAGACACCCACCCACGGGTGCCAAAACAGCCTCTGCCTGCACCCCGGGGGGTGGGGAGGGCAGTGCCGGGGGTCCCGGTACCACCCGGCTTTGTTCTTGCAGGAAAAGGAGATCATGAAGGAGCTGATGGAGAACGGCCCTGTGCAAGGTAGGGAGCTGGTGTGGACACCCCAGCTTTGCACCCTGAGGCTGGGTGCTGCAATGGGTGGGGGTACGTGGTGGGTGGGGGAAGCTGCCCTGCCTGGGGCTGCTGTGGGAGCCAGGACCCCCCCGGCTGTTCTGCTTGACGCTGAGCCGCGTACCCGCTCAGTGCCACATTCTCACCGGCCCCAGGGTGCCCGTCACGCTGCCCACACCAGCAGGCACTTGTTGCTCATTAACTCCTGAGGCTTAATCTCCGTCTCGGCAGTTGGTTTTGGTTTACTTCATGTTTTTTTTATAATCCTCTTCTGAGTCTTGTCACGTTGCCCAGGGGGAGGGTCTGGCTGCTGCCTTCCCCCCTCCCAGACGATGCCCCGTGTCCCTGGTGCTTGTACCCCCCACTGCGGGGGACACAGAGCCCTGGGAGCTCGGTGTCCCATGACTGGTGTCCCCAGACCCTGTCCCCATGCCCACAGCCATCCTGGAGGTGCACGAGGATTTCTTCATGTACAAGAGCGGGATCTATCGGCACACACCGGTGGCCGAGGGGAAGGGGCCGAAGCACCAGAAACACGGGACCCACTCGGTGAAAATCACTGGGTAGGTGGGGGGGGCTCGGGGGGTGTGGAAAGCCCCGCTCTGGGCAGGAGAAGCGTTTCCTTCGTGGGAGGAAAGGCGTCCCCTTCCTCCAAGGCAGGGAGAGGAAGCGGGAGGGTGCAGGGCGATGGGGGGGCCGTGCTGGGGGCCAGTGCTTGCCCTGGGGCTGTAGCCACAAGTGACATGAGTGTGCAGTGCTCAGCCAGGAGGGGAACGGGGCTGCCTGCCCTGTGCCGGTGGCTTCCTTTCTCCTCGTGTGGCTAAATATACCTACCCGTATTTCGGGAGCGGATGTAAATACCTCGTTCAGGGCCAGGAAACAAGTGGGGTCTGCACAGCTCCTGCTGTCGCGGTGCTGGGCAGGGTGGTGCTCACAGTATGGGGCGCAGCCCAAGGGGATGCCCCAGACTCCCCCCCAACTCTCCTGCCCTTCCACTGCAGGTGGGGAGAAGAGCAGCTGCCTGATGGACAGACCCAAAAATACTGGGTGAGTGTTGGTGGGTGTCACAAGCATGTTGGGGCTTGGGCAGTGGAGGGGGTGCAAGTGCTGCTTTCACACACCCGCATGGGATTCTGCTCAGGGATGGGGGGGATCAGCTGGGCCCCCCAGCACTGAACCATGTCCTGTTTTCCCTTTGCAGACGGCGGCCAACTCCTGGGGCACGGCGTGGGGCGAGGGCGGCTATTTCCGCATCGCCCGCGGTGTCAACGAGTGCGAGGTGGAGACCTTCGTGGTGGGGGTGTGGGGCCGCGTCAGCATGGAGGACATGCCCCACAAGTGAGCACCCACAGCCACACAGCCCCCCAGGTGTCCTTGTCCCCACGCTGCCCAGCACCGCAGCTCCTCCGTCCCCTCCTGGGGGTACCCATGGGGTGGGACCCCCGTGCTGCTGGGCAGGGGGATGGGACTGGCCCCGGGCAGGGGGCCGCATGTCCCCACAGTGCTGACACAGCGGCTGGGTGCAGCGGTGCGTGCACGGGGGGTGCATCCTATGGGATTTACCCGCTAATCCCCCTGCCCCAGGCTCGACTGGGCTGCGCTGGCAGCCTGGGGCTGTCATGGTGGTGGGGGGAGCACGGCAGTGGGACCTGTGGGGCTCCTAACTCCCCCGCCATGAGCAGCCCTAGAGCTGGGGGCTTACAGTAACCCTGCGGGGGCCTGGGGTGGGGTTTGTCCATCCCCCCTCGGTTGGGGAGGGGGTCCCCAAAGTCCCTCCTGCCACTCCCTATGGTGCTATGGCCACTGCCACCCTCCCAGGGTGTCCCTGTCCCTATGGGCCCACAGTTGGGGCCCACACAGCAGCACAGCCTGGGTTCCCTCTTACCCCCCCACCCCCAGGGCTGTACTTTTAAGACTTTTTGTATTTATTTTGCTTTTTATTATTTGTAAATAAACTCATTGAAGCCTCATTGGCAGGAGGGGCTGCTCCTGCTCTGTGTGTTGGGGGGGGGTGGTGGTGTCCCCCCTGCCCCCCACCTGCCTTGTCCCATGGTGGGGGAACATGCTTTAGGAAGGGCGGGGGGGTGAGATAAGGCCCCGCTCATTGTGCGCCTTCCTGCCCCCCCCATCCCGGGACTGCGGCCAAGGGCCAGCGCTGGCCCCACCACAGGCATGCGCGGCCACTGGGTGCCACCACAGCGAGGAGTGCCACCCCAGCCAGATGTGCCACTGCATCTGCTGCTGCAGCCAGATGTGGCACCACAACCAGATGCGCCACCCCCCCCAGCACCCTGGGGACACTTACCATGCGTGGCAAGCGCCACCTGGTGGTAATAGTGAACACCTGCTGCTGCAGGCACATGGTTGTGCGAATACACATGGGTATGTACAGAGAGAGATATATATATATGTGTATATGTAGGGGACTATACATACATACACATGGTTGTGTATATATATACACACACACACACATATATATATACACACACAGGAGTGTATATATATATATGTACATATACACACATATATACATATATATGCACGTATATATATACACACGTGTATATATACATATATATATATACACGTGTGTATATATATACGTGCATATATATGTGTATATATATACACACACACACATATATATACACACACACGTGTGTGTATATATATATATATCTATACATGGGGTGACACTGGGTAGGGCAGCATCCCCAGAGCCTGCTCCACAAACACAAACCAGCCCGCAACCAGTGCACATCGCCTTTTATTCAAAAGCTGTAAAAATAAGCTCTAAACCGTCTGAATTTGGCTTTAGCAGGAACTAATCAATACAGACATTGGCAACAAGGCGGGGGGGGATGATCCTGTGTGTCACTGCAGCAACGTGACCTGTTCCAGCCGCACAGAGAATCGGGGCTCCAACCCCCAGGAAAGCCAGAATGTTTCCAGGAAAGCTCAGCTCTTGGTCACCAGAAAGTCCCCAAAAATGTGCCAAGACAGGGACATCCCACTGCAGTCAACCCACCAAGCAGAGGGACAGTACAGCTAGGGTTTAAATATGATTTTGTGTCTGGCAAGGGAGGATCTAAGCACTCCCTGGGATGCATGGCACAGGCTACTAGTTTGGCCGTCCCAGAACCAGGCTCCAGTTTGGCAGGGAGGCACCTACTGCCATCAAGTGGGAACAAGGAATGGAAGCCAATAGGGGCCCCCTTGGGTCTGGGGGCTCTTCAGGCTGTAAAACCATCCCCGGGAACATCTCACTCTTCAGGAGGCGGCAGGTCCCGCACAGCTCCTGGCCGTCTCGCAGCCCTCACATCATGCGGGTCACGACCATGGTGAGGAAGTCCTCGTAGCTCAGGCGCACGTTGCCCACCAGCCCCGTGTCCTTCTCGCGGAAGGCATCGGTCGTGCTCTGGAGCTGCATGCAGATCTGGATGAAGCGGTCGAGCTGGATGCTGGGGTTGGAGGAGCGCTGGGCGTAGCGGGAGAGCAGCAGCTGGCTGAACTGGGGGCTCAGGTTGTAGCCCATCTGGGAGAAAGCTGGGAGCAAGAAACGCTCGGATTAAACCCTCCCAATGGGAGGAAGAGCGGCTGTGACCTCCCTCCCGTGTGCTGGCACGCCCCCCTCTCTCCCACTGCCCCATCGTGTTCACAGGACTCTCCGACAAGAGAAATCAAACCAAGGCACGAATTCCAGACATTTTTCCCCTCCATCAGACACACACACCCAAGAGCTCCTCCCCAGGAAACATGCTTTAGCCACATACCATTTAGAGGAGGAATTTGGGGTTTCCTTAAGGAAGGAAGTTTGTGCCGCGACCCTGCTTTGCCCCCTCATCTCCTGCCCCATGGAACAGTTTAGTGCCAGCTCTGCCACAGCCAGTTTTGCCAGCCCAGCGTGCCCCAGCGCAGCAACAGGCGTGAATTGTGGCCATGGCTGCGTGGGAGGCACCCGGGAGCTCAGGAACACCCAGCCCTGCTGCAGGGATGGTGCCAGGAGGAGTCACCGGGCTGGGCTGGAAATAATAAACAGCAAGCAGAGCCAGACCGCGGTCCCCAGGGAGCTCGGTAAGGGTCAAGTCGGTGTCTCTGTCCCTCGCCCACCTTGCTGGAGCTCGCTGAAGCTGATGGAGCCCGACTGGTCCCTGTCGTACTGCTGGAAGAGGTTCTTCCACTGCTGGATGAAGCGCATCAAGGCTGAGAAGCCGTACACGTCTATGCGTCCTGACCTGGTCTTATCAAACATGTCTGGGGAAGAAAGAACAGAGATCAGGAGCAGGGCAGTGAGGAGCAGACCAAGGACACACGGCAAGAACTCTGAGAGCTCAGAATCTGCACTGCAGCTCCCTGGCACCCCATTCCAGCCCTGAAATACCTCCCGCACCAGGACTCCAATCAACTGGGCCCACTCAATCCTAAGAGGCTGGTAGGAAACAGCACCAAAACCCTGTGCTGGGGCAAGCAGGGGAACGGGGTGACTCTGGCTTGTTACTGGAGCTCTGCCTCCCTTTGCTCCCTGTCCTCTGGGAGCTGGGGCTTGCTCAGCCTCAGGTAGAGCTGGGTTCCCTTTTCCAATCAGTGTTTGGGCCCCGACTTGTTCTCCACCAAAAAGGTGCTTGGAGCTTCTCAGTTTGCCCAGCTCTCGCTCCGGAGAGCACTTACGGGCCAGTGGCTCAGAAAAGCAACGCTCAGGCACCAGGGGAACACAGAGATCAGAATGAAAAGCAGGGGGAGGGCACAGAGAGCCCAGACTCACTTATCATCAGCAGGCAGGTCTCGTCGTTGAACGTCGACCAGTTGGAGTTGACCAGCGCCTGCTTCAGCTCCTTCACGGAGATGTACCCGCTGTGATCAGCATCGACCGCTTGGAACCAGGAGAAGGCCTCGGGGTCCACGCCCGGGGGGGCATGACCTGCACGGGGAGAGGCCATCAGCGGCTCTGCTGTCCCCTCAGCAAGGCCCTGGCTGGTCCGTCCCCACGATGGTGCACGGAGACACAGCCAACACCCAGGGACTGCTCAGCGCTTCTGCTCTAAGCAGCTTTTTACAGCCGTATGATCCTGGGCAAACAGGTTTGTGGGCTCGGCAATCAGTGGAGAAAGAGCCGTGAGTCAGAGCGGGGGCTGGGGAGCGACCCTGGGGTGCTGGCCCACACACCCAGCAGCGCCTGAAGGCGTTAGGGTTAGGGTCGTTAGGGTCATTAGGGTCACTAGGGTTAGGGTCGTTAGGGTTAGGGTCATTAGGATCACTAGGGTCACTAGGTCACTAGGGTCATTAGGGTTAGGGTCATTAGAGTTAGGCTGCAAAGCTTGATTGCTGCCGCTCAGGACTCTTCGGTACTTCCCTCCTTGGGCTTTTCAAATAATAAACCGGGACTTCACGGTTTCATCCACACGGTGAGCTAACGTGAGCTGGGCGAGGGGCACCGAGCCACCCCCTCCCGCCCGGGACCGCGCTGGGGAACACCCCCCGTCTCCCGCCCGCCCTGCCCCGCTGTCCCGGGGCCATCCCGGGGACCGGGGACCCGCCGCAGGGTCCCCACTCACCTCCAGGGGCCGCCCCTCCGTAGGGCCCGGGGCCGCCGTAAGGACCTCCGGGAGCGGTGCCGCCTCCGTAGGGACCCCCGGGCGGGGGCTGGCCGTAGGGAGCCCCGGGAGGGCCCCCGCCGTACGGAGCCCCGGGGTAGGACCCTGGCAGGGGCGCACCGGGGGCTTGTCCTGCGCCGGGGAAGCCCTGGGGAGGGGGTAGAGCCCGGTGTGCGGCCGGTACCGGGTCCCGTCCCGCCCCCCGCTGCCCCTCACCCCGGCCCGGCCCCCGGCGCTGCCCCCGGCCCGGCCCCGCCGCCCCGGCCTCACCTGCCCCGGATACGCCGCCATGGCCCCGCTACCGACCCCGCCCTGCTGCGTCACCGGCGGCGTGCGCGCCCATTGGTCCCGCGGAGGACCCGCCCCTGAGCGTGGTGGATGAGCTGGGCGTGGCAGAGGGAAGGGGCGGGGACTCGCGGGAAGGGCACGCCCACAGGGGAATTAAAGCGGCAACGACCCTTAAGAGGGGTGGGGTCCACCGAACGCCGCAGGATCCTCCCGGGAGCAGGTCGGGATCTACCCGGGAGTTGGTCCGGGATGAGCCCGGGAGCAGGGGAGGGATCGCCCAGGAGCAGGGGAGGGATCGCCCAGGGCGTGGGGCTGGCATCTCCCCAGGAGGGGCCTCAGGGACACTGTTCCCCCAGCCGCGGTGGCCTCAGCCCCGTGCGCTGGGTCGGGGCTCCAGGACCCTCGGGGACAGGAATGGGGACGGGGCGGAGACCGCGTTCGCAGCCGAGCGAAGAACCGGGAAGCACGGGGGCACCAGCACGGGTGTATTTGTCCGGGCAGGATCCACCCGCCCTCCCGATCGCGACGGAGCTGTACAACACCCACCCCCGCGGACACGCACGACCCCGGCACAGCGGGGGAACAATATTAACAGCAATGGCGGGGGGTGGGGGGGACCCCTCAGCCGAAGGGGCCCTTGACGTTTTTGGGCTGGAAGAGGGGCTGCTCCAGGGGCATGGCGCCCATGCAGTCTGCCGGGCTGCAGTGCCCAGTCTTGCCCGGCTGCCCCGTGGCACCAGGGGGGCCGGGGACACCGGGGATGCCCTGTTGTCCCACGGGGCCTGGGGGGCCCATCTTGCCATAGCCTGGTGGTCCTTGGGGACCTGGAAAAGATGGAGAGAAAAAGACAGGTGGCAGCGAGCCCCAGCATGGGGCTGATGGACAAGTGGAGAGAGGGGGCTCACCTGGGGGTCCTGGGGGGCCGCTGTCCCCCATCAGCCCCACGCCTTTCTCTCCTTTCTCTCCTTTGGCACCTGGCTCACCTGGAGGAGAAGGGGATGTAGAGAGGTGAGACCCCAGTGATTCCCCTGGGAATGCCTCGGGGACGTCAGAAATGCCTCAGGGACGTCAGAAATGCCTTGGGGACACCAAGAATGCCTTGGGGACACTGAGAACACCCTGGGGAGCAGCACCTACCCCGCATGCCCGGCACTCCCTGCCGCCCCTCTCTGCCGATCTGTCCCGGCATCCCCGGGGAGCCGGGGGGTCCCGGCCGGCCAGGCAGCCCGTCCTTCCCCGGGGGACCAGGTCTGCCTGGGGATGCCACCATCTCCACCGGGAAGTGCATGCGGGAGGTGTAATACGCCATCCGCTCTGCGGGGACAGGACACGCTCAGCACCGGCAGGTATGTGGCGATGCCAGGGTGCCACCAGTTCTCACCCCCATCTCCCTGTTACCATCAAACATCTTGCTCAGCTCCTGCCGGATGAACCTCTTGATCTCATCGTAATTCACCACGTCTCCCTGGGTGGACACAGGAGGGGACATCACCACTGGGGGGCCGTGGGGGCGTGGGGACCCCGGCCGCCCCTCCTTACCATCATCCCCGGGGGTCCTGGCAGCCCGGGGCTGCCTGCAGGTCCCGGTGAGCCAGGGGGGCCCCTCTCTCCCATGGGTCCCCGTGGCCCCACGAGGCCCATGGAGCCACTTTTCCCCGGCCCACCCGGCATGCCGGCTCTGCCCTTCTCCCCGGGGTAGCCCCTCTCTCCGGGTGATCCAGCTTCACCCTGTGGAGAGGTGGAGGGTCAGGGCTGAACCCCAGCATCCCCAGCCCTGAGCAGGGCTGGGGGACACTGGGATGGCTGCGGTGGCACAACTGGGCTCTCCCCTCACCTTCTGGCCAGCGGGTCCTGCGGTACCCGGTTTTCCTGGGGGACCCTGGGGAGACACAGAGGAGCGGCGTGGCAGGGATGTCCCCTACACGGGCACCCTGGGGATGCTGTGGTCAGGCCAGATGATGCCACGATCCAGCCCCGGGTCCCACCGAGCCCACGCTTGTACCTCTTTACCAATGGGTCCATCTTGTCCCTGCTCCCCCTGCGAAATCAAAGTGGGGCAGGGTGACCATTGCAGTGCCGTCCTCGAGGTCCCCGCTGCACTGGGGTGTGGGGGTCTGTGCCACCCCCCACTGCACTCACCGGTGGTCCCGGGTGGCCTGGGGGTCCCGGCTGTCCTGGCATCCCCGGCAGCCCTCGCTCCCCCGCTGAGCCCCGCTCGCCCTTCAGCCCCTGCAGAGAGGCGGGAGGAAGGGGACAGGCACAGGATGGGAACAATGGCCCCCAAAACTGGGGCAACCTCTGGCCCCCACATCCTGCAGCTGGGCAGTACTCACCACTCCAGCGAGGCCAGCAGGACCCGGCTGCCCCGGGCTACCGGGTGGGCCCTGGGGGGCAAAGAAAGAGGAGTGTCAGCTGGGGGGGGCTGTGGGTGATGACCCCACTCCCTGTGCTGCAGGGAGGTCCTGCCATGGGCATTGTCCCGCTGTACCAACTTACGATGAGCCCTGGGGGTCCCTGCCGGCCTTGGGGTCCCATGGGTCCAGGGTCACCCTGGGAAAGGCAGCATGATGAGGGGGGGCGCGTGGGGCTCACCTGGCTCAGGGCTCCCGCACCCACGCAGCCCCTCGCTCACCTCCGCTCCCGGCCGGCCCGCGATCCCTGGGGGGCCGGGTTTGCCGCAGTCGCCCTAGAAGGAGGAAGGGACATGCTGGGCAGTGCAATGCATGCAGACCCTGGCCCAGGACTGAGGTCCCTGGGGATGTCACCACGTAAGTGTCCCCCAGTGCCACCATCGCTCACCTTCGGTCCCGGGAGACCCGGGTGCCCTGTCTTCCCCTTGAAGCCCTGGGGAGAGAAAAGAGCTGGGTGGGGGTCCCAGTCCCTGCCAGCAGACTGAGGCAGGTGACCCCAACCCCGGTCTCTGCTGGGGACCCCAACTTTCAGCATTGGGCTGGGGGGGAACAATCCCAGGTCAGGGGACATCTGGTCCTGGCTGCAGGGACACGCCAGGCACCGAGCATCAGGGAGGGGTGACAAGGAAGGCTGTCACTCACCGGAGGACCCATCATCCCTGGTGGCCCAGGGGGACCAGGGTCACCCTGGGGAAAAAGAGAGAGGGCTTGGGGGTGTCCTGGGGGGTTGCAGAGTTGCTGGCCCCCACCAGCACCCAGGAGAGCCCCGCAGCCTCACCCGCAGCCCTGGCTTGCCATCCTTGCCATCCAGTCCTTCCAAGCCAGCGGGGCCCTGCGGAGGCAAGGAGGGGGTGCCAAGGGTGGTTTGCACTGAGGGGCTCTGGGGGGTCCCTGAGGGACCTGCCCTGGGCCCCCCAGGTCATGGGAACATGTGTCTGGGGAGCAGCTCCAGCCAGCAACACTCCCCAGCAGCACCGTGACACCGGTGGTCCTGTGCCCAGAGGTGGCATGGGGGGGGTCTTACTTGGATGCCAGGAGGTCCGGGGGGTCCAGGGGGCCCCGGCATCCCCGTGGGCCCGCGCATGCCCTCGCTGCCCTGAAAGAGCCATGGAAGGGTCAGGGGAGCAGCCAGAGCCGTGCCCAGGCACCCCTCGGCCATCCTGCAGAGCGGGGGACGAAAGCAGCCTTGTCCCGTTGGCACCAACCTTCTCAGCCATGGGTCCTGGTGGCCCAGCTGGACCAACCTTCCCTGGGAAGCCGGGGGGCCCCTAAAGAGAAGCGAGGTGTTAAGTGTGTGGCAGCACTGCTCACTGCCTCCAGATTCATTTTAACATGTTTGCTGTGGGGCTGCTCTGCACACCCTGCCCCATGGAACACACCTGTGTCTTTCTGCGAGAAACTCCCATCCTCATCCTCATCCCCATCCCATCCCTATCTCATTCCCATCCCTATTCCGTTCCCATCCTCATCCCCATCACATATTCATCCTCATTCTTATGCCATTCCCATTCCACTCTCATCCCATCCTCATCTCCATCCCATTCCCATCCTCAACCCCATCCCTTTCCCATCTCATCCTCATCCCCAGCTGGATCCCAGGGACACCCCCCAGTGACTCACCGGTGGCCCCGGGAAGCCAGGCTGGCCTTGGAAACCCTGTGGAGAGACAAGAGCTGAGCTGGACCCCAACAGCCACATCCTGCTCCCTTAGGGGTCCCAGGGATCCCCATCCCCTCGGGGACACTCACCTGGTCCCCTTTCTCACCAGCGCTGCCTGGGAGCCCACGCTCACCCCTCGGTCCCTGCAGAGAGAGGGGCTGAGGTGGGTGGGGGGCACCTCGCTGCACCCACAGCCACCACAGCTTACCCCCCTACATTCCCCACAGCCCCCCAGGAGCCAAGCGGGGTGGGCACCTACCGCTGGCCCCACGGGACCGGGGAGACCGTCCAAGCCGGGGGGTCCCTGGGAAGGGGGGAAAACAGGGTCAGATGGATGTGGCTGGGAGGACCGTGGGGAAGGTGGCACGTGGGAGACCCCCCAGCCCCTCTGCCCCTGGAGCAGGGCCCCGAGGGACTCACCAGTTCCCCCTTTTCCCCGGGGGGGCCCACGTAGCCTCGCTCACCCTTGATGCCCTGGGGAAGGAAGGAGATGAAGACCCCGCTCAGGACAGGGGATGGGCTGGGACATGGGGCATGGATGGGAGCGGGGGGCACAGATGGAGGGGACATGGATGGACTGAACCGATGGGCAGTGGAGAGGGCACCGGGAATGTGTGGGACTGGGGACAGGTGTGACAGGGGTGAGCCCTGCAGGGACATGGTGCTCAGTGCCTGCTGGGGTCCCCCAGCTGCCCATCCCCAGCAGCGGGGGGGCCCCAACAGGCTGCAGGGAGAGACGTGGGGACACAGGAGGTGGCCAGGGGCTGGCAGACGCTGCTTGGCTCCCCACGGTACTCACGGGAAGGCCGGGGGGACCCGTCGCGCCGGGGTAGCCGGGCTGTCCTGGAGGTCCCTGTGCCGGAGGAGAACGCTGAGCCAACCCAGCGCACGAGTGTCCCCCCCGTCCCCTCCTCTCACACCACTCACCGGCTCCCCCTTGGCTCCGGCAAGCCCGGCAGGGCCACGATCACCCTGGAGACCCTTTGGAGGGAGAAGAGAGGAGCTACAGGGGGTCTCCTGCAGCCCCCGGGGCTGTGCCCACCTGGCAGCACCACTGGGCAGAGCGCAGGGGACAAGGACCGGGCACAGGTCTGTGACCTCCACCAGCCCACAGCCCCAGCCTGCCCAGCACCTCCAGGCACCGGGGGGACCCGCTCGTCCCCCAGCCGGGCTCCCTGCACCCACAGGCACTGGGCTCAGTGCCCAAGTGACACTCACACCCAGACACAGGTCACTGCTGCCACACGTCATGACCCATAGGCAGCTCTGGTGCCACCGGGCCACTGAAATCTCAGCCCTGCGGGTGCTGCATGAGGTGCCCAGCTCCTGGCACCCCCAGGCACTGCCCAGGACACGCTTCAGACCACAGCTCCAGCCTGGTGCCACCCCCTGCCCTCCCAGGGTGGGCCAGACACGGGTGACACACAGGAGCCCCATGGCTCCGTGTCATGGGGCCGCTGGGGTGGGTTAGTGGGGTGACATGGTGCCGAGACTGGACAGGACACGCGGGCACACCGCAGAGCAACAACCCACAGAGACCCACAGAGACCCACACAGACTGTGGTGACATTAGTGGACGAGGGGACAAGAGCAGGACACGGTTGGCACGGAAGGGCAGGATCCTCCGGGAGCTGCCGGCGCAGCCTCACCTCACCTTGTGCTAGGAGGGAACAGGAGGATGAAGATGAAGATGAGGATGGAGATGAGATGAAGATGATGCTGGAGGCTGGTTGGCCCCAGAGGAGCCAAGGACCAGAGGAAGAGGAGGATGAGCCCAGGCAGCACCGGCTGCACAGAGGGTCCTCCTTGCTCCCCGAGGGGAGTCCCCAGGGGCAGCAGGGAAGGGGCAGCAGTCGGGTACCACCCGGTGCCCCCAGCCCACCCCACGGGAGCTGTGACAAACTTCAGGCACCCAGCGGGGGTGCCAGGTCACCTACACACCGAGAGAAAGATCATTCCTGGGCCTGCAGACCCCACGTCTGGCAAGACCTTGTGTGGGGATGGAAGAGGTGGAAATGGGAGGATGGAGATGAGGTGGAAGGGGAGGGGGGGCTGCGGCTGCTCCCAAGGGGCACAAGGACAAGGGACACAGCCAAACCAAGCGGCAGCAACAGAGGGCACAGAGCGGAGCCGTGCTGGGTCCTTACGGGCAATCCGGGTGCGCCAGGCGTTCCAGGAAAGCCTGGGGGGCCCTGAGGGGAGAAACAGGGAGGTCACAGCCTGGAAACGGCACCGGGAGCTGGGGCTGAGCCCTCGGGGTGCGCAGGGCGGTGGCTCCATGTCCAGCCAGGCTCCTGCTCCATGTCCAGGCTGGCAGCACCTTCACCTCCATCTCAGCCTCGCCGGGATACAGCCGTGCCATGCTGCACCTCCGCCTCGCCACAGCCCGGCCACCTGCCTGTCACCGCGGCCTCGGGGCAGGGCGCTGGGCCCCCTGGGGACTCGCAGCATGGGGCTCCAAGCCTCCCAGGACCATAACGTGATGCCCACACAGCCCCCTGCCCCGGGTACTTACGATGGGCCCGGGTGGCCCCGGAGGTCCCCGCAGTCCCGGTGGGCCCTGGGGAGAGACGGCTGGGTCAGACGTGACCGCGGTGTGGGAACAGGGGACCGGCCAGCACCGAGGTGGCACCAAGGGGCCAGCCATGTCCCCTGTGGCCACTGGGCAGGGCTGGGATGGCGGGGGGACCACAGGAGCAGGGCAGTGCCGGGGATGGGAGCGCACCCACCTGCTCGCCTCTCTCGCCGGGGATGCCCGGGGTGCCCGGCAGCCCAGGGTCACCCACACAGTCTGGGTCAGGACTGTCACCCTGGGGGAAGCGGGGACACGTCAGGAGCTGGGGGTGGCTCTGCACACAGCTGAGCTCTGCCAAGCCCCGCCAAGCGCCCCCCAAAGCCACCTCTGCTCCCCAAAGCCCCAGCTGCTCCCACAACAGGGGGACAGTGGTGGGTCCTGCCCCAGTGGGGACCCCCCTGCAGCACCCTGGGGACTGGGAAGTGGGAGCGGGGCAGCACGGTTCACTCACCCGAGCCTCCTCCGCTCTCGGGAACTGCGCAAAGCACTGGAAGAAAACCCAGGAGTCACCTGGGGGTTCCCAGCAGTGGGGCACAGAGCCCCAAATCCTGCACCCCTCAGGTGCTCAGCACCCACTGCTCTAGCCCGGGGCAAGCCTGTCACCCTGCCTGGGGACACATCGGGACAGGAGGGAGCTGTGCATGGGAGCCAGCGTGCCCAGAGCGTGCCCAGCGCTGCGAGTGCCTGCAGCTTTGCACAATGGTGACACAAGCCGATGCTCAGGGACATCTTCACCCCAAGATCCCCACCAGGACCAGGGGTCTTTGGGTGACAGGAGTCCCACCCAGAGATGGGCAAATACTCACACGGGCGCAGTTCTCGCTGCCAGGGACACCTGGCATGGCCCCGTCCCCCTCCTCTCCCTTGACGCCGCTGGGTGCTGCGAAGGCTGCCTGCAGCTGGGGACAGTCCCCGCAGAGGGTCTGGGAGGACACAGGGAGTCAGGGGGACCCCAAAGTGCTTGGGGCTCCCCTGGGCACAACCCATGGCGGGAAGGCACCCTGTCCCATGCTCTCACCTTCAGCACCTCGATGTTCCTCTCGGCCATGACGGCCAGTGGCCCCTGGGAGAGATCATGGAATCAGTTTGGTTGGAAAAGCCCCTCAAAACGTTGAGTCCAACCATTCCCCTACCCCTGTCCCTGCCCCATGTCCTGAGAACCTCATGTCCGTCTGTCCAACCCTCCAGGGATGGTGACTCCAGCACTGCCCTGGGCAGCCTGTTCCAATGCCCCACAGCCCTTTGGGGAAGAAATTGTTCCCAATATCCAGTCTAAACCTCCTCTAAGCCCCCCAGCCCCCCAGCTGCTCCCCATCACACCTGTGTTCCAGGCCCTTCCCCAGCTCTTCTCTGAACTCGCTCCAGTCCCTACGTGGGGTGGAGCAGGATGGGGACACAGGGAGAGGTGCCATGGGCACAGCACTACCTACCAGGTCTCCCACCGTTCCGGGCAGTCCCGGTAAACCGTTGTGTCCTGGCATCCCCTAAAGCCAAACAGAGCGCTTAAATATTTGAGCCCTTTCCTAAAAGCCGGGCAGGATTGATCCCCATTCACCCCATCACTCACCTGGCGGCCTGGGGCTCCTGGAGGGCCAGGGGGGCCGGGGTCTCCGGGGGGACCCTGCAACACCCCAAAACACAAATGGAGAGAGGTGGGGGGTGAGGCAGTGTGGGGCGGGGGGCTGGCGGGGGGCACAGCGCAGCGGGAACAGCACCCACCTGCGGACCCGGCTGCGGGTGCCAGGACATCCCGCTCCACAGTCCTGGGGCTCCCTGGTGCCGAGAGAAGGGGGAGAGCGTTCAGCGGGGGGCGAAGCAGAGCTGGGGGGCCCCGGGGGTGCCCGCGGTGCTTACCGGCATCCCGGTATAGCTGGGGTCCTGGCGGGGGCTGGGGGAGCAGATGCACTCCCCAGGGTCTCCCTGTGAAGAGAGGGGGTGATGGCAGGGAGGGGGGTACAGGGTGGCATGGGGGGGGCAGCTCCACCCTGACCCCACTCACCTTCTCGCCACGGGCGCCCTTCTCCCCCTATGATGAGAAAAGCCAGAGAGGTGCATTAGCAGGTGGCTCCTGTCCCCCACCCTGTGTCCCCCACCCGCACCACAGGGACACGGCAGTTCAGCACCGCGCTGCCACACAGCCACCCCGCCATCCCCCACGTACCGGCTGCCCGCTGGACCCGGGCACCCCGGGGAGCCCCCGCTGCCCTTCGGGACCCTGCGAGGAAGAAGAGGGTGAGGAAGCTCAGCTTTGGGCTCAGAACATTTTAGCCACCGTCAAGAGGCCAGGGAGGACAGTGATGCTTGTCCTGGGGGGCAGGACGTACCGGTGGCCCCGTGACGCTGGTCCCTGGTGGCCCAGGGGGTCCCATGGCACCTTTGGGTCCCGGAGATCCCTGCAGAGGAAGGACAGCAGGAGTAGGGACGAAAGGAGTGGGGAGGGAGGGCTGGGGGCCACTTGCTTACCTTTGCACCTTTCTCTGTCGCCATCCCCGGGGGTCCCTGGGGTCCGGGGGGGCCCTGGGGGCAGGAGAGAGCGTTAGCACCCCCCAGCAGCCCCCCCCTGCCCACCCAGCGGTCCGTGGTGACAGCACTGTCCCCAGGGTGGTCTGGCCATGACCCCACTGCCACCACCCGCATGGGGGTGGGGTTGATGCTGCAGGGGTGTGACCCCCCCACTTGCAGGAATCAGGGGGCTGGTGGGTGCCCCCTCTCTCAGGGCTGGGCAATGTGAAATGCCACTTACAGGTGTTCCGGGTGGTCCTGTGCTCCCGGGTTCTCCCTGGGAAAAACAGAGTGCGGGAGCTGCAGGGGTACGGCACAGGGTACGGCACAGCATGGCACAGCATGGCACAGCCAGCCTGCACACCCACCTGTGGTCCTGGCTGGCCAATCCCCCGCGGTCCTGGCTCACCCTGGGGACACAAAGGGACAGTGAGCAGCCGCGACACCCCCCCCAGCCCACCTCCCCGCAGCCCCACTCACCTGCAGCCCCTTGGGTCCGGCAGGGCCCGGTACCCCCGGCAGCCCCGGCTTCCCCTAAAACACACCGGGTCAGCCCTGAGAGTGTGATGCCACGATGGGGACATCCACAGCACTGCAGGGGGACACTCACAGGTCTGCCTGGCTGGCCGATGCCTGGGGGGCCCTGGTCCCCTTTGGCCCCCGGTTTTCCTGGGATGCCGATAACATCTGACAAGTCCCCGTGCGGAGAGGGACCGGGCTCACAGGCGTCTCCCTACAGAGGAGGGGAGATGGAGATGGGAGAGGGATGGAGGGGGTGGGTGACACCATGGTGACGGGATGCGGGTCCCCATACACTTTGGGGGTCTCACCTTCTCGCCCTTAGGGCCGGCTGGACCCCTGATGCCAGGCTCACCCGCCAGCCCCGGGACACCGGCCATGCCCGGGGTGCCCGGGTCCCCAGGGCTGCCAGCGTCCCCCTGGCAAAGAGAGGGGACAAGGCTGGCACGAGGCAGGGGGACACACAGCACTCCCCCTGCCCAGGTGGGTCACAGCCCCGCTGGAACCCCCTCCACAGCCCCTCTCACCTTCTGTCCCTTCTGGCCAGTGTCACCGGGTCTGCCCTGGGGAAATGGAAAAAGGGGTCAGGCCTGAGCGTCCCCTAAAATGGTCACCTGATAGCACGGGGGGGCACTCACCGCTCTGCCGGGGGGGCCGCTCTGGCCCCGCTCCCCCGGCGCTCCGGGCACCGCCAGCACCCTCGCTGCCCCTTCGAGAGCCTGTGGCACGGGAGGACACAGCCCGCACGAATCACCCTGTGGAGGGGACATCCCGGTGGCTTTGGTGACCAGGGCGCTGCGGGTGGGGGCTCGCAGCCCCCACTGCTCTCCCCATCTCAATGCAATGAGTTGCACGGGTCTCAGCTGGGGATGTTACAGGGACAGGGCAGGGAGTGGGGTCCCAGGGGGGTCCCCGTCACAGGGCTCACCTTCTCCCCCTTGAGCCCCCGCACGCCTGGATCGCCCTTGTCCCCTGGGAGCCCCTGCACCGAGGAGACATGGCAGAGATGAGAATATGGCCTGCAGCATCCAGATCCTGCACCCCTGGGTCCCCTCACCCACACTCACCGGTCTGCCCATGGGTCCCTCCTGGCCACCATCCCCCTGCAAGACGTCAGGGTCAAGGTCAGGGTCATGGTCAGGCCCCAAGGGAAGCCAAAGCTGCCCCAACCCCACGGTGGGATGCAGCTGCTGCTGCTCCCTCAGGGAGTGTAGAAAGGGGGGAATGGACGTTGGGGTCACTCACCTTCTGGCCCTTGATGCCAGGCAGCCCGGGGAACCCTGCTTCACCCTGCGAACACCCCGTGCAGTCACACACCAGCACCTGCACAGCCCTGGGGAGCCAGGGAACCCCTCCAATATGGAATGGGGGGGTCTCAGCCCCCTGTACTCACTGGTAGCCCTGGTGCTGGTTCACCCTGGAGCCCCTCGCTGGAACCCCGCAGCAGCGCAGAGAGGACACGGGCATCGCAGGACAGGCAGGAGTCCCCCTGCAAGGGCAGGGAGGGGACAGGGCTCAGGGGGGACCTGGGGCTGCACACCCAGCAAGCAGGTGGGACAGAGGGACAGACACTCACCTTCTCCCCTTTCATCCCTTGGATGCCAGCATCTCCCTGGGGAGGAGAAAGAGGAGCAGGGCTGGGTGCTGCTAGGGCAGGCTGGATGTCACTCGGTGTCCCCCCAACTCCGACTGGGGATGAGCCAGCCCCCGGCTCAGCCCCATGTCACCTACCCTGTCCCCTTTGGGTCCCGCAGGGCCAGGTCTGTCCTGGTGAGGGGGAAATGAAGAGGGAGCATTAGGGATGCTGAGCCAAGCTCCTGCTCTGCCCCCCGCCCCCCGCCCCACGTGCCCACCCCCACGCCCCCAGTTCAGACTCACCGAGACCCCATCCTTGCCGGGTGCTCCGGGCGCTCCCCTGGGTCCCGGTTTGCCAGGTGGCCCCGTGACACTGAGCGTCCCCTCGGTCATGGTGGGACACACCTCGCACGGCTCACCCTGCCCGGTGGGGACAGT
This sequence comes from Streptopelia decaocto, assembly GCF_964273445.1. Lineage (NCBI taxonomy): Eukaryota > Metazoa > Chordata > Aves > Columbiformes > Columbidae > Streptopelia > Streptopelia decaocto. The sequence continues at coordinate 2,443,787 of NC_138678.1, read as the reverse complement.
GAGACACAGCCCTGGGCTGTGGGGTCCTTGAGGTGGCCCCCAAGATGCCCCGAGCCCAGGGCACGGGCACCACAGTGGAGACGTGACTGTAGGTGCTGCATGCCTGTGCCCCCACCAGACCACCCTGACGCTGCACCCACCTTGTCTCCTTTTGGCCCCAGGATGCCGGGGGGTCCCTGCGGGAGGAAGGCAGGGGAGGGGGCTGCTTCAGCCAATGCCACCCAGCATCCCCAGCCCCTGACACCAGCCATGGCGTGGGACGGTCCCAGCCCCAGCCGAGGCCACCAGCTCTCCCAACCCCCTCTCTGTGCCTGGGCTCTGATCCCACCACTGCTCCGGCCCAGCAGCCCTGACCCTGAGCCAAGAAACCCGTCCCTGACCCCAGGCTTTGGCTCCCAGTACTCACGGGTGTCCCAGGCGATCCGCCGGGTCCGGGAGCTCCAGAGCTGCCCTGGAGCCAGAGATGTGAAAGTCTGAGTCATGCATGGCAGAAAGCCACGGCCTGCAGGACCCCCAGCACCCCAGGGGGGTTCCTGCCCCCCAACCCAAACCCTGGGCCACCCAGCTGGGGCTTGTCCAGCCGACAGCACCGTGAGCCAACACTGACTTGGCTCCAGTTGGGGATCCTGGCACAGCCTCCCCACACTCAACTGCCCTCAGGCAGGATGGTGTGGGGGTGTTTGGGACCCCTTTTTCAGCCCCAACTCACCTTTTCTCCCTTTGGACCCGGGGGGCCACCAGGGTCACCCTGGAGAGAAGACGGTGTTAGCCAAGCACCCCAGCCAGCCCCACAGCAGAGCCCTGGGGGCACCTCGCCCCCTCCCACGGTGACGCCCACCCGCAGCCCCACAGCACAGCGGTCCTTACCGGCTTGCCAGGAAAGCCGATCCCTGGAGAGCCTGGTTTCCCCGGGGGCCCTGGCTCACCGGCCAGCCCCTCGGGTCCCACGAGGCCAGGGTCACCCTGGAAGGAAAGGAGGTGTCAGTGCCAGGGCTGCTGCTGGGTGCCCCCACCCTCTAAGCCCCCACCTACCTTCTGTCCCTTGGGTCCCACCACGCAGATCTCTCCGGGCCGGCCCTGCAGGGAGGGGACAGTGCTGTGACAGCATCGTGCACAGTACGGGGGGTGCTGGTCTAGTGACGGGACCCCCCTCCCCAGGGAGCGTCCCCGGGGATGCCCAGGTACCACCCGGCACTACTCACATCTCGCCCCGGGCGCCCCGGCTTGCCCTGCAGTCCTCCATCACCCTTGTCACCTTTCTGGCCCTGCCGGACAGACAGACGTCACCTGTACCATCTCTTGGGTTGGCACCAGAAGGTCCTGGCACCTCTGCCAGCACCTCACAAGCCAGGTTTATCCCATCAGCCCAGACATCCCCACGGTGATGCTGAGACCCACGGGCTGGACTCACCTTCTGCCCATCAGCACCGGCCGCCCCGGGGAGGCCCTGTAGGGGAACAGCATGGAAATGTGGGTGCCCACCCTATGCAGGTGCTCATGGGTGACCCTGTGCAGGGCTCACCCCCTCCGTCTCATACCACCACCCCCTTCACCCCACCGAACCGCCTCCCTTGAGCTGGACCCCCACACCCCAGCTTGGGGTACACATACAATGTTTGGGGGAGCACCCCTGGGTCCCCGACCCACAGCCCCATCCGCCCAGCGTCACTCACCACCTCGCCACGCTGCCCCTTCTCACCCTGCGGGCCCTCGGCACACTGCGGAGGAAGAGGAAGGAGTGGGGTGAAGGGGGGTGGCAGAGCTGGGACAGGGGGTACATGGAGGGTGGGGGTCTCACCTGCACGGGGCCGCCGGGGTGGGCGCGCACACAGTCAGCGCCCTGCGGGAGGGGGGAGGCAGCTCAGGGGCTCAGCCTGCACCCGGCATGGCCAGGGACAGGGGGCCATGTGGGGCAGCAGGACCCACACAGGGAGCACCCCCAGTTTAGAGGGTCCCTGCGTGGGACAACTGGGGACACTCACGCGCTCGCCTTTCTCCCCTTTGCTGCCAGTGATGCCAGGGGGGCCACGCTCGCCCTTCCCGCCCTGCAAGAGAGGGGACGTGTGGGTGACAAAACGGGGCATGAGTGTCCCCGTGTCCTCACATGTGCCCACCGCGGGACCCAGGGCCCCCGGGCAGGGATGCTCTGGGCACAGCCGAGCATCTGCGTGGCCACATCCCCGCGGGAGCTGGGCTCTGTGTATCCTGCGGTGACAAACCTACCTTTGGACCCAGGGGACCGAGTGTCACCTAGAGAGAGAGGAGAGAGGTGTCCTGCAGGGCACACTGCACCAAACCCATCCTCCCAACGCTCTGTCCCCAAGTGCCACCCCAGGAGACCTGTGGGGCACATGGGGTCCCAAAAACTCGCCACCAGCCCCACACCTCCAGCCAGAGGTTGCCATAGGAACAGGCCCACATCTGGAAAGGATCAGAGACCCTCCCCACAGCCAGATGTTGCTGGGCCCCAGGCCAGGAGGAGCCATGGGTTGTGGGGGGCTGTTGGTGATGGCAGAGCAGCAGGTGACACCCCCGGGCCAGCACTGTGGTGGCTTTTGCCGGCCCCAGCTCACAGCCCAGCCCCAGCAGATGGGTCAGGGTCCCCATGTCCCCCTGCCAGCACTGCCTGGTGACACACTCACGTTTGCCGAGGTCTGCGGTGAGCAGGGCGGGCACTGCAAGAGACAGGGAGGGCAGCTTGTACCGGCTCCGTACCCATGGCACCCAAAACCCTACAGCACCCAAAACCCTGTGGCACCCACAGCCCTGTGGCCACTGCCCCTGTCCCCTGGGCACCCCAAACCTATGGGGCTCACCCAGCAGCTAGGACCCAATCTGCACCCCAGAGATCCCCAGCAGGATCCCGCCACGGGGTCACAGCAGCCCCCAGGGGATGGGTGACACGGGGATGGGGCACAGGGCACGCTGAAGACGCTTCCCAGCTCCAGCAGCGCTCCGGAGACGCTCGGAGGGAACAAAGAGGCCCTTGGCCACGGCTGGGATTACTCCAGCAGTCAGTGGGGCCTCAATTCCTGCTCGGGGGAGCAGAGCAGCCGCTTCTGCAGGCGTCCCTGCAGCTCTGGCGGCAGCAGAAAGTTCCGGAATGGAGCAGGGACAGACCCAGCCCGGGGCGCAGGTGGGTCCTGGCACAGCACCAGCACCGGCGGGAGGAAGGGGAGCAGAGCCAGGCATGCCAGGACGGGTGCAGCCGGGCTGGGACACCCCTTCCCACCTCCCCGCACCTTCTCCCCAGGATCTCCCTTTGGGCTGGTCCTCCCCGAGGTCCTCGCTGGCTCCTGTGGACAGAGCAGAGCACCCATGGGAGCCTGTGCACCCCTGGGTGACACCTCCCCTTGCACCCCTGGGTTATCCTGTCTGCGGCACCCAGGGGTGCAACCTGCCTTGGTCTGAGCCCCAAGCCGGCGGCTCAGCGGGTGCAGAGCAGCGACGGGGCTGCAGGAGCCCCCCCGTCACTCCGCGGTGTCTGGCGTCTTCCAGCTCCCTCCCTCCCCTCACACAGTGGAAAATATGAGCCAGGGCTCTTCCAGGGGCTGAATGGCTGTGGCTGCCGGCCCCGCTGAGCACTGCCCACCCCGGGGCTGGGGCACACACAGCGGGATGGGGACACGGGGGGACACGGGGACTCACCGCGCCCAGCGGCTCCTCCAGGCAGAAGCAGCGGGTGTAGACCCGGCCCTCGGGCTGCGGCGAGATCTCGATGAGGTTGCTGCTCTGCATCAGCTCCGCTTGCCGACGGGTCTTGGGTGCTTCTGTGAGGCACTGATGGGAAGGAAAAGGAGGTCATGGGGGGGCTGCTGGGGTGAGAGCTGGGAGCACCAGCCCTGACAGTGTGATTTGGGAGGTGGATTCATCCTGCATTGGCCACAGGGACAGGTAACAGGTGATAGAATCATAGAATAGTTTGGGTTGAAGGGACCATCCCAGCTCCCCCAGTGCCCCCACTGCCATGAGCAGGGACATCTTCACCAGCTCAGGTTGCTCAGAGCCCAGGTTGCTCAGACCTCAGGTTGCTCCAGCCTTGCCTGGGATGTCTCCAGGGATGGTTCATCCACCACCTCTCTGGCCAATCTGGGCCAGGCTCTCACCACCAGGGACCAGGGTGGGGATTCGGGGGGGACTCACCCCGCTGGCTGAGATCTCACAGCATCCCTCCTGCCTGGCCAGCTCGGCGTCGCAGTAGATCTGGGCTTGCTGGATGTCGAACTGCCATGGGGCAGGAGCAGCACGTCATGGACGGATCCCACTCCACCGCAGAGCCCACCCGCACCCCCGGGGACTCACCCGCACTGGGGTGCCGCGTGTGGCATCCAGCCCCAGGAAGGCATTGCCCTCGGGGGCCAGCGCCCGCCGGGGCGGCAGCGGCTTGGAGGAGATGGAGGCGCAGTCCAGGTGGACGGAGACGGCGTGGCTCTGCACCGCCACCGCCACCTTGTGCCACCGCCCGTCGAACAGGGACGCCACAGCTGTCCCTGCGAACACGGCGCTGACGAACGCGGCTCCCGGAGACCTGGCCTGAAACTCCAGGCTCTTCTCAGGACCGTGCAGGGTCAGGGAGAGCTGGGTAAAGAGGGGACAATACCATGCTTGGGGACAGCTCCCGGCTGTCCCCTCACCACTGGTGTGTCCCACCATCCCGGGGCCGTACCTGGGGGTAGCCCTGCTGGTCGGTGACCTGGAAGAGGTACCAGTGCTCCCCGGTGCTGTTCTTCTTCAGCAGCAAGGTGAAGATGAGGGTGAAGGCGGGGGGCAGCCCGTGGGGGAACACCTGCCTGCAGGGAAGGGCATCAGGGGTGGCCAGACCCTGCACCACGCTCCAAAAACAGTGGCAGCACCATCCCCAACACCCCCTCCTGGATGGCACCCATGGGCAGCATTGCCTCAACAGCCCCCATGGGTCCTGCAGCGGTTTGTCACCATCGGTGGCACCGCGGATGCCTTAGGGGCACGTCCAACTTGTGCAACAGGAGCAGAACACGAGGCAGACGGCCCAGCTCGCCCGCAGCCACTCATCCACTGGAAATATTTGCTTTGAGCTCTGCTCTGCTCCACCACACCAGCAATTTTCCAAGCCACCAGCCTGGAGCTGGACCAAGGCATGGGGAGTGGGCCAGACCCCACAGTCCCCTCTGCTCCCCGTGGGACACAAGCCTGTCCTCACTGGGCACCCAGGAGGCTCCTGGGGTGGAGGGACACCCATGGGTGCCCACCTGGAGCTCACAACCTGGCTGCCAGGGCCACCCTGTGCCCAGGGCTGGCTCTGAGCTGCCACAGGCACCCGGCCAACAGCAACACCAGCCTGGAGCATCCACCACCTCGAAGCCATCTAAGGACTCGACTGCCCTGCTCAGGAGCCAAGGCTGGGTTTCCTTCACCCGTGGGAGAGCCCCGTGCCCGGCGTCGCTGTGTGCCAGCCCCGGGGCGATGTGGGGACAGGCGGGCAGGAGGAGACGGGTGTGCAAACCGCAGCGGTTTCCTCCAGGAACGGCTCCCGAGGATGTGGACCTGCTCCCACCTCGCCACGCTGCAGCATCCCTGCCAGCCCTGGCACGGCCTCGGGCACGGCCGGGCAGGACGTGCTGGGGATGGTGGGGACGAGGGACAATCTCCATGTGCGTCCCCCAGCAGCCCCCCACCGCCCCAGCAAACCCAGCTCAGAGCTGAGCAGCGTCTCGAGCTTGTCTAGACCCCGGTGAGTGCCTGCCAAGCGCAGAGCAGCCGCAGAGCCGTGGTTGCATAAGGGCTGGCCAGGACCCAGCCGAGCCGCCGCAGCCCGGGATTTACTTTCTAGGAGGAAAGTAGCTTGGGGAGCCTGAGGGCTGCACCACCAGCATCTCTGCATCCCCCCCGGTGCCACGGAGCTGCCTGGCCCCTCCAGTTAAGGTCAAAGCCTAAGGAGCATCACCCAGGTCCCATCCTTAAAATGTGGGGAGGATGCTCTGGTCACCAAGGGCCACCCTGCAAGAACCCACACTCACTGCGTGGGCTGCACCAGGGGCACAGTGCCCAGCCTCAGCACCACCGGCCCCCGTGGGTTCTGGACTTTCTTGATGGAGGAGATCTTCAGCAGGTCGAACCTTTTAATCAGGTTAAAACCTGCAGGATAGAGCGGAGTGGGGTGAGAGCCGGCCCTGGCATGGGGACCGAGGGCTGATGCCCCCCAGGCAGGGTGCAAAGCCCATCCCCGGGGAGTCGGGGCTGCGCAGAGCGAGAGGAGCTTTCCTTACCTGTTACGTTCTCATACTTGTCCCCAACCAGATCCTCGTCCCAGAGCTGCGGGCACGGCTCCCCTGCAAGGCACATCAGCACATCACTGCAGTGTTCCCAAGGACACAGGGACACTGTACAAGAAGGGTTGGACCGTGTGGAGCCCCCCAAACCCCAGCGGGTCTTGGGGTGCTGCTGGGAGCTCACCCCAGCCCCCTAAAGCCACTGGAAGGCACAAGGGATCATAAATTCAGCAAATACAGCTCCCACGGCAGGACCAGCTCCTTGCAAAGAGCCCCCCAGGAGCAAAGCACCAGATTTGGAAGGGACGGGCAGTGAGCTCAGAGCTGCGTCCCACAGCGAGTTCACCAGGTGAAATGTTTTTCCCAGTTGCTGCGTGTTCTGCATCAAAACAGCCTCGCGGCTGGAATCGGCATCAAGAAGCTTGGACGGGTGCCGCGGACCCCCAAGGCGGGGAGTTGGCACCCAGAGCTGCCCGCCAGCCTCCCTGTCCCATCCCGGTGACATCCTCAGACCTGGTGGCCCCAGGTGACAGGGTGAGGGCCGGGCCAGGGACAGGGAGAGGCTGAGCCACAGGAAATGCCGTGTCAGTCGTGATCACGAGGACGCTGGTGCTGTTTGCAACCCCGCTGATATATTACTGCTTTAGCAGCATCAATCCACCTCCGCTGGATGCTACCAGATGTTGGGAGGCGCGAGATAAAGGAGGAAACAAGGGGGTATTGAAGAAGGAATTTGTTTTGTCTCTGTGTACACCAGCCCTGGAGCTGATGATTCATTTGCCTCTTCTCCAGCTCTTAGCCACTCCTGGGGGGCAGCTCTGACCCCCAGAGCCCCACTGCCCAGAGCCAGGCACCACCATGGTGTTTCTCCCCCAGGCTGACCACTCGCTCGCACGCAGGGACATGTCCCTCGCTCCCAGGACCTCCGGCACAGCAGCAGGGGCTGTTGTACTGGCCCTGGTCCCGCAGGCACGTGTGGCACTTGAGGACAGATCGGTGAGATCATCCGCAGCAGGGCAGAGGCCAGACAGTGAGGCATAAATCACCCCGGGCGCCATCGCTTTGGAGCCTTCCCCGGCCCCTGTGCTGCCCTGAAGGGAAAATCGTGTCTCCCCAACCCTCGTTTCCCTAATGGAGGGCCCAAAGCCAGGAGCCCATGCCATGTGGGACAGTAGGGATGGTACCAGCCAGGGGAGTCCCTTGCACAGGCAAAGCCGGCAGCCCCTGGGCCCCCCATCTGAGCCACCGCTCCACCCCCGCAAAGACTGATGCAACCGTGGCTTTGCTGCCAGCAGCTCCTCCCCACCATCCGCCTCCAGCTCACCCGAGCCACGGCCAGCCCCACGCTGGGACCCATGCACAGCAGCCCCATGGCCAGGGGCACCTTGTCTGGGACCCCACGGGATCAGTCATCATCCCACTGTCCCCAGCTGTGTGGTGACAGCCCTGAGCCCTCTACCATTGGTGTGCACCATGGCCAAACCTCTTTGCACCTCGCAGCTGGAGGCCAAAACCCTCTCAGAAGCTCTCTGCATCCTCGCCACTGCCCCGAGCAGCCCTGGCTCACCTACAGAGCAGCCCCTGCTCACTCCCGGCTCCCGCACACGCTGCCGGATGGTGCTGCCGGATGGTGCCGCCATCGTTGCCAGCTGGCAGCAAGCACCCTGCGGCCAGAGTGCGGCCAAGCCCCAGCCCTCCATGACCACAGCCTGGGCCATGGGGTGTTCCCGGCTCTCGGCCACGGCGGGGGTGATGGTGGGGTGTCCCCGGGCTGGCTCCCCGCGGCAGGACTCGCTCAGCCGTCCCTGGCCCCCTGCCTGCACGGGATGCTGAGTGGAGCCCCGCAGCCTGGGCGGCCGGCGCTCAGCAGGCGGCCGATGTCCGCAGCCACCGCTCTGGCCGCCAGTGTGCACCCGTGTGCGGTCCCGGCACGTGGGGACCTGGCACAGCTTGCCGTGTCCCCTGACCACCTCTGCCCTGAGATCTCTGGGTCTGACCCAGCCTTGCTTTCCTCTCCCCATGGACAGGCAAGGAGGGACCCCAAGCAGTGCGGACCCCAAGCCCTCAGTCCCAGTGTCCCTTACCTCCTGCTGACGGCAGCTCCTTCCCCTCGCAGGCACTGACGAGCCCTGCAAGTGCGAGGGCCCAGAGACCCCTCATGGTGCCCACGGCAGCAGGTCGGGGCCAAGGCGGCTGCCTGCAAGGGAGAGAGATGGGGCAGCAGTGGGACAGACACATGGTGGGCACTGGCCCACATCCCACAAGCTCACCTGTGCTGGGAAACCCCCAGGTAAGCCTCATTCACAGAGGTGATGCTGACCCACTTGGCCACAGCTCGGGCAGGTTTTGGGGGTCAGCGTGGCCTCCATCCACTGCTGGATGCCCCCGTCTCCTCTGCACCCAGCCCAAGCACACAGGGAAACCCCCAGCATCCCGGCATTCACAGGTTCAGTCCGACCCCAGCAACCAGATTTACTCCAAACGTGCAAACGCGGAGGCTGGGCTGCCCCAGAGCGGAACTGGGTGCCTCCTGTGCAGAACCCCCAGCCCAGGAAGGTCTCTCTCTCCCTGTTTTATCTCCCGGTCCCGTGCAGACCCTGGGGTGGCCCAAGGCCCTGAGGTCACCCCGACCTGGCGTCCCTCCTGCTGCTTCCTGCCACGACGCAAGGCAGGGCTGCAGGCAGCCGGAGCGCTGGGACAGACCGGACACGTTCGGCTCCGCTCGCCGCTGCAAGAGCGGGACGTGCATCCCTGCGCCCTCGGCCCCATGCACAGCGGTTGGGACCTTTGTGACCAGTGGTCTTGCCTCTGTCCTGCTCGCACCCAGCTCTGCCGCACCCCCAGCTCTGCCGCACCCCCAGCTCTGTCCTGCCTGCACCCCAGCTCCTGTGCTCCAAACTCCTGCACAACCCCTGCAGCTCCCGGCTCCCCTCTGTTGCTTCCCGGCTCCCCCTGCACCCACCCCTGCACCCCCTCTGCTCCCCCTGCACCTTCCTTGCACTCCCCCTGCACCCCATTCCCCCCGCCTGCACCCCGCCTTTCCTACCCCCGCACCCTCCGTACCGGCGGGTCCCCGCGGCTCCGGGACGCCTTCCCCAGCCTGCCCGCCCCTGGGCGGTGATTAATTACGACTAATCACGGGGAATCCCCCGTTCCGCGCCCGCCCGACGGCGGGGCCGGGCTCTGCCCCGCTCCCGGTGCCCAGGACCGGCAGGACGGCGCCGGGTCTCACCTCCGAGGGGCTCGGCGGGGCCGGGGCTGCCCGGGGCTGGCGGGAGGGAGGGACGGACGGACGGAGGGAGCGGGCGGCGCCGCGGGTCCGGCCGCTCCGGCGCGGTGGGAGCAGCCGCGGGACACCGGGCGCTCCGCCGCCTTCCCCGCCTCCCTCCGGGGGGGCCCGAGCCGCCCCCCGGCAGCTGCCCGCCCTCTGCCTCACCAACCCGGGGGGGCCCGAGCCGCTGCCCGCCTTCGTCTCCCCGCCCTCCTCCTCGTCTTCCTCCCCCCGGTGCCTCCTCCGGCAGCGCCCTCCCCACCCCGCGGTCCCACTTCCCGGGGGCTGTACCCCGCCCGGAGGAGGGGACCCCCTGCGAGGGACGAGAGGGGCACCCCGATCCTAGAGCTGGGGGTGAAGCCCATTCCTGAGCTGCCGCACAGGACCTGCTTTTCCTCTGCCCAGGGACCAGAGGGGACCCAGGTGCTGGCACCGGTGGTGGCATCGCCAGCCAGAATGGCTGTTGCTGTGGGGACCAGCGTGTCCCTCCAGGGATGCTCCTCCACCCACACAGCACCGGCCCACAGCGCAAGTTTGAGTCTGGGAGAGGCCAAACAGCCACGGGTGTCCCTGTGTCCCCATCCCTGTGTCCCTTCTCCGAGGGATGCCCAGTGCTGCAAGTCACCATCGGGTCCCTGCTCAACCGCTTTCTTCCCAAATTGTGATGAATCTATTTACACTGAAGCTTTACAAATGTGTGTTAGGGACGCATGCATCTCAATAAACGCGCTCTAATTAACAACTGATGTTTATTCAGCCCACAGCAAATAAGCTGTCGCGGGCAAACCAAGCGATGCTGCTTTTGAAGAGCAGCTCGACTCTGCCATTTATTCGGCAGACAGCCCCCGACATGCGGTGACAGAGCGCTCGATTCTCCTGCGAGTTGCCTACTATGGTAATTAAGGGTAATTAAAGCAAGTGGGTACAAAATATAACAAAACTTTTATAATTCCTGTTGGGCGATTATTCACACCGAGCTGTTGCTCGTTTGTGGCCTCCCAGCAGCAACAAACCCCGAGTGGGGTTTGTGCATCTCGTGGGTTTGGGGACCTGGGGCGGGGGACATCTGCCCTTGCCCCCAGCACCAGAACAGCCCCACAGCCCAGCCCCACAGCCCAGCCGGGCCCCACAACTCACCCCACAGCAGAGCAGGGAGGAGGGGCAGCCTCATCCCTCTCAAGCCAGATCTCTTGCTTACACCAGCACAGCCAACAGCTCCCAAGGCCCGCAAATTCAACTGTGAATTGCTTTGGGGCGTTGCACCTATGCCTCCTGCTGCTCTTCCCGTGCCTCAGTTTCCCTCATTTGCCAGGGAGCTCCCCTGGGTAGGTTGTCCCCAGTCCAGTGGCACAAAGGGACCCCACTGTCCCCAGGATGGTCATGGAGTGGAAACCTGGGTTCCCGCTTCCCCTTGCTGTGCCAGGGCACAGGGTCGGTGTCTCCAGATCCTGCCCCCCAACACTAAGGGTGAACAGTCTATCTCCAGCCCGTGCCGGCAGCCCCTGGAGCGCCGCCGAGCTGGGGGATGGAAAACAGGATCCTGCGGCCCCTGCCCACCGACCCAGCACGGAAAAAGCGGAGACAAGCTGCTCTTCCAAGAAACAGCTGCATCGGCTGCCAAGAAACACGAGCCGGAGCAGAGCCCGGCAATTTTTGGGCTGGAGACAACCCTCCTCCAAGCCCGAGCGTCATGCGGCAGCGGTTGCGTTACCGCGGGGCTCCCCGGTGCTGCCGGCACGGCCCCCCCACAGGCCCCACTGCTGGGGGGTGAGGGTTGGGGTGACGCCGGCCGGACCCCGCTGGCTCGTAGGTTGCTGACCCACGCAACACGCAGGAGGGAATTCCTGTGGCGAGGATTTGGGCAGTTCAGCATTTATTTCTGCACCAATTTGGGCACAACCCCCCCCAACCCAATTCCAGCGTTTGCTGGGAAGGAAAGAGCCCGCGGGGATTCTTTCCAGCTTGACAGGGCCCGTTTGTTTCCGTGGCATTAAACCAGCAGTTTTTGCCTCTTTTGGAGGGAATTCTGTGCGAAGGGAGAAGCGAAGCCCGCCGTCCCCCTGCACCTCCCTGGGCCGCGCAGCCTCAGAGCCGTTTCTCCATCATTTCCGCCCCCCAAAACGAATATTTTTGGCATGGGAGAGGGGGCTGGCTTGGCTCAGATGGAAGCTGCAGACGGAAAATGGCTCCAGAGCTCTCCAATCTGCTCAGACCCCCCCGCAACCCCAGGCACTGCCTGGACCCACAGGATTGGGGGGGCTGGCCCCCCATCCCCCCTTGTCGGGACAAGCCTGCGCCTCCCGCCCGGGCTCCATTCCCTCACCGCATATGGCGTCTCCATGAGTAATAAAAGCTGCTAATTGCCAACAGATGCCCCAGGAAACCCTGACGCTGCCTCTCACGGCTGTATCTGGCTGGGAAGGGAGAAGAGCTGGCCCCGTGTACCCCAAAGCGTGGGGCAGAGGGACCCCAGTGCATGGCAAACTATCATTAGCAAAATTAGCAGCCGGGATGAGGCAGCGGGTGAGCATCCCCGGGGAGGGGACGGTACTGGCCCCTGCCCCCCGGAAGCAGCCGCATCGGTGCCCTGGGCAGCACACCCGCATCCCGGCTGTGCCGACGCCGGGGATGCTCCGGCAGCGCGAGGCGCCCCGCGCCACCATGCCCTTGCAGATCGCATGGTAATTGCCTCCAAAGTTACTAATTTGCTCATAGATTAATTACCATGTAATTTACCGCTCTTGGCTCCCGCGATAAGACGCTCATTTGCGAGGCAGCGCGTGGGTGCGGGCTCAGCCCTGGTCAGCAGGATCCTGCCGGGTTGGGGTCTGGGGGAACCAGACAGGCTGGGGGTCCCCACTGGGTGACAACCACCCCCCTCCCTGGCCAGAGCCCCGACACCAAGCACGAAGCGGCGGCCGCGGCCCCACGGCACCACAGAGAGTGAACTTTTATTTCCAACAACGACAGCACCTGCCCCGTGGGGTGGGGATGGTGGGGAGGGCTGGGAGGGGGCGGCCATGGGGCCCTGGGGGGGGCGAGGGCAGCCCGGTCCCGGGGGGGGCGGCCGCTCGCGTGCACACGGTGCACGGCGTGAAGAAAACATCCCGGTAGAAAAGAACGAAAATCCGACAGCCTGGATGGCCGGTCCTGCCCCGGGGGGTGCAGGCGTGATCGGTGGGTGAGCGTGGGGGGGTTACACGTGTCCCCTCCGCACCCGTGTCCGGAGGGTGGCAGGGAGGAGAAACCGCGCGAGGACGGGCGGGAGGCGGCTGCGGTCCCTCCCGTGGGGACAGCTCCGGCCGGACAGGGACCCCCCTGGGCCACCGAGGGGGACGGAGCAGACCCAGCGTGGTGGCTCGTCCTGCCCAGGGCGACGGCGGTGGCGGGCGGGGGGGTCACACCTCCGTCTGGAAGTCACCATCGGCCGTGTCCAGCCCGGCGCAGGGGCCTTCCCAGTCGGCACGGTGCAGCTCCAGCCGGTCCCGCTGGGCGCTGGGCAGGGCCCCCAGTGTCATCGCCTTGAACGTGCTCCACGGCTTGGGCGGCGCGGCCGGCGCCTGCGGCCGCTGCTCCTCGGGGCTGGCTGCGTCCTGCGGGGAGAGGGGACAAGTGGCTACGGTGTGTGGTGACACATGGCTCCATCCCACCAGCAGCCACCCCCAGGGCGGAGCCACCCACCTCCTCCCAGTTCTAGAGGGGTCTGGAACCCTCCGGCCCCACCCGGGATGGGATGGGATGGATCAGTCCCCAGGGATGCTGAGGCACTTACGGTGGCCGTGCTCTTCTCCCCGCCGCCCGACGAGACGCTCCACCGCTTTTCTCGCTGTGGAAAAAGCCCCAGCGCTCAGCCCCCGCACCCTTCTGGCGATGCTCCATCTCCCCAGGATGTCCCAGGGGAGGTTGCAGGGTGTTGGGCAGCAGATTGGGGCAGGATGGGACCCCCAGAACCTCACCTTGGAGGAGCCAGCAGCCGGGGCTCGGTACCGGTCCAACGTGTGAAACTTCTGGTTGAGCTCGTGGTAGAGCTCCGAGTGACGCTTCCGCGTGTGCATCACCTTCTGCAGGGCGAGGGCAGAGCCTGTGGTCCCCAGCACAGCCCCGCACCCCTCCAAACACCCCCACATCCCTGTCCCCCCCATCCCTGTCCCCCTGCCTCCTCCTGACACCCCAGCAAGCGTCAGTGCCCACCACAACACTCTCGCCTTAATCAAGAGCCAACGCTCTTTATTGCCTGGTTGTTATAAAACTCCTCCCAGCTCAGCTGTTGGCAGAGCCAGAGGGAACCGGGGAGAAGGTGGTTGAGTCCCCAGATGGCACCCAACCCCACGGTGGACACCGGTGACACTCACTGCCATGACACCCACTGCCATGGCGGGACTTACCTCGAAGTCCAGATCAGAATATCGCAACCTCTTCCTCTGGCAGGACCCGGAGCAGGGGGAGGAGATGGAGAAGAAAAGGGAAAGGTCTTTGTAGGTCCGGGACATGGGGAGAGCAGGGCAGGAGGGAAGCTCATGCCAGCCCCGTGCCATGCAACTTGTGGGGGGCAGAGCTTGGTTTGGGACATGGGGGTCCTGGCCAAGCTTGGGGACAGAGGTGAAGGTAGCCCCAAGGAAAGGTGGGAACAGCCAGCACAGGGGCAGCTCATGCAACCCTGCACGTGCACACACGCTTGTGCACACTTCCACAACTCCCTCCCCCACATCTGAGATAAGGGGTGATGGTTTTAAACTAAAGAAGGGGAGATTCAGGCCAGACACGAGGAAGAAATTGTTGGCCCTAAGGGTGGTGAGAGCCTGGCCCAGGTTGGCCAGAGAGGTGGTGGATGAACCATCCCTGGAGACATCCCAGGCCAGGCTGGAGGGGGTCTGGGCAACCTGAGCTGGTGACGATGTCCCTGCCCATGGCAGGGGGGCACTGGGGGACATTTGAAGGTCTCTTCAACCCAAACCATCCTGTGATTCTATGATCTCCCTCCCCTTTGCATGTCCCCAGGCACAGCCCCTCGCTCACCTCCAGGGACCCCACTTTCATGGCGGAGCCGGGGACGGTGCGGGGCATGGTGCGGCTGCGCTCCGACAGCTCCGAGGCCAGGATCTGCCGCACAGTGGGGTGCTGCTTGAACTGCAGACCGTAGGGAGCCTTCACCGTCCCGTAGGGCTGGTTCAAGTTCACATTGACGTGGTCCACCGCAACGAAGCTGGGGTACGCGTCCCCCTCAGCCGCCGGGCGCCCCGTCCCGCCGGGCACCCCCTCCTCAGTGCTGGGAACGTGGGCGCTCTCCTCCCGCGAAAAGGGCTTGAGGCTGCCGGTCCGGCGAGGCAGCACCATGTAGTCGCTCTCCCGGGGGGGCTCGGGGGGGCCCCGCAGCCAGCCGTACTCCAGGGGCCGCAGGCTGCTCTCTGTGCACAAGTAGACGGGACCCGGCGTCTCCAGGTGCTGCACTGGTGGCTCACCCAGCTCACTCAGACCCGCCACCACGTTGGGCGTCATCTTGGGGACCTGGACCAGGATGCTGGGGGGTGGGATGTTCCCTGGCAGGCTGGAGAAGCCCAGGCCACCCTCCGAGGTGGTGTTGAGTTTGGGGTCTTCATCTCCGTCCAAGGAGATGCGGGACAAGGTGCCGGTGATGGTGGCGGGGTTGCAGGTGTTCACCTCCTTGAACAGCACTGTGGGCAGGGAGGGGGGGTCAGAGCTGGTCCTGGGGGTCCTGTGGGAGGACAGGGAGGCTGGACAGACCCAGCACACGCTGCCTGTCCCTCCCAGACATGGCACTGGGACATCCCTGTCCCCAGACCTCACCTGTCTGACACGCCAGGTCAACGTCCTTTTCAAAATCTGTCTATAAAAATACAGAAAGAGGGGAGAGAGAGAGAGAGAGAGGAGAGAAAGAGAGGGAGAGAGACAGGGAAATGAATGCATCTTGGCCAGCACAGGGAGCAGAGAGGTTTGGAAGGGGGACCCTGCCCCAGATGAGGGGAGCAGCCACCCCCAGACCGCCCGTGCCAGCTCTGCCGCACTCACCAGGATCTGGACCTGCCCGTTCTTGCAGGAGTCAGGCGAGTTTTCATTCTCCTCGCTCCTGCACCCCCCCATCTGACACTTCACCACGTCCTGGACCTGCGGGGACAGAGCCGGTCACGGCCCCGCGGCCAAGGTCCCCCCCATGGCACCCCTCCGGGGTCACCCCACCTCTCGGCGCAGGAACCCGTGCACGGTGATGATGACGAAGCCCTGGACGGAGTTGAAGACGGCGAAGAGGACCTGGAAGAGGATGGAGCGCCGGTCGGTCATGGCGAGCACGGCCGACATCCAGGTCAGCGCCAGCAGAGGCAGAACCACGCAGGAGCTCCACAGCGATGCCCTGGGGCGGGGAGAGAGGGGCCGGGGTGAGCCTGCTGTGCCCCCACGCAGCCCCCCAGGCATTGCCCCCCAGCCTGCCACAGCCCCCGAGCATCGCCCCCCAACCCGCACGCATGGCCGGGGGTGACCGCGCGTGCACAGACCCGAGCCCCAGCGCCCCGTGGCCCCTGCTGTCCCCTCCTCCTCAGTGTCCCCAGGTCAGCACTGGCTGGGTGCTCAGGGCACCGGCTGGGTGCTCAGGGCACTGGCTGCATTAGGGTGAGGGGCCCACGGGCTCCTTTCCCCCCACCCAGGCTGAGCCATTGGCACCGCAGAGCCAGCCCAGCCACGCGTGTCCCTGTCCCCGCACAGGCAGTGAGCGTGCTGGGGGCACACGGGGCCACCATCACCCTCCCACAGCCGCAAGAAGAGCAGAAAGGGGATTTTTTTCCTTGTTTTGCAGTGAATTTTGGGGCTGCTCCTATTGTAACTAAACCCCTGCGAGCAGGAACCCGGGCTGCGCAGGGTGACAGCGGTCACAGCCCTCTGGATATGTCCCAGCCAGCACCCGTGGGGGCTCATGTGCAGGGAAGAGGGTCCTTGGGGACACCCCCGAGGCCAGGCCTGGCCTGTGCCCTATGGCGCGGAGCCCCCCATGCCCCAGGGAAGAGGAGCTGAGCCCCCCCGCACCCCGGCGATGAGGTGACCTGCTGGAAGCCATGCCATGCAGACGTGATGGCCGTGCTGGGACACGCGCACCCCGCGCCCGGGGCCACCCTGAGCACACAGCCTTCGCCCTGCCCACGGGACCCCCAACCCGCAGCCCGGCCCGCCACCCCGGGGTGCCACCCAGCGCCCACCCCCTGCTCCCCGGGGTGCCAGGCTGTGCTCGGGGGCGCAGCGGGCGCGTGGCGGGCACTAACATGGCACTGCTGGCGGTGGCGGAGGTCATGGCCGCGCTGGACACCACGCCGCACTTGGTGCATTTCAGCAGCAGGTTGCCGCAGGGGGGGGGCTTGGAGCTACATGCCCACCACCCCCCGGCGCCCCGCGGCCAGGACCGGGCCACGCGGGGGGAGCGAGGCCATGGGAGAGCGGGATGGCGGAGATGGAGCAGGGGTCGGAGGGATGGATGGATGGATGGATGGATGGATGGATGGACAGACAGATGGACACAGGCAAAAAGCAAATGGGAGATGGAAGAGAGAAAGAGAGAGAGAGCCGGGTTAGTCGAGGGCAGCAGCAGTTGTTAATGACGAGCGGGGTGGCCAAGCGGCAGCGGGACGGGGGGACAGGGCTCAGCCCTCTTAGCGGGGGTCTGCAGCGTGCAGCTCCCCCTTCCCCAGGCTCCCCCCAGCTACTGCTCCTCCAGCAGCCTCTGCCAAGGAGCTGTGGTTGCCCTGGGCTGCCCACCGGTGAGATGAAGTTTGCCCCGGCCTCAGCCCGCTCCCGGCTGAGCCCCCGCCATGGCAGGGTGCTCAAAGACCACCCGCAGGGCGCAGGGCACTTACCCAGCTCGCTGCTTTTTGGACTTATCTGAAATGCCGTCACGGGACATGAGCTTGTTGAACACGATGATGCCGACCAGCATGTTCACCTTGGGTGAGAGGGGTGCCGTAGTCAGGGTCGGGCACGGACCCCCCGAGCCGGGGCCGGGGGGAGCTGCCATGCGCCGGGGTGGGTTTTGGGGTCCAAGGCTTTGGGGACAGCTCACCAGCACGATGACAGCAGCAGGTCCCACGAAGGCGTAGAGCAAACCCCCCTCCAGCGAGAGCCAGCAGCTGCGGGGACCACGGTGTCTCAGGGGCTGATGGAGAGGGGACACCCCTGTCCCCATCCCCTGCTCCTGGCACTGCCAGCCTGGAGTGGTCCCTGTGCCCAGCCCTGTGTCCCCCTGTCCCCACGTACTAGCTCGCTGTCCCGTAGCCTTTGGTCCGTGTGAAGCCGACGGAGACGGCGACCACAAGTGCTGGCAACCCTGGAGAGGTGAGACAAGGCTAGAGCTGCAGGGGGGTGACATCGCTGTCCCCTCCCAGCATCACCCCTGTGCCAGCCCCATGGATGGGGACAGGAATGGGGCCCTTGTGGCAGCTCCCCACGGCCCGTCTGGTCAGATGAAACCACCTGGGTCTGCTTTCCTCCATTGTGCCTCAGTTTCCCCTTCTGACAACCCCAGGGGGTCGCAGGGAGGGGCGCACGGTGCCTCCCCCCAACCCCATCCCGGGCTCTTACCCCATCCCAAGCAGAGGAAACGCTTCCTGACCAGGCGTGTCCGGATCCGGCCGATCACTGCCAGGTAGGACTGCCAGGCCTCCGTCAGCACCCAGCAGAAGGACGAGAGGAAGAAGAAGTGGAGGAAGGCGGCTGTCATGGTGCACACGCCCTGCGGGGACACGGGCACGTCAGGGGGACGCTTCGCGGCACCACCAGGGCCATGGACCTGGCACCGCGGTGGTTAAACTCTCACGTCCAAGC
The DNA here is from genome assembly GCF_964273445.1 of Streptopelia decaocto. Taxonomy (NCBI): domain Eukaryota; kingdom Metazoa; phylum Chordata; class Aves; order Columbiformes; family Columbidae; genus Streptopelia; species Streptopelia decaocto. The sequence continues at coordinate 2,425,448 of NC_138678.1, read as the reverse complement.
GAGGTTTGTGTCAAAGCCACCGGCGCAAAGGATTTAATCCTGAGATTGAATTAATCCAAATCCAATCTGCTGCTGGGAGCCAGCAGGGTTGAGGTGACCGGCTGGGAATAGAGGGCTCAGACCCCACCTGGGGACCTTGCGAGGGGGGACAGGGTGGTGGCACCCACCTTGCTGAGCATCTGGGACTGGCCCACAAGGATGAGGATGTTGGAGGCCAGGATGGAGACGCAGAAGTTGAGCAGGATGATGGAGCGCTCCGACTTGATGAACCTGCGTGGGCAGGAGCTGCATAGGGGCAAGGCGCCAGCCTGCCCCACGTTCCTGCCCCATGTCCCTGCCCCATGTCCCCCACTCACGGCTGGCCATGGGCAGTGTGGGACAGTCCAGACATCTCTCCCACCAGGCTTATTCCCCTCCCAACGTGTTGCATTTAATCCCATTGATGCTGAGCCTTTGCTGCCCCCTCCCCATATGATCTGGCACCCCAGGTGCCCCCCAGGTCCCCATGTCACCTCCAGAAGGCAGCGTAGATCACCAGCAGGGTCAGCAGGGCCATGCAGGAGACGGCGCAGCCGATCATCAGCGGCACTGAGGGGGTGCCCGAGGGGTCCATGGCCTGGTGGGGAGCAGGGGGAAGCGGTTGAGCCCCGACCCCCCCATGGCTGCTCCCTGCCAGCCCCCTGCTGGGCCCCTCCACCCCCCGGTTGGGGACCCCTGGGCACCGGAGGGGGTCGGTGGCTCAGCCAAGGCGCCTTCCCGGGGACCCGTGCCCATCTCCATGCCAACAGGGGACGCGGGTGGAATAGCAATGGGGGGCATGCCTAGGGCCACCCCCTCCCCTCCTTGCACACAGCAATGCCCCACATCGAGCCCTATCGACCCCCACAGCCCCCTGCCCACCCAAACCCAACCCTGCCGTGCCAGGGGGTGCAGGGGGTTCCCTTGGGTGCTGGGAGACACCCCCTCACCCCCCAGTGCCCCCCCAACCTTGTTGAGGTGCCTGCAGGCATTCTCATCCTTCCCCGGGACCCCCACCTCGGCAGCCTGGGGCTCGCCCCCCATCCATGGCCCGTGTCCCCTGCGGGTACATCCCTGTCCCTGTCCCTGTCCCCTACCAGGTCCCTGGGCAGCTGGGCGAGGACGGCGAAGGTGGCGAGCTGGCGGCACTGGCATTTGGTGTGCGCAGGGAGGGTCTCCAGGGTTTGGCAGCTCTCCGTGTCCCAGTTTCCCAAGCCAGCGTCCCTGATTAATGAGACAGAGCAATTGGAAATGATCAAACGCACACGCAGCCCCTCGCGCCTCTCCCCAGTTAACCCTTCGCTGGCCCCTGCCTGGGGGAGGTGGATGGGGGGACACTGCCAGGGGACAGGTTAATCCCCCTGGCTGTTGCGGGGGGGGGTGAAGCCGTCCCGGCCCGGTGCTGATCCCCCTGGGGAGCAGTGAAACAAGGAGGTTTGATTTTTAATCATCCCACACAGGTTTAGGGGGGCAAACCACAGCAGGAGGGGATCAGGTTTGGGAGAGGAGGGGTGGGGGGGATGGAGCAGGCAGGAGCAGTCCAGGGCCCCCCCCAGTACGAGCCATGGCTCATGCAGCACAGATGTGCTGCCCCAGAGCAGGTGATGCCTCCCCACTGCCATGGGGACCCCTCCTACCATTGGCACCCCTCCAAGAGGGAGCAGGGAGGGGGGTGCCCCACGGTGACACTGGCCACCGCTCCCAGCAAAGTGAGGAAACCGGGAACTGGGTCTGTGGGACAGATGGGGACACGGCTCCCCCGGGCCAGGCTGAGACCTGCCACACTCATCACAGCCACGCGCCTCCCCGTCAACATGGAGCTGGACTGGAACCAGTGACCCCGGGGCACGGAGCACCCACAGGCATCGGGCTGGGGGGCCCAGCAGTGTCCCCCTGTCCCCCCCGCCATGCCCTACTTTCCCGCACTGCCAGAGCACTGGGCTCTGCACTAAATAATTGCATCTGGCAGGTTGGCAGCATCCGTCCCCAGCGTCACATCGATCCCGCGGCACGATTCACCCGCAGCCGGAGGGGCTGAGCCATGGGAAGGGACTGTCCCCGCTCCCCGTCCCGCCCTGTCACCTCCCCAGGGACTGACGGGGTGCTGGGACAGCCCCATTGCCCAGCATTGCCCCAGGGGTGTCCCTGTCCCCTGCGCCCCACTCACGTCCTCGAGTAGTCCCAGGTGACGCACTGCGGGTGGGACGTGCCCTGCGGACAGAGGGACGGGTTAGTGCTTCACCCCCCACCCCAGGGGGTGACCGGCCCATGGGGATATGCTGGGGACCTGCCCAGCTCCCCCAGCGCTGGCACGTCCCCAGCGTGGGCACAGAGCCGAGTATTTGTGGCCACCAGCTGGGAGCTGCTGGCCCCTGCCCTGCTCTCAGTGCCCGGGAGTGAAGGGGCTGGTCCACATGGGACCGAGAGGTGACACAGTGACATGGTGATGGGACAGGAGGGGGACACTCACGTTGATGATGTGGGACAGCTCCACCAGGACCAGCGGCTCCGCGGGTTTGGTTGGCGGGCGCACTGTCACCATCAGCACCTTGGAGGTGACAGCCAGGGGGGGCCTGAAGGGAGGGGCACGGGCTGTCACCGGGATGGGGACACAGCCCAGGGGGACAGCAGGGGCAGCCCCACTCACCTGGGCGGGGGCAGGATCAGCCCCAGCGTGCGGTACAGCACGGCCCCGATGACAAAGTGGGATGACTCCTCTGTTTCTGCAGAGAACACACGCACATGTGAGAGTACACACGGCTGCTCCCGACACACAGGGGGGAACGAGCACATGGCACAGACACACGGACACATGCAGACACACGAGCTGGCAGGAGCTGGCCTGCACACGCACACATGTGAACACTTACACATGTGCTTTCCCAGATGCGCACACTCCCCAATGTGCATTCCCACATGTGCACAGCCCCAGGCACACAAGCTCACACATGTGTGTGCTCATACATACACACTCCTGGACATGCATGTTCAGACATGTGCAAATGTGTGCTGCACCACACGTGCATGCCCTGTGTGCACACAGCACCAGATGTACACTCACATGTGCATGCTCATGTGTGCACATACATGCACACCCCCAGATGTGCAGTCATGTATGTGCACAAGACCAGATGTGAAATGACACATGTGCGTGCTCACACATGTGCACACACATGCACTCTTTCAGATATGCACTCACACATGTGCGTAATCCCAGATGTGCAGTCGCACACATGCACAGCACCAGATGTGCACTTGAACATGCATGCTCACCCACACGTGCACACACAGATGTGCACAGCACCAGATGTGCACTCCCATGTGCATGCTAATGTGCACACACATGCACACTCCTAGATGAGCATGATTACATGTGTGAACACCACCAGATGAGCACTCACACACATACACACACATGCACTCCCAGATGTGCACTCACACACGCGCATAGCACCAGATGTGCACTCACCTGTGCACTCTCACACCCATGAACACCCCTGTGCAGTCCCAGCCGCACGCTCACTCCCACGCCTGCACACCCGTGCACACATCCACGCACACACCTGCACGTTCCCGTGCACACGCTCGCGCTCACCAGCAGACGTGAGGCTGAGCACCTCCCGCGGGATGAAGAGTTTGTCCTCGGAGCTGCGGGCCCAATCCTTCATGCCCCGCCGCCCCTTCATGGGGAAGTTGATGTCACTGGAGACGGCGGAGACGGGCTCCCTCTGGATGCTGATCACTGCCCGGGCAGAGCAGGTGTCACCGCCCGGCTCCCCGGCCCCGCCGCGGCCCCGTGCCCATCCCACCGCTCACCCAGGTTGTCGGTGACGATGAGGGAGCTCTGGAAAGCCTTCAGCGCATCCCCCACCAGATGGATGAAGTCCTCCACTACCTTCATCAGGTGCACGGACCCAGGCGAGACCTGTGGGCAAGGAACCAGCTCCGCAGCTGCTGGGACAATGTCCCCACGGTGGGGACATCCCAGCTGCCCCGGCCACCCCCTTGTGACCTGTGCCACTCACCTGCTGGGCGTCCTCCCACTTGTCGCGGTTCTCCGCGTCCACCATGTAGCTCACCACCTGGAAGAAGCGCTGCGGGGACGGGGCTCAGCGGGGCTGGCGTCTGGGGACCGACCGCTGCCACCTCCCCCAAGGCGTGTCCCTCGCCGTCCCCTGCCCCACTACCTGCACGTCCTCGGAGGACGGGGTGTAGGTGGCCCTCTTGAAGGTGTCGGTGACGTTGCGCAGGATCTCCACGGAGAAGAGCAGGTCCCCGCTGTAGTAGGTCTTGCGCGCCATGAGCTCCAGCAGACTCCGCACCACCTGCGACATCCCCTCGCCCGCCAGCACCCGCTGCCCCTTGGCCAGGTGCTCCCGCAGCTTGTATGGGGGGGACAACAGTGTCACTTGGCCACCAGCACCCTCCCCAGCCATGCTCCTTGTCCCCAGCTCCCTTGCCATGCGCAGAGCCAGGGCAGTGGGAAAACTGCAGAGCTAATTGCACTAATTCGGGCAGCAGCAGGACACAGGGGGTTCGTTCCCACCCCAAAAATCATTTCCCAAGGACACTGCTCACACTGGGGTCCCCCTCCCACTCCAGAACAGGGCCCCCCCTTTCCCAGCCCTGCCCAGGGAGCCCTGCCTCAGTTTCCCCATGCAACAAAGCAAGGCAGCTGCTGGGTTTCCCTGCCCGGGAGGGGATGGCAGAGACTGGGGACAGAGCAGACGCCCAGAGACAGGGAGGGGAGGGCAGGGGGCCGCGCCAGAGCGTGCACCTACTGAGAGATGCAAGTATCGGTACTCGTGGGAGATGCAGCGGGCGAAGCTGGGCACCCCCCAGTAGGCAACACCATGGGGGCTCAGCAGGCACCGGCGGCTGGCAGACCCTGCGCGGGAGAACCGGGTTTGTCACCAGCACGGGAACCGTGTCTCCAAGGACAGGTGGCACTGCCTGGGACTCTGATGCCACCCTGCTCCAGGGTGTGGGGTTTCGGGGGTGCTTACCTGTGGCGTTGGGGGGACACTTGTTGTAGATGATCTCCCCGGCAGCTGTTTTCTTCCAGCTCATCAGCATCACGTACTCGTCCTTGCACATCTCGTGGTAGGCTGGAGGACAAGACAGGTGTTCAGGTGCAGGCGGGACATGGGGTGATGGGCACTGGGGTGACGGGGCGTCCCCTACCTGGACACTTCTTCTCATTGCAGGTCTTCACCTCCTCGCCGCTGCCCTCGCAGGGGTAGCCCTGCACGCCCGTGCCCTCGCACATGCGGAACCGGCGCTGCCAGCCGGTGTCACACGTCTTGGAGCAGAGGCTCCAGTGGTTCCAGGGACCCCATTTGCTGTCAGCTGCAGGGATGGGGACACAGTGGGACACTTGGATCAGCACAGCGAGTGGCACCCAGGGGAATGAGGATGGGCTGATGGGCCCCAGCGGCGGTTGGTCCCCCGTCCCCCATGCCACGAATTGAAAGCCCTGCAGCATATGAAATCCATGGATCAAGGATTTAAATCTCATTCAGACGAGCCCAGCAGCCCCGTCCAGCCCAAGGGCATCTCGGCACACGGCAGAGCTGCTCCCTGCCCCATCACGGCGCAGCCACCGCCTCCCTCCGCACCCACCACCGAAACCGAGGGGTCGAAGGACAAGACAAGGATGGGGTCGAAGGACAGGATGAGGACGGGGTCCAACCTTTGGCCTGACTGCCCCCACCAGTGTCCCCCCATCCCCAGAGCTGCCCCCAGCCCTGCAAGAGCTCGCATGTGTTGTGCACCCAAAGCACACCGGGACCTGCTGCCACCAGGCACCGACGGGTCCCCAAAGCGTGACACAGGAGTGAGGGCACAGGGTGAATCCCCGGCTCCTCCAGCTGGGATGTGTCTGGAGGGAGCAACCACTATGGGGGGGCTGCTGATCCCCAGCATCACCCTTTGCCTCCTGCTCCTTACACACAGCAGAGGGGACTGCCGGCATCCCGGTGTCACCGGCGGTGACACGAGGTGGATGCACAGCTGTGCACCATGCCAGCAGCACCCGTGGCCTCCCCCCAGCTCCCCCCCAGCGCGCGGGGCCTTACTGGGACAGCTGGGGTTGGAGCACTCCCGGGCGTCGGCGTGGGCCCCCCGGCACTCGGCCCAGCCGTGGGCCGCGACGCTGCACTTGCGCGTCCGCTGCTGCGTGCCGTTGGCGCAGGTGACGGAGCAGCGGCTCCAGGCGCCCCACTCCAGCCACTGCCCTTCCACTGCGGGGACAAGCGAGAGGAGCAGCGTCAGCCCCCCCAGCCGGCGGCCCCTTGGCCGCGCAGCCCCGGTTCTCCCCGACCCCCTGCGCAACGGGTCCAACCGACGGACGTGGCGGCTCCTCCTGTGCCGACAGCAACAGCCAGCGCCAAATTGTGCCCCGGACGGGGGGGCTGGCACCAGAACTGGTCCCCACACCCCGAGCAGATGCTCCTACAGCCCCATAGCACTACAACGCCCAGCGTGACACATGGTCATGCTCATGGGGCCATGTGAGCCCCTGGCACCACGACACAACAAACCCAACAGTCCCAGCATCGCTCCACACCAAACAAGACCTTGACGTGCTGGAGCGGGTTCAGAGAAGGGAACGGAGCTGGGGAAGGGGCTGGAGCACAAGTGTGATGGGAGCGGCTGAGGGACCTGGGTGGGTTTAGAGGAGGTTTAGATTGGATCTTGGGAACAATTTCTTCCCCAAAGGGCTGTGGGGCATTGGAACAGGCTGCCCAGGGCAGTGCTGGAGTCACCATCCCTGGAGGGTTGGACAGACGGACATGAGGTTCTCAGGGACATGGGGCAGTGCCAGGTGGGGTAACAGTTGGACTCCATGATCTTGAGGGGCTTTTCCAACCAAAATGATTCCATCGCTCACTGCCAGACCTGTGAGCCCACCTGTAGGGACCAGGGTGGCTGGGGAAGGATTTGCTCTGAGCTCCCGTCACTCCAGCAGCAGCTCCGTGGGGCAGCCACAGGAAAAGCCATGAGCCATGGGTGACACATCCCTGCCAGAGCTGCTGCTCCCTGCTCACCCTCAGCTCCCTCCTGCTCCTGGCCTCACCACGACACACACAGGGATGCCAGCCCTGATGTGGCATCATCCCTGGCCATCCCTGCACACACCCCACGGCTGCCACCATGGCAGGAGTGAGGGACAGAGATGGCGCTGCCACCTGCGCACAGACAGACCTTGTGACCTACCCCCTTTGCCACCTCCCCGGTGCCCCACGATGTCCCAGTGCCAGCGCTGTGCGTGCTGCGGGGACAGTCTGTGTCAGCAGATGGAGAAGGAAGGAGCCAGCTCCTCTGCGGTCCCCAGGCTGGCCACCCTGCCCATGGTGGGGCTTGAGCCCCCCCCAGCATTGCCGACAGAGCCGGCTCTCCATCAGGGACAGGAGATTGCACCCATGTCAAGCACGCACGGGCTGTCCCGGGTCCCCGCAGCGATGCCACCCATCCCTCACAGTACTAATGGCCCTGATGGCATCTCCTGGGCTTCTGGGGGGTGACGGAGGAGCAGGGGGAGCGGGGGGTACTGACCCAGGCAGGTCGCGATACTGCAGGGCTTGGCCTGCAGCTCGGGGCCCTCGCAGGCTTTCCCTCCGCGCCGCGGGGCCGCGCAGTGCCGCGTCCTGGTCCTGGCCCCTCGCCCGCAGGTCACTGAGCACAGGCTCCATGGGGACCACTCCTCCCAGGCACCACGAACTGCAACACAGCACAGCGCCCTCGCCTCCTCCTCCTCCTCCCTGCACCCAGGGGTCCGGCCCACCGCAGACCCCTCGAGCCCCAGGACAGAGGTGTGGGACGGTCCCCATCTCCTCTCTGTGTCCCACCATCACGCCCAAGCCCAAACCCCGAGGGCTCTGAGCAGGCAGCGGTGCCGCTGCCGCTCCCTGCTCTGCTCCGGCGCCAACTTTGGGATCCCGGCACCGGCGGCACATGTTCCCCCACACCAACACACAGCCCGGCGCACTCCAGCCCACATGGACACACCAGGCACGGCCACCCCGTTTACACATCACATCCATGGAGCTCAGCTCGCAAGGAAGGGAGTGGGGACCATATGGTGCATGAGCATCCCAAAGGATGCTCCTCCGCGAGCTGCCACCTCCCCGCAGCACCAGGACAGGGCTGTGCTCCCGGTACGGAGGGAAGCAGGCACATGTGTGTTTTGGGGGTGCAAAGCCTCAGAAACATCTCAGGCTTGGCTGCCACTGCAGCACCCCGAGGCCCCTCCGATCCCCAGTGTCCCACACGAGACAGACGGACACACCACGGACAAACGGGCCCAGGGAGACCCCTGGCATCCCACCTGTCTGCTCCTGCCCACAATCTGCTTCAAAGCCCTGAGCAGCTCAGCCCCATCCTGCCCCGTGTGAGTGGGGACCCACCATCACACTGTCCTGACAGCCGCCCGGCCCCACGTCCCCCAGCACAGGCGCCAGCACCACATTCCCCCAGCACAAAACCTCAGGGACACCCTGGGGAAGCCCCAAGAGGGCATGGAGAGGAGTCACCAGCCCAGCTGCTTCAAAGGCAAAACCCCCAGCAGCAGCGCCAGTGACATGGGGCACTGGGGCACCCATTCCAGACACCCCCCAACTTGCTGCACCCCATGTGATTTCCCAGGAGCTGCTACAACTGGGAAGGTGAGATGATGCGGAGACGGGGCTCAGAGCAGCCCAGCACACGATGCTTCCACGCCAGCACTGCCACACAGAGCCCCAACCTTGTACAGCATCCCCCCACCTGCAAGAGCTCCCACACCCCCAGAAAGCCCCAACAAAGACATGCCACAGCCACCCACCCACCCAGCCCTTTGGGCACTGACCCAGAGCCTCATCAGCGCTGGGCACCCCAGCTGGCTCCGACGCCCCTGGTGTCCCCATGTCCCCCGTACCTGGGCAGGTGGCCGTGTTGTTGCAGGTGCGCGTCTCGCGGAGCAGCCCGCTGCACAGCGTTCCATAGGGCGAGGAGACGCAGGAGCGTGTCCGCACCTGGGAGCCCTGTCCGCACGTCAGCGAGCACACGCTCCACTGGGACCATTCCTCTGCCGCCGGGTCCCCTGCGGGTGACACGGAGCCTGAGAGATGGTGACCGCGCCAGGGGGACGGGGAAGGTCATAGGATCACAGCATGGTTGGGGTTGGAAGGGACCTTTGGAGTCATCCAGTCCAACCCCGGAGCTGGGGAAGGGGCTGGAGCACAAGTGTGATGGGGAGATGATCTGGGGTTTAGAGGAGGTTGAGGTTGGATCTGGGGAACAATTTCTTCCCCAAAGGGCTGTGGGGCATTGGAACAGGCTGCCCAGGGCAGTGCTGGAGTCACCATCCCTGGAGGGTTGGACAGACGGACATGAGGTTCTCAGGACATGGGGCAGTGTCAGGGGTGGGGGAACAGTTGGACTCGACGATCTTGAGAGGCTTTTCCAACCAAAATGATTCTGTGATTCTGTAACGCAGAGTCACCCAGAGCAGATCACACAGGATTGCATCCAGGTGGGTTTTGAATATCCCCAGAGAAGGAGATATTTAACCACCTTCCTTAAACCACACAAAAACTATCCCAGTGAGGGCTGGGGCACAGGATCGCACCCGGCACGGGGGCAGCACCCACTGGGCAGCACAGGCAGCGCGGGCAGCCCGGCGCAGTTCCCTCTCCCCGCCCAGGCACAGCATTGACATTTACAACAACCCAGCTCTTATTAAGCTTGATGATGTCGCTGAAGCTATTGGACAGGCCAGACGCAAAGGCCATCAGTTTAAATTAAAAAGGAATATATGGAGGAGGGCTCCAAAGGGGACGATTTGTCCCGGAGACAGGCAAGACGCAGGCTGCAGAGCAGGGCTCCCGTGGAGGTGACAATGCCCTGCGTCACATGGGGACCCCAGGACCACCAGTAGGGTCACCCCAGGCTCTGCCCAGCAGCTCCCAGGGGGACGGGACCCCCGCGAGCATCCCAGCATGGAGCAGATCTGCATGCCAGGCACACAGAGCCCATCCATCTCCCGCTCGCCTCCGAGCCCTCCGACCATAAATCAAGGGGGGCTGGGGAGGGGGAAGCAGCGCACTCAAATTAGCCAGATGGATTTGCCAAATAAATACATTTGAACTAAACAGTTAATGGATTTTTTTTTTTTGCTTTACAACCCTCGGAGGAAGGTGTAAAGGAAAAAAATATATAAATGGAGCAAATTAAGTTGGTCCGTGAGCAGGAAGCAAAAGGGAGTCACTCCATCTCCATCACCCCAAGCCCCACGTCACTGGTGTCCTGTGTCTGTCCCCACACCGGGGCAGTGCCAGTACCTGTCTGGGCCATGTAGACACCTGGCTCGTCTGCCGACCGTGGCCACTGGGTTTTCACCTTCAGGTTCTCCTCAATCTCATTGCCTGGAAGAAAAAAGGGCTCTGGTGAGAGTGGACAGGGGACGGAGATGGGGACGGGCCACTGTGGGTCAAGGGACATTGCATGGGGGACACCAACACCCAGCTCCACATTGAGCACTGCGTGGCATCCTTGAGGGCTTGAGATGGCTGAGCACACTCCCAGCCCCCCAAAATGTGTCACAGCTCCCCCCAAACACATCGCCCCCTGTCAGAGGGGCTGCGGTTGGAGCGTGGCCAGGGGTGCCATGTCCCCAGGGCGGTCGGGGTGCCCGTGTCCCCGTGGTGCTGGGCAGAGGTGCTCTGCGTCCCCACTTAACAGCTTGCTGCAGTGAGGTGGCACAAATTTATAGCTCGGCTCACCAAAAATAACAAGAGATCCATCAAGAGCACTTGGCGTGAAATTAACTGGCATGCGGAGGGCTCGGTGGGACGCGCGGCTGCGGGCGCAGGGGGTGACGCCTTCCCCGGCCTCCCCCGCGCCCCCCAGGCCACCCCACATCCTGCAGCACGGTCCCTTGTCCCCAAACCCGCGTTGCAGGATGCTGGTGAGTTCCCATGGACAGTATGGCAGCAACACCTGCAGGCGATGTATGAGCCCCAGACAGGGCTGTTAGTGCCTTAAACCAGACCCAAATTGACTGACTTTTCCTTTCAATCCAGCGTAACCCCTGCCTGGCCCTGTCCCCTGCTCAGGGTCCTCGCTGTCACCTTCAGCCACCCCTGGCTCCTGTCCCAACACATCCTGCTCTGTGGCATGGGGCGTGCAGGGGGACCCAGGGGGGCTAGGGGCCGCCCTGGGGGGTCTGTCCAGCCATGGGGCCGAGCTCCCCACGGGGCCGCCTGCCTGCACGAGCAGCATGGCAGAATTATACCCGTCATGGTGAGTGCCCGGGGAAAACCATAAATCCTGAGGATATACGAGGGCGCTCTCCCCGGCGGTGTTCGACAGAGACACCAAATTCAATTTCCTTCTGAGAGCACTAAATCCCCGGCTGTCAGCACAGGGCGGCTGCAGCCATCCCGTGGATCCTCCATCCCCTGCATCCTCCATCCCCTGCATCCTCCATCCTGGTACCTGCGCCCAGTCCTGCCCCAGGCGGCCCCCACCTCCCCACACCATGGCATGGCTGCTGGGCTGCAAGGGCAGGGGGGTTCTTTTGGGGAGACCAGGATGTCCCTCAAGGCCAGTCGTGTCCCCACAAGCCAGCAGCCATGGTGTCACCTCCCCAGGGGTTGGTTTCTGAAGGGTGATGGCTTCAGGGCAGCCTAGAGCTGGAACTGCTTGGCTGTGGCACTGTGGGTTCTGTGACCCCCAAAGATCCCCCCCTATTGCATAGATGCAATGTGCCCAACGTCACCCCACAAATTTTCAACCCCATCCCCACTCCATCTGCGTGGACACAGCACCACATTTCACTGGGGCTGCACCCACCAGTTCCAACCATATCCCCCCTGTTCCCAAGGGAGAGCTGTGCCACGGAGGGGACAGCGCGGACACCCCGGGGACACGGCGGCTGGCCGTGGGGATCCCGGGGAGCGCTGGGCGGGTGCCAGCCCCCGCGTCGCTGCGCGGCTGCGGCGTTCGGCGGAGCGGAGCTGGTGAGATCAGCGCTGGGCGCCCGCCAAGGCTGGGCTCACAGGCGCCATTCAGCCCCCCGGCCCTGCCTGTCACCGTCACCCTGAAAGGCGGCTATTCTCACCCAGGGGGAGGCCAGGTGGGTGCCTGGGACCCCCCCTCGCTGCCATCAAGGGTGCTCTGTGCTCCGGCCTGCGGTGCAGCCCGGTGATGCTGGGGACCCCCGGGGGGGACGTGGCGCAGGGGCTGGCAGCGAGCGGCGCACGGGGCGGCCGAGGCAGCGGTGCCGCAATAACACAATAACATTGTACCTCCGGGTGCCTCCAGGTTTTAATTGAATGTCAAATGTAATTTGGGGAAGGAGCGGGAGTTCGTGCAGCCGCTCTGCAGGTGGCTCCATGCCCAAACTTGCCGGGTCTGCGGGGACTCCCCGCTCCAGCATCCCCTCTTTGAGCCATGCTCGGCATCACTAAACCCAACCAAACCAGCCATGGGCATCGCTAACCCCCACCAAAGCCCAGGGAACCAAAGGGATGGGGCATCCTCCAGCCCTCCTCCACCCTCCATCATCCCTGGGTGCCCCGAGCAGAGAACCAGCCAGGTCGAGCTCAGGGATGGCACCTGAACCAGGCACTGAGCTCTTAATCACCCATGAGGAGTTGCATTTAAAAGGAAAAAAAGAAGAAATAAAGTAAAATCAGCTCAAGCAGCTCCCCTTGGGATGAGGCGATTTATAACCCTGCAGCTGTAACGGACCAGGGATTTAGTCGGGGGATCTGCCCGTAATGACATTTAGCTCCAGAAATAAATGCTAAAGCCCAATGAAATTATATATATACCCACAGCCCATCACCACCACCTAATCTGCTGGATAAAGACCCTAAACAGCTAAGTTGGGGATTGTTCCTCCCCACGCATCTCCCAGGGCTGGCGCAGGGTGAACATCTGGCCAGATGTGCACCCAAAAGCCCTGCATCCCCTCGCTGGCTCAGCAGAGATGCCCTGCGGGTGACGGGAACGCTCGGGCAGCCTGACCCCCGTGCCCAAGGTATGGGTGAACGTGGCTGCTTTATCTTCACTTGAGGCTCCTGCAATCCCGTAACGAGCAAATGGCTTCATTCCGCCTGGTTAATAGCCCGGCCGCGCCATGCCACCATGCCGTGACATCCTCCCTGGAATAACAAGCGCCCGAGCTGCAGCAGTCAAGGGTAATTTGCTACGGGAAAGGGTCATTTTACCTGCAAATTGTTTTCCACGTCTCCAGCAATGCAGAGTGACAGGGCTCCCGCTCTGGGCTCGCAGTGGGGCGAGCAGCAGCCCCGGGGCCACGCAGGCTGTGCCAGAGCAGCCGCGGCAAACAGCCGGGGCCGGCGGGGAGCCGCGCTGACCGGCCAGGGCAGAGCGAGCTGCAGCTCCGCTGAGCTTGGCCATTGCTCAGGCGAGGTGCACCGGGAGCTGCGAGCGTGCTCAGGATTTGCACTTTGCATGGCGTCCCTGCGCTGGGCACAGCACCCAGTTTGGACACTCCTCTTGCAGGAAGCATGTACAGGTAGGATTTATCCATAGCATGGCTTCCCTGCTCCATGCACAGCACCCAATATGCATGGAGCAGGTACAGGTAGGATTTACCCAATGCATGGCTTCCCAGCTCCATGCACAACACCCAGTTTGCATGGAGCATGTACAGGGAGGATTTATCCATAGCATGGCTTCCCTGCTCCATGCACAGCATCCAATATGCATGGAGCAGGTACAGGGAGGATTTATCCACAGCATGGCTTCCCCGCTCCATGCACAGCATCCAATATGCATGGAGCAGGTACAGGGAGGATTTATCTATTGCATGGCTTCTCTGCTGCGTGCACAGCACCCAGTTTGCACGCTCCTGCCCTGGGGACTGTGCACAGGCACGTTTGCCCTTTGCATGACTTCCTTGCTCTATGCACAGTGCCCAATTTGCACTCTCCTGCCCCATGGAGCATGCATGGGTAGGGTTTATTCATTGCACAGCTTCCTTGCTCTGTGCAGTGCCCAATTTGCACCCTCCAGCCCTGGGGTGTGTGCACAAACAGGATTTATCCATTGCGCAGCCTCCATGCTCCATGTGCAGCACCCGATTTGCACCCTACTTCCCTAGGGTGCACGCACAGGCAGGATTCACCCATCGCACACCCTCCCTGCTCCATGCTCTGGGAAACACCCATGGAGCAAGAGGCTCGTCCCCAGGGCTCCCCCTGCACCCCACTCACCGTGCGGGACCTCGGGCAGGTCGATATCGTTGGCATTCGCAGAATGCAGGTCCGGGGGGCAGCAGTCGCTGGCAGCAGGCGGTGGGGCGGGCGTGCGGGCGCTGTGCCGGGTGCCGTTGCGCCGCGGTGCCGGGGGGGTCCCCGCCTGGCAGCTGCAGCCGGCGTGGGTGAAGCCGCAGCGGCGGGTGCCGGGCGCCTGCAGACACTCCTCCAGCCAGCGGCAGAGCACGCTGCAGGTGAACTGGCTGGAGTTGTTGTTGTTGATGAGCAGCACCTCCACGAAACGGAATTCCAGGGCTTGCGGGGCCAGGAGGCGGGGGGCCGCCTCGGGCTCGGCCGCCAGGCACAGCTGCACAAAGTTCTTGTCGAAATGGAGGAAGGTGAAGGGCCCCGCGCCTTCGCACAGCTCCAGCTCGGCTTCCTCCTCCTCCTCCTCGGGGCGCTGGTGGGCAGGCGGGGGGCTGGTGGCCTCGCCGCGGGGGTCGCAGGTGTAGTTGGCCAGGTAATGGTCGAGCGGCAGCACCATGGGCGAGAAGTGGGTGCAGACCTGCTCCTCCCGGTTGAAGCGGAGGTAGAGCGAGTACTTGGTGGGGTCGGGGTTCTCCAGGGTCCAGGAGCAGCCGGAGGAGATGGTGGGGAAAAGGTCCTTGAGGGAGAAGGAGCCGTAGAGGACGCCGGAGGCCAGAGCAGAGCAGGCGCTGGGAGCCGGGTCGAAGCCCCACGTGAACCACAGGACAGACGATATCACAGCCAGTAAGAGGGGACCAGCAGCGGTCATCCTATGGCATTTGCCCTGCGGGAGAGACAGACGGACAGACAGACAGACAGATGCTTACTGGGAGGCACAGAGCTGGTATGGGGTGAGGGGGCCAGTGCTCTGCAGCATCCCAGCTGGTCCACGGCCACTGCCACCACCTTGCAGGCAGGGGAGAGCCATCAGTGACCCCTGCACTGTCCCCCAGGCTGTGCCAAGGCAGCCCCCAGGCCTGGGACCACGCAGCACGGACCGGGGATTCACCCCAAAACCCCCACAGCAGAGACCCGGCTCCCCCCATAGCCAATGGACCTCAACACAGAGACCCCCCTGCCCTCAGAGCCAGCCAAGCACAGCCTGGGCAAGGAGCCACCGAACAGCTTCTGTCCAGACTGGGCTATAAAAATCCTTGTAGCTATTGCTGGTGCCCCCGAGCACCGTGGGGACAGGCTGGCAGCTCAGCAGAGGAGCCCGTGGTGATGTGCTGGGGGTACAGGGGCACCCCAACAGTGTGGTGTGTCCCCCGACCTGCCATGAGAGCCTGGCACAGGGCGAGCAAGCGTTAAAGTACATATTTCTTGGACGTCACGCCGGGTACGCAGCAGCATCGCCGTGGATAGCTTTTTAATAACTCATTAATAAAATAATGCACGCGGTGGCCTTATTAAGCGGGACCGGAGCACGGCTGTACAGTGGCAAAGGCCACCACGCGTGTGGCGGCACCGCTCTGCCGGGGACCCTGCGCCCGGGGCAGCCCTGGGGACGGCGGGGGACGCTCAGAGGTGCCCGCAGGGGATGGATGCCATCCAGAGACTGATTTCCAAAAATCACCAAGGTCCCTGCTCCCCTCCATTCCAGTCATGTATGGGGATGCCGAATGCTCAGTGCAACACCAGGATGCTCCTCTCCATCCCCAAATAACATCTCCAGCTCCCAAATCAGGCAGTGGTACCGGGGTATCCCCCTGCTCATCGAGGAGGGAGCCTGAGCCTCGGCCAAGCCTGCGCTGAAGCCACGACGGGCACATTAGGGAGCTAAAAATAACCCAGCTCTCATGCAACAGGCTGGCGCTGGCTCCTGCCGCCCCGGCAGCGCGGGGAGAACGGGGCTGGAGCAGCCAGCTTGGGGCTGGATCCAGGGAGGACACCCCGATGTAAGCAGGGAGATGTGGGGCAAAAGAAAACCCCGCTTGGCTGGGGCCACTTCCACCCTCAGGAGATCCCAGGGGATTCGGCAGGAGACCCCCTCACGCACGGCAGCAGCGGCGGGGAGCCGAGGGGCAGCCGGAGCAGGCGGCCCCCACTGGTGCTCCTCAAGCACTCAGCAAAGAATCACATCCCTCCACTGCTCCAGGAGAGCCGGGGATGGGGGGAGGAGGAGGAGGAGGAGGAAGAGGAGGTCAGGCAGGGACATGCTGCTGCTCTGCAGCGAGCTCCCGGGGCTCCCGCAGCCTGGCAGGGACACAAGATGGTGCTTGCTTCCCTCGCCTGAGAGCAGCGAGGAGGGATGCTCGGGCACCGCCAGCCGCTCGTCATCTCCTGCCCGGCTCCTGCCGGTGCCCAGCCTGCCCGCGCCACGGCCACCGGGGCAAACCGGCCGCTGGAAGGCTCAGTGGGGACGGGCACAGCCACTGCCAATGCTTGCCCAGGCTCCACACGTTTATAACACAGTGCCATGAAAGACCCATGTGCTCCAGACCACGGGGAGCTTCCCTCCACCCCGAAAACCTGCTGGGGCTGCGGCTGCAGCTGCCCGAGAGCCCAGCACCGCGCCACGGCTGCTCCCGAAGGCCAGGGCTCGTTAAGAGCAGATCAAATCTGATACAGCTCGTTCAGCACCAGCCCCACTCCCCGCAGCGCTTGCTGCTGCTGCTGCAGTGAAAATATTTCACTGAGCTGCATGCTGGGCCTGAGAAGATATTTAACATCTGGGGCACCGAGTCACCCGGATCAAGGAGGGGCCACCATCACCCCCTACCTGGCACCACAGCAAGGATGTGGCACCCTGCAGCATTGCCGTCGGTGTGCACCGGTGAGCCCAGCCTCGCCAGGGTGCCCGGACACGGCCCCGCTGCCCGTCGCCCCTCCAAAATGGTCCATGCGGGAGAAACCACCCGGCAGCTGCATCCCGGCACCGCCTGCCGATGGAGGGATGCCGGCTGCCCCTAGGGACCCACCGTACCCAACCACCTCGCTGGAGCGGCTGCTGCTCCCCGGGGACGGCACCCGGTGCACGGTTGGCACAGGCTGGCACGCTCGCGCACCTCGGCCACCCTCCAGCCTTTGTTCCCCGCTCGGGCGCAATGAAGGGGGTGGGTTTTTAATTAAAGCTTTTAAAGAGCCATCACAGAGCTGGGAAGTGACTGAGCGGAAGCGACATCCCAGGCTCCCCATCTGCAGCCCGTCTCCATCGCTGCCATCGCATCCCACTGGGTGCTGGTAACCGGCAGGACGCAACCGGGGCTCGGCATCCCATCGCTGGCGGCCGCGGCACAGCAGGAGGAGGCACCGCTCCATGCCAGCCCCGCTCACACCGCACAAACAGGTTGTTTCCCTGAAGATGCTTCGCGTGAATGGAGATTTTGGCGCGGATCTGGTCCAGCTCCATCCTCCCAGCACAACGGGGGGCGGTTCCTGACCATCGCGCTTTTGCTCTGCCGCGGCTGCCCCTCTCCAGCCAGGCAAAGCCAGAAACAACAAACCAGCCCCAAAAGTGATAAACGGGCAACACTAAACCCCGCTGGCATTAATAATCTGAGAAACGATTAATAGCAAAGTAAAGGAGATTTGGGTTTTAAGAGACACGGTTTTTAACCCGACACTGTTCTTTTAATAGGCTGTAGAAAATATACGATGCATGAGAATTCCTAAGGCGAGGATGGCTCGGGACAAGGGCACGGGGTAAGGAAAGGCCGGGCAGTCCTGGCTGTTGAAGCACAGCAGGAACGGCCTTGTTCCCTGCAACGGCATCTGGGGAGGAGCAGGCTGGCGGTGGCACAGCACGGCACGGCCACGGCACAGCTCCCATCCCACGGGGCCACATCCCTGCCTGCCCAGCGGCGATGCCGACGAACAAAGCGCCGTAACGAGCTCTTCCTGCCGGGAGAGTCCAGAACCCTCCAATTTCCAGGGTCTTCACTAGCACTTCAAAGGCATCCGGGAACTTCAAAGCCGCCTCCGCCACCTCCGTGCTCAGCCCTCGCCGCCCTGCGCCCGTCCTCCCCGTGCCAGGGACCCCCAGCACGGAGCCCAGCACCCACACAGCCTCCCTGCCAGCTGATTAACGCTGTGAGCATCACCGCTGAGATCACAGCTCCCGAAAACACGGCTTCCTGCAAAGGCGTGTGCGTGCACATGTGTGTGCACATGCGTGGGCTCCTGTGTACGCATGGACACTCGCTGGAAAGACGGGTATCAGTGCAGCTTCACCCACCGCACCACAACCCCCCCGGCTCCCGGGACCACGTTCTCCCCCTTCATCGCTCCCACATCTCCCCCTCTCCCTCTGGTGTCCCCGGCGCGCTGCCACCACCTTTCCCGAAGCTGGCAGGCTGGCAGCAGCGCCGAGCGGTAATTAATGGTGCCGCTTTGCCAATCAGCGGCTGAGCCGCGCTCGCACTGGCAAGCACAGGCCTTTTTATTTATTTTACTTAACTGCTGTTGGTAAAACTCCACTCCAAAAGCACGGCCGAGAGACAGCGCAGTGAAATCTCCACCGGGATTAGGGATTACGCTCTGCCAGGGAACAGCGTGTGCTGCCTCCCCCCTCCACGGCCACGGGGGTCCCTGGAGGCGAGCCCCCCCGCAGCAGGGCACCCGCAGGGGCTGCAGCAGCCGCGGCTGCTCCTGCCGCTCTCCCACGGCCTCTTCCGAGTCGTTTCCACGTCACTGGGATGCGGCTCCCTCTTCTCCATCAGCTCCCTCCTGCCATGGCACCGCACAACAAAGGGACGGGGGGCTAAGAGCCCCAGGAGAGCTCCAAAGGGGGGTCCGAGTTGCAGGGGTGGCAGCAGGGAGGTGGCAGCCTGGATGTGTGTTCATGCTGGAGAGGGATTTTTTTGTTTTGTAACTCATTGTCTCAGCCAGACCCAGATCCACCGGGAACTTCCAAGGTGCCTCAAGGAGAAGAAGGGACCTGGCTCCATCCCACTCTTGGAGGACATCAAGAATGAACAGACAGAACGAAAGCAGGGGGGGGACACAATGGCCCTCGCGAGCACCGAGGAGCTACGGAGCCTCTGACGTTTGGCAACTGAGCTGGGTGGCCCAGAGCCAGCCCAGAGGACAGCATCGTGGTCAGAGATGAGTTTGCAGGGCCCCGCTCCAAACTCCCGTGGAAAAGCATCGAGGTGTCACAGCAGCCCAGCCCCGAGGGCTGCGTGGGCGCTGGACCAGGGCTGGCGGCTCGTCCCGCGGTCCATCCGAGCATCATCCTCCTCCGGGCAGGGCAGCACGGGCAGCCCTTCTTGCAGAACAGGACCTCAGCAGTGATGGGAATAGCCCAGGTGAAGGAAAACCCATCGATTCTCGCTTCTCTGGGCAGGTGGCTGGTGCCCACAAGCCCCCAGGGAGGACAGAGCCAGCTGCAGCTCTCCGAGCAGAGCCCGGCACCCCCAGCACGGCGGCAGAAGAGCTGCGCTGCCAGAGATCCTTAGAGGTGTTGAGAAGAGCCGGAGGCAGCCAGGAAGGCGGCAGCGTGTCCCAGGCGCTGGAGCACCTCTGCCGCGCAGCTGCCGGTCGCAGAGCAAGCCGCCCACGGTGCCAGCTCCGTATCCATTTTGTCTCCAGCACAGACCAAATTTGTAGGATCCCGGCTTCTTGCAAACTCCTTGGATCAAAGCAGGGTCTGGTGACAAGGCTTGACGAGCAGGCCTTGAGGAGGAACTGCTGCCAGGCTCCGGCACAGAGGGGCTAGCACTGCCCCACGGCCAACTCCAGCATCTGCCGCCGTCTGTGCCGCTGGTAACGAACCCCGCTGGGAAACGGGGCGCTGAGCCTCGCCGGTGAGGGTGACCAGAGGGCAGCCAGGCGATGGTGACAGTGACGACAGCCGCACCGCCCCGCTCCTCCCCACGGGTGCCTGGTGCAAGCTCCATAAGCCAGCTCCCTCCCCACAAACCCTCCTCGGCTCAGAAACCAAGAGGGGAGAGATTTGTCCAAAATAATCGCCCTGCCGGGAGCTCTCCCAGCCACACAGCCAAGTGCCAGCCCGGTGCCACCAGCTCCACAGGCACCTCAGCCACCGGCAGCACCCTGTCACAAACCCCCACCAGATTCTCTGCCACAACGCAGCCCGGCCACCCCGGGGCCACCTCCCCACGTCACTGGCAGCCCTGGCTGCCAGGCGCCATCCAGCACAGGCAGTGGTGACATGACCTAGAAAACCAAAGGGTTTCTCACACACTGCGCTGCCGTGAGCCCCCGGCACCGACCATGCAGACACGGTCCACACGCACCCTTCCACACCGGCCAGGGCTGCAGAAAATCCCCCCCTTGTGCTTCAACAAGTGCCCTGCGTGGGCACACGCGTGTGCACATGTGACACCACTCCTGCCATGAACCCCAGGTCCTGCAGGTCCCCTGGGAAGGGAAGCAGCTCCCCCACTCCCCCCCATATCTGGCTGCCACCTGCACGCTGCACGTGTCCGCGCTGGCACACACTGGGCGCCCACGTGTGCCCTCACCGCACGCCCACGGTCCCCAGGTGCCGCTCGCCCCAGCCATGGCAGGGGGGCTCCCCGCAGTCCCTCCATGCTGGCACCAAACAAAGCCCCTTGTAGGGGAGGGCTGCAAAACCGCCCGCCTGCTGCCAGGGCTCTGCCAACACGCCAGCCCACGCGCCCCGGTGTGTGCCGACTCCCCGGGGCGCTTGCCATGGGTGACAGTGTGGGGTGACCAGCCCACCGAGCATCCACACCTGCCAGGCTGGCAGCACGTGTGCCCATGCCGGGGCAATGCCAGCAGGCAGCCGGGCACCCGTGGCCTTGCTGTGTGACACACCGCGGCACCACAATGCCACATGTGTGCCCGGCAACATGCATGTGCTCACCGACACGCGTGCAGCCCTTCCACGGTGGGGCTGCCGGAGCCTTGGCACCGTTTGTGGTGGGGGAACCGGCACACCCGGGGGGAACGGCGCCCCGAGTGGGGAACCGGCAGCCCCGGAGGAGGACCGGCAGCCCCGGGCACGCTGCCGCTCGCAGGCAGCCCCGGTGCCGAGCCCGCCCGGTGCCGCCGCAACCCCCGCGCAACTTCCATGCGGGGCCGGGGCCGCCGCTGCCCGCACCGGGCACGGGGCACCGCCGGTACCGCGGCGCGCCTGCAACTCCCCGGCCCTACCGCTCGCCGCCGGGGCCGGAAAGTTGGCCGGTGGTGGCGAGGGGGGGCGGCACGGCGGAACCGGGGCTTTGCCCAACCGGCAGCTCCGGCCGCCGCATCCCGCATCCCCGGCGAGCTGCCGCCCCCGCTGCGCCGCGGAGTGAGGGGGGGGTGGGGGGGAAACGGAGCGCCCCGCAGCCCGGGGCTCGGTGCACCGGGAAGGAAGGGGGTCAGTGCAGCGGGGAGGGGGGTGCCGGTGCACCGGGAGGGGGGTCCCCGCCGCCGCCCTTACCTGCGCTCCGTCAGCAGCGCGTGTAGCCCCGGCGCGGCGCGGCGTGCAGCGGGCTGGCCATCCCCGAGCGGCGGCAGCGGCGGCGGCAGCCGGTGCCCGGGCGCGCCCGGGGGAGCGCGGCGGCGGAGGCGCGCGGGGCCGGCAGCGGGCGCGCGGCGCGCCGGGCCCCGGTAGCGGCGGCAGCAGCAGCGGGGGCGGGCGGGGGCGGCGGCGCGCGCCGCTCGGGCACTTGCTGCATGCGCCGGGCGCGGGGCGGTGTGACAGCACCGGGCATGGCGGGAGCCTGCGCGGCGGCGGGGCCGCCTTCGGGAGCCCGGGGGGGGGGCGAGCGGGGGGGGCCGGGGGGAGGTGGGTGCGTGGGAAGGTGACCCCGGGGCGCTGCAGCGCGGGGGGGGAGCGAGCATTCGAGGGGGGGGATGCACACGCGTGTTGTGCTCCGGGAGAGATGCACAGGCACACGCATGTTGTGCTCCGAGTGGGGGGGGATGCACACGCGTGTTGTGCTCCGGGGGGGCTGCACGCGTGTGGATGGCATGTGCCCGCGCACGCGTGAGTTGGTTCGTGCACGCACAAGCGTGGGCTGTGGCCGCGTGTGCACGGCTGGGCTGTCGGTGCGTGCACACGAGCGGGCTGTTCGTGCGCGCTGGTGCGTGGGCAGCGCACGCGTGCACACCAGTGGGTGCTGGGGTGTGCACAAGCATGTGCGTGGCACACCCCTGTGCAGGATGCACGCTGTCCCTGCCAGCAGCTGTGTTGCACACACGTGCAGGCCTCAGCATGGCGTGTTTCACAGGGGTGCAGGGGGGTATGGGCTGCAGGGAGACCTGGAGCACAAGCACCAGGTGAGAAACAGGGTTGGCACACCCCTCATTTGCACAAACGCGGCACAAGTGTGTGTGACACAGAGGGTGCCAGACTCCCAGCGCCACAGTGGGGCTTGGTGGGGACTGCAGAGCTGCAGTTTCACATGCGAAGGCCCCGCACAGGCGGGATAAACCTGAGCGTCTTGGTGGTCCATGGGCAGCTGAGAGCAGCTGGCACAGAGGCTCCACTGCAGCCCGGACCTTTGTGCTGTTCAGCTCCCTCCCTCCCTGGTGTTCCCTTTTCCCAGTTGTCCCCTGCAGCCTGTTGGTGCCCGACCCCTCGACCCCAGACAGACTCATCCCCTCTGGGTCAAGGCTGAAGGAAAGCACACCAGCTTTGCAGGCTGTTCTGTGTCCCAGGGAGAAAAGCATCATTAGCTCAGACATAACTGGAGGATATTCCAGAACCCGTCTCTGTAAATACAGATCATTGCAGCGGCTGCAGCTCAGCAGAAGGGCGATCCCAAAGCCACGGCTCTCTGGGTCACACACTCTCTGCTTCCCACGAGGTATTTGCTCCCACATCTGAATAGATCTGCACGCTTGACATACTTCCAAATACCCAAACGCACTGCGTGTCACCAGCTACCACTGCCCTGCAAGCAATGCAGGGTGGGATGCAGGATGCGACACAGGATGGGGTGCAGGATGGGATGCAAGATGTGATGCCTATGTGTTGCCCACAGGCTCAGCCCTGACCCCGGTGCTGGCTGCGGCACAGCCTGGTTGGCGTTGCTCTGTGCTGCAAGAGCACCAGGGCCACCAGGCCTGGCCACAGCCTGTGGTCATGCAGGTCACCCTGTGCCTGCTGCTGCCCTTCCAGCCATTTCCAGCCCCTGTGTCGCTCCCCTGCCCAAGGCTCCATCGCCAAAAGGCTCCAGTGCCCCCAGTGGGGCCCTGCCTGCGGCAAGGAGGGGCTGGAGGGCTCCGGCACTGCAGGGGGGCTGAGCTGCAGGAGCCGGCAGCACCCACTGTTACCAGGACAACTGGGTGCTTTCTGTAGCTGCTTGTTGCTGCTGCATCCCAGCAAACCTCCCCCAGTCACAGCGTCAGCTCCGCCGTCGGCCGTGCCCCCAGCCCAAAGCAAAGCAAGAGGGGTGCTCTGCCCTCCGCAGCCCCCCTGGGCCAGGAAAACAAAATGAAGTACCTCCCTGGCTGATGCCCCAGCCCTCAGCACCCCCCTCAACCCCTGGGACACGGGGAAAACCCCAGTCGGGGCTCTCAGCCTCATCAGTACCCACAGATTGGGGGGGGCTGGGTGTCAGCACAGGCAGAGCAGCTCGCAGGCCATAATTAGAGCAGCGCCCGCGCGTGCGGAGGTTGTAACACCAGGGCTTTGCTTGCTGGATGGGAATTAGACCTGTCCATTAAGGCAATTATAACCCGCCAGGTTGACACAAGGTCCCTGGTGCCGCCACAATCATTACGCCGGCGCTGCCGCCGCGGCTCACGGCATCCACCGTGCCAGACAGGGACCAGGCGAGCCCTCCCCACGGCCGGAGCTCCCGAGGCATCCAGCACTATTGTGTTTCCAACACGGGGCTCTTATTTCCCCTTCATTTGGCACAGAGATCAGGGACAGGGGAGGATCAGTGAGGTGGCAGCTACTCCGAGCCCAGCACTGGATGAGGATTCAGGGATGAGACAGAATCCAGCTCTCGGCTGGGGGGATGCGGGGATGCTGTAAACCAGCCCCTGATGGGCCCGATCCCCAGGGCCCGTCTTCCCCGAGCAGGGCACGGAGCAGCAGCTTTTCACAAAGGCTCAGCGGGAGCATCTCGGCTCGAACCGCGGGGTGAGACGGGAGCAGAAGGCAGCCCCCGAGAAGCCGGTAAGCGCAGCCGCCTGTCTGAATCGCTTCCCATAAACTTCACTGCGAATTGCTCCGGTGGAAAAACAAAAGCAACAATAAACAGGGAAGTTTGGTTTGTGAGACAATCCGCTCTAATGGGAAGAGGCAGTAAGCGCCGGCGGAGGAGCCTTTGCCTGTCGCTTGGTGCCCATCGGCGGGACAGAGGGACCGGCGCCGCACCGGCTGCCCGCGGCCGCTGCTCACCTCCCAGGAACCTTCACGTGAAGTTTTCTGCTGGTGGTGGCAGGGGGGAGAAAATCCAAGGAAAAGGAGCAAGGGAAGCTTGTGTGATGAGAAGAGGAGGGGTATGAATAAGCTTTGAAATAACTGTCATTTTGGGGGTTGTTATGGACTGAGGAGCACTGCCACCATGGCACAGCCAACAGCCAGTCCCAAGGCTCCCAGACCTATGGATGTGGCTGTTGTGCCCGGGAAGATGCGTTTCACCTCAGCATATTCATTTTGATTCTTCCAGGCACTTTGTGTGCTGAAGGATGGACCCGGGCTGATCGTGTGTCCATCTGTGCCAAAGCAGGGATGATGCCTTGGCACAAGGCAGGGCAGTTTGAAGGACTCGACCCCAAGCCCTGCCCGCAGCCCCCGGCCACCAGCACCATTTCACTGCCTGAAGCAGCAGCCGGGTCGCTCCTGCACACCCGCAACCGCTCACGAGCAAGAAACCTTACATCAATATTCATCTCGATTAATAAACATGAGGGCTGCAGAACGCCCGGCTGCAGCCGGCAGCGGGGATGTTATCTTGGCTGCTCAGGCTTGCAGGAGCGCGGTGTCCAATGCCGACACCTGATGTGTTCTCGCGGCAAGAAAACCCAGAAGACTACAGCCACGGGTAGTCAGCCCCTACAATGGTGGCACTGGGGCCACCGTGTCGGTGCTCCCCATCCCTGGAGCGCATAGGGAGATGGATCTGGATATTTTCAGGTCCCACCATGGGGAAAATCAAAGCACGGGCCAAAGGACAGGCCCAGGGCTGACGGGGGAAGCGGTGGCAGAGGCAGCAGCTCGGTCCCAGCCCCGTGGGAGCTGTGACAAGGTGACGCCGGAGCCGGCAGGGCCAGGTGACCGGTGGCTCCTCCAGGACCCTGCCTTTGTCATTGTGCCAGCAACCCGGGGCATAAACAAGTGCCTGACATTTCCACACTGCCACCAGGCCCCTTGGATAAAAGCAGAACATAATTAGCAAATTAATCAGGAGACAATAGCCAGGGATCTAACGCTGCTGAGCTGTCACTGCCTCCACATGGAGCTGACCCAGGGCTTGTTCAGGGCCAGGCGAGCCGGGGGTGGCCGTGCTCAGGAAAGGGACATTCACGGTCCCCGTGTCCCCATCGGGCTGGTGGCCCCTGCCACGTCCCCGCTGCACGTGCGCTTGTGGCAGCTGCTGGGGTGGGGGGGATGATGGGCATTTCGTGCCCTGTCAGGACCCTGGGAATGAAACCATCAAAGGGCAGCACCTTCCCTTGCTCGTCAGAGCATTTAAAAAGCATGAATCGCAGTGAATTTGCATTCAGGTTATTAGACGCCCTGCAAATACGGTGAACCTCGTTCAAACACATTTTGGTGATAAAACGATATTGACTCTGAGTAATTAAAAATCATTTCCATATTCAAATACAGCTGATTGAGGAGAAATGGCTTCCTTTTAATTGCCTGGAGGGGAATTATCAACTTTTGGAGCGTGCATTCCGGCAAGCGCGTCTTCACTTGGCAGCTTGTGAAAGGCCCATGGAGGAGGAGGAGGAGGAGAAGAGGTGGAGGAAGGGGAGGTGGAAGAAGGGGAGATGGAGGAAGAGGAGGAGGAGGAGGGCTGGCACGCAGGCTGCACACAGGGCCAAGGTGCGAAGAGCCCCCAGACTCCCTGGTGCTCAGGATAGGATGCTCAGGGTGAGCTTTGAGCCGCCCCCAACCTGCACAAGCACACGCAAGCAGCGAGAAGGGCAGGAACGCGCCCCAGCGCTGGTGACAGCCCCGCAGCGCCGGTGACAACCCCCCACAGCCCCATCTTGGTCATCTGCGAGTGTCAGGGGAGCACACAGAGGCTATTTCACCACCAAAATCCCCTCTCCAAACCCCACAACCACAGTCGAGCTGCCACCAGCACAGCTCCTCTCGCACCGCCAGCCACCTGGGTGCCACCGTGGTGTCCCCACCACCCAGTGTCCCCAGAGCACCGGCTGGGACAGTGAGGCTCCCTGGACATGGAGCTCTTCAGGACATATTTCAGAGCACCCCCCCCTCCCCAGCACCTCCCCACAGGATTTTGGGCTCCGCTTGGTTTCCTATGGAAACCAGGCTGCAGCGCGGCTCAGCCCCCACACACGTGGGTGTGCATGAGGACGTGGGTGTGCACATGAACGTGGGTGTGCACGGGGATGTGAGTGTGCACGGGGACCTGGGTGTGCACAGGAACGTGAGTGTGCACGGGGACCTGGGTGTGCACGGGAGATATGGGTGTGCACAGGAGGATGTGGGTGAAGAAGTTGCTCCCAACACCCAATGTAAACCTCCCCTGGTGCAGCGTGAGGTCCTTTCCTCTCATTTTGTCCCTTGTTCCTTGGGAGAAGAGGCACCATCGAGGTCCCCTGTGCCACCATAGAAGCCTCGTGGTGGGGGTTGTGCCCAGAGGGACCCCCAGCACCACCTCCCCCCATGGGACACTGGCCCTGGCACCCACTGCTCGCAAGGAAAAGAAATATTGAAGATAAAGCCAGAGTCAGAAGAATTAAAGAACTGTAATTAAAGAAAATTTTGCAGCATGTTGAAGGCAGAATAGGATCATTGTGTTTGCCTCCCACATCCCAGATGGATGCACGAGGGCCGCAGACAACGCCGGAGCGCGTGGAGAAGAGGAGAGGAAGGGAGTGAGCTAGACCGGGACGTGTGTGAGCAGAAATTGAATTTTTATCAGTTTCTATGTAGATTGTGTTTATTCATCTGTCTCCTATCCATCTCCCCCTGCATCTCCCTATTTCTTTTACAAAATTACTTTCCTCCTTTGGCCTAATTTTATTTGTACAGATAGCAGCTGCTTTCTTCCATTGCAGCATAAAAAATATCATTGTAAATGAGGTGCTACATATCCCCAGCAGAAGTTTTAGCAGCTACCCAGAGCACATTAGCCTTTGGCTCCTGCGGGGCCACATTTCCATCTCAAAAAGCTATTGCCTGCTGCCTGCCCTTGCAGAAAATGTCCCCGTCACCTCTGCCACGGCGTGTGGCTGTGGGACCCACGCGGGGCCACACTGAGCCCTGCAGGTCACAGAGGGTGGGTGAGCTGCCCCAAAACTGGCCCAAGTCCCACCGTCCCAAGATGGGACCAACGCCAGGTCCCTGGGTACCACTGGGAGAGCATCTCACTGTGACAACCGGCACCACCAGCCCCATCTCCACACCACAGATAACACAGAGCCATGTTTCTTCCACACATAAACCCCCAATAACAGCTGCGTGGTCCTGCAAAGCCAAAGGAACCTTCCCAGTAACAGCCCAGCCCAACCAGTAACTCCTGGGAGGCTTTGCCAAAGGAATGTTCCCCGGGAGGACTTTGTCATTGGAGGGAGAGAAGAGCCGGAGCGCGAGGAACCAGCTGCTCTCAGCACCGCCTTATCAAATAAAATTGCTTTGTGTTGTGCCTTGCATTAGGGAAACTCAACTGCGCGGCGTGATTGATTCTCCCCCAGGGTCCACCATTAAAAATGTATGGAATTACTCATGCAAAGTCCCTCTCACACGCGGGTCTTTTGTGAGGACATTAAAATACCAGCGTTTGCCAGTCACTTACCCACTGTTTGCGATTTGCTCCCCATTTATTATCATGAACAAACCGGCATTGATTCTATTTTCGACTCCTTTACACGTCACGCTGAGCTCCCAGGCTCCCTGGCGGGACAGCGCATCCTCGGCACAGCACGGCCCCGACCCCCCAGAGCCCACCTGGGGGAGCAGCGGGATGCTCTGGGTTTTATCCTGCCCAGGATCCGGGCTCTGCCCCATCCCCTGCATCCCTGCGGGCAGGCGGGATGCGCTGGGTACCAGTTGGGCAGCGGGTGCTGCAGCAGCAGTTGCAACCCCGGGGGGGAACAAGCCCATTTACACACACGGCACAGAGAGGCGAAGGAATGCGAAGAATACGATATATTGTGTTTGCCGGGTTTCTCTTGCTGGGAGGAACAGGGCTTGAATCACATAATGTTTCCCCTCTGCTCTCCAAGCATTTCGACTTGTAATGCGTTTCCCTTCCCGCCTGAGCACCTTGCCGAGTCAAAAAGACAAATTTCCCAAGGCTTCAAAAAGCTGCTGAGCGCCACAGCTTCGTGCTTCAAAACCATCACTCATTTCCCCAAACAGCCTCAGCTCCCAGTGGCTCCTGCCCCCCCATCACCGGCCCCTCCTCTCCCATCCCAAATTACAAACCAGCCTTTTCCTGGGCACGGGTGCCAAGCGCAGCCACAGCCCCCAAAACACAGGGGGGGAAACACAGCGTGGTGTCTCCCCCTGACCACGGGAGGAGGGAGCCCCAAAATGCAAACCGCAGAGGAGGATTTAAAGCAAAGCGGGTTTGGTAATTGAATCTCCCAAAAAGCAATTACCACATAACCCACCCCATGGTTTTGGAAGTGAAATGCTATTCATTTACCCAGTAAGGAGGTGGCAGCCCTGGAAGGTCCCTTGGTATGGGGACAGGGCTCTTAAACCCTGTGAGGGCCAGGGCAGAGCCCTGCACCAAGCTCCCCTGCGTCCCCGTGCCTCAGTTTCCCTTCCCCTATTTGTATCCTCCATGCGCTCAGAGCAGAACCCAGTTGAGCACCTGCCTCTGTATTTGCTTGTCCCCCCAAGCTGCCCCATCCCTATGTCTGTCCTGGTGGTGGGTGACAATGTGGGTGACAACATGCCACCACAGCCGAGCCCGGGTGGGTAGAAGCAGGGGGAACAAATCAATACCGAGTCTCAGGTGACATCTCCTAAAAATATGCTGATGAGGATTCCAGCACTTGTCACCTCCCCAGCTGCAAAGCCCAAGGAGACATATGCAGGGTCCGTCTGTCTGTCCCCAATGCCAAGAAGTGGCACCGTGCAGTGGCAGAGGTCACACAACCCCAAACAGAGGG
The DNA here is from genome assembly GCF_964273445.1 of Streptopelia decaocto. NCBI lineage: Eukaryota > Metazoa > Chordata > Aves > Columbiformes > Columbidae > Streptopelia > Streptopelia decaocto. The sequence goes on along the minus strand of NC_138678.1, from coordinate 2,395,995 downwards.
GTTCAACCCCAAATGTTGCTCCCCGGGCGGGGGGGTCCTACCCCATCTCTCTCACTGGAGACCTGGAGAAATTTTCCTGCACATGAAAACACATCATGTGGGGCTTGAGACGTCAAAACCCAACAAAACGAAGCAAAACCTGACACTTCCCTCCAGGAAGGAAACAAGCGGTGATGCTGAAATGAGAGATGCCACTTGGTTACGGCAGCTCCAGCAGACTTGGTTCATTCTGACTTTTGCAATCAGGGGAAAATCAAAACATTTCACAGCCACCGAAATCCCCATGTGGGAACCGTCAGCTCTCGCTGAGCCTCAGCTCCCCGACATGGAGCCGGGCAGGAGGTGCAGGCGGCAGCTGAATTGGGTTTAAAAGCAACTGGCAGGAGGAGAGACCCCCCCTGTCCCCTACATCACACCTTCCCATCCTACAGGAGATGGAGGACAAGTCTGGAGGCTGTTTGATGCTAATCATAGAATAATTTTAGTTGGAAAAGCCCCTCCAGATCATCAAGTCCAGCTCTGCCACTGCCCCATGTCACTGAGAACCTCGTCTCCACATCTCTCCAACCCCTCCAGGGGTGGTGACTCCACCACCGCCCTGGGCAGCCTGTTCTGTCCAACCTCATCCCCCTGTTCCCTATGGTCCCCAGCACAGGGAGGGGACAACCCATCACTCCCGCCAGTCCCGCAGGTCAGGATGGCACCGCTGGCCCCGGAGCTGGCTCCCAGCCGCGTGGCAAAGCAGCGCCATGCAATTAGTAAATTAATTATCGAGCGGTAACGGAGATTTCATAGCTCGGAGCTGTCACATCAACAGTGTTTTGTCAACCGAGATGACGACTGGTAGAATTATTACTGCGGTGCTGGGGCTGAAAAAAGAGGAGAGAGAGACTTGCAGTGAGAGGGAAGGATAAAAATATAAAGGGAAGAGATAGGAAAGAACAAGATAAGTGGGTTTTGTCGCTAATGGAAGCTGGCACAGGGACAGAATTGCAACTATTATAAGACAACACACTACACTACTAGTGACTCTGAATGATCCGCTTAATTAACAACCAGAACAAAAGGAGCCCCTGCCCACCTCCAAAAACCAGCATCGCTGCTCGAGGAGCCTGCATGGCTCCATGGGAAACACTCCACGTGTCCAAACCGGGACCAACAACGTCCCAAAACATGTGGCTGTGAGCTGGCGGGGATGCTCGGAGTGAGGTCAGGGAGCCCTTTGGATCCTTGTGCGGAGCCTCCTCGGGCACCGATGACAACTCGATGGCTTCACCTTCCCTTGCTCTGACCGTTTGCATTTTGCACCCAGTGCTGCAGGGATGTACCCGATGGGGACAAGGGTGTGCATGGTTCCTGTCCCCTCCTGCCATCCCAGCCGGGCCGGGGAGGGAGCAGGACATGGGCTGGCAGCGATGGGCGATTCTCCAGGAGCATCAGGGGCTGGCGACTGCAGAGCGATAGCGCCAGGACACGATTTCCCTTCCCCACTCTGCCCCGTTTCCTCTCCATTTGCCAGGGCCTGATTTAAGCTGCGTATCCAATAATATATAAAAATAACATCCCGGCCTCCCACTTGGGAAATGGATTCCTTCACTTCCCACCCGGCTACGGCTTTAAATATCCCCATTGAAATGCAGATTGTGCTGCGTCCCTGGTGCGGAGCCGGAGGGTGCGTGGCCGTGCCAGGACCCCAACACACAGCTCCACTCAAGCCATAGTGATGGAGAGAGGACCCGGAGCAAACGCCTCCAGCGAGGTCCCTGCAATGCCCTGATGCTCCTTCCTGAGCTGGGCACTGGTTGTCCTTGCACACCCGGGATGGCACCGCGATCAAGGGCCACGTTGCCCAAATTTTGCCATGAGAAACCATGCAGAGGGACTAGCATGATCCTGGATCTGACCCCCCTAATACATTGCGGGAGCCCTTCAGCACCCCGGGAGGGACCCGTCTGTTCCCCCATCCCCAGCCCCAGGAGCAGCAGATGCTGGGGAGGGATTAGGAGCCGTGGGCAGCGCGGCTGCGCCCTAGTTTTTTCAGGGCAAAAATCTGGGAGGGGGAAGCAGAGCCGTTGTGTGAGCAAATACAGCATCTGTGCCGACTGGCAGAGCTCACACCCACGGCCCCAGCCCCCCCGGTGCGGAGCGAGCCGCAGGCAGACCACGATCATCCGAGAGAAACCAGACGGGGAGAGGGAGCACCGGGGAGAAGGGGTGGGGTGGGATTTAAGGGTCCCCCAGGTCTCTCAGCCGCCTCACAGGGGGAATGTAGAATCATCACAGAATCATATTGGTTGGAAAAGCCCCTCAAGCTCATCAAGTCCAACCATTACCCACCCCTGGCACTGCCACAAGTCCCTGAGAACCTCATCTCTGTCTGTCCAACCCTCCAGGGATGGTGACTCCACCCTGGGCAGCCTGTTCCAATGCCCCACAGCCCTTTAGGGAAGAAATTGTTCCCCAGATCCAACCTCAACCTCTTCTAAACCTCTGATCTGCTCCCACCGCACTTGTGCTCCAGCCCCTTCCCCAGCTCCGTTCCCTTCTCTCAACTCGCTCCAGCACCTCAAGGGCTTTCTTGTCACGAGGGGCCCAAAACTGACCCCAGGATTCGAGGTGGATGTAGGGATGGGGCAGACAGAACGGGGGGGCTGAGGCACCAGCAGCGACCACATATTGTAACTTCTGATGGGAGGGAAAAAACAACAGTGGGTGGGCAAAACAACGCTGGGTTTGAAGAAGCCACCGCAGGGCTCCCGGAGGGACCTTTGCCAGCTTCTCAAAGTGCTTAATTCCTTCCCTTCGGCAGCAGCGGGAGCAGCCGAGATTCATGGCAGCGTTCCCAAAATATCCCCCCTTGCTGCACACAGAGGAATCGACTCCGGGCTGGGAAGCTTTTCCTCTGTGAAAGGTCCGACCCCATGCCACGATGCCATGTTCCCCCCAGGGAAGCCAAAGATACTCGTGTGCCGCCACCCAACACTCGCTGATTTGGGGTGAAAACTGGTACTTATTCATTTATTCTGGGAAGAGGATCATAAGCACCAAGTGGAGCTCACAAATCCAGGGAGCTCTTTGCCCCCCAGCACAGCTCTGCACCCTGGTGCTCCCTGCTCCAAAATCACCTCCTTGCACTGAGATGGAAAGAAAAGCATCATTCCTGCTGAAATTCAGGAGGCAACAGGGCGAGCACAAAGAGCATTTACATATTCCAGTGCCTTAATTCTATTTTAGCACCTCTTGGGCTATTTTTGTCGCAGCAGAAACACAACAGGAGGACAAGGCCAGAGAAAGGGCAAGGAATGAGCTCAGAATGTGGGGCAGAGGCTAAAAAAATCAATCCCAACCTGGACACAAAAGCAGCTGAGACCTCTGCCATTCACCACACCCAGCGCCTTGAGATTAAACTGGGTGTGAAAAGCAAGGTTGCTCCACACACAGTGGGTTTATTCAAGGGGGTTTAAAACAGGGGAAAGTCACCCAAATGGGTATAATTTGAACAGCTGCTCACCCCTCTGGTTAAAGCTGGTGCTTTCCATGCCAGGGTTCAAGTCTGCACTCAAGGCTGCCCCAGAAGAGCCCTCCAGTAAATGGAGCCAGGTGGGTGGCCTGTCGATAATTAACTAATTAACACACTGCTGATTGGCCAGCCCTGCTGTGCTCCCCGCCCCATCCATAATCACAACCTGCTGAGGAACTGGGAAGGGAGCAAAGGGACATAAATGCCACTGGGCACCCTCATCTTGTGTGCACCGAGGGACAGTGGAGTGAGGTGGGGACAGGATGGTCTCCAGCATCCCTGAATCCTCCCTCACCAGCTGGCTGGGAAATGCAGCAGGACCCGTGGATCCAGGCGGGGGGGATATTTTAGGGTGGGGGCAGCCCCCTGGAGCCGGAGGGAAGTGGCTGGGGCTGGCTCAGCAGCATCCTTGCCCGTTGCCAGGACAACGGGATGTGATGGAGCCATCCCCATCAGGGCGATCGCGGGGGGACATTGGGCTGTGGGGGATGCAATCAACTGGCAGGTTTGGGGTGCTGGGGAAACCCCCCTGGGCTGGAGTCCATATGAGACCCTCGGAGAAAGCCCCCCAAGAGCCACCTGCACCATGGCAAGTGCAACCCAGGAACCCCACATGGATGGGGACACGGCCCCCTGGCACAGGGTGCTGTGGGGGCACGGGGAATGTGGGATGGAGGGGGGACCCCACAGGCACCAACCCCAAATCCCCGGGGGAAAAGACACAGCACAACCCAGCTGCCCCATCCCGATGTGTCTGCCCCTGGGAGACATGGGGCAGAGCCCAGGGACAAGCAGGGGGACCGGGGTGTCCTCTGCACCCCAGAGCATCCTCCCCCCCAGGCAGAGGGGCTGGGAACGCCCCAAGGCTCAGGAGCAGCAATAAAGGTGCAGCATCCTTTTCTTTGCTTTTGGTACCATGGCAACCTTTCCCACTTGGCTTAATTACAGAGCCGGTTGCTGCCTCCACGGGGTTGGGGGGGGGGTCTGTTTGCTCACTGCTCCCCAGAGCCAGGGCTGTAGGACAGAGCCCATGGGAACCCACAGGATCCCACAGGAGCTGGAGGGTCCTTGCCTGGCCCCAGAGGAGCATCCTCATGGAGTAACCCCAGTGTGTGGCCGAGCTGATCAACATGGACAGGTTGGACGGAGCTTAGAGCGCCCTGGTCTAGTTGAAGATCGCAGAACAGTTTGGCTTGAAGGGACCTCCCCAGCTCCCCCAGTGCCCCCCCTGCCATGAGCAGGGACATCTTCACCAGCTCCGGTTGCTCAGAGCCCGTCCAGCCTGGCCTGGGATGTCTCCAGGGATGGTTCAGCCACCACCTCTCTGGCCAACCTGGGCCAGGCTCTCACCACCCTCAGGGCAACAATTTCTTCCTCATGTCCAGCCTGAATCTCCCTCCTTGAATTTAAACCATCACCCCTTGACCTACTGCAACAGACTCTGCTAAAATGTCTCTGAGATGACCCTGCCCATGGCAGGGGGGTTGGAATTGGGTTATCTTTAAGGTCCTTTCCAACCTGAACTATTCTCTTGATTCTGTGATCAAGTTAAAATGAGCAACGAGACATCTCAACCCCCATGGGGATCGAGTGGGGAACCCCTCTCACAGGGACAGGCAAGCGGCTGCAAAGTCACTGCCCGAGGCTGCTTCGTTACCAATTACAAACAATTACCATCCCATAGCGGCTGACCCCGTGTCCGGGTGCCAGATGGGCAGATGGAGCCTGACCATGGCCGGCTGGTGGGGATTTAATAACCATATTGATCTGCCAGACAGCCCAACATGCTGCACCCGGGGGGAGCACCAGGCTGTGCTCACCCCCTCGCCGGGGACAGATTGGGGAGCCCATGGGGACAGGCAGGACTGGCAGCAGGAGGGAAAGCGTCTCTGGAGGAATGCAATTTAATGCAATTAAAAAAAGAGAGGGGAAAGGAGGTGTAAAGGAGCCCTTCTGAAGCTGGGGAGGGCGTGAGGAGGAAAAAAAGGAAAAGAAAAACCAACTCAACTCAGCAGCAGCCAGCGCTGGGCTTCAAAGGTCACCTCTGGGCATGAATTTTAATTTCACACAGGAGTTTTGTTCATTTGTTAATTATTTTCAGATGAAAAGGGAGATATTCCTGCAGAGGGTGAGGAAAGGGCTACGGCAACATTTGAATTTCAAAGGCGAGCTGTTTGCAAGGAAAACAGAGGGGGAGAGGGAAGAAATAACTTCAGGAGGAGCCAGGGGCTGGCGAGAGCCCCCGCTGCCCTTGGCCTTGCCGGGACGTGCCGAGGGCGCCGGGGCTCTGCGAGAAACCCTGACACCCTGGCATTGCAGGTACCGATCCCTCTGTCCCCTCACCTCGCTGTGTCCCTCGGTCCTGAGGAATGGGGACACCAGGGATGAGTCCTGACACAGGCTGTGGGGACAAGGTTGGGGGTATCAGGGATGCTCCCGAAAACAGCCCCAAAGAGGGAATTGTCTCTGCAGGGTCTGCAAAGGCTCTGACCCTTGAGAGACCCCGCACTGCTGCCTCCTGGCTCTAGGGACATCCTCCATCATATCCCCCCAGGGTGGGCTGGTGACCCACCACCCTGTGCCTCAGTTTCCCCATCTGCCAGCTGGGGAGGGCCCAGGCGCTCCGCAGGCAGCCTGTGCATGAGGAGCTGGGAACAATCGTTATTCGAGAAGAGAAAGATTAGCCCAAGGATTCATCACGATTTCCCGACTCCTCTTGATCTCCCGCTGAAGCTACCGGGGGGAATTTGCTCTCAGCTCCTCCGCCGCAGCTCTGCCCTGCCAAAGCCAGGGAAAAGTCCAGTTTCAACAGTGCTGAGTCCACCCTGATCTCCTAAACCTGAACGCATTTATGCCTAATGCAGAATTAAACCGCAGCAGCCATGGTGGAGGAGAATGGGGGTGCACGGTGAGGAGCTGGGGGGCACAGCAGCCCCCACGGCCATCACCTTGGGCAGAGGACGTTCACACAGCCCCATCCCTCCTGTCACCAGTGCGACATAAAGACAGCAAAGGGTCCCGGTGACCCCCAGCCTTTGTGGATGCCAAGGCCCAAACCAGCAGCACAAGAGGCTGTTGTGGACCAGGGGGCAAAGCGCAGAGCTGGGGACATCCCAGTGCCATCCGCACTCTGGGCTGTCACAGCAGGTTGGGGACATTCCGCCTCTCCCCATCCCACCCATCCCAGGGGACTCACTCCCCAGTGCATAAATCACTCGTGTCACCGGTTCCCCCCAGGCTCTCGCTAATGAGGCAGCAATAAAAATCAAGGGCCAGGTTATTAATAAAGCGCAGCGGCTCGGCGAGGCGGCGTTCCCCTCCCGGCAGCATGGGGAGCCGATACGGATGAGCAAGCCTGGCACAGTGTGAACATCGCTGCCCGCACCAGAGCCGGCCACGTCATGCCCAGCTCCGGGATGGAGCCGTCCCCTGCCACTGTCCCCTGCCACCCCCCCATCCCCTGCCACCGTCCCCCATCCCCTGCCACTGTCCCCTGCCATCCCCCACATCCCCTGCCACTGTCCCCCGCCACCCCCCCATCCCCTGCCACTGTCCCCTGCCATCCCCCACATCCCCTGCCACTGTCCCCCGCCACCCTCCCATCCCCTGCCACTGTCCCCTGTCCCCATGAGCATCCCTGGCTGCGAGGCACCTGCTCCTCCGGAGCAGCAGCAACTCACACGATGTGCTGAAATGCTCAGTATTTCATGTGTCTATAAGAAAATACCAAGTGGAGTTTGCAAAGATTAGGCACATTTAAATGCAAATTGTGTTATTTCTGTCTTGAAAAGTGTCATTAATACATTTTCTGCAATTTGGTGAAATCAGTAGCAATTATATTTTTTTGCGAAATGAACCATTAGCCAACTTTCATTTGAAGGGGGAAAAATATCAAGAAAATCATTATATGACTGACACATTTCCTCCCAGGTCTTAGAGCTACCGAGCTGCTTTATCATCCCAAGAATAATTACTAAGGAAAGGAGCTAAAAAGTACTTCCAGGAGATGCATGTGTACAAAGCCAAGTGGCTTTTCTTACAGCAAAGGGTTGAAGCAACACGTGTGCGTTCAGCCCGACCTGAGCCCAGCTCCAAAAACCCCTCACAGACCTTTGCCTGCATTTGGTGATACTTGTGCATCACCTCAACAGAGGTTTTATGCTTTGCAGAAGGGTGTAAAAGGTTTTCTGGAGGGGTGTAAAGCACCAAAACCAAGGCAGAGGTGGAGCGGGGGGGTCTAGGGATGGCTAATGGTGTGTGATCCTCATGGTACCCGGGTAATGCCCGTCTATGAAATCCCCACACATTGGTTTGAATTCAGCGTTTGGTGTGATCATCTCCTGGCTGCTTTGCTGCTAAATGAAAGGAAAAAAGGGGAAAAAGAAAATATGATCTGTGATGAGATTAAAAGAGAGAGGAAAAAAGGGAAAAAAAAAAAAAAGAAAAGGCACCTGCTCTTATTTGATTCCTCAGGGTGAGAGTGAAGAGCAAATTTACATAAGGCTGTAAGTGCTCATTAACTGCTGTTAAATGACGGGCACTCTGTGGAGTACAGTGGGGATACCTGTGGCCTCTGCTGTCCCCAGAGCCCCCCCATTCAGACACCTTCACACCACTAAGACACGTTCAAAGCCACCCTCGCTCCTGGGGGGGAATCTGGGCCAAGCTGGGGGTGTCAGGTCCCAGCAGTGTGCCCAGGCTCTCTGATTTTCCCCAACCTCCACCACCATCTCGGGGGGTCTGGCAGCGCCGTGTCCCCTCCGTGCTGCTCTGGCTGAAGAGATTTCAAGGCAGCGGCAGAAGGGACATCAGAACGGGGTGCAGCGCCCTTTTTGCCATGGGAGCCCCCCCAAAATGCCACATCAATCCGCAGATGCTGCTGGAGGCTCTTCTCCTGCAGCCCCTCCCAGCCAAGCCTGTCAATCCTGTCCCTTCATCCACAGCCGTGCTGGTGTCCCCTCTGCCAGGTGACAAATGGCTGAGGGAGGGGGGTGAGTGAAGGTGGGAGAAACCCCCCCGCCATGGCATCGGTGCAACTTGGCGAGGGGTTGGAGTGGGGGACAGAGCCAGTGGCAGCTCCCTGGTCCCCTCACTGGGATGCAGCTCTGGCCGGTGATGGATGAGTCTGTCATCCCCCCCAGCCCTCTCCTATCGACTTCTTGGTTTTCATACACATCATAAACCCCAGCGCAGCAGTTTGCCAGGGCCAGGGGGACACCCACACATCACCCGTGTGACAGGGGGGCTGCAAATGCCCTGGTCAGCACGGACGATGGATGGGAACTGCGAAGCATCCCCAGGATACATGTCCTCTTGGCACAGCGGGCACAGAGCTGTGAGGTCCCAGCCGAAGGGCCAAGGGTTGAACACCAGCCCCACTCCCCAAAAACCATCCGTGCCCATCCCTGGGCACCCCAAAACCCTCACGGGGTGAGACCATTTCCCCCAGTGAAGGATGCAGGTCCTGCCCTCAATGGAGCTCCATTTGCTCCAGCAATTAAATCCCTGCTCCTGGAAAGCGCCTCCTTCACCTCTGTTGAAGTGCACAGATAACACACCTTCTTCCATCCAAACTGCTTCTTATCCATCTCAGCCTCCCCGCGCTGCAGTCCTGGGGGACAATGCCCCCCAGGTCTGGCTGAGAGGATCTCTGGGTGTCCCCAGGACTGTCCCCACTCTCCATCAGCGGGTGACACCAAACCAGCGCTCTTCAAGGGAGCTGGCTCCCGGTGCTGAGTAAAACCCTGCGTGAAGCCATTTAAGCCCCATAAATTATGTTTAGGTTACCTGCTGAATCCTTAATCAAAATAGCGTGTTTCACCTGACGGTTTGACTGATCTCCTCTCGGGTTTTAGTAGCTTTTTTTCATGTCCTCTTTTGCTCCAATATGGATCCAATATCTCCTGCAGCGTCCAAGGCCATAAAGATAAAAAATGGGGTAATTGCAGCAGAAGTTTATTGGTGGGAAAATACATGTGCACGTGAACCAGTGTGACAACTATTTTTTGGGCAAATGCGCTGCAGGGACAGACCCACGGGCAGGAACCAATTCATTCTCCAGCCACCACTCCTGCCAATGCTGCGAACTCTGATGGAGGCACCAAAGTCTGAATATTATGGGATCTGTCACCAAGGGGGCTCGGGGTGGGCGGCTGCTCCCTGTGAGCAGCCCAGCACCCACCAAAATGTTGCCCCAAAGCACCAGCCAGCAAAGCAAGAGGGCTGGAAAAACTTCAAATGAAGCAGATTGGCTTCTCCAGCACCAGCTCTCGCTGTCCAGGGTGAAACCCGAAGGGGAGAAAGGCTGAAAGCGTGGCTCTGAGGAAAGGAGCAGTTTGGGCTGCTCTCTCCGACACTGCTGGTTGTCCCTGGTCCTGTCCCATGAGGAGCAAGGTCAGGGCTGGAGCATCCCATGGGAAACGCCCCTGGGTGCCAGCCAGGATTCCTCCCCTTGGTTTCAGAAGATTTTGGCTTTCCCAAGGCACCATGGACAACATCAACCCTGCAGCTCCTGGCCCAACAGGCAGCCGTGCTGTGAAAAGCCGTCACGGCGTGACAGCACCTCCGTCCCTCCCGTCCTCCCTCCGCTCATCCCACCCATCAGCAAACGCCTGTTGCGAGCAGGCGGCAGCTCCCGCGGCTGCTGACGAGCGCGACGTGCTCGCTGCGCCTCGTGCATCAGCGGCTGAGTCGCCAGCGGAGCCTCAGTGCCCGACACGTTATTGCCAGGATGCCGGAGTCAGAAATAGCCCAACGTGATGCCGCACACAGCGGGGGGGCGGACGGCAGGCTGATTTATAACAAATCTGCCATGTTTATGTCCGACGCGTTGATGGGAAATGGAGAGAAAACCCCGAGATGGGCTCTTCAGGGAGTCGCTTTCTGACTAGCACTGTGCTTTAAAGTATATTTAAAATAAGAACCCAATAAATTAAGAGCTGCGAGGAAGCCCATGGAGCCGATCAGGGCGGCAAACTGATGTGCTCGGGCTCATTCCCCGCTCCCATCCCCAATGTGGGGACAGCATCAACGTGCCGCCTCATGCCCTGGCATGCTTGCGCTGATTTACCCCAGCTGTGATTTGGCCCGGGACCAAACACCTCTGGTATAGCTGGGGGCTCTCTGGGATTCTGATGGGCACCCTCTTCTCCTTCCAGCACTACCCACATGTTTTTACCCAGATACTTTTTGCACCACCCATCAGCATCGCAACCATCCCTGAGGAACAACACTTGCTCCCTGCACAAGCCCGATGATCCCCGCCCATCACAAGGTGCCCCATGAGTCCCCCCAAAACACAGCGCTGAGCCCTGGGCTCCCACGAGCAGCTCCGTGAGTAAGGGACACGGCTAATTAAACCACAACAGGTTACAGCTACATTACAATTAAAAGACAATTAGCTGCGCAAGGCAGCACGCGGGAGCGGCGAGCACAGGGCTGCAGGGGGTGGGGGTGGCAGGTTCTCCTGGGGGCTTGGAGACCAGCAGCACCCCCAGCACCCAAACAGCACCCGAGCTGCTCCACCGCCCCACACTCTTCCCCTCCCGGGTGAGGTTTCCATCAGCTAAAACTTAACTAAATCCCACCCAGCACCTCCCTGCCACCTCTGCCTTTGCGTATTGAGCGCAGCACTTGCTTGTTTTTCCCCTTTTAATTTCTAAACTCCTAATGACTGTGTTATTAAGCCTGTAATAACTGGTTAAATTGTCCATGTCCTTCTGGTGGATCCCATCCTGCGAGGAGGCAAAGCTGCAGGCAGGAGAGCCGGGGCTGGATGGGCACAGCGGCATCTGGACACGGGCTGTGGCTGCGGGGACAAGAGGGGACCAGCCACACGCTCACACCCAGGGCAGAATGGAGAGACCCAAGGGAGGCAAAGCCAGGCTTTACCCACCACCGGCGCTAACGGTGACACCATTCGCACGACAAACCCAACAGAAAACCTCCCTGGGTTTTGCACCGAGACAGCTGGGGCTGCTTAAGCTCAAAGATTCGCGAATCCTTCTTGTTTCTGAATAAAGAAGAGATCCCGCGAGCTCCTCCAGCAGCCGAGATTATCAACAATTTATCAAAAACCACAACACGTCGGCCCTTTTCCCCACGCCGAGCCCCGCCGTGCTCTCCCCCTCCCCGCCGCCCCCGGCTCTCCGGCAGCACAGATTGCTGCAGCACGAGCGGATCAGGCGGGAATCGCTTTGCTTTGCTGGATCTTTACGCAAGAGCTTCACACTAATTCAGTTTGATCCTCGCTGGCCGGGATCCCGGCGGAGCAGCAGCGAGAGGATGACTGCGGGAGGAAGGCTGGGATGGGGCCGCGGGTACCCAGCGAGGAGCAGGGATGCTCCTGGAGAGCAACACGATCTGACAACCGAGATGTGGGGACCCACACCGGGAGGAGAAAACCAGGCTTAAAGGCTGATAATTAAAGCCCTCCTGTCAGGGTGTTAATACCTAAATGCAACCAGTGAATGCATTAGCTGTGATCCCACCGGGGCTGTTGTGCTGCTTTGTTTGATGGGTTTAATTAATTTATTTCTTTGCATACAACTGCTTCCCAACCAGTAGCGAACACGATGGGATGCGTCTTTCTCAAAGGGTGGCTCTGGAGACACCATGGCCAGGCTCAGTGACACCATGGGGGCTCGGGGACAACCCTCAACCAGTTTGGGGTGGGTTGGAAAGGACCTTAAAGATAATCCAGTTCCAACTGCCCTGCCACGGGCAGGGTCATCTCAGAGACTTTTCAGCAGGGTCTGTTGTGATAGGACAAGGGGTGATGGTTTTAAACTAAAGGAGGGAGATTCAGGCTGAACATGAGGAGGAATTGTTGGCCCTGAGGGTGGTGAGAGCCTGGCCCAGGTTCCCAGAGAGGTGGTGGATGAACCATCCCTGGAGACATCCCAGGCCAGGCTGGACGGGGTCTGAGCAACCTGAGCCGGTGAAGATGTCCCTGCTCATGGCAGCTGGGGCACTGGGGGACATTTGAAGGTCCCTTCAACCCAAACCATCCTGTGATTCTATGAAAATCCTGGGGCTGCCCCTGTGCATGGCGACGAGGGGCACGGATGGGGAGAGCAGCATTGCAGCGGCCAGTGGAGCTGTATTTATGCCACAGCAGGAGGAAAATAAAAGGCATCTATAAATTATATGATTTCTCCCACCACACTAGTAACAGTAGCAAGGCAGCTGGCGGTGACAGCCGGAGCTTCCGAAATGCCAAACCAGCCGTGCCATGACACCAGCACCAGGGCCACCTCGGTGTCCCCAGCCCCAGCTGGTGGCTCTGCTGCCAGCCCAGCATGGTCAGGGTACACCCAGCGCCGGGGGAAAGAGCCACCCAGAGAGGCTGAGCTGCAAATTGTCTCTCCGCTGTCCCCCTGTCCCCACCACTGCAGCCATCCCATCCCCACCCCAGGGAGGCTGCAATTCGGGGTCAAGTGATTGATGAGCTGAGCAGACACCAAGGTCTCCACCTCGGTGCTTTACCGTGGCGAGGAGCATCCTGGAGCATATTTACAGCTGCCGTCCCTCACGCACCAGCAGCCGTCACCTCCAGGGACACGCAGTCCCAGTGGCCTTTAGATGCTGATAAATCACCGCTTCTGATGTGACAGCGTGGAGAGAGCGGGTGGGAGGCAGCAACTGGTGAAAGGCGCTGGGTCCAGCCGGCTCCATGTCCCTGTCCCGAGTCCTGTGCACGCCTGGATGTGACAAGCCACCTCGTCCCATCAAAATCACACATCCCCCGAAGACGCAAGCAGCCGCGGTGTCTCCTCTCCTCTCCTTCCCGTTCCTCCAGGCTCCCCGAGGAGCAGCGGGCAGATGTTTGCTCTGTGACAATCTGCATCCTGCTGGATTCAATAATCGTATCAATTACCCCGAGCTTTCATCCACGGAGCCATGTGTTCTCTGGAAACAGGGATGGATGGAGCCTCTTTGCCACCAGCCGGAGGGGTGGGATGTCCCACACGGAGCTCCTGGGGACACTGAGCCTGGTGACAGATGGGGAGGTCACAGAAGGGGCAGGCAGAGCCCGGGGATGGATTCCCTCTGGGAAACAGGGAAATGCTGCAAAACTCTCCATTTCCAACCCAGCTGGAGGGGAAGCCCCAAGCTCTGCATTGGTACCAACGGGGGGAGAAGCTGCATATGCAGGGGTGGGTGCTGAGCACCCCAAACCTTCCCTGGAAGTCCAGTGGGTGCCCGGGGCACGTCTGCCCCTGTCCTGGGCTGCTCATCGAGGGGGTATCTTTTTTTTCACACTTCTTATTATTTTGGCAGCGCTGGAGTCAAGTAGCTCAATTAAGCAATAACTGCCTCTGTACAGCCGCCCACACAGCCCACGGTAAATAATTAAATGCTGAAATAATACAGCAGATGGGAAGCAGCACGGAGTGAGATCCGAGAGGAACCCGAACGGCTCCTGCCACAGCAGCAGCTGCACGGGGCCTGGGACGCTGCCCGTGGTGCCTGGGATGCTGCCCACGGTGTCACGCGTCCCCAGCCACATCCAGCCTCCCCAGCCCTGGCCGGTCATGCTGGGCCACTGGAGGAAGCATCAGCAGATCCCACATGTGCGTATGGCCATGGCATGGGACCCCCTGATAGTGAGGGGTCTGTGGGTGCCCCAGGATGCAGAGATGGAGATGTCCCTCCCTGGGTGGCACCAAGAGGGACCGTCCTGCCTGATCCCACTCTGGCAGCCCCCATGTCCCTGCACTGTGTCACCAGCTCCCTCCTGCATGGCTCATCCCCATCCCTGCTGTCATCGCAGCACCGACACACTAAGCCCTGGAAATGTGGGAAAACGCCTGGAGGGAAAATTCTCCCCTTCCCGAGGAGGCGGCAGAGCCGGCAGCACGCGGAAAAGCATCATGGAAAATTTTAACCAAGCCCCGCTATTGATCTAGACGCCAAGCACATACCCAAGCAAGGCTGCCGCTCCGCTCACAGATCATCTGCATTTATCTACCTCAACCAAGTACAGGAGCATCACTGAAAGGCCTAATTACAAGCCGCTGATAGATAAATATTAATGCCAAGGAATAAAAATAAAAACATGGCTTGGTGTTGGGAGGGCTTGGCACGGCAGCCTCCCCCGTGCCTGGTCCAGCCACGAGCATCTTGCAGCTTCCTCCTGTCCTGGCGAGAGGTGGCAGCGACGGCCGGTGGCGCCGCTTGTGCCAGATCCCAACTGCACCTGGGCAGCCACAGCGAGGGCAGCGAAAGCCTTTCCAAAGCGCTCAGTGAGTGATGCTGCCCAGCACCACCTGGCTCCCATCTCTCTCCCGGGATGCAGAGGGACCCCAGCAGCCTCCAGCCCACGGTCGGGGCCCTAATGAGCCTCAAAAGTGGCTCCTGCCACATCTGCAAGGCTGGCAGCGTTAATACGAGGGGCTGGTTGTGGGTCAGTGACTGCTGGCTGGTCTTTTATCAAGGTCTCAGAGGGCACCAGCTCCCAGGAGGCAGCCGGAGCATCCTCTCCATATTCACATTTCTATCACATCCTCCTCAGACAGCTCCTGCTCCACTCCTCCATCTGCTCAAATGCCACCAATCCAGAAGGGATTGGCTCGAAACATCTTCTCCCCTTGTCATTCGTTTCCCATCCTCCTCTGAAGGATTCGCCACCTTGATCCCTGGAGTTCAGGAGAGCTTTGGGCTTTGTGGGACCTGCGAGCGAGGTAAAATGTGTGTAACCAGGGCTGCGGATAGTCTTAAAACGCCCATGGGGTGTTTAGGATTCCCCCCATGACCCCAGAGCTCCCACGCTGTGTCCCCACAGCCTGGTTTGCCCAGACACCTTTGCTACCAGGGGAGAGGCACAAAATCCCATTTCTTAATGCAAATGACACCTGTTTGGGTCAGTAGCAGCTCACCCCGGACAAGGCTGCGGTGTCCGATCCAAGATGTCACTCCCTTGGGGACAGCCCTGGGGACAGTTCTGCCCCAGGCTCGCAGCCAGGAACAGCTTCGCTGCTGCTTATTTTCCGAGCGTGAATTGAATCTCAGCTGACAACAGGCTTTTCCGCAAGATCTACCTGCTCGGCGGCTGGCAAATCAGATCTGTAAAGTGACCCCAGGAGACGTCTTCCAGAGCTTCATCTCCTCGATTATCAGCTCCCGGCCAATTTCAAAACAGCCCCGACACAGCTTGGAGCTGCTCTTGGAGCTTCATCTCACACCCGCCCCAGCGAGACGCAAGCCTGGGATGAACTGGGATGAACTGGGATGCTTTAGGCATCTCCCCGCGCGTGGCTGGAGATGCACACACGTGCACGTGTGCTCCTCGGTGCACACACAGTCTGGGGCTTTGCTGCCCGCTCTGATGGCCGGGGGTCTCCATCCCTTGGCCAAACCCCCGGTGTCACCTCCCCAACCTCCCACCCACCCGCCTTTGGGGACGGTGACAGCACACATCCCCCCGGCCGCTTTGGCGGGAGGGTGGTGGGGGGGTGGGACAGGGCGCAGCTGCTGCTGGCGGGGGATGTGACAGGGTGTTACAGCCCGTCCCCCCCCGGCGTGCTGTCGGGGAGCGTGTTTTTTTTTCCCCGGGAGGTGCTGAATAATTTGCATCCGCCAAGACGCAGCTTCTGGGCCGTGTTTGTCAAAGTCAATCTGCAGCTCGCTGCCTCCGGAGATCCCGACATGAGAGCGACATTCAGCCTCAACGACACAGGGGTGATTGCTCCGGTGCTGCCCCCCCGGCGCTGGCACAGCCCCCAGCAGCATCACGGAGCTGGGCGGGTGCTGGGGACCCTCTGTCCACCCCAGTGACGCCCTGTCACCCTCAGCCCCCGGGCTATAAATTCTTGGACAGAGCCACCAGCTTGTGGGTGCCGCAGGGTCAAGGTTTCCGTGGCTCCCCCCGTCCCTGCTGCTGGACAAGGGACATCCCTGGGGTGATGAGAAGCACCAAGGGGACCAAACGCTATTTTCAAGCAGCAAGTGCAGGAGTATCACCCCCCGCTCCAGCATCAGCCCTTGGGTACTCGCCCATGGTGATGCTCAGCTCCCCCCCAGGGCTGTGGGACGGGGACGGTGGTGGCTCCAGGATGTTCCCTCCATGACAGCTGCCGATCCTGCAATAGATTTGTGTTTGCTCAGGGACCGGCTTTGTTCCCCACACAAAGGGAGCTGCCAGGGAACAGGTGACAGTGCAGGCGGAGGGATGGTGGACGGGGCTCGTCACCGTCACGGTGACACTGGGCTGAGCTGGAAGTGGAGGGCGAGACGGGGAAGAGCTGGAGGTCAGATCTTGCACAGGGCTCAGCACCCCCAGGGCAATCACTGGTCCTCACTGAGCCTCTGGAGCACGAAAATGCACCAGAAGTCCCTTTGTGGAGTTCGTCTGCCCACGTCCCCCCAATCCCTGCCCTGCAGCCATGAGGGAGCCCTTGGAGAGGGATCAGGCTGGGCTGTGTGACATGGTGACATCGCGGGGATGGCACCAGAGCTGCCAAAGCCCAGGGAAGGTAGAGCTGGGAGCATCTCCATCCCTCCCAGCACCCAGCTCTGCACAGCCACACCTGACAGGGCATCCCGGGGACACCAGGGACCCCGACGAGAGGGGTGCTGTGGGGTCCAGGACACGCTGCCCTCCTGTCCTTCTGCTCCATCCATCACCAGTTCCAGCCATTTGCAGCCCCCAGCCAGCGCTGCGGGGTTCCCACCCCCTCGCTCTCCTCCCGGCATGCACCGGCCCCGCTAAATCCCGGCCAGCGTCTCCGGTGATTTGCAATGAGCCGGCTGGATCCAGGCACTCCATCAACGTCCTCCGGCAAGGCCTCCCCTTCGCTTCAAAAGTTCCCAATTCAAGGGGAGTGGGGGTTGTTCTCACTTTTATGTGCTATCTATAGTCCCCTCTATACCTCTATATATAGATTATATATCTCCTAGCTAATCTCTTTGCAATCATAAAACCATTAAATTAATTAACCAAGGGAAAGAGAGGAAAGGCTGGGTGCCCCCTGAAGAACAGATGATCGTTTTACATGTATTTATACCAGAATTAAAGGCAGGCCAGCCACGGCGCTGCCCGTCCCCAGGCTGCTCCGGCCACGCGGAGCAGAGCCACGAGTCCACCGCGATGGGCTGAGCCAGCACCGCAGCCTCGGGTTCCCCATCCTGTTATACAGGTGATGTAATGAAGCACGGAAAGAGCTGGAGGCGGCTGAAGCCGTGCGGCTCCTGCAGCCCCACCACCACCTCCGGAGGATGGGAGGGCTGGGATGGGGGTGCCAAACCCCGCACCGTCCCCCCCATCCCCACTGCGGCTGCTCCCGCCTCGCAGACGTGTGAGAAATCCCGGCTTTGGCGCGGGGTGGGAAGGGAGGGTGTGAAATGCCGATAAACCGGCAGCGATCGCCAGCAGCGCCGGTGGCGATGGAGCTGCGGCAGCCGGCACAAGCGGCCGCGGGCGCAGAAGCCTGGCCTGAGCCCCTCGTTTCGAGAGACAGCTCAGCGTGGGCTGAATCCTGCGCATTTGCAACCAAATGCAACGCCCGGCTCCTTCGCTTGAGGTTGAGAAATGTCATTTCCCAGAGCTGGCCATGCCTGGAGCTTTTCCAGCGGATTTGCTTCAGATACGGTGGGAGAAGGTGATGCTGAGATGAGCACCCAGGGGTGGAGCCCCCCGAGCACCCAGAGCTGCCTCCTCCCGCACCGGCGGCTGACGGATGGGCTGTCTGCCCGCAATCCCCAGCCGTCACTCAGCCGCTAATCCGCAGCCCTGATGCATTCTCCTCGCTGACAACGAGCTGACACGGTTTTCATTGCACTTAATCAGCTCTTTAAATTTAATGCCCCAATCGGCAGCATCTGCATTGGCCACTCAACAGCAGCCGGGGCCCGCAGAGGTGGGGACGGGCAGGCGGGATGAAATCCCTCGCTGGAATTTTAAGGACCGGGCCAGCAGCACGAAGCCGCTTTCAGCATCCAGGAGCCCTGGCAAAGGGCCCCGTGTCCAAAACCCGGCTCAGCTCCCGGCACTTCCCAGCCATGCTGGCAGCAGCCCGGCGCCGTTCCGGCAGCTCTCCTCTCCTCTCCTCTCTCTCCCATGGCGTTGGCAGGGAACAGCCCATCTCTGCCGGGTGGCATGTGTCCCTCAGCTCTGGTGACAACCCCCCACACCATCACCCCTCCTCTGCCATGGCTCCAAAATGCCCCAGAGCGTGTGTCCCTGCCAACAGGGAAATTGCTGCCCCGAGGGTGGTGAGAGCCTGGCCCAGGTTGCCCAGAGAGGTGGTGGCTGAACCATCCCTGGAGACATCCCAGGCCAGGCTGGACGGGGCTCTGAGCAACCGGAGCTGGTGAAGATGTCCCTGTCATGGCAGGGGGGGCACTGGGGGAGCTGGGAAGGTCCCACCATGGCCGGCAAAGGGCACCGTGTCCTCACGGAGCACCCAGGGCTGATGGCAGCAGGGTGGGGGGTGCCCAGCAGGCAGCGGTGCCCGCAGCCCCCCCTGCTCCCCCAGCCACGGGGGTTCTTCCCTCCCAGGTGCCAAATCCTGCCCGACACCGGGGCAGTGTCTGGCAGTCCCTCCCGTCACCGGCCCCGCTTGCTGTGCTGCAGAGACCTGGGGAATTAGGGGACAGGAGCGATTTTTCTCATTTCACCTTTCTTTGTACTTTTATGCTAATGGCAATAATAGGAATTAAACATCTCCTGTGCAGCAGAACAAAGGCCTCTATTGAGAGGAGATCAGCGTGACCGCGGCTGATGGCGCGCTGCCAGCGACACGGCAGCCGGATAAAGAGCTCTCGGCCGCTGGAGAAGCAGCATGGGGCAGTGAGATGAGACCCCCCCCCCGGGTGGGGACCCCCCTGCACCCCTCGAGTGCTCCCCAGCCCCAGGACCAGGCGCTCATCTGCCGCGGGTGCACCACAGCCATGCCAAAAAGCTTTTGGAGGAAATCTCCCGAGTGTTTTACCAGCTGGCCAGAGCCGCAGCGTTCACCCCCATCTGCTCGGGGGCACGGCAGCCCCTCCAGCCCCCCCTTCGCCCGGCAGAGCCCGCGGGCAGCGCCGGCTCCAGCCCTCACATGCTGCGGTGTGTGCCGCGCCGGCGAGAGCGGCTGCGGGAGGGCGATTGCCGGGGATGCTCCAGCCTGCCCTACATTCCTCCTAAATATAGCCGGGCAGGTGCTGCCGTCCCACCTGCCGCAGCCAGCTTGGGAGATGCTCAGCACACACCTGCCCCCGGTGTGGTCCAGATCGCCTCACCGCGGGATGCTGAACCCGCAGCTGCCTGTCCCCAAAATGCCACTGTCCCCAACCCACAGCCCAGCGTCACCGCTCCCATCCATGCGAGAGCCTCAGCAGAGCGGGGGCCACGCACCCTGGGGAGGCAGCCAGATGGATGGACGGACCCATCCCCTGCAGCTGCCCCGCCACGGGGAGCCAACCCAAAAATAGCCAGGAACACACTTCCCGCAGCCGGTGGTGGAGGGGGCGGCGAGCGCCGGCATCGTGCGGCTGGCAGCCGCGGCACAGGAGGATGAGGAGGCAGAGCGGAGCTCGCCACGCACGCTCGCTCTCACCTCCCGCTTCCCAAAGCGCTGGGGAATTCGGAGGCTGGGCTGAGAGATGGGAGGGAAGGGAGAATGGCTGGGATGGGACAAGAGCTCATCCCTGGCTCAGCACACCCCCAGGTGCCTCCTGTCCACAGCAGCTGGTGAAGGATTTTTGGCTCATCCCCAGCACCCAGAGAACGGCCTCTCCCCACTTTGACTGCAGCTCTCAGCACTCTGTTCTGCGAGGGGCTGGGGGGGGTGGTTGGGCACCCACACATGAGCTAACAGGGTGATCATGCATGGATGGCTTGAGTGGCCATGCACAAATTAAATGGGCGCTCGTGCATGGGCTGAACAGGTGATCATGCATAAACTATTAGGGTGCTCTCGCGTGAGCCCTTTAAGTGCTCCTGCATGATCCTCTCCTGCACCCAGGCCCGGGAGCGATCGGTTTGGTACCCAGAACTCTGTGCCCGATGGAGATGGGGAACAAGAAGAGTTTGTCACCCGCAGGGGACTGAGGAAGTGGCACCAACATCACCAACGTCAAACTTTCACGTTTCTGTGCTCACCACTCATTTATCTCCACGTTCTCACCTCTCCATCACCCCATGCCCTGGCGGTCCTGGGGATGGAGCAACATCTCAGACACCGGTTCATGCTGTCCTTGTCCTTATTGTCCCCCAGTCCCCTGCCCAGGTGTGCACAGCCCCCTCAACCATCTCCAAAATCCACAGCCCCTTCCTCTCTGCAGAGCTGGGGTCACACACAACGGGGTGGGACGGCCCCATGGCCACAGCCCCGCATCCCCTCGCGACCCCTGCGCCTCCTGCCTTCCTCATACTTTCCTCCATGTCCCATTTTCCCCTTTGCCTCCTGGTCTCGCCCGGGAGTTTCTCCAGGCAGGGGCCGAGGGGTTCGCACCACCGGGCCCTGATCTCACTTAGGGCCTCCAGCTGCCGCTGCTGCCGAATAAAAGATGCTCTTTTAAAAGCTCCCAAAAGCTTCGGCTCTGGCGGAAAGCTGCTCTTCACCTTGAAAAAAGCCATTTGCTGAAGGCCAGAGACACGATCTCTGCTGAACTCTAAAAGCTGCTCCAGTAATGGATGTGCAGACAAAAGCACCCGCTTGGCAGTTGAACCCCCTCCTTCTGCGGCAACCGCAGCCCCGGCAGCACCGGACAACTGCACCGGCAGTACCGGACAACTGCACCGGCAGCACCGGCAGCACCAGACAACTGCACCGGCAGTACCGGACAACTGCACCGGCAGCCCCGGTAGCACCGGGAACCAGCTCCTCGCTTGGCCAAGCATCCCTGTGTCCCACCATGCACAAGGGCAGTTTTTCTCCAGCCAAACCCAAACGCAGCCTTGTCCCGACTCCCAAACAGCTTGAGCCGTGCAGGATGCAGCCCCAGCTGGCAGATCATAGAATCACAGAAAGGTTTTGGTTGGAAAAGGCCTTTAAGATCGAGTCCAGCCGTTAACCTGCCAAGTCCACCTCTAAACCGTGTCCCTAAGAACCTCATCTAGATGAAACATTTCATCTGTTCATCCCATGTTTGAAGCCGTATCCTTCAAAGCACAGCAGCCAGGAGGAAATACTTGGAAATACAAAAAGATAACTTAGTAACTAGTAAATAATACAAGATTACAGTAGTAGATGAAGTATTCCCCCATACTATTTCAAGCTAGAATACTGAAGCCTAAAACAATTCCCACATTTTAGCACTGACACGGAGCAGCAACACACAGAGTATCTGGGCAGGGAGATGCCTTTGCCGAGCTGCTGGTGCACAGAGGAATCGTGGTTTGCTCCGGGGAAGGAAGGAGGGAGCAAAGATGCTGCTGCTTGCCCCCAAATACTCTTCTTCCTCCTCTTCCTCGCTGCACTGCAGCTCTGCGACACGCAGCCTCCCCATCGCCTCCCCCTCTAAACGAGCCTCCCCCCAATTACAGCCCCGGGCTGGCTGCACCTGCGCAGGGCACCCTGCCCAGCGGCAGCCCCTAATTAACCGCCATCGTTAGGGCTGCCTGACAGAGCCACCGCACCGTGACGGGAAGGCTAATTACAGCAGTGTTCCACCATGACAGGGTTAAATTAACTTTGGGGGGGGGTCTCTCCTCCCCTGCTTAGCTCTGGCTGCTGAAAAGATGCTTCCCTGGATGCTGACCCAGTTATTCCCAACATTCTGGGTATTTTCCCAAGCCCTGAGCCCCGCTGCAGCGCATTTTGGGGCTCCCCGCTTCCATCCGAGCCCCCTCCCATGGTCACTATCTCCCCAAGATGCTGGAGCATCCCCTGGCATTTATCATCCCGTTAAACCCCATTAAGGACCGGGCTTCACCCCAGTCTGCCCAGCAGACTCTGGGGCCAAACACACGAGGCAGAAGCTGCAGCGAGCGCTTCCCACCCTCGTCAGCTCTAACGACTTGACATTTTGAGCGTAAGAAGACACAGAGGCCTTTTAAAATAGGAAGTAATTCATAAATCCAAATATTTCAGATAACAATTGCCTTTTTTTCCCCCAAACTGTCCAACCTCATAAATATGCATTTCCCAATTTTCACTTTCTACAAAACCCATTATTGTTTTTACCGACAACAGGAGGTTGCAGTTTGCATTAGGAGTGCGTAATGTATCATTAAAATGTAATTTATAACATATAGAGTAGAGCATAATAAAGTCGGGATGGGGTGATGAATGGCCGGGAAGCATGTGTTTAAAGGGTATCTTGTTTACATCCTCGTAGGTCTGCACAGAAAGGGAAATGTGATTGTTTAAAAATCATTACCTCTGTGTTCTGCACTACCGTGTGCTCCCCCGGCTCCTCCGGCCCCAAGGAAAACCCTGTTGGAGCAACCGGAGCTGGGCAAAGGGTTGAGGCTGGGATTGCTGGGAATGTGCAGGGTGCTGGCTGCTGCACCCTGGCCAGGGAAGGGAGAGCACCCCGGGAAAAATGAGCATCCATGGAAAAATGAGCATCCATGGAAGGATGAGCATCCATGGAAGGATGAGCACCCATGGAAGGAAGAGCACCCAGGGCAGGTTGAGCACCCATGGAAGGGAGAGCACGCATGGAAGGATTAGTATCCATAGAAGGTAGAACATCCATGGGAAGGGACAGCATTCATGGAAAGGTGAGCATTCATGGAAAGATGAGCACCCATGGAAAGATGAGTATCCATAGAAGGTAGAGCATCCATGGAAAGGTGAGCATTCATGGGAAGGGACAACATCCATGGAAAGGTGAGCATCCATGGAAAGGTGAGCACCCATGGAAGGGTGAACACGCAGGGAAAAATGAGCATCCATTGAAGGATGAACACCCATGGAAAGAAGAGCA
Organism: Streptopelia decaocto; assembly: GCF_964273445.1. Classification (NCBI taxonomy): domain Eukaryota; kingdom Metazoa; phylum Chordata; class Aves; order Columbiformes; family Columbidae; genus Streptopelia; species Streptopelia decaocto. Next base: position 2,372,615 of record NC_138678.1, on the reverse strand, counting down.
ACTACAGAAGTGTGAGAATCCATCTGAGGATGAGCACCCATGGCAAAATGAGCATCTATGGAAAAACGAGCACCCATGGAAGGGCAAGCACCCAGCCGCTGTTGGGCAGCAGGTGCTTTGCAGGGCACAGACAGCGATGGGGCTCAGACACCTGCAGCATTAGGCTCTGCCCTCCTTGCAGTGCTCACAATGCAGGCGCACACCAACCACCCCAAACTCCCATTTCCCAGGGAGCGGAGCGCAGCAAACGTGTATTTCTGGGCAGCAGGGACAGCTGCGAGCACCAAGCTGTCACCAGGCTGACAGCAGCAGGACGTGGTGCCACCAGAGCCGAGCGCGGGCGAGACAACCGCGGCACTTTCCTGCGGGGGACTTCGGCGTGACGGCTGGTGCAGAGCTCGCCCGAGCAGAGACGCTCGGGGCCGCTCCCCAAAGTGATTTATCTGCAGCGTAGGAGCCAAGAAAATTGTCTTTTATAAATCACTGGCCGCTGGCTCCGCTCCTGCCGGGCTGTGTGAGCAGCCGCACACCCGCGGTTTGCACCCTCATCAGTCCCTGCGCCTTCTCTTTCCTAAATATTAATTAAACACAGGGGATGCGGGAGCAGGACACACCAGTCCCGACAGCCACCAGTGAGCCAGGAGGATGTTTGTGGCTATTAAGGTGTTTTAAGGCTGCAAATGCAGGAAATTTGGGAATGCCCAGGAATTATGGAGGGAAGAGGCTCCCCAGAGCAGGTCCCTGTCCCACTGTGTGTCTGTTGGGAGCGATCCTGGACACTGCGATGTTCCCCATCCATGGGGTGTAAATCCCACACGGCCCAGCTGATCCCGAGATTCTGGCTTCATTCCTGAGCCGCTGAAAGCCGAATCCGGCCCATTGTTTTCAATCCGTCTGCTTTCAAATTGCTCCTAAATAACACAGTTTATCTTTGGCTGATTGAGTCTAAGAATTTTGCAATTACACACAAACAAGGACATTCAGCATCCCATGTTATTTGCATTTTTAAGGACCAAGATTTTTTCCGCAGGTTTTTGTCTGGCGATGTTCTGCGGCCGACGAGCGATTCCAACCCCAACCGTGTCACACACAGCCTGTGGACCTGATTCCCTGCGTGGTTCCTGTCCCCAACACCCCTTGGGCGCGTGGTCCCCCCTGGGCCCAGCCCAGGACATAAATTCAGTCCCAAATTGTGCTTTTTTTGCCTTTTTTTCCCCCCTCTCTCCAGCTGCAATGAGGACAAACCACAGCCACGGCGCAACAGAACAACGCAGAGCATCACTGGGGCCGGCAGCGGATCCAGCACTGGTGATACTGGGATCGCCCCACAGCGAAACTGGTCCCAACCTCCATCTCGGGGGCAGCAAATACATGTACCCCACAAACCCCACACCTGATCCCGCACAAACCAGGAGCCCACCCAACCTTTCTCACCCCCCAGCCCGGCGCAGTCTCCACCAGGAGCTCAGCGCAGGGTCAGCAGCATCATGGCCACATTCCGGCTTTTATTCCCCTTTTTCCCGGCATGCCGCAACCCGGCTGCTCCGTTAGGTAGGGCTCCCTCCTCCAGGCCCCTTTTTTCTGCTCTAATTACCTCCCCCCTCGCACACCCCCCCCCGCCAGCACTGCAGACCTCATTGATCACCTTGTCAAAACTTCCCCGCTCTCCGGGCTGGGGGAGCGGGGCGGCTGCGGCGAGGAAGAGGAGCGGGAGAGGTGTAATTACTCCCTCCGAACGATGCCAGGGGTCCCAGAGCTGTATGAATGATTAATTACCGCCCGGGTGCAGGCGTGGAGAAGCTGCTGCTAATGCACTAAGTGCTCTCCCCTGCAAAAATACCTCCTCGAAGCCCGGAGGGAGCGGAGCAACCGCAGAGCAACCGCGGTGCAAACCTTGCACACAAACCTGTGCCGTGCCCCAGTTTCAGGGCTATGGGTGCTCAGGGAGGCACCGAGCCCACCAAACCCACCCATGGGTGCTGACCCCCAGCCAATACAAGGAGTCTGGCCATCCGCAATCGCACTGTTACCCCCACGTCTTCTTTTGCCCCCTCTTTAGCATCCACCTCCTGCCCCTTTAGTCAATCCTTCAAAATTCTGGCTTGGAAAAACAAGCCGAATATCTGGATTTTGGCAGCAGGGAGATGAGGTTCACCCACCACAGTCTTTGCCATCGCTGCTGATGGGGTGGCTGTGCCCATGTGGGTCCTGGCGTGACCATGTGCTGGGGACGAGGGGACACTTGGGACATCCACAGCCCCCCCAGCACAGGGTCCTGCCCCTTTGTCCCCACTCAGCCCAACACCACAAATTCCCAGCAAATCCTATCCATCAGGCCATTAAATCAAAGCTGTAGCTTATCTTTCATTGTCTTTTTTTTCATTAGTGTGTTTACATTGCTAAGAGCAATTAATTCCTGATTGGGAGACAGCGGTGATGGGGAGAGCACCCAGCAGCAAAGGGCTCATGTCACCTCCTGCCACCCCGCAAGCACCGGCACCACCAGGATTTTGTCCCCGTGTCCCATCGCGGCATCACCGTGTCCCCCAAAGCCCCGACCAGGAGCCGCTTCGCTCTGTCCAAACCCTCCCGCTAATTCTGGCTCTTGGTGCTCTCGCTAACGAACAGCTCATGGAGGTTCACAATCATACGGTTTCGTGTTGTTATGGAAGAAGGACCTAATTAAAAAGGGAAATGAGTATGACATCGTAAAATTGTTCAATTACGTTTATCTCATTATGGTTAACATTAGAGGGGAACTTTGGGCTTTTTATACTTTCCTCCAAAACTCAGGGCTGGTGGTTAAAGATGTTCCATCACAGCCGCTTCCTTGGGAAAGGACAAGAGGAGGAGGTGGGGAGGACGAGGGGGAGAAAGATGGTATTTAATTAAACATGCACCTTATTAACGTTTGCAACCTGACTAACGTGACATTTCAGTGCAGCTTGTGCAGCTCTCACAGATCCAGCGATTGTGGCACAGCCCCGGCCCCCCCGTGTCACCAAAGTCCCCACCTGGCAGCTGGGGACGCAGCCACGCTCAGGCTCCCACCCCGGCGCTGAGATGTTTTGATCCAATTAGCTCTAATTTATTTCGTGCTCATCAGCGCTTCCCCACCGGGGGATTTGCAGTTTCCCTGGGACGTGCGATCTCCGCTGGGAGATCCCAGCAGCAAAATCCTCCCCGAAACCTTTTCCCGGCACCGTCTCTCCATCACAATTCGCACCCAAGGGACGCAGACACATTTCTCAGCAGCGACTCGCATCCAAGTTTTATCGGGGTGAATCCTCATAAATTTACACTTTGTCACTAAAAGGTTCTTTTGGCATTTAGATTTTATATCCTGCGCCTTTCACAGAATAAAACTTGGGGGCGTTTTTTATCCCTTCAGCACCCCAGATGAGAATTGCTCCTCTCCATCTCCCGGAGCCGCGTCCAGGACCCACATGCCCGGGAGCAACTGGGTGATAAATAATGAAATAACCTATCAGGGCACCCTTTTCTCCTTCTCCTTTCATGAGCTGCACACCCAAGGAGAATAAACAGATGTTGTTTTCTTCACGGAGGCTCTAATTTATGGCCGTACCCACACACAGAAGGAAAGCAAGTAGGGGAAGGTGAGGAAGAGGAGGAAGAAACGGGGGTTTTCTCCAAGGAGAGGCGTGTTTGATGCGTTGCCTGTGAAATAAAATCCTTTGATGCAGGAGAGGCTATAAAAGCACTTTACAGGCATAAAATGGTATTAACAAAGAAAAGCGAATAAACCCTCTTGTCTCTGTCCCCCAAATCCCGCTGCCGTCCCCCAGCCCCCGCCGCTCTGGTATCGAGGGACTCGTGTTGTCCCCAAGCTCCTGGTGAACAACCCCAGCCAAAGGGTCCCCAAAGGACGGGGTCCTCCCTGTCCCCTTGGCCAGACCAGCCTCCCAGGGGACATGGGGACACGAGGGACACTGAGGGACCGAGCACAAAGCTACGGACCCCCGGACACCCCCCACAGTGAGGGGAGAGGGGACGGCTGCTGCCTCCTTTCATCTTTCTCTCGGCTGAACTTTCATTCCTTATAATCAGGCCTGATATTAATTATGCATAAAATTACCCCTGATTAAAAGAACCTTTTCCAGCCGTGGCAGCGGGGGGATCACGTGGAGCCCCAGACCCCACGGGGGGAGCAGAGACGCCGCTGGGTTTGGCTGGGGTTAAATTAGGGACCAATGGCTCCAGTTGCTGAATCTTCATTGTGAGCATTAATTAAGGGACCAGCGAGAGCATCCTGAAGGGGACGGGGGGATCACGCACCACCCAGGCTCTGTACCAGCCCAGAGCTGTTTGCATTCCCTCTGCACCCGTCTCGGGGGTGTCATCACCCGTCCCTTTCGGCAGGCTGTCATTTACACAAAACACGAGGGCTTTCGGTGTGTTTTTCAGTGTTTTCAGTAGGTAAATGGTGCAGCTAATGAATGCGAAATTGCAGCAAAAAAGAACAACACGCCGGATCAAAGCCCCTGTGATCCGCATATCAGCGCCGGAGCCGTAATTGCGATGGTGATAACCACGCAGCGGGCACCGATGGTGCCAGGACAGCCCACCCGGTGCTTCCACAGCCAAACTGGTGGGATTGAGAACATTGATCATAGAGCCACAGAATCATTTTGGTTGGAGGAGACCCTCAAGATCATCGAGTTCAACCTTTTCTTCCCCAAAGAGCTGTGGGGCATTGGAACAGGCTGCCCAGGGCAGTGCTGGAGTCACCATCCCTGGAGGGTTGGACAGACGGACATGAGGTTCTCAGGACATGGGGCAGGGATGGGGTGGTATCCACGATCTTGAGGGTCTTTTCCAACCAATATGATTCAAATTGTTCCCACTGGGACTCTCCAAGCTCCAGCAAGGGGTTTTTCCTTCCCCTCGACTCACAGCCTTGCTCACGGAGCACAACCAGCTCCGGCAAAGCCTCGGGGGCCAGGAGGGGTTTGTTGCAAACTCGGCTTTGCACACCAGCCCGGGAGCGAGCAGAGCAGCAGTGATTACCAGCTGCATGTGGGCGAAGCGAGGATGCGAGGGGAGGACGGCACATCGCGGGGAAAGCGGCAAAGAGCCCTTATTGCACCTAAATTACCGCCGGCCTCTTTGTGTTGCTTCTAAAAGCAGCTCTTGTTGCAGCCCCACGGGCTCCGGCTGATGGAGGGAGATTATCTGTGCTGAGTGATGGGGGATCAGCAACTCCAGGGAGGGAAAAACAGAACTTCACGCTCCGGGGATGGGCTCAGCCATCGGGGATGGATGGACGAGGCGATTTTGGGGTCACCAGGCCCCAGTGAACCCTGAGCATCTCCTGGGTCACCGGGAAGAGCGGATATTGGGCAAAAGGGGCTCTCTGCCAGCTGGCCCCACACTCTCGCCGTGCCACGAGGACACGAGAACCACCAAACCAGGGCTGCTGTGGGCACGGTCCCTTCAGCCCCATCACAGAATCCCAGAGTGTCAGGGGTTGAAGGGCCCTGGAAAGCTCATCCAGTGCAATCCCCCCATGGAGCAGGAACACCCAGATGAGGTTACACAGGAAGGTGTCCAGGCGGGTTGGAATGTCTGCACAGAAGGAGACTCCACAACCCCCCTGGGCAGCCTGGGCCAGGCTCTGGAACCCTCACTAAGAAGAAGTTCCTTCTCATATTTAAGTGGAACCTCCTGTGTTCCAGTTTGAACCCATTACCCCTTGTCCTATCACTGGTTGTCACCCAGAAGAGCCTGGCTCCATCCTCCTGACACTCCCCCTTTATATATTTATAAAATCCCCAGAGCAGCTCACAAACCAGCCTGGAAATATCTCAGCCAGGGAGCCGCACCGAGGAACCGGCTTTCAGGCTCCATTAACTTCATATTTACAGCCCCTTTTCAATAGGACGCGGGTCGCGTCGCTCTGTCACACTGGTGGGGGATGCCCGCGGTGGCAACACACGATCCAGCAGACACCCCAAAAACCAACCTCAAACCCACCATTTGCAGAACCAGAACCCACCACCAGCACTAAAAAAAACCCAGCGCGAAACACGGGGATGGGGAGAGGGATGGAGCATCCGTATGGCTTAACAACACGTGTGTCCCCCCAGCCCCTCCTGCTCAAGGGTTTCGCTGCCTGTCGAAGGAGTTAGTCTAATCCAGGGAGAAAAATGAAAGCCCCGGCCCCGCAGGACGGAGTGTGCTGTCTGGGGTAGAACTAATAGTTATTATCTACATTAAGCACCACGGCTGTCAGGGAGGAATTAATTTCCAAGGAACGAGAGATGAAAGTTCCCCATTTTTCAGAGAAATCTACACGGCGCGAGGTGGCTCAAGAAAAATAACTTAAACGTGATTAAAAATGATCCCCGTTTTATTAAAAATAATTCTAATTTATCTCTCCCTCCAGTTTCCTGGTCCATTGGCATAAATCCGGGTACCAGAGGAGAGGCGACTACCAGGGATGCTGGGGTGCTGGTTTTTGGGCATCCCCAAGGTGGTTCTGGATTTTGGGCACAGAAACCGTGGTACATCATATACCGGTGAGACAGCTGCTCCCTGCCAAGCCCTGACCCCCATTCCCAGCACCAGAGCTGGAAAATCCAACATGATTCCCACCCATCCCAGACCATCTCCCCACAGGCAGGATCACAGAATCCCAGAATGTCAGGGGTTGAAGGGCCCTGGAAAGCTCATCCAGTGCAATCCCCCCATGGAGCAGGAACACCCAGATGAGGTTACACAGGAAGGTGTCCAGGCGGGTTGGAATGTCTGCACAGAAGGAGACTCCACAACCCCCTGGGCAGCCTGGGCCAGGCTCTGCCACCCTCACTGGGAAGAAGTTGCTTCTCAAATTTAAGTGGAACCTCCTGTGTTCCAGTTTGAACCCATTGCCCCTTGTCCTGTCACTGGTTGTCACCAGAAGAGCCTGGCTCCATCCCCCTGACACTCCCCCTTTCCATATTGATCCCCAGGAATGAGTCCCCCCTCAGTCTCCTCTTGTCCAGCTCCAGAGCCCCAGCTCCCTCAGCCTTTCCTCACACGGGAGATGCTCCACTCCCTCCAGCATCTTGGTGGCTGCGCTGGACTCTCTCCAGCAGTTCCCTGTCCTGCTGGAACTGAGGGGCCACAACTGGACACAATATTGCAGGTGTGGTCTCCCCAGGGCAGAGCAGAGGGGCAGGAGAACCTCTCTGACCTACTGACCACCCCCTTCTAACCCACCCCAGGTCTCTGGATGGCAGCACAGCAGTGTCAGCCACTCCTCCCAGCTTGGTGTCATCAGCAAACTTGCTGACAGTCACTCTATTCCCTCGTCCAAATCATTGATGAATATATTGAATAATGCTGGAATCCCCAAAAAATGGGGAGAAAAAGCTGAGATTTGGGAGGCAGCAAAGGCTCTGTGCCACTGGCAACACCGGGCACCGACTCAGCCGCACGGCCGAGTCAATTTGTCTGGCTGCGAAACGAGGATCCTGCTTCTATATCTCCCCAAGATGTTGCAAAAAATCAATTAGTTGCTAATGACATTACAGCGTTCTGGAGATATAAAGCTTTACAGGAACGGTAAGTGGTGGCGATACACAGTAATTCAGATTCCAGCAGTGAAATATGGGAGAATTGCTCTCGTTTTATTAGCGGCCGCCAATGTTACTCGTCTCGTTAAGTTTATTAATAAGCCAATCTCCCCCCAGCCTGGCAGGGGCTGCGATGGAGACGCGGCTCCCGTGGGCTGGGGTGAAAGCTGGAGCAACCGGGGGTTATTTTAACCAACCCCCCATACATATTCACTTCTCTCATCCAAAATCAGGGGGTTTAGTAATCTGCCAGATCAAAAAAATGCTCCAAAATGGAAATTTTTTGCTTTCCAAAAATATATCTGTAATGGAAAAAGTCAGAGCTTGAAAGCAGCCGTTCGGCTTTGAGCTTTCGGGCGGCTTTCAGGGTTCGATTTTATTCTTCTTTCATTGCGGCTACGCCAGCAGCGATGTCTCCGTCCTGCCGGTGCCGTTCTAATAATATTCTATTGTAATAGTTAAAACATTTCACTTTCTGTTTAAAGCCTGCAAGGAAGGATTCTCCCGCATATTCAGAGATGCCAGCTTTCCCTTTTTGACTGTGATAAAACCCATTAAAGAAAAAGAAAAACAACCCAAAAAATCACATTTCGAAAACGTGGAAAACCGAGCTCTGCTGTCACCGGGATCTGTCACATCTGCTTCTCTTCCAGCCCAGATTTACAACCCCCCCATGTTTGAGGGTGACGGGCTGCAGCGGGGGCTCGACCCCCGCGAGCAGATCCCTTAAACCCCAACATTGCTCCCAAAATGGGGGAGACGCCCCCCACCCAGCATTGTGCCTCAGTTTCCCCAGTGGCACAGGCAGGCTGGGGCTGGTCCCAGCCCATCGCTGGGATGTGGATGGTCCAGGCATCAAAATGGGGCAAAACACTGGGAAATCGGTGCCACGGTCACAGTGCAAACTCAAGGCCAGGCTCCCCCTCCTGATCCTCCTCCTCCCACGCTGCTTTTAAGGTGAATGCAGCAAAATAACCCCCTTTTCTCTCTCTTGGTGCATGTTTTTCAGGCACAGACACCCCAGGACCAGCTCCCGGCTCCCAAATCCCGTCACACCCCAGGACAGTGTCCCCAACCCTGTCACACTGCAGCTGTTTCTGTGCCCAACCTGGGACCGGGAGCATCTGCCCAACGCCACCAGTGGCTACGAGCCAACCTGGCACTGCAAACCCAGGGGAAACACCCCAAAACAAGGCGGGACAGGAGAGGTCTCGGAGCAGCGTCTGGAGCCCACGCCGGTCAATGGCGATGCGGGTTTTGTGCCCAAGAGCATCCCGCAGGAAAGGTCATTCCCTCCGATAGCTTCACAGCTTATTGACCGAGCTCTGAAACAGCAAAATAATTTAATAGCTTAATATATTGGATCGATGCGAGCAGGGGAGGGGAGCGGTGGCGATTAGCGGAGCTGCTGGTGTCGCTCCTGCATGTGCAAGGGACACCTTGGGGGTCCCTGCGGTCACCCAGGTGGGACCAGGCACATCACATGAATGTACTGGGAAAGACGCAGGATTTACCCCAAACCCCATGGGGTTGCAAACAGGGATCCAGCAAAGCACCACAGAAATCCCCACACAGTGGGAAAGGCAGCGGCAAACCAAAGCACCCGAGGTGGCACCTTGGGGACACGTCTCAGCTCTACCGGCGGTGCGGTGGCTCCTACGCACACGTGCCTGCACATCCCACCCCCCCAATTGTTTCTCTTCATCTTTTTCTGGTTGTTAATTGCTCCCTCCTCTGTTTACTGTGTTACTCCAAGTGTTGCTCGTGATTTGTCTCTCTTGCTGCAGGTGCTGGCTGTATTATTAACTTTTAATGTGGAGTGTTAGGGATCCGTGAGTTTGTTTTCCTTGTTACTGATGGAGATTTAATTGGCGAGCGGCTGCCGGGGCGGCGGGGCCATCCAGCAGGAATCCAATGCAAATATGATTTTACATTCTTCTGCTCACTCCCCGACTGCCAAATACTTTAAATAAATAAACATGATTGCGTCAATACATCCCCAGCTCCGAGGTTCGCAGGTGCACACACGGCCCCGCCGCCCATGGGCTCTTCTGCAGCCCAAAACCAAACCAGGGTGGGATGAGCCCAAAACCAGTCCTGGGGAAGCCAGGCAGGGGTTTTGCTGGTAGCTGTGAACCTCTCGGTATCTCGGCACATGTCCCCAGTGTCAGGCCCTGCCGATGCCAGCCCGGCCTAAACAGCTGCTTAGTGACACTTGGCATTAATGTCCCGCAATGCAGACACTGATCAAGAGGCGGTATCTCCCACCCGAGCAGGGATTTAACCCTCCACAGGCTGCACGGAGCCGTGTCCAGCCTCGGCACGATGGCCGGTGATCTCCCTCTGCACTCGAAGCCGAGTGCCAGGCTCCAGATCAACCCAAATCCCAGCTCTCAGCTTGAAACTAGCCCAAATCTCAGCTCCAAACCAGCCCAAAGTCCCAGCTCTCAGCTCCAAACCAGCCCAAAGTCCCAGCTCTCAGTTCTCAAATAGCCCAAATCCCAGCTCCCAACCAGCCCAAATCCCAAATCCCACCTCCAAACCAGCCCAAATCCCAGCTCCAAACCAGCCCAAATCCCAGCTGCCAATCAGCCCAAATCCCATCTCCCAGTCCTGGTGCCTGCAGGTCGGTGCCCACCCCCTGCCCCACCGCCATGGGCCGGGCACACCGTGGTGCTGGGGGAGCTCAGCAGGACCCCCGGGGCCCCAGCCCCACGGCGCCCACTCCCCCACCCAAGCTGGGAGATTGACAGCTGCCACTCAGCCGCATCTCCCCGAGCAGATGAATATTCATGCTGCCAGTTCTGCTGTGTGCCCTCCTGTGGGTTCCTCGCTGTTGTTATTCATGAAACGCCAGGTAAAATTCCAACAGGTTTGGCCCGTGGCTCATCCAACACCGGCACCTCTCACCACAAGCACCAGCCGGCCCCGCGGTGCCAACACACCTCTGTGCTCTGGGGAAACTGAGGCACGGAGCGGGGCAAGGCCAGCCCAAAGCCACGGCTAGAAGTACAAACAGCTGCAGGGGACAGACAGCTGCCAGCTCTGTCTCTTTGATGCTGCAAAGGGTTTAACAGCACCCAACACCCCCACGCTCTGCACTCACCAGCTCAGACACGGCTCAGGGCCCTGCAATGCCACTAATGAGAGTGGCTGAGCTAATTAAACAGCCCTTAGTGATATAGTTATTACAATAAAAGCTGCCTCTGAGCCCCCCTGCTCCCAATGGGAGGTTTCTCCTGGCTTTGGGGAGAGTGAGTATTTGGGTGCACAAGAGGGAACCTGAGGCACAGAATCACAAAGTGGTCTGCACTCACCCCTCCTGGCCATGCTGGTCACCGATCCTGCTGCTCTGCAGATGTCACAAGGCTCTGGCCCTGCTGGGACTTAATTACCCTTCCAATTAATCCTGGCACCCCCATCACAGCTGCCCTGGTGCAGGTGGGCTCTGGGGAGCCATGGGCTGTGCTGCGTCCCCTCAGTGGGGTTCTGCAGGGACACTGCCAGCCCTGGGGGTCCCTGTCCCCTTGGTGGGACCTCCCCTTTGCCAGAGCCACCCCCCAGCAGCTCCGGACACAGCTGTGTGGTCTGCACAGCTGGTGTTGATACCTCCATCAGCACATGTTCACAGGGCTCAGCTCCCACCCAGCTGCGGTGCTGGAAAGCCCACAGCAGCAAAGAGGAGGGTCTGGGGGTCACTGGGTCTGTGTTTTCGTCCCTAACGCAGCCTGACCACATCCCTCGCTGTTCCCATCCACACTGGGAGCCTGTGGGGAGCACCCAGCCTTGGTGACAATGCAACCAGCTTTGGTGACAAAGCAGCATCCCTGCCTGCCCCAGGACCCCCGGTCCAGCCACCCCATGGAGGAGAGAGATGAACCTGTGGAGGATGGAGGGGTTTGGTGCAGGGTAGAACCGGGGCTGCAGGAGGAGGAGGAGGAGGAGGAAGGCAGGAGAGCAGCCCAGCTCTTTCCCACGCTCCCTCCTCCCCACTGGAGACGCGGTTGCACGTCCCATCTCACCTTCCCAGGGTGTTTGATCTTGGCGAAGCCTTGGACCGACGCGGCTCCCCCCTTATCCCCCCACAAGCTTTTATTAGTTTAAACACATGGACGCATGAAAAATAAATGTTGCTCAGGAAAGACAGCGGCAGAGGGCTGGGAAGCAATTAGCATCCAAAGAGGCATAATTAGTGCTCAGAATGCAAGCAGCAGAGAAGAAATAAAGTAGCATTCGGATGCAATCAGGGTCGTGCCTGAATTACAAACCGTTAACGGAATTGCTAATTAAGCACAGTGTGTGAATCACGTCTTATTAAGGCCTCAGCGCAGTTTCTGCCATACGGGGCTGTGGTGGGACAGAGGACGATGTGGTCACGGTGGAGGCTCGTCACCGAGGTGGGACGGGACTCAGCAGCGTCACGGTGCGATCCGTGGTGACAAGGTGCGATCCGTGGTGACAAGGTGCGATCCTCATTGCTGCCGTTCACCCAGGAGGGCAGATGCAACATGCAGAGCTCCAGGTTTTAGGGACAGACCCCACCGGAATGGCAGCAGCCACCGTGCCTGCTCTGAGTTTGAGCATGCCCGTGGCAGGGCCACGGCAGGCAGGGCAATGGCTGCCCGCCTGGCAGTTAATTAGCTGTAATTAGCAGGATTTGCCTCATTTTCACAGTCTGGACAAATATTTGCCCAGGGAGCGCTGGCACACCGGCTCCCTGCAGATTGTGCTGGCTCCTGTGGGGATGGAGCTGGATGAGCTGGTGTGGGAAAGGACAGGAGCTACATGTGGTCCCTAATGTTCCCCCTCTGCATCCTGCATCCTTGCATCCCGCATCCCTGCATCCCACATCCCTGTATCCTGCATCCCACATCCTTGTGTCACACATCCCTGCATCCCACATCCCTGTATCCTGCATCCCTGCATCCGGCATCCCAGCATCCCACATCCCTGTATCCTGCATCCTGCATCCCTGCATCCCACATCCTTGTGTCCCACATCCCTGCATCCCACATCCTTGTGTCACACATCCCTGTATCCTGCATCCCTGCATCCCACATCCTTGCATTCCACACCCCACATCCCCACACGGGGTGGGGGCTCCCCCATTTCTCAGCCCAGCGGCAGCTCAGCGCCCGCAGAAACACACAGTGCAGCAAGCGCACCGAGAGCCCAATCCACGGGGAGGGGCAGAGGATTAATTATTCATATTTTAGCAAATTCAGACACGTCGTTATAAAGGTCTAACAAGCTCTCGCTTTGCCCAGGGGGGCAGCTGCCCTTGCTGCCTTCTCTTTTGCTTTCTAACCCTTTCTCTTTTTTTCCCCAGGACTGTTTTTATCTTCACCTTCTCATTTCCTTTCTGTTTTCCCCCGAGTTTCAGCAACGCTTCTCCCTGGTGCGTCTCTCTATGTCCGTGTCCTTGCCAGCTGCCCCGAGATCCCTGTGCGGCGGGCACCGCGTTGCCAGGGATGCACCGCGGCCCCGTTGTAACCACGCTGGGCTCCCCAAGGACCGGGATCCCCCAGGCTTTCCCTGGAAGGCGAGCGGTGGCCCCGGCAGCTCCCGGTCTCCGGGATGGCGAGCTCCTCGCCGGCGCCGGGATGAAAGGCAGAACGGCTTCGCTTGAAGCCTCGCAGTGGGGAAAGGTCTCGGGAGCACCGCGGCGATCAAAAAGAGCTCTTCATCTATTTTAATAAGTCTCTGCCGAGGCGCTGCGTTGGGTTTGGCATGAGGAAGGGGCTTTCCGGAGGAGATCAAAGCGCTGTGTGAGCGTCAAAGGAGCTGGGGGGCTTGGAGGGAGAAGAGGAAGAAGAAGGAGGGGAGAGAGGGAGTAAAGGCTGGGAACAAAAGAGGCGGAGAAGCCGGAGATGTGGCTCCGAGCGCTGGATGGAGGCTCCATCGGAGATTCCCTGCTGCCCCCCGCCCTTGGCAGCCAAGAAATGTCCCGTCACCGCGCTCAGCACCGCTGCACCATCCCAGCTGTCCCCAAATCTGGGCACTGCAGAGGGCCAGGCAGGGTGGGGGGCACAGGGGGCTGAGGCCGGGCAGGAAGGGCAGCGGGTGGGGACACGGGGTCCCCAGTTCCACGCTGGCAGGAGGCAGAGAGCACAGGGATGATCCCAGGAAGGGACAAGCAAAGGGTCTCTGTGGGTGCATGGAGAGGGAAGGTCCCCAAGCCCCTGCCAGCCCAAACACCAAATCCTGGCCCATAATGGACACCAAAACCAGCAGCATGGCCGTGGGGTGCAGCATCCCACGGCCGGTCCCGGCGCTGGGATCTCTCCACTGAGCCGTGACAGCAGGAAAAAATACGGTGAGAAGAGTAAATGTGCACAGCCTGGGCTCCCGGGGATAAAACGTGCAGCAAATGAAGATGTGCAGTGCCAGAGCGTTTATCACTCATCAGCTCCCGAGATGGGCCCTTTGGAGATGAAAGCCCTTTTTCTTTTACAAAGGATTTATCAAGTTTTGTTTAAAAATCACCAAGGAAGATTCCATATTTGGATAAGCCTCTGGCTTGCGCTGGATTAATATCCCGAGCCGGGGGCTCGCAGCTGCCTGAGAACAAGATAATAAGCAAGAGCAAACGGAGCGATAAGGCACGGGGAAGAGCTCTCCATGGCCAGGGAGGCTGCTGGCGATGCCAGGAAGATGCCAGGCAGGGAATCACATCACCCCGGCTGCCCCTTGGACAGGGCGGGTGGGATACTCGATACTGCAGCAAGTGCTCAGGCACCAGCAAAGCCCCAGGGCTGATGGAGCGATGGAGATTTCTCAAGCACTTGTAACTTTTGGACAGTGGGTGCGTTTTATTTAATTCTTTTTCAAAGGAGAGAAAACGCGATGAAAGCTCCTCGTGCCGCAGGGCAGACACCTGGCGCTGCAGCAGCGGCGCGATGGAGCTTCCCAGCTGAACACAAGGCAACACGCGGCTGGTGTTTCCCCAGCCCTCAGCAGAGACGGAGCCGTTTGAGCCCAGCACACAGAGTTCCAGAATGTCAGGGGTTGAAGGGCCCTGGAAAGCTCATCCAGTGCAATCCCCCCATGGAGCAGGAACACCCAGATGAGGTTACACAGGAAGGTGTCCAGGCGGGTTGGAATGTCTGCACAGAAGGAGACTCCACAACCCCCCTGGGCAGCCTGGGCCAGGCTCTGCCACCCTCACTGGGAAGAAGTTTCTTCTCAAATTTAACTGGAATCTCTTGTGTTCCAGTTTGTACCCATTGCCCCTTGTCCTGTCACTGGTTGTCACCCAGAAGAGCCTGGCTCCATCCTCCTGACACTCACCCTTTATAGATCTGTAAACATGAATGAGTCCCCCCTCAGTGTCCTCTTGTCCAGCTCCAGAGCCCCAGCTCCCTCAGCCTTTCCTCACACGGGAGATGCTCCACTCCCTCCAGCATCTTGGTGGCTGCGCTGGACTCTCTCCAGCAGTTCCCTGTCCTGCTGGAACTGAGGGGCCACAACTGGACACAATATTCCAGGTGTGGTCTCCCCAGGGCAGAGCAGAGGGGCAGGAGAACTCTCTGACCTAAAGGCGATAAAACAAGGCGATAAAACACTGCGGAGCGGCTCCTGCAGTGGGAAACCCTGTCGAGGGGCTCGTGTTGGTGCAGCGAGGGGATGCGCAGCCCAGGGATGCTGCTCCCGGTCCCCGTGTCTGGTGCATCGATGCAGGGGAAGGTCCCCGGGGCACCTCCAGGGATCCCAGGGCTGAGGGCGGGTTGAGCCCCCGATTTGCCTCCTCGCTGACGGCTCAATTATCAGCATTCAGCTCCTGTTTGCCCGCGGATCCTGTAATCAATGTCTGCGTGTGTATTCTGGCAAAATTAATCATAATTGCTGAAAGCAAGACACATCGCGCTTGTAAGTTGGGTCTGTTAATTAGGATTTCTGTAATTGGATACAGCACTCCCTGTAAATCCAATTACCTGGGATTAGAGCGGCGGCGGCGCCTGGGCAGCCTCGGGAGGCTCCTTCCTACCCCCAAAACTTTGTCCCAGCCCTTTTCTCCCCCAATTCTGAGAAGAGCTTGGAAGGTGTAGAAGAGCAAATGCCCCTAAATCAGGCAGTGGAGCCCCAAAGGGCAGGGATTCCTCACCCAGCGCCATCCTTGCCCTGTTTAACCAGAAGCCGCAATGCTCCCCCAACCCCAAGGATGTGCATTGGCATCACCACAGTCACACAGCAACCCCCCACATCCCCCAAAACCCCCCAAAACCCTCCCCGGCCCTCAGCCCCAGCTCAGCTGGCAGGGCAGCCGCACACCTGCTCCCTCCGCAGCCATAAAGATTGAATTATAAAGAGAAAAAGGAAAAGATTTTTTAACTACGCTGAACAATCATCTCTTTTAATATCCATAGATAAAAACTGTAATTGTTTCAAGTGAGAGCGAGGTAATTCAGGCTCCGTTTTATGGTGTTTTGGACTATAAAGTCCCTGCGCTGAAAGCTCCTGGCAGGCTGGTGCAAAAGGCTAAGTTTGTAGCGGGTTATTTTTATTATTTTATTTAAAGTTACGTAGAAAATATGGAACAATTACCCCTTAATTCAAGGTGTCCCCAGGGCTCACGCTGCTCCCAGCTCTCAGAATACCTGAGGATGTTTTGAAGCACCGAGAAAGCAGCTGCAGAGGCAGGAGGGGATCCCCGCTGTGCTCCCCAACACCCCATTTAATCAGGGCCCGCTCAGGGCAGAGCTGCTCCAGGAAGGTCGCGGCTCCAGGGGACGATTTGCAGTCACTGGGTTCAAAATGAGCTTCAGCCCTGGAGGAAACGACAGGCGGGGAGTGGATGGCAAAGGGATGGAGCAGAGCGGGCTGCTCCAGGGAGAGGGCACATCCCTATAGGTGTGTACACATGCTGTGCACGCTCGTACACGTGCGTACACATGCTGTGCATGCCCGGACATGTGTACACACATCATGCATTCCTGTACATGTGTGCACACCCCTACATGTGTGTACACGTGCTCTGCATGCCTGTACAGGGGTGCACAGACACTATGCATGCCTGTACATGTGTGTATACATGCTGTGCAGGCCCATACATGTGTACACACATCATGCATTCCTGTACATGTGTACACACCCATACAAGTGTGTACACGTGCTGTGCATGCTTGTACAGGAGCATACACACCTCATGCATGCCTGTACCGGTGTGCACAGACGCTATGCATGCCTGTACATGTGTGTACACATGCTGTACAGGCCCATACATGTGTACACACATCATGCATTCCTGTACATATGTGTA
This sequence comes from Streptopelia decaocto, assembly GCF_964273445.1. Taxonomy (NCBI): domain Eukaryota; kingdom Metazoa; phylum Chordata; class Aves; order Columbiformes; family Columbidae; genus Streptopelia; species Streptopelia decaocto. The sequence goes on along the minus strand of NC_138678.1, from coordinate 2,355,779 downwards.
CACCCATACATGTGTGTACACATGCTGTGCAGGCCCATACATGTGTACACACATCATGCATTCCTGTACATGTGTTGAACACCCATGCAAGTGTGTACACATGCTGTGCATGCCTGTACATGTGTGTACACAAGGCATACATGCCTGTACAGGGGCGTACACACCTCATGCATGCCTGTACATGTGTGTACACACACTGAACCTGCCTGTATATGTGTGTACACAGGGTGTGCACACCTGCATACACGTGTATACCTGCATATGTATGTACACAGGGTGTGCACACCTGCATATGTGTGTACATGGGGTATGCATGCCCATACAGGTGTGTATGCATGTTGTGCATGCCTGTAAAGGTGTGTACACACGCTGTGCATGCCTGTATATGTGTGTACACAGGGTGTGCACACCTGCATACATGTGTATACCTGCATATGTGTGTCCACAGGGTGTGCACACCTGCATATGTGTGTACACATGCTGTGCACACATGCATACGTGTGTACATGGGGCATGCACACCCATACAGGTGTATACACACGCTGTGCATGCCAGTACATGTGTGTACACGGGGCATGCATGTCTATATACATGCATACACATGCTGTGCATGCTTGTACGTGTGTGTACACACACCGTGCATGCCCATACAGGTGTGTACACATGCTGTGCATGCCCATACATGCCTCCATGGGCACCGCTGCCGGGGAGGAGCTGCAGCCAGCGCTGTGCTTCTCAACCAGGCGCTTCCCGGGCGGTGATGGATTTGTATCGCTGCAAAAGACAAACTCACTCACTCGCACGCCCTCAACTCCGCCAGGTTTCCCAACAACATCTTCTCCCCTGTCAGGCGCTAAGTGTCAGCCCTAATCTTGACTGACAGCGGCCGTTTAACACCCGGATTCCTGGCACTTGTGGAAGGAGCCTCTATTAATCCTCCTGTTAATAAGCTCCATCTTGCCCTCAGTCCCACCTGCCTCCGGGCAGCGTCACCTGCCAGCCACAGCCACTTGGCCCTTTGCTGGGGGCTCCTGGGGATGCAACAGACCCTTCCTCATGGCACAGGGCTGCAAACCCCAGTTTGGCACCCGGACAGACAGACGGCCCCTGCACACGTGCACAGACACAGCACACACGGTGTGAGAGCCCGGTAGCCTCACAGCCCCCCCGCACATCCTGCTGCACCCTGAGCAGAAAGGGGATGGATCAGACCCCGAGGGGAGGGCAGACAGAAGCTCTAACCCTTGTTTTCCTGCAGCCACGCTCCTGCAGTGCTGCGCTCTCTAAGCTGAATCATTCACCTGCTACAAATCCCCCTGCACCACTTCCAACGCCGGGATTCAGAAATGGAAAACCCAGCACATCTTGGGGTGCTCGCCCTGCATCCCACAGCCTGCGCAGCACCCGAAACCCAGCGCATGGCGGGGTGCTGGCCCTGCACCCCCGCAGGCGCAGCCTGCATGGCACCGCTGCAGCTGCTTGCAGTGGGCACCGCCGTGCCCAGGCTGCTGCTGCCCTCTGCCGCGCCAAACTGCTGCCAGGGACATCCTCCTCCCGGACAGGGCAACTATGCCTGCACCCCAGGATAGAGATGCTCTGCACCCCAGGACAGGGATGCTCTTCGCCCCTGGGACAGTGATGCTCCGCACCCCAGGACAGGGATGCTCTTCCCCCCTGGGACAGTGATGCTCAACACCCCAGGACAGGGATCCTCTGCACCCCAGGACAGGGATCCTCTTCCCCCCTGGGACAGTGATGCTCAACACCCCAGGACAGGGATGCTCAACACCCCAGGACAGGGATGCTCTGCACCCCCCCCAACAGGGATGCTCTGCACCCCCCCCAACAGGGATGCTCTGCACCCCCCCCAACAGGGATGCTCTGCAGCCCCCACCCAAGCAGGGCTGGACCACACATCCCTTCTGCTCTCGACCCCACACAGCGACCACACTGGCCCCCTGCAAGCCTTCACAGTGCAGGCGGCCCTATTAACATAATTAATTATACCAGGGGCTTGTGGATTATCTAATTATAAATGTGCCTAGTTCTGATTTTCCTTTTAATTAATTTGTATTATTTACACCCAGCAACAGCTGCCCGGGCAGAAGCCAGGGGAAATGTCTCCTTGGCGCTTGGCAAAGAGCAGGTCCCAAAGGAAGTGGGTGGCGGGTGCTGACACCTTGGGGACAGCAGCCTGCAGCCCAGGGCACAGCAGGGGGACAAGGTGGGGTCCCCAAGAGGCCGTGGGAAGTGGGGGACAAGCCCAGCTGCTTTGGGGGTCAATTAGTTTTAAGCTGGTGACTCCTCCTGGAGCAGGACATGGCGCAGCCACTCAGGGACAGCAGCTCCTACCACAAAGTGCCACCATACTGCAAGGATGCATCCTGCCCTGGGGACCCCAAAGGCTGTGCCCCTGCCCTGGGGACCTCAAAGGGAGGTGTCGGTGCCGTGGGGACCCCAAAGGGAAGCCGGCTGCCAAACCTCACTAGAGGGCAGCAAAATGCTGCCGTTCCCAGGGCTGGTGACACGGGGCCACCGGTCCCAGGTGCTGGGAGCCACATCCTCCTTGGGGACGCCCAGCACTTGTCACCCCAGGACTTGAGGCAGCTCTCCCCATCACTCCTGGCCTCTGCTGAACTGGGAACCGCAAACTCCCAGCTTGGCTGCCTGTGTGTGACAGGCACATAGACCCCATGTTTACTGGGTTGGGTGACGCTAAAGGTGACAGTGTCCCAGCAGTGCGAGGACACCCAGCAGGTACTGGGGAAATGGGCCAAAAAGGGGCTCAGGACCCCAGGGACTAGACCCCAGCTCTGCCAGAGACCTGCCAGATCTCCCTGGGGCCGCAAGTTTCTCTCCAAACCCCTCATTTCACGCTCAAAAATCAAGACCTGCAGCCAAACAAGACGGAACTGGGTGCACTCTGCACCCCTTGGCTTTGGGAAAACCTCATTGGGGCTGCAAACCCCTGCAATAACACACACAAATGGGACCGAGTGCTGCTGCCCAATGAGACGGGGGTGTCAGGAACCCCGGTTGCTCGAACAGCCCGGCCATGGGGCTCCAAAGAGCTGGAAGATGAAGGAGACCAGGACCAACGCGCCAAGGACGGCGGCTGAGAAGCACCGAACGCCCGGCCGGAGCGGTTCCAGCACCATCAGGCTGCCTGCTGTGTTTACTACGAGAGGACAGGGAGCTCGGTGCCATCTGGATCCTGTACAAGGAAATGAGATAAATTGAGAGGCGCAGAGTTTCCCCAGCACGTCCAGAGGCAGCTGGGCGCCCGCGGGAAGGAGACAAAGTCCTGGGGCTGCCGGACCCACCTCTCACGTCTCAATTCAATGGCAAAACCTCCAAGGCAATTCCAGGAAACACCTTGTCCGGACACAAACCCACCTCCTCTGCAGGAGCAATAAAAGGCTGCCAGACGCATCGTGCTCCGGCGAGCAGCTGTACAGCAAGGTTGTTAATGCTTGGACTTGATGATCCTAAGGGTCTTTTCTAAATAAACTGTCGTGCTACAGTGCCAGAGTTTTCTTCCAAAACCAGGTACTTTGAGGACCCAGCCTGCCCACACACACGGGTGACAGCACAGCCTTGCAAACCCCACCGGGATTCACCCATTGGGGTTCCCATCATGTAGGTGAATCCCCTGGGCTCACACCGACCTTTCCCAGAGCCAAAAACCAGCCCCCGGGTGGGAGAACCGCCAGGAAAGTGCTTTGCGCTCGGTGACGAAGTTAAAACCTTCAGGGCTGTATCACGTTGCACAAGTCAGCAAATCCACCTCTATCTGGTGTCTCCACACTAAAACCATCATTGAAAAAAACACTCTACTAAAAGCCCGAAACTTCAACCTGCGCCCATGCCAGGTGTAATTAAAATTTGAATCCCTTCCTCTCAGCAGTGTGTTGTTTCCAAATGGGGACAGAAGGTGCCTTTCCAGCAAGGCCACAGCCTCCACCTGGTTAATGCAGGGGATTTTTCTGCCCTCCTGGGGAAAACAGTCAATAGTTATATTTTAGCTGCTGCAAAAAGCATTTTGTACCTCACCACGGAGACCTGGTCACCCACCCGTTGGGCTCCGAGCCCTGCACGTTATTCCTGCTCGTGCAAAGCAAACACCCAACCCTGGGGCTGAGCATTTCACTGAATCCCAGAATGTCAGGGGTTGAAGGGCCCTGGAAAGCTCATCCAGTGCAATCCCCCCATGGAGCAGGAACACCCAGCTGAGGTTCCACAGGAAGGTGTCCAGGCGGGTTGGAATGTCTGCACAGAAGGAGACTCCACAACCCCCCTGGGCAGCCTGGGCCAGGCTCTGCCACCCTCACCCCAAACAAGTTCCTTCTCATATTTAAGTGGAACCTCCTGCGTTCCAGTTTGAACCCATTGCCCCTTGTCCTGTCACTGGTTGTCACCAGAAGAGCCTGGCTCCATCCTCCTGACACTCCCCCTTTCCATATTGATCCCCAGGAATGAGTCCCCCCTCAGTGTCCTCTTGTCCAGCTCCAGAGCCCCAGCTCCCTCAGCCTTTCCTCACACGGGAGATGCTCCACTCCCTGCAGCATCTTGGTGGCTGCGCTGGACTCTCTCCAGCAGTTCCCTGTCCTGCTGGAACTGAGGGGCCACAACTGGACACAATAATTGTGCCAACAGACACTGCAAATTCACACCAGCCCCAGGTCACGTCCCTGGTGACACGGGGCACTCCGGCCACCTCCCCTCCCATCACTGCTCCTTCCCCAGGGAGCTCCCGGCACAGAAATCACGAGTTTTTGAAAGAAAAACCTCGGTCTTGGCTGGGCCTGCGCTCTCCAAATAATCCCAGGTGACCTCGGGGAGAATTCAGCCTCTTGACAGCATCCACAGGGCAAAACCTGCTTAGGAAAACCTTTTGAAAGCCAGCTTTGAAAGCCGAAAGAGTAAAAATACACAAGATTATCGTTATTATTTATTTGATAACCTTCAGATTTACTCAAGGCCTATGTATGCAACACGATACCGAGACTGTTATTGCTATTAATCTCTATTATTTACTTCCAACGTTTACAAAGTGGCCTTGCTGCGGGCTGGGGCACATGCTTCGCATTTCTCAGACCAGAAACAAACACTGGAAAGTAAAATGCTCTTAACCCAAACTGCTGGGAGGCTTCTTCCAGCCCCTCAAAGCGAGACACACAAAGGGAAAAACCTCATAGGTGGGAAAACCCCTCCAGCAGCTGATCCCCATCTCCCCGCACCACAGAGGGACCACACGGCACAGGGGGAGGAGTTTCGCCTCATCCTCTAAGAAGAAGTGGATGAAGGCTCCAAGGAGTTTAAGGTACAATAAGGTACAATAACCTCCTCGTGGAACAAGCCGATTCCCTGGAGAAAAGATGAATCAGTTTGTTGTGTATGGGAACAGCTCGTTCCAGGGTGTCTCTCCCCGCCAGCATGGCAATCGCATCCTGAAGAAGGGTTTTCGCTGCCTGGGTAGTTAAGAAAAGTGGCATCAGACGTGAGACTCTGCCCGGTAATCGCACGCAGCTCCCAGCAAACACCAGCACCTTCCCCGCGATTCTCACCCATGGCCGCGTCACCTTCTCCGCACCATCCCTGGCAGAGCTCGTGTCCTTAATCCAACTTTCTTCCTCGGAGCTGCCGCCGATAGACACCAAAAGCTTCCTCGGAAGACGCCTCCCCCTCCTCTGCTCATCCTCACTGCGTTACAATGGCCCCTCGGCCCCTTTTTCCAACACGGCGAGAGATGCGGGAGCTCCGAGCATCCTCCGAGCGGGAGCGCAGGGCCGAGGGGCTGCTCAGGTCTCCTGAAGGCACGTCTGAGCCTCAGCATCCAATTAAAACATTCTTCTTTGCCTTCCCCAAACATCTTTCCTGCTCAGGCTGATGCAGACAATGCAAGGTGCAGACAACAGAAGGTGCAGACAACCAGCCCACCACGTAAATGACACCAACTTCTCATTAGCGGCACAAAGGGACCTCGCGGGCGCACTCGATGAAAACAGGACAGGACTTAGACCACCACCTGCCCAACCAAGACACGTTTGTTGTTATTTGAATTCCTGCCTGCGCCAGCTTACTTAAACATTTCATTCCTCATCCCCAGCAGAACCCTGTGCCTAACGAATGGGCCAACCTGTCATTAACTCCAGTCGTCTTTAAAGCCAGCGCAGCACTCCCAGGATGATGACAGCTCAGGGAAAAAAGGCATAGGAAAAAGATAAAATCATCACTCTGCTAAATTATAAGGTTGTTAAAGTCAAATTCCACACGAGAGGAAACCTCATGTTGCATAACAGCATTTAGAGGCAGCTGCAGCCTGTGGCAAACACAAGGCAGACTTTTATCTGCCGCGGAGACGCATCATTTCATCTCTTTCCAGGGCAGCGGATCCACCGTCCACGAGCATCGCTGCACGTGACTGCAGAGCCGTGTCCCCCGGGCACGTCCCAGCGCGGTCACCTGCGCCCTGCCAGGGGGCATCCAGCACCTCGGGCCACCACGGGCCGTCATTACACTTAAAAGAGCAAAATGCAGAGCGTGGATGCTCTGGGTCTGGATTAAAGGCTTCGTGTGACAAGCGGACTGCGGAGAAGCGGCGATGCTCACCACCGCCATCCTCCCACTCCACGGGCTGGAAAACTCCCCCCGACATCACTTAATCTGCCTGAGTACCAGCGCTGCTTTATCTTTTTAGGATTAAGGTCTAATCTATTTATAGCGAGCCAAGGCGCTGCGCTTTCAGGACAGGGCTGCTGCTCATCTGCTACCTGGGGAATTACAGGGCTGTGATTATAAATAAAACTAAGGTCACCTACCCATCGGCCGGGGTGCGAGACTGACTGCGGGAGCGCCGCCAGCAAATTTGGCTCATCCTGGGCTCTGTCAGCGATCCCCATGGGGAGGGCTTCCCCACCGCCAGACAGCTCACATAAATGAACTCACTCCCCTGCTACACCCGCCAGCATCCAGGCCATGGGGATCCCTCGCTAACGAAGGTCTGGGTGGCAGCGGCTCTTTCTCCCCTTTCTCAGAGCTCACAGGGAGCCGGGGAACCCCTTATCACGACTCTAAATCAGCATGTTATACCCATTTTCCCTGCAGAAGACAGAGGACAAGGGCAGGGTGGGCTGCACAGAAACCACTTGGCCCAGAGCATCTTTATTATCAGCGCTAAGTGGAGAGGCAGAGCTCGCTCTCGGAGCCTGGGTGAGATATTGGCCAGCAGAGAAATCCCCTTTTTGACTCCTACGCTGCTGCAGGAGCAAGAAGAAAAGCCCTTGGTTTGACCCAGCAGCCCGTTTGGTACCTAATGGTGCTTGGAGAGTCCAGCATCACACCCGCACCGCGATAACGACCTCGCTGCTGCAGCCAGAGGGGAGAGCCGGGGCACACATTGCCAGCGCTAACGAGGATCTGCTAATTGAGAGGGCCGGGAGCAGCGAGCAGAGGTCACGGGCGGCGTGCGGGCTGCTCCTGTGAATCGCTGCAGATGCCGCAGCCTCCGAGCGCAGGTCTTTGTCGGAAAGTTGCCCCGCCGGGAGATCACTCAAGGCAAGATCACTCAAGGCACTTTGTCTCAGTGCACAAACCTCAGTCATGACCCAAAACGGTGGCTGCTGCTCAGGGATGTTTTCAGCAGCTTCAGAGAGGGACGGGAATGAACAGGAGACCGTGATGTGGCCACCGGGTCAGTCCGCAGCCTTGCAGGAGAACAAGAGGGGCTGAAGAGCAGGAGGCACAACCGCGGCGCTCGCCCAAGGCCCGGCCCTGCAGAAAGGCCCTGGAAAGTTCCCCTTTCAAGGTGACTTCTCAAGCTGTTGAGCTCCAACATCTGCAGGATTTTCCCTTGTAATAATAACAATAATCCTGCTGAGATTTACCTAATCCGAGTGACTCATATGCCTCCCTGTATCCCGTCCTAATTACCATAACGCTCCCCAGCCTCTTGCTCGTGGCATCTCCCTGTGCATCCACATTTTGTCTCGAACCACTCCAGCTCGTTTTATTGCTCTCCCAGGCCTGGAAACACTTTCTCTCGCCCATTAACACCTCTCAAATCCCTGGCCGATGCACAGCATCACGTTTTGTACAGGGACACCCATTCTCTTGCCAGGCTGGTTCCAGCAGAGCTGGGATCTCCCAGGTGGGGGCAAAGGGCTCATTCATCCGCCCTCCAAATCCCTTCTCCATTATTTCATATTCACCTTGGGGAAGTGATGGCCGTGCCTTCCGCTGCTGATCACGTTGCTGCAAGGAACAAAGAACCCAAAATGCTTCAAAAATCAGCAAAACCCTCCCATGGTAACTCACCCAGCGTCTCCCAGCTCTGCACTTCTGAATTCTCCTGCTCGGGGCAACCCGCTCTGCCTCAGGCACCTTCTGCTCCAGCAGAAATGGCCAGGGATTAAGTTATCTTCAAGGCAGGGGATGAATGCTGAGCAGGGACCAAGCTTTGACTCACAACTCCCCTGTAGCAGAACCCCGCACAAAGCAACAGGCATTAACAACACTTGTTCGCTCGACACGAACCAAATGTGGCCAAACTCCCAGAAGAAGCTGCTGAAGCCAAGAAATTAGCAACACTCCAAGAAGAAGCATATGTTTATATGCATAACAGTGAATCATCTTCCAGCAGTTAACTGCACACAGGAAAACAAAGGGAAAAATACCGTCATCACTCCTGCTTTGGACGCATCTTTATCAGGGATGAGGCTGAAACACTAAGAGCGGGGTCTGTGTAGTGTAGAGTCACTTTTTCTGGAGTTCTTGGAGTGAATGGTTGGAGACCAGACACACCATGGACAAGTTCTTCCCGTCCTACCACATGCATCTTTTGAAGAGGGAAAAACATCATGGGTTAAAACAATCAAGGACCATGGAGATCTGCATTTTAACCATCACCGAGGGAACCTCTTCCACCTCCAGCGTGGGGACAGGGCAGCTAAAATGAAGTCGAAGGGGCTGCCGGGCGGCCCCTTCCCCATGTCCTCACTGCAACCTTTCCAGCCTCATTCTTTCACTGGCAAAACCAGGTCACCATCTGCTTTCCCTCCTGACTCTGGCTAAATGACAGCGCCTGCCTCTGCAGGAGATAAAACAACAACTCTGCAAAGTGCTTTCCCTGCCGCACGCTGGGGAGCACAAAGATTCGCTCTCCGAAGCAGATGACCAACAAGGACACCGCTGTCACAAGGAGGCCCGCAGGCTATGAAATAATGACCAGGAAACGTCTGCCACATTCATCAACGCGCCCCCAGGAGACGGGAGATCTACAACTTCCACCTGCGAGGCAGAAATTCAACCTGCAGCTTTTATTCTCCATCCTGATGTCTGCAGTCACCCGCTCTCCGCTCGGTGACCGACACGAAGCGCTGGAGCGGGCAGGTGACAGGCACAGGTGACACCTCCAGCTCTGTGATCTGCGGGAGGAACCGGGAGGTTTTAACGTGCAGAATGTTGCAAAAACAAGGACCAGGGAAAAGCTGCGTCCCCTCCCAGGGACGCCAAGGGCTGGCTCGGTCCTGCTGCCCTCCCCGGTCCCTGGCAGGGCAGGCAGGTCCAGGCTGGCATCCTTCCACCTCCAGGGAATACCCGCACAAGAAAGCTGTTCCTAAAGCCTTTCCCCGCTTTACAAGGCAAAGCTCTCCCCCACCTCGTGACTGTTTGCTGTGGGCACAACGACAGAGAGTCCCCAGCAGCGGTGCTGCCCTGCCAAGCATGTTTGGGTCTCATTCCCCGCAGGGACTTGGATCCACATCCCAGACAAGTGCTCAGCGTGACTTGGAGTCAAATTGCTCTTGTTCACGGGGATAAGACTTTAAAGTGCTGGGTTTTACCTCAAAGCACCGCTGCCTGCTCTTACCGAGGGTGGAGAAAAAGGCCAGCAAGCAACAGAACCGATCGTCACACACGGGTTGCACAAGATGTGACTGATGAACCAAAGAACCCTTTCTCTCGCTGGACAGAAAAGGAACAGAGATTATAAATAACCTCACCAGTTTGCTCACAGGTGCCTCGTCCTCTGCTCGATCCTGCACAGGTTTCAGCTGTGAACCACAGCAGACAGCAGCACCGGGGCAGTAATTGGCCGAGTTGTGCAGCAAACAAAGGTCTCTCCCTCTCGTGGGGTGGGACACGCACAGCGACAGCCACCACGGAGGGAAACGGCCGCTCTGCCATTGCCAGGCTGCTGCAAATCGAACTCCCCAAACCTTGTCCAGCTGCACTTCGCTGCCTTAAGCCAAAAATCAATATTCCCCAGACCTGCCCCCACGTTCCTCGGGCTGACTCGAAGCTCTGCTGATGGGAGCAAAATGCAGCTGGAGGGAACCTGGACACACACCCCACTGCTGCCCCACTCCTTCCTCGCCTTAACGAAGGCACCAATTAACGCTGCCACATTGAAGGCATCAGCCCTCCTCACGGTGACACTTTGCATCCATCCCTGCATCCTGGCATGTCACGTCGGTTGCCATGGCGATGGACCGTTTGGAGGAAGGGAAGGTTTATTATCAGTTTCTCTATTGAATAAAACCTCAGATGAAATGTTGTTTTCTCCCCGCTGATGCGAAATGTCACGGATTTGTTTCTGACCCCTCTGTATTTATAGATTATCCAGGCCAACTTTCAAAGCGTATTTTCTGCCTCTGCTGGGGGAGTTCAACACACACATCCAGCCCGGGCAGCGTCTGAATCCTCATCGACAACTCGCCCGAGCGCTGGGGCGAACCAGAGAGAGCAGCATCCCGGAACACGGCTCCTCTGGACACATCCCAAGCGCTCAAACACCCTAACTGCCGTTAATTAAACGGCAATCAGCCGTCTCCAAGCCAAAAAGAACTTTCCTACAGACCGGGGTCTCTAAGATTAATCCTGTGAGGTGCAGAGCACTCTGTGCTGAGCTCCTCCATGTGCACCGGGACAGCACAGAGAGCGACGAGACACCCAGTACCGCATGAATCCGGCCCTCGGGCTCAGCATCAGAAATGCAGAGCAGCAGGTTTATGAGTCAGTTCTAGGAATGTGAGAAAACTGGGTAGGAAACAACTAAACAAATTGCAGATTTTTTCTTTGTATTAAAGGCTCTCTGTGTTTCAGTGCCAAGGACCCTTCCTACGCAGGCCAGTTCCCCTCCTTCCCCTCACTTCAAAAGCTCTTCAGGATTTGTTCCCATCGCGCTTGCAGGCTGACGCACTCTCCCGCGTGTTCTCTGAAGTACAATGATGCGACTTGAGAAACGCTTCAGTGCTATTTAACAGGTTTCTATCAAAGTTAGCTGGGAGGATGGAACACAGAGGAAGTGGAGAGCTGCAGCGTGGCCACGCGGGCGAGCTGGGCTCCTCTCTCCCAGGACAGGAGATTCGGAGAAAAACAGCTGTTATCTGGAAAATGCCATTGCAGCGCAGCGCAGCGAGGCTTGTCTTGGCAAAGACCTTCCTGGAAAAGCGGGGAGTCATAAAACCCGCAAGTTTCATCCCCGAGGGGTTGTGCAAGGTATTTGCACATCAGCAGTCTGCTCGAGCACGTGGAAAAGCAGCTCAGCCTCCCTCGGTTGGGGTTCAGGAAGCGCAACCCATGCTTTAGGAATCACAGGATGGTTTGGGCTGAAGGGACCTTCCCAGCTCCCCCAGTGCCCCCCTGCCATGAGCAGGGACATCTTCACCAGCTCAGGTTGCTCAGAGCCCCGTCCAGCCTGGCCTGGGATGTCTCCAGGGATGGTTCATCCACCACCTCTCTGGCCAACCTGGGCCATCGCTCATGATCCCCCTGCATCCCTTGGGGACACCACAGTCCCCACATCCCCCAGCACCGTGGGTATAAATCCCAGGGTACCACACCGCAGGAATCCGCTCTTCACTCCTTGGCAAAGGAAACGCAGGTGCTCTATGAGATGGCAACAACTCAGCTGAACGTTAAGAATGTATCTAGCATCAAAAACCAAGAAGCCCGAGCACACAAGGCTCTCTGTTTGATATACATCATTTTGGACCGCAACCACGATGGGAAGTTATTTACAGACACGCATCTTTCGGCCAGGAACTCACCCGCGCTGCGCTCTGCCACCCCCCGTCCATCTCACTTCTCTTATTTAGCAAGGACACTTCGCTAAGGCACATCTAGAGACCTTGGTACGCTGGACCTGTCATGTTCAGCCAGGTGACAAACATGTCCCGTCCCCTTCCGGGGCTGCATTCAGCTTGCATGAGGCAGATGGCAGATGGGAAAGTCAGGCTGCCGCTGAACCGGGAATAGCATCGGCATCGCTGGTAATCACAAAATATAGCTGCAGAACTCCGGCGGGCTGGGATGGCACCTGGCGTACGGGGGATGGATTGTATTTTTAATTACACTCTAAGTCTAAGGGCGACAGAGGCAGCCAAGTTCAAATACCTTTTGATTTGCAACACGTCTCCTGCGGTTCGTAAGGGAGGTTTGAAAGATGAAGGCGTGGAGGAGTCAGCACCCCGCTGAAAGGGGAAGGTGGCCCCCAAACCTCTCCTCTAGCAGCAATGACATTGGCTTTGCAGCCACCCTTGCAGCACAGGAAGAGGCTGATGCCATTTGAATGGTGAAAGTTGGGATTTTGCAAGGGGTGTCTGCAGCAGAGGGTCCCGCTGCCTCGACTGCTGGGGATTAGATCGTTTCACCTCTCCCCAGCGCTCGCTGCCATACGAGGTGACCGGAGAGCCCAACGCTGCAGAGCATCCGCAGCCTCAATACAGCATCACGAGCAACGGGACGGGGAGATGCTCAGCCATGGAGCCCATTGCTGCAAAGCCAGCAGCCAGAGCTCCTCCTGAGCATAACTTGTGGGGAGCTGCACATACCCAAGATGTTACAGCGCACCGTTTGCCCTTGAAACATCCTTATCAAGGGAACAAGAATCATCTCCTGCCTGAATTCTGCCACGGCATCCATCTAAAAAATCCCTTCTTTGTCTCGCAGCACACGCAAAACACTCATTAAATCAACACCCCTGGTGTTTTATGACCCTTTTCTCACTGAAGAGGCAGCGCTGGATTCCAGGCGAGCGGCAAACGTTCCCCAGCATTTTGCTCCCAGAGCTGTTCTCACCCGTTTTCTGCCTCAGCTACGCAGCAAACAGGAGGGAGACTCGAGTTTATAATGCAAGTTTCATGAAGCATGGAGATAGAGCAGAGCGATGGGAGCCCCGGCAGAGCGACGGGAGCCCCGGCAGAGCGATGGGAGCGTGCGACGGGTGGGATTCGGAAGCCAGCGCTGCAGAGCTCCGTCTCCAGCTGGGAAATCACTTTACCAGCCTGCAACTATATTTTTTCCACTTCTCATGGGAGGTCCTGAGAAGGCACAGATTTAACACTGCTCCATTTCTACAACGTATCGATCAGATATTGGCGACCTGGAGCTCTCATCAATTAGGAAGACGCTCCCTGCTGCATTAAGCCCGGCAGACAGCGGTCAGAAGCCCTCAAAGCCTGACTCAAAGAGCAATCGCTTTCTGTGTTATTGCATTTTCAATAGGAGAGTGATCTCTAAGAGGTTACATTTATTCCCATCATCAAAAAATTGCTAACGGGATGAAAGACGGCCCCAGCGGTCAGCCAGCAAGGGCACCGCGGGGAGATCTGCAAATAACCCGGCAAAATGGGGCAGAGCAGCGGGGAGAGCATCATTTTGCTGTCAGGACACGCCGCACGGGAGGGAAGATGCTCCTCTCCAGGGAGCTGCCAGACTATGTTACAAAGCACCTGATAAACACAGCCAGATAATAACTCCTGAAGGGCTGTCAAGAGACGATGGACTGAAGGAAGCTGCCGTTAAAGACCAACCTCCAAAGAACCTGCTCCCATCTTACACCAAATGTCAGACTTGGGGAGGCTGGTCCCCACCGCAGGACTCAGGTGGTGGAAACACAAGAGATTCATGATCTGAGGCCTCCATCTCACTGGACTGAGGATATCCCGTCACCTGGGATGTTGCAGGCTTACTGCAAGAAGTAAAACTGAAAAAGAAAAGAAGGAAATCCAGGGAAGGGTGTGAAGAAGAGCAAGCGGGTGTAACTGGTGCTTGCAGAGAGACACATGTTGGGAACCTCAATGGCATCCTGAGGTGGAGATTAGAAGGAGGTGGTCAGTAGGTCAGAGAGGTTCTCCTGCCCCTCTGCTCTGCCCTGGGGAGACCACACCTGGAATCTTGTGTCCAGTTGTGGCCCCTCAGTTCCAGCAGGACAGGGAACTGCTGGAGAGAGTCCAGCGCAGCCACCAAGATGCTGAAGGGAGTGGAGCATCTCCCGTGTGAGGAAAGGCTGAGGGAGCTGGGGCTCTGGAGCTGGACAAGAGGACACTGAGGGGGGACTCATTAATGTTTACAGATCTCTAAAGGGTGAGTGTCAGGAGGATGGAGCCAGGCTCTTCTCGGTGACAACCAGTGACAGGACAAGGGGCAATGGGTTCAAACTGGAACACAGGAGGTTCCAGTTAAATTTGAGAAGAAACTTCTTCCCAGTGAGGGTGGCAGAGCCTGGCCCAGGCTGCCCAGGGGGTTGTGGAGTCTCCTTCTCTGCAGACATTCCAACCCGCCTGGACACCTTCCTGTGTAACCTCATCTGGGTGTTCCTGCTCCATGGGGGGATTGCACTGGATGAGCTTTGCAGGTCCCTTCCAACCCCTGACATTCTGGGATTCTGTGAACCCCGGACTTCGGGTGGTGCTGAAGGCAATAATCCCCTGTGACTGTCCAAACCCCCTCTCTGATCTGAAACACTCCCAACGCTTTACTTCCAAACAAACACGTTTCCAGAGCCCAACAAGCCGAGCTGGAAGGGGCAGGAGGCAGTAGGGGAGGGGGCTCAAAGGGCTGAAAACTGCTGGAGCGCTTCCCGCTGCCTTGATCTGCTGTGGCAAGCAGGGCACCCGCGCATCGCGGAGCCAGCAAAGCAAACCTCCTCCTTGCTCTCTAGCTAAGAGGCATTTCTTTCATGCTACAGCAACTGCTTCCTGCAATCAATTCACTGCTGAGGCAGTGAAAACACAATGTGTTGTTTTTTTTTTTTTTTTCCCAAAAACAAGGAGCTGATTTCAATTGATCTGAAGGTGAAAACAGTTTGTTATCCCAGAGAGAGCAGGAATTACCGCTCGGAGCCTCTCCTGCTCAGGGCTTTCTCTCCTAGAACAAGGAGCAATCGGCAGCGAGCGCTGCTGCCAGAGGGAAAGTTGGCCCTGGAACTTGCTGAGCTGGGCCGAGGGACGCGCGGGATGAAGATCCATTTGTATTCCAAAGATCCTCTGCCTCCGGAGCTGGGATGTAGCTCAGAAACGCTGTTTCTGTTGGAGCTCGCGGGTGCGCAGGGTGGGTTTTGCTGGTCTGTCAGCCTGCGGTGAGCCGGGCCTTCCCAAAACTCATCACAGGGGAGGTGCAGGAGCATCACTTCACCGGCATCCACTCCGGAGGACGTAGCACCACTCTGCAAACTGGAAACCCCATGTCACGATACGATATCGCAGCAGAGACAAGCAGCAAGTCGTTCATCATAAAAGCACAAAATTGCTTTTTTAAACTCCTCTGGCTTTGAGCTGATCTGATTATGTTTTAACGCTGCCACAATTCTCTGTTGCGCAGGACTGGTAATTTCTTCAATTTCTCAGCAATCCCCCTAGAACAGAGCGCAACAGATTTCCCTAATTCACACTATCAGCACCATTTGCCTGATGAGCCACAGAAGGAGCACCTGAGATTAAAAGGAAAGCTGTTCCCCTTTGGGTTTTCCCCTTTCATGCGCTACCCCACATCTCTGCTTTTATCCTCCTGCCTCGAGAGCCACACGGAGTCTAAATTCACTGCCCAGCAAACGAACAGGGCATGCAAAACCTTTCTTAAAGCGCAGAGAGATCTATTCCTTCCTAGGCTGTTCGACGCCACGGATAATTGATGCAGGGCTCCATGAGATAAAGAAATAACCCATTCTTCCTTCTGGAGGCCCCTTCTGCCTCCGGCTCGGAGCTGGGCAGCCTCTGACCTTGAGTCCTGCATTAATGCCGGCAGACGGGGATATCGCACACGCACTCAGCTCATCCCCCGGGGTTTCGCTTTCTTCTGGCCCTGAATAATGGCAGCTTTGTCCTCTCGTAAATGAGGGAGCAGCCAGTTGAAAGCAGGCCCGGCTTGTTCTCAAAGATAAACCCAGTGAAAAATGTCACCTGCTGATGCGATCCGCCCCATGTGCCACTTGAGCAGCTGCTCTAGCCCAAACACCCATTATCAGAAAACAGGTGGAATAATAGAAGTGTATATAGCATGTATACATAAACATGAGAGCGGGAGGAAAGATGGCATTTCGGCTCACAGCCCTGCAAGCCTGGCTTAAGAGCCGCTTTGTTTAGGAGCGACAACAGCCTGGATTCACAGCAAAGCTCCATCACTGGCAGCATCCAGGGGCAGAACTCGCAGCAGCCAGACACGGGGACCCCGCAGACCTCCCTGGCACTCGGACTTCACTCCCGGGGGAGTTTAATGCACGTCTGCAACTTCGAGAAGCTGGGGGGGCTCTGGAGCTGTGTCAGTTATCACACAGCTGCGGAAAAGTGCAAGTGCTGTTTGCAAACCCGGCCATCACCAGCAGCCTCGGCTCCGCGAGCACCAGAATTAATGCAAAGCCACTTCCAAGCAAAGGCGAACAGTTTAATTCCACTGCCCTTTGGCAATCCTGCTTTGATTTCTTACCGAGGCCCTGAAATAAATGCGAGGCTCGGATTCAGCTCAGCAGAACACAAACAGGAAAAGCCGTGTGATAAATTACCTTCGCGGGCACGAAGGATTCACCTGGGACGGTGCTATTACCCAGTAACCAGGAAGCAACCGCCGCTTATCAGCGTCACATTCGGCTTTTCTGAGAGCAGCTTTCGCCGTGATGTGAGTGTGTGGGAGACGCCAGCCCTCCCGTCGCTCCCGTGGGGCGATGCTGAAGGAGTCGGAGCAGCAGCAGCATCCTGAGACTTGGCAGCCACCTGCAGCCCTTTGGGATGGTTAAATTTACTGTCATCATTAAGGACTAAGACGCAAATGTCAAACGCAAGGCATCCCGTAATGGATTTAACACAGCCTGGAGAGGAGTTAACTGAAATTCAGAGTGTTCTCCTTGCTTTAAGTAATTATCCTTGCAAGATACAGAAAGCAAGTCTGCTGTAATTTCTGTCACCTTCCTCCTGACCTCTTCTCCCATTTAAAATTTCTGGCTAGCTTTACAGCAAGGAAAGCGCGACCGGCTCATTAAAGAAGGTACAAAGAACAGCCGCGGCAGGTTGGGATGGAGTCCACGCGGTAATCAAAACACGGCTTTGTAGTTAGCACTGAATTCCTGCTGTCTCAATTACGTTTGCGGAGCCCACCCCGCACAGCTCCGCTGTGGGGAGACTTCTCTTTGTGCCTCATTGGCTGCACACAGTGGTACCGCCGGAGCAGTTTCCTTGACAACATTTTCTTCTGTTTTTTTTTAAATGGAATCTCTTTTTCTTGCCCCACTCCATGGCTGCAAACTCAGGCCTGACTGGAATCCCAGATGCAAAGATGCCACTAATAGGAATGAGCGCTACAGAGAAAGGAACACCCCAAAAGCACCCAGGTCCCAGTCCTGTGCTGCTTGCAGGTGGGGTTGGCGGATGAGCTAAACTTGGCAAGATAACAATTATCATTAAGTTCTGTATTATACAGCTCTTCCTCTATTAGCCTGACATTTTATTACCCTTCATTGTGTTTAGGGAGGAGAAAAGGGAAGAAATTCGTGGTTTATCCCCACCCCAGCACCAGCTATTCCACACAGTAGGTGCTGGCGATGCGCTCCAGCTGACTCCTCCATCCCCAGGGAGCCCATCCAATCTGCATTTTATCTCCCCTGCGCCTGATCTGACAGCAGGAGACCCAATGACTCGCCTGCTGCCCTCGAGCCACAGAAATCAAAAAGCATGTCTCTCCTTATTATAGGACTAGTCAAAGATCTTGGAGCAGAACAGATGCTCCCCTCCCTGCCAAACACGGAGATGATGGGATTGCATCGTTCTGCAGGAACGTATCGACCCCATCATTGCTCTCAGAAGAGCAGGAGGCTCTGCCCGCACCCTCCAAGCTCGGGGGCCAAGTTGTCAACCAACTGCTGCTATTTTAATATTTCCCCCCAACCCCACTCAGCGTCGGCCTGATGGCTCCTGCTGCCCTTTTCTCGAGGGAAATCTCGTATTTCGGTCCTAGAGCTGTTTATATTCCACATGAGAACGTCCCCTTCCCTTTTAACGCTGGAAACCAAAATTGCAATGGCAATAAATCACAAAGTAGCACGAGAGTCGGCCTGCGAGCAAGATTATCCGCAGCAAAAGGCAGCCCAAAGCGCTAAGTCCAGTCAATTGGAATAACCAGCTCAGCAAACCCGTGCCACCCAGCAAGCCAACGACCCGACAGCCCCAGGGACAACGGGGACAACAACAAACAAACTAAACAGTAGTGCAGGAAGGTCACAAGCTCCACAGGCACGGCCTTGCCAGGGACAGCACAAGGGCTTCCCCGGTGTCGTTCCAGGCAGAGGACCCCGCTGCGCTCTGGCCTTGGCGCGACACCGCGGATGTGTCACCCCAGCAGGGCCCTTTCGCATCTCCCTGCCCCTCGGGGTGCTTGTCAGAGAGGGAATGGTTCCAGTAAAGCTGCAGCTCAGCTCCGCTTCCCAGCAAAGCGGCTTTGGGAACCGCACAGGACGCCCCGCGCCCCGGGACCATTTGCTCTCTCTGTTGACTTTGTGCAGCCCCAAATGACTCAGTTATGACTCGACGTTGGACAGAGAAGCGATTCCTTACCTGGTTCTTTGCCCCTCCTCGAGCTCTTCTAATCCACCCGCAGAGCTGGGTCAGGGATTTTCCTCTGGCGGTGGCTCCCAGTTTGTCCCTCGTTTGTCTCCATCTACAGAGTTAAGCCCTGTAAGAAAGGGCACAGACACCTCAAATCCGAGCCGTCCTGCCAGGATCGCCGCGGCCACCGCCAAAATAAAGCGGCTTCTCCAGCAGCCTCTAAATCTCACCCACATTAGCTTCTTCAAGCTTCTTGTCACACCACTAACCCCCCAAAGTGCTCAGTGAGCTGGTACCAACCCCAGCCCTGCACCGAGGGGCTCCTGGCCATGGGGGGATGGAGGAAACTTTCTACAACTGCACCAACTACCTTCTCAAATGGCAAATATCTCCATGAGAGAACCTGGATTTCTTTCTGATGTCGTCCCAGCAGCAGCAGCAGGATCGAGACTAAGTATACAGCATCAAAAGCAGATTTAAGTTGCAATGAAAGAAGCGGTCAGAACAGTTTCTTTCCCCATGCAGAGTCGCTCCACTCGACTTATCATTCTTAATTGTTCTAAAAGCAGCATCTTAAGTGATAGAAATACACGTGATTAAGTGTTATCTCCAGTTCAAGTACCAGTATCTGAAGCTGCCTCAATGTCAGTGAAAAACCTAACAAGAGAAACAAGTAACTCACACAGGAATATCACACCTCCCGTTAAACGCATCGTATTTTTTATACTGAGTATAAAAAACGCCTCTAATTAGCAAGACATTTTACTTTTCGTGCACAGTAACATAAAAGGTAGAAACTTGGAAAAACAAGCAAGAGTTTGGTGTTAAACAATATATATTCTCACAGAAAGAGACTGTGAAGTCCCCAAAGTAGCACCTTAATATTATTTAAATGAATGATACAAACCAAGGCAGTGGCAATTCCATGGACAGGGAAGCAACTGGGACATGGGACTCCAGATCAAAACTCCCTCATTCTTACCCCAAAACAACAGCCCCATTCAAGCTGTGCCAGGGGACACGGCGTCTCCTCTTGTCCTGGGCCCCACAGAGAGTTTTGCAACAGATCTTGGGAAAGTTTAAACTGGCACTTAGTTGGGGGGGTTGTTTTCTTGGGGTTTTTTTCTTTAAAAGGTAAGTTTACAAGTTTTAAATAGGTAATTTGAAAGTAAGGAAATGGTTCCTGCCCGCAGTCCCCAGCAAACCCAAGTGATGAGTAACGCGAGGGGCACGGACTTGGCCAAAGGCCTTTACAAACCAGATTAAAGAGCATGAAACGTTAATGAGCTGCAATAAATCCATCAAGAGCCAGAGGGAAGAGACATTTTACTGCAAGAACTTTATTGCACTGCGTTCAAGTGCTGAACCAAGTGTCGTGCCCACCGGACGTGGGTCGCACTAACACTCCTCCAGTCGTGTCTACACCGCATGACAGTCGGCGCTTTTCTCTCTTTTCCCTCAATTAAGGCTGCAGAGTTATAGTATATGAGAATTAGCACATTACAAATCAGAGTAAAACTAGGGGGAAGAATGCAAAGTTATACATAGAGCATATAATTTTCTAATTGTTCTTCAAAAGGGCTTGGGGTTCGGTTTTTAACCCAGCTCAACACCTTCCCCTCCAATTTGACTTCCACCATGTATCAAATCAGCTTTAACTACCAGCACTTCATTTGACTAAGAACTTTTAATTTGCTTATAGGCTTAGAGCTGGCGAGGGGAAGGTAAAGGCCAGAATTAGGCAACTTCAGCATCATCTCCCTTCCACAGGGACCCGGACACCACCAGATCCGCTGTTTCCCTAACGCAGGCATTGACATCGCAAACACTTGCGCGGCTCCTTTATCTATTAAAGAAATCAGAAACATTACACATCTTACAGGGAGGAAGGAACTCGGTACAACAACACATCTCGAGTGAGGGCACAGCCCGAGCGCCGTGTTTTCACCTCGACCACATCTGTTGGCACACCTGGGGCTTGACAAGTGCCATTCCTCTTTTGCTTAAATTTATAAATCCCTTCTAGGAATAGAATCCCAAAAAAAGCCATTACCTGCGTTCTGAAAGTGTTTGCACAGTTAAGCTGCAGACCCAAAACAGGAAGAAATCCCGTGAAGGCAGTTCAGGTATCGGGAGGAGACTGGTACCAGTTTGCACCTGCAACAAAAGCCTTTGGTGCTGCAGAGCAGGAGACCCCAGCACCCTAAACCTGTATTCAAAGCCTCTAATGGCTGAATTTTACAGATATAAGGTCAAGATGAAAGAATACGAGGTCACTGCTGGACAGGGCACTGAGTTAATGTGGGTTTGGTACACAGCAAAGTGACTCGTCTTGATTAATTCACTGCCAATAGCAGTGGCCCTACAAATAGAACACAGTGCCAGTCCACACTCCACAAATCAGCGTATTTATGGTCTGTCCACAGCGAACACATGACAGGCATGTTGGTGTGTAACTAGAGATTCTCCCTCCTAAAGAGTCTAAGAAGAAATAACAAGGCAATCTGTGGTTAAACGGAATTGGACACAAGGGCTGGTCTGGGAAAATCCCCATTCCAGGCTGTTATTCACGGACGTGTGTCCCCCATTGTTACCTCACGTGTGATACAAATGAGACCCTCCCAAAAATCCTGATTTACTGAGTTCAGCAAGGCAGAGAAACCGTACAGCAGCGAAAAGCCTTTTCTTCTGCCTTATGAGAAATTAAAGTCCTTATCTGAATTGCCCCAGGACACTTCTGAACATCAATCTTCCACCAGGATAGATATTTCTAACTTCCAACAGAAAGACAATGAACACTTCAGCCAAATTCTTTGGGAAAATAAGCCTGACACACACAAAATCACACACACGTGCAGACACACACACACTCCCACATGGTTAAAAACACCATCTCCCACCAACCAGGAACATTGACCGCAGATATTAGGCAGCAAGTCTTCCATTAAAACCCACCAGAAGCTTTTTCCCCCACCTGCAGAGCCTGAACACTGAAAACATCCAGCACAGACACCAGATAATGTCAGGCCACTCCCCCCCAGCACCAGCTGCCACAGCCCCCCAGGGTTACAATAAAGGCAACTCCATTTAAAGGAATCCCACGGGAACAAATGGATCAGGCCCTAACTGGGGGGTACTGCCCTCAAATCAAGATCATTTCTGCACAAGCCAATGCTCTGCTGGTTTTCCTTAGACATAAAATTTATTTCTTTTCTTAAAAAGTTAAAAATACAGAAGGTTCAGAAACTTATTTTCTCCTTGCAGATGTTCAAACTGCAGCTCAAGGAGAAAACAATCCTTCACTGAAATGTTGCTCTTTATTTTTTGTTTATTTTTTTGTGTGTTTTTTCAATCACCACCATTAGGACAGAGGTTGAGGAGCAATGACTCCACCACTCATTTGACGACATAGTTTGATTCCAGATTCACATTTCCAGGTGCCAAGAGTCCAGCAAACAGCCATGCTAACTTCTGCCTTCCTTTGAGACCTTGTTTTTTATTGAACACAGCAGTGACCGTTGGCATCTTTGAAGCGTAATCGCATCTTAGGTCGGTATTTCTCAAGATAAAGCAGCTGTTTGGAATTGAAAGCTCCCCTCCTTTTCCTAAAACAAAGAAAACGAAGGCTAATGTCAATGGAAAAAGTATTGCTTCCAGCACTATGTACATTTTAAGGCTGATTAGTCCTTGTTTCAAAGCTTTTCTCTGTCCATAAACCAGCATTTTGGTTTGGCTCTGTATCCATCCACACTTTGAGGATAAACCAGACCATCACCTACATGCCAATATTAAAAATCAAAATGCAGTGAGCAAATTTCAGCATATTTTCTTGGATTGGGAGAGTTTATTTCCATCATCAGCATTAGTCACTGAACAACATCAAGGTCACCCTTTCCTTGCAGATACACGTGCTACTTACTAGCTAAGAAATAAAGACCGTGACATTCAGACAAATATGTAAGAGGTTCTCAGAAAAGAGCTTCTGAGTATAAAAGTTACTGTACCCAGGAGGAGAAAAAAGGAATTTAAGAAAGGAAAATTTCAGCAGGATCTGTTGACAGCAACCGAGTTTACAAAGATAACTGAAGACCCTGGGAACCCATCAACGGATGAATCGCTTTCTTGGCAGAGCTCATTCAACATAATCTTACCTGCTGGGCTTCATTTCAAGATCTGATGTTATCACTAAACCAGCAGAGCTCTGCAGGCTCATCCTTTACCAGTTTTGTTATTTTCCAGAAAGGAGGTTTCTAACATCACCTGGGTGGATTCCACACTCACCTACACCACCTGTGTGCTCACCTACTTGCTGTAGAAACTCTACATGGGGGCCAAACCTCACTCCAATTTGTTTGTTTTTTTAAATTAGGAGCAATTAGTCCATGCCAATACACAATTTTTACAGCCCCAGCCTAGACTTTGTTTTCTCCCCAAAATCTTTGAGTCAACGGCTTAATATATAAGCTAATATTAATAAAAAAGATCAACTCCTAATCCTCATCTCTAAACAGAGGAAAGGGCACAAGCCTCAGCATTAATGTCAAAGTCATGCCTGTTATTGTCAGGATATATCCACCAGAAAAGCAATCAGAAATCTAATCAACTTTTCTGAAGACGCGTGCTGTTCAAACACAACATAAACGGAGAGATTCTGGAGAAGGGGGAAGTTTAACTTACTGCCTTATAAACTGAACTGCATCTTCGTACTTCATTCCACATTCAATGAGAGCAAGTGCAACCAGGACAGGAGCCCTACAGGAAAAAAAAAACAACAGTATTTAAGGAAGATCTGGAGAAACAATATATCAAACCCCTCAAAACACAGCAAATTAATCTCTAAGCAAATAGCTGAAGTATCTTCTCTTTAAGCTTTATCTACAGAAAGACATTTGTCTGCTGAGTAGGTAATGTAAAATTCCTTTTAGTAGACAGCTCTGCTTTCAACACACACACAAAAATAAAAATCAATAGCTCCTTACTGTTTGAGGCATGAAACAATAATTCCAGATTTTTACACTTTCTCATTTCACTACAACCTAATTTTCTCCTTTGCTAAAACAGGTAATACCTCTTGCACTCATTTTGCATCTTATCACACTGTAGATGTAGCTACATGAGAGATTTATGAAGCACTGAACAGATGACTGATACAGACAAGCTGTACTCGTGGCTACACAAAACCAGCGTTCAGGAGAAACAACCGGCACTGCCATGCTGCACTTACACAAACAATTATTCACTTTCACAGAGTCCCAGGATGTCAGCGGTTGGAAGGGACCTGGAAAGCTCATCCAGTGCAATCCCCCCATGGAGCAGGAACACCCAGATGAGGTTACACAGGAAGGTGTCCAGGTGGGTTTCAATGTCTCCAGAGGAGACTCCCCAACCTCCCTGGGCAGCCTGGGCCAGGCTCTGCCACCCTCACTGGGAAGAAGTTTCTTCTCATATTTAAGTGGAACCTCCTGTGTTCCAGTTTGCACCCATTGCCCCTTGTCCGCACTCCCTCAGTTCAGCTGTGAGGATGCTGTGGGAGACTGTGTCAAATGCTTCACTCAAGTCAAGGTAGATCACGTCCACCGCTCTGCCATCATCCATCCACCTTGTTATGTCCTCATACAAGTCAATGAGGTTGGTCAAGCACGACTCCCCTTGGTGAAGCCATGTTGATGGCCCCTAATGACCCTCTTATCCCTGACATGCCTTGAGATGGCACCAAGGAGAAGTCGTTCCATCAGTTTCCCAGGGATGGAGGTGAGGCTGACTGGTCTAGAGTTACCCAGCAACAATTTGAAACTTCAAAAGTCACTTAAAAAAAAAAATCCCATCTCTCTTACTATAGTTGGAGTTCAGTTCCCCACTACAGGGAGACAGTTTTCCAGATTAAGGTCGTTCTGTGAGGAACAGAGACACAAGTTTGTGTGACATACAGATGCTCCTGGCACCCTTAGGCCTGATACTATGAAACAAACAGGAGAGTTGAAAATCGGGTTACACCTTCCTAAGGATGTTCCTCAGATAAAAATAGAGCAGAAATGGAGAAACAAATATTAACTGCCTTGAGTTTATGGCTCTAGTGTATGTAAATATTGGCTATTTCTCCCTCTACCTTTTTATTCCCCCGTCTCCTCTAGAGGTGGAAATTTAAGAACTTGCTGCACTCCAGCTCCGTGCTCACTTCTTTAATCCACCTTTCTTACCCACTTATTCATATCCTTAAATATTAACAGTCCCAGGGTTATTGCAATACTAACACTTAAGTTCCATTTCCTCTTAGCCCATAAAATAAACATAACATTCAGAGATTACATTAGGGAATATGAATGTAGCATTAAACTCGCCCAAATCAGTCCTTTTTTTATTTCATCTCGAAAGGAAGTTCTTCCCAAAGAAGGAAGTTACACTTTTAGTGGTGAGGACAGAAACACCAGTGAGCAAGAAACACAAGCCGAAACCTCCGTACCACTGAAGTGAAGCCACTTTAGAGTTAAGAAACCAATTGAACCAGTTTTTCTAAATGCTTTTGTTTCCAACACCAGTTGAAAACAGGAGGAAATTTAAAACCAAACCAAACAAAACCAAACAAACCTGTACAGCCTAAGGAATCAGCCTCATCAGGCAGGTTGCATTTTTCAAGCACACATTTTAGTGTTTTAGCACAAAGGCCTATACTTGAAAATTAACAGCAGCCCTAACTGCTGCTGTTCATGATTGACAGAGGTGTTTCGAATAATCTCCCCAGGTTTTTGCTCTTATCTTTGATTAGAGTTATGAAATGACTGAAGCTTTTTAAGCTGCAATAAGTCTCTCTTGCTTTAATGACACAAACTTGATGCTGCTTTAAAATGTTGTTTGGGAAAAACAGAGAAATTGGCATTTTCTTAACACCTTCCATGACCTGCCACCCAAGCAAATAAATTAAACTACAAGAAGACAGCAGAATACTGACCTTCCCAACCCTGCAACACAGTGAACAGCGACACAGCATCCAGGCTCATCACGAAATTTGGTTTTTACCAGGTTTAGCCAGTCATCAACTATCTGATTGGGGGGTGGTGCTCCATCATCGAACGGCCAGTCCTTGGAAGGAAAACAGACGTTAGCAACGTGGATTTCAATCCGTGACCGGAACCGGGGCAGGATGACATTGCATTCGGCAACAAGCGCCTGTTACACTAACAGTGCTCTAGTTATTTTTCTGGTCGCACAGAAGTTTGCAAATCAATATCATAATGCAACACTAAATGTTTAACAACCATTTAATTGTACTTTTCAATAAAATCTCAATAAAACTCAACACTAACTCCTTTGTAGTATAGAATTTTTTAGAAAAATAGCTGCCCTTGAAATCCCATTTTATGAAAAACACGTAAAAATCAATAGACATTTCAAATAAACACGTGAAAGATGAGAACTCCGTAGACTTTTGCCTGCAGTTGCGTCAACCTCTTTAAAATACTATTTGTACCGCAGACTCTGAACAGAGGAGAAGCTGCTTCCCAACAATTCAGGGGATCAGCAGAGGACAAAGTATTTCACAGCTCCTGCTTGTCCAGCTGCCAATAAGCAGGACAGTTAAAATTACCTGGCTGTTTTCAAATATATATTAAAAAAAAAACATTCGCAAGCAAAAAAGCAGAGTGCTTAGACAAAGTCAACAACGAAGCAGCATTTACAATCACATTTCTGCCTATTCAAGGGGTAGTCAACATTTAAACCCCGCAGGCCACATTTAATATCAGCAAGCCGGCCGTCAATCAGAATTCCATGCGAGAAGGTGCCATTTTCTCGAGGTCACAGCTCTCTCCTGGAACCCGAGCTAAGCAGGGTACTACATGTCCTATAATGCAACACCAAGCATAACATCACATGCTGCTCGACCTCCTCAGACACAGGGATGGTGCGGAAAGAGCGCTCCTGGATGCGAGGGAAAAAACCCACACGCTGGTTATTTAGCACTTTCCATTAGACGACTGCAATGCATTTTATAAGAGACGCATAGCCAGAGTTTCATATTATTCAACCTCTCCAAACAGCACAACTGCTTTGAAAGGAACCCTCTTTGTCTAGAAACGAGTCTTTCATGGAGTACCCTGAGAACAGATTAACGTGAAGTAATATCGTCTGAAGCCTGAAAGCAGCACATGCAAACTCTGTGTAGAACCAAAGGTAAAAGAATGACATTTTAAACGTTGAAATGCACTTATTGCTACCCCAATACTTCCTGAGTGCAAGTGCAGCTTCACACAGACCTCACACATCAGCGCTTCAAAAAGCTGCAACATGGAAAGCTGCGTCTCGGACCTCCAAACCCAAAAAGCTTTAGGTTACTGAAATAACTTTATGTGTGTTCAATTAAGAACGATACACAAAGTCTGAAGAATGCAGAGAGCTCTTTTTTCACAGCAAATGGGAAATGAAAAATATCTGGGGCAACGCAGCAAAATAAAAGACCACAGGAACAGGATGCTAAAGTAAAACTTGTTCTTTCTAATAAAAGGCTTTTACGAGATTTTCCACTCAATCACACACTGGGAGCTCTATTATTTTAGGCCCAGTGTCATCCACTGTCCCGGGAAGAGATTACGGGCTGCCAAGAGAAGAGGCATTACCCACTGCAAGATGCTTTCATTTGAAACTGCCTCGCAAAGAACAGGATTTACATGTCAGTTCTGTGGCCTAGTTTTGGATTAAATTAAATCCTTGCCTTTGGACCCAATGCAGGTCATGCACTGCGTTAGCTTACATGGTAACTGCTGTGTCCACACAACTCCTGTGCTGGCCCGAATTAAGGACAATTGTCATTTCCCCACAGATCATCACCTTCCCAGGAATGGCACAGCGCTGCCATTAAATTAGCACTGATAAAACGCTGCTGCACAGGACGCTGCCCAGAGGGAGGAACAAGAATAATTCTGTGACCAGAGCAGCAATTGCAGCGAAGTTTTGCATTCAGGTGGTGGCGGCTCCAGAGAGCACCAAGTGTAAAGTCTGATCCAGGGACAAACGGTAATGAAGGAGCGACAGAAGAACAATGAAACATGTCTTACACCCTGAAGATGAACAAAACCATCACGGCCTCCTCAACTGACAGCCAGTGCAAAAATACTTCCAGAAAAACAAAAAACTACCAGTTTTTGCGATGTGGCATTTTTATGTTACAAGACCTCACACATGAACATAACCGTAAGAACTGCAGAAGCCCACAGAAACTAAATCCATCCCCGCCTCCTGGATTTAATCTCTGTTGATAAACACGCACATGCAATAGTACAACTTCAAACATGGAACGTCTAAACCTCCCCTTTCTCACTGTGCCATCTGCCAAAGCAGCTCTCGAGCTGCCACATTCTACCCGTCTTGCCAGCACATGATCCTCTATTATGGCATGAGAACAGGCTTTGCGAAAATGCTCTCGTTTTCAAGGGTTTCACTAGGCTTTTGACCTCAACCGTTTTAAAATAGACACTAATCTCTCTCAGGCTGTGTTTTTAATCTTAATGTTATTTTTGCAAGCAAATATTAGCTTTAAATAGTGACGTGTTATTTTCCTCAGCCAGATGGCAATTCAATACGTTTCTGAGCAGCACCGGGACTCTGTTCTGACAAAACGTGCATTCGCAGGAAAGAAACTTCACAGGAGCTGGTCGCATTGGTGACCAGTTAAAACTTATCTCAAATATCAAAACACTATTGCAATACAGTAAATTACTAAGACAACATCATGACTGGGATCATCAGGATCAGGGATGGTATTAGCAGCAAACCTTCCCTGTCACCTCCTGCTTTCTGTTACCCTTCACAGATGCCTGCTGGATTTCTCTCTCTCCTGTTTTGCCTCCTGCAGCAGCAGAATACTAAGAACTGGTATGTACCAAACACGGAGAGGCTGGTTAGCGGAGGCAAACATGCACAGACACAAGACCTGCGCATGTGTCACCCAAAACAAAAGGCTCTCCAACAGAACAGTGCTCAGCAGAGCTGATGGAAACACCATTTCCAGGTTTTCGAAAAGCTTCCTCAAAAAACTGCTTTCAGTTCAAACCTAGCCAACAGCAAGCTTTTACAGTTTCTCGAGAACCAAAACCCCCAAGCTGTTTCAGAAGGACTCCCCGGCTCCTGCAGATGCCCTGGAGACTGGACCAGAGAAGGGGAGTTTGCCCACAGCTGCAGGGGCTGAGGTCACCCGGCCTCACAGGGCAGCCCCCCCAGCAGAGCCGGGCACCTGCAAAACTGCCCTGAGTCTTCTAGGAAGAACTCAGATCTCAGCTCTGGCACAGGAACACAGAAATACTCTAAGCCCCAGCTTAAATCAGGGCTCTGAGGGCTTCCACACCAGAAGTTTAATCCTTCCAGTCTCTGGCACCCTCAGAAGTATCACAGCTAGAGGTTTCACAGCAGCATGCCTGAAAATATCGCGATGCCCAAGTCCACAACAGCTCTAGAGTGGGTGAAAATGCCCTGAGAGCACCAAGAGCCCCGTAATGACTGATTTTTCCAACAACACCGAGGCCCACGTGGCTGCCTGGAACTGCAGTAAATGCTTACCAGGGCCTGGAGCCAAGGAACCTGACTGACCTGTACTTGGAGTTTTCACAGCTATGCCAGGATACAAGTTCTTCTCCTAATGGAAAACTGCAGAAGTTTTCCTCTGACTGAGCCATAAAAATCAAGAGGCAATAGAAGACTGACTACCTGCAACAAGAAGGTAAGATGCAGTTTCTGGCCTCACAACAGAGTATTACTCACTCCAATAAAATAAACTGATGATATCTGACACACTATCATAATTCAGAAGTATTGCCTGGAAAAATACTGCCTGCAAGCTTTGTATGAGCACACACCTATTAAAAAAACCTCCCTAAAACACTAAGCAATGCTAGACGATATGGTCAGACAGTTCTTGCTTAATGTTAACTCCGAGTGGCAGTTCAGGAATTCCACCTGCTGACCAGGGAAGCCACCAGCAGCCGGGCTGCGTTTGGGGGTGACCAGTGGCGAGGTTTCCAATCACCATCCTGCTACAGCCAGTCCATGGGAGCCTGTATCAACACACCAGCTATAGGCTCAAGAGGTGGCATTTTTTGAAAGACTGAGAGAAAAGAGTTTTATCTGCCTCCTGAGAAGGTCGACAGTGCAGTCAAGAAGTGCTGTTCCTACAGAACATCCTACAGTTGGATGAACCTCAAGGCTGAGCATTGGTTTAGTATCGACCCAGTCACTAAAGGCAACCAAAATACCTCAACAAATCCAGAAATTCCAGAACAGACACTTCTAAGGGCTCAGGCAATAGTAATAAATCAGCAAGTACCTTTCACAGAAGTACAGCGAGTTTCTCAACACCAGCTTTATCTGACACAGGGGATGATATCGCTTTTGGCCAATCCGAACCAGTCGTGAGCTCTTGCCCAAAGCTTCAAGGCCACCCCCACACTTCTAGACAAGCGATTTCTCATTTTTAGACAGTTTTAAAGGCAACTCACTAGAACCTGGATTCCTTCTTTTTCAATGGGAGCTTGATTATAAGTGGCATCACAAACTCGCACCAAGGTTGTCACTCCATACTTCTTCAGCTCCTTTAAGAAGATGGAAAACATGTGAGCACACTGACAGAGTAAAGAATTAAAGAACTTTCTAATCAGCTACAAAACTCAACATTTTACACAGATGGTGGTACCGTGACTATTGCACAGCTCCAAGGTGACAACACAACAAAGGAGCAAGGAGGGTTTATGGTCAGCATTAGGACAAGGGTTACAAGTGACAGGAATAAATGTAAAATGCCTCTGAATTCTTCTTCTCCAGGGAAATGCCAAGGCGGAAAAAAAAATGCATATATAAAAGTAAAAATAAAATAGCTGCTTATATTCTCCATGCATTTTCTTCTCTTTAAATAGAAGCCTGGAGCTGTTTGCTTCAGCCAGTGTTGACATTTTGAGGCAGGGAGGAACAGAACACACACAACCCACCATACTCCAGCTTCCTTGTAATGCACTATAAGTAGCACATTGTGCTAGATAAATAGACAGAAGATCAAACAAAAGCTGTTCCAGCTCATTCTGACGGCTCACACCGCAAGCAGAATTTCCTCTCATGTTTGGACTGAATAACTATTAACTTCTAACAATTAGCAATAATATCTACTCCACAGTCAAGACTCCTGAAAAAGGAAGACAATTCACAACAATGGGGTGGGAATAAAAAGACCAAAAGAATGTGGCTTTCATACAAAATTAACCACTAATATCTGAGCAGACTCATGGGGAAGAGCACACTGGTAGATGATGGACGTGTGTTCATAGCCACAGTCAGCCATCAGTATCAGATAACAGATCTCTTTGGAATGAAAAAGATGTGCATATGCAAGATAAAAGTCCTCTAGATCTAAGATAAAAGGGCACAAAGATACAGCAAGTCCAGAGCAAACTAGAATGCAGCAATACACTGTACTACTGCTTCTCTGAGGATACCATCTGTCACTGTTTCAGAAAACTCAATACAGAAACTATGAGCGTATCAGGAAAGAAGGATGGTACTTTATCTGGCTGACTTACCTCTACGAACTTGCTGAGGGTTCCGTCAGTTGGGTTGTGAGTGATCAGGAATCGCATACTCTCATAAGTAATTTCCACGGGGGCCGGACGGTTCATAATGGCAAACAAAATGTGTAAGGGGCCAAAAAAACAAAATTAAAAAGAAAATCGATAGCCTTGGAAACGTTTCACAGCAGAAAACATTAAAAAGACCACTAAAACGCCTGGGGATTGATCAGAGCTTGCTTTGATGTGTTTGTTCCTTAAAGAATTCACTTCTAGAAAAGCAGGTTTGCTTCAGAATCCACTTAAACTCAACTTCGGCCTCAATTACTGCAGGTGGTATCCTTCAGACTCCAAAAACTCTGACTACATGCAAGACTAGGCAGCCTGTTCTACATTTAGGCACTGGTGAGGCAAAAAAGTAAGGGCGGATTTTCTCTCCACTTTGTTTTCTTGATGCTTAGTTTTGCTAGAGTCAGTAAAAGGAATATGCTTCCAATGTGCAGAAGATATCCCATATATTTGAGTGTGTTCGCTGTGTCTGGAGTCTTCAAGGCAAAGTAATTATGGCACGTAGAACCCCCTGCGCTCAGCTCACTTGTCAGCCAGGGTGCTGTGCTGGGCCTGGCAGAAGTCTGCCCTCACGCTCAGAATCGCCATAAATGTGTGACGTAGATTCCAACAGAACACCTAAAGAGAAGAAAAAAAATAGCATTTAAGAGGGATTGTTGCTTCTGCTTCCAAAGACACCAAATATTGACCCTCCTAGAGAAACTCATAGGTAAGACTATGGTTAAAAAAGCAAACAAAAATCAGCCTTTACTGGATTTCCAATAGGAGCAATCCTGAATGTTCTTTCGGCACCGAGAATGCTCTAGCCCAGGGACACGGGACTTGTTGTATGTGCTGTTCCTGGCTGGCAGGCACGGGAACGGAGAACAAGGAAAACCTTTCTGTGCTCTCCACAGCCCCTCCCGCCCAAACAGGTGCCCTAGAAGAAGATAAAATAGCCCAAAGCTAAGTGCACGCTCCAAAGCAGTTGTTGGTACAGTCATACCTGTTTGGCTTAAGCCCAAATATGTACGAAATATTGTTGGTATGGCTTTATGTTCTGAACAAAAAAAGCAATACAAGCAGAAGTAAGAGTATAACTGTGATCTATTTGAGCTTTTGCTAGCAGATAAATTTCACCAACATTTTGTCACCGAACTCCCAACAGCAGCAGGGAGATACCCTATCACGGGTTGTCACCCAGAAGAGCCTGGCTCCATCCTCCTGACACTCCCCCTTTCCATATTGATCCCCAGGAATGAGTCCCCCCTCAGTCTCCTCTTGTCCAGCTCCAGAGCCCCAGCTCCCTCAGCCTTTCCTCACACGGGAGATGCTCCACTCCCTGCAGCATCTTGGTGGCTGCGCTGGACTCTCTCCAGCAGTTCCCTGTCCTGCTGGAACTGAGGGGCCACAACTGGACACAAGATTCCAGGTGTGGTCTCCCCAGGGCAGAGCAGAGGGGCAGGAGAACCTCTCTGACCTACTGACCACCCCCTTCTAACCCACCCCAGGTACCATTGGCTTCCTGGCCACAAGGGCCCAGTGCTGGCTCACAGTCATCCTGCTGTCCAGGCTGAAATACTAAAGAAAAAACATGGCTTTTCGCTGCATTTAAAAAGCACGAAGCAAAAGAATCACTACCGCCACTTCTTTTTCACGGAAAAAGTTTTAAATCAGCTGAATAAAATCCAAACTAGCAGTCAGAAGTCACAAACCTGCAACTCAAGCAGAAAGGTCACCATGGCACACTGGAGTGAGCACAATTAGGGAAAAAACACACATGCGTGGAAGTTCACACCCCAAACTGCTGGCGCGCTCAGCACTTTAATGAGATCCTCACTTTAAAACAGTCAAATTAAGCACTACAAAATTATCTTTTTCACTGACATGAAGTCAAGAATCACCCAAAGAACAGCAATTATTTCCTTAAAGAACAGCTTTCAATGCCAAAAGAATACATTAATTAGGTTGCCAGAGGCAAGAACAAAGATGTTTTCAATAACCTCCCCCGACCTCAACGCAGTTCTTCCTCTGAGTGACTGAAATACAAATTTCAAAAATGAATCCTGGAATATTTTATCAGTGTAATGACTACAGGATTAAGTCTCACTCCAGATGGAAGCCTCCCATCTAAACACATCATATTCAAGTCCCTACGCTTGTCAATTCTTGCATATTTGTCACCATTTTCTCATACATACCGAAACTCAAAGGATTTGTTGAAATGTGTTACAGTCTGCTACAGCGACGATGTACCACGAACAGAATAACTAAAGTTACAGCATCCACATGTGTTCAACACTTGTAAAACCTGATGCAAGAAAGTCTTTTCGGGCAAATACTGGCCTGTTTTCCCCCCGTTTGAACATCCAACCCGGTCCTGCAGACTCACATCACAGAGCAGTTTCAACACCCACTTTTAAGAACCTAACAAGGTCATTCAAAAACCAAAAGCGGTCAACAGATCTTGGCATAGGAGATCAAAACTTGGATCCGGAGTACCAGAGGCTTACAGCATTACAAAGTACACTGTCACAAAGGGAAGAGCTATCGTGGCATATTTAAACAAATTCTTCAAACATTTTTCTTTTCAGCATCAATAATTGGGTTGGAAGACCCTCAACCAGTGATATTTGCACAGTGAGCTGTATCACATCAGGTCATTATCGTTACACTTCTCCTCCCTCAACCAAATCAAAGAGGGAATTTCAACCCAATTATTTTAAAAGTCTTTTGTAAAAACTATTTACCAAGTACTTAGGAAGTACACACGGGGATGACAAGCTCCTGTAAATTAAGTGTGGCAGGAGGAGTCACCAGCTCCAACCCTGACCTTGGCCAAGCCACTTCCAGCAGCTCAAGCCATCTGCAGAACAGGAACGACACTGTCTTGCCTTCCCCAAAGGAATATTACTGAAGCATTTAATTAGCTAATAGCTAAGGAGTGATTAAAACCATAAAGCACTGTATTTAAGGCTGAAAAGTGATTTCCAGAAGGATAAGTTTAGGTAGCACACAACCCTAATTTTAAGTTTGGTTACTGACACACACATCTCTTCCTCCCATTACTTCCAACTGCTCACTGTCAGGCTAAAGTTTAAAAAACAGGCTTCTAATTAAGAAAATTAAAAACAGAAAAGCCCCCTATTGTCTACAATGTCTGATCTCCCCAAGTAAATACTTTAGAATTTCTTTCTCCCTGTGCTAGCAAGCAAATCTGCTCTTCAAAATCCCAAGAGAACTGAGCGCTATCAAACGGACACTAAATAGTAACCAGGCCTACGCACAACATAAAACAAGAAACCATTTTTCAGCCAATTAACTTTTAACTTTTTATACTTATAAAGTGAGATAGCACATGGAGAGGAACCAAAAAGTTACTACATGTTTTACGTGGCTGGTCTCAGAAAGGGAGCAGAAGCATCCAACGTGTCAACGCTACAAATGAGGCACAAAAGATCCAGCAGGAACCTGAGGAGGAGAAAAAGCAGAGAAAGCAGCACAAAAAATCCACACAAGAGCCACTCACGCACCTGCAAAGAACTAGATATGCTTGGGACAGTTCCTGATGCTGTTTCACTTAATTATCAGGGAATAATCATCAATCAAGATGTCTTATCTATACAATC
The DNA here is from genome assembly GCF_964273445.1 of Streptopelia decaocto. Lineage (NCBI taxonomy): Eukaryota > Metazoa > Chordata > Aves > Columbiformes > Columbidae > Streptopelia > Streptopelia decaocto. The sequence continues at coordinate 2,320,754 of NC_138678.1, read as the reverse complement.
AAATTTAGCGAGCTGCGACGGTCTCTGCACCTACAGACAGGACTAATTTCAGTTTAACTAACAGCACTGTGAGCTCCCCATCCCTCATGCTCACACAGCCAAGAGCTTGACAAAGCCTAATGAGGCCAATTTGAGAAGAATGTCTTTCAAAATGCTAGGAACATGCAAGAATGTGCTTAAAATGTAAGCAAGGGGCACCCCTATTACCCAGCACAAATACATCAGGGTGATTAACTAATTAAGAGAGAACAGTTAAATGAATTCCTGACTTGACAGAAACTTCGCTGGAGACTGTCTTAAATAAAAATCCAACACACCTACAATATTCAATTCACCTCCAGTGGCTGCCTCGTCTATCATCACATTGACTCCTAAATTAAGTATTTCAATAGAGCAAGTCGCTTGTTCTCCTGCACTGAGCCTGTAAGAGTCCAGGGAGACAGGTCTAATGAAAAACAAGTAATAACGTCCAAAGGAATTCCTAGTGCCATCATCTCCTTCAAAACACACCGTGAAAAGCGCTGCCTTAGCTACGCGGAGACAGCGAAACAGCTTGGAACAGCTGCAGCTTCCAGAGATTGCAAAACAGGGACACCTTTGGAAAGGTCACCGGGATCAGCTTTCAAAATAACCCAGCGCACAGGATGCACAGCAGAGCCCGCTAATTTGTCAGTCAGTCTGAAAAGAACACTGCAGTGTTTTGAAAAGCAGGATTCTGAAACCAGCTCAACTCATTTTGCTCCTGTTAAGTGGGAACCCACGTTTGATGTTAATGAAGTTAGGTCACAAGCTGTTGAATTTTTCCTCTTTTATAGAACCTCATTCTGTTCGCATTTACAGGTGTGAAACCGGCACCACAGGACAATGACAATACACAACTCGATCGCATAGAAATTGCCACCCTGGTAGGACATGGCAGACCAGCCAAGCTCTTCCTGACACTGTGTACGTCACATTTCACCTCCCCTTCCTGCTTTGCCCCACTGAGTGACCCACATTCTGCACATTCAGTATCAAAACGTCCTGTTTCATAGGAGCACGAGGTGCTTTTCAAGTGAAAGAATTCACCAAGACCTCCAAAGCGAGCCTTGAAGCAGCAAAAACACACGTTAGCAAGAACCAAAGCAAGCATCTTTTTCTAAAATACACTCTCCTAGTATACAGAGAAAAACTCTGGAACTAAGATTCTCGGAAAAAATTCTTGAGCGCTCTCTGAAGGAAGCTTGCTCAGAATGGCACGTGCCTAGGGAGGGGTGAGGTCAGAAATTGTGCTGTTCCACCCTCCCCAGCGCCGAGCTGACAAGTTCTGCGGGTGACTCATTCCTTTCCTTTCGCTCTAACCCAGTCGCTCCGTCCTAGGCCGCAAAAGCGAGGGCAGGAGGTAGAGATATCTGCCTTTGCTAGAAAAAAAGTCCAGATTTAAGAACTCTCAACTTAAAAGTGACACATCAGGAAACCCAAAGAGTTGGCAAATGTACCGTGTGAGACTACTCAGCGAGAGAACAACCCTGCAGCAAAACTCAACACCGAGTAATACGCAAAAAAATGTAGCTGCCATCCCCTCAATTTGGGTGAGGTCAAACCGTTACACATCCAACACAGGCACCGATGGACAGAGCTCAGCGTCCTGGAGGGATTAGATATTGCGTTGCCTCTTGCAGAAAGAATTGACAGGCACGCGTGCTTTATGCTACAGACCTTCCTTTCCTTGAGACAGAACCCGCTTCACAGTTAAAAATACCGTTCTGACACTTTGGATTTTTTTGAACGCCTTCCCCACCCACCACTTGGTTTTTAAAATCCCTTCAGAGGACACATTTGAATGTTATTTGCATACCATGCCCAAAAAGTTTAGAGTTACTAAAAGTGTGTGAAGTCAAAACCAAAAGGCCTTGCTAAGAAAATTTCAGCTATTACCCTGTTTAAGTCTCCGAATTATATTTAAGTAAAATCCAAATTTACTTTAGAGAACAGGCCACGAGTATATGACACTAATAATGGATTCCTACAAGCCAGAATGCTGAGTTGTCTGAGCTGTATCAGCTGTTGGTCTTGGAAAACACGGTCCTGCTGGATCATCCGCTTCCCTGACAACTCAGACTGAATATTCTCACACTTTAAGATGAAGTCTCAAAAAATACCCAAAAACTCATTAACAAGTCAAGCAGGACTTAAAAGCAATTTAAAAATCACACAGCAACAGGGATATTATTCTATGAAGTTACAGAGCTGAATTACTTGAATCTTACTCATCTCACTTATTTGAATTTGCCGTGTCCGTCTGCTGGAAAATTTAGTGGAGAGTTGGCTCCTGTTCCACGCTCCTGCGGCACCTGAATTCAGTCTGACAACTGAAACTGAAGCTCACCGATAAATCTCACTGCACGCCCACAAAGTCTCTATTGTTCAAACCCACAGTCCATCATTTAGAGCAGAGCTAGACTTTCAGTGTAAGGCACCAAAGAGAATTTAACTTCTTAGTACAAAACAGAGCGAAACAAGGGGTAACAAAGAGGTACACGTAACAGCGACCTGGATTGAGAGCAACCCAGCATCTCGAGTGTTACGACAGCAAAAAGGATCAAGAGATTTAAGACTCCTGTTACCCTTTCACAATTAGCAAAATGAGACACAAGATGATACCAAAGTCAACAGCCACTATAAATTATTTTATGATATGCATCAGCTTGGCCTAATGAGGTGCCAGACTGATCTAGCACTGCAATTCATACGTGCCAAAAAGAGTAACTTCTAGGCCAGAATCTCAGGTCTATTAGGTGTATTTTTCAATGTTTAGACAGAGCTGCTTTAAACCTGCAACTCTTTTAACAGGCAAATAAGCTGTCAAACTAATCCAAATACAACAGACAGCACAGAGCTAGTTCAGTAACAGTACATCACCAAAAACATGTTTCCTCTTATAATCAAAACACACAACCTACACCATTTACAAAAATTATCTGCTTGCACTACACTATCACAAGGGCCACATCTTCAGCTGTGCATCATCCTCCTGAAAGCAAGGACAGATTGACGCCCGTCCGCTCCCCCTCGCAGCCTCCCAACAGTTAACAGCACACATTCCAGCACCGGGCAAAGTCCAGCAGCAGGAGCGAGGAAACCGGCTGCGATCACAGTTCAGCTCCACTCTGATAGAGGAAGAACATTGAAATACTGCTGCGTGGAAGAGAACGATGGTTATTTGCAGGTGATTAAACCTTAAGTCAATCTCCTTTGTTTATGGGAGATGTACATAAAAACATCACAATCCCTATGCAGTAAGGCAAACCCTCCTGGCTGTGCATCCATAGGGATCCTTACTCCTACCTTAACTCTGACTGATCTTTTCTTTCCAACAGTTAAGTTCATTAAGTACTTCTACATGTTGAGTCATAACGAGATAGAGTTTCCTGGCTGCTGCTAGTGGTGGGTTTATCTTTTTTCTTCTTTAAATACTAACTGCAGTTCTGAGTCAGACCCTGACGGGTTCATTTTGGGAGTTTTGAAGCAAGTTTCCATTTATACAGTAGCCTTTAAAAGCCAACTTTCTGCCTTGCTCCTCCTCACACAAACCAACCAGCACACAGCTGCCCTGAGAGATAAAGCAGATTGTGACTAATTACACCAAGGAACCATCACCGCAGCTGAGCAGAGGCCACTTCTAGGATGATCCCCACACTGTAACGCTTCCCAATCTGCAGCCTTGCCTGTGCCCCACATCCCAAACCTCCAGCTCTAAATTACGAGGGTTCCTCACCCAACAAATCACGCCCTAGGCAGCAAACCACAGCCATTCCCAGTAAGTACACCACTCCCTGTAGGTCACTCCTAACACCCTCGGCACCACCATCCCTTTCTTTACCGCTGCCCTGGCCAGACTTCATCCGCAACCCCTTCCAGCCCAAGCAGCTCCAAATCCCCCAGGACGGCACTTTATCTACACAAACCCTCAGCATTCGCAACCCTGCCCCCGCTCAAACCCCAGGAAAACCACCACATCCTGGACACCCTTCCTTCCCAGCTCCACGTGCCCCTTCCAGCCGGAGAATGATCTCCCCCAACACCACTCCCGGCTTCCCCCTCTCTGCTTTCCAGCCCTTATCCCAGAAAAACTCATTATTCTCTACAGACAGTCTCCAGGCCTAACACAAGGCAGGGCCCCTTTCCCCAAAACAACCCTTCCATCCTTTTGCAAACTCTTCCCCCATCCGTACATACACACACAAATAATTAACAGCCCCTCCCCTCAAACAAACCCCTCCAAATGCCCCCCATACCAGGCACAAGTAAGACACACCAACCCCTTATTTTCCCATTGTTGCAATTGTATAAGCAACAAACTCCCCTCTTCAACATCCCCCCCAAGCCCAGGTCCAAAGCAGACTCTGTCCCCTAAACTGACCCTTTGGGGTCCACTCCTCCCAGCCCCACAGCTGAGGGAGGACCCTCCAAACCAGCCTCACAGGTCAAAAGGCCACTAACCCTAATATTAACCCCACAAAGCAGCCCGATCCCACAGACAAGGGTTAAGATTACAATCCTAAACCGGCCCCATTGTGGGGGTCCCTCATACCAGCCCAATCCCACAGGCAGAAGGGATCCCCCCCCAAAAGCAGCCTCAAAGCACAGCAAGGACCCCCCAAAAGCAGCCCCAAAGTGCAGGGGGGACCCCCCACGCCTGCTCCTCAGGCTGAAGGAGCCCCCAGGCCTTGAAGGATTCCCCAAACAAGCCCCATAGTTCAGGAAACCCCCCAGCCCAGGAAGGACCCCCTGAACCGGCCCCTCGGCCTGAAAAGAGCCTTCTAGACCAGCAAGGACCACCCAAACTAGACCCACAGACCACAAAACACCCCTCAAATCAGCGGCGGGGCCTAAAACAGACTCTCCAGGCGAAGGAGGCCCCTCCAGCCAGGGGGATCCCCTCAGAACCTCCCCAGGGAGCGGGGGGGACCCCACAGGCCGACACAGAACCACAGTCCCCACTTCTTGGCAGCCGGGGCGGGGCTCCCGCTCCCCCTCCTCACCCGCGGCCCCCCCGCTCCTCCCCACCGCGGCCCCTCACCCTGGGCATTGAGTGCGTCGGCGTTCTTCCGAACGGGCCCGGCGCCTCCCACGCAGCGGGCCGGGAAGGAGCGGGAGGAGGCGGGAGGGGGCGCGGCGGGCCCGGCCCGGTGCCGGCGGGGCCCGTGACGGGGCTGGGGCTGCTCGACCCGGTCCGGCCCGGCCGCGCGGAGAGACCCGAGAGCCCGCGCGCCGCCACACGGCTCCTCGCGCACAGGCCGCTCCCTCCCCGCCCGCGCCCCGTGGTACGACCCGCCCGCCGCTGATTGGCACGGCCCTGCTCACACCCACATCCGGCATTGGTACGGTCCGGCCCCCCCGCGCCCCGGTTTAACGCGCCGGGCGCGTCCACGCGCTGAGCCGCGGGGGTGCCCCGGGAATCCGGCGAGGCACAAGCGGCGCTGAGGAGGCCACGCTCCCCACTACCGCGGCTTGTCGTGCCGCTGCCATGCGACAAGCCGGGTCCTGCTTCCTGTGCGGCGGGGAACAGCTTCCTACATGGCGCGGTTGTTGGAACAGGCCCCCTCCCCCCCACGGCGAAAGAGGTACAGCCTGCTTCCCCCCCCCACCTTGGGCATTGGTATGGCCCTTCCCAGTGGGGCTCGGGGGCGGCTCGCCCTGCCCCGCCGGCGGTGTGCACGGCACGAAGCGAAACGCGCCTCCCTGCTGTCCCCAGTCCCCCTTGGTACGCCCCGCTCCCCGCCCCCCCCCCCGCCCTTCCGGCGCATTTGGACTGGCCCTCCAGCCGCACGTGCGCGGGGGCGTCTCCACGCCAGCACCCCCCCCTGGCGCACAGCAGCAGTGGTACAGCCCGCTCTCCATTCCCCCCTCCAGGCGCTCAGTGGTTCGGCCTGTCCGCCTGTTCCCGCGGCTTCCGCTGCGCCCGCCCGCACTGGGACCGCTCCCACATTCGTGACATTTGCGACGTTTTCTGCCCCAAAAGCTGCCCCGCGATGGGGAGCGGCTGTGAGGGACGGACCCTGGGACAGGGCACCGGGCTGCTCCAGCCTCCCGGGAGCAGGAAAGATGCAACCACCGCGTGGAAATCACTGAGGCTCCCAAAAATCCCCCAAACCAGCAGGGTTAGCACCTCCGAGTTCAGTTTATTAATCCCCTGTAACAACCACCGCCTTCATTTGGAGCCACGGACCAGCGTGGCCTTTCCTGCCAGCTGAGAGGAACGCACAGGAGCAAAGGACAGAGGGAAGGATTCGTTCATAGAGGAAAAAATGGTGGGAGGACACAGGGATGGCCCCAAACACACCCACCTCCTATTTTCAGCCCCTGGCGCCGTCTGGAAGGAGCCGCGTCCACTTTAACACCCAGTGACTCTATTTTTGAAGTAGCTGGAGACTCTGGCCGAGCTCAGGGCTGCGCTGAATAATAACAAAGGAATGTCTGAGCCCCTTCACGCCGCGAGCGGATCGGACAGTGAGAGGAAAGCAGGTAGAAGGACTCAATTTAGTGAAGTTACCGGCTAAGCAGAATGTCCAGATTCACTCAGGGAGTGTTGGAAACTGGTCCCCGATTTCCAAATTTCCAGTCCAAGAGCCCCACCGTGCAACCTTCCTCTAAAAACTGAAACATGCTCTAAAGGAGCCACATACATTTGGTTTGTTGGCTGGGTTTTTCTGAAGTTCTATGAGGAATGGGTCCAAAACATGGACCAAAATGACAGCTGCCACCCAGAGCTCCAGGAGCGGAGGTTGTGGCATTTACAAGTGACGCAGCTGTGGGTAAGGATGAGACAGGGACAGCAGGGAGGGAAAGAGAATCTCAATGGAAAATATGCGAGAGTGACATTGAAGATACACAACAGGGGTAAAGGAAAAAGAGATGGTGTGTGAATGAGGAGGGAAGCGACAGAGGAGCAGAGCAGGCACATGTATCAGGGACCCACACAGCTATTGACCAAATGACAGACACCTGGGTCAGGTTGGGAATGGCACCATGGACGCACAATGGACAGGACAAGGCTCAGGCTGTGTTACCTGGGGCTGTCGGGGGCCACGTCTGTCCATGAACATCAGCTTGGACTCAGCACAGGAGGGGCTGCTGCAGAGAACACTCTGGTACAAGATATTGAGAGATCAAGTAAGAATCTTACACTTCTTTAATAGGCTAAAGTATACGTGTAATTCCACAAATTATAAAAGCTATTTTCCTCCTATGATCTCATGACAAATTATTAATAGAAGGCCATGTTTGATACTAACTTATGGAGCTGCAGTGCCCAAAAAGTGTCTGATATGCTAAATAACTGCTGCCTCCACAATAACAAACCCTTCACATATGCAATCATCCTGACTGAAAAAAAACAGTCAATGCCGCTTTGCTGGGCTTTAAGACTGTGCACACAAGCCTTCACCCCAGCACCTCTAACTGGAGGTTTGAACTGTTGATAATTGTAACCCACGGGACTCCTTCTGTTCCCTCTTCAACACCACATAACATCACCCACCACACGAGAGTTAATTGTTCTCTGCAAGGTCCGTGCCGGGCGGGGCGGCCGCGCTGCCCCCTCGCTCGGTTCCCCCGGCCCGGTCTCGAACCCGCTTCGCGCCTCCGCCTGGAGGAACCCCTGACTGCGCGTGCGCCAAGCCGGTGTGTTATGGCGCGGGCAGCTCCGCGCATGCGCCCTGAAGCCCGCTGGGACTAATTCAGCAGCCCGCGACTAATGTCGCGCCGGTCGATCTGCGTGTGCGCAGCCGCGGCCACGCCCTCACACGTGCGCTGTCCCCCAATCATGGGTCCGGTTTTGCGCATGCGCCCAAGGAGGTGGCGGGGGGGGCGTGCACGACGCTTTCGAATCCTGCCGGTGCCAGAGCGCGCGTGCGCGCCCGCGGCCGGGCCGCGAGGAGCGAGGCGGGGCGGTGGGCGCGCGGCGACGTGTCGACGCAAGCGGTGTGGGCGCGCGGGAGCCGGCGCGGCGGCGAAAGGCGCCAAGGGGGCGGTACTTCCGGCCCCGCACTTCCGGCCGTGGCGCCGCGGCGGTCGGTGTGGCAGCATCGCTCGCTCCGCTCCGCCCTCCCCCCCCATGCAGCGCCGTGACGACCCCGCCGCCCGCATGGGCCGGGGGCCGGGCCCCGGCGGCGCCCGGCAAGGGGGACCTCAGCAGCGGCGACCGCCCCGTGGCGGCGGCGGGGGCCGCGGGGCCTCCAGCGGGGCGCAGCCACCGCCGCTGCTCCCGTCCGGCGGCGCGGCCGGCGGCTCGGGCACTCAGGCCTCCACCGGCGCCCCGCTGCTGTCCGGGGGCGCTGCCAAGATGGAGCCCGAGAACAAGTACCTGCCCGAGCTGATGGCCGAGAAGGACAGCCTGGACCCGTCCTTCACGCACGCTATGCAGCTCCTCACCGCAGGTACCGGCGCTGGGGCCCCCCGGGACTCGGCGGGGCGGGCAGGGCCGGAGGCAGCTCCGCCGAGAGCGGGGGATGGGGACAGGGACTCCGGTAGCGGCGGGGGCAGGGCCGGGGGAGCGGCGGGGGCGGCTGTTGTAGCGACCCCGTTCTGGTTCCCTTGCCCGGGTGAGATGCCACCCCGGGGGTCTGAAGATGAGGTGTTTGTCTTATTTAATCTTGAGGTATTCCCATTATTTAGTCTCTATTAAGTCCCTTGCTCAATCCATGGGCTGTGCCGGACTAAACGTGGAGCCAGAACTTTATTTTTAAGATAGGATGTGTGGTCATGTTGGCCCTTTTCATCCCTGGGCGGAGAGGGCACTAAAGAGAGCATTAAAACCCGGGGTTTCCCATGTAGCATCATCACATAGCTTGAGCCCTAGTGAAGCGTGGCTTGCGATCTTTAATTTTCCACCCTGGTAATCTGGGTTAGAACTTGTTTGGTGCTTCTGGCAAAGCCCAGGAGGGGATGGCCATGGCAGCCTTTGTTCTGTGCCCGGACCAGCCTTCGCTTTCCCCAGCACCGGCCAATCGCCGCCGGCTCTGATTCCTCTGTATCTCCCCAGCGCAGCTGCTGCTGCACCCAGTGCCTCAACTGAGTCGATTCGGCTGCCTCAAGACACTGTAGTCATCTTAAAAACGGGAATAAGTCAAAATATTTGCCGCCACTTACAGCTTTATGTGCGTGTATTGGAGAGGTAGGAGGTACCCGGCACGAGGATATATTCAGATTTAATCTAGAGATGAACACTCTCTGCTGTTTATCGTTCTGCGTTTAAATGGTTTTGTTTTAAGGTCTTTACAGCATGTAGTGTTGCCATAATCGGTGCGGTACTAGAAATGTTATTAGCTCTTCCTTTAATATAGGAAATAATTCTTAGGAATTGCTGTCTCCCGTTGTGCAAGTAACTGAGGTGCATCATCATGGGTAATTTGGCATCGCTGGTGGACATCTTGATCTAAATAAATTAGTTTTATAATCCGATTTGCTGTCAATTTAATGTTTTTCATTAATAAAAGCCTTTAGCCAGCTGATGCTCGGCAGCTCTGCGATAATGCCTGCCAGTGAAATGAAACCCAAGGAGTTTGCTGATTCGTGCCCGAGGAACAGCATCCTCAGCCCACTTCGTAAAGCTGCGTTCACTAAGCAGCGAGGGTTCATGAGTCTTCTTCATTAATTTAAAAATTGCTGATGGTAGAATACAGCTTTGTGAGACTTAACATTGATCACTGGAAGAGCTCCAGATGTGTTGGATGTTTTGAAAATTGCTGTCCTTTGAGAGCGTTCACTAACGGCCCAAATTCAGGACGATCTGAACGAGAAGCTCATGGGAAAGAATGTGAAGTAAAACGATGGGTTTAGGCAACTAAATCTTTTCGCATAGTTGACCCCAAACTGATGTGGATTGCTCCGAATTTCTCTACTGCTGTGACACCCTTTGGGGATGTCGCGTTGGAGAAGCTGCTCTAAAACAGAGTATGGTTTGGGCCAAAGATTGTAAAGCATGTGGCCAGCACAACTTAAGCCAAATGACAGATTATTGAATGTCAGCAGGATTTGATTCCAGCCTTTTTTCAGGAGCAGAAGTTGCTTGTTCCACCTGCTTCTGGGAAGAACCCGGCAGGAGCTCTGCATTAAAACTAAGACTTCTGATTTAAAAACAATACGTACAAGTAGTCTAAAATACCTCTTGTGGTTGTGAAGCTGCTTAGCATTTCTAAAGAGAATCAGCATTATTTAGGAGCAAAATGAAGGTAGACACGGTGATGTGATACTGATTCTTAACTAATGTGCTGTGGTATGAAAAGGCAGTGAAGTGGGTGGGTTCTGTTACCCTGAAGAGAAACTAGAAACTGGGATTTCTTATGTCTTGGAATACAATCCGTGTTTCCTCACTCCTGTGGGTCATGGTCTGTGTGACCTTCCTCTTCCACAGGAGCAAGAAAACCCCTTTTCCTCACTTGGATTTTGCCCTCCCTGTGTTGCAGGAGATGTGATGGTTTGAAAGGCTCAGTCCCCCCTGCTTGCGCATTCTGGGAGGAGAGGAGACATCCACCACTGTGTTAGCTACGCATAGGGTTATTTTTTTAGATTCCTGTGGTTAATCATGGCTATTTTTACATCCCAAGAAGCGGGGGGCGGTGAGATGGGTGGTGAGGGGTGGATTTGGAGCAGTGGGTGAGATATTAGAGTCTGTGTGTGTTCCGAGGAAGGAGAAAAGGGCTGTCTGTGGATGGATGGGCCTCGCTGGAGTGGTTTGCCAAGGAACCAAGTAGCGGGATTAGAAATTAAGATTATCCAAATTTCTGCATTTCCAAGTGTGTTCCCTGTGCCAGGAGCTGTAGCTGCCGCCTTAAACTTGTGCCCAGATGTCACAGAGTGCGATGTGCCGATAACCATTTCGCTGTTGCATTTTTAAATGTATATATTGCTAAGCCACACCAGGGTCGTAACATGCTGCTGCTGGGACTCTGCCTCCTCCTGCTTCTCTCCCGGGAGCCTCTACACCCAGTGCCGTCACTCACAGCTCATCTCCTGGCTTTCTCCTCCCTCCGTTATGCTCATGCGGTTTCTTTTCTTCCCGCTGTCCCTTCTCCTACTTGTGCCAGTCCTGAGCTGCGTCTGAACCCCAGCATATAGGCTGGAGGGTGGGGGGTGTATTTTGGCAGAAAGCGGGAAGGAAATGGGGGTTAGGCCTGCCTAATTCTGAGTCCATCCAGGACCCGCTCCCTGCTTCTTCCCCTGGAAAATCAAACCAGCTGGGGAGCAGCAGTGTAGGAGACAGGGAGCTCTGCTTTATTCCAGAGGCTCCACCCCAGACTCTTTTGGCATTTGGAGGGTTTTGCATTGATTTTTTTCTTGGTTTTTTGGGCACAAGGTCAGTATTATCGTACTGTTAAGAGAACTCTCTCAGTTTTATGAATAAACAGCATGTGTCTCCGCTTACGGAGCACAAGCATGCTGCAGGACAACGTTTACAGAATCACAGAATGCTAGGGATCGGAAGGGACCTCAAAAGATCATCGAGTCCAATCCCCCTGCCAGAGCAGGAACACCCAGTTCCTCCTTCTTGCCCTTTTTGAAGACTGAAGTTTAATATGTTTAATATGAGGATTTTTGTTAAGGAAGAGCTTGGGCTTATATCAGGAGTAGTGCTGTGACTGCTCAGCCTCCTCCTTGTTAAGCAGCCGCATTCCCAACCCCCTGTACCTGCCCCTAAGGGCAAGAAGGTGACCTCCTGCTGCACCTCCGACTCGGCTTTAACAAACCAGCACTGAAACGGGGCTGCTGGATCCCGCCAGGCACCCGTGCGCGTCTTCCCATGAGAAACCGCCCATCGGTTCATCCCGTGCTTCTTCGTGTCGCGTAGCTCACGTGCCACAACGCGCACGGGTGACGCTGGAATCCGGAGCGGTAGGACACGGCACGAGTGACGTGGTTTTAGTCCTTCGTGCTCATTTCCAGACTTGGAGTTTGTTCCAAAGGTGGGAGCTGCTGACCTGAATTGCAAAAGCTGGAAAATTTATTCCGCCAGGGCAGAGTTTTTTCTTCTCCCGTGTGATCTGATGACTCTCAGTGATGGTGGATCCAACACTTTTTTAGCAAATGGTTAATTAATTATTTGCTGCCCTCAATTCCCAGATGTCATTACCACCATTGCAGGGTGGGTTTTGCTGTGTGGTTGGTGTGAACTGGGACTCATTGGTTTGTAGAGGCTTCACCTGATTTGGCAAGATAGAAGATGCCTCTGGGTGGCTTCATTTTCATCAAGAAAGTTTTCAGGTGCTTTTATTCTTGATGAGCATGTGGAAAACACTTCTTGTTAATGTGCAGAACGCATTATCAGAAATTTGCTTACTTATTTTGGAGAATCAAAATATTTGAGGAGTAATCACATATGATAGAGTCTAAAATTATGCCTCAGCAGGGATAAGGCCACCAGTGCAACCTTTAGTTTCCAAGTCTTGGTTCCCTGATCTGTTCTTACAGCTAAAATAAACAACTATGTAAAACTAGCCAAGGCAGACAGCTCTGGTGCTTATTTTATACATTTGAAAAGTGCTTGGACTTCTGGGTTTTTTACTTTTGCATAGTGTCTTCAGAAAGTAATTTATTTTTAAAGCAAAAAATCAAGCTCTCTTTTTTCTAAGTGATTACATCCGGTAATTATTTTAACTAAGGAGTCATGGTAACACTTTTGTAAAGGAGCCAAGGTGCTGTTGCAAGTAGAAATACCAATTTTAGGCTGTTTTATCATAATTATGCATGTTCTATATTTACATCTCTAAACTAAAAAACGGTCTATGATTCTATATTCTCACCGGCCCTGGAGGTTTTTAAACTGAGATTGGACATGGCACTTAGTGCCATGATCTAGTAAACGGACTGGAGTTGGACCAAGGGTTAGACTTGATGATCTCTGAGGCCTTTTCCAACCCAGTCGATTCTGTGATTCTGTGTCTGTGACGAAAGGATAAAATATTGAGCATTTCATTGTGTTTTCTTAAGGTTTTGAGGGTTTTTTTTGGTTGCACATCTAGAAACTTCCCTGGGATCTGCACGGTTTGGTGCTGCTCAACCCAACTTGTTCTTTCCGTTGCTGTTTGGAGGATACAAGAATATTACTAAGTGGATAATATACCATGTATTTGATAGGCTGATCTTCCAGAACTCTAAACATGAACGTTTAGGTTAAAACACATAGTTTCTGGTGTGGACAGAAATTGCAGGAAACACAAGATATTACAGCTGCCCTGGTTTAAATTCTGGTAATGACTAAGCAGCCTCAGTTTTGTCTTGCAGCTTTTATCCAGTTCTCTGTGTAATCTCGTGAAAGTGTCTCTCTTTCCCCTGAGATGTGAGGAGTCGTATTTAGAGCACTTGAAGCTCAGAAGATATATTTATAGTTCTTGGGTTCGCTGAGGAAATGGCACAATTTAACTTTTAAGGAAGGGTTGTGCTCCCCCCCCCAATAAGCATCTGGAAATAATAATTTGTGATGGCTGCGCATGGTGTGACCAGTTGTTGTTGGACCAAAGAGTGCGTGATGGTTCATCAATAATTCGGGGTTTTTAATAATGGATATGCTCCAAATTTGGAGGAACTTGTCTAGTTGTTGGCCATTAAATAAAAATTGTATGTGACTGGACATCTCTGGAAAAGAAAAACCCTTGGCCACATTCTTCTGAAAAATGTTGAGTGTTTGTCTTGCACGAGGGAAAGTGCATTAATGACCATAAGAACCTGTGCTCATCATTCTTGCCGTGATGATCTTCAATCTTATCCACTTGGGTTGGATTTTGTGGGGTGACTCTCTTGCCATCTCTCAGCAGAAGCTGAATTTCTCGCCAGTTTTGAGGAGGTGTTAGTGCACTGGTTCCCAATTAACCTGCCTTAATGACCTATTTCCCAAAGGTTATTTGGCCTTTGCTCCACATCCCCTTGGGCTGCAGTCAGGCCACCCCAGTGGTTTTCCAAGACTCCGTAATCCACAATATACGATTAAAAATCAGAATCTCATTTGGAAAGACAAAAATTTGTAGCTTCGTTGCCTGAATCTGACACTCGCTTTTCAGGTTAAATGCCCGAGGCTTATGACTTATAAACCAAGTTATGAATCTGTCGTGTGATAAAGGTGCGTTCATTTAATGCAATCAAGCTTATAAGAATTTCATAAGCCAAACCGCACTCTAGTGTGTTACTCATTCCGGCTTCTCTTAATTAGGAATGTTTGCAACTTAACTGGAATTGGTAGTGCCAGTAAGTGTTGACACCGCTACTTAAAGTGCAGATTTAAGCCAGCGCGTCAGCTCAGGTGATAAAAACGCGCTGGATTTGCTGATGGCCGCTGTGTTGTGATGAACAAACCCGGTCGGTGTGGCCGGGGCTGGTTTGGGTCAAGGTTTAGGGCTCGACGTGGGGTTGGGGATGGAGGAAGGCACATAGAAACAATATGTAAAGCTGCACTCAGAGTCTCCTACTCTTTATCTGTTGAAGTTATTTGTAGGGAATTTCCTGCTGTTCTTTATTTTTGTTCAATATCCCATTTTTTGCCTTCTGGGATCCCTAGGGAGGAGGAGGCAAGCTGGGCCACTCTAAAGAGGTGGCCTGTCTATCCAGAGTCCATAAATACAATGATAAACATTCATATATCCAGAGAATAAGGGTGGTGTGTCCTGTCGTAATTCCAGCTCTAAAATGATGCTTGTTTGAGGAATATAAGCAGCCCTATTTTTATCTTGTTTAGAAATTGAAAAAATTCAGAAGGGTGAAACAACAAAGAAGGATGAGGAAGAGAACTACCTGGATTTATTTTCCCACAAGAATATGAAACTGAAAGAACGAGTTCTGATCCCTGTCAAACAGTACCCCAAGGTGAGGGCCAGCAAAGAGCTTATGAATCTCTGTGATTTGCTTATTTTCTGTGGATTTTATGGCTGACTTTTGGAGATGTAGCTGTCAAAGTGTCAGCAGGAGTTACGCCAGCGTTCCGCTATCGCTACGGAATTTTTCCTATGCGAGCTTGCAGGATCTTATTTCTAATATATTACATTTCTAGAATGTCTCAGGATAAAGCTAAATGGTGGTGCAGAGCTGTGATCTTTTATTACTAGAATAGACACTCTCACATGTAGAGCTTTGTGTTTTGCAGTTAAGAACTCATTTAACTCTTAAGACTTGCTGCCTGTAAAACTAGTGGGGAGTAGGTGTTAGAATTAAACACTTGATGCGGGTTAATTTAGCTTGATTTTCTGATGGAGAATTTTTTCATTAAAAGAATGTTCTGGGACTTAAATTTTCCTGTGCTTTTTAGGTCTGTATTTTTTGGTGAGGTGAAGAGAAAATGGAGTGGCTACATTTTTCATCAGTCAGCATAACAAGAAAAGGGGTTTTTTAAGGATAC
This sequence comes from Streptopelia decaocto, assembly GCF_964273445.1. Taxonomy (NCBI): domain Eukaryota; kingdom Metazoa; phylum Chordata; class Aves; order Columbiformes; family Columbidae; genus Streptopelia; species Streptopelia decaocto. The sequence continues at coordinate 2,305,390 of NC_138678.1, read as the reverse complement.
TGAGTTCTGGAGCAAATCTTTCTCTTCTTTTTGCATTTACAGTTCAACTTTGTTGGAAAGATTTTGGGACCTCAAGGCAACACCATCAAGAGACTCCAGGAAGAAACCGGTGCTAAAATATCTGTGCTCGGGAAGGGTTCAATGCGAGATAAAGCAAAGGTAAGGGCATCACCCTTGACAACATACACTTATATCAATGCCGTTCGTGTCGCTGTGAGAAGTGGTTCTCAAAGCATTTTATACGAAAGGAAACCATTAAAATCCAAAAGCATTAGGAAATCGTGCTTCCTAAATTGTTCTGTGCGTGTTGGGCGCAGTCTTGGTTGGGGCAGGAGTGTGATGCGTGTTCTATTTATGAGCGTTGACTTAGAGACCAGTCACCTTCTGATACCCAGTGCCCTTGCATGGAGAGACTTGATATGAAAGGTGAAGTACAAAGTTTATAAAATAAGCACTAATTCCAGCTACTCTATGAAAAGTCATTCGCTAAAGGAATATGTCTCCCCTCCTTTTTCCAGCTGTTCCCCCTGAAATGCTTAAATTCTCATGGTTCACTGGAGATGTTGGAGCAGAGTGTTCTTTACTGAATCACAAAGTGCCAGGAGGTTTTTTTAAGCAGAAATAATTAATTTTATTTTTTTTAATTCCTGCTTGCTCCCAAAACTGAACTAACAGTCAACAGAACTGTAACTTCATTCACCTTTTTACTTTAGCAGCATGAAAAGCTTCTACTCTTCTAGCTTATTTGTAGCTTCTTAAGCTGAACAACACGGGTTGCTACAAGCAGAGTTAAAGAACAGCTTGTTTGAGGCCTTAGACTTCACTAGGTGGTGGAGAGCAACCCAGGCAGAAAGGGGTGCAGAAGAAAACACCACCACTTCATGTGCTCCATCTTCTGCAAAAGAAAGGTGGCTGGTGTCAGAGCATTAGCAAAAATGCCAGAGTCACCTCAAAAGGCAGCGATAAGAGGCTGGAAGCTGTAGATTGCATATGGCTTTTTATAAAGCTGTATGCTCAAGTGTATGTTGTTATGGTCTGTGTCCAGGCATGAGAAGAATGCTTTGACAGGCATTTCCTGTTAAGGCGTAGAAAACAGGTGAAAGAATATTAGTTGCTCTGCGTCTTATTTAGTTTTAAAAATCTTTAATCTGCTTTGTTTCAGGAGGAAGAACTGCGCAAAGGGGGAGATCCTAAATATGCTCATCTAAACATGGATTTGCACGTCTTCATTGAGGTCTTCGGCCCGCCCTGTGAAGCGTACGCTCTGATGGCTCATGCCATGGAAGAAGTCAAGAAGTTCCTCGTTCCAGTATGTGTGCTGGGGCTCTTTTCGGATGGAACTGGGTGGATGGGTTGTGACTCTGGTTGTAAGGCTGAGTGAGGTTTGCACAGTGTAAGGCTCATGCTACGTGAATGGTGTCATTGAGGAAGCCTGCAGTATTAAGTATTCATGTAGCAGCTTAAAATGACCCCATTAATCTCACACGAAGGCGTGTATTATTCCCCTAACCATAATTAGCAAGACGTACGCTCACAGGGCAGTTGTACGGAACACTTGGAGTAGGTATTTCTCTCCCAGTACGAGCTGTGGACACTGGGCTGGGTGGCTTGTCCAGCTCCTTGTGTCAGTTTTAGCAGGGGAATAACTTTAGCCATGGGAGAGATTTCTTGGACCAGTTCTTCTCGCTTTGAACTGCAGCAGAGAAATCTGACTGGAGAACTTCACAGGTCAGATCAGAAACTGAACATGAAGGCGTCTGCTCTGGTGGGGCGGTGTGGAGATGAGAAGGGTGGCTGCCCCAACTGCTCCATAGGAGTGTTCAGTGTTGCAGGTAGTTGAGACACATCTGTTAAATCGGTATTTCTACTGCTTTCAATGTATGTGATGTGAAGGAACCTCTTTTTGCTAATCGGACATTTATACAGTTAACTCTTGTTTTGTGGGTGTCTTGGACTGGTGAACTTGTCAGACCTTTATGGTCCCCTTCGCGTCACTGTTGTGCCAGTGTGTAGCGCACAATGCTAGAGCATCACCTCCGAGAACTGCAGAACTCGAGTCTTTTGCATGTTATTAAAACAAATTAGGAAAAAGCAAAATGGGCAAGAAGCCTGCAGTGCCCCTCGTGTCTGGCTAGTTCAGCCTGTAATTCAGAGACCTGGCAGGCAGAGCTGAGAACAGCCCAGCACCGCGTTCCACAGCTGAGCCTGGAGAGCTCAGATGTTCTATCTGAAATACCAGGGGCGGGCGGAACCCGAGAGCGGTGGGAAGTGCGGAAAAGCGGATGGTACTGTGTGATTTCTGCGAGTCTGACACAGCGAGGAGGAGAGATTGTGATGTGAAGTGTCTTTGAAGGGAAGAGGTCATCTTCAAGGGGCCCCTGGGATGTACAAAACCTCTATTTGCTAAAGCAAGTGTGCAGCCTTGCTATTTAAAGCGTATTACCTATCACTGCCTTCAAACAATGTGTTAAACTTGTGAAAATTGACAGGGAAGTCACTGTGGAAGGCAGCAGTGCTGTGAAGACACATCTGGCGGGAGACTCCTTGCTTTGTGGTGTCGGTTTGATGTTGTGAAGATGCTCAGTGGGGGCCCAGCCTGCCTGTGTGCCAAGGGGCAGGTGGGGTACTGTGGGGTCACTGGAGATCTGTGCTAATTCCTGAAGCTCAATCCCCTCAAGCGATCAAAACATGTGGAGCCAGAAACATCCTGTATTCCTAAGAGTCTGAAAGAGCAGCCTGGATTGCAATTGGGTGTTTGCTCATCGTGTGGCAGGGACACAGCAGTATGTTCTTACCTTATGCGGGCTCATTCCAACCACTTGCCTTTAAACAGGAGCTGTAAAGTGCTTGAGGTGAGATATGTCATGCCTGACTTCACCTCTGAACTCTCCAATGCTCACAAATAAATCTTGCTGACGTCCCTGGGATGCTGGACATCAGGTGCCTCCAGAACCCCTATGAGAGGTTGTCTTCCCAGAGACAGCTCTGGTGCTCACTGCAGCTCCTGCTCGTACAAATGGTTTGGAGAAAGCCGACTGTTCTGCACTGCTGCCCGCTGAGCAAACGCCTGTAAAACTAACCGGCAGATTTTAATGTAGAACTATCAGGTTGTTTTTATTCCAGCGCTGTGATATCCTGGAGCACAGACTGGCTGGTTAGCTGCTGTTTGGAATTGACTCTTTCCCCTTTTCAGGACATGATGGATGATATCTGTCAGGAGCAATTCTTGGAGCTCTCCTACCTGAACGGTGTGCCAGAGCCAGGTCGTGGCCGAGGAGTCCCCGTGCGGGGAAGGGGAGCTGCTCCGCCTCCGCCCGTTCCAAGGTATTTTTCCCAAAAGCACAGACCTGGAAATGCTGCATCTCGTTCCGAGTTGTGCTGCCGGATGAGGTTAAGCTACTTGTTCTCACACATTGTTGGCCTCGACCTTGGCTTTTGGCCAAGGCTTTCTAGCATTGTGTCGCAAGCTTGCTTTTAGCAAGCTGGCCTCCAATGGGTCGTGTGTTTTGAGATGTAATCTAGCGCAGTAGATGTCTTCTGGCTTGTTTTGGATGCCTGAAATCGGTAGCTTCATAAAGGAACCTTTCAAAAATTGGCCTATGGAATCCCGTGCAGGTAGATGTGTCATGTTTGCTTCTGTGACCTTCAGCAGAATCAGCATTTTCAGCTTAAACTGAGCTTCCTTTGGAAGTTATAAGATGGTATCGTTCTGTCATTGCTGTCCAGGCATTGGGATAAATTGGTGATAAAACTGTGTTACTGTAGTTCTTCCTTCACTACCTGTTTCACCGGGGAAGGTGTGACAGTCATTACAGGTTAGTGATAGAGGGATGTTTAAAATAAACTCTGAGAAGCTACTTGGTCCAAGTTCTGTATCAGATTTATTTCTTCATCTGTAAGTCTAGTGCAGTAGAGTTCTCATTCCAGAAGAGGTTTTTGTAAATCCTGCAATACAACAATATTAACAATTCTTGTGCATTCGTTCTTGATAAATAATTAATTGCTTAGTTAATAGTGACTGTATTTATTTATCAAGCTATTGCGTTTTAAAGTAGGTTTAAGAAGCGCGTGTGCTGCCCTCGCTGTTCCGCACACAAGCGGTGCAGCGGTAGCTGTTCACGATCCGTTTTCTCTCCTTTCCAGGGGCCGTGGCGTTGGTCCTCCCCCCCCTCCTCCTCCTCCTCCTCCTCGGGGGGCCCTGGTGCGGGGAGCCCCGGTACGCGGTGCCATCGCCCGCGGAGCCGCCGTAGCCCGCGGGGTCCCTCCTCCCCCCGCCGTTCGGGGAGCTCCTGCGCCCAGAGCACGTGCTGCTGGCATTCAGAGAATACCGCTCCCTCCTCCTCCCGTGCCAGAAACCTATGAGGAATATGTAAGAAACTACTTTTTGTTTGTTTTAATTCCAGCTCGCTGTGTATTAGTTACTCCACTTTATTGAAATAAGCGCTAAAACCAGTAAGGTTGTCCTGGAGAAGTGGCCACCAGTCACCAATAGGGTGCTGGGTGACCTGCTCTGCCTCTTTAGTCCTCAAAAAAGGGAGCACTCGTGTCCTAAATACAGGGTAAGAGTGGTTTTTATAAAACTGAAATGTGCCTCCAAGACTTACATTTGGCATAACGATCAGTGCATGGGAGAAAAGCTACATCACAAACATCAATGTGGTTCACATCGCATTGTCTTTCTGCAAGAGGACACCAAAGGCTTCTTACCATCCCTAAAATCCTTACAGTAAATATACGAATGAACGTGCTGATGTTTCAAGTCATATAACTGAGCACCGCGCTCTTGCCAAGCAGATTTTAGTACCTGTGTCTCATCATTGAGCCCCTTCCCTGTGGCAGGTGAGGAGTCACAGGCTCCTCTGAAAGCTGCTGTGTCCTCACTCCAGTTTTGCCTTTACTCTTGGTCTGAAATTGAGCTTTGGTCCTTCATTAACATGGGTTGTGTCACCATTCGTTTCAGGGCTATGATGATATGTATGCAGACCAGAGCTATGAGGGGTATGAAGGCTACTACAGCCAGGGCCAAGGGTAAGTTCGCTCCTCTCCTTTCTGTTACTGAGCAAATGATGCACCATCTCTTTTCCCTTTGTTTTTTCCTTTAAGGGAATGGAAACACTCATTTCTGAGATTGAGCTGTAGGGAAAGTGCCCTCTTCTGCTGGAATCCAGGAGTGCCTGGGAAATAACTTTTGGGAGTTTCCTTGGGAATTCCGTAAATGCGGAGGTCGGACACGCCACAGCCATGAGCGATGTTGCGCATCTTTGCTTTTCGACTGTTTGTGCAAGTTGTGTCGGTTTAGGAATACAATGTGCTGTATGTAACCAACAAAATTACTCTTCCAGGGACACAGAATACTATGATTATGGACACGGGGAGGCACAGGAAACCTATGAACCTTATGGTATGTCTGGAAATACTGTTCTCTTGACAGGGAAGGGGCTGCACATAGTTGGGAATTGCAAATTCCATTTTTTTAACTGTGGAAATATCTTCTAATTTCCTTGTAGCTTTAGAATATTTTAAGAGCTCTGGATTTCCACCCACAGCACTACTTTTGCTGCAGTCTGATTTTCACGGATTATATTTTGTTGAGCTGGATGAGTGCATGGTTCCATCTGCTTCCTTATCCTCAAAAACCCACTAGCTGGTACTGACTCTGCACTATACATTTGCTTGAGAAATGGATTTAAATGTCATATGAAGGCCACCATTTGACTAGGTGGCAGTTTTGGTCAATATGACTTGTAAGTAGTCTATGAAGCTTAGCTAATTTGAATTATGTTAAGGTCATGAACTTGGGTTAGATGGGGAGGTGTGGGGGACCTATTTAACCACAACTGTGTAAATCACCAACTGTTGAAAACAAAAGGCCTTATATCTGAGGTGCCAGCAATGAAGGATTAGGTGTCTGCATTTTTCTTTAAAGCTAGTTCAGATATCTGAGCTTATGAATGGCATCTGCATGTGGCAGTGAGTAAGAGTCATTTTCCTCTCTCTGCAAACAAGCTGAGCTATAAACAGTTAGGAAAGCCATACAGCGAGCTGCTTAATGGCTTGGAAATACGGTGTGTTGAGAACAGCTCCCTCCAGCAGAGCGTCGGGTGCCTGAAGGCGAGAATGAATGCAGGTCCTGAGGATAATGACCAGCTGGAGGGGCTTTCTGGGATCCCTAGGAACTGGGAATGAACTGGGAATCCCCTGTGCCGTGTGGGGAAGTGGAGTTGTTAATATAAGGGCTGTCCCTGCGTTGGCCCTGGGCTGTTCCCTACTCTTTGAGTTGTGCAAAGTTCAAATTCAGGTGCCTAAACCAGGGATGCTTTTCCAGTCTGAGCTGCACTGGAACAGACAGCTGCTGTCAGTAATCCTGGCTGTCTTCCCTGCCTTCAATGGCTTGGTTTGTTGCCTGCGTTAGTCACGCAGCACAAAGAAGCTTTTGTGCCGCCTACTTGGTAGGAGAGCGGTGGTGTTGTCTGGGATAGGAAGGCCAAAATGCTCATTGTATACTTGGCATGAAGTTGCCACAGCTAATCTGTTTATTCACAGTAATTTCCTTTGGTCTCTGCTTTCATGAAAACAGTATTAGAGAAATAGATTGTTGAGCCAGGCTGGAGACAGTTTTAAGAAAATGGAAACGTGCTCCGTGGTGGTAGGAACAGGCTTGGCTGTCTCTGGGCTTCAGACACTTGATTTCATAAACCGGTGACCCTGGAGGAGGATGGCAGGCGTGCAAATAGGAATATTACAAGCACAAGCCGTAATGAAGCCTGAGCTGGGATATTTGGGGCTTGAGCTAGCTCGGGGACAACAGGGATGCAAACTGCATTTGAATCACAGAAGAGTATGGGTTGAGGGGACCTTCCCAGCTCCCCCAGTGCCCCCCTGCCATGAGCAGGGACATCTTCACCAGCTCAGGTTGCTCAGAGCCCCGTCCAGCCTGGCCTGGGGTGTCTCCAGGGATGGTTCATCCACCACCTCTCTGGCCAACCTGGGCCAGGCTCTCACCACCCTTGGTGTCCAAAACAAATTGCTTTGGTGGTGGTTGTACGTAGCAGAAAGGCTTGGGCTGTCCTGTCAAGCGCTTTGTCCCATCGCAGTTAGTGCTGGTTGAGCACAAGCAGTTGATTTCTGCTCCAACCAGCCGAGCAGATGCTGCGGCTGTAAATTTTCCTGTGTTTATGGAGAGGAAGGAACAACAAGTGACCGACTGGTGTCTGCAGGGACTTAGATATTTTGGCACAGTTATCCAGGAGCTGCCCGGGAAGGAGAGGAGCGTTACCTGTACCGGGGCTGTGGGTGCTGCCACCTTCACGGGGCTGCCCTGTGAATTGGCTGTGGCTCTGCTGATATTAATTAATTAAAAAGCACCAGCTTTGTCCGAGTCGGTGCTTATGGAGTCATAGAATTGGTTTGGTTGGAAAAGACCTTTAGATCGAATCCAACATTAACCTACCACTGTCAAATCCACCTCTAAACGATGTCCCTAAGAACCTCATCTACATCATCTGTTAATCCCATGTTTGAAAACCATATTCTTCACAGCAGCCAGGAGAAAATACTTGGAAATACAACAAATATAAAAAGATAACTTAGTAACTAGTGAATAATACAAGATTACAGTAGTAACTGAAGTATTTTCCTGTGCTATTTCAAGCTAAAATAGTGAAGCCGGGCTGTCAGAGCCACAGGCCTCCCGGCACTCCCACCGTAATGTTGGAAGATGCGCTGCAAACCAGAGGTTTTGCTGCCCATTTTACAGGCTGGTTTTGGGGTGAAGATGCCCCGTGACCCCCAAGGGTGGCCTGTACCCCTTTTCTCGTGGTATTTCTCCATCCCTGACGTCTCCCTCTCTTCTCCGCAGGGCAAGATGACTGGAATGGAACCAGGCCCTCCCTGAAGGCCCCGCCGGCCAGGACAGTGAAGGGGGCCTACAGAGACCACCCATACGGACGTTATTAAAAATCAAACATGAGGGAAAAATATCAGTTATGAGCAAACAGTTGTTACTGATTCTTGTATCTCCCAGGATTCCCGTTGCTTTACCCACACCAGACAAGTAATTGTCTAACTGTTTTTCTTCGTGGCCCTTTTCCTCCCACTCCATCCTCACCCTGCATTCTGGCTTCTGTACGTAGTATTTTAAAATGAGTTAAATAGATTTAGAGGACCGACTTTAATTTCTTCTTTTATTTTTTCAGTGTGTAGATGGCTTTTCTTTCTTTGTTGTTTAGGTAAACACAACTGTACCTTTTTTAATAAAACAAACAAAAAAAGTTGAGTTAAAAATGTTAGTTTCAAAAGTGAAATGCTTTGCTTAGCCGTTATGAAATTAAGGTTTTGTTAACCTTTTAAGTTTGGTTTCAAGGAACCCATAAAAGTTGTAGTTGCAGAATCCCAAACTAGGCTACATTTCAAAATTCAGGGCTGTTTTTAAGACTTAAAATCATAATGTAACGGTAGTAGCTGCCACCGTTTAAAAGTCACCTCACGTGTCAACCTTTCCTTAAAAAGCAGATTGCTGGTGAATCTTAAGTTTAAAATTTAATACGAAGGATCCTCAAACAAATTAAATAGCATTTTTTTTAAAAGGTAATTGACTTAAAAGAACAAAAAATACAATTAGGTTTGTAAAATTGACTTGACTTATGTGGGTTTTGAAATCTAGCCCCGAACAGGCGGTGTTGAGAGATGCTTGGGAAGCAGATTTTCCAGTGTAAAGGGGTTCTTAGTTTGGTTCTATATGAAGAACTTTTAAGGGAAAAAGAAATTAAAGCATGGCTCTAATTGCCTAGTGTTTGGCATTAGAAAACAGAGTATTAAGCGAGTAGGGCTGAACTCTGTGGGGCAGATAATACAGTGCAAGTTTAAAACGGACAAAATGGTCAATATTAGCAATCCCATGGACTTGTTCAAGTGTATCTCAACACTAGCTTTGCATAAAAAGGGACACTGCAGCTGGAAAAATGAGGAAAACTTTCACTTTGTACATAGGAGAAAGTCCTAATTGGATTTGTACACTGTCCTCCCACTCTGTTCTTGAAGAATAAATGCTACATGTGTAAGTCTGCCTAAATAGGTAGCTAAAACTTGTCAAAATGTCTGCCGCAGTTTGTCAATAAAGTTTAGTCCTTTTTTAATCCAAGTAAATGTGATGAATTGTCATGTTTTTGGTTTTTTTTGTTGAGCGCTAAAATAGCTATTTTTTTTTCAAATAAATTTAAATTAATGCTAAAGCTAATTGTCTTTTTTAAAAAAAACTGAGACATTCTAAAAATGGTGATTTTTATGTAATACTCACAAAAAGTTTTATCAGGCTCATTGAATGAGCTTAATTTTTTTTAACAAAAAGAAAGAAGAATAGTTTTTCACCCCCTGGAAGTTGCTGAAAGCAGTTTGATCCTGATCTATGGCAGAAATGAGACTGGTGGTGGTGGTTGGTTGCTGAATTAACACTGAGTTTAGACTCCAGGCTGCAGACCCCAGGTCGGGGCTGCAATGGCTGGTTTAAACATAGCGAGACCAAAGGAGCGCTGAGAAATCCAGGGCTTAGCTGCCCCGAGGAGGAATCTGGCTCCATGTCAACACCCCCAGCCCTTTGGGCTGAGATGCCCTATTTTATAGCAGCATTTTCTTAGAAAACCACTTAAAATTGTATTTCTGTTTGAGAAAGGTGCTGCAGTTGCTCCTCATCCTTCTGAGAGCATGTGTCATATATATACATATATAATAAGATAGTTTAAACTGCTGCTTAAGCATGAAAAATGGTTTGTATTTCCCATCTGCAAAATGAATCTGGCATTTTAGGGGGAGAGAATTAAACTGCTCGGGGGTGAAAAATAAGAGCATTAGGAACCAAACTGCTCGTAGCAGTGCATGATTAAGGGGAATACTTTAAAAGAGAACAAATTGTATTTGTAGATTGTTATTAAAGTGTAAATAACTGAATTCTCAACAATGGTTTGGAGTCAGCTTTCAGGGCATAATGTCTTGCTTGATGAAAAGATCACCCTATACCCCCCTTTTAAAGGAAAATTATCGCAGGAGAATCAGGATGTGTAAAGCTAACATGCATCGCAAAACCCAAAAGGTAACCTAAATGTCTGATTTTAATAGCACATTTCTCTTTTACATAAACCGTGACGGCAACTTGCATAAACTTGATTGAAACAGTTCTTCAGATGTTAATTTTAATGTAAAAATTCGCAAAAAAAAAATGTTTAAAATAGACATTTAAAAAACCACACGTGCTGCTGCATAAATTAGCGATAACTTTAATAATGTGCCCTTTGAAAATGCACCGTAATGTAATGTGGGCAAAAAGGAATCGGCAAGTTTAAATATCCAAAGATGTAAAATGACAACGAATATAGATAGTCCTGCTACTGCCAAAACCCAAAAGAATTCTGCTCAGTTATTTAAAAATGTAAAATGATGGCCCTTTTTAGCCCCCAGTATTGATATTTGCTGCGAAACGTTCAAAGCTCAGCTTAAGTTGCATGTTTCCTTCCTGTGTAATTGCATGCAGGGCTCTTTATTTTCTCTTTGATTTGTGCTGCCATTAAAGAGACTCACAAATACCTTCAATTTGCAGGAGCCAAGAGGACGTCGCGGTGAATCACTCGGGGGAAGATGAGCAGGGGCAACACCAAGTGGGTAAGTTTGTTGAATTTTACAGTTCTGCTGACATGTTCCCTGTGGGAGGCGGGGGCGGCACCATCTGAGCTGCTAAATTGGAGCCGTGCTTTCTATCCCCACAAATAAATTCCCCTCGCGAAAGGCCAGTTCTGTGGCTGATGCTCTTGCAGAGGTCGCGCTGTGGAGGAGGCTCCGTTGTGTGACCTGCATCAAGCTTTCCCACCGAAATCCTGTGGAAAAGGAGCTTTTTAAATGGATTTGAGGAGAGAGGGGAAATCTAAAGGCTGCTCTGGTACCACTGATTTCACAGAATCACAGAATCGACTGGGTTGGAAAAGACCTCAGAGCTCATCCAGTCCAACCCTTGGTCCAACTCCAGTCCGTTTACTAGATCATGGCACTAAGTGCCATGTCCAATCTCAGTTTAAAAACCTCCAGGGCCAGTGAGTCCAGCACCTCCCTGGGCAGCCATTCCAATCCTGACCACTCTCTCTGCACAGAATTGCTTTCTGATCTCCAGCCTCAATTTCCCCGGGCAGAGTTGAAGCCCGTGCCCCCTTGTCCTATTGCTGATGCCTGGGAGAAGAGCCCAATCCCCACCTGGCTGGAACTGCCCTTCAGGTAGTTCTAGAGAGTGCTGAGCTCAGCTCTAAGCCTCCTCTTCTCCAGACTGAACAAGCCCAGCTCCCTCAGCCTCTCCCCATAGGGCTTGTGTTCCAGTCCCTTCCCCAGTCTTGTTGCTCTTCTCTGGACCCGCTCCAGCACTTCAATCTCTTTCCTGAGCTGAGGGGCCCAGAACTGAACACAATACTCCAGGTGTGGCCTCCCCAATGCAGAGCACAGGGGAAGGATCACTGCCCTTGGCCTGCTGACCACGCTGGTTTGGATACAGGACAGGACACCATTGGCCTTCTTGGCCACCTGGGCACACTGGTGGCTCATGTTGAGCTTCCTGTCCATTAGTACCCCCAAGTCCCTTTCTGCCTTCTGATTTGCTGCTACTCCAAAAAATACCTTAATAAATGCACACGAGTGTTTGCAAACCGCACAGTCCCTTGGCTGGGGACATTATCACGCTTCAGCGGGGTGACCTGCTTACACAGCAAGGACACATCTTCCCCCAGGCCCAGGGGAAGCGGCCGTAAGCGTTTCTTTTGGGGACAGCTAATGACTTTCTCTCAAATCTGGAGATCACTGCAAGTCTGAGCTCCATAAATAAAAGAACAAAGAAAGAAAGGGTGAAGGAGTCTAATGGCTTCAAAAGCAAAGCGTGAGAAGCCCTGTGCGTAGGACACAGAAGGACATAAGTCTTATTTTGTATAGAATTATAAAGCCACCAAACGAGCTTTTCTTATCTTAGCAGTATTAGGAACAAGAAAGCGATAACGTGTGGAAATGCTGCGACTGAGCGAGATTACCCTCAATTCTTTGACTTTTAAGTTGAAAATCGGATCTGTAGTTTTCTGCTGGGGGAAATCACAACACGTCGGGATTTGTGGCCCGTTTATCAAATGCATCTTCATTTACAATGTAATTGGAACATCAATTTGTATGGTGATGTACCAATCTTTCCCATTTCTTTCTTAATAGGCACAGCTTTTATATCAAGTGGAAAAGATTTGATAGAAATCATCTATTATGATGCAGTTTTTTACCAATAGAAGTGGATCTTGTGACGCTGCCTTTGGGGTCGTACGGCTTGCTTGTGCATTGCATTTGTTGCATGTTTATGTGAAAGATTCTAATGTTATGGAGGAATGTAAATTCAATATATTGAAATAACTGTATATGTTAAAAAATATTTTGAAAACGTGCCCTGCATCAAGTATCTTCCTCCCTCTCATAGCGTTGCTGCATTCAGATTTTAGCCCCGAGTCTGCGGAAGCTAATTTGAGATCCCAAAATAGCCACTGGCGTTTGAATGTGTCTCTCAAAGATGCTCTAATTAGCCAGACGTTCCGGGGGTGATACAGGACTGAAGTTGGTGAGGGGTAGAGATTCCTTTGAGCACTGAAGTCAGAGTCACCCGAATAACCTTCCCTTTCCTCCTGCCCTGGCCGCAGAGGTTGGATTCTGCTGGCTCTGAGCTGACAAGCACCACTGATCCTTCCCCTCCCAATTTCCCCAAAGGCCTAATCCACATCTTATTATATGTAGGATTTTGGTAAAGACCATAAACAAGATTGTCCCTGGTACTGTACAGTGTGATGTACATCAGCAGCCACGTCTCCTCCATGGAAATGTTTCCCAAAAATCCTGTTTTTTTCAGAAGTTTGTCTCTAGAAACACCCTCTCGGCTGCTCTGGCCCTTGTTTGGAACGGCCGCAGCTCCTTTGGTTTAAATCCTCGGGCTGGATTTGCTTGGAGCTGGTACAGACCTGGACTTCACGCTTCCTTGGTGAGTTCTCACCGTGCACAGTGGTTCATAGTGGCCTGGACAGCAACAGGAGTGTGAAACGGGCTCCGGCTGCTGCTGCAGGGATGTCCCCACACCTGTCCCTGTCGCACCCCATTCCAGTTGCTGTTCAGACTATTAAATAAAGCAAAGGGCTACAAGCTTTCCTTTATAGCTTCCCCACGCTGGTTTTATGTTTGACTTAAAACACTGTGCTTTCAGTAAGACTAAGATATTACCTCGATATAGGCCTCTGTTTCATTCCATTTTTGGCAATCTGGGTTTAAGAGCACAGCTGGATTCCCCGTTCGGCTGTTAAAGCAGACGACTCTTTTTGTACAGGATGAGTTTTTAAATTTGTATGAGAGCATCTGTCAAGGAACAGAGCCAAGAAAAACAACTTAAACGTGCACATCTTCCCTTCCTCACCCCGTACCGCTGCTCTCCTCAAGAACTCCTGGGCAAAGGGTGATTGCACAGCCTGTGACAGACCCTCCAAATGTCCCCAGAGGAGCAGGGACCAGCTGCGACCTGTCTGCTGGGAGCTGCGATGCCGCTAACACAGCTTTTCCTGTGGCTGCGGGGAACAAGTACATATGGTGCTTTTGGGGAGGAAGACGGGGCTTGGGGAAATTCTTCTTTAATTGAAAAACCTCTAGAACATCTCGGATGAGGTGTTGGACACATGCCCCGTTTGGAAGCTTTGAGGGGGAGGAATCTCTGCAGGCTGGTCGGGGCCCGTGGGAGCTCCCATCTCAAATGTAGACATTATTCCTCTTTTTCTACTCAGGAAGCTTGAGCCTTCCACCGCTACCATATGTTTTAATAGAAATGTTTGTTTCCGTGCTTGTTTTGCTCCTTTTGCAAAGCGGGATGAATCTCCAAGGAGCCGATCTCAGGTCTGCTAAAGGAACCTGGTTAAGATGCCATTTGCTTTGCCGTGGTTGGGAAATAGGAACCTGGCAGCTCGTGGTGAGCGCTGGGAACACCGGAGCATCCTCAGAGCCTGGAGAGCAGCAGCTGGGTGGCGATTTAAAGTGTTTTCTAATGGAGTTGTTACTTTTATCGCTGGCTTTAGAACCAAATGTGACCATCGTGCGTGGTGTCACAGAAGCTAAACCTGTTTTCAGCCTGACATTGCTACATCCTACCTGTCACCTTCACAGTTATACCTGGAAGATGTGGTTAAAACCACGGGTGTCTGGATACTCCTGGTGTTTGATGTCTCTGCACAATGAAGGTTTCAAAATGAGCAGAAAGCCAAAGATTGGCCCTGTGGAAGTTCATTAATTTTAGAGGTGACTTTGCCTCCTGTTCTCAGGATTGTATAACGCTCCATCTGTCCCGAAGCACCAAACACCCACCAGTTAAGGAAATCGATGAAAAACACTGCGAGTGGTCGGTAAAGATGGTGAAAACTGATCAAGGTGAATCACAGCACTAAAATAACTCGCATAGGAAGCTGGCGAGCTCCTGCCTGGCTGGTATTTAGCGAGGAGCGTTCAGCAGATGTTGAAAACCATTAGTCATTCCCTGTAATAAAGCTTTAATGTTGAAAATATTGGGGTTTTGGCTTTTTAAGGCGTGAGGTTTTTCTCTCGTTTCTCGCTGCTGTTTATGGGAAGGTGGGGGGGGTTGTGCCCTAAGGGCGGTGCTGGGGGGCGATGGGGGGGTCTGGCGGTGCCTCAAAATGCCCCTAAGGGCTTCGATGCCTGGGGGGGTGGGGGGGCGTGGCGAGGGGCGGGGATGTGGGCGGGGTTTGGGCGCCGTGGGAGGGGCCGGAGGGGCAGCGCGCACGCGTCCCGCAGGAGGTTTGGCCGCTGCCGGCCGCCGTCGCGCCGCAGGCCCCGCCCGCCATATTGTGCCCGGCGCGGCGCTGAGCGGCGGCCGGCGATGGGTGAGGGGGAGCGGGCGGCGGGACCGGCCCGGGCACCGGCCCCGGGGGAACGGGGTGGCGGGGGGGGTGCCGAGGCGGGCGCTGGGGGAGCGGGCGGGGCGCTGGGGAGCCCGCAGCTGGCCCCGCTCCGCCCCGCCGCTGTGAGGGGGCGGCTCCCGGGCCGCGGCCTGGCCCGGAGCCCCCGGGGTACCCCGGGGCCGCCCCTGGGCCCCGTTCCTCCCCGCAGCCTCGGTGTGTGCTGCCGGAGCCCCCAACCCCGTGCTCCCCCGTGCCCCGGGGGGTCTCCGCAGCGCCGGGACTCCCCTGCGGCCCGGCCCGCAGCTCCGGGGGCTCCGGCACAGCTGTGCCCTGGACCCCCTGCCCTCCGGCAGCCCCCGGTCCTCCCAGAGCCCCTGTGGCCCTGCTTGTGCCCCAGACTGCCCGTGTCTCCCCTGCACCCCCTGCCTGCACCCCGGAGTGTTCATGGCTCCTCCCTGACCCTCTGCAGACCCCTCACCCCCTGGCCGGTGCCCCCACAGCCCCCAACCTGCTCTCCCGGAGCTCCCACGTGTACCCCCCCCCAGACCCAACACTTTGATCCTACCGCTTTTCCCTCTCAGACTCTCATCATGGTGTCCCACACCTCAAACCCACTGTCTCCACCCGCCCACCGCAAGGTCCTGACCATCAGGTGCCCCCTCGTCCCTGTGTTGTGTCCTGGGGCTTCCTGTGTGCAGCCCCCAACCCCGTTCACCAGCAGCTGCTTTGTGTCCCCAGGTCACACGGACCCTGTGCTGTGGCACATTCTGGGGCTTGTGCCCTTTGCTCTGTGACCCCCCCAGGTCCCCCAGCCCTGCAGCCACCTCTGTGCCCCACTGTCCCAGGTGGTAGCACCTGCTTGGGGTTATCTTTGCCTTTTTTTGGGTCTAGCAGCCCCCTGCACCCTGTCCCTTGTTGTCTGTGACTCGTACAGCAGTTTGGAGAACTCTGGAGCTCCGTGTAAGCTTTAAAACTTGTTTGAGACCAGTTGCTAAACCTTCAGCTTGGTTTTTTTTTGAGTTCTGGGTGCTGGTTGCTAAGTGATGCAAACTGGAAATGAGCAATCAGAAAATGAAACGTTAGCAACTGATAGGACCTGATCCGAGCTTCACCACTCAAATTGTACTTCTAGCAAATGGTGTATTGTCACTGTGTCCTTTCTCTAAGTTCTAGAGACTCTCCTAAGGTCAAACAGCATCCAGAGAAGTTTTTTAAACCCTTAGTGTTATTATTATTGTTTAAACTCTGTCAAGCAAGCACTAGAAAAGCTAATTTGGGGCTACCATCCTGTTGAGCTCTGTGCCATGCAAACGTACAACAAATACCCCAAAAAATTCTACTTATCTTTTTTGCTGTCTTAAAGGAGCAAAGAAGGAAAAAGCCAGTTAGTGTGCTTTTGCAGTGTGTTTTTTAAAAGAGCTGTGAATATTTGAACCCAGCACAAAATTGGGCAAAAGGGGACCCAGGTAGTATCCCCAATTTACTGAATCCTTTGGGCGAATTGTTTAGCGTCTCTGTCAGTGTTTTGCTCTGCCTGTAGAACAAGGGAAACACCACAGCGATGCAGATTAAATTCCTTGTAAACTGCCTTGAGTTGGGAGAGAGGCATGAAAACCTTCTCCCTGCTCCCCTGGCAGCCTGAGTGCATTAAGTTTTAACTCTCAGTGATTTCAGCGCCGTAACAAGCTGCTGCCTGTCCCAGGAGCATCAGGAGCTATCGGGGGCCACATCTAGAGCCCGTGGCAAACACAGGAGATGTAGAAAAAGGTTGAGCAAAGTTGCGTTTTCCTGCCTTGTGCTGCAGGCTGGCGGTGCGAGTGGTCAGCAGGGTGTGGTGAGCAGATGAGCCTTAATTAGAAATCATCTTCTTCCAGTTTTAAGGACTGAAGATACAATCCCGCAGTGAGCAGCAGAGAAGCCACCTGGAAGGACAACACTCCACACCTTCTGTTGTTATGGCAGGGGGCAGGCGAGGCCCTAACCGGACATCCTACTGCCGAAACCCCCTCTGCGAGCCCGGGGCTGCTGGCGGCTCCGGCCACTCCACGAGTTCCTCTGTCACGGGTGTGCGCTCACGTACCAGGTACATCCAGCCTTCCACATCCTATCGCTCTCTGCAACTGCCTGAAAGGAGGTTGGAGCCAGGGGGGGTCGGGCTCTGCTCCCCAGGAACAAGCGCCAGGAGCAGAGGAAACGGCCTCAAGTTGCGCCAGGGGAGGTTGAGGTTGGATTTAGGAACAATTTCTTCTCCAAAGGGCTGTGGGGCATTGGAACAGGCTGCCCAGGGCAGTGCTGGAGTCACCATCCCTGGAGGGTTGGACAGACGGACATGAGGTTCTCAGGACATGGGGCAGTGCCAGGAGTGGGTTAATGGTTGGACTCAATGATCTTGGGAGTCTCTTTCAACCAAAATGATTCTCTAATCTGCCTGTAACAGTCACCCCAGACATCCTTGACGCGCTGATGCTTTTGTTTTGTGGCAGACATTGACTGTGATAGCTCAGGTTTCTCATTCAGTCAATATTAGACCCACTGATTTCTACCGTCCGTGCGGGGGGGGTTGGTGGATAGCGCTGTGTTTATCCCGGGGAAGTGACCGCTGGCTTCTGGTTCCCCTTGGCAGGAGCGGTTCAGGTACAGGCCTTTCCAGCCCACCTTTGGCTACTCAGACCGTCGTCCCCCTCCGGCACTGTAAGATCCCGGAGCTGCCCGTGGAGCGCAGCGTGCTGTTCGAGCTCCAGCTCTTCTTCTGTCATCTCGTTGCTCTGTTCGTCCACTACATCAACATCTACAAAACCGTGTGGTGGTATCCGCCCTCCCACCCGCCTTCGCACACATCACTGGTAAGCACAGACTGTCTCTTGGGTCATTAGACATAAAGTTTCCAATATATGTTTGAAATAAGCTGCATGTGACTTTACAGCCCTGGTGGGGGTTGCTCCTGTGACTCTTTTTGGCTCTCTGCTTGGTATTCTCTTTCTGATCCTGGAAAAGTGAGTCTGAAGAGAATAATATAACTCAGGAACTTCTCTGTTGAATGTGTGTTTCTGCTGCCTGATGGAAAGTGGAATCACTTTGGTTTTGTCACTGCAGAACTTTCATCTTATTGACTTCAACGTGCTGACGGTGACAACGATCGTCCTGGCACGCCGGCTCATCGGTGCTATTGTGAAGGAGGTAAAGTCCCCAGGCAGATCTCAGAACTGTCCTCTCAGACGAAATGTAAAGCCGTGTCTCCCTTTTGCAGCTCCAGACTCTTCTGTCCTTTTCTAAAGAACTTTGTGCTATGTCCAAGTCAGAAACCTGGGCATGGCTTCTAGTGGGAAGAACAGAAATGAGCATCTCAAACCCTTGCTCGAGACTCTGTCCTTCTGCGATTGTTTCTGAATTACTGTCTCAACTAGAAGGTTCTGTAGGAAGAGTGAATTTGTTTCCCCTCTCCCCAGCTCTCTCTTCTCCCCCCGCAGGCTTCACAGAGCGGCAAAGTCTCACTGCCGCGCTCGGCTTTCCTGGTGATCACTCGGTTTGCTGTTCTCACTGGCACAGGCTGGAGTTTGTGTCGATCGATCATTCACCTTTTCAGAACCTACTCTTTCCTTAATCTCCTGTTCCTGTGTTACCCGTAAGTATTTCTTCTGTCACTTATGTGTGATTTCTAATTTTCCTTCAGTGGGTGTTGCTCAGTTGAATTGAAGCCTGAGAGTAAAGAAACACACCTGGGAACAGAACTTTTCCCTGTTGCTGCATGATATTTCTTCTTGGTGGCAGGGCATGTCTTTAACATTTACCTGTATTTCAGCTTTAATATAAGCATTAATTATAGTTCTTAGATTGCTCACATTGTCTGAAAAGGATTGTGTGCTTTCCTGATGGTGTTCTGAGAACCCGTGCCTGCGGTTTGCCTTAGTCCTTTGGTGCCTCTGCCAGGTGGAGCGAATCAAACAGTTGCTCTGCTTCATGTTAACTAACCAAAGGAAACCAGTTTTATTTCCAGTTAACACTGGAAATAGCTCCCTTCTCTCTAGTAGATGCAGGAGGAAGCGTCTCATAAAGATCTGAGATGTGATGCTTGTGTTTGAGATGGGTGAAGCTCCTTTCTAGAGTTTATACAGGAACTAGGAGGGGGATGTGATTGAAACGCTGATCTCCTGCCGGCAGACACTTGCCTGGGGAGCTTGCAAGGAAGTCACCACCTCTCTGCGCTTTGCTGCTCCAGGTTCGGCATGTACATTCCCTTCCTTCAGCTGAACTGTGACCTGCGCAAGACCGGCCTCTTCTCCCAGGTGGCCAACATCGGGCCCAGGGACACAGGCGAGGTGACGTCCAGGGGCAGGGACTACCTGAGCGTCCTCAAGGAGACCTGGAAGCAGCACACGCGCCAGATGTACGGCATGGAGGCCATGCCCACGCACGCCTGCTGCCTCTCCCCAGACCTCATCCGCAACGAGGTGGAATACCTGAAAATGGACTTTAACTGGCGGATGAAGGAGGTGCTGGTGAGCTCCATGCTCAGTGCCTACTACGTGGCCTTTGTGCCCGTCTGGTTTGTGAAGGTGAGCAGGGGCCACCACTCGTGCAGATGTGGCTTTTCCAGCTTCAGGGCTGGCTGGGGAGGGTTGTGGGCAATGGGGGAGATCTGGTTCTGATTCTCGCTTCTCGCTGAGCTGGAAGGTGGGAGAGGTCAAAGCTGGTCTCTGTGCACAGGCAGCCATGTCAAACCCATTTACAGAGGCCTTGTACAAAGTAAGAAGCAAAACCATCTAGGTTTGGCTTTGCTTAAACTCCAGCTGACAGAGGACTGATTGACTTCAATAAGGCAGGCAATATGCAAGAGGATGGACCTTATTAGAATTCATAGCTGTTTTATTTGAGCTACTAATACATTGTAGAATGAGACAAAAGTCTCGCAGTGAATGTCAGACCTCAGGGATGAGCCCAAGTCCCCTTCCCCTGCGGGGCTGGTGCTCCCACCGTGATCAGCTGAGCCAGGAAGCATCAGGAACTCTCCCTGTTTTGGTAAAAGGTGGTAACAGCATAAATGTTTCTCCATGGTGGGTTCAGGAGTGGTGCAGCAGCCGTCCTATGTAGGCGCTTCTTTTTCAAGCAGGATTAATAACTCCGTGAATATCCCTCGTTTTACCTGCTTGAGAGCTTTGTGTTTTGATGGCATCATTAGGTGAGGCTGTCCAAACATGTCACCCTTTCTTCTTGTCCCCCCCGCAGAACACTCAGTACTATGACAAACGCTGGTCGTGTGAGCTTTTCCTCCTGGTTTCCATCAGCACGTCGGTGATCCTGATGCAGTACCTCTTGCCCGCGCGCTACTGTGACCTGCTCCACAAAGCCGCAGCGCACCTGGGCTGCTGGCAGAAGGTCGATCCTGCCCTCTGCTCCAACGTGCTGCAGCATCAGTAAGGAACGCGCTCCCGGGGCTGGAGTTTTGTCTGAGCTGGCGTGTCTGCTGGCACCAGCAGAGGCTGGATGGGGAGCTCGGCTTTCCAGCCACCTCTTGTTGCTAAAACACAAGGAAAATGAAAGCAGAGTTGTTGGTGACACATGGTGTGTCCTGGCTTTGATTGCAGGGTGACAATAGAACCGTGGCAGATGTATTGTTAACCCTCTCCCCGCGCCTCCCCCGTCAGCCCATCCTTCTTCCCCCTTCCCACTCAGGACAGGCGATCGGGAGGGAAAGAAGAGTTGGAAACATTAAAAATGTTTTACTAATGCTACTAATAAAAATAGAGAAAATAATACAAAATATACAAAACCAATCTTGAAAGTCCCAGCAACTGCAGAGCCGGCACCCGAAGTCCTGGACTGGACTCTGCAGCCAGCCGGAGCTGGATTCAGTCTGTCACTGGCCTCAGTTCTCAGGGACGACTCACAAGGTCCTCTCCTAACGTCGGCCATAAGGAAAAGGGATGAGATCCTCGTGATCTCCCACTTTTATATGAAATATCACGTGAATGGGATGGTATAATCACTTAGTCAGTTTTGGTCACCTGTTTCTCGTTGCCCCTCTGGTGAGATGTATATCCGTTCTTATCAGTGACCTCGCATTCCATTGCTATGTTACCAAAACGTGTATCTGGCTTTCCGGAAAGCAGCTAATAAGAAGGCTTTAGCTGACAGGCAAATTCACTAAAAGAGAGCCTGGTTTTGTCAAAAACAATGTGTTTTGTTAAAGACAATGTGACAGACACTATCTGTACTGTCCACTCCCACGCTCAGTAAGCAGATCTGATTTTTGGCAAGGCGTCTGCTGCTCCTGTCCCCAGGTCACTGCCATTTGTCACTGCCATGGTTCCATCCCTCGGCGGGCCAAACTCTGCCCTCAGAAATGATGGCGCTTCGGTACCGCGGCGGCGGCTGTGGAGGGAGAAATGAGAGCTCTGTGCTTGTTCCCCGCAGGTGGACAGAGGAGTGCATGTGGCCACAGGGAGTGTTGGTGAAACACTCCAAGAACGTGTACAAAGCTGTGGGTCACTACAACGTGGCGGTGCCCTCGGACGTCTCACACTTCCGCTTCCACGTAAGGTCCCATCTGCTTTTCTGGGGGTGTATTGTCTCATTAGGATCACAGTCCCCTTGTCCCCAGCCTCTCGTTGTGCCCCAGCTGGCTCTCCGAGCCCAAGAGCTGCCCGTGGGGTGTGCAGGGTTTGGTACAGTGGCTTGCGTTACACCCACAGCTCAGAAGAGTGAGTGGTCCGTGCAAACAGGGGCTCTCTGCAGAGCCTGTGTGGGTAGATGTGTCTCCAGAGGAATCCTCCCCATCCTCTGCCCCACACATCCCACCACAAACACGTCCCGAAGGGCCTGACCTCGCTCTGTGACTTACTATGTTCTCTCCTACAGTTTTTTTTCAGCAAACCACTGAGAATCCTCAACATCCTGATCCTGCTGGAAGGAGCCGTCATCTTCTACCAGCTTTACTCACTGATCTCTTCAGAGAAGTGGCACCAGACTATCTCGCTGGCTCTGATCCTCTTCAGCAATTACTACGCCTTCTTCAAGCTGCTGCGTGACCGTCTGGTGCTGGGCAAAGCCTACTCGTATTCTGCCAGCAGAGACTCAGAGCAGAAGTTAAATTAAAACAATTGCACTGATGCTCAGCTTATTACAAAACAAACAAAACAAGGAACCCTCAGAGCTTTGTATTTTTGTTACCACTGCTTTTTTTTCTTTGATAACTGATGTAATTAAAAGGAAAAAACATATTTTTTTACTCCCAACGGTTGTTTGCGTGTTTATTTTCTGGTAAAATCCCCAGAGAAGACGGCCTCCCATTTGTATTTGAGAGGAGTGATTTTTAGCAAGGGTGCTTAGTTTGGGGAGGTGCAAACGCTGCTGCTTCTGCTGGAGCTCCAATGGGAAGATGAGGGTTACAGGGATGTCGGAGCTCACAGAGGGGACGAGTCCTGGTCCCATCCCTGCTGGGGACCCCAAAGCGCCTCCTGCACCCCCTGTGCTCTGTGCTTGGAGGGGAAAGCTGCCTTGTTCCACTGAAATGGGGGGTTTATTATTAATTGCTATGGCAGAACTGCTGCAATCCCACAGCCCGTGTGGCTGCTGGTTTGAGGGGACCCGGCATGGATTTGGGGAGGCCGGGGGGGCTCCGGCAGCTCCCGCTTTGCGGTTCTGTGAGCAGGTTCGTGTTCCCCCCCCCGCTTTGCCGTTTCTCCTGCCCAACCCGCCCGGCAGGTCCGCCCGGGGGGGGGATGAGCGGGTGACATCACCGGGCGAGGAGGAGGAGGAGGAGGAGGAAGGGCAGGGGCACAGCGCTGCACCCGGTGACGGGGGCCCGGGAGCAGCGGGACCGGCCCAGAGCCGCCGCCGTCCCCGCTGCCGGGGCCACCGGCCGCGCCCGCCGCTGTGCCGGCTCCGGGCTGGGGTCCCTGTTCGTCGCGGGGCTCCCGCCGCTCCCGCCGCCGTTACCAGATCCGGCCTTTGTTCCGCTCTCGCGCCCCGCCGCCGCCGCCAGGGGGCGCCCGGGGAGCGCACGGCCGCTCCCGGTGCCGGTCTCGCCGCGAACCCGGTAGCGCCACCGGGAGCCCCATCCGCCCCGGGACTTGATTGCGAACGAAACCGGGCCCGGCTGGAAATCAAACACCGCGCGGGGAGCGGGACCGGCCCCTGCAGCGCATCGTCCCGGTGCACCGGGCGAGGGGACGGGACGCCGTGCCCGGCCACGCCAGCGAGGTGACCCCGGGCACGGCGCGGGGGTCTCGGTGTCGCTGCCAGCCCCCAGCACCCGGCACAGCGGGGCCAAAGGCCATCGGGAGCGGAGCCACCGCCGCCACTCGCCGGTCTGTCATCAGCGAAGGGCGAGGAAGAGGAAGGACGAACGGGAAGAACGGGGCCCGGGGCTGGCAGGGAGCCCTGCGGGGCTGGGGGTCGCTGAGCCCCGCGGGACTGTGTCCCCCCCCGCACCCACGACCGGCACCGGGGTGCGAGGGGACGGGGACAGAGCGAGTGTGCACCCACGCGTGGGGAAGCCGGGGGGCAGAGGCGCTTGTCCGGCTCGTGGCGTGGGAAGCTGCAAGAAGCCCCCCCGAGAACCGCCAGCAGGTCCTGGGGGGATGGAGCCCCCCCAGCCTCTCCCCCGGCTCTCGTGTCACCCAGGCGAGGCCAGATCCGGCCTCCGGACGGGGCTCCTGACTGGGGTGCGGGGGGGGGTGGATGTCGGGGCGCCGCGGGCGGGTGTGCCTGTGGCCCGGCCCCCTCCCCAGCAGGGCAGGAGGAAACGGCCGCATCCAGCCTTTCCCGAGGATGAGGATTTCCTTCCTCCCATTGAGCGGGGACCCTGAGGTTAACACGCAGCTGTGGGGCACTCTCCTTCCCCGCAGCTTCCCCCCCTCTCTTTTCCCCAGCCTGAGTGCACTGCAGGTATTTTGGGGGCTAGAAGAAGCCGGGCAGAGTGGGGAACCCCACGGAGTGGGTGGCCAAGCTGCAGCCACCTTGGCCGTGGTTTTGAGGCTCCAAATCATGCTGGGAGGGCTTGGAGGTGCCCCCCGGATCCAGCAACGTGACCCAGCCCCATGGGTGCCCCCCCTCCTCACAGGGACCTTGCCTGGACAGGGGGATTGCTGGATTCCCAGAAAAGGCTCTTCCTGCAGCTGGGAAGGGCTGTGCTGGGGACCCGGGGACACTTCTCATTTCCCTTGAATCCTCCCATACGAGAGCACAGGGGCTTTCCCGGGGGCCTACAAGGGGCGAATGTCCCAGGGGAGATCCCGGGTGGGAATTCCCCCTGCGAGCAGCTCCCTGGAGGTGGCTTCACTGGGGACACAGTTGCTTTGGTGACGCCAGGGGTTCCGGGCAACCCAAATGGGTCCCATCCCACGGGCAGCGCTGTGCCCCGGGGGTCCCGGCCTGGCCAGGCTCCATCTGCCGCCCTCCCCAGCCTGCTAATCCCGGGATTAACAGCCAGATGCCAGGCACAGGTTTGCTGCAGGTAACGAGTATCCCTCGGGGAGGAGGTTACGGACATCAAAGCGCAGGCAATTATGACTAATCCCACACCTGCGCCTAACGAGCTCGGCAGCCGTCCCGCCTGCACCGAGCGGGACGGGGCAGCTGCCGGGGAGAAACCAGGAGGGCAGCGGGGATAAGGAGCCCACGTGTGCTGGGGACCTGTCCCAGTGTGTCCCCACGGACAGGACCCCAGGATAACGGCTGTGTCGGTGGGTCACGGAGCAAAAAGCCAGGCAGAAACACCCACAGGGTTTGGCATTGCTGGGGGCACGGCTGAGCGCTCCCTAGTGCAGACCCGAAATGGGGCACACATGCAGGGGACAAGCGTCGGCCTCTCGCTGCCTGCCGGGAATTCCCCTGCCGCTTCCCAGCGGTCGCGGCTGATGGGAAGTGGCTGTTTTCCCCGAAGAGCCCGTCCCGACATTCCTGGGAGGCCACATCTGCCGCCCGCATCCCCGTTCTCGGGACCTCCGTCCAGCCGGTTCCCAGCTGGTCCCAGCCCAGCTGGGCGCAGATGGGGGATGGACACTGCAGACACCCCCAACTCCTCCTCATCCCCCCAAAAACACCGGCCTGTCCCTGGTTGGGGCACTGGGGAATCCAGCACCCAGCAGCTGCTGCTGGGGTGGGACAGGAACACCCCACGGAGCCAAAGGTCCCAGCCTGGGTAGGTAAGCCCAGCTGGGCCCTTTCGTCCTTTATCTGGAGGCTGGTAGCTTTAACTCTTCCTTAATAATCATTTATGCCATTAATAAAGCCAAATCCCTAAAGTGGCTAATTAAGGGTTCGTTTGCCCGCTGCCACCTCACACTGCGGCAGGTTTTGTGTGAGATCAAGGGAGGAAAAAAAACACAGGGGGAAGGTGGGAGCATCGTCCCAGTGCCCATCCCACCAACATCCCTGCTCCCCAGGGACCCCTCAGCAGCACCCCAGGACCTGATGTGGGGGTTCCATGGGGTCTCCATGGGGCCTGGGCACCCAAATCCCGGAGGTCGCGAGCCAAGGTGGCCACCGCTGCCCTCGCTGCTGCCCGACCTTGCCCGGGGCTCCCCTGGCCAAAACCGGGGCAGGACACGGCCCACGAGGCCCCGTCCCGAGCCGGCGAGACCTGCCGTAATTGGCAGCCCTGAATTAGCATATGCACATCCTCATTAGCAATTACACACACACACACGCCCTCATTTTCTCATCTGAACAAGTCCACGGTGGGGACCTGGGAGCTGGGACAGTGGGGCCAGACCCCAACCCGCTAAACCTCTCCTGGTCCTCTGCTCATCACCCGAGGCTGCCAAACTCATCGCACTCGTGCGGAGGAGCAGACGCCGCCTGCGGCACCCACGGCCCCGCCGCAGCGCTGCGCGGTCCCCGTGGGGGCTGTGGGGAGCAGATGGCGACTCGCAGCACGACAATGCAGGGAGCAGCGCGGGGGCCAGATGGATCGCAGGGGAGCAGAGCCGTCCCGTCATCCCTCCCGCCGCTTCCGCTGCCATTTTACCCAAGCGGCTCCAGCAGCGGCTATAAATATTTAACAGCTCCAACCCCTGCACCGCCGTGACCCGGCAGCTCCCACCACTCCAGCCTGGTTTGCATCACAGGGGGGGTCACTGGGCTGAGACCCCGCCAAGGGGACGTCCCCTCCCTGCAGCATCACTCTGGGTCTGAGATAAATAACCTCAGTGAGCCGGGCTGGAAATGCTTGAGGTGATGAATGGAGACTTCAGAGGGTGCGGCGACATTTCCTGAGAGCTGGGGACGAGAGGGGAGCAGCGACAGCTGGGCAGGTCGCCCACCTCCTGGGTGGGTGTTGGGCTCTGCGGTGGCCCCATCCTGGGCACTGCGCAGTCTGAGCCCTGCTGAGCCATTTGGGGCGTCAAAAGAGCAATAAGTACCCCCAAATCCAACCCTATGTCCCTGGGGGACCCACTTTCTCGGTCAGACCCCAGCCAGGCGCCCCATGGCAGCAGCAGGGGTGTCGCGGGGGTCCTGTCCCCGGTACGGACGTGCTGGGTTGAGCATCCCGGCCGGCAGCGGAGCAGAACCAGTTGCAGGATCTCCCACGCTGCAGCACGGGGCTGCAGGTCCCAGCGTGCGGCTGCTGCGGGACACGCCACGACCTGCAGCCCCACGGGCGTTCGCAGCCCAGGAACGGCCCTTTCCCAGCACCGGGGGAGTTTCGGTCCCACGGCCGGTGCCCCTTTGTGCAGCACCCATGGGACACCTGTGCACCAGGACAGCCCCTCGCCGGGGCCGAGCTTCCTCCGGCCGCCACCGCCGCGGCTCCCCGGCCTTTCCACCACTTTTCCGCCGACCCCGGAGCTCCGGCCGCCTTCCTGCCCCGGCCACGCTGCCGCCCCGTTTCCTGCCCCCCGGCACCGGCGCTGCCGCAGCCGTTCTGCCTCCTCCCAGCCCCACATCCACCCCACGCACATCCCCGTCTCCACGCACCCAGTGCTCCCAGCTCTCCCCGCCGTGCCAGGACTGTCTGTCCTCCCTGTGACGCTCTCCCCAATGGGTTGACCTGGCCCTGCCACAGTGTCCCCAACCCTGTGCCCTCCTGTCCCCAACCTCCCCATGGGATGTGGCCCTGGCACCGCTGCAGGAGCGACCCGGCTCGGTGGGGTGATTGCATGGGGGATCTGTGTTTCACCAGCCATTTTCTTCCAGCTCAGCGGTAAAGGCATCGAGCGGAGCAAGTCTTCCCCCCGGGGAGCGGCAATTCCCCGACTGCAATCACTTTTGGGGATCTACCGCTGACCCAGTTTTTAATCCACGGCGCACACAGAGCTGCTGGTGGGGACGAGCAGGAGCTTTCCAGGAGCACCCGCACCCCCCGGTGCTGAGCCCCCCACCCCTTGTATTTGGGAGGCGGGGGTCCCGCGGGCAGCTCGGCGGGGCCGGCCGCGCTCCGTGCCGCTCTGCGCTGACGTCAGCCCGTTCCCACGCTGAGCCCAAGGGTTTCCCCCAAACCGGTTGGGCATGCGGAGCCGTGACTCAGCCCCGGGGGAGCGGCGTGCACCGGCAAGCCTGGGGGGGCCGGCGGAGGACAAAGGTGTGCGGGGGCAGGATGAGACCTGTGCAGGGCCCCCGCTTCCCGAGCAAGCCACACCAGAGCCTTTAGCGAAGAGGGAAGCGAGAAACTCGCTTTCCTTCCTCCTGCAGAGCGGCAGTGAGGGTGTCACCGTGCTGGGGTGACCTGTCCCTGCACCCCCACGCCCTAAAGCGGTCCCCTGCCCCCGGACTGGGAAGGGCTCCTTATCTCCCTGCCTGGCTGATGCAGGGTTTGCTCATCACTGCTGCTCCCCCCGGGGCCACCCTGCTGCAGGGCGGGTGACGCTGGCAGTGTCACCTCCTCTTCCAGATTCAACCTCCTCTGCAGGGATGGAGCAGGGACGGTGACACCCGCCCTCCATGGCATCACTCCCGGCTGAGATCACCAGGGTTTTCCCCGCACAGTCCCAGTGTCTCGGTCCCCCCATCTGCCCCAGGGGACGGAGACGTGGGGGCCAGGGGGGTCACCGCATGCCAGGCTGTCACCAGCCCTCTGCGCCAGCCAGAAATAAGTGGATTAGGAACCGAGCTCATTATCGCTGCCAGCAGCCTCGGCGATGGCTGCGGGATGGGGACAGGGGTGGGGACAGTCCCTGTAGGGGGGACCGGGGGTGGCTGGTGCCTGGCATGGGCAGAGTGGCCACGGTGCTTCGAGAGCGAGGGCTCGGCTGCCTGCTGTTCCCAGCGATGCGGCACCCAGGCTCTAATGAGGCAGGACGGTTAATTAGTCAGTGTCAATTTATGTTAATTAGTTGGAGGAGTCAGAGACTGATTCCTCTGCCACCTGGCGTGTGTGCGTGTGTGTGTGTGTGTGTGCATGTGTGTGCACACCTGGGTGCATGCATGTAGATACGTGTGTGCACCCGTGAACACCCGTGTGCACAACCACACACATGTGCACAACCACACGCATGTGCACCCACGCACACTCACACCCGTGGGCAGCAACGGGACGAGAGATGCGGTTTCTCGTCCGTGATTCACTCTCTTCCCCAACTTTGCCGGGTGAACAAGAGCTGAGACCCCAGAGGAAGCCACAGGGATTTCCAGAAGGGCTCAGAAACGCCCCCCTCGCTGCCCCCTGTGATTTCCTCCCTCCTCCCGGTGGGAACGCGGCTGTGCTGGGGGACACGGCAGCAAGACCGGGAGCTCGGGCGATGGGAGGGAAGGGGATGGGGAGGCAGCGAGACCGGGAGCTCAGGCGATGGGAGGGAAGGGGATGGGGAGGCAGCGAGGCCGGGAGCTCAGGCGATGGGAGGGAAGGGGATGGGGAGGCAGCTCCCGGTGCCGGCAGGGAGCGAGCAGGGGGTGAAGCTGCTCCATCTCCCGCCACCGTGGTTTATTCAATCCGGGCTAACAGCCATCGCAGCTGTTGGGGTCTGCGTTTTGTTTCTTCTTCTTAAAACAGGATTGCAACCAGAGGGAAAAAAAAAAGGCAAAACGTTAATCCTGCAAATCCTCTGCTGCTCCTGCCATGGCCTGGGCTCACGGCACTGCTGGGTGTGCCCGTGCACCCCAAGGTGCCCGCAATGGGACACTGGGGAAAGCCCAGAGCATCTACAAATACTCCCCACCCGTGTCTTTAGCACAACAGCTAAATTGATGCAGCCACCAAATCAGCTATGCAAACGAGACTGAAATTAAGTCAGCCGCATGTGAGAGATGTCTATTAACCCCTGCCGGGGCAGCGGGGACGTGTCTCCCCCCAGGCACCAGCCACGTCGGGGCTGTGCAGCACCCACCAGGAATACTGTGACCCCCGTGGGGCTGAGCCGCCATCCCCCCTCTGCCCCCGGCTCGCAGCCATCTGGCTGGGGTGTATTAAAGACATGGAGAAGCTGGAGAGAAATGAGGTCAGGGCTGTGATGGCAGCCAGGGGATGGGGTGAGCCCCCTCACCTTCCTCGGCAGCGGGATCCTGCCACCCCCCTTGTGTCCCCCATGGGACCCCATGGTGGCACTGGCCAGAGCAGGGGCAGCTCTTTGAGGCACGCATGGATACACGGGGCATCAATCAGCACCAGCAAAGGGAGAGCAGAGCCCCCCCTGCAGATACCCCCAACTCTGGGCACCGACTGCAGCATTGCACCCCCGGGCTCAGCCGCTGCCCAGCCCGGCTGCGTGGGTGCAGCACCGAAAACACGAGCGAGCGCCCGTGTGCGAGTCCCCGTAGGCAGCTGCCTGCATTTCATGCATTTTTAAGAAGAACAAGGTTAGTGGGTCACTCCAGCGCTGGAGGCTTTTCTCCAGCTGAGCTGCTTTGCTGCCAAACCCATCGAGGCTGGCGGCTGCTCTGCATCACAGCAGTGAGGGGGCTGGGGCAGGCAGCAGTGCAGGCAGCAGTGCAGGCAGCGGTGCAGGCAGCGGTGCGGGCAGGCAGACAGCAGCCTGGCATGGCAGGGGCTGCACATTCCCCGGGGCTGTGATGGCCTTTCTGCCCCCATCCACCATTCACTGCTGGAGGCACCCAAGACGCTGGCAGGAGCGGGATGCAGGCAGGATGGTCCCCATCGTGCTGCCAGCACACAGGGAGCAGGCAGGGAACAAACTGGGGGGGACCACAGTCCCCAAAAAGGGCCACCACATGCAGGGTGCGATGGTGGCAGTGAAGAAGAAAAGCCACCGTGGTTAAAAGTTAACGCGGAGACAAAGCGGATGCAAACAGCCCCGGCTTTATGGCAGCCCAGCCCGATAAAGGGGTGAGCGGCTCCGTCCCCACCCTGCCCGGCCGCTCCCCGCCGCTCTGCCCCTCCCAGCACCATCACCCCGGGAGGGTGTGTGCATCGGTGCAGCCGCGACGCCACCCATGTCTGTGCTTGCACACTTGTGTGCGAAGCAGCACATACACGCTAGGTTATGCACCTGCATTGGTGCTGGGATTGGGGTGAACCCAAATTTGGGGTGCAGCCAGACCTGGGGTGCAGCCGGATCTGGGGCGCAAGGGCAGCGCTGCAGCTCCGCCTCGCCACGCAGCCCCGCAGCCCCCCGCAGCCCCCCGCATCCCGCCGCCGCGCAGCCGTTGCCATGGTTACGGCCATGCAAGTCTGGGCGAAATGCATCTGCCGCTGCAGCCTCCGAGCCGTGGGGGCGGGGAGGGCCCCGCTGTGCCGGGTCACCGCCAGCCCTCACCCAACACATCCCCACCGTAACCGGCTGCTGTCCCCTCCAAGGACCTTTACGGAGAGCAAGAGCCATCACAGGGGAGCGGGGGCTGCATGGGGGGTGCTGCTCCCCCACCATACGGGGGGTGCCAAGATTGTTTGCAGGGGAATGTGGTCCCCAATAACCGCAGCAGCAGGGGAGCAGCCCCCCGATGCCCATCACCGGGGTGTCTGGGCTGCCCTGGTTTTGGGTTCCTGCCCAGCCCTACCCACAGTGCCGGTGGCTCTGGGGACACTTTCGGTTTTGCTCTGAGGCACAGGGGAATTCTGTTCCCGGCAATGAAGCGATCCAGGCCAGCCGGGGATAAGGGCAGGAGGGGATTTCTGATGGAAAGTTGCAGGCAATCCCAGCGCAGCCGTGATTCCCCCCCCGAGCTCCAGTCCTGAATCCCCACTCGCAACCCAGCCCGGGGGGGACTGAGCCCCTGCCCCATCCCACCTGCATGGGATTTTGGGGAGAGAGGTTTCCTGGATTTACCCCAGGATTTACCAGCCCCAGCAAAGCAACTGGGATCTACTGGTGGAGGGCGCAGTGATTAAAAGATTAATGGTATCAACACTTACGGGTTCCTAACAAAACTTTTAATTAATAGTCCATTAAGATGAGGGGGGCTGCATCTCTCCGGGATGATTTTCCAGAGCGGTTGGGTACCAGAAGATAATGCGTCCCCCACACCAGCTCCGCATCCTCCCCTAGCACGCTCCAGCATTCCCCATCCCTCCTGCCCTTCATCCAGGCCTGGATGTCCCTGCGTCTTTCCTGCTGCCCGTCCGTCCATCCCGGTCCCTTCCCCCACCGCCCTCCTCTGCACACACTGGCCTCTCTCTGCCTGGGCCCGTCAGATGTTGCTGAAAAGGAACAATGCGACGTATTGTCTCTCCCTGCTCGCAGGCATCAAAATCCAGCAGCGCAACAAAAAGACACATTGAGTTGCAGGGAGAAAGAGGCCCATAGATCCCCGGCTGCTCGCTGCGGGGGGGACTGCTGCCCCAGAGCATCCCAGCGCTGCTTTCCTGTCCCGGGTCCGGCAGCTCCGGCTGCCCCAGGACACGGTGGTTTGGCTGCCACTGGCCCCAGGGACTCAGGCAAAAGGCGTCACCACGCTGGGCTGCGGGGAGCTGGTGGTGGAGACACAGAATCATCGAATCACAGAATCATTTTGGTTGGAAGAGACCCCCAAGATCACGGAGTCCAACCATTCCCCCACCCCTGTCCCTGCCCCATGTCCTGAGAACCTCATGTCCGTCTGTCCAACCCTCCAGGGATGGTGACTCCAGCACTGCCCTGGGCAGCCTGTTCCAATGCCCCACAGCTCTTTGGGGAAGAAATTGTTCCTAAATCCAACCTCAACCTCCCCTGGCACAAATTGAGGCCATTCCCAACAGGTCTAACCGTGCCACACCACCAAGGGGCATCATTTGGATCAGCATTGCAGCCGCACATGTGTGAGATGCTCTCCGGACCTGTACCGGGTACACGTGCACAGACTGGGACGTGCTGGTGTGTGTGCACGGGTTGGACCCACGCTGATTTTGCACACCCATGCTCAAAACACTCATGACCCCCCGGTGCGACTCCCCATCGCGTGTCCCAGCCGTGGCGTGAGGACACGCTCCAGTGGCACCTCCGCAGGCAGCTCCGGAGGAAACAGGATGGGAAAAGGTCCACTTGGACTGAGCATTGCTTTTGTTTCCATTATAAACTTCCCTTTGAATGAGGAAGGAGGCTCTGAAACATGCTCCTGCTCGGCCCCTGGCTGGGGGACCCTGCCAGCAGCCCCGGCTGGGGTGGCGGGGAGCGGAGCTCGGTGCACGGTAGCACCCGGCCGCCCACCCATCTCCACTGCCAACTGGATGCTGCAGCCCCTTTTCTCTCCGAACACTCGCTGGCAGCCGTCCTGCTCTTGTAATGTGACCGAACCGGCCGTGCACAGCTTGCTCAGGGTCAGGGAGCCCTTTATCAGCACCGAAACGCAGCCCATGGCGGGGATGTGGGAGATAAGGCGCGTGGGACGAGCATCCTGCCTGGGCAAGGGCATTGCGGTGGATTCCTGTTCTCCCGGGAGGAGCTGCGAGAGATCAGCGGGCTGGGAAAGGCGATGGGGGGGCTCCCCGAGGGGTGTTGATCCCCACCAGGCAGAAACTCCCCCAGGATTGTGCCCATAGGGAGGCACCCGGGACTTCTCGCATGTCACCACCATCCTCATCCCCATCCTATGGGCAGCACAGAACAGCCCACCCTGCTGATGAGGTTGGAGGGTTTGAGGTTAAAGGGCTTGGCTTTGTTTGCAAATGCTCCAGCTCCTGGCCGAAAAGAAGGGCAGATGGTCTCTGAGATAAGAGACCCAGGGGATTGCTCTCCCTTTCCTCCGCTGTGACTCCCAGCTGCCAATCTCTGCCCCCGGCCGGAGCAGGGAAAGGGGCAATGGGGGGAAAAGGTGCTGGGGTGGGAGAGCAGGGCTGGTCCTGGCCCCTGTGCAGGACGGTGGGATGCGGAGAGGATGTTACCGGAGTGAAAAGCAAGCCCAGAAATAGCAAACACAGTTACACAAGGCACCGGTTGCCATGGGATCTTCACCACCAAAAATGACGGGGCTCTGGCAAATACAAGAACGGGCCCTTTTGTGTATTTCTATGGGAAGTCAGTGCTTCGCCGCAGCCTCCCGGGCTGGAGCCTTTCCCAGGGCAGGAAGGATTCGGGGACACGGGTTGCGGCACCAGGTCTGTTTGGGCGGCACGGAGACCCCCAGCAAAGCCCCGTGCAGACCCTTGCTCAGGTCTGGGATGCTTTTTCCCGGTGCGAATGTCAGAGGGTTGGCCAGCTCTGACTCGGCAGGCAGGCGAGTGACGGCACAGCCAGAAATGGGTTCGGCATCCACCAACTTCTGCTTGGGCCTCGACTGGGAAGATCCCTCTGGCCAACGCCAGCCCTGATCTTCCTCCTACCTGCCCAGCCCCAGCCATCCCTTGTCCCCTACAGAAATCCCCCCAGCGTGAATCTCGGCAGATTTCTGCAGCTGAGAACAGCCCCACTCAGCCCCTGTGGTGGCTCCCAGCCCCTTCACCCTGTCCCCTCGCGGGCTGTGCAGTCAGAGCATCACTTGCCCTGGGGACGGGGCAGGTGGCCACGTCCTGGAGCCACATCACAGGGACAGGGACAAGCGGGCACGGCTGGGGACGGGCCGGACGGGCAGCACGGCAGAGGCAGACCCCAGACCCTAACCCACAGCTATTCTTTTTAGCCGAGGGCTGTTTGCAAAGGGCCATTCCCATGCCGGAGCTGCCGCAGGGGCAGAAACCGTGACCGTCCATCCCTGCACATGGCACAGCCCAGCCCCGCACTCTCCCTGCTGGAATTCTCTCCCTGGAGAGATCTAATTAGCTAATTCCTTTGCTATTTATAAATCAATATGGAAATCCCTCTGCTTTATTCCCAGCGCTGTTGGTTGCCCTGGTTGGGCCCCCGCTAACTCGGTTAAAATCCTGGAGCAGACGATCAGAGGCTTGTGAATGGCTCCAGATACATGAATAAATAATTGCTTTAATTCTTCGTTAAGGGCTGGGGGAATACAGCGGGTGGCAGGGGCAGGGCAAGGGGCTGGGGGCTGCGTCCTCCTGTCCCGCTCCAACCCCTGGCTCTGCCTTGCAGCCTGTCAGCGCTTAACACCTAATAAATTAATAATCAGCACGCGGTTTAAGTAGGTCTGGAAAGTGGAAAATAACATCTGCAAAGAGCTTGCATCTCTGAGGCCTTTTAGGCAGGAGCGACGCGCGGAGAGGCAGACAGATTTGTCTGCCTGTCCATCTGCTCGAGGAGCAGACAGACCCGTAATCTGTCCGTCCGCCTGCACCCTGCAAATCCCCATCGCTTCCCCATCAGCTGAAGCGCCGGGAGCCAGGGGAGAGTCCACACAGAGCCCGAGCACCCTCTGCCCCGCTCCGGCTCCTTTCCCAATGCCTGGGATGGAGAAGCCGGACCTGAGGGGGTGGTGGAGGGATGGGACCCGGGGCAAGCGGGGCTGGCGGTGACACCGGTTTGCAGTGGTTGGGTGCCATCGGCACGGGCAGGACAGACAGACATGGGCAGCGGAGCCAGGCCTCGGCAAGAGGAGGCAGGCTCGGGAATCCACAGGGGAACGTGGCTATTTATAAACTCATCCCTTACGCAGCGCTGCAGAAGAGGGTTTTCAAGAAAAGCTGGGATCATAGAATCATAGAGAAATGTGGCAACTGGGGATTCCTCGGAGATGAAAGCTGCTGGAAAACCACATGCAAGGCTTCTGCGTCGCCTCTGATGGAGACAGGGGGCGGCCCCCCCAGCAGATCTGAATCTTGACCTGTTTAATCATGCTAAAGTTTGCCCTTTAGAGACATCACATCTGCCTCCCGTCACTCCGGCGCTGCCTGCCGATGGCTGTGGCGGGGAGCAGCGGGGTGTAAAGCACTTTCTCCCCTCCAGCAAAAGGGGGAACAGACCTGGGCTTTGCGCGGGGGCTGGCGGATGGGGGGTGACAAGCGCAGGAGTCCCAGCTGAGCTTCTTCCTCCCCCCAGATAAGCAAACCCAGCGGCTCATCCAGCCCACGGCTGCAGAAAACACTTTCCCAGCAAGCCCCATAGTTCCCAGCATGGGGTACATGTTTGCACCCCCAACACAAGAAACAGGCATAGCCACAGCAGGGCTGCCACTGTCACCCCAAAGGCTGCACCCCCAGAGCCCCCTCCTAGCTCACAGCACCCACAGCGGGGATGGTGTGGATGCGGGGCAGGTTACGGGTGCTGCTCAGCTTAGATGTTCCTCTGTGGCTCTGGCACAGGACAATGGGAACGTCTTGGAGACGCTGCAGGGATGGACAGTCTTGGACAGGTTCTGTGAAACCAGAGCTGGCTTGGGTTTGCTTGGCATGGGCAAAACATGCTCTTATTGCAGTGGTAGGATGGGATGGGGTGGGATGGGATGGGATGGGATGGGGTGGGGTGGGGTGGGATGGGATGGGATGGGATGGGATGGGATGGGATGGGATGGGAGCAGCATGAGGACTTTCCAGGCATCAGGAACAAAATGAACCTCTGCAGAGAGATGGTAAATCACTCCCAGAAGGCAGGAAGAATAGACATTGCCCAACACCAGGTGGCTACTAGGGCCGAGGGAAGGGCTCGCCAGCCGCAGCTCTGCTGGGATTTGCTCTGAGCTGGAGCTTGCACTCAGGAACAAGTGGCAGAAAACAGAGCATGTTTACTGACTGATTTAATGGACTCACTTGGACCGTTTGTCTTCCCAAAGCAAACAGCCTCGCTACGCTCTGAAAAGCATGTGCTTTAAAACCAGCTACACCCTTTGCGGCTCCTTTGCAGCCCTGATGGCCACTTGGGCAACTCTCGGTCTTGCAGATGGCCGAAGGCACAGGCGGACGGACCAGCAGCAGCCCTGCAGCCATTCAGAGGCTTTATCAACTGGCAACCAAAAGTCAATAAAGAAGATGCCGCCTGTTTTAATTAACAGAGAAATTTCGCTCTAACAGGGGGTGAGATGATGCATGCCGGGGGGGAGGGAGGGAGGACAGAGACAAAACATGACCTTGTTGGCGGAGCGCACACAGCGGCACATTGTTTTCCCCTCGGAGACACTGGCCTTGATCCTGTACGGGCTCCACGGCGCAGCTGGGGGCTGGGGTGGTCCCAGTTCTGGTCCTAGTTCTGGGGTGCAGGGTCCCTGGAAGGTGCTGGGGCCATGGGGTCAGGGGCTGGTGCTTGTTACATGTCCCACTGCAGTCACCGCTGAGGTGCGGGCTGGCCAGGGAATGCTGGTGCCTTGGATGGGTACAACAAGGGTCTTGATTTTGGGACCCTCCAGAGAGATCAGCTGTGCCGGGGTGCCAAGGAACCCCCAGGAGCGAGTCCCCCATGGCCAGGGCCGGCTCTGCGCTGGGGGAGGCTGTGGCCGGTGGTTCTGGAGCACGGGGAAGCTGCAGTCCAGTGCCAGCATTAGCATTCACTTTGGTTTAGTCCCATTTTCATTTCTCCTGAGATTTCCCTTTCCGGGAAAGCAGCAAGGAGGAAACCCAGAGGGGGAAAAACCAACCAGCCTGCGTGCCAGGGAGCACAGCGAGGAGGGGTGTGACTCACGGCACCACCTGTCCCCGCAGCAGGACCCTCGGGGGCCGGGGTGACCTGAGGGTGATGGGGCCGGGGTGACTAAGTGGTACCCCGGGGTGACGGACGGAGGCAAACTGCACCATGAGACTGTTCTGGGGGTGATGGAGTTGGGATGAGCGGTACCACGGGACCCTCCCAGGGGTGAAGGGACCGGGGGGGCCAGCTCCCCTCTCCCCTTCCCCACCGGGGGCTGCCCCGGTCTCCGGGGGCGCACAGCCGGGGCGGGGGAACCGCACCACCAACACCCCCCGGCCCCGCCGGGGCGGTGGCTCCATCCCCGTCCCCCGCCCCCGGGGCGGGGTCTCCGGCGTCCCGCCCCCTCCCGCGCCTCATAAGCGGGGCGGCGGGGGGCTCAGCCCACTCCCTCTCGGCAGCCGCCGCGGCGGGGTCCGGCCCGACGTGCCGCACCATGGGCAGCCAGGGCTCCAAGGCGGCCAAGGCGGAGGGCACAGCCCCGCCGAGCGGCCACGCCGCCGCCACCGAGCCCGCCAAGGCCAACGGGCAGGTAAGTACCGGGGGACACACCGGGGGAGCCCGTCGGGGCGGGCGGGCGGATAGACAGACAGACAAAGGCGGCGGCCGCAGCTCGGTGGGGAAGGGGCGGTGGAGGCTCCGGGGGGGACCCTCCTGCCCGGCGGGCACCGAGCGATGCGGCACCGCCCGCGCCGCGCCCCGGGCTCCCTCCCGGCACCGGGCGGGGGCTCCGGCCGCCGCCTCGCTCCGGTACCGGGAGCGGAGCGCGGGCGCCGCCCGGTGGCAGCGCATTGGTGTCCCCCTCCCCGCGTCGGTGCGTTTTCCCCCGCCCGTTGCATCCCCTCCCCGGTGCATCTCCCCCAATTCCCGGTGTCCCCCGTTCCTCAGCTGGGTGCGGGGCTTTGGGGAGGGGGTCCCGGGTCCCGCCTGTGCCTAACGCGATACTTCCCTCCCGCTTCCCCCCCGCAGGAAAATGGCCATTTGAGGCTCAACGGGGACATGACGGCCAAGGCGGGCGGCGAGGCAGCCCCGCTGAACGGGAACGGCTCGGCCGAACCCCCCCAGGACGAGAACAAGGGCGAGCCGGGCGGCGGGGACGCCATCGAGCCCGCTCCCCCCGCCGAAGGGGGGGACGCCAAACCCGAAGGTGCTGCGGCTCCTAAGGACACCCCCAAGAAGAAGAAGAAGTTCTCGTTCAAGAAATCCTTCAAGCTGAGCGGGATCTCGTTTAAGAAGAACAAGAAAGAAGCCGGGGACTCCTCTGGGTCCTCTCCCATGGAGGACCAAGGCAAGGCGGAGGCCAAGGGCGAGGAGAACCCCGCTTGTTCTGCTGGTGGGACGGAGCCCTCAGCGCCCCCCGAGGAGCCGGGCAGCCCTGCCGGGCAGGAGGGAGCTGAGCCCAAGAGGGAGGATGGAGAAGCAGGAGGAGGCGAGGAGGAGGAGGAGAAGCAGCCAGGGGAAAACCAGGGGGACAACACAGCCAAAACAGAGGAGCCCTCGAAACCCGCGGGGCCTGAGCCGGCAGCAGCTCCGGCGGCGCTGGAGCAGAAGGAAGAGTAGAACCCACTTGGCATCGCCCGAACTTGAGACTCTTGCGGCATCGTCTCCATCCCGGTAACACCGCGGACTCGCTGCCTTGCCCACACACCTCCCCGCCCTCCTAGAACTGACACCACTTTCTAAAACCAACACCCCTCCTTCCAGTTATTTCCTCCCGATCACCCGTTAGCAAGCTGGTTTGGATTCCCACCACCACCACAACTTGGAGTAGTTTTCCCTGAATCCTTTAAAACTGTGGAGGAAGACTATCCTGGACAAAACTGGAATTTACAGTTTGTAAGAACCCAGCTGTCCCATCCCGCTCTGTCTCTGCTGGTCTGACTGTCCCCACGCTCCTCCCAGCAGCCTCTGATGCCCAGTGACTGTTCAATGGATTCTTTTTGTTTCCCCCCCTCAGTTTACATTCCTGGTTCTGACTTCATTTAAAGTATTTTGTGCTTTTTATAGAAGTCAATGGTTTAAAAGCTAATCTGGTTAGTTTTTTTTATAATGTCTTACTATTGGCTTAAAACCATAAAGCTTGTAAGTCCGCTGTGTTTAATTCTGCTTCTAAGGGGTAACTTCTAGGGCGCGGGGTGGAGGGAGGGGACCTGCCAGCTGTATAATGTGAAGCCAACATTGTTTTTTCTCTGTAAATAATTTTTTTAATGCCCACAACACTTGATTTGCAATTTTCTAACTTCTAAGAAAAGAGAAAAAAAAAAGAAAAAGCTGTATGGGCTTTAATGTAACATTTGAAAGGAATAAATGGTGACCCCTTTATAGGTGAGCTTGAGTCCTTCTTGTCCTGGGTGCCAGCCCAGGGCTGGGGAAGGCAGCAGTTGCTGATTTAGTT
Source organism: Streptopelia decaocto (assembly GCF_964273445.1). NCBI lineage: Eukaryota > Metazoa > Chordata > Aves > Columbiformes > Columbidae > Streptopelia > Streptopelia decaocto. The sequence goes on along the minus strand of NC_138678.1, from coordinate 2,266,244 downwards.
CAACAGCTGCTGCATTTAATCACTCCAGCTCTGTGCTCGCAGTTAATTGACTTGCAGCAGATGTAGAGCTATGGCCACAAAGGACTTTCTCACACAAACCTTGGGCTCTGGCTGCTTTGTACCTGGTTTCTTAGAGATCTAACCCATTTATTTTCCTTGGTGGGGGGGGACGAAGTGTTTTCTCATAAGGAGGTGCCCTGGAGGGCTACTGGGTGAGAATAGCATTTTAAGCTTGTTTTTTTTCTTAAAATTAAGGGGGTTTTTAATGGCTTTAGAATAGGATTGGCTCCTCTTTCCTGAAAAGACATGCTAGAGCGCAATGAGGATGCACTGGGAGCAAAGATTTGGTGCCAAAGAGACAAGGTGCAATGGGTGCCTCTGGTCCTTCTCCTGTGATCTGCACAGGGATAGAGGTGACTTCCCCCTCCACTTAATGGCCTGCTCCTAATTACCATCTAATTACCTGTCCCTGCTGGTTTGGGCTGGCAAAGAAGCAGATGGAGAGAGGCGAGGGGACCCTTGTTTGCCCTGAAGCTGCTGGCAAGGCCGGGCTGGGCAGGGACCAGCCCTGCTCTTCTGGGGCCCTGCAGGTAGGTGGAAATGGGTCAAATATTAAGATTTTTGGCTAACACATCCTTCTATTGATAGTGGGCAAGTAGAGCGACCTTCCAGATGCAGGAGGGTTCATCCCTGTTCATCTGGCGGGTGGAGAAAAAAAAGGTATTAGTGTATTCATTGCTATTCATTTGAGGGAAAAGAAGAAAACTGTATTTAAAATGTAAGCGGTGTGGTCTGCAGATAGTTCAGAAGGGAAGGGCGGCTGCAGGGAGGCGTTGAGCCCCGGGCTGGCGCATCTGCAGCGCGGCAGCCATTTTACAGCGCGAGCAGGAATGCGGCGGCACGTCGGGCCGCGCGGCTCCGGTTTTGTTTGAGGAGGAGAGAAAGGGCTTGAATTGTCTGCTCTGCTGAGGACAACTGGGGTTTCCCGGAGGGTTATTGCTGCGATGAAAGCCAACTGTGCCACACAAAGCTCTTGCTTTACTGAATAAGGCAGATGTGGCTTATGAACCTTTTGTGTCCATTTTAGCTGTGATCACTGCTCAGTTGCAGAATTAACCTGCTCTTAATTAAAGATGTTGTTTCTCACTTGAATGTGAGGTAGAAAGCACTTAGGTTCTTTGCTCATAATTCTTTGTGCAATCTCCATATTCTCCTGGGATGTGCCTTGGAAGAGAGAAAAGCAGCCCCTCATTTTCCTGCTGTTGGACATGGATATTCCCTTTTCATGCCTTATGATTCCTTTTCTAGATGAATGCTGCTTCCTATCAATTGTCAGCTTGACTCTGACCCCAATTAGCATCAGTGCTGCTGGATGAGAACCCAGCTGGAATTTGGGAAAGCATCATTTTGTTGTTGTTGGGTCCTATGTTACAACATAATGACCAACCTACCATGCCCCTTTTCCAGCGATGGCTCTGAAACCCAAACTCCCACCCCACTGGAGTGTCTCCTCTCAGCAGGAAGCAGCACAAACACACCACCCATAGAAATGTACTGGTTTTTATTACAAAGATTCTCAAAATTCAAAATAAAAGCATCTTTAAAAAACCACAATATGTTTCCCCCCCTTGACCCCGACACAAAGATACACTGATCTCTCTCGCTTCACATACAAACACTGAAGAGTGGGAGTGACACGTCACTCAGGTTCAAAGAGACTAAAAAACCTCACGGTGGAAAAGGGAGAAGTATTTAGAAAAATAAAACATTTAAAAAATAACCTGTGTTAATTAGCAGCATTATTAGAGTTGAAGCCATCAGCAGCGCCCTGTGGGAGGTACAAACCCTCTGGTGGACAGAGGAACGCCCCTGAGAAAGGAGAGCAGCGAGTCCAAACTGCCTGCGAAACTTCCACCAAGCGAAAACTCAGTTGTGGAAAAGGAGACGCCAAAGAAAAGCCAGTTCTGGTCACAAAAGAGCTGGGGGTGTGGGATATGGTGTGGGAGTGGGGAGAGGAATAGTTAGAAAAACGCACAGAGCCCCATCTGCTGTTCCCTTGTGAAGATAACAGCTCAGACGGCTGATCGAAAGGTTCTCCGTGTTTACTGGCCGTGAGAGGAAAGATTCGATTTGGAAAGACTTGTAACCTCAGAGAGGTGGTTTTGAGGTTTCGGGGGGCTCTGCTCGGTCTGCCCTTCGGACAAGGTGGGGATTGCTGCAGTGGTTTGAGCCCCAGACACAGAGCGGAGCCGAAAAAGGACAGAACGGGCAGGAAAAGCAAAGCAGGTGGCCAAACGGGCAGTAACTCGCTCCCCCTCGCCCAGAGGGGCACAGCTATACAAAAAAAGGTATAAACACTTCATCCCTTCTCGTACCCGAGGTGCCTAATGCTGCTGGATCGGCCAGACCGCGGAAAACCTTCATCCCCACACAAGGGTGATTTTTCACTTTGCGTTTTCCGGCTCTGCACTCGGGCTGATTCACTAAAGCGCTTTGCGGGTTGGATTTTGAGCTGCTTCATGTCTCTTTGCACAAGTTTGCTGCAGGGAGGTAGCCAACTCTATTCAAGAACTGCACTATTTGACCCTGAGAAGCGGCACCAGCTTGCAGTTACTTGCATGGTGGAATCAAACTGAAGACCAAAGGAATAGTCGGTCTCTCACAGGCTTCATTTGGGAACTTGTATTCTCCCATCCAAAATAAGAAAGACAAAAAAAAATTCATGGCCATCTTTCCACCTAACCTGAAATGCAGATACTACTTCTACTTAAATTATTCGTTTCCAAGGGTGGTTATTTGAGAGGAGAGAGCAAAGAAAGGGAGTGATTTTTCTAAAGACACACTAAGGAGGCAGCGGAAGGCAAGAGTGAAACGTCCCAGTCACCAAATCTGGGCAGTGCAGGTCTGTCGACTCCGCAGAATCCTCCCTACCTGCTCCCAGCGGAGTGCAGCGAGGAATAAGTTACAGTTCTCAAGTCATTTATATATTTATATAGAAATATATACAGAAACATATATAAAATATAAATCCTGTGGAATGGGAGGCAACCAGAGAAGCTAAACCTACGACAACTACGCACTGACACGTCCTGTCCAGGTGCAGCCATCTTAGGTGGATTTTGTCTCTTCCTTCACCCTGTGGAAGCAAACAGTGGACAATTTGGTTTAAATGAGTAACTTGGGCTGTGCCCGAGCTTGAATAACGAGCCAGAGCTGCGGCTTTAAAAACGCTGCTTGTATCGCCCATCTTCATCTAGAACTTGTGGTGTGTTACTGACCCAAGGCACTGTATTTTGAAGCCCTTTTCACTGAGGGATCTCACAGCGCTTTATCGTTTGTGGTTTTCGACACGTGCAACCTTTTCCCGTTAAGAGCCCATGGGAAGCCACCCCAAGGTCCACGTGTCTCCTCCAACCCCTCCAGTTGTGCAACATCCCACCGGGGACACGGGCAGACGGCACAGCCATTTAATCCCCACACCAGGACACGGGGCTCACTCACCCTTTGGGTTCTGCTTTCTCCTCTTTTGGTTTTTCCTCTTCTTTCTCATCTAGGGGGAAAAATATATATATAAATAAAGACACCCACTAGTGCAGTAGGAAAGCAGCTGGTGGGCAAAGCTCCAAAGAGCCGGGAGGGCTCCTAGGCCCCGCTCTCCTGCTCACCTTTCTTCTCCTCCTCCTCCTTCTCCTCTTCTGTTTTCACACGTTTAGCTTTCTTAAAGTTGGCGACATTTTTGCGCCCTCCTTCCCCTTCGTCTTCGGAGTCGGAGAATTCCTCATCACAGGATATTCTCTTATCAGAATTGCGGACTGAATGCAAAGAGAACAAGAGGTTGTTTCAGCAGATTTAGAAGTCAGGAGACACCGAGCACTAACATCTACTCGCTGGAATGAACTAACAAGCCTACGTTAAGTCAGAATTAGGCCATGATAAAAACGCTTTATCTTTCTACTTGCCGTATCTTTTAACTCATCATCCCTAACTGCTCCTGCCTAAGATCCACCATCACATGTATGACTTGGATTAGACACAGTGTGTAGACTTGACAGTGTAAGCAGGTTAATCAACCTCTACCGAGAAAATCTGTCTGCCAGATCTAAAGGCCATCAGCCAATCTGGATATAAACCTGCGTCTTCACTGTGGAAAACAACTTGGGATCAAACCCGACAGTCTCTGTGTTCTGCCATAGCACCTACATCACAGGAACTGTTTAAATTCTCACATTAAAGCCTAGGTTCTCCCATTATGGAAATCAGCTGGCAAAAGTGTCGGTTTTCCACGGGAAAAGAAATCTATCAGCCCTGCACTGCTGAGCATCACTGAGCATTTTACAAAATCAGTCAGAAAGCTGGGGATAGATTCAAACTGAAGCAGGATGAGCATGAGCCAGCACTGGGCCCTTGTGGCCAGGAAGCCAATGGGACCTGGGGTGGGTTAGAAGGGGGTGGTCAGTAGGTCAGAGAGGTTCTCCTGCCCCTCTGCTCTGCCCTGGGGAGACCACACCTGGAATATTGTGTCCAGTTGTGGCCCCTCAGTTCCAGCAGGACAGGGAACTGCTGGAGAGAGTCCAGCGCAGCCACCAAGATGCTGAAGGGAGTGGAGCATCTCCCGTGTGAGGAAAGGCTGAGGGAGCTGGGGCTCTGGAGCTGGACAAGGGGAGACTGAGGGGGGACTCATTGATGTTTACAGATCTATAAAGGGTGAGTGTCAGGAGGATGGAGCCAGGCTCTTCTCGGTGACAACCAATGATAGGACAAGGGGTAATGGGTTCAAACTGGAACACAAAAGGTTCTACTTAATTTGAGAAGAAACTTCTTCTCAGTGAGGGTGGCAGAGCCTGGCCCAGGCTGCCCAGGGAGGTTGTGGAGTCTCCTTCTCTGCAGACATTCCAACCCGCCTGGACACCTTCCTGTGTAACCTCATCTGGGTGTTCCTGCTCCATGGGGGGATTGCACTGGATGAGCTTTCCAGGTCACTTCCAACCCCTGACATTCTGGGATTCTGTGTGTGACTCCAGAATTAAGATCTATCTAAGTTATGTATCCATCTGCCTGTCTTTATTAATTAAAGTAACTCAGCTACTTCCCCAGCTAACTGATCCCGCTTGGCTTTGGCACCCACGGGCTCACAACAATCACGAGCTGCAGCCGGGTAACGCGACTACACCAGAGACAAGCACGTACTTGAAATGCGCTTCTCAGGATCTTCTTCCTCTTCGTCTCCGCTGTCTTCCTGAACTGCATCCTCAGGAATCGGCTGCATCTGGACCCCAGGGGCATGCGGCAGCATGCGCAGGTTCTCAAACAGACGTTGCCTAGAGCCAGGAGAGGAAAATCTCCATCAGCGCGAAGCCCCCGCTACAAGGTGTCGGTCTCACAAAGAGGAGCAAACACTTACTTAATCTTCTCGAGGTACTCATTGGTGTTCTGGTTAGTCATGTTCGAGGGACTGATGTGAAGCTTAAAGTCCGGGCCAAAGTACTCAAAATAGTCATTATATGGAAGCTCTGCAGGCAAGTTAAAAAGGAATAAACACCAAATTACCACTGGAGTGGTGATAAAATACCACAAATGCACTGTAATTCTACAGGAAAGCACAACGGCATTTACCTAAGCACAGGGGCCAAAGCTTCCCCAGCCCAAATGCAGATGAAAGCAGACAACTTAGCAACGGTGCAGTTAAAAGCTTAACAGTTAAACACTACCAGCAAACACAAAAGTTTTCAGGGTACCTTTTGCTCGAGGGGAGAACTACAGGACTAGAATGCAAATAAAACCAGCTACTGCAAATCAGGGCATCCAAAAGCCCTTCTGCAGTAACAACCAAGAACCAATGGAACATCTCAGGGTTGCTGCCCATCCCGCAGCAACACGATTTCCCGAGCTCTGTTACTGGAGTGGTGTTGTCCCTTAGTTTTGCTTCAAAGGCTCCAGGGGAGAATTACCATTGGGAATTTCGGTGTCCAAAGCCACGGCAGTCTCATAGGTCCAGCATCGAGCCACGTTGCGGATCGTGTAGCCACCTCCTCCCAGCATCAGCATAGGCAAATTAAAACTTTTTACAAACTCCACACACTTGGCATGACCTGCAGCGAAAGCAGTGGGAGGAAAAGGTCAGAGGAACAAACTTCTTAATGAAATCAAATTACATCAGTTATGCTGGTTCAGCACCATGTGGTATTCTTACCTTTGATGGTCAGATTAAAACAACCCAGCCTGTCACCTGACAGAGAGTCTGACCCGCACTGCAAGACAACTGCGCTAGGCTGGAATGTCTCCATCACTTTGGATATCACCTAAACAAGAAACTCGTTGTTACACGCTCTCCGTGGGGCAGTGTCACAGCAACACAGCGACGCCCATGTCAGCAAGTGACACGAGGACATCCCTGGTGTGCCCACAGCTGCTGGATCCCCGATATTGGTAACAGAGAGGCTCTAACAAAGAGCAGCTTACTGACGACAGGCTGCGATTGTGAGGGAGGAATACAGCCTGCGAAGGGTCGTATCGCAGAAAAAGGAATTATTCTCCCCAAAGAACAGCTCCATGAGCCACCCAGTGACAAAGCGTGATCCACAAAGAGTCACTCAGCAAAGATGTCTTCACTTACCGGCTTGAATATCGCTTCGTAGGACTCATCATCGATTCCGTCCCGGAGGGGATAGTTGACAGCATAGTACTTGCCTTTGCCTGCACCAATATCCTATTAAAGACAGGAGAGACCACAAGTCACTAGGGAACATCAACTGTGCCCCAAATTGGGAAGGGGAGTCTGGGATTCCATCAGTGTAACAGCCCTAAAATGCCAGTGTGGGCTGACCACGCAGTCTCATAACTGCAGGAATCTATCTTTACTTTAAAATAAGACATACATATTCACATTTCCATTATCTCTCCCATACCCAAGTGTTTTATTAAAAAAAATAATTTCATTTATGCTGCAGATTGGCTGCAATGGGGAAAAATGCTGCAGCTGCACGCAAGTTCACATCACCGGTGCCAAACTCTGGGCAGGGCTGAACAAATGCAGCTCGCAAGTGGAAGACAGGAGAATTTAGATCAGAAAAAGGTAACTCCCCTAAAAAACACATTAAAAAAAAAAGGTAAAGAACCTTTCGACCCCGAGAGCAGCATTGTCAGAAGGCACAGAGTGAACCACACCTGTATCTGACTAGAAAGAGTGCCAGTTAACACCGCGATTCATTACCAGGCAGAACTGACTCATAGGAGGAAATGCCACCAAGATAAACCAACACACACACAAGTACTCCCTCGTAACCTTTCAAACAAAAGCTTCTGTGACCAAACATAACTTGCAAGTATCTACAGAGTCACTTTTCTGAGCGTAATCTCAGCAGAAGGCTGCTAAGAGACTCAGTTTTATTACTGTACAGGCCACAATCACAGGAACACCACCTTTGCCCTCAGAAAAAGGATCCCACTTTGAGAGCAGGAAAACCCAAGAGAGCAGCGAGTTTGGTTAAACTAGTATGACCGCAAACAGATGGAAAAGACCAAGTTTCAGGGTAATTTTCTGCTAAGCCTTCCTCCTCACCCGTAGGTCCCCTGTTCCTGGGAAGTATTCCCCGTACTTATGGAAGGACACGGTCATGACGCGGTCCGTGGTATAAAAAGCTTCCTCCACGCCGTCTCCGTGGTGGATATCAATGTCGATATACAGCACTCTCTGGTGATACCTAGGAGGAGAACGGAGTCAAACTACTGCGTTTCTTCAGAGCAGAAACCAGCAGAGCAGATGGGAGGAGAGCGAGGAATCGCTGTTAAGCCCCGGGCTGCAGAGCTCCCAGCCAGCTCGCTCTCTGGAGCCAACCAGCAAACGAGCTGCGGAGAACAGCCATGGGCTTTGGTCAGCAATGGAACGCAACCGCAGAGGAAAATGAAGTGGCTTTTGCTGCTGCGACTGCTCTTTGAAGGCAGACTCAGCCCCATTTATTCAGAGTCAGCCAAGAGACTGCATTTTTATGCCCAAGCCTCCCACTGAGGTTTGCCTTGAGCCAAAAGCTGTCAGATGTTACAGCTGCGCTCCCTTTTCCAGGGTGGGTGGTAGAGAGAAGGGTCTAAGAGCAATCACACAACGCTCCAAGCCTTCTGCCTCCTGCACGGTGCCACCATCCTTCAGGAGAGAGGGTGCTGCCTCCCAAAAGGGAGCTCATTAAGCCCCCCTGGGAAAACACAGCTTAAAAAAAGCAACAAAAAGAGAAGACTGGAAAGAAAGTGCTAAGGAATCAGAGGAAACGCAGCAGAATGGACACAAAGGGGTAAATAGTACTGCCCGTACTTTAGGAGCTCCAAGATAGCCAAGACGATATCGTTGACATAACAGAAGCCAGAAGCTTCTGATTTTTTAGCGTGGTGAAGGCCCCCCGCCCAATTCACAGCAATATCCGTCTGTTGCTTGTTCAGCTTCACAGCACTGGCTGTTGGGAGAAGAATTACAAAACGTTAACACGAGAGCAAAGGCCCCATGACAGAGACCAAGGGGTAAAGCACTTGGCCCCTCGCGATCGCATCATGGCTCGTGTGGGTGTTTGGGGACTTTACAAAGCACAAGCCCAAGGGTTTAACACTGGGTGTCTCGACAAACTAACAAAAGGCAGAGAAATGCAGCCTCTGCTTTGCCTGCGAGCACCTTTCACCGCTTCCTACTTCTGCCCCAGAGCACAAAATCTACACAAACGAGTCCAGAGCATCCCAGCTGGGCCCACAGCTGAAGACAAGTCTGGATTCCTCAGCGCCCTGAACAAAAGATTGTAATGAAAGGTTTTATCCAACATCTATTTAGGTCATTCACTGAATATGCATTAAGGCAAAGGAAGTTCTCTGCCCCCAGCCCCTTCATAAACTTTCTGCTAATTTTGCAAGTCTCCCAGGATCAAAGCAAATGATACATTCTGTGGAATCCAGCGCCGTGGGACCAGAGAGCGCAGCTACCTCCAAAAATGCTGCCGTCAGTATCTGTACGTACTGCCGAACCGTGTTACAGGAAATAAAGAGTTCTCGGTGTCATTGTGGGAGTAGCAGCCACAAAGCTCTACCGCCCATGCACAGTTAACACAGTTCTGCAATACCCACTATTTCTGCAACAAAGTATTCAAAAATAGTGAAAGCATTTTAAATGTTAGCATACTGAAACCTTGCAGGTTGTGTTTTGCCTCTTGTCCACAAACAGAGGCTTTTTGTTAAAAACACCAGATAAAGTAACCCTTTTCTATCCTTTCCAGGTTATGTTTGCCCAGGGCAAGGTATTTACAACCTTTTTCCCCCGCCCTGTAAATTGTTTTTTTTTAATTAAACCCCTGTTGCTGCTGTGGTTTTGTTTTAACTCTATCACTGGCAATGTTGTTATACAGAGTCCTGCACACATTCAGTGAAGTATCTCGGACCAGTGAAGATACACTTAGCAAATGTAGAGGGATCCATCAATACGCAAGGCGTGAACTCTCACATGGGAAGAAATCGGGATCTAATTATTAAGGAAATCAGAAATAGGTTCACAGAGCTTCCCCACCACCACCTACAATTTATTTCCTAGACAGAACAACATGACGTACATCTGCTGAATAGAAAAAGAACACACGACTTGTGAACGTACCAACGGAGCCCCCAGCAGAGAGCTGGCAGAACTCAAACAACCCATCAAACACAGGGCAGTCTTCCCCAACGTTAACTGGAAAAGAGTTAAAAGAGAGTTAGTAAGACAAAGCCACAAGTGAATGGCAAAGCTTATACCCACGCGCTGATTTAAAAGGTAACCAGCTAAGCGATTAAACATTTTAAACAACAAAATACCGTGCATAAATAATAAGATGTTAATGTGATCGACCTGAGGATGCTCCCGACTTGTATAAAAATGAGAAAGCAGGTCCCAGGGGAGCAACACATCATGTACCGATTGCGCTGCCGGGGGTGTCAAAACCAGCCGGTCACACTGGAAAATGGGCGGGTGGAGAGGAGATGCTGTTGGTAAGAGCTGCGTGATACCGACACACGATTTTAGAAGCAACGCCAGCGGCGCTCCTGGAGACGCCACATTTACCAGGTTCTGCTCTGGTCACCACAGGTTGTGCAAAACGGGGGCCAGCACCTCTCGCCACCCCCCATTTTGGGGAAATAGCGCCGTTTCTGATGACAGAGCCGACCCCGAGCTCCATTTCACACCCCACAGGAAAGGTTTTTGCTCCTGTTTCCTGCTGACGAGGAGCTGAGAAAGCAACCAGGAGAACGTGGGGAGATGGCAGATAGTGCTTCATATCGAACAAGAAGTTTACGTCCATATCTGTTCTGTTACACTTTGTACATTTACTTCACGTGGAACAGTCAGTTTTTGTTCTCAGCAGTGGTTTTGGTCTGGATAAATTTCTACTGTAACAGTTTCAAGATTAACAGCAAAAACAGTAACAAAAGATGCGTTTTTAATCTAGATGTTGCAACACCTGCTTTTTACAAACAAGCAAAAAGATAATCTGTATTTCTGTAATGTTTTCTGCTGTGAGAAGGGCACAAACAGCACTAGAAACTGGTCAGTGCACAGTGTCCACAAAGCCTGTGTGATCAGGGAGTCTGAATGGTCCCAGTTCAGGACAGAGATCTCTACAAGGACAACACCCAGCAGGAGACCCAGAAGGAAATGATTGTTCCCACTTTCCAATTGTTTCAGCAGGGCATGGAAATGGGCCGAGTTTGAATAATGAACTCAAAGAGGTGGCTGGAAGAGAGGAGACTTCAAATCACCGCATCCTGCATCCTTCCCATGACACCAAATTAAACCTCTTGCCCTTTGGGTTACAGATGGGTCTTCCCAAGAAAAGCTCTGGCCTCTGCATGTTTCAGATTCATTTTAATATTTTGTCTCCTTCGGGTAAAAATAGTTCCATGAAGTACAGCAGAGAAACAGTGACTACCAGAGTGGGCGTTTATGAGCCATATCTGCTTCAGGGGTAAACAGTTCAGTTTGTGTAAATATGTACTTTGATATATGTCATTTGGTATATTAGGGCATATCATTTACTGTGGGAAATCTTTCAATGCATATTACTCATGAAGCACATTACCCGTGTGCTTGTACCTTAACATCTGTCCCCTTCAGCTCACACCAGACTTCCAAGTGTCTCTACTTCAGACTCGAGGCCCATATTTCTTCTAAATTGGATATAACACTCACTCCATATAAATTAACCCCATGGGCCAACAATTTTTTTTCTGCAAGACCAAAATACTGTTTAAATAAACCTTGAGCCTTCCCCCGTATTCATCTATACTTGCTAGAACCTCGTTTGCCGCAGCCATTGCCAAAGAACGTCAGCTCAGAGTTGCAGAGAGATCAAAAAAAGGTTTCTATAGCATTAAAGCCACCATTCGAGAGTCTTTCCATGGACTGGAGAGGTCAGATGAAGAGACTGGGTCACAAAATAAACCATTCGAACACAAAGTGGGCAGGTGTCATTGTGCATCTCAACCCTTCCCCACTTCCAAACTGCCACTGTCCTGAAAATCCTTCAGCATTACTGCAGGTTTTGGACAATTGGTGAGTTGAGGGCATTTTGTTTGTTTAAATTACACCACCCTTTCCCACCTCAATACCTCTGGTTAAATATAAGCAATAACACATAAGCAGCTCAAAAATGGAGTAGTTGAATCATCTGAACCCGTTTTTAAAACGCTGGATTTACCAGAAAAATCCAAAACGAAGTCAGAAGGAAGACCATTTCCCATGGCTCTTCCTACTCTTTTTATCACAAAGCTCTAAAGTTGGCCTATGATTCCCCAGAACCACACATTTTAACACTGGCAGGAACTACACGCGTATCTTACATCTCTGCATCTGCTTGCTGTACTCGGACATGTTATCTGGGCGAATAGACCTCAGAAATTTTATGTAGTCATCACTGTGGTACTTGGTCATTTCTTCTGCGTTTGCCTTGTGAGGGCGCTGCAAGGGAAAAAAAGAGCAAGGCTTGTTTTCAACACACCTCCACCATTCCCACTTCCCAGCTCAGATTATTCCTCAGATTTACAGCAAAAAGCCTCAAACCAGCAGCATTAACCAAGAGACACTCATTTTCAAAGGCAAAAATGCCATTACCAGACACTGGAGTGTATTACTTATCTAGACAAAGAAGTATTTAAGTTACAAGGAGAAAGGCAATTTTTCAGTCTCCACAGGTTATCTGAAGCAAAGAACATCTCACTACAAGCAACCAGAAGAAAACAGAAATACGTCAGCACAACTGGTCGTGTTTTCCTTTTCTCTTGGGCTCATCAACAGCAAAAATGAGTCTGAAGCGTCAAAATTAAAACCCTGACAAATAAAGTAAGATCCTTCATAGATGTTTTTCTCCATGACCAGTTCTATACTTACATATATCTCCATCTTCCTGTAGAGGCCGTAGTTCAGCAGCAGGTTGTGGGTCATCCGGATCCTGTGAGGTTTCATTGGGTGTCCTTGGCCATAATAGTAGTTTCCAACATCACCTGGGAGCAGAAAGGATTTTGTTACAGCAGGAAAAGCTCCAAATTCCTTCAAAGAGAATCAGAGCTGATCATTTTATCCGGACATCTGTTCACAGGGGATAGGGTCACAAGTGTCTCCACGGATTTAGAAAAGTTTATCCCTATAAATAAGACAGATATTTGGAAATCAGGGTATGGTCAGACAGGGAATGTTGTAATGCTGGTTCTGGGGAAGGGATTCCAGGTATAGTCCCGAGTTAAGAAGGGGGAGCTCCAGCTTTCTTAGGCAGGAGCTCTGGGCTCCGTGTCTCCAGCTCTGCAGTGTCCTCTCCAGGCGGTTCGGGATCTCACATTTACAGAGCTCACCAGCAACACAACCACCCTCCGAGCAGAAACCCACAGGCCAAGAGGACGCAGGTTTAATCCCGGCTCAGACAGTGACTCATCGGACGCAGCACGTAGCCTCTTCGCCTCAGTTTTTTACTATTTACCCAACAGAAATGAGATACAAAGCAGCTAATTCTGTCAATAAGCCACCACCAGCACAGCTGTAATTTTACAGCTTCTCGATCATTTTCACCCGTTGTTATTATTGCTTGAAATCATTCCAAAAAATCGCAGTCCCTACCAACCGCACACCCACACAGACGCACCTGATGAGCACCAGCGTTAATGAAGTTACCTTCGTGCAAACATCTCCCCACGCGGATTTTCCCCTACCCAGCAAAAGCTGAGCTCGTGCTGCGCTCTCCCACGGTCAGCACCGCAACCTAAGGTGGGTTTTTCTTCTCCCAGGGTACTTATTTTCATGAAACTCAGAGAAATCTAACTTTCAGATTTCTGCCTCCTGCCTGATTTGGCTGCGAGAGGCACCGACTCAGCAGCAGCAGCAGCACGTAAGCCTCGTTTTCTCGGGAAACCAGACCAAGTTGTTCATGTAGTTGAACTCCCCATCAGCTTAGGAAGCAGGAGACCCAATCCGGTCTGGCTGGTGACTCAGTATTAATATTTCATCACTGAGCTTAACATTCAGGAGAAACTACTGCTTCCTCGCAGCACACGGCTGCAGACTTCCCTCCTGCGGACACGACCCTATTTTCAGTCAAAGTAGATGCAAACGGTGCAAAACCTACACCCCAACGATTCTGCTGATGGAGTTTACCTGTCCATGGCACAACAGTGAAATGGGGATTTTACTGGGGGAACTATCCCTACAGTAAAATCAGGTTACATCAAGCTTTAGGGACCTCAGTAAGAGATGCTCAAGACCGCATCTAGAAAATACAAGCACAAAACTACAGGAAGCTTTGAGAAATCACCATCGTTGCACCCTGGGCTGCAAGTCCCTGCATGGGGAGCTAATAAAGAAGTTCAAAGCCTTGCACACACCCTCAGGATTTCCATGAAGGATCCTTTTGATACCTGATTACCTTTTCCCCAACCTCTGCAACCCACCCAGACCCTTCCCATCTGAAATCTGTGGCTGGAGGAAGAGACCCACACACCATCCCAAACAGCAGCCAGGGACCTCCTTTCAGGGAGTTACTGCCCCAGATTGTGCTGCTCTAAGCTCCCTGTGTGGAAAATAAAAGACCCCACCAAACCGGCCTCCCACAACTGCAGGTTTTGCCTTTCCCAGCAATAAATGCACTTTCAGCCCCAACACGCTGTGAGTGTTTGCCAGCCGCTCGAAAAGACGGGGGAAACAAGGCACTAAATCCTCACCAGAGTAAATCAGCTATCGACAAGAGTAACGCTGACTTCATGCAGCTACCTTGCAATGAAGACTACAAGGACGGCTTTTCTGCATAGCATTTTCAAACAAAACGATTGCTTATTTCATATTTAAGACATCCTGGTGTGCTTTTAAAGACTCTAGCTTGTTCTCAAACTGACAAGCTGCTTTGTGAATGCATTATATTCTAAGGACAGGGATAAGTTTGGACATAGAGACCATTCTCTTTCAACATCCAGGCGTGTGCGCACATACGGCATCCTGGAACCCCTGCAAGTTTAAACCAGGCAGTTTAGGGCCCGGGCTCCATCATCCCCTTTTGAAATGACAGGTGCTGCACAGGGATCGCTTGAGTGGTGAAATTGGGCTCAGTTTTGCTGCACCCAGAGCCCTGATCCAGACTCCTCCTCGCCCTGCCCTCCCAAAGACACTGTCTGAGTCACAGCCCCTGCAGAACTGTCATTATGACTTACAAATCTACTGCTTAGAGTTACCTTTCTAGAGAAATAAAAGCCTTCGCTATATGCCTGGCACATACAGCAGTTTTTAAAACTATATTTTACCGCTTGAGCACTGAACACACCCATTTAGAGGGAAAAGTAGCAAGAAAAAGTTTTTATTTTATTTCACAGCCTAAAAACCAAGACGAAATAGATAATTGAATGGTACCTTTCACCGAGAGTGATCACAGACTATATTAAAAATGAGCTCGCCCATCACCAGGGCACCAAGTCGCCCCTCCAAAGAGGAGGGGGATGTGAGCAACTGTGATTTCTCCCACAGGATTACGGGGTAGAAGCAGGGAAGTCGCACAAGGCACCCAACCTGGGATTTGGCCAGCTCGACCACCCCATTACTTCCCTACGCCCATGGGATGACTATAGAGCCCAAATCAGCGCTTCCCCAGCCTCATAAAAAGGAAAAAAAAAATAAATCCAGTCCATAATCCAGTCAAGTTCAGAGCCAGAACTAAACAATGCTCCTACACACAGGAACTCCCCACAAACAGCCATGCAGCCGCTCTGGCTCCCAACACCTTGGGCTCTGTCCCCTGCCTGACAGCAACGCGGGAGCTCCAGGAGTGACTCTTCCTCCCAACGCAGCTCCAGGTTTCACCTCCCGCAGCCTGTTCTGTCCCACAGCACCTCCCCAGTGTCCCAGCACCTCCCCAGTGTTCCCCAGCACCTCCCCAGTGTCCCCCAGCCCCTCCCCAGTGTCCCCCAGCCCCTCCCCAGTGTCCCCATCCTCCCAGAACCCTCCTGCAGCCTCCCAGAGAGGCTCCCAAAGCCTCCTGGCATCCCTCCTGGCCCCTCCACAGCCTTTCCAAAGTCCCCATCGTACCCTCCTCTCCCACCAGCCCTGCTCCCCATCTTCCCCCCCACTCTTCCCTCTTCCTCCCCACTGCTCCCCCATATCCCTCCCATGCCCCCCAGTGTCCCCCATTCCCAACCCCGCTGCACTCCCGCCATAATCCTGCCCCATATATATGTCCTATTGCTCCCTGCCCCCCAGTGACCCCCATTACCCCTCTCACCACTCTCAGGGCAGCCCCCCAGCCCCCCCATTTCCCAGTGACCCCTCACTACCCTTAACCCCATCTTAGAGCAGCTCCCACCCCCCATGTCCTCCAACGACCCACCACTACCCTCCCCCAGCCAACCCCTCACCCCCCGTCCCCAGTGACCCCCATTACCTCCCAGTTATCCCCATTACCCCCCCCCCACTGCTCTCCCCTCCCCCACCCCCGCTGCCCCCTCATCCCCTCCCCCCGCCTCGGGACCCCCCATCCCCCGACCCTGCGATCCCCGTGGTCGCCCCCGTCGATTGCCCCGTAGCCCCTCACCGTCGTAGTAATAGCAGACTTTCCGCTTGGTCCCCTGCGTCAGCGCCATTTTCCTGCCTCCCCACAGCGACAGACCCTACCGCCGCGCCGCACCGTGCAACCCAACCCGGCCCGCCCCGGGGCCCGGGCCCCGCCACCCCGCCTACCGGCGAGGCGCCCAGCCTATCGGAGAGGGACGCACCGCCCCCTCCCTCTCGCCGGCCAATAGGAAATCGCGGCGGCGGGAGGGAGCGGGAGCGGGGGAGCTAGCAGGGTAGGGGGAGCCGCGGGGTGCTTGGGCTGTACCACTGCGGCGGGGAGGGGGGGGCGGACTGCACCATCGCTGGGGAGCGGGGGGAGCTAACGGGGAGAGGGTCCAGGTGGGCGGGGAGGAACCATTCTCGGGGGGGCGGGGGGGATGCCAGGTGGGGCTGAACCATTTGGCGGCGGGGGGACACGGTAGATGCCTCCAGCAGGACCCCAACCCCGACTTGTCCCACCCGGGGTGTGTGAGAGCGGGGGCATGGGGGGGCTGACACCGCCGGGTGCCCCTGAGAGCATCATCATGGCGGCCTTGGTGCAAACACCAAGGGCTGGGGCTGCCATTGCCTGCAGGGGGGTCCCTGGCATCACTGGGGGTGAATGAAGAGGCGAGTCCCCCCCGCTCAGGGCTGCAGGGGTCGGGGTGGCCCCGTGTGGGGCTGGATTTGCCCCAGGGACACCGGTCAGCACCCACATGGCTCCATTGTAGCCCCCCACACCAGCCCTCTGCAACGTGGAGCCCCATCTTGGCTTTGGTTGTCCATCATCTTCTTGGGGGGGAACAAAACCTGCCACTTCAAAGATCTGAAGCACTTCAAATCTTTACAGCCGAGGTCCAGGCAGTGATGCGAACAGAGTCTGTGGGGAGCAGGCACCGGGGGGCACCCCCAGCACCCCAACACGGGGGCGTCCTCAGGGCTGGGGCTGGTACTGGCCCTCGGTGGCGGTGAAGAAGTCCTCCAGCACGCTCTTCATGTACTCGAAGGTGGGACGTTCCTCGGGTCTCTCCTTCCAGCACTGCCTCATCAGTTCATACAGCTCCGGCGGGCAGTTGTCGGGCTGCGGCATGCGGTACCCGCGCTCCAGGTTCTGAATCACCTCGGGGTTGGTCATCCCTGCAAGGACAACACGAGCGGCAATGGGTTTGTTTGCAAATCCCGCAGGGAAACCTCCTTCCCCAAAATGCTGAGGGAGCTGGGGCTCTGGAGCTGGAGGACACTGAAGGGGGACTCATTCCTGGGGATCAATATGGAAAGGGGGAGTGTCAGGAGGATGGAGCCAGGCTCTTCTGGGTGACAACCAGTGATAGGACAAGGGGCAATGGGTGCAAACTGGAACGCAGGAGGTTCCACTTAAATATGAGAAGGAACTTCTTCTTAGTGAGGGTTCCAGAGCCTGGCCCAGGCTGCCCAGGGGGGTTGTGGAGTCTCCTTCTGTGCAGACATTCCAACCCGCCTGGACACCTTCCTGTGTAACCTCAGCTGGGTGTTCCTGCTCCATGGGGGGATTGCACTGGATGAGCTTTCCAGGGCCCTTCAACCCCTGACACTCTGCGATTCCTCCCTCTGAAACCCTGGTGGCTTTCGGGCTGGCCACGTGCACGGGGAAGCGGTTGAAACCGTCGCGGGCTGGCAGGGAAGGGAGCCAAGGGGCCGTGTGTGCGTGCGGGAGTGCATGCACACGCTGGCGGGTGTGCGCGTGCGTGTGTGCTCCAGCCCTTCTGCCGCGCAGCTGCTGGGAAATCCTGACCTGGATACGGGATCCGGCCGTAGGTGACGATCTCGGTCAGCAGGATGCCGAACGACCAGACGTCGGACTTGATGGTGAACGTCCCGTAATTAATGGCCTCCGGCGCTGTCCACTTGATGGGGAATTTAGCCCCTGGGAAACAGCAGGAGGGGAGAAAATAAAATGAGAAAATAAAATGTTACTGCTGAGCTGGAAACTTCTGTCTCTGTTTAACGTGATGTGACAACCCTGAGGCAGCCTGGGGACAAGCTGGGTTTGGTGGCAGCCAGTGCCCCCCCAGCCCCTGCTGTGTGTCTGGCTACTGAGCCCCCGGCACGGGCCAGCTCGCCTGTTCCTGCAGTAGCCACCAGATAGGGCTGTCACCCCACTGAAAGCAGGGTGGGGACAGAGATGGAGGGGGGAGAACGGTATCTGAACCCCTCCCTGTTCCCCTTTCCTGGGGTACACACAGTCCTGCAGCCCCGGGCACTGCGGGGAACCCCAAAAGAGACCCAGGGGGGTGTGATCCTCCTCCTGTGTCCCCAAGCTGTGTGCACCCCAAGAGCGGGGCTCAGCAGGGGCACACGTGGGGTCCGGGCGGTGGGGACGCACCCTCGCGAGCCGTGTACTCGTTGTCCTCGATGAGCCGCGCCAGCCCGAAGTCGGCGATTTTGCAGCACAGGGTGTCGGACACGAGGATGTTGGCGGCCCGCAGATCGCGGTGGATGTAGTTCTTGGCCTCGATGAAGGCCATGCCCTCAGCGATCTGCCGTTTGGAGAAATTAATTGCAATTAACAGCCGCCAGCCCAAGCAGGGCAGCTCTGGCAGAGCCTCCCGGTGGCTCTGACCCCCTCACCTGCGCGGCCATGTCCAGCAGTTTGTTGATGCTGAGCTTGACTCCTTCCGAGGTCTTGAGGAAATCCACGAGGCTGCCTGCAATGAAGGAGGAGGGGTTGGAGCCTCCTCCCAAGGAACAAGCGCCAGGAGCAGGGGAAACATCCTCACGTTGCACCAGGGGAGGTTGAGGTTTGATCTGGGGAACAATTTCTTCCCCAAAGGGCTGTGGGGCATTGGAACAGGCTGCCCAGGGCAGTGCTGGAGTCACCATCCCTGGAGGGTTGGACAGACAGACATGAGGTTCTCAGGACATGGGGCAGTGCAAGGGGTGGGCTAATGGTTGGACTCGATGATTTTGAGGGTCTTTTCCAACCAAAATAATTCTGTGATTAAGGCAACAGGTCTCAGCAGTGAGCAGATACACCGCTGGATGGGAACAGCCGGGAGCCGAAGGAGCACGCCTGGGTGCCCTCACCCTTCTCCATGTACTCGGTGATGATGTAGATGGGCTCCTTGGTCACCACGGCGTAGAGTCGCACCAGCCGCGGGTGCTGCAGGTTCTTCATGAGGTTTGCCTCTGCCAGGAAGGCGCTGGGCGACATGCTGCCCTGCTTCAGGTTTTTGATAGCCACCTTGGTGTGGCCATTGTAGAAACCTGTGGAGAGATCAGAGAATCAGAGAATCATCATTTTGGTTGGGAAAGCCCCTTAAGATCAAGTCCAAACATTAACCCACCCCTGGCACTGCCCCATGTCCCTGAGAACCTCATGTCCGTCTGTCCAACCCTCCAGGGATGGTGACTCCACCACTGCCCTGGGCAGCTTGTTCCAATGCCCCACAGCCCTTTCTGAGAAGCCAGCCAGGAACCCTGTCCCACCGCCAGCACCCATGGGAGCCAAGGCAGTGACCCTGGTCCAGGGCACCCAGGGAGCAGGAGCTGCTTTTGCAGCTGGGCCAGCATCAGCGTGGCACCGACAGCCACACCACGGGCAATGTCCCTGCAGAGGGAATTCCGCAGTTTCACCCCGACTCACCCATCCAGACTTCTCCAAACTGCCCTGCTCCCAGCTTCTCCACCAGCTTCAGGGACTCCCGCGGCACCTCCCACTCGTCCTGCCACCACGGCTTCTGCGGTTTCTGGGTCCGGCAGGGTTTGCCGAGGCGGGTGCACAGCCCGTCCGAGCTGCCTGTGGCGCGGGGACAGGCAGAGCCAGCATCAGTGTGGGCAGGGGCACGGGGCGCCTGGCACAGGCTGGTGCTTTGCTGAGACACGCACAGCAGTGTGTCCTGCTCATCACATCCCATCCCACCCTCACCCCATCCCACCTTATCCTATTCCCATCCTTATCCCTTCCCATCCCAATCCTTATCCCCACCCCTTCCCAACCCATCCCACTCCTCATCCTATCCCCATCCTTATGCTCATCTCCATCCCATCCCCATCCCAGTCCTTATCCTCATCTCTTCCCAATCCTTATCCCCAACCCTATCCCATCCCAATCCTTATCCTCATCCCCATTCTCATCCCCATCCCATTTCCATCCCCATCCCATTCCCCACCCACAGGCAGGACCAGCCCCTGCACGGTACACACGTGTGTAATACTCCACTAGCTCGTGCAAGCTGCTGAAGGTGATGCGGGGGGAGATGTAGTACCCCCCGTTGTCCATGTTGCGGATCTTGTAGTGCTTCACCGTCTCGCCCTGATTCTGGTCAAAGTCCCTCACCGACAACGAGTAGGAGCCTGAGAAGATGGGGGCCATGTGGGTGTGGGACCCCCACACTCCTGTGCTTCCCAGGGCCTTTCCCAGCGCCTGCAGCAGGAGATGCTGGTGGGTCCCATGACATGGTACCTTTGGATGTCTCGCTCTCCCGGATGAGGAAGGAGCCGTGTGTGTTGCCTGAAGCCAAGAGCTGCCGCTCCGCATCCTTGCGGCTGATGTTTTTGAAGAACCACCTGGGAACATGGGGCAGGGTTAGTGCTGGGGGGGACTCAGGGCAACTTTGCCCACCGGCACTTCAGGGGATGCTCCTTGCACCTTCCCTCTCCACCAGCACAACTCCTGCCAGGCCACAGCTCCTACTCAACCCCTACTCAACCCCTACTCACGGCTCGGGCTCCAGGCTGTTCACTGTGGCCACGAAGTTGTAGGGGATCAAACCCTCCTGGCCGGTGGTGAGCGACTGCGCCTTCCACCACTCCCCGCTCCTGCAAGGACACAGCGAGGTGAGACACCCCCAGCTGCCGGGACCCCGCACGGACCCCCCAGCAGCACTGGGACGCTGGCTGGGGAGCCGCGGGGTCAAGCCGGGTGCTGGGACACCATCAGCTCGCTTACTCTTCCAGGATACGGAGCTTCTCGCCCTTCTGCAGCCCCAGGTCCCCATCGTGCTTGGGCTCGTAGTTGTACAGGGCCACCACCAGCTTATCTGGGAGCACAAGCGGAGCGACAGGGTGGCTGTGGCCAACTGGGGGGGTGTCCACAGCCACCCCCCGCCGCGGCTGGACCTCACCTTGCAGGGGGGAGCACGGCGGAGACGTGGCCTCGTAGGACACCAGAGGGTCTTGGACCTCGGAGTTGTTGCGGATCAGCTTCTGCAACAGGACAGGGAGGCCTGTGAGTCCTCATCTTCCCAGGGTTTGGCCACCACAGGGCCACCTAAGCAGGTGTTTGGCCACTGGGATGGGGGATCCACTCGCCCCCTCCTCACCTGGCGCTTGTTGTTGGGCTCGATGGGGTAGTTGCAGTGCTCGCAAATGTCGATGTTCTCAATCCAGTCCTCGTCGTAGTCCGAGCTGCAGCAGCAGCCCATGGTGGCTGTTGGGGGGGAAGAGGTGGGGAGGGAAGGTTTGTACCCCCCATTTGTACACCCCAGTTCGTACCCCCAGGCCTGTCTCTCCCCCCAGGCCCAGCTCCAGCGCATCCTCATCCCTGCGTCCCAAACCATAGGGCTTGTCCTGCACGCTCCCCAGGTCCTCTGCTGAACTGGGGGCATCCCCTGACTATCACCAGCCATCTTTCCTCCTAATTCTGTTCTGGCTTTGTTAATTAAAACCACTGAAGGCAATTAGTCCCCAGCCTGAGGCTGCCCCTTCCTAGCCCCCTCCCACCCTGCAGCCCTTGGGTTGATCCCTACGTTCTCCATCTAGACAACAATCTCATCACAAATATCCCATTAGCAACTGAACCATCCTTGCATGGCCCTGCAATATGTGTTTTACAAGGTTTGACTGGATCGGACACCTCCCCGGCCCTAAAAGCGGCTCCTTGGGGTCAGAGGCGGATGTGAGCGCTCCCGCACCCACGCTCTATCACCTCCGATTTCCTTCTCCCCCCCAGGCTCTCTTTGGGCCCCCCCCGGCCTGTGCATTCACCCCGTCACTGCAGTTCTGTTTCTCCTGCATCAGGGATGTCCGTTACCCCCCATCCCTGCTCAAGGATCCCTTGTCCTCAGCCGCCAACCTTAAAAAACGAAGGACCCCCCAACCTCAAGCGTCAGACTTGGCCGCGGTGACACCAATTGGCACAGAGCTGCGCCCCAGGGTCCCCAGCACCGTGGCAGCGATGCCACCAGTGCCGCGTGGGTTTTCTTGCCTTCCCGTGAAAGCCACGCATGGCACGGAGCCGGGAGCCCCA
The DNA here is from genome assembly GCF_964273445.1 of Streptopelia decaocto. Lineage (NCBI taxonomy): Eukaryota > Metazoa > Chordata > Aves > Columbiformes > Columbidae > Streptopelia > Streptopelia decaocto. Next base: position 2,243,967 of record NC_138678.1, on the reverse strand, counting down.
GCGCTGCATCACACAAAAGGGCAGCCCACAGCCCTGGAAAAAGCTCTTCTGCAGAATCCCCCACGCCTACGACACCAGGATTTCTCCCCACCAACACCTGGACCCCAAAATTCTTCCTTCCCTGGCTCTGCCCAGCAGCATTGGGGGCTCTTTGGGGTTTCCGCAGGCACCGGGTGCCAACAACCCCTCAGAGAAGCCCCGCTCTCCCAAACCTGCCCCCAGCCCTTCAAATGCCTTCACCAAAGGCGAGTGGTGCCAAGAGATGTTTTTTCCTTCCTGCCCAAAGCCGGGGTGGGGAGGGAGGTGCTGCTATTGTGCCTTTTTTTTCCTCTGTTCTCAAGCCACAGCGTAATTTCCACCGAGCAGCCGTTTCACCTGCGCGGTGCGAGGGCCGCACCGGTGAATCGGGGCGTTTGAAGTCACGTTTTGTGACTTGCATCTGTGCAACCGAATTTCTCGTGCAAAGGTTGGTGGGGAGGGATGTGTAGGCACCCCCTGCCCCGCTGTGTCCCTGGGAAAGCATCTGCATGGGTGTGCATGCACGTCCTCACACAAACCATGGTTGTGCCTCTCCCCGGTGATGCTCGGGAGCATCTCTGGACCCCCCAGTGCTTTCCAGAGGACCTGCCCTGCGCTGGTCCTTCCGCACACACTTCCATGGCTGGGGCTGGTTGGCCTGTTCACAAGTGTGGGCGGGCGTGAGGCTGGGCTGACCTTGGCCTTGATGCTCTACAAGGCTCACGGGGGTGCCCCAGATGTCCCCAAGCCAGCTGTGACCCATTCGGTCAGCCCTGTGCTGGCATAGCACAAAGAGACACGACGGACCATGGCCTCAAAGCTGCCATCACAGCAGGGAAGTGTTTGCCCTGAGGCGACACTAAAACCCAGCGGATCTCAGTGTCTGGCTCCCCTAAACCGGGCAGTGGACCCCACAGACCAACCCTAAACCGCTGCCTGTCCCTAAGCTGCTGTCACCCACAGTGAAAGCCTGGCCATGGGGACAAAACCCACGCTTTGCCCTGGAAACAGGGGGTCAGGGAGAGCCCTGCGAAGGGACCGTTGCTCCCACCCCAGGAGGGACCCCCAGGTGGGCAGATGACATTGGGACAGCAGCTGTCACCCCAACTGGAAGACCACAGGGGAGCGGGGAGCACAGCCCTGCTCCTGCCATTGCTCACATCCCCCCATCTCTTGCATCCCCCCACAGTGACGAGCCCAAACCCCCCTTTCCATCCCTCCGCGGGGCAACCTCAGCCAATACAACAGGACCCCCCAACCTCTGCGAGCACCCGGGTGCCCCCAGCTCCCACCCATAGGGTACAAACCCTCTCGCCCCCAGGTCCCCGTTACCTGTTGGCCGCGAGGCGAGGAGCAGCGGTTCTCACACGGCCATGGCCCAGCGGCGCGGGGGAAGGCGCCGTCCCCACTCACGTCCTCGCCATCCCCGGCAGGAGCGCGATGACCCTCTGGGGAGCGGAGACGAGCCCCCCGCACGCGGGCGCGCGCTCCCCGCCGCCGCCTGCCCTGGTTTCCTGCCTCATGAGCAAACTCTAGAGAAGCTGGTTCACAGCTCGCGCACAACCGCAAGAGCTAGTGACAAACCCCAATGGCTTCCTGCCATCCCCAGCGCCCAGGGTCCCTGCGCTGGGTGCCACTCATCCCCAGGGACCAGGGGGACGAGGGGATGCTGAGCTGGTGGGGGAGCAGGTCTGTGGGCTGGGGATGTGCTGCGAGGGGCCAGCGATGGGCACGGGTTTGTCACCAGCTCGCTGAGCCCCCCTGTCCCCTGTGTTGTCCCCTCCCTAGCGCTCAGTATAAGCAGGTGGGTGGTGACTGTACACCAGCTGTCCCTGACCCCCTCGGATCCTACAGAGGTTGTGGGACCCATCCTGCACCTCACAGCCCCCTCTTTGCTCATCACCACCAGGTCACCCCAGACCCCAAGAGCTGCAGTGACAGCGGCTGAAGCCAAGGGGACACATTGAGACCCAGTCAGGCTGCCAGCCCCGTCTGTGTTTTTGGAGACAGCTCAGAGCAGAGCAACCACAACACTATTGTTTTGGCTTTTGCGATCAAACATGAAGCCGCAGGTACCTGCCGGCTGCTCTGCGGAGACACGGGCAGGAAGCCCAGCTGCACCGGGGGGGCTGCGGCAGCTGGAGGGGAACCGCGATGGCAGCACGAGATGCAGCATCCACCCTGGCAGGGACATTTCCCAGGGGCCGCCGTGCAGCCCCGTTCTCGTTGTGCTTGCCAACACCACGGGTGCCATTGGCAAGGGGCGGTGGGGATCATAACCAGGCCCTGGGCTGTGCCCCAGCGTTAGGGTGCACATGGGGGTCTCCCTGTGTCCTGTTGGAATGGGAAGCAGCACGCAAAATTATCCTTGGGTCACCCCACACCTTCCTTGGCACCACTTGTAAAACGTTGCTTCTGTGAAAGTTGCATCCCCAGGAGGCAACTGCTTTTGTAAAGGGTTTGGCGCTAGTGGAGGAAGGGAAAAAGCCAACAGCAAACCCAGCGCTTGCTTTTGTGTTGTCACCCCTGGCTGGCACCACCCCTGGGGTCCCTCCTGCCCCCCGTGCAGTGCTGTAGGGGGTCAGGAGATGGGGCAGGATGGAGACATGGGGGCTGCTGAACCCCGAGCACGGTCCCCGGTACCTCCTGCCCTCAAGCCTCAAAAATAACCCCTCAATTCGCAGCCGGGTCGGTGACGAGCGTTTCCTGCAGTGGCGCAGCCCGAGCACCCCCCACTGCCGGGGCACCTGGGGAGGGGCTGGCAACAAGGTCCTTGAACCAGAGACACCGAACCCCCCGGCACGGCACCGTCCCGCAGCACAAACCGGTGTGAAGCCACTCACTCCATGAGCCAGATCCCCGGGGAGCGGCTGGGACAGGGGCAACGGCAGCACCGTCCCTCCTGCCACCCCCATGTCCCCGTAGTAAAGGGCCAGAAGCTGCATCTGAAAAACATCAGTTCTCACCTTTACCTCCTTTTATTCCTCCTCAAAGGGCTGCCCCCCACATTTTCCACTGCAGTTGACCCCACCATCCTTAGGGACGGAGCAATGGGTGTCCCAAAACGCCCTGTGCCCGATGGGGATGGTGGCATTTCCCATGGCATTGCTCCCGGGCAGGGCACCGTGCCCAGCACTGCCTGCCCTGCGGGAGCTCAGCCCCAACAGCAGCTCCGCAGTCCCCGAGGAATTTTGGGAGGGAACTGTGAGCCCCGCAGGTCCAGATGCACCCACGGGTGCCCCCAGGTTCCTGTCCGGGCTCTGCACCCAGTGGTCCGTGTGTTCCCACTGCACTCAGCACAGGGAGAACCGCCGGGAGTTGATGTTCATGCGGGTGACGCCGATGTGCTTGAGCGGCATGGAGAGCAGGAAGGCGGCCTTGGGCGGGATGTTACAGAGCAGGTCCGAGTCTTCCTCGCAGCCCTCGAGGCCGAAGGTGGCATCGTCCAGCATCTCCTTGTGCTGGTGACAGGCCTGTTCCACCTTCAGCCGGTGCAGCTGCGCCCGCAGGCGCATCAGTTGCTGCGCCAGGCGCTGGTCCGCAGCCTGCATCTCCTGCTGCGGGGGACACGGGCATCAGGGACCGGCCACCGGGATGCTGGGGCTCGGCCAGGACACAAACCCACTGGGGACAATGCACACACGTGGCCCTGGGATCAGCACAGAGCTCTGCACGCAGTCCCAGGGCCCGCACAGGGTCTGTGCTGGGGTCAGATGGGTTTGTATCTGTGTGGCTGTGCTGCCGGTGTGACCACAGGAAAGCCACCGCGGCTGTGCCACACTCGTGAAGTCCACCACAGCCGTGCCACCAGCAGAGCAGGCAGGAAGGGGTGACAAGCACAGACCTGTGTCCCTCGGTGCTGTGCAGGGGACACAGGCAGAGCTGCAGCACTGCAGAGCCATGTGCGCCTTGCAAAAACCCACGTACACCAGCCATGCTGGGCAAAGGCGCAAAGCGCTGTAGCTGGAGCGCTCTGGCCGTGACACATCCCAGCACTGCTGCGTGAGGTCGGGCTGCAAGCGCTCCCTGGGCACAGAGAAGCCCCCTGGCCCCATCCCCGTGCTGGGGCTCAGCCCTCGCCCATCCCTCATCCCCCCATCCCACCAGCAGCTACTCACCAGCTCCGTCCTGAGCCACTGCAGAGCCGCTTCCATGGTGGCAAAGCCGCAGACGCCACCATCCCCCCGACCCTCGGGGTGCCCAGGGCCCTGCTCTGCCCCCCGTGCCCCCGCAGGGGTCCGGCTGCGCCAGGGCTGCCCCCGCACCCGCGCTTCCCACTCCAGGTAGGACGGTCTCCGTGTCTGCAGCTTCAGCTTGGCCGCCAGCGCCTTCAGGCTGGCCAGGCTCTCTTCCTCCCAGGTGGGCTCCTCCTCACCCAGCTCCTTGAACTTCAGCTGCCCAAGGGCCATGGTGGCACCCCCAGAGCCCCCAAAAACCCTCGGGTCACCTGTCTCCCCTCAAAGTCCCCGTGCAAGGGGACCCTTTGCCTCCCTGCACCCACAAGAGAAGCACCTTCACCACAAACACCCACCCACCAACTCCCCCAGCTGTATCTGAGTCCCCACTATTTATTCACTCCCAGGACAATCAAGGTTGGGGACGCCGAGGACAATTCTAACGGGCAGGAACTTTCCTTATCCAGAGGAGTGCAAAGGAGGGGGGTTTGGTTTTGTTCAGTGGCGGGTTTTTTTGGGTTTGTTTTTATTTTATCTTATTTTTTCCCTTTTCTTTCTTTTCTTTTTTAGCATTATTGTCTCCAGCTGGGAGGGGACTCCCAGTTCCCGGAGAGGAAACCGTCACCGGGCCGTCCTGGCACGGAGTAGTGGGGACGAATTATCATCGTCCCCGGGCGCCACCGCACCCGGCCGGGCCGGGGGGGACCAAAAAAAGCCCAAGGAAGGAAAACGAAACCGGGGGGGGGGACAACGGGGCGAGGAGCGGGGGACAGCTGGGTCCCCATCCCGGGCGGGCCGTTAAGGTGGAACCGGGACAGCAGCCACCGCTGCCCGGGACGGGTGCGGGGGCCGCGGGTTGCGGGTCTCGCCTGCGCCCCACCGACACCCCCTGCCCCGGGGACAGCCCCCCCGTCCCCTCCAGCCCCCCCGGAGTGGTCCCCAAAGCCCCTGTGTACAGCGCCGGTGCTGCGCCGCCACTGCCCGTGTCCGCTCGCCTGTCCCCGTGCGTGACCCCGTGTGTGTCCCCTCGTTGTCGCACCCCACGCGGTGTCCCGCGGCCCCTCCTGCGCCCCCAGCCCTGCGGAGCGGAGCCGCCCACGCTCCGGTCCACCTTAAACCCGACATCCGGCGGGCGCGGAGCGCTGCGCCGAGCCGCTGTTCCCCCGGGCTGCGCGGGGCATCGCCCGCCTCTCTGCGTGCACCCCGAGATCCCTGCGTGCACCACAAGCTCCTTGGCTCATGCCCCGCAGTCCCCTGTTTGCACTCTGAGCTCCTCTGTTCGCACCCCACAGTCTCCCGCTTGCACCATGAGATCCTTGCTTGCACCCCAAGATCCCCGTTTCCCGGCTGACATCCCGCGCTTATGCTCAACTGTTCCCTCTTTGCATTCTGAGGTCCCCTGTTTGCACTGAGGTCCCCTGTTTGCACCCCGAGATCCCTGCTTGCACCCCGAGGTCCCCACCTGCACCTGGAGGTCCGTGCCTGCCACCCAGCCCGAGCAGGTAAGCACAGGGGTGGCAGCGCTGCCAGCCGCTCACCCTCCTCACCCGGCACCGGGCAGCCCGTTCGGCTCCGTCCCCGGTCTGGGTGGCTGTGACAGAGCCCCCGGGACCCGGGTCAGGCTGGCACGGGGCTCTGGCAACGGTCACCGTACAGCCCAGTGTGACAGGCCCCAACGCAGGCAGGAAAGGACCCAGGGGTGCTCCCTGCAAAGCAGCAGTTGCATGTTCACCACCCGCCAAAAGTTCCGTCCCTGCAGCACAACCAGCACCGGGCACCCGGTTCAGGGGCTGGGCACTGCCGGAGCTTCTCAGCCCCCTCTGCCCCATGCCTCAGTTTCCCCATCCGCAATGACAGCTTTGCCGGGGCAGGAAATAAGTCACGCTGCTCTGCGTTTTGCAGCAAGAAAGCTCCATATTCTGTAGGTGACAATGTAAACACGAAGAGGGGGGTGAGGCCACAGGGCCCAGCGTGACGCAGAGGGAAGAAGGGGTTTCCAGGCTGGGCTGTGCCGCTGCACGTTTCCCCTTTCTCCCTCCAGCCGCGCGGCAGCTGCCGGCAGCAGGTCTGCGTGGCTGGCAAACTACACCGGGGCTCGGCAGCCACCGGCACTGCCATGGAGTTCTCCGAGCTGATCAAGACGGCGACGGTGGAGAGCGTGCTGCTGTCGTGCGCGGGGCTGCCGGCGGTGAAGGGCACCCTGTGCATCACCAGCCACCACCTGCTCCTCTCCTCCTGCCCCGGGGGGGACGCCCAGCCCGGCACCGTGGAGCTTTGGCTGCTCATCCGCAATGTGGATGCCGTGGAGAAGAGGTGGGTCTCTCCCCGTGGCCAGCTCTGCGCTCCCTTCCAGCAGTGTCACCCCTGCCATAGCTTGAGGACATTCCCCGCTGCTGTCCCAGTGCCCGTGGCAGAGCGCGGCCACCCCACAGCGCTGCCTCAGCCCTCCTCTGCCCCACGGCTTGCACCGGGGATGCTGGCGGCACTGGGCGTTGATCTCCTCTTCTCCTCTATGCCTCAGAGTGCAGAATTTAGGCTGGTACCAACCCCCTGGGACTAACGGCTCCCCACTGGACACCAGGTTTGGCTTTTAACGCTCCCTCAGCTCTGCTAACCCACCTGACTTTGTGCTAACCGTGTCCGCCGGGCCCTGAGCAGGGCAGGGAGATGGTGGAAATCCTGGCTTCAGACACGTGTGCCACTGGTGCCAGATGAAACCCAGCGACTTGGCACCGGCACAGTCCTCCCGCATTGTCCTGCTCAGCTCTCCTGGGGACAGAGGGCAGCTCAGCACTGTCGCATGTCTGTCTGTCTGTGTGCATGGACCTACAGCCAGCCCTGACCCTCCTCCTGTCTCCCCCAGGCTTGCTGGCTCCTCCGGCACCATCACTCTGCGGTGCAAAGACCTGAAGGTGCTGCAGCTGGAGATCCCGGGCATGGAGGAGTGTCTCAACATCGCCAGCTCCATCGAGGTGGGGACCCGGGCAGCCGGGGAGCAAAGGGTTGGCAGGAGCAGGCGGCCGCCCGCAGTGTTTGCTCTCGGTCTGTCATTAACGTGGGTAAACACTCAGGTCCCGATCGGTGTTGGCACAAGGTGACCACGGGGCTGGTGGCACCAGCACCTGCCCAACGAGCCCTCGCTTGCTGCTGGGACACAGCCAGGAGCAGGGATGGTGTTCGCAGAGCCTGCCCTGGGGACGCAGTGGGGACATTGCCATCCCTGACCGGCTCCACCTCTGCTCCCTCCACAGGCCCTCTCCTCAGTGGACTCAGTGATGATGATGTACCCGTTCTTCTACAGACCGCAGAGCCTGAGGCTCGAGGAAGGATGGCACCTCTTCCCCCTCGAGCGGTACTTCCAGCAGATCGCCTCGCAGGTGAGCCCGGAGGGGAGAGACCCAGCTGGGCTTGGGGGACAAAATGACCTTTACTGGGTGCCCACTGGGGCTCACGCTGCACCTGAGGCAGCCCCCAAACCCGCATCTCCCCCAGACCAGCCAGTGGCGGCTGAGCCACGTGAACCAGGACTTCACCACCTGCCCCACGTACCCTCCGGCCGTCATCGTGCCGGCGGCGGTGGATGATGACACCCTTCGGAAGGCTGCCAGGTTCCGGCAGGGCGGGCGATTCCCCATCCTCAGCTATTACCACCCCAAAAATGGCACCGTGAGTCCATCTCCCCATCCTGCTCCTTGTCCCCTTTCCCACCACCGCCAGCCCTTGGACAAAGGCAGCTCAAAGCCCCCCATCCCATGGGGTTCCCCCGGTGCGGCCCTGCCCCGCAGGTGATGCTCCGCAGCAGCCAGCCGCTGACGGGCCCCAACCGAAAGCGCTGCCGTGAGGACGAGATGCTGCTGGGGACCGTCCTGGATGAGGGGGAACGGGGCTTTATCATCGACACGCGGTCGGCCCAGGCAGCGAAGCAGGCTCGGATGACAGGAGGGGGCACAGAGCCCAAATCTTCCTACCCGCAGTGGCGGAGGCTGCACCGGGCCCTGGAGAGGTGAGGGGCTGTGCTGAGCTCTGAAGCTCTCACGACAACAGCATGGGGACTCCAGCCTCCCAAAAAAAGCCTCACCAAGCCCCTGACACCACTGTCCTTCCCTCGCAGAGGCCGCCCGCTGCAGGAGAGCTTCATGAAGCTGGTGGAAGCCTGCAACGACACCTCCGCCACCATGGACCGCTGGCTGAGCCGCCTGGAGAGCTGCCGCTGGCTGAGCCACGTCAAGGCGGCGCTGAGCACGGCCTGCCTGGCCGCGCAGTGCATGGACAGGTGAGGGGGGCTGCTGTCCCGCTTTGCCCCGTCAACACCCTCAGCGTGGCACAAACCTCGGGCATCGCCCTGACTCTGCCCGCAGGGAAGAGGCCACCGTGCTGGTGCACGGGGCAGAGGGGACAGACACGACGCTGCTGGTGACGGCGCTGGCGCAGGTGATCCTGGACCCATCCTGCCGCACACTGGGGGGGTTCCTGGGGCTGCTGGAGCGGGAGTGGATCGAGGTGAGACCCGCGGTCCCGAGGGGGTAAAGCCGAGCCCAGCTGCGCATCCCCAAATCCCCTGTTAACCCGCTGGGGTCCCGCAGGCCGGTCACCCGTTCCACCTCCGCTGCGCCCGCTCTGCCTCCTCCCACGCCCGGCCGAAGCAGGAGGCGCCGCTTTTCCTCCTCTTCCTCGACTGCGTGTGGCAGCTGAGCCGCCAGTTCCCCTTCTCCCTGGAGTTCAGCGAGCGCCTCCTCCTCACCCTCTTCGACAACGCCTACGCCTCCGCCTACGGCACCTTCCTCTGCAACAACGAGAAGGAGAGGCGAGTCCAGGGGGACGCGGGGACAGCGCTGTCCCTTCCGAGCAATGTCACGGTCACCGCTGTGCCCTTGGGTAGAGCCTGCAAAGCGAAGCCCTCCCGGTCACAGCTTGGGTCAGATTTGTCCCCAGCAGGGACTGAAATGTGTTTGGCCTCTCCCGCAGGTGCCTGTGTAAAGTGAAGGAGAACACACACTCCCTCTGGGCCTGGCTGAACCAGCCTGAGGAGAGGACGAAATACCTGAATCCTCTGTACTCACACAACCCCCTGGTCATCTGGCCCTCTGTCGAGCCCCAGAGCATCCAGCTCTGGCAGGGTAAGCCAGGTCTAGCGCTCCCAAAACCCAGCTTAAGCTCTGAGCAGGGTGGTTTGAGGGAAAGCGGCTCTGCTGTTCCCTCTCTCTCTCGAGGGCTACGGCAGAGCTGAACTAACACACAGCCCCTTCTCTCCAAGGTTTGTTCTTCCGATGGATCCGTTCGTCCCAGCACCTGGACGAGGCCTGGGCAGAGATCCAGCGGCTGGTAGAGAGCAGAGACCCCCCCGCCAAGGAGGGTGTGGGGAAGGGGCTGAGCCGGTCCCTCTCCGACCCCGCTGCTCAGATGGAGAACGAAAGATGAACAGCAGCGCGGGTGGTTCGGTCCCCATGGGGCCAAGGTGACACTGCGGCTTTGGGCGGGAAGCGCTGTGCGGGACACAGCCCCCGTGGGACAGCGCGGGGAGCAGGGACGGAGCCCTTTCCGCAGCCTCTGGGCTGCACAGACTGAGCTTGTTTAGTAAAGCGCTCTCTCTCGCACCCCACGCCTGCTTTTCTACTCTCACACGGGCAGGAGCAGCCCCGCTCCCTCCCGCTCTCTCCCCAGCAGGATTTTGGCAGCTCCCAAACGGCAGGCACAGCAAAAACTACGCGTCAGAACACACCTAAACCCACAACACCCTCTCCACAAAGCGCACGCCGCTGCAGTTTAAGCGTTGCGTCCGTCACACTGAGCCAGCCCAGGAAATCTGCCCTTGAACCCAGTTTTGAGGAAGGAAAGAGATACAAACCGCCCGACAGGCACAGAAGGATGAGGATTCACAGCAAAAGCGAGTGCTAGTGCAGGAAATAACTGTTCCATGAGGAAAGTTGGCTCAGGGTCAGTCCCAGCAAATAAACAAAGCACCAGAGCCAGGCGTGTGCGCGTCAGCTGGAAAACAACAACCGGCTGCTGCAATCCAGCCTGTTCACACCTCAGGGCCGCAGCCCAACCCCAGCGGCAGATCCACCTGGGAACGAGAACACGGGGCAGAGAGACCCTGGAGTAACAGCCCCGGTGGGGACCAGGCACTGCCAACAGAGCCGGGAACGCAAAGCGCTCGAGTTAGTCTTGTTCCAGACAAAAAAAACCCTCAAAACCCACAGAGGTGCTTTTGCTTGTGTTTATAAAAGATTTCTATTTGTTTCCTGATGTTTTTTTCCTCCCCTGGTGTATAAATAAGCCCAGCGGGGCAAGAAGCGGCATCCCCAGGGGCAGGCAGCTCAGCTCCCGTCCTCGCCTTTGCTGCTGCTCATGAAATCCAGTCCTGCCCTTTTGAGTCGGTTTGGTTTCTAATTCCCCACCTTCCCACAGCCCCCAAGTGTGCCGCGAACTGCTTCCCACTGGAGCAGAGCGACTTCAGGCCTTCCAACAGTCCTGCGCCAGATTTAAGCTTCAAATTCAAACTCAAAATACTGGGGATCGAAGTAATGGATGCGAACGTAGCCGTCCTCGCCGCCGCTGCTGTAACTGCATGGGAGGAAAGACAAGATAAAGTCATCAATGGTGTCACGAGCTCGGAGGTTTGTACCAGTATCGGAGTCTGTTCTCACAACCCCCTCTAAAAACTAATAAAGGAGTCACAGGACAGAAAAAGTATCAGTGGTGCAGTGGGGTGTAAGGGTGAACCCCCTGGCAGCAGGGCTGGAATGGGAGAATTAAGGAAGGTGCTGGCTCTGGTCCCTGTCAGCCCAGCCCTATCCTAACCGAGAGTTGGGCTGGGCTTAACTGGAGCCCGGTGTGAGACCCCCAGAGATCCTCACCTCTTCCCGTCGGGGTGAAAAGCGACGCTGTTTATCGGACCGAAGTGACCCTTCACTCTGCCAAACTCTTCTTCAAAAGCCAAGTGGAAGAACCTGGGTGAGGAAAGAAGAATTAAATTCTCACGAGATGTCGGGAGCCTGGTTAGGGACACAATCAGGGCTTCCTCAGAAAAGCTCTGTGAGTTTAACAACTCCAGGAGCGAGATGCTCTGAGAACAGCAGCCCCGGGCTGTGAGGAGCCCTCCCGGTGAGGATTCAGCCCTGTCAAGAGGAGAAGAACCAACCTGGCCTCAAATTTGCCGATCCTGGTGGAGGTCGTGGTCACATCCATGGCCTCTTGCCCACCACCGAGCACAACCTGCACAGGAGAGAAGCCCCAACAGGTCAGTGTTGCTTCCTCCTCACCCAGCACATCCCACAAACTCAGGAGCTGACTCCAGCCCCAGAGAAGTTCCCACTTCCCAGACACTTTTTTCAAAATCAGAGGACCCAAAGGCTCATTCCCTGCACCAAATCACAGGAGAGCCCCCCAGACGGAGCCCACAATCACGATTTTCAGCTGGACTGGTGACACTCTGCCTTCCAGCGACAACGCAGGAGTCACAGTGAGACTGTTAAAGTGAACGAGCTCATTCTTACGTGATCAAAAATCGGGGAGAGCGCGGCAGAGTTCACCGGTCGCTCCGTCCGGAACGTCTTCAGATGCTCAAGCGTCGTGCAGTCAAACAGCTGGAAGGGAAAAGGCAGAGAGTTATTCTGCAGAAGGGCTGGCAGCTCAGTTAACTCCTACAAATATGTTCTACAGTCACTCATGGGCATCCAAATCCTCAAAAAAACAAACATTTCTGCAGAATCCCAAAGTCCTGGCCTATGGTAAATGTCACATCTATGACCTTCAGGAGGTAGCAAACTGCAGATATATTTTGGCAAAGTTGTTTTCAACACTTGGGCATTAATTTAACGTGGCGGTGCCTCCCCTTTCTCACCGAACTTTCCCACTAAGCTTTAACTTTTCGCTCACGCCAATTCCTTAGGAGCAAATGGCTCCAAGCAGAGGCCCTGCAAGCAAATATCCCCAGTCCAGTCCATGGCATTTCTGCCGGGCAGCCTCACCTTGGCCGTGTTGTCCTTGGAGGCGGTGATGAACATGGTCATGTCCCTGGAGGTCTGAATGTCGTTGATTTGCTTGGTGTGCTCCTTGATGTTCGAGAGCTGCTCCCCTGACTGAAGGGGAAAGGCGGCAGTTTCAGCGTGTTGGTGAGGAAAGTGAGCGCACATGCAACTCCTCCATTCGAAATAATTTAGGAGATCGGGAATTCACAGAATTGTTTGGAAAAGAGGCTCAAGATCATCAAGTCCAACCGTTCCACCACCCTGGCACTGCCCCATGTCCCTGAGAACCTCATCTCCATCCGTCCAACCCTCCAGGGATGGTGACTCCAGCACTGCCCTGGGCAGCCTGTTCCAGTGCCCCACAGCCCTTTCTGGTTATTTTAACTGTCCTTCCACGAGGCTGCTGATTTGAGCCAAACCCCCGTATTCTGTCCCACAACCACCGCAGGAACACGGCGATATCCTCCCCCAGACGCAGGGAGATGCTGTTTTTATCAGCCTGACCTTGGCGCTGAACTGGTTCAGCTCCCCGCTCTCGTGTCCCGCGATGATGAATTCTCCCAAAGGGCCCCACACGGCACTGGTGATTTTAGAATCACTGCAGGGGATTTTCATGTAAGGCTCATTGTTTTCTGCGAGAAGGAAGGAAGGAGACAGACAGACAGACACAGTGGCACCGGCTCTGGCGATCAACGCTTCCCCTTGTTCCCGGCCGCGGGCGCTGGCGCGGATTCCTCACCGATCTGGCTGGGGTCCCGGAGGTCGAAGAAGCTCACAAAACACTGATATCCCATCTGCTTGTCCGTGGAAAACATGATGATGTTTCCTCCGAAGTCAAAGCCGCACGTCCTCACCGCTGAGCTGGTTTTCACCAGCGCGAGCTGCTTCCCTGGACACAGAGCAGAAAGCATCAGCTGCTTTGCTGAAACGTTTTAATGAAAACGAGAAGCTGAGGGAGGACAAGAGCATCAGGTGAAGCCGACAAGCAGGTTGGGTGACCTGCAAGCACCAAATAAGTTCGCTAAATATTCCCTAGAAACCAGGCACATGCACAAACCATCCCCCCTCCAGCAGCCCAAGCCAGCACTCAGAGCTCTTCCAGAGGGGAGAACAAGCAGATGTGATGCTGCTGCCATGTCCTTCAGGCTTCGCAGCCTTCGTGGCAGGACCGAGCCGCGAGGCAGACGCGGCTGCACAAGGAGGGAAGAGTCTCACCCGTCTCGCAGTCCCAGAGCCGGCAGCTGTTATCCGCAGAGCCGGTGAGTACATGTCGCGTGTCCCCTGGGTCACTCGTTAAGGAATATTGGTATGTTCTTAGCTCCAAAAAGCCACTAAACTCCCAGAGAATATTTATATGCAAGATTAAAAAGCCGCATTACACAGAGATTGGACAAGTTTCATTCCAGGACTAGCAACACTCCAGTACAGACAGAGCCCAAGTGCTCCCATTACAAAACCAACAACTTTCTTCTTGAAACATTAAAGAAAAGGCTCCAACTCTTGCATTAACACAACCATTGCACATTTTCATCTCCGCTACCTGCTGCCAACATTGGGGATGGAAAACCTTGTGCAACTTGGGTGCTTTCCCTGAGCTCCCAGGGCCAACATGGCAAGTGTGACAAAGCACAGACACGAGGGGATGGGACACGCTGCCCGCACACGCGATTCCAAACAGCCTGGGAGGAAAAACAGCCAGAAGATGGAGCGAGGGAAAGACAGCAGAAGAGTTAAATGCACTGTATAGCTTCCATGCTCTTCTTGGAGAGGAATCAGCTCAAGTGAGTCACTGTAAAACAAAATACAGGACAGACAAACCGGTTTTTGTGACTAAAGGATACAGTCTGCATCCACGCACCACACAGCTCCCGTGTGGCCGTTGTAGGTGCCGAGCCGCTCTCCGTTCACCGAATACCAAACATTGACAATCTGGGAGAATCACAAAATATCAGGGGTTGGAAAGGACCTGGAAAGCTCATCCAGTGCAATCCCCCCATGGAGCAGGAACACCCAGATGAGGTTACACAGGAAGGTGTCCAGGCGGGTTGGAATGTCTGCAGAGAAGGAGACTCCACAACCCCCCTGGGCAGCCTGGGCCAGGCTCTGCCACCCTCACTGGGAAAGAGTTTCTTCTCAAACTTAGATGGAACCTCCTATGTTCTAGTTTATACCCATTGCCCCCCTCTTATCATTGGTTGTCACCCAGAAGAGCCTGGCTCCATCCTCCTGACACTCCCCCTTTATAGATCTGTAAACATGAATGAGTCCCCCCTCAGTCTCCTCCAGCTCCAGAGCCCCAGCTCCCTCAGCCTTTCCTCACACGGGAGATGCTCCACTCCCTTCAGCATCTTGGTGGCTCTGCGCCAAAACAACCGGATTAATTAACGAGACTGATGAAAAATTAAGGCGGTGGGGAACACCAGACTCACGGGATCCTTGGCCACGGTGAAGAGCAGGTCCCCCTCTCGGTTGTACTTGATCTGCGTGATGGAGCGCTCATGGCCCTGCAGCAGGATCGGCTTCTGCGTGGGGGGAGACGCCATTTAATGGCTCAGGGGGGGAGAGGCCTTGGCCCCCGGGTCAGCCGCCGCCTCCCGGCCCCCCCTGCCGCCCAGAAACCCCGTCCCGGGAGCTCTTCACGTCCTAAACACCGGTAACAACCCCAATCCCAGCCCCGGCCCCGCTCCCATTCTCACCATGGCGGCAACACTGAGGCGAAAGAGAGACCCGCGCGTCTCTTCCGGTTCACAGGGTGAGCGGAGCGGAAACACGTCACCGTTGCTATGGCGATCGCGGGTGAGCTTCCGGGATTGCATGGCGGCCGCTCCCGGGGAACGGGGCCTTGAAAAAGGCGCCGGTTGTTGGGGATCCTGTGAGGGGGGATGTGGCGACAAGCGGGGGGCACTTCAATTGAGGGGGGAACGGGGCTACGGGGTGTGGGGCTGCCTGTGAAGGGGAGAACACGGCGGTGGGTTTGGGCTGCGTGGCCCAAGTAGATAATTATAGTAATTATTATTATATTCCAGCGTGTTTCAAGAGAGATGAACTCAATTCAAAGCTGTGCGATTTCACGCTGGGTCCATCTTTTTGAAATAACCTGTATAATAATAAAATTTTATACTATATAGAATGTATACTATATAATAATATATACTATAGAGAGAATATACAGGAGCATAATATGTATTTATAATACATAATATTTATTATGTATTTACTACTTATTTGCTATATTTATATTATGTATTCTAATATGTAATATTTATAATTATTGCCTATTATAATGATTGCATCATTATATTATTAGATAAAATACTACATATGACATATACACTGTACATATAATTATTATATGATAAAATTATATAATATATAAGCAATAACAGTAGTAACTATATATTTATATATTATTTATATATTTTATATGTATTGTTAGTGACAGGGCTGCTGGGGGCTGTCCCTGGGGGGTGGCACTTGTAGGGAACAATCACCTTGCCAATGTAACAGACCCAGGCAGGATCTCTCAGCAAAGCTTATTTTAATAAGGTTTTGCAAGGCCGGGTGTTGTACCTAAAGGCAGAACAGGGCAAAAAGCCCCTGCTTATATCCCCCCGAATCCCGGCCGCAATTTCCCTCCCCCGTTCCCCACTGGTTGGCACTGCAGGGTTTACAGACCACCCGACCTGCCTCAGTTTACCTGTCTCAGTCAGCTAATCCTAACAACCCCCTTCCCCTTATCGATCTATTTAAAATACGCGTTCGTGGCTCTTTGGCTGCCCTTCCCCCTGGATTAACTTGTAAATACAGTAATCAGTTTGCATTCCGGGAGTAGTTCAAAGAGACTTTGTTTTACATTGAGGACTCGTAGTCTGATGTCTCTCAGTTCTTCCCCCCGGTCTTTCAAAATCATTAATTAAAGATGCTTTGCTGAGAGATCCTGCCAGGGCCTATTCTATCGGCAAGGTGATTGTTTCCTGTGCTGTGCAGCAGGAGAGGCGGCGGCGCTGGTGCTGGTGGCCGTGCTGTGGGGCAGCACGGGGCCGTTCCTGCGCACCGGCGCGGCGGGGCTGGAGGGGGTGCAGCGCCGGGGCCGCCTGCGGCAGCTGCTGGCAGAGATCCGCTTCCTGGGCCTCAACTACAAGGTGAGACCCTGTCCGGACTTTTGGGTGTCAAACTGCCTTTGGGTCATTGCTGTTTCCTTCTGCACTTGATACTTCAACTGTTAAATATTCCACCTATCATCAGAATTCTTTATCCTCAGTAATATTTCATTTAATTGCCTGTAGCAGTGCTCTTCCTGTGCAAAATTGAGGCCGGTTTCATAGGCAGCAGGTCATTAACCCTCATCTTTTGCATGAAATGAGCACAGCGTGCCTTCTGCCGGCTGCGGAACTAAGATATTGAGCAGCTTGTGACTGGCAGTGTCACCAGTGTGATACGTTTGTGTTGCCAGACAGGAGGTGCAGGGTGGGTTTGCAGGCAGAAACTAACAGGTTTATGGTTTTTCCTGCAGTATGTGGTGCCGTTTCTGCTCAATCAAGGTGGAGCTCTCCTCTTCTACCTCACCTTGGCATCCGCAGGTCAGTTCCTGTTGCTTCCATGGTTGATTGGGATTTTGGGAAGATCGGTGCTATTGATTACTCTGGTGACTCAGCTAAACATCAAGCAGCTGTCTTGTAATGATCATCAACAAAACACGTTTTACGATTTGTACAAGATTATAAATTTTAAACTCTTTGTGTCAAAACTGTCCCATTCAGATCTGTCCCTGGCAGTGCCGCTCTGTAACTCCCTGGCGTTGATCGTCACGCTGGTGACTGGGAGGATTCTGGGAGAGGATGTTGGTGGTAAAAGTAAGTTACACTTAAAACATTTCCCCACGTTGTCTCCTGCATCTATTTGCTGACTTAACAGCATGAGCTACTCTCTGCTCTCCTGAAAACCAGCAAATACCCTCGCTCATTAAGTAGTAGCTCTTGCTACATGGCAGGAAACCTGAAAGCTTAAAACCACCAGGATCTGGGGTGATAGCTGTAGGAATAAAGTGACTTCAGAACTTGCCGTATCTATCCAGACATTTCTGATGCCTGATTTACCGCAACATCTGAGCATTGTGTATTTAGCAACAAGAAGCTCTGACTGGCCGGGGCTGAATTACGCACGTTCCCTATATGTTATTGCTCGTTTCCGTAGGGGCTGTGGCAGGAATGCTGCTCACCGTCCTTGGAGTCACGCTCTGCGTAGCTGGTTCGTGAAGGAGATGCGATGAGAAACAGAGGAAGAGAACGTGTTCACAGGTAACCGCGCAGGTGACGGGGAATTCTGGCCCAGCAGCAGACGCTTTGGCTCAGCTGCTCTTAGGAAGCTGCATTTTGACACATGGATATCCAGCAGACTGTGTTCCCTGAGCGCTGGGGCTAACAAGGCCTGTTGCGAGGACACTCGATTTAATGTGTTAAGGGATTTTTCCATCTGTGGACGTTTCAAGACTGAATTGTCTTGTTCAGCACTGGAGGGATAATAAATGGTTAATAAATGGTTCAAAAGGGACTTCTGGGACCAACTGTTTTTTCTGCAGAAGGAACCTGGTTAGGGACTGTCCTTTTTGTGGCCAAGCACGTGAAAGTGGCTTCTGGCCCCACACTCAGCCGTGACGTCCCCGCTCACGCTGTGCAACCCTTACACTGGGGTTACCGCTTCGCTTTTCTCCACAGAGTCTTGCAGTGTGTCCCTCATCTCTAAAATAACTACAGGGCAAAATACCACAAAATAAAATAAAATAATATCTTTGTTACCCTTGTAATTACTCAGGAACACTAGGGAGGGAAATACAGAACGTCTTGCACAGAGAGGGTTAATACAAGAGCTGTTTATTACTATGATGGGCAGATGCTCTTAAACCAACACAAAACAGATGTATATATTTTGTGGAACGGGTTTCGTTGCTGCCAGCGTTCCAAATCAGAGGGACAATGATGTGATGAAGCATCTGACACACAATAAACTTCCTGGCAGGCAGTTTGGTACAAAAGTGGGTGTTCTATTTGGTAATTCTTCCTTCCCAATTCACACAAACCAGTTTAATTAGAGCCCAGGCAAGCAGCTGTCTCGTCTGCCACATCACCACACCATAGAGATGGGGAAAGGAGCAAGGTTTTCATTATTTAACAAAATTGTGCGTGTGATTCATTGTTCACATGGGTCACCCACCGTCTGGTGGAGAAGAGCCTGTTCCTGCAGGTTTGAAGCACCCGCTGCCTTCAGGCATTTTAGTTCCACTCATTGAGTCTCTCCCCAGGACACGCAACAACCTCCCTGGCTTCACAGTGACGTTTAATCCCCGCTTTCACCAAATCTTCGCATTTAAAAGAAATAAAAGGCTTTCTTGCCACATTCCTCTGAAGTGGAAGACACCAACCTGCAGAGCTGCAGTTCCCTGAAGCTGCTGCTGTTGGCGAGGTCACTGCACTGCTGCGGCTTCACCGCTTCTCTGCACAAAACAAACACCCCACGTGCTCGGGAACGTCCTCCTACGGGTCGGGAATCCCCAGCTGCTTTTTCAGCATCAGGTACTGCAAGAGAAAGAAAACCAAGTGTTAACGATTAAATCCCACACATAGGAAAGCACCCGCCCTTGCAGATGAGCCAGCAAAATCACTGCATTTGGCCAGAAGATGCACAAATGTCACTTTTCAAGCAGCACAAACAGCCGCTCACTGAGCCAGCCGGTGCCTGGGCACCCACCGCGGCATCACCAAAGCAGTAGCGGTGCTGGAGTGAAGCTCGTCACCGCATTAAACAGCTCCTGCTCTCCTTCAGCATTCCCTTTTGTTTGCTTTTCCCCCAGAAAAGGAATAAAAAGGGCACGGCCGCCATCTGACCCAAGCCGTGAGTGACTGAACCGTCACCGTTCAGCCCCAGCACAGATGGCCCTGGTCTGGTTTGGAAGAGGAGGGTCAGGCCCTCACGTTTTTACGGCTGGCGATGGCTTGTTCCAACCACAGCAACTCCATGACCAAGTGATTTCTGTACGACTGGAGACCAGCCCGAGTTCGAGGAAGCTCCTTTACGTCCTCAAGTGGAATTTCTGCAAAGAAACGGAAAAATAACCTGTTCTTAGAACAGATTCAGACGGCGCCGTCTGCCTCTGTTGTTCTGACCTCTTCCAGGATGCTCTCAAGGTTTTGGTTCTCACCCAGGCTGGCTCCGAGGGAGCCTGCGTGCAGGACCGCGCTGTCCCACGCAGACAACACGGTGCCGGCGTTCTGCCGATCCTCGCTCTCTCCTGGGGACTTTTCAGTGCATTTCTTTGCATCAGCCCCAAGATTTTTGGGGCTCGCTGCGTGGCCTTCACCTGCGGAGCTCGGTTCTTTCTCACTGTGCAGCTGGGCTGTAGGGTTCCCGCTGCTGCAGCCCTGGTCCCGTTCAGGTTCGGGGTTGTCCTGCGGTTTCTCTGCGCTGGCCGCGGCACTCGGTGCAGACTCCTGCGGAGCCGAAGGCTTCTCCTGCGGTGGCTTCCAAAGCACCAAAATGTGAGAGATTGAAATATAAAGAACACATAAAGGTCTGAAAGGTGGCGGTCAGACCTGCTGTCAGCAGTGCTCCTGCCATGACGCCACCATGCTCTGCTTGGAGCCATCGTGGAATTTTTAAGGGACTTTCCTTCCAGAAGCGGTAAAACCATCAGAGAGCAGAGCTGAACCACAGCAGGGTCCGACTGGGCGAGGCGGGTGCCTGGGGACAGCACCCCCAGTGTCACCTGCGCAGGTTGAGCGTGTGACTTGGGGCTGAGCTTCACCCAGAGCAAGAAATCCTCAGTGGGGTCTCAGGGACACAAACCGGGGACAGTCTCACAGGCCTCGGCTGCGTAATTATCGTTATTAATTTGGTAGAAATGCAGGTTCCTGGGACTACGCTGCAGAAGTACCGTCTGGGGGGCAGCTGCCCCATCCACCCCACCCACAGGTGCCCCAGCGCTCCCCCCAGAAGGGGCCACAGAAGCCCCCAACACCGTGACGCGCAGACCTTGGGGACAAACACGGGGCGCGGCAGGAACTGCCCCCTCCACTCCAGCTGCTCCAGGTCTCCTTCGATCTCCCGCACCACGGCCTCGTACTGCGCCCGCAGGCTCCGGAACCGCCGCCGCAGCAGGTGCCCCCGCACGCAGGCCTGCGGGTGGAGGTGCTGCCAGAGCCCCCCGAGCCCCCGCCACCCCGCGTCCCCCACTGTCCCCCCCACCGCCCCCTCCCCCCCGGGGTCTCGGCCGGGCGCACAAGGACCAAACGCGTCCCAGGGCTGGAACCAGGCGGGTTTTAATGAGGCAGCGCGGGCTGATCAGGGCCCCCCCGCGGGACGCCCATATCCAGCTGTGCACCCCCAAGGCCCTCCCAGCTTGACTCCCCCCGCTTTCTCCACGTCCGGCCGTGCCCGCCCCACAGGGACCCCTCCCACGGGCTCCTCCCCGCTCGGGCCCGCAGCCCGGGCGGCCCCGCACCTGCAGGCGGGTCACCCCGCGGACCAGCCGCCGCCACCGCTCCGCCTCCGCTCCCGCCATGGCCAGCGCCACGGCAACCGGCCGCCTCCTGATGGCGTCATCCGGCCGCGACGACGCCACCGCCCGTCACGTGTGTCCCGCAAAGATGGCGGCGGGGCGGAGCTGGCCGCGCTGGGCCCGAGTGTCCCCGTGTTGTCGCCGGTGTCGCCGCCATCGGCCGTTCCGCGCGGGGCGGCCCCGCTGTGGGGCTGCGGCTCCCGGGGGGGCTCCTGGTGGCGGGCGCGGGGTCAGGCGGCCGCGTCCTCGGGGTCCGGGCTCTCGGCCAAGTGCAGCTTCTGTCTGAGCGCGGGTCAGGGAAACGTGGGGACACGGGGACCCTGTCACCGCCAGCACTGCCACTGCCAGCACTGCCACCACCACCGCCACTGCCACTGCCACTGCCAGCACTGCCACCAGCACTGCCACCGCCACTGCCAGCACTGCCACCACCACCGCCACTGCCACTGCCAGCACTGCCACCAGCACTGCCACCGCCACTGCCAGCACTGCCACCACCACCGCCACTGCCACTGCCAGCACTGCCACTACCACCACCAGCACTGCCACCAGTCCAGCACTGTCATTGCCAGCACTGCCACTGCCACCATCACTGCCACCACTCCAGCACTGCCATCCATCACTGTCCCCACCATCACTGTCCCCACCATCACTGTCCCCACCATCACGGTCTTCACACCATCACTGTCCCCCCACCATCACTGTCCCCCCACCATCACTGTCCCCCTCCCACCACCATCACTGCCATCGCCATCGCCCACCCCATTGTCATCACCCTCCCCGCCACCACCACCATCGCCGCTGTCACTGCCACCAGTGTCACCGCCATGGTCCCCGGGCCAGGATACATGGAGCTGCTGAGCTCCTCCAGCTGCGGGAGGCAAAGGCAGAGGCTGAGGCACCCGCGGGGTGGCCGGGGGGATCCCAGCCACGGCAGCCGGGCTGGGGACAAGGGGGGCGACACTCACGTGTGCCAGCAGCTGGTCCAGGTTCCTGTCAGCCGCCACCTTCTTCTGCTCCTCGGGCAGCTCCTCCACGCAGCCGTCGAGCCCGAAGTGCAGCCGCGCCAGCTTCTCCTGCATCTCCCGCACGTGTTCCAGCTGCTCGAAGGAGCACTCCTTCCCTGCGCGCGCCGGGGGGTCAGCACCCCAACCCTGCCCCCCGGACCCCCCCGTGCCCCCCATCCCATCCCATCCCCTCACCGAACGCCTGCAGCTTCCCGGAGTGGAAGTCGCTGAGGAGGCTGAGCAGCCCCCCCTCCATCTCGCAGACATCGGACACGTCGGTGAGGAAGCTGTGCTGCAGCGGCGCCCCCCGCGCCGCGCCCCCCCGCTCCTTGCTGGCCCTGCCCGGGGCACACACAGGCTGGTACCGCCCGGACCCACCGCCCCGCACCGGAGGGACCCCGGGGGGCTGCCGGTCTCCCCCCAGCCCCGGCACTGACCGCCGGAGCCGGGCGCGCTGGCGGGGCGAGGGCTGGGCGGGCAGCGGCAGCGCGAAGGACGCGCTTTTGCTGGGGGGCAGCGGCCGGGGGGCTCCGGGGGGCGGCGGCTGCGCCAGGCAGGTCTTGGGGCTCCGCTTCTTCCTCCGCTCCTCCATCCCGGCACCGGGGACCCTGCGCGGGACGGACGCGGCTCTCTGTGGCCCCTTCCCCGCACCGGCGCCTCTGGGCCCCGCCGGGGTCTGCCCGGAGCGGGCGGGGTTGGGTCCCCCCGGGGAGCTCCGGGCGGCACCGGGAGCTCCGGGCGGTATCGGCAGCTCGGACCCGGGCACCAGCAGCCGGGCTGGGGCTCCGCGATCGCGGCCCCTGCGCTGGAGCGGAGCCGGGGGCTGCGGGAGCCCCTTTGTCCGTAGCCTCCGGCCGTCCGGCGGGGACTGACCCGCGCTGAGCCCCGGCCCGGCCCCCGGTACCGACCCGGTCCCCGCCCGGCCGCGTCCCCGAGCCCGCCGGACACTCGTCCCCGCAGCCCCAGCGCCGGGATTTGCATTTAAAGGGAAAGGAACTTCCTCCGGGGGTGGCACTGCCGGTCACCGGCCGCCCGAGCAACGCGGCCCGTTCCCGTGTGGCTTCCCCGGGGACACCCCGCAGAGCGGGGGCACCGCCCGCCCCCCCGGGGCTTCCCCCGCGTCCCCAGCCTCGGATCTCAGGATCCCGCTGCAGGGACGATCCCCCAGCGCTCACAAAGGAGAGATGAACGGCAGATCCCATCCCCTCCGCACACACAACACAACGTGGCTTCTTACCTCGGACCTTGTGGGACTTTACGCCAATCTTGGACATTTTGGAGCCAGCCGGGGGGGGGTTCGGTGCCACCAGTGCCAGGACCCGCAGGGCACAGGGTGCTTGGTGGCTCACGGATGAGACGCTCTGTGCCGGGGTCCTGGGGACAAACCCACCCGACTTTCGTGTCCCCGCTGCCGCAAAGGTCCCTCCCGCGCTCCCCAGGCCCGGGAGGGCAGAACCAGCACCCCAGGGAGCCGAGCCCAGCGGAACCCCATCCCCACCCCAGCACCCCAAATCCTCCCTCCCAAACGAGGCCTAATGAGCAAGAAACAACACACAGAGCAGCAGTGAAGTTGGGTGCGTTTCTATTTGATACAGAGATCCATACAACAGCCCCTGTGGAGGTAATCTGTACCGTAACGGGGAAAATTTAAAATAAAAAAAGGTGGCTTTCTAAGGTTTTTCTTTTATTGAAAGGACGGGAAGAAGTCCACAGCCTGGCAGCTGCGAATGGGGCTCCTGACACTCCTGACACAGACACTGGGGAAGCAACGCGGACAGCGAGGGGCCGACAAAGCCGCGCTCGGCTCCAGGGAACATCCCAGCAGAGGTTCGGGCTGTGGCTCTGCAGACTCGTTAGACCTCGTCTCTGCTGCAGGTTCGTTAGACCCAAACTCGCTGGAGTCCCCGTGAGGAAGGAGGACACAGTCCTTGTGCTGGCCCCAGCAATTCGGATGGAGCTCTGCGGACACCCCCGAGACCATCGCTCAGCGACCAGGAGGTGCTGACACGGGGCAGAGGAGCTCGGGTGGAACCTCCCCAGCCCCTTGCACAACCGACCACACGCGCTTGTGCAAAACACTTGGGAATTAGACCTTTGGATTAACTCTTTAATACACTTGTGCGCATGTGCGTATAGCAAAGAGGCAACTGTGAATCATAAGGCGATTGAGACACTGGCAGGTTCTGGGTGAACCGGGCACCCCCCATTCCTCTGCTTCTCTTTGTCTCCATTCAACACATAAACCCAGGCAGAGGAGAAACGGCCTCTTCCCAACTCATTTGCTCTGCTCATGGGCAACTAAAAACACGAGTGTCTGGGACACCTGACACAGAGGAGGGAGAATCCAGCGCTGGGAAGGGCTGCGGTTCTCCCCAGCTCAGCTCCTAGTCTCTCACCGGACGCAGCGTCGCTGCGGAGGTGCTGACAGACCCCCCGCCTGCCTGAGCTGCGGTAGATTTTTGGGGGTTCACAGCCTGCCAGTGCCAAGTCTTGTCGTGAAAGGGCCGATCGGTTGAGTCTCCATATATTAGTTATTCACGCACACGCAGGGAGGTGGGTCATTCTAGTTTTCACGTGTATCCATATATAAAGTGTTCGTTGCCCTGCACATATTTTATATATCATATATATAATCATATATATATATATATATAAAAATTTTAAAAACCCTCCAAAAACCTAAGCTAGGAAATGCGGAACCCCCCGGAGGGCCGAGCTCTCGCGCCTGTCCCAGCACCAGGAGAGGGGCGTCGGACCGAGTCTCTGGAACCCCCCACGTTCCCCTCCCTCTCCCCCGGCCGTGCGGGCTCAGGCAGCGCCCTGAGCCCCCTCCTCAGTCCCACTCTGCCCCGCGGCTCCTGTGCTCAGTTCTCCCAGGCTCTCCGCAGGATCAGCGCCGTGCGGCGGCTTTCCCGAGTGCAGACAATCCTGCTCGGCTGCGGAACCTCCCGCCGCCGCCTCGGGGCCGTCTCGTGGTGGGTCCTTCGAAGGCTCCGAGGGGTCCGTGTCTGCGCGGGGCGCGTGGGCGCACAGGTCCTGCACCTTCTTGTTGAGGTCGTTGCGTTCTGTCTGCAGGGCTCGGCACAGCTTCTCCAAGCGCTGGATTTTCACCTGAAGCCCCTCTAGCTCTTTGTCCCGAAGGGTTTTCTGCAAATAAGAGAGACAGTTCAGACTCTGCCACACCAGGGACAGAGGCAAAAAGAGAGAGAGAGAGAACTGTGGAATCGTTTCGGTTGGTAAAGCCCCTCAAGATCATTGAGTCCAACCATTAACCCACCCCCGGCACAGCCCCGTGTCCTGAGAACCTCATGTCCATCTGTCCAACCCTCCAGGGATGGTGACTCCAGCACTGCCCTGGGCAGCCTGTTCCAATGCCCCACAGCCCTTTGGGGAAGAAATTGTCCCCAACATCCAACCTCAACCTCCTCTAAACCCCAGATCCGCTCCCCATCTCACTTGTGCTCCAGCCCTTTCCCCAGCTCTGTTCCCTTCTCTGAACTCGCTCCAGCACCTCAAGGGCTTTCTTGTCTTGAGGGGCCCAAAACTGAGCCCAGGATTTGAGGTTTGGCCTCCCCTCAGCGCCAGCCCAAGGCCACACAACACATCCGCGTGCTGCTCCAGCCTCCTCACCTCCTCAGCCATCTCCAGCAGAGCCTTGTTGCTGCTCTCCCAGCGAGAGCGATACATCGTGGTCTCCTTCTCCAGCTTCTTGATTTTCTTTGTCATCTACAGAATAACAGTGACAAAATAAAGGGAATAAATAAGCCCCAGGCAGAGCGCTGCAGTCAGTGACATCTCACGTGTCCCCAAACGGGCACCCGCTGTCCCAGCACAGTTCTGCCACCTTGGGAAATGTTTCTGTGTCTCGCTGCAGGTTCAGGAGTGGGAAACACCGAGTGGGTAACAACAAACCAGGGGATGGGGCAGCGCTGCTTGTTCTGACACAGCAAGGATGGTATCGACACTCTGTGAGCAGCCAGCTCGTGGCTGATTTTAATATTTACCAGCAAAACTAAACAAAACTACAGACAGACGGGCAGCACCTCCAGCCCACGCGAGCTCTGCTGGGCAGCAAAAGCCTCACCCACCTTCTCCATCTCCTGTTTAAAGGTTGTGAACACTTCACTGCTTTTGGAAAGGGTGTTCTGGAATTCTTCAAACTTCTCCGTGTAGAGAGCGAGCTGTGGGGAGAGACGGGGTCAGAGCTGCTCACTGCGCATCTCCCGACAGCCCTCGCCAAGGAATGAGGTAGCGATCTTGTGACCGGGCTTCACGACAAACAACAGGGCAGGACGGGGCGGCTCTGCCACCGTTAGGTACAGGGGAATGTGGAAAAACTCCTTCCTAGGGAAACATCCTGAGAGCGGCGTGTTCTGCAAACACCTCCTGGCCTGGGCAGGAGGCACTTGCTGGGTCTGATTCAGCAAAGAGCGATCACACGATGCTCCCAGCCCTGCTGAAAACCAAAAACCTCCTTTCTCCTGGGAGGCAGAATCACTGCAGGAAGTCTCAGCTCACACCGGGCTGACACAGGCTCACCCAGGAGCAATCCTGCCCCTGTGTCTTCCAGATTAAAGAACTTTGGGTTGTTCGCTGCTTAGGGAGGGAAAAAACCCCAAAAAACAAGCGAATAATGAGGCTGAGCACACAGTGGGTAACTCACCTGCTGCTTGAGATGGGTCTCCTGCTGCTTCATCAGTTCACACATCCTCTGCGAGGCCACCGCTTCCTTCAGCAGCTGGGGAAGAGCAAAGGCAGTGACCCGGCTGTCACCAGGGACGGCTCTCAGCGTGTCCCTGCAGACGGGAGCGCGCTGGGGGGCTGCGAGGAGCAGCGCAGGGCTGCAGCCTCACCCCGTCTGCGCTCTGCCATTGGGGAGCCAGGGGAACGAGCCTCCGCAGAGGGACAAGGCAAAAAGCCAAGCGCTCGCAAAACCGCTCCGAGACTTACAAAGTCCTTCTCCCGCTGGTGTCTCTCCTCGGCCTCCTTCAGCATCTCCTGCGCCTGCTGGAGTTTGGCGTCCACCAGCTGCTGCTGCAGGTCCTTGTGTTTGAACACCTTGTCGATGTGCTGCCGAGGGAACCGCGCCGGTCACCGCCACGCTCAGGGCGTCCCAGCAGCCGCCCCAAGGGAAGAGCCCGGAACCCAGAGGCTCTTTTCCCCCCCAGGAGCACAAACATGCATCACAGGGCAGAACAGAGGCACCAGAGCAGCCCCGCACCCCGATCCCACCCCAACCCACCTCCTCCCGCAGCTCGTACTGCTCGATGAGCTTCTTGAGCCGCTCCGCCAGCTCCATGTTCTCCTGGCGCAGCTTCGAGTTCCGCTCGTTGTGCTGCTCCATCTGGAGCTGAATGTCGTTCAGTGTCACCTGGAAGTGGGATGTCACCTCCTTCCGCTTCTCCTCTTCCTCCCGTGCACGCTGGACACCCTCCTCCTGCATGAGGAGAGCAGGGACAGCGGGGACGTGTCACTCCGGGGAGCAAACTGCCCGAACTGATGCTCTGAAGCCACCCGGCCTCCCACTGCTGCTTGTAGCCATCAGGAAGCAACTTTGGGCTTCTTCCCTCCCTCTCTCCAGTGAAGATACCCCGAATTAACACTCAGACACAGTGGATAATGATTTAACAGCAAAATTAAAGCACTGCCCTGCATGGCAGCCTGAGGGCACTCATCGGGAAAGGTAAATTTGCCAGAATGGCTCCCGGCGAGTGATCCAAGCGCTTTGGGATGCAGCAGCTCCTGGAGAAGCGCCTGGAGACACTTGCCTTGAGGGTACGGTTGTGTCTCTGCAGCTCGCGGCACAGGCTCTCCAGCTTGCTGCGGGCCAGGATGGCCTTGCTGTGCTCGCTCTGCAGGTGATCCTTCTCTTGCACCAGCTGCGTCTGCTTCTTCTGCAAGATCTTCATCTGTTTCTGGGAGGTGCGATGCTCTTCCAGCTGGGACAGGGGAGCAAAGGGCACAGATGATGCAAACCAGACCTGGACAATGTGCTGCACCCTGAGGAGGGGCTCAAAGAAGCGCTCTCTGTGCTCTGAGGGGAGGACACAATGCAAAAATGCCGCTTTTGAGCAGAGTGGGACCGATGCAGAGCTCAAGGTCCCCTGGACAGGTCGTTGAATTCCTGTCCTGCTGGAATCTGAAAGATTTAAATGTTCATCCAGCACCTCCACGCACGCGTTGGTCAAAGAGATGCAGCTTCTGCGTTAGAGGAGCAGAGAGAAAACAGATCCAGACTCCTCTTACACACAGATTTGCCCAAAATGCTCCCACACGTGCTTACACTTCCGCGAACGCCAACGCCTGGCTGAACCAAGCAACATCTGTCCTCTGGTATTTGGATATCCAGCACCGCAGAGATCCCACAACACACACTGCAAAGCTACAGGTGTGTTCCTGGACTGTCCCTATCCATATCAAGAAGAAATACAAATCTACAGCCACGTCCTGGCTCCCTGAGCAGCTCCCGTGGCTGCTGTTGCGCTGCCCTTCCCAGAGCCCGGGATGGAGAAAGCCGCACTCACCAGCTCAGCGTATTTCTTGCACAGCGCTGCTAGTTTCTCCTCTGGCGTGCTCAGGGTGTTCAGCGTCTGCATCAGCAAAGTGATTTCTTTGCCTGGAATGAGACATGGAATTTAAAAAAATAAGCTAAAATCCATTTACAGAGTTCTGGCTCATAAGGGCAAGGAGAGGAGAAACAAACCAGGTCTCAGAGCTGCACCTGCCCTGGGGCAGAGCCACCGCTTCTTCTCAGCGCTCTGCCCCACAGATTTCACCGCACGTGGTGGGGGAACAACCCCCCAGCTGGGGCCAGACCCAACTTGCAGAGCTGGAACTGGCTGGAGAGGGTTGTGTCTGTGCAACCCCTCACCTAGGCCCTTGGCTTTCTTCTTCTCCTGAGCCTTCTTCTGATCCCGCTCCCCACACTCCTCGCTGGGTCGAAACTCTTCAGTCCCCTTTGTGTTTTCCTTCTCCCCGTTCATCTCGGGGCCGCCCGTCTCCTGGTCACCGTTCCTCGGGGACTCGCTGCGACACTTCTCGGCTTCTTCCGTCTCGGCGGGCTCGCTCTGGCCGCCGTCCTCGCCCGCGCCCTCCTGGCTGGCATCCACGCAGTACGTGTTCAAGATGTCCTCAAGCTGCCGGCTCAGCTCTTCGGAGACGTCCCGCACGGCGGGCCGGGAGGACTTGGTGTCCTCCTGTGCGAGAGAAGCTGCGGGAGACAGGAACACAAAAGCGTGAGGCTTCCCCCACGCCGTCGGTTCTCTAGAAGTGAAAGCTGAAAAAGGGGAGGTTTTCCGAGCACCCGCCGCAGCAGGGCCGGACAAACCTCCAGCGACAGGAGCCGCTTTGTTCTGGCGGCGTCTGCAGCCGCTGCCGTGACAATGGATGTACGTTCCCCACAGACTCGCTTTTGATCACAAGACCATGACCAAGCCCCTGACATCTGTCAAGAGCAAAAATTCACCCCCTTCTTCCCCCTAATCTTTCATGAAAGCGGGTTACGTGCGAGCTTTCCCTCATGGGAACTCCCTGCTGACATCCCCAGAGCTGGGACTTTTACATTACGATCGATTTTTAAACCTGAGTTGGCCTCTCTGTGCGTGTCCTACATCCCACGTTTACTGAGCACCACAACACATGGCAGGGTTCACTGGGTTAGACCTGTTTTTTGTCTTCCAGGGAATGATTTTTACGAAGCGCCAGTAACAGGGCAGGTTGCTCAATGCTGCTCCAAGGAAAGAGTTGTCTGACATTTCCCAAACAGGACCCTTAAGGACAAACAACCTCTTGTTTTCAGGCAAGAACCAGCTCCGTGCTTTGGTCAGGATGTGCTAACAGCTTCAGAATCATACACACGCAGGAACCGGGATTTTCTGCCCCAGAAATCACAGCTCCTCTCCAACAAGCCACAAGAGCTGCAGACAGTTGCCCACCCTCCCAAAGAGGAAGCACCAGCCGCTCTCCAGGCTCCAGAATCCCCCTCGCGCCCCAGGGACCCCCCACCTTCCAGGGGTGCTGCGGCCTCCGGTGAGTCCCCATCCTCCAGCACCAGTTTGGAAGCGCTGCCAGGCCGGGGGGCGGCTTTGGTCTCCCCGCCTTGGTTCTTCATCTCAACCTTTCTCGCTGGCTCAGTCCCAACAAACCCTAGAGAATGAGAAACATCAACTAAACTTAACTTTAAGAAGCCTGGAGGATTTTAGGAGTCATCCACCTGCATTGGGAAGGAACTTGTTCTCAGCAGAGTCTCCGCGCCGGGAGAAACATCGTTTTGTTAATTTGCACCTCAGCACAAAGGTCTCCGTGACAGGATAACGCCTGTTCCCGCTGAGCGAGCTGGACGCAGCCCCCCCGAGAGCACGGCAGCACCTCCCGACTCACGCTCAGCGCCAGTTTCCCTGATCCGCTGGGCACAACCTCCCGTGCTCTAGTTAAGGCACTAATTAGGGAGCAGAGGCAGCCTGTGCTCCTCGCCCGGAGCCAAGGGGCTGTTCCAGGAGAAGCAGCAAACAGCTTCTCTCGCCGTTTCGCAGCGGTGACACGGGGATCTCGGCGTTTCCTCGGAGCGCAGCCCAGGGCCGGGCTGGGCAGGAGCGCTGGCAGCGGCCGAGCCCGCGTCCCCCCCGCGGGCACAGCCCGGCCCGCCCCACGCGGCCCCGGGCGCCGCTTTTCTGGGCTGCCGGGAACAACTCGCCTCCCGCGGCGCTTCCCGGGGCCCCGCGGGCGGGAACGGCCCCGAATCGCCCCCCGAGCCCCCCTGGCCCAGGGGCGACCGCTCGGGCCCCCCCGGCCCCCCGTAACCTCCAGCCCCCCCCCCAACCTCCGCCTCCCCCACAACCTCCTGCCCCCCCCACAACCTCCTGCCCCCCGCAGCCTCCGCCTCCCCCACAACCTCCCCCCCCAGCCTCCTGCCCCCCAGCCCTGACACCGACACCCGCGGCCCGGCCACCCCCCCCCTTATTAATATTTTTGCCCCATCCCTAATTAGCACCGACCCCCCCCGGTACCCCCGTTAGTGCCCCAGGCCCTGCTCCCCTTCTCGCCCCCGGGATGAGCCCCCATGACGATAAAAGGAAACACACGTGTGCCCCCCCAGCACCGCAGTGACGTCACGCACGCACCCCGCTGACGTCACCTCCAGCGGTCTGACGCAAGTCTCCCCTCTATCTCTCCTCAGCCAATCAGCGCGCCGGCCCCGGCGGCCCCCCGGTACATCGGAGGGGCAGGGGTGAGGGAGGGAGGGAGGGCGCAGCGGCCCCTCCCGGTGCGGCGCGGCCTGGCCGGTGCCGGTACCGGTGCTGAGGGAAGCGGCTCCGGCCCGGGCCTCCCGGCGGCTCCGCGCTGCGCATGCGCCGGGCCGCACCGCCCACCAATCAGCGCCGGGCCGCCGCGGGGGCTGCCGGGAAAGAGCGGCAACCGTGCCGGGGAAGCCCGGCGGACTACAGCTCCCGACATGCCCTGCGCGGGGGCCGCCGCGGGAACTACAACTCCCAGCGTGCCCCGCGCGGCGCCCTCGCCGGTAGCGGCACCGCAGAGCCCGCCCGGGGCGACCCCGACCCCCCCGGGACACCGGAGCCCTCCCCAGGGAACGGGGAATCAGGGCAGAACGTGCCCCGAGAGCCTCCCGCTCCCGCCCCCACCCCGGAGGAGAAGCCGGCCCAGCCGCCCCCCTTCCCCCCGCACCGAGAGACTCAGGCAGCTGCACGATGCGGTTTATTCGTTTCACAAGATTCGTCAAACCGGAGCCCGGGCTGGGGCTTCACCCCCCCGGCTCCCCCCACACCACAGAAGCGGTTTTGTCCTCGTGCGTTCGCTTTTTGTTGAGTGAAATCTTGGCGAAATGACTCAAAAAGGGCAGAGGGGGTTAAGACAGGTCGAGGGTGGCTGATACAGTACGTGAGTGAACAGAGAAGCAGGACCAGACCAGCGAGGGGGGCTGTCATCTCCAGGTCTGCCTGCTCACAGTGCTCTATTTACATAAATTACAGAAATTTCATATATATTTTTCTCTGAAGCCCAATTAGACAAATATCTGCTTATATATAATATAAAAAATACAGAGATTTGACTCTTTTTTTTTTTTTTTAAGTAAAATGTACATAATCCACCTGTGAGCAGGAGGTAAACCCAAAAACTCAGCCCCGGTGCTACCAAAGTTAACGCCGCACACAACATTGTCACCCCCGGCCTCTTCCTCCAGCCCATAATGATCCACCCCAGTCAGGAAAAAACAACCAAAAATTAATATTTCAAGTAAAGATGAAGATGTGTTTTCACCATTTCGACAGTTCCATAGTTGGTCAGTAGCAATGTGAACAAAGCCTGGGGCAGTTGTGCTTCCTACTTCAAAACCCACCCAAGCATCCCGCCCTCTTCGGCATCACCATCTTTGGGGGCTTGTTGCCTCGTGTTTTTAACTCTCTCCTTGGAAATACCACTAGCAGGTCTCCAAAAAAAGAAGAAAACAACCAAAACCAAAAATTTAGACAAGGGTAAGAAGCCTTCCCTAGAAAAATCTTCCCAGGAACGGGAGAACTTTGCATTTCTCTGTCCATTTACAGTATTTCAGGGGAACTTGGCCCAGGTTCAACAGGACTGTCCGCTGCAGGAGGGTCGCAGAAAGGCCAGGGCTAAACTTTGCTCTTGGCAAATTAGAGTCTTTAATAAAGAGTAACATGTGCAAAAAAAAAAACCTTAAATAGATCAACCCAGGTTTGCAGAATTATTGTTGTCAGAATGCTTACTTTCTATCCGTGTTCTTACCCAACCCAACACTGAAATCTCAATTAAGTACCCGAGGTAAGAAGTGACATTTGGGAGAGATCACCACAAAGAAAATAAAACACACACCGAGAGGTGCAATCTGTTACCTCCGTGTCCTTCCTCCACCCAGATGCCTGCTTTAAAGACATGTTTGCAGCAGCAAAAAGAAAAATAAGTGTAAGAACATCCCCTTTCCTTGCGAGGACAAAGCCCTGGTTCTAGTTGTTGGAAGGAAGAATTGTTTCCTAACAGGTGGAGTGAGCGCGTAGCCGTCCGGTTGCAAGGAGAGGATGAGCCCATCAGCTGCTCCCAGCTGCTTTCTGCCAAGTTTGTGGTGTTTCTTTTCCCCAACCTCAGACACATTATAGCTGGAAACCTTCCATGGGGGCTTCGGCTTGCTGGAAGATGAATTGCTGCTGGTTCTCATCTACCTGGGGAGCCAGAGCGGCATCATCCTCTACGCCAAAGTAGTGCTCGATCAGGTCAAAGGCCTTCTGGTAGATCTCTTGGTTCTCGTGGCTCTGTAGGAACTCAATCTTATCCAAACCTGGGAGGAAAAATCAGAGTAGAATGCGATGAAACCAGGAGATCGGATATTTTCACTGTTCCGCACCCATCCTCTGCTCCTGCCCCTATTCACAGACCTTTTTGTGTGTGAGATTTGCGTTTTATGAGCAGCACTGACGTCTAAAGGTAACTACTCCAGAGCTGCCTGTGGGTTTTATCTGTAGCGGGCAGATTTAACACCTTTTCAACAGCAGGTTTAGCTGACACAGCTCCCAGCTCAAGACTAAACCAGGTTTCAGTGACATGAAACCAAGCGGCTGTGGGGAAGGAAGCAGAGCCCGTCCCAGTAGCCTCCAGCAGAAGGGCAGCAGCAGCTTTAGCTGTCCTAATTAAACCTGCTGCTGCACAGAAAACATCCGTGCACAATATCCTCTCAAGAATTTCAAGAATTATTCTTACTGGGAGAATCAGGACACACAGTGTAAGAGTCAGTGAGAGGGCAAAGCAGACCATGGGAGTTTGAGACCAAAATAGGAGCTGCTCCTCAAAGCATTAAGAGCAGGAAAAAAAGCCATGTAATTAAGTCACTCCAGGGAAAAGCTCTCTCTGGATTCCCAGTGTACATCTACAGTGTACAACTGGGTACAGTCAGAGCAATCATGGACCCACAAGTGTGGATTTTTACTTTGCTTATTTCTGATTAACACCCTAACCGGTGTGAGCCACAGTTATCAGTTTGGTCTCCAGGTCCAGGAAGCTTGGATCAGGAGTATGATGGGTTTTATTTCCAAGTATGTCCTATGCCCAATCAGAAGAGGCTAAGAAGTCTCCTGGAACAAATATCACTAGTTTGGAACAGACTAAATCCCTTAACAGCAAAAAAAAGCAATGAACAAAAGTAGGAGATGCTTTCTGATACATGCTGTGGTGCTAAATTCAATCGTGCCAAGGCCACTGGCCACCACCTACCATAGGCCTCCTCGATCAGGCTGCAGTAGGGGTTGATGCCCGTCCCGCTCTGGTTGGCTTCCTGCTCCCCAAGCCTCAGAATGTTCTCCAGCCCGTTCAGCGCCACCTGAACTATCTTGGAGTCCATGACAGTCAGCAGGTCACAGAGAGGTTTGATACAACCCAAGTTGACCAAGTACCTGAAGAGAAAGCACCAACACACACCTGTTCAGGGTCTAGCAAGAATCACCTTTGCTCAGTTCAGAAGAGCAAGGGAGCCAAGTTAAACTAAAATACAAAAAATTACCTTAAAATATATTTTTACTGTTCTGAAAGGTTAATTTCTTTATCCACTTATTTGCATTTCTACACACACTCCTCTTTCAAGAAACCTGCTAACTCTGGACACTACTCAAATTAACTCTGCACCAGAATTTAATCTGTCATCAAGTTTGGACATTTAGCTTAATCTAAGCTACCTGAAGGGGGAGGAGGGAAGTGGTTTGGATTTGTTTATCCTCATTCACAGGGAAGCTACAACTAGCACAGTAACGATCCAGCTATAGCTCTGTATATCTCAGCTACTCTCCAGTTCTCCAAATTACTCCCTGGCAACCCATCCTGCCGTCCCACGAGCTACCGCGCGTTCAGAGGTTTCCCCTCGCACCTGATCTGCTCGGGAGTTCCGCCCGACGTTGCGTTTGTAATGGCCCACGCTGCCTCTTTCCTCGTGCGGAATTCTGCCTTCTGCAAGATTTCTATCAGCACCGGGAAAATGTTTGCATCGATGACTGCCTGGGGAGAGAGAGGAGTAAGACGCATTGGAATTGGCAACACGGTTTCTAAAAAGCCATTAAGCATGGGAAAGAAACCTCCACCTCCATTTTCAAATGGAAAAAGCCTTTCCAAGCTATAACCCTCCAGCAATTCCTCTATTTTATTCCTTTATTCCCTGTTAACACAAGATCCTATTCCCTAACTAGCAGAGTAAACAATCCCTATTATTGCATCGATGCTGTAGCGATGCTTTCATCACTTATCTGCCTCTGTATGTAGGTCATTGAAAGGATAATTAAACTCAACAAGCTCCAGCTTTTCAAAGAGGTATCTCGGAGCACGGAGAAATCAGGGCTGTATCTCCTCTTATTCCAATGATCCAACCTGTGGGATTCATTTCAGCCTAATATTGTAGGTATAATTAACAAGTTTTCTAGCTCTTGCTTGGCAGATGGCTGGGAGCAGCAAACTTGCAAATCACTGCGGAACAAGAGATGTGAACAAAACCAGCCTCTACGTGTCCGAGAAGACAAAAGTTGCAAATCCTTAATGCTGAGCTTGGAATCGAGGATCGTTACAGGTGGGCTGGAGAAGACCGTACCTGTATTTGTGCTCTGTTTCCTGCTGTGATGTTTGATATAGTCCAGCAGGCTTCTTTCCTGATTGATTCCTTGGGACTACTTAATAAATGAAGGAGACAAGGCAAGGCTGAACAGTTCAGAATCACCTTTTGAGAGAGAAAACACAAGTGAGATCCCCTGTATCTGGTACAGAGCTAAATACTTCCAGTTTTCACACAGTGAACATGCTGTAGGGCACCAAGTTGCCCTGCAAGGCAGGAATTTCCCCTCACCTGGGTCTGGATGTCGTCCCCCGTCACGATGTTGCCAACTGCTCGCAAAGCCGGGGAGGCCACTTTGTAGTCGTTGTGCCTGCAGGATAAATGGTGCAAGGACAAAACCAAATCCATCAGGTCACATGCAGAAGATTCTCTCCCCAATATCTGCATTATTTACTTAGAATTCCATCCCCCAACATATAGAAACACACAGCAAGTTGACCGTATTGCTACTGGATAAGCAAAGACTGAAGACAAACTTGGAATACAGTTTTCATCCTTAATGTCCTAATTCTATCATCTTCAGCTTAAGTACAGATCTCACCTTTTCCATCACATTTCTAAACAAAGACGTCGTTAAACCAATGAGAACACCCAGGATTTTTCCAGATAATTTTGGAAGCAAGCGTCTTGCAGTTCTACCAACTCCGAAGGCGTTAAAGAGAAGAGGCCCATTCAAATTTGAGAGCACAAGACACTCCGCAGTCCTGTCTTCCGCAGACTAGAGCATCAGTCCCAACTCTTCAATAAATTTTTCCTAGCCTAAGTATTAACCAGCATTCGAGCACTAGAAAATACTCTAGTTTTACAGCTCTCAACCTGCTTCAGACCCTCCCACAGAACTGCTCTGATGGGTTTTGGTACAAACTCACGCTCACCCACCTGTTTCCCAGTCTAACCAGGCTGAAGCAGCAAGACACGGTACTTACATTAACAGCTCCACCAGCCGCCGACACACTCCCGAGTCAATAACTGCTTGAATTTTCTCATTGGGGCCATCTGATAAGTAGGAAAGAGCCCAGCACGCATCTGCTAGCAAGTCGGAGTCACTGTTGAATAATAATCGGGACAAGACTGGCAGGCAGGGAGATACCTACAACAACAGCCACCACCCCGGGTTAGTCACGTTCTGACAAGGACCATCGTGTTCACACACAAACACCACATGGCTACTCCGACTGGGGAGATAAAGAGTCTTCAATGTCCACAGTTTCCTTCCCCAAAGTCAGCAGCTTCCTTGCTGGTTCACATACCTCATAATCACAGTGTCTGAAGCTACCTCAATGGCTTTATTGCTAAATTAAAATTACATCCCTTCCTCCTGGTGCAAGTCTAGACTCCTGAGACAAGCGCTACTGTGCATGCTACTGTTTGGAAACTCTATTTCTTACTCTTAATAACCCAAAACAGCTCAGTATTCAGAGCAGCAACCAATGGTTACAGCTCTGGGTACTCCAATCACTTATAAGTGTTTTGATATTTACGCTCAAGTCAGATTTCACACCTCACCACAGGCTTCCCAGCTCTGACACATGAGCTTTCATCTTTAAAAAGTGAAACACATTGATCTTAAACCATTTTTGTTCTACTGAAGTGAATGAGACACCTGGAAGGCCAGCAGAACCTTTTTCCTGGTGTGCTACTGGCACTAACAAGAGAAACAGGAAAGCTGCTACAGCTCCCATGTGGACACAGTCCTGGTTTGTAGCATTTAGATGTCTCAGAATCAAGGTTTTAGTCACAATTTGAGTGAAGTCTCAAGTCTCAGTGTGTGCTGCCTTGCAGGGAAGCCTGGCCATGCCCCCTTACTCGAGGGGTCCCACTGAGGCGCTGCCAATAAAGCCACGCAGAAAATTAAACAGGCACTCAAACATCTGCTGAACAGTAAGATCAACCTCAGCAGGAAGAACCTCACCCTGTTCCCTCCTGCAATGACCTACGGAAGGTCCAAGAGCCCAAAATAATTGAGACAAACATCTTGACTGGGTGGCTCCCCATCACCTGTCTGCCAACAAGGCATTTATTCTCACCTTATCAAATTCAGGCGGTGGACTCTTCCCTCTGCATAAGTTCGACAGGGCCCAGACAGCATTTCGTGTCATTGTCAGCCTGGTGGACTTTGTAAGGAGCCTAAAGAGACAGCAACCATGAATTACAATCCTTGATGTGGAAGCCAGCAAGGGAATCAAAAGAAGGAAAACTAGTCTGATTTTAAGGAAGTCAAACCACTATTCCACTTGCTGCAGCTCAAGCCATGCTGCTTGTGACTTGAGCCTCTCAACAAGCAAGAAGAGAAGTGACAGGCAACTACTTTTTAGGATAAATAGCTATTATTCCTAACAGTGTAAAGTGAAATGGGTCAGGAAGACAAGGGCCAAATTAGAACTGAGAACCATAGAATAGTTTGGGTTGAAGGGACCTCCCAAGCTCACCCAGTCCCACCCAACCATGAGCAGGGACATCTTCACCAGCTCAGGTTGCCAGAGGAGCCCACTCAGACAAGCCCCCGAACCCACAGCATAAGCACAACAAGCAGACATCTGGAGGGACACAGAGCGAACCAGCAAGCCCTGCGACTTCAGCAAGACAAGCAGGCGGCAACAGCACCCGCTGCAGCTTGAGAGCGGCGGAGAGGTTTGTGAGAAGGCATGTTATCTACCAAGTCCCACTCTATTCATCAGATACTTGTCAGAACTGCCAGTTCATCCGGTACCAAGGGTTTGATTCCCAGTGAACATCGCCACACATTGCCGGGGAATTTACTCGCCCAGCTCAAAGATGGCTCTGCTGTGGTACCATGGGACTCCAAGAACTGTATTGGCAAGTATTCATGGCTACTCACATTAATAAGGGAGGAAGAATAGCGCAGTTAAGGACATAATCTCTACACACAGAGCTGTCTCCAGCAATGTTCCCCAATGCCCAGACAGCCTGAAAGGAAACAGCAACAGTTTTAGCATTCACGCAGTTTCTGAACAGAGGAAGAAAAGGGTAGTGTGCTAAAGAAGGCATTTTCCAATAATTCCAGGCAAACGATACTTCAATTTGTCGCCTGACACTGGTCACCCATTTTAAACACTGCATTGTAATCGTGTGCAACTCAGTGTGGTTCTCGCCCTAACCCCGGAGTAAGAAGTGAACCTTACCTGTTCTTGAACATCCTCAAAGTCAGAGTTTAACAGCTCTATAAATATAGGAACTGCCCCAGCCTCAATTACTATTTTTGTTTGTTGGGAAGTTCCTGATGCAATATTCGTCAGTGCCCACGCTGCTTCAAACTGAAACAAGCAAATGAATGACAACAGTATGAATAAAATAATCCTGATTTAGCAAAGTATTTGCCATCACATTTTGGCTATAATTCTTTTAACTTTTACTAAAAGGGTTGTGAGATAAGAAAGTGTATCGCAACAGAACCTTAATACTCAAATGGTTTGATTTTCTTGAGCAATAAAAAGCCACATCTGCTAAATACCTTCTCAGAGGCTACAGCTTCTCAAAGGATTAGCAGGTGAATACATCACTGGTCACACCACATCACATTTACAAGTATTTTCCAGCAATAAAAGTGAAGACACATAATGCATAAACATGTGGAGTAGAAAGTTTTCTGTCTTTTGTGCAGCCTGGCCAGTTCCAGCCCACCCGCTCGCCTGGCTAACACCACAGTGACGCCTCGAGTTCAGGTGAAGCTGAGCAGCGAGCTCTCTGCTTTTGCCACACATTCTTTGGTTTAAAACCAGATTTTCATTCAGTTCTTCTTGAAAATAAGTCCCTATGCTACATGGCCTTGGGCCAGAGGGCAGGAAGAAAATGAAGGCAGTCATCAACTCGGATGCAGTTCCATGTATGGAAGCATCTTTAACCCCTACAAAGTAACTATAGTTATTACCAAGCTGGAAGGAATCTCAAGAAGCTGCCCAGTCCATCCCTCAGCCCCACGGCAGGATCGGCACTACCTAAGCCACTGCTAACACACTTTTAGCCTGTACTTAAAATCCTCCAATAATGGAGGTTTTTCCTCTCGCAGTTTCTTCCTACATATTTATTACGTGGCTCCACAAACTTCCAGCAGAAGTATCAGACACAGGAAGGGCAAATTCTCTTCTGCTGCGGCTAAACCATGTTATTTCTGCCAGCGCTTTTCCAAGAATTATAATTTAGAGCAATTTATAACTTCATTTTTTGCCT
Organism: Streptopelia decaocto; assembly: GCF_964273445.1. NCBI lineage: Eukaryota > Metazoa > Chordata > Aves > Columbiformes > Columbidae > Streptopelia > Streptopelia decaocto. The sequence continues at coordinate 2,204,443 of NC_138678.1, read as the reverse complement.
AAGCACTACAGGCTACCTCTGTCTTCTCCTGTACATCACATAACCTGCATCTTTTGAGTTCAAGACATCACTTCTCCCTGATGGCAACTGTGGGTTCACGCTGCTACGCTGCAGTTAAACTGCTACATGCCATGAAGAATTTGTAACACAAGCTCCTTTACCTGTAGCGTGCAATTTTCACTTCTTTTCAGGAATTCAACAAATCTGTCCACCACCCCCTGAGTGTTTATCACTTCATCTATTGGAGGATTCGGCTCTGCAACAGCAAGGCAGTGTCAGAACAGTTGACATCTCCAACGCAGGGAATAACAAGCATGAACTATTACTCCATTGAACCATCTCAAGCTGCACAGAACTCGGCAGGACAACCCTCCAGAACCACTTTCTGTACAATCCATACAACTGCAAATCATTAGCAACACGCTACATTGTTAAGCTCAAAGCTGCTAAGCTTCTGTACAGCAACACGTGTGCACAAATGTGTGCAAAGGAAACGCTACATCAGATGCTACGGCAGGGATGAGTTATTTTTACCTTTGGAGAGTAGCTTCCTGAATTTCTGAGTGGTTGCTAGCTGTAGATCAGGGTCATCTGAAAAAAGCATCTCTACCATCTCTCTTGTGATCATTCCCTCCTGCAAAGATGCAAAGGAGACAGAACAATGGCTCCATTTCACACATTTAGGGCACAGTCATGACAGTCTACAATGACTTTGTGCTTAGCTAGTGATCCAAAGATTCGCAATTCGAGATTACAGGACACTATTTACTCCCTGGCAGACTTCTCCAGTTCCCTGTAGTAACATTTGCAACACACTCAAAAGTGAGAAAGCAAAAACGTTGAGGTATGGCAGTTCTACGCAGAGCACAGCACGACATCCATCTGAAGGCACAACAGCAACAAAAGGCACCTTACCCCACATGTCGTGGAACTAACGTAGGAATCCACAAGGAGACTATCGAACATGGAGGCATCTTCATTGATCAGTTCCACGTTTCTTCTTTTAAAGAGCTGGCAGAGAACAAGACACAGCAGTCATTATTAGAAAGCAATGACGAACAGTCTTCATAACTAGATATTCTTGTTCCTCAAACAAGATACCGTCAGCTTGACTAAACGCAACCCGAAGAGAAAAGCAGTCATTAATAACAGCTCTGTGCTCTGCAGACGAGTTTGGCATACGAACCCCAATAATAAAACGTGCTAAGTCTTGCCCTCAGATATGCAAATACTCAACTCACTGAGACGCTGGTACAGGCAGGTGCAGAATTTGACCTAACAAGTTAGGAAAACTGGGGAGAAAGCAGCTTGTGCATGACACATTAATGGAGAAAACATTTAGTGTGAGCTTACATCACCTGGGAATCACCTCTCACTTTCACAGACCTTCAAGCAAAGAAAACCAAACAAAAACCAACCAGCTCAGAGTTAAAAAATACACACAGCCCATACTTTCACTTGCTCTTCCTGCTTCTTGAGGAAATAATCCCATCCACTAATTAATAAAAAAAAACCTGAAAAACAAACCACCACCTTAAAAACAAGGATCTGTGAACAAAACCCTCTGGCACCCCAAGGACAAAGTGCTTGGAAAGCTCTTGATGTGAGCTACACTCTGTACTAGGTACAAAGAAAATGAAAAGCAAGATCTCAGAACAGAAAAAAATAAAGAGACTGCCAACAAACCTTAATGCACAGATCCTTGAAGATTCCAGTTTGGCAGCAGCACAATCTTGGTTGTGTTATGGCTGTACACAAGCTACTCAAGATGACAGTTACCTGTTGCTCTCGTTTCTGTTTGCGCAGCTGAATTCCTTCCTCTTCTCTTCTCCGCCGCATTTCCTCGGGATTTAGGGCTTTGTTCTTGTAACTCTTCATTCGATAGTTATCCTTCGCAGGACTCGTGTTGGTCTCTGTGAAAGGAAAGAATATCTGCCTCAGATTTCTCGCCACACTCTGCTGCTTTACCTGCATGTCCTTGCTGCCACCAAGGAAAAGTCATATTAAACAGATTTATTTGCAAGAGCTGGTCTGGACAGTAAAGCTCCAAGTGATAATGCGATCCTAACCTTAGCTGATGTGATGCACTGCTATGGCAAGTGTTAGGAAGTTTCTAGGAAGCATAAGAGTAGATTTGCTGTTCCAAAAGGAACCTGGACCAAACTTGACAATATTGAGCATGTTACCATGGGAAAGGCTTCTACTCAATCATCTTTGGAGCTGCAGAACTAAATTCTACTGTGGTTTCCAGCAGAAATTATTTCCCTTATGTCATCACGGCATAAATCACACCTTGGCTTTTTCCCCCAGATTGGAAGGTTCACCATGTCCACACAACAAAAATCTAACAGGACCCACAGCAAATCGAGGCTTTAAACAATTAAAAAATCTTGCAAAACTATCCATAACATACAGCCCGTGTTTGTCCCACCAGGCACAAGTGCCTGATAACCAACCTACTCATTTTGCTGCTTCCTACCTGACTAACGCAGCCCTTCAAACTCGACTGCTGGTGTATTTCCCCTGGTCAGGGCAGTGACACATGGTTTGGTGCAGCTAAAGGCAACCAGGGCCAAGCAGGGACCCAAGCACAGAAGGATGTCGATCCCACAGCTGCATTCAGCTCAACCCACTGCTTTGACCATGTCGACTGCTGTTTATACATCTTTCCAAGCAGATTATTTGCCTTTCTCAGGACGGGAAGGCAGCAATCATGATACACAACATCAGTGTGCCCGTTAACCTTGAGACCAACTTGGTCTTCTCCAGGACTCTGCTGGACACCCGTATCTTTGTTTTCTTCCAACCGCTACAGGTAGACGGAAGAAGCGCCCTGTGAAAGTTCGCAGCGTTATCTCCGTACCCCTCCTCTTTCAAGTGTTTAACATTCCTCAGCCACGTTGCCTGCAGAAAATTTCAGTCCAACTTATCAAGCACCTCCAGCCCTTCTGGAGCCCTTCCAGGATCAGCTGAAGTTTCAGAGAAAAGCCCCAGAGCCAAGCCAAGACATATACAAGGTACAAACATCCAACACAGGAAGACAAAACAGCTGGAAAAACTAACATTTTAAGTAGCTTAATTCTGAGGGTTACAGAGTCCCTACCAAAGAGAAATTTGTTACCTTTGGAAAGCTAAGTCTCCAATTAAAAGGCAGTTTTTAAGAAAAGGAGGAGGAAAAGTGATTAAGTGACTTCACACTATCTGCAGAATCACCATGCAGTCAGTCACATAAATAGCCAAGTGCCACACAACTGCCTCCGAACCTGCACAACCCGGCTCAGCTGGGCTCAGCCCGGACCCTGCGCTGCGACTGCACTTAAACCAGAGTTCTGACCCAGCTTGTACAAAATGCCGCTCTGCTCCGGGAACCCCCTGACCTCAGGTTCCTAAATCAGCGCCTTTTGTAGCAAATAACCTCCCTGAATTAGTGAACTTCACTCACAGCAGCTCCACAGAAAAAAAGTCACTGTAATTCCAGTGTCATTACAGCCACGCCAGGATTATAACGGCTTCTCAATGCTGCTGGATCAGAAACCCAGCCTGGCTTCTTTCCGGATGATGCTCTTCCCATTTCTCTGCATTACATGTAGTATTTGCTTCCAACATTTTTTCAGCTGCTGGTTAAAGCTGAGTCACTGCAGGTCTAAATCAGAATTTGTGCTGCTGAATCAGACCAAAGTGACAGAGCAGAGAAACAGTTACACTGACAGATCCAACAAGGGCTTTTTAAAGCCAGAACACCCTTTCACAACAGTAAACTTCAGAAGATATCCATTACCATTCTGTTGCCAGGCATAAGACACACTTAAGGCAAAGCCTGGCCAGCCCTGGAATTACCCCAGCTGCTGTTAAACCTGGAAAAGCCGCCGGGTTCTGTCCTGTCACTCGTGCAGGTCTGTTTTGCGTGTTTTCTCTGCTGCTTTTATGTTCTCACGCAGATTATTTGACTGTTTACTACAAATAACACAGGCAGAGAATCCGTTCTCTTTCAGAGCTGCCTTGAACCCCGGCCGGGCGCTTGGTGGGCAGCACACGCTGGAAAACGCTTCTCCCCGCAGCTATTTGGGCATCTGGTGCAGCCGCCACCGCTGGCTCGTTCCCTTCTGGTTTAGCTCCCAGGAGCCAGCGACGCGCTATCGCTGCTGGAATGTGCGGCAGCTTCGCTGACGGTGCCGGCTGGGGAGGGGGAAGGGAAAAGCACAGGTTATCTTTGGGGAAAATTAACAGTTCCCCAGAGAGCTTGTCCCTCACCAGGGTCAGGTAAGATCGGGATTTCTTTCAGGCTTTCCATGCCCTGGTGTACAAAGAGTCCACTTATTCCTCAGGGCAGTTCTCAACACACATTAATTTCAACTCCGCCTCCTCCTGATATTTGGACCCACAAAGATCTGAGGTTTGGGGGCTTTAAGTCCTCTTCAACCCGATTCACACATCCTGAGACATTCGGCTTTCCGAATGGACCAGTGACCTCCCAAGTCTGTCACCTCAGGTCAGAGAGTCCTTTGTAACAATTCTTATAATAAACTCTTGGACTAAGTCAACTCGAACTCAACACACAGGAGTTATAGGAGGTTAAATACAGCCAGGACTAGTCAGAGACAATGACAGAGGGCTATAAATTCCAACGAGCTCATCCTCCCCAACACATGCTTCACTCCAGAAACAAACAGCACTGTCTGATTTGCTAAGCACGTTTGAGTTGATCCGGCCCTCGCCAGCACAAAGCTGAAAGAATTAGTACTTTCACTATCACGCTATTTTAATGACCAAGCTCCCCTTTACAAAGTTCATGTTTGCTCTCTCAAGCTGAAGCAAACAAAGCAAAATACCCAAATAACTAGTTAAATCCATCAGCCACAAACGTTTTATTAAGAATTGAGCATTACGTGCTGCTCCGCAGGGTAAACGGCACTATAGAGATATTTAGACGTCATTTGCATAGCAAGCGAAGAACAGACTGACGAGCATTTCTAACAACCCAGGCAAGACCAACATCACAGCTGCTTAGAAACACCATTGCACCCTCAACCTGCACCCTACAAGAAGGGTAACAACATTATGCGGCCACCCCTCGGTCCTATTAACCTAAAACAATTTAACACTGGCAGTTTTCAGACATTCAACAGGCCCGAGGACATTTTTCTACTCAAAGTTGCCAGTCGAGGTTTTACATCTCGAGCTATACATTAAGTTTTAAAAGCTGTGGCGGACGGGGAGGTGCTGTGGCCATCGCACATATGGGGACGTGGCCATGGACCCATCCTGGAACATCACGGGAGGGCTGAGGACAGCAGGGAGTTTCTGATGAGGTCAGTTTGATCAAGCACCAGCCCACCCCAACGGGCACTTTTAAGTCTGGTTAAAAGATAATATTGCAGGTGAAAACTGATAGGACCCTAATCCTCACTTCCCAGAGGAGCCTTCCCCTGCTGCAGGCTGGGCTTTCCCATTCACCTCATCCACCCAAACCCTGTCTTACTACCCGAAACCTCAAGAAAAAGCCATTTTGCTTTCCCAAGTAGGAAGCATCAATCCCAGGCTACACCAAAAGCAACAAAAAAAATAAGTCTGCTGTTATTAAAGTACCTTTTGAAAAGCAATACTCAGTTCTGGTTTATTTGTAGCTAACAGAGAACGCAACTTCCCACCTCTCTGGCCCCTGAAGTGTAATTAGTGCTATTGCTTATTATACAAACTCCGCTCCTGCACAGCGTCAGATGCATTTGCTTGTCCCGTCCATGGCGACAGCTGCACAGGGACAGCGTGGGGACTCCACGCTGCCGGAGAACTCTGATGTGATGGAATCTACACCAACCGAGGCCCTGCGGGGTCATCCGAAGGCTGGACAGTTCAGCAGGATCTCCTTTGAGCTCCATCATCAACTCTTACAAACTTCAGAATTTAAATTAACCACAGATCAGAGGTTTGACACTTTAAAGCTTCAACCACAGCAGCTCCTTCCACCACCGGCCTCTCAGGGCTTTTCGCTGCGGCAGAAGCAGCTCCCGATACCACCCAAAAAGCAGAATATTACACCATCAAATAACCCCCCAGAGGCCGCGCTGGGGAGCGCGGAGCTGCCGCTGACAGAGCCAACCCCCCCGGTACCGGCCCCGGCCCCGGCCCCGCGGGCTGGCGGCTCAGCCGAGCCCGGACCGGCCCCTGCCCCCAGAAACCCGCTCAGCGGGGCCGCCCCGAGCTCCGAGGGCCCTGCCCGGGATGACTCAGCGGCCGGGCCCGCAGCCCCGCTCCCGCCGGCCCGGCCCGGCCCGCCGCGGGGGGAGGCGCCCGGAGCCCCGGTGAGGGGGGCGGGCAGCGCCGGGACGGCCCGGCCCCGCTGTCCGACCGGCGGAGCGGCTTCTCCCGGCCTCCCCGCGCCCCCTCGGCCCAGCAGCAGAGCGTCCCGGCCGGGCCGCTCCTGCCCTCACCCATCGCGGCTCCTCAGGCGGCGGCTCCTCCGGCGGCGGCCACAATATGGCGGGCCCGGGGAGAGGGAGGGCGCGGGGAGCGGACGGCGGCCGGAGCGGGACAAACCTGCTCCGCGCTGCGGGCGCCCCGCCCCCTGAGGCGACAGGGGTGGGGCGGGGCCGCTCTCTCCCGCGAGGCTCTCGGGCGCCCCCAGCGGGCGGGGAGGACCCGGCCTGGCCCTCGTGTCCTGTCACTCGTGTCCTGTCGCTTGTGTCCCATCTCCTCGTGTCCCATCTCCTCGTGTCCCATCACTCACACCCTGTCCCCTTGTGCCTCATCCCTCATGTCCCATCCCCTCTCACAGTGTCTCCTCATGTCCCATCACTCACACCCTGTCCCCTTGTGCCTCGTCCCTCATGTCCCATCCCCTCTCACGCTGTCCCCTCGTGTCCCATCACTCGTGTCTGGTCCCTTGTGCCCAATCCCCTCACACTCCATCACTCATGTCCCATCCCCTCCTGCCCTGTCCCATCATGTCCCATCACTCATGTCCCATCCCTTGTGTCCTAAGCCCTTGTTCCTCAGCCCTCGTGTCCCACCCTCTCCCCACCTTCCCCTTGTGTCCGGTCCCCCTGTGTCCCCTCTTGCCCCACAACCCTCCACAGCCAACACGCCACACACATGTTTTGAGCACAGAAACGCTCCAAGACGTCCTCTTATTATAAAGTCCGTCACCAATCTGTGTCCTTGGCAGCTCCGCGGCGCTGGGCCTGGCTGCGGCCAGCACAGCGCGGAGGCCATTAGGTGGTGCGGGGCCGGCCAGTCCCTCCCATGGCGATGAACACGTCAATGGGGACGTTGGGCAGCGTCAGGCAGTGGCTGCCAGGACATCGCCGCAGCTGCCTGTGGGGACAGAGACACAGCCTGGTGTTGTCTGATATGGCACGGTGTAGAATCACAGAATCACAGATGGTTTGGGTTGGAGGGACCTCCCCAGCTCCCCCAGTGCCCCCCCTGCCATGAGCAGGGACATCTTCACCAGCTCAGGTTGCTCAGGGCCCCGTCCAGCCTGGCCTGGGATGTCTCCAGGGATGGTTCATCCACCACCTCTCTGGCCAACCTGGGCCAGGCTCTCACCACCCTCAGGGCAACAATTTAATCTTCATGTCCAGCCTGAATCTCCCTCCTTTAGTTTAAAACCATCGCCCCTTGTCCTTTCGCAACAGCCCCTGCTAAACAGTCTGTCCCCATCGTTTTTCTGCTTTTGGCGGCAGGACAAGCCGTGTTTGCCGGAGCAGGAACCTGGTCCCGTCCTGCCCCCCCTTACCTCCCCACAGCCTGCTCGGTGCCCACCGGCTCCTGCGTTTCGAGGGGCATGGCTGAGCTGGGACAATCTCCCGCCTCGACGGGGAACCTCCGAGCCTGCGGCGCCTGCTGGGAGCTCATGTCCAGACCCTGGATGTGTCTGACCAGAGAGGAGTGGGTGAGTGAACCGGGTGACCCCGACGGGCCCCCCGGCAATGACAAAAACACTGAGGGCACATGGGGGACCCCCGCCGGCCCCGTAACACCGGACTGTGCGCCCCCACTCACCAAGAGCGTGTTCCAGCCTGTCGCCCACCTCACTGCGCACCCACCCAACTGACCCACGTCACCCGCATCACAATGGCACCCCGGGTTTTCAAAGGTCCCTCTGTGCCCCACCCGGGCGCTGCAGATGCCCCTGGGGCGCTGAGATGTGGTTGCGGAGTCGCTGTGGGGTGAACTGAGGGAGCGGAGGGTCCCGGCCCACAGGAGGACATGGACTGGTTTTTGCTGGCCAACGGCTACAAGCTCGGCAGGACCATCGGCGAGGGGACGTACTCCAAAGTGAAGGAGGCTTTTTCACAGAAGCACCAGAAGAAAGTGGCGATTAAAATAATCGACAAGAAGGAAGGCCCAGAAGGTAAGAGCTGACCCTGAAAGAGCTCCAGGCTCAGGCACGGTCCCTCCTGGAGGCTTTTAATTCCCAGAAATATCTTGAGAGTGGATCGGAGCGGGGATGGTGCTGGGGGATCCAGCAGAACAGCCCAGGGACTGTGGCTGGGGGTCAGGACCTGTTTGGGTGGCCGCCCTCCAACCGCAAGGATGGCAAAGTGCTGGGGGAGCCCAGCATCCCCCCTCGAGGAGCATCCCTGGGAAACAGTGCCCGGCCATGAGGAACCAGACACCTGGGAGCGATGTTCCCTCCTTGGGCTGCGTCCCGCAGGGGGGTCTGGAGCCAGCACCTCGGGGACACCCCCGTCCCCACACCCCGGGCAAACCCGCCTCCTCTCTCGGCAGAATTTATTCACAGGTTCCTGCCCCGGGAGCTCCATATCCTCACACGCTTGGACCACAGGAACATCATCCATGTGCAGGAGATGCTGGAATCCCCAGAGGGGAAGATGTACCTCGTGATGGAGCTGGCAGAGGACGGGGACATCTTTGACTACATCCTCCGCCACGGTCCCCTGCCCGAGCCCCGTGCCAGGGAGCTCTTCCAGCAGCTGGTGGAGGCCATCCAGTACTGCCACAGCTGCGGGGTGGCCCACCGCGACCTCAAGTGCGAGAACGCTCTGCTGCAGGGCAGCACCTTGAAGCTGACGGATTTTGGCTTCGCCAAGCGGCTCCCCAGGGACCGCAGGGAGCTGAGCTGGACCTTCTGCGGCAGCACGGCCTACGCGGCACCCGAACTGCTGCAGGGCCTCCCCCACGACAGCCGCAAGGGCGATGTCTGGAGCATGGGCGTCATCCTCTACGTCCTGCTCTGCGCCCGCCTGCCCTTCGACGACACCAACATCCCCAAGATGCTGTACCAGCAGCAGAAAGGTGTCCCCGTCCCCATGCAGCTGGGGATCTCCAAGGAGTGCCAGAACCTCCTGAAAATGCTCTTGGAACCAGACGTGAACCTGAGACCCTCCATCGAGGCGGTTGGCCGGCACCCGTGGCTGACGAACCCCTGAGGACTCGCCCTGCTCTCCCCAAACGGGACAGAATGTTTCTAAAATGACGATAAATTTGGAGGGTCTGTTTCCCACCTATCCAGCCTTGCAGGGGCTGCACCAGAAAAAGTCTGGTTCATATTTGGGTGCTTTTATTGACTCCCGAAGCCCCAGTGGTGGGGAACAGGGCAGACACGAGCTCCCAGCAGCTGGGGTTCACCCTCCTGAGGTGGGTGGGAGGGAAGGGAAATTCAGACCCTCTGAGGCAGCCCCGTCCCCGTCCCACAGGAATGAGAACCCTCGACACAGGCAGAGACTCTGTAGAATTCCTTTAATCGCTGTTAAGTGCAAGTCTGTAAAAGGTTTGGAGAAAGTCATCGTTACAAAACTACCAGCTGTTAGAATTGTATCCTGGTTTTCACCCCAGCTAGAAAAGGCTCAGGGAGATGCAGAATAGTTCAGAACAGATAATATTGCACAGACAACCAAATGGTTAATTTGACTAAAGAAAAAAAAGTGACACAGATGAGAGCACTGCACCCTCAGGGCTCCATCACAGGCCCAGCCACGACTTGTTCCATCAAATCCCAATGGAACGCAGCCCCGAGCCCCCACACAGACACCCCATGGGTGTCTCCGACCCACAACCTGTTTTCGTGCTACAGCTGAGTTTGAGCCCAGAACAGGGTGAGGCTGCAGCACATTTCAGAGGCTCTGCTGGACCATGCACCATGTGGGGGGTGAGATGTAGCTCAGTGCACGACCCTCCTGGGTTTTCCAGGACAGACACACTCTCCTGTAAGTGCCTGAAGTCGTCACCACCACCTCACCCGTGTGAGCAGCTGCAGTGGAGAAATTCCCCAAATCAGGGGAGGAAAAACAAAAACCCCAAACCTCAACTCTTCCAGAGACAGCAGCGAGGGCTCTGTCCTGTTAGGATAATTGTGTATTAGCAACATCCACTGGGGAATGTCTCGTGCCATTAGAAGGGAATTGTTCCCAAAAGAGGGGAAGGAAGCGTTGCCGGCAGTCACAGGGGTTAAGTGGAGGAACCCCAGTGACCACAGAGAAACTGGTGACACTGGTGGCCATGGGAATCAAGGAGAGTCAGCGGAGTGGACAGACACAGCCGCCAGCCTGTGCCAACAGGCACTACCCCCATTTGGGTGACAGGGAACGGGAAGGACTGAGGTTAAAGTGGTCAGAGGGCCACACTGGGGTTTTGCAAGGGCTGAACTGGGCACCAGTGCAGAGCGGTTCTGCTCCCAGGGTGACCCAAAGCACTCTCTGCCCAGAGGGCTCAAGTCAGAGCAAGCCACAAGTACTTTGCTTGGGAAATTCAACTAGAAGTACACAAAACCCAGCAGAGGAAGGCAGTGCAGCTGCGAAGGGGAAAGCAGGTCTCGGGCTCTTCGAGGAGCTGCCCCTCTTGTGCCAGGAAATGAGAGTTTCAATTTAAAATAATCTTCCACAGAGGAAAAGCCAGGCAGAAGCTCAGGGTTTGGCAGGGAGTTTGGCTCCTTTCAGCACAGCCCAGCGTTGGGGCAAAGCCACAAGCGGCACAGCAGAAGGGGCATCCCCCACCGCATTGTCCGTCCCCGGTCACTCCCAGCACGGGGGGTTTGCAGGGATGACCTGGCCAGCAGCGCAGAGCGGTGAGCGAGCGGGCACAGCGCGCAGCCACCAGCCTTCGAGCTGCTGCACTGCAGATTACACGCGCACACAAGCACAATCGGCCAGCAGGCAGTCGGGTGGCACCGAGGGATCCCACTGGGTGTCTAGGCACCCAGTTCGCCCCGGGGACCCCTCACCACATCACATCTGCCTCCTGCCGACGCTTTCAGGGCAGTCAGTTTTGGCTTGGTCAGTCTCTAGGAGCTACAGAGAAGACGGGCTCCCTAGCAGCTAAACGTACGAGTGACCTCCTGCTTCCTCCTCCTCCTCCTCCAGGTCTGAAGGGGTCCCTCGAGTCACCCACAGGATTGAAATTCCTCCAGCCTGGAAGTGCAATCCCCAGCACAGTTACACACAAAGGAACAGCCAGTCCGTGATTTAATTCACATTCGATGGTGGAAATGAGCCTGGGAGACACACTGGAAGCAGTCGCTTTATTCCCAGTCTTCCCACTCCTCATCTTCCAGCTGCAAACAAGAGTAACAGCCCTCAGCTTGTTTCTGTAACACAACAGCCAGCCCTCAACAGATCCCCCGAGTCAGCGCAAAGCCTGACACATCCTCACCCTCCCAACAGGGATTTGTTTGCTCTGTTTCCCGTGGGGAACTCCCACACTCAAACAGCCACTCTCTGCTCCAGCCAACACCCGAGAGTCCCACGGTGAGATCCCAAGCTAAGCCCCTGTCCCCAAAGAGCAAGTCACGCCTTGGAGAAGCCTCTGGCCAGCTGCTCTGTGCAGCCACATCTCGGTGCGACGTGCTGCTCAAGCTCGGCTCCAGCACAGGGCTGGCAGCAGAGCCCAAGCTGAGCAATTCAGTCCCTTGCTCTGAGGTGTTGCGGTCTCCCAGAAGCAGCCAGTGAGGGCAGAGCTCAGGCAGCATCACCCCAAGGAGCTGCTGAGGGTTTCCGGGAGCAGCCACCTCCCCTTGACTCACCTCCCCAGACACTTCCACCTTCGAGAGCGCCAGCTGCACCTCCTCTTCAGTCATGTCCAGATCAAAGTCCTTTTCCCAGTCCTCACTGATGTCTGTGCTGGAGCCTGGAAGCACAAACGTCACAACAGAGCCATCAGAGCTGCACACGCTCTCCAGACACGCTGGTGAAAGCTGCCCGAGCAACCCACAGAGCCCTGGCATTCCCAAAGGATCTACCCAATGGGGGAAAGCCTCCCCACACCCCAGAGCAGGCTGTCAGCTCACAAACAGAGACAGTCTTCTGATTTCTTGTCTAGTCTAATTTCATTCTGCTCACACACCCAGTTCATGATATTGAGTCACCTTGCTGGATCTTGGGTTACTTCCAGTGGCTTTATAATCCTATAACCAACATAATGATTATTTTGGGAGACCTGCAGCAGGTTCTGCTGAAGGCAGGGTCCCCTGCGAGGAAGGGCTCAGGGCAGAGCCAGCTGTGGTACCAGTCCAGCGCCTGCTGAGAACAGATTTTTACCATCTGATGTGACCTTGCCTAACAGCACAAGGATTTACTTCCACTTTAGTTTCAGCCATTAATTAGACACTCTTTGGATCTAACCTTCTTGGGTAACTCTGGCAAAACTCCTTTTCTCCTCCATCATCACAAAATCAGACCCTTTCTCCAAAAGCTGCCACCCCCAGCAGGAGGTTTCCAGGCCCTGTGCTGGCTCCACACACGCACCTTTCTTGCCGTTGTTGGAGGGAGTGGATTTCCCACTGTCCGAATTCAGCTCAAAGACACGTAGATCTGTTGGTCCTTCCTCTTTCAGAGTCTCTGTCCTGCACTGGGCTTTGCTCTCCACATCCTTGGGCTCTGTAACAGCCGGTTGCTCTGAGGATGCCACGGACTCCCGGGTGGGTGCAGAAGGATGAGCAGGTTCGGGGGGTTTTGGTGGGGAGCTCTGCTCTTCCGAGGTGGCCTCCAGCAGCTTCTGAGAGAGGTCTCCGGTCCCGGCTGGCTGCGCTCCGGTCTGTAGCTGCGCGGCAGGCACAGAGGCAGGGTTTGCAATCTGAGTCACAAGGGAGATGCTCTCACTGCTCTCCGAGGGACTCCTCTCTGCCGGGGCTGGCTCCGGAGGGAGAACGGCCCAGCGTTCCTCCGAGGGTCCCTTGGGAGCAGTGGGGTGGTTTCCCTCCGGGGCTGTGGGGGCAGATTCTTTCTGTGCTGCTTCTGGAAATTTCACGTTTGCACAAGGCAGGGGTGACATCCCCAAGAACTCCTCTGTAGGAAGGCAGAAGAGAAGCGAGAGACGTTTCAGCAAGCGCAGGAGCAGCTGATGGTGCAGCAGGGCTGGGAGCTGAATTCGTGGGAGCGAGGAGGAGCCATCACCCTTAACCGTGACCTGTCAAGGTCTGCGTGAGCCCCCCCGCAGGTCCCCAACCATCTGACCCACCTTCATCCTCCTCCCAGCCTGGCTCCTCCTGGTGAATGCTCTGCTCCGCTCGCTGCTTCAGAGCCTCCCTCCGCGCTTCATCCTGCAAGGAATTCAGCGTCAGCTCACGCCCCCAGTCCTTTCCTTCCCAAAGCACTTCAGTGTCAGTGACAACGAGGCTGCACAAAAGGCAGCCCAGATTGCTGCTTTTCCAGGAAAAGTATTTTCTGCCTCTTTGGTCTGGGTTAGAGCTCCTTGGCTGGAGCACCCACCCACTGGGGAGACACCCACCATGACCTACCTGCTCCAGGCGATGCACTTTATAGAAATAGCGCTGCCAGAATTCAGAATGGGAAACAGCCACAGGGACCTGGGAGCGACATGGGAAATGTCGTGAGTCACATGAGAGCACAAACACTGCTAAACGTCCCTGTGTCAGTTTGCCACGCAACCACAGGCCTTTCTGACACCAGTTCCAGGCCCCAAGCAGCTCAGGGCTTCACTACATCACAGCCCAAGACAGAATTTGCCTCTACAGGTGCTAGGCAGGGTCTTACCATCTTGGTGTAGAGAGCCCGGATGGAAGGGCTGGTGGCCAGCAGCTCCGCAATCTCCCCTTTCTTCTCCTCCAGGTTAAACTGAGCCAGCCAGGCCTCCAGGAGCTCGGCAGGGCCTGCACGGGACAAGCACAGAGGGCAGGAACAGTTTTAGGAAGTTTCATTGGAAAAACAATATGAACCAGACCAGCTGGGGTGAGCAAGGGCAAAGAAGGAAGGAGGCACGGCTCTCTGAGGCCACCCCACATCACTGGGCTTCTGCCAGAACAAAGGCCACACAGCACCAGTTTAAACTCACATGGTAGAAGCTCAGTCTAAACCAGTCGCCAACGCAGAGAGACCCCACCCACAGCCAAGGCAGCAGGGCCACTGGCCAAAGGCTCTGGGCAATTCAGGGTGGCCCACAGACCCACCACAAGGGCCAGTTCGGTTCGGCAGCACCACCAAGCCCCCCACGTACCGTCGGGTTCATTGCAGTAGGTGGCCGGGTCTGACTGGAGGCTGTAAAGACGAGCCTAGAGGAGAAGGGACACGGGTCAGAGCTGTCAGTGGAGGGGCAGCAGCAGCAGAGCCCCGAGAGGACAGAGAACTCGGGACTCCGCATCCTGGAGAGCGGCTCCGCAACGGGACACTCACCTTGGCACTGTCGTAGGGCTCTGTGGTACCTGTGGGCGTTGCCATCAGCGTTATCACATCGCAGTCGATGGTCTTATCCGGGGAGGGAGCAAACGTGTCCGAGATGACGCCCAGGAAGTCAGAGAGCCCTTTCCTCACCTTTTCAGTCGCACCTGAGGAACCTTCTGTCCTCTTGAAGAGAAAAAGCAGTGCAGCGTAAGTAACAGTGCCTGCAGCCGCCTCAGTCTTTCCTGGACATGTTCCTTTAAGGAAGCAGAGCGTCTCTTCCTTCAAAAAGGTGCTAATGAGGTGATTTCATGGCCAGGGCTGGGCTAGGAGCAGGGTGTGGTGGCAAGCACTAGCCTCAGGTGGTGTGGGAGCAGGCAGGCAGGTTTGTGGGCAACTGAGCCCAAGCTTGGCAGGGAAGGACACAATCAGGTTTGGGGGTTGGACCATCATGCTGTGCAGGGCTAAGGCTGGAAGCTTGTGCAGATATTCAATGTCACACCACAGGGACACTACCAGTGTCCCACAGGGAAAGTGCAGGCAAGGGAGCTTTTCTCCACTCATCTCCAGAGGTTCCTTGTCACTACAGCAAGGAAATCCCACACAGTGCTCAGCACCAAACCCCCACCAGGGAGAAAAATCTGAGACCTGAAGCCCATGGTTGTTTTTTTTTTCAGAGGATTGTGTCCCTGGACACTATTCACCCCCGCTTTGCTTTCTGCAACAAGAACCCGCTGCCAGACTCACCGCCAGCTTGTCCTTGACCACGCTGGCCGTGGCAGCGATAGTGCAGGCTGTGTCATGCTGCACTACTTGGGTGAATTCAGCCAGGTCCCGCTTCATGAATTCCAAAGCTTCTGTGGACTGTAAGAAGGTGACAGATAGTTTAATGCTTTTGCTCTCCAATAAAACAGTCGGCATATTACAAAGGTTAAAGCGCGAGAGCCTTTAACCCAGCTGAGCCATTAGCCCAGCCAGCGCAATGGTAAGACTGCAATAACCAGAATAACAATGGGAAATAGCTATGCCCAAAACATGGTACAGTAGGAGGTTTTTTTCAATTATGACAAGAAAAATACAGGTTAGGAAAAGCCTTGTTCTGAGTTTTATATGTAATTACCACAAGCGCTGCTGCCACAGGCAGGAAATTACACATTGGAAAGCGATGCTGCAAGCGCATGCCCTCCCTGCGCAGGTGGTGATTTTCACATCAGCAGAGCCCAGCGCTGCTCCCCTGAGCCGTAAGATCCCAGTGCAGTGTCCCCAGCTCCCAGAATTACAACAAAAACATCTAAACTCCCTCCACATTTACCACCTAGTCCCCTCCCGGGGTCACAGGCCGAGCTACAGCCGCACAGCCCCCGGGCGGCAGGCACAGCGGCATCGGAGCCGCTGCCACGCAGCCCCCGCGGGGACCCGGCCCGGCCCCCGCCGGCCCCGGGGAGTCCCGGGGCGGCCCCACAGGCCCGACCCAGCCCAGCAGCTCCTACCTTCTCCTTGACGGCTTGGTAGCTCTGCTGCAGCCAGCTCCGCCACCAGCCCGCGTCCTCCCTGCCGGGGACACGCGTGTCAGGAAAATACCGAACCCAGCCCGGGACCCGGCCCAGGACCAGGCCCAAGTCCAGAGCCAGAACCAGGTCCGCGGCCAGAACCAGGCCCGCGGCCGCCCCCGAGGCCCGTCCCTCCACCCCCGCACCGCCCCGGGCCCAGCCCGGTCTCCGCCGCTCCCCGCTCCGTTCCGGCCCCGCCGCCCCTCAACGGTACCGAACTCACCCCTCCGCCATCTTGGCGGCCTAACGTCACCAATATTTACCGACCCCTCACCCCGCAGGCCCCGCCCCCGCGGATGGGGGCGTGTCACTCGGAAACGTCACTTCCTGCTCCGCCTCCCGGGGGGCGGCCGGGCGGGAGCGGCGGCGAACGGTGAGCGGGGGAGCCGGTACCGGGAGGAGCTTTAGCACGGGCGGGCGCCTCTTGGCGGCGGAGCAGGGCTGGGGAGGCGGCTCGGCCGCCCGGTGCGCGGTGGGAGCGGGCGGTGTGTCCCCGGTGCGTCCCTCCCGCTGACGGTGCCTCCCCGTTTCCCCGGCAGCGATGGAGATGCAGTCGTACTACACGAAGCTGCTGGGGGAGCTGAACGAGCAGCGCAAACGGGACTTCTTCTGCGACTGCAGCATCATCGTGGAGGGCAGGATCTTCAAAGCCCACAAGAACATCCTGTTCGCCAACAGCGGGTACTTCCGAGCGCTGCTCATCCACTACATCCAGGACAGCGGCCGCCACAGTACCGCCTCGCTGGACATCGTCACCTCCGACGCCTTCTCCGTCATCCTGGATTTCCTTTATTCCGGGAAGCTCGACCTCTGCGGGGAGAACGTGATCGAGGTGATGTCCGCCGCAAGCTACTTGCAGATGACCGACGTGGTCAACTTCTGCAAGACCTACATCAGGTCGTCGTTGGATATTTGCAGGAAGATCGAGAGAGAAGCCGCTTTCTACCAAGCGGACAGCGGGAGCGGCGGCTCCGCGAGAGAGGGCCCCTCGTTTGGCTCCAAGAGCCACGGCTCTGCCCCTGGCTCGGCACTGCAGGACAAGAACAGGGTCCCGGATTGTCCCCGGGACCCCCCCTGCGGCCAGTGCAGCGGCTGCCACCCCCTGGAGCTCGTGGTCGGGGACCCCGAGAGCAGCCGCTCGCCGGAGGACGTGAATTCCTCGCTGCCCAAGGGGGTGGAACCCAAAGTGGAGTTGGACTCGGATGAAGCGGAGGCGGGTGAGCGGCTGCCGCAGTACCCGGCCCCGCTGTCCCTGGAGCAGGTGGAAGAGGGGCTGCACGGCGGGCCGGCCGCAGACCTGCCCTGCAACAACTACCACATGAAACAGTTCCTGGAGGTCCTGCTGCGCAACAGCTCGGCTCAGAGGAAGGACGATGTGGTTCATCACTTTGTCCGGGGCTTTGAGGGTAGGCCGGAGGATGCGGGGGTGGCCGTGAGTTCCATGATGGACATTCACAGCGACTGGTATGGTGAGGACGCAGGTGAGAGGACTCCGGGGGGGCGTAGTCTGTATAATCGAGGAGGAAAGCGCTTAGTTGTGCGACTTCTTTTGTTATTCTCGTTCTTGTTGAGGAATATGTTGCTGAATATTATGCCGTAGCAAAATAAACTATTGTTCTGGACTTCAAAAGAAAGCTGTACTCGTTTATTCAGTGCAGCACCGGGAGGTAAGTATTTCTAACAGCTTTTACAGTCTCTTCGGAACAGCCCCTGGAGCTCAGTGTTGGTGACATTGCTTCAATAAATGATCTCATTTGGGACCGTGTTGAATGGCCAGCTAATTTTTAAAAAGAATCTTTCTCTTGTAATGTTAGTGCTGTAAGGAGCAATCAGAAAGAGAAGTTGAGCTGCCACAAGAGGGATCTGCTGTAGCACCTGACAGAGCAGAAGCAGCTGATTCTGCGGAGCTCCTGCCAGCGCGTCGGTCGCTGGCTCTCAGTCTGTTTGCTGGTACTTGCTTTGAACTTCAAAAGGGTAGAAATCAGTTTGATTCAATACTGAAATTCTTTAAGAGCACTCAAAGCTTGAAACTTTGGGGTAGCGCGTAAGGATAAGACTTTTAACTTTTACCTCTAGAGGCAGAGTCGCTTTTCAGCTCCTGATCATGGAGGATCCGCTGCTTTCCCAAGCCCAGCGCCTGTTGGGATGTCCCACGCTGGCAGGAACATCTCCCAGCAGCGGTGTCAGGGACCTGAAGAGGGTCACGTCCATCTGCATTTCTCCTGGACAATAAGGATTTGAGCATTTTATCTGTTCAAGGTAACGTTGGCTCACAACTTGCCTTGTCCAAACTGTCTTGGAGGCGGCTCTGACAAACACTGCAAGTGCCACCATGTTCAGGATGTGACAAACGCAGCAATGCTGTGGGGAGCAGAGCGAAAACCTTTCACTGAGTATTCTGGATAGCAAGCTCATGTTCACGTCATTTCCAGCTCAAGCATGCATGTGCAATCTTAAAGCAAATAAACCAAATAGCATCTCTCTCTGCTTTAAAATGAGGAATCTGATAAAATCACAAATCCAGTCTTACAATTAGCAAAAGTCTGAAGTTATTGGAGCAGAGCGCTCTCACCAGATCATGCCTGTGCTTTCTGATGTGTAGCAAGGCAGGAGCATCTAACACACAAAATTTGCTTGGTTTTTTTTCCTCTTAAAATCTTCAGACTGTTAATGAATCATTAAAAGGGAAATGCTTCCAGAATTTGATAGAGAACATCACGTCTTAGGACAACATATTAGAACAACCAATGGTTGATGTGCTTTAAATAGGAGTGGGGAAAAAAACCCCTAACCTTGTGTTCAGTTATATTTCTCTGCTAAAACTGAACATCGTAAGAATTCAGTGGAATGGAAGCATCTTTTCTCAGCTTGTAGTGCTCCTGCTGTCTTAGTGTTTTCACAAGACACCAGGAGTGAGCGATACAAGGTCCCAGTAAAAGAATGGTTCTCTCAGGCATTCGGGCTTGCACATGAGATAAACGCCACTTACTCTCAAGTGTCCGCATCGTTCCGGTCGCCTGGTCCCCTTCACAGCTGACAGAGGGTAAACAGGCACCTCTGGAGAGCCTGGAAGCTCTAAGAACTGCATTTTTATTTTAAACAGAGCTCTAAATGCCCAGCAGGAATTAGCGAGACCTCACTAAGGTCCAATATTGGGTGAGATTAATTTAATTCACATTAATACTAGACATTCCCTTCTTTTTGAGGCAGGGTTGGACAAACCTCAGTAAAAGGAAGGTTCACAGCTCCACCTACTTGGGTGTAACTGTGAAAGAGCTCAAGGCTTGATGTGTAAACGCTTTTCTGGATCAGTACCTGAAACAGGGAAAACTTCACCTTGTAGCAGAACGTCTCAAGCTTTGTGATGGAAACTCATAGCTGGGCTGACACTGGAAAAGCTGGCAATGCCCACGTTTCTGTCAAATGCGATCTTCAAATGGCATTCTTTTTGCATCTCACTTCATAAATTGCATGTTACTTGAGTGCATACAGTTTGCTTTTTAGGAAAAGTAATGTATCAGAGTCCTTCGTCTTGGTATTGCCAATGGAAAGGCTGAAGTGAATGGCAGTAGAAACAAGCATTGATGTTTTTAGATGGGCTCCCCACGTCTAAGTTTATGCAGGTTGTAAAAGCACATGGGAAACATTGCACTGCTTCTGCCTGTAATTTGTGTTAAAGGTTTTAGTTTCTAATGCTGCTTAACACTAATGGTATCTTAAAATAAAACACAAAGTAGACTTTCTCTGGCTGAGATAGTGCAGAGACCCTGCCGCACTAAAAGCAAAATTTTGGCAATTAATTAAATGGCTTCTTAAAACCGAATTACTTGGGTTTTCTCTTATGAGCCAACCCACTTTGAGTATCAGCTGTGGGAGTACAGGCAGGCTGATTTTCAGGGGACTTGATCATCGGCAGCTGCATAAATGTCTCCTGAAATTGCACAACTTAGAGAAATTCCAGGTAAGCCAAGTACGGAGAGAGTCAATTAACTCAGATTTGCAACGAGGGGGCTGAGCAGCTATCGGTGAACTGCCTGACCTAACGCCCTGTGTTTTCCTCCAAAAGGTGACGTGTTAGTGGTGCCCATCAAGCTTCACAAATGTCCGTTCTGTCCCTACACGGCCAAACAGAAAGGGATCCTGAAGCGGCACATTCGCTCTCACACCGGCGAGCGGCCCTACCCCTGCGAGACCTGCGGGAAACGCTTCACGCGGCAGGAGCACCTTCGCAGTCACGCTTTGAGTGTAAGTTTGAGCGACTACCAGGACATTTTTAAAAGGTTTTGCTGCTTCCTGATCATATTTCCCAAAATACTTTGGACAAAATGATTGCGAGATAAGCTTTTCTAATAGTAAGTTTAAGCCAGTGATGCTTATTTAATTAGAACTTAAGTAGCCTCAAATTTTTGTCAATGGAAATGTGATGGGATCCGCCCTATAGGTCAATGTTTTTCTGCTCTAAGAACAGACCCAGACAGAGCTAAAGCAAGACCACAGATGACCTTTTTTTCCCCATAATGCTTTATTTTTACCTTCAGGTGCATCGATCCAACAAGCCGATCATCTGCAAAGGCTGCAGGAGAACGTTCACGAGCAGCCTGTCTCAGGGGCTGCGCCGCTTCGGCTTGTGCGACAGCTGCACTTGTGTGACCACGACCCACGAGGACTCGATGCCCATCAACCTCAGCCTGGTGGAACCCTCCTCAGAAGGGCAAGAGAAGGGCGACGCTGATAACG
This sequence comes from Streptopelia decaocto, assembly GCF_964273445.1. Taxonomy (NCBI): domain Eukaryota; kingdom Metazoa; phylum Chordata; class Aves; order Columbiformes; family Columbidae; genus Streptopelia; species Streptopelia decaocto. The sequence continues at coordinate 2,183,586 of NC_138678.1, read as the reverse complement.
ACTGGCCCATATACGTGGAGTCTGGAGAGGAGAACGATCCGGTTGACGATGATGATGATGCTGAGGACAAGCGGGAAATCCACAGGAGCTTATCGGACCGAGAAACACTCATGTAGCAGTGGGAGCATTTACAGAGTCTCCCTGGCAGCGGTTGGTCTGCAAGACAAAACTGCGTATTTGCCCAATTAGTGAGACTGTGTTGGTTTTTATTATTCTGGTTTTTTTTTTTTTTTAATAGAAGAGTGGGGAGAATTTGAGTTTTTAATACTTTAAAGATTTCAGTGCTGTGCACCAGAAATCTGTGAAGAATCTTCAGTCTGGGGTTCACAGAGGTTGTACTTGAGCAATTTCCAGTGGTGTCTCTGCCTCCTAGTTCTGCCTTTGCAGGTGGAACATCTCTGTGTTGGGTTGATAACAGGTTCCTTCAAATAACTCTTTAATCCCTGATCTGAAAGGGGCACAAACTTCTCTCCGAAGATTACATTTAGAAAAATGTAGTTTTCATCCATTACCTTGAGACTTCTCTAAACCAAGTCGTGATCCTTCTTTATTAGGACAGTATTATCTAAATTGTAAATCTTAAGTGTTTGCTTAGACTGGATTTGACTGGAAACCAGGGCAGACAAGCCAGGAGAACAAAATATGCTGCTGCACAAAGCACAGACAGTAAGAATAAATATATTCCTCGTGTCCTTAATTGCAGGTATTTAGAGAACAAGCTTCTCTTTCTGGATTGTTTTTAGTGCATCTTCCTCTCTCAAGAGCTCGGACTACAGATCTTCAGCTGTGTCTTTAATGTCATTTAAACATTACTAGTCTTGGCTTGAGAAATATTAAGCACGCCTTATGGTGTCTCGTGTCCTGACATCTCAGTTTAGACCAAGCAAACTGCCCAATTTTCTTCAGCTTTTTAGAGAAGTTAAGTGTTGGGAATTCTGATTCTGGTAGATTAAATGGCCAGATTCACAGCTGATGTAGCCAAGGAGCTGATAAATATCAATAGCTGAGCTATGCACATAAAAGAGCTCTGAATACCCTTTCTGGAGCAAATGGGTAGGACATCTCAGAAATTTTTACTAGCCTCTTTGTATGCAAATCTTCTTCTTTCTCTTTATTTTCTCTCAGTCTTTGGCGATCCTTCTCATGGTTTATGTTGTTGTGCGAATTTATCCAAGTACTGTTTTTAAAAGAACAACTTCAGTATGGACCTCGTGTTTCTCTGCTGGGCCAGATAAAGGTTGGCTTCAAAGGAGATGATGCTTTTTGTACCTTTCCAGTACCAAGTTGATATAAGCTATCAAAATTCAAGCCGGGAAGCTTAAGAAGAAAATGCAGCAGCAACAGAAAGCCTGTTTGCTTATGAGTAACGTACTGTTTCCTAACGAAACTGAAACATGCTGTGAAATAAGACTGTTAATGCTTCTTTACTATGTTGTTCATAAGCGCTTCATGAAAAGGTGACTTGGATATGAGTGTTAGATGTGGACAGACATGGCTGACAAGGAATGAGCAGCTGCTCCCGCTGAACGAGACAGTTTTTCTGGAGGTTTTTAGCGTAAAGAAAGACTTTACCCTTGGCAAACATTGGATGGAACCTAAAAAACAAGGAGCCCTCTGATTTAACCAGTTATTTTTTTGTGTACCTTCTGCTTTTATTTTACACGCACCATAAGAACAATTCAGCTTCTTTATCTGCTTCATCCTACGGCAACACAGCACTAGGTAAGAATTAGTTGCCAGATCAAGCAGGATGAGGAAAGCAGAAACAAGCTGCTTTTTAAACCAGTCACTTCAATACCTTCTGCTGTTTTCAGGAATCACTAAAGAGACTTGTTTTGCAATGTCTCTCTGGTCTAAGTTCTTGGTGAGCGCCACCTTCACAAGAAGATGCTGGCATCACTCACCACATTTATTTTGTGTAACGTAAGTTGCGTAAGCTTTCAGTATTGCAGGTCCTCTGTACATTTGAGTTTGTAATAGCTGAACAGCATCGTAATTCCACACAGCATCATGGAAAAACCTCGCTGGGACAAGATCTTTCAAATGTTCAGGGCTGTATTGCTCCTATTTTAGCCGTCTGAATTAAGACCGTCACAGAGACAGCTCACGTAGATGTCAGATTTGGAGCTGAGCTCCTTTGGAAATCCTGCTGTGGTTTTAGGTCCTGAGCACTTTTGAAAATCTGAGCAAAACATGGGCTTGTAAATCACATCAGCACGTTTGAAAATGCCACCTCCAGCCTACTGGGGCTTGTCCTTTGGACCGCTGCTCTATTTTTGTTGAGTCCATATAACATCAGAGGGTGTTTTTATCTTATCTGATACAGGAAGGACTTCTGTGTTTGAGAACACCTGAAAAAGTCACAAATCCGTGTTTGTTGGGAGCCTAACCGGTAATGAAAGTGGGATAAGGATGTAAATAAGGATCCAAGATGAGATGTAGTGACCAGGCATCTCGATCTCTGGTCATTCTAGCATGAAGATGCCACCTCCTTGTAAATATTGTAAGAGGCCACTAGATCCAGGCTGGAAAGTGGTTCTGGCTGGTGAGCCACGATTAGCCTGGCCTAAAACTCAGTGTCTCGCACGGCTGAGCCGTCCTGGGGTGGGTCACTCTGAAACCGTGAGGACATTCAGAGGAGGGAAAATCAACCTCTGGCAGATGCGTGTAGCAAGTGCTGCAGAAATGACTGCAGAGGCCTTCAGCGCCTTTACTTTGACCTGTTTTCTTTGGTCTTAGAGATTGTTCTTGTGCGTCTTGTGCGTAGAGATGGAGCCGTTTGTGTAACGCCGGGGGTGCGGGGGGGGTTCGCTGTTCACAGTCCGGACAGGGACTGGGCACCAAAATCGATGTTTCCTGTTGATCTGTCATGTTGTGCTGCTTCGTTTTCAGTGGAGTCCTTCAGCCTTTGTATTTATTATAGGAAAGGATGTCGTTTATCCACATTCTTGTGACTGGGTGTTCGTGTGAATCTGTTTGTTGTGCTTTCCCCTTCGTTTTTGGATGTTTTGCCTGAAATCTTCCGTTGTAGATCCAGCTTTGAGAAAACGATGTAGCTGTTTTAAAATATTCCTATGGTGCTTAATGAAGACTCAAAAATCATGTTTTTAGGAGAGTTATTTCTAATAGAATCTCTTTCTCAACGTTTTTTAAAGGCCATGCAGACTACGTATCTTGAAGTCTTAGCTCTATGTAATTGACTTTGTTTACAAGTATACATTTTAACGTACTTTTGCACATAATTGCACTGTATTTCACCGAAGGAATACATGCTGCACTGGTATTCGTAGCGCGTTTAACCTCTTGGTGCAAGACCTTGTAAATCTTCCAAATGTGCTCATTTAATTTACTGATGTTTTGTAAGGCAGTTTCATAACTGAAGTCCTTTAGTCTAGTTTAAATGACGAATTCTTCTAAACCGAACCTTATTTGTAGAAGTGATTTAACTATATTTGTGGATCTTGGAGCATTCTGGAGCTTTTTGATTGTCTAGAGAATAAAAGCGAGTTTTTCACCTCTAGTGAAACACAATTTCTTTGGTTTTTATTAAATAGTTACAGGCAGGTGTCCCACCATGGCTGGAAAAGGCTGGTGAGTTGTAGATACATCAGACTGAGATGTTCTCAGTTGATAATTAACACCATTGCCCAGTGGACTGAAAAGATCCATGTGAAATGCTGTGTAAATTCCAGCGACTTTCATGTTCAAGAATGATTAATTTAAGCTGGTCAGGTACAGAGTGGAGTCTTACACAAGCAGAATGGGTCTCATGAAAGTGTGGCCTGAATTTAGAGATGGAATCTACAGAATTATGGAGGTTTATTAAAAAGGGGGAATCAAGCTGGTGAAAAATTCTGTTACAATACAAATGCACATAAATTGAATATTAATAAATGTATGTGATATATTGGGAGAATGTTTCTAACTATCAGAGGAAAGCCTCTAGAGGTCTTTCCCATTTTGGTACAGTGGGAAAAGCAAGATAAATGGCTTCAAGATGGAATGTCTTCACTTATGGAAAGGAAGGCTAAAAAGGACACGGCTGAGGCAGAAGGGCTCCCATGGGAAAACAAATATTTACGAGGAATAAGTGGGGTGTCAAGAGCACAGAAAAGACCCTGGTGGCAAGAAGAGGAAGGAGAAACATACGGAACTTAAGAAGGTGAGAGGTTCAGGTACTGGGATTTTAGACGTTTATTTCAGAAGATAGGAACAGGCTTAAAAACAAAAAAAAGGAGATGTTACAGGAGGATTTGGGTCATAAAGGCCCCTGCTATACATAAAGGTGTGAGAAGGAAGCACCTGGGGCATGTCCATCCCCTCCTGGGCAGCTGTGGGTGTGGGGAGCGGAGCGGCCCCGGCCGCAGGGCGCTCAGGCAGCGGTAGCCGCTGGGCTGCGCCTGCAATCGGTGCGTTGCCCCTTTAATTGTGTCCCCAGCCCTCGGGCGTCTCTGTCCAACGCCCACGTCAGCAAATACCTTTTGTTTCTCTCCCGTTCGGGCTTCCAGGGCTCGGGGCTGCGGGAGCAGCTCGTCGCCTTGAGCCACCGCGAGCCCCGCGGCGGGGCCGGGGATCCCGCATCCACCGCCCGCTCCCCTCGGCTCAGCCGCAGCCGCCCGCAGGACCCAGCCGGTGAGTGGCGGCTCCGCACGGGCAGGGCGTTGGGATTTGGGGCGGAAGCAGCCCCGGAGGAGCCTTGCTGCGAAGGGCAGCGAGGGGCGACCCCGGGCTCCGCAGTGTCCGAAGGCGCCCGGGTCCGTGTCGCCAGCCCGTGAGCAGCTGTCCCCGGAGCCGATCGTTGCTCGGGCTGCAGAGCGCTGGGGACAGAGCCAGGCGGGCGCCATTTGCAGCCCCGGGCGCGGCAACAAAGGGGCTGCGCGGGAGTAGGAGCGGGCGGCGGGTGCGCGGGGAGAGGGGCCGCGCACGGGGGTGGTTGGGGCGCTGCCAGCGCGGGGAGGCTGCGGATGGCGGGGGCGGGAGCGGCTCTGGCCACGCCGGGCGCCCGAAACCGGGCGGCGGCAGCAGCGTGGCGGGAGCTCCCGCGGAGCGGCAGCCGGAGCTCCGCTAAGGCGGGCGGCTCTGGGCTGCACGCTCGGCCCAGCCCGGCCCGGCCCAGCCCGGCGTGTCCCGACCCGGGGGAGCGGAGCGCGGAGCCGGGCGGAGCGCTGGCGCTGCGGTCCCCGCGGCGGGAGTGGGGGCGGCAGCCCGGGCGGCGCCTCCGCGCTCGGGCGGGCGGGTCCGCCGCCGTCGGGCGTCCCGGGCTCCCCGTGGTCGGGCGAGCGGGTGATTGACGGCGGCCTCCGTCAATGGCTGGGGAGCCCGGGCCGGGAGGGCTGCGGCCGCTGGGGTTCTGTTGCCTGGTCCCCGGTTCTGTGGTTCCTTTGGCGGCGGGTGTTCGGACCGGCTGGAGCGGTGCGGTGCGGTGGCGGCGGCTCAGGGCACGGCCGCGGTCCGCAAGCACAGCTGCTCGGGAATCTCTGAGGGCTGCGCAGCTGCCAGCGGGTTTCACACATCCTGTAAGCACGTTGAACGAAGGAACGTTGTTCTTACAAAACTGAGGAGCTGGTCCCTGACCCCAGCCGGGGGAAGGACCGAGAGACATCAGACTATGCATCCTTAATGTAAAACAAAGTCTCTCTCAACTACTCCCGGAATGCAAACTAATTACTGTATTTACAAGTTAATCTAGGGAGAAGGGCAGCCAAAGAGCCAGGAACACATATTTTAAATAGATCGATAAGGGCAAGGGGGTTGTTAGGATTAGCTGACTGAGACAGGTAAACTGAGGCAGGTCGGGTGGTCTGTAAACCCTGCAGTGCCAGCCAGTGGGGAACAGGGGACGGAAATTGCGGCCGGGATTCGGGGGGATATAAGCAGGGGCTTTTTGCCCTGTTCTGCGTGCCTGCCTTTAGGTACAACACCCGGCCTTGCAAAACCCTTAACAAGCGATGCTTTGCTGAGAGGTCCTGCCTGGGCCTTTCTATTGGCAAGATGATTGTTTCCTACAATCCTGTCCTGCGTCCTTAGGATGGAGACACTTCTTGCCGTCGCACACACGTCTGTGCCACATAATGTGCAGTGGTTTATCTGGCTTTTTCATTGCTGTTTTCTTCTTCAAAAGAAACAATGCATAGTTATGCATATTATTTATTTAAATATGTATTTAAATTACAAGATTTGTAAAGATATCTGTAAAATTGGGTCTGACGTCTTTGGCTGAGTTGCGCACCGCCGAAGTCAAGAGTCTAACTATTTTCTTTATTTTTTTTAGAGCAATGTTTCATTTAATCTCTTCTGGAATGGAGATTTCTTCTCATCAGTTTCACCTCTTGGAGCAACTAAATGAGCAGCGCAGGCAGGACTTGTTCTGCGACTGCAATATCCTGGTGGAGGGAAAGGTCTTCAAAGCACATCGCAATGTGCTGTTTGCCAGCAGCGGCTATTTCAAAATGCTCCTTTCGCAGAACTCGAAGGAGACGAGTCAGCCGACGACGGCTTCTTTCCAGGCATTTTCTCCGGACACGTTTACAGTTATTCTAGATTTTGTGTACTCAGGCAAACTGTCTCTCACTGGTCAGAACGTCATCGAAGTCATGTCAGCTGCCAGCTACCTGCAGATGACCGATGTCATCAGCGTGTGTAAAACGTTCATTAAGTCATCGCTGGACATCAGCGAGAAGGAGAAGGATCGCTACTTCAGCCTGTCGGACAAAGATGTCAGTTCCAACGGCGTGGACCGGTCCTGCGTGTACAGCGCCGGCTGGAGGGCAGAGAGCAGCCCCCCGCCTTCGCACTTGAGTCCAGATCAAGGGACATGTATGATGGGTGGAAACGCATGGAACAATCTCAGCTACTATCTGCCTTCTCAAAGAACCGCCCAGCAGCAGCCGTCCAAACACGAGCAACGGCAGGATTCCGGCAAAAGATCCAGGCACCTGGGACCCCAGCAACCTTCTGACATTCCTCCCTATAAATCAAGCAAGCTGGAGGACAGGGCTGCCGAGCCCGCCGGGCACAGCGCTCAGCCTGAGGAGCAGGGGCAGATCGAACCAGAAGTTGAATCTTCTCGCGTGGGATACCAGTATGGCCAAGGGGCTGACGCGACACCCAGGAACTCGGCCGGGTCGCAGCAGGAGCGTGAATCACCCCATTCTTCTGGTAAAGCCAAGTCTTCGAAAGGAGAGGAGCCGTACAGGAGCATGCCCTTCATTCTGGGGGTCATGGGAAGCTGGGCCGAAGGTAAGACTGAGTTTTAGTGCTGCAGATGTGAACCATCTGCTGTGCACGTGAGAAAATGTGCTTTACCCAATGAAAGTACAGGTGCCAAACGGGTATCTGTATTGTGCAGAAATGTGAGTTTGAGGAGTGTAATAGCTGGGAATGATTGAAGTACGTGGTTTATTCAAACTAGCCTTCCAAAAGACGTAATCTTCAGTGTCTCTACAGCTTTATCTTGCAAATAAGTTGTGATGTTTTGGGCTATTTTTAAGCTCATTTTAATACAGCTAATGGTCCACTTTGTTGCACTTCTGTGTAATTTACAGGAAAACACAAGATCTTGGTGCTTGATAACATTTTTTTAAATGACAGTGAATGCCTTTTCCCAGAGCATTACATGACCTGACAGGTTACAACTTTTGTTTAAATCACATGAATTCTTAGCAGATGATCTGCCCAGGATGAGGTTCAAGTGCCCGTTCTGCACTCACTTGGTGAAAAGAAAAGCTGACCTCAAGCGTCACCTTCGCTGTCACACAGGAGAGCGCCCTTACCCTTGTGAAGCGTGTGGGAAAAGGTTTAGCAGGCTGGATCACCTGAGCAGCCACTTTCGAACAGTATGTATTGTTAATAACTGCATGATTTGTTTAATGCATAAATCTGTCTCAGCGTAATTCAACACAGTACAAGTGTCTCTGGTTGATGTATTGACTCCCGTAAAAGAAGAGGTACTAGAGAATTAATCTGGTTTTGTTGAAGTCGATTTGAAGCGTAATTTGTATGAAAGGGGATGAATTTCTTTGTTAATTGATGGCTCGCAAAGATTCTGCTCTATGCAAGCCCTGAAATAGAGCTTGAGTGGGCAATTACACCGCTGTGATTAGTTTGTTTTTGACGTTTGATGACTGTCTCTTGAAATGAGTTGACACTGCCGTTTGATGCTGCTCCAGCCCTACTCTTTGTCATCTTAAAGACCACTTATTTGTGAATATACAATCAAATGTGTTGTTTTGATTTCCCAGATTCACCAGGCGTGCAAGCCTATCTGCAGGAAGTGTAAGCGCCACGTGACCGAGCTAACGGGACAAGTGGTCCAAGAGGGGACGAGACGCTACAGGCTCTGTAACGAGTGTTTGGCTGAAGCCGGCATAGACAGTGTTCGCGTTGACTTAGTGGCTGAAGCACCCCTGGAATTTCCACCAGACGGAGATAAGGATTCCCAGTGGCACTACGGAGAAGACAACAGATCTGACGTGGAGATCGTGGAGGATGGGTCGGGCGACCTGGTCATTCAGCAAGTCGATGACAGTGAGGATGAAGTGGAAGAAAAGGAAGTCAAACCAAATATTAGGTAGTTGCAAGACAAGAATTAGGAATTCTGTGAAGAGGAAGAATGTACTGTCAGCCACTTTCTCTTCACCAAGTCCAGACTTGCATGTATTTACGGACACGATGAGTCCATTTGGAGTTTTTTTGTTATTAGAATCCTCATACTTTCCTTCATTAGAAATAGTTAGTTCTTCAGTTTCCTTGTTCATAGAATATTTAAATTAAGTACGATGTACATAAGTTTTTATAGTATACATTAGGTCACTTCTCAAAACCTCTTTCAAGGGAATGAGGTCTAAATACTTAAAATAAGTCATACAAGCATTGCAAATTGCTCGCTTGTTGAAAATGAAGAGATGTGGGTTTTATAGGTAATATTATCTGGTTATAAAGTATAAATACCCCACACACCAGATGATAAAGAAAACTTCTCTTCAGTACTCAGAAATAATCTATGAAATTTCATGAAGTCTTCATGTTATGATAAGAAGAAAAGGCAGCTAATTAAGAAAAAGCATATAAATGTTTTAGCACATTTGCCTGGAAAAGCACTTTCTTGTAAAATGTATTATAATAAGCAGAATCTTTAGCAGATCCTTCAAGACTTATTTCTTTACAAGAAATTAAACACATGAATTCTAGTCCGAGTCAACACATCGGAGATAAAATGATTACAAATCTGGCTCATTAATTGATGCCAGTAGCTGATTTATACATTCTGAAAAGTGAGAACTCAGACTGGGCTGTTGTAATAAGCACTAGGAAAATACTCTCTTTTAAGGAAAAGCCTCTCAAAAGTGGCCTCTCTGTGCCAATGTGAAGGAAACAATCCTTACCAGGTTACTTAGCTGTTGTTTTCTCTCTTTGTCCCCCTTTTTATTTGCCAAAACCAGTGGCAGAACAGTTTGTACTCTATATATACTATATAATTAGAAATGGAACTGATGAGACTTTACATCTGAAACTGTTGCCTACTCTTGTATTGACCTGTACACAGTTTAAACTGATGAGTTTTACGATGGAGTCGCTATCAATTTATACATTCCCAAAGTCATTTGGTCACCACGAGGACATACTTGAACCTTTTTCAGTCTGTACTACACGCCAGTGAGGACAAGATGTACTGGAAGTGCTAGACATCATATTTCACAGAATCACAGAATCGACTGAGCTGGAAAAGCCCTCAGAGATCATCAAGTCCAACCCTTGGTCCAACTCCAGTCCGTTTGCTAGATCATGGCACTAAGTGCCATGTCTAATCTCAGTTAAAATCCTCCAGGGCTGGTGAGTCCAGCACCTCCCTGGGCAGCCATTCCAATGCCTGACCAGTCTCTCTGCACAGAATTGCTTTCTAATCTCCAGCCTCAATTTCCCCTGGCAGAGTTGAAGCCCATGGCCCCTTGTCCTATTGCTGATGCCTGGGAGAAGAGCCCAATCCCCACCTGGCTAGAACTGCCCTTCAGGTAGTTCTAGAGAGTGCTGAGCTCAGCTCTAAGCCTCCTCTTCTCCAGACTGAACAAGCCCAGCTCCCTCAGCCTCTCCCCATAGGGCTTGTGTTCAAGTCCCTTCCCCAGTCTTGTTGCTCTTCTCCGGACCCGCTCCAGCACTTCAATCTCTTTCCTGAGCTGAGGGCCCAGAACTGAACACAATACTCCAGGTGTGGCCTCCCCAGTGCAGAGCACAGGGGAAGGGTCACTGCCCTTGTCCTGCTGACCACGCTCGTTTGGATACAGGACAGGACACCATTGGCCTTCTTGGCCACCTGGGCACACTGGTGGCTCATGTTGAGCTTCCTGTCCATTAGTACCCCCAGGTCCCTTTCTGCCTGACTTGTTCCCACAGATTTAATTTACCTGACAATAACTGATTTGAATGTGTTGCTTTTAGCAGTTTCCCCAGTCACAAGTAGGACACCTGAGTATACATAAATATTTTTTTCCCCTTGTACTTTCATCATCTTCATGTTGGTTTGAATGCTTTTAAATACACATTCTTAATGCGTGTTTCGATTATTCAAGTACATCATTCTCTTGACACTTGCTTTTCCATTCCCCATCTCATCTGACTAACGTTGCAGGGATGTCCACTTCAAGAGATGTTCCTTTTTTAAACCTTTACTTTCTGTGCACGTATAGTGTCTTTGTCCTTTTCTCTCCTTTGTCACTGATAGTACAGCAATGCTGTATTGTTGAACATCTACCCCAAACCTTAAGGCAAAGGAAGGCAAAACGTAGGAGAATGAAATAGAAGAAAATGTCTCTAATTCTGGCCAAAAGGCTGAGTTTTGAAGAAAAGGGTATTATAATCCCCCAGTCCTTGCCTCCAGACTTTCAGTGTACTTTTCCCGTCAGGTATTAATCTGTACCAACAGTCTGTATGTCTGTTGAGTGATGGGTATAATTTGATAAGCTACTAAGAAAATCTTATAATACTATTTAGTTAAGAAATATTTTCTTTATAATTTAATTTTAAAAACCTCCCACACTGGAGGTTATTAAGAATATTTAACTCTTAAAATGCAGAGATGCGTTTATTTGATGCATCAAGAATTTTAAACATAGGAGCAACACAGAACAAAGGTTTCCAACTCTTGGCTTAGCTGTTGTATTAAATTAAAAACTGATGAAGTTCTGTGCCATACCCCAGCCTGACACTTTCGACTCTACAAATGGTAACTGTTACTTTACCATGTTCTAACTGAGCCTGCTTTGAGGAGGGGATGGTACCATATGACCTACAGGTGTTCCTTCTCCAAATTATTCAATGACCGCAACAAACAAGATTCAAAGTGTCTTGTCTTCTAACGTGCATCCTGATTTGATTTTTTTTTCCACACAGAAGGGAGTAAAAGCCAGCATATTATATCCAGTACTTGGGTTGAGGATTATCTCCATTGTTAGAAAGCGGAACCTCCCTGTTATAAAAATTCTGATATATTGAGTAATGTAATAGATCCTGTGCCACAGAACTACAGATATTTCCCATTCAGGTGGTGCCTTCCTTCCACGTCCATAGATACCCAGACTGGCCTTTAACTATAGAACGCACTGTGTGTGCTATGGTCGTGGGGCCTCCTGGGCAGCTGTGGGTGTGGGGAGCGGAGCGGCCCCGGCCGCAGGGCGCTCAGGCAGCGGCAGCCGCTGGGCTGCGCCTGCAATCGGTGCGTTGCCCCTTTAATTGTGTCCCCAGCCCTCGGGCGTCTCTGTCCAACGCCCACGTCAGCAAATACCTTTTGTTTCTCTCCCGTTCGGGCTTCCAGGGCTCGGGGCTGCGGGAGCAGCTCGTTGCCTTGAGCCACCGCGAGCCCCGCGGCGGGGCCGGGGTTCCCGCATCCACCGCCCGCTCCCCTCGGCTCAGCCGCAGCCGCCCGCAGGACCCAGCCGGTGAGTGGCGGTTGTGCTGGACACCGATAGGTCGGACCGGGCGTCGGAGCTGAAGGCGGCTGAGAGCGAGCTCCTGCGAGGGACGGCCCCGGGCTCCGCAGTGTCCGAAGGCGCCCGGGTCCGTGTCGCCAGCCCGTGAGCAGCTGTCCCCGGAGCCGATCGTTGCTCGGGCTGCAGAGCGCTGGGGACAGAGCCAGGCGGGCGCCATTTGCAGCCCCGGGCGCGGCAACAAAGGGGCTGCGCGGGAGTAGGAGCGGGCGGCGGGTGCGCGGGGAGAGGGGCCGCGCACGGGGGTGGTTGGGGCGCTGCCAGCGCGGGGAGGCTGCGGATGGCGGGGGCGGGAGCGGCTCTGGCCACGCCGGGCGCCCGAAACCGGGCGGCGGCAGCAGCGTGGCGGGAGCTCCCGCGGAGCAGCAGCCGGAGCTCCGCTAAGGCGGGCGGCTCCGGGCTGCACGCTCGGCCCGACCCGGGGGAGCGGAGCGCGGAGCCGGGCGGAGCGCTGGCGCTGCGGTCCCCGCGGCGGGAGCGGGGGCGGCAGCCCGGGAGGCGCCTCCGCGCTCGGGCGGGCGGGTCCGGCGCCGTCGGGCGTCCCGGGTCCCCCCGGTCGAGCGACCAATTGGGCTGGGCGTGCGGGTGATTGACGGCGGCCTCCGCAAATGGCGGGGGAGCCCGGGCCGGGAGGGCTGCGCCCCCGGGGCTGTGCCGCCGCCGCCGCCTTGTGCGGTCCCGATTTTTCTCTCATTTATGATACGGGGTAGAGGCTGCAGGGAGTTTAGAGATACATTTGGAATGTGATAACATGCACGATTTTCATGCTTTTAAAAATAGAGTTCATGTCTATAAAGTTGCATTCAGTGTAATAAGTGATGGTCAAAATTGTTATTGTTGAACAAATCGAGTAGAATTCAATTATATTCTGCATATTATTGTAAGCAGTAACTGCGCTTGTGCAAGTTTGATTATGTTTTGTAGAACTTTGTAGTAGTAGTTAAGCCAACGCCTGGATGAAGCAACAGGGCCCCAACCAAGCCAACGCCCGGATGGTGCAACAGATAACAGAGCGCCCAGATGGTACGACAGATAGCAGAGCGCCCGGATGGTACAACAGATAACAGAACTCCAGAGGCAGAAACACCCAGCAACATCTTCCACCAATCCAGAGCTGGTAGACGCGCGTGGACACTGTCGACTAGCCAACCAGGAGCTAACTCGTCAGGGTGTCCCAGCGCGTGAACGAGTGTATAACATATATAAGCACATACGAAAAGTTGAGGACGGTGGCCGTTGGCGGAACTGAGCTTCCCTCGGTCACCCAGCGCTGTTTTGCCTGATTACCGCTTGCTTTAATTCGTTAACTTTAATAAAGTTGATTGATTGGCTCAAAAGCACGACTTTATTTATAACAAGGTCTTTCCCGTTTTGCTACAGTGGGAAAAGCAACATAAATGGCTTCAAGATGGAATATCTTCACTTATGGAAAGGAAGGCTAAAAAGGACACGAAGGACATGGCTGAGGCAGAAGGGCTCCCATGGGAAAACACATATTTACGAGGAATAAGTGGGGTGTCAAGAGCACAGAAAAGACCCTGGTGGCAAGAAGAGGAAGGAGAAACATACAGAACTTAAGAAGGTGAGAGGTTCAGGTACTGGGATTTTAGACGTTTATTTCAGAAGATAGGAACGGGCTTAAAAACAACAAAAAAAGGAGATGTTACAGGAGGATTTGGGTCATAAAGGCCCCTGCTATACATAAAGGTGTGAGAAGGAAGCACCTGGGGCATGTGCATCCCCTCCTGGGCAGCTGTGGGTGTGGGGAGCGGAGCGGCCCCGGCCGCAGGGCGCTCAGGCAGCGGCAGCCGCTGGGCTGCGCCTGCAATCGGTGCGTTGCCCCTTTAATTGTGTCCCCAGCCCTCGGGCGTCTCTGTCCAACGCCCACGTCAGCAAATACCTTTTGTTTCTCTCCCGTTCGGGCTTCCAGGGCTCGGGGCTGCGGGAGCAGCTCGTCGCCTTGAGCCACCGCGAGCCCCGCGGCGGGGCCGGGGATCCCGCATCCACCGCCCGCTCCCCTCGGCTCAGCCGCAGCCGCCCGCAGGACCCAGCCGGTGAGTGGCGGCTCCGCACGGGCAGGGCGTTGGGATTTGGGGCGGAAGCAGCCCCGGAGGAGCCTTGCTGCGAAGGGCAGCGAGGGGCGGCCCCGGGCTCCGCAGTGTCCGAAGGCGCCCGGGTCCGTGTCGCCAGCCCGTGAGCAGCTGTCCCCGGAGCCGATCGTTGCTCGGGCTGCAGAGCGCTGGGGACAGAGCCAGGCGGGCGCCATTTGCAGCCCCGGGCGCGGCAACAAAGGGGCTGCGCGGGAGTAGGAGCGGGCGGCGGGTGCGCGGGGAGAGGGGCCGCGCACGGGGGTGGTTGGGGCGCTGCCAGCGCGGGGAGGCTGCGGATGGCGGGGGCGGGAGCGGCTCGGGCCACGCCGGGCGCCCGAAACCGGGCGGCGGCAGCAGCGTGGCGGGAGCTCCCGCGGAGCGGCAGCCGGGGCTCCGCTAAGGCGGGCGGCTCCGGGCTGCACGCCCGGCCCGTCCCAGCCCGGCGTGTCCCAGCCCGTCCCGACCCGGGGGAGCGGAGCCGGGCGGAGCGCTGGCGCTGCGGTCCCCGCGGCGGGAGTGGGGGCGGCAGCCCGGAAGGCGCCTCCGCGCTCGGGCGGGCGGGTCCGGCGCCGTCGGGCGTCCCGGGCTCCCCGTGGTCGAGCGACCAATTGGACCGGGCGAGCGGGTGATTGACGGCGGCTTCCGCCAACGGCGGAGGAGCCCGGGCCGGGAGGGCTGCGGCCGACGGGGTTCCGTTGCCTGGTCCCCGGTTCTGTGGTTCCTTTGGCGGCGGGTGTTCGGACCGGCTGGAGCGGTGCGGCGCGGTAGCGGCGGCTCAGGGCACGGCCGCGGTCCGCAAGCACAGCTGCTCGGGAATATCTGAGGGCGGCGCAGCTGCCAGCGGGTTTCACACATCCTGTAAGCACGTTTAACGTCCCCAGCCGGGGGAAGGACCGAGAGACATCAGACTATGCATCCTTAATGTAAAACAAAGTCTCTTTGAACTACTCCCGGAATGCAAAGTGATTACTGTATTTACAAGTTGATCTAGGGAGAAGGGCAGCCAAAGAGCCAGGAACACATATTTTAAATAGATCGATAAGGGGAAGGGGGTTGTTAGGATTAGCTGACTGAGACAGGTAAACTGAGGCAGGTCGGGTGGTCTGTAAACCCTGCAGTGCCAACCAGTGGGGAACAGGGGAGGGAAATTGCGGCCGGGATTCGGGGGGATATAAGCAGGGGCTTTTTGCCCTGTTCTGCGTGCCTGCCTTTAGGTACGACACCCGGCCTTGCAAAACCCTTAACAAGCGATGCTTTGCTGAGAGGTCCTGCCTGGGCCTTTCTATTGGCAAGATGATTGTTTCCTACAGTCCTGTCCTGCGTCCTTAGGATGGAGACAATTCTTGCTGTCGCACACACGTCTGTGCCACATAATGTGCAGTGGTTTATCTGGCTTTTTCATTGCTGTTTTCTTCTTCAAAAGAAATAATGCATAGTTATGCATATTATTGATTTAAATATGTATTTAAATTACAAGATTTGTAAAGATATCTATAAAAATGGGTCTGACATCTTTGGCTGAGTTGCGCACCAAAGTCAAGA
This sequence comes from Streptopelia decaocto, assembly GCF_964273445.1. Taxonomy (NCBI): domain Eukaryota; kingdom Metazoa; phylum Chordata; class Aves; order Columbiformes; family Columbidae; genus Streptopelia; species Streptopelia decaocto. Next base: position 2,167,976 of record NC_138678.1, on the reverse strand, counting down.
GTCTAACTATTTTCTTTATTTTTTTTAGAGCAACGTTTCATTTCATCTCTTCTGGAATGGAGATTTCTTCTCATCAGTTTCACCTCCTGGAGCAACTAAATGAGCAGCGCAGGCAGGACTTGTTCTGCGACTGCAATATCCTGGTGGAGGGAAAGGTCTTCAAAGCACATCGCAATGTGCTGTTTGCCAGCAGCGGCTATTTCAAAATGCTCCTTTCGCAGAACTCGAAGGAGACGAGTCAGCCAACAACAGCTTCTTTCCAGGCATTTTCTCCGGACACGTTTACAGTTATTCTAGATTTTGTGTACTCAGGCAAACTGTCTCTCACTGGTCAGAACGTCATCGAAGTCATGTCAGCTGCCAGCTACCTGCAGATGACCGATGTCATCAGCGTGTGTAAAACGTTCATTAAGTCATCGCTGGACATCAGCGAGAAGGAGAAGGATCGCTACTTCAGCCTGTCGGACAAAGATGTCAGTTCCAACGGCGTGGACCGGTCCTGCATGTACAGCGCCGGCTGGAGGGCAGAGAGCAGCCCCCCGCCTTCGCACTTGAGTCCAGATCAAGGGACATGTATGATGGGTGGAAACGCATGGAACAATCTCAGCTACTATCTGCCTTCTCAAAGAACCGCCCAGCAGCAGCCGTCCAAACACGAGCAACGGCAGGATTCCGGCAAAAGATCCAGGCACCTGGGACCGCAGCAACCTTCTGACATTCCTCCCTATAAATCAAGCAAGCTGGAGGACAGGGCTGCCGAGCCCGCCGGGCACAGCGCTCAGCCTGAGGAGCAGGGGCAGATCGAGCCAGAAGTTGAATCTTCTCGCGTGGGATACCAGTATGGCCAAGGGGCTGACGCGACACCCAGGAACTCGGCCGGGTCGCAGCAGGAGCGCGAATCACCCCATTCTTCTGGTAAAGCCAAGTCTTCGAAAGGAGAGGAGCCGTACAGGAGCATGCCCTTCATTCTGGGGGTCACGGGAAGCTGGGCCGAAGGTAAGACTGAGTTTTAGTGCTGCAGATGTGAACCATCTGCTGTGCGCGTGAGAAAATGTGCTTTACCCAATGAAAGTACAGGTGCCGAACAGATATCTGTATTGTGCAGAAACGTGAGTTTGAGGAGTGTAATAGCTGGGAATGATTGAAGTACGTGGTTTATTCAAACTAGCCTTCCAAAAGACGTAATCTTCAGTGTCTCTACAGCTTTATCTTGCAAATAAGTTGTGATGTTTTGGGCTATTTTTAAGCTCATTTTAATACAGCTAATGGTCCACTTTGTTGCACTTCTGTGTAATTTACAGGAAAACGCAAGATCTTGGTGCTTGATAACATTTTTTTAAATGACAGTGAATGCCTTTTCCCAGAGCATTACATGACCAGACAGGTTACAACTTTTGTTTAAATCACATAATTTCTTAGCAGATGATCTGCCCAGGATGAGGTTCAAGTGCCCGTTCTGCACTCACTTGGTGAAAAGAAAAGCCGACCTCAAGCGTCACCTTCGCTGTCACACAGGAGAGCGCCCTTACCCTTGTGAAGCATGTGGGAGAAGGTTTAGCAGGCTGGATCACCTGAGCAGCCACTTTCGAACAGTATGTATTGTTAATAACTGCATGATTTGTTTAATGCGTAAATGTGTCTCAGCGTAATTCAACACAGTGCAAGTGTCTCTGGTTGATGTATTGACTCCTGTAAAAGAAAAGGTACTAGAGAATTAATCTGGTCTTGTTGAAGTCGCTTTGAAGCGTAATTTGTATGAAAGGGGATGAATTTCTTTGTTAATTGATGGCTCGCAAAGGTTCTGCTCTATGCAAGCCCTGAAATAGAGCTTGAGTGGGCAATTACAGCGCTGTGATTAGTTTGTTTTTGACGTTTGATGACTCTCTCTTGAAATGGGTTGACACTGCCGTTTGATGCTGCTCCAGCCCTACTCTTTGTCATCTTAAAACCCACTTATTTGTGAATAAACAATCAAATGTGTTGTTTTGATTTTCCCAGATTCACCAGGCATGCAACCCTATCTGCAGGAAGTGTAAGCGCCACGTGACCGAGCTAACGGGACAAGTGGTCCAAGAGGGGACGAGACGCTACAGGCTCTGTAACGAGTGTTTGGCTGAAGCCGGCATAGACAGTGTTCGCGTTGACTTAGTGGCTGAAGCACCCCTGGAATTTCCACCAGACGGAGATAAGGATTCCCAGTGGCACTACGGAGAAGACAACAGATCTGACGTGGAGATCGTGGAGGATGGGTCGGGCGACCTGGTCATTCAGCAAGTCGATGACAGTGAGGATGAAGTGGAAGAAAAGGAAGTCAAACCAAATATTAGGTAGTTGCAAGACAAGAATTAGGAAAAAAAAGTCATACAAGCATTGCAAATTGCTCACTTGTTGAAAATGAAGAGATGTGGGTTTTATAGGTAATATTATCTGGTTATAAAGTATAAATACCCCACACACCAGATGATAAAGAAAACTTCTCTTCAGTATTCAGAAATAATCTATGAAATTTCATGAAGTCTTCATGTTATGATAAGAAGAAAAGGCAGCTAATTAAGAAAAAGCATATAAATGTTTTAGCACATTTGCCTGGAAAAGCACTTTCTTGTAAAATGTATTATAATAAGCAGAATCTTTAGCAGATCCTTCAAGACTTATTTCTTTACAAGAAATTAAACACATGAATTCTAGTCCAAGTCAACACATCGGAGATAAAATGATTACAAATCTGGCTCATTAATTGATGCCCGTAGCTGATTTATACATTCTGAAAAGTGAGAACTCAGACTGGGCTGTTGTAATAAGCACTAGGAAAATACTCTCTTTTAAGGAAAAGCCTCTCAAAAGTGGCCTCTCTGTGCCAATGTGAAGGAAACGATCCTTACCAGGTTACTTAGCTGTTGTTTTCTCTCTTTGTCCCCCTTTTTATTTGCCAAAACCAGTGGCAGAACAGTTTGTACTGTATATATACTATATAATTAGAAATGGAACTGATGAGATTTTACATCTGAAACTGTTGCCTACTCTTGTATTGACCTGTACACAGTTTAAACTGATGAGTTTTACGATGGAGTCGCTATCAATTTATACATTCCCAAAGTCATTTGGTCACCACGAGGACATACTTGAACCTTTTTCAGTCTGTACTACACGCCAGTGAGGACAAGATGTACTGGAAGTGCTAGACATCATATTTCACAGAATCACAGAATCGACTGAGCTGGAAAAGCCCTCAGAGATCATCGAGTCCAACCCTCGGTCCAACTCCAGTCCGTTTACTCGATCATGGCACTAAGTGCCATGTCCAGTCTCAGGTTAAAACCCTCCAGGGCCGGTGAGTCCAGCACCTCCCTGGGCAGCCATTCCAATCCTGACCACTCTCTCTGCACAGAATTGCTTTCTAATCTCCAGCCTCAATTTCCCCTGGCAGAGTTGAAGCCCATGGCCCCTTGTCCTATTGCTGATGCCTGGGAGAAGAGCCCAATCCCCACCTGGCTAGAACTGCCCTTCAGGTAGTTCTAGAGAGTGCTGAGCTCAGCTCTATGCCTCCTCTTCTCCAGACTGAACAAGCCCAGCTCCCTCAGCCTCTCCCCATAGGGCTTGTGTTCAAGTCCCTTCCCCAGTCTTGTTGCTCTTCTCTGGACCCGCTCCAGCACTTTGTGTCATTTTACCTGCAATTAGACTACAAGATATGACTAATGGTCAAGAAAGTTCACTTCTCTAACAGAATAAGCCACTTTGTTTTGTTACTGAGTGACTTTGTGTTCCCCGGTGGGTCAATGGGAGAGGAGCGGAAGGACACTCCTGGGGTGTTTGAAGCACATTTGGCTGAAACCCAGGGTAAATTACAGAACAATCCCGTATATATCCTATGTAATCTCTTTCGCAGGGACAGCTAAAAAGTCACTATTTCATTGTTATTTGGGTAAAAGCTGTATAGCCTCATTAGTATCATTACCAGAGCATGCAATATTTCCACTCTAGGCTGCAGACGGGCAGCCTTGCAGGTCCCTTCAACGCCAGCTTGAGCTCCTCCCAAGCTCACAGTGTCACCATTAATGTCTTTCCCCTCAAATGAGAAGAGTCTGCTTGTCTGTTCCCAGCAGTCAAGAAATGGTATTTTATTGCTGTTGCCTTAGACTTGGGCAGGGGGACAGAATGGTGCAACTTACAAAACTTTCTGATGACCCATATGAAAATAGGACTTATTTTTGCCTCCATTTTATGTCACACTTTGGTCAGCAGTCCAGAAAATGGACTTGATGTGAAAACAGCTGGTTAATTTCTTAGAGCCTATTACTCCTAAAATGCATATTATTAAATGGCTAAGAAATATTCCTGAGCAACCTTAACAAAATCAAATACAGAACAAAGAAATATATAAAAGGATATGGAATGACTTTGATTAAATTTCAAGAGACAGTGCTTGCTGAAATCAAATTTAATAGGTTTTTCCGTTTCCCTTTACATTAAACAGTATGTGCAATAAATTCGAGGTATCAGTGCCTGCTGTCCCAGAATCCAGAGTGGCCGGGATTACTCTGTGTGTGTGTGTGTGTGTGTGTGTGTGTGTGTGTTTGAGGGTGGATTTAGGGGACAGGAAAAGAAAATGTCCCTCTGGGCCTGAATCTGACATGGGGTGAGACTATAAAGTGTTTCTCTATACGGGGGCAGTTTTGGATCAATACTCAAGTAATCTGATAGCATAAATCTCAGAATACTGGGGACCAGATGCTTCAGAAAAAGGTGTGAAGTGTCTATAATGGGCAAATGGAACAATCTATCCATATGAAGACAGTTTTTAAGTATAGGCAGGTTAATTGTTAATTTGCCTGGCAAACAAGGAATTCAACTGTTTTTATGCGTAATTGTTATTCTCAGTAGCGTAACTCGATATCTGTAGTAATTTTTGAAGTATCTTGTTAAGTTTGGAGTTTTAGCTCAAGACTCTGATTCCAACGGGTCAGCTATGGTTTCTGTGTTAAAAAGGTTACCATTTTTACATTTGTTGCCTTAATTTCAGTTGTTCCATTATTTTTGTATTGAAATACAAGATAAATGTTAAGTGCCTTATATTTTCTACGTCCTTCATTTTACATAGCCAGTCATGTATTTTCCTTGTTTTTCTCTAAATGAAAGTAACCCCATTTGTTTTCTTTCCCTCTCCTTGCATTGCCTCTGATGACTGTCTTCACACTCCTCTTAGGATCACATCCCACTCATTAGCAGAAGTAACATTTTCATTCTTTTCAAGGAGGAAAGTAGAGACCATATCACAGAATCACAGAATCGACTGGGTTGGAAAAGCCCTCAGAGATCATCAAGTCCAACCCTTGGTACAACTCCACTCCGTTTACTAGATCATGGCACTAAGTGCCATGTCCAATCTCAGTTTCAAAACCTCCAGGGCCGGTGAGTCCAGCACCTCCCTGGGCAGCCATTCCAATCCTGACCACTCTCTCTGCACAGAATTGTTTTCTAATCTCCAGCCTCAATTTCCCCTGGCAGAGTTGAAGCCCGTGCCCCCTTGTCCTATTGCTGACTGCCTGGGAGAAGAGTTTTGAAGAAAAGGATATTATAATCCCCCAGTCCTTGCCTCCAGACTTTCAGTGTACTTTTCCCATCAGGTATTAATCTGTACCAACAGTCTGTATGTCTGTTGAGTGATGGGTATAATTTGATAAGCTACTAAGAAAATCTTATAATACTATTTAGTTAAGAAATATTTTCTTTATAATTTAATTTTAAAAACCTCCCACACTGGAGGTTATTAAGAATATTTAACTCTTAAAATGCAGAGATGCGTTTATTTGATGCATCAAGAATTTTAAACATAGGAGCAACACAGAACAAGGGTTTCCAACTCTTGGCTTAGCTGTTGTATTAAAGACTGATGAAGTTCTGTGCCATACCCCAACCTGACACTTTCGACTCTACAAATGGTAACTGTTACTTTACCATGTTCTAACTGAGCCTGCTTTGAGGAGGGGATGGTACCATATGACCTACAGGTGTTCCTTCTCCAAATTATTCAATAACCTCAACAAACAAGATTCAAAGTGTCTTGTCTTCTAACGTGCATCCTGATTTGATTTTTTTTTTCCACACAGAAGGGAGTAAAAGGACAGTATATCATATGCAGTACTTGCATTGAGGATTATCTCCATTGTTAGAAAGCGAAACCTCCCTGTTATAAAAATTCTGATATATTGAGTAATGTAATAGATCCTGTGCCACAGAACTACAGATATTTCCCATTCAGGTGGTGCCTTCCTTCCACGTACATAGATATCCAGACTGGCCTTTAACTATAGAACGCACTGTGTGTGCTATGGTCGTGGGGCCTCCTGGGCAGCTGTGGGTGTGGGGAGCAGAGCGGCCCCGGCCGCAGGGCGCTCAGGCAGCGGCAGCCGCTGGGCTGCGCCTGCAATCGGTGCGTTGCCCCTTTAATTGTGTCCCCAGCCCTCGGGCGTCTCTGTCCAACGCCCACGTCAGCAAATACCTTTTGTTTCTCTCCCGTTCGGGCTTCCAGGGCTCGGGGCTGCGGGAGCAGCTCGTCGCCTTGAGCCACCGCGAGCCCCGCGGCGGGGCCGGGGATCCCGCATCCACCGCCCGCTCCCCTCGGCTCAGCCGCAGCCGCCCGCAGGACCCAGCCGGTGAGTGGCGGTTGTGCTGGACACCGATAGGTCGGACCGGGCGTCGGAGCTGAAGGCGGCTGAGAGCGAGCTGCTGCGAGGGACGGCCCCGGGCTCCGCAGTGTCCAAAGGCGCCCGGGTCCGTGTCGCCAGCCCGTGAGCAGCTGTCCCCGGAGCCGATCGTTGCTCGGGCTGCAGAGCGCTGGGGACAGAGCCAGGCGGGCGCCATTTGCAGCCCCGGGCGCGGCAACAAAGGGGCTGCGCGGGAGTAGGAGCGGGCGGCGGGTGCGCGGGGAGAGGGGCCGCGCACGGGGCTGGTTGGGGCGCTGCCAGCGCGGGGAGGCTGCGGATGGCGGGGGCGGGAGCGGCTCTGGCCACGCCGGGCGCCCGGCACCGGGCGGCGGCAGCAGCGTGGCGGCAGCTCCCGCGGAGCAGCAGCCGGAGCTCCGCTAAGGCGGGCGGCTCCGGGCTGCACGCTCGGCCCGTCCCGCCCCAGCCCGTCCCGACCCGGGGGAGCGGAGCGCGGAGCCGGGCGGAGCGCTGGCGCTGTGATCTCCGCGGTGGGAGCGGGGGCGGCAGCCCGGGAGGCGCCTCCGCGCTCGGGCGGGCGGGTCCGGCGCCGTCGGGCGTCCCGGGCCCCCCGTGGTCGAGCGACCAATTGGGCCGGGCGAGTGGGTGATTGACGGCGGCCTCCGCCAACGGCGGAGGAGCCCGGGCCGGGAGGGCTGCGGCCCCCGGGGCTGTGCCGCCGCCGCCTTGTGCGGTCCCGCTTTTTCTCTCATTTATGATACGGGGTAGAGGCTGCAGGGAGTTTAGAGATACATTTGGAATGTGATAACATGCACGATTTTCATGTTTTTAAAAATAGAGTTCATGTCTATAAAGTAGCATTCAGCACGCTGGTTTAGATTGTCATGAATATTGTTTTCACTTTCCAGCGAGCCTTCCCGTTACTCCTGACGGGGATGGAGATTTCTTCCCACCAGTTTCACCTCCTCGAGCAGCTGAATGAACAACGGAAACAAGATTTGTTCTGCGACTGCAATATCCTGGTGGAGGGAAAGGTCTTTAAAGCACATCGCAATGTGCTGTTTGCCAGCAGCGGCTATTTCAAAATGCTCCTTTCGCAGAACTCGAAGGAGACGAGTCAGCCAACAACAGCTACTTTCGAGGTTTTCTCTCCAGAGACATTTATGGTTATTCTGGACTTTGTGTATTCAGGCATCTTGTCTTTAACAGGTCAAAATGTGATTGAAGTCATGTCAGCTGCTAGCTATCTGCAGATGACAGATATTCTTAATGTCTGTAAGACGTTCATTAAGTCCTCACTGGATATTAATGAAAAGGAAAAGGATCATTACCTCAGCCTTTCGGCCAAAAGTACAAACAGCGAACCTGCCCATCCATCTCTTTATCGGTCGAGAAGGAAAGCAAAGAGTAACCCCCGGCGTTCCTATTCAATCCCAGATGAAAAGGCTGATCCGGTGAATGAAAATTCCTGGAGTAGTTACAGCAGCTACCTGTCCTCAGAGGTGATGCTGCAGCAGACAGAAACCCAGCTCTCAAAAAGAGGCAGAAAACAGGGCTCGACGCGAAAGCGCCGAAAGCACCTGGGACTGTCACAGACCCACGATTTTGTGGGGTGTAAATCGAACAAAGCCGAGCGGGCCAGCGGACACAGCAGCTCCCCAGATCCCAGCCATGTGTCTCACGTCAGAGAGGAGGGTGAATTTGATGCCGAGAATGACGTCGAGCGTGATGATTATGGATATAATCCCGAATCAGAAGTGGTACCGAAGAGGTGGTCTGTTGCTCAGCTAGAACAAGAGCTTTCAAGAACTCCTGAGTTCATGGAATTAAAAGCAGAGGAACTGTACACCTCAATGCCCACAATTTTAGGTGTAATGAGCAGTTGGAATGAAGGTAAAAAATACATTTGGTTTTGCAAAGATGATCTTTTGGAGAAAATTTGTATGGCTGCATGAAAATGATGCCTAGAGTAGCAGATTATTTTCTTGACCTACTCGGTTCTAGTGCCTGACAAAGCGAGACTCTGAAGCCAGAATAGGGCATGTGAATTAGAATCAGAGTGCTTGACTTGGGTATTCTGGAAAGTTCAAACAATATGCGCCAGATTATTTGGACCCACGTGAAGCTTAATGAAGCCTCAAGAGCTGTAATGGACTTGGGGACCTGAAGGAATTGCTCCTGTCACGTCCCCAGTACCTGGCAGTAATTCAACCTAAATCCACCCACGTCCTTTGCAAGAGAAGGACCTGTCACTGGTGGACACGGCATTTCCTGAAGGCCCAAACCTCCCGAGTGTTTGGCCATGCTACATAAAGTGTCCAAGCTCTTGGTGGACTGACAGCACATGCCTGAGATGGTGCAATAAAGTTGCCAGCTGTATTCTTATGTGCATTCCTTTGGAAACTAATGTACCTATATTTCATTATAATTGCATAATTTCAAGACATTAGGCATCCTAGTATATTACACAGAGATTATAGATGTCAAAACTATGAACTGTTAGTTGATGGAAGAGGCAGATATGATGACTGCATATGGTAGCCAAGTATTTGCAGTCATCTGTATGTCTAAAAACTACCCTGAGTAAGAAAGAATACACCATCAAATGCCTGTTTAATGCATTCAATAAGTAGTATTGGTTTTGGGGGATTATATTTTGGGATTTTTCCTATTTAGTGACAGACCAGATGAAAAATTAACTGCTGCTTTTTTAAGCTGAAACACGATCAAACTACTGCATAAAGACAACATACTGATAACTGCCATTTTCCCTGTATTTCTCTGTAACAGATGACCTACCTCGGATGCGATTCAAATGCCCCTTCTGTACGCACACCGTGAAACGCCGCGCAGACCTGAAGCGCCACCTTCGGTGTCACACGGGGGAGCGGCCGTACCCCTGCGAAGCGTGTGGGAAAAGGTTCACCCGGCTCGAGCATTTGCGTAACCACTTCCAAACGGTACGACGTCCCAGTTGGGAGGTTCAGCCTAGAAAAAAACCCACAACACGTCATTGTACATGCTGTTCAGTCATTTCCAGAACTAATACCAGAAAAGCTGCCTAGCTGCACATCAACTATAATTATTCATTATTTAAATTAGCAATTTTTTTTTTTTTTAGGATGATTTAGTTAATTTTCTTTTTCTTAAAAATAAAATCTGCTTTTGGATGAACACTGACATTTCCAAATTTTAAATCTCTTTAGATACATCAAGCTGGCAAACTGATCTGCAGGAAATGCAAGCGCCACGTAACTGACCTAACGGGATGTGTTGTTCAGCAAGGAACAAGACGCTACAGACTGTGCCATAAGTGTCTGGCAGAAGCTAATTTTGACACCATCCCTGATGATTTAGACACTGAACATTCTCCTGTCTCCTCCACGGGAGACAAACGTTGCAAATGGGCTTTGGAGGAGGAGCAGAAATCAGAGGAAGAGACGATGGAGGAGGAACCGTATAATTTGGTTGTCCGACACGTTAATGATGATATTCCAGAAGAGGCAGATGAAAAGGTGAAACCAAATCTTAGGTAGATGTACCTGTGTATTTGTTACTGTTGTATTCAAGATTAAATTGCTTGTGTCGTACCAACTAATGCTGGTTTATTACTTTCATTAAAATTAAATACTGCTAAAATTCTACTATGAGAAGTAAAATATGGACTACAAACAAGTTTTGTACTTACAGACATGTAACAGTGTTAACTACTTCTAAATGCCATCCAGAAAGTACTTGTTATCTGGAAACTACTTGGAAAGACTGGTTTATTTTTTAAAGACATGCTCAGAACTCCATAATGAAAGTGTGAACCATTTTACAGTTCTACAAAGATAATCACAGAATGTCAGGGGTTGAAGGGCCCTGGAAAGCTCATCCAGTGCAATCCCCCCATGGAGCAGGAACACCCAGATGAGGTTACACAGGAAGGTGTCCAGGCGGGTTGGAATGTCTGCAGAGAAGGAGACTCCACAACCCCCTGGGCAGCCTGGGCCAGGCTCTGCCACCCTCACTGGGAAGAAGTTTCTTCTCAAATTTAAATGGAACCTTTTGTGTTCCAGTTTGAACCCATTGCCCCTTGTCCTATCATTGGCTGTCACCCAGAAGAGCCTGGCTCCATCCTCCTGACACTCACCCTTTATATATCTGTAAACATGAATGAGGTCACCCCTCAGTCTCCTCTTGTCCAGCTCCAGAGCCCCAGCTCCCTCAGCCTTTCCTCACACGGGAGATGCTCCACTCCCTTCAGCATCATTGATGAATACATTGAATAATATAGGCCCCAGTACTGACCCCTGAGGCGCTCCACTAGATACAGGCCTCGACTGGACTCTGCCCCATTGACGATGACTCTCTGGCTTCTTCCCTGCAGCCAGTTCGCAGTCCACGTCACTAGCCGCTCATCCAGACCGCACTCCCTCAGTTTGGCAGTAAGGATGCTGTGAGAGACTGTCAAATGCCTTATTTCAGTCAAGGTAGAGGAGAGTTTATAGATCATGGAAGGAGACGCTAGCCACTTAATATAAGGCTGCTGTCAGAGGGTGTAGGGAGTCTCCTCAGGCGACGTGGAGAATAAAGCTGCCTCAACTCGACGCCTGATTGGCTAATCCCAGCCACCTCACCCAACCAGCCAATGAGGTCTCGAAGCCGCCGCTGGGGGCGGTGCCGCGTGGCCCGCCACGGCGGTCACGCGCGGGGGTTGATCCTGAGGCGGGAGGAAAACCCGCCCTGTGAAAAGTTGTACTTTTGTACCATCAAATAGGCATATCGCCATTCTTTCTGCCAAAAAGAATCTTCTCACCTTAGTGGAGAAAAAAAGCCCAAGTGTAGCTCATTTCTGTTACAAATCCTCTGGCCAAAATTATTCACCCACCAATCCATCAAATCTTTCAGTCAAAGTTTTATTTCAGCATTGAAGCTTTCCTAAGAAATAAAAGGGAATTTAACCCTCAGTCTTCATGATATGGAAATAAAAACAGATCTTCACAATACAGGAATAAAACCAGATTTATTTAAGATGCCTTTATGACACAATAAAATGAGATAGTCCCTCAGAGGTGAGGCACTTGTAGCATTTACGATAAAAACCGCCTGTCAGGCCAGCACCGACTGTCCCTCACTCAGAGCAATGGCAGGTAATGCACATTTGCTGTCCTGTCATTTAAAACAAAACACACTTTTGAATATTTTTTTATTAATTTTGATTCAGTGAAGTCCATTATCCTTTGACATTAAAGTATTCTCTGGATTGTCCTTTCTAAAGGAAGACAGTGAAGCAGATTCAAATGATTTGCTTTTTAAAATAAGAGAATCACCTTTTGCACGACATAAAATCTGGTGCATCCCCTTCTATGGCAGCAAATACTTTTTAGAATGATAACAGAAGCTATTAGGATTCCATGTACATGATCACATGCTTTAGGATTTCATGTGGAAATTTATTTACAGCAATTCAGCACCACCTGCTGGTATGACTTTTTTTTAAGTAATCTAAAGGTGTGTTTGTTTTTTAAATTGGTGTACTTTTTAGGTGTCCTTTGAACAGACAGAATTTTTTCCACATTAAATCCAACCCACTTTGGTCTTTTGGACCTTTTATATAATATGAGGAGGGACGTCACCTCAGAATTGGAACACTTCAACCTGCAAATGAAATCATGTAGATGAACATTATCTCCTGCCACCCTACAAAACCAGAGTATTTTACCTAACAGCTCCACTAATTTCTGTTTAGTTCATATAGCATCTAACAGATGTAGAAGCCTTAAAAGCTGAGTACTAGCAATCCTGAGAGACTTTCAGCCCCTACAACTCTCTTCTTCTCAACACCCCCCAAAATCCAACCAGCTCTTTTTTTTCCTGGCCTGCAGGTATTTCTGTCTCACCATCCACAGGCTGACAGTCCCCACAATGACTCCCTCCAATTTATGACTCAAATTGGCCAATTCCTCAGTCACTTCGGTGATTACACTTTTCAAGGGACTTCTGCCAGCTGATGAGAAGCATCTGCTCGACCACGCTTTTCTTGCTTTAAATATCAATGATGACAAAGACTTCTGGCTTTTCGTCTTCACAGATCTGCATTGCTGAGTACGTTATGGCTTTCACCTCTGTGCCCTAGAAAGAAAAGACACAAAAGCATGGACGCTCTGAATAACATCCCTTCTAGCAGTTCATAACACATAGTATTTATTACCTTCTAAAATGTTATTGTTTCATAGTTTTTCCTCCCTAAAAGCTGTAACTATATTTGTTTTGATGAATAAGAAAGTTGGCATACTAGTGAATAAGTAACTCTTCCCTTATTTTATTGCCTCTTGAATATTACAAATTCCTCCTCCTCTTTGCTAGTGCTGAGGAAGCATCAGATGCAGAAACAGGCAGAACATGAGATTTTAAGTTCAGTGCCTGTGATACCATTGAGATGTGTTTATACTTGGATCTCTTGAAAACTTAAAGATCCAATTTAAAAGACACCACCCCTCCCCATCCTACCCCCACAATGTAGAAGTACAGATGAAGCACTGCATACCTGAGGGTGTTTGGGTAAGGAGAACTCTTCTCCCCACCTTTAAAGACAAAAAGAAGAGAGGTGTTTGGAATTTTGGTAATATTTATCAAATAGTTTCACTGATGAGCACAGGACAGTGAGATTTTCCTTTAAAGCCTCAAAAGAAGGAAAAAAGAATTCCACAATCCACTTCTTAGAAAGCACCAGAGGATGCCAGCACATCACGGGATTTCAGAGTGGTTACTCTGAAGGCAATAGGTGCATTTTCAGTAAATTACTCAACTGATCATTTAAGCTCACCCAATTGATCTTATTTTGAATTGCATTCGGTCAATGTAAAGCACTTTCACTTCCTGCAGAGAAAGCGAGAGGAGAAATACGTTAGTAACATCTTCTATCTTCAGGCAGAAATTCTCAGTAAATCCCATTTACAAGGGTTATATTCCACTATGATTAAGTGACCTGTTGTGTCCCTTTTTTTCCGCTAAAGTAACATCAAATTCAGTGCTGGTATTATCAGAGAATACCCTCAACTTACAAATGGAAAAAGATCCAAACAGAACACTTACCCTGGGTATGAAGAACTCATTAGCGCTGAATTTATACAGCCACTCATCCAAGAAGTGGAAGAGAAGAGATAACATGTCATGTCCTGCATGGTTGAAGCAGAGAAGATGCTCAGCTGATTTACCTCACCCAAACATTTTTAAGAGTACATCAGATGTATATCTAACGTACACCTTCTGCACTATTAGAAGATTCAGATTAGTGATGCTTCATTAGATTTTAATTAACTGCAACAACACTACGCATAAAGATTCAAAATTTTGGTCCCCTTCTATAGAAGGCAGCACAGCCTTACCTTCTGCCTCTACCTCTACTGTATCCACAGGTTCCACGGTCTCAGTGTCGGTCATGTAGCCAAACATGGCCATGACACACTGCTCAAAGGCTTCTTCCAAAGTGTCCCCCCAGGCATGGAGCCTAAAAAACCATGAGAATATGGAAAAATCAATGGTTTACCAGACAACAAGAAAGTTATTTCCTAAATTACACGTCTATAAAAGTGAACTACTCAGAAGGAATTTCATTTAAAAGGAAGAGATTAAAAGGAGATTTCAAAAGACATTTCCAAGTAACACAAGTCTAATCAGCAGCACCACATTAGAGAAGAAGCCAAATGTGATTTTATGCTCTCCCAAGAGCAGAAGAAATAACTGACCATCAAAAACCACAGTGTGTGACATTTCACAGTTCCACCAGGTGTACATCTGCAACCAGTTCTCAACAGTTACTCCGGACTTAAAGCAGTGACTCAATTTGTCATAGTGAGAAACCCCAGCTGCCCACACTTACTGCACATCTGCGGTGTGATCCAAATCTGCAGGGAACGACAAAGAAAAGGCACAACATCACCAAATATACTTTAAAAGTGAGCACTAAAGAAAAGAAAATCAGATATTGCTGTTACAACAAGAACTTTTTGCATTCATTTTCAGATGTGAAACAGCGATAATCTATTTTGCAATATATAAGAAAACATTAGCACAGGTGGAATCTTGGATTATTCCTACCAAGCAGAAAAACAGTGTATAATATAATTATGTCAGTGCCCTATGCGTACAGCACTGGGTGCAAGGTATGGCTGTTGTAACGCAACGGGTTTCTACAAGTTAACTGCAATAAACTTCAACCAGAAGTAAAATGTTTTTGCTGAAGTCTGCAGGATGGAAAATTATTCATGTAGGGGGTGAGATCTGCAAATATTTCCAGCTCAGTGAACAAATACACCTGTCCACACCCAAAACCATCCATTATGCAAAAAGAAGGTTTTTTTTGAAGTATGTAATACAAAATAAAAGGCAATAGTCACTAATAACATAGGGCTAACATCCCAAGCATGTATCAAGTTTTATAACATATGAACAATATTTATATTCATTTAGAGGAGTGAGAGAAATGCCAAATTGGCAAAAACAGAGCTAACTTGGGATGTAAAATAAACACCACACTTGGTCACTCTAACTGGCAGATTGTTCTGATGCTGTTTAAATCATTCACACATTATTAATGGATTCTCAACGACGGTCTCTAAAGCAAACAAATTCCAGCAGATGTAAAAGGAGAATAAAACCTCTTCCAGCTATGGGAACAGCGTGACTATTGCAATACGTCACCATATTTCTGCACTGCTATCAAATAAAGATCTGAACGCATCCCAAAAATATATATTCTAACAGAGGAACAGACACCGTCCCTCCAGACAGATACAGCTCAAACACTGAATGTGTTTGTGAACTCCTGTGAGTGCCCTGGGCTGTCACTTGCCTGACGTGTTCTTAGAAGACATTGCAGGGGTGGGGAGAGGGAGAGATAATTGATCTTTAAGCAGTACATGTAGGAGAAAAAACACCACAGGGAAGACCAACACAATCTTCCTATATAAGAGGTAGAAAAATGTACCGCCTTGCTAAGAAATAGCCTGAAAGGGGAGTGTTTCCAAAGTGAGACTTAACTAATTGATTTCTGTTATGATTTCTTTTGCACCCATAACAACAAAGGCATTTACCGGTGATAAAGAAAAATGTAGATATCTCTATTAATTCAACTGCAGATGCATCCCACAGTCTAAACACACACAATACCAACATATTAAGAAACTTCACATGCACCTAAAAAGCACATCCAGCTGTTTTCTGTCCCCTCCCTTCCCGTCATGATTGCACTCTCAGGACATTGCTAAAAACGCTCACATTCGTATTTCTTATTGAGCGGAGGGTATTTGGCTTTGATGGCCTTCTGCTCCTCTGTCAGGTTGTAGTCCCTCTCGTCGGCTGCCATGGCTGCTGGTTTGGCCAACTCACTCGCTTCCCGGCGGCTGGAAACCTGGGCACCTCGGCGAGAGCTTCAGCACTTGGGATGCTGTGGGAGAAAAGGGAGAATCATCTCTGCGTTCAGTTCTTTCCATTCAATAGCAGTTCGTTAAGTTGTAGACAGGCTCAGATACTCAAGAATCACTAAATGCACCTCATTTGAGTTGTTTGCTCTCCAAACTGTCACTGGGAGACGAGGGAAGTTCCAAATTTAATCCTATACCACTTGCCTCTGGACTGCTACGAGTTACACTCAGCCAGTGAAGCCAAAGGACTACAGTGCTTACAGAATGCGTGAACTCCGGCCTTTTCTGGGAAGAACCATGTTTCTTCTTCCTTGTTTCGCACAGCACTAAGCATTTTATTAATTCTCAAATAATAAAATACCTTAGTAATGAAAAATAATCAGCCCACTGGTACTTTACACAGCAAGCTGGAATTTGCATTGCCTCCAAACCCCAGGAAGGAAGATCTGGAGCCAGTCAATTTTTTCTTAGGACAGGGACCACATTTAAGGCTTCAATCCTAGAAACACATGCATGGCACACAAGCACCAAGTTTTCCTGTTTCTTTTGTTGCACAATGTCTTTAAAAGTTTTTAAAGCAAGAACTGTTATCAAATCCCTATTTAAAAGTCAAATTTTCAGATCTTAGAAGTTGCTCAGTTTCATGCAAGCTTTCATTTGTAAATCTAACAGACACAAATTGGAGAACCTTATTAACTAAGTTTCTTCAGACTTAGAACTCTCCGCATCTCCAGATAAAATAACCATTCTAATTTTCCTAATATTTTTGTGAATCAAAATATTTATGCACAGCTGAGCCCAAGAGTTCTGTAAGTAACGTAAATTACAGATTAATAGGTAGCGCACAACATCACCAAGGCTACTTTAAATAGGAGTGGATCTTACTGTCAGGCTTAGAAACACAACTACATGGGAGTTCCAGTTTCTGTCTTCAGGTAAGTGCCTAAAAATGTCACAAAGAGCAACGCAGAATTGAGAAGCCAATGGTCCTCTGAGGGAATAAACGCAGATGAAGCCACATTTTGATTTTAAACCTGCTAAGCCTTGACTGTGGATGGTCAGATCCACAACCGATCATGCCAGGTTACCCACAGCAGGCCGACTGGAACCAGCCGCTACACTGAATTGCGGGGAAAAAAATAAAGAAGTTATTAGTGATGATAGATAATTAATAACCCAAGAGCAAGGTGAGGATACTGCGAAGGTTTCTGGGTGGCTCTGTGAGGAGGGAGGGCCAAGCCTCGGCCCCACACACGCACCAGTCTGGTCCTGTCCCGACACCGACTGCCCTCAGTTGTGGTGACCGGAGGAAACCGCGGCCACGGGCCTTCCAGCTCCTAAACCGGGGCCTCAACCGGGAGGAGCCCCTCAGTGCCGGGCGCTGCCGCTTTAAGAGCGGAGCGAGGGGCGCGCAACGCCCTCCCCTTCCCTATCCTCCGGAAAATGGCGGCTCCCAGGGGAGCTTCAGCGGCCCCTTCCTCCCCCGCCTTCCTCCCGGCCATCTCCCACGTGACCGCCGCGCACGCTCTCCCGCCCCGTGTCCCCGCCCCGCGCCTCACGCCCGATTGGCTGTGACGGCCCGGCGGCGGGCGGCGATTGGCCGGCGTTGGCGCGCGAAGGGGTGCGCGGCGCCGGAGCGGTACGCAGCGGGGGCAGGAAACAATAGAGCCGCGGCCGGAGGGGTCCGAGCAGGGAGCGGAGCAACCGGCCGCCCGCCTCACCCAGCCCAGCCCGCCCCGCCTCGCCTCGCTCCCCGCAGCCGCCCCGCTTCCCCCCCCGCCCCGCCATGGCGGACAAGGAAGGTAGGCCTCGCGGCGTGGCGTGGCGTGGCGCAGGCCCCGCGGCGCGGCCTCCTCCGCTCCGTGAGGCGCGGGGTAACCGGCCTTCCCCCCCCCGCCCCGCCTCAGGCACCGGTGTGAGGGGAGCGGGGGCGGCTCCGCCAGGGGGCGCGCGGGGCGGGGCCGGTCTCGCCACGCGGCCGGCGCCTCCCCGGGGCCAGCGGGTGGGGGGTTGTGGCCCGACGGGTCGGGAGGCGACACCGCCCGGGGGGTGGGGGGCCTGCCCGGGCCCCTCCGCCCGGCCCCCCCTTCACCTTCCGATCCGGTTGTATCCGCGGCTGGAGGGAGTTTGTGTTTTCCGGGCCGGTAACCGGGAGTGCCGGGGTGCAGACAAAGGGATGTCACCAGCCCCGCCATCGGGGCTCTGCCTGCCCGTCCTTCCCCAGGGGAGGGCGGGACAGACGGTATAAAACTCTGAGAGAAACCGGGGGAAGACTGGATTTTGGGAGCCGGTAGTTCAAGGCTGCGCCCATAGTGCTCCATTGAACAGCAGTTTAAACATCTTTATAGCTCTGGGTTTGCCTTCACGAGATCCCCGGGCACCAAATTTAACGAGTTTGTTATGCTGCTTCAGTTGAGATGGTGAAAATTCACATGGTTAATCTGAGCCATATATCCAGAAACAATGTGCAACAGAGGATGTTTAATCATCCAGCAGCTGCTCGAATAGTCCAACAGCAACCCAGGGTGTGATGTAGTTGGCTCTTTATTCAGTTGCCCACTCACAGTGTTTTGCATGTGGTGTAAATATATTTATAAAGGCTAATCATATGCATTTTTTTAAAAAAAACCACTTTAGCAGCCTTTGATGATGCAGTGGAAGAACGTGTGATCAATGAAGAGTATAAAATATGGAAAAAGAATACGCCCTTCTTATACGATTTGGTAATGACCCATGCTCTGGAATGGCCCAGCTTGACGGCTCAGTGGCTTCCTGATGTTACAAGGTAAACTGATCCTTTTGCCTTTTTTTTTTTCCCCTAAAGCAGAGTACATAGTAAATCTAGGATCACTTTTTGTTAAAGTAAGACACTATGTGATTCATTTCTATCTTAAATGCTTTTTAGTACCCTTCCCTTGGCAACAGCAAGTTGAGGACTATGAACACTAGAGAGATAAAATGTCTTCTGTTACTGAGAAGATACTTTCACGCATTTCATTTCCATGTTTTTCTCTCCCAGGTTCGCCCTCCCCTTTACTAAGCGATACACTACTCAAAAATAGAACTAGATATAATATCTGTATAACCACTGGGTTGTTTCCCTAACAATGTTCTGCTTGCTGTGCGTGCTGCTTGCTGTGCGTGTTTGTGCCGCTCAGAGTTGCACTCGGGAGGAGCTGCAAAGGTCTCTGAAGGGAAGGCACAGGAATTATGGTGTTGAAATGTTGCGCTGGGGAAATTTTAGGTTGAGATCTTGAGTTCTGATAAGTGATTTCCACCTGGGGAAGCGAGTTTGGTGTTGGAGCAGGAGAGCAGCGATAAAAGCGTGTTATCAAAAAGCTGTCATCAAAAAATGTTGTAATCAGCTCAGTATTTGTGTCAACCCCTCCTTTTGTGTCTCATGTAACTCTCTTTCCCTGCAGACCCGAGGGCAAAGATTTCAGTATCCACCGGTTAGTGCTTGGCACCCACACTTCAGATGAACAAAACCATCTCGTGATAGCGAGTGTGCAGTTGCCCAACGACGATGCGCAGTTTGATGCCTCACACTATGATAGTGAGAAAGGAGGTAAGAGACCCAAAACATGGACTGCGGGAGTTTTAACCATTTTTGCTTTCCCTTCTCAATAGATTATTTGTCTCTCCTTAAAGTTCAGACAGCGAAGTTTGGATATTACTTCTAAACTGATCAATTTATTTCTAAGTGGTACCTTTACTTAATAGACAAATACTATGTAATCTGAATGGACATAATGTCTTAATATAATGATGAAAAAAGAAGGTGGCAGCCTTATTGTAAAAGTGTGTGGGGAAGACTCACCCCTCCCTATTTCTCATCAGGAATCAACACTGAATTTCATGGAGTACTGCTTATTGGTATTTTTCTTATCACTTTAGCATTACATAAACTCTTCCAGTGAGAAAGTCACTCATGTAAAAGAATATTTTATTTCAGAGGAGTGTAATATTTCAAAAGTTCTTTTTTTGTCTGAATTCTGCTGCCTTATAGTTGTGCCAGCCCCTCTTGGATAAAAAGATAATTGTATTTTGTTCAGTATGTCAGACTTGAATTTGATGCTTTCTGTAATCTTAGCTGGCTGTCAGCATTGCTACAAGTTAAACACTTCTCATAAGTGCTTGGTAGTACCAGTCGTTGAGTCTGGATCTTTGTGTCTTGATCTGAAATTGCCTCGTTGTTTACAACTACTGAATTCTTATTTCCAGAGTTTGGAGGCTTTGGGTCAGTTAGTGGGAAAATTGAAATTGAAATCAAGATAAATCACGAGGGAGAAGTGAACAGAGCACGTTACATGCCGCAGAACCCGTGCATCATCGCCACAAAGACTCCATCCAGCGATGTCCTCGTCTTTGATTACACCAAACACCCCTCCAAACCAGGTGCTTTTATGTTGTGTTTGTGCTTCAGAGATCAGCCAGCTCTTCCTTAAAAAAATGTAGTGAAAAACAGGTTTAAAAGTTTTGTGGATTGCATCTTATGTGTGATTTTAGGGGAAAGTGGGTGTTTAGTGTAGACGGTTGTTTTATCTGAAGCTTAAGCAATGGATATTCAGTAGCTATCAGTAGAAGGGTACGCTTTTTTCCTTTTGGTGTTTTACTGTGTATTTTGTTACTGCATGTCTTGGTATTTGGGGTGCTGGAAGGTGGCTTTTTGGAAACTTTATGATTTGCTGGGTAGCTGAGCTGTTGTCCTGGGAGGATATGAACAGTCATTTACCAATGAACTCATCAAGGTCATTTAGAGTAACTAGTTCTGCCACGTGCGGGTTGGATCAGAAGTGGTGTCCTCAAAGTGCAGTTGGAGATGATGAGACAAGGAAAAATATCGCTCCAGCAGAGCGTTTTTAAGCAGTAACTGAGATGAGCTGCTGTTGTTCCATCCAGCTGTTGAAAATGTCAGTGCAAAGTTTAGTAAAGCACAGTAACACTTAATGCCAGGTATTCTGGGAGGTACTGGGAATGATAGTAGGCACTGAAGTTCTTACGCTGCCTCTTTACAGACCCTTCTGGAGAGTGTAACCCTGATCTGCGTCTCCGTGGGCACCAGAAGGAAGGATACGGGCTGTCGTGGAACCCAAACCTCAGTGGGCATTTGCTTAGTGCTTCTGATGATCATGTGAGTACTTTAAATACAGCTGGGGTACAACCTGCGCTCTGTGTCCCTTGGCAAGGGTCCAAAGTGTTATTTTGTTTAGAGAAGGAGGGGAGGTGAAGAGAGTGGCTGTCTAAAGATGCAATGTTTCCAAATGTTTTGCTTTTTTAAAGACCATTTGCTTGTGGGATATCAGCGCTGTTCCAAAAGAAGGCAAAGTGGTGGATGCAAAGACCATCTTCACAGGGCACACAGCAGTAGTGGAAGATGTATCTTGGCACCTGCTCCACGAGTCTCTCTTTGGATCTGTTGCTGATGATCAGAAACTCATGATGTAAGTGGGGTAATGTCTTCAGAAAACAAATGCTTCTGTCCCTCTTGCTTTCCCATCTGCTCCTTAGTCCCTCAGTAAAATGGGGTGTAAACTTTTGTTTCCATTCTGTGTTTTCCACGTGCAGTTGGGACACTCGGTCGAACAACACCTCCAAACCCAGTCATTCCGTGGACGCCCACACAGCTGAAGTCAACTGCCTCTCCTTCAATCCCTACAGTGAGTTTATCCTGGCTACGGGATCAGCTGATAAGGTACGTCTGCCTTGAATTTGGAACGCAGTTTTTTAGTTTCTGATGCAGAAGTCTGGTTGTATATATTGGTTACTTCAACAAAAAACTGGTTTGTATTTTTTTTTCCCAGACTGTTGCTCTATGGGACTTGAGGAACCTGAAACTGAAGTTGCACTCTTTTGAATCACATAAAGATGAAATATTTCAGGTATAACAAAATATCTTTTGTACATGTAGACAATTCTACTCAGCTCTCTGGGAAAGATGAAAAATATTCTCTTTGACTCTGTTTTTAGGAAATTAAAACTCAAACATTCTTTTCTCTCTTCTGCTTATAATTGTCTGGCTTCTTGGTGAGCCGTGTAGCGCTCTGTGGGGCTCCAGAACAGATAAGAGTGTCCACAAAGCCAGAGGCAAAATAACGAGGAAATGGTTGAGAGCTTTAGCCACGACACAAGGTGAAACGCTAGCAGTGCGGAGGAAATGTCAATTATTCATGGCAGCAGATTGAAGCAGGGAGGCACCATGAGATGAGATGGGATCGCTGCAGCATTTTCATCTCAGCTTGGTCCTGTAGGAAGGTGCACCCAGTGCCCATCACTGCGCATCACCAGAACATCCTGTGACAATGAACAATCGCTCATTTTGCTGGTGTAAATATAGAATGGTAACATCACTGGTAACATATGCTGAGCAGAAATAGTATTTCCATCTCCAACTCATGCCTTGCTCAGGAGAAAAATATGTTGATTTATTTTTTTCTTGTGGAAGGATTACTACTTAAGACTGTAGTTACCTCAAAATAGATTTACACGTGGAATCTTAATGTCAGCTTAGCGTGCAGAATTATGTGTTCTTTTCCAGTCCTGTGATCCTATTAAGTGGTGTGTTTTGGAGAGATTCATCTCCAGCAGAAGTAGTAAATATGAGCTTTTGGGCAGTTAATTACAGCGATTTCTTTTCATCTGTAAACCGTACCTACCGCTTAAAGAATCTGTAGTTTGTTGGGAACGTCTGTCATGTTACAGCTTCTTCAAACTAACTCCTTGTCAAAATTCATCCTCGTCTGTAGGTTCAGTGGTCTCCCCATAATGAAACTATATTGGCCTCCAGTGGCACTGACCGCAGGCTAAACGTCTGGGACTTGAGGTAAACCCCAAATTTGCCACCTTGTCCTGACAAAATATTATTGATAAATTACATTACATTTCAGAAACCAACCAAGTAAACCCCAACCTTTTCATTTTTCCTCCTTTTTTGTTATTTTTACAGTAAAATTGGAGAAGAGCAATCCCCTGAAGATGCTGAGGATGGTCCCCCAGAGCTGTTGGTGAGTCTTTGGAATCCCATTGCTTGTTCTCACCTATTATGCAGTTCTGCGATGTACATTTGAAAACATTCCCCTTTTTTCTTTCCCCAATACTAGTTTATTCATGGTGGTCATACTGCAAAGATATCTGATTTCTCCTGGAATCCGAATGAGCCCTGGGTAATTTGTTCTGTATCAGAAGATAATATCATGCAAGTCTGGCAAATGGTGAGTTGTTTGGGAAGATGTTAGGGAGTGTTTTGGAGACACGGCTGTTAAAAAAAGGCTCTTTGTGCTCCTTCTTTAATATTAATTGGTCTTGGGGGACCAGGGATGGGTGATAGAGATGAAAAACATCTATGACTTTTGGAAGTGTTTTAGCAGGTGGAATCCTGCTCAGTGTGGTGGCAAAATGCTGCTTCAGTTCCTCCCTCTGTGTCTTGCAGGCGGAGAACATTTATAATGATGAAGACCCCGAAGGAAGCGTGGATCCAGAAGGTCAAGGCTCCTAAACAACAACCCTTTCCTGTTTTTAGTCTGTTTCGTTCTCTTCCCTCTCAACCCTGATATTGACTTAACACTGGTTTTGAGACACACGTAGACTTTGTGTTCAGCCATCCTTCTGTAGATCACATCCACAGGTGGCTTCTTTTCAATCCAGACGGGGAGGACTCCCTAAAAAAGGGCTCAGCCCCACTCCGCTGGTGCTGTGCGTAGCTCCTCGCTCCCATATCCCCCAGCAGCCTCTTTGCGCGGGGCTGCCTGTCCCATTTTAGCCGCCTTCATCACACAGAGCAAACTTGGGTTGGATGATTTGTTTTCTTCTGTTTTAGCTTGCTACAGCTGTGGGTTTTGCCTAATTTAAACAAAAGTTAAAGCTGCCAGAGCGTGTTTGAGCCAATGGAGATGATACAAGCGTTAATCCACTGGCAGTTCAGAACTGGAGCGCGGAAGGTCTTGTCCTCTTCAGTACAGCTCTGAGGTCTTGGGGTTCCTTTAGTTCATCTGTACCTTGTGGCTTTTTCTGCCTCTGCAGATCCTGACTTCAGCTAAAGTTACATTTCTATATATTTTTTGTCTCTACTGGCAGTTCTGGGTTTTGCATTCCTTCTTTCCTTCCTTTCCCTTTGCACCCATCTGCTGGTTGACAGCAGTTTGGATCCATTAGCTATTCCCGCAGAGTGTTGTTTGCCTTCCATGTATTTTGCTCTATTGTGTGTTTCTTGAGCTGTGTTTTTCACATATATTTCTTTCCTTTCTGTGAAATGGTTTTTAAAACCTTGGGGCCACCGAGTTGTAAAGGTGTGTGTTCCTACCAGCTGACGTACCATGGACGGCGTGCCCGCTAACCTCAAACAGCATTGGTAGCTGGGATCTGTAAAGCAAATTAAACGTGGATGAACTACTTTTTTTAGGAGTTAGGCCACTAGTTCCTGCGCATCTCCCCCTGGGGTGTCCTGTTCCACCAGCAACCTCTTACTCTCCGTGCTCCTCATGACTAATTGCGTGTAAGTGCTTCAGATGGAATAAATTTTTTCTACGTAAATGCTGTGTGGAGTTGTGATTTTTGTGATTTTTCCCTTCTGTATTAACTACTTTCAGACTAAAGCGTAACTCAGAGAGCAGGTGTTGCAACAGTTTGTAACATGTGGACGCTTCTGCCTTCAGTCAGGCAAAAAGGGACCTGGGGGTACTAATGGACAGGAAGCTCAACATGAGCCACCAGTGTGCCCAGGTGGCCAAGAAGGCCAATGGTGTCCTGTCCTGTATCCAAACTGGCGTGGTCAGCAGGACAAGGGCAGTGACCCTTCCCCTGTGCTCTGCATCGGGGAGGCCACACCTGGAGTATTGTGTTCAGTTCTGGGCCCCTCAGCTCAGGAAAGAGATTGAAGTGCTGGAGCGGGTCCAGAGAAGAGCAACAAGACTGGGGAAGGGACCTGAACACAAGCCCTATGGGGAGAGGCTGAGGGAGCTGGGCTTGTTCAGTCTGGAGAAGAGGAGGCTTAGAGCTGAGCTCAGCACTCTCTAGAACTACCTGAAGGGCAGTTCTAGCCAGGTGGGGATTGGGCTCTTCTCCCAGGCATCAGCAATAGGACAAGGGGGCACGGGCTTCAACTCTGCCAGGGGAAATTGAGGCTGGAGATGAGAAAGCAATTCTGTGCAGAGAGAGTGGTCAGGATTGGAATGGCTGCCCAGGGAGGTGCTGGACTCACCGGCCCTGGAGGTTTTGAAACTGAGATTGGACATGGCACTTAGTGCCATGATCTAGTAAACGGACTGGAGTTGGACCAAGGGTTGGACTTGATCAATGAGGTCTTTTCCAACCCAGTCCATTCTGTGTGATTCTCCCCTTTTTTTCTGCTGCATTCTTTGTGAAACAAGTAAATGAGTAATTAATATCCCCAGTCAGTGAAGAATGCACTTAAGTGTCCCACCTGCCCGGATTTTGGGTCTCCCTTTAGCTTTTGCCACACAACTTTATTGTTTTGTTACCCTGCAGCATGACTAGTTGGATACCTTATAAGTACCTCACCAAGACAGACGAGTTATTTTCTCTTTAAGATGCAGCTTTGTGAATTAAAAGGCTCCTTAAACTCTGACCTTTATTTTCAGTGTGAGACTTATATGAAGTGGAAACCTCCACAAACATTTCTGTTCTCCACGGTGGAGCATGTCACAATACAGCAGACCCTTGAAATACAAAAGAAAGAATCCTGTTAAAAGGATAAAGCTTCTCTTGCATGTAAACTTTGAAAATCAACCCCCTAACACTGGCTTCCAGCACAATAATTCCTGTGCAATTCACACAATCCACCTATGGAACAAGACAAGATACATTTGTTTTTCCAAGCACAGCAAAACATACATCTGTTATTCTTCATATCTGTCCATTGTTCAGTGCAAGTATTATTTTCTCTGCTCCTCGGTGGAAAAGCAGTTTTATTACACGATCGGCAGCAGTGCCTTGAGAAATACGAGTGATTTTTCTGGTATTTCTGACTTGGTGCAACTGCTGCACGTCGGGCAGGAGCAGCGGAGACGTCCCAGCGGATACTCTCTCCTATGGAGCAAAACTCAGTGTTCAACAGTCCTGCTCTGCTTTTTCTTCCGATTTGCAAAGGTGGCCGTAGATTTCTAAGCAGCCCCTGTGTGGGTAGAAAGTAAATTTAGGTTACTGAAGCTTTACATAAAGCGCCTGGCAGGAGAGAACAGGGAAGGGGGACGTGCTATTTCTGCATCTTCTTTTCGCGGTGTGGAAGAGAAGTGATTAGGAAACGCTGAAACTGGCTCGGTGCGTGGTCTTGTGAGCGCAGCCCTTGGCAAACAAACCAGCTATACCAGAAGGGAACGTCGTTTTTGGTGTGAGCTCTTAACTCTGAGGTCCCCGGTGCAAACGTGAAACCCGAGGAGCGTCCTGACACCCGAGAAGCCCCGCGGCCGCTTCCAGGGCCGGCGATCTGCAGGTTGCCAGGCGCTGAGAGACTGCGCTGCTGTGCCCAGGCTTAAATATAGGGCTGTGATTTGGGCCTGTGATTTAGAAGCGAGCAGCAAAGACATGAGGTTGTTGGGATCTGGTTGGAATTGTAAATGTCATAACTCTTAATAAATCCTGGAAAGGCTGATGGCGTGATGGGCTGAAACAGAGATCTCTTCCCCTATGCTTACTGTGCTAAAGTCTTACCTGGATAAAATAAAACTACACCTGTTTGTAACAGGAACACCTTACAGTGTGCTAGTGTGAGGTTTGAGTGGAGAAGGGGGAAAAAGGATCCTAAAGTAACAGGAAAGCTGCAGAAAATGGTTAAGAGTGTGTACAGCTGAGGCAGGAGTAGCATGTAACTACGCAACATTTGATGAGTAAAATAGTCCATGAGCTTATGGACGTTTTCTGGAGCTTTAAAAAGATCTGATTTAGTAAAGAAGACCTGAGCGAAACCGGGAGTTACGCAAAGAAGACAGTTCTCGCTCACTGAAGAGCATCCACAACACCGTTTCCCAAACCGAAACCTCAGCTCTTTTCCATGTATTCCTAAGGAAAGCAGCACTTCAAGTCCCCTTGCTCCCGCATGGGCCACGTGCCCAGGAACCGGGAGCAAAAGCCCATGGTGTCCGGTGGCCACCAGGCTCTCCCCACCATCGTCCTCCTCCCAGCCCTCCCCAGGAGACACCAACGCACTTGTAGATGGAGAGCTCGCGGTGCAGGCTGGTCCTCAGCTCCTCCAGCTCCTGGTTCTTGCGCTGCTGGAGCTGGACCCCGTTCTTCAGCTCCTTCAGCCTGTCCTCCAGCTCCTCCACCTGCTCCTGGGGAGGGAGAACACACGAGGGGGTGAGCTGGGCTGGGATGAGGTGGCTTCTTAGGCTTCTTGGTTTTGTCCCCTAGACTACTTGGTGTGTGTTTTGAGGAGCTGTCAGTGCTGTATAAACCTATGAGTCAGGAGAAGATAAGCAAGGAATTCAGGGAAAAGAAAACATGGAGGCACATCAGGGATGTCCCCAAGTCCTGTTCTCCAAGGAGAGCGGGCCCCGAAATCGCAGGGGGGCAGTGTCACGGGCACCGGTGGCCGGGTCCCCATCTGGGCAGGGAGGAGAAGGGATGGAGGGGGCAGCAGCTTCCAGAAGCTGCTCAGAGCCAAGCTGGGAGGAGGCAGCGATTACGAGCTGAGAACAGGGAGTGTTGAAACCGGGGAGATTAATTGTGGAGCCTCTTTGCCAAATGTGCTCTTGTAGATATTGCATTGCCTTTTCCTTCAGCACAAGGCGCTGGGGAGGGGGGAAATGCCGGGTGCAGCCAGAGATAACCCTCTTGGGAGACAGGAGGTGAGACCCTTCCTGGCAGGATCTGCCCCGCCAGGGCTGGGCTTTTAAAGAAAAGCCACCTCCATTTAAACCTGGCTTTACCAAGTGCCACGTGCGGTGCCCGTGCTCAGCAGCATCGCTCAGCTCTGCCCGCTCTGGGAAGGAAAACCCTGTCCCCTCCACCTTGCCCCGTTTCCAAGGGGCAGGTCAAACCCAAGTGAGAATATATTCAGGAATAAGCTTTTCCTGGCAGCTCATCGGTCCCAGCGCTTTCCCACCGCATCCCTGTAACCTCGGGTTTGCCCAGGGGCTGCTGCTTCACCTGGGGATGCTTTTGACATCAACCAGCAGGAGATATTCCACCTCATCACCCTCCTCATGCACCCCGCTCCTCCCCTCGGCCCTACAAGCAAAGACTTTCAGCATCCGCATTTCACCGGCTGCAAAGAATGACTTGTGCCCTCTAAAAATGAGCGCGCAAGGGGTGCCCAGGGCGCGTACCCGGTACTGCCCGACCTCTTCATCCCGCTTCTGCTTGACGAGGACGATCTGCTCCTCCAGGCTGCGGTTCTGCAGCCGCAGGCGGCTGACCTCCCCCTGCAAGGGCCGCAGGGCTTCCTTCATGCCCTGGATCTCCCCCTGCATCTCCTGCAGCGCCCTGGCCCCCGCCTCGCGTCTCTCCAGCAGCCGCAGCAGCTGGGGCTCGTAATGCTCCTCCAAACCCCGCCGGCTCTCTGCCACGAAGCTCTCGAACTCCATGGAGAGCCGGCGGCTCTCCTGCAGGTACAGGTTATCCTGCCGACACGGCGGCGTCTCCAGCCGCTGCCTCAAAACCTCCTTCTCCTTCTCGCAGGTCTCCTTGAGGCGGGACAGCTCGCCGGAGAGCTGCCCGGCCTGGCTCTCCAGCTCGCCCCGGTACGCGGCGTGCTGGGAGAGGTCGTGCCGCCGGCTCTCCAGCTGGTACTGGCAAGCCACGCACTCCTTCGTCACCTTGAACAGCTTCTGCTTGATCTGCCGGATCTCATCCTTCAGGTTGTCCCTCTCCAGCTCCACCTTGGCCAGCAGCCGGCAGGCGGCCTGGATCTCCTCGTGGGCATGGCGGATCTCCTGCAGCGCCGGCTCCCGCAGCTGCGCCAGCTCCGCGATCAGGCCGTCCCGCTCTTTCTCCAGCTGCTCCACGGCTTCGATGCACTCCTGGAAGTATTCCCCCAGCTCTTCCAGGGTCAGGCACTGATGCTCCACGCCATCTGCATCCGGGGGGTTGCCTGCCCCCTCTGCATCCATGGCCAGGGGAATCCCTGCCCCATCTGTGTCTGTGTTGGTTGGGATCCCTGCCCCGTCTGTGTCCATGTACAGCGGCAATCCTGCTCCACCTGCATCCACGTCCAGCGGGATCCCTGTCCCACCTACATCCAAGTCCAGTGGGATCCCTGCCTCATCCACATCCAGCAGGATCTCTACTCTATCTGCATCCACATCCAGCGCGATCCCTGCTCCCTCTGTATCCACGTCCAGCGGGATGTCTACTCCATCTGCATCCACATCCAGCGGGATCCCTGTCCCACCAGCATCCACATCCAGCGGGATCCCTGTCCCACCAGCATCCACATCCAGAGGGATCCCTGCTCCCTCTGTATCCACATCCAGTGGGATCCCTGCCACATCCACATCCAGCGGGACCCCAACCCCGGCTGCATCCTCATCCAGATGGGACCCTGGCATGTTGAGCTCCAAGGAAGTGTCCCCATCGCCTGCCTGCAGCTCCTGGCAGGTGTCTGGGCTGTCCCTGTGCAAGGGCGTCACCCCCGCACCCAAAGCTGGGTCTAATGGGCTGTGCGAAAGGTCTGGGTGTGGAGCAGCACCTGCAGCTGCTCCCTGCGAGGATGAGGATACTCCAGCTTCATCCAGCTGCAGCTCTGAAGGGTGTTCGCGCTCTGCCATCAGGTCCCTGGAAAGGAGAGGACACGTGAACCAGGGCAGTGAGTGTTACAGGTCCCAGACCTCCCTCTTCACCCTGCGAGACGCGGGTGCCCCGCAGCAGGCTGAGCTGGGGGTGCTCTTGTTGCCATGACCATCCCCGTGTCACCCAGGGCCTGTGCAAACCTTGCACACTATGGTGACAACTTCAGCCCAAACTGTCAGCTTTGGCACGGGCCAAAACAAGGGAAGAAAACCCTCTAAAAGTGACTGACTGCGATGGAGGAAGAGCAAGGGATGCAAGCCTGGACCTGAAAATGAGAGCTACCCTGGTGCCAACTGGAATGGCCAGCGCGTCGTGGTCAATCCCCTCCAGTGGCACCAGTGTGATGGGTGAGAGCAGTGCAGCAGCTGTGCCCGTGCCAAAATCTCACACCCAGGGTGTCACACACACCGCACACCACCGGCACGGGCACTTCCAGTAAAACGTGCCGGGGTTACAGCAATGTGGCATAACCTCACAGCAAGGGAATGTGCTGCTGAAGCGCAGGCGGGCTCCAGGGTGGCTGAGAAGGAGCAAAGCAGCTCCCGGGCGAGCGGCAGCTCCTGCAGCAGCAGCCCTGCGAGCTCCGCTTTGCAGAGTCATCCCATCCCATCGTTACCCCCAGCCCCGCTACCTGCAGCTGCCACCACCGAATACTCGTGTGTCACACCCCCCTGGGCGCTATTTGGGGTGGGATGGAGGGAAGAACCCCGTGGCCGAGCCGGGGCTGGTGTGCTGGGCAGGAGGATGCTCTCACCTCCCGGCCACGCCGCTGAGCTCATGTCTAGTCATTCCCCGCGGAACGAGCGCAGGCTGGCACTCGCCGCCTCGCAGCAACAGCTTTAAGGAAAGAACTGATTTTCACTGATACTTTCTCTCCTAATAAGGTAGTTTTCGGCAGCGATGACACATCGCAGCCTCGGACCCAACAGCCCCTCGGCTGGAGAAGGGGCAGCGCCTGGAAAGGTGGGGAAAAGGCTCCGCTTTGATTTTCTTTGCCCCCCTCCGCTGTCAGCGCTCATTTTTCAAAGTTGTCCGCTCTGTTTTGCGGGGGGGCGGGCGGGAAGGGAAGCCGTCCCACCCTCTCAGCGGGCTGTGGGGGCTCTGTCCCACCCACCGCCCCTTGTCCCAGAGCCCCCCAGGTGGGCACCGCTCCTGGGTACCCCAGAGCGGCCATTCTGTCCCCCCCAAATCCTGAGAGTCCAGGGATGCTCAGGGGGTGCTGAATCTCAGATCCCCCCACCCCACCCCTGCACCCCAGCGTTTGGCACCCCCCCCACCTGCCCCATGCCCCCCAGGATCCCTCACCCGTAAGACCCCCCTGGCGGACACCCCCGCTTCTCTGCTCCCCCCGGGGGAGGCTCTTACCTTCCTCCCCTGGAGCCCAGCACCTCCGGCTCTGCGCTGCACATGGGCTTAGCATGGGGCGGGGGGGGGTTATTAATAACCAGGGCTGGAAATCAGACTCCCCGGAGCAGCCGCTCTGCCCGGCCACCGCCTGCAGTGCCAGCTGCGGGCGGCTGCCTTCCTCCGCCCCGGGGAGGAGGAGGAGGAGGAGGAGGAGGAGGAGGAGGAGGAGGGCGGGGAAGGCTCGGCCGCCTGCATCCCTGGCAGAGGCAGCCGCAGGGCTTGGCTGCAGCCACCCGCATCCCCGGGGAGCAGCCCCCGCAGCCCCCATCCCGCCCCGGGTTTAAGGTGGAGCTTGGAGTTGTGCAGCCTCAAATATGCCCCTTCTTGGGAGCTGCGGCGTCCCGTCCTGCCAGGGTGTGATGGGGACAGCAGGGTGCTAGGATAAGGACAGTGGGGTGCTGGGATGGGGACAGTGAGGTGCTGGGATGGGGACAGCAGGGTGCCAGGATAAGGACAGTGGGGTGCTGGGATGGGGACAGTGGGGTGCTGGGATGGGGACAGCAGGGTGCCAGGATAAGGACAGTGGGGTGCTGGGATGGGGACAGTGGGGTGCTGGGATGGGGACAGCAGGGTGCCAGGATAAGGACAGCGGGGTGCTGGGATGGGGACAGTGGGGTGCCAGGCTGGGGACAGCAGGGTGCCAAGATGGGGACAGCAGGGTGCTGGGATGGGGACAGCGGGGTGCTGGGATGGGGACTGTGGGGTGCCAAGATGGGGACAGCAGGGTGCTGAGATGGGGACAGCGCAGTGCTGGGATGGGGACAGCAGGGTGCCCAGGCAGTGTCCCCAGGATGTCCCACCCTCAACGCAAGCGGCTGGAAGGGGAAACGTTGGAGGATGCGGCACATGGCGGCCAAACGCCGCGGCCTCATCCTGCACATGGAGCGGGTTGCTCGAAGGTGCTACGCCCCCCTCAGTGTTTATTAAAGCAGATTAATGAATGAAATACCAATAGCTCAGGGGTCTTTAGGTGCTCCAGGCTGGCCCTGTGAACGCCCCGGTGCCGGCACAGCGCAGCCTCCGCTTCCCCATCCACCCACAACCCCGTCCCCGCCTCCCCTTCCCCTCTGCTTTGGGGACGGAGATGGTGGCAAAGCCCCGTGGTGGCTGTGGCCGCACTCTGTGTACCCAGCAGTGACACCGCCCTCGCTGCTGTCCTCACTGCCCGTAGATGTGCTTTTCCAGCACCCACCATCCCCACAGCTTTGCTTTCCCCCAGCACCCATCCAAACCCCACAGCACCCTTCGGCGCTTATATACTTAGCATATACTTATATAAAATGCAAATGTTAGATATATCCCACTTTGGCAGGGGTGCAACGGCCCAGGGTGGTGGCACAACTGTCCCCCATGGTTTTAGAGCCGAGGAGCCTACCTCTGCTGGGCCCGATCCTGCCCGCCGCGGCTGGGGAAGTGGGCACCCCCGGCTCAGGAAGCCACCAGCCTACGTGCCCCGAGATCGCCCAGCAACGCGCACCACGGCTTGCGACATCACCCAGTGCCACCCCGTCCCCGCGTCACCACGGCGTCACCGCCACCTTGCCCGCGCCCCGCTCGCTGCCGGGCTGCCGAGATCACGTTTAAAATAACTGCGCTCGCCCATCTCCCAGGAACACAGCTTTAAAAGGAAAAGGGACATTTAGGTGCTTTTTTCTTTCTTTCTTTTTTTTTTTACCCTGTTGCTTTTTTCAGCACGACTCACCTTTTTTTTTTTTCCCTCTCTCTTTTTTTCCATGAAGCGCCTCTATTCGTGCCGAGGCTTTTGACTCAATAGGAGAGGAATGCTGCTAATTCGCACGAGTCGCCTTTATAAATATATATCTGGAGCTGAAACAAGGGGAGAAACCTGCGGGTCGTGCGGGCCGGGCCCAACGGACCCTTGTAGGGGCTGGAGGGGCCGATGGCAGCGGCGCGGGGGGTTTCTCTGATGCGCTGCCAAGGGCAGGGTGGGGATTGAAGAGGCTCAACTGTTCTCTGCTCCGTAAGAGGATCCCCCGGCCCCAGCGCGGGGCTGTTTTGTGGATATAACCAGGCAACGGCCGGCTCGGGTGTCGGCAGCCGGACCCCGGCGCGCTCGGCACAGCCGCGGGCACGCGGTGGGTTTGGCCGGCACGGAGAGACGCTGTTATACGCGTGGACTTTGCTCCGGTAAACAGAGCTGGCGCGGAGTTATCGGCGGCGCTGCTGGAGGGGAAAGAAAAAGGCAGGAGAGTATTTGAGAGATGAAATGTTCCGGCTGTTGGAATAAATGGCGCTGGCTCCGGTTGCTGCCCCACCGCACGGACGCGGCGAGCGGCTAAAGGGACTTGTGGGGAGTAAAGAGCAGCTGTGGGTCGCTGTGCCTCCTCTCTGGTGACCTGGTGCTGCTGTCCCAATCCTGCTGGATTTTTCCCTCTTGTCACACACAGCAGCTTTGTCCCGAGGGCAGGGACAGAGCTGGCACAGTGGCTCCGCCAACCGGGCACCGCCAGGGCAGTGCGGTTCCTCCGTCCCCATGCTGTCCCCACCCGGGTCTTTAGGGACAGGTTGGAGGTGCCAGGGAGGCTTCCCCAACACAGGGTGAGCACTGGGCGCAAGTCCCAGAACCTGGCACCTGGGGGCTCATCCTGCACCCACCACGGAGATGCTGGACCAGTCCCAAAACTCTGCGTGCAAAGAGGCTCCGAATAGATCCTGCGAGAGGGAGGAGGAAGAAAAGGAGGAGGAGGAGGAAGAGGAGTGCAGCGTGGGCATGTACCCAGCTGGGGCAGAGATGAAAGGGGGGGCCTGGAGGCGCTGTCTGCCCCGCAGGGACCTTGGGAGCTGCCCGGGGAGGGGACAGACCATGTCCCCAGGCCACAGGCGCCAGCAGCTCCTGCTTATCTGGGTGCTGGGTCCCGCTTTGCCCTGTGTCAAGGGGGGACAAGGAAAACCCCATTCATGCCATAGCCGCTCCTGGGAGTGATGCTGGGCATGCTGGAGCGCAGCAGGGATGGGTGGGGGGTCTGGCCGCAGGGACCGAGCACCGGAGCCCCCACCAGTGCGCCCACCCCCTCATGGTGCTGCTTCGGCTTTATCTTCGCTCAGCCCAGATACCGGCCTTTAAACACTTGCAGATACCAAGTTTTAAACATTTGCTCAAGGCTGCCTGTCCCGGCAGCTCCCACGCCAGCTCCTGCATGTACCACCCTGTGCCAAGGGCCGGTGAGTGCCCCAAGCAGCGCTCGGCCACGATCCTGCAATGCCCACCTGAGCAAGGAGCCACCCGCATTCGCCCCTTCCATGACATTTACAGCCCAGGCACCCTTGGGTAAACCCCATTTTTAAACCACTGAGCGCAGTGCTCATTTTAAGCATGGCAGCACACGGTCCCGATGTCCCAACGATCGCTAGCAGGGTCACTGGGGAGGACTCGTCGCTGGGTTTTTCCATATCCTGGGGCGAGCGATGGGGATCAGCGGCTCTGGGGAAGCAGCATCCGTGGGGCTCAGCGGGGCTGGGCGGCTGCACAAGGACCTTGTCCTGGCTGCTCAGGAGCACCGGAGGCGTTAATGAGTAATGAGGGAGCAGCCATCCCTCTGCGAGGGGCAGGAAGGGGGGCCAAGGACCATCTGAGACACCCCAGTAGCTTCGGTGACTGCTGATGCCACAGACAGTGGGCAGTGTGTTTTGTCACCCTCAGGTGCCACTTGGGATGTCACCTCCCAGAGATCAGGCATGGGGGGCTCTAAGGGCACACAACAACCCCCCATCTCTCTGCCTGCCCCCATGGGCCTCCGCCAGTGGCTGCTCCCCCCGCGAGGCGCCCGGCATCCTTGTGACCATCTTGGCCGTGCAAGCGGAAAATGAGTTATCCAGCTGGGTACCCCGGCATGCTGCCGGCGCTGGAGCCCTCTGGGGAGGGGGGAAAGCTTGCTGGGGCTCTGCACGAAGGGCTGGGGCTTTAGGGAGCTCCTGGGCTTTTCTGCTTTGCCAGGACTGGGACTGTAACGGATGGAAAGCAGAGGATGACCTTCCTCTTCACCTTCCTCCTCTTACCCACCTGATGAGAGCTCTCCCCAGAGGGTAACGGATACTCTCCCTCTTGCTGTGATTATTTGGACAATGCCGTATAACTGTGTGCAAATATATTTTTCAAGCTAGTTTTGCTGCCATCAGAGGAGAGGCAAGATGTGAAAAGCAGGGATTTCTTTGGAGGCTAATGACTCGGGAGCTGGAGACGGCGGCAGAAAGTCAACACAAACGCCCTAACAGGGGATTAGCTCTTCCCCAGCGCAGGTCACCTCGACATGGGTCAGCAAAGCCTCGGAGAGCAGTGGCGCGCTCAGCCCTTCCCCTGGGATCATGGGGACCCTGGGGGCGCCAGGAAATCACTGCCCGACTGTTTCAGAGCTCATTTAGGTCTCAAGTCCGTGTTCGGCAGGGTAAAGGGGGGGAATGAGAGGCAGAGGCACAAAAGCACAGTGAGCCCCAGCCCTTCCGCAGGCATCGCCAGGGTTCGGTGCTGCATCCTCATCCCTGATCCCCGGTACCCGAGCAGGATGCGCAGCCCATGAGACACGCAGTGGCCAGCCCCAAATCCCATGGGAGACAGCGATGTGCCGGGAAGCCTGTGGGACGGACAGGCTTCTTGCTTTATAAATTCTTCTAGCAATTTCCAGCAGTTGGCAAATTCCTCCGGGCGCACAGCCAGGGCCTTGCGAGCCTCCGGGAATGATGCGGCTTAAATGCAACGATGCAGCTTTTCACATCAGGAAACGCATCCGCCCAGGGACCTGAATCCGACCGAGCTGAGAAATGCAGCAGAAACCACCTGTTTTCTTGCCAGGCTCATGGCCTCCGGCTTTGCCGCGTGTGCTGCCACTGACCTGCTCTCCAACAGGATGTGTCACCGCGCTGGGCCAGGCTCTCATGGATCTTATTGTCCCCTTGCAGCCGGATCCGTGTGGTCGTGCTCCCGAGCAAGCCAGGCTTGTAGCAAGCGGTGAAATCTTTTATGAGAGCCGCTGCCTTTCCCGGGCACGCTGTCGGCTGCAGGCAGAGGCTGGTGGAGCCACGTCAAGCGGCTGAGCTCCCCGCTCCGTGTCATTTCATTTTCAGGAGCTGATTTATTATCAGCAACAAGAAGCAGCGTGGCGCAGGGTGTTTCACGGGAGCGTGTCGGTGGCCTCAGGTACGTCCAGGTCGGCCACTGTTCGGGGGCACTGCGTCCCCCTGGGTGCTGCCATTGCTGGTGACATATCAAGTGTCACCCTTGGGCCTCTCAGGTGAGGAACCAGTGGTGGCTGTGGGGAGAGGGCAAGGGCAGGATGTGGCTGACAGCCCCAGCTCCTCTCCTGGGGACAGGGACAGCCACCCTCAGGCTGAGCAGGACCCCGCTCTGGGGGTAACGATGCTGTAATTACTCGGTGCTGTAATGACTTGCTCCGGTTCGGCACAGACCGTTCTGCTCCAGTTCTGTCCCCAGCACCGCGGGGAAGGGAGCAAAGGGAGCAGCCCAGGGGTGGGAGCAGCCCCCGGCTGTCCCCGCACTGTCCCCCCGCACACAGAGGGGACAAAGCCGGGACTCACCGAGGAGGGGGACACACGTTGGGGACCCCCGGCAGCCCCGCCCTTGCCCTGCAGACACCCCGGTGGCACCGAGCGGGATGTCCCCGCACTCCCCCCCGCCACCGGGGCCACCTGCGGGCGGGGCGGGGGGGGCGGGGGCCGGTACGGGCGGGGCCTCCCGCAACCCAGCCCCGCCCCGCAGAAACTTTCCGTCGGCGCCGGGCGCTCGGCGGGAGCCCGGAGCTGCAACCGGAGCCGTGTAGCCGGGCGGGCCCCGGCCCTATGGGCAGCGGGCGGCGGCGGAGCGGGGCGGTGCGGGGCGCTGCCCGCGGCCATGTCCGCCCCGGCTGCACCTGCGGCGGGCGGCGAGCGGCAGCCGGAGCGGGACGGCGGGGCCGGTTCGGCGGAGCCCCCCCGGCGGAGGAAGGGCCGGGCGAACTCGCTGCGCCGGGCGTTCAGCTGGTTGCGCGGCCGGAGGAGACGGCACAAGGGCGGCAGCTCCCCGGCCCCGCCGGAGGGACGAGGTGAGGGGCGAGGGGGTGGCTGGGAGGGGGTGCTGGGTGGGGAGGGGTTGGAGATGTGGCCAAGGAGGAGTCGCGGTGGTGGCCGTGGTGGTGGCCAGGGAGGGGTTGGGCTGATGACCACAGTGGTGGCCATGGAGGGGTCAGGGTGGTGGTCATGGAGGGGTTGGGGTGGTGACCCTGGTGGTGGCCAAGGAGGGATTTGGGTGGTGGCCGTGGAGGGCTCGAGGTGGTGGCTGAGAAGGGCTCGTGGCAGCGGCCAGGGAGGAGCCACAGTGGTGGCCATGGAGGTGGCCAAGGAGAGCTCAAGGTGGTGGCCAAAGAGGGGTCACAGTGGCGGTTGGAAAGGAGTTGAGGTGGTGGCCATGGAGGTGGCCGACAAGGGTACAGTGGCAGCTGGATAGGAGTCAGGTTGGTGGCTGTGGAAGTGGCCATGGAGGGGTCACGGTGGTGGCCAAGGAGGGGCAGAGGTGTTGGCTATGGTGGTAGCCAGGTGAGCGGAGGCGCTGGCCGTGGTGACAGCAGAAGGGGGTGAAAGAGGTGGTGGCCGTGGCGGTGTTGGCCACGGGTGGCTGCTCTGGCCATGGTGGCCACCGCTGCGGTGGCAGCAGCAGGTCGGATCCGGCAGTCCCTGGTGCAATCTCGCCCCTGCCCCGAGGGCTGGTACCGCTTCACTGGGTAGGTTCTCTCTCCGCTGAGTCAGAAGGTCACTGGGGCTGAGGGAAACCTGGAGGGACGCCAGCTGCTGCCGCCTCCTCCTCCTCCTCCTCATCCTCCTCCTCCTCCTGGGCAGGGTGTTTGCGTGCTCCAGGTGTGGCTCTTCCTGCCCTAGATATGCCCATCGCCCTGGCCCATTTGCGGGGTGCTGTCTCTATTGCCCAGCCACGTCCCTGCCACCTCAACCAGGACAATCCCACAGCGGGAGGTGCTGTGGGTGCCTCCTCGCTGCCTCGGGGCCATGTTATGGGGATCCGTGGGCCAGGACCTTCGGCAGAGTGACGGGTGGTGGCCTGTCTGGTCATGTTCGTCTCCTCGGCATGGCTGGTTTGCAGCAGTAGGTGTCCCGGTGAGGCAGCAGTCGCTGGAGGCATCACCCTGTGCAGCAGAGAAGCGCTTGGCCTCCCCTGTCCCGTGCTATTGGGGACACCGGCTGTGTCACACCGCTGCCCTTCCTGCTGGGCACCTCTGGCGGGGACGTCACCGCGCTCTCGCCAAGGGAGAGGCCGCTTCTGCGGCATCCAAACGCAGCCGGATGCCGCCGCTTGCGACTTTCTTCCTCGCTTCACCCCGGGGAGTGAATTTCCAGGCACCCAGGGCTGCACGCAGGCGTGTTTACCGCTTGGAGAAGCACATGGAGATCTGCGATAGGAGAGGAGCGGCCGTGGAAAGGCCAAAGGGCCTTGGGAAGAGGCAGAGCTCTGCTCGGCCGGTCCCTGCGATGCTGCCGCTGCCTCCAGCCCTGCGTGGACGCCACGGCCACGGCCCAGCGCTGAAACCTGAGCAGAAAAGATGAGATGTGCCGGAGCATGTGATGTTCCTCTTTGCAGCGCAGAAACGCCCCCAGCGGCTCTGCCAGCCCTTTTCTATTTTTTTTTTTTCCCTAAAGTTGTCATGTTTTCCAGCTAATCCTCGAAATGCGAAGTCACTGCCCATCAGGATTGTGGCTCGGGGACCTCGAGCGTGCTTGCCGTGCTGTCCCTTGTAGCACAGCCTGGTGCTTGTGTCAGCCGGGTCGCTGTCACTGCGGTGCCACCGCGCCATTCAGTTAAATATCCCCGTGTCCAGGAGAGCTGCCCTGAGTGCCCACCTGCCCATGGTCCGGCCACGAGCATCCTCAGGATGCTGCCAGCACGTGCCGGGGTTACCAGCATCCCTCCCCATGAGATGGGGCAGTGACACTTCCCTGTGTGACAGGGGGTCAGGACACCCAGAGCAGCAGTTTGGGCTGAGCGGTGGAAATGGACCGAGTGTTGGACCTGACAGTTCTGAGGGCGGCTGCCGAGCTGTGTGCCGGAGCTGATGGCATCGGTGGCTGCGGCTTGAAGCTCTGACCTGCCCGGAGGCCGCGTCGGCCTCGCTGCCAACACCACGAGCCTTCATACGGCAGGAGCCAGCCAGGCTCTGCCCCAGCCTGGGCATTGTTCCAGCCATCAGCTGGGAGCTGTGGGAGGAGGGAGATTCAGTGGATCCTTGTAGGATCTGGGTGCCCTCGCCGTTCGTCCTGTGTCTGCGCGGTGCTGGGGGTGCTTTGGATCAGACCCATCACCCCCCTCATTGTCCCGCAGGTGGCTTTGGTCACAGAGCGGGGACAGGGCACATCTGACCATCCCTGGTGCCTCCTGGCTGTGGATCAGGACTCGTTCCTCAGCCTGGGCGTCTGCCCATTCACAGCCTGGAGGTCAGAATTGGCACCGGGATCGCGGGAGCAGGACGATGAAAGCATTTCCACTTTGGATCAAACCCGTGGGTCCGTCTAATCAGAGATCCCGTCTCTGGCCGCTCAAACAGCTGAGCCGTGTAGAGGAAAGGCGCAGTAATCCTGTCTGGGGGCGAGTTTCTGGCCCTGCTTTATGCCGAGCGGGGGGACGGCTCCACCCCAGCTGGACGCCGAGTCCGCTCCTATTTCCCGACTGGGTGCCCCGCTGTATTTGGGCAAGCGGGCCCTGCTGGCTGCAATTATACCGGTACAACTCCTGCTGCGAGCTCTACTGCCCGTCCGGGGTGCGCAGGGGCTGCCGGCTCGGGCTGTGTCACCTGTACACAGCACGGCTGCTTTGGGCACCTTGCCGTTCCTGACGTGTTTATTTCCACAATAACCGTTGGAGGCAGAGCAGTGATTAACCCCTGGGATGCAAACCGAGGCGGGGGGAGCGGCTGGGCCGTACCGAGGGTCTAACGCAGAGCAAGAGCTCTGCTTTTGCTCCCTTTTTCCTGGTGGAAGCGGGAGGAAGAAAGCTCAAAGCTTTTTCTTTTCCCCTGTGAGCGCTGCCTGCAGCCCCCGGGTGAAGGCAGCCTGTTAACCCTCAGCCTGCGAGGGGTTTTAGGCCAGGTTTTGGCTACTGCTTTGTCCAGGTTTTGCAATATTCTTCTTAATTCCCAGATGAAGTAAAGGAATCGATGTTCCAGAAATATTAAATTAGGGTTGGCTTTTTGTTTCCTTTTGATGGCAGCTTAAGTCCAGCAGCAACAGATTTCCTGATGAAGCGGGGGTCACTGTGACGTTGAAAGTAAAGCTTTCAATGCACACAGTTGCTTTACAGTATCAAGTGCTCATTGGAAGCCTGCGGGACGGCTGCGCCGTGTGCGTGGCAGCGGCTGAGCCGCGGTGGCACCGGGCTCGATGCCATGGGGCGCTGGGGATGCACGTGAGTCCTCGTGACAATGTTGGGGTTGGGCTGTCCTTACGTGATAATAACCGAGATGTGAAATCTCCCCCAGACACTTGATTTCCTCCATCCCCTGCTGCTGCGTGGCACATGGTTTTGATGTCAACACAGGCTTTGTGGTTTAGTCCTGAGCTTTGTGGTTTAGTCCTGAGCTTCTCGACTCAAAGGAGGGAGGCGTAGGCAGCGCTGCCCCCGCACTTCGCGCTCCCCAGGATTGTTCCCCATGCGTGCGTGGGAATTAATTTGTTAATCTGCAGAAGGCAAAGAGTGACACTTCAGAAAATGTGAGCAGCAGGAATCCCCCGGCTGGCCCGGACTGGCAAGGGCGAGCGACTCTGCGAACAAAGAGAGGTGTGTCTGCAACCACAGCTATTCCACCTGGAGACAACTGCAAGAATTACTCTTGCAAATAACGTTCCATAAGATCCGATAAAACTATTTCACCAGGGTCATATTTCTCTTTAGAAGGGAGGTCTAATTTCATAAGACAATATCATCATTGACTTTGACTCTGGCAGCGATGGGAACATAAGCCGCTGGAAGGTGAAGAGCCGGGCAATGATGAAGTGAAAAAGCGTTTCCCTGCCAAGCGGGAGCTGGAGCCCTGGGCTGGTCCCTGTGGTTCTCACCGTGTACAGATAAAATACCTTACCCGGAGCGGGGAGCTGAGCTCCCTCCGCTTCAGCGAGTCGGAGCTGTCATCAGCCGAGCCGGCCTGGGCTCCGGCTTGAGCAGGAAATCATTTGAAACCCTTCTGGTTATGTATTTCTGTTAATGATTGGGGATCTCAAGTGGGGTTTTTGTGTTACCTTTGCCTCGCTGAGCTTTACTTCCCCGTGAAGGGAACAAGGGCTGAATTCCTTTCTCATTCAGGCAGCTCGGCTCCCGCTCCATGATTGCTCGGCCATGGGATCGGGTTTAGAAAGCACCGGGAGAGGTGGATAAAGCACCAAGAGGGATGGATAAAGCACTGGGAGAGGTGGATAAAACACCAAGAGGGATGGATAAAGCACCAGGAGGGATGTGCCAGCACAGAGGGGTCCCTGCTGTGGTCACTTGGGCTGGCAGGTCTGATCAAGGCAGCGTGTGACTTTGGGACGATCAGATGTGCTTGAAGCCATCGTGCTGTGATGACAAGATCTGTATCTCATGAGCAGCATCCCCCCACCTCCTGGTTCCTTGCTTTTGTCAGAGTCCTCTCAATGAATAAAACCGGAGGTTTCTGACGCAGAGAGTACTGGAATCAGCGTTTCTTGCCCCAAGTTCCCCGTTCTCGCTGGCTGCCCCACAGCTGGGGTTTGTAGCGTGTCGTCTGTGCTGCAATGTCACGCTGGGGAAGCTGCAAATGCTGCCCCTTGGCTGCCACACTTTCTGAGCAGATTCCTGGGTGCAGCTTTGGTGACAGTGGTGGCCGCCTTCGCGAGGCAGGTGCTGGCACCGAGGGCGTCTGTTTTGGGAACACAGGGGGAAGTGTCTTGCTCTATCTAGGGCAGTGTTGGAGGCTCCAGCATCTCTTTTTCTCGCAGGGAGAGAAATCAAAGTGCTTCACTGGGAAAACTGGTGTGTTCAGGGCCTCCTATGTCACTGGGGGGGGGGACTGAGTGTCTTGGGGGGTCTGTGCACTCTGTTTGGAGCCGCTGTGAGGGGATGTACGTCCTTGTCCTGGGCTGGAGATGCCCCTGGACAACCCACCTCCTGTAACCCGGGGGAACAATCGTCTCCCCGAGTCACTGGGCAGAGACGTCTGTTTCTGTTGCAGTTGTGACCGTGACCTTGTTTAATCCCAGCTGCCCCAAGACATAAAGGCTGCGCCTTGAGCTGGGTGCAGCCAATAATGGGAAACAGGGAATAGTTTCCCACTGGATCCCCAATTCCCTGAGCAGGTCCTGCAGCAGATGGGGCAGCAAACAAGGGGGACAGTGGCACAGCCACCTCGGTGCCGGGCAGAGTCTGTGGCACAGCTTGGTCTCCGCTGTGCCGAGCGTGCCTCTTGGGCAGCAAACCAAGCCGGCGAGAAACCAAACCGTATTTCCATCACAGAGAAGGAGACTGAAGTCCAAAGGTTAGTTTACTGCTGATCACCTTGGGAGATCAGGGCAGAGCTGCTGTTTGGTTTATATATATTTTTTTTTTACATCACCTCCCCAGTTTTGTGCCTTTCCCACAAAACCCTCCTTCCTATTTATCCCAGCCTTTGATGAA
The DNA here is from genome assembly GCF_964273445.1 of Streptopelia decaocto. Classification (NCBI taxonomy): domain Eukaryota; kingdom Metazoa; phylum Chordata; class Aves; order Columbiformes; family Columbidae; genus Streptopelia; species Streptopelia decaocto. The sequence goes on along the minus strand of NC_138678.1, from coordinate 2,125,116 downwards.
TCACCTAAGGAACATAAACACTGCCAGCAGGAATTGCCCACCTCCTGTCCCGCTGACCCCTCCCTGCCCTCGCAGCATTTAATGTTCTCATTAAAAATCTGGATGGAGGGCTGGGTTTGGGGGGGCAGGCTGCTTGCCGGGCTCACGCGGTTGGGAGCGGGCAGTGCGAGGCTTGGCCGGGCAGCTCGGTGCTAGTGAAACCCTGTGGAGCTGGAGCAGAGAGACATGGGGTGCACCTGAGGAGGGCACGGGAAGGAGGTGCTGGTGGTGCAGGTGTCCGTGTGGCTCAGCCAGCTGGGACTTGCCCCAGTGACAGGAGTGACCGTGGAGGGGGTGGCAGGGGATTAACTTCCACCTACGGGCGTGTGGGTGCTCGCCCTCCGCTTGGGCAACAACGGGACCCAGCCCATGGGTGCTGTGCTCCTGCCTTGGAAGTCCTGGCCTTGGCCATGATGTGCCAGATTGGCTGGGGTGTCCACATGGGGCTGGGACCCCCGAGACCCAGGAGTGGGGTCATAGCCTTGGTTGTTATAGAATCACAGGATGGTTTGGGTTGAAGGGACCTCCCCAGCTCCCCCAGTGCCCCCCCTGCCATGAGCAGGGACATCTTCAGCAGCTCAGGTTGCTCAGAGCCCCGTCCAGCCTGGCCTGGGATGTCTCCAGGGATGGTTCAGCCACCACCTCTCTGGCCAACCTGGGCCAGGCTCTCACCACCCTCAGGACAACAATTTAATCCTCATGTCCAGCCTGAATCTCCCCTATTTAATTTAAAACCATCACCCCTTGTCCTATCACAACAGCCCCTGCTGAAAAGCCTGTCCCCATCTGGGGGGCTGTTTTCAGTACCGAAAGGCAGCAATAAGATCTCCCCGGAGGATCTGTGTGCAGGGACAGGCAGAAATGGTGGCAACCGGTGCTCAGCAGAGCGTGGCAAACTCCAGAGGAGGTGGGAGCAGGGCCAGACATGCGTGCTGTCCCCACGTTTGGGGACGTTTGGGGACCAGGGATCTCCCTTTGCCCGCGTGGGCTGGCTGCGGCACCCACGCATCAGTGCTGGAGGGCCGGTGCTGGGAGGGTGCTGTGGGATCCTGGGCGATGCCGGCAGGCCCCTCCTCTCTGCCTCTACATTGGCTCCGGCACAGCCGCCTGCCAGAGCCGAGCTCCGCCGGAGCGATGGGAGCCGGCGGCTGAGCGCCGTCACCTCCCGCAGCCGCCTGGGCCCCGCCGGAGCCCCCTCGGCTCCGCCATGTAGCGCCCCGGCCTCCTCCACCCGGCCGCGGTGGAGGGCGAGAGCGGCCGCATGGGCAACGCGTATCGCAAGAGGAGCCCGACGGGCGTCAAGGCCGGTTCCTCATGGCCCTTTGGCCGTGCTGGCAAGTCGGGGGCAGGTAGGAGCAATGGGGTTGTCTGGGGAGGGGCTGTGGGGGTCCTGGTTTGGTGGCTTTTGGGAGAAGTTGGCTGGCTCTGCTGTGCCCCGGCGTGGGGCTGGGCAGGACCTGAGCTGCTGTGGTGGGAGGTTTTGCTCCCCCCTGCCCTCCCGTGCTGACGGGGGGCAGGATCAGGCCCTCTGACCCCCGGTGCCGAAGCTGGGGAAGAACCTCCGGCTGCAACGGGGGCTGCGCCGACACGTCGGGGAGCAGCCTGCGCCGTCGGGACGGGGATCATCCCCTCAATTAGTTACTGATTTGTTTTTCTAAGCAGAATCCCAGCGGTTAGAGCAGGGACACAGGCTGCCGGTGCTGCCTTCCTCTGCTCCCATCCCGTGCCTCAGTTTCCCTTGCTGCACCCCGGGGCTCTGGGAGTGTTTGCAGAGAGCAGCAGGCATCTGTCCTGCGCAGCCTGCCTGCCTCGCTCTGTGCCCGTCTGTCTGTCTGTCTGTGCGCTGATTTCTTCTCTTCGTTATACTCCGGCTCTGCGGGTGCAACTGAGAAGCCCAGCAGGAGGCACGGCTCTTTTTGGGGGGAAGGGGAGCGGAGGGAAGGGACCCACCCCAGCCTGGACCCGTGTATTGAACTATCAGCTCCGTGGGGTGCCTGATGCTCATGAGCTCCCTCCGCGATTCCTCCGTCAGAGCAGGGTGGTGAGAGCCTCTCTTGTAGTCACGTTGTCCCCAGTTTCCCCACTGATGTCATCGAACCATCTCGGTGTCCCCAGCCCAGCCTGAGTCGGGGAGGGGACATGACAGATGCATGGGCAGTTGTGGGGTTGGTAGGAGTGGGGTTAGCGGGTCCGGGGGGTGGGAACAGGGCAGTTTTCTCCTGCTAGCCCTGCAGGGTCCCTGTCCCCACCGCCCTTGACTGTCCCATTTCCCTTGATCTCCACAGCCAGCAGCTGCCCAGCTGTGGTGAGCTGAGCTGTCCGCAGGGTGAACGGGCTGGGGTCAACCCTGCACAGGCTTGGGAGCAACCATGCCAAGCGAAACTGCCCTGGAGAGGTGGGGGCCGGGGTGGGGACAGGGTGCCGAAGTGCCCTGGCCGGCAGCACCCGCTCAGCGTCCAGGGAAACTGAGGCAGGAGCGGTTACAGCAGTCACCCGTGGCCCTGCAGGGATGGCATCTCCTTTGCCACAGGCTCTCTCGTCTGCCGCTCCTTGACGGCCGGCTGTGGTCTCCTCTCCACCAAACTCATCTCTCTTCATGGTCTCTATGCAGAAAGGGCTTGGTGCCACCGGCCCGGCTGTGCCATAGCCACGCTCCTGCCCTTCTGTGGCTCTGCCAGACACTGTCCCTTTGCCTCTGCCCTGAACCGCAGCCGTGCGGGCAATGGGGTGAGCTGCCTCTCCAGGATTTGGGGGCTCACGTGAGCATCCCTGGCACAGTCCTTGCCCTTTTCTTGTGCCGTTCCCATCCAGACCTCCATCTCCCTTCCATCCCAGGCTTCGGTGCCCCTTGCTGGTCCCTGAACCAGGACTGTGGGGCTGCTGGGGGATGCGTGCGGCTGCTGCTGAAGCCCCGCTCTGTTTCGGATTCCCTGACATGGGTGCGATGCGAGACCCAACTGGGGCAGATCCTGCGAGGTGAGGGTGCTGAGGCCGAAGGCCATGGGGTGGAAGGTGCTGAGAAAACATGGGGCGAGTTGTGTTTGTTCTCTGCCATGGCTCCATGGCAACGTCGCAGCGGCCACAAAGCAAAAGAATTTGCATTGTGTCGCTTCAGCATTTCGGAGGGCGCAGCCGGGATCGCCGGCGGGGGGCAGGGTGCACCGGCACCCGCCGAACGGGCCCCCGGGGTCATTCCCATCTTGGTACCCTGGGTGCTGTTGGATTCTGGGTGGGAGTCTGAGGGTGTATTGGGGGCAACTGGACCAGTATCCCCCAGTTTCCATCTCTCACACACCAATTTGGCCCTGCCGTGCCCACTGCCTGGACAGGCATTGGCAGCTGCCTTTGTGCTTCTACCACACGCGGGGTGTTGTGGGCACCCACTGCATTTTCATTCTGAAGGACCACGGTCCCCAGGGACAGGTTTGGCCGGGCAGGAGCCTCGGGAGCAGGGCTGAGGCTGCCGGGATCGCTCTGCCTGCTGCAGGCAGCTGCCTGCACCCTGCTCCCTGCCTCCCCACTCTGCTTCAGCGGTGCCAAATCTGTGTGTCCCCGTCCCCAAGCCGGAACGAGGTCTGGCTTAGTCTGGGGTGCATCGCCTGCCTCTCCTCCCCGGGCTCGTCTGTGCTGGGAGCTGCTGGGGAAGGTCCTTGAGCACCAGGGAGACCGAAGCCTCTTATCGTCTGGTTATCGGGACAGCCCCGCTGAGTCAGGGTGGAGGAACGTGGCGGCCGGCCAGGCTGCACCCCATGGAGCCGGCGGGGATGCGGCTGCAGCCGGTGCGGGGCTCCCGGGGTCCCCTGGCACCCATGTCCCCGTTGGTGTGTGCTGGGGCAGATGCCTGGGGATGGCAGGTTTGGGTCGAGGGGTGACCCATGGCTGCGAAGCTCCCCGGCAGCAGGTGCCGGTGGCTGCGTTAGCTGGGGGGCTGGTGGTGCAGGCTCTGGGGTGGGCTGAGCAGCCCTGGGCGTCTTTTCCCTTTCACAGCTGCTCTTCATGCCAGACCCACGCTGGGCCGGCTCCGCAAACAGCCGGGGAAGCAGATAAGGGCAGGGGCCCACCCTGGTGGGGGACGTGCTGAGATTTACACAGGCGCTTTCTCCAGGCACCGGCACACCGGACTCGCCCGCTGGCATCCCAGGGTGATCTGAGCCCTTCCCGGTGCCCCTCCTGCTGCTGGAGCGGAACGGAGCGGGGCGGAGGTGATCTGCGGGTGTCCTGGGCAGGCAGCTGCCTCCAGCGCTCGGCTCCGACATGCTGGGCCATGCCCACTTGGCAGGAGCCCCGTCACCGAGAGGCAGGGATGGGACCTGCCGTTCTTCTGCTCATTATATCCCCCCTGAAATTTCAGAGGCAGCCCCAGCCCTGTCTAACAGCTCCTCTCCCATCTCCTCCCCTGATCCTGCATCGCTGTGTCTGTCTCCATCCCTGCGGGAGGATCGGCAGCTCCGCTGTGTCTGTCTCCATCCCTGCGGGAGGATCGGCAGCTCCTCGCTGCCTCCTCGCCGCCTCCTGCCCGCGCCACCGAGCAAGAGATCCGTAGGCAGGAGCGGGGCTGGGTGCTGCCTGCAAGACGGTGGATCCGTGCACAGAGAAAACCTGCAAGGTCTTGTCCCGCATCCGTCTCCTGGCTTTGCTCCTGCGTGGAGCTGAGGACTTGCTGCGACAGGCACGCCTGCCGTGCACACAGCACCCTCGGTACCCTGCAAACACGCCGGGCACGATGCCGCGCGCCGTGGGGATGCAACCGGCTCCAGGCACCGCGCAGGCGCCGTGGCGGCTGTGGGGAGGTGGAGGACAGGACACCCTGGGAAGGTGAAGCAGGGCTGTCATAAAGCTGTGGACTTTGGCATCGCTCCGGGGAGGGTGGAGGTGCTGGTGCCTTGTCCCCAGCCGTGTGCGCCACCGGCGTTGCCTCCGCGGCCGCGTCGCTCTGAGGTTCTGCCGGCCGCCCTCTCCCGCCCCACGCTCCCCATCTGGGCCGTTCCCGCCCGGATCCGGCTCCTGGCCGGGGAAGGTTGTTATTTACCTTCAAACCTGTTTGGTGGCTTCTCCAGGGAGGGGACGAGCGTGGGGTGGGGATGTGGTGGGACAGGGGCTCACTGGGCTGGAACAGGGATGGGAGTGGGTGCATTGGGGTGGTCCTGCCTCCCACTGTGGTGCCGGGACCCGCCGGGGGCTGCTGCCAGACCCCTGCCTGGGGTCCATGGTCACCCAGGGGCTGCTGCAAGACGTGTGGGACAGCAGCCGGGATCAAGGCCAAGGCGGCTGCGGCGCAGCCCCGTGGCACAGGGAGGTGTGTTCCTGCCATCGCAGGCTGCAGGCAGCCAGCCGGGCAATGGCGCTTCTCCAAAGGGGCTTCACCCCGTGCTGGCTCCTTTGCCGTGGCCTGTTGGCTCACTGGGAGGATGCAGGGCAGTTTTCTATGCTGTGATTTAGAGGAAGAAAAACGACCCAAGTTTGTTTTCCCACTTGAAATGAATTTTTTTTTTAATGCCTCTGCGTGGGATCGTGTTTGAGAGTGGAGCCAGCAGTGCAGATTGGGCCGTGTTTATTTGCTTTGCGGAGATGTTTTCCTGGCCGAAGCAGCAGCCCCCCGGTGAGGCCAAGGGCTGGTGCCGGGGGGCTGCACGGCCAGAGCCACGGTAAATATTATTGTGCTCTTATCCTGCCTGGAGAGAACACGGTCCCGTGGCGTGTCCCCGGGCACAGATCCTGTGCAGAGACAACAAGGGCTCGGGGAGCGAGGGTGGTCGGGCTGGTTCCCTCCCTCACCAGCTGAGGATCGGTGAGCAGAGGCAGGACAGGGTGGCACCGGCGGGTGGCAGATCACACCTGGGGCCACGGAGCTGCCTGAGCAGAGATGATGGGCCCAGGGGAAAGACATTCAGGCTCGGGCTTGTAGAGAGGAGTCATTGCTCCTGACGGGGAGATGCCGCTGGGGAACCGGCTGGTTGTGCTGCGATGGGAGAGGCCGATTCGGAGGGAGCAGAGGGGCTGGATGCAGGATGAGAACACGGGGGCGCTCGCACCCATGCCGGGGTCCACGTCCTGCCTGTTCCTGGTGGCTCTCGGGGCTGGGGTTCCTTGTGCACCCCATTGGCGTTACCCAAACTTACAGCATCCGCAGGCAAGTGCCGCTTCGCCCTCTCTCCAGCCTGGGGAGCAGAGTGGTCCCCAAGTCTGGCTGCACATCTGGATGGTGCATCACAGGGTGGGAAGGGACCCCAAAGTGGTGGGAGAGCACCCACCCCATGGGGCAAGGGGTGTTCTTGCTGCTCTCTGCATCGCTCTGGCTGCTGGGAGAAGGGAGGCGAGCTCTCCATCCCCGCTAAGACAGACGCAGGCAGGTTCTCCTCCCCTTCCTCCCCTGGGGACCTCGCAGCCCCTTCCCTCCCAGCTTCCCCCTCCTCCCCATTTTTCTGGGGTGAGTCAGTGGCGGTGGAAGGGGCGGGCAGGAGCTGCGCTGCCTGTTCCCGGCCTCCCGCCGCAGGACCCGCCGCCGCGCAGCGAGCAGACAAGTCGAGGCAGCGCCGTGCAGGCAGAGATGGATGTTTGCAGCCGAGTCCGGCCAAACCTGCTGCTCGCAGGAGGCACAGGCCTGGCGGGGGGGACAGGAGCCGGGATCTCCTCCTCCGGTTCTCCCCAGGGGACAAGCAGCGTGACCCCAGGCACCAGTACAGGTTGGGGTTGACCTACGGGAAAGCAGCTCTGCAGAGAAGGGTCTAGGAGTCCTGGGGACAACATGAGCTCGCAGTGTGTCTGTGCGGCCAAGAACCAAATGGTACCTGGGGTGTGTGAGGAAGAGTGTGGCCAGCAGGTTGAGGGAGGTTGTTCCTCCCCCTGTGCCCTGCTGAGTTCTGTGCCCAGTTTTAGGCTCCCCAGTTCAAGATGGACAAGGAATTACTGGAGGGTGCCTGGGGGTCCCTGCCCCTTCCGACCACTTTGCCTTGCTGTGGGGATGCTCTGCACCCTCCAAACCATCCCTGGCACCAGTAGTGGCACATCCCAGCTCTGAGACAGCGAGCCCGTCCTTGAGACAGCGCCCGGCCCTGAGAATCCTCCGACTCCTTCTCCGGGAAGATCCCGCTGCCACGTGCGGACGGGACACGTGTGTCAGCTCAGCACCGCCGAGCCTGGAGGGGACGGGGCGATCCAGGGCTCGTTGCAAGGAATGCACGAGGGACGGGATGCCAGCTCCGACCGGGCGTGTTGCTGCCGGCACCAGCTGCAGCTGCTGCGGCTTCCTCAGCCCACCGAGATCTGCAGCCTCTGCCGCAGGACCAGACCCCTCTCCCTCATGGATTCATGGATCCCCTCGCTTTTCCTGTCCCTTTTGCAGCAGGTGTCGCCGTGTGTTGATAAAGCCGGGGTGAGGCTGTCGGGGTGAGGAGGACGTGGAGGCGAAGGTCGCAGGGAGAGGAGAAGTGGGAGGAGAAGTGGAGGCGGCTCTTTGCACGCCGCCGCGCTCCCCAGCGTCAGCCCGTGGCACAGGGCTGCTCCACGTCCCCGCAGCGCTCCTGCTGTGACACCCTGTCCGGGTTGTCCTTTGGGTGACTGCAGCCAGCGGTGCTGAGCTCCTCCTGCCCCGAGCCACAGGTGTCCATCAGCGAGGGACGGTCTCGAGGCCCTTTGGGTCATAGAATTACGGGATCATTTTGGTTGGAAAAGCCCCTCAAGATCATCGAGTCCAACTGCTAACCCAACCTGGGCAATATCCCATGTCCTGAGAACGTCATCTCTGTGTCTGTCCAACCCTCCAGAGATGGTGACTCCAGCACTACCCTGGGCAGCCTGTTCCAATGCCCCACAGCCCTTTGGGGAAGAAATTGTTCCTAAATCCAACCTCAACCTCCCCTGGCGCAACTTGAGGCTGTTTCCTCTTGCCCTGTTGGGGAGCAGAGCCCGACCCCCTCCATGCTCCAAGCTCCTTTCAGGCAGTTCAGAGATCAGAAGGTCTCCCCTCAGCTCCTGTTCTCCAGCTGAACCCCCCATGTCCCTCAGCCGCTCCATCACACTTGTGCTCCAGCCCCTCACCAGCTCCGTTCCCTTCTCGCTCCAGCACCTCAAGGCCTTTCTTGTTGTCAGAGGCCCAAAACTGACCACAGAATTCGAGGTGCACCCAGGGGGGTCCCAGTGCAGCCCCGTCCCCGTGAGCAGAGCTGATGCACCATCCCGGAGAGCTGGGCCCGTGTTGCTCTGGGCTGTGTTTACCCGCCATCGGCCGTTGCCTTTGCTGTGGCTCGTGATGTGCTGCCCGGGGAGGAGAGGGCAGTGGCCAGCACAGCACGTGGCTGCTCGCTTTGTGCATCCTCAGCCCTTTAATTATGTCCCTTTTTTCCACTTTGCGCTGTGCAAAGAGCTGGGGAGCGTCTGCCTGTGGCTGCCGGCACCTTCTGGGTGAGCGCGTGGGCAGCGGGGCCGATTCTGCCCGTGCTTCAGGCAGGTGCTGGGTGCTGCCTGTATTTGTTGTTACGGGCATGTAGGGGAAGAAATCCTTGCTCAGCCCAGAGCTGCCCGGCTGGGGACACAGAGGTGCCTTTTGCAAGGTCAAACTGTCCCTTCGGCTGTTTGTTTGGTGCCTGGGGGCCGGTGGGACCCTCTCTCGCTGCTTTGGGTGACGCTGCTCCGGCTACAGCCCAACCCCTGTCCTGCTGCAGTAATCCCTGGGCACGGCCCGCAGGGAGCTGGCAGGGCAGGGGAGGGAGGTTGGACATGTCAGCTCCCGCTGACACAAGGACGGTCCTGCCCGCTGGGTAAATAACGGGAGCTTTTCACTTTTCGAGATGGGAGGGATGGAGCTCCCTGACCGCCTGGCGTTTCTACCCCCACTTGCTTGTGCCCCCGTGCCAGCGACTGGAGCTACTGGTTAGACTGGTCTGAGAGCTCAGGCTCCCCCAGTGCTGCCAGCTCTTGTGACCGTGACGTGGCCATGCTGGACACCGTGTCCCTGAGGACAAACGGCCTTTGCCCCGCAATGGCGCACGTCCCCCCGCTGTGACTGAGCCATGCTGGGTGCAGGGCTGGGGGGCTGCGGTGGGTGCTGGGTCCCCAGGGGGACACTCGAGGAGTGGGAACGCTGGCACTGTGGGCTGTGCAGTGCCATGTCCCACGGGCTGGTGCTCACCGGAGGAAAAGCCTCCCAGCTCCTCCCAGTTTGCCAAGGAAGCCAGCAACTGGTTTGCACAGGGATGCTGTGCTCAGCGGGGAGCAGGCGAGGAGGGTCCTGGTGGGGTCCCAGGGGTGCGAGAGGTGGGATTGGGGAAATCCCACCCCTGAGCTCGGCAGGACGGATCCCGGCAGCCGTGCCGTGCGTGGGAGGAGGCGGGAGGGCCGGGGGCGAGCGGGGAGGCCAGAGGAGGGGCCCCCGCTTTCCTCCTGCCGTCACCGAGCAGCGCGGTGGGCGCAGCTGGGGCTGTCCCCCCCTGCCACCGCGCAGCCCTCCCCGGGGTCAGCCTGGGCTCCGCAGTCAGGCAGCTGCGCCGGAGCCTCTTTGCCCATCCGAGCATCCTCCCGCTGCGCGGATGAGGACAGAGAGGGGGATCTGGGGGCCGCCGGCATCCGTCTTGCCGGCACACGGCTGGGTGAGAGCCGCCGCAGAACAATAGGCAGAACGTCGGTGGGGGACGGTGGGTCCCCTGCCCCTGCAGGGACCAGACCCCGGCCACCATGGTGGTCTTCATGGGCAGGAACCTCTCCTCGCTTCTGGCTTTCTTCAAGAAAAAGGGTGAGTGAGATGGAGGGAGGGAGCAGCGCCCTGTCCTTACACAACCCCTGCCCGCCCGGCACCGGGTGCTCGCCCACCCGCAGTGGGCAGGGGGGCTGTCACCCCAGGGGGAGGGAGGGCAGGGGGCTGTCACCCCAGGGGGAGGGCAGGGGAGGTCACCCAGCCCCATCCGCTGGGAAGTTAATGCGATAAATCACTGAGCTCCTCTCGCTGGAAGGCGGCCCTGAGTGTGCTGGGGAGGGAGGGGGGGGTGTTGGGTGAGGGGCTGCCGAAATTGTGGGAGAAAAGGGTTTAGGGGAAGGGGACCGTGATCGTGGGGGGGGGGGTGTGGGTGTCTCATGTCCCCTGCAGGGACCCTGTGCCACCACAGGGGTCCCCTGTATCACCCCCCCCATCCTGGCCTGGCTGTGCCCCCAGTGCCAGATGCCAGTGGAGGCTGAAGCCGGTGCGGTGGCACGGTGCGGTGGCACGGTGCGGTGGCATGGCGTGGCAGGGCGGGCCGGCTCCATTGTTCGGGGCCTGCTCCTTTGTGTGGCAGGGCTGGAGCGCAGCTGCCTCGCTGCTTGGCCGGGCTGCCTGGGAGGGACACAGGGGGACACGGGGGACAGGGGATGGGTGCGTGGTGCTGGCGATGCTGAGCAGCGGGTACCCGTGGCCCCGGGGTGCTGCCTGTTTCCTGACTCGCCCTCCTCTTCCTCAGCCTGAAGTTGTTTTTTTGCAGGCAGGAGGAGTTGCAGGCTGGGCGGCAGGCAGCGATGTGCAGGCAGCGATGTGCAGGCAGGGCTGTGCAGGCAGGGCTGTGCAGGCAGCAGCGGGCAGGGCTGTGCAGCCCCCAGCAAGGGCCCAGAGCTGGTCCTGGGCACCCTGGGGTGCTGGCGGTGGTTTGGCAGGAGGGGGCTGCAAGATGGGGCGCCGAGGACCCAGTGCCGGCTGTGACATGGCATGGGGGCTCTCCAGCACCCAGGGGGGGTGCTGGGAGGGGTGATACGGCTTCTCTGGGGCTCTGTGCCTCAGTTTCCCTCCTCTGTGCAGTTCCCAGCCTGCCCGGGCACAATGTGAGTCCCTGCTCTCAGGTGCTTTGTGATGCCTGGGGGTGCTGCAGCTCTCCCAGGGGAGAGTCATTGTCTTTCTGTCCTCGTTTATTCCCCCCCCCGACACCCCATCTCTGCTGGGCTGCCCACAGCCCTGCACAACTTGCTGCCTCGTTTGCCCCTAACGAAGGCTCTGTGCAGGGAGGTGGTGCTGTGCCCCAGCTCCGCTCCGGATAGGGGGCAGAAAACCCCACGGCTTCGCGATGGAGATAACCGGACTCCGGCACATCGACCGGACGGGCAGAGCCGCAGGAGACGACGTCTCGTGGGGTGTTTCCAGCACTCAGCTCAGAGATGAGCGGGATAACATCATCCCGGGCTGGCTGTCATCACCCAGCTCTTCCTATGGCTGTGTGGGTGCCACCGCTGTCCCCTGCAGGACAGGGACCTGGCTGTGTGTCCCCCCAGCCAAGCTGACCCCTCTGTCTCCGCAGGCACGGCCAAGGGCGACGCCGAGAAGCGGCTGAGCGTGCAGTACACGGCGGGCGAGGAATGTCCCGACAACGTCTTCTTCCCCAGCACACGGCCCCCGCACCTGGAGGAGCTGCACAACCAGGCCCAGGAGGGACTGAAGTCCCTGCAGCACCAGGGTAGGTGTCCCCAGCCCCGGGGTGGCCCGAGGACACAGCGGAGGTGACATCAAGCTGGTCCCGGCTCCTGGCTGGCCGTGCTGCGGGGGTGGCACGATGGGGCTGACCAGAGTCCAGTGCTGGGCTGCGCGGCCGGACTCGGCAGCTGCTCCACTGGCTGGGGGCTCCCCCGGCTCCCCCCAAGGGATTGACCCCCTGTTTTCCTGCTGCAGAGAAGCAGAAGCAAACCAAAAGTGCCTGGGACCACGGGGACAGCAGCAGCCTCCAGGTGAGCGCTGCCCAGGGGCCGGCTCTGCCCCGCCGGGTGTCCTGGGGGTGAGGGGACATGGGGTGGCCTCTCTGTGCCCCTGGTGTGTGTTTGGGGGTGGAAGCAGGTGGGGAACTGGCCAAGATTTGGGTTGCAGGGCTGTGGCGTTTGTGGGGTGGGAAGGGATCGTTTGTCCCTCAGTTTGTCCCCTTTGTCCCTGTGCTTAGCCTTGGTGTGTCCTGCCTCGTGGGGCTCTGCCTGGGGACCCCCACTGTGCCTGTATCTCTCTGTCCCCCCTGCACTGGTGTCCCCTGGCAGCGAGGGGGGTGACGGGGTGTGCCATGGGGACATCGGCCATCTCCAGCCCCGCGGCCAGGCCCCTCCCCGGCTGCTGACGAGGAGAAACTCCCACTCTTGGCCAGGCTGGCGTTTGCCACTTCCCCGGGCTCTGACCCCGCTGCCAGCGCCTCACCTCCCCTGTTTGCTCCATCCGCTGTCCCCACTGTCCCCAGGCCCCCTGAACCCCCAGCAATGGGGGGTGAGGAGCCCCCAGGGAACAGAGCTGGGTGGAGGGGTTGGGTGGTGGCTCCGCCGATGTGGCTCATCCTGACCTGTGCCAAGAGATGATTCAGAGGGACGGGGGGGCACTGAAAGCTGTCCCCATGCTGGTGGCCGTGCCCAAGGAGACACATATGTGCTGCAGATCACCTGGCACTGTCCCTGTCCCCAAGTCCCTCTCCCGGCCCTGGGGTGCAGCAGGGCTGGGCGCAGCCGTGGGACGGTTTTCGGCTTGGCACAGCGGCAAGGCCACCAGTTCCCTTGGGTTCTCCTCTGTTGGGGCAGACCCTGGCCCTGCTCCTCTCCGGGGGGCTGCGGGGCCACGCGGGGTCCCTGGGGCTGCTCCCGGCCCCGCTCCTGGTGGGAGGACTCTGGATGCCGGCGTGGCTGACTCAGCCTTTGGCCCTCGGAGAAGCTTTTGTCTCGGCTGTGCTGGGCTGCAGAGTCAGTTTGCGGCAGAGAAGGGGCCTGGCGGGGGCCGGGGCAGCTGCTTTCCCACAGCCCGGGGTCCGCCTGACCCCCCGCTCTGTGCCCACGCAGTCCTGCGCATCCTCGGAGGATGACAGCGTGTCCATCCGGAGCCGGGCGGCCTCCTGCGCCACGGACAGCACCTCCGAGGACGCCCTCTCCATCCGCTCCGAGATGATCCAGCGGAAAGGTACCCGCTGGGGGGCTGCAGGGACGGGGGACGCGAGGCAAGGGGCCTGGCAGGAGACCTGGGGGGCTTCTGTGGCCACCAGCCAGTGCGGGGATTTGGGGGCCCGTGGGGAGTAGAGAGTGACTCGGTCTGAGTCAGAGGGTTGGGGCTGGGCGGGGGGAGCAGACGGACAGACAGACACCTCCCTGCTCAGACCGTGCGGCTCTTTGGCAGCTGCTGGTGCCTCTCAGGGCTCTGCTGAGCGCCTGAACCTGGCGTGTCCTGGAGCATTTGGGGGGGTGCTGGGGATGATCCCCTTTGCAGCCGCTAGACCCCTCATGCCTTTCGCAGGTTCCACCTTCCGACCGCACGACTCCTTTCCCAAATCCTCGGAGAGAACTGGCAAGAAAAGGAAGGAGAGGAGGACAACGGTGCTGGGCATCCCCCAGCATGTCCAGAAGGAGCTGGGTAAGTGTCATAGGGGGGTTTAGGTTCTGGTCCTGTTCCCCGGGCTGTTTGCCCTGGCTCAGTGTATCTCCCTTGGGATCACACCAGGTTTGTCTCTCCCCGCTCCCAGGTCTCAGGAGCAGCCGGGAAGCCAAGGGGCACCCCGATGCTGACGGGCGAGGGCTGGTGGGGCGCGGGGGCAGCCAGGCACCCCAGCCCTTGCTGAACGGCGGGCAGGTGTCCGGTGACGCCGTGCGCATCCCCACCATCGACGGGAAGCTGCAGCCGCTGGCCGTCCCCGGGGGTGCCCGCGTCTGCCTGGGAGCCCTGGAGCAGGCGGACGTGGCCCTGCAGAAGCACATCGACCGTGTTTACTACGACGACACGTTGCTGGGGAGGAAGACGGCAGCCAAGCTGTCACCCATGGTGAGGCCGAAGTCACTGGCCGTGCCTGGCATGACCACCAACGCCAGCCCTCCGGAGCTGCTGAGCCCCGTCATGTCCATCTCGCCCCAGGGCACCTACATGTCTAAGATCATCCCCAACGCCATCCTGCCACCCATGGTGGATGTGGTGGCCCTAACGCGGAGCAGCGTGCGGACGCTGAGCCGCTGCAGCTTGGTGTCCTCCAGCCCGGCCTCGGTGCGCTCCCTCGCCCGCTTCTCGGAGCGCAGCACCCGCAGCCGCGAGCCCTCCTCCTCCAGCGACAACTGGAGCCACTCGCAGTCCACCGAGACCATCGTCTCCAACAGCTCCACTATCTCCTCCCAGGGCGGCTCCGACCGCCGGCAGCCAGAGCCGGGACCGCGCGGCGAGGTGGATGCAGCAACTCGCTCCGACGCCGACCAGGTCAGCGTCTACAGCTCTGCCAGCTTCACCAGCTCCTGCTCCAAGGCCCCCGCTGGCCCCGCGGTCCCCGGGCTCCTGGCTGTGGGGGGCAGCAGCGGCCGGGCGTCCCCCGCATACAGCACGAGCAGCCAGGCAGAGGGCTCGGACACGGGCAGCCTGGCCAGCGAGCGCTCCTCCGCCCGCAGCGTCTCCCTCAGGAAGATGAAGAAGCCCCCGGCCCCACCTCGCAGGACCTACTCGCTGTACCAAAAAGCTGACGGGGAGCCCAAGGTGCTGGGGCTGCCCCCCAAGCCTGACCGGCGGTCGCAGCGGGAGAGCAGCACGCCCTGGTCCCCGCGGCCCCAGCCCCTCAGCCCCGCGGCCGAGGATGAGGTTTTCTCGCCGTTGTCGCTGAGCGAGACCAGCAGCCTCCGCTCCGAGAGCCTGGCCGGCGCCAGCTCCCCCGAGCCCCCGCGGGGCAGCCCCGGGGTGACCGTGGTGCTGAGGGAGCCCCAGGCTCAGCCCAAGTGGAGCTGCCCGGATGGGTCTGACCGCACCATGTCCCCCTCCAGCGGCTACTCCAGCCAGAGTGGGACCCCCACGCTGCCCGCCAAGGGGCTGGGACCCCCATCCGTGTCGCCGGGCAGGGGGGCTCAGCCCCAGAAGCCGGAGCGGGTCTGCTCCCTGCAGTCACCCGCGCTGTCCGTGTCCTCCTCCCTCACCTCCATCTCCTCCTCGGCCTCAGACGCGGCCCCCCCCGAGACGCTGCCCCGAGACCGCTTCGTCATCCCGCCGCACCCCAAGGTGCCCGCTCCCTTCTCCCCGCCACCCACCAAGCCCCAGCAGCCCGTGGCCCCCACTGGCCCCCTCCTGGCCTCTCCAGACCCGCCGCCGCCCAGCGCTGCCGGCCAGGAGCCCCCCGCCAAGCCCAGCAGCAGGTCCCCCCCGCCATCGCCACCGCCTGCCTACCACCCGCCCCCCCCGCCAGCCAAGAAGGCGGAGGGGAGCCCCCAAACCACCAGCGAGGCTCCCACCGATGCTGCCTGGCCCCCGCCTCCCCCACCAGCTCCTGAGGAGCACGACCTGTCCATGGCGGACTTTCCCCCTCCGGATGAAGCCGATTTCTCCAGCCTACCCGATGATGCTGCACCGGCTCCCGCAGCCGGGCAGAAAGTGGCACCGAGCCCAGGGGCTGTGTCTTCCTCACTCTCAGCCGCCATCTCCTCACCCAGCCAGCAGCAAGGGCCACCAGCCGGGTCACCACGGCCACCTTCCCCCGCCGAGCCTGCTCCTGCGGCCGCCGTACCCCCACCGCCCCCTCTCCCCCCGCCCTCAGCTCCAGCTCTGCCGCCCCAAATCAGCCTTAAGAAGGCGGCCAACGGCCCCCGGGCAGACAGCAAGAAGGAGCCGGTGTCGCGGAGCAAGAGCGGCCCGGTGGCCAAGGAGGACGCCAGCCTGCCCATCGTCACGCCGTCACTGCTGCAGATGGTGCGGCTGCGCTCCGTCAACGTGGAGCCGCCCGCCGGGGCTGCGGCCGGGGCCGAGGAGCGGCCGGCGCCCCAAAAACCCGTCCGCCGGTCCCTGTCCACGCGGCAGCCCCCTCCTGCCAAAGACGCGGTGCCTTCGAACCAGCTCCACCACGCCGTGCACCTCAAGGCGGCCGCCTTGTCCTCCGGTGAGGCTGCGGAGAAGCCGGCGGGTGGGAGAGCGGCTCTGCCGGGTGCCGAGGGACCCCCCGGGGACGGCCAGCTGTCCCCCCGGAACAAGTCACCGGCCTCCACCGCCAGCTTCATCTTCGCCAAGAGCTCCAGGAAGGTGGTGATGGAGACAACCTCGTCCCCTGAGGCACAGGCCGACCTGAAGAGGAACTTGGTGGCCGAGCTGAGGAATTTCTCGGGGCAGCGCTCAGCAGCACCCGCTGCTGCCCAGCCGGGCCCTGGCAAGGCACAAACCCACCGAAAACCCGGCAAGATCCCCCCTCCGGTAGCCAAGAAGCCTTCGCTTGGCCCAGGGCCGGCTCCTTCCCCCCTGAGCCCAAAGGCAACGGAGACGCTGGGCTCCCCCGTGCCGGACAGGACGGCCAAGGCGGTGGCGGCAGAGGAGAGCAGGACTAAGAGCGAGCCGGCGGGGACGGCAGCCTCGGGGACCGCGGAGCCAGCGGCTCCGAGCTTCCCCGCACAAGGTACGTGGTGTCGCGGTTCTGGCAATTCGAGATCACGGTAGCCACTTGTCACTCCCACTCTCCATCCCCAATTGTGGGGAGAATTGAAAAGGAGGGGAGAAACCCGTGGGTTGAGACAACCAGTTTAATAAAGTAACAAAATAATACTAATATACTACTGCTCTTACTAATATATATACTTCTAGTATTATATATAAAATGGAAAATAGAATATAAAATAAAAGATGGTGCAATTCTTCATGGACTCCATCTGTGCTGAGCAGCCAGTCCTGGGAAGAGCATCCTGGTCTCAAACAGCCGATCCCATGGGCAAAAAGGCAGAAAAGCTCTAGTGTCTGGAGCTATAGGCTCCTGATCTATAGGCTCCAGAGCTGTAGGGTCCTAGTGCAGCCCATGTTGGGGCTGGGGGGCAGGGGCTGGCCAGGAGGGCCGAGTCGTGGGGCTGGGTGTGGGCCGGGCTCTGGGATGCTGGGGCTCGAGGTGGCTGACGGTCTCTTCCCTCCCGCCTTGCAGACGGACGGGGAGAGACGGCCTGACGGACGGAGCTGCAGGATGCACGGGTGCCCCCGTGGAATCCAAATCTCTCAGGGACCTGGGCAGGTCAACGGATGAGTGTGGAACTGGCGACTGACTGACGACAGGAAGCAAACAGCCTTAGCCTCCACGGCCTTGATGATATTTATGCAAAAATGGTGTTGGTTTCACTTTCCTAAGTACTACAGCTTTATTTTTGCTCTTTTTTTTTTTAATTTACTGGACCCAGAGCCAGCACCTCCTCCCTGCCTGGCTGCCGCTTGGTTTGTGCGTGTGGAGCGGAGCAGCCATGCGGAGAGGAGGAGCACGGGGGGACGAAGATGCTGGAGCCAGCCGGGCCCGCGAGGAATCGCAGCACTTTGGACAAGGGACCAGGACGGCTTCGGCCACCGCAGCACCCGGGGACGCGGGCAGGAGGGGACAGAGATGCTGGCTGGGGGGGACCAGGGCCTTGGCCCTCGATGGAAAGGAAAAAGGGGGCTTGTGGCCAGCGCTGACCTCTGCCCGCTGGCCCCAGGGTGGAGGGGGAGTCCGGCTGCCCCCGAGCTGGTCTGCAGGGTAGAGCCTCCATCTCTGTTTCTGTGAACTCTAGTCATATTTTGATTTTGATTGTACAAAAAAAACCCAACCAACCAACCAAACCAAATGCAACCACCCCTCTGCGCCGAGTAGCTGCTCAGAGCTCTGTACCTGGCTGGTAAAAATGATGAGCGAACGTTGCTGCCTCCTGTGCTTCCTGGCTCGTGGCTGTGGCCTTGCCCCACGCAGCAGCGCTAAAAGACGGGCAGGATGAGCTCCCAGACAGACAAACACACCCTGGCGCAGTCAGACTGACATTTTATTTGGGTTTATGACAGACAGATGGTTCCCGAGTCAGTTTTTAAGGCCCACACCCCCCACAGCCTCCCCCCAGGCTCAGGACGGAGCTGCTGGGCTCCTGGCCAAAGGGCAGCACCAGCCCCAGGGAAGCATGAATGGGGGGTGCCTGGGCAGAGCGGAGACCCCCGGTTGTCCCCAGCTCTGTTAGCAGCAACACCAGTTTGAGCAAGCAGCTTTCCCTTTTTGCCCTCACCGCAGCACCCGCTGTCCTGGTCCGTGGCACAACCAGGAGCGCAGCGACGGCCCCAGCGTCCAGCCCGAGGCCATGGGCACAAGTCACACAGGTCCCTTAGGTGCAGTGTCACCGCCAGTCCCCCACGGTTGCCAGCTGAGCTGGCCCAGGGGACAGCGGGGGCAGCTCCCCAGGCTGCAAATTCAGTCCCAGAGCCCCCAGGTCCCTGCGCGGGGCACTGGGGGGAGATGGCAGGACTGGGAGCAGAGGTGGTGGAGGGGACCAGGCAGGAGCTGCAGCACCGGCACTTGTTAGCTGATGCTCCCTCCCTTCAGGCTTTTACAGGAGATGCTCCCCAGCTTGGTCAGGAAGTTTTTCTGCTTCCACTGGGCGACACAATCCTCAGAGACGCGGAAATCGGCCTGGGGAGCAGAGCCAGGGGAGCAGGGTTAGGCCTGGGCTGCCAGCAGGGCTGAGGTTTGACTCCTCCAGCAGCAGCAAACACAGGCACCAAGTGGCAAATCACTTATTTGAGGGCACCCAGAGCTGGGGACAGTGGCATCTGCGTGGCTCTAAGCACTGTCACACTTGACACCCAGAGCGCCCCAGCACAGCCCCTCACCTGCAGCTTCTCAAAGACCTTTTTCTTCGGCTTGAGCTCAGCGTCGGGCTCCCCATTCTCATACCCCTCCACATAGACACGCTCCCCAGCGCAGCACCCAGCCGGCGGGTCCAGGGGCTCCACCTGCCGCGGCTCCCCCACGCTGCAGGGCATGTGGGGGACACAGAGTCACACAGAGGTGACAACCACCTCCCCCTCAGCACCGCCGGGCTCTGGGGCAGGAGAGGGGGGTTCAAACTGCACCCCCCGGCTGACCCCCTCACCTGGAGGCACACAGCACCATGCCCTGCGACTCCACACCCCGCATCTTCTGGGGCTTGAGGTTGCAGAGCAGCACCACCAGCCGGTCCTGCAGCTGCTCCCTGGGGACAAACTGCACCAGGCCGCTGACCACTGTGCGGGGCTCCGGCTCGCCCACGTCGATCTTCTCCACGTACAGGCTGTCTGCGTCCGGGTGCTGCCGAGCAGGAGGAGGTGAAGGCGGGGAAGGGGAATGGGGTGGCAGGAAAGGAACAGGACCCCCCAACCCGGGTTCCAAGGGCCCATGTCACCATGCAGGAAGGTCTGTCCACTCTTCCCGTTGCGCCCACACCTTTTCCACGCTGATCACTCTGCCAACGCGGATGTCCAGCCGGGATGGATCCACGTTCTCTGGCTCCGAGTTCTTGGTGCCCTTCTCTGCAGGCTCTGCAGGGCAAAGGGAACAGTTGTGTCACTCTGAAATGGCCTCAAGTTGCACCAGGGGAGGTTGAGGTTGGATGTGGGGAACAATTTCTTCCCCAAAGGGCTGTGGGGCATTGGAACAGGCTGCCCAGGGCAGTGCTGGAGTCACCAGCCCTGGAGGGTTGGACAGACGGACATGAGGTTCTCAGGACATGGGGCAGTGCCGGGGTGGGTTATGGTTGGACTTGATGATCTTGAGGGTCTTTACAACCAAAATGATTCTGTGATTCTATTCTATGATTCTATGAATAAAAACAGGCCCTGGGGGGCACAGTGACCCCCAAATGCTGGTGCTGCTGAATTCCCTGCTTGTCTCCACACCACAGAGCACAGCCCCCACTCTGCTTCACTAGCCCCTCAAGCTGAGACTGAAGTTTCAGAACTCTCTAACCCCAGCCCTGGGGGATTCTCTCCCACCCAGTCCTGCATTCCCCGAGCTTCCAGTGGCTCCTTACTGGCTTTGGCCGCGTTGGGATACGCCGCGTTGGTCAGCTTCTTCAGCTCCGGGCTGTTGAATTTCTCTCTGATGGGGTCGAGCAGTTTGTTCAGGGCAACCTCTACCGAGTTCTTCAGGTCTCCAGGATGCACAACCTGTATTGTGACAAACAGATGGGTTCCTGCACAGTCCTTGGGGACAGGGCTCAGTCCCTCCCAGCGCTCACCTGGTCAGCAAAGTCCTTCTCCAGGGCCTCATACGCTGTGTAGGTTTTGTTTCCTCCCCATTTTTCTTCTCGCAGAACCACAAACTCTGCGACATACAGATTTTAAAGCTCAGATTAACCCAAGTGGACACTGGCTCCCTGCTCAGCCAGATAAACCACCCGCCCCACCGAGCCCAAGAGCTGAAAGGGACGACAGCAGGGCCTGGGGACACTCAGGGGACACACGCTGCCCTCCCCTCCTCTTACCCACAGGACAAACAAGCCCCAGAGCCCCTCACCTGACTTGAGGGGAAAGAGGACGTGCTTGATGAAGGAGAGGACGCCGTTGCTCTCCACGTTCCCCGGCTCGCAGAAAGCCTTCTTCAGCTTCTTCTTCACATCCTCCTTGCGGTCCAGAAGATCAATCTTTGAGTCCTGCAGGAAGAGATTTCCGCAGCCCTTTACCCAAATGAGACAACTCACGCTGGAGTTGTTGCAATTTCTTCTTAGACCCCAGTGTGAGAGAAGTCGCCTCCTCTTGGGGTGCAGCCTCTCCGCCCCAGCCATTAACCCCTGACTGCAGCCACCGCTCAGGGACCAACCTCTTCTGACGAGCTCATTTTGCTGCCTGTCAGACCGGGAACCATCGGATTCATCAAATGGACGCGCTTGGCATAGCCCAGGGAAGGCAGGTACTGGGAAAACACAAGAAGGCAAGTCACGGACAGTCCTTTTCTGCAGATCAGCTTTAACTCCCAACCCGTTTGCTCCTGGCTCCAGATAACTTTGGGACCCAGAAAGGTCTCGTGGGTTCAAATGGCACAGACAGCCACAGCTGGGGATGTGTGGCAGCACTATTGTGCCTCGAGGACCATGAGAGCAGCAGCAGGAGCTGCGCAGAGCCCACTGGTGCCAACCGAAATCCCAGATACGCTTCTCCCAAGGGATCAGCGAGTGCTCGAGCCCTGAGCCAGCGTTGCAGGGGGCTCACAAACCCCCCGCTCCTCACTTTCTCTGCAAAGGTGAAGATCTTCCGCTGATCAACTCCTCCAAACTGCGCGTCCACCTTGAGGTACTCCTCATCCAGCGCCTGCAGAGAGACACGCGTGGCCTTCAGCCTGGCTCCAGAACTTCATGGCCCAGCTGAGCTTGGCTTTTGGGGGTCCTGCCCGTCCCCCAGGACCTGCCCAGGCCCTGCCAGGGCACTCCTGCCACCCTGGGAGCTCTCCTGCAAAAGCAGCTCTGTGCTCAGGTTATGCCTCGTGCTGCTGTAATAGTGGAGCACGATGACCTCGGCATTCAGCCTCACGCGTCCCTGCGGTTCTGGTTTCACCCAGCACCACCTCGGCCAAGCGGCTCTGTCAAAGCTACCTCGGCACGACGTACCTGCAGGCCTGGGTACAGCAAACCGCTGAGCAAAGGGTGCTCCACCTGCTTCACCACCTCCGCTCCTGCCTTCTTGGCGTCGTGCTGTGTCACCACGGACGAGAGGCGGTACACGTCCAGCGTGTACTCCCTGTGGGAAGGGACAGCGCTGTTAGGAGGGGGGCATTTTTTTAGAGCCGCTTCACATAAACGCCGGTTCTGGCCACAACAACAGGCGCTGAGGTGCCTTCACTTTATTCCCTTACTGATGGTGCCTGGGAGCGGGCTCAGGAACAGGGCAGGGCAGGAACAGCACAGCCCCAGGTCAGGCTCTTCCCTCCCGGGAGGCCCAGGTGGTGCAAGACTCACTTGCTGAGCTGGTAGTCGGTGCCCCGGACAAACTTGAGCTTTTCCAGGGGCACCCCAATGCTCTCCAGCATGGCTTTGATCACGTTCTCATAATAGCGGGTGCGCAGCTCCAGCAGCTCCCACGGAGCCTTCATGTTGTCCAGGTAAGCATGGAGGTCAGCGAAGAGTATCGTCACCTGGTGGGGATGGGATGAAACAATGAAATAAACTTAACAACAGAGTCAATTATACTGTTAAGCGGCATTCGTTATTTTTTCAGCGCTGGGGAACACCGGGGATCATCCTCCATAAGTGCTACAACGACTGGATGCTCTTGTGTTGCTTATATTCACATAATTATTACATATGCATCACAATTTTTGAAAACTTTGACATACATCTATACTAATAAATAATTTATGATCTTACTTACAACACACCTATTGATTATTAGTTAAATATAAACTAAGCACTCCGCTTCTAAACAATGCATCACTTTATCTTCTGTCTCCCTCTTGTCAGGCAGAAGGATCTAAAACTTGAAAAATATCCCCTCGTTTTGCAGGTGGTCACAGAATCCCAGAATGTCAGGGGCTGGAAGGGCCCTGGAAAGCTCATCCAGTGCAATCCCCCCATGGAGCAGGAACACCCAGATGAGGTTACACAGGAAGGTGTCCAGGCGGGTTGGAATGTCTGCAGAGAAGGAGACTCCACAACCCCCCTGGGCAGCCTGGGCCAGGCTCTGCCACCCTCACCGGGAAGAAGTTTCTTCTCGTCTTTAAGTGGAACCTCCTGTGTTCCAGTTTGCACCCATTGCCCCTTGTCCTGTCACTGGTTGTCACCAGAAGAGCCTGGCTCCATCCTCCTGACACTCCCCCTTTCCATATTGATCCCCAGGAATGAGTCCCCCCTCAGTCTCCTCTTGTCCAGCTCCAGAGCCCCAGCTCCCTCAGCCTTTCCTCACACGGGAGATGCTCCACTCCCTCCAGCATCTTGGTGGCTGCGCTGGACTCTCTCCAGCAGTTCCCTGTCCTTCTATCTCATGTCAATTGGTTAATGACGGGTACGTCTTTTATAACTTAATCACAGCATACATGAATTTGGCAGCTTCTCTTCAGGGACAGCGTCAGTGTCAGCTGCTCGTGTGAACGGAGGTTCCCACCCACCGGTGCGGTGACAAAGCCCCGCAGGAGCCCGGCCGTGCCCGTACCTCACACCCGGCCTTGAGGAAATCCGCGATCTTGGACATGGGCACGAAATAAGCCACGTGCGGCTTGCCCGTGGTGGCCGTTCCCCAGTAGATCTTCAGCTCCCGCTCCTTCAGGATGCCCATGAGCTTGTCCTCCCCCAGCACCTCCTGCGGAGGGACAAGACACACGCTTGGTGCGGCTCAGCCTCCCGCTGCGGGGGACACGGGCAGGACAACGTCCCGCTGAGCGGCCAAGCCCCGAGCCGGGCCCGGGCTCCGGCCCACCCAGAGGCTGCTCCGGGCCCCTCCGCTGCACCCAGGGCCGGGCCGGCCCCGGTCCCCCCTCAGTACCTGCAGGTTCCGGGTGATGAGGTGATATTTCTCCTGCGGACCAAGCGCGGGCTCCATAGCGGCGGCTGCAGGGAAGGACACAGCGTTACCGGCCTCCCCGGGTCTCCCCGGGCCCGCCCGGTGCCCAGCCCGCCCCGCTTTCCCCGGCCCGGCCCCACCGACCCGCTCCCGGTTGCATCAGCCCCGCTCGGCGCTTGGCTGCGGCGCCTGGACGTCACTTCCGCCGCCCGAGCGCCGAGCTGCCGATGGGGGAGTGGGCGGGGCCTGCCGCGCTCCAGCCAATGATGCGGCGCCTCCCGCGGGAGGGGCGGGGCCGCTCCCGCCGTTAAGATGGTGGCGGGTGAGCGCGGTGCGGGTTGTTCCGCTGTCAGGCTGGGCCCGGAAGGGTCATTGGTCTTGTTGTAGCTCTTTGTTTATTTATTTCGTCCTTTTTAATGGGTCGGGAGGACACCCGGCGCCTGGCCGAGGGGAGGAGCCGGGGCCGGGTCGGGCTCCTCCCTCGGTGCGGCCCCAGCCTCGCGTAGCGCTGGGGGAGGGCAGCGGGGCACGGCCGCGGGGGTCGGGGCGGGCACAGCTGGAACAGTTTGCCCGTGTGCTCTGGCGGGAGGCGGGAGCGCCGGCCCTGCGGCTGGACACTTGGCTTTTCCAAATACGATCTCCTGTGGTGTGGAAATCGAGGGGCCATGTAGCCCACGAGTGTTTTCTCTGTGCCCCAGAGCCGCGATGCGAGGGCTGCGGGCTGGGCAGGGTGGCCGGTCCCTGGGCCTTGGCAGAGCTGTGCTCCTCAGGAGCTTTGTCTTTTGGTCCCACTATTTATTGAGGCTGTGCTAGAAACCCACATAAAGTGGGGGTGACTGTCCGAAGAGCTGCCCTTGGGAGAACAGCCCATCTGAGGCTCGTGAGGGTGAGAAACACTGGCCCAGGTTGGCCAGAGAGGTGGTGGATGAACCATCCCTGGAGACATCCCAGGCCAGGCTGGACGGGGTCTGAGCAACCTGAGCTGGTGACGATGTCCCTGTCATGGCAGGGGGGTCACTGGGGGAGCTGGGAAGGTCCCTTCAACCCAAACCATCCTGTGATTCTGTGGCTGGTGTGTTTGCAGTTGGGATGAGTTGGCAAACAATGATAGGACAAGGGGTAATGGGATCAAGCTGGAACACAAACGGTTCCACTTAAATTTGAGAAGAAACTTCTCAGTAAGGGTGACAGAGCACTGGCCCAGGCTGCCCAGGGAAGTGGTGGAGTCTCCTTCTCTGCAGACATTCAAAACCTGCCTGGACATGTTCCTGTGTGACCTCACCTGGGTGTTCCTGCTCCAGCAGGGGGATTGGACTAGATGATCTTTTGAGGTCCCTTCCAATCCCAAACATACTGTGATACTGTGATGAGATGGCACCAGCGCTGTGACAAGGGACAGGGTGACAGCAGACAGAGCCTTGTCTTGCATCCATTTAAGAGCCGTTTACGCCATTACTGAGCATTATCCTGGTGTAAATCCTTGAACAGCCCCTGAACTCAACACAGTACCATGGGGAATGGTTGAAGGCTTCGGGCTTGTGCGTAATTGGTCCCATGGTTACCCGAGTTCCGCTTCCAGAATGAGTTGATGTGGGGCTGACACTACGGACCCAGCACAGGCTGCACTTGGGTGAACTGGGAAGTTCACAGCAATAAAGGAACTGTCTCCTCTGCAAGCTGAGCAGGTAAACATCCCCAATGCGCTTTTTGTGAACCAGTTCCAGCAAAAAGGCTTAAAATGTTTGGTTCTCTTTCAAGTCCATATTGGTTAAGAGTGAGATGAACAGACTGCTACACTCTGTAGGACTAAATCCACATTTAATTTATTTTTGTTTCTCTTGAAGAAGCACTTGAGCACTTGTAGGAAAACTGCCGAACTTGAGGCAAGTACTATCCAGTGAGCACTGCCCGTGACTCTCTGTGTTCTTGTATAGGTTTTGTGTGTATGTAGGTTCTTCCCGAGGTATTTTCTTTCTTCAGTGCAGTTCCAGCATTATTCAGAAAGTGCTGGTTTTTATTATTTGGGCAAAATGACAAGAGGAAGCAGCAGAACTGCCTGGGGTTTATTCCTGGAATAGGTAGCCCCCCACTTTTGAATGCAGTAAGTAGTCAAGCCAACAGGAAGACAAAAGGTATTTCTTTAAATGTGTTGGTCACAGAGGACAGGAAATACCTTTCCTTAGTCAAAATCCTCCCGCCGGGTGAGAGTCAATGCAGGGCTGTCAGGTCAAAAGGTTCATCTTTGTGTGAGTCCTCACCGAGAGGAAAACAGGTTTTGTTTGTGGAGACCTTTAAACTATTGACTTTTACAGGAAGGTTCTTTATCTTCTGATCTTTCATTATAATATGTGTTTTCAGTGGGTATTTTAGTGACTAATATGCTGCTGAATGTCTTGGTAGCTCCCTGGCAGTTATTCTTCCCGTTACTCAGTTTTTCCTAACCTAGAAAAGACTTTTTATTTGTTTAGTATCATCTTTGAAGGACGGAAGTGGGGGTTGGGAGCACAGGAGGGTCTGTGACGTTTTATTTAACACCTAAAGCATGCTCTGTACTTCAGGTCATAGAGAATAATTTGTGACTACTGGTGTTTGGTGTTAGAGTGACTGATTTACGGCAGCTGTGGAGGAGAAGGTACAGGCTGTGCTGATGATTTGCGCTTGTATTAGTCCTGTTTGATAAAACCAACCAACCTTGTGCTGGAGAACACTCACAGATGAAGGAGACCGGTTGTTATTATATGTTGTTAAGACCTAAAATGGTCAGGAGTAGAGATAACAGAGACCAGGGAGTTAAAATTGTGCCTGTCATACCTCAGCTAGTGTTTTTGCCTTCCCTGTTATATTATATTACAGCATCTTTGGAAAAGAGCTGCATTTATTTTATTTAAGGTGTTGTCTTTTGCCAGCAGGTCGGAGCTGACTCCTGCTGATTTCTTTTCTGAAAAGGCTGATACATGGGGGCACTGGGACCAGATGAACTTCCCAACAGGCTCCTAGAGCTGTGAGCAGAAGGCAGAGGGGTCACCATGGACGACCCTCCCGCCTTTGGGCACTGTCGGTGTCATGAATTTGAACCCGCTACTCACGATCCGGTTCCCAGGCCCAAAAGGCTGTGGGATTCCGCAGAGCAGGCTCAGGTCCTGCAGTCAGCGAAGAAGGTTTGCGTGGGGGGTTGTCACTGCAGCAGTCCAGATCCAGCCTCTTATTTTCTGGATGATACTGGCCATGACGACCCTGTTGCCAGTTCTGTTGCTTCCAAATATGATGATGTAGCCATTTCTCTAGATACATCCCCATGTTTTGATGATAGCGAGCCAGACGACTCCTTGTTGGAACTGTCGGATGGTGAAGGAGGGAATTCTCCTTTCAATTACACCGAGGAAGAGATCCAGGAAATCTTGGCAGATGATTGCGTGGAATCTGAGCGGTACATAAGCAGAAAAAGCGCGCTGAGCCAAAATGGAAACTCAGAGAGTGAAACGGACGAGAGCAGCAACAGCAGCACCGGGACATCGGTCCTCAGCGATGACACAGATGTGGCCTCGGAGATCACAGAGACACCGGACGTATCCAGAGAGAGTTCTCCGCTCAGTTCCGAATGTTACCCCAGCCTTTTGTACGAAAGTGCGAGTTTGGACGAGAACCAGCTGCAGTCAGCCCGAGTAACTCTCATGTTGTTTGACCTTGACATTCAGGAGCTTCTGAGTCTGAGCCCGATTGATGCTGATGATGTAGATGAGCCTCTGGAGGACGGTTCTTTGGAGGAAGCCGAAAGAGAAGCTTCCGAAGCGATCGCAAATGATTGCTTGGAGTGTGAGAAAGCTGCTGGTAGCTGTGTTCTGGAAGAATCCACAGATGGGCTGCTGTCTGAGAGCCGGCAAAGCCCGGATTGCCTGGGAGAGACTCCTGTTACAAGCAGAGATGTGTCAAACATCTGTGGTGACCATGTGGAAAGATCCGTGTCCTCTTCTGGCCCTGCCTGCGAGCAGAGCGCAGCTGATGGGAGCTCATCGCCCACGTTGCCCACGTGTCCCACCCCATCTTCTGGGTCCAGAAACCAAGAACTTCCCAAAGCAAAGAGCTGTTTTTCAAGGAAATTAGAGTTTCTAGAGGATGATGACGGGGAACCTACAGAAGCTGAACAGCCATCAAACAGCATTAAACACACATCGTAATTCTTGTGAATAAAATATCTTTAATTCCGTTCCTTTTGATTTATACTTGTAGTAATGTCTGTGTGCACACAATCATGGGCTTTTACACACTAAGGGAAGGTTTTTAAAGTGAAGTGTGACTTTTTTAATGTTACTGTTTAAGCACGACTTACATGGAGTGATTTTTTTGTCAGTGTTAATCCCATTTTTCCTCAGCTTTCTAGTTAAGCGATACAGCTGTGCGCCAGATTAGGCAGGAAGAGATGACCAGTGCCAAGAAGCCTGGCAAAGTTATTCCTGTGCTACAGGAGGAGGAAGAAAGGTAATTTCTTAGGAGCCTCTAAATGCCTTTGCACTTTGAGCAATGTCCCAACAATTTCCTAAAACAATTTGGTTGTGTGCTGCTGGTTTTATCTTTATATTTTTCTTAAAATGCACTGAAATAGCGGGGAATGTACTTAATATTTTACCTGGTATGATACTGTAAGAGGGGGAAGAATACAGGGCTGCTCCAAATGGAAAAGAGTGTTGCTAAGATAGTGCTGAGCACTGGTGTGCAGGGCAGGAGGGGACATGTCTGCTGCTTTGCCGCGGTGGCCGCTCTCCTGGAGGGTTTTCCGGCAGATGGCAGCAGCAGAGCAGCTCTCTCTTGCTTTGCTCTCAATATGTTGTCTGTGCAGCTTTATTCAAATAAATACTTTTTGCAATCGTAGAATTGTGCTACAAGGAGTTCATCTCTGTGCTAGTTATATAGGGCACTTTCCCCCCGTCTTCTGCAGCAAAATTTGACAAAATAAAAAGATATTAACACGGTCTTTTATTTTAAAGATTGAATCGACGGATGCACATTTTGGAAGCAGAGCTTGAGCAAAAGAGACCTTTATGTCCAGAGCGTGCCCATCCGTGTGCAGAAAACAGGAGCTTCTACAGCAGATACCCCTGATGGGCTGGGGCCAGGCTGTGCTGGTGGGGAGGACAGACATCCTGCAGGGGCCCTTGTCCTGAACGTGTATTCTTCTATATTTTGGATGTATTTGCTTTTTAGAGGGAAATAGAAAGTGCATGCTACACTTAATACCACTGCCGTGCCCCGAGTTCCCACACAGCAATTGGTCTTGTCCCAGGACTGGTTGAATTTTGGGAAACTCCTGGGGTCTTGCTGTGGTAAATCAGGGATGTCCCCACAACACGTTCCTGTCGCTTGGGAAGAGCGGAGCTGAGCTCAGCCTTGTTGTGTTGGGAGATAACTCGTTCTTGTCAGTCCACACCTATGACTTGGGGAATATTTAGCTTAGATGCTGAGATCTGGATTTCCTGTTAACACCTTTTACACATCGCTCCTCTCAACGGTGTCGTCCAAGAGCTGCGGAGGTTTAGAGGAAGGTGTCTGAAGAGCAGGTACGGATATCGGCTGAAGAGCGGGATCTGATGGGCAGAACTGGGATATTCTGAAGGGCGAAGAGTGTTCTGGTAGCTTCCAGAGACGGCCTCCCGCTGCGGTTATTCGGAGTTGTTCATGAGTGCAATAATTGTCATTTCTGGAGAGTTATAAGAAAGTGACAGTTTTGTGGCTCATTGCACGGAGCCTGCACTTATCTGGGCAGCACGAACAGCTGTGTAGCCACAGGGCTGCTTTCCAGCCTATGAATCCAGCATAAGTAATGCAGAGGGGACTAGGCAAGGAAAGCTAAAATGGCCTGTTTTCTCTTCCTTTCAAATTAAAAATGCAAGACGTATGTTCTGAGTCACAAAAAATCAGGCAGGAGCTCCAAATGAGCAAGGCTGGTGAGTGAAAGAGAGATCTATTTTGCTGGGAGAGAACATTGTCTGCGATGCAAACAATTTGATTTTCTTATTAGTGCAAACCTCTCTTATTCCAAATAGCTGTAGGCTTGGAATTCAGCCCGCCAGGCAGCCTGGGCTTTCCCAGTTGTCCCAGAACAGCCTCCCCAGTGGGTGACTGTGACCCTGGATGGTCCTTCTGCGCCCCTGGGTTTGCAGCGGTGTCATTTGCCTAAGAGATGTAGAATTGCAGAACGATCCCAAGAAATTCCTAAAGGAAAATGAGCAGGTTTCAGAGCCAGCAAGGGAATTCCCTGTGGGAAGCGGGAACTGATATATCGCTGCTGCAAGTCTTTAGTTCTGGTTTGTATTGCACATCTCCTAGTGTTGTTTTTATGGTAGGTTTTGACTTTGCTTCGTGATCCGTCTGCTCTTCCTTGTGTCCTGTCTCCTTGCTCATGTGTTGTCTGAGTGAGTTACAGGCTGGCTGCAGTGCAGGCTTTGTCTTTTCACTTATCTACATGGTATTTTCCACTTGCAGGTTCTCTATAAATACAATTTTCTTATCTGTGTTGGGTGTGTGGCCCAATCTTTGAACACAGACTACTTCAAATAAATCCCTTTGTATTAGAGTAAACTTTTCACACCAAGTGAGTTGGGAGATCACCTGTGCCTCTGGTTGTTCTTCCTCTCATCCTCATTTCTAGAGGATATTAAATCTGAATAGATACACTTATTTGTGGCTTCCCAGAGGAATCTAAATGCTGCTGAGGCTGCGTTGCAGCAGATGTAAAAACGAGCTGTGATTTGAACATCTGCTTGGAAATGGGCGGCTGAAACCGATAATTGACCACAGAAGATTTCTGCCAGCTGACCGTTTGGTAGATTCACACCTCATTATGGCCCTTTATCCAACAGTAAATAGAATCGTATCTTTCTTAATGAGAACCTCCTGGGCAGTTCTGATTCGGGGTCTGTCTACAGAAGTAACCAGGCTCCTACTTTTATAACTGACCTGGACCTGAGCCTCAGCATTAAATCTCCTACAAGGAATTGGGTTCCCATTGAATAACATTGTTTTAAATTGTAAGAACGAGCTTGTGGCTGCTGCCCCCCTCCATTTGGCAAAGGCAAAATTGGGTTCGTTTGCTGTAAACTCAGGAGCAGCCCTTGATTTACCTGCTTTGGGTCTGTCTTTTGTTCGGTTGTTCTTTCTGTCCCTGAAAAGTTTGTCTCCTTTGATTGTTTTTGCTCGTGGTTACGTTTGTAGCTTTTCTTGTGTAAATGTTTGGCGAGACTTGCGCTTCAGTTGATAAATATTTTGCACCTGTTAGATCCGGTTTTGGTCTCAGTGCTGCCTCCAGGTGACTTGGAGGGTTTGTGAAACAGAGAGGTGGGTTGATCTTCTGCAAAATGCTCTTCCCATGGGCCTCACGAACCCCTCCGGCATTTATAGGTGGATTCTAGAGAGCAAAATAGGTTTATCCATGGAGGAAATTAGACTATATTTTTATTATAGTAATTTGAATTTTTTGCTGACGCTCTTGGCTACTGTCATTTTAAAGAAATAAAAATATAGGTACCGTACTAATGTCTTTCACTGTTGTGGTTCATCTATTTTATTATTTTGCCCTTCCATAACGCCTTTCAAATCCGGAGCGGGACAGCAAGAAGTGGCTTTAAAAAGCGGGCAAAGTTTATCACTGTCCTAGATGTGCAGCGACTGAGGCACAGAGAATCGAAGTAATTTGTCCAAAGGATAAGCAGTGGAGCTTGGAACAGAGCCTGGTCCTGCCTGACTGCACTAACTCCTTGATAATGCTGCTTCCATTAACGAAATAATCCATATACAGCAATTTTGTGGGGCAGGGATGTCTCTCTTTTATTTTTCTGGTGGGTTGCGCAGTGCAGTGTTTGGGTTTTGTGTCAATAACTGATCTTCTCCAGTTAATCATGTGTTTTTAATGCCAGCGTAGCCTCCCGTGTGCCTTTTGCCTTGTGTAGAAAGAGGTGACATCCCTTGGTTGAGTAGCGTGGGGGTTATTAGCACATGGTGGCTGTTGTCTTTTAAACTGGCGAATCCCACGTATTAAATTGAAGAGGCTTCTCTGGAAAAGGAATAATTCACTTGTGGTCCTGAGGGCAGTTTCACGTGCTGTCCGCTTGCTCGTTGTATCCGTAAAGTCCACCTTCTAACGCACATAACGGAGGAATTTTGCTTCAAATCTCCCTGTTCCAGGCATTCTGAGAAGGCAAGAAGGGTAGCAGAGGTCTGACCGCAGAGCCCATTCCCCCCTCTCCTTGCAGGAGGAGACCAGCTCGCCTGCTGGAGGGTTTGATATCAAACTGCAAACAGAGCGGCTCTTTGAGGGTCCCCAGCGGCGCGGGGCTGGTGGCAGCTGCCGCAGTCACCGCGGGGACAGCGCAGCTTTGTCTGGGGCCGTGATCGATGGTGGCTGCCGATCAGCGGCCATAGAGCAGAGCACTGGGAAGACCGCGGGCCATTTGCTCCCTTTGCTGTGCACGCTGAGCTGTTGCCTTTTATCCCTTCGCGGATTCCCATGCTAGCTGTCTTGATTTTGTTATATATCTCTTTATGAGATTATGAAGCGCTGCATCGCAGCCAGGGTGTTATTGATATTAGCCTTCTCTTCAAGCAGGCGCTCTCTTGCCTGTTCAGCCATGCTGAGGAAATGGAATTATTCTGAACAGGCAGCACCTCACCACAACAGCAAGATGATGGTGTTTGTACGTGTTTTGTGTCCAAGCAGCGGGTGTCTCCTCCCAAACGTGTGCTTTGTGCCCTTTGTGAATGGAAACCTCTCGCGTGAATGAACGCTGCCGTGGAGCAGCTTTGTGAAGGCTTTAGGCTTCCAGGCGGCCTTATTGCTGAAAATGTCATTCTTTGACATCGCAGCCGTGATTCATATACACCGAACGGTAGAGATATTGTGTATGAAGCCTTTGCGGAAGGACGTACTGCGTGTTTGCTGCGAGAGTGTAACCAAGGGTGCGTGTTTATGATTTTTGCTGTAGTAGAATCTGGCTACATCAGATAAGACTGGAAGAGGCTGTTTCGTGCAAGCCCAGCGTGAGCTCAGTGATGAAATGCCTTACAATGAAACATTGAATAACATTCATCAATGTACCACAGTCCACAGCTAGAAAACAATGAGACTGAAATTAAACTACCATGTGGTTAGGGTTTGTTTCTGCCAGCCTCTCAAAAGCTAACCAACTATTCCCTGCTTTTGTGTTCTAAGGAAATTCTAAATGAGAGGAAGAAATTATCTCCTGAGATGTGAAACGGTGGAAGCTGATAATATTCTCCCTTTGGTTAGGATGTCTAGCACTATGCTGGTTGTATCCTCCGCAAAACAGGTCTGGGTGGTATAAATAGGTTATATTTAGCAGTTGGTGGCACTAAGTGTGGGGGTTTTTGTCAGTTAAAAAGGACAACGATGTGCTGCGAAGTGTCAAATGGCATCGTGGGGCTGTGTCATTATTGCCGCTCGGTGACTTCGCATCCACTGTGTTCAGATCGCGAGCAGAAAAGCAGCTTTTCTGCTGCCAACTTCGCTGACTCCATCTGGGATCTAAAATTCAAGCTGTGTCTTTCCTGGCTCTGTCGCTAATAATAAAGATTCTTCATTTGGAACTTAGTTAAACAAAATTGATGCCGAGGCATGAGCTGCAAGAGAATCCAGCTCGCTCTCCTCGAGACGTGTGGGCTAAAGCACTAACAAGTAGGAAGATAATAATTTTAATCTATAAGGTTATCAGAGATTTAATAGACACCAGATTTGTGCAGGAAACAGAAGATATTTTAGCATAACAAGCGTGTTGACCATACAGCTTTTGAACAAATGCTAGAAAGCTGGTTGAATTTGGTCAGCTTGGCTTCTGGTTCCAGCCTAGCCGGCGATAGCTCATGGCATGTCATTAGGAAGCTTTTCTGCAAATCTGGCGAAATTACATTTGGTCTAACATATGGTATAATCTTCAACCCTCTCCTTAGGAAGTGGAGTCTAACTACTCACTCAATGAATTGCCATATTTTTATCAGCAAAATGGATGTGCAGCTGTGACACGAGCTTTTGAGTGATGTAACCTTTAATGTCTCCGGCAAATACTGGCATTAGCAGCCTGTTCCTCTCCATTTACATCTCCTCCAGAAAGTCATTACCAGCTGAGATTATACTAACACTTTCTGTCGTGTAGGTGTTTCCTCCTCTGATGCTATTGAACCGTCGGGGAATCAAATGCCTCGTGTTCTCATTTTCCTCCGAGGAGACGGAGAACAGAGCTTGTGCTGCTGCTTGTTGTACGCAGGGAGGTGGTGAGAAGTGGCTGGTGCTGCGTGTTGTGAGTTGGAAGGACGTGCTGCGCGGGATTGTTTGCTCCACACCACCTCCCGCGGCTCCGTTTGACTTCAACTTGTGGGGGAGGAATATATTGCCTAAATTGTACTTGTAGGCATAATATTACAGTGCTCGGAAGGATGAAGGCAAGCGGTGCTTAACTTTAAATACGCACTGCCTGTGTTGGCAAAGGGTTCTGTTTTCAGCTCCTTGCTCCGTTTTGTGCCCACGGTCTCTGCTCAGTTGATTCATGGAAATCAATGGGATTAGTCCTCAGGGGCAGAGGCAGCTGGAGAACCGTTTGCTGTTGAATTCAGCGGGGAATCAGTTCTTGCAGGGCTCCCTGGCGTGCCAGCCCGCTCCTACTCACTGCTTCTTAATATTTATTGAAACCTCCCTTTCCTGGCTCCTGCTTCCAACACCCACTCAAAATCAGCATGCAGGCCAAAGCACGCGGGGAAATGTGGGGAGCTTTGAGGTTGCATCCTTGTGGCCCTACATGACTTTCCTCAGCACTATCTTGTCTTTTTTTTTTCTTGATCTCTTCCCTTTTTGACTATAAACCACCTCGGGGTATCTCTTGGCAACTATTGATGAGAATGAGTTGTCTTTTCTAAAGCTGAGCTTAGGCCTGAAGTCACACCGGCCTGGAGCTTTAGTGGTGCCTGACTCTCCCAGGTTACAGCAGACATTGCTACTGAAAGAGCACTTAAAGCTTTGATGGTTATGACCCTCAGAAAAGCAGGATCTTAAGTAACTTTCTCCTCCTGTAATGGGAAACACCTTTTCCTAAAGTGTGGACTTATTGCATCACTTCAATTCCTCATTGCTGAAAGCATTTCCTTTAAGAGAGTCACTTGAGTTGGATGGCTCTCTCTCACGAGTTGAGCTGCTGCCAGCCCACATTTTTCTTCTCACTACGAGCATTACTACCTGACTTTTAAAGCCTGCAGTTATGGAGCATAATGATAACCCTTTTACCTTCTGCCACATTACGGTGTGAATACTTAACTCTGCGCCAACACTGACGCTTTACATTTTCATTCTTTGCTGCCAAACAAGGAGTGTGCACATATCTGTTAGCAAAGAAATAGTTTAAACCTGTCACTAGAGAACGAGTTACTGTAAAGAAAAGAAGCGGGGGAGGGTGCTTGCTTGGCTGTCTGCGCTGGGATTACGAGAGAGCATCTCCCTTCTCGTTTTGCACGTGCTGCTGTACCATCTGTCCTAAATCTCCCTCCCTTTATAGGGGTATGGATTCCAAATGCCGCTTCATTCTTGGGAGATAACAGGCATGTCTGAAGGACCTTGCTAGGTATGGCTGTAGTGCTATTTATGTTGCAAGTTGGTTTGGTTTGTCTTTCCTTTTCCCCCTCATGCTGCGTCCAGAGTGAACTCTGAACCTTTCTGGCTTTCTGCACTCAGATATTGAGAAAACGCTTAATGCTACAGACCCTGAGAAATCCAGAGGAAGTTCCCCTGTTCTGTGTGTGTTCTGCTCAAAACAGATGAGATATTACTAAACTCAGACGTTACAAGGACACAAGATATGCCTTTAATCTTTTATTGTACATTATAAAATGTTTATTGCTCTGTCTGTATCAGAGATGTTGACCTCTCCCTCTTGGTGATGGAGGAGTATGTTCTGGCAAAGGATCCACCGAGGAGACCTCTGGGGTTGGCCCACCTTCTGAAACCGGCCCGAGGGAGCCCTTGCTTGTCCACCAACACATCTGCAAGCACATTCCTAGCGCCCTTCTCCCAAATCGGTTATTTTGGAAAGGCTGGTGACAGTGGAAGGGGAGAGATGGCTGAACTCTGTTACTATCAGCCTGTTTCTCTGGAGGGACTTTTAAACCAGGTTTGTTGTAACGAGATTCAAACCCTGCTCAGGCCAACCTCTCTTGGTGTTGGATGGAACGAGTAGGATCTCGCCTCATCCCCTAGTGCATATGGAGTGGTCTTGTGGAGTAATTAAATAAATACAGATACCCCATGGCACACTACAAGGAGTGAATCATTTGCTTTGTGATGGACTCGCATCTACCAGCTTCCAGAGCACCAGCGATCCCAGGGATCCCGCCAGCTTACGAACTTCAAGCACTTAAGAGAGGGGAGAACCCAGCCCTTTCCCGTTCATCCTCGTCCTTTTCACGAGAGCTGCCTCCCGCTCATACCCAGCATTGCAACGTCACAAAAATAGCGCGGACAGGACGTGTAAGGAGAACCAGACCTTCGCACAGGAACCCCACTAAAAGAAGCAATTTAAGAACTTAAGCCCTCAGAAAAAGGTCCCTTAGGCAAGAGCCTTTTGCAATAAACAGCTGTCGCTGCTGGAGACCTTGCATAGCAACCGGTATCAGGAGTGTTTTCTTTTTTTTTGCTGACTGGCTACATTTTCACAGACCTTTGATCACACTGGTGGTGGACTCAAGGCCCAGCTGAAAATACCATGAAGAAAATGGCTGAATTTCTCCTGGAAGCTAAATAACGGCTTCTGGTGGCCCCTCATGTTGTTCTGTGCCTCGGGGTTTGGTGTGCCCCGATATTTGAGCTGAAGAGCACCAATGTGGGACCAGAGACGCAAACGTGCTGCAGCCTCAGCGGGGAGCAACCAGAGCAGTTCTCGCGGTGGGAGTGGAAACCGGAGTATGCTTTTGTGTTTCCTTTGAAAAACCCACCTACCAGACGTGTTACACAAGACACATCAATGGGACAAAGCAAGCCGAGGGCACACAACAGCCAAAATCTGGTCGCTAGTTGTGTCTGCGATGAGTTTTCCTCCTTTCTTGCTCGGAGAGGAGTGACAGTGACTGATGCCTGAGCTCACCTTAATACTGTCAGGGTGTAGTGACAGTGAGACAAAATAAAGATACAACAAAACCTTGTACCTTTCCAAAGATGGGAAAATTGTTCCAGAAGACGGAGTGTGAGGGTGGAGAGCAGTGTGTGAGAAGTTACTCCAGCCCAGGTGATTCACGATCACCGACAGCAGCCGCCTCGCTGATGCTTTTCCATCTTAATGGTTTGTTTGGGGTTTTTTTTTTTCAGGATTCTTCTTTCTGGCCAGATGTTTTGCTGAACACAGACAAGGAGGTGTATGCCAGGAAGTGACAATCACTATGTCTCTTTTCAAACAATATTTCACCTCCCTCGTCATCGAGGCTCAGAGGCAGAAAGTGGGAGTGAGGAATGGAGTCCATCAATCAGCTGGCAGGCTGTCACGCTTCGATGATATTCACCGAGGGCTTGTTTTTTGGAAACTAGAAGAGAAGAAAGGAAGAAGGGATTTATAGGAATCACTGGAGAGGGAAGAAAAACACATCAGTGTAGTGCGCTGCTCACTTTTCTAGTCTGTGAAAGTTCTTGTTCCCATCCTGTCAGGATAATGAGAAAGGGCTGAGTTGAGGTGTTAGGGTTATATGGTTCATCCCTGTCTGCTTCTAAATTAGTGGACTATTTCAAATATTTAATAAGTAAATATGAAGTGGTGATGTGCCAGAGTGCAAGTTGTGAATAGAAACACAAGGAAGTTAATGGAATTAAGTTGGTATGAATTATAGGCAGGAGTCTGCTAACATTATGGATATGGATATCTTTAATGTTGTGTTTATTACCGACCACGCTACTGCTCATCAGCTCTTCTGTTAATTGCAGGAGTAATATCCCCTTTATGATGTATAGGGGGAAGGACCCAAGCAGCTCAGGGACTGCAGCATCGCTCTGTGCATTTTTCTCCCAGACGTGTTCAGATATTTCAGAACTGTGGGTTAAAACCTGTTTTACCAATGGACGTGCGGGCTAACCCAGAGGTGAGAGAGAAGTGCTGCTGTCCTGCTGCGCCTGGGAAGCTTGGACCACTGATGCAGCCGTGGTGTGCGTGGGTGGCAGGGGGTGTTTCCTTTCTGCATCCCGGCTGGCGTGAGGATGCTTAACAGAGGCTGATTTGGGGGTAATTTAGCTGGACGCTGGTTTGTAGCAGGTCTCACCTTGCTGCGGAGGAGCCCTCCGCTCTGGTGCTCGGGAGTGCTGTTCTCCGAGGCGCTCTTGACTTTCTCCTTGCTGTTATTTGGCTCGTTATCTTTGATGATATCGTACTGTCTGCAAAACAGGGCGATCACCCCTAACAGGAAAAAGCATTAGCGATCACACAAATGAGCTCAGCCCCCCGAGCCTGCAAAGACCAGAGATCCCTTGTTTGCCAGCCGGCTGTGCCTGCTGCTGGAGATCTCAGCAGCGTTCACAATTGCTCCTATGGATCCTTTTCTAACACAGCCCTCCGTCTGTTTCCTTCTCAATGCCTAATTCTGTGCTAAGCTAGTTAGACAGAAGGACAGAAAATTAATGATATTCCAACTTTCCTGTCATTAAATGGGACAAGTGTTTAGCACTGACTGTGCGGTTAAATGGGACCTTTGCTTTGCAAACTCGGGAGCTCCTGGGATTTCTGGTGAGTGAAAACGTGTTGTCTGATCTTTCTCCTCTGGGTGAAGAGCGGGAGCTGAGCGGGTGGAGCGGCCGGTACCGCACCTGCCTGCGTGCGATACGAACTGGGGCCTCCTGAGCAGCAGGACAACATCTGCAAATATGCAACAGTGACGGCAGCAAAACCGGCCGGTGGAAATTTCCTCCCTCCCACACGCGCAGGCACATGAAGAGCAAAGCAGGGGCAGCCGTGACACGGGAGGAGACTGCAAATGTGTTTCTCAGAAACCTTTGTGTGACATTTTGACCAAATCGCTTCTCTGCCTGCGGATTCCAGGCGCAGAGGTTGAGCGGACCCAGGCAGATGCTGCTTCTCCCTCACTGAAACATATTCCGTCTCTCCTTGTAATAAAACGTAAGCGAATCTTTCACCAGATCATCACAAACTGCTTTATAGAGCAAAGTGTTGTTATGGCGGCTGCCCCCAGGTGTTACTGATAAACGCGGTGGACCAAATTCTTTCTCGCATATGCGAACAAATGGCTGATCCCAGGAGAACAGGCCGACATCTGCCACAGTCACACCTCCTGTGATTTCTGACGGTAAAACTGAAGCAAAGCGCCATGAACAACACCAGAAAGACCAAGAGCATGAGAGCTTGGGGCTCGTCACAGCTCAGAGCCCTTCGCACAGACCCGTTCCAGTTCACACTTCCTAAAACATCGTCGTATATTCAGTTTGTGGCCAAGTTAAGGGCTGGAAAGGGGGTTTTGTATATTGAGACTTTGCAAAGAACCTGGTAGATGTACAGTGAATTTCCCCCACCTACTTTCCTTTTTACACATAAGTCATTTGTCTAGAAGGGAAATTGTGGTATTAGCAAATTCTTTGTTCAAACGTTCTGAGTTTTATATTGTACTACAGTGGGAGATGAATCAGTTGTTCAGTCACTTCATGTGATTATTCATGATCGTTTTTACTTGCAGGGAATTTAAATTTGAATGTGCACAGCTTAAACTTGACATAAATGCTGAAAAGATCATGGACTAGAGGTTTTGGAAGCCTTTTGGTTGATGTGTTTCTGCTCATGTCCCTCTTCTTCCTATTAAATACTATTCTTTTTGTTTTAATGGTGGATGTTGAAAGGATCTGGGTTTATCGGTGTTTTGATGTGTGGGGCCATTCATCCTTTTAATGCATTCATTATTTAATTGATTTTGATGTGGATTTTAGTACATATATGATAGTGGGTGTTGAGAGCAAAACTTTTAAATTTCCATTTTGCGTGAAAGTTGGAGTCGTATAATAGCCGGATAATTACAGTGACCTGTATCGTTTGAAGGGCTCAAGTCATCCCGTTGGCTGGCTGAGGGCATTATCATCGGTGCATTCTGGAAAAATCGCCATTACACAATTAGCCATGGTGAATTAGGCAATTGGCTCATCGAGTCCATTATGTACTTTGGGCTGGACTGGATCAGACCACAATTCACCTGCTTTTGGCACTTCCCAGGTTATGAGGCCGCAGAGGGAGCTGAGGTGGGAGGAAAGGTGTTTTTTCACGTGTGATGTGATTACCCACGCAAACCAAGCCCGCCAGCGGGCCCGGGGGTGTTACACGCTTTCGACAGAAAGATGGAACTGACCTGCCCACATAAACAACACCACAACAATGATGAGAATTTCCCCCGCTCGCAGCTGTTGGTTTTGCTTCGCCATCTCCTTCATCGTCACCTCATCTGCGCAAGGGGAAAGAGAGATCGTGAAACCCAACCGCGCGGCTCGGGCTGCGCCAGACACCGGGTTAACGGCGCCCTCGACTCGAATCGTCAGCGTGTCGGGCTCAGAGCTACCAGGAGAGTCCTCACCCGTCAGTCGCAAGAGCTACACCTTGAACTCAGGGAGCATCAGCTGCTCTGCAGCATCTGCCCCTGGAAACCTGCAGAAGGGGCGAGGGAGCAGGATGGGATCTGAGTGCTCGCAGCAGAGGAGCTGCCACAGGGTCAATCCACATCATCTGGGCCCGTGGCAGCTCCGTCTGCCCTGTCTCTGCGCTCTGTTAGTGCCTCAAAAAGCCTCATATGCTTTGGCAGTTCCTCTCCCAGCTCGGGATCCTGGAGCCTGGCATCATATTTTTCAGTGGAGCCCTGGGATTTGGAAACGAGTAGAACCTTTTTGCAGGGCGTAATGCACCTCCTCAGCTGCAAAGCACTAAGAAGATTACAGTTCAGGCCTCTGGGGAGGGAAGCTCTGCTCCTCTTAGTGCTTTCAGGTGAGCAGCAACTCAGTATTTACAGACACCAAATCATTTTAGCAGAAGGAGTCAAGAACTTGTAACATCCGAGGAACCATGGCCAAAACCCCTGCAACAGGCTGGGCTCTCGGTAGCCGGGCAGTAACCCTTCATATTCCAGAGCTCCCCAGCCCTTTAATAGCACAATTCTTGCTGACAGGAAGCCATCAACAGTCTGGTTTGGCTTAAGAGGAACAAGTGAAGGAGCTGCCTTCATGTGAGATGGACACTGAGCCCTGTGTGCCTTCAACCCTGTGATTCTCATTGCACAGCGCCCTGCTTTCCTCTCCTTGGGTGTCCCAGGGGCCACATAGGAACTCACCCACACTTGCCTTTATTTTTAGAGGCTAGTTTCTCAGCTTCCCTGGGGGTCTTGAAGAGGACTGGCTCACTGGCAGGGCTCTGGCCTTGGATGCTGATGGCCTGGACATGCACAATGTACTCAGTGTCCTCCTCTAGGTCCCAGAGGGCACAGGAGCGGGTGGTGGTGTTCACCTCCTGGATGAAGCGCAGCATCCGCACGTCCTTCTTCTGGAAGCCGAGAGAGGAGAGCACAGAGTGGTGGAGAGGCCTCTCGTGTGCGCTGCCAGCATCTAAGACCACTTCTTCCTGCCCTGCCCACCACGGACGTGGGGACCATCAAACCCTTTCCCCTCTGCAGCTCCCAAAATGTGAAGAGCTGCTGCAAAGAGGATGGGAAGCCGAGTCCCCTCGCAGGCCACGAGGGACAGGACGAGAAGGAATGGGCTTAAACTGCAGCAAGAGAATTTGGAAACTGAAGGGACCTGGGGTGAAGATGGACCTGGTGGAAACTGGGTAACTGTAAGCACCGTACCTGTTGGGAAATGGCAAATCCGATGACAACTTCATCTTCCAGAACGTCCCAAGTCACAACGGCCGAGTTGGCTTTCAGGTGTTTGACTGTGACATTGACGGGAGCCGACGGGCTGTCTGCAGGAGGGAGAGCAGAGCCTGTACGGGGGCAGAGTCACAGCAGGAGCCAGAGCAGGGGCGAGGGAGGGACTGGGAAGGACCTCGCTCATGGTCCTTTCTCTATGTTGAACTGGGAACGGGACCTGGAAATCGCATGTACCCCATGTCTCAATTACCGGTGAGGTTCTAAGAGATCTCTGCTGAGAATGAGAGTTGCGTGAAATATCTGGCCCTTGAAAAGACTTTATTTTGGCGACACAGCAGACCCCCAGTAGCTCATTCATCTCAACCCTCCCAGCCACGTACCACGTCCTCTCTGTTGTTTCCTATTACAGTTTGACAGCGACAGCTGGGAGGAAATACAAAATCTGCCTTGCGAGTATGAAAACTGAATGCTTTGCTGAGCACTCTGAAGGTTTGAAATTCGGGAGTAGTAAATGGGAGTGTTTCTTTTGCTTTTCCCTGTTAGTCCAACAGAAATGTTTTGATCTGTGTTTTGCTGTCTCTCCGATGGTCGCAGGACATGCAGCAACCCTCCGCTCACAGCCAACAGGCAGAACCTGCTGCAGCGGCACCGATGGACCACTGGGATGTGGAAAGTGCAAGCCAGGAAAGCCGTAGTCATATTTTTTATTCTCATCAAAGAATAATACTTGTATTGCTTTGTAACCATTGCACAACGCTGCCCTTCTGGGGCCAAGGTCAGCGGAACAAGAAGGATGCATGTGTGCACGTCTCCAGTAACACTTGTTGGATTTATAGGCAGTCCCAGCCGCCTGAATGTGGCTGAAAATATTCTAGCGGTAGTGTCAGTGTCTCCTGACGACTGACTTCACTCCCGGTGAATGTTCCCCTGGGAACAGAGGAAATAACGGGAGTGCAAAATTCCCCGGCTGAAGGTCAGTGCTGACCTCCCCTCCACAGAACAATGACCTTATTCCTTTCTCTCCTCTCCAGACAACACCCAGAGTCCAGCTTTCCAAGCTCCCCTTCCTCACAGCAGGGAGACCCCAA
Source organism: Streptopelia decaocto (assembly GCF_964273445.1). Lineage (NCBI taxonomy): Eukaryota > Metazoa > Chordata > Aves > Columbiformes > Columbidae > Streptopelia > Streptopelia decaocto. Next base: position 2,082,966 of record NC_138678.1, on the reverse strand, counting down.
CCCACCAGTGAGACCCCCGGGAACAGCATCTCCAGACAAGGCGCTGGGACCCGGACTGATTCTGGTGAGTCCTTCAGTGAGCAAAAAGGTGCGTGGCTACATTCATGTGAATTTGGGACTCGGAAGGAGGAGCAGCAGGTGACTGTGGTCTCCAGGATTTCACAAGGGGACATGTCCCTCCTCTCTGCAGTAGATGATCAAGTTGGTTTTGACCAAGACCTCCATGATCTCCATGACCTCCATGATCTCCATGACCTCCATGGTCTCCAGCCAGCTCTCAGAGAACGGAAACATGTATCGTCCTGACCCTCGGCTGCAGCAGCAGGGCCAAGGACAAGCTGAGGAGGGGACATGGATCATCCCCCAAGCCTGGACACTTGGACTCAGCTCCCTGCTGTGACACAAGGAAGGGACGTGGGTCTGCAGCTCCTCACCTCCCCCGTGACCGAACCCATGTGCCAACCAGAGCCGGCTCTAATTTTAGGAAGGGACGGTCAGCAGACGGGAATGCGGACGGGGAAGGTCTGTGAGTCATGTCTGATGAATTTGCTAGAACATACGGAGGACATGACGGAGTCGAGAGATGGGAGACAAAACAGTCTCCAGCTGCAGCCGGGCACTTCGCCCTTCTCAAAGTACAGCTGTACAGTTAAATCCCGGCATCCTTGTCTTTCCTGGATATTTTTAGGAGCTATTTTTTTTTAGGAGCTACCACCCAGCTTAGGTTGAGGAGACCTTTGAAAAGAGATGAATTAACCCCCCAGGGACAGAGTATCAGGGAAGAAGCGTTGTGTTGGGCAAAGAGAACGTACAGTACACCCCGTGTCCCCTTTGAATTTGTGACCTTGAGGGAGGCACAAGCACAAGAAGTGTCTTAAGTTTCCTGATGACCTAAAATGTGGGGGAGTTGGACAGACCTGGCAGAGCTGGAGAAGAAGAGCAAACAGCTTCTCTGGAAGTTGGGGAGAGGGGGCGAAGGGCTGCGAGGCAGAAGGGAAGCACTCGGTGAAACTGCACCCCAGGGCTTGGAGCTTGCAAAGCAGAACTGGGAGTGTAGGCAGGGGAGAAATCAGCTGGTGGGGATGGTCCAGAGCACTCTAGAAAACCCCCTCCGTAGTAATATCTGAGAGGGAGACGGGGCGGTTGAATTCAGCAGATAATAGAATGAAATCTAGGACAGCAGATCCGAGCGTGCCTTTCCTTTCACTGCCAAAGATTAGGAGAAGCTACACATAAATCAGTGGTGTCAAACCAGAATAAAAGTGATATGAAAAGAGAGTTAAGCGCAGCGTTCAATGGAAATACAAAGCCAGGAAAATGAGTTTCCTGCTCCCAGAGCTGAATGAATAATTTGGAAGCAAAATTTCAATCCGTGAGGATGCTTTTCTCCTCACTCGTGGGAGATGCATGATGAGATCATGACTTTCTAAAAAACTAATCACTGTTCCAAGATATTCCACGCTGCTTTGGGCTCCCGGGGCCGATTGCGGCTCTTTGTAGCACCAGCCCGGCTGAGGTCGGGTGGAAAAGATGTAATTTCTGTTTTCCAGCTGACTGCAGGGGGTCAGTGTCTCTATCAGGGCCTTGAGGTGCCAAATCCAAGCATTTGGTTCCTTCTAGAGTCATTTACAACTCTTGGAAACTTTCCTTGTGTGCCTGTGGCAGCCAAGGGAGCCGCTGGTGTTTTGGCAGGGGGCACAGAGTATGGGATGGCCTGGGGGGCTGTTCCTTCCCCACGAAATAGCGGGGAACACGCTATGCATCAAGCTCTCCCCATGTGTGTTTACTGCAGAGACACCAAGCGCAGCGCAGCCCCTGTCTGGTCTATAAGGGCCCATATGGTGCGAGGTTTCTGCTTTGGCAGTTCAGCTGCATCCCAGCGCAGAGGCTGCAGTGCCTGCCGGAAAAAGAAGAATATCACACGTTGCAAACTGGCAGAGGATCTGTTTGGGCAAATCTGAACTGGAGCTGTGCGCTCGGGTGAGAAGATGCTCTCGTTCTCCTGTCAGCAGAAGTTGCAGCCCCCTCTTTAAGGGGAAGCCTGGATTAATTAAGATGAAATCATGTTCTTTTTAAATGGGAATGGCTGCTTCAAAACTGATGGTGCTTAAACCGTGTCTTGTTTCCTTCCCACAGGGACCCTCCAGCAGGTGAATTGTCATCCCGTGTCCCCAGGACTGTGTCCCAGCCCTGCCACGCTCCTGGGCCTTTTGGGAAGAACGGGTCGGAACCGCCTCCGCACAGCAAGACCTGAGCGATGGAGATTACCCTTAATCCCCTCTCAACGGTGAGAACTCCTTCTAGCCTCTCATTAAACACTTTGCTGGTTATTAATGGACTTTTATTTGAGAGAGAAAGGAAAAAAAAACCCCACACTTTACAGCTCGTGGGCTGATTCCTCCTGTTTCCGTTATTGACACAGCAGCTGCTGGCTTGAGGAAGAGGAAACCACCCGCCTGCCCCTTGTGTTGACTTCACCATTGGAGAACGGATGGGACAGGGAGGGAAAACGAGAGGGGAGAAGGTTTGTCTCCATCCCACCATTGCTATCGTCTATGGTCGGAGGGAGGTGGGGTGAGACAAGGGGTGTCTGAGACACCAGGATGTCAGCCGGGGAGGTACCCAGGCCACAGAGACATCACTGGGAGAAGCTCTGAGCTCCTGGCTCCTCTGCCACAGTCCCTGTCCCTCCTGTCGTGTCTCTCTTTTGAAGCCACTCTCAATTTGCACCTTCTGCCATGAGCTCTCGTGGCTGGGCTTGGGTTAGAGCCGACTCACTGCCTTTAGCCGCACAACCTACCAGGGAATCGTTGCTTGAAGTAAAAGGTAGAAATTGTGACATATCGCACCCTTGGGGGTCACCTCTGCCAGCCGAGCCCTGTGCCCAGGGCACAGGCTTGGAATTAGGGCCAATTCCTGGATTTATCTACCCAACCTCCCCCCAGATCTTCTTCCGAATTCAACTGTCCTGCAAACTCCAGCCACTTGGTGTGAAACGCAGGTTTTTCCTACATGGGCAAAGCTCTGCTGTGGTCACAGCATTTCCCAGTTCACTTTGCTCCTCTCCTTTGCTGCTGCGAAGGGCTCAGCTGCTTCAGAGCCCCAGGATGTGGCCCAGCGAGTGCGGCAAAGCGCCCGTGGGGCTCCGAGTTGCGTCCTTCTGCCCTTTCCTGCGGGAAAGGGCGAATACCAGCCTGAAATCGCAGTGTGCTTTGTTCCTGCACCGCAACCTTCCCTGCCGATGCAGGAGATGGAAGGACCTGACCTGCGAGGGGAAGGAGCAGCCCGTGGGTCCCGTGGGTTGTTCGCTGCTACAGCGCGGGTACAAAACTCCCTGCTTCCCCTGCCTCGCCGAGCCTTTCTTTGCTCTCCCAGCGTGGCTCCTGTCAGTGGATATAATTGCTTCTCACTTTTCTGGGGGACGTAGGACGCTGTGTTCAGCTCCCCTGAGGGTTTTAATGAAGGGAACCCGTGGGGGAGTGGGAGGGAGCAGGACCCGCTGCCTCCCTGGCTCCCGCCGCGTGGAAACGGCGCCGTGCGCTGAGCTCCGAGGATTTCAAAGAGCTGAAAGACCAACGGGTAGTTCTGCAGTCGGGGAAGGAGGCAATTATTTCCTGCTGACCGCCCACTCTCCTGTACAAATGGGTTATTAATAGGCCGTCACCTCGTACCCCCCACCCCTATTGCCGATTCCCCAGGCAGCAGGTGCCCAAACATCCCGCTGGAATTGGTGGCGGGGAGGATGGAGCCTTGTCAGGGAGCACAGAGACGCTCGCTGTGTCCAGGAATTCCTCAGCGCCATAGGAAGGGGATTTTACTCTGAGGAATGTCCTGTGCTGCCAAACCTCGGGCTCTCTGTGTCCCAAAATCAGGCAGGATTCGCTCGGCTCTCAACAACACTGGGACTTGGGCTTTAACACCGCTAACCCAGAGCAGAGTCGTTGCTGTGGTGTGTTCTATCCAGGACCCAAATATCTGGGGACAACTGGGTCCTACGGTCTTTTCCAGCTCTTCACAGCCCACGGGTATTTAATACGAGAGAAATAAGAGAGAAATGTGTCGGCAGCAGAGAGGGTGAGCAAGCGCGCGGGTTTCTCGGCCGGCTGCTGAGCGCCGGTACCCAGAGGTCCCCTGGGACTTTGCTGCCTGCTCCCGACCCTGATTTTTACTGCACACATAAAGATTTACATGCTGTAGTGCTCAGTACATCCCTGCTTTTAACTGACTTATCCTTGAGTCAGGCCTTAATTTGGCCTCTGGGTACTATATAAACCAGGAGGGGTTTATTTAACAAGAAATGCCAGAAGGATGAGGCCGTGTTCAGTACCAGTACGCGGGTACCGCTCTGTGAGGCTGCTTTTGGATCCTGCCATGGTTAACGTGTGCGAACGTGTCCCTATCCGGGAGGGATCTCCGATTTCCACATGTATGTTCCCAGCAGGAGAGAGCGTTTGGAAACGGATGGCACAACCTTGGCTGCTTCGCACAGCAACCTCCCTGCTGAGAGGCTGACACCGAGGTTAGAAACCTCCACATTTCAATTAAATCTCTCCTACGCTGGATGCAGGAATCAATAAAGTGCTTACGCCATCCGTCAGCTGCCCAGGAATCTCCGTGGGATGGGAAGGGGCCGGAGCGGGTTGCTTTGCCGTCTCCAAATATCTGTCAGACCGATCGCTGCTTTCTCACGCGTGCCGAGCTTCACCCGCATGGCGCTGGTGGGGTGCTGAGGGCTTCGGAGCGTTCATGGGGAGGTGATTCCTCACCTTGTCCTGGTCCTGCATCCCCTCCTTGCTAAGCATGGCATCAGCTTGCCAAAAACTGGTCCTGGCTGGCCAAACCCCCTTTCAGAGCAGGGTCGGTGCTTTGCCAGCGGGGGAACCTGCACTGGGGGCAGCAGCTTTAACCTTTCACAACGGGCATGATTTTAAACCCACCTGCATGAACTCTGGGCACAAAGGGCAGGGATGGCCGAGCCTCCAGCCCTGCCTGACCCTGCTGGGGACAGTTTCATCTCCATGGACTTTTCCAGTGACTCTTGGCTCACCTGCCATGGTGGCCTCGTGGCCACATCGTCGGGTAGGACCGGGGACACAGAGCTGGTGGCGATGCTGCCGCTACCTCTGTGTGACCTTGGGAAGATCACTCCATCCCCTCAGTCCTCTTTTCCCTCTCCGAAAAACAGGAGACAGCACAAGTTCTCCTCCTCGCTGGAGCGCGGGGACGGCACATCACAACCCGTGGGGACAGAGACCACAGAGAGAGGGGACAGTGGGGGAACGTGGCACAGCACCAAGGTCACACAGCTCCCTCAGAGCCCAGAACCGAGTCTCCTGCCTCCCCATCACACGCCGTAGCCACGAGCCGGGACAGATATTTGTGTTTCAGAGCTGCCCGGCTCCTGCCGTGGCACCGACACCTTACGGCACAGAAACGCTGCCTGTGAGACAGCAGCAGAGGCGGCTACGGGCAGGGACACAGCTCCATGTTTACTCTCAGACACTGGCTGAGGTGATTCAAGGATAAGGAAGAGCAGGGGAAGTGGCCCAGTTTACAGAAAATCGGGAGGGCTGTTACAATCGCAGACGCCTGCATTGTTGCCGTGGTGTTTTCCCCATCACTCCCTCCCTTTGGGAATGTTTCATTAATCTCCCCGGGGTCTGCCAGTCGTGAAAAGGCAACTTCAGAGCACCGGTGTCTGGCCAAGGACGCGTGTGGCGGAGCCGAAGGCATTCGGGGGGTTGCAGCAGCCCCGCCGCGGGCAGGACAAGGGCAAATGTAACTCCAGCAACTCCTCGGGCTGGATCCAGTGCAGGAATTTCCACTCCCTGGATCTCTGCATCCCTAATAGTCATCCCCAGCCTCCTGGAATGCAAGATATTCTGGCAATCAGCGTTTTGCAGATCAAAGCAGCTGTTCCACCAACATCTTGCAGCCAGTGAGGGAGACAGCCAGAAAGGGCTTCTGGCTTGGGCTGGGGAGCACCCACTAGCACCTGCCCGGACGTGGCACCCGCGCTCAGCCCGGCCGATGCAGGGGACAAGAATGGGCCTGAGCACGTCCTGCTCACGCCAAAATTAGAACTAGCTCGTGGGGACCTTGCTTTCCCAAAAGATCCCCCGCTTCAGAGTACCCACACAGCTCGAAGGGGCCTGGTCTGATGTGGCGGGGATGCTCTGTGCCCCAGGAGAGGAGGTTCCTCCACGGCACTGATGCTTCCTCGGGAGCTCCCAGGGCAGTGCCTGGCTGGGCCCTGGGCAGCCTGGGGTGAGCGGGATTTGGGGAGGGGGTTGCCAGGGCTGCCGTGCTGTGGTGTTGGCAGAGCTGATCTGTTCCTGCCTCCTCTGCTCTAGTTCAGCTCTGTGACACGACCCGGTGCTGCTGCTCAGGGGCGGCAGAGCCTTTGCCTCCCTGTGCCCAGTGCTGGGTGAGGGTCTCTGTTCACTCTCCCCGAGCCCCTGTGTTCACCCCACATTTCTGTGACCCGCTGTCCCCAGAGCCAGCTGTGCGCACCCACACTGGGGCACCAGTGGGGACCAGAGCTCGGCTCTTCCCGACACCGGTGCCCAGGGGCTGTGTGCCTGGAGTCCCCCATCTCTCCCAAACCCAATTACCGACAAACTCCCGCCAGTGATCCCACCGAACTCCGGCCCCTCGGTGCAGCTCCCGCGCTGCCCCCGCTGCTCCCACCCGTGAGCACCGGGGGGACTCCCCCCGCCGAACCTCCCCCCGAACCCGGGCAGCCCCTCCCGGGGCCCGGCGGCCCTTACCTGCCTCCACCGGGCGCAGACCGGCGTAGCTGAGGCAGAGCAGGAGCGCGGCGCCGGTGCAGCCCAGGAACGGCTCCATCCCCCGCCGCCGCCGCGCCGCGCCGGGCCGAGCCGCTCCGGGCCGGGCGGTACCGGGCCCCGCCGGCGGCGCGTCCTGCGGGCGCGGCGGCTCCGTTCAGCACCGTGGAGAGCGCCGGGGCCCGGTACCGCCCGGTACCGCCCGGTGCGGCTGGACTGGGCACGGCTGGGCTGCGCTCAGCACCGCCCGGGAGCGGCCGGCTCGGCTCGGCTCGGTTAGGTTCGGTTCGGTACGGCTGGGCTCGGCCGGGAGGCGGGGGCGGGCGCGGCCCCGCCGAGCCCCGGCTCCGCCCGCTGCAGCGCCGGGCAGCCCCGCTCCGGTCCCTCCCCCGGCCCCGGGGGCGGCGGGACGGGGGCGGATCGGGCCCCCCCTTAGCCCGGCCCCGCTCTCTGCCTCAGTTTCCCCGTCCCGCCCCTCCCGCCCCCGCCGGCCCAACCCTCCCTGGGGCTGCTCCCCAACGAACCCCCGCTCCACCGGGGACGGGAGACAGACCCCCCTGCACCGCAGCCGTGACATTTCACCGCCGGGGTTTCACGCAGCCCCTGCCGGTCGCCAGGCTCTAAATTCCGTGGTAATGAGGATTAGATGAGCAGCTGGAATTAGCCGTGCCTCCGGGTTAATTAAGCTGGCAGCTCTCTGATTTATGGTAACTGGTTGAAGGGACCAGAAACCGTTTCCCCAGCTCAGCAATCAGATGCCAAGCTGCACGTTGCTGGATGGTCTCATGCTGCTCTGGCCACCATGACGTGTCCTGCCCCTGTGAGAGTCCGACTGTGGTGGCCCCACCAGCTGCGGTGGCCGCAGGGATGACAGGTCCCAGATGGGTCCATCTGGGAGCACCCTCTGGGCTCTGGGCCGTGTGTCTGGGTGGCATCACTCTCAGCATCTGTCTGTCCTGGGTGTTTATTTGCTGCCACCTACCAGGGAGCACAGTGTGGCCCGTGGGCTCCCGGGAACATCAATGTTGTCCTCATGCCAAGCCTGGTCCCTGTGGTTTGGTTTATGGACCGGTGGTTTCTTGCCGCTCTGCACCAGAAGCATCAACAGAGCTGTGCTGGATGAAGTGGGGAGTGAATCCGGTGCGAGGGGCTCAGCGCTGGCAGCCTCTGCCGCCTTCCCCTTCCCATCCTCCCGTAGCGGTGCTGGGGACCCCCCGACCATGCAGAGACCGCAGTTGAGCTTGTGGATCACAGTGAGAGACACCCCAGCTGAGGGGTCCCCAGAGCTCACACTGTCTCCCCACAAACCGAAGCCCCTTCCCAGAGGAGCGACAAGCACCCATCACCCAAGAGAGACCCCAAAATCCTCCACCAGAGCCAGGAGACAACCCTGTCCTGCCCAATCCCGGCCTTGTGCTGTTCCACCACTCTCTTTGCTCAGCCTAAGATGATCGTTCCCAGCACGGTGCCTGTGGCAGTGCCAGGGCTGTGAATGTTCCGTACCCCATCGCGGTGCCGGGACCCTCGGCTGCAGTGGCTGCTTCCCGGGAAGCGCCTGCAGTTCCTCCCTCTCATCTCCTGCCTGGCAGCAGATTAAAATTTCATCACTTCAGCGGCAGAGAAGGTGCTGGGGAGGAGCAGGAGCCGGAGCAGCCTGCGCTGAGCTCGGTGCCCACTCCAAACCCAGCGATGGAGCCAGGATTTGGGCACAGCCATGCAGAGGTGGCTGCCGACCAGGCTCCTGCATCCCCCGGGCTTGCCAGAGCACGAGGCTGGGCAGGAGACTCCATCGCGTGTGGTGCTGGGCTGTGCACCCGGAGCGGGACCACGAGCCCTCAGCTCTAAGGCAGACGCAGCCGAACCGGCTCCAGCTGCTGCTGAAACGCAAAGCCGAGGTCACAGCGGGATGTGCCTCCATTCCACCGGCAGCGGCGTTTCCCTGCATCGGTACCGAGAGCCCCGAGTCTCCCGGGCAGCCGCGAGATGGAGGGATTGTCACACAAAACCCATCAGTCCCCAGCCAGGCTGCCCGGCCGGCCCCGGGGAGGTGCTGCTGGTGCCGGACCCCATCCTGTGCCCCCAGCAAACCCCAGCACATGGGGTGTTTTGTCCTGGTTGCTCCTGGCAGATGCAGGAGGACTGTCCCCATCATCCCGCTGCCTCTCAGGCTCCCACAAGAGGGTTTTTGATGTGTTCTAGTATTTTTCCAGAGGCTGAAGACAGTTAACATCATAATTCCTTGTTTTTTTCTTTTGCCCTTTCCAAATAGGAAACATTCACACTTTTCCAGCGGTGTGACATCTGCCATCCTCTGCGGGTTCCCTGGGGACATTGCCACTGCACTCAGGTCCCCTCCAGTGCCTCAGGTCCCACCTGCCTCTGGGTGCATGGGGTGGCCCTTGCTGTGTTTGTTCCCCTGTCCCCTCTCCTTTCCCACCACCAAGTGGGGCCTTTTGGGGTGTCCTGCCCCCCCCGGTCTCCTCTGGGCTCCTCTTCCCTCCCTGTGCAGTGCGGAGCCTCCTCCAGCTCCCCAGCCCGTACCGGCACATCACTATTTGAGTCACACAACTCCCATCGCGCGTCCCCAGTGTGCCAATTAAGTCACAGCTCTAATTACGCACTTAAGGCTCGCCAGTCGCTCGTCTTCCTTCTTGCATCACCAGACAGACACCTGGGAGGCCACCAGCTGTCCCCCCCCCAACCCACCTCCCCTAAACACACCGGGGTGGGCTCTGGCAGGAGCCAAGTGCGAAAACCACGTCCCCGTGACACACAAAACTGTCCCTAAATCAGCCCTGTGGGGTAGGACCATTGTGCAGGTCCATTTTTGGCCCAAGCTCCCTCGTGTGCAGCCCGTGAGGGAAATGGATGTGGTGTGTGGAGATGCTCTGGATGTCCCCAAGAGGGACAGTCCCAGCCATGGGGTTCCAGGGGACAATTGTGGGACAGAGGGATATTGGCAGATCCAGGGGACTTTGTGCTGCTGCTCCCAAGGAGATCCTGCCCCCCCCAGAGCTGCAATTGTGCCCCAGGAGCAGCTCGGTCACCCCAACTATTGCCTGCGCTCCATATCAGACATCACCCAGCAGCGCATCTGTCACCGCTCATTGGGAACTGTGGGGTGCCGGGGGTGCTGTCAGGGTGCGGTGGGTGCTGTCGGGGTGCCGGGGGTGCTGTCGGGGTGCGGTGAGTGTTGTCGGGGTGCAGTGGGTGCTGTCAGGGTGCCGGGGGTGCTGTCGGGGTGCGGTGGGTGCTGTCAGGGTGCGGTGGGTGCTGTCGGGGTGCGGTGGGTGCTGTCGGGGTGCCGGGGGTGCCCGGTGCTGCTCGCAGCCCGGTGCTACCGAAAGCCGCTGCCGCCAGCTGCTGCCACCCCGCGGCGGGACCGGCCCTGCGCAGCGCCGGGGCGGGGGCGCAGCCGAGACAGCCCCTGCCCCCCCAAATCCCTACGGGCCCCCCGGGAGGGGACCCCCACCCACCCCAACCCCACGCCAGACGCGTCCCGCAGGGTCCTCCCGCGGGGGTTGGGGTTCGGCCGGGGTGGCCGCGGGAGGAGTGTGATCCCCCGGCTCGGAACCCCCCCAGCTCAGAGCCCCCCGGCTCCAAACCCCTCGCTCAGGACCCTCAAAACCCGCCGCCCCGGTTCCGTTGCCCCGCCCGGGCCCCCGCGGTTGAGACGGGATGAAATGCCATTAGAGGGAGCCCTGGGCTCGTGCGTGGTGGTGGCACTGGTGGCACTGGTGACAGTGGTGATGGTGTTTAACCTCTCTGATCCTTGGGCAGGGTGGGGGAAAAAGGGCCAAGGCCCTTGCCCCAGCACCAGACCCCCCAGTCCTACCCATTCCTACAGCAACAGGGCCGTGTCCCCCCCGAGATGACGCTGTCACCTCCACAGCCCTTGAGCCCCATGGTGGGACACAGCAGGGACGAGCTGCAGCCCCCAGCCCCTCAGCACCTGCAGAGCTGAGACAGTGGCCCCAAACCATAAAACTGGGCACCAAGATGCCTACAGGACACCCCCCTCCCAGCTCTGCTGTAGCTCCCCCGTGGGCATTGATACAGCTGGGGACACACTTGTGCCCAAACTGCCCCAAAATACATCCCGGATCTGTGTCACGGTACTGCTGAACGCACGTGTCCAGGTGCCAACACCCGTGTGCCCCACGGGGACCAGGACGTGTGTCCCCAGGAGCCCCGACCTTGGCTGCCTGCACAAGGTGAGCTGTACGTGGCAGCGGGGGTGTCACAGGGACGTGGGGACGTGGGACGGAGCCACCCCATTACGAAACGTCCCTGCACCCCCACAGCGCTAAGTCAAGATTTAGCGAGCGAGCAGCTCCTGATCCAGATGAGATCGGGCATCACAAAGGGCTTTGTATTCCAGGAAGCCTATTAGAGATTTAAATTATACAAATGGGCTTTTTTACCAAAGATCCTCATTATCTGGGCATTTGCTTCTAATCCACGGCTATTCCCGCAGCCCCCGCCACAGCTCCGCTTACCTTCCCCGTGTCCTCCGTGGGGCCGTGCATGGCGTGGGGACGGGCAAGCTCAGTGTGGCCCCACGGGGAGGGGTCTGCAGGGTATCGGGGAGACCCCAGTTGGGTTTGCTGGTCCAGCCGGGGGCTGAACCCCTCTTGCTTTGCCCTCTCCCCTCCCAGCTCGCCCCAGTGCCCCAGCAGGCTGTGGGGATGGTCCCTGTTTGTCTGCTGGGCACTAACCCTCCCTAGGGCACAGTTCTGCAGCACCCACAGCCACCCTGGCCATGTCTGGGCTCCTCAGCATGCGAAGATGTCCCCATGGGCACATGGGATGGGCCAGGCTGGGACAGACAACGCTGGAGCCCAAATCTCCAAAACCCCTGAATATTCTGCCATGATATGCCAGGCCCTGGGCACTGTCAAGTCCTGATGGCTTGGGGACAGCAGGCAGGGCCACACCAAAGCCAACACAGGCTGTCCTGCACGGCAGGGAGCCACACAGCCCTGCGACCGGGCACAGGGACATGGTGATGTCCCCTTCCCACCCTGCCCTGCTGCAGTGTGGAGCTTTGGGGGCTGCACGGCTGCTATGACAACGCAGGAAATTCCTGCAGGAATCCCCAGGATGGGGATGAGAAGGAAGAGAAAGGAGGAGGAGGAAGAGGAAGGGAAATCTCCCAGCCAGGATATCACCAGCACCCCATGTCTCCCCAGTGGGATCCAACCCTGAGCCAGCCCTGCTCCCTGTTTTGGGGCTGCGGCACCCCCAGGGGACAGTCCCACACCCCCTATGACACAGCTGAGCCCCCAAAACAGCCGATGGGAGCATGAGCCCGGCACCGCTGCAATGAACAAGGGGCGATGGAGGGGACTGTGAGCTGAAAACACACAGGGCTCAGGGTGGAGGGGATGAGGAGCCAAAGGGGATGGGCTGGGGGTCTTTTGTCCCCAGCCCCAGGGACCCTGTAAGTCACTCAGTGTCTGATGGCACAGCATGCCCCTGCCCGCGCCCCCCGCATCCCGTATTATCCTCTTTCTCCCTCCTGCAATCCCTGCCAGCGTGCGGGATTAGGTGGGTTTAGGGCCGGGGGTGAGATGGAAATGGGATGCTTTCAAATCAGCCTGCGTCACTTGTGCCCTCTGTCACTCATGTGGAGGGGGATTAAAATAGATATGAAGATTATCGGAGGGGAAACAGCACCCCCACCTTGGGGGCTTGACTCTTCCCCCCAGCCTCAGGGGGGATCACCTGGGGGAGCTGCTCAGCTCAGGCCCCCCAGGTCCCTTTTCCAGCCCAGCAGCAGTTTGGGTAAGTGCTGCCCATTGGTGTTTCAAAATGTCCCCATGGATTTTGGCCACTTTATCAGGGCTGGTCCCCATGTCCTGCCCCACTTCAGGTTGGTGTTTTAGGTCTGGAGCTGCCAGGTCTACCTCGATGGGCACCTGCAGCCCCTCTGTCTCACTGGACTCAGTGCCCAGCAGATTTTGGGGTGAATTAGCCCCATCCTGGGTGTCTCAGGTGGTTCTCCTCCCTCCAGCTCCCCATTCAGCAGCCACCTCTGCCTCTTCCCTGTTCCCCCCAGGCTGGTGACGGGGCTGTGGGTTTAATCACTTTATGCATGTTTATTTGTGTAATTTGGAGGAGAGTGCCTCTTCCTCCCATCTGCCCCTGCCATCTGCTCCCCACGGTGTTGCTGAACAATCCCGGGCTCTGCAAACGGATGGAGCTGGTGCAGGAGCACAGGAAAACCTGCTGGTGATGGCACCTCCTTAGAGCCAGCATCTGTCTCCACCGGGGCCTTTTCCCGGTGCTGCTGAAAGCTGCTTTGCTCCAGCCCCTGGAACAAGTGAGGATGCTGGGATGCTACACCACGTTGGCCCCTGGCTGCGTGCTGGGCACATTCAACCCAAAATGTCGCCTTCCAGCCCCAAAACGCCTGGCTTGGCACCTGCTTGGACAGGAGGAGGGTGATGGCTGAGCCTGTGCCCGGGAGCTGGGGATGCCCAAGACATGCATGGGGGGTCCCTGTCTCTATGGGGAACCCCTGGCCCATGTCCTGGGGCAGCAGCTCTTTCTGAGGGGACAGGATGGGGACAGGCAGGGGTGGCACATGGAGAGAGTATCAATTATCCCAGGGCTTCCAGTGCTGCTGGTACCCCAACACTTTCCAATGCTCCCAGTGCTCCTGGTACCCCAACACTTTCCAGTCCTCCTAGTGCTCCTGGTGCTCCCAGTGCCCCAACATCTCCCAATGCTCTCGGCACTCCTGGTGCTCCCAGTGCTCCTGGTGCCTCAAGACTTCCCAATGATCACAGTGCTCCTGGTGTTCCCAGTGTTCCTGGTGCCCCAGGACCTGTCAATGATCCCAGTGTTCCCAGTGCCCCAACACTTCCCAGTGATCCCAGTGCTGCCAGCATTCCCAGCGCTCCAAGACCTTCCAGTACTCCCCAGTGCTTCCACTGCTCCTGGTGCTCCAAGACCACCCAATATTCCCAGTATCCCCAGTGCCCCAAGACCTCCCAGTGCTCCCAGAGCCACCCCAGCCCTTACCGGTGCAATAGGGGTCCCCCCTCATCCCATCCCGGCTGCGGGGGGACCAGGCGCTACACCCCGAGCCCCTGGAGCTGGGGGTGCGGCTGTCCCGGGGGGCCCCGGGGTGTGTGTGGGCTCCTGGGGGCGCTGCTGCCGGTGTCCCCCGGAGCCGGTGCCCCCGGTGCCCCCCCGCGGGCCGGCGCTGCGGCGGCACAACCGGCACAAGCGGCGGCCGCTCCCGGGCTGCGGTGTCGCACGGCGGCGGCGGCGGCTCGTCCCCGGGCAGGTAGGAGGTGATGGGGACGGGAGGACCCCTGGGGGGGAACCGGGGGTCACGGAGGGACGGGGGGACCGGGGCACCGGCACGGACCCAGCCCCCGGGCACGTCCCTTCCCGCCGGCGGCTGCAGAGCCGCCCCCGCCCCGCCGCATCTCGCCAGGGGTGCCCTGTGTCCCCCTCCTGTCACAGCTTTCTGGGGGTGTCTGGTAACCCACCCCCCTTGGGGGACCTTTCTTTGGGGGTGTCCTCGGAAACCCCCCTTTCTCTGGGGGTGCCCAGTTTGGGGGGAATCCCCTGTAGCCCTCCCCGATCCGGGAGCACCTTCTCACCTTCCCTGGGGGTGCCCAACCACGCTTCTGGAGGTGCCCACTTTGGGGGGGTCCTTGGAAACACCTCTCGGGGTTCTGAGCCCCCCGTGGGTTCCCCTCCCAGCAGCGGGAGCTGCCCCGGGCGGTGGGGAGGGGACACAGCCCCCAGCTGGGGGGGCTGGGGGACATGTTGGCCCTGTGGGGGCTTTGGCTGGGACCTTCAGGTGGGGTGGGGAAATGCAGAGCCTCCCCCGGGCTGCTGGAGTGGAGATGGAGCTGTGGTGGGCGGTGATGGACAGACACTGGGGGGTCCAGCCCCACTGGGCTGTTCTTCTTGGGGAGTCCTATTTGCCCTGTGATCCCAAAGGATGGAGGTTTTGGGGGTGCTGAGTCCCTTCCCTACAGTGGGTGGTCCGAGCACTGAAACCCCCCATGTGCCCATGAAGCCCCCCAGGGCCAAACTCTCCTCCCCTAGGGGTCACAACACAGCCTGGGGTGGGGACAGTGGGTCAGGGTCCCCTCAGAGCCCCCAGTGTGGGAATCTGGGGTGTGTGGCTTGTGCTGGACACCCACCCCAACCTCATCCCGTCCCTCTGCACGCCTGGGGGGTGACTCCGGCAGGATGGGGGTGCGCTGGGTTCCCCAGGGGTGTGGGCACCCTGAAGCAGGGTGGGGGTCCCAAGCAGAGACGCGCAGCCCCAGGCACTCCCTGGGGCTCCAGTGCCAGCCGGAGGCATCAAATATTAACAGAGGAGCCAAAAATATCCCTCCTCCAAGGGAGCTGCCCTAAATCCAGCCAGCCCTGAAGCTGGGCTGGACCAGGAGCCCCTTCCCCTCCTCCAGCCTGCTCTGCCCTGCTGATACCACCTATATATCGCCTATATATTATGCAAATGAGCTATAACGGCTTATTACGCAAACACGAGGGGGCCGGCGCTGCCCAGTGCTGGGTGGCCCCTGGAGCTGGTCCTGACGGCTCAGAGAGGACAGCGGGGATGGAGGAGACAGCATCGGTGTCCGGGGGCTGCCAGGGAGCGCTGCCCCATCCCTCTCTCCCCCTGTAGCGCAGAGGGACCCCCGAGCCGGGCCAGGCGCCCGTCCCGCTGCAGCGCTCATCCCCCGGCGTGTCCCAGCAGCATGGGCAAGCAGAACAGCAAACTGCGCCCTGAGATGCTCCAGGACCTGCGGGAAAACACCGAGTTCTCCGAGCTGGAGCTGCAGGGCTGGTACAAGGGCTTCCTGAAGGACTGTCCCTCCGGCATCCTCAACGTGGAGGAGTTCAAGAAGATCTACGCCAACTTCTTCCCCTACGGTGACGCCTCCAAGTTCGCCGAGCACGTCTTCCGCACCTTCGACACCAACGGTGACGGCACCATCGACTTCCGAGAGTTCATCATCGCCCTGAGCGTCACCTCCCGCGGGAAGCTGGAGCAGAAGCTCATGTGGGCCTTCAGCATGTACGACCTGGACGGCAACGGCTACATCAGCCGGGAGGAGATGCTGGAGATCGTGCAGGTACCGGGCTCCCGCGCCGTGTTCCTGTGTGTCACCCTGGCTGTCCCCTCCAGGATGTGGATGGGTTGGGGATGTGCACCCTGCGTTACCCGCGGTACAGGGCTTGACAGCGCCCGGGACGGAGCTTGTTGCTGTCTGCAGAGAGCTGCACGCTGAGCTCTGCGGCTGCAGGAGTTAGTCTATCCCGGGGCATCCCTGTTGTGGGGACATCCCTTTGTCACTCCCTGGCTCTGCTGGGACCTAACATTGCCCATAGGCTGATCACACGGGGGGTTGGTAAAGCCCATCCCCATCTCCAGGGCAGCAAACCCCAGCGCTCTGTCCCTGTCACGGGTGGGCGATGGCACCTTGCACCCACCCTCATCCCCGGCTCCCTCTCCCAGGCCATCTACAAAATGGTCTCCTCCGTGATGAACATGCCCGAAGACGAATCGACTCCGGAGAAAAGGACGGAAAAAATCTTCCGACAGATGGATACTAATAACGATGGTAAATGAGAGGAGCTGGAGGGGATTAAGGGAAAGGTCTCATGGCTAAATCCAGGGGGCTGAGAAGGAGCTGCACGCGTGCTGATTAAATGGCTCATGTTGGCTGGGGGGGCTCAGGGGGCTCCTACAGCCCCAGGGGGCTCATCCTGGGGGGTGAATGTTTGGAGTATGTGCTGGTCCTGTGTGTGCAGGCAGGACGGGGTGGTGGGTGCCAGGCTGAGCCGCGTCCCCCCCGCAGGGAAGCTCTCGCTGGAGGAATTCATCAGAGGTGCCAAGAGCGACCCGTCCATCGTGCGCCTGCTGCAGTGCGACCCCAGCGGTGCCGCTCAGCTCTGAGCCCCACGGCCCCCTGCGGCTCCCCACGGCCCCCCACAGCCCCACGCCATCCCCTGACCCTGCAGATGGCCACTGCCACTGTCACCTGCCCGGCCTCACGGTCCCCACCGCTGTGTCCCCACAGCCCCGCACGGGGAGAGAGCTGGAGCCTGGACGAGGCTGGGATGATGGGGAGCCTGGTCCCCATTGCCAAGGGCTCCTGCACTGGCTTAACTGGGGGGAGGATGAGGCAGCAGCTGCCCCAGTGAGGACGGTCCCCCCTGCACCAGGGGCTTGGAGCAGGGGGACAACCCAGCCCAGTGGGAAAGGCTGGTGACCAAGCCACAGCTGCATCTCCGGTGGGCATGGGGACATGGCCCAGGGGCCAATGACCCGGTGGCTTGGGGGCCCTCCAGCACCCCCACGCATGCACACATGGCCACGGGCCAGGCCAGCCTCCTCCCCACAGCCCCACGGCCGGCACACGGGTGGGGGGTGCGGGGACGGGATGCGCTTCTGGTCTTTTAATACCTGCAGAATAAAGTTTGTGTCAGTGCAGCCGGCGGTGGGAAAGGGGCCATCGATGTTGAGGGGAAGTTTCTGCCTGCAATCTGGATCCAGCCTGGTTGTCCCCATCGCTGCAGACCCCGGTGGCGCGAGGCTGTGGGGATGGGCTCATGTGTCTTGGCTGGTGGCATCCAGGGGACAAGTCCGCCTGATAGCCGGGCTGGAGGGCAGCCGGGTCCTGTCACAGGGTGTGTGGGTGCTGGGACAGGGCCAAGGGACATCCGCGGGGTCACTTCAGGGGACCTGCTCAGAGCCAGGCGGTTTCCACGCTGTCCAGCCTCAGCAGGCCCAGGCACTGCCCGCGGTCGGGGATCTGCTCTGGGGCTGCCTGCAAGGAGACCTACAAGCCAGAGACACCACTGAGAGCTTCGGGTCGGTCACTCCTACCCCTGCCCGGAGCCCCCAAGCCCAGATGGGTCCATCCCAGCCCCGCACGGGTCGGTGCTGAGCCCGGGGACCAGGAGTCACCTTCCTCTGGCGCACCCCACGGCAGCAGCGGCCGAGGCGGAGGAGGTCGAGGGCGAGCAGGAGGCAGCGAATGCCGAAGACGATCTCCATCAAGTCGAGCAGGAGGGAGATGGTCCAAAGGGACAGCGTGGAGCTCTGCAGGGACACAGGGCGTCACGTTCCCGCGTGTTCCCCCATCTCCAGTGCAGGGATCCACAGCCCACTGCGGACTCACATAGACACGGGTGGGATCGAAGGGGCAATCGCGAGAGATGGGGGCGAGGGTGACATCGGCGACGGTGCAGGGGGACAGCAGCGCCCGGCCCTGGCTGCGCAGCGTCAGCCCGATGGACGCAGCCACCCCCAGCAGGCAGGACAGGCAGCCCAGGCTGCTGCCGGCGCTCAGGGCGAAAACCACCCATTTCTGCAGGAGAGGAGAGAAGAGGCAGCGCGGAGAGCAGGGCTGTGCATGGCCGCCCGCCCAGCCTCCCTCCTGGGGACAGTCCCCGAGCAAGGGGACGCGGTGGCTGTGCACGTTCCATGGGGTGGTCACAGCCTGCTGGGCGCTGGGTGAGGGGCCGGGGGCACTTACAAGGGCAGCAGGGCCAAGGTAGCGGGACAGCATAAGGGCAGCAATTCCACAGGAGATGGTCTGCGAGGAAATGCAGAGATGTCAGAGATGCATGGTGCCCACTCTGGGGCCATCAGTCCCCCTTCCCTGCTGGCACTGTCCCTGAAAGCTCGTCCCACCAGTTCAGCATTGTGGGGGGCAGTGCTTCCTTTCCCCCGGCCTCCACTCAGGAGCAAGTCCCTGCACATTTAACCCTCCCGGTTTTGTGCTAGAAAGGCTTATTTAGAGCAGGGGAGATGGAGCAGAGTCTATCCTGCATCCTGCTCTGCATCCATATCACATCCATCCCACACCCTCCTGCATCCCACCCTGCATCCATATCACATCCATCCCACACCCTCCTGCATCCCACCCTGCATCCTCACCGCATCCATCCTGCATCCTCCTGCATCTCACCTCCTGTCCCCCCTCACACACATACACATCCACATCCACCCCCCCACACCTCCCTGCACCCCGGGGTACCAGCAGCGCGGAGATGACGGAGGCAGCGTTGGCGACGGCGAACTGCAGGGAGGTGGCATCCCGGGGGCTGACCACAAAGCGCAGGACAGTGCCATGGACGAGGGCGCTGGTGATGAAGTTGAGGTGCCCGATGATGAGGAGGATGAGCCCCGTCTTCATGAGGACCCTTTGGTGGCTGCTGGGATCGAGGTGCCCTGGGGCAGAGGGGAGAGGAGGGCTGGGCAAGGAGGCTGCACGGTGTGGGGTGACCAGCACCGAGTCGTCCCTCCCACCCTTGCACCACAGGCATGGGACATTTGGGGACAGCCCCAGAGGATGTACGCCATGCTGGCGGGAGAACAAGGCAGGAGGTGATGTGGTGGCAGCCGCCAGCAGCCCAGGTATGCAAACCACTGCTCCAGCCGGCTCTCCTGGCGCTGGGCTGGTGGCACAGGCCAGCAGCTGTGGGGACAGGCATCCCCGCTGGGGACAGGAAGGGCTGGGGCTCCCAGAGCCATGAGGAGGCTCTGGGGAGAGCAGCTGCCCTGAAACGATAGCTCCAGTGCTGGGTTTCAGCACCGCCGGGCTGTTCCCCCGCTGGGACGCACCCTGAGGCCGCCGTCCCCACGCGCCCATGTCACCGTGTCACCCGGCGCTCAGCCCAGCCCCATCCTCACCCCACCTGCCCTGCCTCAGTTTCCCCTGCGGGAGGGCAGTGCTGGAGTGGCGGGCAGGGCTGGGCCACCATCAGCCACACCAGAACCAGACTCACCCACTTGACACATCTTCACCAGGCTGGGATCAGGCCATCAGAGCCCCTCGGTGTCCTCAGGTTGGTGGCTGGGTCCTTCGGGGTCCCCGCATGGCTGGGCAGGGCCAGAACAAGGACCAGGAGCGGGACCAGGCTGCAGGAGCTGCTCACCAGCTGCACCCCACTGCTGCTCCTGTTCCTGTTGGACCAGCTCCCCAGGACGAACAAGGGGATGACTCCACCTTCCACAGCCCTGTCCCCACCCCCGGGCTCCCCTCGTTGCGGAGCGCGGCTGTGCCGTGGGACCCCGTGCCACACTGTGCCGATACACCACACCGTGCTGATATACCACACTGTGCTGCCTCATCCCCTTCCCCATCATCTCCACCTCCCCGGCACACTCAGGTTGGGCCACATCGTCAGGTTCTGGGGATCCACCTGCGGAGAGGGAAAAGCAGAGAGGTCAGAGGGTGCCGACTCCCCAGAAGGTGACTCAGAGGAGCCAGTTTGGTGACAATCGCCCTGAT
This sequence comes from Streptopelia decaocto, assembly GCF_964273445.1. Classification (NCBI taxonomy): domain Eukaryota; kingdom Metazoa; phylum Chordata; class Aves; order Columbiformes; family Columbidae; genus Streptopelia; species Streptopelia decaocto. The sequence continues at coordinate 2,062,895 of NC_138678.1, read as the reverse complement.
GAGGCTTCCAGGAAAGTCACTGATAGCGAGAGAGCAAAAGCTGGGGACAAGGGCTTGCCGAGGGGGCTGTGGTCCAGCAGCGCAACTCTGCTCACACCAAGGGGGAGACCCTTACTAAGAGATGCTCCCCACAAAGCTCATTTACAGCAGCAACAATTTAATTACAGGGACATCAGTCCAGGCTCCCAGGACTGGGCTTGGTGCAGGTAGAAGCTCAGAGACACGTGTCCCTAATCCCCACCTGAGCCCCAGCCCAGCCCTCAGCCTCCTTGGATCCCACACGCCCAGCAGCGCTGGGACTTGGGCTCAGCGCAGCATTTGTCGCCGTCCTTCCCCTTTCACCCTGCACACAGCCCTGCTGCATGGGGTCAGGGAGAAGAGACCCCCCTGCTACAGCACATCACCATTCCCAGGACCAGGCTGTCACACGGCGCTTTCCAGAGGCAAAAAGAGGAGATAACATCCCATTTTCCCCACACCTTGGGCTGGGGCAGCGTCTGCAAACGCTTGAGCAAAGGGCAAAAGCAGGCAGAGGATTTCGCTGTTGATCTTTGGAAAGGATGAGCTGGATGCGAGTCGAATGACAACCAGAGTCTTTATTCAAATAGTCCCTTAGGATGGTTGCAGACATACAGACACACGTACATATTTACACTCTTACACACCTCACAGAGCTTGAACCAATAAATTAAAACAAAAAGAGGGCGGGGGGGGGGGGGATTTTTTTTTCCTTTTCCTTGTTTTTTGTCACGTAAGAAACAGCAGCTCCCCAAGGCAAGGCTGGGGGGCCAGCCGGAGGACGGCAAAACAAGCCAACACGGACACAACCCTGTCCCAAAAAAGATGCGATGACAGCGAGTGTGCTTTGCAGCAAGAGGCCACTTCATACTCGGGCTTCGATGCACTCCAGTTTGACCATTTCGTCCAGCCTGCAGCCCTCGGCTTGGGCACAGTGGCTCAGGTGGGCACTTGGGCTCTCAGCACCTCGAGTTTTGGGGGTCTGGGGGCAGGCGGCCGCAGTCTGAGAGTGGGGGGAGTCGCATTCATCCGAGGTAATGTCGGGCACGTCGTCCGACTGGCTGTCGGAGCTCTCCAGGTCGCTCCGTATGCTCTCAGGCTGGGCCAGGGTGATGTCCCAGGTTTTGCTGGTAACGCAGTCCTTTTGCTCACAGCTTTGGTGTTTGCACATCTGCTCCTGGTCTCCATCCTCTTCCTCTTCCTCCTCCTCCTCCTCCTCCTCTTCCTCATTCTCTGCCATTTGGGTGTGGACGTGCAGAGAGTCCTCAGTGCTGCTGCCGCTGGCCAGCTGGTAGTGACTGGGTTTGGCTTCGATGTCCACCTGGATCTCCATGTTATTGCACTCCCTGCAAAAACAAGCACCCTTGTGTTACTGGGTATGGTTACTGGGTTGGACTGGGTCACTATTGGGCACTGCATCACTGTACTGGGTTGGACTGGGTCACCACTGGGCACTGCATCACTGTACTGAGAGAGTCGCGTTTCCCACATGTGAGCAACCATGTGAAAGGAGGTTGGAGCATGGAGGGGGTTGGCATCTTCTCCCAGGTAGAAGAAAGAGAAGAAGAGGAAACGGCCTCAAGTTGCGCCAGGGGAGGTTTAAGTTGGATATTTGGAACAATTTCTTCCCCAAAGGGCTGTGGGGCATTGGAACAGGCCGCCCAGGGCAGTGCTGGAGTCACCATCCCTGGAGGGGTTGAACAGAGCACAGATTTTTATGCTCCCAACACTCTTCTCACCATCGTGTGTCCCTCCTACCTGTCCTGCGGGTTGTAGGAGCTGATGATGGAACCAGCCATGGCTCGAGTGCTGGCGTTGTCGCTGATAGCCCCCAAGCTGACTGAGTCTTTGGGGAAAATCTCCTTCTGGACATCTGCCTGAACTTCCAGCCTGTAGAAAAGAGGATTGACTCCTCAGAAATGCCTTAGATGGTCCCCGAGGGGCATCAACCACTCACTGTTCATCACGGGAAAGCAAGAGACACTCTGTGCCAGCCCAGCTCGGCACAACAGAGCTTAACCCCAATGGTTCCTCTTATTTCATCTCATTTTTGGCTCCGTTTAGGTAAAGCCGTTGTGTTTTCCATGACGAAGGTAAAGCTGTGTTTACATCTATGACTCACGCAATTCCTGCGAAGAACCCATTTCCACAGACCCAGCGCACAGCGTGATTATATCCCGGCTGCCATATCGACACGTGGCTCTAATTACCCAGCAAAGTGACTCACAGGCAGGCTGGACGGAAAACGGCGGTGTAACCTCTTGGAAAGCAGTGATCCTGCTTGGTACGGGCCAGCAGGGAAAAGGAAATCTCAAAACCCATAGGTTGGGACAAGGGGACTGGAAAAATCTCTAAGCAGGCCAGGCAGGCAGGTCTGTGCTATTGCCAATTAACCTGAAGCATCGGCTCCGCACTTTCAAGGAGCTCAGGAGGGACAGAAACTTGCTTATCTTTTGTCCTCCTTACAAGAACCAGCCCAGCACTGACTCCAGAGCAGCCTGCTCTGCTGGGACTGGTTATTCTACAGGGCGTTTCAACAAGATGGACCCAATTTCAAAGCAGTGTATTTCACAGTGGCAACGTGTTACAATCACACGAATATGAATGACTTATCAAGTTTAGTAACCTTTTCATACATGCTCTATGTTCCCTCCGCCTGCTGTACGGACAACATCCAGATAATAGTTTCTCAAACTGGCTCCATCTTTTTGCAACACCCTGGACAACGGCCCGAGAAGCAGAAACACCAGGATGAGACTCCCAAGTCAAAGCAGCATCATTGACAGTCCTGAATTGCTCCCCAAAATAACCCTGCTCAACCAACAGAGGCTTTAGGAGCGCCTTCCCCTTTATTTCGCGCCCACCAGCTCAGTTACCTGCTGTACTTGCCCTTGCCCCCCAGGAGGACCCCGCCGCTCAGGGTGCCCCCCGAGAGCGCGGCGAAGCTGGCCGTCTCGCTGTAGTTGCCCTGCATGACGCTGAGCCCGTCGGTGGGGCTGCCGCTGGTGCTCAGCACGCTGGTCAAGCCCTCGATGCTGCTTTCGCCGATGCTGGGGTTCTTCAGGGCTCGCCAGGCGTCGGCCACTGCGGGGAGGAACGGCACAGGGATGTGGATCAGCACGGGAAAATGGGGTGGCTGCGATGGAGCTGGTGGGGGGTAGGCTCAGAGTGACAACCCCCCTCATCCGGGGTGAGGAAGACCCCACTACTACTTCATTACAAGAGGCAGTTACAGCACCTTGCTTCACCCCCTGCCCTTCGCCAGTTATCACATTACCTGTGATCGGTCCATCATCTTCATCAAACTCGATTTTCACACCCTTTCCGTTGGCAGTGCTGACCCCGCAGCCACCGCCCCGGCACAGCGAGATGGGCACAACGCCGTAGACGTACGCCAGCATGATGGGGACACCGATACCTGGAGAGGAGGACACGCTGAGTTAAGACGAGCTTAAGGCTGAGCTGTGTCGGGCAGATGGAAAGGTCTCTTTGGGGTAAGGACTCTCTGTTGTGGAAGGAAAACAGGGCTGGGCCCACTTACCAACACTGACAGCAGCGATGACGGGAGAGGCGATGACCGACAAGGTGACACCACCAGTAATGGCCAAGTTCCTCTTGTGCTTAGAGGTTTTCTTTCCCTCGTACCTGCTGTGGATCTGAGGGAGGGAGAAGCACCAGGTGAGAACAGTCTGGCCACGAGCAAACACCAGCAGAAAACATTAGTAAACTTGTGATTTTACAGCCTTGGCAGCTGGATGAGTGTGTGAAGAACCTCATACAGATCAGGTCTAGCAGGTGGGTCTGTGTTTAAGAAGCAGCTGCAAATACAGTCCCAACGTGTTATTTCTTCCCTCTCAACGCCTCTTTATCAGCACAGACACACAACAGCATCACGGGGCAGCAGGTCAGCATCAAAACACAAGCGACTTATTTAAGGCAAAGGGTGATGTTCAGGGTCCAGCCGCTGTCCCACAGAGCCCATCATTACAGGATGTGTTCAAAAAGGACCATGTTTCTCCTTGGGCGCTGCTGGTTCAAGGCAGCAGCACAAGCGCAATGCAAAATGCATTTTTGAGAGAACTTAAGCCTGGAGAGCTATCAGCCACCACCTTCCCTCTCCCCACACAAAGCCCAAAAGATAAGGCAAGCTTTACAAGAAACAACTGAATTTTGGTTCTATGACAAGATCCACCCTTCATATCAACTCTAAATTTCTGGTGAGATGCCTCGAGTACAGAGAACGCCCCAAGAACCCTGAATCCCTCAGCTTGTGCTCTCCACACTTACCTTCCTCCCGACATAGACCGGGATGCCAATGACCATAGCGGGGATGGCGATGCCAGCAATGAGGGAAATGCCTACAGGAGCGCCGATCAACGTGCCCAGCTGCCAGAGAATCTTCTTTTTACGACTCCATGGCTTTTTGCCCCAGAATGTACAGCCAGAGGGGCTTCATGGAAGGGAAAAACTGACATTAACACCACAGCAATTCCTAAGTGCTCCTGAGAACCCCAAGTTGAGCCTATGAATTAACAGAACCCAAAGCTTAGGAAACAGGAGACAACGCAAAAGATGTTTCCCCTCTTTTTTCCCCCCATCATTCCCAAGGGAATGGCAGAAGATGTGCTGGGGAAGTTCAGGTTGGACATGAGGAAAAGGTTCTTCACTTAGAGGGTGCTGGACACTGAACAGGCTCCCCAGGGAGGTGTCACAGCCCCAAGCCTGACAGTGTTCAAGATGCATTTGGACAACACCCTCAGACACATGGTGTGAATTTTGGGGTTTGGTGCAGGGACAGGAGTTGGATTCAATGATCCATGTGGGTTCCTTCCAAATCAGGCCATTCTACAAGATTAGTTGGCTAATAAGGTGATTAGCACACAACCAGGTGTTTAATATCCAGCATTCCAAGAGCTCTCAAGTCCAATTGTATCAGGAGGAGCTTTGGTGTGGAAGAACATCCTCACACTCTCATGTGGGCAGAAAGTTCAGATCTTTGGGTCAGAAAGACAACAACCAGACTGACTGATTGGAGAAGCAGGAGGACAAAAGGCCGAGACACGAGCCCAGCTCCTCCAAGCAGCCTCCTCACCTGAGGTAATGCAGGTCCGAGATCTCCTTCATGCAGAGCCAGCAGAACTCGCAGCCGCACACCGCGCACGTCATGTGGTTACAGCTCCCGTCGTTCATCTTGATGATGTAGGCGCTGCAGCGCGGGCACGGCTTGATGTCATCGGCTACGGGGACAAAACGGGACTGAGTTGGACCCTCTGCGGTGAGTAGGAGGAATCAACGCAGGGGATCTCGTTATGGACTGAAACCCTTGTTTCTGCGCGGGCAGAACACCGTTGCTAATCACGGATAACGTGGAGATGGTTGTGGCTTTAGTTTATCTTCAGAGCAAGGAGATAATATTGATGAGACAGATCTCAAAGCCATGTGCCTGGGCAGCAGGGACTGAGAACAACAGACCCTTTAAAAAGCTTATTCTGGCCTTGAACGGGATGTGTTCCAGAACGTGCTTAAATGCTGGAAACAAGTCATACCTGCCCTGCGCTAACCAAGGCAACAGCGCAAGAATGAACCATTACTAAATTGCTCCACCGAGGTGATTCATGGGCCAAGAATGATAGAACAATCGGGAGAAGGCGGCATCGGAGAAACTGCAAACCTGGCCCTCCAAAGCAGCTCAAAGGGAGCGGGGTCTGCAGCCGCACACGGCGCCCAGCGCGGGGGCTGCCCGGGCCCAGTTTGCTGCCGGCAAAGCGGGACGAGGTTCCTTCATCTCCTCCTTAATTCAAGCACCATCTGACCGCAGTTGTGCAACGGCTGCGCAGCGGTTCGGGGCTTTGCTGGCAGCCTCTGCAGTGCTCAGCAATATGAAATCCAGCTGCTGAGACCAGCTCGCACCTTATTAATCACCGTATTAAATCCAGCAAGAATGGGGTGGGGAAAAACCACCATTTCGAGAGCCTCCCTCTCCGTGGCTGAGTGCTAAGACCTTCCTGGCAGGGATCTCCTTTAAAAGGATGAAAAAAGCTTAGGAACTATTTTTTCCTTGCTGTTTTGTACCACAGGCTGTGGTAGTATCTGCACTGTCCATTATCAGGACCCTCTAACTGGGGCACGTGGAACCTCGACACACCACTAAGCCACCTCTGAACCACACCAGCTCTATTCCAAATAAGCGTTTTAACATTTAAACTCCTGACATTGAGGGAAAAGCAGGGTGTTTTGTTTAAGGGTAGGGCAGGACTTCATGAAATGGCCTTACTGCGCGTTTCCAGAGTCAATAGAGTTATTTTTAATGACAACTAACTCGGTAGACACAGCAGCTCCTACCAGTCAGCAAAGGAGTCTGTGGGTTGGCATTTCTTCTGTATCGGACATTACTAAAACCCAGAGCGAAGCTCCCCGCACTCAGCTAGCCATGAACGCCACGTTTTACCACCGCAGCTGGCAAACTTGAAGTCACGAGGGTAAAAAGTGCCAGTTCGTTCAGGGTTTAGACCAGCACGAAACGAGAACATCCAAGATCAAAAGAGCCACAAGCCTCGCTGGGGCGGATGGAGGAGCTGCCGTGACGCGAAGGGCCCAAAGCGCATCGTCAGCTACTGAATCTGGTTTGCATTCTCAGAGGAGCCCACCGGATTTGTTCTAACGCGCACGAGAAGGGGAAATGACTCTGAATTTCACAGCCGTTCTCCCCCATGGCTGCTGGAGACCCTGGGCTGAGCCAGCCAGCAATTCACTGCTTGGATGGGAAGGGGTTTGTTGTGCACACCGGTGGCTCTTTCTCAGCTTCACAGCCATAACTGCAGCACCGATTAAGCAAAAAGGACTCGAATCCCTACCCGGGCCGGACTCCTGTCCGTAGCTGAGGCCCGACGTGTGCTTGGTCCGCACGCGGAGGGTCTGCGCCCGCTGCTGCCGGGCCATGTCGCAGGTCTGGTTGGGGTGCCATATCTGTTTGCAGTGGTAGCAGAACTCGGTCTGGCAGCCCTCGCGCTCGCAGGTCAGCTTGGGGCAGCTGGCGCAGCCGTAGGCGATAACCGCGTAACTGGGGAAGGAAATAAACAAGGGGATTAGGAAAAAGGCAAAGTTACCGAGAGACAGTCGGCAATCCTTTTAATTCAGCCTGCCTGGGGGTGGCACAGGAGCTGCTCAAAGCAGCTGGTTGGAGAGTTACCGCGGTGAAATCTCAGACTACACCAAGCAACAAATGTGGTTAAGGAAGATTTTATTCCCTAACAGGTGCTGTTAAGGAAGTTTTCTATCCTCCAACACCTGTTTTTACCCCTGGAGCCTGCAGCAACCTTGCGTTTCTTTCCATTCCATCCCGTTTCTTTCATCTTATTTCTGATCGCTGTCCATGCACAAGAGACAAATTCCTGCTCTCTCCAGTCCTGTGGCTTCCACTGCAGGGCCCAAAATTAAGTACTGGTAATTAGGTTATTTGGGGCAGATAACCTTTTCTACACACAGCTCCCAGTATTGAATTCTCCCCTCAACAACTGCCAGTGGTTCTCACTGTCAGTTCACACAGACCAGATTTGTCCTCCCCATTATGCCCTGTGAACAGGTCACTGTTTCTGCCAATCCAGGCTCCTAGGCCAGGCTTAGGCAGCTCTTTCCAGACCCCTGTGGCTAAACACGCACCCTTAGAACAGGCACATGGGTGGACAAGGAGTCCAGGAGGAGTCTGAGGTTGTCCTGGGCACTTCTATCCACTGAATGATTCTAAAACAGTGGATCAAAGGTTTCCATGTGCAGATCTTGTTGATCTCCACTGAATTTCCCTTTATAAAGAGCAGTCAAGAACAACGCTCTGCCTCCAGAATAAGCCAAAACTGGAGTAAAACCAACAGAACGTGCAAGAGAGGGAGGCCAGGTTCAGCCAGCTCGCTTTTTCCGATAGTAGCGTGATGCTTCCAAAAGGAAGTGTGTTGCGTACACAAAAATCTAAGCAGCACCACCAATCCTCACTATAGCAAAGCTGACTTATAGTCGTCTAGGATGAAGTTGTTTTCACTGGCAGGGGCTGAACCGAGCGATTCCAGAAGCGCCTTCCAGTTCCGCGACACCAGCGTGGCAAAGGGTATTTTTGTCGTTCATCCTCAGTATTTTTGTTAGCGGTCAGAGGAGAATAACTCCTATTTGGGGTTTTATATTTAGAGCCCATGTAGCTTGAGTTGTATCGCCTCTTCTCAGAGGCAGCGGCGTGAGAACCGCTGAATGTGTCATACCACAATGATTCATATCCCGTGGGAGTTTGAGCAACTTCATCCTGCTGGGGTACGGCACAAATCGCCAAAGAAACAACATCTCTGCGCTCTACGATGACGGGGTCTCCGCCTGCATCGACGGCTGCGCACTCCTGCATGTGAAACCAGGATTGGAGGAAAAATGGGATTCAGACGGGCTGGGGGTTGGGAGGGACAAACTTGACCCACGTGGACTCCTACGCATCTTGTCTAGAGAAGATCCCACTGAGCATCCTTACCCTGTTGGGATCATACAGCCAAAGACAGAACCACAGAATCCCAGAATGTCAGGGGTTGAAGGGCCCTGGAAAGCTCATCCAGTGCAATCCCCCCATGGAGCAGGAACACCCAGATGAGGTTACACAGGAAGGTGTCCAGGCGGGTTGGAATGTCTGCACAGAAGGAGACTCCACAACCCCCCTGGGCAGCCTGGGCCAGGCTCTGCCACCCTCACCGGGAACAAGTTTCCTCTCATATTTAAGTGGAACCTCCTGTGTTCCAGTTTGTCCCCATGGCCCCTTGTCCTATCACTGGTTGTCACCGAGAAGAGCCTGGCTCCATCCTCCTGACACTCCCCTTTTATATATCTGTAAACATGAATGAGTCCCCCCTCAGTGTCCTCTTGTCCAGCTCCAGAGCCCCAGCTCCCTCAGCCTTTCCTCACACGGGAGATGCTCCACTCCCTGCAGCATCTTGGTGGCTGCGCTGGACTCTCTGCAGCAGTTCCCTGTCCTGCTGGAACTGAGGGGCCACAACTGGACACAAGATTCCAGGTGTGGTCTCCCCAGGGCAGAGCAGAGGGGCAGGAGAACCTCTCTGACCTACTGACCACCCCTTCTAACCCACCCCAGGTACCATTGGCCTTCCTGGCCACAAGGGCCCAGTGCTGGCTCATGCTCATTCTGCTGTCCCCAGGACCCCCAGGTCCTACTCCTGGCAAAGAAAAACCCAAACCAAACAAACCAAACAACCACCCCCAAAAAAACCCATTTATGTGACCTGCTGTGTTGTGACACGCTGCTATTTCAAACCATAACAGCATCCCAGGAAAGCTCATATACTAAGTAACGCCATGCTCCAAATTAACCCCTCGCTTGAGATTTAGTTCTAAACACTTGAGCAAGTCCTATGAAAAAAATCATCACCCTTAATATTTTATTTCTAGAGCTGAAATGACAAATATAATGGACAAGCCCACAGCTGTAGGGAAACATGATTGTCTAACAGGGGAAAAATCATAGCACATCTCCAAATTCAAGGTCAACTAGAAAGAAGCGATGTGCCAAGGATTAGCCACGGCAGGATCTGGACAGGCACCACGTGCCCCCTCTTCATCCCACCTCGGACACATCACTGCATGGAACAGCCGCTTCCAGGCTCAACCCCAGGAAAGGGAAACTCTGACTTTTCCCCATGTAGCAAGGACAGCGTCTTCCCAAGGCCCAGGAACCGCACGGCATCGCTTCCAGCCCACTCCTTGGATGGCCCTGAGCTGCCTCCATCCCTCCCCGGCTCCTCACTGGGAAGCAGAGCCTCCCCAGTTGCCTCCAGGCCCATTCACCAAGCTCATCCTACACAGCTCCTTTTCTTTAAACCTTCAGTCATTCTCCGGAGCTTCTAGGAGAGATGCGGCGTGACAAACGCTAAACAGCGGTGTAGCAGGGAGAAAAACAAACACAAAAGCAGCTGCAAACATAGAAAACGATTCGTATTGCGACTGATGGCGCACCGATTGACCGGTGTTTCCATGGCAACACCCATCAGTGTTGTGCTGATCCTCCTCCTCCTCCTCCCCGGCAGCACGGCCGAGGTTTTTCATTTATGAAAGACTGCGGTACGCGGGAAGGGACAGGATGCTGCGTGCCACACGCCTGGGGTTTCGGCTGCCAGGGGTGACATCCAGCACCCAGCATCGCCGTGTCCCCAGCCCGACTCCCGCTCCGCACGCTGGCGCTACTACGGTGGGAAAGCCCGCTGTAAATAATTCATACCCGACTCGACAGAAGCACAGCAGCTCACTGGGAAGAATGAAGACGGTGATTAATTCCTCTCCCCGCCGGAGGGCTGATTCCTACAGCCTTTGTTCCCGGCTATGGACACACCAGCAGCACCGGTCTGGTAAAGCCACCCTGTTTCCACAGCCAGGTCACTCCTTGCTCAGAGGAGGATGTCCGTGCTCACCTTGCAAACAGGCGAAGCAGGCAGGAGGCCTTTGCTCGCACAGAACGCTGTGTGTGACACCAGTCTGCCCAAACCCCCCTCAAAGCCACTGTCAGATCAGGCTGGGTTACTGTCAAAGAGACAACACCCTCCGGGCCGTCTCCTTCCAACCAGCCAGCCTGGGTGACCTACGCTGCTTTTACACCTTATCCTGAGCACAGGAAAACATTACAGCAGCCACAAGGCTGAGATTCGGCGAGCAGGAACCGGATTTTCTCTAGCTGGTTAACAGCAGGGCCATTCCCTCTGGTGTTGCTCTGTGGGCAGCATAACCTGCTCTATCTCTCTGATCTTATTCCCAACACTACTGAAATATCAAGATCTAGCACTCGATTTTGCTTCAGAAAGGAGCAAAGCTGTTGTTCACTATTAACGTCGCCCTCTGAAGAAACAAACCCTTTTCCAGCCATGCTCAAAGGCGTGAAATGGGTAACCTGAGCCAGGTTAACGGATTTGCATAGAAAGGCTATTACAGGGCTCTGATTAAGTCTTCACAACCCTCCCACCATGCTTTCCATTCTGACTACGGGGTCAGACTTTCCTTTCATGTTCTCACTACCCAGAATTGCGATCCAAGCTGAGTTCTAGCTACACTTCACAGCGCTTCTCTAAGTTTCCCGAATGAAGCCCCTTTTCCAGGCAGCTTTGGCTTAACGCTCAAATAGAAACCAAACAGCGTTCATTTGAAGGGAAAGAGAAGAGAAAATGAAAGCAACACACAGATAACTATAAAGTCATCCAGCTTGGCAGGGCTGACTTCTGGACAGACAGACAGACGTTTCCTCGCTTAGGCAATGGACAGTGAGTCAACATCACTCCTCTGCGGCATGCATTCACATCCTCACTGGGAAAAAGTGACCGTTTACGGCTCCTTCTTCCCCACCGTGGAAGCTGCAGGGTGTCCCCATGCACTGTCCCCAGGGTTCGCAGTGATACGCACGGCCGGGAAACTCCACACTTCCCATTCGTGCAGAAAAAGGTCTTTTTTAAATTAGGGAAACAATAGCTCAGCTGAAACCCCCTTCAAGTCCTGTCACTCATACCCAATTTTTGTGTTTCCACAGTCGCTAGGGTCAAATCCTGGTGCTTTATCAAGGCAGTAGGGACGGATAAAGCATCATTTTGGTACCCAAGGCGCATTTGGTACCCAAGACAAGCAAGCAAGGAACACCTGCAGTGAGGGCTCTTCACGGGACACGGTAGGACCAGAAGTGTGTATCAGTAGCAGCACCTCACTGGGGGTGAGCTGCCCCTCCCTGTGCTGCCCTTGGACCCAGGTGGGGACAGGCAGCACCCCAGGAGGGCAGCAGGTGGGATGCCATCCCCATGACCTGCTGGGGACAAGCAGCATCCCATGGGAACAGTTGGTCCAGGACCGTTCCAGCTGGGATGCCATCCCCAGCTGTCCCGGGACATGCTGGGGATGGACAGCACCCTATGGGGACAATCAGTCCCACCTCACCCAGCTGTCCCAGGACCTGCTGGGGATGGGCAGCACCCCACTAGTGTTGGGATCGCCCTTCCCTGAGCCATCCCAGGATGGACAGATGGAGCAGCACCCTATGAAGACAGCGGATCCCTCCATCCCCGGACTGTCTCATGACATATAGGGCAGCAGCCTATAGGAACAGCAGGTCCCCTTGTCCCCAGATTGTCCCTGTAGATCGGACAGCACCCTATGGGGACAGCAGGTTCCCCCATCCACAGGCTGTCCCAGTAGATTGGGCAGCATGCTATAGGGACAGCGGGTCCCCCCATCCACAGGCTGTTTCAGGACATATAGGGCAGCACCCTATGGCAACAGCAGGTCCCCCTGTCCCCAGACTGTCCCTGTAGATCGGGCAGCACCCTATGGGAACAGCAGGTCCCCCCATCCCCAGACTGCCCCTGTAGATTGGTCAGCATCCTATGGGGAGAATGGGTCCCAGTCCCTAAACTGTCCCCACAGATCAGGCAGCATCCTATGGGAACAGTAGGTCCCCCGGTCCCCAGACTGTCTCAGCAGATCGGGCAGCATCCTATGGGGAGGGCGGGTCCCCCTGTCCCCAGGTTGTCCCAGTAGACTAGGCAGCACCCTATGGGGACAGTGGGTGCCCCCATCCCCAGGACGCTCAGGGCAGCACCCCCGGGACACCGTGTCCCCCCACACTCACCCGCAGTCGGGGGCCGGGCACCAGCGGCAGTCGGGGTCGGCGGCGAGGCAGCGGCGGAGCATGAACTCCTCGTACTTGGCGACGAGGTGCGGGGAGTCGCGGAGGAGGCGGCGGATGTCGGCGGGGTTGAGGCGCTCGCTGCACTCGGGGCAGCAGATGTTGACCCGGGACTCGGTGATCTCGATCCGCAGGTACTGCCGCAGGCAGGCCCCGCACGACCGGTGCGGGCAGGACAGCAGCCGCGGGGCGTTCTCCGCCGGCTGCCGCACCAGGCACAGCGGACACTCCAGCTCCTCTTCGCCGCCGCCCTCCGGGACCACCGGAGCTTCCTCGGGGGGCGGCGGAGGCGGCGGGGGGGGAGGCGGCGGGGCCGGCGGGGCGGCGGGAGGCGGCGGCGGGGCGGCGGGAGGCGGCTCGGCCTTGGCGCGGCGGCGGCCGCCCGCGGCGGAGGCGGCGGCGGCGGAGAAGACGCTCTGGAAGGAGAGGCGGCGGCGGCGACCGGGCTTCGGGCACTTGGCGGCGGCCGAATGGATGGAGGAGGAGCGCGGCGACTCGGAATCCCGCTCGGAGCCCATGGCGACCGGGGCGAGGCTCGTTCCGGAGGCTCCGGGCACCGCGTCCCACCGGCAGCTGCAACGACAACGGCCCCGGGACCGAGTGAGTGCGGCACCGCGCCCGCCCCGCCCACTGCGCAGGCGCCACGCCCCGCCACGCCCCGTGCGTCAGTGGGCGCGGCCGCTGGCGTCGCCATTTTGGTTACGGGCAGCGCCAGCTTGGTGGTGGGTGTCTCAAGTGGCTCTGAAGTACCTTAGCGGTGTGGGGGAGCCCGGCTCCCCTCAGTCCCCCGGCCTGCAGCCCTTCCGGGCCTCTATCTCCCCTCGGTGCCTGGCCCTCGGCACCACGAGGCTCACCTGAGGCATCGCTGCCCACCCCGGGTGAGCCATCCCAGGCCTGATGCCAACGGTGGGTTATAAAGGGGCCTGGAGCTCTTCTGGGTGCTGGGGCAGTTTGGTTTTTAACACTTTTCGTGTTGGAGAGAGGGGTCTATAACTACAGGAATCCCCTCTAAATTCATTCATTCTGCTGGGACACCTTGTCTGTCACTGCACAGCCCTCCTCTGTGGTATTTATGAAGGGTCATGTGGAGATTCACTCACCCAAGGACTCTTCCCCAAGCACAGGGCTTGGCCTCTTTCATACAGAGGCCGTGAAACTACAACCCACGTTTTTACTGCAGCCGTGCAGAAATTTAAAAGCCTCTGTTTCCTTGCAGGGTTCCCCCGTGCCCACAGGGCTCTGCCAGCCTCGATGAGCCGACGAGAAGGACGCTGCCTCTTATTATGCAGGGGAGGCGAAGAAGAAAGATCTGCTGTGTCTGTGAAGCGCATCTCAAGTGGGCACAGAAGGGGCTGCGTTCCCTGTGGACTGTCAGCTGTGGACAGGCTGTGGTTATTCGTGTGACAAGTGTGGCTTCATCACTGTCTCCCAGCTACCACCATTCCTGCAAGCATTTCTCTCAGCAAAGCCTTTTTGCATTGTTATTACCAGGCTCCTTCCCGGCTGCCGAGGGCCCCGTTTGGTGCCTCTGGGATGGAGACAGAGGTTTAGTGAACTGAGCCCAGGCTGACAGCTGAAAGCACCTGGGTTTTGGTGCTCGTGCTGCCTGGCTTGCTGCAGGCAAAGACCCCGTGCCTGTCTGCAGCTGAGATAATGACGCTTCCCCGTTTGATGGACGGGTGAATGAAAGCACAGAGGGAGTAAATCACCTGCAGAAGAGCAGAGAAATGAAGCTTCCTCCTCTCCTAATACCCTTCAGCTTTCCCGTCACCTTCCCTGTGGTTTTCTTCATTAATTCTGTGCCTGCTGTGCACCCTCTCTCAGTGCTTATCCAAGGTGCCGGCTGCACCCAAGTCCTTCCCTAGAGCTTCTATTCCCCAAACGTTTCTCAGCTCTCCCCTCACCTCTGCTGCATTCTGATCACAACACAGGTGGCTTTGGCCCAGCTGGAAGTTTTGGACCACGCTTAGAGTATTAAATTCCCACCTGGGATCAAGAACCTTGTTAGCAACGAGCTAATTTAGCAAGGGAGCCAATCAATTCTGTTCCAAGAGAGGATGACTGTGGTGAGTTGCTGAGCTGGTCATGGGCAGGAGTGAAGATGCTCAGCAATTTTCTGATGTGGGGCACACTGGCACATGAAGGGATCCTCTCCCCATTTCACCAGTGGGAAGGCCAGGGAAAGAAAGGAGAGTAAAACAAGATTATATTGAAATTAGCTGTTCCTGTCTGAGATGGGTCAGGTATGAGGCATCTTTAAATGGCTGTCGCTACCCATCTGTAGCAGAGACTGTCTTGGTCTGATGATTTCACTAGAAAAATCACACTCCTGACTGAAATAGAGAAACCTGAACAGGACTTGTGTGTGGGACAGAGCTCTGACAGCTCAGCCCTACGTCCTTTGCAGCGCAAGAGCACAGACTGTAACTAATTGTGGGAAGGTTTCATCTCAGAAAAGCTAATGTGAGACAGGCCTGAATTACCAGTAGTGCAGGCAGAGACAGAGAGCAAAACCATCTGGAGTCCCTGGGAAAGGCATCAGCTCGCGACGTGCTGATGGGGCAGAAATGACTCTTCATTCCCTTATATGAGGAATCGTGATACAAACAGGGGCTGGGGGAGGCCGGGGTAAACCGGGGGGCTCGCACTGACTTCAGAGCTGTCTTCCCTGCTCCTGAGCTGCACAGACCTCTTGCCGGCCTTTTATGTTTAAGGCAATTCGGTGCTTTTAAGGAGCTCAGAGATTTCTAACCGTCCTGACGCTGCCGTGGTCCAGACATACCATCAAAACCAAGTTCTCCGTGGCCGAGGTGTTTCTTTGTGGTGAGTTTCCGTAGCCCTTGCCAGGAGCAGAGGCTCCAGCTCAGCGTGTTCCTGACTAGGAAGCAGTTTGAACCCAGTGGTTTGTTTTGATTCAAACTGAAATAAAAACACAACAAAAAGCGCCCAGCCAGGAGCTGGGACGGGGAAGGAGAGGGCACGGAAATGGGCTGCCAGGGAGGGGAGGAAAGAGGCTGGTTGGAAGGTCAATAGATTGGGAGTGACATCAGCTCAGCCCCTCCCTGGGGCTGCAGGGAAACCGTCACCAGTCCGACCGACCGTTTGACTGAGAGATATTTGAAAAGAGAAACAAAAAGCAAACAAACAAAAACTATAGAAGGGGGGGCGTGCGGGGGGGAATTCAAACGCTTCAGTGAACCGCTCTGCAAATCCCAGCTCCACCAGGCAAATTTGCTCTTGCTTACGTTGGCAGAAAGCTGGAAGACTGCTGACTTCCGACCCCGCTGCTTAAATCGGGGCAGGATTTGGCACAGGTGTCTTGTAAAACCGCCTGAAAACGCTGTATCTCCCAGGATGGCTTCCAGCAGCAGCGCGGGGCGTCCTTTGTCCTGGCACCGGTTGGAGCAAACCCACGCTACCCGCTGCCGTTCCCAGCCCGGACAGAGCAGCCGGGGGCTGAATCTGCTTTTAGGAGGCACGGGGCCACTTTCCTGAGAAATACCCCAGCCACCCACACCCCAAAAACCCCCAGGGTGACAGCTCTGTCACTGGCCTCAAGGAGGAAGAGCTTTCTGGTGATGCAATGAAAACTCCCCTTGGTAAATCAGAGAGTGAAAGCAGAGGCCGGCTGCTGGGAAGGGATTGTGAAACTCCGCTCTCGGCCTGGGAGGATTTGCACGGAGGGACTGGGGTGTGCCGTGGCTGGGAATACTGCTGCGGTGGGGCACGGGCAGGCAGGCGAGCCAGCTTTGCTTTGCAGCCGATAAAATAGAAATTCCAGCTCCTACCGTGTCCTGTTTGCCCGCCCCTCCTTTCCTGGTTGCCCAGGCAGCACGGTTATGGTAAAAAACTGCCCGTTGCACTCATCCCTGGCCCACAGGACACAGGGAGATGTCAAAACAGCTATTTTGGGACACGCAAAGTTCGAGCTGCCTGAAACCTCCAGGTGATTCTGGCACCAAGGTGTGAACCCTCCCGGGAAGAGACTTGTTTTCTCTAAAATACCTGGGTCTCCTTGGGGTTTCTCCCTCTTTATCCAGGCAGGGATGGGCGGTTATTCCTGGGTCACAGGCCATGTTTAAGAGCAGATGGAGTTTAGAGAATTTCCAGCTTGTGTTGGTGCTTTCTGAAATAGCCATGGACAGGATAAAATGGGAGAAGGAGGGGAAGAGCTTTCTATCAGGAATTCTTCCTTGTTGCAGCACAAGGACACTCTGGAATGACTCAGATCCAGTGTCACTGGGCAGGTTGAGACCTTTGGCCCTGCTGCGTTGGGACAAGCGGGGCTGTGAAAAGGCTCCAGATGCACCGGGGTCCCCCAGCACCAAAATACAGGTGAGAGTTCCAGGGGTCTGTCCCCTGAAAATCCACCATGGGGCTCAGCCGGGTCCGTGCTGTGACACCTTGCAGACAAACCTGAGAGGTTGCCATAGTCACAGCATCTAGATGAAGGTGAGAGGAACAGACGGACCCAAGGAGCACAAAGATCCTTGTAAACCTCTCAGAGGTGCAGGGGGGGTCTTGTCCTGGCTCCCTGCCCTGAAGAGTTGTGCAAGGAGCATTAATTCCTCCCTGAATTCCTCCTCTGTGCAGAACAGGGAACCAGGCTCGGTCTGTCAGGGGTTCAGCGAAGCTTAACCCCGAGAGCTCTGCGCTGAGGGACATTTGCATTCAGGAGGGAGCAGCTGCATATTCAAGAACCAAAGCTCATTGGGGTCATTTTCTGGCAGGGCCCCGGGGAAACGCTGGTTTGTAATGACAAGCGCTCTGATCGTTTCTCAGATGGAGATGTCATTAGTGGCCGTTTGTGTCTCTCCAGGGAAGGCACCCGTGGCTGGGGAGGGCTCTCCCCAGTGTGCAATCTGCACACATTGAGCTCGTTAGTTCATGTTCTCTTTGCCTCTCGGTGTCCTGTGAGATGTGTTCAGGGAAGGGAGAGGTGATTCTGCTTGACTCCTTTTTTTTCTCTGCTGGACTTAACAAGGACTGACGTTGTTTTAAATGAAGAGGAAAAGGCACGAGATGGGATCTCTGTGATCAGAAATTCAGGGCTCTTCCGAGAGGATTGTTCTGGTTTGCTCTGCGGTTACACCTCCTCTCCTCTCCATCCCACTCTGCTCCCTCCTAACACCCACACGCACAGCACAACAATCTTCCACTCCCTGCTGTGACTTTCTGGGGAAGATGCTGTTGTGTGAAATCCTGGGAGCGAGTTACCACATGGAGCTGTCTGAAAGCAGCGCGCCCTTTGCAGAACAGGCCTGCAGACAGAGGAACGCCGCGCCCCTCCTCCCCAAAATCCTGAATGCTCTCAAGGATGGAGGTGGGGGAAGCGGGGAATCATCTTATAAGCTTGGGAGTCGCCTACACACATGGCAAATCTTGTCAGCAGCTGATAAAAGAGGTGGGAGGTGGGAGAGTTTTGAGGGGGAAGAACTTGGAGGTTTGAGTGCCCACAGAACTCACCATCCCGTCTCCCCCAGGGCTCAGCCAGCCGGGAGGGCCGTGGGCTCGGCCCCGTCGCTGACACTCGTGCATTGAAAGGAGACCCCAAATAGAGACTCGGAGATAACAGCCATCTACTTCAGCAGTGACGTAAAGGTAGGGAGTGTTAAGCAATTGCTTATAATAGTAATCTGACATGCTTTTCCCCTCTACAAAAGAAACATTTCCTTTTGTAATAAAAGCACAGGCTGTTCTGATTTCTCTCTACACCTGCTGCCCTGCACGCTGACTGTACAGCTTGGGGGACAGACGTAACAATGACACCGGCTCTCAATTCACTCTCCCTGGTGACCTGCTATCTTTGATAAAGAGGTTTTATAACGCAGAAGGTTTAGCACAGTGTGGTGCTGCCATCGGGAAAGTGCTGCTCTGACCCCTACGAGGAAGCAGCCGAACTCCCTCCTCACCTGGGCTGTTAAACAGACAATTATGTCTTTGGTGTTGGCATAAACACAGGCAAATTAGACACCGGAGAAAACCCCAGTGCCTGTGACAGCTGGTTGTGGCTAGAAGAAGGTGGGGGTGACAAACACAGCAGGCACACTGTGCTGGGGTGGTGGTGGCCGGGGGTCATTGGGGACAGCCAGGTGCCACCAGCAAGAGGCACAACAGGGCAGGAACCTTGCGCTGGCTCTGGAGGCTCCTTTCTGCTCGCTCCTTGATGGCAGCTGTTTCTCAGGCTGCTCAGCATCTCGCAGGATGTGAGTAAACCCGACCACAGCAGAGACAACAAAGATCAAGGTGAAATCTTCAGGAGGAACATTTGTGAAAGACTGAGGAAGCGTTTGTTTCACCCTCAGAGAGCAGACGCGGAGAAGATAGAGCACTGGCACAGGGCTCGATTTCTGCAAGGAGAACAGAGCGAGGCACTGGCCTGGTTTCCAGGAAAGGAGAACAGTGTGTCACAGCGAAGGCACTGAAAAGACCTGAGGCTTCTGCCTCAGCTTTCTGTTTCGCTCTCACAGACATGTGGGTGCTTGGAAGTTCAAAAGGCTAAACTGGAGCTGTCCTGTGGCTGGCACAGGATGGGAGGCTGTGTGCTTCTCCTGCAGAGCTGTTGCTGGCACACAGACCACAAACAGTGGTCCTGTCTCTGCTGGGGACCCCTGCACTGCTCAGCATGTTCCTCCCTCCTGTGCTGACTTTTGCAGCGGGAGTGTGGGAACCAGAGCTGGCCGGGAGGGCTCGGTACGGGGCATTAACTGCAGCGCCCAGAGCCCTGAAGAGACCCTGACAGCCCTTCAGCAGCATCTCAAAACCTCACAGCATCTCTGACGTCCTTTCCCACTGCTGCATCCTACAAACACAGGTAGGGCTGGGCACCCCACACGTTTCCTCCACCCAACCCACCCATTTCCTATTTTCTGCAGACATGATAACTAGTGAATTAATCTCACAGGCCATAAACTAAGCTGTATTAGCAGACACCATCTGTCCTTTTTCATTTGCTGATGCACGACCTATTTTGCTGTGTAGTGGAGCAGGCGCTGCAGTTTTGGGGCTCGCATGTCGCCAGGGTATAATCCGCTGCTCGCAGCGACCTGCTGATGGGAGAAGGCTCCAGGGAACTGGGCACCGGGGGGACCTGCTGTCACAGGTGCCCACTCCCTCGCTTGCCAGGAGGTCAATGCCATCGTAGGGAGAGATCTGAACCTCTCAAGTCTCTTCAGGACCATCTGGAAGAACATCAGTCTGGGGCTTCAACCCTGCGCCTGCTCCTGAGGACACAGATGTGGTACTTTTTGCTCCTGAGTAACACACTGTTTTGGAGGCCAAGTTTCCACAACAGCACCTTGGCACCCCCGGAAGTGTTGTAGCACAGAGCTCGTTCTCATCCCAAGGTGGGGTTCATTGGAACAGGCCATGGCGTGTACTCAGCACTCCAGCCGTGCTGCTCTGGCCTGCAGTGATTCCTGAGCTTTGTAGAAACTGAGCAATGGTAATCACAACAGGACAGGACAATTCTTTCCTTATCCCTGTAAGGGGATCTGGTAATGTCTTGGAGCACTCTGGTGACCCTTGTCTGGGTACAGAAGTACAGACATTAATAAAGGTCATAAAACCATCAGGATATTTCCAAGTCTGTTATCATCTTTGACTTAACCAACTCTCAAAGCAGTTCCAAAGGTTAGCGCCTAAGCCACATTTCTTCCTGAATTTACCAACTTTTAATTTAACTCAGCGCTCATTGCAGAAATTTTCCCCGAGCTCTGAAAAAAAGAGCAAGGAAATGTTGCCTGTGTGCGCCCTAGGAATCAGGGAGGGAACCGAGCATGAGGGGTCGGTGCTGACTCATCTGTTACTCAAAACCAAGGGGTCACCTGCTCACCGACCTCTGCCTGGGCTCCCAAAATTATCAGGGGAGTTTTCAGCCTCAGTGCACAACAAAAGTGGAAGAGAGAGTGGAAGGAGTTATTCAGACTGACCTTAGCCAGACAACTTCTTTCTGAATTAGCTCAGTTGCAGCATCTGGGCTTTCTGAGGAACTCTCAACCTGCCGAATCCACCCACTTGTGCGTCCTCAGAGTAGCCAGCGCTGGCTGCTGCAAGAACGGTGCAAGCGAGCTGGTGTGGAGTCATTTCCCTTTCCTGCTAGTTCTGCTCTTCTCTTTTCAAAACTGGCTTAAGCTCTGAACTCTGGGGTTTCCTACCCTGCTACAACTGGAAATGGTGGTGACTTCTGCACGGTTTTGCTGCCCACAGAGATGCTTGACCCCTTTGCAAATCTTGCTAAGCTTTGGATACTCACAGCTTCCAGGAGCACTAAGCCCTTCTGTCCCCCTCCTGTCTCTACCAAGCTTTGCCCAGTGTTCCCTGTGACTAGTGTCAGCAGGTTGGAAGAGAAAGAAACAGCCCATGCAGTCAGCACTGGAAAGGGCAGTTTCTGCCGAGAACTGGCTGGGGAACATTCCCATTTTCATAACCAGCACCAGATGTGAAAAAGGGGAAAGAAAAGTGATTCTGGACCCTGCCAGCAGCACCTCCCGTCTGCAGCCGGGCCCGGGGAGCAGCACGGTGCTCCCAGCACAACCCCCTGGCCCTGCGGCAAGGAAAACGCGTGTCATTTTCCAGAGGGCTGAGCCAGCACTAACCGGGTGGGAAATATGTGTGTGTCTCACTCTGAAAATGAGCTTGCTCAGGGTTCCCTTGTCTCAGATGTGACCTTTCCCCAGCTGGACCCTCGGTTGCCAAATCCCTGCTACCCCAGTGCTCTGTTCTCTCCGCAGCAAAACAAGGTGGGCAGAGAGAGAAGCTGTAGTTTGGTGTGTCCTTCATTCCTGGGCCAGCATGGAAAGATATATGGGGTTTGTTCTGCTGGGGTTTGCCACTGACTTACCCCTTCTTGATGCCAAGACCACAAGCCCATTCTCTCTTAACTTCTTTTCAAGAGGTCCCACCTGTACCACAGCCAGGAAATTCCTCACCCCTCCACCACCATGAGAAACCCTCTTCCCTCTCTGGGGCTGATCTCATCTATGAGTTGCTTTAGGCAGTGGTTGAGCAAACTACCCCCTGCAGTGTCTGAGGAGGCTGGAGTGTGCACAGAAGGAGGTTTCTGGGGCGATCAGTGTTTGCTGAGACCCCAAATACTCCTCTGAAATCAGGCCCTGCTGTTGTTCCATAGCATCCGTAGCAGCAGCTATGACCTTCTCTCATCGCTCCAGCCCTGGCCTCTCATCCAGGCTGCCATCCCAGTTCTCCCAAGCTCCAGGAAAAGTCCAGTGCCCGCCACTGGAACAGCCGGAGCTGCCAAGTACCTCCCAGCTGTCTGGGAGTGACAGGATCCCTCCCAACCTAAGTCTTGCAGTCTCTCAGGAGGCAACTGTTGGCAATAACAGCCCTATTTAAACAAACCAGAGGCAGCCTGGCTTTACATGGCCTCCTCCTGCCACGAATATTTGTGGAAAAGCCTCTCAAGGCAGCGCCGACTCCTGCGCTTCCCACTGTACGTGCAGCTGAGCCACAGCAACGTGCCGGGGTTCACGTAGCTCCGAGTCCTGCTCCAGCTATTCCCACCCACTTTCCGTGGATCTCCTTGCAGGATTCACAGCCCAGCACCCAGGGGTGCTGCCCACCCCCAGGCACGTAGGGATGAGCATGGGATGAGCACCAAGATTGCAGCTGGAGAAGCTGGCAGGGGATGTGGAGCAGAGCCCTGTCCCCGGGCTGAGGACCAAGAACGCCTCTTTCCCATCCAAGCAGCCAAGGCTCCGAGCCTTGCCAAACCTCAGTGTTTGTTCCTGCCTTTGGCATGCAAGACATGGCAACAAAAGCATGTGCAAGGCAGAAAGAGGAGTTCCAGTGAAGGAGGGAAGTGGGTTTCTCTTGGGTCTCTGTGACCTTTTCTGGTTTGGAAATAACAGAGATGTGCAGAGATGCTAAAAATGCACAATGAGGGTGTTTCAGCTGCCCCAGCAGCAGAACAAACCCTGTGGCCTCCTTGAGGCAGAGGAAACTGGAGCCCAGAGCCACAGCCCAGCCTTTGGCTGCTGGGATGGAACCGATGGAAATCCAGCTCCGGGGAGTCGGTGCCTTTGCCTGTTTAAGAGGAAAATTTATTTGCAGCTCTGGAACCTTCCTATGGGCACCTTGTCTTCCAGCCCCGGTTCTCTGGGACACAGGTCCTGCTGTGTGACGGGAACAGTTTTTCTTCTGCTGGCAATGGCTGAGCCAAGTTCTCCTGTATCCCACGGATTTATCTCAGCAGTGCCCTTGGCCACGAGGATCCCATTGATCCATCCTTAGAGCAGCAAGCACAGGGAAGGAGCTGTTGGGGCAGAGCCAAGAGAGGGGCTGAGACCAAAGACAGTCAAACAGCTCCAGCAATTTCTCCCTGTGCTTCCAGCTCTTCTTGCTTAACCTCAGAGAGAAAAAGCGATGCTGGCAGGAAGAAAAGGAACAGGGTTCTGCCCAGGAAAGTCAGGAATGCACCTAGATCTCCCCAGAGCTGAGAGTTAAGGCTGGGTTTATAACAAAGATAGAAATGCTGATTTGGCTGAAGGAATAATATTTCTGTTGGGAACCAGAGAGCTATTGATTACTCAAGTAACCTCAGCTATTAAACAAACAGCTACCTCAGCAGAAGGAAATTTCAGCCTGGCTTGAGGGAGAGGACCGAGGGGACTCCAGGGTGGCCCAGGCAGGACTGGGGACACACCAGCGCGCTCAGCTACTGCCCTGCCTGCGCTGCCTGCGCTGCCTGCACCCAGGGGTACCAGATAAGGGGTGAAAACAAACACAAGGTAGGCGCCCGTGAGCACCCCTGCCAAGGGAACTGGAAAACATTCACTGCAGTGGAATCACAGCCAAGATTGACTATGGAATAAGAAGGATTAAAAGTGTCCCACAGGACCTGGCTCAGCTGCCAGGGCCCTCCCTGGACACTGGGACAAGGGCAGCTCCTTCTGCCGCCCCAGGGCTCTGCAGGGGCTCTTTTCCCAGGAAAGTTTATTACAGGCTGGGAAACAACATCCAGCAGAGCACAAGGTCCTGTTCAGTGTATTCTGGGCAAAAGAAATGCCACCAAGAGGTCTCGTATAGCTTATGGCAGGGACCAAACACGCAGGTAATTCAGCGTGGCTGTGGAACGGGATCGTGTGAAAGGACTGGGAGCACGTCAGAGACTCAGCTGATGTGCAGATTCCAGGCTGTGTAATATTCACATGATCATCCCTTCTGCAGTGTAGGCAAGTACAGGGGGAACGGCGAGGAGAGCTGGCTGAGCAGTGGAGAAGGTCAAGAACTAGGAGGGTTGACGTGGCCTTTTGCTTGTAGGAGGTCCTGGTGCCACTCCCGCCCTGGAATTTTGAATAACCTTGAAAAAAATCACCTTGAAACCCGCCTTAGAAGCAGCCGTAGCTGCCCTGAGCGGCACCGAGAGCTGCTCGCAGGTCCTCTCCTCCCCTGCCTGCCCACATCAGAGGCACCAAGCGCAGCTGGTCACACAGGGTGACACCGCCACAGCCTGCTCCTGAAAGCCTTGGAGCCGCTGCTCCCACAGACGTGTCCCCCAGCAGCACAAGCTGGTGCTGTTTGCAGAGTTACCATCAAATAAGCAGCAGTTTAGCCACCCCCAAGTGTTCTCTGTAGAGCCAGCGGCTGTGCCTTCATGGGGGGAGGATTGTGCACTCACAGCAATGGCCTTCCCTAATTAAAGCATATTTATGTTCGTTATTGCAATTCTGCTCTCTCATTCACCCAGGCATTCCTGGTTGCATTTCTCCATGGCCCCTCTGCTGGCCCCCAGCCTTTTAAATGACACGTGAAAGTTGTGAAACTATTTCAACAAAACGGTTGTGACAGGAGCATCGGCCTCTCCCTGTTCTTGGATTGCAAACAAGGTTTCTTCAGCCCTGCTGGGTTTCTGCTTTGTGCTTCTTCCATCTCCACCCCACTACTGGTTTCTGACACTCGCACGAGTTACCAGCAGTGGGCTGCTGACCCCAGAGCTACTTCCCTCAGATAGATACATAGTGAGAATCCTGACGGCAAAAGGTTAGTGCAGGCTGAACAGGTGCTAATGAACTCACTTTCTAGTTTGCTAACGTACTGCAGGGCCCTGCTGCCCAGCCTGCGTGTAGGTGTAGAGTCCACACACCCCCCTGCTGTGGAACCAGAGCTGTAAACCCACCAGCTTGTTCAAGCGTTAAAAAGTGAGCCCAGCTTTTGGATTAGGAAGAGAAGAAATTGAGCCCAGGGCCGTGGGCCAGCACAGCCGTAGGTAGCGCTGGGATGCCGCAGGGCACAAAGGTGACCGTCACCCCTTGTTCTCTCTCCGCTAGCAGATCGGATCCCGTTATGCAACCGTTCCGCTAAAAGGCAATACGACATCCAGAGCGATTTCAAGGACTTTGTTATTTTGCCTTCCAGGTCTGCAGATCCCCAGGACCCATATCCAGAGAGCTTCCAGCTATAAGAGTGCACCTGGCTGCCCGCGCCACAACTATTGCTTCCTGCGCGGGCAGGGTAAGTGTTTGGGCTGCTGGAGATGTGCAGTTTAGGATTCCCACCCCAAATACACACTGCTGGGTTCAGTCCCAGTGCACCAGCCCAGCTTACAGCGTCCTCTTAGCTCGATGCAGTTCAGGGGGACCAAGTCTGCAAACTTCTGATTCGTTTCATCAACAATTTGTACTCTAATCCCAAAAGGGAACTCCGGTTCCCTTCTCCAGAGAGGGACCGGGGCTGCTGCCCAGTCCCTTTAGCCCATCCTGGAATTACAGGGACTCGTGGCTCTTCCCAGCACAGTGTGACACACGCTGGTGTCCTGGCTGGACACATTTGCAGCTCCAGCACCAGCTGCCAGGCTCTGACCTGCTCTCCCTGTCCAAGAACCAAGCCCAGCTGTGCCAGGCTGTTAAATCATTGTATAATATCGCTGCTACCCGAGCACCAGCCCACAGCAGCACGTCAGCCAGACAGATGCTGAGGCAGATTCGGATCCCACAGCCGTTCACAGATCCCACCCTGACCCGCCACCCCCGGAGCATCTCTTACCTCTCCCTGAGCCCGCTCCCGCTGCAGCGCTTGTCTCTCCGCAGTCTCCCCGCTCTCCTTTCCCACTCCCCTTCCCCTGCGCCACCTCCCCGGCGTGATGTCAGCGCAGCCCTGCCTCCGCATCACACCCTGCACGCAGATCACACCCCGCCGCTGCTTCCCTCCCGACGGTTGCCACAGCGACAGGAGGGGGAATCCCATCCTCTGGTCCTCCTGGTTTGGTATCACCCACTGCAGCTCTTCCTAGAGCCTGGAGACCAGGGGAAGGACAAGGTGACAACAGGGAACAGTGACAAGCAAAGGACAGCGATACCAGTACAGTCTTGGGAGAAGTCGTGGCTCAACATACCTGGAAGGGAAGGGAGAGCAGAGGTAGTGGTGGGAAGCAGGCTCACACAAAACAGGCACTCACCTTCTCCGCAGTTGTCACCCATGTCCCCAGCGCTGTCCCCAAGCTCTTCCCACCCCTTCCCTTCATTTCTCTCAGTCAGTTCTTTGTTCCTTGGCCCCACACACACGTCCTTTTTCAGGGCTGCGCACACACACTGTGATTGTACAAACTCTACAGACGAGGGGTTCGTGCTCCTTGCCCACAGCACTCGGCAGTCACTTCTCACCCCCAGATCAAGGTCAGAGAGCAGGTATCAATCAGAAACCTCAGACCAGCTCCAAGCCAGACCTTCAGGAGTCAGCAGACTCATTATTACTAACCACAAATCCACAGTGAAAGGTTTCTCTGCAATCTCTCTTTCACAGATGGTTTCATCAGGAAGGGAAAAGGGCAGGTACTGTATTTTCAGGACTGCAGCACATTTTTAATGGAAAGAGATGGCCTAGGGCTTTTCAACCCTCCCCCATCCAAGATGCTGTTTCTTTTCAGCAGAAATATTGCTGCATTAGAGAACAGGTCACTTCCTCTATCAGTGAGAATTCAGTGTCCTATTTGATGCTGGTCCTTGTGCTATAAATAGGAATTTTCCCCTTTTATAGTTGCTGAATAATTGTGTGTATGAAATATGAACACGGTTTTCAAAAGAGTGCCTGATAAGCAGCTTGCTGGAGTGAAATTGAACAGAAGGAATTTACAGCACCTGCAGAGCATCGCATGCTGTGGAAAACATTCAAGGTCGGCGTGATGGAGACAGGTCACAGAACAGATCCAACTACA
Organism: Streptopelia decaocto; assembly: GCF_964273445.1. NCBI lineage: Eukaryota > Metazoa > Chordata > Aves > Columbiformes > Columbidae > Streptopelia > Streptopelia decaocto. The sequence continues at coordinate 2,036,013 of NC_138678.1, read as the reverse complement.
GAGGACATCAGCTCGAGCCAAACAGGCTCCCCACAGCACCCCAAATCATTCCATGCTTCACACTTAGGGAAGGATCAAAGAGAAAACAGAAGCAGCCCAGCTCGGAGGAGCCAGCCCATGTTCTAGAAAGCCAGGAGGAGCAGGCAGAACAGGTTTTTAAACCAACAGCAGGCACAGTAGCAGACACAATTCTTAACAACGAGGAAGAGCGTAGTTTAACATGGGTCATCAAAAGAACCAAGGGAAGGACACCACAAACACCAGAGGCAAAAGCTTGCCTTCAAAAGGCTAATCGGAGGTACAGAGCTGTAATAATAACACCAGAGCACAGAGACTGAATGGTGGAGGAGCAAGAGAGCCCAATTATGCCAAAGAAACGAGTTGTTTCTGGAGGAAATGGGTGGATGCAGCCTGACCCTTCCTGGTGCTGGTCCACAGTGGCCAAAGCGAAGCCCCAAACACACACGGGGCTGTGAGGGGGCACTGAACAACCGCCCTCCATCAGCGCATCAAGAACAGCCGTTCTCCGGGATAGCTCGGAGAGCAGGAGTCAGTGTCCTTGCGGAGGTAGAATAAAGGGAGGCCAAGAAATGCTCTTGTTCCCCACATTAGAGCGGATTTTGCCCCGTGTATTTAGCGAGGCACTGAAGGAGGGGAAGGGAGGGATGCAATGAGGTGTGAAGGACAGAAAGCAAACGAGCAGGAACAGAAGACACAACATGTGGCTTCCAGTTACTGCAGGAGGAGAGAAGGAAATAACATCATTTCCTCCACAAACTCAGGAGGTGAAGGGGAAAGGGCTTAAAAATACCTGAAAGCAGCTCTGAGCAGGCAGGGTCAGGATACACAGGGGCTCAGCGCTTCCAGCATCGAGCACAAAGAAACAGAGAGAAAAAACAGGAAAAGACATGATTGCTATGGTGATATAAAGCATTGGAACACAGCAAAGAGATGAAAGGAACTACAAGCCACATTTTCAACTGCACAGAACATCCTTGAGATAGGATCAGGCCCGAGGATCCACCCAGCTGGATTGTTAGTGGGCTGTGCTGTCATCCACCTCCTCTTCCACGCTGTCCGCAGGCCAAAGAGGACACAGCAACAGATACAAAATGCAAAGGGGTTATTTTATTCTCGATTCAGAGGTTAGACAAGGCACCATTTGATTTAAAAAGAAATGCTAAAAAAGAAACCCAATTAAGTGTTATTTTTGCAGTCAATTAAGTCTCTTTTGCATTTCTCCAGAATTGCGTGAATTGCAGCTCGGTCAGGATCACAGAGAAGCCACCGCTTTGCCAAGGCAGGTTTGCACTAGAGCCGCAGCCCCTCTGGTCAGCAGCAGAGAAACCTCGAGAAGTCTCCATGCCGGGGTTTAGGAACACAGCAGAACGAGAGAAACAAAACTTCCAGGAAAAACAAAACCCACAAACCACACCATGGCATCTTTTTTTTTTCCATTCCATTTCAGAAATGATGAGTCATTTGTTCATTTTGGTCCTCGCTGACAGGAAGCGAGTTTAGAAAGATCCCAGTGCTCTCCAAGTACCAAAATGCCGTGAGATAAACCCTGACGATCCCAGAGCGGCTGGAACAGCGTGTAGCCCGACCCTCCTAACAGGTCGAGGACCCGCAGCCGATCCCTGGCAGAAATGGTTCACTCTGCACAATTGTTTTGCCTCCCCAAACAGTGATTGCTAAGGAGAAAGCCATCTCCTCTTCACAGTGATTCTGCTGAATAAGAGATCCAAACTAAAACCAGCCAAATCAGCCCCCCCAGCCCCTTGTCTACCACCTCCTTATCCCCCTCCCCTCAAGCGTAACCCCCTCCCCAGCTGCCCTCCCTGCACCCGTGGGTGATGTAGCAGAGCGTGCAGCGTTTGGTGGTCTCTCATCTTGTTCACGGGGTCACTCGGCTGCAATAAACGGGAAGAAAAAATAGATTTAGGAAAAAAAACCCAAAAGCTAAAAATTGTGGTTTATGGCAGAAAAAGGCTGGTGAGCTGGATGCGAAGTGAGCACAGAGGGGAAAAGGAAGGAAGAAGAACACCTTGTTCTTGCTGTGGACTGGCTTGAGATGCCAAGATAAAAACCGGTCCCAATCAGAAGTTCTTTAAAATCACCGAGATATGGGGCAGCTTGAACACACACTTTCCAGTACCCAGAGCCCTTTTGCAGGAAATCAGAGATGACAGATGAGGCACCAGCCATCTGGGCACTCTCGGGGGACCACGGGCTGCTGACGAAACCAGCACCGTTTACTTCAAACCCTCTTTCCCTGCAGTCACATGCTTGCAAGAGCAACAAGTCAACTGCTTTCAGTTCCTGGCGTTATTTCCAGTTTGCTGGAAGGGAAGAAGTTGTTTCTCTGGAAAGGATGTGCAAGGATAGAGAGCAGTTTTCAGAGAAAGAGGAGTTATCAAGAAAAAGAGTAAGGGATTCCTAAGGATCAGACATCTGCTCTGGCCACGCAGCCCACGGCAGGGAGACAAGCGCTCTCCTCCGAAGAGGAGGGTGTTTGGGAACACTGAATTGGTAAACACACATGGAAGGCCAAAGGACAGAGTTCCATGGGGCCAAACTGCATTTACAGCAGGGTCCTGTAGGAAGGGCTGGAATCCTGCACGGACAAAGGTCACCACAGCCACCTTACAGCAGCAGAACGGCCCCGAGAAGCCGGGACACCAACCCCACCGCACACAGTGTCCTCGAATGGACAGCCTGACGGAGCCGTTCCATTTGCTCAAGGAACAAGTACATTTCCATGAGCTCATAGTGAAGGTTGTTGGCTCAAGGGCACATGAAGCCGGTGGTTAATTACGCTGTCTCTCAGGCCTTGGAAAAAAAATCATTTGCTTTGCAATAAGGTTTTATTTAGACTTTGGGATCAGGAGAAGCTCGACACGTTTTCATCTCCTTGGCCAAAGCTCAGGCAAGAGTGAAGAGATAAAACCCAAGTCCTTTTCTTGTCCTCAGGAGATCCCAACTTGCCCCACACAGTGACTGCCAGGCTCTGACCACAGCTCCATGTTAAAAACAAGCAAAAAGTATCTCACTAATTCTTGCTATATTTGGGCCCCAAAAATGAGGAGAAGCTGAAAACCCCAAGCTCTCACCCACCCTCTTTCTGCCCCATCACAACGGGAGGAACACAGGCTGTGTGTTCACAGGTAACCTGCCATCCCACAGCGAATAAAACCCACAGAACAAGAAGTTGCCAGCCTGCGCTGAGCAGCAGCTCCCACGCACAGCCCTTCACGTCCTCGCCATGAGCAACCCCACCGTTTCATTTCCCACACCGCCCATCCCGCACCCTGCGAAGGTCCTTCCACTGACTCTCCAACCTTCCAGTCCCCTGAGGAGCAACCCAAAGTGCAGCTCCTTCCAGCTCTGCAATGAAACAAAAGCCTTTTGACCCAAAGGGGTGCAAACCCCATTTTTGGCAGCTGGTGCTCGGGCTCGCTGCGACCTCTAGAGGCCACATCTCCAGCACCCACAGACTGACACTCACATATAGCGAGATAGAGACCGTTAACAGCTTGTTTAATTGAGAATGAGCGCAGCCCTGCCTTGGGCTGCATTGTTTTGTCCCCTCCTCTTCTACTCTGCTCAGCTCTTCACCCTCCCCAGCCCCAGAAAGACAGAGATGGAGAGACAGAGAGAGAGAAAAGGGAGAACTCCATCCTGGGACGGAGCCCTAAATGAACATAACCAGGTCTTTACATGTCGCTCTCGAGAAGGCTGCCAGGATGCTGGCAAACACCACGTCGGGAGACTGGGAGGCATCCACCGCCGTATGGATCCCTCGCTTGCTGTAGTAGGAGACCAGGGGAGAGGTCTGCGTGTGATAGGCCTTCAGGCGGGTTTTCAAGGCTGTTTCGTTATCGTCCGAACGGCGGATCAAGGGCTCTCCAGTGACCTGGGAGAAGCAAGGGGACAGTCTCCAGCTGTAGCCGCAGCCTGGCACGCTCCCCCCTTCTCTCCACAGCTACGACAACCCCGGCTCCCGAGCCCCAGGTCTGCAGGGGACAGCGGGCAAACCCACGGCAGCCAAAACGAGTCCCAGAAAGTCACTGAAGAGAGAAGGATTCAGCATCGTGGTTGTTCCCCCACACACCACTCCACTTGCTAAAAGGAGCCCAAGGATCCTCCAGAGCAGACACCAGCTACAGTTGCTCCCCAGGAGGGAAACCGGCCACAACCCACCGCAACTTCAGCTATGGACAGAGTCCAACAAGTTCTGAGATTAGCAGAACAGCCGTGCCCTTCGCTCATCCCTCCGGGCCTTGCTCCCCACAGCGCTGTCGGCTCAGGCAGTTCCCCACGCTCCCCAAAAAGCCAGGACAGAAGGTATGAGAGAAGGAGAGAAAGGAGTTTTTTCCAGGGATGCTGCAAAGCATCAGCTAAACCCAAAGCAGCGCAAGCTGTGGCCTCAGGAGCTCACATACATCGTCCTTCATGTGCTCTTTCGGGGGTCTGAACTCCTCGTGATAAGAGCGGCCACTCGCTGGGTGAATCAGCCTAAGACAGAAAGCAAGTGTCAGCAAAGTAGCGCGGTGTCAGGACAAGGTCTCCTGAACCTGCCACCCGTCAGCACAGAAACATCCGCAATAGCAACCCCATTAGCCTTTCTCTATTAACAAAAATAATATAAAATTATCTTCCAGCTATTTCTGTACCAAGAGCCTCTTTAGGCACTTGAAAAAACAGCTGCGCTAGGAGATGGAGAAGGAATTGTTACTTTCTGCTCTACTGGGGAAGGGAACCAGCTCCCGGAGGTGTGAAGGTGACACAGGACAACAGCAAACAACGGGAGACATGTGTGTGACCGCACGGTCACAGCTGACCCTGGGGAGGACGTCCAGCAGTGCGCAAACACGTGTGCCACGTCCTGAGCGAGAAGGAGAAGCTCCAGAGAAGCAAGAGCACAAAGACATTGGGCTTAAAGGCTGAGCTGGGGCACTGAGGACAACGATTCATATCAGCAATTTATGTTCAGCCCTATTTACAGGGCAAGGAGGGGGCTCTGTTTGAGGCTGGCCCAGATACGGGAGAGCAGGCAGGGGATCAGGGCAGGAAAGCCCAAACAAAGTAGAAATCTAATATACAACAGCACTACCGTGAGCCCTAAACACTGCCAGAGTGACAACAAGGATCCAAAATTAGGGTGCTGACCCATAAACTAGGAAACCTCACCCCACGCGCTGAGCGTTTGGGAGAGAAGAATTACCGTCCAGTGATCCTGCGGATGAGCAGGGAGTCGGGGATGCTAAACTCGATGACGGAGTCCAGCTTCTCTCTTCTCTTCTCCAGGAGCTCGTCCAGCTGCAACAAAAACACCCGGCTGAGCCCAAAAACAGCTGGGACAGAGCCCCAGGACCCCTGTCCCCGAACAGCAGCTCCCGTACCATCTCAGCCTGCTTCACCGTGCGCGGGAAGCCATCCAGGAGGAACCCGTTCTTGCAGGGAGGGGAGTCGAGGTTGTTCTCGATCAGCTCCACCACCATCTCATCGCTCACCTGCGGAGAAACGAGTGCACGGTTTTACACCCCCGTTTGACACGCAGCTGCCGGGCTGCACCAGACCTGTTTTGCAGCCGTTCCTGGTCCTGGAGGCAGCAGCCACAGGGCAGGATGCTGCTGTTAACAGGGCAAACGCCGCATGCACTGGGGAAGTAATCCCTGGCACCAGTGTCACATCAGTCCCTGCCACCAGTGTCACCAGAGACCTGTCTGATGAGACATTTCACACCAGGGACACTCCAGCCCATGCAGGGACTTGGACCAGCGCTGTCACCTCTCTGTTACAAACGTTGCTGTATTTCAAGAGAGATTGTAAACTTGTAGACAAACTCCCTAGGTTATTTTTTTTTGTAACTAATTCATGATACAAAATATCAATGTAACCTCTATTTCCTGTTACTTTGTACTTTCACCCACACTTTCCCCTCAGAAGGCAGGTCTGGCCAGGAAGGGCAAAGCAAGTGAGTTGCTCATTGACTCTTGTAACCCTTGTGTAAAGGTTCGCAAGATGTGTAAGGGTTTGCAAGGTGTGTAAGGGTTTGCAAGGTGTGTAAATGCCCAGCAGTCGCTGACAAACTCAGGCCTCCCTGGATAGTTTTTCCCATATCGCGATCCCAGCATACTGCTGGGATTAGTGCTTTTTCCACACTGCAGCATGTGGAAAGTGCCAACAGATGCTGTAGCCCCAACAATAGCTGTTTATTGGAGAGCAGCTCTCCTCAGCAGCGCTGTTTTCTCTGGCACACACAGCTGGGACCCAGCAGGATTGGGGACCGGGATGTCACAGCACACGTAAACAAGAGCCCTGCAGCGGGGAGGAGTTTGGGTGAAACAAGTCACTTCTGTGCTTTCCCGATTACCAATTTCAAAGGGTCCTGCTTTGTAATCGAGCATAAAACTCACCCCGAACGCTGCTGCGCTCCCAGCTGAGTTATCGCAGAGCTGAGGACACTGCTGGGATGTACCCACCGAGCAGCCCGATGCCACAGCCACACACACACGTGGCAGATACGACCAGCCTTGCCAGATAACGTCCCTATCTTTCACAACCAGCTGGCATATCGCGGGCTCGGTGTTGCAATGCAGGCTTGGAGTGAAAGCTGGAGATAAGCCACGTTACTTTTCCCTCCTGGGGCTTGCAGATTCTCTGTGCGGTGTTAAGAGCCCGTGACAGCGATGCCCAAGTTCTGCCCCACACCGCTTAGCTTTGGGGGAAGTCACTGCAATTTGCTGTCCTTCAAGTTTCCCCAAGGTATCTCAGTCATTCTGGCAAGATAACAAGATCCTCAGAAAATGAATGTTAGAGATCCTAACTCTTGTTCCTTTGGGGATCCAAAGTGTCTTTCTCAGAGCACCCACCGTAACTACTGCAGCAACACCCCTAAATCTATTTTCACTTTAAACTTACAGGCAAACAGCATTTATGCAAGAGCTAGGACACAGATGGACCCTCTGAACAGTTTTTCACCTCACAGGGGTCCTGGCATCCCATTAAGAGACACAGAAGCTGCAAAGTGTGGCTGTATCGTCCTACAGCTCTGAGGATAAACCTTCATCCCAGGAACATGAAAATATTGAGGTGGAAAGAACCAACTCAGGGAGACTGAGGCTGCTGGTAAGTAAGGAGCAATTCTGATGAGCAACGATGTTTTTATAGGATGTTTCTCCTGCAGGATAATGAGCAGAAGAACCCCCACCTTCACCCTGCAATCTGCCTTCCTCCAGTAGTTGTTTTTTGTCACTGAGGCTCCTAATTAAGAGGTGGGTTTTGATTGCTCTCCCTCCAGGTGCTGCCAGACCATCTCCCCACTACCCACCAGCTTTCCCGCATCCATCGTCTCTTTGAGCCGCTTGCCCAGCTCGGACCCCGAGGCCACCATGGCCCGCAGCATGTCCCCGGTTGCCAGGTGGCAGACGCAGTAGGTCTCGGCCAGCTTGGGAGCCTGCGGGAGAGGACAGACGGGAGGTGAGTTCCCCGGGAGGGGTCTGGGGACAGGACCCGGGGGGCTGGGGTGCACACCCGGGGTTTGGTCCCCCCATCCCAGTGCGGCCTTGTCTCCGCATTGGGACGGTCTGTGACCGGCCAGCACATGGCAGGGCCCGCACGGAGCCGGGTGCTCCGGGAGCGGGGATCGGGCACCGGAGCCCCGTGGCTCGCCCCGGGGAGGGGATACAGGACAAAGCGCCCCGGGGCTGCGTGAGCCCCCGGGGGCGGGCAGTCCCGGGGCCCTCCAGAGCGGGGCAGACCGCACGCTCCAGCCCCTCGGCGGGAGAAGTGAGGACCGGAAACCCGCGTCCTTCCAGCGGGAGCTCAGGCGCCGGGCCCAGCGGCGGGCAACACCGGGCGGCCTGGTCCTGCCAGCCGCTCCCGCGACCCCCGCACCTCTCACCTGCGTGCCCTTGCCGGCGCCGGGCGGCCCCAGCAGGACAGCGCGGATGCCCTGCCGGAGCCCCGGGCCCGGGGCCTGCCCGCGGCCGCCGCCGCCCCCCGCCTGCGCGCTCGGAGCCATGGCCGCCGCCGACTGCGCGCCCGCCCCGCCCCGCGCCCAATGGCCCGCGCCGCCGGGGCCGCGCGCATCGTGGGCGGGTTTTCGCAGCTAGGGGGCGTGGTTCCGCGGAAAGCGGGCGGGGTTTTGCGGTGAACGGGCGTGGTTTCTCATGGAGTGGGCGGGGTTTCACATTGAACGAGAGGCGTTTTGCAGGGAGTAGGCGGGGTTACGTATGAAGTGGGCGTGGTTACTCCGGTCGTGGGCGGGGTTTGCGGCGCTGCGTGGGCTGCAGCTCCCTGCTCGGTGCTTGTCCTGGCGCTGAGCCACCGGGCTCTGCGTGGAACGGGTTCGCCACGCTGCTGCGTGGGCTGTGAAGCGAGTGAGCACTGCGGTGCTCCGCACCAAGCTGCTGAGAGCCGGTATCTCTCTGTGTTCCTCCCAGTGTGGGGCTGTCTGCGTGGCTCCCCCATCCTGCACAGCACAGAGCGCTGGGAAAACAGGCCAGTATCTCGGAGATGGCAAAGCTTCCTTGGCCCTGGTTGCCAGGAGAGTCCATGGCAAAGTCAAGACCACATACAGGAATCCAGGATAAGTCAGTCCCTTTCACCTCCTTTATGGAGGCAGCTACCCCTCCGCACACAGCATGTTGTCTCCTCAGAGAGGAGGGAATTGCAAATCAACAAATAGAAGAAAAAATCCCTTGCTCAGCCTGTGGTGTTTGTGAGGTGGAGTAGTGGGGCCATTCCCAAGTGCACAAATCCAGGCAAAGCACAAATTCAGGCAAAACCATGGCTGATGGACCAGACGGGGCATCTGCACCTATGGCAGAGCTGGATTTGCTGTCAGGGAACCCACAGAAACTGGCAGCAGCACGACATGGGCAGCGTCAGTCCCTGACGTCTTCCTTACTCCTTCCCCAGCCAAACAGGCGCTGCACAGCCATTAGTCTGCAGGAAGCCTCGTTTCCCTGGCAGCAGTATTTCAGAGGTATTTTTGGCACTTTTCCCCCCAAGGGTCCCTGCACACGCGATGCACGCGCAGCCACAAACGCCCTTGCAGCAGGGCTGGTCTTTGAGATGGCTCACAGCTCTGCACCTAGAGGCTGGGGATGAGCTGCTGGTGATGGGGACTTGGTGAGAACCTGGGGTGTCTGCTGGGGGTGGCTCCAGCCCGGGAAGGGGGTGAGCGAGGCGGGGAGCAGTCTCTGAAAGGCATGAAGGATGCTCAGAGGCAGCTCAGCCAATGGGGTCGCTGGGTTTGGTTGCCATGGCCACAGTTGGGAGGCAGAGCGAGGAGCAGGGTGCACAAGCAGAGCCCCCCCCATCCTCTGCAGGGGTGGCTGGCCCAGGAGCAGGGGCAGACAGGGAATGGGGGCAGGACAAACAGCCGCTGCTGGGGCCAGTTCATTTGCTTGGGACACCCGCGGGCATAAGCTCTTTAAATGATTTTTAAGGTAATGGGATGGGGGGGACGGTGCGGGGCTGCTGGGGAAGCTGGCTTGCATGGCACAGGGAGGAGGGGGCCAGTGAGGGATGCCTATGAATGCTGAATTTTGGGAATGGTGGGTGGAGGGCACCCTGCCGTCAGTGTCCCCGTCCCTCACTAACTCCTTGCACTGTCTCTCCCCTGAGGCCCCCCAGCGACAGCTACACCTCGGGGTGCTGCAGGAGCTCGGCGTTCCTCGGGGGGCCCCCTGGCAGCACGTCTAGTCACCCCCCGGGAGGTCAGCGTTGGGCCGTGGTAAGGAGGGAATGGGTACCCAAGGATGGGGCATGTTTGCCCAGGGCTGGCAGGAATGACCCACTTAATTGCTCATCCTTTCCATACCCAGCCAGGGGGGCTCGGTACTGCTTAGTGATGTTTTTGTGGAAGGAAGGGTAAGACTGGTGGTGTTGATCTCTTTTTTTCAGTGTGAAGCTCTAAGAGCTTCAAAACCCAGTTTTTCTCCCCAGTCCCTACCTCTGGAGCTTGCTGGTGGTGCTTGCTCAATGCATTATGACACCGTGCTGCTCCGGGGTCAGCGTGGTCTTTCTCCTAGTGCCCATCTGAAATGTCGTAAGTGCGTCTCTGCAGAGGAGGAGTCGTGTGTGGCTCTGAGAAATGAAACCTCTGTCGCCTGCTTGCTTCAGATCAGAGGGAGCATGTTCCCCTAAGAGCCCGGGAGATAAACCTGGATTATTGGAGTGGAAACGTTTCCTGCAAGCTCATGCTAGGTCTGCAGCTTGCTGGGTTGTGGGATGGGCTGGAACCAGGCAGGGAGATTGCTGAATCTAAGCCTGCGACCTTAAAGCTAAAGGTCCGCTAAGTGTCAGCAAGTGGCCCGTGCTGCGCTCTTTAAAGGTACTTTCCTTTTCCTGGGGCTCGTGTGCCTGGGCAGGTGTGCCCCTGAAACTTCAACTGTTTTAAAAGCACAAGGGAACTTCACCCCATGCAATGTCCAGCAGCTCTCGCTACACGCTGGAGCATGAATGGGCACGTTCTGGCGTATATAGGCCATTGCTTTGCAGGAAAGTTGGCTTTGTTGTTAACCGTGTTGGTGCCTGCACTGCTGCTGAGGAAGACGGGGCTGCTGGGTGCCAGAACACAGCTTTGAGCTGCAGAGAAATGGGTCTCCTCCCCCTGGAGAAGATGCTTTCACCCCCAGTGGGGCTCTCAGCTGGCGCTGGTTTGGAGGAGAGCAGCGGAGAGCAGTGCCCAGGGCCGGGAGCACCTTGGGGAGCAGGCTGGGTGCTGTAGGCTGGTGGAGCTTCTGAAGCCTGGCCTCTAATATTATTTTCTTTCTTTTTCCAGTGTGTTGCATATTTAGAAGCTGCACCCTACCAGAGGAGGCTTTCAGCCAGCGTTATCACACCTTGACCATGAATGGGTACTTGAACGAGTCCAATTTTATGATGGTGGAGGAGGGTTTCAGCACCAGAGACCTCCTGGAGAACATCCTGGTGGAGCTGTGCCAGGCGGTGAGGGCTGGTGGCTCCCGGCACCCCGACAGAGGTGGCCGTGGGGAGGTGACCACTGCTCACTGCGGCTTTCTCCTAGAGTGACCAGCAAGCCTTCTTCGTGGCAGACCTTGGGGACATCGTGAAGAAACACCTGCGCTTCCTGAAGGCCTTGCCGCGGGTCAAGCCCTACTTCCCAGTGAAGTGCAACGGCAGCGAGGGAGTGATTCGGCTGCTGGCGGAGCTGGGGGCAGGATTTGCCTGTACCAACAAGGTAGGGGGACGAGTGGCACAGCTCGGGATGAGCATCCTCTGGGCATTTGTGGGGCAGTGGCAAAACTCACCCTCCTTTCCTAAATTTCCACTCGCTAGACAACATTTACAGGGGCCAGAGTCTCCCTCTGCCGTCAAAACCCTCCCAACACAGCCCAGAAATCCCCTGTCTGGTGACTCAGGCTTATTCCCCCTGGCCGACATTCCTGTCTCTGGAACTGGTGGCACAGCACGTCCCTTGGGTGCTGCTGCCAGAACCATCCAGCTTAGTGGCTTTAAGGCTGGGCCTAAAGCTCCCTGCTCTCTCCTGCTTGTCATTCGCAATAGCCAGATTTCTAGAGAGGAATCCAAAGTTAAGCCGCCTACTTGGATGTAATTAACTACAACGTGTTATGAGGAGGAGAAAGTGCAAAGAGTCGTTCCAGCTCAGACCAGCACCGCAGCCGTCACCCTCACAGGGGACACGTGCACCACTCCTGCTAAACCCACTTGTTTTCTTTCCTCCTGGTCTCAGGCTGCTTTTAAACATCTTGCTTCAAGCTGTCCCACCAGGACAAAGTCCACTGTGGTCTCTATGAGCTCTTGGGGGCTTTCCCTGGAGAAGTCCAGGCTGCGGTGCTGGCGGTTTGCCCTTTGCAGTGCCGCAAGCTGGCCGAAGCCCAGGGCTAACCGTGGCCAGAGCTGGGCAGCGCCGGTCCTGGGGCCCTGCCTACATGTGTGCCATTTTCCTGCAGGCAGAGATTTCACGGGTTCAAAACATTGGAGTCCCAGCCGACAAGATCTTTTACAGCAGCCCCTGCAAGCAGGTCGCCCACATCAAATACGCGGCCAGCCGCGGCGTGCGGCTGATGGCCTTCGACAACGAGGTGGAGCTGAGCAAGGGGGCCAGGAGCCACCCGCACGCCAGGTGGGTGTCCGGCGGCGTCGCTGGAGCAGGAGGCTGCAGGAGGAGCTGGAGAGGTGGCCGTGGGGTGACAGAGGGCCCCAAGACACCTCAACACTGTGTGGACTTGCTCTGCAGGATGCTGTTGGGTATCGCCGCTGATTCCAACCCTTCTGCCCATCCGAGCATGATGTTTGGGACCACGCTGGAGTCCTGCCGGCACCTGCTGGAGGCGGCGAAGGAGCAGGCTGTGGAGGTCGTTGGTGTCAGGTACAGCGTGTGGTCCTTTTCTCCATAGGGGGAAGTGACTGTGGGGACTCTGCCTTTCCAGAGTAACACAGGGGTCCACGGAGCCACTGGAGTGAGGTGGAGGCTGGACCTGGGGACACTGACCCTTGTTGGGATCAATTTAGGGCAGGTTTGTCCCTCAGGGAGGGTTTGGGGGGCTCCGCAGGCTCAGCATGGTGAGTGGGAAGCTCAGAGTTGCCCAGTTTCCCCCAATAAGTGACAATCCCAGTGCTGTGTCCCCTCGCTGCTCTCTGGGGACGGGTGATCCCTGCTGAAACAGGGATTGTCCCCTCAGCTTTCACCTGGGGAGCGGCGGTCTGGAGCCGCAGGCTTTCGCGCAGTCCCTGGCCGCAGCACAGCTGGCCTTCGAGATGGGCACAGAGCTGGGCTACCAAATGCACCTCCTGGACATCGGAGGGGGGTTCCCCGGCACCGAGGACACCCGAGCCCGGTTCGAAGAGGTATGTGGCTCTCTGGAGGGTCTCCCCTGGGTCTGGCTCCCTGCAGAAGGGCTGAGCTGACAGAGAGGGGACATCTTCCCATCCAGATTGCTGCCGGGATCAACGCTGCCTTGGACTTGTATTTCCCAGATGGCTGCGGGGTGGAGATTGTCGCCAGACCCGGGCGATACTATGTCACCTCCGCCTTCACCTTCGCTGCGAGCGTCACGGCCATGGCGGAGGTTCCCATGGATCAGCCCAGTCCCGGCAGTGTGTGGGATGGTGGGACGGGCTCGTGTCTGAGCCCCCCTGAGTCCTCTCCCTGCTCCCCCACAGAGGAAGACTCTGGCAGCAAGAAGAACCTCGTGTATCACCTCAGCGATGGCATCTACGGTGCTTTCAGCCGCCTCCTGTTCGACAGCCCCTGCCCCAGGCCGCAGCTGCACAAGGTGAGGGCTGGCCTGGTTTCATAGAATCACAGGATGTTTTGGGTTGGAGGGACCTTCCCAGCTCCCCCAGTGCCCCCTCTGCCATGAGCAGGGACATCTTCACCAGCTCAGGGTGCTCAGACCCCGTCCAGCCTGGCCTGGGATGTCTCCAGGGATGGTTCATCCACCACCTCTCTGGCCAGCCTGGGCCAGGCTCTCACCACCCTCAGGGCCAACAATTCCTCCTCATGTCCAGCCTGAATCTCCCTCCTTTAGTTTAAAACCATCACCCCTTGTCCTGTCACAACAGGTCCTGCTCAGAAGTCTGTCCCCATCTTTCTGATCGGCCTCTTTTAAACACTGAAAGGCCACATTCCTCATCCCCTGCGGTGATTCCGTCTGTCCCTGCAGAGACCCTCCCCGGGCCACCCCTGGCACAGCAGCAGCCTGCGGGGACCCCCAGGACACGCCGAGGACGGCATCGCCGAGGGCCTGGAGCTGCCTGAGCTGCAGGTTGGGGACTGGCTGATCTTCGAGGACATGGGCGCCTACAGCATCGCCACCTCGTCCCCGCTCGGGGAGCGTCCCCAGCCACAGATCACCTATGCCATGTCCCGCCTGGCCTGGTAAGGGACGGTCCCATGTGCGCCGGGCGAGGGGACGGGGATCAAACCTTGGGATGATGCTGAGTTGTTCTCCAGCTGGGCTCTTTGCCCAGGTGGGGAGGTCAAGTCCCAGAACCTGGAGATTCAGGGTAAAAACAGAATCACAGAATCACAGAATCACAGAATCGACTGGGTTGGAGAAGACCTCAGAGATCATTGAGTCCAACCCTTGGTCCAACTCCAGTCCGTTTACTAGATCATGGCACTAAGTGCCATGTCCAATCTCAGTTTAAAAACCTCCAGGGATGGCGAGTCCAGCACCTCCCTGGGCAGCCATTCCAATGCCTGACCACTCTCTCTGCACAGAATTGCTTTCTCATCTCCAGCCTAAATTTCCCCTGGCAGAGTTTAAGCCCATGCCCCCTTGTCCTATTGTTGACTGCCTGGGAGAAGAGACCAATCCCCACCTGGCTATAAATTCCCTTCAGGTAGTTATAGGTAGCGATGAGGTCACCTGCCCTCAAAGGTAAAAACTGCCCTCAGAGGCAAAATTCGCCTTTTTTAAAACATCGAGGCAGTTTGTCACAGGGGGTTGTTGCCCTGTGAGGTATGCGAGCCCCTGAGCTCCCCCTTCCCCAGACCCATCCTGCAGCGTTTCACAAGGGGCTGCTCCCCCCGTGTCTCCCCCTTTTGCAGGAAAACCATCCAGCTCTTCCAGGGCAAACCCCCGCAGAGCGACGACGACCGCGAGAGTGTCTGCGCGCCGCTGTCCTGCGGCTGGGAGATGGCCGAGTCGCTCTGCGTCACCCCCGTCTTCGCTCCCACCGGCATCATCTGAGCAGCGGCGGCACCGGGGGCAGGTCCCGCGGCATCGTCCCGCTCCGCGCTCGGGGCGCCCGTGGGCGAGGCCTTTGAAGCGTCACCGTAAATCCGGTTCATCCAGCTCAGGTGGTGGCGTGTGCCGGCGAAAGGGGTTTGGCGGGTGGCGCCAAGCAGATTTGGGTTGGTTTTTTTTAATTATGGTAATAAACGGTTGTCCAGCGCGGCTCGGGGTGTCGTGTGATGAAGCCGCCGGCTCTTCCTCCCCACCCTGCACTGGCGGCGGTGGAGAATCTGTCTGCAATTAGCAGTTAGCTGCCTAATGAGGCTTTGCTCATTAGGGAAGGTGGGGCTGTTCACCCGAACCGCAGGGACCTCTGGGGTTTTATGGGGGTGTGGAAATGGGGGGGTGGTGACCTAGGACTGGTGGCACCTCCCCAATCCCCAAGCTCTCATTAGTCCTAATGAAGCCCATTACCCCTGGGGTGTGGGCGGTGGTCCACAGGTACAGGGGGGAAATGGGGACCGAGAGGCCCTAAATCCAAAGAAGAGGGACAGTGTGAGACCCTGAAAGCAACAGACTGGGGAAACTGGGGGGCACTGGGAGGACCTTCAAGCATTGGGGTGTGGTGTGCTGGGCACAATGGGGCATTGGGGAATACTGGGGGACACTGGAGCACTGGGGTGGAGGCACTGGGAGGACACTGGAGCGCTGGGGTGGGGGCACTGGGAGGACACTGGGAGCACTGGGGGAGCGGCCGGCAGGGGGCGCTGGGGCGCGGCGGGCGGCCTCACCTCCACCCCACCAGGGCGCGCTGCAGCGCGGAGCGCTTCTCGTGCCGCTCGTGCCCCTCGTCTCTCTGGCTCCGTCCGTAAAGCGCGACGCGAGTGTCGCCTCTGCGGTTGCGCTTGACGGCAGCCGGCGTCGCGCAGGGCCTGTGAAGGACGGCGGCGGCCGGTCCGGTCCCGGCGCTGTCGGTGTCGCGACATATCGCGCAGCCATGCCGTTCTGGGACCTGCAGCGCCAGCTGGGCATCGACATGGACCGCTGGCTGCTGCGGCAGAGCATGCCGCAGCCGTACGGCAAGGCCGCGGCCTGTCACGCCTTCGAGCGGGAGTGGGTGGAGTGCGGGCACGGGCTGGGCCAGACCCGCGCCCGCCGCGAGTGCCAGCCCGAGTACGAGGACTTCATGGAGTGCATGCACCGCACCAAGCTGGTGAGGGGCCGGGACACGCGGCCGGGTGGGGAGGGGGCTCCTGGGGGGGTTGGAACGGGCTGGGAGTGGGCAGCGCTGCTGGGGGGTCCTGCTCATTGGGGACCCCCAGGCGGGTCCCGCGTCCCTTCCCCAGGGCAGGGGGCCCTGCAGCCCCTTCCCGGAGCGCTGAGCTCACACGGCCCTGCCCTGCGCAGCCCCTTCTGTAGGGAACAATCACCTTGCCAGTGTAACAGACTCTCAGCATAGTGTATTTTAATAAGGGTTTTGCAAGGCCGGGTGTTGTACCTAAAGGCAGAACAGGGCAAAAAGCCCCTGCTTATATCCCCCCGAATCCCAGCCGCAGTTTCCCTCCCCCGTTCCCCACTGGTTGGCACTGCAGGGTTTACAGACCACCCGACCTGCCTCAGTTTACCTGTCTCAGTCAGCTAATCCTAACAACCCCCTTCCCCGTACCGATCTATTTAAAATATGTGTTCCTGGCTCTTAGGCTGCCCTTCTCCCTAGATCAACTTGTAAATACAGTAATCAGTTTGCATTCCGGGAGTAGTTCAGAGAGACTTTGTTTTACATTAAGGATTCACAGTCTGATGTCTCTCGGTCCTTCCCCCGGCTGGGGTCAGGGACCAGCTCCTCAGTTTTGTAAGAACAACGTTCCTTCGTTAAATGGTCCTTACACTTCATCCTGCCTGCCCACCCTCCTCCTCCTCCCCAGCAGCTCCGCTCAGCCCTCAGCTGCAGCGGCCCTGGCAGAAAATGCTGCCTGGGCTGCAGACTCTATTATCACTCATTGTAAAATGGGCTCTAACAGCCTGAAAGCCCAAAAGTCTTTGGCAGGAGACTCAAACCCATGTGAGGAGCAGGGTCAGGGTTCACCGGGTACCAGGACCTGCACCGGGGTCACCCAAATGTTTCCCTGCCCTGTCATGTGCGCTTTGCCAGGCTGCGCGGCTGAAAACCATCCTGGAGCAGCGGGACAAGATGATCAAGGAGGGGAAGTACACGCCGCCTGAGCACCACCAGGGCAAAGAGGAGCCGCGGCCGTGACCGCGGGGACCAGGACCCTCCGTCACCTGTGACGTGGAGAAATCCGCCACGAAAACCCGCGACACGAGCGGGATACGCTGTAGCCGTGGGGTGGGGAGAGACGCCGCGTTGGGCATCGCGTGGGTTAGTAAACGTCTCCTTCGGAACAGCGTTTGGCTCTTGGTTTCTCTTTTTGTCTGAGTAAAGCGCTGTCTGAGGGTTGTTTTTATACTGTATTGTTGTACCACTTTTTGAGAAGTATTAGTAAAGAGTTTGCTCTTTTTATATATATATATATATATAAACTGCTGCCAGGGAGCTTTTAACACACCCTGAAATGCCTCAGTGGTGCCAGGGACGTATCATTGAGGTCAAATGCTCCTGGAGCTGGTGCCTGGGTTCTCCCTTTGTGTTTGCAGCCATCCTGCCAGGTGGCATTCACTGCTGGAAACCAGAGGAATAACCTAAAAGTAAAGAAAAAGAAACCTTATCCAAGCTTGTCCTGCAAAACTTCATCCTAATTTGGAGCCAGGACACGGGACTGGTGTGTGCTGGGCTGTTCCCAGTCGCTCTCCAGCTGCACAAGGTGTAGCTGCTGTTCCTTCCTGGGGGTATTTCCACCCAAATTCAGCACTGTTTGTAGTGGCATTAGAGCAGGTGAGTGCCTGGAAGCAGAGGGGACAGTTCTGTGCTTTAATCCCCGGTTTTAATACCGGTGATTGTGGGTTTAATGCTTAATCTTTGGTGCAGGTGGAGCCTGTGAGATTCCTGATCCTCGCAAATCCCTGCGCTGGGATGACAAACGCCGACCCGAGTGCGGTGTCACCTCTGGTGACTGATGTAACGATGCCGACGCTGGGGGGGGATTAATTACAGTGTTTTGGCTATAAAAGCTGGGGAGGGAAACAGCAGAAAGACTCACAGGATCATTTTGGTTGGAAAAGCCTCTCAAGATCAGAGTCCAACCATTAACCCAGCCCTGTCACTACCCCATGTCCTGAGAACCTCATGTCCGTCTGTCCCCTCCAGGGGTGGTGACTCCAGCACTGCCCTGGGCAGCCTGTTCCAATGCCCCACAGCCCTTTGGGGAAGAAATTGTTCCTAAATCCAACCTCAACCTCCCCTGGCGCAACTTGAGGCCATTTCCTCTCACCCTGTTGCTGGTTTGCAAAGAAAAAGGCTGTGAATGCGACGGGTGGCTTTTGCTTTTCCAGGGAGAGGAAAAAAGAAAAGGGCTCAGCAAAAAACCCAGCAAGTAGCTGGTGTCAAGAGTGACTCATCTCATCAGCTGCCAAGATATCGGAGGAAATACGGAAACGTATCTAAACGCTCCCGGCTCCCAAGTGGCTCTTTAGATCCATCCAAAATCTAATTGTTCTGGCGAGAGATGTTCACGCCGCCAAGGGCAAGCGGTGAATCACAGGGTCTGCGACTATTCGTTGTAATTAAAAGCTCTGTTAGAAGTTTCAGCTGATAAGGAAAATAACCAAAGACCTAATGAAAATGGTCGAATTCGTAGATTAAAAAACCCTCTCGCAGCTCTGGCAGGAGGACGGGGCCGAGCAGCAGCGATCGAAAACGGGTCCAATCATCCCGAGTTCCCCCGGGCAAAAGGGATGTGGAGCGTCCTGTGCTGCGGAATGTAGTTCAGCCCTGAACGAGACTCATTCCCAGTGTGTAGTAGATCCACGTTTCTATTTCTCTCTTTGCTTTTTCATCATGTTTTTGTGGCGCGGGGCTGGGCAGGAGGTCCCTGCCGAGATCTCGGGAACCACTGCTGCGGGTGCAGCTTCACATCGCTCCCCGGCTGCTTTCCCAAATGCTTCCCCCCAAATCCCTAATTCCAATTTTCCTACAACCCTCAGTCACCTGGGAGCGGGAATTGGGGTCTGGGGAGCGGGTAACCCCCAGTTCCTGCAGCTCCCGCAGCCCCAGATGTGCCAGGAGCCTCCAGCAGCGTCTCTGTGACTCAGAGACAGGGAATAAACAACTCTCGGGAGATGAATAATTTATCAAAAGTCAAGGGAAAAGGCAAATTTCATCTGCGGGTTTGGGTGAAGGATTTAATGAGGGAGGGGGGACAGACCCTGGGGCAGAGCCACGTGCCAGCTGACGTGTCCCTGTGTCCCTGCGGATGCTGAGCGGTCTCAGCACCCTCCTGGGGTGGGTGTCCCTGCTGTACATTAAGCCATCCCCCCCGCTGTCCCCTCTTCCTCCCGAAATAACGACTCCTCATCCCCACGTCGGCAAAACAGCACACGATCTTAACCCAGATTCGGAGCACAAATAACCCGGTGCCACCGGGAGGGATTTCTGGAAAGGCGTGAAATCCTCGCGGGCTGGAACGGGCGCCGGCTCCGGCCGCCCTCGCTCCCCCGCGGTTCAACACACTCGAATCCGCCGCGTTGGCTCCTCGGAGCTGGTGGCACAAATAGAGGGTGACAAAGGGACACATCATCACCATAAAGCCAGCACTGGTGTGTCACACCCTGAGGGCAAATGGGGGGAAGCGGGGACAGCCGGGGGTGTTGCGCCCATCGCCCCGGTGTGCGCCGGGAGCCGGGGGAGCCATGGCTGGATCACCGCAGCGCGATCACCGTGGCCGGGGTCACGGTGCTGTCAACCGGGGCCTCTGAACGTCGCAAACATGCGGCTGAGCCGCCCAACCCGTCCGGGAGCTTTGGGAACCGCACAAGCTGCGTCTGGCTCTTCGTGCTCGTTCTGCCTCCCGATGCGCCCGAGGCCACCGGCTCGGGCGGGACAAGCCCTCCCTGCTCCCGGGCTCTCATCAGTTTTGGGGTGTCTCATGGTGCTGGGACCCCGAGCCGCCACTTGAGCACAACGGATGCATGGGGGGAGCACAGAGAACGGGGTGGCGGGGCTGGTGCTGGCCTGTGACGACATGATTTTCCAGTGTACCCTTTGTTCAACCTGGCCTGGCCACGGTGGGTCCTGGGGAGCTTGTGTCCTTGTCACCAGCCGGTGCTTATGTCTGTGAGGCCTTGGCTGCTGCATCTATGGGCTCCATACATCCCACCAGTGCATCCACCCTGGGGGGTTTTGGCCGCGTTCTTCCTCCTGCGCTGCTCTCCCCATCCCTGGATCCGGGCAGGGCTGCAGGGCGACACGTGCCCTTCTACAGCCACATCCCAAGTGTCCGGGAGCCATGTGTCACCACCACACCCCAGCCGCGTCCTCCCCCGTCCCACCCCCTCGCTGCAGGTACTTGGGGAAACAGCCGCAGAGAAGCAAAGGGACCTGTTGGGATGAGATCTGAAAACTTGCTGGGGAGAGATGCCCATGGGGCAACCGGCCGCGCCGAGACCCCCGAGGGACTGGGGCGACAGGCTTGGCCCGACCGTGCGAGACAGCGCCGTGGGAGCAGCCGCGCTGGCCCGGGGCCGTGTCACGGCACCGCTGCTCGCCGGGACCCGCCGCCGGTGCGGGGCGGCTGGATCTGCCGTCAGCCGGAGCGGTTTATCCGGCTTCACTCCTGCGGAGCGGCCGGGGTTGTCCTGCAGCTCAGCCACCCCTTGGGGCTGCTGCTGGTGACCCTGCCTGCGCCACAGCTGCTGCTGGGACCCGTTCGGCTGGGGCTGGGATGCTTCGCTGCCCCCCAGGTGAGGCCCTGGACACCCCATGGCTTTTCCAGTGCAGCTCTCTGGCCCTTTCCATGCCTGTCCCCACTCACATCCCCCTGTGTCCTGTTCGAGTCCTCCCGCTGTGCTCCCGCAACATTTGCTGGCCCCGATCGATGGGTGCTCTAATTATCCGGGGCCTGGAGGGACTGGAGAATAGGATGGAGAGGGGTGTTGGGGGGAGGAACGGGGTGCCCGAGGGGGCTGTGTGGGGAGCTGCTGGATGGTTTGGGTGGACCCTCTGTGCAATGGGGGTGCAGGCCAGGGTAGAGGCAGCCGGGGGAGGCAGCAGCCGTTGGGGTGTCCTGGGGAGTGCGGGCAGGTTGGGGGCACAGGGCAGGTCGAGGGGACCCCATGTCGGGGGGGGATGCCCGGGGTGGCGGGTGCCGGGTTGGGCCGGCGCAGGGGCGGCCGCCAGGGCCGGTTCCCCGGAGCAGCGCGGGGCGGGAGGCGGCCGGGACCCCCCCGCCGCTCCGTGCCGCCCCGGTGGGCAGGGCCGGGCCGGGGGAGGCGCCGCGGCGGCGGGAGCGGCGGGACCGGGAGCGCACGGCGGGGCCGGCAGGCGCGGAACCGGGAGCGCGGGGCCGGGAGCGGCTGCGGGACCGGGAGCGCCGCGTCCTGCCCGCGCGGAGCCGCCGAGAGCGGGAGCGGGGGGTGAGCGGGGCCGGGGCTGCGGGCGGGGGGGGGCGCAGCGGGGAAGGGCGGCGGATGGAACGGGGATGGGCAGGAGCTGAGCGGGGGATGGAGCGGGAGCGGCAGGAGACGGGGATGCAGCGGGGATGAAGGCGGCGGACGGGAACGCGGATGCACCGGGAGCGGGAGCAGCGGCCGCGGGGCGGCTTGGGGCTGCGGGCACCGGAGGATGCGGCCCGGGGGGGGCAGGAACGGGGGAGCCAGACCGGCCCCATGTGCCCCGCAGAGCCCTGCCCGCCCCATCCCGCACCTGCTGCCCCCCCGTCCGTGCCGCAGCCCCCGGGCACCGAACCCCCCCGGCCCCACACCCCAAAACCGGGGATGAACCCCCGGTGCAGGCGTCGGGGCTGCCGGGGGAGACGCGGGTTTGGGCCGCGGTTCATTATTTTGCAGCTTTTCACTGGGGGGTGAATGACTCATGGAATCCTTTCTCCCTTTCTTGCAATGTTTTTTTGGGTCTCTTTGTTCCTGTTTTGCTGATTAAATGCTGATAATAAGGAAAGGCTCCGCGCGATGGAGGCGGCTCCTCTGCCGCGGCACATCGGTTGTAGGAGTCTCAGTCATTTCATGTGCATTTTCCCTGGTCGAGCTAGAGGACACAATGAGAATGATTTTAAATATGTCTCATGCAAGGTGCTTATTTGCCCAGCGTGTGTACGCGGCACAGCTCACTCCCCGCGTGCTCCAGAAAGCCCTACCATTTTCCCCTGCCATGATTAATAGGATTTTTAAAGCTGTTCCCTTTCTGAGAGGGGAAAAAAGCCCCGCAGGTACAAAGGGCAGTGCCGATCTGATGGCTTCTTCTTGCACCGAGCACAAAGAAATTGAACCCAAAAGCTTGGACTTTGCTTTGTGGGAGTGAGATGGTGCCAGCGATGTCAGCGTGGGGTGACTGGTAGAGGGGTGGCCGTGCCACTGTCCCTGGGAGCCCCAGATCAACAAGGGGGAAACTGAGGCAGCATTTGGGAGCTGCAGGAGGGCCGATTCACCCACCCACGAGGGTGCTCGGGCACAGGCGCGAGGGCAGGGACGTGGTGGTGCGATGGTCCCTTCTCCATCACCCCCAGCACCCACGGCGGGGAGGGAACCACGGTTGGTGGCCCCAACGTCACACGCTGTTCGTTCCTCCTGCAGGCTGCTGCCCGTGGGGACGTCCTGCCCGCGCTCCTGCCCGCGCCCTGGGCCATGTCGTCCTCCGACGAGGAGACCCTCAGCGAGCGCTCGTGCCGGAGCGAGCGGTCATGCCGGAGCGAGCGCTCGTACCGCAGCGAGCGCTCGGGCAGCCTCTCCCCCTGCCCCCCCGGGGACACCTTGCCCTGGAATTTACCCCTCCACGAGCAGAGGAAGCGGAAGAGCCAGGACTCGGTGCTGGACCCGGCCGAGAGGGCTGTCGTCAGGGTGGCAGGTAAGGCAGCGCCCTGGTGTGCGGTGGGACCCCCCGAGGATGGGGCCGGGGGGCTCCCACTGCGCTGGCCGGGGTGGTCACAGGGCTGTCCCTGTCCCCTGCAGCTCCCCAGGGAGCTGGGGATGGGTGGGATGGGGAGGGGAGGGATGGATATGGTGTTTGGCTCCGCAATGGCTTTGTCCCATCTGGGCAGGGCTCCCCGCGAGCTGTTTGTTCTCAGCACGCTGGGGTTAAGGGATGACTGGGCATCTCCAAGGCTGGGCTTGGGTGACATTAAAATGTCTAATTAAGGACTAAATGGCTCCTTGGTGGAACAATGCGCTTGGCCAGACTCCAGGGAGGAATTTGCCCTGGGAGGTTTGTGATTCCCGCCCGGCTGATGGAGCCGGGGCTGCTCCTTCGCTTCCCTGGTGCCCATCGCGTCGTGGAGGGGACACTGCCCCGTGTGTCCCATTGCCTGCACTGCCACCGCTGTGCCCGCTGGCTGCTGTCACGCCCCGGGGGAAGGGATGGGGGCGGGAATGAGAAACAAAGACAGGGATGGAGCCACTGAGGCTGGTGGCTCCTTCTCCAAGCTCTGGTTGATGGGGACTCTGTTCTGGTGACAGTGGGGAGGGAGGATGGAGGATGGAGGGTGGAGGGTGGAGGATGGAGGATGGAGGGTGGAGGATGGAGGAGCTTGGCTCAAGGTGGTGGCCCCAGCACGAGGGCTGGGATTTGCTTCTTCACCAGGGACAAACAGCCATCGGGGGCTTTGATCTGTGACTGCCAGGGTCGGGCCTCTTCTCCCTGTGCCCCGGGGGCCTTTGATCTGCTCCTGCCAGAGCAAACAGGGATCTGGGGCTGTGCCGGGGCCCCGCTGAGCCCTGCCCGGGCTGGTCCTGGCTGCTGCCCCAAGGGAACCCCGGGGCCCGGCTTTCATCTCGCTGATGGAGGTGTCTTAGAGGGCAGTGAGCTCCCCAGTGCCCGCTCTGCCCTGCCAGCCCCTGCCAGCCCCCGCCTGCCCCTGCCTGTCCCTGCCATCCCCTGCCTGTCCCTGGCGCTGTGGGGACTCAGACTGGGAACACTGGGGAGCAGGGGGACCCTGCACGTCCGCACCCCCCAGCGGGACAGGAGGTGCAGCGGGACGCTGGCTGCCCGCGCTCCTGCCCTGTGCGTGTGGCTCTGGCTGTGCCGCGGTGCCGCTCGGGCGGTTTTGCCATCCCGGCTCCGCTCGCGGGCGATTCGGGGCAGGAAGAACCAGTTGATTCAAATGATGGTTCTGGAAAAGGCGCTGGCGGGGGCTGGGGGCGGGAAACGCTCCGGGTGCGGCCGGATCTGCCCCAAACACCAGCACCACCGAGGCTGGGTGATGGTTGGGGTACCAGAGTCCCCCATACCCATCACCGCTCCAGCCCCATCCTGCTGGGTGCTGAGCACCCTCCCGCGCCTCGGGGCCATCTCCTCCGCTGTGTTTTTCGGGATGTCGAGCGTTTGTTGTCACGCTGGTTGGATCCAGCCCGTGATTAAAGGCAGGGGGATGTCACAAAATCCAGTCTCACGCAGCTTCCCCATTAAAAATAACTCGTGAGGTGCAGCTAGACGGTGCTGAGCTGGGGAGAAAAAGAGTTTGGAGACAGTTTTGTGTCACCGGGTTTGAAAATGAGCTAAAATATTGATTTGGATCCTTGCATTATTCAGCGGGACTGTCTGCAGCGCGCTGGCTGCCCCGGTGCCCATCCCCGCCATAGCATTTGGGGACCAGGGATGGTGAAATGTCCCCATGGCACGGGGGGGCTGGGACACGGCGCTGTGCACTGTCCCTGGCCCCTGGTACCCCTGGTGCTGGGCAGGGTCCCCACAGCCTCCGGAGCTGCTCCCGGCTTCGCTGGCACCTCCCTGGAAGGCGACGACCTGGGGGGGACCAAGGGGGAGCGGGACATGGGGGGGTCAGAGTCCGGCCCTTGGCCCCGCGTCGCTCCGTCTGGCTCCAGCAGCTTGGCGGAGGGTCAGGGTGGTGGCCGGGGGGGCTGCTTTGGGGAGAAAAGGCTCTTTCATCCTGAACCTGTTTGCACTTGGTCCTGCCAGGGGGCACGGGGTGCTGGGGTGACGTTGGGGTGCGAGGGGCCGGCGGGGATGAGGGTGCGAGGGGTGATGGGGGAGACGTCGCAGGGGCTTTCCAAGGCTGTTTGAAAAGGCTCCTGGGAGTCCCTTTGTCACCCGGGAGCCTCAGCAGCGGCGCTGGCAGCGGCTGCGCCTTGGGGGAGCGGAGCCACCGCGGGAACGTGGGAACAAACCTCCTTGTGCTGCCTTGGAGCAGCAAACCCCCCGCTTTTGGGGACGGAGCAGCTTCGGGCAGCTCTG
Organism: Streptopelia decaocto; assembly: GCF_964273445.1. NCBI lineage: Eukaryota > Metazoa > Chordata > Aves > Columbiformes > Columbidae > Streptopelia > Streptopelia decaocto. The sequence continues at coordinate 2,011,014 of NC_138678.1, read as the reverse complement.
CCGGTGCCCAGGGAGGAACCAGGAGGTGCCAGCTGGCCGGGGCAGATTTCTTTCCCTGGGAACGCGTTTTTGGGTCAGACGGATGTTGTGAGCGCCGGCAGCTCCGCAGGGCTCTGCACAGCGCGGCTCTGCGGGCAGGGACGGCGGAGCCGCATCCCCTGGGGCTGTGCCCGTTGATGCTCTGCCCGGTCGATGCTCTGCCACCCAAGGCCACCTGCCCTGCCCTGGCACCGCTGGGGACAATGGCAGTCCCGCCACGATGCCACCGCAGTCACCCGCATTCAAACCCTCCTCCCCACGGAGGATGCAGCCGGGCACCGGCGCTCGTTGCGATGTTAATTACTTTTCCTAATTAAGGCGCTGTGGTGAAGGGGAGATGGCTCTGAAGCTGGGGTGAGGGGGGTGATTTCTGTCAATCCCTCAAGCCAAGGGCTGCAGGAGGAGGAGGATGAGGATGATGATGGTGGTTGCTGCCCATGGCCCCTCACCATCCCCAGAGGGATTTGGGGTGCAGGCTCCAGAGCCCGGGTGTGTCGCTGGAAGGTTTGGGGAGCCCCTGGGTGACGGTGGGGAGACACCCGGTGTCTGGGCTGAGCGGGATGGGGCTTTTCTCGTTGCCATGGTTACCCAGCTGGCGGAGCCTGGTCCTCCGGTTGCCATGGGAACGGCGCAGCCGGGGTGGAAAAGCAACATCTTGCAAAGGCCAAAAAAGGCCGGGATTTGCCCCAGCAGGGGGCTGGGGGGACAGGGCAGCCTGGGGGGGCTGCTTCCAGCCTTGGGTCGTGGTATGGGGGTGTCCTGTGGGTGTTGGGGGCACTGGGGTGTCCCCTGGCCTGGGGACGGTCACCCTTGTGTCCCTCTAACAGCTGTTTGCCCCCCAATGGCTTGGTAGGGCCTCAAAACTCCCCAGGTGATACCAAGGGGCTCCCCGTTCCCCCACAGCCCCCCAAAGCAATGCTGAGGGACTGGGCTCTTGCTACACCATCTCCCACACCCTGCTTCTGTCCCTGCTGTGGGGACAAGAGCCGTGGCACCCGGTGACCGTGGGGACAGACCCCGAGCCAGGAGCCTGAGCTGGGAATACGCACCTGGGGATAAATCCCCCCACAAAACCCAGCCTGGAATAAAGGAGGTTTTGCAGAACCAGAGTAGGCCAGGAGCGGGGCTGCGGGCAGCTGAGATGCTCCCCAGCTTGCGTGCACTGGGATGCACTGGGATGCACTGGGATGCACTGGGATGCGGTGCTCTAGGCACAGTGGGATGCAGCGCTTTGGTTGCAGAGAGTGCGCTGGGTGCACTGGGAGGTACTGGGATGCACTGGGATGCACTGGGATGTAATGGGATGCAGTGCTTTGGTTGTACTGGGAGCAGCAGGAGGCAATGTCCTTGTTGCAGCGGGATGCACTGGGCTGCAGCTCTGAGGTCACTGGTTTGCACTGGGAGGTCATGCCGTTGTTGCACTGGGAGATGCTGGGATGCACTGGGATGCAGTAGGATGCAGCACTTTGGTTGTACTGGGAGCAGAGGGGGTAATGTCCTTGTTGCACTGGATTGCACTGGACTGCACCACTCCAGGTGCACTGGGATGCAATGGGGGGCACTGGGAGGCAGCGCGGTGCTGGGGGGCGGTGATGATGCTGGGAGGCCCCGGGCCTGGGCGGTGTCCCCTCCAGCTGTCCCCTCCCGGTAACACCTCCCGCTGTCCCCGCCCGGTGCCCCCGCCCCTCCCACCCGTGCTGCCCTGCGCCGCCGCCAGGGGTCGCAGCGGGGCCGGGGGCGGGTGTGAAGGGGGCGTGGCCTATTAAACGGGCGGAGCACCGAGCAATGGGCGGAGCATGCATAAAGAGGCGTGGCCACATGGGCGTGACCAACGGCGTGGGCGGGGCCGGCGAAGTGGGCGTGTTCAGAGGAGTGGGCGGGGGCGGTGGAGTGGGCGGGGCCGGCGGTCGGGCGGCGGCGCGGGCGGAAGCGCAGGGGGCTCAGACCGGCCCTGGCCGCCGCGCCGGCAGCTGCACCGCGGCACAAAGGGCCGCCATGGCCGGGTACGTGCCGGGGCTGCTCCCGGCCGACAGCAACCAGGAGAAGGAGTTCGTCCAGGCCTACGAGGACGTGCTGGAGCGCTACAAAGGTACCGCGACCGGCGGGGCCCGGCGTGGGGCCTGGAGCGCGGCGGGGCCACCCCGCGGGGGTTGCGACGGCGCCGGCCCGGTGCCCGTGGACGGGGAGATGGGGGCGTCTGCGGGGAGCTTAGCACCCCTGCGTGGGGTGCCCGGGGGAGCTCAGCGTCCCTGCGTGGGGTGCCCGGGGTCCGAGTGTCCCCGGTGTCCCCTGGATGGGTTGCCCGAGGGGACAGTATCCGGGGTGTCCCCTGGATGTGGTGCCCGGGCTCTGAGCATCCCCGCATCTCAACTGCGTGAGATGCCCAAGGGATGAGCGGCCCAGCTGTCCCCTGTCTGGGCTCCCTGTGTCCCCTGCGTGGGTTGCCCGGGGACTCAGCATCTGTGCGTGGGTTTCTCAGGGTCCCCAGGTCCCTGTGTCCCCTGCGTGGGCTGCTGGGGGGCTCAGCATCCTTGCGTGGGGTTCCCGGGGTCCCAGTGTCCCCCCTTGCGTGGGGTTCCCGGGGTCCCAGTGTCCCCCCTTGCGTGGGGTTCCCGGGGTCCCTGTGTCCCCCCTTGCGTGGGGTTCCCAGGGTCCCTGTGTCCCCCCTTGCGTGGGGTCCCAATGTACCTTGCGTGGTGTTCCCAGTGCTGCATCTTACCCCTCCCAGCACCACGACACCCATCATTCCCGTGCCCTTACATGGTACGTGGGGACCCACTGTCCCCCATCCCCGGTGTCCCCGTAGCCCCTGTGGGGCTGAGCTCCCCGTCCCCAAACGAGGTGAGGACAAGGGGCCAACACATTCCTCAGGCCACCGTGCCGGCAGCTGTGCCGGTGTCGGTACCGGCAGTGAGTGTGCAGTTTTGAAATCAGTGGGAGTTGTGTGCGTTTCCATTCTTCTTATTATTATTTTCTCCCTGCTGCAGAGCCAGACTTGTCCTGGAGCCCAGATTTCAGCCCCACGGGGCTCCTCGCGCTCTGTTTTGTAAGTTTAGCGGCCAAGTCTCTTTAAAACACGGATGGCCCAGGCGAGCGGAGCCAGGCGCTCGCAGCGCCCGTTTCCTTTTCCTTTCTGCTTGTAGAGAGAGGGAAATAATGGATTCCCGGCTCCCCGGTTCACGGGGTGCCACTCAAACCTCCCAGAGGTGGGAGCAGCGCGCAGGCAGCGGGGAATAAAAGCCTCTCCGGGCGCCTTGGAAAAGCGCTGGATAACGTGACTCGGGCTCGTCCAAGCACTTGACAAACTTTTATTAATAATAAAAAAAGCCTCTTTGATGTAGTTGGGCTCAGCATGGAGACGCGGAGGAAACGGTGTGGCGGGTGCCAGCGGCTGGCGCGGAAAAGGCTGTCGTTTGCATCGGTTTTGCTTTGTTCCAAAAAAGCGAATGAAATTATAGTGCTTGTCCGTACTGGTCCAGCTGGGGCTGCGGGTGCCTTCGTGGAGCAGCCGGCTTCACCCGCGAAGGAGGAATTCTTTTGGGAATGCCTAATTTCTGCAGCAGGTTATGGTAGAAAGCTGGGGGTCCATTGGAAATACCCTGCTGGGTGGTGGTTGATCTTGTTTGTGGTACTTGTTTGGTGGAGGGAAGTGTGTGTTTATACCATATAAAAGCTTTTCTTCAACTTCAACCCCTTCCCGGCTCCTCGCCCCTCCCAGGACATCCCACCCGTGCTGGGGGGGCTGGGTGGGAGCCCCCGGTTTGGGTTTCTGCGCTCCGCACTGGTGGTTGTGTTGTCTCTGCTTTCCCCACCGCAGCTCCTGTGATCACGTTGGGTTTTCCTGTCCGGAACAAGTTTTCCTTTGCCTCGTCCCCTCCCCCTCTTAATCCTGCCAAAAAATGGGGAGTTTTCACCCAAATGTGACCGCTGGGGAGACGCATCGGGTTGGTGGACACCCCAGACCCGCTGCATCCAGGACATGCCACCGGCTTGTGGGCGCTCGGTGCTGCTGAACCCACAGTTGCAAATGCCTCCCTGCATTTCTATTAGATAGCTCTGCTCTGTTTCTAATAGAAAACAACATAAAAATCCCAATCTGAGCAGCAGGGCCTGCACCGTGGAGCAAGACGCAGGTGTGGGGACAGGGACGTTGGGGACACAAGAAGGAAGGCGGCGCAGCGAGCTGCCGACCCTGCCGTTCTCCGGCGAGCAGGGGTTAACCCACCACCAGATCCCCGTGGTTTCTTTCTTTAGCAAATAACCACCCACCGTAGGCACCGGTGGGTAGGTGTGCCGCATCGCTGCGGTGCCGGGCTTTGATGGGCGCCGTGGGCGCTGCGGGGGCACCGGGTGCTGCACCCCGGGCCCGGGGGTGGTTGAGCAAAGGGATGCGGCTTTGGGGGTGCGGGCAGCGCTGCCGGGCGCTGCTCGGAGCACGGGTCACGCTTCCCCTGCTCAGAGCGCTGTAAACATTAACTAATCAATGTCAGGGATATGCTTTCTTCTTGCTAATTAACTCTTTTCGCGGTGGGGGTGGAAACCTGGAGCTGTGGTGCCCCACATGCCCTTTCCCGCCCCCCGAGCCGGCTCTGCCTGCGCCGCGGTGCCCGGCACGTGGCCCAGCGTGTTTGAACTGGGACGGAACAGGGTCCTTGTCACCTTGTCCGCCTGACCCGAGCCTGGTAGGGAGGGAACAACCTTCCCAGGGGCTGGAGGAAACCCAGGGTGAGCAGGAAAGCTGTGAGAACCTTGTATAAGTGAACCGGAGCGCGTTGGACCCTCCTCGTGGGGCTGGAGCCTTCCTGGCAGTGGGAAGAAACTTCTGTTTTTAAGTTGTTTTCTGCTGTAAGAAAAACAACTAGAGGTGTCTGGACCCAATGCTGGGGTATCAGGGCTTGAAGACCCTTTGCTGCGGGTGCTTCCCTGGAAAGCAGAGAGCGCGGGGGCTCAAGAAGGAGCCTTGAGCCATCCCCAGGGGTGGCCAGACCTGCACGTCCCAGGTGGAACCGCGGTGGAAGGTGCCGTTTGGCCCGTGTTTGTTTTGGCCAACGGGGAGGTGAAGTTGGTGGTTGTTCAGGTGAGAGGATCCACCTTTCTGCTGCCTCCACGCCGGAGCCACCGTCACCCCGAGTGGCACATGTGTCCCCCGGCGTCCCGCCGGCATCCCCGGTCACAAAACCAGTGGGAGCGTTTGCGATTGCCGTTGTCCTGGCACTCCGCTCATGAACCAGGCTGCTGCTTTTGTCATTTGGATGTGGATCTGGTGCACCCCGGGGTGCTGGGTGCACGGTGGCTGCACCGCGGTGCCTCCCTGCTCCGGGTGCTGGTGAGCACCGGGAGGCTTTGACCTGCTCTCCGCGCCCTGCTCGTGCTGTTCTCTCGCTCCTGTTCTCAACGCGCGTTCCTGTCGGAGCCTTTTCCTTCCCGGCTCAGGCTGCAGGGCCAGCCCGGCGTCTTTGACCTCCGTCTGCTGGTTTCTGGCCAACCTCCTTTCCAGGCTCATCTCGTTTGTGTCAGCTAAGTTTAGACTGCTCTGGACGCACCGCGGCGGATGCCAGCGGCACGAAACCTCCCAGCGGGAAGTAGAAAAAGAGGTTTTGTTTGAATGTAAAGTGTCTTAACACCGTTGTTTGAATACTGGGGTGGTAAGTCCCTTTTATATGCACCTAAAAGGGACAAATCCAGGCTGTGCAGGCAGCAGGAGGGTTCCAGTTTCCAGTTTCTCCTGTCTCGTGCAGGGAGAAGCTGCGCTGGAGCTCCAGGTGGGTGTGAAGAAGCTGCTTTGTGCTGGGATAAAGCCGTTTTTTGCTCCATGTCCTGCACAGAGGAGCCGGGAGCTGCGGCCGAGCTGGTTCCTGCACGGGGCAGTGTTTCTCCGCCGGCTGCAGCCCGAGGGCTGGGACAGACGCAGGACAGACAGACGTGGGGCAGCTGGGAGGACGCGCCGGGCAGCGCTGGGACGCGCTGTGGCTGCTCTTGGGGCTCTGCTCGGCTGGGGGAGCCCTGGAAGGAGGGTTTGGGGGGCACTTGGATCCCACGCGAGGCTGAGGGCAAGTCAGGGGGTGCTGGGGAGCAGGCCCAGCACCCGGGGTGGGATTTGTGACCGCTCGGCCTTGCGCATCACGGCAGCTCCTGTTTGAAGACGGTGTCGCTTTGAATCCATTGCAGGAGCACAAATACATTCTCATTAATATTCCCCAGGGGTGGTTTCCATGAGCAGCCTCTGGTTGCCCGTGCTGGAGCGTGGGCAGGGCTGCCTGCTGCAGGCTCTGCTCCCCGGGTCATGGGGACAGCGATGTCCCCTCGGGCCACCCGCATTGACGGGGGACCGCGCTCCCCGAGCTCAGACCCAGCGCTTCCCCGCTCCCCTCTGCGGATCAGGGTGTCCGTGCCTGGGGAAGCTCTGTGCCGTGGATGGGTGCTGGCAGCACCGGCTGCGTTTTCCAGGGCGGATGAGGCAATCGCTGCCCGTGGGGCGAGGCGGCGCAGCCGTGGGTGCCGCGGCACGTTTGGGATGGGGCAGCTGGCCCTGGGCCGCGCCGCGGTGGGAGCCCTGATTCGTGGGGCTGCTGGTGGCCGTCACCTGCAGGTGTCCCCAGCATGGTGGTGTAGAGCCAACCCTCACAAATCCATGGGCAGGACCCACAAACCGGCTCCTCTCCGCACCCCAACTGGTTGCTCACACCTTTCCCGTCCTAGTCCGCGGGTGGGGAGGGAACCGGTGGAGCCACTGATGGGAGAACAGGGGGTGGTGGCGGAGCGCTGGGCTCACCCGCACAGGCAAGAGAGCGGCTTCCTGGTGGCTTTTGTCCCCTGCATCCCGTGTGTGGTTCCCTGTCCTGCATCCCGAGCGGCCAGGCTTGCAGCATCTCTGCTGCGTGCTGACCCCGAGCTCTCCCTTCTCCTTCCAACCCCTCATTCCAGAGTCTTGCTGGAAGCTCCAGATTGAACATCTCGGCTCAGCCTTTGTCTGGGGGGGCTGGGCCCGCTGCTGGGGTTTGGGGGTTCAAACAGGCTCCAGCTTGCAGAGGGAAACCACCAAGGAGGTCCCGTGCATGGCAGCGTTTGCAGAGCATGGTGGATGCCTGTGTCATTAAGCCAGGAAATTTCATTTCCAAGCTCGCGTCGTGGGTTTTTGTGCGTCTGGATGGATCCCACCCGGCTTGGGGGCCGGGGAGGGGGATCCTCCGCATCGGCTTCCCGAGATGTGCGGTGGGGCTGGGCGGGTGGGTGACCAGATTTGGCGTGTCTGGCTGCGGCCACGGTGAAACGAGTCCTGGGATGTGATCTGAGACGCGTGCCCTGCGCCGGGTCAGATAAGCCCGGCGATTCCTGGAACGGAGGATGTGGGGAGGGCTGCTGGGCAAGGTGGTTTGGGAGATTTTGGGCAAGAAGCAGGATGCTGGTCCCAGCGGGTGGGCAGCACCTGTCAGCAGCTCTGACGGTGCTGGTGGAGCTGGGTCCATCGGTACCCGTGAAACAAGTCGGTCTGTGTCTTGTGCTTGTGGCCGGTCCCTGCAGCGCCGGGAGTGTCCCCCGTCACCCCCCGTTTATCAGCGATCTGGATCAGTGGGTTCAGGGTGGCGGGCCAGGCACCGCCGGTGCACAATCATCCTTTCTGTTGTTTCCCCGTGCGTGACACGCTGCATTTCCATTTTTCATTTCCTGTTAGACTCTGTTTTTCTCCGCTAAGCCCAAGCCGGCCGGCGGGGCCGGCGCTGTGCCCGCGCTGCTCTCCCTGCCCTGAACGTTTGTTAGCGATGCGGTGGAGCTTTGCCAGCCTCCCGCCAGCGACAGGTGCTGCGTTCTGCACCTCTACAGCACCTGCATGGGTCTGCTTGTCTCCCACCCGCTGCTCTCACCCACCTTGGCTCCTGGCAGCGTTGGGGACCCAGCTGCTCTGCCCTGTCCCGCTCCGCAGCGCTCGCTGCCTCTCTGCTTCATCCCAGTGGGATGTTTGTGCCAACTTCTGGTTGTGTCAAATCTGGGTGTAACTTCTGTCTGGGTCTTTATTAATCACTATTCAGGTCCGTGGTGGCCTTTGAGAAATGCTTTTGCCAGCAGCTTATTTTTCCCTGCAGGAAACTGTATACAAGGGCTCCCGTGGCAGTGAGATTCACCTTGACCTTGGGTGGTTTTGCTACAAGAGCCGTCCTGGTAAAACTATCCAGCGGGAGCGACTCCTTCCCATGCAGAGCGAGGTCTGGCCCTGTCCCCAGCCCGGCCCTGTCCCCAGCCCGGCCATCCCACGCTGCCCATGCTGCCAGCAGCTTCCCCTCCAGCTCGTTAGCACCAATTAGCAGCCCCTGCACCACCTCCCTAACTCGGGCACTGTTTGCTTTATATGAGGATCGCTACAAGTGGTGCTGGGGACAGCTGGTGTGGCCGTGGCCATGGCTGTGTCCCCGCTGGGGTGCTGATGGTGCAGCCGTGCTGGTGGGGCTCTTCTAAAATAAATGCGTCCCGCACCCCAGGCTTGGTCCTGCCGTTGCCATGTGTCACACGCCGATGTCCTTGGCGTGGTGCGATGGCCTCTGCGCTGGTGACGATGATGGTGGGGAAGGGCAGCGTGGTCCCCCGCCGTCCCCCCACTCGTGTGCGCGTTGAGGAGCGAACCCCCGCGGGTGACAGCCATGGCGCAGGAGGTTTTCTTGCAGGCGGCTCCAGACGCTGCACGTGGAGATATTTCATCCTCGCCGGCTGTTTGGGATGCCTCTCGTTCTTGCCGCGGAGGGCGGTTGCCGGGCTGGGAGATGCCTGGGCTGGGTGCGTGGTGGCCGTGCCGGGATCTGGGGGCTCCCCCCGACCCCCCAGCCCCGCTGTGCTGATGGAGCCAGCTGGAGCGATCCTCCCTGTGCCGGAATTCCTGCTGTTCCCGGCGGGGAGGGGGAGCCGGGGTGACTGTGGTGGGTGCTGGCGGGCCGGGGCTTGGCTGAGTTTTGGAGAAGGTGCCTGTTTGCTGCGCTGGTGCCTGGTCTCTCCCTTTTGCTGGGAAGGGGAAGACGGGGATAAATAAAGGGGGGTGTTCCAGCGCTGTCTGCTTCCCGCGCTGGGCTCTGCTCTGGCTCCTGGCGCAGGGGATGGAGGGGAAGGGGACGGCGTCCCCGTGCGTCCCCTCCGCGGGGCTGTTCCTCGCTTCCTTCTCGCAGCCCCTTTGTCAGCAAGAAGCGTGATTTTTTTGTTTTCTTTTTCTTTAGAGGAAAATTCCATTGTGCTATTTTTAGTGGTGACAACTTGGCTTCTCGCAACAACTCCGTTCTGCTCCCGGCTGCGCCGGCGGGCGCGGGGGGGATGTCTGCCGGAGCGGCCCCGCCGTGCCGGGGATGCAGGGATGTCACCGCCACCGCCGACCGGTCCCCCATCCCTGCGCATCGGTCCCCTCTGTCCCTGCATGTCGGTCCTCGGCAGAGTCCGGCACAACCGGGCAGTTCCACGTGGCCACTCGGGGTGGCCACATCGGCTCCGTCTTGCCGGGACAAATGACCACCTGCCTCGGCTGCTGCGGTGCCACAGCCCCCAGGGACTCGGGCAGCTCCTTCAATGGCAACAGGTCCTCTGGGTGTCACCTCCATCCCCCCCAAGCCCCACTGTGGGTGTAATTGGAGCATGGGGGGCACTTCACCACCTGCCCCGTTTCCCCCTCGCAGCTCCCGGAGTGGTTTTGGCTCCCGGTTCGTGGTCAGGCAGCTGTCGGGGGCACAAGCGGCAACTGGCCGGTGGGATTTGCTCCGCTGGGGAAGGAAAGCGATACCCCTGGTGTGCGTCAGTCCCCCGAGGGGTGTCCGTCTGTCTGCAGAGCTGGGGGCTTTGTGCCTCTCTCCAGAGGATGTGCAAACTGGTTTTATTAATGGGGGGCTTGCTCGGGGAACGGGTGGATTTGCTCTCCTGGCACACAGTGAATTACCTGGGGATTCGTGCGTGGGTACAAGGGGAATCCCCTCACCCCACCAAGACGTGGGGAGCTGCTGCCCCTCTTTTCGGGGGGTGATTTGGCTTGTGCAGCACGTCCTCCCTCTGGTTTCTCTCCAACACCACGCGGGTGTGCCGGGAGGTGCCGGCTCCGCCAAAGCCCGAACGGGCAGATCCTGCAGCGTGCGGTGGGTCTTGCTCAATTAGCCGGGATCTTTCTGGAGAGGCAGTGGGTTGATACAGGGAAAACAAGATCCGGCCCCATGACAAGTGTATTTCAACACTCCTGCTGATGATATTAGTTATTATCTGATTTGACAGAAGCCCCGGGACGTGCCGGGCGGCCGCGGGTCCCGCCGAAGGGCAGCGATGAGCGGGGTGAGCGCTCGGATCCCCTCACATCACGCTGGGCTGGTTCCCGCCGCCAAAAATTCCTTTAAAACGAGTAAATCTCCTTTTCAGCTTTGTAAGCACCTCGCTGCCGCCGCGGGGCGAGCGGGGGGCACAGGAGGGAGCTGCTGTCACCTGCTGTGTCACCTGGCTCCGTTTTCCACCACGTTACAGCAATTTTCTGGTGGCTTCTCCCAAGTGTCAGAGCCACCAGGGTGGCTTTTCCCATGGAGATGGGGACCACAACTGTATTTTCCCCATCTTCTCCTTGCCAGTCTTAAAACCTGTTGTGCGTTGTGTCTTCTCCTCCCAACTCCCTCCTCGCTGGAAATATCCCCGGGACATACAATCCCTGAAAGCCCCGGCGTGGAGGGGGGGTAAGGGATGCCGGTGGTGCGGGGCCACTTGCTGGGAGCGCTGGGCTCATTTGCAAAAAGGGGGGTGGCCTCGGCCATGGGAGGTTTTAATACGCTTCATCAAATAAGGAAACGCGAGGGCCAGGCTCGCCGGTGGTCAAAGGGCGACGGCGGGGAAGCCGGCGGAGCTGGTGACGGTGACTGGGGCTCGTGGGTGCCCCGATGCCACCCAGCTGAGGAGCAGGGCTGCAAAATGAACCTGGAGAAGTACAAGAAGTTCCTGGATGGACTCGGCACCCTGAAAGGTATTTCTCACCCTCCGCGGTGCGGATGTGCGGCACAGAGAGGGGCTCCGGCGGAGTCCCGCCGATCGATGGGCGATGGAGGCGAATGGGTTCCCCCGGGATGCCGAGGAGCTGCCGGCTTCCCACGGGGGCGGCGGGAGGGGTGGCGCTTTCACCGCTCCGCTTCACTTCCCGCTTTTGTCCTTTATTTGGGTTTGGAGCGATGTGTCTGGGCACAAAGGGAGCGCTGGGGCAGCGCTGACCCAGCCCGGCAGGAAGGCAGGGCCAGCGGCTTCGGGAACAGCTGGAGACGGAATTGAGCTCAGAATCCTGAGAAAAAGAACGAAACCGGCTGGTGTTTCCGCGGGCCGGGGGCTGATCCGGCTCTGAGGGTCTTTTCTCCTGCGTGGGTCCCACCGGCTGTGGGTGTGCGGTGCTACCTGCGCGCAGATTGGTGCTGTTTTCCCCTCCTATTCTTTCCAAAACGCTTTCCCGATGCTCTGCCCTCCCTGTCCCCGGAGAGGACACTCGATCGCGCTGGGCCGCCCCTGGCAGGTGGCCGGAGGCCGGTGGCCGTTGTCCCCGCCGAGCCAGCAGCGAGCCCGGGCGCAGGCACAGCAGCTCGGTTTACCTGCCGCCGCAGCACGAGATGCTTCCCCGATATGTCTTTATTCTTTACTCTATATTCCCCTAGATTTCTTTATTCCTTTTCCCCTCCCTGCTGTCATAGGAGCATTTTGCTCCAGGATTCCCAGGCAGCCTCATCTTGCTGCAGACAGCTCTCGGGATCTAGACGGAAGGCGCAGAGCAAAGCAGAAGGCACCCGGGATGCCGTTGCCTGTCATCTAATAACCCTCCTATTGACTCGCCCCTTTTTACAGCCAGGCTGAGCTCCACCAGCTGATCCCGCCGTCTAACAAAGGTGAATCAATTCAATGTTTAATTTAGCAGGGAGCCAAGGGAGTTGTCACCCAGGGGCTGGCAGCCTCCCCGCCCTCCCGTGCCTGACGTGAAGGGTTAATCCCGCAGCGCTGGGGCTGACAGCTGCCCTGACTTATTGCGGCCGCGAGTAATATAATTCACTTGCTTATGCTGGCGCGGTGTCCGTCATAAATTTTTCCTGCTCCTCGCTGCAGCTGGCGCTGGGAATCAATGGGAGAGGAGCCCCCCGAGTCGCCCCCCCAGTCGCCGTGCGCTCTGCTGTGGTGCTTGTCCCTTGTCTGCAGCCCCTTGGCAGCTGGAGCACAGATGGGTGCTGAGCTTGGGTGCCAGTGACCCCCCCTCTGCGTTTTGGGGGTGCTCCTAAGGCGCTCGTGCTCACGCAAGGGGTTTTTGGGCCCCGTGTCCAGCTGCAGCTTGGCAAATTCCTCTCCTGCCTGCGAGAACGAGGTGCGAGGAGCCGAGGTGACATTATGGATGGTGTTTACAAGGTGACGGGCTGCAGGAGCTGAGCCGGCAGCCGGCGCCTCTCCAGGTGCTGCCCAGAGCCAGCCGGGAGCTCCCGGCGCTTTCCGCTCCTGTGAGCGTGCAACAGGAACGCGAAATCGTGGGTGGCGGGTCCCCAAGAAGCCAAATGTGCCGTTGTGGCTCTGTTTTGCTGCCTCTAGCCCTAGCGATGCCGGCTCCAGCTGTGTTACCGCAGCCCTTTGCGGCTTTAATGCAGAAAGCAGCGTGGGCAGGGAGCCGGAGGAAACCGCAGCCTGGGAAGGGGATGCTTGGAGAGGACAAGACAAGAGAGGGCACAACCGACCCTTTAGCACTGCCGGGTGCTTCCTGGTGGCGTTTGAGCACAGAATGGGTGCCTGGCTTTGCAGGCAGTCACGATTAGCTCTGCCACGTCGTGGTTTGGCATTTGCGGTGTGCTCCTCAGCGCCAAAAGCAGCCCCATCCCGCCTGCCCTTGAGCTGCAGGGCTGGACAAAGCTGGAGGAAAGGAAGGGTTTATTGCTGGAGAGGTTTATTTTCCCCTTTCTCCCCCCCGCCTCAATCTTTATTCATCTCCCCAGGGTGATGGAGGCAGCAGCGGATATTGGAGCTGGGCGCATTTCATATGTAAATGCCCCTGTAAGTCCAGGCCCCTGACCCCGGCGCGGTGCCAACATCCATCGCCAAGGCCTTGGAGAGCATCCCGCTGGGATGGGGACCTGCCAGATCCCTGCGGGGGACAAGGGACACAGCTCGGGGACAGACCCTGCCCCAGGGATGGGTTGGGGGTGACCCAGCCTTTCCGCACCATCTCCATCTCGAGTTTCCCGGAGCAGCGACTGTCAGTGCCCGGAGGTGACGAGAGCGTTGGGCTTGGCTCAGGAAACCCATTTGATTACAAATTTATTGCTGGGTTAATTTTACCGGCAGCACGAGGACGGCTGGTTTCACTTTCTGAGGAGTTTGTTGTTTACTTGGCAGCCGGATAAAATCCAGCATCTTCTCAGCCTTCTCTCGTGCACACCAGATAATCTCCTGGTTTCATCTGACCCTGTTGCTGCCGTGTGTTTTCCCCAGGGAAACCGGGCTCAGATTTTCCCCATGGCCAAGCAGCCGCGAGTGTGTCCATGCTTGTTCCTATCGCCTCTCCAGCGCTCGTGTGCCTGGCTCCGCTGGGTTTCTGCTATTAAAAAAGAGGGATTTTTAGATGTTTTAGGGTGATGGGGGCGGGAGGCAGTAGCGCCGCAGCTTGTCCCTGTGTCCTCCTGTCACCATTTTCTTTCGTCCCGTCACGCGGCGGCTTCCCCAAGGGGCTGCCCAAGGTGTCTGGGTGCGATAAGAGATCCGGGGCCACCATCTGCCCGGCCACCGCGGGCGGAGGCCCCGGCGGGTTTCGGTTCCTTTGGCTGCGGCTCTCCCGGCGCCGTCTCCCTGTGTGCAGGGAGGGCGGCGCAGCCGGTTGCTCCTGGGGAATGGTGGGTGCTTCTCCTGGGTGCCCTAACTGAGGGTCCCCTGCGATTTACAGCTCTTGTCTTGCTAGAGATGGTTTTTGCTCCAGAAAGGTCCAACTGAACCCGCCTGAGAGCATGTGAAGGGCCAGGCTGGGCTGGTGGGACCCGGCAGATCCGCTGCTGGCGCTCGAGCGGAGCTGCAGAGCGGTGTTAGCAACTGGATTATTTCACTTGGTTTTTAATGGAGATTAAGTTTCTCGGCGGGAGAGCGGGTCTCTAGGGAACAGAAGTTTCAGGCTCCTGCCTTCCCCTGTTTGGTTTAGGTTTTTTTTCCTTCTTCTTTTTAATCCCAAATTCCTCTCTGCTCTGCATGCCAAGGCCAGCCCGGCCGGGAGCCGGCAGCAACTGGGCTGCAGCATCGCGGTGCAGCCGTGAATAAACCCCCGGGTGTGATCCCAGGAGCATTCACACTCTAGGCAAGCCAGGAGGGATGGGGGCCACATCCTGACCCTGGGCAGGGAGCTCTGGGTGCTTTTTGGGGTACCAGAACCCCCCATCTTGAGTGCTGGGGCTGGCTGGTGGACCTGGCTGCCGTCCCTTCACCCGCCTCCGGCGCGGCGTTAATCCGGTTTCACACTGCTCAGTTTGGGACATCTAATGAGATCAGGGCTCAAGGTTGCTCACCCGCCCTCCGCTCGCAGGGGAAAATGAGGGAATCGCCTCCTTCTCTTTGACCTCCATTGCTAAGACGGGGCTTCGCACGTCTGCCGTCCCCAGCGGGCTGGGGGGGCTGCGAATCCCCCAGCTGTCCTCGGGTTTGCGGTGTGGTGAGGTGGCTCGAACCCTGGGCTGATTCTGGGGGCTGGAGGCAGCAAAAATGGGGGCGCAGCTGCCCACCAGCAGCTTGGGCCGTGAGCTCCCCTCTTGCTCTTTTGCGTCACCGTTTGCAAGGAGCAGAGCGAGGGGATCCACAGCCAGGTGGTGTCACCGTGGTTGTGACCGAGGACCCCGATCGGGGGGAACCCGGCCCTGGTGCCCCCGCGAGCGGCTGCGCGGAGCCTGTGCAAACACAGCGCCCCAGCGCGCCCCGAAACAAAGCGCGGCCAGTTCCCACTAGCCTAACGTTTTCCTACGGCTCCCGCTGCCAAGCGGCCTTTGCTTGGCGCTGGAATAACAAGCTTCTTTGCGGAGACACCAGCCCTTTTGTTAGCCGGGAGAAAAGGGGTTTTGATGCCGGCCGGTCCCTCCGCCCCCCGGCTTTGCTGCTCCCTAAGCTGTGGGAAGTGCAAAGCTTGGCCTAGAGCGGCTGGTGATGATCCCAGTGTTGGGGCTTCAACCCTTCAGTCCCCCGGGGCTCCGCTGTGCTGGGATCTGGCTCCTTTGGGAAGGGTTGGGCCCTGAGTCTTCATTTGGGGGATTTTGCCAGGATTTGGGGCATTTGCTGTGTGGCTGAAGGATGCGGCCGGGGCTCGGGCTGCTCTCAGGCGCAGGGCTCTGCTGCTCGCCTCCAACAAATCTCGGGGTGGGATTTTTTGGGTGTTGTTCGTTTTTGTTGTTGTTTGGGGGTTTGTTGGTTTGTTCTTGCACGATTTTCTCGTGCCGCGGTGCCGGCGGGGCGTGCTGGGAATGGCGGACCCAGCCGCGGTGACGGCGGCTCCGTGGAGGTGTGCGGCGTTGTCCCCGTGGCCGCAGGGGCAGGGAGGGACCCAGAGATGGCATCACCTTCCTCCTCCTCCTCCTCCTCCCTCCGCCTGGGAAAGGTGCCACCTCGCCGTGTCGGCACAGGCCCCTGGGAAAGCGCGCGGACGTGTGCGTCCTCATGGGCGTGCGAGCAACCCTTCCCCTGCGCCCAGAGCCGCCGCTGCTCCCTCCCGAATACAGGAGTGTTTTCTGCTCTTCCTCCCCCTGCGCGTCACCATCCTCCTCCTCCTCATCTCCTCCCTCCTACCCAGGTGCATCGTGAGCCACCCTCGCTGCTTGGCTGTCTGCCTCCCAAAATGCAGTTTTTAGCTGTGGCCTGGTACCCGCTTGCTGCGTGTCCTCATCCCCTGTCCCCTCCTGTCCTCCCCCCGCAGGGTGATGCCACCGAGCTGATGCCGGCTCAGAGGGATTCGGTGCTTTCCCAGAGACGGGGATACATGGCCACGAGTTCGATGGCATCACTCGATGAGCAAGCGCGGTCCGGCTCCCTGCCAGCGTCCTCGGAGGGGTGACAAACCCGGGGAGGCTTCTGAGAAGCGATGAACTAATGCCCGAGCTGCTGCGTCAGCACAAACCCCGCGGCCTCGGCAGGCGCCTGGGGAGGCTGCCGGGCACATCCACGGAGCTTCTAGTGCAGGGAAAGGAGCGGTGAGATCACACTCAACACCTATTCAGTGTGACGTGCTTGGCTTCCTGCCGAGAGGGAGGGTCCCAGAGCCCGGGCCGTGTTGGGGAGGGTCAGAAGGACGTGTTTAGGATGGCATCATGCACGTGGGTTGGCAAAGCCACCGGCTGGGCACAAGGGTCCTGCTGTGGGAGGAGAGGAGTTTGGGGTCACTTTGGGGGACACACGGAGGGGAGTCACCCTGCCTGCCCTGGGAGCAGCTGGGATGGCTGCGGACACCCTGGGGAAGGTGCTGAATCCAGGGCACCAAAAAGCAAACCCCAGCAAGGACAGGAGGCTGGAGCTCCTGGGAAACCAGCCGCTCTTCCCACTGTGGGCTCAGGGTGAGCCCACCTCCCCGCCGGTGCTGCCGAGGGAAACACGCTCCTTCTGGGTCATTTTGCAGTTTATTGAGGCTTTGGGGTCCTCCCGTTGGCTCTGTCCATCCCCGGTGAGTCACCGGGATGTCACATTCCTGCAGACCCCACAACTGCTGGTGTGCTGGGGGGTTTCCGCTCCCCCTGCCCGGGCGCAGGAGTTAACGCCGCGGTGCTGGGGAATGATTAAGCCGGGAGCAGGTGGCCGTCCAGCTCTGCTGTTTGCTCTGCAGGATGGAAACAGGCAGCAATGATGTTTGTTTCCAGCCTCCAACCATCTCCGCCTCCATCTCGCAGTAGAGACATGGCCCTCGGGGACCTGTCCCACGTTCCCACCACCCCAAAGCAGCAGCTCTCGCCTGAGAAGGGAAGTCTTTTTCTTCCCTTTTTTAAGATATAATTCTTATTTTAATGCCCAGACGGCTGCTGGAAAGGGGAACATCTGCACCCTTATCCTCAGCACTTCCTTCCCCGGTTCCTCGGAGCTCGGGTTTTACCGCTGGCGGTGCCGGGGGGTCCGAGGCTCCCCCAGTGCAGCCCCCATCCCTCTCGCTTTGTTTTGCTGCGTCCAGCCGACCTTTGGCAGCGTGAGCGGCTCCTCTACCCAGCGATTTGCAGTTAAATATTCACTTGTGCTGCTCTCTCAGTACTCAGGGCAGGGGGGCTGGTGCAGAACAGCCCCCAAGCCCTGTGCTGAACGGGGCTGCTCTGGTTGTTTCAGGTGAAACCTGGCTCGAGTCCCCGTTTTCCATGCAAGAACCTTTGGAACCTTAACCCTTGCACAAACACTTCTCCAGGGCCAACAGCCCTATTTGCACAAACCCCAGCATTTGGGAGGTTTTCTTCAGGGCCACGAAGAGCGTCGCTGCCTGCGAGGTTTTGTAACATTGATTTTTCAGACCATTTTCAGCCCTGGGGTTCGGCGGCGATGCTGAGGGGGCCGGTATAGAACCCGGCAGGCTCGTCCCCGTCCCTCTTGGCAGCGCCGCGGCCGCTCAGGGATGATGAAAGGCAGAAGGAAATGTTTAACGTGGGGAATGTGGCAGCTTTGCCAGGAGCCGGAGGCACCGGGGCAGGGCCCGGCACCGGGGCCCGCCGGATGGCGAAGGGCTCGGCGGCTCTGCCCGCACACGCACGGGCGGTGATTCATTGGCAAGACGAGAAGGTTTCTGAGCCGAAGCCGAGGAGCTCGTCTCAACGGGGATGCGCTGGGCAGTGCCGGGAGCCGCCACCTGCCGCGTTCCACCTTGTTTTTTAAGAGCCCGGATCACAAGAAACGTCATCTTTGTTCTCGCTTGGCTTTCCCATGGCTCCGGCGCCGCGGGCAGGGTGGGGTGAGCCCCCGCGCCCCGCCGGGCCCTGCCCGTGCTTGCCGGCAGGAGGGGCTGCGCCGGCACGTGTGGGTGCACCCGGCAGCCAGGGATGCGTCTTGCTGAGCTGTCTGTCTGTCTGTCTGCTGTTTGCACGAGGGTTTAGCCAAGCTTTGGGTTTTGCAGGGGGAGAAGCTGTGGGTTGGGGGGAAACAACCCCGGGACGTGGGCTTGTTCCTCAGGGTTGGGGGTGCAGTGGTTTTGCTCGAGCACCGTGTCCCCCATCCAGTCCCTGTGGGTGCCGGAGCAAGTTGGGTCCTTGTCACACTCCAGAGTGGGACCTGTCCCTGGGGGGTGGCGGGTGATGAGTGTCTGTGATTTACCCCAATCCAAAACCCAGAGTCTCCTTCCCCTCCTGGGCAATTCTCATAAGTGACCAAGATTTGCCCTCCCAGAACGGAGGAAAAAACACCAGAACGAGGAAGCACGGCAGGAAACCCGGCTCCTGTCCCGCGGCCGTGAGCTTGTGCGTGCTCAGCACCGCTGCCGGACAAGCCCTTTCCCCCACTCTGGGATCGCTTGTCCCTTGCCCATCTCCAGCGCCATCCGGTGACACCGATTTCGGCGTTTCCACAGTGCCACCTGGCTGCCACCACCCGGGGCTGGAACATGTGTCCCTGGCTGGAGCCTGTGGGGCCTCCAGGGAGCCCCCAGCACCCAGGGGATGGAGCAGCATCCTGGGATGCAGGAGCATCCTTGGGTCGTCGCCCACCGCGATGCACGGGTACCCCGGTGCCCCAGGCGGTGCCGGGGAGGTGCAGACCATGCCGGCTCCGTGTGCCGCTGCCTGGCAGCGTCCCCGGTCATATAAGGAGATGCCGGAGCCGGCAGCCGCGGCGGGGCCGTGTCGGCTGAGCATTACTCACCAGGGAGGCGCATGGCGGGGGGGGTTGGCCCCACGAAACGCTTGGCCGGAGCCGGGAGTGACTCAGCTCCGGGCGAGAGGCACGGCCGGAGTGATGGAGTGTGGGGGAGAGCCCCATCCCCAAAGCTGTCCCGTGGGGTGCCCTAAAATGCAGGCAGGACGTTGTGGCGGGGAGTGGGGGCAGCCATGGTGGTGACAGTGTTTTGGGGATGCACAGGGATGGAAAACACTGAGCAGGGCACCCTATGAAATGGGGGTGCCTTGCAAAGCGGGGATCCCCCTGTTTAGGGGGAAGATGCCTGATTCCCAAATTCCTGTGCAGGTGGGAGACGCGTGTCCTCTCCCCCCCACCTTTCCAGGCTGCTGAAGCAGCTGCCTTGCAAGGGTCTGAAACGAGCTGTTTGTTTTTGGGTACGTGGGGCGGTTTCCATGGTGGCTGCATCCGGGGCTGGGTGTTCCCCAGAACCCCAACGGGTCACCCCGAAACCGGCTGCAGCCGTTACTGGTTTCCTGCTATGGCTGGTTGTGCCGAACATGCGCCAGGGGGGGCAGAAGGGAAGGGGAAAAGGGGGGAGAAGGGCGTGAGACTGAGTGGGATGGAGTAGGGGACCCCAGTGTCCTGGTGCAGGGGAGGGATGTATTTATATATATATAAAATTACATTGTTTATATATATATAAATATTTCTATTTCTATGTGATTGTATATATATTTAGACATCTATTTCAAGAGTTTATTTTGCTGAAGGCGTTGCTCCGTGCATTTTTTTCCCTATGGAACAAGTTTCCAAGGGAAATCGTGGCTGCGCCATCCCTGGATGGGGATCCATCCCAAGGCCAGGTTGGACGGGGCTCTGAGCAGCTCGCTCTAGTGGAAAACATCCTTTCCTTTAAGGTCCTTTTCAACCCAAACGCTTTTCTGCTTTCATGATTGTTCTCCATCCCTCTGACTGCCCCGCTCGGGGCCGCACCGCGGGGCCATTTATGGTGGCCACCGATGGTGGCCATTTATGGTGGCCGCGGTGCCGGCTGGCAAGTCGTTCCCCGGCAGCGCTTCCCCTGCCTGTACACAAAGCAGATTGCTTTACGTGAAAACTATGCCGGGATATTTTTCATCCAGGCAGGGCAGAAGCTCTGGAAAATATATCGTAACAGTGCCGAGCCCCGGGGTAAATAATACTGTTTTCTGTCACCCGTCTTATTAGCTCGAGCGGCGCTGGGAGGTCGTGAGTGGTGCGGTGTTGGGGTCTGTTGTGTTTTACTTGATACGGATTTCATGGTGGGCCTGGCCAGCTTGCAGGTGTTTGGGTTAGGGAGCTATAATTGATATTATAAAGATAATATAAATCCCTGCTCGTGTATAGGTTAGAGCCCAGATTGCAGGTGGGTTCGCCGTCCCACGCTGTGGAGCTGGTGGTGCCGGATGGTGGCTGGTGTGGCGGTGGCCACGTGTGGTCCTGGGCTATTGGCTCAATCCGTGAGCAAAGCCTGAGCCAGGCTGAGGTTTTGCAGGTCCAGCCTCACCTTAGTGCCGTTCCCCTTTGCCGCTGAGCGCCGCAGCAGAACAGACCCCTCTTTCTGAGCCTTTCTGCGAAGGTAAAGGCGAAAAATGAGCATTTTGTTCTGTGCAACTTTCTATTGAAGAGCAAGTCTCTTCCCCCAGGAGCTGGCGGGGGGACAGAGCAAACCAGGCTTTGTAAGGAGCCTCTCTGCCCGGTTCGCTTGTGGTTACAATGGCAACAGGCCGGGGGTGTAGCGGTTGTGCCGCGCAGGGCTCGCCGCTCTCGGTTTCCCGGTGCTGTTTATTTCCACTGCCAGAAAAGGTTCCAAAAAGAAGCAAAACTGCGAAAGTACCGCCTAGCACGGCGCTAACCGCTAATAAACAGCACGGGGCTGCAAATGTCACTGTGATGCTGGTGGCACCTGGCTGCAGGAAGGGCTGGGACGTGGAGGAACCTTCTGTGTTAGAGCAGCTTTTGTGGTTATTTATTTCCCCCTGGGCGCTGGGGGTGTCCTGGCAGTTAATACATTTATTTCTGGGCATCCAGAATAAACGTTCTTGGGGTACCCAGCTCCCAGAAGCCAAAATTTGGTCACTTTTACCCATCTTGCTGGGGAGATGTTTTCCTATGAGCAGATTGGTGCTGGGTCCCCCCCCGGTCCCCGTCCATCCCGGCTGCTCTCAGTGTGTGGGCATCACCGGCCAGGGGACGCTGGCTGGGCCGTCACCCGCTGGGGGGACAGGAGCTCGCGCCCCCGCCGCGGGTGTCGCGGTGATGCCGGCGCGGCAGCTGCTCCCGCCGATCCCCCCTCGCCGAGGCCACCGGGGCTGGGAATGGAAATTGAGGAGATGACGTCTGTGCCCCCGACGCGGGGGGGGCCAAAGTTGGGCCGCGTGAATACCGAGGAAAGATGTTTGAGCCGGCCTGACGCTGCCTTCCTCCCTCTACCCGCCCCCCTCTCCGAGCTCCCGAATCTCGCTGGCCCCGTCCCGGCGCCGCTGGCCGTCCCCGAGCCCTGCCAGCCCTGGGGAGGGACACCCTGGGGACACCGCCAGCTGGAGGCAGAGGCGCGGGCAGGAAGTTTTCGGAAGTTTTGCAGGCGGCAGCTCGGCCCCTCGCCCTCCCAGCGATGCCGGGCTCCGGGAGGAGGAAATTCGGGAGAAGGGGCCGGGAGTAGGGGACGATGCCGCTGTCGCAGAGCTCCTATTTGCCACCCGCCGCCTTTGTCCTGAGCCACGTCCTGGGCATCGCCGGCGTCCTGTACTGGCGGAGCCGGAGCAGAGGAGGTACGGCAGCCCCCGCGGGGGGGTTAAGATGGCCGGCGCGTTGCCGGCGAGGGTCACGGCTTGTTTTCCCTCCCCGAGCCCGCGGCGCAGGCAGGGACGGACGTGGCTGGCGGGGAGGAGGGAGGAGAACGCGGTGACGGGGACCTGTCCCCACACTGCACGGTGGGCAAAGGTTTCGGTGCCTAAATTTGGTCTCGCCACCCATTCCCAGCGCACGTGGGGGGTGGGAGCGGGTGGGACGGGGGGTGTCTTTCTGCTTTTTGTCTTGACGCGAACCCGCGACACGTGGCTGGTGTTGCGCGTCCTGCCCCGGCGCGGGCGGCGTCCCTCACCGTGACAGCAGCGTCAGGTCCCCACCGACACCAGCAGCGCCAAGACGCGGCTCCGCGAGCTCCTGGCGGCGCTGGCACGGCCTGGCCGAGCAGCTGGGGCTGACCCTGCCTCAGTTTCCCAAAATAGGGCTCGCACATGACTGCAGCTCATCGAGGAGGACGAGGATTCGGTACAGGGCCCCCGGCGAGGATTCAGTAGCTCGTTGTCCATCCCGACCGCTTTCTCCTGGGATTCGTTTGTTTTGATTCCTCTCTCTATTTCCCAGCAGCGCTTGTTCTCGCCTGTGCCTCCGCGTGGGGCCTCTTCCCATGTCCGTGACCAATTCCCCCTTTTCTTTCACTTTTTCCATGCAAAGCGCTGGGACCGCAGAGCCTGGGCAGCACACACAAATATTGCTTTGGGATACGCTTCTTCCTTCTTCCCCCAAAACTACCGGGAGAGAGATACTGAGGCTGAGTTGCACCAATGTGCAGAAATGCTCCCTGTCACCCACTAAACCCAGCCCTGCTGCAATTCCTCCTGCTGACCCGCCGTTCCCCGTCCACGTCATTAATCTCCCCAAACCGCTGCAGAAATCCATCCCTTTTGGAAAAAATCCTGGTGAAAGTGTTGCAAGCAGCAAATATGTTCAATAGCTGTTTTCCTTCATCCCTCCTTCCCGGGAGTTGTGACAAGGGTGATTTTGCAGCAGGTTTGCTTGCCCTGGGATGCTCGTCCAGCTCTGCCGAGCAGCCACCCAGGTCTCGTTTGCATCCCCGCGTCTCAGGTATCTCCCTCATTAAATATCCGGGTGCTGGATAGTTTTCCACCGCAGGTATCTCTTGTGCATTCTTGCAGGCTGAATCAGGCGCCGTTTCCTCGCCCTGTTTCCAAAGGCTCTGTAAATCCTGCCCGCTTGTCTCTGCTGTCATGATGGATTATGTCAGCCCCCGAGTTGGCAGCCAGCACATTTTAAATACCTCGTGCTCCTGAGCCAGCCAGGATTTTTGCATATCCCCCATCTTAAAAGTACCGCGTTAAGAAAAAGGTGCATTCCCATTCTTTGCTTGCCTTGAAGGAGTTCATAGTGAAAGCGATGGGTTTAAACTCTCAAAAAACTCGTTTATAGGCATTTATGCATAACAAACCCTCCTTCACCCCTTCACTGTTTAATACACAGAGCTGCTTTCACGCTGAGCTCTTGGAGATGTCTCCAAGATCTCTGTGCGCTTGTCCAGTGCAGGGGCCTGTCTGACGTCTCCTGTATTCCTTCAGCTTTAGCAGGAATCGGTGAACAGGAGGAGGGAGTATGGGAGCTGCTTCCAGGCTTTATTCCAGCGGAGAGGCTGAAGGAGCCCATGGGGGACACTGAAATCCCAGGGTCCCTCCCAAGGGTGGCAAAGGGCTCCCCAGTCTCACTCCCAGGGTGTCTGTCCAGGCACCTGCATCCCGCAGAGATGGGGACAGGGATGGGGACAGGGATGCGGACAGGGATGGGCACAGGGATGGGCACAGGGATGCAGACAGGGATGGGGACAGGGATGCGGACAGGGATGGCACAGGGATGGGGACAGGGATGCAGACAGGGATGCAGACAGGGATGGGGACAGGGATGGCACAGGGATGCAGACAGGGATGGGCAGAGGGATGGGGACAGGGATGGGGACAGGGATGCAGACAGGGATGCAGACAGGGATGCAGACAGGGATGGGCACAGGGATGCAGACAGGGATGGGGACAGGGATGGGGACAGGGATGCAGACAGGGATGCGGACAGGGATGGCACAGGGATGGGGACAGGGATGGCACAGCAGCATCTCAGCTGGGCTTACGCTGGGTTGTTCCCCGGCTCATCCAGGTTTTCCTCTCTGTGAGTCTCACCCATCTTGGGAAAGCAGCGACGTGGAAGCGTTTTGCAGCTCAAAGCATCCGTGTGGCTCCGATAGCATCCGTGGTGCTGGGAACTGTCACATGCGTGTGTGACACAAGTGTGCCCAGTTGAGGAGTCTGGCTTTTGCTGGTGCTGTCTCCGTTTGCCGGTGGTGCTCCCTGCATCATTGGCACCAGCCTTTGCACGGGGGGTTTGCAACAAGTCGCTCGTCAGGGTGACTCTGGGAAAGATTAGGGAGAGATAAGCTTGCAATGCCTTAATATCGTTAGTAAGCAGTAACCGGGCATTATTATTAGTGCAGACGGTGGTGCAGGTGCACGGTGGGGACGTGTAATCTGGTTAGAACGCAGGAACCACCCAAAGGTGGTGAGACAGGGCCAAAAACATAGCAAGAAACCCCCCCGTATCTGCAGGAGATGGGAAGAGGGAGCGTGCGGAGGAGCCGCTGGCCTGCGGGCACCCCCGGGATCCGGCACTGGAGGTGCCTCGCTGCAGATCGTCCGTGTGGGACTCGGTGACGTGACCCCGTCCCCGCGTGCTCCCTGTGATGCTCGGGGACGCGCTCCCCGCTCCTCTCCCCCTCCTGGCCGGGGCTCCTGCCAGCAGAAAGGCTTCAGAGGGTTTATATTTAGAAGAAAAGGAAGAGAGAGGGTGATAAGGAGGCCCCCGTTATCTCCCCGCGTGCCGAGCGGGGCCGTGGCGGGTTCCTGGCTCCGGCGCTTCGGACCCGGGAAATGATTTGGGCAGAAGCCGCGGGCAGGCAGGCGGGAGCGGGGAGAACAGCCCGGCATTGTCCCTCCCGTCCCTGGCGCAATTAACTGGAAAACAAGACGAGGCAAAACAAGCCAAGAGCCTGTCGGCGGAGCAGTGTCCAGCTCCACGGGGCGAGCCTGTGTCCACACCCCCAGTGATCCGCACCGCGATCCGCACCGCGACCCGCACAGCTCCTTGCTGGCTTGCAGGAGGGAGCAGCTCTGCCCTTCTGAGCTTTCTGAGCAGCTTTGCTGGCCATTGGGACCACGGGACGGTGAGGATTTTGCTGGGACAGTGAGGATTTTGCTGGAACGGTGAGGATTTTGCCGTCGCGGAGCTGCCGCGCCGGCTGCACCCTCGGCTGGGAGCACCCGGAGGAGCGGGGGAAGCTCCGGCCAAGCCACCCTTGACTTCGTGGCGATGCCCCAGAGGAGGAACGGCCGGTGCCCGTGCCGGGCGCAGCGGGGGTAGGAAGTGGTGAGGTGGGAGGAGCCGCGGCCGAGAAGTCACCAAACTGCTGGGGACCAGGTCGGTTGAGCCACCAGAGGACCCTTCCCCAGGAGGCAGCCGGTGCTGTGCCGGGACCCAGCGCTGCCCGGCGCGGTTTTGGTGATGGAGAGGCGGCATCTTACCGGGGAGCGGCGGCGGCTGAGCGCCTGCCTGGTGTGCCGGATGTGCTGCATTGGTTCGTACCCACCGCCCGCTCTTCCCACCCCCCGGCACCGCGACACGGCTCAGGCTTTATCCACCCCAAATTAGCGCCGGGGTTGGGAAGGGACCCGGCACTGTGGCTGTGGAGGGGTTGGGTGAAGGAAAGGTCCCTAAAACCCCATGGGGTGACGCGGTTTCCTATGGCAGGCGGCAGCGCCGTGGCTCGGCCGCGTTGTGCCGGGGAGCTGTGCCGAGGCCGGAGCTCGGCGGGGTGGGGGCGATGGTGGCCGGAGTGTGTCCGGTGGCTGTTTTTGGCACCTGGTGACATTCCGTGGCTGGAGGATGGAGCAGGGCAGGGGGAAACACATTTAAGGTGTCACCGGGGATGTGCCATGCGGTGCTTTCGGATGGGGGAAGCCGTGGGGTGGAGGAGGAAGAGGAGGGGTGCTCGATAGCGCTCTCAAATCTGCACGGGTTGCCACGTGGAGACGTTTTCCTGATCCCATGGCTGGGGCAGGGACCCCCCGCCCCAGGAAGGGGGACACGGGGCCATCGGGGAGCCCGGGCTGATAGACATTGTCTTTTTTTCCCCTTTTCTTGATTTTTTTGGCTTAAAACCAAAGCAAAGGGTGTGTCTTTTTTTTCCCCTTTTCTTGATTATTTTGGCTTAAAACCAAAGCAAAGGGTGCTTCTGCTGGGTTAAGCGGCATCAAAGGGATGTCTTGGGATAGTGGGTTTCGTCCTGTCCCCTCTGTCCCAGGGATACCCAGGCTGGATGGGGCAGCACTCAGGATCTTGGTTCTGTCCTGTGGGTCAGTACCAAGACACTCTCTGTCCCATGTTGCTGCTCGGCATCTCCCATCGTGTCACCCCATGGGGCTGGTGGCCACCCCTGGGGACAGGACCCCCTTTGTCACCCTGTCCCGCCGGCGTTCGCCGCTGCCGGTGTCCGGCCAGGGCACCCCCAGCTGAGCCCGGGACGGGAATAAACGTTAAATCCCGACAATCCAATGAACCAAAAATACAGCAACAGAATAAGCTGCTAATTGGACAGGCTGGTAGCGCCCGGCGGAAGCCTGTTACAGGACATCTGTGGGGTTTATGTAAAGCGTTAAACCTCTGGGGAGCAGGGACACCCTCCCAAAGCGGGGGGCTCAGGTAGAGCCACCTCCCTCCCCGCTCTGTGTCCCTGGGGGGACAAGGAGGCGCCGGTGTGACACACTTTGGGGGTCCATTTACCACTTGCAGCAATACCCATCCCAATCATCCACACTGCTTTTATTCAAATAACACTATTCCTCCCCCAAAATCAATGTATTTTGTTTGAATGGCCCCGTCCTGCGCTAACCCGTGACTAAGCCGCTTCTGTTCCCTGTGCGGGCGCAGGATCTGTCCCGTGGTCCTGGCAGCGCCGGCGATTCCTCTGGCTCTTCCCCTCATTTCAAAGTCATTTGAGTTTCTGCATGAGAAACATCGACCAAGAGCTGCTTTTGTCTTCTTTTGACAGATGAACGGGACAGAGTCCAGAAGAAAACCTTCACTAAATGGGTCAATAAACACTTGATGAAGGTAAGAGTCACATATTTCATTATAAGGCTGGTTAAATGACCATCTGTCTGTTCTAGCACAGATAAATAACTGTATTTTGTCTAGGAATGTTTGCGTTGGATTGTAGTGTTCATACGTTTCTGTACTCAGAGCAGAGATGGTTGCGGTCGATCCGCACCGTGCCGGTGCCTTTGGAGGGCACTGTAACATCACCACAGGCCTTTTTTAATCACATTTGCCTCCTGAGAACCTGGTTCTTGCTTAATATGAGGCTTGTACATCCTCCCACCCAGGTCACAGGCAGTTGGGGTGAAGAAGGGGGTCCCAACATGGGGCTGTTTCCCCCTTTACCAGGGCAAAAGGGCTTTTTTGTCTTTCAAGAGATGCTCCTGCATGGAGAGGAGCCCCAAAGTGTGTGAAGGGAGATGCTTGCAGCTGTAAGTAAATAAACAGGATTAACATCACAGAATCACAGAATGGACTGGGTTGGAAAAGCCCTCAGAGATCATCCAGTCCAACCCTTGGTCCAACTCCAGTCCATTGACCAGATCATGGCACTAAGTGCCGTGTCCAATCTCAGTTTAAAACCCTCCAGGGCCGGTGAGTCCAGCACCTCCCTGGGCAGCCATTCCAATCCTGACCACTCTCTCTGCACAGAATTGCTTTCTAATCTCCAGCCTCAATTTCCCCGGGCAGAGTTGAAGCCCGTGCCCCCTTGTCCTATTGCTGATGCCTGGGAGAAGAGCCCAATCCCCACCTGGCTAGAACTGCCCTTCAGGTAGTTCTAGAGAGTGCTGAGCTCAGCTCTGAGCCTCCTCTTCTCCAGACTGAACAAGCCCAGCTCCCTCAGCCTCTCCCCATAGGGCTTGTGTTCCAGTCCCTTCCCCAGTCTTGTTGCTCTTCTCTGGACCCGCTCCAGCACTTCAATCTCTTTCCTGAGCTGAGGGGCCCAGAACCGAACACAATACTCCAGGTGTGGCCTCCCCAATGCAGAGCACAGGGGAAGGGTCACTGCCCTTGTCCTGCTGACCACGCACCTGTTTTGCTTCGTTAATGCCAGGTGATCTTTAATTAATTCTCCATTTGCCCAAAAATAAGTTGTTTAGGCGTTAAGTGTGAGAGCTGTATTTACCTGCCAGCTTCACAAACCTCTGCATCAAGCTTTTGGCTCCTCTGTGAATCTGTGATGGGTACAAGTTACTCCTGGTTGAACACAAGAGATGAGAACAATCAGCCCTTGGAATCATCTCCCCAGGGAAGGGGTGGATTCCCCAACACTTGTAAGATGCTGCTGGACCAGCTTGGCCAGACTGGGCTTTTGCCGAGAAAGGTTGGACCAGATGATCCTCATGGTCCCACCCAACCTGTTGTTCCACGATTCTGTAATTCGATTAAGCCAAGCTGCCCTTTCTGCAGCGCTCTGAGCGGGATATTGTGGGATCGCCTGGAGCACGGATGGTTTCACAGATAGTTTTGGGGCACAGAATCGGCAGCAGCTTCTGTCAGGTCATTTGGGAAACAAGGGGCTGCTTTCCTTAGCAATACTTATTGAATAATAATTCTGGAATAACCATGTGAAATGCATGTGGGGCTGCGGCTCTGACGTTTCTCCCTCCACTTCCCTCCACAGGTGCGCAAGCACATCAACGACCTCTATGAAGATTTGCGAGACGGCCACAACCTCATCTCCCTCCTGGAGGTGCTGTCGGGAGTGAAGCTGGTGAGTCCCCGTGGTTGGCCGGTGACACCGCTGTCCCCCCAAACACTCCTTTGTGTCACCCCCAACCGTCACCCGTCATTCCTTACGCCGTACTTTTGTTTTCAAATGTCTCTCATTGTTTCTTTTATTATTATTACTATTTTAATGTATTTATTATGATTATTATTTTATTTATTGTCGCTCAAACCCGTGTTCCCCAGGCTGGCATCTCGGATACCACCAAAACCTGTGATTAAAGCCGCTGACTTCTGGTCGAGCTGTCCCTTTGTGAAGGCTCACGCGCCTTCATCTTCTAGATTTGATTCCGTATTTAAGATAATGGATAATAACGGCTTTGGCCAAAAGTGTTTCTGTGCCAGCGTGCCCAGCAGTTTAGCTCAGATTTGCCCCTCCTGCCCCACGCTCGGCTCCTGCACGAGCTGGATTTGTAGCAGTCGGTGGCATCATCTTGAGCATCGTAGGGTTCCCCTCCTTCCTCCTCCTCCTCCTCCTCAGACTGACACGTTCACGCAGCTCTGGGAAGATCCCAATCGCTGCAACAGGGTAGCACAGCAGGAATTATTTTAGTTTTCCCTTAAAATAGGATCTGGGCAAAGACCTCCTTCAGTTCCCCTCCCGAGATGCCAAATCGGTTTTTGTGGAGGCTGAAAAATTGGATTGAGCTGTTTGTGATCCAGGCAATTTCCTCCTCGCTGCTCCGGCTTCCAAAGCCAGGGGCAAATTCCCGTGCCGGAGCCCCAGCCGCCTTCATCCCTGCTCATTTTGGTTTTTCCTTTTACCTGGGTGTTGCATTTTGGTTTCCATTCTGTCTCCCTGTTGTGTCCCCCTCCCGTTGCCGCCGTCCCTCCCCTCCTCGTTAGCCGGTAGAGCCGCCAGCTCAGAGGAGCCTTCGCCTGGTGCAAGCGCCGGCCTGGTGCCGTGCAAGCAGCGAAGAGGAGGAAGATGATGATGATGAAGAAGTAGGTTGAGTCTGCCCCGGCCGCAGCATCGTCCCGGTGGACACCGGAGTGACACCAGATAGTCCAGTACAGCCCAGCGTCGCCGGGGGCTCTGACCTGCCCCTATTTTAGGTTTTAACCGGGGTTTTTTGGTGGTCACCCCGAGTGACAAGACGCCGTGATCCTTGTTACTGGGCTGCGTTCTCATTAACTGGATTATCTGCGTGCGTTGCAGTGTCCACCTGCAGCCAGGGCATGCCAGCCACCCAGTGTGACAGCATGTGTCCCCTCCACGGGGTCGGGAGGGGACAGGGACGGGTCCCGCACGCTGTTCCCGGCCGGGTCCCCTCGGGGGGGCTGCGGTGCCGGCTGCTCACCTCGCACTGCATGGCACCTTCTCGGGGGGCTGGTGCCACCGTGGGGTCTGGGGTGCCACTGGTCACCACATGCATGTGAGTGGAGGTGGAAGCACAACTGGGGGTTACCCCAAAGGGGCTGGACCCCAAAATCACAGAATCACTGAGTGTCGGGGTTGGAAGGGCCCTGGAAAGCTCATCCAGTGCAATCCCCCCATGGAGCAGGAACACCCAGATGAGGTTACACAGGAAGGTGTCCAGGCGGGTTGGAATGTCTGCAGAGAAGGAGACTCCACAACCCCCCTGGGCAGCCTGGGCCAGGCTCTGCCACCCTCACCCTGAACAAGTTTCTTCTCATATTTAAATGGAACCTCCTGTGTTCCAGTTTGCATCCATTGCCCCTTGTCCTGTCACTGGTTGTCACCCAGAAGAGCCTGGCTCCATCCTCCTGACACTCCCCCTTTCCATCTTGATCCCCAGGAATGAGTCCCCCGTCAGTCTCCTCTTGTCCAGCTCCAGAGCCCCAGCTCCCTCAGCCTTTCCTCACACGGGAGATGCTCCACTCCCTTCAGCATCTTGGTGGCTGCGCTGGACTCTCTCCAGCAGTTCCCTGTCCTGCTGGAACTGAGGGGCCACAACTGGACACAATATTCCAGGTGTGGTCTCCCCAGGGCAGAGCAGAGGGGCAGGAGAACCTCTCTTGCTCAGGTGTAAGAGAAAGGTGTATTTTCCATCCCCCGGTCTGCAGGGGCTGATGCTGAGGTTGGGGTTTCTCTGCTGGCAGCGGGAACACACAGAGCGTGCCTGCGCACGTCCCCATGTCCAGCTCTGATCCACCCCACAGGTCGCGCTCTGTACCCGCTCGGGTAAATCTCTCATTGCTGAGCCATCTTCCCAGCTTACATGGCTGAGCTTAGGCTGGGTGAGATCCTGCCCTGGGATTTTGGAAGCTGAGCCAGTCCTGGGAACGTTCTATGCCCAGCTCAGAGCCTGGACGTGGACCCTCAGGGTCTTGGAGGTGGTTGACATCTCAGCGTCTTCCCACCTCCATGCCCCACCATGGGCTTTTTGCCCTTTTTCAGCAGGACCATGGGTAGCAATGACTTTATTTCCCTCCAGAGCAGGGTGTGTGGGGTGCACGGGGGGTCACAGCAGCGCACTGAGCGTGGGGGGCGGCTGTGCATGTGGGGGGGCTCCTGCCCGGCCCCCCGAGCCTGACCTGAACCTGCGTTCTCTCTCTTGCAGCCACGTGAGAAGGGACGGATGCGTTTCCACCGGCTGCAGAACGTGCAGATCGCCCTGGATTTCCTGAAGCAGCGGCAGGTAAGGGCTCGTTTCGGCTCAGCCAGAAGCAGAGCGGCACAAAAACTGGCATCAAAATGGAGGATCTTGTTCTGGGAAGGGGTTTGCGAATGTCACTGATGTCACTTCTGCGCCCTGATTTGCACCGGGGGAGGTTGAGGTTGGATTTAGGAACAATTTCTTCCCCAAAGGGCTGTGGGGCATTGGAACAGGCTGCCCAGGGCAGTGCTGGAGTCACCATCCCTGGAGGGTTGGACAGACGGACATGAGGTTCTCAGGACATGGGGCAGTGCCGGGGGTGGGTTATGGTTGGACTTGATGTTCTTGAGGGTCTTTACAACCAAAATGATTCTGTGATTCTATGATTCCTCAGCCTCGTTGGCTCTGCAGGTGGAACCCCCGCAGCCCCCAGTCCGGGTGTCCTGTTCCGCCTGTTGGGTCAGGTCTCTCGATCCTCAGATATGCCGAGATGATGATGAATTGCAGCAGTTCATGCTGAAGCAGAGATTCTTCTCTCTCTGTTGGCCTGAGGGCACTGAATAAATATAAGCACATACCCCACTGCAGGGAGGGAGAGCCGCTTCCACCCCCTCCTCCCCAGCCCCTTGATAGAGACATTTTGCCGGCGGCTCTCGGGAGCTTGTTTCTCTACTTGGATGAAGCAGCTTTTTCCTTTGAAGCCTGATGACAGTGCCCATGTTGGGATGTCTTACCCTGGCTGCTCCCACTAGACATTGTGGGGTCCCCTTGAGTGCCGGGGAGCGGGGACACCCCCCTGGAGAGCCCAATGAGGGGAGAAGAACCCGAAATAGGTGGCAGCTTCCAGAAAGGTGGCTGCAAGGAGCGCAGGAGCAGCAGTTGAGCAGCACCGCTGTGCTTTGCATCTGCTGGGAGCACTGAGGCCGGTGTCGCCAGCATCTCCGTGAGGTTCAGGGACTGCACGTGTGTTTAAATCACCCCCAGAATCTGCTGGGACAGACAGGGTGGGTGCCAGACCCTCAGCGCTGGTGTTTCTGCCTTCGTTAGGGCTGATTGATTTGTTTTGAGCCCAGGAGGGAGTTAATAAAGCTCGGCCATTCTATTTTAACCATGCTCTGTGGTCTGCAGCTATTAAATTATGCACTAGTGCTCCAGGCTTCGGGGATGAGGCACTTCTGTGTGAGCTGAAATAAAGCCGTTAAGTGCTGGAAAAGCACTTCTAGATGGAGAACGCTGGAGAGGTGAAAAATCCTTCCTGAACCGGGGCTTGGGGAGGCCTTGCTGCCTCATTTAGAAGCACCAGGGTGTTTGAATGTGTTCCCTGTGGAGTGCTGGGGGTGGCCCTGGGGACAGCCTGGTTGGGGACATGTCCCCCTCCTCTCTGTGGGTGAGGCTGACGAGGAGATTTGACCCTGTTGCTTCTCTTTCAGGTGAAACTGGTGAACATTCGCAACGATGACATTACAGACGGCAACCCCAAGCTCACCCTGGGGCTCATCTGGACGATCATCCTCCATTTCCAGGTAGGTCAGGAGGGTATTTTGCCAAAGGACGCGGGGTGGATGGTGGGAGCGCGTTGTCACACTGGGGCGCTGGCCTCAAGTTGCGCCAGGGGAGGTTGAGGTTGGATTTTGGGAACAATTTCTTCCCCAAAGGGCTGTGGGGCATTGGAACAGGCTGCCCAGGGCAGTGCTGGAGTCACCATCCCTGGAGGGTTGGACAGACGGACATGAGGTTCTCAGGACATGGGGCAGGGACAGGGGTGGGGAACGGTTGGACTTGATGAGCTTGAGGGGCTTTTCCAACCCAAATGATTCTCTGGTTGTCCACGTGCTCCGTGGCGATGCCGGCACCATGGGTTGGTCTGGGGGATCAGCACACGTTGCGGTGTCGTGGAGAGCGGTATCGGGGAATAGCAAGGCCCCTTTCTCATCATTTGCCTGATGAAATCGTTAACGATGGGCTGTGTGCAGTGGCCTCCCGGTTGGCACCAGGGTTGTTGGTGGTGACTGTTTGCTCAGCCGAGTCTCTGGAGGAGAAGAACAAACTTGGAGGGGGCCAAGGGGGACGGGCTGAGCTCACACTGATGGGGATGTTGTCCTGAGGTGCTCCCGGCCCTTTGGGTGGTCAGAGCAGCCACAGGATCTTTTGTTGAGATGGAAAATATCAGCTACGTGACAGCGGTTCAGGTCGGGGATGGGAGAAGCTCTGTGACCCAGCTGGGCTTTGGACCAGCCCACTTTGGACCATCTCCAGCAATCCTGTGCTATAGATGCTCTTACAAAACAGGGTCTTGGGATCTTTAACAGCCTCAGATCGTCTGTTTGCAGCTTTGATGTCCTCAGGGGGACAATGCGTGGCCCCTCATGCCACCAGCGCGTTGGCACGTGGGGTTTGCTCAGCCGTGCTGCTGCCAGCGGCTCGTTAGTGAATGTGCAATTAGCTCTGGGGCCGCCACCACCGTGGGACTGAGCCCATGGGAGCTGCTGCATCCCAAATCCCTCCCGTATACCCGCTGGCATCTTCCAGAGAAGACCAGCGCTGACTTTGGGACCTCGTAAGGAAGATTTCCATGTGTGTGCCCTGTGCCAGCACAGCCATGCTGTCCCCGAGCGCTGGGCAAGCCCCTCCCGACATCTATTTCTTAAGAAGAGGCTTTTTTTTGGGGGGGAGCATGGGGATAATTGCGTGTGAGGCTGCTGACGATGCGCTCTGCCGGTGTTTTGGCCGCGGGAAGCAGCCGCGATCGAGCAGGAGCTGGATGCTGATGAGTCACTGTTGTTGCCAGTGGGGCCCTGGCTGGTGGCATCTTGTCCTCGCGGTGGCCCAGTCCTGGTGCAGGGGACCGGGGAGGGGACATCAGGAGGTCCTGGGTCCCCTCTGTGCCCCGGGGGAGCTGGGCTGGTGCTGAGGCTGCGCGTCCTCCCCCCGCCTGCGCTAACGGGATTTTTTATGGGGTTGTGGCTCCATTGTGAACCTCTTAATCCATGTCCCGGTGCCTGGGGACAGGCGGCTGGGAGAGCCCTGGGGACAGACTGGGGGGGCTGGTGCCCCCTGTTTTCTGTCATTTTGTCATGTGTCACCCTGCGCTGGTCCCTCCGAGAGGAGCGGGGATGGGAGCGCCGGTGCTGCCGGAGCCCGTTGGGGACCCCACGACTGCGGCTCCTGAAGCGATGCCGGGTCCCCAGGGCACCTTGGGGACACCCTCTGCACCCCGAGCCGGGTGAGCCTGGCAGGGGGGTGGGCACGTGAACCAGCTTCCCAGGGCTCTCAATATTTAAGAATTAAGGAGCAAACCTCCCAAATTGCCGAGAAACACCCCTGCGGGAGCCGGCGCAGCTCCCCATCCCCATCCCCATCCCCATCGCGCGTCTGCCGAGCCGCTCTGACTCCTCCCTGCTTTTTCCCTTTTCCTCCCCATTTCTCTCCCACCCCTTCCTTTATTCTACCTTTACCAACCTTCCCTGGGTTCTGTGTTTTCTATCCCCCCTTCCCCACCCTTTCCCACCCTCCCTCCCCGCGATTCCTGCTCCCGGCTTGTGCTGGCGAGGGCCGTGCTCCAATTACCTCATATTTGGCGAGAAGGACGGCGCAGCCAATCCCCGCTCCCTCTGCTTTTAGGTCAAGTGATTTCTGAACTGCAGTGTAGATGCTTTGAATTTGTCTTCCGAGCAGCTCCCAGGCTGTAAGATGGCTGTCTGGAGCGGCGGCGACGGCGGCAGGGCCGGCGGGAGGGAGCGGCGGCGGGGGACGGTCCCCGGCGCGCTGCGCGGCGTGGCTTTGAGCCCATGAAACCCGGCTCGGGATTTATTCGGCAGCCGGCGATTCGCTCGAAGCGCGTTCCTGCCGGCACCGAGGAGGCGATGGGGAATTCTCTGGGCTGCGTTAAAGAGCAGAAGGAAAAAGCCGTGGGAAAAGCCCCGCTGTCTCCCAAAAAAAGGGTCCGCTTCAAACGGAGGCGGAGGGGGAAGAGGAGAGCGATGCCGGCGGCTGCGCCGCAGGAGGAGCCGCCGGTGCTGGAGGTCACTGAGGATGAGGAGGCAGCGAAGTGGAAGGCGGCCCCGCAGCAGGAGGGGGGACAGGAGCCCCCCGGGAGCCGGCACGGTGCAGGGGACCCCAAGCCAGCATCCCTGCAGCCCGGGCTCATCGTGCAGGTGAAGGAGCGGTTTCAGGGGGAGGTGCAGAAAGCTCGCCTGGTGCTGGAACCGGCTGCGGCGGGGCCGTCCCGGGAGGAGGGCACCACCGTCATCGCCCGCTTGCTGGAGAACCCGGCCGAGAAGGGCTGCGAGAAGGCGGTGAGCCGGCTGGTCGAGCTGCAGCGGAGCGGCGCCGGTAACCGCCGGGCCGTGCTGCTGCCCCTGCGCGGGGGTGACGCCGATGGCCACGCCGGGGGGCTCCTGGCCCCGGTGAGCACCAGGCCTGGCGAGGAGCCGGCGAAGAGCCGGGAGCCCGTGGCCGGCAGCGCCCGCGGTGCCTGGGGAAGAGGAGGCAGCGACAATCCCAGCTCCAGCGCCGCGTGGACCTGCTCATCCTCCGCAGAGCCGGGCACCGTTTCGGAACTGTCTACACCGTCCCCCATGGTGGATCAGCTGGAAAACCCCAGCATGGGGACATCCTCGGTGTTGCCGTCATCTCGGGATGGGCAGGGGCTGCCGGGCTCCCGCAGCCCGTCCTCCTTCAGCGGCGGCGCGGCCCGGAGCTCCTCGGGCTACGGCAGCGACCCGGCCCGGCGGTCAGCCAAGGGTGCTGGAGCTGGTGGGACCATGACACCTCGCGGTGACAGTGGCCGCAGGCTTGCTGCAGAGGGCCGGGCTCGGAGTGGGAGCTCAGGGACAGCCGGAGGAATGGTCAGTGTCTGCGTGTGCCCTCGCCCCCCTTTTTGGAACGGGTCGGGGTATCTGGTTCAGCAGCCCCCAGATCCTGGTGGCTCCTGGGGATGGGCATGTTGACAAGGTTCAACCTTGTGCTGAGCACAGGGAGGACTCTGGTGCAGAAAGTTGCCGGGTGCCTTTTCCCCTCTGAGCATCTCTGCCGGGAAAGTGTCCCCGGGACCGACCTGTCCCGTCCTCTGCTCCTGGCACAGGCAGCCGGAGAGCGGGTCTTGCTGGAGTCAGCGCTCGTGTTTGTTGTCAGTGGTGGCACCTGTGTCCTCGGTGGGATTTTGGGGTGTCCCCTTCCTGCTGCCCACACTTGGCTACCGGGCAGTGTATGAACACGGAGATGCGGGGGCTCTCCCTGCCCCGAGGCGGGTCTGGGAGGAAGAGGAGGGGGTGATGCTGGGTTTCGGAGCCTGTTGTTGTGGTTTGGAGGTTGTTCTTTGGGTGGGCTGGAGGTGCCCTGTGTTTTGGCTGAGCCCTGCACACCCCAGGACAAGCGTGTGGTTGGAGGGGCAGGGAAGGGGCTGTGGCCCCCAACACCTTTGCGTTGGGACCGGTGTCACAGCCGCCCTCTGGCCTTCAGCCTCCTGCCACCAGTTGCTTGATGTTGGAAGGGTTTGGAAGGGCTTGGCCCCAGATCCTGCGAGTTTCCACTCTATCTTCTCGCCGGTGCCTCCCTAAATCTTTGTCCTGACACGGAGATGTGAAGAAAGGAGGGTGGAGCTGGCGCCGCATCCTGCACCTCCGTAAGCACATCTACAGCAGGGTCTCCTGCCCTTGGGGAAAGGCCCAGCGCTCGGAGAACCCCAGTGCCACGTGAACGATGGAAGATAAAGGATTTGTCTGAGCTGGGAGCTGCAAGGGGCTCCCCAATGGGCAGCGGTGCAGGAGAGCCCAGGTGGGGCGCTGCCGACCGGTGTGTTTGCAGAAGCTTTTATCCCACTCTTAATTAAGAGCTGCTAGGAAACCACTAAGGGGGAGCTGGGCAGAGGTTTGTGGGTCCCTCCCTCAAAGTGCGGAGGGTCCCATCCTGCTGCTCGCCTGGTCCGTCGCCCCATCCGATGGGCGCTGGATCCCGGCATCCCTACGGCGCCCCGGCCGCGGGGCTGGAGGAGTTAAAGCAGCGCCGGCGGTGTGGCAGCGCCTGACAAAGAGCAGTTTTGTGTGTGATGAGCGGCTCAGGCTGGGGAAGGGGAGGTGAGCTGCAGAATACCAATGACACCATCGCTGCCGTGCCTCGGCAGCATCCTCCCCGCCGGTCCCTGCCTCCTGCCTGCTGAGGGATCGCTGGCAGCGCCCAACCGGGCGTATTTTAGGGGAGGAATAAAGCAACTGGGTGTTGTCAGGGCCGGGAGGGGCGGCAGGTGGGGCTGGGCGCTGGCACACGCGTCCCTGCCGCGCCGGGAGGAGGAATCCGTGAGCCTTCACACAGGCGCCCCAGAAAATCGGCGAGGCTGACATCGTCCCCTTTGTCTGCCCCTTAATTAAGGGGAGGCCGCCGTACTAATTGGGGAGCCGGGGGAGGAGGCAGCCGTGCCAATCAGGGATACGCTGGCATGCGGGGACACGTGCGTTTTGTCACGTGCGAGTCTGGGATTCGCAGCCGGTGCCGTGTGTCTGTCTGAGGGGTCTGTGCCCGTCGGTCTCTTTTGTCGGGGAGGTGGGTCACGGGCACCCCCTGGCACCGGCTCTGCAGGCATGGCGAGGCAGAGGGGGGATGTGGCAGCCTTGTCCCCATCCTTCCCTTTGCTCCCGGGGTGGAGACGGTGGCTTTGCTGGCTGGAGGTCGGGGAGATCCCTCTGCCTCCCAAGCAGCACCTCCAAGTGCTGTTTTCTGCTTCTTAAGTTGGTATTTTTTGTGCCTCTTTCACGTTGGGATCTCCCATCTGCCCAAACCGTGCAATCCAGCTCTGGGGTCCTCAGCATGGGAAAGATATGGACCTGGTGGAGAGGGGCCAGGGAAGCTCACAAAAATGATCTGAGGCTGGAACAGCTCTGCTGGGGGACAGGCTGAGAGAGTTGGGGTGTTCAGCTGGAGAAGAGAAGCTCTGGGGAGACCTTATTGTACCCTTTCCATACCTAAAAGGGGCTGATAAGAAAGATGGGGACAGAGTTTTCATTAGGACTTGTTGTGATAGGTCAAGGGGTGATGGTTTAAAACTAAAGGAGGGAGATTCAGGCTGGACATGAGGAGGAAATTGTTGCCCTGAGGGTGGTGAGAGCCTGGCCCAGGTTGGCCAGAGAGGTGGTGGATGAACCATCCCTGGAGACATCCCAGGCCAGGCTGGACGGGGTCTGAGCAACCTGAGCTGGTGAAGATGTCCCTGTCATGGCAGGGGGGGCACTGGGGGACATTTGAAGGTTTCCTCCTGTCCTTCCTGGCAGCTGCCGGGTCTTGGGCAAGTTCATGGCCACTGGCTGTGCCTGGTGGAGTCTCCTCCTCGTCCCACATCACCCCATGGCTGTGCCACTTCCTTACAGATCTCCGACATCTACATCAGTGGGGAGTCGGGGGATATGTCGGCCAAGGAGAAGCTGCTTCTGTGGACGCAGAAGGTGACGGCCGGTTACATCGGGGTGAAGTGCACCAACTTCTCATCGTGCTGGAGCGACGGGAAGATGTTCAACGCGCTCATCCACAGATACAGGTGGGGAGGAAGCAGCAGCAAAGAGCATCATCTCAGTGGGGAGGAAGGGCTGGGGCTGGTCTCTTCCAACCAAAATGATTCTATATTCTGCCACAGAGGGCTTGTGGTCCCAGCCTGGTACGCTGGGCACAGAGGGCAGGTCCCAGAGGAGCACGGGGGTGTTTTCTTCACAGCCTAAACACCCCTTTCCAAAGGGGACGAGCTGGGGAGCTGCTGCAGCCCAGGTCCCCTTGGAAAGCCACCAGCCTGGGACAGGGACACCTTGCGCTGTTTGCCACCCTTGTGACTCGGGCATGTGTCTTGCAGGCCAGATCTGGTGGACATGGAGAGGGTGCAGATCCAGAGTAACCGGGAGAACCTGGAACAAGCCTTTGAGATCGCCGAGCGGCTGGGGGTCACGCGGCTGCTGGATGCCGAAGGTGGGCGGCCGGGGGAGCGGCTGGTGCGGGGGGATATCGACCCCTCCGCCCGCTCCCGTTCCTCACTCCCTTCCTGCTTCTCTCTTGCCAGACGTGGATGTCCCGTCCCCAGATGAGAAATCCGTGATCACTTACGTGTCTTCAATCTACGATGCCTTTCCCAAAGTCCCCGAGGGAGGAGAAGGGATCAGCGCTATCGTAAGCATCGCTGCGGGTTGG
Source organism: Streptopelia decaocto (assembly GCF_964273445.1). NCBI lineage: Eukaryota > Metazoa > Chordata > Aves > Columbiformes > Columbidae > Streptopelia > Streptopelia decaocto. The sequence goes on along the minus strand of NC_138678.1, from coordinate 1,971,784 downwards.
GACAGCGGTTGGAGGCAGCTGGTTGTTGCGGGAAGGGTTTGGGGGGTTCCCTGTTGCTGTAGCAGATGGATGGAAGAGGTTTTGGGGGAGTAAGGAGCTTCCCCATGAACGTGCCTGCCCTGAGAACTACCAGCGTGCCCGTAGGTCCATGGTGTTCTCCAGACTCTGTGGGTTATGCCACATTTTTTGAGCTGTTGGAAAAGCTGAGCTGGCTTCCAGGGAGCAGCTCACAGGGAGGATCTTCCTCCTCCTCCTCCCTCCTGTACCTGGGATGGTGTCCCTGCCACTGGCAGTGCTCTGCAAGGATGCTCTTGCCCCGCAGGAGGTGGATTCAAGGTGGCTGGAGTACCAGAGCCGCGTGGAATCCCTCATCTCCTGGATCAAGCAGCACACGATACTCATGTCAGATAAATCCTTCCCCCAGAACCCTGTAGAGCTAAAGGTAGGTCCTGGACAAGCTCTGTGCACAGTGTCCCTTGTGCTCGGTGGCATCACCAGATGGGTTTCTGATGAGCCTTTCTCATCCCAGGCACTTTATAACCAGTACATACACTTCAAAGAAACTGAAATCCCAGTGAAAGAGCAGGAAAAAGGAAGGATAGAGGAGCTCTACAGACTGTTAGAAGTAAGTATCATCGCAACTACCCAGCGGCTTGTAGGTGGGAGTGTTGTGCTTTTAGCAAGACTAAAGTGTGCTCAGTTTGGGTTTATTTTGGAATGAGAAGTGGAAATAACCCTGAGGGTAAATGATGTAGCAAGCAGGATGCTGCAGGAGCGGAGGCAGAGCTGGTGCCTTATAGCCCCGCTTTCCTTGCTGTAGTTTCTCTCTACCCAGCTGGAGGAGGAGGTAGAAAATTCCATTCCGCTGATGTTTTCCCACAGGTATGGATTGAATTTGGACGCATCAAATTGCCCCAGGGCTACCACCCCAATGATGTGGAGGAGGAGTGGGGCAAACTCATAATCGAGATGCTGGAGCGTGAGAAGCTGTTGCGGCCAGCGGTGGAAAGGTGGGGACCGTGGCCATGGTGGGGTGTCCCCGCGGGGGTGTCCCCTGCTCCCCTGGCTGTGGGGACATCCCAAATCTCATTCTCTTCTCCTCTGTCACCGCAGGCTGGAATTGCTGCTACAAATCGCTAACAAAATCCAGAATGGTGCTCTGAGCTGTGAGGAGAAACTCACTCTCGCAAAGAACACGCTGCAGGCTGTGAGTGGGGGGGGTGGTGATTTTCCCCCTCCTAATTTCTTATGGATTTTTGGTTGTTTGTTTTTCTGCCTCTTCTTTTATGTGCATCTCTTCCCTTCTCTTCTATGGGGTGGTGGGTTCCCTGGACATCTTTCCCTTCTCTTCTGATGTTCAGCCCATCCTGGAGGGGCTATAGAGGTGACAGTGGATGCCTGGGGATCTATGACATGAGGATCTTGGGGACAGGGGACTGTCCTTGTTGTACAGCAGCTGCCTCTGGGCATGCAGCTATTGAGTCTGGACATCTGCAGAAGCGTTGGCTTGGAGGAGAACTGCAGTTCTGGGAAAGCTGCTTGTACAATGAGGCTTAAAAAGCCCCAAATGTGTTTTATTTGTCTAAAAGAGTGGCAGAAAGGATGCAGTTGCAGACTGCAGCTACCTGGGCAGGGAGAAGATTTCTGAAGAGGGGTGTTTTGTTCTGGGAGAAAGAGATGTAAGGGTTGGGAGCTAAAAATGGGTAAACCCAAGCAAGAAATGAGAGACGTGTTTAAATGACCATCCATGGGACTGACCATGGGACTCCATCCATCACCAGAAGCTCCAGTTCATCTGCAGGAGCTTCTAAAGGGGATGTCCTGGGTGTGGTGTGAGTGATGAACTCATGTTCTTCTGTTCAAATCGAGCTTGTGGATTAAAAGTTCTGGGTTTTTTTGGTGTTGATGCTGGGCTGCTCTCGTGTTCTCTCTGCCCACGTGCCCGAGGGACCCGTCCCTCAGTGTCCCCTCTCTCGGTGCAGGACGCCGCTCACCTGGAGTCGGGCCAGCCGGTACAGTACGAATCCGACGTGGTGATGTATCTGCAGGAGTGCGAGGGGCTGATCCGCCAGCTCCAGGTGGACGTGCAGATCCTGCGGGATGAGAATTACTACCAGCTGGAGGAGCTGGTGTTCAGGTGAGAGGAGCCGTGTCCCAGATGGTCTGTGGTTGGAGAAATGGGGTGCACGGGGTTCCTCTGCTCTGTTGTGGGGAAGGAGGGAGCATGTGAGCATCTTTAGCAAGTGATAGGATGAGAGAAAATGGTCTCGGGTTGTGCCAGGGGAGGTTGAGGTTGGATCTGGGGACAATTTCTTCCCCAAAGGGCTGTGGGGCATTGGAACAGGCTGCCCAGGGCAGTGCTGGAGTCACCATCCCTGGAGGGTTGGACAGACGGACATGAGGTTCTCAGGACATGGGGCAGTGCCAGGGGTGGGTTAACAGTTGGTTTTGATGATCTTGAGGGTCTCTTCCAACCCAAATGATTCAATGGTTCTTACCCATGCCTTGCTCGCTTCTCCAGGATCATGCGGCTGCAGGACGAGCTGGTGACGCTGCGGCTGGAATGCACCAACCTGTACAGGAAAGGTCACTTCTCCAGCCTGGAGCTGGCGCCCACTACCACGCTGAGCACGACGCACTTGAAGGGCGAGTCCCTGACCAAAGGGCTTCACACCTCCTCCGCCTCCTGGTTCCGAAAGCCCATGCGCAGGACGGAGCTGGTGGCCATCTCCTCATCCGAAGACGAAGGCAGCCTCCGGTTCGTGTACGAGCTGCTGGCCTGGGTGGAGGAGATGCAGGTGAGTGCTGGGCCAAATCACCTATGGGGAGGTAGGAAGCTGGTCTGGGCTTTTTCCTGCCTTTATCTGAATAATCGCTTTGATTGTTCAAGGTTTCTGGAGAGCGCCGACGCTTTTGTCTTGAGTTGGGTTTCTCTCTTGTTATCCTGCTGATCAGTGGGTATCAGAAGGTCCTTTCAAAGCTGGAAGCAAATCTGTACTGATGCAGTCAGTCGTTTCATTTTACTTGTGTACAAAGCTTGTGTAGACTGTTCCAGAAATCATTCTGTGCTGGATCACTGGCTTAGGATTCTCCGCAAGGACTTGGAGGGTGTTTGTTTCCTCTTGAGTGACCCAGGAGGCTTCCATGCCCTTGTGTCCTTTTGAGACACGCTCCTGCAGATGAGGAGAGCTGACTTGCACCTCCTGGCCTGTTTCAGATGAGACTGGAGCGGGCAGAGTGGGGGACTGACCTGCCGAGCGTGGAAACCCAGCTGGAGACCCAGCGGCACGTCCACGCCAGCGTGGAGGAGCTGGGCTCCAGCGTGAAGGAGGCCAGGGTGTACGAGGTACGGGGACACGGGCCGGGTGACAGCGCGTGGCACAATGTGTACGGGAAGGCGAGGGCATCAGAATCGCCTCTTGTGGGTAAAGTGCCAGGGGCAGAGATATTTTTTAAGGACAGAACCTCTGAATTGATGCTGGAGGCTGCTGCATCCTCTCCACCTCCTCTTGCTCACACAGGGCTGGGGAGAAAGATTTGGAGATGGGGTTTTCGAGTGATTCGGCTAACAGGAGTATGTTTTTCATCCTTCAGGGTAAAATATCTCAGAATTTCCGTGCTAGCTACACAGAGACGCTGGGCAAGCTGGAGACACAGTACTGCAAGCTGATGGTGAGTGGGCTTGGGGTGGGTCCATCCCCACATCCCTGTTCCCCGGGTGGGGAGGGGGCCAGACCCCCATTGCCTGCAGGGCAGGGAAGGGCAATGATGCTTTGTTGTGTTCAGGAAACCTCCGGCTTTCGGCTGAGACACCTCCAGAGCTTGCACGGGTTTGTGTCTCGGGCCACGGCTGAGCTGATTTGGCTGAACGAGAAGGAGGAGGAGGAACTGGCCTACGACTGGAGCGACAACAACCCCAACATCGCAGCCAAGAGGAATTACTTCTCGGTGAGCGACCGCGGGGCAGGATGGGTGGGATTGGGTGTCCTCTGGGTGCTGCTGCTGCTTTGGATCCACTCTGGGACCTTCAGCTACCGACAGAGCTCAAGTCCCCGGAGGTTTGATGCTCCCTCCCAAGTCGCTGAACTTGTAGTTCATGAGTGCAGTGGATGAAAGAGCTCTCCCTAGAGCAGAAGGTGCAAATAGTGTTTGTTCAGTTGAGTTTCAATCGCAAAGGCATCAAAAGATGGTTTTTTAGCACTATTTGGAGCTAAAGGCGTCTTTAATAGGGAAAAAAAATCTGAGCTAAAGAGGAGCATTGATTCCTCTTAAAAGCAGTAGAAATAAATTGCTGTTTTTCCACAATTGCACTGTCTGGGACTGAATAGGTCCCCGGGCAGGTTTCCAGTGTCTGTGTTAGATCTGCGTTTGGTGCACAGGAGCTGTCCTGATGGGAGCCGGCTGCGCTGCTCCCTGAGCCGTACTGGTGTCCCTGAGCACCACTGGTGTTTACTCCCACACCTGCGTTAGCTGGACACATGCTCTGAGTGAGGCTGCTCCACGTAGCCGAGATTTGGACTTTGCTTCGGTCGTTCCCGCAGGAGCTGACGGCGGAGCTGGAGGAGAAGCAGGACATCTTCCGCTCCCTGCAGGACACGGCCGAGCTGCTGGCCCTGGAGAACCACCCGGCCAAGCAAACCGTGGAGGTGAGTGGGTGCCAGGACGAGCCCTGAGAATCAGCTGGTGGCAAATCATCTCACCTGGGAGTGGGAAACTCTCTGTCCCACCCTTATGGGCAGCTAGAGCTAGTACAGCGTTTTATGGTGGTAGCAGAACGTCAGTGCAGTGTTATGTTCTTGGGAGTGCAGTGAGAAGCTCGAGGCCGTTCCTAAATAATCCTCAGCTCACATTAAAGCTCGGATATGCTTCTACAGAGCATGAGCCTTTTCTAAAGCAAGATGATGCAGGGAACAGCCTCAGCTTGCTCGGAGTTATCCAGGCGTGGAGGAAAACTGCGGTGGTGAAGCAAAGGGCTGTGGGGACGTGTCTCTCCCTGGGGAGAGAACAGACCTGTGTGTGCTGCAGCCCTGTTCCTGTGTTCCTGCTCTCTGTGCCTGTGTCCGAACCCTCCTGGTTGCAGCCAGATCTTGCCCACTCTGTCCATCCCACCGGCTGTAGCCGTGTCCTTCCCGTGACCCTCGTTACTCATTACCGTTCGGTGCGTGTGTTTCTCAGGCGTACAGCGCTGCCGTGCAGACGCAGTGGCAGTGGATCAAGCAGCTCTGCCTGTGCGTGGAACAGCACGTGAAGGAGAACGCTGCCTATTTCCAGGTACCTGGGGAGGGGCAGCCCCGATTTCCCTGCTCTCCATCCACCGCATCTCGTTGCGTGAGCTTCAAACGCTGCTGTTCCCTTTGGGGGAGAGGGAAGGAGGGGTTTGTGGTGCTCATGGGGGCTGGTTTCTCATGACTCGTCTCCTTCTCCTTAGCTGCTCTCTGGGTTGTCTCATTGGGGCAAAAGGGATCAACTTCCACCTAATTCTGGCTATCCATGTGGGATCATAGAATATTGTGGGTTGAAGGGACCTTCAAATGTCCCCCAGTGCCCCCCCTGCCATGACAGGGACATCTTCACCAGCTCAGGGTGCTCAGAGCCCCGTCCAGCCTGGCCTGGGATGTCTCCAGGGATGGTTCATCCACCACCTCTCTGGCCAACCTGGGCCAGGCTCTCACCACCCTCAGGGACAACAATTCCTCCTCATGTCCAGCCTGAATCTCCATCCTTTAGTTTAAAACCATCACCCCTTGTCCTGTCGCAACAGGCCCTGCTCAAAAGCCTGTCCCCATCTTTCTGATTGGCCCCTTTTAATTACAGAAAGGGCACAATAAGGTCTCCTCAAAGTCCTGCTTTAACAGCTCCAAGCCAGAATAACCTTGGGAGCCGCTGGTTGCAATGTGGGGGTGATTGTCCCCTGCCCGCAGTGCTGCTGGCTGCTCGGTGGCCTTTTGTGCAGGTTTCCATGAACCTCTTTGTCTTTGCAGTTCTTCAGCGACGCCCGGGAGTCAGAGACCTACCTGCGCAACCTGCAGGACTCCATCAAAAGGAAGTATTCTTGCGACCACAACACGAGCCTGACGCGGCTGGAGGACCTGCTGCAGGACTCCATGGTGGGTGCTCCGGCATTCCGGCCACCCTGGGCCTCCTTGCTCCGGTCCAGCAGCGTTACTCGGGGCACCTCTTGCTTCCCAGCGACAACTGGGCTTGTTTTATTCCCACCACACTGCGGTTTCATGTAACGTGGTTTTGTTTCCCCATCGAGGTCAATGTTCTGCTTTGCCTTGGAGCTGCCGCATGTGTTTGTAGGTGGCTGTGGGCTGTAGGTCGTGTGTGTGACCCAGATCTCCATTGTTACAGCAGCCAATGGGTCACTTTTATTTAGAGACACCATCCAGCATCTTTCTGTGTCCTCGGGGTGAAGAGCAGGGGGTGCATGCTGTCTGTGCAAACCCATAGTTTGACATGCGAACTGTTTTTCCCCGTCGGTGCCCGTCGTGCCATCCGCTCTGCATGGCGCTGGTTGTGTTCATCACGCAGAGCCCGCAGGGTGCTCCTGGTTCTGCTTTGGAGCTGGTGCTTGCAAGGGATGCGGAGAAATGCCTGTGCTTTATCCAGACCAAATCCCCCGTTAATCCATCACGCTGTGCCGCGGGGGGGGACCCCGGCTGTGTATGGGGACAGGGACTCGGCAGCGCTGATCTCCAAACACGTGGCATGGCTTAGCTGCGGCATGGCAGAGAGCAGACAAGGGGCGATCGCGCTGTGATCTTCTTGTCCAAATTGGCCTGGAAAAAAGACTAAAATACCGAAAACAGCACAAAAACAAAACCCGGGGAGCAACACGTCAGATGGTGTTTGAAACCACGGGCGGGGGAGGATTTGGGCTGGGGGTTGACTGCTGAGCCGCTGGTGGAGGTGCCAGGAGGTGACACTTGAGTGTGTGGAGGTGAGGGGCTGCTTTGGCTTTGCTCTTGGTGCTCAGTGACATCCACCGTGTCCCCAGTGGAGCTGGGACACCTCGCTGGGTGTTGGTGACAGGGGCATCAGCTGGGTCAGGGCTCACCTTCTCCTCTCGGGGCGGCTCCCATCCTCTGGCATTGTCTGGGGGTTGTCCTGGTCTGTCCCCCGGTGTCACCAGGACACGGAGCGGCCAGCCCGAGTCCCGGGGTCCGTGTTGGCAGCACCAGGGTCTGGCAGGAGCGTCTGGGGTGGGAGAAGCTTGAGAGCAGCCACGATCGCAGCACTCCCTGAGCTCAGCTGTATTACTCTTTCTTACCTAATAAGTTAAAGTTGTATTTCTTCCAATCATGCTCCCTGGGACAGGCACAGGTAGTTTAATCATTTATTCTTTTCTTTTTCTTTTTTTTAACCATTAAATTACCCTCCATCGTTAGCACACTAACCAACCCCAAGAGTACCAAGCATGAGGGAGAACATTTTTCTGGGATCTTTTTTAACCTTTCGCAGCCAGAATGAGCTGAGCTGCCACTAATCACACGAGCGGCCGGTGTTGTGATGCACACACGTCTCCATCAGTGCTGGAGGCTGTTCCAGGGGAGCTTTGTCACCAGTCCCCTGGGTTGTCCCATCACCAAACCTAGCAGGGACTTTATTATGCTGCATCTCCAGCCGGCACATTTCTCCCCAAACGCAGAGACCTGTGCAATCACTCCACCACAAGCCCCTTCTCCCGAGGTGTTTTATCCGCATAACTCATCGTATCGCCATTCCAGCTGTTGGTTTACACATCTGTCATCTTTTGCTGTAGAAAAGGGAGCATGCTTCTGGGGTCTCTCCTCCAGGCAGCTAAACATCCCCAGCTTTGGGCTGGAGCTTGTCCTGCTCTTGGCCCCTTACACCTCCTGGGACTTTAATTTTGCTGTATGCTGTGTTCTCTTTGCTTTTCCCTTTTGAAATAAAATACTTTCTTGTCCTAGCAGCACAAGAGCCAGAGGCGTGTGCATGCGGCTTTGCAGGGCAGTGGGAGCGGCAGCGGGGAGGTCCCATCCTGACCCACCGTCTGTTCTCCCTCCCATCCCATCTCCTGCCCCCTCATCCCATCCTGTTAGGGCAGCAGGATCCTCCTGCCGTGTTTGTTCAACCCTTGAGACCCCAGCAGGGCAGCGTTGGGGTGGGGGTGCCAAGATGCCCGGGAGACGCCTCCTCTCCCCTGGCTCCAGCAACCCGTCCTTCCTCCTCCTCTCTGCCAGGACGAGAAGGAGCAGCTCATCCAGTCCAAGAGCTCCGTCGCCAGCCTGGTGGGACGCTCCAAAACCATCGTGCAGCTCCGGCCCAGGAACCCGGAGCACCTCGTGAAGAGCACGATCCCCATCAAGGCTGTTTGTGACTATCGGCAGATCGAGGTGAGGGCTGGGGGCGCTTGGGAGGGGAAGGCAGGGACGAGGTGGAGGAGAAACCCCCGTGGTGGTGTAGGACGAGCTCCGTGGCATCTGTCGCTGGGAAGCAGGGAGTGGGAAGACAGGAGGAGGGAAATAGCGCGGCTGGTGTTCCCGGAGCAGATTTCCATGTCTCAGATTTATTCTGCACACGAGCTAAAGTCCTTTTTCCTGAGGATGGGCTTCAGCAGCCTCAACCAGATCAGCACAGTTAACTCCTTGTCCCTTCCTCTCCAGATGTGAGCGTGCTGCGCTGCCTGGCGCTGTACCAGGCTTTTGCTTTATTAAAAAATGTCTATATAACACTATTTGGAGGAGAGCTGGCAGGCAGGGCAGGCGCGGGCAGCCCTGGTGCCGGTTTCTGACGGGGCGGGTGGTGTTGGTGCAGATCACCATCTGCAGGAACGACGAGTGCGTGCTGGAGGACAATTCCCAGAGAACCAAGTGGAAGGTGATCAGCCCCACGGGGAACGAGGCCATGGTGCCCTCCGTGTGCTTCCTCATCCCCCCGCCCAACAAGGAGGCCATTGAGATGGCCAACAGGTGACTCGCGGTGGGGGGAGTCCCCGGGGCACAGTGGCCGGGAGGTGGGGAGGGGCTGGTGACGCAGGAGGGGACAGATCTGGGGTGGGAAGGGGAGAGAAACTGGGGTGGAGGAACAGGAGTGGGTGGAAAGCCCTTGAGGTGCTGGAGCGAGTTGAGAGGAGGGAACGGAGCTGGTGAGGAGCTGGAGCACAAGTGTGATGGGAGCGGCTGAGGGACCTGGGGGTTCAGCTGGAGAACAGGAGCTGAGGGGAGACCTTCTGAGCTCTGAACTGCCTGAAAGGAGCTTGGAGCCAGGGGGGGTCGGGCTCTGCTCCCCAGGAACAAGCTCCAGGAGCAGAGGAAACGGCCTCAAGTTGCGCCAGGGGAGGTTGAGGTTGGATTTAGGAACAATTTCTTCCCCAAAGGGCTGTGGGGCATTGGAACAGGCTGCCCAGGGCAGTGCTGGAGTCACCACCCCTGGAGGGTTGGACAGACACGGAGATGAGGTTCTCAGGACATGGGATATTGCCAGGGGTGGGTTAATGGTTGAATTTGATGATCTTGAAGGGCTTTTCCAACACAAATGATTGTATGAGTGCGCTAGGTTGATCCAGGGCTGACAGATCTGCTCCTTTCCCATGCAGGGTGGAACAATTGTACCAGAAGGTGATGACTCTCTGGCACCAGCTCCACATGAACACCAAGAGCCTCATCTCCTGGAACTACCTGCGGAAGGACATCGCCCTGGTGCAAAGCTTCAGCATGGAAAAGGTACGGTAGGAGTTTCCCTGCCTGGCTCCAGGTCTGTGTTGCTCATCCTCTGAGCTTCTTCGTGCAGCTGAGGAAGAAGGGAAGGGTTGAAAAGAAGAGCAGAGACTGCGAGGTTGGGCAAGTTCAAGGGTCTTTGCACCTTGGACAGCAGGAAGACCTGAGCTGGGGGGTTCTTTTCAAAATGATTGCAGTTTTTCCTAATAAAGCATCATCAGGAGTTTGCTGCTGTTAAGGCATAAGAGATTGTGGACTTAGCATTTCCTAGGGAGTGAGCAAGGCGTGAGGCCAAGGCGGAGGAGTTTGCCATTGCTCTTCTAACAAGAAAAGGCTCACTTGGCCGAGGAAGGCGATGAAGCCGGGCAGGATGGCTCCGGGTGAAGCGTAGGAAGTCGTTCCCGGGGGTTAACGTGCCGCTTTTCCACTCGCAGCTCAGATCCTTGGCGCAAGGCGAGTGCCAGCAAGCGCTGAAGAGCCTGCAGACGCACTACGAGGACTTCGTGCAGGACAGCCGGGACTCGGAGCTCTTCTCGGTGTCGGACCGGCTGCGGCTGGAGGAGGAAGTGGAGTCGTCCAAGGAACACATCCGGCAGCTGCTGGAGTCCATGGAGAACGGTGAGCTTCAAAGGGCTGATGCGTTCACCAGGAGCTGTGGGGACTCATAAGCACAGGATTTATGGGATGGTTGATGAGCTAGTTGATGGTGTGAGCAGCTGTTCTCCTTATTTCTCCGTCCATTCAAGTGTTTGGTCTTTGTCCAGCGATGTTCCTGGCTTTGCAGCTTCAGCTTATCCGCTGAGTCCTCTTGCCCTAATATTGCTGGAGGATTTGGTCGTTAGGATTCATTCTGAGCAAGGAGTTCTTCCTGCGTTTAATCTTTAAGAAAATAGACGTGGTGGTGACACCAGCACTGCGAGTCTCACTTCAAGGACTTTGTCATGCGAGGTGCCCTGTGGCTCGGCTCATTCTTAGCTGCGTTTGAACGAGATGATGTGATTAAATTACTTTCCGTCTGAGCGGAGCCCCCGGTGTCTCGGTGCCAGCGCGATGCTGCGCTCAGCTCCGGGGTCAGACACCAGCCAGGTTGTTTGAGCTGCTCTTTTGGTTTGTGTCTTGCAGAAGACAAGGATGAGACCGTTGCCAGGACGTATCTCTCCGAGCTGAAGAACATCCGTCTGCGCCTGGAGGAGTGCGAGCAGAGGCTGGTGAGCCGGATCCAGAGCCCGAGCAGCACCCGAGCAGATGGCGACACTATCCAGGAAAACACCATCCGCATTGTGGAGCAGGAGGTCAGTCCTGCCGCTGGGACGTATGGAGGTGGTGGCCGTTGGTTTTTAACATGTGCCGAAAATAGCTTTAGCTGCCCTGGGGTGTGATGGGTGTGTGCCTGTGGGGTTTGAGGGGACTTGCTGCACAGAAGGCGGCAGGGATCCTCTCCAGGTGGGCTCCTTGCTTCGTTCCATCCTTTGCCAAGGGCAATCCTGCTTTTTCTCTGCCTGCTTGGGCTCTCCTTTCACGTTCTTCCCTCCGTCCCGTAGCGCATGCAGGAGGATCTGCAGCGGCTGCAGTCGGACCTGCGGTTCATTTCCGAGAGATGCTACAGCTTCCTGGACAAGGCGCCCGCGGGCTCCAGCACGCCCCACTTGCGCTCGGAACTCGACTTGGTGGTGAACAAGATGGACCAGATGTACGGGCTGTCTTCCATCTACCTGGACAAGTGAGTCGAGACGTGCCTCTGTTCCCAAATACCTTTCTATATCTGCCTGATTCTGCCCGAGACATTTCATCTGCCCCTCTGCCACACCTTGTGCTGAGCTCTGTCCCTCTCGCCATCGAGGGATCTCTGTGAAACTCTGGATGTCATTGTGCTGCCTCTGCTTGACTTGCCAGGTTGAAGACTGTTGATATTATTATCCGTAACACACAAGGAGCAGAGTCTCTGGTCAAAGGCTACGAGGTGAAGCTGAGCCAAGAGGAGGCCGTCCCCGCCGACCTGCCAGCTATTCAGTCTCACCGAGCAGCGTTACAGGTGGGTGCTGTTCCCTTCCCGAGGCAGAAACCAGCCAGCGTTTTGGCGTTTGGCAAGTGTGGTCCTTCCCTTTCTCTACTGAATTTAGACTGTATGGCATATCTTGCCTTGGTATAGCTGCCAGGAGGATTCTGTGCTGCTTACGTGATCCCTTATTGCTTTGTAAAGGTAAAGGAGCTGCTGCGGTTTGTGCTCACTGTTGTAGGGCACATCAGCATCTTGGCAGCTTCATGTCCTGTTGCTGCAGGACAGGAGCTGAACCAATCTGACTTGCTCCAATCGGTGAACACAGTCCGCTCTGTTTTGCACCTCCCATCGTCAGCAGGTGGAGGAGAGAGGAAAGATAAACCCCTTCTTAGGCTTGGCAGCTCTGGGCAGGACAGCATCACTGACTCAACGTGCCTTTTGCTTTCCGGGACGTTGAGCCGGTGCTGTCTCTTGTTGGTTTTGCAGCAATGGCTCGGGGAGGTGAAGGACAAGAGCTCCGTCTTCTCCACGCTGGAGGAGGAGTTGGCCAAGGCGAAGGTGGTGGGAGAGCAGCTGTTCCGGCTGCGGCAGGAGCGCAGCATCGACCTGGAGCGCTACCAGGAGAAGGGCAGCCAGCTGTGGGACCGCTGGCAGCGCGTCTGCGCCCAGATCGAGACCCGGTGAGAAACCTCCCGCCTCCTCTCGCAGCTTTGCTTTCCTGTCTTCCCAACGTACCACAAGAAAGGTTGGACCAGATGATCCTTGTGGTCCCTCCCAACCTGTTATTCCATCGTTGTGCTTCAGCTGAGAGCTTGGAGCAGGCTTTTTCTCAGGGATATTCCTCCAGATGGAATTCCCACTGCTGGCTGGGATAATCCCTATTTCCTACAGTGGTGTTTCGCCCTCCTCTTATTCGTCTTGGTTCTTCTCACAGCCACGCGGAGCTGGAGAGCATCCAGGAGGTGCTGAGCGATTACCGGCAGTGCCACAGCACCCTGATCCAGTGGATCGAGGAGATCACGGTCCAGCAGGAGCTAATGAAGCCTGGGCAGGCGGAGGACAGCCGGGTGCTGTCAGAGCAGCTGAGCCAGCAGACGGTAAATTATGTCCTGGCAGTGCAGTTGCTGCTGTGACCCTGTCGCTGCTTTTACTAAAATCTTTCAATCTGTGAGCTTGAAAACATGAAACAAAGGGGGAGAGGCTGCAGGCCTGAGCTGGGGGTCTGGGAAGTAAAGAAACTCTTGCTTAGCTTGAGGTAGACAAGGCCTCGCATAAAAAATTGAAGAGGATAAAGACTTGGAAGGAGAGGGATGGGGGCTGAAATTCAGCCTGCTGCCTAACAACTGGTTTTACTTTGATTTTTGCTGAAGGCTTTGGCTGCAGAAATTGAGAAAAATCAAGCCAAACTGGACCAGTGTCAGAAATTCTCCCAGCAATACTCGGCTGCCGTCAAGGTACAGGTCCCCTCCTGTGCCTGCATCGGGCTGGCTGGGCAGAACCAGCCCCGACAGAGTTCACGTCTCACACGCTCCGTGTCTCTCCACCCCTGCTTGCGTTTGCAGGACTACGAGTTGCAGCTCATGACGTACAGGGCGTTCGTGGAGTCGCAGCAGAAGTCTCCCATGAAGCGCCGGCGGATGCTCTCGTCCTCGGATGCCATCACGCAGGAGGTAGGAGCCGCCTGCCCGACCCCACCAGGGAGAAACTGCACGGGGGGTTCTTCAACACCAAGCAACCGCTGCAGAACGAGCTCCTTTCTGCTGAACTCGCTTGCGTAAATAAAGCTTCCACCCTCGCTGTTTTTCCCGCTAGCCGGAGAGGATGGCTTTGTGCTCTAAGCACCAGGTATAACATACCCAGCCTCCTGGGAACCCCTGGGCAAATCCAGCGGGGTCGGCTCAGCCCTTCGGCCTTGCGAGGTAAATAACCAGAGCACCATGTGGCCTCAGTGTCTGTGGATCTTCGGGATGAGACCTTTAGGGACCCGAGGTCCTGTCTGCTCTGTGTGGACATTAAAGATCCCGCCAGCCCTTTTTTGTCAGAGTCGAGCACCCACCCCAGCGTCCCCTTCGCTCCGGTGTTGTGCAGCATGCCGTGCGTGGCCACAACCCTCCCCGTCACACTCGCCGTGTTTCATTGATGCCGTACGGGGTCTGCGAGGTGCTGTGGGGCTGCCCAAGCAAGAGATGGTGCATCCGTGTTGTTCACCGTAAAGTACATCGCTGTGGATCCGCTGGTTGTGACTGACGGGCCCCGTTTCTCTCTCTCTCCCTTCGCAGTTCATGGATTTGCGGACTCGCTATACGGCTCTGGTGACGTTAACCACGCAGCACGTGAAGTACATCAGCGATGCTCTCCGGCGGCTGGAGGAGGAGGAGGTAAGGGTGTTGTTCGGAACCGAACTCTGTTCAAAATGTGCTGGCTCATTTCCTAACACCCCAAGGATGCTCCATGTTGAGGTTAAATAGAATCACAGAAGAATTTGGGTTGAAGGGACCTTCAGATGTCCCCCAGTGCCCCCCCTGCCGTGAGCAGGGACATCTTCACCAGCTCAGGTTGCTCAGAGCCCCGTCCAGCCTGGCCTGGGATGTCTCCAGGGATGGTTCATCCACCACCTCTCTGGCCAACCTGGGCCAGGCTCTCACCACCCTCAGGGCCAACAATTTAATCCTCGTGTCCAGCCTGAATCTCCCTCTCCGCCTTTGGAAATCTGGGACCCCTTTGACATGGTTAATCTTCCTCTCTCCTCTGTTTGCAGAAAGTCGTGGAGGAGGAGAAGCAGGAGCACGTGGACAAGGTGAAGGAGCTGCTGGGCTGGGCCCTGGGCTTGAAGCAGAGCGTGCAGGGCAGGACGGCAGCTGCTGGGAGCAGAGAGCTGGGTGACATCGAGAAATCCATCTTGGAGCAACAGGTAAACTGGGGGCAGCCATCAGTTTCTTTAACTGCTGTTCTTCTCCCACAGCTGGTTTAAGCTTCTTTCTTTCATTCTTTCTTTTTGACAGACCCTGAATGATGAGCTGGCTGCAAAGAAGGAGCAGGTCTCTGAGGCCATCAAAACTTCACAGATCTTCCTGGCAAAACACAGCCACAAGTGAGTGTGGCCGGACGAGGGGACAGGCAGGGACAGCAGTGGGGAAAACCCCCTTAGAGCTGGGGGTTTGGTGTCCCTGGGATCCAGGGCCCAATTCCTGTTAAAAACAATGATGAGCTGCACATAATAGTTGTCTTCTTATCTGCAAGGAGAGCTGTGAAATATGCAACCTATTTATGCTGTTGGGACAATATTAATCCCATGTAGGCGTGATCCAGCCCTGTATATTTGGGGATTTGATTGTTATGATGCAGGTCAGCCTTTGTTGAGCCCAGTACCCTTGTTGGTTTTAGCTGAGCTGGGCAAGGAGTGGGGCAGTGGGAAGAGGGGACTCGTGGTGGATTTGTCCTTTTCCTTTCCTAGAAGAACAGATTAATTCCGCAGAGCTGGGAGCTGCTTCGTGCTGAGAGATCTCCCCTTCCCCTTGCAGGCTTTCCCATCCGGAGAAGGAGCAGATTTCTGCTCAGATCGCTGCGCTCAAGGACACCTACCAGGTGCTGTGCAACGACTCCACGGAGCAGCTCCAGCAGCTCCAGAGCCAACTGGCTCAGGAGACAGAGCACAAGGTACCGGTTCCCGCTCAGTCCTGCGGCTGCGCGGACGCAGCGGGTGACAAAGGTTTTGCTGTGTCGCGTGTCTCGTGGCCACCAGCCACTCCCAGCCCGTTGACTTTCGTATTTGCACGTGGTTGCCCTCCCTTCTCTTCTGTCCATGCCGAAGCATCCAGGCTGGGGTTGGTCCCGCGTACCTCCCGCCTTCCAGGGCGGTGAGGGAGTCGTCCTGTGCAAGGGTTTTCATCAGAGTTCTGCTCTGCACAAGGGTCGGCTTGTTCACGCTCAGTGGGCAGGGATGTAGATGGAGCTCTGGCCTGGCAACGGTCCCCATAGCAAACCAGCGTCTTCTGAGGAGCATCCTCTCAGTGGTTTAGCCACAGAGGGCTCCATCTCGCAGGCAGGAGACACAAGAAGGTGGTTTCTGCTGAAGGGCGTTTGCCTGGTGGTCTCATATCTCAGGGTCTGGTGAGAGGTCAGTCTCAGCTGTGGCTGAATAAAATTGCTTTTCCCAGTGGAAGGCGACCTGGGAGCCCTTCCCAACCCATAGCTGGACCCCGTTCACATCCACCTGTGCCCCCCACCAGTCCCCATCCTGGTTTTGCTGGGTAGGGAGGGCTGAAAGCGCATCCTTATTGCCTCTGTTACGAGCTGTCTTTGGTCATTCACAGGTGTATGTGTTCTATAAGTGTATATACATGTGTCGATGGATATATCTGTGTGTTTGCTTGCTGGCTCCCTGTACTCTGAAGCAACGGCCCGCTCAGATCTGGCTGCGTGACGCGGGTTTTGGCTGTCGGGTCCGTGAGTGAAGCCCTGTTGGGGACAATGGTGACAGGGCTGCTTGTTTGACATCTGCCCACCCAGCTTGCACCTAAACATAGAGCATTCCTCTCCAAATTGGACTCTATAGCAATTTCAGGTGTCTCAATGCAGCAAATGCTTTCTGTCACATGTCCCTTTAGCTCTTGTGCTTGAGCAAACAGACTCATTAATTGCCATTAAACCCTCGCAGATTTGCTGCTGCTTCTGCCAGGATTGCAGCACAGAGCAACCAGCCCCTGGAAAGGCTCCTTCATCCTTTCCCTTTTCCTCCTACCCGGGCAGGAAAATGACTTTAGAGCAAAAAGCCGGGTGGGTTTTGTACAGCATGAGGAGCTTTGGGGCTAGAACAGTTTTCACTCACGCTCTCGACGGAGCCCAGGACCCAAACCGAGAGGTGGCAGCGGGGTTTTGCTGCAGATCCTGCCTACAAGACGAGCCCCGCGGCTCCTGTGCCATGCGGTTGCTTCACTGTAGAGGGAGCATGAGGAACTCTTAACATTTGCTTGCTGGAAACATTCGACTGCCAGAGAGAAGTTACAAAAGATGAAAACGCAAAGCAGAGCGCGCTAAATTGAGCATGATGTGTCCCCTGTACAGTTTGTGTTTCATGTCAACTGTTTTTTAAGATTAACTGACATCCTTGCTTACAAGTTTAACTAACCCTCCGAGATTTACACGCACAAAACACACAAAGTGAAAAAGAGGACGACCTGTGTGTGGGGTTCTTTTTGCAAACAAAACAGTCGCATGCTGGACGCTAACACCAAGCTTTACACTGTGTGTGATACGGCTGAACTGCTCCATAAGGCTCTGTCTTTAACTGCTCAAGGCACACCCTGCGACTTGGTAAGTAAAAGCCTTTTACGCCCCATCTCCTTTTTTATCTTTCTCTCTCTTTATCTCCCTCCTTTTCTCTGTCTTTCCGTGGCTTGTTCATCTCCGAACCTGCATGCGAGTCTGGTGATGGTGGTGGAGAGCTGAGGTTTTGCCAGCAGGTTCACCGGGGGAATCCGTGACCCGGCACATTGGAGGTTGTGTCCTCAGCCGTGCCGGCACCGCGGCTGCAAACACCCCAACCGCCGGTGCCGTTAGACCGACCAATTAAATAACCTGAAGCTCTTGGGGATGCAAGAGGAATTAATTCCACAATCCAAATTCCCTCCTCCCTGTCCCCACAAAGATCTTTTTGTGCTTGGGCCAACCTTGCACCCAACCAGTGGGACTGGGAGAAACCCAAACGTCTAAAGAGCTGTTACTGTTCGTCATCTTAATTATTACACTCCCTGTGGGGTTACAAGCAAGAAGAGAAAGGCACCTCCAGAAACACCAAAGGAGATGCTCTGTTTCCATGCTGGGACCTCCAGCTTCTTATATTTCTCCCTGTGAGCTGTCTGAAGAGCAGGTGAATTGGAGATGCTGGTGGTGGTGCTGGGAGAGCCGCCCTGCACGCAGCGCTCCTGCCCCAACGCATGGCCGCTCTGTGCAGCCGGGGAGCTGCTTGGGCTGCTCCTGAGCCATCCTGGCTCTTGGGATCTGCTTGGGAAGGGCAGGATTTAAAGCATGGCAGGAGCCAGCACGGAAGCTGCGCTGAGACAGGTTCCTAGATAAGGGTGTAATGTTTTTTCCCCTCTGGGCACACAGCGGTCTTTGTGTTGTCTCTACTTTTGAAAACTGAAGTTGTTGAAGGGCTTTGGTGTGCTTGGTGGTCTCGTTCCCCCTGTTTCTCCGCGGAGCGTGAGGAGCACGTCTGGGTTTTGCTGCTTGCTGCTTTGCTGCCTTGCTGCTGGATGTCGGAGGCATCTCAGTGCTGCCCCAGGTGATGGACTAGATGAGCATTAAAACTTGCTGGCAAATGCACCCATTTGAGTGCTGTGATGCCTTTGGAGTTGCATTTCAAACACTTTGGGACTCCTTTCTAGCCTGTTTAGGGTTTTTAAACTTTTGGTTTTGGAAACTGAGACCTCCCTGGACCTCATACAACCTGAGCGCTTGCAATTTTGATGTAATGCTTTTCCTTCTCTTTCTGTTCTAGGGCAGTGAAGCAGTGGCAGGAGTGATCGATCTTGGCACGGTAGAAATATTCCCTGTCTTTGGTGCTATGCAGAGAGGTCTTATAGATCAGGACACCGGCCTCGTCCTCTTGGAGGCTCAGGTTATCACGTCTGACTTAGTTGTTCCAGAGACCAACGAGAAACTCTCCTTGGAGAAAGGTCTGGCGAGAAACATCATCGATCTGAGGATGTTCCAGGTGCTGCAGGAGCTGAAGGATGCTCTCCGCTGGGTGGAAGAAATCAGCTGGGAAGGGAGGCCGGTCCTACCTGTGGTCGCTGCAATAGAAGAGGGGAAAATCAGCGAGAGCATTGGGTTGAAGATTCTTGAAGCTGAGCTTGTCACCGGTGGCTTTAAAACCCATCAGGGCAGAATCAGCATGGAGACAGCGGTGCGAGAAGGGCTCCTTCCCCCTCAGCTGCATTCCAGGCTTCTGTCTCACCTGGAGAGCGGCAAGGATTTGATTGACCCCAACACCGCTGAGAAAATCAGCCTGCCCGAGCTCCTGGACCGATGCATCGTCCACCAAGAGACGGGGCTGAGGCTGCTGCCGGTCACACAGCTGGCGGGTGGGACGGTGAGCTTGAAATCGGGCAGGAAAGTCAGCATCTTCCGTGCCGTCCAGGAGGGGCTGATAGACAGGCAGGTGACGGTCAGGCTGCTGGAAGCACACCTCTTCGCTGGTGGCATCGTTGACCCCAGGACAGGGCACAGACTCACTGTGGACGAGGCCATGAGACATAATTTAATTGACCAGGATTTGGCGTGCACGCTGCTCATCCGGCAGCTTCAGACGGGCGGCATCATCGATACCATCACGGGAGAGAGACTGACCATTGATGAAGCTGTAAGGAAAGAGTTGGTAGCACCAAGGATTGCGTTGGTGGTCCTGGAATCCCTCTGGTCCTTCATGGGGCTCCTGTGGCCAGAGACAGGGGAGATTGTCACAGTTGCAGATGCTTTGGAGCAAGGAATCCTGTCCACAGAGTTGGTTCACAAGATTCTCAGCAAGAGGCAACTCATTAAGGCTGTGTTCATACCAGAAACCACCGAGGTGTTGTCCTGGAAGAGAGCGGTTGAACATGGCATCTTGGAGAGGGATGTGGCGAAGAAGCTGAAGTCAACAGTCATACCTGACGTCATGGCCGGCGTGCAGCTCGCCGGCTCTCCCAGCAGAACCAGGCACGGCCAAAGCTCCGCTGGAAGGAGTCCCACAGGTCACCAAGAGCGAAGTGACCCTTTGCTAAGGAGTGACGACGAAAGGTTGATGTTCCACCTGATGACACACAGCTACATCAACATCCATGATGGCCAAAAGCTGCTCTTAGTGGATGGAGAGTTGAACAGCGTCACTAAAGCCCTACTCCAAACCCAAGAAAATGGAACCTATGCACACATGTTGGAAGAGAGTGAAGGTTTTGAGGAGATAAGGGCAGATGCGGCTCTGGAGAGCGAGCCTTGCAATGGCTTGTCTTCGCAGCAGCTGGGCTTGCAATTTGCTCCTTCCAAAGAACAAAGCGCAAAGGTCCTGCCACCCAGAACTGCTCTGGAGAATGGGGAGGTGGTGATGGGACCTGAAAGGCTCCTGTTGGAGGGTGCAGAAGACAACCTGCTTGTGGAAGAGCAAGAGCAGATCTATGCTGAACAAGTCTCCATCAAGGGTGAAGCTGATGCTGAATTTGGAAGGCAGCAAGTAGCCTCTACAGGCAGGGACAAGCAGCAGGTAAAATTATTCGTGCCAGGACATCCTGGTGACCTTGAAAGTAGACTCAGAGAAACAGAGGAAATGGTGACTGAGGCAGAAGAGTCCAAGCCTACTACAGTAGATGGAGTGGGAAGTATGGAAGATCAGCAGAGGGCATCGGAAAGCGTGACAGTTGTTATGAAAAGAGAAATCTGCATATCAGTGGATGTTTCAGAAAGAAGAGATAGGCTGGGAATCATGGCAGAGAGGTCTCAGGGTGTGGAGGAACCTGAACTGGAGGCAGAAGATGTTGGAGAGGTTGATTTGCCAGATGAAGAAACAGTTGAGAATGGCATGCTGGAGGAAGAGAAGGTTCTGCTCCCAAAAACTGCAGAGGCTGAGCGAACAGAGAGGCAAAGTGAACACATCGAAAGTGCATTGGAAGAAGGAGAAGAGGAAGAAGTATTAGATGATGAGAGTGTTCGTGAAACATTCCTGCCAGCCCCTGCAGAGCAGGAACCAGAGGACGCTTTGGAGATGCTGTTGACCCAGCTCCAAAGCGGTGGCATAATCCATGAGCAGACAGGCAAGAGTCTTCTTCTGAACGAAGCCGTCGCCTGTGGAGTGGTGTCCAGCCACACCGTCGTGAAACTAATGGAGAAGATGAAGATGTTCAGCGGCTTCTTTGACTCTCAGACATGTGAATCATTGACCACCGAGGACGTCATTGAGGAAGGTCTGATGGATGAGAAGCTTCTCCAGAAGGTACTTGAGTCTGACAAAGCAATAAGTGGTGTTCTGGACCCAGGCAATAACTTTGTCTACTCTATCAAGGACGCCGCTGCCGTTGGCCTTCTGGACAAGGAAACGGCGCTGAGGATCTTGGAAGGGCAGGTGGTTACTGGAGGGATCGTTGACTTGAAACGTGGCAAAAAAGTCTCGGTCACTTTGGCTTCAAATCTGGGCCTTATAGAGCCGACGAGTCAGAAAGAGCTGGTCCAGCTGGAGAAGGCTTCCAAAGGGAAGGGCACTGATGAGGTGACCAGACAGAAGCTCATTCGCTTACAGGCTGAGACCAGCGGGATTGTGGATCCTAAAACCAAGCAGCCTCTGACTGTTGCACAGTCTGTTGAAAAAGGGCTCCTGGAAAAGGAAGAAGCTTTTCAGCTCTTGGCCAAGCAAGTTGCTGATGGAGGAATCATCCATCACGGGTCTGGAATGAGGCTGTCGGTAAACGAGGCAATGAAACATGGTTTGATAGGTGAAGATTTATGTGACGAACTCAGGAAAGCTGAAAGCGTGTGTCTGCAGGACTACGTTCATCCGGTCACGCAGGAGAAACTGCCCTTGGCCAGGGCGGTATCGTTAGGGCTCGTTAGTGCAGAATTCCAGAGGAAAGTGCAAGAAATCCAGGCTGGGGGTGGAAGCATTTTAGAACCTGCTTCTGGCCAGAGACTGGCACTCAGTCAAGCGGTCAAGGAGGGCTTGCTGCCCAAGCAGGTGGTGGAGAAGGTCCTGGCATCTTCAGAAATGAGAGAAGGGATTGTAGATCCCGAGACCTGCGTGATCGTTCCCTACTCGGAGTTCGTCAAGAAGTGTAAAATCGACGTTGAATCTGGCCAGAGGTATCTGGAGGTCTATCCCTTCCGAGCCGTGGAGGATGCGGTGACGGGGAAGAAGCTGACGTGCGCCGAGGCGGTGAGGATGGGGAAGGTGGACCCGCTGCCCACCCTGCGGCTGCTGCAGGCTCAGGCGGACGCTGGGGGCGTCGTGGAGGGGACGGTCACCAAGAGGTTGTCCCTGAGGGCTGCCGTGGAGCGGGGGGTGCTGGACGAGGAGATGGCCCAAGTCATCGCCACCAACCAGATGAGGACGGGGGGAATCGTGGATGCGAGCAGTGGGAAGAGGTTGAGTTTAAAGGAAGCTGTTGAAAAGAAGCTGATTAGTCCCAAATTAGCTGCCAGCCTTCGGGAGGCGCAAGTGTCTGCAGAGAAATACAGTTCTGAGGTCTGCAAAGTAGATGAACCCCACCTTTTCAAGGAAAAAATGGAAAAGTTATCTCCACAAGAGGAAGATGTTGTTGTCTCTGCCAGTGGTGCTAAGAAGTCTGAGCACAAAGCTGGACCTGAAGCCGTGAGCTACGACGTGGCTGGAGGTGCAGCCGCTGCCACCGAGAGATCCCCAGTGACACTGAGAAAAGGGAGATCAAAACCTCCAGAAACTTCAGAGAACGGGGTAATGCACCGTCCCCAAGAACAGGCTCCAGAACACCCCTCAGCATCGGGTACAGCGTCTGTGTCTGAAGAGACGGGGGTGGGAAGGGCAACGGAAAAATGGATCATGAGAAGCAGCTTCCAGGTGGGAGCAGCTGGGGAGAAGGAACTGAGAGAAGCAGCAGATCGAGGGTCAGAGAAAGTGGAGGGATTGGGGTTGGAGAAAGAGCGGTTGTTCTTGGACACGGAGGCTCTTTGCAGGGTGAAGGATGATGAGGAGGGGATGAGGAGAAGGTTTGGAAGTGCAGAGGGAATCGTGGCAGGTGGAGAAGGTGCAGAGGTGGCTTCTGAGCAAGAGGAGCGAGCGGGCCGGGTGACACCGGCAGCCCCAAGGGAACCTGTGACTGTGGGTCGAGGGAAGGGCGAGATGGGTCCTACAGAGCCTGGAGAACCCCCTGAGATCAGCATCCCGATGGAGCCTGCAGGAGACGAGCTTGCGGGTAAAAGAACTGTCAAGCACGTCGAAGGAGAAACCCTGAGAATGGGTGCAGAAGGTCCAGTTGATCAAGAAAAACCAAGTGAAACGGAGCCGAAACCTACCCAAAAACAGAAAAGCAAGAAAAAGAAAGCAAAGCAGACTAGTGTCCCAGGAGACAGGACTCATCCAGAGAAACCTGTGGAAAAACAACCCCTTCCTTTTCCAATTTCCAAAGAAATTTCAGGGAAGAAGGAGGAGGGCTTCATCTCAAGCACGCCAGAACCAAAACGTGGAACCACCACCAAGATTGCTGCTGGGTTGGCAGGAGAGGCAGCCAGGCGCATGGGGGGCAGCAGGGGTGGCAAAGAGAAGAGGACGGTTTCTGAGAAGGATGAAGAAAAGCTCGCTGGGGGTCAGGAGTTCCCTGTGCCCCCAGGACACAGGGAAGATGAAGAGGTGCTGGAAGGTGGGATCAGAAATGGTCATGATTCCTCAATGGCATTTAGCCTGGAGGAGAGGATGGAGGAGGACACCGAGGTGGATGTGTCCAGTGCAGCCCCTGCAGCCGGCGAACTTCCCGAGGAGCTGATTATCAGAGAGGAGCCCAGAGAAGTGCAGGAAACCCCTGCAGCCCTTGGGCTTGGAGAAGAGACACAGCAAGAGCAAACGCTGGAGACCAGCCCAGGCCAAGGAGCTGCCCCTGTTCCCCCAAAATCCCCCGGAGAAACCCCCCCGGAGAGGAGCCGGCAGCCGGGTCCTGCCGATCGGGGTTTGCTCTTACCGGTGATCGTGGAAGGGGAGCTGCTGGAAACCTCCCAGGAATCCACCAGGCCAGCCCAGGTAAATTGATGCTTTTTGCTATTTTGACTTCTTTTTTGAGCTATTTGTGCCTGTTTGATGTTAAATCCATCCGAGGTCCTGAGCACAAAGGACAGCCAGGACAAGAGGAGGGGGTGTTTGAGCTGGATGTTGCAGCGTCAGCTGCGATGGATCTGGCGGAGGACCCGGTGATGTACAACTGAAAACATGCAAGGCTTAGTCATAGCTTCTTTGTTGCTAGGGCATTACTTATAAATGACTAATAAATAGGACTCTTTTTTGGCACTTTAACACCAGAGATCTCTTGCCATTTATAAGCTTATGTTGGAAAAAGAGCTGCGTGCTTTATTTTTCCTGTAGTAAATCTTGTAGATAAGACTAGCGAGTGGAAAGTCCCTGAAATGGAGCGTGATTAAGAGATTTCTTCTTTGCAACAAAACAATAGTGTATAATCCTTTGTTTTCTGTCTAAACCTGCGGTTTGGTTTTACTCGTTGATCCTGTAGATCATGTTCACCAAGAAGATGTGTCTGGAGCACGATGAGAAGCTGATATCATATCGCTCCATGCTCCGGGATATCGAGATGAAAATCAAACGGGTGCAGCCGGCTGAGCAGAATTTGGCAGCGCTGCACGACCTGCTGCGGCAGGCGGAGGTGAGCGGGGCTGGGCCTGGCTTGGCCGGCGTTAGGCCGGACAGAAGTTAGGCCGGACAGAAGTTAGGCCGGACGGAAGTTAGGCCAGACAGAAGTTAGGCCAGACAGAACTCGTCCCTCCTCTCCCCAGCTTCTTGCATAGCCCTTGCACCCCCTCCCTGCTCCTTGGAGCCAGCCGGGGAGTTTAGTCTCAGGTTTAACAGGCATTTATATGCAAACGCTGTCGCTCCCCGCTCTGGCTCTGCCTCTGCCTCACCTCCTCCCTGCTTAGACAAGAAGCAAAGCTTGGCTGAAATGAATCTTACAGCCTGGAGAAAGACAGGCGAGCGCTGGGCTGGAGGGTGGTCGTGAATCTTCCGAGGAGACAGACACAGTGTTTGGAGCTGCGTCTCCAAAGCCTTTTCCTCGGTTTTGGCAGCGGGAAGATGAAGTCACCGTATCTCAGACATAACGATGTTGTCTTGTCTCAGGCGCTGGGCGCTGAGCTGCGGGAGTTGAGCTTCCCCGTGAATCAGGAGTTGGACGCCGTGAAGCGGATTGTGGCCAACCCCCCTGAAGAAGTCCCTGAGCAATTACTGAAGGCTTTGGAGAAAGATGCCAAGAACCTCCAGAAGTCTCTGAGCTCCGCGAATGGTGTCCTGGAATCCCGGCTGCAAAACCTTCATGGGGCTGCAGAAACCGAAAAGGTAGAGCTGGTGACTGTCCCTGCTGCCTGTTCCCCCCAGCATCCCGGTGCTCCTTCCCTGGAGAGCTCTGCTTCTTCTTTCAATGATGCGTCTTTAATTTTGTTTTAAGGCTAAAATCCTGGCACATCATGAGACTCTCCAGGGCAAACTCCAGGAGCTGCTGAGCTGGGTCTCTGGCACCGCAGAGTCACTGGACGGCAGCGATTACCAACACACGACCGATGCGAACAGCTTGAGTCGCTGCCTCCAGCGCTACCAGGTAACCATGGCAATGCCCCTAATCCTGCGCGATGAAGTGACTGTCCTCTGCACAGAGAAGCTTTTAATCCCGTTTCCCTCCTGGAGCCGACCGAGAGTTTGCCCTTATCCTTTGTTGCAGGAGGAGCAAAAATGTTGTATTTGCTCCAAAGTCTTTTGTTTCTGCACTAAATAAACCGTCGGCTTTGGCTGCTTGGGGAACGTGCTCAAACGCAGGTGTGTGATGGGGATTCTCATCAGGGTGTTGAGGAGAGAGCTGCTTTGTCCATGGGGGCTCTGAGAGATCCCCCATCACACCCATCCTGGGCTCCATCGGTTGTGCTGGAGTCACCATCCCTGGAGGGTTAACAGATGACGTTCTCAGGACATGGGTCAGTGCCAGGGATGGGTTAACAGTTGGACTCGGTGACCTTGAGGGGCTTTTCCAACCAAAATGATTCTGTTCTATGATGACTGTACCAAAAGCCCAGGTTCCCCTCTACATTTATTCATCTTATAGCGGTAGCTCTCAAGACTGGGTCAATTCAGCATCTCCGTTTGCTGGTAGGACCTTGGTGTTGAGGTCAGGGGATCGAAGGCTTTGCTGGTGGCACACGGAGTCACCACGGACTGCGCTGGGCTGGTGGCGGCTCCGTGTCACCTTCAGGGCTCCGGGAGCCCTACACCCATACTCTGAACCATCTCTCAGTGAGGCGCTGGAGGGCAGCACTGAAAAATTACCATGGTGAGGTGCCATCACCTCGATGCCGAGTGCGCTTTTGGGAGCGTTTGGGATTTCTTAAATATATTCTGGTGACAAAACATGTGTACCGCTGCCTGTCCGTGCATCTAAAGCGGTGCAGCACAGAATCACGTTGCCTGACAGGTCTTTTTCCTCCCCGTTCAGGAGCTGCAAGAGCCCCTCGCTGACACCAAATCTCAGCTCGACGCCACCGCCTTCGACATCCAGTTCCTTATCTCCGAGCACGCCCAGGATCTGACCCCACAGCAGAGCCGGCAGCTGCTCAGGCTGCTCAATGAGCTGCAGAGAGCTTTCCGGGACGTGTCGGAGCGGGTGACGGCTCGGGTGGAGGTCCTGCAGGTCTGTCTCCAGCAAGCGGAGCAGCCGGATCAGGTGAAGGTTGGGACACATCTGCTGCCTGGCTGCATTTCGCTCGCTGAAGCGCTTCCCGGCCACAAGAACACGCGCTGAGACACCTCGTATTTGGGATTTCATGTGCATGTCACTTACGGTTTACGACTTCTCATTGCACATCATGAGCTTCCTCTAAAGTCTGTCTCCTTCCTACCACGTAACTCCCAGGCGGAAAATCGCTTCTCTCCCAAAGAATGGAGGTCTGGGCAGTGCCCTGCGAGACATAGAGTTGCTCTGGGCTGGGGGGATAATCCCTGGTCTCTGTAACCCCACCAGAAAAATCCCTGTGCAGAGGAGCCACCGGGGTCACGGTTTTAATGCCTTATTTCCAGTGCCTAAGTCAGGAATTGCTGTCCCAGAGAAAGAGCTGATGATGTATCGAGGCAGCGGGCAGCTGCAAAAATAAGTCCTTAGGGCTCTGCTGCACTGCTGCAGCCCCCTCACTGCATGCATCCTCTGATTCTCGACAGGATTAATGTGGTTTTTTATTAACAATTGCTCTCTGTAACTCTTGCCTGTCCTCTCTGGAGTGTGTGTGTGTGTGTATTAACCAGTTTGCTTTGCTTTTACAGATTGAGTGTGCGCCCATCCTAACCCAGGAAGAACTCGCTTTGCAGCTGGAGAGCTCTTAAGAAGGCTCTTTCAATTTGCTTCTGTTGTTTATCTTATGACTGGGAGCAACAAGCACAGTGTTTTGCACAAGTTTGGCCGTCACCTTGCTGAAATGCCCAGTGAAAACTCAAAAAAAACCTTTTTGTGTCCCCCGTGGAAAGGGGAACGGGAACGTTGCAGGGACTCTGAGGTCACATCATGCTCAATTGCTCAAACAGGCGCTTCTGTTTTGTGCTCTGGCAGCAAAACGCAGGAGCTGGATCAGCTACAGAAACGCTTTCTCTCTCCTGGGCTCCCTCTCCAACCCCAGGATCAAAAGAATCAGCCTGTTTAGGTTGTTTGGGGCTCCACAGTGGTGCTGCCTGACCTCAGGTCATCGCTGCCTCTCATTAGATGAGTTTCTGCTGCTATTTTCATGTAAGGTTGCATGGAAAAAGCACAGAAACTTGTGGCTGGGCTCTCCCAGGAGAGGAGTGTGTGACCTGGAGCGTAACTCCATGGTGGAGCTCCTCAAAGAGCAAATTGAGAGGAACTTGCTCAAACGGTGGCAAATTCACAGCGAGCAGCTTCTGCTCGGCGGGGACTTGGTGTCTCAGCCCTGCAACCGGAGAGGGAGCACGTGGAGAGCTGCAAAAGCCGTTTTCTGTGCTGCATCCTCACCGTCAGGAGATGCTCCAGCTGTAACCTCTCGCCTTTGCCTTTCAGCGTGAGCCGAGGGCGCAGCGGCCGGTTCTAACTGTCCCCTCTCTGTCCCCTGTGCCCGCAGACGCTGCAGGAGCAGCAGGCGGCCCGGGCGCGCAGCCTGGCCGAGCTGAGCCGCTGGCTGGGCCAGGCGGAGGACACGCTGCAGGAGCAGCAGCGCGCAGCCAGCGAGGGAGACCTGTCCGCCCTGCAGCAGAGGCAAAGCGACGTGAAGGTCAGTGCTTTAAAACCCGGGGATTGGAGGGCGGAGAGGGTCGGTGGTGCCGCGGGAGCACATGGAGCCTCACGGCATCGTCTGCTTAGGAGCTGCAGAGGAGCATGCACACCCGAGCCGCCTCCTTCGCCAGCGTCCTCAAAAGCACAGAGGAGTTTTTGGAGGAGAACAAGGCGAAGATGGAGCCCGGGGAGCTGGCAGCGCTGCAGGAGAACCTCCAGCGTGCCAAGGAGCAGTATCGCTCCCTGCAGGAGAGGACGGAGGTGGCGCAGAAGGAGCTGGAGAGCGCCGTGACAGCCGCGGTGCAGCAGGAGACGGAAAAGGTGATGTGCAAAGAGCTGGAGCCCCCGGGCTCTGCTTGAGGTGGACAGCGAAGTCCAGTCGGTGCAGAATCATTTGGGGTCCTGGTATTTGTCTGGGTGATGGGGTGTAAAGACATTTACTGTTCCTCTGTCCCCTGGCTGAGGTGGGACAGTGGTGCTGTGTGCCCTCTTGAGATACCTTGAGAGCTGCGGCCACAGATAAGCTGGTTGGGGGGGAAAATGGGGACCCTGGGCTGAGAAGTACAACACTGCCGAGAGGCTGAGTTTATTCAGAGCTTCTTTGCATGTTTCTCCCTTTTGGAGAGCCACAAGGTGTTCTGGAGGTCTCCGAGTGTCTCAGGTGTTTGCTGTGGCTGGAAAACTGTCCAGGGATTTGCCTTTGTTTCTTTTTGTCTCCCCTGTGCAGCGGTTTGCTGAACACGCATAAAATGAATTCTTATCTGGAGTCTCTGCTTTCAGGTGAAAGCTGCCAAAGAACTGGAGGAGAACAGCAATAAGATCGACTCCCTCTTGAACTGGGTGGCATCGCTGGAGCAGAAGGGAGAGCTCCTGGAGTACAGACCGCACCCCATCGAGCAAGCGCCGGGGACACGAGCGGGGACGGGCGCTCAGGATGTCCCCGATGGCCACGTTGCGGGAGCAGCCAGCGCTGCCGAGAGCCTGGAGGAGCAGTACGAGAGGCTGAAGGTCAGGACTGACACCTCGTCCCTCTCAAAGCGTGCTGCCCCCCACGCTGAGCCTGCCTCTGGGAGCAGGGTGGGCTGTGAGACGGGTCTGGCCTCCAAAACACCTGTTCAGGGTGATTCTCCAGATGGCAGACTCGGGATTTCCTGGGAAGTCCCTGCCTGACGCCCTTGGGGACATGCGGTCTGTGTGTTGGTGGGTGGGTGCAATCAAGGTGATGAGAGAAGGTGCCCATCATGGTTAGAGAAGGGGTTACTCCTGCTGGTCCCCCCACCTTGGGGTGTTCCCCACCTTGCTGGTGCTGTGGGAAGGGTGTGGAGGCTCCATCACACGTGTGGCCTCACCACACTCGCTGGGTGCTTGGTCTTCAGGTGTCACAGAATCACAGGGTTTGGGTTGAAGGGACCTTCAAATGTCACCTTATCTACCCCTGCCATGAGCAGGGACATTTCACCAGCTCAGGTTGCTCAGAGCCCCGTCCAGCCTGGCCTGGGATGTCTCCAGGGATGGTTCATCCACCACCTCTCTGGCCAACCTGGGCCAGGCTCTCACCTTTGTCCTTTTTGCTCGTTGGCACCTTCCAGGCCCAGCACCAGGAGCTGCTGTCCCAGCAGCAGGATGTCATCCTGGCCACGCAGTCCGCGCAGGCGTTCCTGGAGAAGCACGGCCCCAGCCTGGCCGGGGAGGAGCGCGAGCGGCTGCGGGGCCGGCTGGCGGAGCTGAAGGAGCAGTACGGCGCGGCCCTGTCGCGGTCCGAGACGCAGCTGAAGCAGGTGCAGGTCCTGCGGGACGAGCTGCAGAAATTCCTGCGGGATCACGGGGAGTTCGAGGCTTGGCTGACGCAAGCGGAGCAGGATCTGGAGGGGATGCACAAGGGGGACAGCGACCCCGCGGCTCTCCGGCAGCTGCTCCTGCGACAGGGGAGCTTCTCGGAGGACGTGATTTCCCACAAAGGCGACCTGCGGTTTGTCACCATGTCGGGGCAGAAGGTGCTGGATGCAGAGGGAGCTGCTGGGGACGCGGGGTCCCAGGCGCTGGCGTCCGGGAGCGTGGTCAGGAGCAAGCTGGAGGATGCGACACACAGATACACCGCACTGCACTCCAAGGTAGGGGAAGGGCTCTCCAAGGCTGCGAGTTGAACCCTGGCTGCTGTTTTCCCTCCTGTGCATGTCTAACAAGCAGGGATGGCAGAGAAATGTTTCACTTCTGAGTGTCTGTCTGGACTTGTAGCACATATGTAGATTGTAGGACAAGGATTGTCTCCTCCCAGGGCTTGGGCAAGAGTGACACCCTCTGTTGTTTCCTGTAATTCCTTTAACACATATGGCAAGATTGGGTTTGAAATTTTTTCTTTCTGGATGATTTCTGTGCGTGTGTGCATCCTCCCCTTGCTCTTTTATTCACCCTCCTGTTGCCCTTTGCAGTGCACCAAGCTGGGCTCCCACCTGAGCACCTTGCTGGATCACTACCAGCAGTTCCAGGAGGTGGCAGAGTCTCTCAGGACGTGGCTGCAGGACAGCGAAACCACCATTGGGAAAGTGCTCTCAGAGACGGTTTCTTCAGACCCGGCTGTTCTGCAGGAGCAGCTCGCCAGCGCCAAGGTGCGGATGGGCTCCGTGGGGCAGCTCTTGGGGGAGCGGTAGCACCTGGGGGGCAGTTTGGCTGCCGCTGTGAGCAGTCAGCAGCAGGGAAGAAACTTGATCCAGTTGCTTTTGTGGCTGGTTGAGCACAGTTGGACTCCAGGATCCTGAGGGTCTCTTCCAAACAAAACGATTCTGTGATTCTGTCAACAAGTCCAACCATAACTCACCCCTGGCACTGCCCCATGTCCTGAGAACCTCGTGTCTGTCTGTCCAACCCTCCAGGGATGGTGACTCCAGCACTGCCCTGGGCAGCCTGTTCCAATGCCCCACAGCCCTTTGGGGAAGAAATTGTTCCTAAATCCAACCTCAACCTCCCCTGGTGCAACGTGAGGCTGTTTCCTCTCATTCCTCCCCATGAGGGTGGCACTGGGACAGCCCAGACCCCCTGAGCCAGCTCTGTGTGCACCATGAGGTTGGACCTTCCAACCTACATTATTAATTTTCTTTAATGATTTTGTGATTTAAGCGAACAGGATCCCTCAGCAGGGTTTAAATGGAGCTCTGAGCTCCCTGCGGGTGCAGTCTCTCCTGTGTATGATCCACCGTTGATTCGTGCCTTGTCTCATGTCCAAGCAGCAGCTGCAGGGAGACCTCGCTGAGCATCAGGTGCCGGTGGAGAAGCTCCAGAAAGCGGCTCAGTCCCTGCTGGAGGTGCAAGGGGAGCCGGCCCCGGACCATGGGCACATTCAGGAAACAACAGGTACGGAGCAAAGCTTTAGCAGGCACGGTTGGGGAGAGCCTGAAAACCAGCCAGGGAGGTGGGAAAGAAGAAATCTCCCACTTTTGGGGGAAGATGGGACAAAGGCGCTCAACAACACGTCTTCAACACACTTGTGTTTGCCCATGGGGACAGCTGTGATCCAGTTTGGCTGTTTGCCTTGGGTTCCCTGTCTCGCTGCTGAGTTTGGGGATGGGGACTCAGCATCGGAGAGTCCGGCAGGAGCCACACGTGGTCCTCACTGCTCTCCGAGCAGCGGGCGAGAAGCTCTTTGCCGCTGATTCTCCTTTTGCGCTGGATTCCGCAGATGCCATCGTCGGCCGCTTCCAGAGCCTCTCCCAGCAGATGGCCGAGCGCTCCGACCTGCTGCAGAAATCCATCGCCCAGTCCCAGAGCGTCCAGGAGAGCCTGGAGAACCTTCTCCAGGCCGTGGCCGAGGTCGAGAAGAGCCTGGAGGGAGAGCACCCGGCTGCGCTCTCCTCCACCTCCATCCAGGACTCGCTTGCCACCAGCACGGTAAGGCCGGTCCCTGCGCTCCCTCGCCTCGAACGCGCCTGCGCAGGACCTGAACCGGGCAGGAGTTCAGCTACAGTATTCTGAAAGCACAGAAAAACCTAAAAAAGGGATATGAGCAGAACCTTTACTTAATTTCTTTAAGCCAGGACCTGTTGGAAGTCTTTCTTCTGCGGACAAGCAGGGATTGGATATCAGGCACCAGGGCTGGGGAGATGACAAAGGAAAACAGGGATAGAAAATGATTCTTGCTCAGCCTCTTCACCTCTTCATGCCCATCCAGTTTTGCTCAAGAGCTTTCCTAAAATGTCATCCCTGTCTGTGTGCCTCCCGCAGAAGCTGAAGCAGGACATCGCCAGGCAGAAGAGCTGCCTAGAAGCCACCCGTGAGATGGTGACGCGGTTCCTGGAGACGGCAGACAGCCCCACGGCCTCGGCCCTGCAGGCCAAGCTGGCCGAGGTGACGGAGCGTTTCGGGAGGCTGTGCCAGCAGCAGCGGGACCGGGAGGACGCGCTCAAGAGTCTCCTCCCGAAGGTCGAGCAGTACGAGCAGCTCTCGGAGAAGCTGCAGCAGTTCACGGAGAGCAGAGCGCGGGTGTTGGCGTCTGGGAATCGGCCGGAGCAGGATATCGCTCACTTCTCCCAGCACATCCAGGTGAGATGCAGGGGGAGAAGGCTCCACCTTGGCCTGGGGTTTCTGGGATGGGGATGTTCTGCAGTGATTTCTTCCTGGACAAATAGGATTGCTCCTGGGCTGGCAGGACCCGTGCTGGCGCTTTGCCTGGGGAAGGGAGCGCGGCTGGAGCAGCGGAGGCTGTTTCCATCAGTGAGAGAGGGGAATGGCATTTCCCCGGGGCCGGGCTGCTTTTCGGAAGGGATCTCTAGCCAGGCTCTTAGGGGCCTCTCCAAATATAGCCAGGTTTTACAGATTAAAGACTCCGCAGGGCTAATACGGCAACACGCCCGAGCGCTGGCAGCGAGCGAGTGCAGGATGTGACACAGCCCTCGGAGATGCCGTGGGTCCCGGTCACTGCTGCGCCAGGATTCCCCCCTCTGGTTTCCTACCAGGCGGGAGGTTTGGCCACAACCTTGGCAAAGCTCTAAGCTGGTGTAAAACCGGACACTTGTGCTGTGGGGGTTGGGTTGGTTTGGGCTATTGCCCCCCCATCCCATTCCCTGCATGCTGGGGAAGGTGGAACTTGCACCTAGAGCTGCTTAAAGTATTTTCTGAGGTGGGAGCAGGTGCTGGTTTGATCCATGGTGCTGCCCGCACAGGGACATGGGGCCGCTTGGTTTGCCCCCCTGCCCCAGTCTGCTGGCAGGGGCACGGTTGGCATCACCCTTTGCTCTTGGCAGGAGCTGAATTCGGAGCTGAGGCAGCACCAGGAGGATCTGACCACCCTGGAGCACCTGGCTGCGGAGCTGAGCTCCTGCGGCTTCGCTCCCGGCGCTTCCCAACAGCAGGAGAAGCTGCAGAGCCTGAAGAAAGACTTTGTGCAGCTGCAGAAGGTGGCAAAAGAGAGGTGAGTCCCAGGGACCCGGCCAGGGGAGGTGAGTTTGGGGGTCAGAGCAAGACCTTGTAGAGCCCTCCTTTCCATGGCGGGGGGGCAAGAGCAAACTCCTCCTGCCTCCCTCCTCCCACGCCGGAGATGTGAGGCAGCTCGCTCCAGCTGACGCTTTAAAAAAAGCCTTTGGCTGGGGGCGTCGTGAAAAATTCCTGGTGCTGCAGGAGCCGGCGCCGGTGCGTTTCCCGGCGTGTGGGCTGCCGCAGCTCCCGCCCGGAGCATCGTGGCGGGGGGAGCCTGTCCCCGGGGTGCTCTCCGAGAGGTGACACAGCAGAGCAGCCTGTCCCCAGAGTCCCCTTCAAGGTGGGGATACAGAGGAGCTTTTAGCAGCAGCCTGGGCTTGAATTGGCGAGGGTTGGAGCGATAGCTCACTTGTGTCCCCGAGCGGGTCACACCTCCTGGGCGCTGTCTCCAAAAACTCCCTGCTGAATACAGAGAAGGTGATGAGGAAAAGCAGATGAATCTCATCATAACCCCGGGTCATTCAGCGCTGAGCACAGCGCTGCCTCCGGCCAGCAGCTGCGTGGGGTGAGCGCTGAGCCGGGGGGGCCCGTGGCTCCTGCCCGGGGCTGCCTTGTTCCTCAGGGACGGGCTGAATAGATGAGGCTGCAGCTGGCTGGGCTGAGGCGGCATGAATGAGTCTTGTTTTCCCAAAAGCATCACTCCCCCCTGCACAAAGACCCCAGCGCAGGTCAACCGTGGTGGTCCCGGGGCTGTCGGCCACCACGGCGATGCTGGAGCGTCCCCAAAAGTGCCACCGGCCACGATTTGGGGGGGCAGGCCGCGGCGTGCACCCCGCTTTTGGCTGGCGCTGCTTGCGCTGTTCCTAAGCAACATCTAATAATAATAATAATAAAAAGAAGGGCTCCTAGAGACACAACTGTGCGACATTCAAGCGGGGGTAATTGCGAGGCAAAGCACGAGCTCTGACTCTCCAAAAACCTTTTCACTCGCAGAGAAAAGGATGCGTCGTCCTGCCAGGAGCAACTGGATGAGTTTCGGAAGCTGGTCGGGGCCGTGAGGAAGTGGCTGAAGGAGACCGAAGGCAAAATGCCGCCGGCTGAGACCTCCCTGGGCACCCAGGAGCTGCACGAGCGCAGGCAGCAGATCCAGGTGGGCAGCAGGAGCTGGAGCCGAACCGGGCAAGTCGGCAGCTGCTGTGGAAATGTTGGAATATGGAATAAATCCCAGGGAGTGGAGTTCTTGGAGGTGTTCTATGGTCTCAGGAGTCCTGGGCTCCCCTGTGCTCGCGGGGCTGCAGCCCCTGGTGTATGAGCGTCCCATGGTGCCCGGCTTGCAGAGGAGGGAGCGTTGCCAAGGTCCTCATGGTCCCTGCCTGGTGTCCCTTCCCTCTCCCGCCTGCTCAGGGGGATATTTGGGGGTGGGAGACCCGAGTACATTCATTTTCCCTGAGTGTTTCCCCTTGCTAGACGCAGAAGGCGTCCTCCGTCATCCAAACCCCCGCTCCTCTCCGGCACAGCGATGCTTTAAATCAGGATGTGCCAAGGGTTTGACTCACAGGCGGCTGCTGAGTCACCCGCAGCCCTCGCACCCGCGACACGTCGCCGGCTCCGGCGCATCGCCGGGCTGTGCCGAAAGCTGCGGGGACCGGCCTCGCGTCAGGCTGGGTCATGGTGAGACGAGGAGGGATGTCCCTGAAATGGTGGGAGGGATGAGAAGGTTTCCTGCAGCAGACCCGTGAGTTAGGGAAGAGCTTTTCACTCTTTGATTCCCCCCGACAGAAATAAACATGAAGACACCCACTTTGCCGGTGCGGTCTGCGCCGTGTCCCAGTGTCACCGCAGAGGTGACGGATGAGGAGGGAGGGCTGTGGCGGGGCAAACGCGGCCTCTGACCCCCAGCATTTGCTTTTTGAGCAGGATCTCCTGGAGGAATGGATGGGGAAGGGGGCCCAGGTGGAGGAGATCGGCCGCAGAGGGACCCTCCTGGAGAACCTGATCATGGAGATCACGGCCCCCGACACCGCGGCCAAGGCAGGTGAGTCACAGCCCGGCTCTCCTGAGGATGCCGAATTCCTCAGCACACTGTTTGCTCTCACTGCTGTGTCTTTTCTGACCCCGCTTCAAGCAAAAAATGTGATTATTTCCCCCTTTTAAGAGATTTCAGAGGGCCCATGGTGGTCCAAGTATCGTGCGGCTCAGCCCGGTGGTCAAGTTGCCGCTACTCATTGAGTTAATAAATCAGCCAAGGGCTGGGAGCCCACCAACGTGGCTGAATTTGCTGTGGCGTAACAAGCACTGAATTACCCGGCCTTTGCCGTGGGGACACGTTATTGTGGTGTGGATGGAGCTTCATGCTGCAGCAGCACCGAGTTCAGGCGCTTGGCCCTGTGGGAGCTCGTGGAGGCGGCTCCATCATCTTGGTGATGAGCTTCAGCCTCCCGAGGGCTGCACGTTGGAGTCAAACTCTTGTATTTGTTTCCTATCTGGATGAAATTTAAGACTGCGATATCCAGACGTGATTTGCTGGTCTCCTTTTTGGCTTCAAGGCTGTGAAGCTATGAGATTATGTCTGGTTCATTTGGAAACCAACTACAAGATGTCTTCCAGCTCGTGAGAACGAGTCCCTGGACTCTCATCATTGATGGGCATTTATGGGAATTCACAGTCTAGATGTATTTGTCGGGGTTAACTTGATGGGAAACCTCCAAGAGGAGTGGGTGCTTGTTGTGGGTGACCCAAGCTGCAGCCCCTCACGTCCATTAAAGCTTTAAAACGTGTGGTTAGATAGAGACTTACCCGATAATGTTTCTGGTGAATCGCCCTTTGGTTGTGAACGTAGCTGTGGTGTCTGGTGTCCAAGGAGGGGACACCGGTGCATCCCGCGTGGAGCCTCTTGGCAAAGAGAGCGTGTCCATGCACCAAAGTGGCGTTTAAATAGCTTCAGCCCGTAAGAAAAGGAGAATATGGGGGAGTTAATACCTTCAGGGGAGTTAATCTCTTCAGGGAAGGCATCCCGCAGTCTCACTTGATATTATAATTCACAAAGTCATGCTTAGGGTAGCAGCTGGTGGCCCCTGGTATGATGGTCTGGGTAGGTGCCGCGTCCACCTTGGGCGATGCTGGGAGAGGTGCCCAGATCCAGGTGGCTTCGGCTCTTCTGCTTCTCGTCCAGCGAGGTCCAGCACCTCTGGGGAAGTGGGTGTGTTGGGTGGAGGAGCAAGAAATGGGTTCCAAATTGAATTAAGGCTGATCCAGTGAGTGGGCTCATGGAGACGCCGTGTCCGTGCTTTGTGGCCGCTGTGCTCCGTGTCCTGGAGGATGCTGTCTGCATTCCTAACGCGTCTGTCTTCTCTGTCTCCATCCCCTCCGCTCAGGTGCGGCTCTGCCCGCTGCGGGAGGCTCCAGCAGCGTGAACGGATTCCACACGTGCAAAGGTGAGCTGGTTGTCCCCGCCGTGCCGTCACCGCCGTGCCATCGCACGCGTGCCGCGGCCGCCTCGCCGTCTCCCCGTCCCTTTCTGTCTGTGCGTTTCCCATCCGTGAGCGTGTAAAGCACAATGTGACACCGGCAGCGTCCCGGCGCGGGGAAATGAGGCTGCAAATAGGCTGGCGAGTTCCCAGCCGCGCCGCGGGACGGGCAGGCGGCGATGGAGGGTGTAGGTCAGGCTGAAGGACGGGGAGGGGCAGCACCCCGACACCCCATCGGGTGGTGGTAAAAGCTGATGAATGAGAGGTCGTTTTAAGGCCTGCAATTAAATTTATTAGTTCTAAGGGATTATAACCCAGCCAACCCTTCAGTTTGAAGAGCGATTTTAATTATTGCCCGTTATCTGCTGTTAGTTCGCCGGTTCAATGAGATAATAGGTGCATAAAAACGGCGTTTATGTTTTGGTGTCAAATTCTTCAGTGCTGTATTAGCAGTGACATTGGGAATGGGGGGCTCAGCTCGCATCAGTCTCACAAACACGGCGGCGTTTGCTTTGTTTGCAAACTGTCAACATCCATACGTGATGCGGCTGGAAAGGCCCCTCTGGCATGAGAGGTGAGGACAGTCTGACATTGCTCTGCAGACAGACAGACAGCAGCATGGCCTCTTGCTCCTCCCGCCTAGGGCTAGTCTAGAACCTGATAGTCCAGCTTAAGATGGGCCAGGCGGGCAGCGGTTCTCATCTCGGGCTGCTTTTTGGCACCAGATCTGACCGAGATCCAGTGCGATGTGTCGGACGTGAGCCAGCAGCACCAGGCGCTCGGCGCGGCGCTGCGGGAGCGCCAGCAGCAGCTCGCAGCCATGCTGGAGAAGATGCAGGAGGTGCAGGAGGAGGCCAGCTCGATGCTCAAGTGGCTGGAGTCCAAGGAGCGGACGCTGTCGGAGCTGGACGCCTCCTCCTCGCCCACCAAGACGGAGACGATGAGAGCCCAGGCTGAGCACAACAAGGTAACGTCTCTTCCCGAGGAAACTGGAGAGCTGAGCATCTCCCAGAGGGTCTCGGATCCATCCAGCCCCACCGCAAAGATCTGCTCTGGGGCCAGGAAGGGTTGTGCCGAGGAGGGATCACAGGCAGGGCGCTGTGCTCAGCCTCCTTTTGCTTTGAGACCTCTTGCTTTCAGGCTTTTGGCTCCAGGAAAAGGAGCTTTTATCTACAGCCCTTGTTGCTGGGTTACTCCAGCTTCTCCTGGAAAGCAATTCCCAGCCTTTCGCTGCTCTCGGAGCCAAGTTAGCTCACAATATTGCTAATAAAATGATTTCATTAAAGAGCAAAGAACAGAAATTGCCCAACTCTGACTTGTGGCTGCCGCTTCATTCCTGCTTGGTGATTTCATTCTTTTGCCCTGTGTCTGAAGAAGGTCCAATAATTATTTTCCAGGCATTTCTGGCTGAATTGGAACAAAATTCAGGGAAGATCCAGAAGGTAAAGGAAGAACTTTCTGGCTTGCTGGAGAAATACCCAGATTCTCCGGAAGCAGCAAACTGGAAGAAGATGCAGGAAGACCTGAGTAAGTGCCTGAAGCACCATCACATTAGAAGCGGTTCAGGATTGCAGGGCCATTCCAAAGTCACAGCAGAGCAGAGTCGCTTCTAATTAAGATTCAGTAAATAGC
The DNA here is from genome assembly GCF_964273445.1 of Streptopelia decaocto. Taxonomy (NCBI): domain Eukaryota; kingdom Metazoa; phylum Chordata; class Aves; order Columbiformes; family Columbidae; genus Streptopelia; species Streptopelia decaocto. Next base: position 1,933,623 of record NC_138678.1, on the reverse strand, counting down.
GAACTTATCTCCCAGCTGTCTGGTGTACAAGGTGTTCCTAAGACGAGCACCGTCGTGTTTAATGAAACCTCTATGATGGATGTATATTGTAGAGACTTGCCTCCTTAAATTACTTCTTTAAAAGAAAAAGCTTTAGCACATGGATTGATTATTTTGATTAAAAGCTTCGCTGCTTGATATAAAATTCTAGTTATTAGTAGGGCTACCCTAGGTAATTAAATGTTGACTAAACAAGAGTGTGTATTTAAAAAGAAGCCCAGAGATTCTCTTCTTTGAAATAGCAGGAACGCACTTCTGGAATTCTCCATCCAGGAGGTGTGGGTGTGCTCTGTGAGGACTGGTACACTGAGAGTATCCTCATTTCTCGAGCCAGGGATGTGAGATGGCTCAGCCAAGGTCAGCCCAGCTCGCGGCAGTAGTGACTAGAGCGCAGAAATCCTGCTTGCGAGGATTTAACTCCTAGGAGCTTCGAGACCATGTAGCCATTAGAAATGGGTAACAAGCTTATTAGATGGAGAGTGACTAGAGCCACGCTAGTTTGATTGAAAAGCTGAGCAGGTTTCCCATGGGGAAGGTGAAAAAGCTTCTCGCTGGAGGGGTTGGCCGGCCGTGAACACAAGCTGGTGCTTCAGATTGCAGGTGGGAACGAGCCAGCCAGGCGACGGCGGCGCGGCAGCAGAAGCTGGAGGAGTCGGTGACCCAGCTGGCCACCTTCCAGGCGGCCGAGGCCCAGCTGCGCCCCTGGCTGCTGGAGAAGGAGCTGATGATGAGCGTGTTGGGACCCCTCTCCATCGACCCGAACATGCTGAACGCACAGAAACAGCAGGTCCAGGTGAGCCGGGAGCTGTGTCCGCATCCCCACGTGGGGGGTGAGGATGTGGGTGAAGTCACTTGGTTTGTTCAGCCTGGAGAAGAGGAGGTTGATGGGAAACCTCGTCATGGTCTTCAGCTTCCTCGCAAGGGGAAGTCTCTTTGTCTGGCAACCAATGATAGAACTCAAGGGAATCACAGGATAATTTGGGTTGAAGGAACCTTCCCAGCTCCCCCAGTGCCACCCTGCCATGAGCAGGGACATCTTCACCAGCTCAGGTTGCTCAGAGCCCCGTCCAGCCTGGCCTGGGATGTCTCCAGGGATGGTTCATCCACCACCTCTCTGGCCAACCTGGGCCAGGCTCTCACCACCCTCAAGGACAGGAAAATGTGCCAGGGGAAGGTCAGGTTGGACATGAGGAAAAGGTTCCTCACCCAGAGGGTGCTGGACACTGGAACAGGCTCCCCAGGGAGGTGTCATAGCCCCAAGCCTGACAGCATTCAGGAAGCGATTGGCCAGTGCCTTCAGACACAGGGTGTGAGTTTTGGGGTTACACATCTTGCAAGTGCTCCCCTAGCGCTGGGAGACCTCACAGCTCCTCTCCCGGGTCCTCCAAACCCCACTGGGCACAAACCACTGTGAATAACTTAAAACTAGTGCAGTGTTTGAGCTCCCTTCCCTGCATTGGATTGACTCATCACTGAATCACTTGGCCCCTCTCAGAGTGAAATTGCTTTAAACAAGACCTGTGCTGATGCTCTGCAGGACTGGCCGATGCAGCTTTCCTGCCTCCCACTTCCAAACCCCAACATGTCCCCGACTGGCCACGTCATAGAAGAAAGTGCCCCAGTTAACATGATTATTTTTCCTTCTTGTCCAACTGCTTTCTGTTACGTTACACAGCAACACAACAAATAAGAGAGAAAGTCCCGGAGTCTCAGACCCCTCCAAGCTTTCTAAGTTTCACAGTCGCAGTAAATCCCCCAACTGTCGTCCCACCCCAGGGCTGGTCCCTCCTGATTCCATGGGCTGGATGAAGCCCCTGAAGGTCTGGTTTGTTTTGACTGTGTGTACTCGGAGCTGTCAGTTTTATGCAAACATTTTTATGTTATTTCTGTTGCAGTTTATGCTGAAGGAATTTGAAGCTCGCAGACAACAGCACGAGCAGCTCAACCAGGCGGCTCAGGGCATCTTGACTGGCCCTGGAGATGTTTCTCCATCCACCAACCAGGTGCGGGAAGAGCTCCAAGGGGTTAACCAGAAATGGTCCGAGCTAACGGAACGCCTCAACTCCCGCTCCAGCCAGATCGACCAAGCCATAGTAAAGAGCACCCAGTACCAGGAGCTCCTCCAAGGCCTCTCCGAGAAGGTGAAGGCGGTTGGGCAGCGCTTGAGCAGCCAGTCGGCCGTCAGCACGCAGCCCGACGCCGTCAAACAGCAGCTGGAGGAGACCAGCGAGATCCGCTCGGACCTGGAGCAGCTGGAGGAGGAGATCGCGGAGGCTCAGACCCTCTGCGATGACCTCTCGGTCCTGATCGGGGAGCAGTATCTCAAAGATGAGTTACGGAAACGTCTGGAGACGGTGGCTCTTCCTCTCAAAGGGCTGGAAGACCTGGCAGGTGAGACAGCGTGGAGATGTTGGGACATCCAACTCCACCCCTGCTTTCTGCCAAAGGGCTCTCCCATCAATGGGTTACTAGGAATGATAGGAAAAGCACCATTTATCATTTTTGGGGGCTCTTTATGGGTGTTTTATGTGGGACTAAAGACAGGAGGGTTCACACTCTAGACATACCTGAGCCTGAGGAGTGAGCAGAGGTGTTTAGTCCCACTGATGTGCCTGGCTTAGGGAAAAAAAAACTGGTTCCTAAGTTGAGAATGGGGCATGGAGAAGACCCGGTGGCCACCCTTTAATCTTGGGCGGCATCTCCTGGTTTCTGAGAGGTTGAATTTAGAGACTAGACAGGAGAACCACGACCTCTGCGTTACCGTTGCCTGTTACTGCTTAAGAAATTCATGAATCAGGGAGCAAAAAGGCCGGTGATGCAACAGAAGGCTCCTTCCTGTTAATCAAAACACAGTTGGTGCATCTGAGATGATTTTAAATAATTGCACTTTGCTTATTTGATTTCAGCTTAATTGTCGCGTTCTAATCTTGTTTCCATTTCAGCCGATCGGATGAACCGGCTGCAGACTGCGCTCGCGAGTTCCCAGCAGTTCCAGCACATGTTCGATGAACTCAGGACCTGGCTGGATGACAAACTGTGCCAGCAAGCTCAGAGCCAACCGATCTCTGCTAAACTGGAGAGGCTACAGAGCCAAATTCAAGAGCAAGAAGAGTTCCAGAAGAACCTCAACCAACACAGCGGCTCCTACGAGATGATTGTAGCCGAGGGAGAATCTTTGCTGCTTTCTGTCCAGCCCGGGGAGGAGAAGACCACTCTGCAAAACCAGTTGGTCAACCTCAAAACCCACTGGGAAGAGCTCAGCAAACAGGCTGCCGATAGACACTCGAAGCTCAAGGTCTGTTTGCAGAAGGCTCAGAAGTACCAGCGGCACATGGAGGACCTCCTCCCGTGGGTGGAGGACTGCAAGGCAAAGATGTCTGAGCTGGAAGTGACTTTGGATCCGGTGCAGCTGGAGGCGACTCTTCTGAGATCAAAGGCTTTGCTGAGCGACGTGGAGAAGCGTCGCTCCTTGCTGGAGATGCTGAACAGCGCCGCCGACATCCTGATCGACGCTTCTCAAACCGACGAGGATGACATTCGGGATGAGAAGGCCAGGATCAATCAGAAGATGGATGCCGTCACTGAAGAGCTGCAAGCCAAGACGGGCTCCATTGAAGAAATGTCACAGAGGCTGAAGGAGTTTCAAGAGAGCTTCAAGAACATTGAGAAGAAGCTGGAAGGGGCGAAGCACCAGCTGGAGATCTATGATGCCCTGGGGCCACAGGCTTGCAGCAATAAGAATTTGGAGAAGCTCCGGGCGCAGCAGGAGGTCCTGCAGGCCCTGGAGCCACAGGTGGATTATCTGAAAAACTTCACTCAAGGTCTGGTAGAAGATGCTCCAGATGGGTCTGATTGTTCCCAGCTCTTAAGCCAAGCTGAGGTGGCTCAGCAGGACTTCACAGCTGTGAAGCAAAAGGTGAATGACTGCTGTACGCTCATGGAGAACAAGCTTGAAGGCATCGGCCAGTTCAACAATCGGGTGAGGGAGATGTTCTCTCAACTGGCGGATCTCGACGATGAGCTGGACAGCATGGGCCCCATCGGCAGGGACTCGGACAGCCTGCAGTCCCAAGCTGAGGACATTCGCACCTTCCTGGGCAAACTCCACAGCCTGAAGTTTGACATTGAAGCTTCCGAAGGTGAATGTAAGAAGATGCTGGAGGACGAAGGGAGCCCCGATTTATTAGGACTGAAACGGGAGCTGGAGACGCTGAATAAACAGTGCGGCAAACTGACCGAGAGAGGCAAGAACCGTCAGGAGCAGGTGGAGACGACGCTGGCTCGTGTCGAGGACTTCTACAGCAGGCTGAAGGAGCTGACCCACATGACGAGCGCGGCGGAGGAGAGCGAGGCCTTGCAGTGGGTGGTGGGCACCGAGGTGGAAACCATCAGCCAGCAGCTAGCAGACTTCAAGGTAAGGCCTCATGCCATCAAATGGTGTTTGGTGTTTGAAGGTCTGTCTGGTGTTGGGGGGTTTTGGGTAGGATCTCTGGTCTTCAAGCTATGGCGGCATCGTTTGTTGCTATAACATCAGCATTTTTGGTGTGTAAAATACCCTTAACGTGCAGAAAGGTTTTTGTGATTGGAAAGCGAAAAGCTTTTGCCTGTTCTTGTGATGTGTCATGTTGACGTGCCAGAGCCTCATGGGCTTGTAGTTGGCATTTAGATTTTGGGGAGGGAGGGGGGGATGGTTTTGAGTCCATCTGAACCGTAAGTTGGCTTCATCTGAGTGTCTGGTCCAGATCAGGTCATCCCGCAGGTTTTTCTACCTGCTCTACCATTCCTGCTTGTTCTCTTCATGTGGGCCATTTATGAGTCGATTTTTGAGGTCCTTGGGTACAGGTCACACACACAGGGAATAAAACCAAGGCGAAGTTTTGCTGGGGGCTGTTCATGTTTCCAGCAAAGAGCTGCTAGAGACCATCAAGACTTGCACGAAATGCTGAGAGAGGGAAGAATTGGTGTTTGATATGTTTTTTATACAGTATGGTGGTGCTGGGTCATGCTGTTACACTACATTAATTATTTTAATACTGCTTAGAAATTTTCTTGCTGTGAAACTTCTATTACTGGTGTGCTCGGTAGCTGATGATTGGGCTGATTTACATCTGGCTGCTCGTTTCCTGGTGTTAATGGGGGCTGGAAGGAGGAGGAGGAGGCATTTTTACAGCCATTTACTTTTCATCTCATGGCTAATTGATCCCGTTCCACCACTTAATAGCTCTGCAAAACCTTCACCGGGGCAAGGTATTTCTGATTTGGGGATTGCTTCTCCAAAAGAAAAGAGTTTGGAGGTGTTACAGGACAAACTCAAACTCGTGTTGCTGTTCACTCTTGTGTCGGGCAGTGATTTGCGTTGAGCTTATATTGATGGGAAGGATTTAACTTCCTCATTAAGCACCACACAGCCACTTGGAACAAATATAGCCAAAAAGGAGTTTCTAGGCTTTAAAACCAGGGGAACTTTCCTGCAGAGCGAGGGATTATTGCCGGCCGAGCAGCTCTCATTAGCAGCGATGATGGAACGCAGGTCGGTGCAGATTGCTCGGTTTTCCAGGCTGGTAGGCGCAGCTTAACCCGACGGAGCATTTGCAAATGGTCTGTGTGACAGTGACCTTGAGGGTGACCCTTTAAGACAGTGGTGGCCTGGGCTGCAGGAGCCAAAGGTGCTTTGGAAGGTGACGTGTCCTCACCAGGAGTCATTCGTTGGCCATCGAGGCCACGCGGTGCGGCTGGGGTCTTTGTTCATGCAAGGTTAGTGGGGAAGAATTGCAGGAGGGTAGGGATCTGCTGTGTGATCAGCGAGAATAAAACGGGGGAGAAGCGAGGGGGATGGAGCCATCGTGGTGGTGCAGCGGCGTTCACCCACCTGGGTGGGTGAATCGTTCAACATTGCGGAGCAGATCATTGCAAAGCATCAGCTTACGGTTCTCTCTAAGGGGAAACGCGATCCCAGATACGGATCTACACGTGGAAGGGGCGACGGACAAGTCTGGCGTGTGCTCTGGGGTGAGCCAGGAGCACAGGGCTGGGTGGGGGTTTTGTTGCATCAGGCTTTTATTTCTCAACGCTTCCTATCCCAACTGCCTCCCGTCTCGGATTGCGAACACGACGCGTGTCCGTGGGGACACGGGGCGGCTCCTCGGCCGGGCGATGCGGGGAGGGGATGGGGTGGCCAGGGCTCTCCAGGAGCGCTCATGGTCCGTCTGGCCAGAAGGCTCCAACGCGGGCAGATATATTATGTCTTCAAGGCATTAATTTTAATGAACATCTGTGTAAATGAGATGCAAATTAGGCATGGCCCTAGGGCTCCGGGCAAGTTGCCAATGCAGCCCTGACAAAGGTGGGCACTTCTGGGCTCATTGTGTCCAGATTTTAATAAAAGAAGATATATTGAAGGCTCCGACAGAGCCCATGAGCAGATGACTTTTGAAGCAGATAATACTTGAAACTTCCCATCTATTTCTCTTTTCCTGCCTTCAAACACACCTCAAACTTGCCCCCAAAGGCGACAAACTCTTAATTTTTGGAGTGTGTTTCCTCTGTCCCCTTTCCCGGGTCATGGAGGGACGAATCCTGACTACAGGAGGGATGAGCATCTCCCGCTGGATGTGCTGAGCATGGTTGGGTTCTTTGGGGCCGGGAGGCTGGGAAGCAGCTGTGGGATCTTGCTTGGGGGCAACCTTTGGTTGTGGGAGGTGTTTTGGGTCAGCGAGGGGGGGACATGGCTGCACCGAGGGGCTCCAATGGCTCCCACGGCCATCAGAAGCCAGGAAGGGTCCATAGGGTGGTCCAGGCCCTTTGGAGTGAGGGAGAAGCATGTAGGGACTGGTTTGGAGCGCCACATTTTAGAGGGTTGTAAGAAACCCATCTGGAAGGACTTGAAGGGGTCACCCAGTTTCGCCCCTAGTTTTATGGTGAGATCAAGTGCAGCTGAAAGGCAGTTCTGTGGTTTGGAGCCTGTGCTTATATGGACATCCTGATGGATGGCTGCAGATCCGCCGTGCTACAGAAATCGCATGGGGTTCACTTATGTGAAGCTGTCGGAGCCAAGGGACCTCATCCTTAACTCCTGCTCTTCAGCCCGAGCTTAACCCAAGTGACTCTTTCCATTTCTGCCTCTCCAAAAAGCCCCTTTTTTGTATGAAAAGGCACTAAAAGTCGGAAGGCTCTTTCAGCGCTGTGTCTCCATGAGCTCTTCGTGCTCTTCGGCGTGGGGACAAGCGGCATCTCCTCCTCGGAGCTTTCTGGCCGGGGTGTTTCTTCCCCCGCCGCTCTCTGCTGTCAGCTCAGGTTTCTCAAAGCTTACGCTAATATTAAATTTTAATGACTGGAATCAAATGAGCAACAGTTGAAATGTTACTAAACATAACAGCTATGTTGATTCAGTTTAGCAAACCACACAATTCCCCCGGGATGCGATTCCCCGGCTATGATAAGAGGCGAAGGGTCACACAAAGGGGTTTTCTCCATCCCATATTCTCCAGCATCAGCAACCCCTGAGCTCTTATAAAGTGGATTTTGCACTTGGGTTTCAATGCTGGTACTTAGCGTTTGCAGTTCTGAGCTGGGATCCTCTTTGATTCACCGTGTTGGTTTTGGACCAACTGATTTTGCCACATTTTGCCTACAAAGCAGAATGTGACACTGAGCCCTGGGTCAAAGGTGCCGGCAAAGGGTTTTTAGGCTTGGTGTGCTACAAAGTGGTGCTCAGCAGCAGAAAGATGCTGCTGCCTCCCCAGCTGGGTCAGGCCAGGGTGGTTTTTGGTTTGCTGGGGACACTTTCCTCCCCGTGACGAGGATGAGAGCAGGAACAGGGCAGCCTGTTTCCCTTCTGAGTTGTGCTCAACAACCAGACACTTGACCCAAAACGCAACGCAAGAAAAAGCATCCAACCCGGCGTAACCAAACGCTCGCCGTCGCGTTCAAATAGACGCAGTTGGCTGGAGGGGGGGACGCGCGGTGCCACCTCCGCGTGCGGCTGGAGCTGCGTTGAGTCATTGTCCCCGCGGCCCCGCGGGCGCTGGGCACGGCGCAGGAATGCCGGCGAGCCGGGACCTGCCGCAGCTGGCACACGCCGCGCCGCTGATCCACAACCTCGCCTCCTGGTGTTAATTAAACCCCACCCTTACCCAGCCGGAGAGAAGGGGGGAGAGGAGGGAACAGGGGACCTGCCACATCCCACCCTCACGGGCTTTGCTGGGGCGGGTCGCGGGGAGCGGAGGGAGGAGATGGGATTTGGGGCGTTTTTGGGGAGGTGGTTTGAAACCGGAGTTGGTGAACGCAGGCACGGCTCCTTCACGCCAATAAAGGGTTTATGCCGGAGGATGGAGAGGGGGAGGGAGGATCCCTAGACAGCAATAACCGAAGCCGCACTCCTATTTTATTTTAGAGCAGGTCAGACCGTCCGGGTTCCCCTCGTGCCACCAACACCCTCTTTGTCTACTTAAATAAAATAAAAATCAGGAAAGCAATCCCAGGAGGGGTGATGCAGTGAATGAGTAAAGCCCTAAACAGCATTAGTCATCTCGCCATTCAGACGCTGCTCTGTCTAATCCTGCTCCGGGTCCTCCCGCTTCACCCCAAGCAAAAGCAGCAATTAGCCGGCGCTCGTCGCGCGCTCGCGCCGCTGCCTCCTTTGCCGCGGCTTGCTTTGGTGCTCTCTTTATGACTCTTTTAATTCCCCCAGCCTTTCAGATGGGAGCTGACTCAATGGCCACTGTTGCTAATAAGCGTTCACCTCGTGTCTGGTGTCCCCGCGTTGCTCCCAGGTGCTTTTTGGGAGAGGGACCCATGGCCTTGGGGGTACAAGGGAGCTCGTGGGCGTCGCTGTTGTCATCGCGTGGGGCATCGGTGGCAAGGAGGGACATGGGGTGGGGACTTGGTGTTTCACAGAGGACTGAAATTGGGTGGTTTCTTCACAGAAGTTTGCGTAACGAGCTCCTCGGTGGGCTGGGGACGAGCGCGGTCCCCGATTGCGCGGGTGGCGTTTTGTGACCGTCCTTTGCAAGACACGCGTGTGATGATCTTAAGGGTGGGTGGGAGAGGGGAGGTGGGTGTCTGGGACGGGACGGGGAAGGGGACACTCTGCCACTTGCTGTGCCCCAGCCTGGCCGAGGGTATTTTTAACCCTTCCGTGCCCCCGAAGGAATGCGTGCGGCTCCCGACAGGCCGGTTGGGAGCAGCTGGGTGGGACTGGGAGCGGGGACAGGCTGCACCACGGTGTCTTCTCGTTGAACGCTTTCCAAACCTACTTAAAGTATCTCTGGCTCGTATTTTCAGCATCGGCAACACACGCAAAAATGCCTCCTCTCTGACAGCTGTTAAGCTGCCTTAAAGGCACCGTCTCCCCTCGTTGGAGATGGGGATGATAAACGGGGGGTGATAAGTGCGGGTTGCGCCGGGTGACAGGGCTGTCACCAAACCTGGCTGGGATGGGTGGCCCAAGCAGAGCTGCAAAGGCGTTTGGTTCTAACCTCGTCATCGGGGGGTGTTGTGTTATAATAAATAAAGGTGTTTGCACTGATTGTGATTCTGTGAAGAGGCACTTGAGTGTGAGCAGCCCGTGCAGCCTCGTTGTTGCTTGGAAATAAATGAAGGGAAGAGCAAATGTGCCCCCGGAGCTCGTCCCGACCCCAGGGAGCATCGCGGGTGCGCTTGTTCATCAGCGAGAGCCACGGGTGGGTTTAACCTTGACATGTCAGTGGGTGGGGACAGAGGGACGGGCACCGTCCGGGTCCTGAGCGCACCGAGAACAAGAGCAAATTAATCTAAGAGCTGCTGAGACCGACCACATCATAGCCAGGATTCTTTCTTTTAAATTTTGACCGTGAAACAATGAAGCTGTGATCAAACGGTCCCTTTCAGGAGCTGGCGTGGGTCGCTGCTCCAAAGCCACCCGGTTGCTGATGCTGCGGTGGCCCTGCCAGGGGGATGATGGCTGCAGGAATGTCCCCTCGTTGGCTGGTGGTGCTGACACTTCGCAGTGCTTCCAGGAGATACTAAAAATACCGGCTTTGCACAAGAGCTGAGGATCCGAGGGAGGAGGTGGGAAGCTTTTTGTCTGCAAGGGCCAAGCAGAGCAGGGGGAGAAACCAGCTCCTGGATTGGGGATCCATGGGGAAGAACGTGGTGGAGCCAACCCTGGGCTGTCCCATGGCCCCAACCCTGGGCTGTCCCATGGCCCCAACCCTGGCGTGTCCCATGGCCCGTAGTACGTGAGCGAGTCCCCGTTCCCCTGTGGGGAATTGGGGGACAGTGGCCACTGGGTTTGGGGCAGACGGGAGCGTCTCCGGGGAAGGGCTCGGGCTGGGATTAGTCACCACAGCCTTTTGAGAACAATTGCCAATTCTTCTGCTGAAGGAGCGGTTTAAAATGTCTCCCGTGCAGAGGATTCTCTGGATGATAACACACTTACTTCACTTCCTCACGAGCCTCCAGAGCAGTTTATTAATCGCCCCATCCCTCAGCTCTCCCCGGTTACTGTGACACCAGGTGAGGAGCAGCTTCTGCCATTGTCCCTTTCCCCAGGTGGCAGCTCCCTGCCCGTGGCTGCCGGGTCACTGCTGCTTCATCCCCCTCCTGCAGCACCGCAGCAAAGCCACGGAGGGGGATTTGCCCAAAAACTGGGCATCTGAGGACAAAAATGGGCATTTCAGCAGGTTACTGCCATGAGGATGCTGGCACATGGCTCTACCGTTTGCTCGCAGGTTGTTGCTGGGCTGTTTGGGGGTGATCTGTACACATAAATGGGGTTCTGGGGGAGCCCCAGGCTCCACAGCCGTCGAGCAGCGGATGCCGGGGTGTGGGGCTGTGCCCGAGCGCTGCTGGAACACGTGGCTTCAGTCGGGAGAATTATTTATACCAACGTCTATATTAGCTGCCTTGCAGGGAAATTGCTCTAGTGCAGCTCCTGCACCCTCGGAAAAAGACGATAAGTTAAAGAAATGCAGCGCTCACTGCGTCTGCACATCCAAACTGCAGAACGTTCCTCCGGGAGGTTGGTTTTTAACCCCTTTCTAAAACTTTTCCAATGGAGGTGCAGACCCCCGTGGAGCCAACCGAGGTTTCCTCCTGCAGCCCCGTGGAGGAAAGTCCCCAAATTAAGGGGTTACAGGTTGTTTGGGGGGGGTGGGCTGGCTCCCTGCGTCACCCACAGCCACGTTTGAAGGGGGGGATTGCGTGGTGGCAGAGGGGGCCGTGCGATGGGTTTGGAGTCAGCTGGAAGCCAAAGGTGGTGGGATGGGATTAGCCCGGCGCTCTCGCCTGGCGCGGGCTGGGAGCTCGGCGCTTGCCCACGCGGCGCCCAAATGGCAATCGCGAAGATTTGGCAAAAGGAGCGAGTTGAGGAGAGAAGCAACAGCGCTGCAAGGGAGATAAAGAAATCCCTCAGACTTTCCGACAAATGCAGCAAAGGCTTTAAAGGACGTGAATCCTGCGGTAAAAATCCCAGCAAAACCTAAAAAGTGGTTTCTAAGGCAGATTTGGAGCGTGCGTGATTTGGCTTTGCGCTTTTGTTGCGGTGTCTGGGGGAGGCTGGGTCCCTCCCCGAGTCCCTTTGTGGCACTCGGGGCTCATCCCCTCAGCCTTGCTTGGATGTGGCACCGTGTCCCAACCCCGTGGTCCCTCCTGCCACCACTGTGACCTTCACGGAGTCAGACATGGAGCCATGGTCAGCCAGACCCATAGGGACAAAGCTCATGGTGCAAAGCCAGGAGGTTTCCGGCATCCAGCCCTTCACCATGGGCGAGGGCTGGGGGGCACCAAGGTGAAGATTAAAGGAGCTTTGAGGATGGAGAAGCCCCTTAGTTTTACCCAGGGCTCATTACTGACCTGTCCATCAAAGATCTCAAGCTGTCTCTGGGCTCTTTTGCTCATCACATAACACAGGTCCCTCATTTCCAGCTGCTGAGACGCATTAAAAGAAAGCTAAAAATATATTGGTTTCCAAATACTGCTTTCCCATGTAAACAGCGGCGGCGGTGGCAGGCGGGATGTAACGCAGTCGTAAACAGGGTGACATCAGCCCGTGACGGGGAAGGCGCGTGTCCCCGAAGCTGGTGGCCATATGAGGAAAGCCTGAAACCTGCAGGTCTGGGAGATAAATGAGGATGCTCCTACTTGGAGCAGGTCTGGGAAAAGCTCCAGGCAGGTTTTAGCTGCAGGTCTTTGTCTAAAGGACGTGGCTGTTGGGTGGACCTTCTCATCCTGCCCCGTCTTTCCATCACGCCAATGCAAAGCTCAAGCAAAGCCCCAAACTTGCAATTCCCAGCACCCTTGGGCTTCTGTCCCCATGGCAGGGGGTGGTTTGGTGGCTTAAAGCCAAGTGGCTTGGGGAACCTGTGAGAGCTCCAGCTCTTCAGGCCAGGTTTTTAGTTGGCTTTAGTACCTGCCGAATCTTTCCCTAATGGTTTCGGGGATGGGGGGGATGTGTTGGAGGAAGACTTGGCTTGCTTCTGGCACGTGACTCGGTGAGGAAATGGGAAAAGAATTTCTGGCTGTGAAACAGCAGCTCAACGTCGAGATTCGTTCCTTCTTCGCAGTGGAACAAAAAGCCTCCGCGCCCCAGCCCGGATGCCTGGGATTCCTCGCGGAGGGGCCCCGGAGCGGTAACGGTTCTGCTGCTCCTGCTCCACCAGCTCCCGGCCAAGGTGGGAACCGGGGGCGGCTTTGCCGGATCACCGGAACGGCACGGCCGACCTGCTCTTGTTGTTTCAGCTGCGCCGGATTAATAACTCGGACCAAGAGCTGGTGTGTGTCCCGCCAAGCATCAAAATCTGGGCTTGGGGACACTTGCGGTGTTGGCAGTGTAGGATGGAGGAGACTCTAGGGCCAGTCCTGACTGTCCGTCTGTCCATCCAGGAGGGCTCCCAGGGCTGCTCCTGTTCTTTTCCATGGTCATATATAATGATGGAAATAAGAAAAGGGATTCACAAAGATTTCCAGCATGTAGCCAGCCCCACCAAGCGCTTTGGGCCATTTCTCCTCTATAGCTCTCCACCCTCCCCTTCCATAAAATATCCATTCCTGGCTCTCCAAAAGGAAAATGTCCTTCAGGGAATGCGGTGCTGGAGCCGTTGGGGACGAAGGGTCCAAGGGCTGGGGATGGGGATCCAGGCTTCCACCATCGCTGTGCCATGACCTTGGCCAAGCCACCGTGTTTGCAGATACAGCAGACACCTGCTGCCATCTGAAATATCAGGCTTTTCACCTTTCCCTCGGCTTCATGGCAGAGCAGGAAGGCTTTTGGTGAAGCTGCGGCACAGCAAAGTGCAGACCGGGGGTCACCATCTCCCAGCGTTGGCACTATTGGGGCGCACAGCGCGTGCTTTTGTGTATTATCCACCCTCCCGGCCTCTTGTATTTTTATCCCAGTGTTCGAATTCATCCCCGAAGTAGCAGGCAGGGTGGCTGGTGGGGCGGGTTGTTGCCTGGAGATGCGTGGAGGCTGTTTCAAGCCCTCTCCTGTTTTCTCTTCCCAAGTCTGTGACTTCCCTCAGCATCACTTCGCAGCAGTGATTCACACGCTGGGCTGCCTCCCTCTCCCAGCCCCACGGCAGCCGCTTTAATGTTCCCCATCCCTTAAACCAAAGCATCAGGAGGGAAAAAGAGGGTGTTGGGGTAGGGGGAGCATGATGCTGACCCAGAGATGGCGATGTACAATTGAGTTCTTTGGAAAGGGAGCCGGCGAGCCATGCGGTGGCAAGTCGCGGGTGGGTTTTTGGCAGAGCGATGCGGCTTCGGGGAAGCAAAAATGGTACTTGGAGTGAGGGGGGTTGGTGATTTAATAACTCGGTTCTTTGTGCAGGGGTGGCTGTGAGAGGAAAGGGGACCCGGCAGGGGGGGGCAGGCCCCCTCCCTCCTTTGGGAAGCGCCTGAAACCGCCGTGCTGGGGGAAGAGCCGGGGCCGGGCGCGGACAAAGGGCCGGGGGAGCGCGGCTCGGCGGGGCCGGGGCGCGGGGGGAGCCGGAGCTGAGCCGAGCCAGGGCGTTGCTGCTCTTTGTCGGGGGCTGCCGCCTCCCCCCGGAGGAGGGGCCACCCCGGCGGGGCGGGGAAGGGGCAGCCCCGGGGCTGCTACCGGCCGCGGAGACCCCCCCCTTATCCCCACCATCGCGCTCCGGTCCTCCCGTCCCGGTGAGGCGGCGGTTGGGGGGGGTGGAAGCGGCCGCGGTGCCCGGGGAGGGGGCGGCCCCGTCGCTCCCGCTCCGCCCCGCGGTGCCGCCCCCCGGCCGCCCCCGCCTCCCCCCGCCCTCCGCCGGGGCTGGCAGCTCCGCGGGAGCCCGGTGCTGGCGGCGAGCGGCGGGGCCGGGGCGTGCGGCGGCCTGCGCGGCTCGGCCTTTTGTTCCGCCGGCGGGAAGGAGAGCGGAGGAGGAGGAGGAGAAGAGGAGGAGGAGGAGGAAGGCAGCAGCCCGGGCTCGCCATGCATCCCGCCGCGCCGGCCGGGGGCTGCCCGCGGGGGCGACGCGGAGCCCCCCCCCGCCCCCGGCCCGGCCGCTGAGCCGCGCACAAAAAGGGGCGAAAGCGGAGGGGAAGGGAACGGGAGAGCGGCCCCGGCGTGTGTGTGTGTGCATCTGTCTGTCTGTCTGTGTGTCTGCCCCTCCCCGCTCCACCGGGACCGGCCCCCGCGCCCTCCCCACCATGGCCGGGCAGCCCGGGGCCGCGGAGCCGCCGCCGCCCGACACCGGCCGGGAAAGTTAGTGCGGGAGGAGGAGGAGGAGGAGGAAGAACCAGCACCTCGGCCGCGGCTGTTCCCCGGCTCCCCCCGCCAGCTCCGGGCAAGTTGGGGGATTTCGTGCCGCTCCGTCCCCTTGCCATTTTTGGATGCGTTTTATAGCCTCTTTTTTTCCTGGGGAGAAAGAGAAAGAAAAGAAGAAAAGCAAAGACTCCGCAGCCTTCTTCCACTGCCCCAGGACTCGGTGGCGTCCCCCGAGCACCGGGCTGGATTTTGGGGTTTCGGTGGCTCTCGGTGGCTCCGGGCATCACGACAGGGTGGCGGGAACAACAATGCCATCATGTTTTTGAGACAGGAAACCTCCGAGTTTGCCCTGAATGAAGAACTTCCTGTGTTTAAACTTGCACGAATATCCGCTGACAAGCTCAGTTCAAATGAAAACACGAGAGTCGGGGGGAGAGGCTAATTCAGACCAGCTGGACTTCCACGGGACTTAAAGCTGGGCAGCAAAAAAATGCGAGGAGCCGCTCACCGCTCGGGCTGCGAAACGTGAGCGGCCGGGACAAGCAGTGCCTTTGTTATTAAAGAAGGACAGACGGGAGAAATTAAGAGCTTCAAACTCTTTCCGTGGATTTGCTGTCGCTAACGGCGATTGGGAGTATTTTATCGGAGCGGTCGGATTTGGGTGGTTTTTGCTGATGGATGGGATTTTTTTAAGGGGGCTGGGGGGTGAGATGGGTTGTTTCGCCGCTCGGGACACCCGGTCGGGCTGCTGAGCCGGCGCGGTGCTGCCGGTGCTCCCTCCCGTCCCCGTAGCGTCGCTGCTTTGGGATTCGAGTCTTTCGCGGTGGGTTTGGGACCTGCTGGCCGTGTGATGCTGCCCGCGGTGGCGGGCGAAAGGTTGCCGGGGCGGTTTTGTCACCCGTAAGGACGAGAGCATGGGCAAACCACTGAGCCGGCCAGACTGTTTACGGCAGAACCGCACTTGCCTGGGGAAGGGCGAGGATGAGGATGGTTATATAGAGGATTGCTACGTGCCCCAGAGGTCAATATATGACACGATGAGAATTAACGAGCAAATCGATCAGGGATCGAAGCTCAACCAGCTTTCCAAGAGCACCCTCAGCAAGGGGGATGGCAGCACCATATCCAGCAACGGGACGCTGGGAGCTGGCAACGTCTTCGAGTCCAGGGCGCCAGAAACAAAAAAGTTGGATGAGCGAGTCATTTTTGACGCGCTGAAGCTCAGCAGCGATGTCTCCAAGCCCGCTCCAGCTCCACCGAGGAGGCGACCGAACCCCGAGAGGAAGGAGAACGTCAACCGGCGGTCGTGGAAGTCCTTCATGCCGCCCAACTTCACCGAATTTGCAGAAAGGATGGGAGCTTCGCTGAGCGAGGTGTCGGAAGCGGGTGCCTCCAACCCTTCCCTGCGGGATAAGCGGGAGTCGAGCGCCATGCTTGCCGAGCACGCCGGCCAGCCCGACCACGGCGAACCCATGTCCGAGTCCCTCACCTTGGAACATGTCTCCAAGTCATCTGGCACGACGGAGGTTCTGACGGCCAAGCAGTTCAGCATGGATGGCTACGGCGGTCCCCGGGATGAGCACCAGCCCCTGCTGAACACCGGCGATGGTCGTGGTCGTGCTGGGGACCTGGCCAGGGCTCGCCAGGTCCCCAGTGCCACCTGGCCACGCGCCAGGAAGAACTTCATCAAGGGAAACCTCAACGACGGGCGCCAGGAGACCCTGGAGGCCTCTGAGTCGGACTGTACGGTGGAGAACGTCAACCTCTCTCCGTGCCTTAGCGAAGAGCTGCTGGATGCGGGACTGGATATTCTCATCACCTCCAATCTCAGGGAGAAAACGGAGTCGGAGCTGAGATTTGAGGAGGACGAGCGCTGGGTGATGATGGAGGAGTGGGAGGAGGTGACGCTGTCAGAGAGAGGAAAGGCTGTTCTGGTGGCAGAGGAGAAGAAGAGCTGTTGCTTGGCAGATATTTCTGAAGAAAGGGAACAATTTGCTGCTCCAGGGGATGGCTCTGCCCCCTGCCCAGGGACCTCCCAGTCCTGCGCGTCCCCAGGGGGTGCCGGCAGCCCCCTCCCCGGCAGCACGGGCTGCACCGGGGACGCAGCGGTGCCGTGCGAGGCCGAGGACTTTGCTCCGGGTTTGGAGCGCTCAGCCAGCCCCGCCGTCCCCGAGCTGTCCGACACGGACTCGGTGCAGATGTTCCTGGAGCTGGAGGAGCAGTGTCTGAACGAGGACGATGGGGCCGTCCCTGCCTGCCAGGAGGTTCAGGTCTCCCCGATGGACTCGGGGGGGCTGGACACAGATCCGACCAAACAGTCTGGGGTGGCGGTCGAAGCGTGTCAGCGTACGGCCCCTTTGGACATCAGCGCTTCAGACTCTGCCGTCGTGTCGGATCTGGAAGACTTTGATGTCACCTGCAGCTCGCAGGTGCTGAGCGCGCTGGAGCCAGCGACGGAGCCCTTCTCGGAAAGGGACATGTCGGCTGTCACCCCGACGGACTCGGATGGAGGGACGTCCCCCAGCCCCATGGCCGCAGTGGGGCCGGGCTCCCTCCAGCCCTGCTCTCCGGCACCGGAGGATGAACCTGACCCGCTGGTGGACCTGGAGCTGGTGGACGGTTGCATGGTGGCTGTGCTGGTGGCTGGTGGGATGTCATCTCCTGAGCTGGGTGTACATCCAGCCTCTGGCTTGGAGGGAGCTGGTTACCCCAGCGCTCCGGTGGGGTGGGGTGAAGATAACCAAGACTTGCTGGACCATGACAGTGAAGCATCCCAGCTCCCTGAGGAGACCTGTCCTGGCCAAGTGTCCCCGTGCCACCCCCCAGCTCCTGACACGATAGCAGAGGAGCCACAGTCCCCTCCACAGCACCAGGAGGATGATATTGAGGGAACAGATCCATCAGGGACCTGTCACCTTCTGCCTGGAAGGACAGAGCTCCCCAGCTGGGATGTCCCAGAGCTGGTTTCTGAGGAAGAAGCCACAGATTTGGGATCAGAGAGTGATGGAGCTGAGGGCCAGACTCATCTGGCAGAAAGTGGGGATGCTCACCAGGCTTCTCCGCCGCCCTTCCACGCCGGCTCTGCATCAGAGCCGGGCTCCGAAGCTCCGACCACATCCCTGGCACTTCCCGAGGACCTTCTGTGGGGTGTGGATCCCCCGGGCCAGGACCTGGCTCTGGAAGGGGCTGCCCACGCTGAGGGGACCCCTGTGGATGTGTCCCCTGTGGAGGTGACTGTCACACACGGGGAGGCACCAGCAGCCGTCCTGCAGCCGGGAGACCTGGACTCGCTGTTTGCCTGCAGCTGGGGGGACCAGCCGCTGACACGGTGCCGGACCATGGTGCTGGACCCCCCAGAAGAACTTCCCACCATGTTGTCTCTGGCAGAGCAGCTTGTCCCCGATGCCACCCCATGGGATGTTGAGGGGCTTCATACCCTAGCTGACCCATCAGCACTGGGGGATGTGGCTGTCCCAGAGCCCCTGGGGACACCACCAGCCACTGAGGATCCTACTGCAGATGCTGAGGAACTATGCGTTGAGCACCCACCTCCAGATGCCACCACCGTCCCCGTGCCCTTAGCGGTGGCGGAGCTGCTGGCTGCGCCGCCGCCGTTTGCTGATGTGCCTGTTGCCACCGTGCCACCCGAAGCGGCCGACCCGCTGGTCTCCGGTGTCGGGGACCTCGGCAATGTCCCCGCGCCGCTGGCAGCGGGAGGGGCAGCGGTGGCCTTGGGAGATACAGACGACTTTGCCAACGTGGTTGTGCCGGCCCTGGGGGAGCCTGATTCCACCAAAGCGCTGGCTCTGGAGGGTGACCCCATTGCGACAGCGCCTGCAGTGGAGGCGGCAGCTTGGGACAGTCCCCCCTTTGCCTTCCCACCCCCCCCAGAGGGACCCCCCACCCCTGAGCTGCTTGTGCTGCCGGGTGCACAAACCCCCCGTCCCCCCAGCCCCGGGGAGGTGCCCACGGGCACGGAGGGACCCTCGGCCGCCGCTGCCATCGCAGAGGGGCCTCCTGCTCTGCCAGATGGATTCGTTCCGGATAACGAGGTATTTGTTGCTCAGGCGCTCGCAGACGGGGGTTCCAGGTGCAGCAATGGCTTTATTTTGCGCTGGGGGTGGGCGGGAGGTGGGACCGTGCTCGGTAACTCACGTCCACGATCCGCGGGGTTCAGGTTTTGAAATGCTCCCCCTCCCGAAGCCGCCTTGAATTTGGCAGGCAAAGAGCTGGCTGTGGGAATTGTGTGTTTTTCTAAGCAGAGGAGGCAAAAGGCTATCAGCGGTTATCTAAACTATTGTCTTCAACTTTTTTGGCTTATTAAGTCACTCAGATGTAAATCACAGACTTCAGAAAAACCTTCTTGCCGCATCGTGGCGAAGTGGTTCCTGCCTTTGAGGCAGAAAATATATTGGGAGAATCCTGCAAAAGAAATCAAGTGTGGATAATTCCTGTCCTGTGCGGTCACCGCTTTCTGTAGCTTGTTAAGTGAGCAATAAGGTGCTGGGGCTCCGAACGTGCGCAGGAAGGGGCTGAAATTCTCTGTGGCGTTTGGGGATTTGCTGATGCCTTTCGCCTGGAGAGCCCTCGGCGCTGGAGGTTCCCACAGCCGAGCGCTGATTTACTGCCATCTGGATTGGGAGAAAACTCACTAAGGAGACATCAGAAGTTAGTCAGCGCCGAAAATCCCCATTCGGTAGCAATTACTCATCCTTTGGATGGTGTCACTCTTTTAAGAAACGTGTGTGGAGGGGCTTGGGGAGATGCTTTCACACGGGGGGTCCATGTGAGCACGGGCTGGGGCGCCCGGTGTGGACCATAGCGATGAGAAAAAGAGCTTTTGGGTTCTTGCCGTTGTACGTCTCTTGTCCACAATTTGGTGTTGGCCTCGCTGGTGGGATATTTTCCATGTGGTTGTTAACCCTGTAAATCTTCCCCCTTGTTCAGATGTTGTAGAAGCCGTTGGTGGCCCCGGGTGTGCGCCGGGCCCTGCGTTCGGCAGCGCTGGGGTTAAGCACCGCGGCCGATGGGGGAAGCAGAAAGCCAGGGGATGCTTTAGGAAGCTTTTCTGGGAGCGAGGAGGAGGAGGAGGAAGAGGAGGAGGAGCGGTGGAGCAGATGTCCCTCTGCTCACCGAGCCCCCTGTCCCAAGCAGGACACCTCGCTCTGTGCTCCCCCTTGCAAAAGCTGTTCATTAAATACTTGTTTCAAAGCTGAGTCACAACGAGGTTAATGAACTCAATCGCTGGAATCGCTCACAAGTAGAGAAAAAACAAGTGTATTCACCACACTGGCTCCTCAGGCTGTTTGTGTGATGACCTTTGTGGCTCTCGGGCTGTACAGAGTCGTGTTTCGGGTGATTCCCATGTTGCAGGTACCCGTGGTCGGGTGGCCGGGCTCTCAATCCCTCCCTTCCCTGCTGCTTCAAACCCCTGCAGTTTGTTTGGCAGCGTGCACAGGGCTCGGCCCCAGCCCCACATGCCAGACTTATCAGCCTCCTCCTTTTGTGGCTTTGGCAGCTCTTAACAGCCAACTCCATATATAAACAGTAAGGGGAGAAGCGCCCGGGGAATCGGTGATTTCATGTCACCATTTACTTTTTTATAACCGTGGCATAATTCTCCCTGAGCAAACAGTTCTGGACAGTGTCTGCCAGCACCCAGTTCGCTTCGTGTCCCGCGGTGATGCCTCCCTGCCCTCAAAGAACTGAACTCCGGTTGGAAAATATCACTTTTTATTGAAGAACAGGGCAAAGAAAGTCAAGGAGGCCTCTCTTGCTCAGGCAGGGGACTTTTTGTGTGTGTATTTGGGGTTTCTTGGTGTGTTTGGGGGCTTTTGCCCGCCTTGTGTTCCTTCAGAAGCAAAGCATTGCTGGGTCCGGAGAGCCTTGGCGTCCCCGAGCCGCTGCTGGGCGAGTAGAGGTCTTGCATCCAAATGGGAATCAGTGGGAATGTCTCAATGTGTTCTCGGGCACGTGGGGAGGAGGACGCTTGAGAAAGCAGCATCTGGCTGCGATCCCACCGCTTTCCAAAGAGAAAATGATGCAACAGGGCCGAGCGCTGCCCCGGTGACCTGTGCTCTGGATGGGCTCGTGGGCCAGGGGACCAGAGTAAGTGATGGAGGACTCCGGTCACTTTTCCAGGGGCTTGTGCTGTTCGATCTGGTTTGTCCCTCGGTGCACAGGTGGTTACGGCAGATCCGCAGCTCTGATAACACTCATCTCCCCCGCAGAAACACGATTTCCCTGCTGCCTGTCTTCACAATGAGGAGCTTCATTCACTCTCCTCCCCCTTCCCTATCAAATATTGTTTTTTTTGGTTTTGAAAAGCTTTCCCCCACAGGATTCCCAGGCAGGATCATGCCAAATATGTGGTGCGCTAAACGCCTGGTGCATTAATTGCCTATTGCCTTTGTCTTTCGAAACACAGCGAGCTTCTCGGTGTCTGTAATTTCGTGGTGAACAAAACTCGGGTGATGTCAGGTCTCCGTTCTCAATGGCTTCACTGTGAGAATCGCTTCGGGTTTTTCCCCAGGAGTATTATTTCCCAATCGGGTGGCTGACCAGAGCCAACACTCTCATTTTTTCCCCCATTTGCTGTCTCCGCCTTGCTTCAGTCCTTGGAAAAAGGGGATTTACCCGTTTAAAAGCAAAGGTGGATCGTTATTAATCACGAGCTGTGCTTCAGACCAGCAAAAACCTGCAACATCTGTGTTACTGGGTCAAGGGGAGGGTATTTAGAAAAGGTATTTAGAAAACTTGCACAGCTAATAAAATCAGTGCAAGTAGCATATTCACTGTGTTCGCTGAAGGATGGAGGGACCGAAAGAGCACCAGGCGGGTTATAAATACCTTTTCTGTCCCACCCTTCCCATCCCCAGCTGTTCCAGAAGGAACAAGTGGATCCTCTCCAGCTCAAGCTACAACAAGTCAATGGGGTTGGTCAAGGACTCATCCAAAGCGCCGGCAAAAACTGTGACGTCCAAGGGCTGGAGCACGACATGGAAGAAATCAACACCCGCTGGAACACCCTCAACAAGAAGGTCAGAGGGGCTGTAACTGGGTTTTCTTGGCCCCGTTGGGGTCTGGGAGAAGAAAGGGGTCACGGGCAGGGAGCTGAGGTGTGGACGCATCGCTGCCCTGACGGTGCAATGGGGTTGTTTTTGGGGCGCAGGTGGCCCAAAGAGTCGCCCAGCTGCAGGAGGCCCTGTTGCACTGCGGGAAGTTTCAGGACGCGCTGGAGCCGCTGCTGAGCTGGCTGGCGGACACCGAGGAGCTCATCTCCAACCAGAAACCGCCCTCGGCCGAGTACAAGGTGGTGAAAGCCCAGATCCAGGAGCAGAAGGTGAGTGAGCAAGCGGTTGGCTCCATGGCAGCCAGGCAATACTTTGGGGGTCCAGCTCTAAAGATAAAGCGTAGCTGGGATGCTCACAAACATGCTTCTTCCATGGTGGCTCTTCTACCAGCTCCCCACATCCTAACGCCATAAAAACACAGCTCGTTGGCCCTCATGTCGCCTAAATCACCAGCGTCACTTTGTTGTCCTGAAGTTTCCTGCTGGTTTTGCTGGTTGGCCGTGTTTTTCCAGCCCTGTTTGGGGTTTTTTTGTGCTGGTAATTCTGCTGCGTCAGGAACAAGCTGGTGGTGTAGGTACCGGTTTGGGTGTTTGGACAAAACCAATGTACAAACGGCAAGAACAAACACGAGGCGTGCCGGTGTTTGCAGAGATAACAGCGGGGCCCGGCGCCTGCCCGCGGATGAAAGTTCAAGTGTGGTTGTGGTCAAACGCTTTAGGAACGAATTCTTAGCGAGGCTTGGTCTGATATATTGAGGCTTTGAAGAGGAAATTTATTTAAAGTGCGACTTAAGAACTTGGTAAGTTTGGGGGGGTGATAGGGAAGTCTCTCTGGCACGGAAGCGCTTTGAATCTCTTTTAGAAGAGGGTATTTCAGTTGGAATGGACCTGCAATGATGATCTAGGCCAACTGCCTGACCACTTCAGGGCTGCCCGAAAGTTAAAGCATCACAGAATCCGAGAATGTCAGGGGTTGGAAGGGACCTCAAAGCTCATCCAGTGCAATCCCCCCATGGAGCAGGAACACCCAGATGAGGTTACACAGGAAGGTGTCCAGGCGGGTTGGAATGTCTGCAGAGAAGGAGACTCCACAACCCCCCTGGGCAGCCTGGGCCAGGCTCTGCCACCCTCACCCCAAACAAGTTTCTTCTCGTATTTAAGTGGAACCTTTTGTGTTCCAGTTTGAACCCATTGCCCCTTGCCCTATCATTGGTTGTCACTGAGAAGAGCCTGGCTCCATCCTCCTGACACTCCCCCTTTATATATCTGTAAACATGAATGAGTCCCCCCTCAGTCTCCTCTTGTCCAGCTCCAGAGCCCCAGCTCCCTCAGCCTTTCCTCACACGGGAGATGCTCCACTCCCTCCAGCATCTTGGTGGCTGCGCTGGACTCTCTCCAGCAGTTCCCTGTCCTGCTGGAACTGAGGGGCCACAACTGGACACAATATTCCAGGTGTGGTCTCCCCAGGGCAGAGCAGAGGGGCAGGAGAACCTCTCTGACCTACTGACCACCCCCTTCTAACCCACCCCAGGTACCATTGGCTTCCTGGCCACAAGGGCCCAGTGCTGGCTCACGCTCATCCTGCTGTCCACCAGGACATATTGTTATTATTTGCTTTTGAACTGGTTTTGATGGCAGAGGCCGTCCCGCTGGGCTGGCTTTGGTCTCAGCCCCACGCTTAGGGCGGTTTTCAGCCACAATTAGAGCATGGATCTCTCTGAGGGCTACAAGAGGTTCTGCCTGATCCAATCTGGTAACTTTTATCTCCTCCCGTGTTCCATTTCTGACGCTAAAGCTGCTCCAGCGACTCCTGGATGATCGCAAAGCCACCGTGGAGATGATCCAAGCGGAGGGCGGCCGGATCGCGCAGTCGGCCGAGCCCACGGACCGGGACAAGATCGTGGGTCAGCTGGAGATGCTGGAGCGTCGCTGGGCCGGGTTGCTGGGCCGAGCGGCCGCAAGGTGAGGGGAAAACTGTCCCACCGGCCAAAAACACTGGCGACAAGCTCGTCCGGCAATTCACGGTGCCCCCGGAGCCTGGGGTTACAACACGTGGGGAGCTGGCGGGGATTCCTGTGCAGATACATCCTGGAAACGTGGAAACAGCTGGAAAACATGAGAAATCAAAGCCTGTTTGGGGAGCTGAAGTTGATAGCGCTGGTTTACAATGGCAGGGAAGAGCTCGGATTAAATAAATTCCCTGCAGGGGATGGGATGTTATTTTTATTCCTTTAAGCCCTAATGTTTAACTTTAGCAGCAACATCCTGTTGACACCTTTCTGCTGCCTGAATCTCATTTGTGGGTTGCTGGTTGCTACATAAGTTAATATTTGAGGTTATAAAGTGACTTTTGAGGACCAGATTTGACCTCCCAGTGTTTAAATCACTGCCAACTAGATGGATTGTCCATCTAGGACTTGTACCTGTGCTGGGCTGTTGTTGAATAGAAGCTCTGAAACACCAAGAGCCTGGCCACAAGGACAAGGGGTGATGGTTTTAAACTAAAGGAGGGAGATTCAGGCTGGATATAAGGAAATTGTTGCCCTGAGGGTGGTGAGAGCCTGGCCCAGGTTGGCCAGAGAGGTGGTGGATGAACCATCCCTGGAGACATCCCAGGCCAGGCTGGACGGGGTCTGAGCAACCTGAGCTGGTGAAGATGTCCCTGCTCATGGCAGGGGGGGCACAGGGGGACATTTGAAGGTCCCTTCAACCCAAGCTGTTCTTCCCACAGGCAGAAGCAGCTGGAGGACATCCTGGTCCTGGCAAAACAGTTCCACGAAACCACGGAGCCCGTGTCGGACTGGCTGTCGGTGACCGAGAAGAAACTGGCCAACTCGGAGCCCATCGGTACCCAAACGGCCAAAATCCAGCAGCAGATCAGCCGGCACAAGGTGGGACCTGCGTGCGAGCAGGAGCTGCTGGGGGCTGTCACTGGGTCCCACTGGGGCGGGTGGTTCTGCCGTCGGTTTGGAGTCTCAAAAGCTAATTCCTATATTAAGAAAATACCCTGTAAACAGTATATCTCTTGTAAACAACATCTTCAGCCAGGCAGTTCAGGCACGCATCAAGCCAAATACAGATGTTCTCATTTTATTTATTATTATTTCTTTAGTATATTTACTGTTATTTATTTATTATTGGGGGGTGGTACAAACAGGTGGTCAGGACTTATCCACGCTTTATGTACAGAGAAGGCTGCGAACCCTAAACCACCAGCGTGGGTCAATATTAAACCGGTGTCTTTACACCTTAATCACAGAATATGATTCACCTTGCAGCAAACATATCTTGCTCTACGTACAAAACCCATTCCCATTCTCGTGTTTCTTTCAAACCCTTTTTATTTGATGCAGTCCGCCCGTTCACGGGCGGCTTTGTGTCTCCATCCCTCCAGTTGCGTCCGTTACTTTTTATGTTTGTTTCTTTTATTTAATCCATTTGTTTCGCTCATTTTTTTTTCCTTTCTGTTGTCCGTTTTATCCTCCCGCCATTCAGGCTCTAGCGGACGAGATAGAAAGCCACGCGGCCGACGTGTCTCGGGCGCTCGGTGTCGGGCAGTCCCTCTCCTCCCTGAGCTGCGCCGCTGAGCGCAGGCTGCTGGCAGAGAAGCTCGAGTCTCTGCAGAGCCGCTACGGCGAGGTCCAGGACCGGTGCTGCCGAAAGGCCGCGCTGCTGGACCAGGCTCTATCTAACGCCAGGCTCTTTGGGGAGGAGGAGGTGGAGGTGCTCAACTGGCTGGCTGAGGTGGAGGACAAGCTCAGCTTGGTATCCGTAAAGGATTACAAACGGGACGTCCTGCAGAAGCAGCATGCCGACCAGCTGGTATTTTCTGTTTTTCTTCCATCGTTTTATGTTGTTTATTTTGTCGCATTCGTCTGGTTTTATTTTAGTTCCCCGCCTGGCTTTAATTCCGCAAAGCTCGTTCGGCCCCTGGTTCTCTTCTTGGCTTGGAGGAGTGTAAAGAGATTTCATGTGTTTCAAAGAAACAGTAATCGTGGCCCTAAAAAATGGGTTTCCCGGGGGAAACTTCAAATTATTCATTTGCTTTGTGAACAATGTCTGAGCAAGCTTGGCCACCCCGTGCCTTTAGAAAGCTGGACGCTGCTTCCAAGAACAAGAGCTTCAACCGCCCGGTGGGTTTTCCGAGCCAGGCTGGCCACCGAGGAAGCCGTCTGCTTCCGTGCCCGGGGCCGTGCGCGCTCTTGAAAACAGGGAGGTGATGTCCAATACAAGGGCAAGTTGTATCCAACACGTATCCAATGGGTTTGCTCTAAGATTTGGGTCTTCAGGTCCCACAAGTCCTAATAATTCCCATGTCAGGATGAATGGACAGGTTTGCTCTAAGATTTGAGTCTTTGGGTCCCAATAATTCCCATAGCAGGGTGACTGGACAAGTTTGCTCTAAGATTCAGGTCTTTGGGTCCCACGAGTCCCAGTAATTCCCATATCAGGATGGCTAGACAGGTTTGCTCTAAGATTCGGGTCTTTGGGTCCCACAAGTCCCAGTAATTCCCTTAGCAGAAGGATGAATGGACAGGTTTCCTCTAAGATTTGAGTTTTTGGGTCCCACAAGTCCCAATAATTCCCATAGCAGGGTGACTGGACAGGTTTGCTTTAAGATATAAGTCTTTGGGTCCCACAAGTCCCATTAATTCCCGTAGCTGGAGAAGGTTGGCTAGATAAGCATTGGATGTGTTGTCCACCCTCCCGTGCCCAGCAGGAGCAGCTCATGCTCTCCGTGGCATCTCTGGCCGGTGGGACATGTGGACCTGCCCGCAGAAGGATAATTAACCCAAATTTACCTTTCTCTCCAGGCTTTGAATGAGGAAATTGTGAACAGGAAGAAGAACGTGGACCAAGCCATTAGAAACGGGCAAGCTCTTCTGAAGCAAACCACAGGTAACACGAATTGCTGGGCACCCCCTGAGCCATCCAAGGGGTCTGGGAAGCCCCCTGTCCTCTGCAGCGATACGTTGTTTGGGGGAGGCTGTTCTCCTTCACATCTAATTTCCCTTTGGATGCTCTGAGAGTAGCTGATTTGCACCCAGAGCCACAAACACTCCAGCTTAGTAAATCCCGAGTCCCAGCCTTAGCGAGCGGGTGATTCCCACCGCCGGTGTGATGATGCTCAGCGCTGAGCGGCCCCACAACGCAAGGGAGGGTTTTCTCATTGCATCCAGCTGCTCAATCACGTGGAAAGAGGTTAAAAATACACCCAGCCCTTTCCTAATCTCGCTTTCCCATGCTGAGCAGTTGCTGCTGTTGCCACGTGGGTGTGAGTTTATGTTTACGAGTGGGAAAAAAGGTCGGGGAGATGCGTTTCCTTCAGATGTGGTCTGCGCGGAGCAGATGCACGGACCTCTGTCCTTGTGGGAGTCGCGTAGCAGGAAGAGCGATCACAAAGAATTTGGCTTGCAGTTTCGTGTCCTCTCGGAAACAGCAGTAAAGAGCGACTTGGACCTTTTCTTTGGGAGCTGTGACACGGTAGTTGAGAGCTGTGGTGGCTTTGAGGCTTGTGGCAAAGCCAGGTTTCACGGCCCACTTCCATCCTTTGCCAGGGAGGAGCGGACGTTACGCTGGTAGAAAATATCAGCTCTAAGAGTAGCTTCCTGGCTGTAAAAATAGGCTGAGAAATTGCACTGATATAAAGCAAAGCGAGACTGGAAATAGCTATTTAAAATCCGGGGGAATGGGGCAGGTGGCTGCTTAAACCTTCCTGCAGCCCCCAGCCCAGCGTCGTTTGCCCCTGCAGGGGAGGAGGTGTTGCTGATCCAGGAGAAGCTGGATGGAATCAAGACCCGCTATTCGGACATCACGGCCGCCAGCTCCAAGGCCCTGCGCACGCTGGAGCAGGCTCGCCAGCTGGCCACCAAGTTCCAGTCCACGCACGAGGAGCTCACCGGCTGGATGAGCAAAGTGGAGGACGAGTTGGCTTCTAGCGGCGGACAATCCCCCGCCGGCGAGCAGATCCCCCAGTTCCAGCAGAGGCAAAAGGTGCGAGCTGGTGGGGACGTGAGGATGGGAGCTGGTGGGGGTTTGCTCACTGTTTTGGGAGCTGGAGGGGGGTGACACGTGCAGAACACTGAGACAGACACATCTCCCTTCCACAGGAGCTGAAGAAGGAGGTGATGGAGCACCGGCTCGTCCTGGACACGGTGAACGAGGTGAGCCGAGCTCTGCTGGAGCTGGTGCCCTGGCGGGCGCGCGAGGGGCTGGATAAACTTGTATCGGACACCAACGAGCGCTACAAGCTGGTCAGCGACACCATCAAGCAGAGGGTGGAAGAAATCGATGCTGCTATTCAGAGGTCTCAACAGGTAATTGAATAACCCGGCCGGAGGCTGATGGGGTTTCTCAGCAGGGTGGGAGCAGGCAAATCGGAACTGCTCCAGCCTGACACAAGGGCTAGATGCCATCAGCAACACCACGGCATTAACCGGTCCCACCAACGGCTTGTGTCAGAGGGGCTGGTTTCTGACCCATCCCATTGCATGTGGTTTGGAGGGGACAACTCCAGGGCAACGCCACGTTATCCTGCCTACGGGCTTTTGCTTGCGCGCGTGATGTAGATGGTATAAAACTCATCACAGGTGACATTCAGGCCTGGAAGAACATCACCCTCTGTTGTGATAGCACGGGGGTTTGTTCCGGGTAAATGGTCATCTCAAAAAGGTCTTGTTCTGCGCAGACTGAGGGCTGTGGAGTGTGGTGATTAACTGCCCACGCTGGCTTTGAGCGTGGGCTCCACAATGCTGAACGTGCGAGCAAAAGCAGCATGTAAAATAGAGTCGTCCCTTTCCCCACGGGCAGTGGGGGTGTAGAGAAGGGTGGTGGCTCCCCCTGTGCTGCAGTGATGCTCCATGCCCCCAAACTAACTCCGGGAGCTGTGGGGCAGCTCTGCTGCTCCCCTGAGAGTGAAGCGTTGAGTCGCAAACACGTGTCCACCCCAAAGTCCCCACCAGTGCATGTCCGGGTGAGGGATTTGTCCCCTGCATCCCGCTGGGTACCCCCACATCTCCCACCATCCCCAGCTTGCTGTGTGCTCTAACCCGCACTGTGTGTCCTCTCCCAGTACGAGCAGGCGGCCGACGCGGAGCTGGCCTGGGTGGCCGAGACCACGCGGAAGCTGATGGCTCTGGGTCCCATCCGCCTGGAGCAGGACCAGACGACGGCCCAGCTGCAGGTGCAGAAGGTCCGTGCGCACTCAGGGATGAGGAGGGATGGATGCGGGTTGGGTTTGGAAGGGGTTGGCTTTACCCTGGAGAAGCTTCTGGGGTTTGCGGCACCGGGGGAGATGCAGCACTTGTCCTTGGTGAGTAAAAGGGAAAAAAAAATGAGGGAGAAAAAGGATTTAGAGAAAGGAAGTGTTGGGTTTCTAAATGAAAAAGCCTCTTGTGTGTTTGCAGGAGCCAAAACCTTTGCACAGTGGGTTAAAGCAGATGGATGCTTGAGAGAGAGCTGCTCCTTCCCAAGGCTTTTCCTGCAGCCGCTGGAACGGGCTCTGCCTGGGAAGGGTTTAGGGAAATGTATATATTGATTAATGAGTGTGCTTTTACATTTGCTTTTTGCTCATTGTTCCTTGCAGTGGGGGACTCCTCGTTTCCCCCCGGCAGCCAGACGTGGAACAAAGAGACGCTGGGGTGGTTTTTGTTTCTATCTTTGAGATGAGCTCATGCCTGAAAGAACGTGCACTTTAAATAAACGGCCCTTTTCTTCCCTTCTCAGCCTCGGCAATCAGAGCAGTGAACAGGCTTATTGGATTTAAAAAAAAGACATTATTATGAGGGAGGGGGACTGAAACGTCGAGCATTAAGTTAAATTGAGCTCAGCTTGGCTTCCCGCGTGGACCTTGGGAATGGCAGACTTATTGGTAGATGCAATTCTGGAGAGCATCGCTTGGGTGGGTTAACGTGGTCGCTAACGAATGGGTGGTGGAGCTTTTGAGGACCCTGGCTGTGGAAGTTGCCTGACGTACCTCATTCCAAGAGCTGTTTCCAGGCCTTCGCAAAAGAGCGAGGTTGATGGAGATGAGTCATGAGCAAAGCACGCAGCAATCTGCATTTTCGGCCAGGTTTTCGGTGCGCAGCAGGACGCCTGTGCTGAGTTTTGCGCAGTCTCGGGGTCCCGCTCTGATCTCTCCCCTTCCTTTGCCCGTTTCTGCAGGCTTTTTCCATCGACATTATCCGGCACAAAGACTCCATGGATGAACTGTTCAGCCAGCGCAATGAGATCTTCGGGACGTGCGGGGAGGAACAAAAAGCCATTCTCCAGGTGAGCTCCCTCTGCTATTTCCCACGCTGGGAAGACGAACGCTCGGCTCTTCCACAGCCTGAACTAGTTTAAAATGACTCCATCCTCAGTAATTCCCACCAGCGTTAGAAATCTCTTTGCATTTATTACTTTCCTTTATTGCATATTTTTATTGTAGCGTTTGAGGATGGGCTGTGGGGATAGCAGGGGTTTCTGAGGCTGCTTTAATTGGAATTACAGCTTGTGCGCATGGAAAGCCACCAAAGGCACCTCCTGCTCTTCCAGCTGGCGCTTTCCCTGGGCCCTTTCACCTCCCTTTTGAACGTTTTCTGGTTGTGTTTCGCAGGAGAAGACCGAGGCGCTGGTGCGGCAGTACGAGGCCGTGAGCCAGCTCAACTCGGAGCGGTACGCGCGCCTGGAGCGCGCCCAGGTCCTGGTCAACCAGTTCTGGGAGACCTACGAGGAGCTGAACCCCTGGATCGAGGAGACGCAAACGCTGCTGGCGCAGCTGCCGCCCCCGGCCATCGACCACGAGCAGCTCAAGCAGCAGCAGGAGGACATGAGGGTAAGAGGACGCGGCGGTTGCATCTCCTGTGCCATCAGTTCTTCTGTCTTAAATGAAGGGGTAGTGCTTGCAGGGCTGAGAGCACCGCTTGCCTATTTTTTTCCTATTTTTTTCCTTTTTTTTTTCGTATTTTTTTCCTAGTTTTTTCCTATTTTTTTCCTTTTTTATTTTTTTCCTTTTTTTCCTATTTTTCTTTTTTTTCCTTTTTTTCCTATTTTTCTTTTTTTTTTCCTTTTTTCCCTATTTTTTTCCCTTTTTTTCCTTTTCTCTATCTTTTTTTCCCTATCTTTTTTTCCCTATCTTTTTTTCCCTATCTTTTTTTCCCTATCTTTTTTTCCCTATCTTTTTTTCCCTATCTTTTTTTCCCTATCTATCTTTTTTTCCCTATCTTTTTTTCCCTATCTTTTTTTCCCTATCTTTTTTTCCCTATCTTTTTTTCCCTATCTATCTTCTTTTCCCTATCTTCTTTTTCCCTTTTTTTTTTCCCCTATTGTTTTCTTTTCCTATTTTTTCCCCCCATTCTCTTCTTGTTGGGGCTGCTGCCCATGTCCCCCCATGTGGCAATCACTAGTTCCATTAGAGTTCCAGATTGCGCCCGAGGGAGCCCGGCAGCCTTCGCATCCCCCGCCCGCCCGTGCTGGGGCAGAACCGCTTTCTGCTTTTAGGGTAGCGAGTTGCAAAGGGCATTTTCTCAGCCGTTTCCCATGGGGCTGTGGGGGGGTCAGGACCGTGCCGGGTGCTGAACCATGGACGTGTATGGAAAATCCAAGTGCCGTGCGCTTGGCAGGCGCCGGGATGAGAAATCAGCGGTGAGACTTCACCACCAGATACGATCGCTGCTCCCGGAGTGTTGAAACAGGCAGTGGCTTTCAATAGATTCCTAACTAAACATCCCCCATCCTATTCCCTAGCAACTGCGAGAGTCCATTGCTGAACACAAGCCGCACATTGACAAGCTGCTGAAAATCGGGCCGCAGCTCAAGGACCTCAACCCCGAGGAAGGCGAGATGGTGCAGAACAAATACTCGACGGCCGAGGCCATGTACGCCAAAATCAAGGAGGAGGTGTGCCAGCGCGCGCTGGCGCTCGACGAGGCCGTCTCGCAGTCCACCCAGGTACACTGGGGTGCAAAGGAGCCACGTCTTGTCGTCACGGTCCCCTGGGGGAGCCACGTGCTTTGAAACGTGGTTTTATTCTGCGTGTTAGGGGTGTAAAACCCTTTACAAGGCGTAGTGTGGTCAGATGCCTCCAGGGGATTTTCCTGCTGGGAAAGGAGGGGTGAAGGCGTTTGAATCTTGCCGTGGTAAAGAGGGTAATAAATTTTTACAGCCTCGATAATGATGCTCCTTCAAAACGGGGCTGTTTTGGCATCCACCCAAGGTTAGAAGGGCCCGGAGAGGCTCTTTAAAGAGCTTGGAGAGATAAGTTTCGTTTCTGATAAGCTGTGTGTGCAGCAAACAGCCACGGGATCCTTTGTATGGGAGAGCGAAGGGTCTTCTCCAGGGTCTGAGCATCTCCAGGGCACATCGGTGGCTGGAGGAGCGGAGATGTGAAGCGAAAGGCAGAGACCATAGGTGCTAAAGCCCAGAAAAGCGGTGAAGATTTTCTGCCGCCGAGGGTTTACGACCCCTAATTCTGTTCCATTCCGCCCTGCGTTACCGTAGAACAGTTGGTTTTGTCGCGTCTGGGTGTTTATTTTGTTTATTCCTGTATTGTGTAGTCACTTCTCTTGGTTTGCACTTGTATTAACTCCGAGTTTTTCCCCCCCCACACCCCCTTCCCGTCTCATCTCTCACCCCCACTGTGGAATGTGTTGTCTGTGTGTGTTGCCGCCCGTCCTCCCCACGTGGTCCCATTTCATTCTTGTGTTGACCGCGTCCCACCATTGCAGATTACGGAGGTAAGCCCCACCACCCCCCATCTTCATTTACGCTCTTCCTTTGGCCTAATTCAATTGTACACCCAGACTTTGACTTCTGGTCCGCGCACAGCAGAGAACGCGCTTACAAATTCACTCGTCGGGCCTGAAAAACCCCGTTTCTGAGATGGCTTTTGTCGCGTTGCCGCCTGGTCGGGGCTGTGGGAAATGCTGCTGGGAAATGCCTCCTGCAAAGCGGAGGTTTTGCTTTCAGAGCGGTTCTGGAGCCCCCTGCTCTGGCTGGACTTGCCGGTTTGCTCCTGCTTGTTGCTCCCGATCAACTTTGCACCGAGAACCCGTCTCGTCTCTGCTGGTAGAGCCTGGGATTTGGTGAACACCTGCAGGGCTGTGTTCACCAGCAGAGATGGTTTGGGGTCTTTAAGGCCAAAGTTGACTTTTCTTTAAAACAAAATATTAAATAATAGTAATAAATCCTGCTAGATCCCCTTCCTGTCCCACTCCTGGCTTTCTGGTTGTGCTTTGGGTGACATCGCGGCTCTGCGGCCTGCAGCCTCTCCACAGCTCCCGCCACCCCTGCCGGCTGCAATTCCTGCTGCTGTTGCACCAAATGGAGCTGATTTCCCTCTGCACCAAACACGGGCGCGTTTCCAGCACCATCTTTGCACACATGCTGAGGTTGGACATGGCACTTAGTGCCATGATCTAGTAAACGGACTGGAGTTGGACCAAGGGTTGGACTTGATGATTTCTGAGGTCTTTTCCAACCCAGTCCATTCTGTGATTCTGTGATTGGGTTCTTTTACCACGCTGCTCGCAAAAAGCAAGGGCAAAATGTGCATTATATCGGGTTGAACCCGGTGATAAGTCGCTGCTGTGTTTGTTCCCCATTACCTGTGCCAGCTCTGTGGGTCCATACAGCTCGAGCTGGTGCAGCAAAGGGAAGCGGAGGCAGGAGAACAGGAGGCTGCAGGTTTATTTGCTGTTGCAGACCATGTTTGTCCTCTCCGAGAGGCCGCGAAGGGCTGTTGCACACTCAGGGAGCGACGCAGCGTTGCTCGGTCGTATCTTACCCTAATGGATTTGTTCTCCTCCAGTTCCACGACAAGATCGAGCCCATGCTGGAGACGCTGGAGAGCCTCTCGTCCCGCCTGCGGATGCCGCCCCTCATCCCCGCCGAGGTCGATAAGATCCGGGAGTGCATCAGCGAGAACAAAAACGCCACGGTGGAGCTGGAGAAGCTGCAGCCGTCCTTCGAGGCCCTGAAACGCCGCGGGGAAGAGCTGATCGGCCGATCGCAGGGAGCGGACAAGGACCTGGCAGCCAAAGGTACCTGCGGGTGGATCGAACAGGAGGTGCCGGTGGCAGCGTCCAGCGTCTCCTACCCCAGCACCCATAGCACCCATCTTCCCCCATGTTGGGTGTTGGCGAGGCCAGACCTTGAATCCTGGAGTCAGTTTTGGGCCTATGGTTTAATGGCAGTGTTGGGTTGGACTCGATCTTGAGGGTCTCTTCCAACCCAAATGCTTCTGATTCTATCGCTGTTGCGGAGGCTTTGGTGTCCATGGGGTGTATTTCAGAGGGTCTCCCGGCCTTAGGAGGAAGGATGAATCCTCTGTATGGAAATTGGTGTCTGTTTCCATGTGGAGCAGACAGGGTGGCATCAACCAGAGGAAAATGAACCATTTGTGGCTTCTCAGGCGGAGATTTCAGCTCAGCTGAGCCCTCACCCAGAGCTGCTCTCCTGTGGCAGCCGTTGGTGGCCCCTGTGAAATGATTTGTTGGTGTCAATTCAGCATCTAATGGAAGGCAGGAACATCCCCAGCACAAAAAGACCTGTCAGCGCGATTGGCACTAATTGGCACCTTTGTTGGCAGCTCAACAGCGGCTCATGGACCGAGCGTAGACTTCACGCTAGAGGTGACCAGAACAGAGGGTCATTGGATGGAGGGTGTGTGGGCAAATTTGCCCCTAGCTTGCCTGCACATAAATAAAGGCTTTATTTCTGCAAGCTGGAGTTTCTCATGTCCCAAGTGAATGCTCCGATAGTCCTGGTTGTCTTTAATTCCCATCTGAATATTCTCTTGGCTGTTTCTAAATGGGAAGTGTTTGCAAAACGCTTTTGAGTTGTAAAAGGGTTTCCTTCTTCACGGAATGCTTTCCTTCCCTTCCTCAGTCATCCAGGATAAGTTGGATCAGATGGTGTTCTTCTGGGAGGACATCAAAGCTCGGGCAGAGGAGCGTGAAATGAAGTTCCTCGATGTCCTGGAGCTCGCGGAGAAGTTCTGGTATGACATGGCAGCCCTGCTGACAACCATCAAAGACACGCAGGACATCGTTCACGACCTGGAGAGCCCAGGCATTGACCCCTCCATCATCAAGCAGCAGGTGGAGGCGGCGGAGGTGAGAACTGTGGGGCTGGAGCTTGTCTGCACCAGCTTGTGAGCTCAACTGGGACAGATCTTAGATACCAACGTGGCCAGAAGTGGCTGCAAAACCCTTTTGTAGGCAGCTGGGTTACGAAATGTTATTTCCATCGCAATTTGGAGCAACCTCCTGTTTCAGACGAGGAAAAGATGCTTAAATCCCGTCATCTGTGGCTGTTTTGGGAAGCTTATCACGCGTCTGGTCAGAGTTGGCTGCCCACGTGTTTCAATGCAGGAGTTTGTGTGGCGCTGCTCCCAGTCTCACTCGAAGGCACCCAAGTGCTGTCTAGCGTGGGAAGTGTGTATTTAGATTTTGGTTAGACCGGAGATAAGTGTAAAGCTGGATGGGTTTGGATTTGTGTGTTGTTGGTTGTTTCGAATAAGTGGTGAAATCCACTTCAGGTGGATTTGACTTGACTCAGACACTGGGGAGTGAGTTTGTTTGTGCTTTGCTAAGTTTGTCCTTGCTCTTTCCCTCCCATAAACACTTTGCTTTGCAACTTCAGAGTCTCAAAAGCTATATTGACAAAATACCCTGGTAAACAGTACATCTCTTGTAAACAACATCTTCAGCCAGGGAGTTCAGGCACATGTCGAGCCAAATACAGATGTTCTTACTTTATTTTATTCCCCAACCCCTACACACAGCGCTGGTTCCGCTGTGGCCAGAGCTGGGAGCAAACTAGTTTGATGCTGGTGATGCTGGTGAGCAGGAAGGACCCTCCTGTTCACGGGGCAATTTTGGAAGAGCATTTAATAATAACCACTTTTCTTTTGTCTCTGTGTTCCATGCAGACTATTAAAGAGGAGACAGACGGCTTGCACGAAGAGCTGGAGTTCATCCGGCTCCTTGGAACTGATTTAATTTTTGCCTGTGGCGAAACTGAGAAACCAGAAGTGAAGAAGAGCATTGATGAGGTAGGAAAAGCAGCAGATAAAATCACGTAGGAGCAAGTGGGAGCTCTGGTCGAAGAGCCTGGCGAATTTTGTGGGCAATCTTGTGTTCCGCAGATGAACAACGCGTGGGAGAATCTAAACAAGATGTGGAAGGAGAGGCTGGAGAAGCTGGAGGAAGCCATGCAGTCGGCTGTGCAATACCAAGATACGCTGCAAGTAAGAGGCAGGGAGGTTGGTGTGGGGTGGGTAGAGCTTGGGAACACCCCTGCGAATCCTCTCCCTGGTACGTGCTGGGATTTGCACAAATGCAAAGCAGAAAATGTCTCCTGTGCGAGGGTTTGCAGCCTCTGATAGAGCCTGAGCTCAACAACCAGCTCCAAGGAAGAGCACATCATAGAATCACAGAATGGTTTGAGTCAAAGGGACCTTCAAATGTCCCCTAGTGCCACCCCTGCCATGACAGGGACATCTTCACCAGCTCAGGGTGCTCAGACCCCGTCCAGCCTGGCCTGGGATGTCTCCAGGGATGGTTCATCCACCACCTCTCTGGCCAACCTGGGCCAGGCTCTCACCACCCTCAGGGCCAACAATTCCTCCTCATGTCCAGCCTGAATCTCCCTCCTTTAGTTTAAACCATCACCCCTTGTCCTGTCACAACAGGCCCTGCTCAAAAGTCTGTCCCCATCGTTCTTATCAGCCCCTTTTAAGTACAGAGAGGTGCAATAAGGTCTCCCCGGAGCTTCTCTTCTCCAGGCTGAACACCCCAACTCTCTCAGCCTGACCCATAGCAGGGGGGTCCATCCCACCATCCAGATATTTGATGGGATTTGTCTTCAGGGGGGAGGACGCTTCACCATTCCCTTTGCTAACGGTGTCCTCGCCCCATCCAGGCCATGTTTGACTGGCTGGATAACGCCGTGATCAAGCTCTGCAACATGTCTGCTGTCGGCACGGACCTCAACACGGTGAAGGAGCAGATGAACGAGATGAAGGTACCAGTGGGACCAGTTCTCCAGCACTTGCTTCACATCACAAGGCTCACGCTTCAGTGATTCATTTTGTTCTGGTTTTTGTCCGGCTTGTTTTGGCAGGAGTTTAAAATGGAGGTTTACCAGCAGCAGATTGAGATGGAAAAGCTTAATCACCAAGGTGAACTGATGCTAAAAAAAGCTACAGATGAGACAGACAGAGACATCATAAAGGAACCACTGACAGAGCTGAAACATCTCTGGGAGAATCTGGGCGAGAAAATTGCTCATAGACAGGTAGGAAGAAGCCCTGGGCTCTCAAAAGCGCAAGGTTGAAGTTTGCTGGGATGCTTTCCATCCTTCCCAACCTCAATTTGCCTTTTCCATCCCTGTCCTTGCCCAGCACAAGCTGGAAGCCGCTCTCCTGGCACTGGGCCAGTTCCAGCACGCGTTGGCGGAGCTGATGGCCTGGCTGACCCACACTGAAGAGCTGCTTGATGCTCAAAAACCCATCAACGGGGACCCAAAAGTCATCGAGGTTGAACTTGCCAAGCACCATGTGAGTACTCCCGTTCCAGGCCCATTTTTAATCCATCCCCTTTGCAGGATTTTATTTCTCATGAAGGGTTTGGGTTGGTTCGAGTCCATGAGAACGCGCAAGAATTAAGAGGATGTCTGAAAGATACAACGTTTGCTACCATGTCCCATGTAGGTGCTGAAGAATGATGTCCTGGCCCACCAAGCAACTGTGGAGACGGTGAACAAAGCGGGCAACGAGCTGCTGGAGTCGAGCGCCGGGGATGACGCCAGCAGCCTGCGGAACCGCCTGGAGACGCTCAACTCGTGCTGGGAGTCGGTGCTGCAGAAGACGGAGGAGAGGGAGCAGCAGCTGCAGTCCACGCTGCAGCAGGTTGGGGAGATGCCTTGGGGCGGTGCTTTGCTGCGGAGGGTCCGCTTCCCCTTCACTTTGGGGAGAAATGAAGTGGGGAAGAAGTTAGAGACACACTGGGATTATTTTTAGGGAGGTTTTTCACTTAACTTTTAGTCCTGGAGTGGTTTGGAGCCTGCCTGGAATCATAGAATTGTTTTGGTTGGAAGAGGCGCTCAGGATCATTGAGTCCAACCATTAGCCCAACCCCAGCACTACCCCATGTCCTGAGAACCTCATGTCCGTCTGTCCAACCCTCCAGGGATGGTGACTCCAGCACTGCCCTGGGCAGCCTGTTCCAATGCCCCACAGCCCTTTGGGGAAGAAATTATTCCCAAGATCCAACCTCAACCTCCTCTAAACCCCAGATCTGCTCCCATCACACTTGTGCTCCAGCCCCTTCCCCAGCTCCATTCTCTTCTCTCAACTCCAGCACCTCAAGGGCTTTCTTGGTGTGAGGGGCCCAAAACTGACCCCAGGATTTGAGGTTTGGCCTCCCCAGTGCCCAGCGCAGGGGGAAAAGCATCACAGGACCCCAGCACAGACGTGGCTAAGGATATATCGTGTATAACCAAAGTGCTGCTGCATCCAGCTCTGCCACTTTATCTGGTTTTTGGAGCGAACACAGTGTTAATCCTGGCGCATGATCAATGGCGGCTGATATCATCTGATCTGTGGACGATTATATGTTCCCGAACAGGCCCAGGGTTTCCATGGTGAGATTGAAGACTTCCTCCTGTGGCTAACGAGGATGGAGAGCCAATTGTCGGCATCGAAACCCACAGGAGGTCTGCCAGAAACTGCCCGGGAACAACTCAATGCCCACATGGTAATTTCTTAGGAGAGATTTTCTTTTTAGTGCTTTTAATTCAGCAGGCTCCTGTCTGTCAAATATCACCATCAAAACTTCTCGCTTCTTTATCTGATGGGAAGAAGAGTGCTTTCTGCTCTCTTCTTACCGATAATTTTCCACTTGATGCCTGGGACAAGCATCATGATGCTTTAAGCACCTGTCTCTGCTCGTGGTGACACGCGGCTGTCACTTTGCTGCCTGCCCTGAACCTTATTTTCTTGTCACCCTGAGACTCAGTGAGTCATGGCCCCTCTTTGGGCTCTTTCTTTCTCCAACCCTTGGGTGGTGTCTCCCTCGCAGGAGCTGTACGGGCAGCTGAAAGCCAAGGAGGACGTGTACAGTCAGCTGCTGGCCAAGGGGCGCCTGATGCTGCTGAACCGCGACGACTCGGGCTCCGGCTCCAAGACGGAGCAAAGCGTCGCGCTGCTGGAGCAGAAATGGTGTCTGGTCAGCACCAAGATGGAGGAGAGAAAGGTAATTTGGTGGAGTCATGAAATCACGGCATCATTTTGGTTGTAAAGCCCCTCAAGATCATCGAGTCCAACCGTTCCCCACCCCTGTCCCTGCCCCATGTCCTGAGAACCTCATGTCCGTCTGTCCAACCCTCCAGGGATGGTGACTCCAGCACTGCCCTGGGCAGCCTGTTCCAATGCCCCACAGCCCTTTGGGGAGGAAATTGTTCCTAAATCCAACCTCAACCTCCCCTGGCACAACTTGAGGCCGTTTCCTCTCATCCTGCCCTTGCCCCATGAGCTGGTCGCTCTCAGCGTTGCTGCTCAGCTTTCCCATGGGCGATGGAGACCATCAGGGCTGGGGAGGAGGATTTTTGGACAACCCTTTGGTTGCACAGCTTGAGTTTGTCTTTCAGGTGGTGCTGTCTGAGCATAAAGCTGCTTTTTCTTTTTTTTTTTTAATAAATAGTTGTCGGAATTGCTTAAATCACAGAGAAAAATGAGAGTAAAATAGCATTTTGGGTTAATTTAGAGGAGCGGTGGGAAGAAGCGTCCTGCAGCTCTGAAAGGCAGCCTTTGTTGGTCCCCTGCAAGCCAGCAGGCCAAATCCTCCTCCGAGCTGACTCCTTCCGAGGCTTTTGGCCGGTGATGAGATAAAACAAGGGACGCGGTGGCCTCGGCCCAGAATAAATTTGCTGCACCGCAGCTGTTACCATCAAAACATCCCCCACCTTGTTCACCGAGCCGCTCTCCCACGGCGATCCCGTGCTGGGGGTGACACGGCAGCTGCTGCCTATGGAGTTCCCCCCTTCCAGGGGCGATTCTTGTTTGGAAAGCAAGTGATGGCTTTCACCAGAACCCCCTCCTCTTGGGAAACAAGCGGCGTTGCCGGGCTGATGAGGTTCCTGTTCGAGGGACGTTTTGGTGGCGACACAAAGGCCGCCTCTGTCTGCGGAACCGCGGATCCTGAGCCCTCACCCTCCGTCTTGTGGCTTTGTTTTCTCTCCCTCCTTTTCTCCCTCCTCGCTGCGACAGGCGAAGCTGGAGGAAGCTCTAGCCCTGGCCACGGATTTCCAGAACTCCCTCCAGGATTTCATCAACTGGCTGACGCTGGCCGAGCAAAGCCTGAACATCGCGCCCCCGGCCAGCCTCATCCTCGCCGCCGTGCTGGCCCAGATCGACGAGCACAAGGTACCGGCCCCGCGAGCACCCAGCGGCTCCCCGGGGTGGAGGGGATGAGGGTGGCACCCTTGGGTGCTTGCAGGTACGTCCCCTTGCAGACAGGAGAACGTTTGCCATCCGCAGGTGT
Source organism: Streptopelia decaocto (assembly GCF_964273445.1). Lineage (NCBI taxonomy): Eukaryota > Metazoa > Chordata > Aves > Columbiformes > Columbidae > Streptopelia > Streptopelia decaocto. Next base: position 1,893,293 of record NC_138678.1, on the reverse strand, counting down.
TTGCCAATGAGGTGAACGCTCACCGGGATCGGATCATCGAGCTGGACCAAACCGGGAACCAGCTCAAGTTTCTCAGTCAGAAGCAGGATGTGGTGTTGATCAAGAACCTGCTGGTGAGCGTCCAGTCGCGCTGGGAGAAGGTCGTCCAGCGCTCGGTGGAGCGGGGACGGGCTCTGGATGATGCCAGGAAGCGAGCCAAGCAGGTGAGAAACGTGGGAAGGGTGTGATAGAGCCCAAGGTGTTGTCAGCCTTGGAGAGCAGGAGGTCCCAAGAACAGAAAGGGACTGGGGACACCACCAGTGTTACCTTTCAGACTTTGCTGCTGTTTCTTTGCAGTTCCACGAAGCTTGGAAGAAACTGGTTGATTGGCTGGAGGATGCAGAGAATCACCTGGACTCCGAGCTGGAGATTTCAAACGATCCTGACAAAATCAAGCTCCAGCTCTCCAAACACAAGGTAGAGCTTTGCACAAGCCAGATGGGTGCTGGACGCTGGGTGGAAGGGGGGAGCAGGGTGACATTTCTGTTGTCAGGACAGGGGAGAGTCTCGTCCACACCTGCACTACCATGGAAAACATTCAGCTGGGGACCTTCACGAGCGCTGTGTGTCTTCAGAGAGGCAAGGCCAGGCATTCTGAAGCAGTTTTGTTTTCTCTCCGCTTCCCAGGAGTTCCAGAAGACGCTGGGGGGGAAGCAGCCCGTCTATGACACTACCATCAGGACGGGCAGGGCCCTCAAGGAGAAAGCCTTGCTTGCAGATGACACTCAAAAGCTGGACAATTTACTGGGAGAAGTCCGGGATAAGTGGGACACGGTGTGCGGCAAATCTGTGGAAAGGTGAGTCCAGCCCAACGTTGCACCAACAGCGCTTGTTTGCCACGACTCTTCTCAAAGGGGAGAGCAGAGGTGGGGAGGTGATTTCATGGGGCGGTTGGGTCACTGGGATATGACAAACAGAGGTGAGTTTGTTGATGGAAGCTCACAGGGATGTTTGTTTTCCAGGCAGCACAAGCTGGAAGAAGCCCTCTTGTTCTCTGGGCAGTTCATGGATGCGCTGCAGGCCTTGGTGGATTGGCTCTACAAGGTGGAGCCCCAGTTGGCTGAAGACCAGCCAGTCCATGGTGATCTGGATCTGGTCATGAACCTGATGGACGCTCACAAGGTGAGAGTGCCTTTCCCAGCTCTTCTCTGGGATGTGAGCGGGGCTTGTCGTCCCCAAGAGCCAAAGGACAGAGGAGCCGGAGTTGGTGCCGCGCTGCGGAGCTGCGTCTCGCTGCTCTGCGTTGCTGCGGTGGACAAGGAGGACAAAAATAGGGCAAAAAAATGAGAAGAAACATTTACGTTGCTGGGAAGGTTAGAGGAGATGGAGCTCTGCTCTTCTGAGATGCCATCAGTCAGATATGCTGAAGGTTTGGTTTTAAGAGTTATCTGAATTATAGTGTCTATAAACTATGGATATGGACATTAATCCGTGGTGCGATGGATCCCTGATGCGGGTACAGAACCCCAATTCCAGACTATTTCAGATGTGCCCCCCTGTTTTTCTTTCCCCACATGAATCGACCCGCTGGGACCGACTCACCCGCTCGGCTTCTGCCCTCTGTCCTTCCAGGTTTTCCAGAAGGAGCTGGGGAAGCGCACGGGGACGGTCCAGGTGCTCAAACGTTCCGGCCGGGAGCTCATTGAGAACAGCCGGGACGACACGACCTGGGTGAAGGTGCAGCTGCAGGAGCTGAGCAACCGCTGGGACACGGTGTGCAAGCTGTCCGTGTCCAAACAGACCCGCCTGGAGCAGGCTTTGAAACAGGTGAGCACAAAGCTGCGGGTGGAAATGGTCTCGGAAAGCTTTGCTGGGCTCCGGGTTTGCACCGAGAGGTCAATACCAACCTCAGACAAAGATGGTTTTGCCCAGGGACTGATCGCCTGGCCGAGCAGGTCACCCCAACCCCGCAGCAGTAACCAGTGAGAACTGCAAAGCAGTGGGTTGGCCTCAGTTATTTCCTTATTCTTTTCCCCAAAGAAGAGCTGATAAAAGCTGATGTGAAAAGGGAGGATGAAAAGATCTCGCTGGCATGCACAGCAGGAACAGAGCGGCGATCAGAGACCGCTGTTTGCTGATGTCAAGTGCAAAAGAGAGACGCAGATTGAAGCTGAAAAAAAAATAAGTCAGAGAGTTTTAAGTAGTTTTAATATCAAGTAGGCAATTTACAGAATAAACTGCCAAGGTGCCAAGTTGATCAGTATACAGGTAGTTGTGCTGGTTTTAAAAGCATTTGGTTCTTCGGTGCAGCTGAAGAGGAGGAAGGTGCTGGCTGCTGTTGGACCCGTCTGCGGGTGCCGTAGGGCTTGTTTTCCCCTTTTTAAATGAGTTTTTCAAGTCCCTTTCAGCCCTTTGTCTCTCCAGCTCCCGGCAGTGGGTGCAGTGTCCTGTTTTGGGGGAGGAGGGCTAACGTGGTGCTCTTGTCGCAGGCGGAGGAGTTCCGCACGGCCGTGCACGGGCTGCTGGAGTGGCTGTCGGAGGCCGAGCAGTCCCTGCGCTTTCGGGGAGCGCTTCCCGACGACGCCGAGTCCTTGCAGTCCCTCATCGACACGCACAAGGTAGCGGGGAAGCTCTGAAACGCGACCCGAGCGAAAATCAACAGTGGGGAATATCAGCGAATGATTCATTTGGGCTTTTCCAGGAGTTCATGAAGAAAGTGGAGGAGAAGAGAGTGGATGTGAACGCAGCGGTGGGCATGGGGGAGGTGATCCTGGCCGCTTGCCATCCCGACTGCATCACCACCATCAAGCACTGGATCACCATCATCCGGGCCAGGTTTGAGGAGGTGAGTCCTCCAGGCTGGTGGTCCCAGCAGGGATTGGAGAATCATAGAACCATAGGATAGTTTGGGTTGAAGGGCCCTTCCCAGCTCCCCCAGTGCCCCCCGTGCCATGAGCAGGGACATCTTCACCAGCTCAGGTTGCTCAGAGCCCCGTCCAGCCTGGCCTGGGATGTCTCCAGGGATGGTTCATCCACCACCTCTCTGGCCAACCTGGGCCAGGCTCTCACCACCCTCAGGCCAACAATTCCTCCTCATGTCCAGCCTGAATCTCCCTCCTTTAGTTTAAACCATCACCCCTTGTCCTATCACCACTGCTCAAAGGTCTGTCCGTGTGGTGGCGGGTCCTGCCCAGGCTCACGGTCACCTCTGCGTCCCCACCAGGTTCTGACGTGGGCGAAGCAGCACCAGCAGCGACTGGAGTCGGCGCTTTCCGAGCTGGTGGCGAACGCGGAGCTTCTGGAAGAGCTCCTGGCTTGGATCCAGTGGGCTGAGACAACCCTGATCCAGCGGGACCAGGACTCAATGCCACAAAATATCGATCAGGTCAAAGCTCTCATCTCCGAACACCAGGTGAGCACTCAGGAGAGGGGCTGGGAGGCGTTTTTTCCTGCCCCCCATGCAGGAGGCATTAACTTCTTTGGGAAGTCGCTATGAAAACAGCCTGTGACCCAACCTGGCAGCAAAGCCACCTCAGGGGACAAACTGCAGCATTGGCAGATCCAAACCAACCCCATCACTGGTGCTTAATGCCCCCATCTCGTTTGCAGGCTTCACATGGCCCAAGGAGGGTCTGGAGCAGCAAGAGACTCAAAACATCTCAAAACTGCCAATGTTTTCTTGTCCCTTCCATATTTTGACAGTCCTTCATGGAGGAGATGACACGGAAACAGCCAGACGTGGACCGGGTCACCAAGACGTACAAGAGGAAAGCGACTGAGCCCCCCCACGGGCCTTTCATCGACAAGTCCCGCAGCAACAGTACGTCTGTGCTCTATATGCAGCTCATGGAGGAAATGAACCGCATAGGAAGCTCGTTAACTGTGATTATCAATTAACGAGGCATCCTGCATTGACAGCCACGAGGAAGGCGGTTGGGACTTGTTGGGAGGGGACAATCCAGGTGGCATTTGCCAAAACACCGTGTCGCTGCTCTTCGCTTTGTCTCTGCAGCCGCTTTGCGATGAGGTTTTGGGTTATTTAAAGTCCTTTCTCTAAGTCAGCGCCCAACAGGAATCCCCAATAACAAAATATATTCCATCACTGCTCTTTCCTGACCCACTCAGACTCCACGAACCCACCACCGCCACCTCAAACGATTCCTTTTCCCTTGTTTTCCAGGGAAATCGCTGAGCCAGGCCGCACCACCCAGCATGCCCATCATCTCCCAGTCGGAAACCAAGAACCCGCGGATCAACCAGCTCTCGGCGCGCTGGCAGCAGGTCTGGCTGCTGGCGCTGGAGCGGCAGCGCAAGCTCAACGATGCCCTGGACAGACTGGAGGAGGTACCGCCCGCGTTCCCTACATCTCTGCTGCCCCTTCAGTTGCCCAGCTCAATGTTCATTCTGAAAACTACCTCCTGTAATTAACATTAATGAACCGCTTTGCACCCCTGCAGTCGGTATCTGTAGTGGTAGCGGCGGCCAGGCCTGCTTTACTCCTAGTAATTAGTCTAACAATTACTGTCTCTTATCTTTTCCCAAACATCTAATGGAACTTTTGTTTTCATTTATGCTTAACAAAGCAGCTATGCCCAGAAGTGAGTGGTTATTTTTGGTTTTTTCATCTTTTGTTGCTTTTGCTGTAGGTCAGTTCAGTTTCTACGTATTAATGTTCTTTTCTTTGTTGCTTTGAACTCCCGAGAATGTTTAGAGAAAACAACCAAAAAAAGAGTTATACAAATTGTCGCGTTACCTCGCTGTGAGCTGCTTGAGCTGGTGGGGTCGTGGGAGTCATTTTGGGGGGGTGTTAATTTAAATTGGAGGGCGAGAGGCTCGTCAGAGGCTGCTGGGCCAGTGTTTGCAGAGCTGAGATTGTGCCCCAGCCGCTCTCTTACCTGGAAGATGAGCAAAAACTCCCTTCTTGGCCGCTTAGGGGGAAAGGGAGAGGGAAGGTTTGTCCCCAAAATGGTGCCAGCGATGGGGATTCCTCCCGGGCAGACCCTGGCGAGTCGTTAGGTGAAATCCCGGCCGAGGAAGCGTCCCCAAAAGCCCGAGCAGGGACAGGGTGTGTGTGTGTGTGTCCATGTGCGAGTAGCTGATATCTCTGCGTGTTTGTCCCACCCTGGGGGATGCTGCATCCCGTGTCGATGGCTGTCGGCTGCGCTGTGTGTCCTTCTGTTCCTCAAAGCCCCCTCGTTAACGAGGGTCGTCTGAATTAAGCCAGATAAACCTTCCCGGGCGGGTGGGTTTGGGTGCTGCTCCTGTGGGGGTTTCTCCTGCTGACTCTTGCGGGTTCCCTTCCAGTTGAAGGAGTTTGCAAACTTCGACTTCGATGTCTGGCGGAAGAAATACATGCGCTGGATGAACCACAAGAAATCCCGCGTCATGGATTTCTTCCGGCGCATCGACAAAGACCAAGACGGGAAGATCACCCGGCAGGAGTTTATCGACGGCATCCTGGCTTCTAGTAAGTCCCTGCCTGGACGGAGCTTGGAAAATAGAATCACAGGATAATTGTAGTTGGAAAAGGCCCTTAGGATCGTGGAGTCCACCCATAACCCACCCCTGGCACTGCCCCATGTCCTGAGAACCTCATCTCTGTTCAACCGTCCAGGGATGGTGACTCCAGCACTGCCCTGGGCAGCCTGTTCCAATGCCCCACAGCCCTTTGGGGAAGAAATTGTTCCTAAATCCAACCTCAACCTCCCCTGGCGCAACTTGAGGCCGTTTCCTCTGCTCCTGTCCCTTGTTCCTGGGGAGCAGAGCCCAACACCCTCCCTGGCCACCCTGGTGTGACAAGGTTGTCCCTGCTCAAGGCCCAAGATGCAGATGACACTCTGACTCTGATCAGGTCGCACCGTCAGCCCCTCATTTCTCTCCCGTTCCAGAGTTCCCCACCACCAAGCTGGAGATGACGGCGGTTGCCGACATCTTTGACCGTGACGGCGACGGCTACATCGATTACTATGAGTTTGTGGCCGCTCTCCATCCCAACAAGGATGCCTACCGCCCCACCACCGATGCCGACAAGATCGAGGACGAGGTGAAGCACCCAAAGAGACGGGCGCTGGGCGTGCGGGTGGCTCAGGCTGCGGGGAAGACAAAAAGGAGGGGAAAAAATAGGATTGTGGTGGTGCTGAGCTAAAATAATTGACTGGTGCCACCAGTACCTGGTGTGATTTTGAAGGGCTGTGTAGGGCTGTGTGTTGTCCAAGCTTTTTGGGGAGAAACGTGCAAAATCCTGGTCCCTTACCTGTCTTTGCTGCTGGCAGGTCACCCGGCAAGTGGCCCAGTGCAAGTGCGCCAAGAGGTTCCAAGTGGAGCAGATCGGCGAGAACAAATACCGGGTAAGGCAGAGGGGGCCAAATCCTGCCCTGGCGGCACAAACCCTGTTCCCCCTCCCCACCCGGGGAGGGGTCCCCGTTTGGGGGTGCCCAGCGCGGTGTGGGGGACGGAGCGGCTGAGCCGTGTTTGCCCAGGGTGTTCCCCGAATCGGGAGAACATAAAAGTGTCCCTGTTCTGGGGCACCCGCCGCCCCGTGAAACGCCGCATTCACCGCGCCGGCGCCCGCCCTTGAACTTCTGCTGGCGGACGAGTGTACCTTACGCTGGTGTTTTTCTTAGCGGCCTCCCGAAGAAGGGAGAATAATTTCCTTAAAGAATCTCTTTGTAACGTGGCTTGTTTATGTTTCGAATCGTTCCCTGAGGTCAAACCGGCGCAAGGAGCCGGCGGCGCTGCCCACGTTCCCGCCCACGGGTTTTTGGGGGTGATGCTCCAACCGGGAGGAGCCAAACCACAGGGCTCACCCCCCCCAAATCTGCACCGGCCCTGAGCTTCTCCCTTCCACTCAAATACCATAAACCCCCCGGATTTCTAACTCCCCGCAGTTAACAGTTTTCATTATTATTGCACTGTTAATCCCATAAATGTTTTTCTTGTTTTTTCTTCCCCCTCCTCTTCCTCTGGACTTTCCTTCCCCCTCCCCATCCCCTCTCCCCCCACAACTCTTCCCCCTCCGTAGTTCTTCCTCGGCAATCAGGTACAGTTTGCCTTGCGATGCTGTCTCTCAACTCCTTCTCTATGTTTTTGTTAACAAATGTAGCTTTGTGTGTCCATTCGCTCTGGTTTCGGTGCTGCGGGAGGATGAGCTGTGAGCGCTGCTCAGCAGAGCCTGGTCCAGACGAGCGCTTAAGCTGGGGGGGCACCCCAAAATAAAGGGAAAAATTCAATGGAAAAAAGCAGAATTTGACAAAATTTAAGAGATTTTTTCGCTCCGTGGCTCCCTTCTCAGATACATTAGGGATGTTGATGGTAAGCAGTGGCAAACCACAGCGTCCTGCGGTGGGGAGCACTGGGATACTGGTGGGGAGCACTGGGATACTGGTGAGGAGCACTGGGACGCTGGTGAGCTCGTGCTCGGGGTCCCTTTGGGCAACCTGGATTAAATCACAGGGTGCAAGTACCGGCAGGACGGCTGTACCAGGCTCTGGGTGGGTTTGGGTCGCAATCACCGTGGAATGAGAATGCCGAGTGTCCACCCCTTTAATCCCGTAGGTAACGATAATTAATCATCCCCACCGTACCCACTGAGTAACTCCTAACGGGAGCAGAGCTCCCACAACCCGCATGTATCCCCGTTCCCGTCAGGAGATGAACGGTGCAGCTTCTTTTTAGCATGTGGAACAGTGATGCCCCACCAAAAACGTGCCCAATAAAAGAAAGAATCTTGGATGTCAGAAGCGGACGGATCCAAGAGAGCTCTGGCTTTCATTTAGACAGTGATGATAGGAGAATTTTCAACAGCGACTGAAAAAGAACATGGAAGTGGCAGTGGGGATGAGAACTGACCCGTCCCTGGTGCGCCCTGGTGCAGAAGCAGCTCTCGAAGCGCAGTCCAGGGTCCCACGTCCCCGCGGGAAGGAGGGTCGGAGATGCCGTCACCTCTTGCCATGACCCATCTGTGTGGCTTTGCACTCTCTGTTGTCATTTAGTCTCTTGTTTTTTACATTCTTACCCACCCAGCAAAGAAGTTGCTGCTTTTTTAAACATGTTTTTAACCATTCTGAAGATGGTTTTGCTTTCCAAGGCCATTTCCCTTATCTTCTCATCGCAGCAGGTGCTCTGTAGACCTGGATGCAGAGCTGCTGCATCCACACCAGGTCCTGCCCAGGTCCCAATTCCTGGGCTTGGCCGTCCAGGAGCTTTAGGGACCTTTGACAAACACACACATGCTTCCGATTCATGGTGCGCTCCTTGGAAATCGCAGGTGTTTCAAATCACTAATGAACATTGCAATCACTAATCAACATTGCTGCGGGATTCCTGCCTGGATTCCCATCACTCTGCACTCACCGAAACATCCTCACGGGGCGATCTCTTGTGGCGGGGGCTTGTTTTTTGGCTGGTGGGGTCAAGTCTGAGGCTCGGTGGAATCCCTGGGCCTCACACTTGATGACGGGAGGTTTCTGGCTCAGCGGTGATGAATCAGATGGCTCTTTTCCACATGGGCTGCACCAGGGGGGTCGTTGCGTTGCCAGCCTCTATTTCCTTCACGGTAAAAGGAAAAACTACAATTTTGGCTGAGGAAACCCATCCAAAGACCAAATTCCAAATTCTCCTTTGCTGCTCTAAAAAATTCCAGCGTTAAAACTGAACGATTTGGGTGGTTTCGTCACCTTAAAACCACGCAGCGGAAAAACTCCTTGTAAATTGGAACTAGCCTGTATTCAACAGATCAAACAGACGTTTCCAGTGGCTTTGCCCTGGTGCAGCCTGCTGCGGGAAGGAGCCCGGTGTCCCCGTTGTGTCCCCCCGTCTCTGAACTGTCCCCTTGGCTCCGCAGTTCGGCGATTCCCAACAGCTGCGCCTGGTCCGGATCCTGCGCAGCACGGTCATGGTTCGCGTCGGCGGAGGCTGGATGGCCCTGGATGAGTTCTTAGTGAAGAACGATCCTTGCAGAGGTAAGAGGGTTCCTTGGTTTTATACAACTGAGGTGGTTTGGAGTTTGAGAACTGGTCTGTGAATGAGCAAATGGGACCTGACTGGGAGACACCACCAGCAGGGACCACAGAATCACAGGATGGTTTGGGGTGGAGGGACCTTCCCAGCTCCCCCAGTGCCCCCCTGCCATGAGCAGGGACATCTTCACCAGCTCAGGTTGCTCAGAGCCCCGTCCAGCCTGGCCTGGGATGTCTCCAGGGATGGTTCATCCACCACCTCTCTGGCCAACCTGGGCCAGGCTCTCACCACCCTCAGGGCAACAATTTAATCCTCATGTCCAGCCTGAATCTTACTCCTTTAGTTTAAAACCATCACCCCTTGTCCTGTCACAACAGACCCTACGTAAGCCCTGACCCCCTGAGCCCCGGTATTGGCATCAAGCCCACACAAACCTCAGCTCTCCTCTCCTTTGTCCCCTTCCAGCACGAGGACGGACCAACCTCGAACTCCGGGAGAAGTTCATCCTGCCAGAGGGAGCCTCCCAGGGGATGACCCCCTTCCGATCGCGAGGCCGAAGGTCCAAACCCTCCTCCCGAGCGGCCTCCCCGACGCGATCCAGTTCCAGTGCCAGCCAGAGCAACCACAGCTGTGCCTCCATGCCGTCCTCCCCCGCCACGCCGGCCAGCGGAGCCAAGGTGGGGTTTGCGCGTCTTTCCTCTCCTTTAGATCCTGGTGGCCTCCAAACTCCATCCTGGTGGTCTCCAGACTCCATCCTGGTGGCCTCCAAACTCCATCCTGGTGGCCTCCAAACCCCATCCTGGTGGTCCCCAGACCTGGGGAGCTGGAGGAGGAAGGTTGGGGATGAGGAGCTGGATGGTTCCTGCGCTCTCTGGTTGTCCATGTAGTGGGATGGGATGGGGCAGGACGGGTTTTCAGCCCCAGCTCGTGGTTGTGTGACAGGTGGCGGCTCCTGGTCCCCCAGGCAGGGCCGTGGCACAGGGAGAAGCCATCGCCTATCATCTCTCCTTCCCTACTGCATGCATGTTTTATTTCATCATATTTGGTTTTTTTTTCCCATTTATTTTAATTTATATATTTCCCGTTTGCTTCTCGTTCCATTTTAGTGCTGTTTTCCCCCCTCATTCCAGATACTTTTCCGTTTCTTTTGGTTTTATTTCACTCACTTCCATCTCCCCCCCCTCCCCTCCTTGGATTTTCCATTTCGCAGACTCCACATCACTTCTCCCGATGTTATGACAAACCCTGGTTGATAAACAGTAAAGCGGGCACCCCCCTGAGGGGATTCGATTATTCCGACTTCCAGCTCCCGAGCGCCGAGGTAGAGTATGGGCCGGCAGCCCCAGGACCTGCCCGCGGCCGCAGCGCCGCTCGCACCGACAAATCCTCCTTTTTGCCTGGTTTTAACGCTTTTCTTGTGATAGAGCAGCGCTTGGTAGCACCGCTAACGCTCGGACTGTTAGCGTTTTTCATGGGTTTCGAACTCGGATTAAAACGCCAAAAAAAATATATATATATATAAAGTACAGTGGTTTGCAATTCCCTTGCAATTCACTCGCAAACCAAAAGAGCGATGTTTATCCTCTTTCAACTTGGGCAGCTTTTAAGCATTGAAAAGCAGCCACGTTTGGCCTTTTAGAATTGAAATCCAGCAGCCGAGTTGAGACTTGAAAACCAGCTACAGCGCATGCACAGTAACCACGTCGCCTTCATTTCGATGAAGCGCTTGTGTTCATCACCGTGTCGAAGCACGTCTGGTGTGTCCAGCGCTGCCACCGGCTTGATGCTCCCAGGAGGGTGAATTCGGGCTGAGATTTTGATTCCCCTGAAGTTTCAGCCTCCTCGCGGACTTTTCTGACCTTGCGGATGGGTGATGAGAAGCTCCCGGGGGATGTCGGTGGTTGGCGGTGCTGGCGCGAGAACCGCGGCTCGCTCGGCGGTGCTCACGCAGAAAAGAGAATGGTTTTTAATCATGAGAAGGCCAGGAGCACTTCCCCGACTGCCCTAAATTGCCTGCTTGCTGCTGTTAACATGTTTATAAAATAGGATCGAGGACGAGAATCGAAATCTCTGATGATGCAAATGGTACCTTCGCAATCACGTGTTAATGGATCTTAATTCCCCCGGAGCCGAGCCCGCCGCTCGGCTGCCCCTCTGCCCCATTGCAGCTCCAGTTTCATGACGTTTCAAGGTTTCTAAGTTTCCCAAAAATCACAGGGGATAGAGGGAAACCTCTCCAGCTCTTCCTTTAAAGCTCATTGGGAAGTCATCTGCTGTTAATGTACGTTTATCCAGGGATGCAGCTGGGATGGAGCCGTCCCTGCAGCGATGCCGGGACAGGGGACACAACGGGCAGTCGCTTTTCTGCCCCAAACCCGGAGCTTTCTGGGGTTATAGAAACTGGAGCTGCCCTTCCCAGCTGCTCCGGGTGCCCTCACCCTGCCCAGCACCTTCCCCTTCGCTTTATTCCGCAGCGGCGGGACCCAAACTGCCCCTTGAGCTGCTTTTCCATCTGCCTTTGCGCCATCTTAAAGGTCGGGGAAAGCACAATTTCAGGATGCAACCCAAGCAGATTCGCTGTGTTTTGCATCCCACTGATGCTCAAATTTGGTGGTGGGTGCATGGACCTGCCCGCTGACGTCCCTCCGACTCGGCCGAGCCGGTGTCTCTGGACAACGGGACACGCTTCTCAAGCCGCTGCGTTGTATTTGCCCTTCCAAAGCGGTCCTGAGCTGCTCAGGTGCTAAAATACCTATTTTTGCAAGATACCACTCTCTCTTTGAAGAGCTTTTGAGCCCAGATGATGCTGTCATCTCCAAATGGATAGCAGCTTTGCTTTTATTCCTTTTTCCAGCATATAGCTGCGCATCAGCCTGCAGCGCACAAGCTGCCACCGCCTTCCAAATTTTTGGGGCTTTTTTTCCTTTTGATTTTATTAACCGCTGCTGAAACAGCAGCTCGTGTTCTCCTTGACCGTTAAGATGAGCGTTTCTTCAATGTCAAAGTCTTTCTGCTGAGGTTGCTGATGTCGGACGTGCTCTGGGCCCCTTGGCGGCTCAGGCGGCCCCTGAACGATGCTCTGTGTCCTTCCTCCCAAGGTGACCCCCTCGGCGGGCAGCAAGCTGAAGCGACCCACCTTCCACTCCAGCCGGACCTCCCTGGCTGGGGACACCAGTAACAGCTCCTCACCGGTCTCTACAGGTGCCAAAACCGGTCGGGCAGGTGAGTTAGGCACAAAGAAAACTCCTGCTGCTGCTCTTCCTACTTGGTTGCTCAAATTGGAGGAGAATATATCAAATATTTAGGGAGCCCCCAGCGAGCTGGGGACTCGGTGCCCCACTTGTGTCCTGGTTTCACAGCGTGAGGACTTATGGGTTCTTCCAGCTTAAGGTGTTCTGTGCAGGGGCTGGAGCACAAGTGTGATGGAGCGGCTGAGGGACCTGGGGGGTTCAGCTGGAGAACAGGAGCTGAGGGGAGACCTTCTGATCTCTGAACTGCCTGAAAGGAGCTTGGAGCCAGGGGGGGTCGGGCTCTGCTCCCCAGGAACAAGCGCCAGGAGCAGAGGAAACGGCCTCAAGTTGCACCAGGGGAGGTTGAGGTTGGATTTAGGAACAATTTCTTCCCCAAAGGGCTGTGGGGCATTGGAACAGGCTGCCCAGGGCAGTGCTGGAGTCACCATCCCTGGAGGGCTGGACAGACGGACATGAGGTTCTCAGGACATGGGGCAGTGCTGGGGTTGGTTTAATGGTTGGACTCGATCTTGAGGGGCTTTTCCAACCAAAATGATTCTATAATTCTATGATTATGGAACAGTTTGGGTTGAAGGGGCCTTCCAAGCTCATCCATTCCAACCCCAATTAGCAGGGACATGACACCTTCACCCAGCTCAGGTTGCTCAGAGCCCCATCCAACATGATGTTGGGTATTTTCATGGATGGGGCATCCACAACCTCCCTGGGCAACCTGGGCCAGGGTCTCAGCACCCTCAGCATCACAAATGGAGACTGGAAATTGGAAATTTGGGCTGATTTATTCTCCAAAAGGGCTGTGGGGTGTTGGAACAGGCTGCCCAGGGCAGTGCTGGAGTCACCATCCCTGGAGGGTTGGACAGATGGAGATGTGGTTCTCAGGACAGGGGGCAGTGCTGGGGTTGGTTTGATGGCTGGACTCGATGATGTTCTCAGGGATGTACGGTAGTGCCGGGGTGGGTTATGGTTTGACTTGACGATCTTGAGTGTCTCCTCCAACCGAATGATACTATGACTTACTGGGGTGCTGGTGGGTTTGGGGCTGGGAAAGAAACCTCCATCCTCCCCCATCCACTCACCTGGGCTCTTCTCGCAGACCCCAAGAAAACCGCCAGTCGTCCCACCAGCCGCGCCGGGAGCCGCGCGGGCAGCCGGGCCAGCAGCCGCAGGGGCAGCGACGCCTCCGACTTCGACCTCCTGGAGACGCAGTCGGCGTGTTCCGACACCTCGGAGAGCAGCGCGGCCGGCGGGCAGGGCGGCTCGCGCCGGGGCATGGCCAAGCCCTCCAAGATCCCCACCATGTCCAAGAAAACCACCACTGCCACCCCAAAAACGCCAGGCCCCAAGAGATAATACTGTACCCACCGCCCTCCCCAAAGCGAGAAAACCCCCCAACCTGTGTCCAGTTTTTAAACCCTGCTACGTACATTGGATGTATATTTATTCTAAATGGGAGAAACTATATTGTTAAAAGTGTAAAAGAAAGTTGTGTTATGAAGCTGCCTTATTTGGGTTTCTTTTTGTTGGTTCTTTTTTATTTGTAAGTTACTATTTTCATGTGAATATTTATGTAGATAAAAATTGCCTCTCGGTGCCCCCTGTTGAGAGAGGGGCCTGGAAAACTGAAATGGGGGAGAAAAGTAATAAAATATATTAAAAAAAAAAGTTGAAAAAAAGGAAAAAGAAAAAAAAAAAGGAAGCAAAAAAGGTCAAGATGTGAAAGTGTAAAGAAAAACTACAATATAAATAGGATTTCTGCGCGGTGCAGGGTGCGAACCTGCTTTATCTTTTAGGATTGTTTCCTAAATGCATCTTTATAAACTGAACTTGCTGTCTCAGCAAGGTAAATTATATTTAAAAAGCAAGACCTGAATCCTGCAGTGTTCAAGGAACTCTCTTTTTGTACATCACAGATACCTCAACCAGAGGGACGTGAGGTGAGGGGACTTGGGGCTCGATGTTTCCATTTTTATAAAGCGATGTGGTTTTACCTGAAGAAAGCGGAGTTTGACTGAATAAAAGATTTGCACACACTACAGCAAAGCTCACGACAATTGCTGTCTCGAAAATACTGTCCCGAGCACTTAGTTTTTAACGAACAAAGAGCCGGTGCTGGGTTTGGGGAGGGGGTTCACGCTGGTGAGATGGGATCACTCGGATACATCCCTTAGCGGTGGCGGGTCCTACAGATCAAAGGATTCTCCTGCATCCATGGCCTAAGAGACCGACCCAAGATGTTCCTTACAAAATTTGCTATTTATCTGCACATTTCTTTTTCCTATTTATTATTTAACTGGTCATTCCACTTCCAACCAGGCTGAGATTGATGTGACCTCTGCTCCGAGGAGAAATCTGGACTTACACGCACAGTCGCTTGTCCTTGAAATGAGTCTCACCAGCACACTTGCTACGAGTCCTGTCTCGCTTTTGTACGCTACTTTTTCTTTGTAATAAAACCCAACTGACCAAGTGACCAGGAGACGGGCTGGGGGATTGAGCTCTCCAGAGCTCCTCTATTTATTAAACATTGTTCCTCTCCGGCTCTGACCGTGTTGCTGTGTGATTCTCTCAATTGGTTTAAATTGAGGCAAAACTGAAGCTCTACCAATGAATTGTTTAAAAACCAGACACATTTTTGTGTTAAAATTGCTTGCGGTAATAAACAATCTTGCCTCCTACTTTATTCTACAGTCTTAGCTTTTTAAATACGAGAGATGGAGCCATTTATCCCGTGCGGGGAGGTGATGGATGTGCCGACCATGAAGTGTCTGCACCCAGGTTTCCCTGCAGAATGGAGCAGGGAACCACCAGTCCCAAAATGAAAAGGCTCAGATGGGTGCACGGGTGCTGGTGAGGGTGCCTGGTGGTGCGGGTGCCCACAGGTGAGGACATTGGTTGGTGAGGGTGCGTGTTGCAGTGGGTGTTTCTCAGTGAGGTGCGTGGTGGGGTTGGGTGTTGGTGAGATGGGTGCTCGGTGAGGTCAGTGTTTGTGGTCATGGGTGCTGCCGAAGTGGGTGCCTGTGAGGCTGGATGCACATGTTGGGTGCCCATGGGTTTGGGTGTCAGTGAGGGGGTGGATGCACTTGGTTTTGAGTGCCCACAGGGGTGATGGGTGCCTGTGGGTTTGGGTGTTCACGGCTTTGGGTGCTCCTGAGCACCTGTGTGCATGAGCATGAGCATGTGGGTTTGGGCGTCAACAAGAGTGAGTGCCCATGGGTTTGGGTGTCAATGAGGATGGGTACCCATGGGTGAGTGTCAATGGGAGTGGGTGTCCATGAGTTTGATTGCCCACAAGGGTGAGCATCTGCAGAGGTGGGTGCCCATGAGGGCAAGCATCCTAGGGACGGGTGCCCGTGGGATTGGGAGTTCATGGGTTTGGGTTTTTGCGTGTTTGGGTGTTGGTGGGTTTGTGTGTTCGTAAGTTCGGGTGCCACGAGGGTGAGCATCCCCATGGTGGCTGCCCGTGGGTTCACATGCCCAGCGATGCTCCCCGCGCCCCGAGGGCCGCAGGACGGGGAGGGCCGGGGCGTCCCGGAGCCGTGGCCGGGGCGGTGCCGCCGGCGGGACCGTCCCTTTCCCTCGCCCCGCCGGGGCGGGCCGGGGCCGTGCCGGTGCCCGGGGCCGTTCCGCACCGCACCGTGCGGGGGGGGCGGCGGTGCCATGGGGCCGGGGCGCGGGGGGGCGGCGGGCCGGGGTCCGCTGGGGGCCCTGGCGCTGCTCTGGGCCGTGGCCGTGCTGTGCCAGCTGGGCAGCGGCAGCGTCCTCCGCCGCCGGCTCCACACCGCCGGGTTCCTGCAGCGGCGGCTGAGCGGCGGGGAGCGGCGGGACGTGCAGCGGGAGATCCTGGCGGTGCTGGGGCTGCCCGGGCGGCCCCGGCCGCGGAACCCCCCCGCCGCCCGCGCCCCCGCCGCCGCCGCCCCGCTCTTCATGCTGGATCTGTACCACGCCGTGGCCGGGGAGGAGGAGGCGGAGGAGGAGGAGGATGAAGCGGCGGTATCGCGACCGGTGCTCACCGGGCTCAGCACCCAGAGCCCCCCGCCCGGCAGCGTCGTTAGCCGCGCCGACACCGTCGTCAGCCTCGTCAACATGGGTGAGAGCAGCGGCGGGGACAGCGGGGGCACCGGGAGGACGTCGGGGGCACCGGGAGGACCGGGGCGCACCGGGAGGACCGGAGCCTGCGCGGGCACCGGGGAGACGGAGGAGCGCGGGAGGGATATAGGCGGCTTTGGCAGGACCGGGGGAACCGGAGGGACCGGAGCCGGGGTGAGGGGGAACCGGGATGAACGGGCAGGACCCACACGGCTTGGGCAGGACCGGAGGGACCGGATCGCACGGCCGGACCGGGGACACCGCAGCAAACCGGGGCAGGACCGGGCGGTCTCGGGAGCACCGGGCGCGGTGGTTGAGCCCCGCACAGGGCAGCGCAGCGGCCCGGGGCACTCGGTGCCGTCGCCCGCAGCGCCCGGGAGGCACCGGGAGGCACCGGGGAGCAGCGCACAGTCGGACCGGGGCGCTCGGGGCTGCGGCGGCCGCACTGCCGGGCTGGGCACAGCACGGAGCCCGCTGCCAACCCAGCCCGGGCTGCCGAACCCCGCCAGACCCAAACCCCGCAGAGCAAACCCCGTCCCTGGCTGCGGGCAGGGTCTGTAGCTGTTGTACCGCCGGCCCCGAGCATCCCTCGCTCCTGGGGCGCTTTCTCAGTGCGTCCCTGCTCAGCAAAGTCTCTTTTGCACAGAGCTGAGCTTAATAGCAACAGGAGAGTGGCTGTGAGGGACGTGGTGGCCATGGGCCTGTACCCTGGGTGCTGGGAGAGAGATGCTGGGGTCGGTCCTGGCAGGCTGGGCCCAGCCAGCACAAAACCCAGCTCTGCTTAGGGAAGCGGAGGTGGAGAGAGGGAAAGTCATGCAGCAAGGGTGGGCTGGGACCACGGTGGGACAGCTTGGTCAGCACGTCCCCAAGTTCCAACGAACTGGGCTGCTTCCCCCAAACGCTGTCTCCATCATAAGGCAGCGGAGGGAGGCTGGAAGCCACGGGGAGACGAGTCAGGCTCGTCCTGCTCCAGAGACACGCGTCACCCACCCCGCAGTCCCCGTTTCGGTGGGCAGATGTGAACTGGTGCAGAGCGAGCGGGGAGCGCAGGCGGGACAGCAGCTCTCCCGTGCCAGCAGCAGGGTGGACCGAATTACCTGCGGTGGGACACTGAATCACGGTTCAAAATAAAATCCTCAAGGTTGCTAATTATTGCTGGAATCCCGTCCAGCTGGTTACTGAGCAATGCCCGGCTCCAGCCACCGTCCTCTTTCCAGGCAGTTGTGTGAGTGGCAGTGAAAGCAGAGCTGTTTCCAGCCAGCATCAGTAAGAACTCGGGGTGCAAGGGGTCCCCCCATGAGGGCGGGCACTGCAGTGACCTGAACCCAGCAGGTTAAGCAGACTAGGTGTTCGGATACAGATGTTTTTCCTGCTTTCTGCTTGGTGCTTTAAGTGATGTTCAAGTGTCCATGTCAAGCCCAAGGATTTTGGGGGAGCATTGGTGCAATGGCTGGGGGTGAGGTGCAGAGGAGGTGGGTGTTAATGAGCACAGAGCAGCATCCTGGGCCATGAGCCGCAGATGTGGCCAGTGTCCTGGGCTCAGTGATGCTGATGGGAGCAAGGACCCAGCACCCAGCTCCCATCTAGAGCCCTTGGGGCTGTGGGTGCTCAGCATCCCAGGGGAACCAAGGCCAAAGGAGGCGATGCTGGGACACCCAGTTGCAGTTCAAAACCACACAAGCACCAAAAAGTGCTTTAAAACAGCTGGGTTTGATGTCAGCCAGGGTGGGATGCTTGGGGGTGCTGGTGCCACTCCCCTTCATGGAGCAGCCGGGAGAGTTGGGGAACACAGTTCCAGCCCTCAATTTGAATGGCTTTGATTTGTGTGGCTTCGTCAGCCCCTTCATGTTAATTAAATGAAGTTTTGTGGGAGAAGGCCAGCTTTCATTTGCATGTGTAATTTGCTGCGCAATTACCCTGATGGGACATGCAAATGGGGTAAGTCGGTGCTCCATTGGGCACTTGGACCTCCTTGCTCGCGGCTACCCGGCGTAGCCCTGTGTGAGCCGGCCGGGAGCGCGGCTCCCAACAACACCCCTCTGCTGGGAGGGGGAAGGACAAACCTCCCCGGCACACAAACACAACCCGGGTTGGGCGGGCACAGCACTCTGCCCGGCCGCGAGCCCCCCCGGGTGACGAGTGGCCACTGGGCACATTGGTTGAGTTTGGTGATGCTGGATCCGCCCAGCCCATCCTGTTTGCACGAAGAGAAACCTCTTCCCATAAGCCTGCCCCGTGCTATTTCTGTGCACTAACTGAAGGAATCAGGTGGGTTGTATTTTTAAGCCTGGGGTAAGGCTGGGTTTTGAGATTTCGTCTTGGCCGGGGCTGAGTCACAGTGATGCTCAGGGTGTAATCACGGAGCAGAGAGGTTTGTAACGGGAGGTGAGGAGGAGCCCGGCCGTGCTGCAGGGTCCCCGAGCCCCGCGATCACCCCTCGCACAACACACACGTCCTCCCATCAGGCTGGACATGAAGGAGAAATTGTCACCCCTGAGGGTGGTGAGAGCCTGGCTCAGGTACCCAGAGAGGTGGTGGATGAACCATCCCTGGAGACATCCCAGGCCAGGCTGGACGGGCTCTGAGCACCCTGAGCTGGTGAAGATGTCCCTGTCATGGCAGGGGGGGCACTGGGGCACATTTGAAGGTCCCTTCAACCCAAACCATCTGTGATTCTATGATTCCCTCTGTGGCATCTGCCGCTGCCCGGGAAGCACCGGACTCTGCTGTGTCTGTTGCGGGTGGATCAGTGCGGTGACTCTGCCCGTGTCTGGGCACCTTGCTGGCAAATCCTGGTTTTACCGGGTGTGCGTCCCGGGCAGCACCGAGGGGGACAGAGCAGGACACCTCTGCACTTGTGGGACAAACAGAGCCTCAGCGGCATTTCTCAACATTCAGGATAAATGTTAAATCTCTCCCCACCTCAGAAAACCTCCAGAGCTTATTTTTTCCTGCTAGCAACGGACAGCATCTTCCTTGCACCTCCTTTAAACCTATTTTAGGATGCAGAGCACTTGATGTGGTTGAATATCCTGGCATTTCCTTTTAATTTAGTGTCTGAAATGATCATGGGGACCATCGGGAGCAGCCAGGACCGGTAATTACGACTGATGTGCAGTTTATAGAAACAGAGAAAGTTAAAAATGAAAAAGTGGAGCTAAAAAGAACCTGGGGAGCAGGATGAAGGGCCAGCAGCCCCGTCCCCCATCTCTGGGAAGGGAGCAGGACCACGCAGCGATGGGGAGACAGCAGGGCCAGGGCTTGCATGGCCCCACAGCCATTTATGTACCTATATAACACATTTTGAATGATTTTGGGGGGGGTAGTGGGAGCACGGGGTGCAGCCATAGCATTTGGCTTTGGGGAAAGACACAGCAGCTTCTGGGGGCAAGACGGTAAATGCCAAATGAGGGGGGCGAAGAGAGCGAAGAGCTTGGCTTGGGGTTTTTTTAGTGCGTCTCATCTTAATCCGGACAATCCGCCCACAGATAATTGCGGGTTGGCGGCGCGGCTGAGTCAACCCGCTCGAATCGATCGCGGGTTCCCGGGTGCGACGGGGAGGGCCCATCACCTCCCAGCACCCACTTTTCTGCCTGCAAAAACAGTGCTGGGGGTTTTGGGGGTGCAACACCCGCTGCAGGGTTTGTAATTTTGCGGTGCTTTATAATCTTTGCCGGAAAACGCGGTGATATTAAACCCTCCCCATCACCCTCCTCTGCTGCACCGACCCCGTGTCAGCGCAGAAGATGCTTTAGTCTTGGTTCTGCTCCACGAAATGGGGGAGAAAGCGGGGATTTCTCCTCGTGTCTCAGCCCAAATACTCGGCAGGCTGCTATTAAGTCCAGCTCGTTTTGTTCATCAAGGCGCACGGCTAATTGCCGTCACCATGGGCATTTCTCATCCCCGGGCTTCACCCAGCCCCGTCTCCTCCGTCACCTCCGCAGCTGATGGATGTGACGATTCCGTAACAAAACACACCTTTAGCAAAGGTTTTCACCCTTTTCCAGGGGCTGAAAATCACCCCGGGGGCTCTTTTTTGGTGTCGCTGGGTCCCTGTGACCCCCTTGGCTGTGTCACAACCCCCCTGCCTGTCCCTGGAGCCACCTGGGTGGTACCGCCGCATCACTCGGCCCGTGATGATCGATGTGGTTTCTCAGCTGATATTTAATTTGGTTGGGTCTTGGCTGGTGCCGGGGAGCAAAGGGGTGACCCGTGAAATACCCAGGTGACCCAAAATACCTGAGGGGACAGCAGTCTGTGTATGGGTGTCCCCTGGACCGACCACCGGACATCCCAGTGGGGACAGCGGTCTGTATATGGGTGTCCCCTGGCCCGACCACAGGACATCCCAGTGGGGACAGCAACCTGTATATGGGTGTCCCCTGGACCGACCACAAGACATGCCGGTGGGGACAGCAGTCTGTATATGGGTGTCCCCTGGACCGACCACCGGACATCCTGGTGGGGTTTGTCAGTGAAAAAATAAAAGAAAATAAAAGAAAAAAAAAAAAAAAGATAAAAAATGAAAGGGGAAATAAAGAAAAAGGGAAAAGGAAATAAGATATAAAAGGGGGTTTCCTTCTGCTGTATTTTTGGGGGATCTGAAGGTTTTGCCTGAGGCATCGATGGTCTCAGCAGCATCTTCAGTGGCCCAGGAACATTAAACCACCCGCGATGGGTCAGTGGATGAGATGAAATTGCAGCCAAGGGCTGGGGAGCCCCCCGGGGGGGGTCGGGGGCCGGTGTGTGTGTCCCCCCCAGGGCCATGTGGCCGGATCCGGCTCCCTCAGCATCCTCCCCCTGCAGCTGCCGCTCTCCGCATCCGCCCGGCCACGGGCTTTTTTGGGCACATCCCTTGTGGTGAGCGGTGGCCGCAGGGAATGTGGGTTTTAAAAAGAAATAAGGAAGAGAAAAGAAAAAACGAAGAAAATAAAACAATCGGTGTACGCATCATTAAAATCTCAGCGTTCGACTCAGAGCGACACTCCTCCCATATAAACAGGGGCATCAGCTTTATGGTGTATTAAACTCACACTGGTTCCCCCCGCCCGCTGGAATCAGCTAAAAATGGCTTTTAAAACGTGTGTTCTTATTTATTGAATTATTTGGTTGGTTTTATTTGTTCGGGTTATTTTTAAAAGCACCAGGGTTGGATTTGTTACGTGGCTTTTGTGCCTGAAGCGGGACGAGTTTTAATCGCTTTAATTATATTCAGGCATGGCAGCCTGGGATATTTTTAAGGAACGATTTGAAGAAAATAATTATATATCAGAGAAACCGTGTGGGGCTGCGTTACTGTAAAGACTGTTTGTTTTTTCCTTCATGGACTTAATTTAAAAAAATGAAGGTTTATTTTCACAGAGCCGGGACCTGACATTTCCCCACAGTCTTGTTGAGGTCGCAAAGCTTCACATAGGGGACCCGTGACACCCAAAAATGGCCCTGGGGTGTCCAGACTTTGTCCCCTGAGCAGCTGCTGCCAGAAAAGCTTGCAAAAACCCCCAATTTCTGCTCCAGATGGTTCTGCTGGCCCCCAAACTTGTGGGGTTTTGGGTGGGTTTTTCACCCTTTGGAGAAATGCAAAAGGGGTTCAGCCCCTGAATCGCGGCACAAGCGGCGGCTTCTTTGCGCTCCTGCCGTAGCCGAGCCTTCATGCTTTTTATTTGATTGTTTTAATTTAAATTAATAAAAAGGAAAGAGGTTTGGGAGGTCGGTGGGTTTACAGCAAGATAAAGTCAGGGAGGGTGTGCAAAATTAGGGAGGATTTGCACACGCGCTTTAAAACTCTCAGGAGAGGAGAGATGGGAATTTGCAGCAGCAGCCAAGAGCTCAGCAGGGTTTGTCCCCAAATGGGGGCAAATTGGGGTGTCTGCAGCCCAGCACAGCCCCCTGAGCCCTTTTCTCCGCAGTCGAGCAGGACCGGGACATCTTCTCCCCGAAGCCGTACTGGAAGGAGTTCAGATTCGACCTGACCCAGGTGCCCATGGGCGAGTCAGTGACGGCCGCTGAGTTTCGCATCTACAAGGCACGGGGCGTCACCCGCCACGCCAACAACACCCTCCACGTCAGCATCTACGAGATCGCGGCCGAGCACGCCAACAGGTGACGGGAATTAGGATGGAGACAGGGATGGGGATGAGGATGGTGAGGATGGAGGTGGTGGGGCTGGAGATTAAGGTGGTGGGGACTGGGATGGAGATGGTGAGGATGAGGATGGAAATGAAGATGGTGGGAATGGGAATGAAGATGGTGAGGATGGAGATGGTAGGGATGGAAATTAAGATGGCGAGGATGGGGAAGGAGACGAGGATGGAGATGATGAGGATGAGGGTGGGGATGGAAATAAAAATGGTGGGAATGGGAAGGAAGATGGTGAGGATGGGAATGGTGAGGAGGAAGGGAATGGTGAGGATGGGAATGGTGAGGAGGAAGGGAATGGCGAGGATGGGAATGGTGAGGAGGAAGGGAATGGCGAGGAGGCCCCCACAAGCCCCAGCCCTTTCCCTTCCCATCACCACCCAAACACGGCGAGCAGCAGCTGCTCCCACGCTTTCCCACCGGGCAGTGCCAGGGCTGGGCCGATGCTTTTCCCGGTGCCACCACCACGTGCGGCACAGCCGGAGGCACCGGGAGCCACCATCGACCCAGGACCTGCACGGACACAGGCACTGAGGAGTCATTTCCATGAGCTGGTGCCCTTCAGGTGCTGTTACTCACCTGCTCCTTTTCCCTGTCTCCACAGGGAATCCGACCTGTTCCTGCTGGACGTCCAGGACCTGCGTGCCGGGACCGAGGGCTGGCTGGTG
Organism: Streptopelia decaocto; assembly: GCF_964273445.1. NCBI lineage: Eukaryota > Metazoa > Chordata > Aves > Columbiformes > Columbidae > Streptopelia > Streptopelia decaocto. Next base: position 1,870,213 of record NC_138678.1, on the reverse strand, counting down.
TTCGACGTCACGGCCGCCAGTAACCACTGGTTAGTGGATCGGAAATACAACCTGGGGCTGCGGCTCTACGTGGAGACAGATGACGGTGAGCCCGCTTAACCCCCTGCAGCGTTTGGGGCCAAACCCCCGGGAATCGGAGCCCTCTTGTTCCCTGTTGGTGCCACAATGGGAGGTGAGGAGGGTTCATCTTGCTGCAGTTTTAAATTTCCAGCTGCAATGGGGAACCACAGAGCTCTGGGTTCGTAGACAAGCCCTGATGGTGCAGCCTCCCAAAGGCATTAATGCTAACGAGGTTCCTGGTGTGGGATGTAATAACCTCATTAGCACTTAATGAACTCCTTACCTGGAGGGATCCTTGTGTGTGTGAGTGTGTGTTCCAGAGGATTAACCCTCTTCTCACCGCGGGATCAAATCCACTCCAAAGGTGCCTTTTGCAGGTACAAAGACACAATGCTGAGGGGCACGAGGAGCATCTTCAACCCATGGGGGGGAATTAGCAGCTGTTTGTGCCCCATCCACCCCCCTCCCAGCACCTTGAGCTTTGCACCCAAGGGGAAAATCAGTTGCTTGGGGTCACTCAGTTTTTCCCCAAGTTGCTCTGCATGACCACGAGGGTCCAGCCGCTCGGGACACCCAAACTCCAGCTCTCCACTGCAAATTCAGCTCTGGGCCCCTCAGCTCAGGAAAGAGATTGAAGTGCTGGAGCGGGTCCAGAGAAGAGCAACAAGACTGGGGAAGGGACTTGAACACAAGCCCTATGGGGAGAGGCTGAGGGAGCTGGGCTTGTTCAGTCTGGAGAAGAGGAGGCTCAGAGCTGAGCTCAGCACTCTCTAGAACTACCTGAAGGGCAGTTCCAGCCAGGTGGGGATTGGGCTCTTCTCCCAGGCATCAGCAATAGGACAAGGGGCCATGGGCTTCAACTCTGCCAGGGGAAATTGAGGCTGGAGATTAGAAAGCAATTCTGTGCAGAGAGAGTGGTCAGGATTGGAATGGCTGCCCAGGGAGGTGCTGGACTCACCGGCCCTGGAGGGTTTTAAACGGAGACTGGACGTGGCACTTAGTGCCATGATCTAGTAAACGGACTGGAGTTGGACCAAGGGTTGGACTGGATGATCTCTGAGGTCTTTTCCAACCCAGTTGATTCTGTGATTCTGTGTGTGATTTCCTGTGTTGTTTCCTCCTTGCTTTAACCAAATGCATTCATTCTGAGAGCAGCCCTGTGCGTGGTCTCATCCTTGCAGGGCACAGCGTGGACCCGGGTTCTGCGGGGCTGCTGGGGCGCCGGGGTCCCCGCTCCAAACAGCCCTTCATGGTGACATTTTTCCGGGCCAGTCCCGGCCCCGCACGTGTCACCCGGGCGGCCAAACCCCCCAGGAGGCGGCAGCCCAAGAAGACGAACGACCTCCCGCATCCAAACAAGCTGCCGGGAATTTTTGGTGAGATCAAGGACAGTTTGTTCGTAGCTTGTCTTGCAAGGAATCCCAATTTTGGCCCAGAAATGGGGAGCAAAGAGCTCTGGGATTTTAGGATGGGGTTGTTTGTGGTGCAGGGAGCCCAGGGTGGGTACTCTCGGGGGGACGGTGGGGTTTTGGATATACCTGAATATTTGGACTTTTCGCATCATTGCTCTGGAATTGGGAAGAGGGCAATAAATTTCTGGCTGGTTGGAAGCTGCTTTTCCCTTTGTACAAGTACAGAGGATGGAGATGGTGAGGATGGGGATGGGAATGAAGATGAAGATGAGGATGAGGATGGAAGTGGAGATGAGGATGGAGATGGAGATGCGGATGGACATGAGGATGGAGATGAGGATGGAGGTGGAGATGAGGATGGAAGTGGAGATGAGGATAGAGATGGAGATGCGGATGGACATCAGGATGGAGATGAGGATGGAGATGGAGATGCGGATGGACATGAGGATGGAGGTGGAGATGAGGATGGAGGTGGAGATGAGCATGGAGGTGGAGATGAGCATGGAGGTGGAGATGAGCATGGAGGTGGAGATGAGGATGGAGATGAGGCTCCTCTACTTTAATTTTTCTGGACTAACCCCGATGACACGGGCTGTTCCATCCCACCCTGAGCGGGGACGATGCTGCACAGGGGGTGGGACGTGGGATGTTGGAGGTGGGACGTGGGGCAGTGGGATGTTGATGGGGGGACTATGGGATGCTGGGGTTGGGACGCGGGATGTGGCACCGCGGGGTGATGCCGCCTGTCCCCTTGTCCCACAGACGACGTCCACGCCGCGGACGGGCGGCAGGTTTGCCGGCGCCACGAGCTCTACGTCAGCTTCCAGGACCTCGGCTGGCTGGTACTTGTCTGCAGGGAGAAGTAAATGCAAAAAAAAACCCCAAAACCCCCCAAAATCATCCCCCCCCATCCCAGCCCATGTTCTGCCCATGCAGCGAGCTGCAGCGGCGTGAGCGGCGGGGAAGGCACATATGAACCGCCACAACCCCAAACCTACCGGTGACCCTGAAAAACTCACAGCTCGGGCTAAAAACAAAGTCAAAATAAACCTTTGCTGCTGGCGCAGCTGCCCCGGGAGGAGCCGCTTGGGTTGTTTTTGCAGGTGGGGATGAATGAGGTGGCACAGAAAGGGCAAAACCCACAGTGTAACCAGTGTAAATCCTTGTATTTTTTTAATGTTGCTTTTTTTTTCTCTGCAGGATTGGGTGATCGCCCCGCAGGGCTATTCCGCCTATTATTGTGAGGGGGAGTGCGCCTTTCCATTGGACTCCTGCATGAACGCCACCAACCACGCCATCCTGCAGTCCCTGGTCGGTGCCACCCGCGGTGACAGTTTGGGGGGACACCGGGGGTGCCGGGGGAGCCGTTGGGTCCCCATGGAAATCGGGATTTGGAGCTGGATTGAGAGCAATTAGGTCGGAGGGTGCAGTTTAGTTCCAGCTCCCAATAGAGCGTTGGTGGGTGTGTGCACATCTGGATGGGTGCGTTCACAACTGGATGTGAGCATGCACATCTGGGTGTGTGTTTGAGCATCTGGGTGGGTGCGTGCACATCTGGTGGGTGCTCATGCATCTGGGTGGGTGCTCATGCATCTGGGTGGGTGCTCACGCATCTGGGTGGGTGCTCACATATCTGGGTGGGTGCTCGTGTATCTGGGTGGGTGTGTGCACATCTGGATGTGTGCTCGCACATCTGTTGGGGAACGGCCCCGTGTCTCCTGTGCATCCTCCTCGCATGAGCATTTCACCAGAGGCCCCATGATGCGGCTCCAGCGCCCGAATGTTCAGCTCAGCGTATTCCAAGCAGGAAAAGCTTTAATGCCCCGTTGTTGGGTTTTTTTTTTCCCAAACCCACCCCTCTATCCCGGCCAACGCTTTATTTTCTGGAATTTCCTGCCCTGTGAGTGTCTGATTTCCCAATGGCACCGTCACACCGGCTCCGGTGTTCACTCTTAATTACAGGGAGCGCCGAGTCCTTGGCCGAGCCTTTGAAGGTGGCTCCTGGCGGGGTTTAGTTTTTGCATTAACAAAGCTGCCAGTGGCCCCATCCGGGCTTGGGCACGATCCTGGGAGGGGTCCCCATATCCCCTACACCCACCCATCACCCCAAACCCCAAATTCCTCCCCAAACGGAGCCCTTTGGGCAGGATGTGAATCACCTGGCGCCCAGATCCGGCCCTTCTGGGAAGCGCCGGGGCCAGCGCGGCCGAGGATTCGTGCCAGCGCCGCGCTGTGCTGCAAATAGCAGGGTTTGCGAGTGAAAACACCCGACTTCCGAACTGGGAGAGCTGGGCTGCCCTATAATAAATGAATCGCATATGTTGCTAAAGCCAGCGAGGGCTGCGTGTGTCCGGCAGCCTCCCAGTTCAGGCAAATTACTGGGCTAACGGGTGTCCTGAGCGGGGATGAATGAGCCAAAGCAGATGCGGGTTCAGAGAGGTGTTGTGTGCTGAAGGCTTTAGTGCAATATGTTACATTTGCAGCGGTGCTGAGCACTGAAGGAGAATCTCTATTGCAACAGCACCCAGCACCTCATGCTGGGGTGAGCCCCACAATGCCCTGGTTTGGTTTATTTTAATTATTTTCTTAGCCATTTGCCTATTTATAGTGAGCAAATGGCCCCGAGATCCCGAATTAACGAAGGGGCTGCCCGGCCTGATCCAACATAAACTGCAGCCGGGACTGCCCGGAGCTCTGAATAAATATTTTTGCAAAAAGCTGGAAATAATCTCCCCATTCACTCGGGGTGTTTTTTGCAGTTACAAGCTATTTTAATGCTTTTTATTCTGCTTGGAGTGGTGCTGACGGGCTCCGTCCTCCCCCAGGTCCACCTGATGAAGCCCGAGGCCGTGCCCAAGGCGTGCTGTGCCCCCACCAAGCTCAGCGCCACCTCCGTCCTCTACTACGACAGCAACAACAACGTCATCCTCAAGAAACACCGCAACATGGTGGTGAAGTCGTGTGGTTGTCACTGACAGCTGGGTCCCATGCCCAGACATCCTATCCCCATCCCATCCTATCTTATCCCCATCCCACCCATCTCCATCCCATCCATCTCCATCCCATCTCATTCCCATCCCATCTCATCCCCATCCCATCCATCTCTATCCCATCCCATCCATCCCCATCCCACCCCATCCTCTTCCATCGCATCCCATCTCATCTTTTCCCCCATCCCATCCATCTCCATCCCATTCCATCCTCTTCCATCTCTATCTCCATCCCATCTCATCTTATCCATATCCCATCCCATTCATCTTCATCCCATCCATCTCCATCCTGTCTCATCCCCATCCCATCCTGTCCCCATCCCATCTTATCCCCATCCCATCCCATTCATCTCCATCCCATCCATCCCCATCCCATTCATCCCCATCCCATTCATCCCCATCCCATTCATCCCCATCCCATCCCATTCATCCCCATCCCATCCATCTCCATCCCATCCCATCCATCTCCATCCCATCCCATCTTATCCCCATCCCATCATCTTATCCCCATCCCATCTCCACCAGAGCACCACAACATCGTTTTTCTGCTGCGTGTGCAGAAGAGGCATTTCATGGGCTGCACCATGCCTAAAATCCCATTAATAAAGAATAATTAAAGAACAAACAAACAAAAAAATCCTCCCAACCCTTCCTAGAAGAGAAGCGGATGTAAATAATATCAAAGTTTTATTCTCTTACCCCACTTAGACATAAACATATATACAAATATATATATATATTTAGGAAAGAGAAGATTTGTGGCTGGTTCCCTGTGTATATTTTCGTGGCTGGTGTTTTCCCATCTCCGGCCGAGGCCGTTTGGGCTGGAGGGTAATTAGGACAACGAGGCAGCGTCCGAGTTGCTCTGGGGTTGAGCTGTTTCTGGCCATGAACATCGAACTAACCCACCCCTACCCAGCACTTTTAATTCCCTTAATGAAAACACCACCAACCAATTAATTAGCTGGCTGACTAACCCGCTCCTGTTTGCTTAAAGCTCACAAAATACAGCGGGTTGGAAAAAAGAAGAAAATATCCATATTGAGCTATGACACCGTTATAAAATAAACACCTGGTTTGGAAAGTAAACACGGGGTTTCTGCTGCTCTTTGGTCTTTACTAAATGCCACGGCACAGCAGCGCTCTGTTCGCGGACGGGGTGTCGCAAGGAGAAGATCTTGGGGATTGGCTCAAACTGTAGGTGTTGGGTTGAAAAGGAGCCCGGCCGATTGTTGTGATGGGAGGTTTGGGTCGGGCTGTGTCTGCATGACCAGTAGATGCTTCCCCTGGGCTCACAACGGGGTTATTTGCACAATTAAATGACTTGTTTGCTCTGGAAATTAAACCCTTTCCTAGAGCCTCAGCGCCCCAAAGGGTTTATTCATCTCCTGTGCTTCTCGGCCAGACCTTGTTCTCCCACTCACACATCCCAGTAAATTCTCCCCTTCCCAAGCAAAGCGGCTCCCAGGCAGGGACCGGCCTCCCTCTGCTGATGGGAAAGGACATTACAGAGCAGGGGATACCAAAACCACCTCCACAAAACCTGCTGCGGAAAAAGCAGGAGATTCCGCTTTGCTGTTCTCTCCCCAGCATGTGCAGCCTCCCCTGGAACCAGGATTGAGGCACCAGATTTGAGAAGATGAGTGCAAACGCAAAACAGAAAAGAAATAAAGCATATTTTCTCAAAAGCAAAGACCATCCCCACGCAGTGAGAGTTCAACATGCCATCCGTATTTTTTTACAAACTATATTTTATTTTGAACCAAATAGAAAGCCTTTCCCAAACCAGCACAGGACGGCGCAGCCTGAGAAGTGATTTATCCTCGGGTGGGTCAGACCCCACAAGTTCACACCAAACTTCGTGGGGGTGTTTCCACAGGAGCCGGGGGCCGTGGGGCTGTCCCACCGCAGCCCCTCCAAAGCCGGGCTCACGAGCACTCCCCGCAGTCTGAGATAATGACCTTCTGCTTCGTTTTCCCGTCTTTGGTGCCCTGAGCCTTTGGGGAAAAGAGCAGCGGGAATGGAAAAGCACAAGAGGTTGCGGTGGGAAGGAGACGGGGGCACCTACCTCGATCTGCCGCACCACGTCCATGCCCTCCGTCACCTCGCCGAACACCACGTGCTTCCCGTCCAGCCAGTCTGTTTTATCGCAGGTGATGAAGAACTGGGAGCCGTTGGTGTTGGGGCCAGAGTTTGCCATCGATAACAGCCCTGCGATCAAAAAGAGGGACGTGTTATGGGCTGGGGAGGGAGCGACAAGATGCAGCGTGTGAGCTGCTGCTTCGGCCAGAACGCATTTGCAGGCTCTGCAAAATGCTGCTGGTTTTAGGAGAGCCTCTAATATTAAACTTCTAGAAACCGGTGGAAATAAATCACCCTGAGAAACACACAGAGTCCAGATTGCTCATCTATTGCTAAAACTGCAGTAACAGAGAAGCTGTTTGTGCAGAGATAAACCCACTTGCTTTTTGCTGCTTTTCGTAGTCACGCTACAACTTTCCTCCTTTAAAATCAACCAAGGAAGCAGCTTTTAAATGCTTTCTCCATTACGCAACACTGGAAATGATCAGCATATGAACAGAGAGAGAAAGATGCGTCTCTGGTTGCTGAATGCAAGTGATACGCGATGGTCGGACCATGGGAGATTCTACCAGGCAACACGGATCAACATCCAGGGCTGCTACGACCAACACGATCCGAGTCAAAACAGACCCAGCGTGGGCCCTGGATGACATTGAGCTGTTTTGGGGAGGTGGCTCTACCTGGCCCTGTGTGTTTGAGAATGAAGTTCTCATCATCAAACTTCTTCCCGTAGATGGATTTGCCGCCGGTGCCGTTGTGGTTGGTGAAGTCGCCGCCCTGGCACATGAACTGGGGGATGATGCGGTGGAAGCTGCTCCCTTTGAAGCCAAAACCTTTCTCGTGGGTGCAGAGGCAGCGGAAATTCTCTGTTTGGGGGAGAAGAGGAGCAGTGGGAGCCGTGCTGGGAGCGGAACCGGCCGAGCGGGGAGGCTGAGCCTCCGCACCCACCCGCGGTCATGGGCACCACGTCCGAGCGCAGCAGGATCTGCAGCCGCCCCGCGGGTTTGTTGCCGATCTTGATGTCCATATAAACCTGAGGGTTAGCCCGGGATTTCTTGGCGGGAGGTTCACCCTGAGTGGGAAAAGAGAATAAAGCAAGTTGAGGTGACACCGCTCTGCTCTGCCGCCAGAGACACGGCCTCACGCGCTCAGCCTTAAGGATACAGATGGATGCGGTTGTATTTTGTACCTCCTGCGCCTCTGCTTTGGGGGCCTTTTCTCCCGTCTCCTCCGTGTTCTCCTCCAGAGTCTTCCCCGAAAACTTCTTCAGCCATTCGTCATCCGACCAGACTGTGACGGCAAAGGGAAGGGTCAGGGCAGAGCAAACAGGGGCTGCCCACGAGCACAGAGCTCTGATCGCTCCTCCCTTCCAGGCACCACCTCACCGGGTCTGGATGATCCTTCTTTAATTCGCATGGGTTTGGCCAAGTTCACGCGGATTGTCCTGCCGAAGAGCTCGGATTCGTTCTACAGAGGAGACAAAAAGCACAACAAAGCCCACCAAAAGGTAAAAAAAATCACTCTGCCCCCCAAATCCCTGCAGAGGTTGGAGGAAAACAGTTTGGTTTTTATATACAGCCACACGTGATGAGTGGGTGATGAGCGGGAACAGGGTCCATACCATGTTGTCAATAGCTGCTGCGGCATCCTGCCAAAAAAGGTGAAATGAAATGATTACTGATGTTTCTTGTCTCTCCCTTTAAAAGCAAGAATCGGGATACACGCCCCCCAGCGTTTCCTTGCAAAGAAGATTGCCAAAGGGCTATAAAAACTGATGGATATTGGGAAAAGGGGAAAAGAGAAGGGGAAAGCAGAACAGCGGCTGCTGCTGCTGAGGGGTCTCCGTTGAGATCCAGCCCAAAACCCCCGGGGGGGACGGGGAGGGGCCCAGCAGCTCAAGTATTTGCCGCTTCCTCACCTCGGCCAGCTCGAACTCAACGAAGGCGAATCCCCGGTGCTTTTCTGGAGAGAGAGGAACCGGCGGTCACGGGCAGCGCGGACACCCGGTCCCGCTGTGTCCCCTACAAAGTCACCCGGGAGATCCCGGCCCCCGCCCGGTCACGCACCCGTCTCGTAGTCCAGCGGGATCTGGATGTCGGTGATGTCGCCGAAGGGGATGAAAGCGGCGTGAAGCACCTTCTCGTCCACCTCCTCCGCCAGCCCGCCTGCGGGGCGGACACCGGGCACCGGTCACCGGGCACCGGGCACCGCCGGGGAGCCCCGACCCGCCGGGCACCCCCGGCCACGCCACTCACCCACGTACAGGACGCGCTTGGTCGCCGCCATCTTCCCCGCGGCCCCGCCCACCCCGGAACGGCGCGGCGGCGGCTCCGCCCACCTGGGCCCGCCCTCCCGCTGGACCCCGCCCACACGCCAGCGGCCCCGCCCATCTCAGAACTCCGCCCACGCAGCAGAGACCACGCCCATATCAGAACCCCGCCCATACGCCCGCGGCCCTGCCCACCTTAAAACTCCGCCCACCCCGCCGTTCCGCGGGCTGCGAGCGGCTTCCCCAAGGCGTTTTCAAAGGGGATTTTGGGTTATTTTACTAGAAAAACGGGACAGACCCCGGCCAGGAACCCCCCGAACGATTCCTGCTGCCCCGGGACCGGCCATCCACGGCTTCCAGTGCTTTCCACGGAGGAGCAAAGGTCCACCCCAGGGTAGACAGGGTCCCTCTTTCCACAGGAGCATCTCAAAGACAACTCAAAAAGATAACTCAGAATAGCTGAAATAGTACAAAGAACAGCAAAGCATCTCTCCTGCTGAGGGCAAAACCCCTTTTTCTGCTTTACTTGAAAGAAAAAAAAACCCTCCCAAACCCTTTAATTAAAGCACCACTTAGTTACATTCATCCCGCATTCAGACACGAACCAAACCCAACATAATTGGCCTGGGGCATAATTTTAACAAAGCTGCTTCAAAATCCTGATTGTCCAAAATTAACAAGCAGAATAACTCAAAATCATAATTTAAATGTATCAAATATATGACAGCCTGTCAGTTTAATTTTACTAAGCCGTAACACATTTACTTATAAAATCTAGAGAAATTATGACAAACGCAGTGAAAGTTTTTATTCCTTTATTGTTAAACACTTTCCAGACTTTCCAAACAGGATTTTTCAAGTTAAAACCAAAACCACAAAATACTTTTCAACCCAAAATCCTCAGTGTCCTCCTCAGAAGACGCCAAGGGCAGCTCCGTCCTGACCGCGAGGGAAAAGCTTGCACACCCAACTCTGCCTTTGGAAATCTAGAGCTTCAGAGTTGGCTTTTTAAATAAGATCTGAAAGATTAGTTTACAAAATGCAATATAACTATGTGATATGATGAGAGCTGCAGGACAGCGAAGAATCTTCAAACGTCTCGAGCTGATGTCTATGAAGGGGCTATTTGGCTTCTTTGCATCCTAGAAGAGACAAAGATGAGTTACTGACCCAGCTGGGGACCTTCCCCGCGTTACAAACCACAAGGACTCCACTAGAATTAACAAGTTACAGAGGAGCTGTTGGGGAAAATATCCATTTCTGATCATCTGACAAGAAAACTCAGCTTTTTAGCAGAGTTGACTGGAGCAACTGAGAAATACAAGGATGAAAATATAAAGAACCTTCATCATTCTTCACCATTTGGAGCTGACATCTGACCACAACAGCTCCACAAGAAGAGCTGAAAAACATCGATTACAAACAACCCACACAAAAACGGATCATCAAAAGCAAGAAGAACCATTTGAAGAACCAAAACCTTATTGGGAAGTTTAATAAAAGGCAGCTCCAAAGGCCAGGACAGCATTTACTTTGACAGATCTGTGCAATGAAGTGACACTCCCGAACCAGCACTTCAATACCCGCTGCAGGGAGATGATGGGCAGGATGAGGAACGAGCATTAACAGCCCATTTAGCCTCAAAGTCACGACAACATCTTGTGTGTCTCATTTTCTTTCGCACATTAGCAGTTTCACACGACTCATCTCAATACATTATCCTTCCCTGACATGCCAACCACCAGGAACACTTCAGGGGCTTACGCAACGTCTTTCTGACGCATAATTCAAATAGGATTTCTGAAGAATATTTCTAAAGTTTCTGCAATAAGGACTCGGAGAAACTGCATTAGGGGTTTGTTTTGTTTTTTAAAGTGTGAACTAAAAATCAGACAAGCGCTGCACCGAGACCTACAGGGACCTCCAGCCGTTCACTAACAACCATGCAAAGAAAATTGATTTACTCTGATTCTGGAAGCTTTTAAGTGAAGCTGATGACCAAGACACTCACCAGTTTTCCTGGTTTAAGAGGTAGCAGCAACCACGCCCACCTTCTGGGCAGCTTCTTTCTTGGCTTGGTGAGCCTGCAACACCGCAACGGCCTCCTCCACCTTGGGGAGACACAGCACCCGCTGAGATGCAGCTTCCCCGACCAACATCTCCCAAAATCCAGCCTGTCTCAAGGATCGGGGCAGGTTACCTTGGACCGGAGGGACTCAGGGGACTCCAGCATGTGCAGCAGCTCTGAGTTGTCAATCTCCAGCAGCATTCCCGTGATCTTCCCCGCAAGGCTGGGGTGCATAGCCTGGATCAGGGGGAACAAACGCTCCCCTGGGGAAAAAAGAGTTCATAGAGTCGTAAAATGTTACGGATTGGAAGGGCCCTGGAAAGCTCATCCAGTGCAATCCCCCCATGGAGCAGGAACACCCAGATGAGGTTACACAGGAAAGTGTCCAGGCGGGTTGGAATGTCTGCAGAGAAGGAGACTCCACAACCCCCCTGGGCAGCCTGGGCCAGGCTCTGCCACCCTCACCCCCAACAAGTTTCTTCTCATCTTTAAGTGGAACCTCCTGTGTTCCAGTTTGCACCCATTGCCCCTTGTCCTGTCACTGGTTGTCACCGAGAAGAGCCTGGCTCCATCCTCCTGACACTCACCCTCTCCATATTGATCACCATGAATGAGGTCAAATGAGGTTCAGACAGCAGAGTTTCAGTTCCATCTTTGAAATCCGAGGGGATTTCCAAAGCAAAATGCAAACGGTAAGAAGTGGAGTTTCACTCACCCAGCATCTGTTTCTGCTCCTGGGGGGGTGCAGCCGCCAGCATGGAGGCCGTAAGTGGCTCCTGCCCCTGCACGTGGACCGCGGGCTGAGGCGCCTAGAGAAGGGCAGACATGAGCCTTCTGAAACACATACTAAGCCAATTGCTTCATATTTAGAGACAATAAGAAGACATTATCTCCTAAAACACAGTATTTGACAAGCTTACAGCAGACAAGTTTCAGAAGAGGACAGACAACGTGCCCTTGGTTCATACACAGGCTCCCTCCAAGTTGTGAACTCAAAACCACAATGTCACACATGGGCACTGAAAATATCTTACAAAACCCATAAATTTACAGAAACTGGATCAAGCACGGTGAGACAAACAGCACAACTGAGAACGAGCAACATCCCTGCCTGCTTCATGTACAATGCAGAAGTTTGAGAGAAGCAAATTGTGACTTCAGTGAGGATTTGGCAAAGAGGGGGAGAATTAATAGTTGCAAAATGGGAAAGCAAAGAACTGAGAAAAATATTCTTAAAGCAAACGTGGGTAAAAAAAGGGCTTGCAAGTACAAGACAGAGAAACCAATGAAGTTGCCCTGGCAAAGGTACAACAGCCAGGTTTTTAAGTCTGAAATCATGATGCCTGTCTGGGTTCTAAGAATAGCTTGAAATTTCGGTAAAAGCTCTTCATTTGCACAGAAAACCTGCCGGACTGAAGCGAGCGCAGGGCGCTCCCGGCCCAGCCCCCGGTGTTACCTGCAAAGGCTGCACGGCGGGGTGGGGGCTGCGCACGCTGGAGGCGTATTTGTAAGGAGGAACCGCACGGGGAGCGGGGGCAGCGACGGGCGGGCGAGGACCTAAATTCTGTGCTGCGGTGCCAACGCCTGCAAAAGAAGAGGAGAACAGAACTGCACATACCTGCAGCAACACGCAAGTTGGGATGCCTGACATTAACTGCTGAATTCGGACTACAGCCTGCACAGTCTAATAGAAACTGGCATCTCAAAAATGCAACTGACTGCTTTAGGAAGGAGCTGTTCTCCCTAAACTATACGATGCATTCCACATCCTGCGTTTAAGATATTTTCTAGTTATTCACTGGAATAAAACGTATTTGGATGGCCTACTCTGAAAACAATATCCATAGCCTACAGTCTGTTTTGGTTTTGGTGTGGTCAATGTTGCAGAGGTGTAGAGATGAGCTCCGAACCAGCGGAAAACAACCCATCTGGATTTGTGCTGTCGCACCAACTGTCCCCAGACCTGCACTGCACAGGAAGGAAAGATTCAGGCGCTGTCTCTGCCCCTTGCTCCAGGCGGCCTTTGGTTAGCCAGAGCTGACAACCATCTTTGGAAGTCAAAAAAAGTCAAGTCTCAAGAGCATCCTCCTCCCTCCCAGCCAAGGGGAAGGGCCTGGGAGGCGCACAGCTTACCAACTCGCTGGGCAGCGGCAGGGAGGCCACGAGAGGCCGGAGCATTGCCAGCTGGGGCCAGATGGCGCAGTGCTGGCCGTGGTCCAGACTGGCGCATGGCATTTGGCATTCCCTGGAAGCCTAATGGGAGAAATGAGGGGAAATCCTCAAAACAGAACTGACCGGCAAGTCAGGACACAGCTAGAGGAAGCAGTTGGGTTGTGCGTGGAAAGGAAAGCATGCACCGCTCTGGTGGAAAGTACAGCCGAGAGGGTCACACAAGCAAGATGTTGTCGCTAGCGCGCTCACCTTGAGGTCTCCCTCCTTGCTGCCAGCGTGGGTTGGGTCTCATCTGCGTCATCTGGTTGGGTGCATAGTAAGTGGGTCTGCTCTGAGCCTGAAGAAAAACCAGACAAGCTCAGAGGCGACATCTAAGCGAGGAACAAACCTTGTTTACAACATGTTTTGGCAGTTGGTGCCAGGACTCAACACTCAATTCGCATTAAGAAAACAGGCAGCTGGGAAGTCATAGAATTAACTCCACTGACTGCAGCCCTCATCAGGAGTTATTTGCTTACGGGCATAAGAAAGGCTCAAGGAGGTTACTGCAGCTGAACCATCAAAGCCCCAAGACAGGTTAAAAAAACCCACACTAGCTCAGCTCACCTGGGGCACAGCAGGCATGAAATACCCCCCAGCAGCAGGCTGGAACTGATTAATGATTGTGTTGGCAGGCAGGGCTCTCATCCCAGCGATGCGCTGCATGTACTGATTAGTTAGATGGGCCTTTCGCTCTTCTTTCCTTTGTGCGAGTGCAACATACAACGGCTTTGAGCCCACAATCCGCCCGTTCATCTCTGTCACAGCTTTTGTAGCTTCCTCTGGAGAGGAAAAGCAGACAAAGCCAAACCCTTTGCTCCGTCCGTCTTCCAGCATCACCTGCAGTAAAGATCAATTGCTAGTGGAGCACCATGACAAGAACTTAGCCTAAAAATCCACATTATATTTAAGTGTCAGATTTCAGACAGGTAGGACCTAACTGTTGCAGAGGTGTAGAGACAGGTACTCACTGAATCAAGTCACCTGCCTGGATTTACTCTGCTCTTCTGTGAGCACCATGTATCCCCAAGGCCCACACTGCACAGTTAGGAATGGGAAAGATTTGGTGCTGCCTCTAAACACAGGCAGGGAAATGTCACATCATGTTCATTGGGAGTCATCTCAAACAAGCATGTTTGCCACCTCCTGACTCCTCTTTACATGAGGGAATGAAGCAAGTTCTCAGTAAAACCCCACTGAGGCCCAAAGAAATCTGTGTATATACTAGTCCAGATGTTCTCAGGGCAATAACCAGGAGATATAGGAACCGCCCTTCAATCCCATGTCGATCACAGTTCCTTCTTCAGGCTTTAAAATCCAAATCCCCCAAAAACCCACAATACCTTGGCACTTGTTATTGCCCCAAAAGGTGAGAACTCCTTCCTCAGTTTTTCATCATCTATAGTGTCATCTAGGTTTTTAATGTATAGGTTAACACCCTAGAAGGGAAAGAACAATAAGACAATAATAACATTAAAGAAAATCTTGAGCACATTGACATCCATCTGCCAGAGCAGCAACTTGTCTGAAAACTCTTAATTTAGCATCATGTTCCTTTTGTACCACCCAAAGCCGAAGGCGATAAATGTTGCAGAGGTGTAGAGACAAGTCCCACTGTGGTGAAAGGGAGCTCGTCTGGATTTCCTCTGCTGTCCTGTTGCATCGCGTATCCCCAGCCCAGCACGGTATCGCAAGGAATGGGAAAGATTCAGATGCATCTCTGACATGACCCCGTTTTGCCATAAATTAGAGAGACAACAGCACAGGGTTACACTGTTTCCGTCCATCCTTTTAGGTATTCCCCGTTTAAAAATAAAGGAGACTGCAGGGCTCTTTTCTCATGTCCTCCTAAATATTTTACTGCAAGACTATGCCCTGATGCTCCCTTTGCCACCAAATACCACAGAGTCACCTTTACATTTTAACTCCCAGGATCTCTCATAGGACAACGACCAAGTACTTCATCAATTCCTTTCAAGTCTGCCAACAGACTGAAAAATGGTGTCTTAATTCAGAAAAGGAACAGACTATTCACCTGGTACCGGCTGAGTCTTTCTTGTTTTAGCTGTTCGAACTTCCGTTTCAGCTCCGCCTGGCGCTCGACCTTCTTCTGTGCTCGCCCCACAAATACCATCTTCCCGTTGATGTCCTTTCCATTCATTTCTTCCACTGCCTGGACAGAGGGTTCAAGAGGAAACTGTCAACTGCTGAAACAAGACAGCACCTGATCCTGTTCAGAACGGGACTGTCCAAAGTTCACATTGTATCCCTGCCTGTCAGCCAATAACCAAAAGCTGGCGCATTACCTTTACACTGCTTCTTCCGTGTAACCATGGGCTAATTAACGACACTGAAGTTATCAGGAGAGCACGCTGACACCACCACTGTAAACGCTGGATTAACCGCAACTGGTGAATTTATCCCCACCCCTTCTTGTAACTAAGGTCAAATTTTAGCAAGCATTCTGCTTCGAGAACACGATTTCTAAGCGACGTTCTTACTCTTCTTCCTTCTTCCTCCTGAAGCCCTGCATTATACTTCTACCGCAATTAACTTTCTTGATTATACCACGACATTCTGTGCAGATCTAATAATCTGGAGAAATGCCAAGTTAACCCTGAGTGTCAAGCTAGTAAGGTGTAAAAGTTTTCCAAGTCCCCACATCTAGAAGAGGTTATGCCTAAGGCAGCATCTTCTCTCATTTTGGTAACAGGCTACTGTGAAAAACCAAGTAAGTTTTTCTTCTCTGAGGATACCCAAGCAGCGTAAAAACTGGTCATACCTTGTTAGCATCTTCATGCTTTTCAAAGCTTACGAAGCCAAAGCCTTTGGATTTTCCGGTGGGGTCTGTCATCACTTTAACACTCAGAGTTTTACCTGTTACCAAGGGACAGGGTTAGTAAAACATCACAAAACTATTTCAAGACTTTTCAACTTCACATAATAGCCCCAGCCTTCACTCTCTCATCTGCTGGACAGCATCTGCCTCCTGTCCAACATTTGGCACAACGGCTACCCACACCTCAACTCAAAGTGACTCACGTAGAGGTAATACAGACGGTAGCAGCACTGTTAAAGAACCACAGGTCTTGAATTCGCAGCCTCATTAGAAGTGTTTCTGTATTTACCATATTTGCTGAAGAGCTCTTTTAGTCTTTCATCATCCATGTCGTCCCCAAAGTTTTTAATATAAACATTGGTGAACTCCTTTGCCTTGGCTCCCAACTCAGCCTCCCGCTCTTTACGAGACTTGAATCTCCCAACAAATCTGTAAGAAAGAATGAAAGTCCCAATAAGCAGCTTGTTTTCAAGAGCGGAAAAATAACGTGTGATTCGCAGTAAGCCCCAAAAAAATATGAGTGTGTAGTAGGAGCTGGGAATGGGGACAAGAAAGGGTGACAGGGGAAGGACAAACAAGCCACAGACCAACCACAAAAATCACCTGTGCTATGGTTGGCTGAGGACACCCACCCAGCTCTGCAGTGGAGAGAGTATTGGCCACAGAAAACCCCCCCAGCCCACCAGCAGAGAGGTGGCAAATCAAGGCTTGGTTAGGGACCCCCACCAGCCCTGGAATGGAGGGGGAACAGGCCATGGCGTGGGCAGGGTCACTCACCAGCCCTGGAGTGGAGAGGTAGCAGCCCAAGGCTCGGGCCAGGAGAACCAGTGCCTTGTGTGTCCCTGTTAATACCCAGACGCATCACGGTTCATGCGATCGTTGCTGCTTCTGGCTGTGACACTCACACTTTGCGGTCGTTGAGCAGCATGCCGTTCATCTTCTCGATGGCTCTATCTGCAGCGTCCTGGGTCTCAAAGTGCACAAATGCGTAGCCCTTAGAGCCATTCTCATCACACACCACCTGGACATGGGGAAGGAAAAGAAAACATCAGCTCCCTGAACACTTTTTCTCCTCCGCCACGAGTCCAGCCCACAAAAATAGCTTACTGCCAAGGGTCAACATTAGGAAGATGTTACTGTGTTTCACATTTGCACGCTTCATAACCAAATCTGACATAATTTCATTAATCCCTGACCTTCTGGTCAACTCTGCCTTTTAGAGACCCCACTCCTCATTTGGTGAAACGAGTCCCTTCTGCTTCCTACGTGGGACATACCTGATGTCACCACTCAAACAGAATTCAACAAAGTAACCACATCTCACCTTGCAGGACAAAATATTCCCAAACGCTGAGAATGTGTCATAAAGTGCCTTGTTATCAATGGATTTGTCCAGGTTCTTAATGAAGACATTCCCAACCCCTGACTTCCTCAAGGAGGGGTCCCTCTGAGACCACATGATGCGAATGGGTTTTCCTTTGATCACATCAAAATTCATGGTATCTAGAGCACGCTCAGCTGCAAGAGAAGTCAAGAACACATTTCTGTGGGTTGTTAAAAAATAGAGGTTTCCATCATGTGGGTGATCGTTTTCCCTAAATTTTACTCAGTTTGCAGAGATATTTGGGGCAATATTGTGGGCGACTGATTTCAATGACTTTTTAACTCCATGTTTCAAAGGAGGTCCTTGCAGCACAGTCACATTTAAGTATATAATAGGTTTAATAGACTATTTTAAGCTTACATGATGGTAATGTTTGAACAACCACAGCAAAACGCATGTCGAAACACCCAGGGTTTATTATACTCTTAGTTACTATAGAGGTAAATTATTATAAAGGTAAACTGCTGCACCCAAAGAAGGAAAGGAAACAGAGGAAACCCTGGGCGGGGGCGGGGGAAGGAAGCAAAAAAGTGACTGTTTGGCTTGTTTGCTTTACATGAAGCTCCTATCTACCCGTACTCATTTCTATTGAGTGAAAAGGATCATCTCCCTGTCAGGTCAGGGGAAACGTGCACGAGCATGTGGCTGTGAAGAAGACACGAGTCACCCTCTGCAACTCACAGGGCCAAAAAACGATCCCCAAGCTGCTCAGTCTAAAGATGACAGCAAGAGTGGACAAAATTCTGGGAAAAAAAGTCCATATACCCGATGTGATGAACAGAGAAGTGTTTATCTAAGCTCTACAACCCCAGCACCGTCATTCTAAGCTACACTGAAACCACCCTCCAGGATTCTATTTCTGCTACCTACTGATATATTAAAAGGATCATTACGTACACACATTAGGATCTTGTTCATAAAATTGAGATGCTTGGGACTCTTCTGTGCCAGAAAACACTCCCAGCATGGAGCTCACAGAGAAAAAGCAAGTCTGTTAATTCCCAGCATGAAGCAGGGAAAGAGAGGGACAGACAGGCATTAAAATCAAGGAATATTAACAAGGCAGAACCCAAGTTTTCCAAATTTGCTTGTCTCAATTCTTCCCTTGCTGATTAAATTTCAGGAGCAGCAAATTCAAGGAAAATGCCAATTCCAGAGTAACTACTCAGAGTTTCACAGAACCACCTCTACAAACTCCAATGGGACGTTGCCTACAAACATCTCCTGCACTCCCTACCTGCAAAGCCGCTCTGAACTACTGCATGGAAGTTTCTCAGAATTGTTCATGCGCTTTGAAAATGTTTTGTTGTTGTTGCTTTTTAAACTGAAGCGGTGCCATTGCAATCCTCCTATTTTCCCCAGTCCTGCACACATACACCCAGCTGGGAAACAAGCTCTGCTGGATTTCATTCCTGAAGTAGTTGGACTTGCAGGAAAAATCAAATAAAAAGGAGGGAAGTTATACTTGCTAAGACTCTACTAGCTCTGTTTAGTCAAAAGGTGCTAAATTCAATTAACAGCCATGCTAAAATGATTCCTTAGCTGCTACCGGCAACCAGTGCAATTGAGGTTCTCCCTGCAGTCCATTCCTAGTAGGCACTTCAGCAGGCGACTTGGTCCAGCTTCTCAAATTTGGCAGTGTTTATTTATAGCAGGGAGAGGTCCTCCTGAAGCATGCGTTGGCAAGGACACAGACTGGTTGTATATACCATTTGCAGCAGAACCAGGGCTCCCGCTGAAAGGTGACAAGCAGATGGAGCAGTGGCATGCAGGCAGCGGGGACTGTGAAACACCGCAGCGCCTACCGAGATAGAGATTAGTTGTGAACTTGCTCCCAGTTCTTTCAAGCTTCCCAAGCATATACTTCAGTAGATACCATTGCACTGCTCTTTCAACAGCTTGCTGGTATTCCACTCTATTATTACACTCTGTTTGAAATCCACCCTGACACCTCTTGTGAGCAGCAGCTCTCAATGGATCCCCTGATTTGAGGAAGATCTGCCATACTCACAGGTGGAAATGCAACCACGCTCCACCAGGACCTAAGAGAGCCTGGAAAGGATTGGCACGAGTTATGTGAATGATTCAGACTACGCACATCTGATTCATTTCCTTAATCTGAGCAAACACCTTCTCATTTTTCTTCTATTTAAATCACAAAGCTTCAGCCATTTCAGTTCCTGTAGCTGCTTCTCTCCCACTGGTTCCTGTCACCCCCCCAGCAGACTAAACTGCAACTCATATATAACATTATACACACTCTTAACCCCTTTCACGCTTCCTTTTTATTCCTCTTCCATAGCCTGCTGGATGCCTTAGGCCTCAAAGTAACTCATCTCCCTTCCAGGCTCTGTGATTCAGAGCTCACACAATGCTGGAATTAGCCACTGCACTAAGCAGAAAAGACCCAACAAAAGCACACAGCATTAATTTAACCACTTATTTTTAAAAGGAGAGGTTGCATACAAAAACTTAAATGATTTGACCACTGACTTAGGAGAAAATACTGTTGGCAATGTATGTAAGCAACCACTCTTCCCTCCTAACAAAACAGCTGCATTTATGTTACACAGGTCTTCTCCTACATTTGCTTCTCTTCTTTGAGGAAGAAAAGAGACTGAAAGTTTATCTGTGGTCTCCTACACCTTTCTTCAGTCACTTATCTTAACCTGAGCTCTGGGCTCCCTCTTGGCTTGGGAAATGTTCTGTTTTCTCTGTACTTCCAGAACAGCTTATCTCCACAGCCAGATTACAGTTTCTCTGCTTCATTATCTGAGTTGTCACGTCAGGACTGTTGTCAATGTTATGAAACCCTGGAATGCAATTAAATTGCATGAGGAACACATGAAAAATGAAATTCAGCTCTTCTTTCAAATGAAATATTTGTCTTCCTTCCCTTCTTCACAGTCAAAAAACAAATATTAAGGCCCAGAGCTGAGCCTGAACTAGGCAGAACTTTGAAGCGTTTCCTTCATCTATCAGAGCAGGACGGATTCAGCATTCAGTGGTTACTACGCCAAAGAACTGCAATCAAAACCAACAGAGCTTGTTTTCACTAAAAATAACTTCTCTGCAGCAGACTACCAGTTAGACAATGCACGGCCAGACGGTAACCCCTTCCAGGGTCAAGCATCACTCCATCAGCTAACTAAAATATACAGGAAAATGTAGGCTTGGAATCAGAGGAACAGCAGAACTCCAGAAGTGCAGAGCATGTTCAGGATGTGACAATGGGATCTCCTGGTGGCCCCACATCATGGGGAAGAGTTCTGGTTATTTGACTATTTCCAGTGTCCTTCTCTAGTCATATGGACTGAGTCCTATTTCCCCCCCCAAAAAAAAGTATTTGGCTTTCTTCAGATTTACAAAGCGCTCATCCTTACTCATCCTTCTACAAAGCTGCCAAGGAAATGCAAACTATCATGTATCAACTTCTTTAACACCTACGACCCTTCAATCATACTTACAATGTGTCCACATGAACTTCCCTAAAAGTTCTCAGAGCACAAAGCTTCTTGATTACTTTAAGTGGTATTTTGTAGCATCTATTGTCACCTATAAATCAAAACAGGACCCTACAATACTAGAGAACAGTCCCATCTTTAGTAAAATAAAGTCTACACACATTTCTGATTATAGATTCCTGGAAGAAAATACATATCCATCCACCTCTCAGAAAGCCCTCATGCAGGCAGTACTGCCACTTGGAAAACTAAAGCCAAATTCCTGCATTTGACAATAAGAATTCTATTCTTCATATTCAGGATTTTGTTTCTGAGATTGCAACACACCACCAACAAGCTCACCTTCCCAAAATCAGCTGTATATATTCTGCTGCATTACACTGCGTACAGGAGCTGTTTTCTACTTATGCAAAGTTTGCCAGACAGAAGAAATTCTGGGCTTTTCAGAGGAGATTTCTTCCTGAGGGCAAGGAATATTTCTGGAATATTTCTCCTTCCCAATATTAACTCAATGATTAGGTTGAAATCACTTGACCTTCTACGATCTACCGGTAATAAGACACCACTTACTTTGTCAAAGTATCACTTGAAGTACCAGGACTTCCTAAAATGTCCACTGCCTCACCAAGAGCCCAGAATGATGCAACCTCCCTCGAAATTCTTGCCTATTTATTACCACAAAAGATTACCTTGAAATACATTTGAAGGCCACCTGTCTTTGTATGAGAAGCAGAACTGCTTTCTGCTAAAGCAAGCAGGTGTGACTAGTCCCTCTTTTAACACCGTAACTACACTTATTATATAAATAAGGTCATAACCTGGACAAAGGTGGGTGAGCCCAGGTAATGTGCCCTTCCTTGTACAGCACATGGACATACCAAGGTGGTTTTTGTAAGAGGCAGGCAGAGCAGACAGGTTCATCAGAGCACGAGAGGACCACAGACACAGGCTCTCAGCTTCTCCCCTCCTCGCTGAGAAGTTTTAAAACACAAATACATTGCTTAGCCTGCATAAGATGCACTTCGGATAGTTTCATGAAGGAGAAATGACGCACTGGGGTGCGATCCACCTTTTTATCAGCCTGGCAAGAGGAAGGCTCAGCAGCACTGCATCAGATCAGCCAGCATCCCAAGGAAAGGACACACAGAAGGTGCTTTGAGAATGGAAGCTAGGATGGCACAGAGTCACAACAGAGTATGGAAAATCCAAACGTTCCAGCCAAGAGCTCAACCCCAAGCTCCACGAGCTTGCAGGAATACAATTTTGTAATAACATTTATGTTTTCTACACAACAAACGCTTTGATCCAAAGTCGATGCAAACAGACCACTCCCTGCTGTCTGTAAAAATGTAAAGCGGGATAACCTACTACAGGCTAAAGGAAATTTCACTTGCTGCTGAAATCTGTGCTGTTGTGAATTGATTCTGAATTCAAGGAGAAAGTTCGCTCTCATCTATCCTTTGGATGTCTCTGTCACACCTAGATACTGCTACAGCACAGCAGAGAGCAATAAACTTGCACCAGCCAACAGGCAAAGGCTCTGAAAACTAGGGCAGAAAACGCTGACCCATTTTTCTTCCAGAAAAGACATGTTCCAAAATGACCTCTTCTGTCCCATCTTTCACATGCTACTGCTGCTTCAGCTCTGGAATAACTACTTGAGCAGGAGCCAAGTTAAAGTATGAAAAAAAGAGTCTGGCAACAGCAAACCAACCTGGCTTCTGCGTGTGAGACAACCTGGTTTCCCATGCACTGAACACGTATCTTCTTTCCCGTTAATACAAGAAAATCACCTCCCAGACTGAGAGATCCATTGGGCTGTTTGCACAAACGCAGCTGCCTGCAGCCCACCAGATCTCCCAGATATTAAATCAGACTGGGTGGGCAGCCAGAGGCTGAACCACCCAAACAGAACATTCAACCTGCACTGACTACTCTGAGCTTTTTTTGATGACCACACAAAGACTCACACAAATAGCCCAAACCTACACGAGAACGAAGGGGAACACAGTGGAGGTTGTTTTCTTAGGTGAGGAACAAACCCAAGCCTCCAAAGTTTAATATCAGTGAGAAAAATAGGTCAGTCTATCAGAGATGTTACCAAGACGTGCATTTGCAGAGTATTTCGGAGACACCAAGCAGCATTCCAGCTTCATTCACTAGTGATGACTTACCCTGTAACTGTAACATTTTGGTAGGCAGCTACATGGCCATACACATGAACAGGAGTGTAAATTAGTGAATAAAAGCGAAGGAAAAAGCCCTAAATGTGGCTGCACACATCACTTACCGTCCGCTGGCTGCTGGAAGTTGACGTAGGCATAGCCGAGGGACCGGCGGGTGATCATGTCCCTGCAGACGCGGATGGAGAGGACGGGCCCGGCGGGGCTGAACTTCTCGTAGAGCATGGCCTCGGTGACATCGGGGTGCAGGTCGCCCACGTACAGCGACGCCATCGGGTAGCTGCTGGCGGCCGTGTTCATCTTCCCACCGGGAACTAAGAGGGTTTTATTCTTGAAGTTTCTTTACGTCAAGCTTTTAGTTAAGTATTTAAACCGGGGGGGGAAGGCAAAATCTTATTTAAAAGCCTCACTAAGCAGGGGGGTGAGGTTGGGAGAGGGGGAATGGCAGGAGTTCGGTGACCAGAAGGGGGGATTATAGGGGGATCAGCTGCTCCCCCACGCCAGAGAGCGGCCTGAAAAACCTGCAATAAACAAAGTTAAACCTCCAGGAGAGCTGGGTTCAGAAATCAAGCTTAAAAATTCATAAACCGGCTCCTAAGCGCTTCCCCCGTCAGCTCTGGGGCAAAACCCTCCTCGATCTCCCTAAACCCACATCCCTTATTTTGCGTTAAGAGCCTAATTTACCCCCAGCTCCCCAGAGCGGAGGCCGCTGGATTTTCTGAGGTTAAAAAAAAAAAACAAACATTAGGAAAAATAAACTTCTCTGTAACATATAAATATTAATACAAACCTTTCTTTTAAAATTAAATCTCCTCCGCCAAGTTTATATATATATATATATATATAGATCTATCAAACTGTCCTGCTCTAACGGAGCCACCGGCACCACGCGGCGGCGGTTGAGCGCGGGCCGGGCTGACAGGAGCGCTCGGATCGGGCCCCGCGGTCGGATCGGGCCCCGCGCCCCCCCCGCGCCCTCCCTGCCCTCCGGCCCGGGGCGCCGCTGGGCCCGGACACCGACTCACGCGCTGCGGCCCGGCGAGCGGAGAGGCGGCGGCGGGCGGCGGGCGCCCCTTTATAGCCGCCGCGGCGGCGTGAGGAGAGGCCGCCGGGAGGAGGCGGTGGCGCCCGGCGAGGAGCGACCCCCCGCCCGCCCGCCCGCCGCGGCGCCGCCGCCCGCTGCAGCGACCCCAGCGGGGGGGAGGACCGCGGTGCCGCCCGGGCTGAGGGCACGCGCGGCGCCCGCCCGCCATTTTGGGGTCGCCAGGGGACGACCCTCAGCGGGGAGATGGCGGCCGGGCCCGTCAGTATTGCCGTGTTGTAGCCGCCTCTTGTGTCCCAAACTGGGCCTCGATGTCTTCCCAGCACGAGGAATCCCAAATCCCCTGGGCGGTTCTGCCCCCTCATGGTGGGTGTGCACCAGGGCAAGTGTAGAGTCCTGCATCTGGGCAGGAACAACCGCAGGTTCCAGTCTAAGTTGGGGAATGAGCTATTAGAGAGCAGCGTAGGGGAAAGGGACCTGGGGGTCCTGGGGACAGCAGGGTGACCACGAGCCAGCACTGGGCCCTTGTGGCCAGGAAGCCAATGGTACCTGGGGTGGGTTAGAAGGGGGTGGTCAGTAGGTCAGAGAGGTTCTCCTGCCCCTCTGCTCTGCCCTGGGGAGACCACACCTGGAATATTGTGTCCAGTTGTGGCCCCTCAGAGAGGAGACTGAGGGGGGACTCATTCATGGGGATCAAGATGGAAAGGGGGAGTGTCAGGAGGATGGAGCCAGGCTCTTCTGCTGACAACCAGTGATAGGACAAGGGGCAGTGGGTGCAAACTGGAACACAAAAGGTTCCACTTAAATATGAGGAGAAACAACTTCTCAGTGAGGGTGGCAGAGCCTGGCCCAGGCTGCCCAGGGGGGTTGTGGAGTCTCCTTCTGTGCAGACATTCCAACCCGCCTGGACACCTTCCTGTGTAACCTCATCTGGGTGTTCCTGCTCCATGGGGGGATTGCACTGGATCAGCTTTCCAGGGCCCTTCCAACCCCTGACATTCTGGGATTCTGTGATGTTCCCCTTCACACCCAAGCCGCTCGTCAGTGACGCCTGGTTTTCCTCAGGCTGATCAACAACATCCCCCTCTCAGCAATGTCCACCTCCCCCAAGTCAGCAAAACACCCCATAAATTAGCACAACTTCCTAACAGTCCACATGGTCACAGGCAAAAAGGCGCCTGGGCAGCGTTTTGGGGACAGCCATGCAGCTTCACGGCTCACTCCACATACCGATCCCATGGTGGATGGAGCAACAGCAAAGTCTTGTCCCTGTACAAAGACAGCGGGCCAGATATAAGGCAAAACGACCCCCTCAAAGGGTGTTTTTGGGGTTGTTTCCTAACCCATCTCATCCCCACCCTCCACAAGCGGGTGTCTCGTGGGGCAGCTCAGTCCCAACACAAAACACGAGGGGCCCAGGGAAGTGTCTTGGACAGAGCAGGTCCGGAGCAAGGAGCAGGACGTGCACAGGAATGCACCACGAGAGCAAAATCTTCCTCTGGGATAATTTTTGTCTGCTCCAAGCTGGTCGCTGGTGGTGAGACAAGGAGCGGCTGGAGCTGGAGCTGCTCCCACAGCCTCCTCCTTTTCAGAACATTATTTTTCCTCGAAAAAGCGCGAGTTCCCGCGGCAGCCCCGGCGCTGCGCCAGCTCACATCATGGGCTGCCCTGGAGCCGGACCAAGGGACCTCCACATGTCCCCATGGATGCGAAATGTCAGTCCCTCTTCCCAGAGCGGGGGCTGAACAACTCTGAACGTAGAAGAAAGCCGCTGGGACAAGAGAAGGATTCACCCCCCTCTGCTGCCTCACGAGATTCAGCTCCGGGGAGACCCATAATTATTTATTTCCAGCATCTTCAGCAGAGCGTGAGGACGTGGCAGCGCGGGATTCAGTGATTCATCGGTGACCTTCAGGTACCACGGACGTCGTGTTAAGGGGGTCTGAGATAGTCTATGGAGGCTGGTCTGCTCTGACTTTTTGATATTACCTTTAATATGCTTTAAAAGCGGGATAATTTTATTATAAAAATGGGATCTGATACCCATCTCATTATTACAGTGGAATAATCGAGAGTTGCAGAATAAAAGGTTAACAACAGCAAAGTAAATGTGAATATTTTGCAATATTTTCAGTCCGGGTTATTTTCTAAAGACACAAATCATCCTCCTCCTGAGCTCATCATCTTCCTCCCAATGGCTGGTGGTGCTGGGAGGTGGCGCTGGTGTGTACTGGGGAGACTGCACCTGGTGCCTGCTGCTGTTTGGTGGCTCGATCCTCTGCAACCGGACATCTCAGCTGGGAACCCATGACCTGAGACAAGCATCTCGCTGTGGAAGGAGGTCGGAGTGGCTGCCGCCCTGACAGCTGAATTCAAAACACAGCAGAGCTCGAAAAATATGATTTCCACATAAAGCCCCTTTGGCTGCAAGCAGCCGCTGTGGCTACGCTGAGAATGGCTTTTATTTGAAACATATTTATTGACATTTGTGTCCCCTCCTGGGGGACACTGTGCAGACAGCTACAGTCCTCTGTCCTCCTCGGTGCTTTTCACTCCTGACGTGAACTGATGGGCTGGGGGAACCCAAACCTGCCCCCGGTGACCAGCAATGCCCCAGACCCTCCCAGTTCACCCTCCCAAGACCTTCAGCAGCGCCTGGAGCAAAGGTTACATCTCTTAATGTCTTCATCTCACCGATCTGTTCCCAATCAATGCTGCTGATGTGAGACCCATCACCCAGAGGCCTCCCAAGCCGCTCTGCTGTCGTGTGTCTGAGTGTCACCCTGATCACTGATGGTCCTCGTGAAAGAGCAGCTATTTTTCAGCACAAATGGCAAGTTTTCAAGCAAATGCTGGCTCTGGTTTAGGATTTCTCCTCCTTAACTTTGCGATTTTACCAGTAGAGGGCAAGCCGGGATTGCACTGCGAGCAGAAAACCACAGAAGCGAGAGCGTTTCACCCAGGGCAGGCAGTGGCTGGACTGAGATAAGCAACATCTTTCATGCAGAGGCATTTGGGAGAGCAGGACTTGCTGCCTTGCAAATCTTCCGCAGCCTGGAAACAACCTTGTCCCCTCCAAGCAGCAGATGAAGGCTCGTTCATCAGGACCCTGTTTTGTTCCAGCCTTGCCGGTGTCGGGGTTGGAGCGGGACAGGGTGTTTAACACGCAGCCCACACATTCCCAAAGGCCTCTTCATTATGATTATTTTTTTTTTACTTAAAGAACGAGGATGAACAAGAACGCGTGGAGAATTCGGGGATTTCCCCTACAGGGTAGATCAAAAGTTGCCAGGATGTGTTAGAGGAGACGCTTAGGCTAAGGAAAACCCTGGGAAAAAGAAGAAAAATGAAGCTCCAGTCCTGGGTTACTGCTCTAATCACCACGTTGCTGTGGGGAGAAAACCCCACGGGCCTGAACCGATGCCCTCCCACCCGCTCTGGCTCCCGTTTGATCCGCAGGGATCAGGAAGTGTTTTGTTGGGGTTCTTTTTGTTTTCCACGGTCTCTGTTTTGTTTCAGCGCTGTAGCCCGCAGGGCTGGTTTGTCTGCCTGCCTCCCACGGGGGGTAAGTTGGTTTTTCTCGCTGGCCAAGGCCACACCAGAGCACTGGGCTCCCACCGCTGTCTCCAGCACAGGCACCGGCGGGATGACCCCTCATCAATAGCCCTATTATTGCTCCTGAAGTTTCCTCTCCGCTTCCAGCCGATGCTGCGTCCTCCATCACAGCTGCAGTCGCTCCCTTCCAGCAATTCCCACCACAGCACTTAAGGCAGGGATTTATGAGCGGTTTCAAAAGGCGTTTTGGAGCGAGAAGGAGTTATGGGAAAGGAAGTTGAATTCCCACCATTCCCCAGAAGATTCTCCCAGCATCTTTCACGAGCAGGATCATTTACTGGTCCTTTCCTCAGAGCAGAGCCAAGCTCTCAGCTGTGGCTCTGTGTTTAGTCCAAAGCGTTTCCCAACAGCAAGAAGCAGCAGGGATTATTCTGGTCCTGCTTGCAAAAGGTCAGGAGCCCGAGGCGAGTCTCGGAGTCTGGCTGCGAGGTTCTGCTGGGTCCGATTTGTTCCCTGACATTTTTTGGGATGCTGGTAGCTAAATGAAGTGATTTGTTCTCAAGGCACGGCTGATTGCCAATCTCAGGACAAGCGTCACAAAATAAAAAGTCATGGGACCAGCGTTACCAAGAGCGGCCACTACAAACCACCAGCAGGGATGTTACTTTACAAGCTACGTCTTACCTGGTTTGAAGCTTTTCAGGAATAAAAAGCTCACCTGCCACAAAATTATCAGTCATCCACCCAGGCTGGATTAGCAGAACAGATTCACATCGACACTACATTTCACAAGCAGGACAGGGGTTTGAAAGACTTTTATTTGACACCTTTGCTGGATGTCACAGCTTGTGAATCTAACAGCTCTGCACAGTGTGGAGCAAGGCCGGGCTAGCTGCTGTGAGCTCCAGCGTGCCAACCGGCCGCAGGGACAACCGGGGTCCACGGGGACCTCCTCTGCCTTCATTAACAGGGAATACGTTGTTCCTGGGTGATTCTGGCACTTCAGGACAAGGGCGACGAGAAGTAGCAGAGGCATTTCTGTGCATTAAGTGCGATGATGTTCACCAAAACAACCGGGAGGGACTCACTTTTAAAACAAGAGCAGATACACACAGCAACATGCACGTGGCAGATACAACCCGTAGGAACGCAACCACCAGCTCATCCACAGTCTCACTGGCTGCGCGTTTGACCTGAGGCGTGGGGAGAGATCTTCTCCCTCTCTTTCATGTTTCTTTGCACTGACCTTCCCACGCTTTTCTCTCTTTTCGCGTCAGAGGTGGGCGAGACTCCTCGGCGGGGGCATTTCTGCACGTGTATCCCAGCTCATCAAGGCACAGATCCAGGGAGCGGGGGC
Organism: Streptopelia decaocto; assembly: GCF_964273445.1. Lineage (NCBI taxonomy): Eukaryota > Metazoa > Chordata > Aves > Columbiformes > Columbidae > Streptopelia > Streptopelia decaocto. The sequence goes on along the minus strand of NC_138678.1, from coordinate 1,841,297 downwards.
TGTTCAGACAAAGGGGGGCACTGGGACATCCTGCCCCGGCCACCACGCGAGCTGGGGACATCACACAGGAGCTCAAGAGCTTCGGGTTTCTGTTCCTATCTGCCCCAAGGAGGGGTGGACAGCTGGGGGAGCAGAGGCGTATCTGCTGTGTTGGTTATTTAGGGGCACATGGGCCAAGGCAGGAAAAGCTGTTGTGAAGCAGGACAAGTGCAGAGCCAGAGCTTGCCGAGGTCTGCAGTGAAACCTCAGCGGGTTTTGGTGCTGGCCTGGGGAGAGGGATGAGCAGCGTGAGACCAAAACGTGGTGCTGAAGAAAGAAAACAAGAGACTTTGTGGGAGGAGAGGGTGAGGGATGCAGGGCTGGGACAGAGCGAGGGAGGCACTTCAAACGCAGCCTGGCCGACCCATTTGCAGTCAGCAGGGGATGGAGGAGAGACGGCTCCAGCGGGGAGACTGGCAGAGGGGGAGGTTTTTCTTCTCACTTTGGCCGTCACAGCCTTCCCCTGGGTTACAGACATCCCTTTGAAATCCTCTGTCTCGCCTCTTCACACCCTGGTGAGGAGCAGGGGCTGCAGAACCTCCCCCTGTGGACACAGCGGCATTTCGGCCAGGCTGTGGGAACCAGCCCTGCTCAGCTCTTGCCTCACTCCACCTCCAGAGCACATCGGTGGGAAAAGCTGGTTACGCAGTGAGGAAAGCACAGGGATCAGCAGGAGTTTGTGGAGGGAGCTGGGGGGGCTCTAACCTGCCTCGGGGGTGCTGGGGAGGGGGATTGAGCTGCGTCCGTCCCAACAGAATCTGCGTGAGCAAGTGTCTGGCAGCTCTGAGCCCCCAGGGAAATCAGACGGCATTTCGAGGCTGGCTGTTTGCCCAAGGGGAGCGATGCTGGGCTTTGCTGGAGGAGGGACAGGGTTGGGGTCTGCGGGTGCCCCCACCCTTGCAGCTCTGGATTCAGCCGCGTGCAGACAAGTGCATCGAATTGGGCGTGATTTACGTTTGCAGGCATCACGAGGGAGAGGACGTGATGGCGAGGCAAGGAGGGCGGCGTGAGGAGGGCGGGAAGAGTAAAGAGAATTTTCTTTACGGATCCTTGGCTTCTGCAAAGCAGGAAAGATGCCTGTTCAGTTGGGTTCGTTCTTAGGCCTGTGGGCAGTGAGTGCTGAAGAATTCCCGTCTCCGAAGGGGAGGGGTGGGTCAGAAAGCCCCGATTTCAGTCGCCCAGGAGCGGCAGATCCTGGATGTCCCAACCCTGATCCCAGGTCCCTGCACGGCAGCACCCAAGGCGGGAGGCGCCGTGTAAGCCGGTGGCACGGGGACGCTGGCGGAGGCCGGCGAGAAGAGGAACGTCGTGATCTGGCCGCTCTTGGACGAGCCCTCTCTCAACACGCCTGCTGGCGACGGCATCCTGGGAACGGCTGCTCCGGCCACGGCCGAGCCCGCGCCTCGGGCTCTGCGGCTGGAAGAAGCCATCCTGCCGGCCAGGAAGCTTCGGCGGGACGGCAGCATGTCGCCGGGGACGCGGCGCAGGGGAGCCGGCCTCACGGCGGGGCTCGGGTAAGCCAGGGAAGATGCAGTCAACACGAGGGGAGCGGGAGCAGCCTCTCTCCTGGGGATCTGCACGGGGCCGGCGGCACTGTGGAGGAAGGACCACGGCCACGTCTGGATGGGCACGAGGGACGAGGCCACGGGCGAAGGCTCCATTTCGGCCACGTAGTTATTCAGGTGGGAGAGGAGTCGCAGCCGGATGGGGTCAGCGGCGTTTTGGCCCTCGAGGACGCCCAGGTACCTGACAACTTCAGTGAGACACTCGCGGAAGCCGATGCTCCTGTAATCCACGGCCAGAGCGCGAGCATCCAAGAAACCTACAGGGAGAGGACAGGGGTGACGCTAAGTCCGTGCAGAGCTCAGGAATGCGCTTTGATTTCACTACCCTCTCTAACACGCTGTGTATTTCACTTGAGGCACTTTGCTGCCGTGAGATGTTCCTGAAGCTGATAGCCAAGTGGGTGTCCCAAAGCGCTGGACGTTTGCGCTCATGAGAACAGCAACTGCGGTTATCTCATCGGGAGAAAACCGCCAGGGTCATGAAGCCTCTTACTCCAGCATGTGAGACGAATAAGAGGTTTCATTAACTGTGCTCAGGAAGAATCAGTTATCACTGCTGGAGACACGACTCTGGGCTAGATGGGCACTATTTTCCTCTGCCTGCGTCTCAATCTTTACCTTTCATTTAAAGACAGGTCTGGCTGAAGGACACAGGACAGCAGCAAAACCAAGAGCGCCGCGCTGAGAAAGCTCAAAGCCGCAAAAATCAACAAGACAAACCGCAACCGACAGCTGATTTTTAGGCTTCTGCTCCCTACTTGCAGCTTTGTGAGAGGATAAGTAATAAAGCAGAGAATGTGACAGCAGAGCAAAGCACTGGACCACTTTGCTTGACGGGGTCTCTCGTGACAATACAGCCCTTTGTTGCAGTGCAGTCAAACTGAATATCTAAACAAATGTTCCAGCCCGAGTTACAGCTCCGAAGCAAAGCCTGGATGCCAGCAATGTCCCCAGCAAGCCAAAAATGGGTGGTGAGCAAGCCAGAGGCTTCTTTACTGGAGCTGTGATCTCCATCCTGTCAACTGGAACAGGACAGAGGGTCTGTACTGAGGTCTCAGTACAAATAAGACCTTTGTTGGATTTTGCACAGGGCTCCCTCTCTCTTCTTATAACAACCAAGTGACACACACACACAAAGAAAAGAACAGAAAGGGGAAAAAAGCCTTGTTTATTTGCAGAGTCCCCATGCAGAATTCAGCCTCTGCAGGAAACGTATCCCAGGGAGGAGGTGAAGAGTTTAATATCGTTTTTCTGGAAGCCAGTTCCATTTCTGGGCAGGACTAAGCGCGTCTGGCTGGGCAGCTTTTATGGGGCTGTGTGACAACAGCGGCGCTGCCGGCCCTGGAGCACACACCCCGCTCTTCCAAATGTATGCACGGGATGCTGACCCATATGTTAGACATAAGAAAAACCACAGGGCAGGAAACGTCCATCTGTTCTCCCTCAAAAATAACATTTCCCTTGGGAAAGCAGGCAGGGCAAGTGGGTTTTGGTGCTGGCTGGTGTCAGCGAGCACAGCAGCACCGAGGTACCGCTCGCTGTGAACCTGATGGGGAATTTTCCTTCCAGGTTTCCACCTTCACCTCACCCATACATTTATAAGAGCAGTTCTTACCTGCTCCTCCAGTGGCGTGAAGCATTTTTAAGTGATCTACTGTCATTTGTAGAATTTCTGCCTTCTCCAGCTTGGACGAGCCCTGTGTGTTGGAAGCAGGAAAAAAAGAGCAATTCATCATTTTACAGGGTTTATGCCTCTCAGGAGCTGGGTTTCCTGCTGATCTCCTCCCCAACCTTCCCTGAAGCCCAGGAGTGCTCAGATTGGAGCGGGGCATCCATCCAGGGCATTGACTCTGCTTTTTACATCAAGCGAGTAGAAAATGGAGCTCCTTCCCACGATCCCCTGACGCAAATTGAAAACTCCCCGTTTCTGTACATCTTCATATCCGCGAAACACTTTCTGGATTGAATTTACCCTCCCTGGGGCTCCTGAATATTTGGTAACATTATTTTCCCACCCAGTTTCACCACCTACTTACTCCCTGAAGTGATGATGATAAGAAAGACATAGAAACGCTCCAGCCTTTCTCATTCTGGGGGCTCTACCCTCGCGTTGCAGAAGCGGGAGGACGGCTGGAAATGGGACACACACGCACCTGCTTCTCGAAGGCCGTGGGCACCAGGCGCCGCAGCTCCGAGAGGCTGCTGTTGATACGGTCGCGGCGTCGCTTCTCGATGATCTGCAGGCGATTTCCAAGCGGGGAGAAGAAAACACAGTCATTTACAGCCAGGGCTCGCAGGTTTAAAGCCTTAAATGGCAGGTTGAGAGAGGCGCTTTGAACAGGGCCACGTAAATAAGTGTTTTGGGTGCAAAGGCTGAGCAAAAATAGCATGGATAACCCAGGTGAAATCACTCTTCTCCATGCCATCCCCACCCCTTTCTGCCAGATTTGAGGCCAAACCTCTGCAAAAAAAATCTCCCGATTGGTTGCGGGGAGAGTTTGGCAGGAGACAGAGCAGGGAATGGTGTAAAGTCAATTTTGCGCTGTGTCCTTGCACATGGGGGATGTCCCGGGGAGCTCTGTCACACAACCGGGACCAGCCCGACCTCCCAGTACCCGCCATGGTCACCGCAGATGGGACTCACCCCTCGCCGCTTCTTCCTGGCTTGGATCTGAGATGTCGTAGTGGGAGACACGGACCTGGAAACATGGCTGGGAAGGAAGAAGAGGGAATCAATTTCTTGCATTAGCTGGAGAGAAACCTCTGGTGCACATCTGCTTTACACACTTTTGCCATCTGCAGTTTCCCTCCCTGAATAATGTCTTCTGTGGTTCCCATCTCGTTTTTAGCCACAACACAGAGCTCAGGAATTGGGGACGTGGAGCCAAGGAGAGACTCAAATCCCACTCGCTCCCCTCCCACCCGCCTGGGACAGATTTCGGCACCAAACTGCCCATCACCTCCCATCTCATCTGGAAAAGCAGCGATATGAGCTCTGGAGTTGCGGACACTTTGCCCTCCACGTGCAAACCTCTCGTGCCTGAGCCTGCCCTGTCTGTGGAGCTTTGCATCTCAAAGTTCGACCCACAGGTCCCCGTGGAGGTGACGTCTCCATAAGGATGGATAACCAGGCATGGGAAACTCCCTGCTCGGGGTTTTTCCACCTCCCCTGAGCAGGTTTCTCCCCCTGGAAAGCGGGATGGGCTTGGGGCCATTTCTGTGCCTTATGAAATTGGGCACGGGGCCGTTAACGGGCAGGCAGGCAGCAATTTGCAACCCCGGCCAGCACCGCGCTCCGCAGGGACTCAGCGACCGCCTTGAACACTTACAGATCTGGGAAGGGGCATTGGGGTTCACCCCATCAAATCAAATAATTTTTCAGTTTGACGAAGCATTTTAATAGCAGCCTGTTAAAGACGTTTCTGCAGGGGCAGAGCGAGCCAAAAACTAGACCCAACTCAGCCCATTAAAAATGCATGTTGTTGGGCTCAAGCGAGGCGCTTTCAGAAGTGGTTTTGCACCATCTAATGAAATAACACGTTTTTCTACTGCCTGCTCCGCTCATCTCCATACGGGTACCCGATTTGAATGTCTGCTGGGTGGGCTCTGTCCGGGCAGAGGTGCTGGCTTCGCAAGTACGAACACGCGTTGCCCGTGTATAGAAACACACACGCAATGGGCACGTATGATGTGAAAACGGGCTCTGCGCAGACACTGGGGTGTTATCCATGCGAGGGGTAGGTGTTGATTCTCCCGGCAGCGCAGGAATTTGGAGTACGCGCTCGAGGAGTCTCTGACAGCGCATTTTGAAACTCTCTTTGCAGAGCTGTCCGAACACATCGCTCTTTGTGAGCTCCAGATGTGGGTATAAAGAGCGAGCTCGCTGCAAACTATCTTTAAAAAACATGTTTGACAGATCTGAACCACATAAAAGGTACTGTAACTATATTCTCTCTGATGATTAACGTTTCTGCATTGCTCTTTGCTCGATTTTGTAATCTACAGCATAACTTTAGCTGCTTATCCAAAACAAAAAGGAAAAAAAATAGCCCAAAACCAAGCAGTATTCTGCTCTTCTGCAATGACCTGGAGCCCAAACTCGCTGCACGCACCGAGCGCCGGCTCAGACCGCGGTGACTCAGCCCCGCTCCGCAGGGAACTGGTTCATCCAAACCACGCGACCGCTGGGCGATGGGCTGGGAGCCCCGGCCAGCCCGGCTGCCTCCTCCGCCCCGGCGCTCCCCTCGCTCCCCGCCGGACGCGTCTCATTCCTCCCGATCCGCCAGCATCCCGTGCTACTCGGGCTGTAAACTCCACGGGGCAGGAGCAGCTCTTTGCGCCATGTGTTTGCGTGACATGAGCAGCAACACTAATACCACCACATTCTACCACTGGCTTGAGAAGACAAACGTATTTGCAGCAGCAAAGAGAAATCGAAAATTATCATCGCTGTTGACTGACATAAACTATTATGACAATTCCTCTGTTTCATCCATCAGGGTACTACAGACTACAGAGATGGAATATATTTCATGTGCAGCAGGAAAGTAGGTTAAATATTGATGCACTTGGAAACTGCATAAGGGGTCGGTGAATTTGTGCAGGACTTTATGTGTCGGACATGCCCAACTCTGCCTGTGACCGTATCAGTGAGAACCAGACGCGTGAATTAGTCCCATGAGAACCTGAGCTTGGCACTGGGCAGGGCAACTTCTCCGCTCACAATATCAAGCAGCAAAAGGGAATTAATTCATCTGGGGCCTTGCTGGACACAGAAGGAGGGAGAGGGACACTTGGCTACTGAAACAATAGTTCAAAAGCAGCTGATTTTTGCATGAGAACAAATAACAGAGCCATTCGTTCATCCCTGGTGCTGTCTGCACGCCCGGAGCCCGGGCATGCCCGCGAACGGCTGACGCAGCACGGGAACCCGGGGCTGGGGATGCCCTTTGCCAGCTGAGCTGCCGCCCGGGGAAACGCGGTACGAGGATCGAGGACGTTGCTGGGGGGAGCCAGGCGGAGGTCCCGTCCTCACCAGTTCACTGAGCAGCGAAGCCCTAAAGCCGATGGGATGGAGCCTGTGAACCGCGACACTGGAAGTTCACACTTAAAGCGGAGCACCCTTCTCTGGCCAGGGTGCACCGGCTCCTCGTTAACAGATCAAAGCCCCAGCTGGTGCATTACAAATGCATCAGAAGAGCAGAAGTGTTTCTCATGCAAAACCTCCTCATTTTTTCCATGTTTCCTGGGAGCACTGGGGCTGCAGCAGCGCCCAGGCAGCCAACGGTGCCTTTTCGGGGGGACGGGCACTGCCCCATCGTGGGGTGCACAGACCTGTGAGCAACCGCGCTCCCACTAACAAAGCTCAGAGCTGCCCTTCTCCCCAGCAGGCGGGTTAAAGCAATAACAGGACATTTTTTGTGAGGGCAATCTGCTCGTAACACGGCTTTAATCCCTGTAATATGACTTGGGTTTCCTTGCTGGGTCACTCTTAACACCAGCACCACTGGAGTAATCCCCCCCAGCTCATCCTTGCCCAGGGCAGGACCAGCCCAGCCTGGGGGATTCAGCGAGGTGACAGGTGACCCCCTGTGCCCGCTGCTGCGTCCCCATCGAACCCTGAGATGCTCGCAGGAACCTGCTGCCAGCACCGTGCCCCGTAGGAGCACAGTATCCCAGAATGTCAGGGGCTGGAAGGGACCTGGAAAGCTCATCCAGTGCGATCCCCCCCGGAGCAGGAACACCCAGATGAGGTTACACAGGAAGGTGTCCAGGCGGGTTGGAATGTCTGCAGAGAAGGAGACTCCACAACCCCCCTGGGCAGCCTGGGCCAGGCCCTGCCACCCTCACCCCCAACAAGTTGCTTCTCATCTTTAAGTGGAACCTCCTGTGTTCCAGTTTGCACCCATTGCCCCTTGTCCTATCACTGGCTGTCACCCAGAAAGAGCCTGGCTCCATCCTCCTGACACTCACCCTTTACATATTTATAACCATGAATGAGGTCGCCCCTCAGTCTCTTCTTCTCCAAGCTCAGCCCCAGCTCCTCTCCTGCCGAGAGTCGCCCTGCAGCGTGGACCCCAAAACCCCGAGCGTGTCCCATCCCCAGCCACCGCGTCCCCTCACCTGTACTCCTCCTCCCGACCCACATCGATGGTGCCGTCAGACTCCGTGTCGGACGAGCTCTCCTCGCACAACCGCTTCATCCTGGGGCAGAGAGGCCGGCGGGCTCGGCGAGCTGCTCCCACGCGTGTCCCCGGAGGCCGCGGCCGCCGTCGCTCCCCACGCTGCTCGGGGAAGTGCGGCCCCTGCCCGGGCTGCGCGGCGGAGCTGCCGCTGCCCCGCCCGGCTCCTCCCCTGCCCGCACTCAGCCTCACACCCCCGGCTGCTCCCTCCTCCCCGGTTAATGGGTTAATGAGACATCTCCCGGGAGTGACGGATTACGCGGCCGCGCCGCCGCTCCCAGGTTCCCAGGCCCCCCCCAATCCCCATCCCGCCCCCCCTCCGCCTCCTCCCGCTCGCTGTTCGAAATCCCAAGTCTTCCTGTAAAAGGAACAGTCTGTGTGAACCATCTCATGTCCCCCCCTCCCCGCTCCTTCTGCCCACAGTCCCCCCCCTTCTCCCCACCGCCCCCCCTTCCACCCGCTGCACATTGGCCTCAGCCCCAGTTTAAAGGGACCAGTGACCTCACTGGCAACAGAAAACCGTGGGAAAGAGATGGGACTGATAAAGCCTTGTGTTGTTTCAGGGAGAAAAAAAATCAACATCCAGCCCCACACACGCACACACATGTCTGCCCGGCCCCGCGCCGCGCAGCCACTTTTTGGAGACTTTATGATTCAGATGGAAACCAGCTTATTTCGAAGCGCGGTGCTGGGATTAATTAGCGGCCCTTCCAATGGTCAGAAGGGCAGCCGGAGGCATCGGGACACATTCGGCACCCCAGCGCTGTCACTGTGGTCCCACCGGGAGCTCAGCCCCCTGCCACGCTCCCACAGCCCCGGAGCATCGTCCAGCGCTCACGGTGCTGCCGGGGCGTTTGAGACCTACCCTGTAAAACAAACACTGACCAAAGCCCAACTTTAGGGTTTATGACACTTGAATTGCTGTTTTCTTGTCTCGTTCCATAATGCTGGAAACTTTGACCCCCGGCCGAGCATCTAGAGAGCATCTCGCTCTCCCCAGGCTTGCGGGAGGGAGGTAGGAGCGTGTTTTTCAGAGCCCTGCGCTGCTAAAATCCCCCAAGGCAGCAAAAACGTGTGCGTGTGGGAGAGAGAGACACAGAGGAGGAGGGAGAGAGCTCAAGCGGAGGTTCGCAGTACAAAAATCATGCCTTTTCTTTTGAAAAAATTAATCGGCGCTGAGATCTGGCAACACGTGGGTTTCCCAAAGCCTTTATTTTCCTTCGCAAAGACCGTGGCGGCAATAACAACCCCCAAGCCACCCCAGCACCCACGTCCCGTGCGGTCGGGTGCTCCCGATCTGCCGCAGCCATCTGTGCCAGCTCAGCCGCGCTGCACCCGCCAACCCCGGCGCTCTGCAATCCCAGCGCCTCGCAAGCAGCTCCCACGAAAGCCAAATACCAGCACACGGGGCAGGGCAAGGCACGGCCCCCGCGGCTTCTTTTTGGGACTGAACCACATCATCCTCCCTCCACAGCTAAAAGAACCGAGACCTGAACCAACCGCCTGCCTTGGAGTGGAAAGCTGACATCTCCGAAGTGTTTGAAACGCCCCAAAAATGAGAATAAAACGTTTGCTTTAGGTTATAGCACTTTGTTTCTATAATTCTGATGTTTTGTTTTCATTTTCACTATAAAAACTGATCAAGAAACGGAGCTGTTATTAGCTTGCATTTCAAAATGAAAAGTTACTTCGAACCAGAATAATTAGAAATGTGTTGTTTTTGTAATTTCGAGACTCACTCCTCCTCCCTTTCCTAAGTGATTTCACTTGAAAATACGCACATCTCCAAACTAAACTTCCCATAAACATGTGTTTTTGAGAGATTAATACTCTTTCCACTGATAAAACCATTTAAATGGGATCCAGAGATTGGTTATTTCAGGCTCTTACTCATATCACAATGAGCCTGAACCAAGCGGAGCCCAGACCTGCCACGGAGGAACACTTTTCTTCTCCATTAGAAAGGAATTCACTGCCCAGACTCCGTCTTTTCTGGGCCTTGTCTAAGCACCATTATCTGGGTTCAATTGAAGTGTAATTGGCAACATGTTTTTCTAGGATTACACTTCATTATGAACAGAGCGGGGCCCCGAAACCCACTTCTCCTGTAATCGGATCCGTTTTCCAGCCTGTGCTCGTTCAGCAAGCCCGGGGGGATGGCGAGGGGATGCGGAGCCCCCCGGGATGAGCTGCGCCCAGGAGCAGCCGAAGATGCGGCTGAGACTCCTCGCAGATCAGTTCAGTGGAGATGACAGGGAAGGATTAAGCGGGTTTAACTGCTGGGTTTTGATAAGCATCGCCCACGTTTGGTGGGAGAGAGTGGGCAGAGCCGCCCCGCTGCGGACAAGAAGTGATGCTGGGGAAGGGGAGATGGGGTCCAAGTGCAGAAATGGGGTTTCTGCCACCCGCTCGCATCCCACCGAGCGCCTGTGCAAGCTGTTCCCACGGTGGCAAAGCCTGGCTCCAGGCTCAGAGCCACAAACGGTGGGGGACCAACCTCTGCCCAGAGCCTGTCTGCCTGTCCCCAGGGAGCTTCAGGCTTCGCCACAGCCAAACCAGGGAGTTATTAGAGGAAATCTCTCCCCGAGCCCTGAATTATCACCTCTGGCCCAATGTTCAGGACTGTTTCCCTGCCTGCACGGTCTCTAGGAACTCAGTGAGCATTGGGCAGTGCCTGTCCCTGTCCCCAGGACCCCCGGGAGACCCTCGGGGGCTCCGGAGGCTGCCGAGAGCCGCCCCCCGCTCCGGCTGGCTGTGTCTCTGCGCGGTGGGAACCGTTTCCCTAGGATGGGTGTCACGAGGACCGGGCTAAGCCATCCATCACACCCAGCGCTAATTAGCTACCCTGCTTCGGAGGCCAAGGAATAAGTGAGCTGCAAAGATTGATGTCCCATCTCTGCAGCGGGAAAACCTCCCTGGGCCAGGGCTGAGGGTGGATCCTTGCCAGGGAGCTGGGATTGCCCAGGTTTGGCTGTGCCAGCCCGTTCCTGGGGGCGAAGGGCTCCAGCCCAAGGTTCCCTGGCTGGGGGGTGACAGGTCAGCCACCAAATCCCCTCCCATGCTGGGACCAGGGGCTGATCCATCCCCTCCCTCCTGCTCAGCTCTGGGAAATGTCCCCGGAGAGCGGCCAGCTGTGAAAAGCTGCAGCAGCTGGAATGTGGGAGGGAGGGCAAACGCTTCTAGAAAGCCAGAGGCAGTGAAGAGCAGGAGGTATCTGTTACCTCCCCGTGAACTGACACCTTGGATTTAACCCCGTGCATGCCTGGAATGCCCTGTCCGCACGTCTTCAGTCAACGTCACCTCCTAACCTCAGGTCCCACCACTGGCTGCCAGATCCACAGCTGTAATTTCAAAAGCAGAGGCCTCGCAGGGATGCTGGACGGGATTCCTGGCTGCAGCGCTGCGGACGGGCTGGCTTGTTCTGTGGCTGAGCAGAGGGATTCATCACAGACAGGAGAACCACGCAGGGCTTTCGGGAGGTGATTTGGGATGAAAGCGTATAGGTACGAATACGATAGCACCTCTGTGTTTTGTCAGATCTGGAGCCCGGCCAGCAGAGGATTGTTTGCCGTGGCTCCGCTCCAAGCCAGAGGCACTACAATTGTTAACTCCCCCCCACTTCCCCGGCCCACGCAATTCAGAGCTGGCCCAGGCGCTGCCAGGGGCAGTCCAGGGGAGGGAAAAATCCCAGCATTTTCCCACAAACCCGCAGACTCACCCTTCCCCAAGCAGGGACAGGGCAGATCCTGCATCTGCTTGGGGGCCCGGCTGAAACTCGGCACTGTGTCCTCACGTCTATTGCCTCACGGCGGCCGGCAATGCCGCTCGGTTTGGGCAGCCCTGCAAACCACCGCGAGCTGGGACACTGTGGAGATGCTGCTCTCCCCGCTCTCCCTTCTGCCCCGTGAGACGGCGCTTGTCCCCCGGGAACGCCGGGGGTGAGGCGGTTCTGTCACCGCGTCCCCAGGTCAGCCAGGGACAGGGTTGCCTTCCAGCTCCCGAATCAGCAGTGCATCCCGACAGTTAGCGCCAGACGACGCCAGCATTTCAGTCTTGACTGCCCTTGATATGCCTCAGTGTCCCCACCCATCGTGATGCTAATGCACCGGGCACTCATTTGCAGAGAAGCATAATTAATATTGCGCCAGCCCTGCTGACAGCCGGGGTTACTGGCTCCTCCGGGAGCCCAAACCGAGGTCAGAAACTCACTGTGGGTGGGCACAGCTCTGTTCCTCTCTTATGTTTGGGACCTGGAGAGGGTGACGGGGACAAGGTGACCCGCTGTGGTACGTGGTGCTCTTGTGCTAAGGCAATGAGAGCGGCTGGGATGGGAAAACCCATAGCTGGTGAAGCAGGCGCTGGCCGTGCCCCGGGGCCAGTCCCCAGGGCTGCGGGGAACACAAAGCCTTTGTTTGCCACTTGGCCTGCACCAGGAGCTCAGCCCCAAAACCCCAACCCTTCAAAAGGGCCGTTCTCCCCTCCCCTTCCCCCAGCAATGCTAATGTGCCAGGCCTCTTCTCATGAACCCTGGGAGAGATGGGGCTGGGAGACAGTTTCACTACTTGTTAAACGTGTGTTTAGCGATCTTGTGAGTAGACAAGAACAAATACAAACAAGCCGGGCTGGAGAGCCCCTGCCCCTCCGCCCTGCCTGGAACGCACCAGCCCCAAAGCCTTTCTTCTCTAACCACTTCAAACTTTCATTTCTTCTGAAGCCACAACAAGGCACACTTTGTAAAGCAAATGAGTAAACAGCAACTTTCAGCTTAAAAGGAAAACAAGGGGGAGGGCCTGTTTTTAATTACTGGATTTTAAAAAGGGCTTTATTCGTTTAATTGCTTTCTGTTGTAAAATGTTCTTCTGCGCACAGCCCTGGTTCTAGCTGCGTCGCTGCTGGCCAGATGGCATTGCAGAGGTAATGACAGCAGTTGCGTTCACTGCTTGGGCACACAAGTGCCTTTGACGCTCACAGACATCCCCCCCGAGCCCTCCCAGCCTCATGGAAATGACACGAGGCACCATGTTCTGCTCAGACATGACCGGTGGTTTGGCACGTCCAACTCACGTCACTTCCAAAGGGCCGGAGGAAGAGCAATCGGCACGCACGGAAGAGCCTCTGCAGCATTTCGAGTTCCCAAAAGGGCTAATTGCTGTTGATTGTCTTGGCTGCGGCGTTACCTTCTTAATCTGGGGTAATAACCCATGTTCGTGCGAGGTGCTGAGCTCAGCTCGGCCCTACCCGGCGGGGTGTCCGTCTTCTCCAACAGGGGAGAGTGACAGCGCTGCAAAGTCTGGCACGGCAGCCGGCGTGCGTGTCGGCATGTGAACGTACGCGCCTGCACGCGGCTCGGTGCAGCGATGCGGAACGGATTCCAACTGTGTCCCTGATGATCACAACCAGCTTGGAAGATACCCTGAGCCCCTGCGGAGACAGAGGGATTAAAAATAGAGAGCCAGCTAAGAGGTGCACAAAGGGACCTTTACGCAAAACGCCACCAGCGCCGAGCTGTGAAGTTGTCGCTGTGCTGGGGACAGATGGCACTGGGAAGGGACGGGGAGAGGAGGCAGCGGGAGACTTTTTTCCAATCAGATCGGCCTCGGGAGGGGATGAGCGAGGAAAGAAATTGGAGCAGGAATGGCCTTGGGTTCCTGGGGAGCTGCCATGGAGCCCCCAAAAGCCCCGGGCCTCTCACCACAGGGGTTTCCACGAGGCCCCGGTGAGCGGGTGGCTCCGAGTCAGTGCAGGGGAAGGTGGAAGCCTCGTCACCAGACACAGAGCTCACAGGAGCGCGCACTCTCCCCCATCGCCAGCCTACAAAACACCACGAGGCAGTGCGCATGTGTGTGGGAAATAGGGACAAGGAGGCTCCCGAGCCTTGTTCCGTAGGGTTGGGATCATCCCCTGCCCCTCCACACACCACTGGCATCTGCTGGCTCGGTCAAGATGAGCTTTGGGCACAAAGGAGGTGACGTGCACATCCAAAGGGCTCCCAAAGCCACCACCCCTCAGCCGGGGTGAAGCCGCTGTGCTGCCGTTCCCTCCAGCACCACAACCTCGCGGCTTTCCCTCCTTACCTGGCTGCTCCCCATCAGAGTCCCCCCAAACCACACAACCACTTTGAACAGCCAACCCCTTTCCCAAAAAATGAACCCAAGAGGGAACACGGACAGGAGGGGAAGCATCCAGCCTTACCGAGGGGCTCTGGGAGCGGCGCTGTGAGCCGTGCCGGAGCCCGCGGTGCCGCGGCAGCAGGCCCTTTCCTGCCGAAAAGAGCTTTTCCTGCGCCCGCCGTGGCGGGTGGGACCGTTGCTGCCAGCAGCCAGCAGCTGGTGATGAATGCTCACTTTCTCTAATTGAATAGCAGGAAGTTAAATCTTGTTTCTTTGCCTTTCGGGCTGTCAGCTGGAACAATCGCCCACCTGTGGCACCACCCCGGGGGATATAAATAAGGAACAAAACACAGTGCTGCGGGTGGAACGGACTGCGTTCCCAGCAGATCTCCTCAACGCTGGATGCCGCGTTGTGTGAGAGGTGTCTGTGCTGCAGGTGACGGGAGCGATGGCGCAGGGGGCACGGCCATGGACGTGCGTGCTCGAGCAAACGGGCGCTCCAAGGAGCGGCGAGCGCATGTGCACAGCTGTGCAAACACTCTTGGGTGACACATACCGCCATGGGATTGAGTGCCAGGCGCTTTGCGGCAGCTGGGGTGCCCGGAGCTCCCGTCCCACGAGCCGGGTTTGTGCTGCGGCTGCATCTCCAGCACAGGCAGGGACGGAGGGAAGCGTATACCGTGTGCTCGCTCTCCTGTTCCACCAAGCCAGACAGGCTGCAAAGCCCAGAGCTGCTCCCCAGAGCCGTGCCGTCCCTCCCCGCCACCCAACGTGCTTCCCCGCCACCCCGCCACCCGCACCGGCAGCTCGCAGCCGGCCCGGCGCTCCCACCGGGATGCTCCCACGGCGGCAGCCGTCACAGCTGGGCTGGATATGATGGTTACGCACAGCTGGAAGGAGCCCAGGACACGGAACCTGCGGCGAGCGGCACGGACCCTCCGTGCACAGCAGGGACGGGGGGAAGCGCGGCTGGGAGGGCGGTGGGAGACACCGACACGCACAGGCCAGCATTGTTGCCGCGAGAGGAAATTATTAATTTGCTGGGAATAAAGTCGGCAGCGAGTCAAAAAACCATCCTCCCGAAGAGCCGGAGAAAAACATCCCGCCCTCCCCCTCACGCCCTCCCTGCGAGCGGCCCTGTCGCCTTTGTGCGGGGAGACGGGCCGACACAAGGGCGTCTGTCTGGGCACCACGTCCCCACGCCGGGATGAAACGCAGCCCGGGCTTCGCCCAGACGCCAACAGCCCTCGCTCCCCCCGTGGGACTCGGGGCGCCCTGACCCGGCGCGGGGGGGCGGCGGCCGTGCCCCCTCCAGACGGCCCTTTGTCAGTCTCTGTGGTAACAGCCGCGGCGCAAATGCCGCTTCCCTGTTTGTTTTCCCCTTGCCTCCATGGCGGGGGCGCCGCGGCCTCCCTCCCTGAGCGGGAGCCGGGGTATTCAGGGCTCAGCAGCCTGAATGAAGCCAGATCCCTGGACACATTCCTGTGGCTTGCTTTTTTTTCTTTCCTTCCCTTTTTCTCTTTATTCCCCCCGCCTTCCCTTCTCCCTCGCTTGGCACAAGCTGAAGGATTCAAAAGGAAGCCAGGCTTGGCAGACACGGGGGGAGGAGGGAGTGGGGAGATGAAAGACGGCCTCTCTCCAGCTTTCTCTTCCAGTTCCCACACTCAGCCCGGCGCGAAAACCTCCTAATGATTCCCAGCCGCACCTGGAGGAGGCCGCCCGGCCGCCGAGGAAGCGGGGGCTTGTTTATACAGCCCGCGGAAAGTCCCCAGCGCCCCGGCCATGGCGTGCGGGGTGGCCCCACAGCCCCCAGCCTGGTCGCCCTGGGTGACAAGGTGCCCGAGATGGCCACCCTGTGTTAGCGCTTCAGATGGCTGACATGGCACGGTGCCCAAGATGGTCACCCTGCTGTGACACCTGAGATGGCAGCCCTGCCTCGGCACCCAAGATGGCGGCCCCACCTCAGTGCCACGTTGCCCAGGATGGTGGCCCCATCTCAGCACCACATTGCCCAAGATGCCAGCCCCACCTCAGCGTCACGTTGCCCAGGATGGTGGCCCCATCTCAGTGCCACGTTGCCCAAGATGCCAGCCCCACCTCAGCGTCACGTTGCCCAGGATGGTGGCCCCATCTCAGTGCCACGTTGCCCAAGATGGCAGCCCCACCTCACTGCCACGTTACCCATGATGGTGGCCCCACCTCACCACCACATTGCCCATGATGGTGGCCCCATCTCAGCACCACACTGGCACCCATGGCCATGGTGTCCCATGCCGGAGCTGGCGCTAAGGAAAACCTCTCCGTTCCCAGCTTGGCAGGCTTCAAGCCTGAAGGAGCAAGGGGTGGCACCGCAGAAGGTGGCAATGCCACTTGGAGCACGTTGGCTCAGGAAGGATGCCTGTGGGGGGGACAGCTGCCACCGTGGCACCTCCCATGGCACAGCCCTTCACTCCCTCTCGTGGCACCTGCTCAGCAACACAACTGTCCCCGTCCCTGTCCCCACAGCCGTGGTGGTGACAAGGATGCAGCCGCAACACGAGTGTGGGCTGGTTCCAGCTGCAGGGCTGCTCGTGGGTACCACCAAGCAAAACTCGAAAATCCAGAGCCGATCCTGGGCTCTGCATCCCCTTTTTGCCTCAGAGACGAGGGATAATCACACAGTTTGCCCTGAGAGAAGACAAGCGAAAGTCCCATGCCATGCACAGGACTGCTGGATGCTATATACCCCGAGGATTTTATTTGTATATTCTTTTTATACACTAATGCCTATCTCCCTTCAAGTCATTCAATCAGAAAATCTGGCAGCAGTTGTGCCAAGCTCTGAGCAGTGTAGGGCTGGCGATCCCTCCCTGACGGGCACAGCTGTATTTGGCTGGCACCTGCAGCCATTCTCACCATCCTCACCATCCTCCTCTCCCTCCTCCCAGTGGGATTTCACGCACAGTCCCACCCAGCACAGCACTGCCAGCAAAGCTTTGAAGTGCAGCCCTGGAAACGAAGCTTTTGCTGCAAAAATGGAAAAACACCAGGACAGAGAGATCTCCACCTCCATCACTCACCGGGCTGGGCAGAACTCAGAAAATGAAGCCGTTTTTAAAAGCCAGATCTCCAGGTGGGAAACAGAGCATACTTGCTCCACAATTACAGGATTTTTTTGCCCTCTTACGTTTTCTTCCAGCCCAGTAACCAAAGGGTTATTTCCACCAGCGTGGCCAATGCACAGAGCTATTCCCACGGCTGCCTCAAGGACCAGCATCAAGCTGTGGAAACCACCGGTTCCCAGACAGAGCCGGACAAGCCCCGGTTCTGGGGAGGGGGAGAAGGAAGAAGATTAGAAGGTGGATCTACCCCACCGACTCCTCCTGGAGAGCGGCCAGGCCTCAAACAGAAACCGTCTGGTGCATCTTCCAAGGAGCTGGCCCAGGCGTGGAGTTGACTCTTGGCAGAGGGAGACGGCGGCTTCCTCCGTCAGCGGGGCCATGAGCAGCTCCACACACGCTCGTTGAGTCACCGCGTCGTTGGTGGCCTCCCCGGCGCGGGACGGCTCAGCGCAGCCACCCCGGGTGCGCACAGAGGAGCCATTTTAGGCTCCGGTGACAGAGGCATCAGCGAACACTGCTATAAATAGCGGTGTCGAAGGAACGAGATGGTCGGGCTGTCCAAATCCTGGCACGGCCCCGCTAGAGCTGATAGCAAGTGCCCTTTGCTTGTTCTCTTGCCGCCAGGTCCTCTTATCTATTCTTTCAACTCGGGGTGTTTTTGTCACCCTGTCACCAGGTCCCCTGCTCTGACATTTTAGCCTCCTGGGATGGCTGCAGGTCTCTGCTCACATTTGTTTGCCCTGTATTTCTGCACTCTCGAAAGGACAAAAAGCGAAATGCGCAGCAGGGACGTGGTGGAGTCCCCACCAGCACATCCTGGGTCCCGCCATGGCCAACACCACGGGGTTGTCAGGACAGCCCTGTGTTCGCATGGCCCCGACACGCTGGGCATGCAGGAATCACCGCAGCAATACAGCGTTTCACTGTGCTTAACAGCAGTCCAGGATTTCTGCTTGTCTTCCCGAAGGAGCTGGAGTCACCCTCTGGACCTGCTGCTACCTCTGGATCGCTCTGATCTCTGTTATAGTGATGGGGAAACTGAGGCAGGGAGGTGTCATGACTTACCCTACGTACATGAGGACCAGGAGGGCGGAGTCCACGCTCTGCGTGACCTCCCTGCCATGCAGCTGGTCATCAAGGGCATCACATCCTCGCCAAGAGGCCCCACAACCCTTGGGGTTAAATCCTGGGTTAGTCGTGAAAAGCGGTTCTCACTGTTCAAAGGCCATGATTACCTTGTGAACATCTGCGCTGACAATAGCTGAGCGGCAGCATAATTCTCCATCAGCTCTGCCTCCGCTTTCTCCTCCTCCGTCTCCTTTATTTTAAAGCACACCCATTGCAAAGCCCTTCAATGCCTGGTGAAGGAAAAAGCTCAGAAAACAGGCAACAGAAACAAAAATTCAGGCTTGCAGCAAACCAACGACATCACAGATCCAACCGCATGAACCTCCCCTCCCTGCGTGGCCTTTGCCCACGGCTCTCCATGACCCGTTGGCTCCTTGGCCCCTCTGCTAACACTGGTGCCCAAGAGCGAGTCAAGGAGCTCAGGACGGTCTTTGCAGGAACATTAGAGCCAGCTCATGACTTTGGCACAGACATCCTGAACCTCTCAGTCCCACCTGGACTTTCACTGGTGCAATACGGGCCTTATCAGTGCTGGAGTTTGATTTGCCCCCCCAGGCATCTGGAGGAAGAACACACAGGACTGGGGATGGGAGTAGGGAAGGCTTCCCCAGCACACAAGGCTGCATGAGAACACTCTCCACCAAGGACCATCCACCCCTTAAACAAACACCCACAGCAGAGATGCTGCCCTGGGGCCTATGGACATTCCTTGGCTATATTTGGTGACGGATGGAGAATTTGTTGCTTCCCCTTAACCCATCTGTTCTCCTTATTGGCAGGGAGGAGCTCGCACCAGAACCGCAGTGTCACTATTCGGATAAACCCGGTACTTCAGCAGCAATAAATCTCCTCTAAAAAGCTTTTGCTGCCTCCCACCTGTTGGCTGGGAGAAGATCAAGTTGACAAAAGCCTTGTGCCAGATTGTATTTTTATCCAGGACTTCATCACGAGCCCAGGTTACAATAAGAGCCCGTTCACGAAGCAGAGGGCGGCAGCTCTATCACAACACATCTCTCAGCTCGAGAATCCCACCTCTCCCAGGAGTCTCCAGTTCCCAGGTAGTCGCTTTTATTACATCTTCTGAATTCCCTTAAATCCCAAAAGGCGCTTTTCTTCTCATCACCCCACCCCTTCACCACAAAGGTCCCAAGCTCAGACCCCAAACCCTATTGCCAGCTGCACCGGGAAGGCAAAATAACCATTGTGAGAACAGCCAGGCTGCGACCAACACCATTTATTACAGAAAAACACCCAGAGGGGTTTCATTAATGTGACAGTCCATTCACAAGAAAAAACACTGGAGGACAATGAAGTGAAACCCACAGCAACAACACACAGCGGGAAAGTCCAGTTGTCGGCCAGCACGGCGCAAGAGGCACAACCGCACCGGCCCATGGGGAGCGGGGCCGTGCCCAGCCTGTCCTGGGACCACATCGCTCCCCCGGCCCCAGAGCGCGGCACGGGTGGGCACACGAGGAGAACACACAAGCAGCAAACCCACGTCTGCCAGTCGCAGCGATGGAAGAAAAGATAAAATAAATAGGAAGCCACGTGGGTAAGAGCAAACAGGGCAAAAGGGAAAATCCCCTCCGCGGGAGGGACGTCCCCAGCGTCACCTCCCGGGCTGGCCCTGCTGCAGCCCATCTGTGAGCCCAGCTTGGCTGGGCTTCCACGACGTGATCTTCAGGAAACACCTTGGAGATGTTTGCTGGGAGGCCAGGCTCTTATCCTCCTTCCAGCTGCCAAAAAGGTCTCCGAGATACAGTTCACATCCCAATATCTGGGGTTCACATTAAAAAGACGAGACCTTTTTATAAACCTGTATATTAATAGATGCGTTGCTGAGATATTCATTTATTTCAAGACTTTTTTCTTCTAATTTTAGACCTTCCTCTGTGGTGTTTGTCACCCAGATGTGACAAATAACAGTCTGTCCAAGTGAAATCGTTCGGTGGGAAAAAATGTGCAATTTGCTTTGAGAAGGATTTAGTGCAATAAGAAAACCATCTCCCAAGCCACCAAAGGCATCACTACCTTGCTTATATATTCACCAAAAGTGCGCTAACCCCTCACTGTTTTAGCTGAAACCCCCCTGCAAAGTCAAGCCAGAGGCAGACACAGACCTGGGCAAACTTCAGCCCATGGAGCTGGGGTTTGCAGAAAACGATCTGATAATATTGGGCGACCCTTGTGCCCAACCATGGGGTGTACGGCCCCCACCCTTTAAAAAAGAATAAAGGAAATAACCCATAAGAACTAAGTAATGTTTAAATGTTTACCCAGAGCGCGCCCTTTGGGACGGGGCTTGTGCGGTAATGTCAGTGTGATTGTCACACTGATTTTGGAGCCCTCCAATTGATTTGTCTTCCCTGGTTTTCAATCCTCTCTCCCAGCATCACTAGCAGAGGCGTCTATTTTAGGAAACACCAGAGGTTTTAAGAAGATGAGGAGAAAAAGATTATCTCATACTGGCTCAGTCTAGAAAGGGGGGAAAAGAATCCTTTAATTAAAACCTCCAGGCTGAAATTCTCTGCAGATTTACCTAAATGGACTTCAAATGATGTCCCTAATATATCAGGGCCTGCTTTTAACTTCATTCAAGCCCCAGGCATGTGTCTGCGGACCCTGGATGGCTCACACAAGAGCTGGGGTTTGGATGCCTCACTGAGATGATTATTTTAAGTGCTAACTCATGCAGCTGTGAAGCCCAAATTTAAAAACCCGAGCCAACAACACACTGGCCCAACGCTCCAAGCAGGAAACGTGATTTTTTTTTAATATATAAATATATATACATGTGTTTGTTTCTATTTTTCTAAATTTTAGTACATGAAAGGAAAGCGTTTCAGGTGACAAAGTGTTGGTGAAAGGACAAAGACGTGAAAGGTTTTCTGGTTTGGGGAGCAGGGGCTGGGGCTGTGAATGAACGATCTTATGGCTTGATTTTAGTTAAAAGGGAGAACATTTTGTTTAAAAGCTGTAAGAAGGGGTTTTGTGTGCTCCCAGCTTTCCAGTTCAGTCCAGCCTGAACATTTGCTTTGTAAATCAAAGGCTTTGGGAATTACCTGGGGTTTTAAAGAGACTCCAATAGGTTAAACCTGCCTGGCACAAACAGTCCACGAGGGTTTTGCCTGAAGCAAGTGCAGAAGAACGGGAACAACACCTCGTGGGGCTGTCCCTACGACGGCAACACCACGACATCGCAACGAGTACAGGGGCAAAAGGAAGCGTTTCGTCAGCCCCCCGCTCCATCCGTGCCCCCCAACAAGGCTCCCGATGGGGAACAACCTCGCGCTTTCCAGGACAAACACTCTCTGCCTTGCAGATCACAGCCCAGGTCCGAGCGCGGCGCACGGGGTGAAGCCCATGCCGCACGTCGGGGACGTGGGACCGGCTCTCACTACTTGCTGTTCGGGGTTTGCTTCTCTTGCGCTGGCTTCTTGTGCTTCTGGGCGATGCCGTAGGGGACGTGAGCAGCGACGGTGCCCAGCTCCTTGGCTCCCTCCACGTGGAACATCTGGTCGTCGAAGAAGATGTGGGGACGGATCTTCTTCAGCAGCGGCCCCTTGGGAGCCCCGGCCAGGAACAAAGCTTCATCCGTCTCCAAGCCCCAGCTGCGCAGAGTCTTTAGGGCCCGGGCTCCCGAGCTGGCCGCGCTCCTGGCCGTCACCAGGTAGGTGCGAATGGGACACTCCATCCTCAGCCCCTTGGAGTAGAACTTCTTCTGCAGCTTCCCCAGGGCCTCCAGGAAGCCCTTCAGGGGTCCCTGCCAAAGCAAGAAGAAACCGTCACTCCCGAGAGCTCCGTGCTAACCCTTCCTCCAGTCTAGCGGAGCCAGACATGCTGGTTAACACCTTCCCCTCCAAAAATGACAGCAAGGGGCCAACCGCAGCCACCCCGTGGGCCAAAACCAGCAGCACCAGGCTGCCGATCGCCACATTTCACGCTCCACGTGCCGATCCCCGGCTTGTTCCCAGCAGCAAGAGCGCCCCTGGGTACTGTCTCTCTCCCAGAGGCTTTTTCTGGCTGCACCCCAGCACTACCTGTGCCAGAGGCTTGTTCTCGTGAGCCTTTTCATGCTCGAAGAACATGTCCAAGCCGTGAGCTTTCACGATCTGCTCCGACTCATCCGAGAAGAGCACGGCATCGCCATCAAATGCCACCCGCAGCTGGTTCTCCGACACCTCCAGGTCTTTACTGGGGCTGAAGATGGTGGCTGCAGCGATCCCTGGAGAGGTTAAAGGACAAGGCAAGAGGTGACAGGTACCCAAGGACCCAGCCTCGTGGCTTGTCCTTTGAGGAGCACAGCAAAACACAAGGGGCTGGAAGCAAACACCGCAAGGACACACATGCACCCAATAGTGCCTGCAGCTTGGCCCCGAAACCTTTCACAGCAAAATCAAGTCCCCACGTGACAAACCTCCCTTTGCATACAAGAAATAAGATGGAAAACCAGTGCCTTTGCCTTGGAAGAGCTGTGGAGGGCCAGGAAAGCCTTATTTCCATGGAAACTAGAGGCTCTTTGGAGTGTCAAGGATGGGATGTGGGACAAGACAGGTCCCAGTGGCACATTGATGTAGGGACATGGACACTGGAGCTATTGCTCCTGGCACTGACCCCCTGAGGGCTCCAGGCTCCCCCCGCTGTCCCCCACAAGCTGGACCCCAGACTCACCCTCTTCAATGGCCCCACTCACTTTCTCGGCATCGGAGGAGAGGTAGAGGTTGGTGTGATAGGCCTTGAGATAACAGATGGGGCTGTTCCCTCCCGTCATGCAGAACCTCTCGATGAACAGATCTGAGGGCAGACAGACACCAGGGTGAGCCTGATCACCCCCAAACCTTCACACTGCTCCCCCATGGCCTCTCAGGAGCCGGCAGGATGGGGGCTAAATTTTGGCACTGCTATTCAGCCGCGTGGCCAGAGCATCCTCACCACCAGCCAACCTCCACCCAAAGCCCAGGAAAATTACAGAATCACAGAATAGTGTGAGTTGAAGGGACCTTCATATGTCCCCCAGTGTCCCCCCTGCCATGAGCAGGGACATCTTCACCAGCTCAGGGTGCTCAGACCCCGTCCAGCCTGGCCTGGGGTGTCTCCAGGGATGGTTCATCCACCACCTCTCTGGCCAACCTGGGCCAGGCTCTCACCACCCTCAGGGCAACAATTCCTCCTCATGTCCAGCCTGAATCTGCCCAAAATTCAGCAGCACCCATGCAAAGCGTCACTTTGAGCTCACCGTAGTGGTTGATGCTGTTGATCAGGCGAACCCCAACCTGGGCATGGTTGTTGGTCATGAGGACGATGTCAAAGAGCTCCTCGCTGTCGGGGTAGAGCTCACGCAGCTGTGTGTTCACGGCTTCCAGCGCCTGCAGCACCCATGGGTGTGGGGGTGTGGGTGTCAGTGGCCCTCACGCCCCCCTCACCCAGCAAACCCAACCATGCACCAAACCCAGGGATCTGCCCCCACCCCAGCTCCACAGACACAGAATGTCAGAGACTGGAAGGGACCTGGAAAGCTCATCCAGTGCAATCCCCCCATGGAGCAGGAACACCCAGATGAGGTTACACAGGAAGGTGTCCAGGCGGGTTGGAATGTCTGCACAGAAGGAGACTCCACAACCCCCCTGGGCAGCCTGGGCCAGGCTCTGCCACCCTCACTGAGAAGAAGTTTCTTCTCATATTTAAGCAGAACCTCCTGTGTTCCAGTTTGCACCCATTGCCCCTTGTCCTATCACTGGTTGTCACCGAGAAGAGCCTGGCTCCATCCTCCTGACACTCACCCTTTATATATCTGTAAATATTAATGAGGTCACCCCTCAGTGTCCTCTTGTCCAGCTCCAGAGCCCCAGCTCCCTCAGCCTTTCCTCACACGGGAGATGCTCCACTCCCTCCAGCATCTTGGTGGCTGCGCTGGACTCTCTCCAGCAGTTCCCTGTCCTGCTGGAACTGAGGGGCCACAACTGGACACAATATTCCAGGTGTGGTCTCCCCAGGGCAGAGCAGAGGGGCAGGAGAACCTCTCTGACCTACTGACCACCCCCTTCTAACCCACCCCACGTACCATTGGCTTCCTGGCCACAAGGGCCCAGTGCTGGCTCGCGGTCACCCTGCTGTCCCCAGGACCCCCAGGTCCCTTTCCCCTACGCTGCTCTCTAATAGGTCATTCCCCAACTTAGACTGGAACCTGGGGTTGTTCCTGCCCAGATGCAGGACTCTACACTCTACACAATACTCTGCACTCTCCACTCGGAGCCAAGCTGACATCAGCAAGCAGCTTTAACTGGGAAAAAAAAAAAGACTGATTTGGGGAAAATCACATGTATTTTCAAACACAGAAGGTTTCTATTTTTCATTAGGAGATGCGAATAAATGAGCTCAAAGTCACAGATAAGTGCTTTTCAAGCAATCAGGAATGGAACGAGTCCCTCCCCACTGGGAACGGGCAAGAGATCACTTCAGTGAGGGCCAGCACACCAAACTGGAAAATAGTTTCGAGGTTTGAAATGCCTCATTTCAACACGTCAAAATTAGAAATTGGCTGGCTCTGTAGCACGGATAAATCCAGCCAATTTAAAATAATAAAAAAATTGGAATTAAATTTAAAAAAAAAGATAATTCCTTAAAGGGAAACTTTAAATATGATCCAAAGGGATTATTTCTTCAAATCTTGCTCTCTGTTGCCAATTTGGAAAATGCAGCGTTTCCTCAGTCCTGGAAGAAGCGCATCACTTGCCAGGAGGTTTATTTGACCTCTGTTTGCTCTGTGGCTCCATCCCTTCCACCGCGCTGCTCCCTCCCCACAGCACCCCCTTCTCCCCACATCCTTTGGGTCAGGACCACAGCCCAGATGCAGCTGGGGCGGGTGATGCTCACCTTGACAAAGGGGAAGGCAGCCCCGGGCAGGAAGGGCTCGTTCTCGTGGTCCAGCTGGTATTTCACGTAGGCCTCCACCCCTTGCTCGTTGTAAATCTTCTGCTCCTCCTCCATGCGGAAAAGCGCCCGCGACGACACCGCGATGGTGATGGCGTTTTCAGGCTTCGGCTGTATGGGAAAGGAGAAAATGGGGATGCAGCCCCTGCTTCCTGAGGAGGCATCTGTGACCCGTCAACAGCAAAAGCCATGGGGTGCATGACACCTCCATAACGATTTGGAGGATAACTGGGCAGCTGCAACACTGTTTTTCCAGCGCTCCAACATGTGAAGCCCTGATGCACCATCCACGCACATCCAGGATGCCTGAAGGTTTATTTTTGCTGTTCACACCATGCCCAAGCTCTCCCACTGCAATCAGGCTCCCAGGACCCATCCAGACCCAACGTGCTACCCCAGGAGAACCACTCGACCCCGCAAAGAAGGAATTTCTGTGGCTTTTCCAGCCCCCAGCCAGGAAAAACCACACGCAGCAGCTCGGCCAGATCCACACTCCCACGATGCCGTCCAGATGTGACAAACAACCCGTGCCAGCTCAGCTTATAAAAACACTTGATATAGTTATTGTGGGCGGAAACATGACAAACAGGTGGTGCAAGCGATGATTTATGAGTCATTATTATTAATGTTCAAGGGCTTGATCCAAACCGCACTGAAGTCAACAAGGGGCCTCTCGTGGGACTTGGCAGCCAGAGAGGGGACAGCAGGAAAGTCAATCTCGTCTTGACCCCCACCCGTCCTCCCTCTCCCCTTGGAGGGCAGGAGGGTGTTAATCCCCGTCACTCACTTGCAAGCACGCAAACAAATTAATTACTGACAGCCAACAAGGAATCCTCGCTCCCAGAACAGCAAATCCTGAAGAGGGACGGTGGCACTGGCAGCCCTGTCCCCAGCACACTCTGCCTGTCCCAGCAGCAGGACAGGGTTTGGGGGTCACACAGGGGATGCTCCCCAAGGGCCGTCCCAGCCCACGTGCTCTCCAGCTGCGTTTGGGGATGTATTTCCGCAGGGAGCCTGTGAGATCCAGGCGGTCGGCACTTCAGGAACACCTCGCCCTCAGCTCCGCTGTGATTGCCAGCATCGTGCTGCCCTGTGAGTAATCCCCCGGCAATGCCGTTTGCCCCGCACACCCAGCGGCTCCAAAGTCCCAGCTCCCACCCTGCCCAGGGCTGAGCTTCACAGAAACGGCGAGGACAAGGCTCCCCACCTGCACTGCGGATCTTCACTCCCCACTCACTCTGCCCCATCCCAGCCCCACTGATCCTGCCCAACATGGAGACGCACCCGGGAATGAGTCAATGGCAGCCCCTGTGCCATTCCCAGCACCTCACCGCCCCATGAGCAACGCCTGGGGACAGCCCCTCAGCGCCGTCAGTCCCAGACACCTCTCCAAATCCACGGCAGTACCCAAAATCCCCAGCAAGTGGGGCAATTAGGGCTGGACACAGCTTAGCTCAGGCTGAGAACATCACTGTGGCCAGAGGGATCCCGTTCCCACAGTGTCTGCAGAGAAATAAGGTCGTGTTCAGAAGGAGCTCCTTTAATTAAGCAGATAACCCCCAGGACACGCAGGACCACCCATGTCCACGCAGAAGCTGAACAGTGACACCGGCATCACTCCCACGAGTGAACCGCAGCCCGCTCCCCATCTCACATTCAGCTACCTGGTGGGTGTTAGCTATTAACTTGCCACAGGCCACGTTTTGGCACTCCAGCTCTTTAATTAATAACTCTGGTGTTATGGGCCATTTATTAGCTGAAAATATTAATAACTATTAAAGGTCTTGGGACATCCGGCAATTAGTCTTCAGCAAGGAGTCCTGCTGCTCTGGGCTGCTCCCAAGACCCTGGTTATTTATCTGGGTACGTGGGTGCTGCCAGGTGTTTGCTCCTCACCCCTGGTCCCCAGTGGAGCATCCTCCACAGCCTGCAGGATCCCCAGCAGAAAAAGCAAGCCAGCAGCACACACAGAAGCATGTTCAAGGGGGTGAGATGCATGTGAGGGGCCATAAGCCAAGCCTAACCGGGTCCCCAACCTGAATTTGCATCTCTATCTCCCCACAGCACACACCTTGCACCCGGCGGGTGCCCAGAGCACAGGCACCTTGCACAACAGCAACAGGCTGCTCAAGGTCCCTTCCTTTGCCATTTAAAGGCACCAGCCTCCAGGAGGTTAATTTAAGAGGTAATAAACACAGCAATAAAAATAACCTTAAGCTTGAGGCCCTAACTCTGCCCCAGCGTGGGCTGCTGGAGCGGCCTCCGGGAACGGGACCTGCCGGATCCTGTTCGCTCCTGCCAAGGGAGATTTGCACCTTTGGAGCATTTTCTGCAGCGAAGTCTCAGCCGGGCGCTAACGCGGCTCCCAGCTCCGGCTGGGCTGGAACAGCCCTGCTGTTCTCTGGGAAACGCTGACATTTTCAAATGAAGGCAATTTTGCTCTGCGAGGAGGGAGCTGCGTTTTGACATTTCTTTGAAGTGGAGGTTTCATTTGGAAGCATTCCCTCCTCAAGGTTGTTCGGATGCTTCTGCATCCCCACTGGTGCTGCAGATGATCATTACTACATGCAAAAACGGGCTTTTAAAAAGTCACGGCGCTACAGGAACCGCAGCACCTCAAATCCTCCATCGGAGAGCTGTGAACAACCCAACAAACCCCACTTTGCTCTGAAACATCACCATTTGGGGGGAAAAACACCCTTCATTTTTAATAGGAAGCATTTGCATGGGAGGGGTCCCACTCACAATGCACTGAGTCTCATGATTAAAGCTCATCATCCAAAACGAGCCCAAGACGCAGCTGCATGGTGAGCTGCTCTCCCTTCCCACGGGTGGGTCAGATCCAGCCCCATCCTGAGCATCAAGCAAGAGGTTCATGATGTGTTTAACAGAAATGCGAGCAGGGCAGCGCAGGGGAAGGTCCCGTCCCAGCCCTGGGTCCATCGTCAGGCTCAGGCACACAGGAGGGACAAGCAGGGACACACCGTGACAGCCCAGCCCCCTGCAGAGGAACATCAGCCCTTGGCACAGCTCCAGGATGTCCATGAGGTCCAAACCCCAAAGTGATCTTTCCATCAAGCACAAAAACAATCCCAGACCCCAAACACCCCAGTTTTGGGGTAAAAAGCAGATTCCAGTAGTGACTGGAAATGGCACGTTTTCCTCTGCAGAACCAACAGCTGTCAGGCCTTTAAATCGCCCTTCTAATCGCACGTAAATCCTCAGCAGCCCCCCGAGGATTAGAGGCAGACATCTGGAAATCCCACACGCTCCCGGGATGCTCAGGGGGCCGTGTCCTCCCACCCACAGCAGCCACAGGTGCCCACAGTGACACCCACCACCAGTGGCTTCCCTGCCGCCCTGGCTGCCTCTGAGACAAGGGCCACAGTGGGGACCCCATTCTGCACCCCCTGATACAGCAGATCCTTTGGCATCACCTGCGGCTGAATCTGCTGGACACACCTTGATCCTTAAAAACCTGGAGGAACTCTGGCACTGCCAGAGACTTCCCTGGATGCTGTAGATCAAATCCTTGTGGCTGTATTCCAAATTTGGAGGTGAATTTTGGTGTGAGATTTGGACACAGAAAGGGGAGAGGAAGGACTTGCTCCATGGTCAAGCATAGTTCCCACCCCAGCTGAAGCATCCCAAAAATGAGGTCCCCATGGGTGCAGGGGACAAGAGTCCCCAGAGGAGGGGAGCCAGCAGAAGACCAGCTCGCACCAACCCGGCCTCTCCTCCCTGCGTGCTGTCACTGGAGAGGCAGGGGGACATTTTCCGCATTGCTGAAGAGTGACAAGTCTCATCGCTGACCTCCCCAGCTGGCAGGAGCGAGGACAGAGCAGATGTGGGAGCCGGGGCATGGGAAAAACGGAGACCCCTGCAAAGCAGAGAGCCCTGCGGGCTGGGGGGGCATCGTGTGAACCCACTGCACAGCCAGCAATGGGCTCCCCAAAAATGGTGCCCAAAATCACCCTGGGTCCTGTCATCTCACAGCCCAGAGCAGTCCCCACAGCTCACCCCGGCTTCCACACCAGTACCTGCTCCCACACCACACCAGTACATGCTCTGGCTGGCAAAGACATTCAGCTGAGAGGATGGACAGACCCATAAGGGCGCAGACAAATGATAACAAACTCCATTTCCCGCGTGCATGAGGGAGCTCTGTGCGGCTCGGGATCAGATTAAAGTTCAGGGCAACGGCCGAGATGTTTTTGAGTTTTCCAAAGGCATTATTTATAATGCAGAAAAGCACTCTGCAGCCATCCATCACGGGGCACGACAGCTGCCTGGCGGGGCTGCCGAGCTGCCCGGCTGCGGGCACAGGGCGCCCAGCCTGTCCCAGCAGAGGGGTCGGGGCTGGGCAGGCACCGCGGGCATCAGCCCCAGCCCCACACGGCGGAACGGCACAGCCCGACTTACAATCCGAGTGCCTGACCTCAGCTCTGCCGCTGGTTTGCTGCGCAAGCAAATCATACTACTGCCCTGTGCCTCAGTTTCCCCAGCAGAGATGGGCACACTGGTCACTGAGCTCACTGCAAGGAGAGGAAGAGGAGGAGCCTGGGTTGACATCCGCAGGAGGCTGAAAACATGGTATGAAAGACAACCAGCCGCATCTCGCCACCGAGCCGGGCTGTCCCTCTCCCGCGGGAAGGACGAAGGCAGCGGCGGTGCCAGCTGGCAGCGGGTACGGGAGCGGGGAAAGCACGGGGGCTGCTCCAAATCGGGGTCCGCAGAGCAGGACTTGGCTGGCTGCCCTCGCCGGAGAGGTCACACATCAGAGCTTCGCCGCAAAAGGTGCCGGCTGCCATCCCGCCCTCACCGTGGGCAGCGTCTCTGCCAGAGCCCCACATTTTGGGGGGACCCAGAGACCCACAGCTACATCTGGGTGGGCTTGCAGGCTGGGGGGGCCAGGGCCAGCTTGTCCTGGGGTGCATCCCCCAGCCCCCTGCAGCTGTTCCAAGATACGGCAGCTCCTGCGTTTAAAGCCGGCAGGCTCAGCCCTGGTTAGATAACACAGGCTTTCCCTCTAATCTCCCGGAGCAGGCGAGCCTGGCTGGGGGGGCTACACCCCTGCGACACCCCAATGCCCCAGGCACGGATTCGGTCC
This sequence comes from Streptopelia decaocto, assembly GCF_964273445.1. Lineage (NCBI taxonomy): Eukaryota > Metazoa > Chordata > Aves > Columbiformes > Columbidae > Streptopelia > Streptopelia decaocto. The sequence goes on along the minus strand of NC_138678.1, from coordinate 1,811,129 downwards.
CCGGGCTGTCCCCCTACTCCGCCACTGCCACCCCACCTGCCCCCGGCAGGGCCTCCGGGTCTTGGCACAGGGGACCGGTGGCTCACGGGGCACAGAGCCGCTCCACAAGGACATGTCAGCCCAGGAGGGACCCCGGAGCACCCCAGGGGGCTGCAGGAACCCAGAGACACCCGGAGAGACTGGGGGGGTTTCTGGAGAGGACCCAGGCAAGCAAGGGATGCCATGGAGGAGTGGGGGCACCTGGAGCAACCCAGCACTTCCCCAAGGACCTGGATGGAGACGGGGGTCAGAAAAAACAGAGACACCCAGGGGGACCCCGGAGCAGCTGGGGGAGATGGGGCACCCAGAGCGTTCCACAGGAGAACCCAGAGAAGATGAGGCACCCAGGAAAACCCCAAAGAACCTGCAGGAGATAGGGCACCCAGACACCCTCAGGGGGACCCGGAGGAGATGAGACATGCAGGGGGAAGCACCCGGCGAGGATGGGGCACCCGGGGAGGGGGCGCTGCTTCCCGTCCAGGGTGGGCAGCTCTACCCGGTTCGGCACTTCGGGGGCTCTCACCGATTTGGGCTTCTTCTTGGGGGCGAGGTTGTCGTAGAAAGCCTTGGCCTCCTCCCAGGGCCGCCCCGCCGCGCCCGGCGCCCCGGCCGTGCCCGGCGGCTCCATAGCGCAGCGGCTCCGGGGCACCGGCGGCTCCGCACGTTACCGGGAGCCCCCGGAACGCGCGTACAGGCCGGCGGAACGCGCTTTATAAGGCATCCCATGAAGCTCCGGGGTTTCAGCCCACCGGGACTCGGCTTAACCTCTTCGGGACCGAGCCCGTCCCGCCGCAGCTCTCCCGACATCCCCGTAAATCCCGGGTGCGGGGGGATGGAGGCGGGAGCGCTCCGGGGCAGAGTCAGCAAAGGGAAGGGGCTTTGGGGGAAAGGTGGCACCAGCGGAGAGCAGGAGGTGACAGGGCACCCATGGTGGACACCAGCTCACGAACATCGAGGGTCAGGGGGGTTCTTGCAAAGGACACGGTGGCACCCGTGGCAAGGGACAGGCTGGTCACCATGGGGAAGGAGCAGCTGTAGCAGCAGCTGTGTAGCAGGTTACTGGCGTGCTCAGGCTCTGCTCTGTGCCAGGGGAACCTGTGCTGTGTGCTAGTTAATGCAGTGATCATGAATATTAATTATGGCTCTTCACTAAATGTTCTCCCGGGGTGCTGGTGGGATGGAGTCCAGCCAGAGCTGTATATAGAGCCCAGCTTTCAGCTCAGGCTGCAAACCGCACCATGACCAGCTGACCCCCCAGCCCAGGGGTCCTTGGGGAGGAGCAAATATGCCCCAGAGACCACAACTCAGCAGCCAGGAAGGACCAAGGGATGGAGGATCCCCCTTGTCTCACTTGGCACAGCACAGTGCCCGGGAGGAGGTTGCAGACCCTCAGCACCAAGACCAGCAGAAGGGTTTTGCATAAAGCTCTGTGCTGGCAGCTAAACACCAACCATCCCTGCAGAACACAGCGCTGGGGACCCCCATGTCCCTGCCCGTGGGATTGATCAAACACGGCCTCACTTGCTCTGTGGTTCAGCCAGGAGAGCAGAGCCAGGGAAGGCAGGTGCTGGTGAACAGGGCTCACCCGGCTGCCTGGATCCCAAACCCTTTGGGATGCCCTTCTGGGAGTTCACCATCGTCTCAGCCTCACCAAAACCTCCCTTTCCCCAGGGCCCTTGCAGCCCCCCAAGAAATACCTGAGCTTCCTCTGGGGTGGCCCCAAGGGAAGCAGGAGCTTTGAGGGCCCTGGGGTCACCAAGGGTATTCTCAGAGTCCTCTGCCTTTTCATACAGCAGCCCTGGCATGTCCCTGGGCTCCCACACCATGGGGACAACCTGCCCCATATGTCCCTCCTTCCCCAGGCACAGCTGAGCTGCAAACACACATTCCCAGGCAGCCAAACCCGAGGTGCACAGAGCTCTCCCTCTGCAGCACCCCTAAAAATACACACACTGCCATGGCTCTGGCACTGTCCCATCTGTGCTCAGGTGCTGGCTGCTGCAGGACAGACGAGATGCTGGTGATTTGCAGGGTGGAAGCTGAACCACGCACCTCCCCACACACAGAGAAGTGTTTAAAAATCAGTGAGAGCTCCTTAGCAACAGGCACTGTCTGCGCCGGCTGCTGAGGGAGAAGAAAGACCAGAGTAAAACACATGCTGGGAAGACGAGGGTGGAGAAGAGGAGGCTGGGAAGAAGGACAAAGGTACAGCAATAGCAGGTCCCAGTTGCTGTCAGTGCTGGGAATGGGCCCAGGGCAAAACCACCAGCTTCTCCCCTAAAACAAATGCTCAGGAGTGCAGTGCTGTCACCTCACCTGCCCCACAACTGCAGCAGCCTGCTGCCCCCTCTCCAATAAGCCATTCAGGGGAAACACCACACATGGGGGACAGTTTATTTTTCCATTAAAAAAATAGATAACAACTTCACTATCTCCTAACAGGTATTACAGTCATCAACACCACAACGTGCAGGCTAAATACTGATCCGTGACAATATTCCTGTCCTGGGGCAGGAGGGATGGAGGCAGCAGGCTGGAATGGCGGGGGAGTAAGGAGACAGACATGTTTCTTATGGCCTCAGAGCCTTGTCAGGAGGCTCAGCAAGTACAGGACCCATCCGCACCTCTCCACAGCCCCAACCCAGGACCCATCAGTAGCACCACGACATTCCCGACCTCACCCCAGGGAGGAGTTGAGCAGCCCCTGCCCTCAATTTGGGACCCCAGGCATCACCTCAATATCCAGGAAGACCAGAAACTCCGCAAAGCATCCAAGATGCTGCCAGGGCTGTTGTGGAGGTCACCAGCTCATGGACATCACTCACTTGTGGAGGTCAGCCACTCGTGGACGTCACCCGCTTGCTCTGCCAGCTCACATGGGTCATGGGGTAGAAGTTGGCTTCTGGGTCAGACCCTGGCCACACATCCAGGTGGCCTTGAACACTTCTGCTGTCCCCTATAGTCCCCTGAGCAACTCTGGCCATTCTCCAGTGAAGGAGAGAGCAGGGCCAGGACCTGGGAGTTCTCAGCCTCCCTGGAGGCATCACAAGCAATGACGGGGGATCAGGAAATGGGCTGGGTGGAGCAGTGGGGGAAAGCAGCAGGGATGTGGGGACAGTTGGCCCTGGGGAAGCAGGACACTCGCCATCGGCTGCAGGGAGTCCAGCTCCAGGATGGGAGAGGGTTGATTTGGGGGTGACCTCAAGCTGGCAATATCCAGAACAGGCTCTACCCATCAAGGGAGAGCTACAGCCTGTGGGCTGCCCAGGACACAGCTGGGAGCGGAGGCGGATGGGCAGCAGGAGGGACGGAATGTGGCTCACACCAAGTGGGAACAGGGAGACTGAGCAGCAAATGAGGATGAAACCACCATGGGGGGCAGAGGCTGGTGCAGCCAGTCCAGCGATGAGCCCCAGGGCTTTATTTCTGCATGTCGCACTGCAGGAGGAGGACGATGGAGGGATCACTCTTCGCTGCCTCCTTGAACTCCTCCAGGGTGATCTGGTCATCCTTGTCCTTGTCCATCTTTGCGAAGATCTTGTCAACACGCTCCTGAGGTGTCAGCCCGTCTTGGTTCATCCTCATCATGATCACAGTCCCCACCATCTTGTAAATGGCCTGGAGCAAGAAGAGAAGCAAAGTACCAGAGTGGGAATGCTGGATGGGCAGAAGGTCCCAGCACAAGGCAGGGACAGGATTGCTGCTCTGCTGGGACCCAGTTAGCTGCTGGTACAAGCTGTGCTGCTTCACAACTACAACCAGGTACATACAGGGTACCTTTTGGACAAGGCTCTGGGCAGGAAAACTCATTATTTTGTGCCAAAAGGGACCCAATAGTTGTGAAAAGTCTGGAAAAAGCAAGCTATCCCTGCTGATTTTAAGCACCAATACCTCAATGATCTCCAGCATCTCTAAGCGTGTGATCTTGCCATCCCCATCCAGGTCATACATCTCAAAGGCCCAGTTGAGTTTCTGCTCAAAGGTGCCCCTGGAGGTGACAGACAGGGCACAGATGAACTCCCTGAAGTCGATGGTCCCATCGCCGTTCTTGTCAAAGGTGCGGAAAGCGTGCTGAGCAAACTTGGAGGCATCTCCGTAAGGGAAAAACTGCAGGGTGGGTAGAAGAGAGACATCAAAACAGGGAGGAGAAGAACAGTGCACCCAAAGCAGCACCCTTGCCCTGGCAGGAACAGGGTGCTCCAGCCCCGTAGGCATCACTCAGCACCCCATCTAGACCCCACCTTGATGTAGAGCTGCTGGAACTCCTCCAGGTTGAGGATACCGGAGGGACAGTCCTTGAGGAAGCCCTTGTACCACTGCTTCAGCTCCTGCTCGCTGAACTCCGTGTTCCTCACCAAATCCTCCAGCATCTCTGGGGCCAGCTTGCTGTTCTGCTTGCCCATGGCTGCCCCTGGGAGGGAAAACACCACATGGCTCCTTCACATCGGGCACAGCGAGGGCTGGGGCTCCCAGGCCCTGCTCCATCATCAATGTCATGAAGTTCAACCATTAACCCACCCCCGGCACTGCCCCATGTCCCTGAGAACCTCATCTCGGTCTGTCCAACCCTCCAGGGATGGTGACTCCAGCACTGCCCTGGGCAGCCTGTTCCAATGCCCCACAGCCCTTTGGGGAAGAAATTGTTCCTAAATCCAACCTCAACCTCCCCTGGGGCAACTTGAGGCCCCCATTTCCTAGGCTGGCTCCCTTTGGGCTACAAAAAAACACTCAAAAACCAGCTGAAGACCCAGAACTCCTCCTCATGTGGCCTTTACCAGACCATGATGTCCAGCTGCCCTCTGTAAGGATGGGACAAAGAAGAGGTTACCGAGTCTCCCATTAAAGCAGTGAAAACCCCCCTGGCACCACCCGACTTGCCGCATCCAGCCGGTGGCGGCGATGCCCCGCCAGCCCCGGTGAGGCCGGCTCTGCTGCCTGCGGAGCGGCGTGCTGGAGCTCTGGCAAGCCTGCAGCTGCGTGGGCAGGACGCGGAGCTGCTCGGATACACGCCGTGCCCGCTCCCACGCAGCCTTGGCTGCCGGCGCCACTCAGCCCGAGCAGCAGATGGTTCGCCCAGAGTTCCTGGAGCTTCTCTCTCCATAGAGAAAGTTGAGTAGAAGTTCACCTGGAGCCCGACCAAGCGCTATCTCTCTTCCAAGCATCCGATTTCCTGGCCATGTGGGCTCAGGGGACATGGGGGTACCCTGGGGTGGGCACAAGCTTCCTCCAGCTTGTGGGGCTCCTCATGCGCCCAGCCATCCTCGTTCCCAGCTAATCCCGCAGGCAGAGGCTGCTTCCTGCCCCATCATCCCACCAGCATCTGTCACCGTCTGCCGCGGCAGCGCTTAACCCACCACCCCTCGGCAGCCAGAGCCGAGGAAGCGTCCGGACGCCCACGGAGCACAACGCTCCTCCAGCGATCCCCAGCTTGGCTGCAGAGCCACGTGAGCCCTCCCAGCTCCACAGTCCAGCTCTAACCCGCAGCGACCGATCAGTCCCCACCATGTCCCGTGCTCGTGTCCTCCCGCATCTCCCACCACCACACTGGCAGGTGGATGGAGCCTCCCACCTGCACAAGGGGCAGCTCTGGAGGAAACAGCAACAACGACCTTTGCTATAAACAGCACACATTGTCCTGCAAGTGAAGCCCTCAAAGAGGCCAGGACTCAGGAAGAGCATCCTTTGGTCCACAGACCTCGACTCCCTTTTCCAAGCACGACCTGGCAAAGGCCACACCAGGGCAGGGACAGCAGGGACAGCTGCTGGAGCCACCACACGCTTGACACAAACTGCTCGTCTCAAAGCACAAATATCATTATCAATCACTGGCTGTTGGTCCCAAAACAGGACAGAGTGGGGTCTGCACCCTGGGCAGCACAGGGCACCCATCCTCCAGCACCCGGGGAGGGAGAAGGGAAAGGGCACAGGACCCAGCCCGGGGGATGGATGGGGCGGCCGGGCTGGGAGCAGCAGCATCCGCGGGTGCAGGGGCTGCTCTGCCCACCCGGGGGCAGCTCCGCGACACCGGCCCCCACAACCGCTACAACCGACTCCGAGCACCTGCCCCAACGGCAGCTCCGCACCGGGGAACCGGCTCCCAGCCCCGGAGGGGAGCGGCTCCGGCCGTCCTTACCTGTCGTACGGCGCGGGCAGGCGGCGGTTCTGCGGGGCCGCTACCGGAGGGGCCGCGGTTCCACCGGCCGGCTCTGCCCGCGCCGCTCCCGCCGCTCTTGTAACCGCGGGCCGCCCGGCCCCCCCCGCGGCAACGCCCGCCTGTTGGCTGGGAGAGCTGTCAATCAGCAGGGTGGGGCCGCGGCGGGGGGGAGAGGTGGGATACTGGGAGGGTACTGGGATGCTGGGAGGGAAACGGGGACTGGGATACTGAGGGATGCTGGAGGGAAATATAGAGGGGATGCGGGGGGGCGGCGGAGACCGGGACGCAGGAAAGATGCCAGGACCGGGATGCGGGGTGGGATGCTGGGACCGGGATGCAGGGCGGGATGCTGGGACCGGGATGCAGGGCGGGATGCTGGGTTCAGCACCAGGGATGCTGCCAGCTCTGCCTGCCTGGAGGTGACTGCCTGGTCCCCAACCTTGAGCAGAGCCCCACTGCACTCTCTGCCCATTCTGCCACTCTCTGTTGCTGCTTTCGGTGCTTCCTCCTCCTCCTCCTCCCCCTGCCCTGATCACCCACCTCTGGCTGCTCTTCCTGTTGGTGGCTGATCCCAAAGCATCCCCTTGGTGCATTTGAGGGCTGGCAGACACCAGCAGGGCCCATACTGCGTGCATGGAGGGGACACTTGGACACACCTTGGTCCTCCTGGCTGGGCAGAGCTGTGGCTGAAGCGCAGAGAAAGGGCTGAGAAAACCTCTCCAATCTCCAGAACTCTGATCTCCAGAACCAAACATGGAGCGTTTCCATGGTGATCGCTGGCAGCTCTTCCCAGTGACCTTGGCCATCCCGCTGTGATCCTGGTGCCACCCGGGCCTGTCCGCAGCACCCTTTGCAGCTGGTGGCCACTGAGTCCAGCGTGATGTCTCCATCCAGCCACGGTTGGTCCCCATCCAGTCTGGGGGGTGCCATGGGGTACTCTGCCCTTCCCCATGGCTCAGCATCCCCCTGGACCAGCCCTGCTCTGGGGTGCACCCACCCTCGCTGCGGAGGTGGCTGGAAACTGCCCCAACCGGAGGTGAGAGAGGGCTGGTTTACAAAAAGACACAAATATTTGCAGCTGTGTTATACACAGCAGCGCTGCAGGGATCCAGCACCCGCCCACCCCAGGGGCAGGACGGCTGGGACCCCTCCCTGGGTAGACACGGCATCCCTGCGCCGTGCCCCTGTCCAGCGCTGGATCCCCACCCATCCTGGGCTCATTCAGCCCCATGGTTTTCAGGTCACTCCAGCAGCCTCCACCGGGCACGTGGCTCCGTGTGGCTCCGTCTGGCCCCAAAGCCTCTCCATGAGCCTCCCCAAGAGCAGGGGAGGATGAGCCCCCCCTGCACCGGCTGGGCAACCCACTGCTGGTTCTTACTTACTTAAGTAGAGAAGACATCAATTAGCGCTGCTGCAAACCGCCTGCGCTCAGGGTGCACAGGGGAACTGAAAAATTAATGAGGGCTTAATTGAAGTAGCATGGCTGCCAGGGCTGAGACCGGCACAGCTCAGCTCATGGAACAGGGAGTGCTGAAGGGGCAAGGGGTGGCTGGAAGAGATGCAGAAGCGCCAGGCCGGGGGTGCGACAGGGACCCTCCAGGGATGGGGACAAGGGCAGCGGTGGGGTACGGGGGTGTCCAGCTTCTTGGGGCTGCAACACCCCGAGTCCCCATGCTGGGGAAATGCCCAGGGTCATGCATGGCTTGTGGCACTGGTGGCCCTGAGTACCTGGGCTGGAGCACCCAGCAGAGCCCAGCACCCAGATCGGGGCACCCCAAACCCTGACGTGAGCCCAGGCTCAAACCGGACATTGGGATTGCGGAGGGGGCACCGGGGGGGGGCCGGCTCTGCAGACAGCGCTGGCTCTGTGACAGCCCGTTGGTCCCCACCCCTGCACAGTGTCACCCCAGCCCCCTGCCCTGGGGTGCTGAGCTGCCGGGGCCTCGCAGCTTCCGAAAAAATCTCATTATCCAGTGACGCTGCTGAATGCAAAGGACTGCAGCTTCCCCCAGCGGCTACGGGCTGCACTGGCACAGCCTGGGGGGCTGTGCCCAATGGGGGGGACCTTGGGGACAGTGCGACTCCTCCAAATCCCCCATTTCCCAGTGATATGCTGGGCAGAAGTGCCATCCATGAGCTGGGGCAGGGGGGAAGAAAAATGTGGGGCTTCCTTCTCCCTGCTGAAGGTGGGCTGCCAGGAGCTGACTGGCTCTGCCGGGGGGGTCAGGCACCCAGGCGGTGTCACTGTGTCCCCCAAAACCCAAGAGCAGCACCCCGGTGGGACACAGAGCCCTGATCCCAGCAGGCTGCAGAGGTTTGCGGCTCGGCACGCAGGGGGTTAAGCGTCCCCGTCTCCCTCACACTTGAGACGTCACCGTCACCAGTGGCGTGGGGCGGGGGGGCCATGGTGGTCTTTGTGGTGCATTCGGCAGCTGGCGCAGGGCGGCTCACGCGCGCGGCGGGGGCTCGTCCCCGGCACCCCGCGTTCCGGCGGCATCCGCAGACGCTCGGCCGCGGCCACCGCCTGCCCACGCCTCGAGCTCCCCACCGCCACGGTGAGCATGGGGGACAGGGACAGGGATGTCACCAGGCCTGAGAGCGGAGGGGGGGCTGTGGGAGCCACTGGCTGCCTCCCCTGGGGACCCAAACTGGCAGCAGCCCCTCGCGGGAGCCCCTATTCCTTTGCACCCCCAGGACTGGGAGTGATGGGGTGTGTGCAGAGTGTGTCCCCCGGGATGCTGCAGCCCCGCGGTGTCCCCGGGTGGGTGCGGGTGCATGGTTGGGTGCTCCCGGTGCTGCCTGGGTGCTGCGGCTCCGCACCCCGGCAGCCCTGCGGTAAATCTGCCGCTCGCCCGCAGCCGTAGCCAGGCCCCCGGCACCCGCTCGGGGGGGCTCAGCCTCTTGCCTCCCTCCAGCCAGGGATGTCCCCAAAGTGTGGGGGGGTGATAACCCTGGGAAGCCCCAACCCCACGCTGGGCAGGGCTGGGGGTGCCCTGGCTGATCCTGGGGCAGCATCTGGATGATGTGCCCCCCCAAAAAAAATCCTCCAGGTACCGCGCGTCCAACCCTGCAGCGGCTGCGGCGATGCCAGCGCGGCCAGGGCTGGGGACAGTGACAGGGGAGGCTTGGTGGTGACAGTGGGCACCAGCTCAGCAGTCGGTGGGCACCCAGTGGGCAGGGGGGGCTGTGGGGTGCAGAACCAAGCCAAGGGGAAGGGGCAGCCAGGCTCTGGCCGCGGGTGCGGTGCTGCACCAGGCTGCGGTGCCCATGGCGATGCAAAGGGACACAGCCGCAAAACAGCCCCGGGTGACACGGGGACAGACAGATCCAGGGGCTTTGCTGCTCCTGGGAGGGAGCGATGCTCCTGGGTGCAGGATTCAGCCCTGCCTGGAGCATGGGGGGTGGTTCTCCCCGTCAGCTGGGATGTCCCCATGGAGGTGACACCCACCGTGGGGTCCCCATGTAGCAGGATGCTCATGGGGAGCAGAGAGAGGAGCGGGTGCTGAGCAGGGCTGGGGTGCTGGGAGGCCACTGCAGGGAAGGACAAAACCCAGGGCCACCTCGGGTGTGGCTGGGGGGGTCACCCAACCCCCAAACCACAGCTCAGGCCTCATGCTGGGGTGTCCCCATGCTGGGGACCATGGGGACCCATCCGTGCCCCTCCCTGGGCACAGACAGAATTCAGCGGTGATAAATCCCAGCCCCGAGTCGCCCATCAAGGACAACCGCAGCACGGGCGCGAGGACACCGGTCACGGCGTTTCTGCAAGTGCCTGAGCAGAGCGGGTGTGAATCTCCCACCTCTGGGGCTGCCCCGGGCATCCCAGAGTCCCCCCAGCACCCAGGGCTGTCCCCAGGCCGGCAGGTTTCCCCGGGGGGTGCAGTGCCCGGTGACACGGTGGAGAGCGCCGCAGCCCGGGGAAGCTCCCAGCGGCTTCTGGCAATAATAAAATGATTGAAGCAAACCAGGTGAAGGCTGGTGGGGATGTGCAGGGCTGCGAGCCAGCGTGGGGGGACCCAGTGTCCCACTGTCACCCCCGGGGTGAGCTCAGAGCTCATCCTCCCGCCTGCAGGTCCCTGCTGGCCCATGAAGTGACCCAGGGGGGTGGCACAGCCCCTGATCCCGCCGTAGCCACCGCACCAGGCACTGAGGTAAGGACCCGTGGCTGTGGGGTGGGTGGGATGCTCTGGCGTGGGTACCAGACCCCCAAACGGGGTCAGTGGGGCAGAAATCCCACTTGGCCTCTTCCCCTCTCCGTGGGGATGCCCAGCGCTGTCACCCAGGGGCAGCGGCGCAGCCCCACAGGTGTCACCTGTGGCAGCCCCCCGGCTTTGCATTGCAGCTGGGCTGGGGGAACCGGGGCGTTTTGGGGGGCGGCGCAGCCAGGGGCACCCACAGGAAGCACCAACACTCACAAACCCCCACTCCGCTTCCCTCCCCAACGTGTTTCAGCAGAGCTCACACCCCGAGTCCCAGCTAAGGGGTGTGGGCTGGGGCCGTGGGGCGCGGAGCCCGGTGGGATGGGTGCAGGTAGGTGCTCAGGGCCTCGGGTGTGCTGGAGCATCGGGCTGGTGGCACCCGTGCTGTTCCACTCTGTTCTGTTTCTCTCGCTCAGGTCTGCTGGCCATGGGCAACCTGATAAAGGTATTGGGCAAAGATTTAGAAAACTGTCCTCATTTTTTCCTGGATTTTGAAAGTAAGTCCCATGAGCAGGGTGGGCGTGGGAAGGGGCCCGGGACTGCCACCGGGGCTGCTCTATTGGGACAGGCACAGTGTCCCCAAGCAGCCCCGGTATCCCCAGGTGGCTGTGCCCCACAAAGGGCTGAGTGGGGCAGGGGAGTGGGACACGAAGAGATACCCCACCTGAAAGCACAGGGAGATGTCCCTGGCCGAGTGGCAGGGATGCAGGATATGTCCCTGCCCATGGGGACTTCAGGAACAGTCCATGGCACTAGGGGGCCATGTGGCATGTCCCCCGCCACGGCGGGGACAGCCTGGATGCCGGGGGAGGAGGAGGGAAGGATTTGTGCTGCCTGAGGTGCTGGGAGGGGTGACGCAGGGGTCACATCCTGCACCCGTGGGACGGGGACCCAGGTCCCCCCACCCCAGCTTCTCACTGGCCCTGGGGCAGGAGAGCGTGATTGGGGACCTCCCAGGCTGGACATGGGGGCATACAGGAGGTGACGGCCACCAAGGCGGGGTGCCAGACCCAGCATGGCTCTGTGCCCCCTGCTTCCTCGCTCTGCCCCATCCTCCCCCTGGGCAGAGCTCAGAGCAAGGGGGGTAGAAATAGTGCAGCAGCAACCGCTCACCTCGGCGGGGACAGACACATTGTCCCCGGCACCGGCATAGCTGAAACAGCCAGGGCTGGGCTGTGGGGTGGGTTGGGGGGCTGGGGTCACACAGCCACCCCGTTCCCACAGCGAGGGACCTTCTGGGCTCCTCATGCATCCTTCGGGACAGCAACAACCTCCACCCGCCTGCAGCCCCCTCCGCAGCCCCGCGTGGGGACAGGGCTATGGGGCTCCCTAGGACCCCCAGCTAGAGGGGGGACACCCATAGCCGAGACTCTGGGGACTCGCTCAGCACCTCACCCTCCTCGCCGGAGCCCGGCGGCTCTCTCCTCCCCATCGCTCCTTCCTCTCCATCACCCCATCCGCCAGCGCTCATCGCCATCGAGGGGGGAAGAGGCTGCAGCCGGGGCCGGGAGCACCCCGAGCCCCCCGGGAGCAGCGGGGGGAGGACACGGGGGCTCCGGCCGCCGCCGGCTCCTGCCCCCCCAGCACCTCTTCCCCACGCACCACCTCCCCATCACGCTGCTTTTCCTCTTGTTTCTTCTCTTGCAGGTTTCACATGGGGAACCTTCTTAAAGTGTTGACTTATAACGAACTTGACCAAGGCCCTAATTTTTTCCTTGACTTTGAAAGTGAGATGGGATTTTTATTTTCCTTTTTATTTTAGTTAAATTCCATTTCGTACTTAATTCTGAGCTCCACATCCACGCCATTTTTGAGTTCTCGTACCCCGTCACCCATCCCATCGCAGCCATCCCCGATGTCCTTCCCCCACCGCACCTTCTCCACCCGGGGGTCTCCCCGGGGAGGGGGGGCCCACGGCCGCTGGGACAGGAGCTATCGCTCCGCATCTCTTCCCTGGGGCAATTTGCAGCTTGTTGGGGCTGCAGGACAACGGTCGCAGGGCAGCCAGGACACCCCCCGCCTGACCCCCCCCTCCACGGCTTGGCTCAAATTTGGGCAAGGAGTCCGACCCGGGGGGACAAAACCCAGCAGGAAGGGCTGCGGGCTGGCGGGAGAGCCGGGGGTCGGGGTGCTGACACCCCACCCAGGCTCTCGCCACCCCGGGGTCCCGCTCAGAGCCCTCCGGGTTTCTCTCCCCGGGGCGCTGCCCTGCAGATGCGCAGCCGACGGAGGCCGAGACGGCGGTGTGGAACCAGGTGAACGCGGTGCTGGAGGAGGCGCAGGCCGTGCTGGCCGAGCTGCAGTCCTACACGGGCGCCGGGCAGGAGATCCGAGAGGTGGGTGCAGCCCCTGGCGCCCGCTGCCCCCCAACCCGCCGTGGCTCAGGACGCCGCCGCTGCTCTCGTCCCCACAGGCCATCCAAAACCCCGGGGACCTGCGGCTGCAGGAGCGGGCTTGGAGCGCCGTCTGCCCGCTTGTCGCCAAGCTGAAGCGCTTCTACGAGTTCTCCCTGCGGCTGGGTGAGCGCCCCGAGCCCACATCCGCCTTCCCCGCATCCCCCCGTTGCGCCGCATCCCCCCGTTGCCCCGCATCCCTCCTCGGGTGCAGGAGCAGGCAGGGTTTGGGCAGCACTGGCCATGGGCTGTGCTCAGGTGCTGCCCTGTGCCTCAGTTTCCCCAGGTGGGGCTGGGGAGGTGCAGGGGAGCAGGGGGGGACCAGCAGCGCTTTGTCCGCAGAGAACGCCCTGCGGAGCCTGCTGGAGGCCCTCACCAGCCCCCCGTACGCCCCGACCCAGCACCTCGAGCGGGAACAAGCCTTAGCCAAGCAGTTTGCAGAGATCCTGCACTTCACTCTCAGCTTTGACGAGCTCAAGGTACCTCCCCATGTCCCCCCTGGGTGGGACAGGGGCTGTGGGGACCCGTGGGATTCCTAAACTGGGACTATGCAAAGCCATGAGCAAGTACGGGACGCCCAAGGCTCCCCCGTGGCCTCCCTACCCCGACCCTAATGCCAGACCCCCCTGCCAGATGACCAACCCCGCCATCCAGAATGACTTCAGCTACTATAGAAGGACCATCAGCCGAAATCGCATCAACAACCTGCAGGTGAGAGAACGGTGCTGGCCCCCCCATCCAGCGATGGCCTGGGGGGGTCAGTCACCCCAAAAGTCCCCATTGTCCCCTACAGCTGGATGCGGAGAGCGAGGTGAACAATGAGATGGCCAACAGGATGTCTCTCTTCTACGCCGAAGCCACCCCCATGCTCAAAACGCTCAGCAATGCCACCACCAAGTTCGTTTCGGAGGTGAGTGGGGCCAGGGGGACCCTCAGGGTGCGGGGGAACCCCCCCGGGCATCATGTGGGGTCAGGGAGGACGTGGCAGCTGGGACCTGTTGGGTTTCAGAACAAGACGCTCCCGATCGAGGACACGACCGACTGCCTGAGCACCATGGCCTGTGTCTGCAGGGTGATGCTGGAGACCCCGTGAGTACCCCCCACACAGGGGGACGTCTCGGTGGCCCCTGTGCCACCCCCAGGGCTCAGCCAGCCCCTCTCCCGGCACAGGGAGTACCGGAGCCGCTTCACCAACACCGAGACCCTCCTCTTCTGCATGCGGGTGATGGTCGGCGTCATCATCCTCTACGACCACGTCCACCCCGTGGGGGCCTTCGCCAAGACCTCTAAGATTGATGTGAGTGGCCATGGCGGGGGAGAACACCCATCCCACCCATCCCAGCACAGTGGTGATGCCTGGAATGTCCCCTGTGGGGACATCTCTGAGCTGGTCCAGAGGGGAATTCATCCCCTACCAAGCAGTGAGGAGGAGGATGGGGAGGAAGGGGATCGACCCCTGTGGTAGGTCTGGGTGCTCACTGCCTCTCTCACTCCCCCTCCAGATGAAAGGCTGCATCAAAGTCTTGAAAGATCAACCTTCGACCAGCACCGAGGGGCTCCTGAATGCTCTGAGGTGAGCCAGGGTTTGGGGGACACGGGGGGGGGGGCGTGGCATCCTTGATGGCGCTGTGGGGTGACGGTGACAGAGCGGGTCGGGGTGCTGCCGGGTGACAGTGTGACAGTCCCCTCTCCGCCCAGGTACACCACTCGGCACCTCAACGATGACACCACGTCCAAACAGATCCGGGCCCTGCTGCAGTGAGCGCGGGGGGGGCACCGGAGCCGGCCCGACCCCGCGCACCGTCACCGCGTCACCTACACCCATGACCATTCCGCTCATTTTGTACAGAGGGAAAAGGGACAATGAGGAATACATAGAAACGCAACAACAACAAAAGATCAAAATGGCCCAAGGCCGCCCCTCAACATGCTCCTTGCCCCCCACTTCCCACCCCCAAATCAGCGCCTAATTATTGGACACAAGGTGCTAGTGGTGCCACGGGGACACCGTGCTGGGGGTGCTGGGGCCGGGCAGGATGGAGACAGGTAGGGATGTGCTGATGGGGCCAGTGACAGCACTGGGGGCACCTTGGGGAGGGGGAAAGGGGTGGGTGTCACCCTTGCCCCATCCACGTCCCCGAGCACCCGGAGGAGGAACAAACATCCCTGTGGATCCGCATGGAGTGGTGGAAACGGCTCAGTCACACCTGGGAGATTTTTAATACGAGCGGCGAAATCTCCACTCACCTCTTCTTTTCTACATTTTTTTGGGGGGTGTGAAATAAAATGACATTTAATCTGTTCGTGGCTGGAGCAGGGTCATCTCTGCCGTGTCCCAACCTGCACCGCACCGGCTGGTGGCACCTGGGGCTGTGACACCCCAGGGACTGAACCCCCCAAAGACCCCATCTGTGACACCCCAGGGACTGAACCCCCCAGGGACCATGTCTGTGTCACCCCAGGGACTGACCCCCCCCAGGGACCACGTCCCCCCCTGTGACACCCTGGGGACCCATCTCCCAGCCACTCTGACACTGCTGCTGACCAGGAGCCTTCAGGGGCACTACAGCCAAGTGCTGGTCCCCAGGATGGCGCCACCCAAGGTGGGGCGGCCCCCCAGCTGCTCCCCATCCAGCCCATCCAGGGCACCCTCCTGCCCCAGCAGCTGCAGACTGGGAGCACTGGGAGCTGCTGGAGGCCATGGCGGCTGCCACGGGGCCCGTCCCTTTGCCGGCAGATGGCCCTGTGACACCGTGACAAAGCCGCCCTAGTGGCCCCCCCCGCTCCTGCCAGCCCCACCACAGGGGACCCCCTGGCCCTCAGCCCCCACCCGCAACCCCCGAGCTTGGGGACCCCCCGCCGTGCACCCGCAGCGCAGGGCCCTGCGCCAGCCCGCGGCGGGGGCTGCGTCACCCCCCTCAGGGACACCCCAGCGCTCCCCCCGCCTGGCCAGGCTCTCGGGGCACAGCGCCAAATCCCCGCCCGGGGTTTGTTGTCCCACCGCCCCCCCGGCGCTTTCCTTCCCGCCACCTTTCCCGCCATGGGCAGCTGCTGCACTGCCAGCCCCCCCAGCTGCCCCCACACGCCCCCCCCATGCTGCCCATGGGCACCCCGTGTGGCACCAGCACCCCAGAGCCCTCCCGTGGGCTGGCAGCACGCGCTGGCAGGGGCCCCGTGCCTCAGTTTCCCCACCTGTGCAGTGGGTAATGACTGTTGCCTCTGGGGTGTGCTGGAGGGTCCCACAGCCCCTGAGCTCCCGACCCCCCCACTGGAGGGTCCCACAGCCCCCCATGGCCCCGCACCCCCCAGCACCTCCCGGCCACGGCAGCCTCGGGGGATCACGGGCAGCACAAGAAGCGGACAAAGAGAGGGGAGACCCGGCATCGCCCCACCTTTTGGATACCAGCATTTCCCAGGCCCGGTGCCAGGATTTGGCCGCGCACGCCCGGGCTTTGCCGCCAAAGCCACCGAACTCCCGCGGGATGCGCACCGTGTTGCACAACCCGGCCAACAGCTCCTTTCATTTTCAGGCTCTTGCGACACAGCTTCTCCGCAGCCCCTGTGAACCGTGGCCGGGGCATCGGCGGGGAATCCGTCACCTCTCTGGGCAGGGACCTTCAAATGTCCCCCAGTGCCCCCCCTGCCATGACAGGGACATCTTCACCAGCTCAGGTTGCTCAGACCCCGTCCAGCCTGGCCTGGGATGTCTCCAGGGATGGTTCATCCACCACCTCTCTGGCCAACCTGGGCCAGGCTCTCACCACCCTCAGGGCAACAATTCCTCCTCATGTCCAGCCTGAATCTCCCTCCTTTAGTTTAAAACCATCACTCCTTGTCCTATCGCAACAGGCTCTGCTCAAAAGTCTGTCCCCATCTTTCTTATGGGCCCCTACTAAGTACAGAAAGGTGTGATAAGGTCTCCCCGGAGCTTCTCTTCTCCACCTGAACACCTCCAAACGCTCAGCCAGGCCAGGGCACCGAGGACTTTAGCTGATGGCGAGCCAAGCCACGCCAGGCCTGGACTGTTTTCTAATCCCAGTGTAATTAATGACCTTATCTTTGGCCAAAGCCATTTAGATTAAGTGGCTGGTGTGATGGGCTCGCTGGCTGCGGCTGCACAGATGGGAGAGCTGCGTTTGTCTGGGGATTAGCGGAGGGCAGATGGAGCCAAGTGTCGCTCCCCATCCCCAAACCTCTCGGCACTGACAGCAGCCTGAAACCTGAGGCCACAACAACTTTCTCAGTGAGTCCTGGCCGGGAATTTCGCGTTGTTTGTCCCTCCTGCAGGAGGCCGGAGTTGGAGGAACAGGAGCTGAACATGTGCCAGGGCTGGTGTGACCCTCACCAGGAGGGTCCTTGACGTGAGTCCTTCGAACAGAAACACAACACAAACCAGAGTCTTCCTCGCAAAGCAAATCAGGGCAGCGATGCTGGTCCTGGCGCTGCATAAATACAAAGCTGTGTCCTCATCGACAGCCACGAGCTCTCCAAGAAAGAAAACTCACCTGCTTGGTGCTGCTGGGAGGACCGGGATGCGCTTCCACCGTCCTTTACTGGGCTGGCAACAGCATGGACAAGCAAGTGTGCCGGACCCCTGCTCTCCTGGGACACACGGGAGCTGCTGCCCCCAAAATAAGGGGGAAAGCCTGGGAGCCCCTTCCCGACAGCAGGTGCAGCACAGCCTGATCGTGAGCAAAACAGACCAGCAGCTATTGTGGGAGAGGAATAACATTTATCTGTGGGGATAACAAAGTTCATATTAAACCGATTAAGGCTATCAAATCCATTTCGAAGGGTCTGGTCATCTGACTGCACGCGGGAGACAGAGCAGATAATCCCAGCCCTCATTCACAGAGCTGCCTCCATGAGCCCAGCCTGGCCGGGGGAGGTGACTCGACATGTCCACACTATCCAAACACCACACTCAGCACATCGGTGTCAAACGGGGCTTTTTACACTCAGCCTCACCTGCATTTCGTGCACCCAGGCCAGGAGAACGCGGTTCCTCGCCATGACCCCAGCGCTGGGCTGAGCCCGGATCCACGTAGGCTTGAGTCAGCGTGGATGGCAAACAAGTCTGGGCTGGAGGAGAAGGTTGAGCTGGCGCTGCAGACAGACCCAGCAACGCCAACGCGGTGCCCAGCGTTTCAAAGCTGATGCCCAGAGAAAAGCCAATGCAAATTCCCAGCTCTTCCAGCGTGTTCCCCTCATTCTGAGCTCCCATACCCCAACCAAACGGCCCAAGGCAGTCGCCCCACAGGGCGCTGCAGAAATAATTCAATGCCGAGGAACACAAGCGGGAGGTTTAAGCTGATCCCCACCAGAGCAGGCATCCCCAGAGCATCCACCCCCGCAGCCCTTCCCCTCGCAGGCTGCGCTCTCGCCACGTGGTGCATCGCGAGCAGTCGAAGGAAAACATTGTGCTCTACCAACCCCAAACCCACCCAGGAAGAACCATCCTGATGGCATTTGCCAGGAGAATCCCAAAAGCCCTGGGAAAGGCCCTCCTGGTTCCAGCAGAGCGGGAAGCGCGGTGGCACAGCCGGTGCTTGTGTCCCCCAGGAGCAAGACCATAGAGACCAACTGCCTCGCGGACGCGGCACGAGGAATTTGCTGCTCAGCAACTTGGATTCAAATGCGGGGCCGGTTCCTGCTGCCAAACCACAGTGTAAACCCCCGGGAATTCAGCTTTAAGTAGGACAAGGCTCATCTGTTGCAAACTTGATGAGATCATTTCCAAGTTCCTGTTTAACAGGTGCCAGCTCCTTCTGCACCTGCTGTGTGCGCAGGGACCAGGCCGCCTGCGCCGAGCGGAGAACATCTGCTCAGAAATGGCAGAAAAGGTGGCTGGAAAAGAGAACCAGGTCTGGATGTCCCGCCCCTGCGCCCAGGTGGAAACAGAGAGCAAGAAAACAGAGAGCAAGAAAACAGCGCTTGTTAATAGTGAGGAGAACCCACAATAACCTTGAAACTTTATTTCCATATAAAAGAAAATCCTCTCCACAATAAAGGCAGGAAGAGCTCGCTCAGCTCCGGAGCTGCACTCCTGGCCAAGCTGGAGGAGCGCGGGGTGTTTGTGTCTCTGAGAATGACACGTTCGCGTGCCAGCAGGATGGGCTCAGCCACTGCAGGGGTAACGCTGCATTTCTGGCAGGAATGAACGCTCGGCATGGCAGGATGCTCCCACAGCCTCGCCCGGGCCCTTCCATGGGAACACGGCGCCGTGGGGCCACACAAAGAGGATCTGACACAGCCGATGGCTTTGGCCGTCGGTTACACACCTGCTTCATCCCCCAAAAAATGACTCGGCTCGTTCAAGGCCACCCAGGACTAAGTCGCTTCCTCGCCGTCCAGGTGGAAGCACAGCTGCTGCCTTCGCCAGGTGGTTTGCAGGTTTATGGCAAAGGCAGGACGCTGTCCTCGCCCGAAATCGCTGTGCCCGCACCGTCCCCCTCGGTCTCTGCAGCGCGGCTGGCGGCCTCCAGCTTCCTTCTCTTCTTCAGGTAGTGCAGGTGGGATTTGGATCGTGTGTGAGCTGCAGGAAGAGGCAAACAGAGCATTTAACTCAAGGGAACTCGACCGTCCCTTCCCATCCTCCCGTACAACTCATTCCCCCTGAAAAGTGAACTCCCAAGCCCTGCCCTGGGTTTTCAGGACACTTCCAGGCCAAACTACCGAGGCTCAGAGTGGGACAGAATGTCAAGGATTGGAAGGGACCTCAAAGCTCATCCAGTGCAATCCCCCCGTGGAGCAGGAACACCCAGATGAGGTTACACAGGAAGGCATCAACCCTTCCAAGCCTTCCAGGAAGGATTGGGAGAGGGAAAAATCCTGGTTCTGCATATGCAGAGGACTCCGGATCGTCAGGACACAACTCTCCCAGCAACTCCGCTCCCAAGCGAGACACGACGCCGGGAGGAGAAAGGGAAGCGTTACCCAAGAGGCGGCTCATCGCGGGATGCGGGTGAGGTTGTGCAACTCCCGGCAGCCCGTGGAGCGCGGCCAGGACCATGTGTAACCCCAGATACCTGCACTGCAGCGCCGGGATGTCCTGAGCAGCTACAGAGCGGTGGGGACGGAGCGCAGAGCAGAATTGTGTTTATGCAGAACTCCCGGGCAAGGCCTCCAGCTCCTTCAGCAAGAATGCGATGGGAACAGAGGCGCAGCCCCAGGGATGCACCTTGCACTGACACTGCGGGGCAGCAGGAGCTGCATTTCCGCTTGAAATCACACAGTGAAGGACAGCAAAACCTCCGCTATCGGTGCTGTTATCTAAGGAGAAGGTGCTTTGACTAACCAGCCCAATGCACCACCTTAGCAGGGCAGTTTTGCTGTTTCCAAGAGATCTGAGCAGCAATTAAGGCAGCAACCTTTTCAAGCAGGGCCTTAATTAAACGAGGGTATGTGTTCACCGAATCAAGGCCGTCGGGTGTTTTCCAGTCATCCTTTTCTGCCAAAGGATGAAATTACCTGCAAACCTGCTGCTGCAATGCTGGAGGGTCACCCGCAGCTTGAAATAAAGTCTTACCTCTTAGAATTTGTCACAAGCAACACCAAAAAAAGCTTAGAAAAGCTGACGGTGGCTGGAAGAAGCGCAGATTCGTGCGGCTGTCTGGGGAGGTTTGCTCTTTGAAGTCCATACAAATTGTAAAATTAGATACAATTTAAAACCCTTCCAGAGCCAGGGGGGTAATGGGAAGCAGTTCCCAGAACTATCTGTAAGACCAGATTGCAAATCAACTCAGCTCCCACGATCGTTTTCACTTCCCTTTGAGCTTTTACACTTTGCAGTTACAAGTAACACCCAGGTTTTGGACCATTTTTTCTCCCACCCGCTGGGGATTGGAGCCAAATTCAGCTGGATGCAGAGAACAACAGCTGGTCTTGGATGAGAAGGGTCTTGTCACCATCGATCAGATTTTGGGGTGACATCCCTAGAGGACACGTAGCTGCGGGGGTTTTGGAGACCTTGAGGAGTTCCTGCTCGGTCATAAAACCTGCTGGATGTGGGAGGATGACATGGATCCTGGGAGCTTCAGAGTCCTCTAGTTCTGGAGCAGGTAAAGCTCCTTCAACACTGAGACTGGCTAAAATCTCCCTACAACAAGCTTCCTATTCTGAGCCAACTTCCATCTTTGCTTTCAGCAGTTCCCTGGATCAATAGGGATAAGCGACTCGTTCAAATCCGATGAGCAAGGAGCTGGGAAATGCATCTTTGCATTGTGTCTGCATCAGCTGCATTTGGGCAACACGTGGAGATTTACCAGTTGCGTTTCTGCAGCCAGTTTCTCCACTACTTTTTGTTCCTGGTTCTCAGCATGAGCCTCACAGCACAGATAAACTCACTGAGTTAAACCGACTCCAACTGAGCTCTTTTAAAGTAAGTCTATTGAAAATAGAAAAGCCCTTTCTATTACCATTACAGCTAGGAGTACTTTGAAAACAGACAAATAGGAGAAGTTGGAGCAAAACTCAGCTATTAAAAACATTACGAACTTTCCTTTTACACAACAGAATTTTGTTCTGTGCTTTTTGACAAAGTATCTGAAGTGCTGAAAAGGACCAGCAGCCCTGACTAAACGCTCCGTACGGATCGGCGGGTCTGGCGTGACGGCAGTGAGCGGCAGCGTTTCCCGGGGCGGGGAAGGGGGAGCTGACAGATGGCTGCTGTGGCACCGCTCCCGCAGCCCCTCCGGGCTCGCAAATGGCTGCTTGCACACCCGGGCTGTAAACAATCCTTGAAAGCCCAAGACCAGGTGCTGAGGGTCATCCAGCCAAGCAGAGACAGCCGAGGAAGCCGCTCTGCTCTGCTCCAGAGAACGGCCTCGCTCCGTCCCTGGCTGCGTCCCCTCCCTGTCCCCTCCTCGCCCCCCACCAGGTCCTACCTGCCCACTCCCTGTCCCCGATGATGACTCTGTCGCAGAGCTCACACACGCGATGACTCCGTTTGTTCTCGTTCACATCGTACTCCATCCTCACAGGCTCTACCGGGGGTTCACGTCCCTGTAGATTAAATATTCAGAGAATCACAGAATGTCAGGGGTTGGAAGGGACCTGGAAAGCTCATCCAGTGCAATCCCCCCATGGAGCAGGAACACCCAGATGAGGTTCCACAGGAAGGTGTCCAGGCGGGTTGGAATGTCTGCAGAGAAGGAGACTCCACAACCCCCTGGGCAGCCTGGGCCAGGCTCTGCCACCCTCACCCCCAACAAGTTTCTTCTCATATTTAAGCAGAACCTCCTGTGTTCCAGTTTGCACCCATTGCCCCTTGTCCTGTCCCTGGTTGTCACCCAGAAGAGCCTGGCTCCATCCTCCTGACACTCCCCTTTCCATATTGATCCCCAGGAATGAGTCCCCCCTCAGTCTCCTCCTCTCCAGCTCCAGAGCCCCAGCTCCCTCAGCCTCTATATTGGCTCAAAGTGGTTTCTACTATGAAAATTTGCTTGGCTGTGTTCACTTTGGCTGAGTTTGGGCTGTGAACCTGCCATACCCAGACACTGGAGTTAGCAGGACAGACACTGCAGTTTTACCATGCAAGACAAGTGGAGTACTGGGCATTAGGAGAAATTTTCAGCTTAGACAACAAACGAGAAAAGCCCAAGGCTGGACACGTACACAGACAGCCCTGCTCATGGGAGACACTAAGTGCCAAGTTATGGGGCTTGGAGACTACTGAGCAGTTGGGTTCCCCGTCATGGCTCATGTGGTCATTCCGGTTACCTGAATGAAGCTCTCCACAATCTCCAGAGCAGGTTTCAGCACATCCTCCTCCCACCGCAAGAGATCAGTCACCTCCAAGCCATACACCGGGGGCACGTTGGGCCCGGGACCTACGGAGACACAGAAAGGCTGGTCACCACCAGAACCCCCCAGCATCGTGTCCCAGCACCCATGAGGTGACCCTGTCACCATGGGGGGATCTGCTCTTTCTTATCCAGCTGTCCTTTAGCATTCTGAAACAGACAGCACCAGCCTTTCCAGAGCCAAATTACCAAAGACCTCAGCCTGGGGGGGGGAAGCACTCTCACAAAGAGCAAGAACAGCCAAGAGCTCAAGCATCTTCCTGGTTGTCTGAGCATCAGGAAATCTGAGCATGCCAAGAGCCCATCACAGCAGCAAACACCTCGTCACGGCTGTGGTCCATGGGAGGCCACGGAAGATCAAAAAACCAGATCCAAGCACAAAGCCATCACACCGAGCTGACAAGGAGAGGCAGACACATAGTCTGGACGAGGAATCTGCGGGTGCAGGCTCCAAATCAGAGCTGAAATTGCTCATGCGGCTGCAGGGGCCAACGCTCCCGGCTCCCAGCAGCAAGCCATGGCAGGAGATGCTTTATTCGTGTCTCAATGTGACAAGGCGCAGTGACAAAGCCACCCCTTTGGCCTCACCCGGCCTGGTGTGAGGACACGGGGCTCTCACTGCAGCCCAGCGGGGCCGGATCAGAGATCAGCCCCACCTGCCCGCAGCCACCGGGCGCACCGCTCGGACAAAGCCATCGAAGGCCACCGCGTGCCAGGCGCCAGCAGGTGCTGCTTTTTATTGCCGTAACCACAAACAAGCTGATCTGAAGCACACCTGCCACCAGAAAGGTGAGCCGCAGCCACCGAGCACACGGCTCCAGGACGGCTCTTGCGCCCCGTTCAAAGCCTGTCTTTTGACTCCAATTTCTCCCTGCCTATTTATTTTTTTTACATTTTTATTGTTGTTTTGCCCCTACCAAGCACCTTTCAACAAGTGCCCGGCTCCCAGCTGCTGCTGCTGGCCCCGCTCCAAGGCTGGGGCTGGGACGGGGAAGTCCTGCTGGCTCTGGGCCACCATGGTGAGCGCGGCACAGGCCAAGAGCAGCCAACGGCCTCCTGCTCCTCGTCTGGAGGGCAGCTGGGAGCCGGGCTCCTCGCCCTCCGCAGGGACCGTGTGTGGGTGCGTGGGGAGAGGGACCCTGCTGGGCACCCCCTCCCTGAGCCCCTCAGGAGCCATCGGCAGGACAGGCTGCAGGGATGTGGGAACAAGTGCCAGGATGAGAGGAAACGGCCTCAAGTTGCACCAGGGGAGGTTGAGGTTGGATCTGGGGAACAGTTTCTTCCCCAAAGGGCTGTGGGGCATTGGAACAGGCTGCCCAGGGCAGTGCTGGAGTCACCACCCCTGGAGGGGTTGAACAGACATGGAGTTGAGGTTCTCAGGGACATGGGGCAGTGCCAGGGGTGGGGAAACAGTTCGACTTGATGGTCTTAAAGGTCTTTTCCAACCAAAACAATTCTGTGATTCTGTGATCTACTGCTGCCCGCCACATGGATGAGCCTTTGCTCACTTTATTCTGTTGGGGTATTAACCATCCCGATAGCACTTTTGCTGGGAGAGGAAAACCTTCCCTTGACAGCAGCCAAGGGTACAGAAGAAGCTGTGAGAAAGAGCTCTGGCTTCCCGAGCATTTGGGCAGAGAGGCTGCAGCAAGACAAACAGGGACAGTGCCGGGGGGGCTGTCACGAGAGCGCCAAGTGGCTGCTCTGCAACCCAAACAGGTGGGAAGGAATCGAGGCAGAGCCCGGTGGGTGGATGTGACACTTACGTCTCAAAAAGCGGTTTCGGACCCATTTGTTCTGCCTCCGGGCATATTTCTTGGTCACCTGTTTCAGGGCCTGGATCCCTTTGAAATTAAAGGGAAAAAACAAAGGTCAGTGCAACGCTGCAAGCTGGGCTGGAGCAGAGCGAGAAGAGGGTGACAGCTCCTTGTCCTACCCGCAGCGGGCCCAGCAGACAGTTTACCACTGTAAAACCTTTCAATATTTAGCACCAGACTTATCATATCCCTCTGTAATCATCTTCCTGAGCAGACACAACAAGTCCCTTCTGCACCAGACTTGTTTTCAAGCCTTTTATCATTTCTGTAGTTTTCTCAGCTTCCATCTCCACCTCACACTGAACCCTCCTCGACACAGACCAGTTCACCCTGGGGCCTTCGCTGAGAAGCGGAGCAGCTCTCTCCTCTAACAGCGCATCGGTCCAGACACTCCAGAATGGCACGTGACAGGTTTAGATTGGATATTAGGGGAAATTTCTTCATGGAAAAGGTTGTCGGGCACTGGAACAGGCTGCCCAGGGCAGTGGTGGAGCCACCACCCCTGGAGGGGTTTAAAAGATGTATAGATGAGATTCTCAGGGATATGTGTTAGTGCCTGAGTGAGGTTAATGGTTGGACTTTATGATATTGAGGGTATTTTCCAATCAAAGTGATTCTGTGATTCTATTCTATGATTCCAAGCACTGAAAAAGGAGTCCCTGCCCCTCTGGGCTGGCAGAAGTGGAAAATGCACAGAGAAAGGTGCAGCTCAGTTCCATCAAGACCTGCCCTGGGTGTGAGCTTGATTCAGACCATCAAGAAGCATCACCTGGAGCTGCGTGGGGCTGAGGAACGCAGGGCACGCAGGGTGTTCCTCCCACCTTTTTGCAGCAGCAGGGCACTGGTCTCAGGTGAGCAATTCCCCTCACTGACGAGGTACTCGTGGAATTCCTTGAAGCCGATGGACTGGAAGATGCCGTGCTGGTAATCCTGCCTGGAGAACAGGACAAGAGGCAGGGGTCAAGGCCACCTCCTTCGGAACAGTGGGGGACCCCAACCCTCCCCAAAAGAGCTGAGCTCTCTACACCTCACCCTGCAGAGACCTCCCCAGGTGACACAAGCCCATGGCTCAGGGGACAAGCCATGCGAGGCACGCACGGGAACACAGATCAGTGCCTGCAGTGCCAGCCCATGTCAGCTTCAGAATCATGGAATCATGGAAAAATGGAACCCATCCCGTCTGCTGGCTCCGCCAAAGGAGCAGGTGCTGCCAGGAGAGAGCTGGGAGCAGCAACACATCGGAGCTGCTGCAAGGAGTTGTGTCGGGCGCTGCACGGGTCTGGCAGGTGAGTCTGGGAGCAGAGAGGGAGCTGGCTTGTCACCCACCGATTCTCGGCCACCTTCTCTTGGTTGTAGCGTCGGTGAAAGTCCCGCAGCTCCTCCAGCAACCCCGCAGCCAGCATGTCATCCACCCGCTTCTCCAGCCGCTGGTCCAGAGCTGGGAGGAGGAAAGCAAGACACACTCAGCTGCTCGAAGCCGTGCCCTGGACAACATGCTGGGACACGGTTCAGCACCGCCAGCTTCCCAATCCACTCGGGACCGAGTCCCGCGTCACAGCAACTGATGCCAAAGGAATTGGTGTCTTGTTCAGGGAGGAGGCTGGGGCAGGAGCAGCGTGCTCAGCCGGGCAGGAGCTGCGCAAGGCCTGCTCTCACCTGCCTGGTCTGCGTGGAGCCACAAGATGCAGGAATGTGGGTACTTCAGGGGGCCCCCTAAGGGTCCCCCCCCTTCCTCCTCCTGCTGCTGGTGCAAGATTTCACTGTGGGGGATCCCCGTCTCTTCAAACACTTGGAGGCTCCTGTGAGCAGAGACAGACAGAGCTCAGAGGCTGGGCAAGGAAGAGCTTTTCCATTTCCCCAGCAGCCCC
Source organism: Streptopelia decaocto (assembly GCF_964273445.1). Taxonomy (NCBI): domain Eukaryota; kingdom Metazoa; phylum Chordata; class Aves; order Columbiformes; family Columbidae; genus Streptopelia; species Streptopelia decaocto. The sequence goes on along the minus strand of NC_138678.1, from coordinate 1,784,856 downwards.
GGGGGCTCCAGCCAAGGGAACCGCAGACACTTGCTGCGATCCAACCCTCTCATGTGGGGTATTTCTACCCCGTCCCGTGCCCAGCATCCCAAGCACACCCAGGTCCTGGGGGTGCAGCGCAGAGCACAGCGATGGCACCCGAGGAGCCCAGAGCACAGCCACCCACTCCTGCCTGGCACGGGGACAAGCCCCGCAGGGGACATGGTTCTGGCTCCAGCCCTGCCCTTTCCAGCCGGGCAGGGCTGCAGGGAAGGGGCCAATGCTGCCAATTCTGGAAGCGTTACCGTGCTGTACTCAGCCCTGCACAGCCAGGGAGGTGGAGGAAACCACGCAGGGCGCCCAGCCCTCTGTCCTCCTGCACCGTGCGAATGGGGTGGGCGGCGTTCTGCACCCCCCGGGCCAGGGCTCGGCTGGGATGGGCCCGTTGAAGCAGCAAGCCTGGTCTTGCTGCCGTGCTGTTCCCACAGAGCTCAGGTATGTTACTCAGCCAGCACGGCAGCTTGCTCTTTAAATAGCTCCAGATAAACCCTGCTGCTGGGGCACCACAGCGGGAGCAGCCCTGGTTCACCAACTGTCCCAGACCCCAAAGGCAGTTCAAGCTGGGGGTTGCATGGCCAAAGCTCTTCCATGCCAGAGAGCTTCCCAAAACCTTCAAGGTCCCCAGGAACCTTGCTAAGGGGTTGGCAGCACCCACCTGGGACAGGAGAGCCCATCCTGCTGTGTTCCCAGGCAGGTGATTCCCTCAGGAAGGGGTGCTGGGCCCTGGCACCCCAAGCTCACCTGGCCACTTTGCGCTTGTCGTGCGGGTGCAGCTTGGCCGCCATCTCCGGGTCCACCTGGCTCAGGCGACGATGGAGCTCGACACCGTCCAGCTGCTCCAGCTCCACTTTCCTGTCAGTGATGGGCCTGGGGGACGTGCTGGACTTCTGCAGGGCACAAGGCAGCCCTGAGTCAAGCTACCCATCCCTGTGCAAGGCCAAGACACGCAAAATGATCCCCCAGACCCACGGGATGAGTGAGGGGCTTTTGGGTCTCACTCTAGCAGGAGAAGCACCATGCCCGGTCACAAGGAGCCTGCCCTGAAAGTGGGGCTCACCCTTTTCTAGAGGGATGCGCAGCTTTCCAGCAGTACCTTGGTGTTGACAAGGACCTTCCAGAGCAGGGACTCGATGTAGTAGTTGGTTCCTCCCACAACAATTGGGATCTTGTCTCGGGCAAAGATATCTTCAATGTGCCAGAGTCAAGGAGCAGAAGCAAAGCTGCACAGCAGGGAGGAGGGGCTGTGGGGAGAGGCAGCCTGGAGCCCAGACCCCACTGTCCCAGCCCCATGGAGGCTGCAGGACAGGCTCAGAGGTGTCCCTTGTCTCTCACTGTCCTCTCTCAGCTGCCACCAAAACTTGGGGACACCCAAGGACAGCTGGGGAGGGCAACACGTGGCTGTGCAGCAGAGATCGCTCCCAGCCCTGAGGACGGGCTGCTCTGAGCATTAGCTGCTCGAAGAAGCTCCAAGCCCCTTTGCCAGCAGCATCCTCTGAAAAACAGAGGCAGTTGCGATGTGGAGAGCCCAAGGCTGGTCAAACACTGATTTCTCTTGCAGGCCTGGCTGTAGAAGGGGAAAGTCGGTATCTGCTCGGCCAGGCAGAGTGCGGCGTGAAAGGATATCAGCGCCACAGCTTTGTCTCTGAAATCCACCACCGTGTAGTTGGAGACAAGGGGATCCACAAAGCTGATCATGTGGTGTCTGCACAGACGCTGCTCCTGGGGAGAAACCTTGTTGGTGATGATGTCCAAGCCCTTGTACACCTGGGGAAGAGAAGAGCCCATCATTCACCTCTGCGTCCCATGAAACCCCCACCAACCACCGCTCCTTGCCCCAGGCAGAGCTGCTGCCTGGCCCTGTCACCCCCCAAGCCCTCACTGGAGCAGCAGGCAGCGCGGGCAGCGCGGGCAGCGCAGGCAGCGGCACGTGCCCTGTTCAGGCGAGGCAGCAGGAACCTCGCCAACACCTGCTCCTGCCCAAACTGCCTCTCTCTGGTGTTTGTCCCTGCCCACAGGAGATGAACCGTGAGCCCGACCGCTCGCAACTGCTTCCCTGCTCTGATATAACCCGCGGGTGGGACGCAAAGGCTGCTCGAGCCATGGGAGCGCGGTGTCAGAGCCCGGTCAGCGGCACCAGCCGAGCCCGGCTCCAAAACACAGAGCTCCTGGCTCCTCATCTGCTGCCGCTGAAAGCTCAGATGTTCCTCTCTCCAGCACAGCGTTGAGTCTCATTTGGGGACAAGGATCGCTGCTTCTCATAATGCACAGTGATCTCCGGATGCAACGTGTAACTCCACAGAGCCTCCTAAACACACACAAACACTCTCAGCCCTTGCACACCACAAAATCCTGGCATAGCACCTGCTTCCTGCTCTCACTGAGCCCGTCAGGGCTAGAGAGGAGCAAAACACATCAGCGCAGGGGACAAGAGGCACTGGAAACAGCTGTACACGTTTCCTCCCCCTTCACTCAGAAACCACCCCAGCCAGAGGCTCCAGAAACAATTTTTCCCCTAAAACCCTCCGAGAAGCTGCCAAGACTCCAGCTGCAGCGCGACCTCCGCTCGCCGCCTCCCCTGGTCCCAGACAGAAGGACAAGGTGACACAGAGGTGACCCACGGGCAGAAGGCAAGAAGGACAAGCCAAGGTTAGCGGAGCGGGGAAGCCGGATCCTGCCCGGAGCTGCTGAAGTGGCTGCAGCGCGGCAGACACTCCCCGTCTTGCTCAACTCTTGCACTTGGTTTTGGAGGACAAGCACCAGCCCCAGTTACGGTTCCTCTCGGAGAAAGTCTGGCCCGGGGGCAGGAAGCGAGGGGGGAGCGGGAGGGCAAGCAAATGCTTTTCTTTTCTGCCCTGCAGCTGCCCCAGGGCCCGGAGCAGCAGGAGAGGCCCAGGAGCTCTGTGCCAATGTGCCCCGTGGCTGGTTGCAGCCTATTGATCCCCTTCCATCACCCAGGCTGCTCAACACAGGTCTCCAGTGGCACCGAAAACCTTTGAATTCAGCAAATTTTGGCTCAGTGCCTTCTCTCCCCCCGGCACAGGCCAGTCCAGCCCCTCCGGCTCCTCCAGCTCCCACTCGTCTGCCTGGAATCCCAGTCGATACAGAGCCTCGGAGGCAGCTCCCAGTGCCCTGTGCCGGCAGAGCCGGGATTTACAGTTCAGGCTCCAATCCCCCAAGGTTCTGCCGGAGATTAAAACACCGAGAGCCTCCCTGAATATCTGGCAACAAGAGGAGGAGGAATGCAGCGTCAGTGTGTGGGCTGGAAGGAAACAAAGGCGGCCTTTTACACGCACCCGGCAGAGCCCAGAGAAGGTTTCCACCAGCTGGCTGCCGGCAGGGCCGCGCACCGAGACGTCCTCCCGACACTCATTTCTATTTTCAGCCCATGGCTCAGATAAGCCTTTGTTGCTTTCTAAGGCCCCAAAACAGATTAGTGGCAGCCTGGAGCAGCAGGACTCCGAGACACCGAATACAAGCCGGGGACTAAAGGGGCTTAGCCTTGACGGTGTCCTCCCACCTCTGCCGCTGGAACCGCGGGCACGTCAGCCCCACGGCTCCCAGCACCCTCTCCCCTGTTAAAGGGTGGGGAAACTGAGGCAGGAGAAGCAAAAAAAGCGAACCCCAGGAAATGGTGTCCATGAGGATCCTCGTTCTGTGGCCTGGGAAAAGCGGGCTCTCCCAAACCCTCACTCTGCAACCAGTTTCATGCGCAATCCCAAATTCTGTCCCTTTGTCCCCATCTGCACTAGAGGGGGAAAGGCACTGTCCTCGCCCTGAGTGCAGGTAGCGCAGTGTTATAGAATCACAGAATCATTTTGGTTGTAAAGACCCTCAAGGTCATGGAGTCCAACCATAACCCATCCCCGGCACTGCCCCATGTCCTGAGAACCTCATGTCCGTCTGTCCAACCCTCCAGGGATGGTGACTCCAGCACTGCCCTGGGCAGCCTGTTCCAATGCCCCACAGCCCTTTGGGGAAGAAATTGTTCCCCAGATCCAACCTCAACCTCCCCTGGCGCAACGTGAGGCCGCTTCCTCTGCTCCTGGCGCTTGTTCCTGGGGAGCAGAGCCCGACCCCCCCTGGCTCCAAGCTCCTTTCAGGCAGTTCAGAGATCAGAAGGTCTCCCCTCAGCTCCTGTTCTCCAGGCTAAAAAGGTGAAAAGACGGCTGTGCAGTACAGTGACACGAGCCACCTATGGCCAGGAAGAGCGTGAAGATTTCACAAGGGTCAAGGGATCTCCCAGCTGGAGACAAGCATGGAAGACCCAAACCAGGCCAAGGTGCAAGGAGATCACAACTTGCTCTCCCTGCCATGAGAAGGACGTCAGCAAAGGCTCTTGAGATGTCCTGACTTGACACACTAACTGGTAAATGTATGTGTGCTACAACAGCCTCTGGAGAAAGACAGCATGGCCACTTCAATCCGTGAAATCCAGAAGGGACAGTGGGATTGGGAGCGGAGGGGCTGCTCCAGCAAACCAGCACCAGGATGGCTGCGCACTCGCTGCTCCATCAGGAATGAGGACACGGGACCTGCTTCACCCCACCTGGCTTCCCTGGGAATGATTGACTCCTAAAGGAAACTCACTGGGACAACTAACAGCAACAGAAAGGACAAAAAGAAAGATTAAAACGCCACCAGATTAAGCAGAGCTCCTGAGCTGCACGCAGGCAGCAGCTAAATCTGTAATTCGACCGCAGCAACTCAGGGCCGTGACAAAAACGCCCTGGAGATAGAGGGGCGTCTGTGCGGGGAACAGGTGGGCTCGGGGCTCCCCAGCCCCTTCCCCAGCCTGGCTCCAGCCCCAGCAGCTGCCCAAAACGCTGCCAGCGCTTGTCAGAGCTCCGCAGAGCCCGCGCAGGGCCCAGCGATGAATGGACAGAGGGGACCACGGGTGACACGCTCGCTGGCAGCTGTCAGTCGAGAACGAGCAACGGGAGTTTTAAAACCCGGCGACATTTCCGCGAGGACACCCGGAGCCAGCTCCGCGTGGCAGCGGGGAGACAATATTCCACGGGAACAAAGCCAGCGAGAAAGCAGCCCCAGTTGGCCACCTAAGCGGGGCACGGGGGTTACTGGAGCGTGGTGGGGGAGGCGCCGACGCGAGCTGCTCCAGGCTGCGCCTTGAGAGACAGGGCTCCCCCGCCTCGCTGCCCCGAAAACACGCTGCCTTACGGGATAAAAGTAATGGAGCTGCTCAGCTCTCGCTCCACAGTCACGCTAGAATGAGATTAAAAGGAAAGGAGGACAAGAGGCACTCGAGCCCGGATGCCATTGGGCGCCTACAGCCAGAGTCCTCCCAGCACCTACGTTCCCATAGTGTGACTGAAACAACCAGAGCACAAAATACACGCTCCAAAACACCCACCAGCACGAAACGAGAATCCGCAGCACAGCAATCAGCTCCAGCCACGCCTGCAGAGCTCGGGATGCAGCAGGAGCCTCGTGTTCGCAGGTCGCTCGAGTCAACAGCGCTTGCCCTGGTATTAAAGCCCGTCATACACTGGGCTGGGAGTCACTGCAAGGTCCGAGAACCTCAGCGCTCACAGTGCACAAACAGGCACAAAGAAATGAAAATAAGCTCAGGGGCTTGTTTGCTCAGGAAGGTCGGTATTAGTTGAGCTCTGCTCAGAGACATTTCCAACGCGGGCACTAGAGCAGAGTAACTCACCTCAGAAATTTAACAGCAGCTGACTAAAAGCTGCCCCAGCCCAGACAGGGTCTGTGGAGAAAACCAGCCCACAGTCAGTCCCACCTCGGGGTCCAGGAGCTTCGTTAGCACGCCCTTCGTTAGGAATTATGGGCTCACAACACCGGCAATGCCCGGTGGTTCACGAGGGCTGGGCCAGGCAGCACTGGCCAAAGCTTCTGCATCTCGCGTGAACGTTCTGCCCTCCAAGGTTTTGTCAATTCAGCTCAGACCTCAAACACTCTTTCCCCAAGAACGAAAGGAAAACATCCCATAAAATAAATTAAAGCTTTCCAAATGCCTGGTTTAAATTCAGGAGAGACAGTCTTTAAATCTAACTCTCCGGGATACAAATAGTGACCAGTATCAGCAGCCGCAGCGCAGGAAACCGGGTGGCGGCCACAGGACAGTGACAGTCAAGCGCTGAGCAGCACAAATGGCAAAGAAAAACACCTATTGCCAGAAAACACCTTTTTAAAAGCATAATTAATATGTTAAACTTGATGGAAAGTTCACGCATTACATAAAAAGCAAAGTGAAAGTGTTGATTGGAAGGAAAACATTCTGCTAAACAACAACAAAATCCCCACGGTGGCTGAAATCTTCATTCAAGACAAAGCTCTTGTAGCCGAATGCAATCAGGACTAAAAATATGAGGCTCAGCTCCTTGGTGTTTACTGACCCAGACTGTAATATATATAGAGAGATATATATTCTGCACTGCCACTTGCAATAAGAGATAAAACCATGGAGACTGTCACTGGCAAGTAGCAAGTATCATTGGTAATATTCCTTCCCATATCTCACCGGTGTCCCTGTGCCGGTGACCGAGGAGGGAGCGTTCGCCTCCGCTGCCGTGTCCCACGTCCACCAAACGGCCTGGGAAGGACAGACGGACCAGCCAGCGCTGCTGCCTCCCCGGGTCCCCCCGCCGGGACGGGAGGCACAAGGCAGGAACCATCCCAAACCGAAATGTGCACCCAAAGGCCTCAATGCACCTGCGGTTTCTTAGCAGGACCCGCACCACGTCGCCCAAAACCCACGGTCCGTGTCAGCAGATCCACACCCGCAGGGGCAATCCTGGGTATTCCTGGCTACAGATTGACTCCAGCTGCTGCATTCCCTTAACCAAATGCTCCTTACACCTTCACGTAGCTTTTTGTGGGTTAAAATAATAACACCTTTGCTTTGGTTTCCTTCTAAAAGGTAAATTTATTGTTAAGGGAGGGGGATTGAGCAAACCCAGCTCTGCAGTTTTGGCTGTGCCGCCTTGCTCAGAGCTAACAAGCCAGCACGGCTCCCCCCGACCCCCAGAGCAAGGGGGAGACTGTGACACCGCTCACTCGACAATAAACCGGGATAGGGACAGGATCCGTGCTCCGGGTTGTCCCCAGCAGGCACCGGGCCACGGCCCTGGGGTGCCCCGAGGAGCACAGCCCCGCGGGGCTGGGCCTCTGCGGGCCCCGACCAGGCCCCGCTGCTCCCCGCGACCAGGCCAGGCCGCGTCCCAACACCCCCAGCCAGGCCCAGGGCCCCACCGGGGACCCCGGGCCCAGTTCCCCCCTTCCCCGGTCCCCAGGCCCGGCCGCAGCCTCCTTCAGGCCCAGCTCCGGCCCTCCCCGTTCCCCAGGCCCCGCCGCGGCGTTTCCCGCTGCCCGGGCCTCCCCGCGGCCTTCCCGGCTCCCCCGCAGGCCGGGCCCGGCCGTACCTGCATGGAGTCGGCGCTCACGATCTCTCCGCCGAGGCGCAGCCCGAGCTGCAGCGCCAGCGCCGATTTCCCGGTGCCGGTGGCGCCGAGGATCACAACGAGCGGCCGCGGCGGCGGGGCCCGGCCCAGGCACAGCGCGGCCGCCGCCATGGCCCGGCCTGGCCCGGCGGCTGCCATGGGGACGGGCGGGCGGGACGGGGGCGGGACGGGGCCACCCGCGGGGGAAGGGCCCGGGCCCTGGGCGCTGTGTCCCCGTGTCCCTCTGCCAGGCGGGGCTCCTGGCCCCAGGCGGGTCCCTCCCGTTGCCCCCGGCCCTGTCCCCTGCCCGTCCCCGGCCCCTCTTCGTGTCCCCCGGGCCGTGTCCACGAGTGGGGTCCTGCCCCATGGTACGTTTTTTTGGGGGGGTGGGATGGGGTGGGAAGGATGCTGTTGCCATAGCAACGGGGCAGGAGGATGAGGCGCGGGGCTGTTGCCATAGCAACAGGGAGAGGCGCGTTGCCGTGGCAACCTCAGCTTCCAGGGAGGCTCGTCCTCCCCATCGCCCCGGCAACACGGGGGTGATGGGGAGCGGGGCGGCTGTCTCCGTGGCAACAGAGGGGAAGGGAAGGCATGGAGACGGTTGCCATGGCGACGGCGGGAGGAGGGTATCTCCGCGGTGCTGCTCTCCCTGGCAACACACATCCTGCGCCATAGCAACAGGGAGCGGGAGCCTGCGGGCCGGGGAGGGGCTCGGGCAGCCGGCCCCCCTCGGAGGGGAAGGGATTATCGCCGCCTCGGGGAAACTGTCCTAAAAATTTGCCAGCCCAGGCGTGAAGGCAGCAGCGTGAAGGCAGCAGCGTGCCCGTGGCACCCACGGGTCGGCAGCAAAGCTGCGGTGGGGAAGCAGAGGTGGTTTGGGGGGGCTATGGAGCAGAGGCGAGGGGGTGAGTTGCAAGAAGCGGGGTCATGTGTGTTAAAAAAACAACTCTGTCGGGCTGGGAAATGTGGAATTGTGATGGGTACAGCTGGCACACTGAACAAGCGAGGGGGAAAAACCGTGCGTGTTTATTTTGTTCACTTAATAGTCTGCTTTCCTGGTCCTTAATGTGGCAATGTAGAATCACAGAATCACTTTGGTTGGAAAAGACCCTCAAGATGATCAAGTTCAGCCGTTAACCCACCCCGGCACTAACTCACATCCCTGAGAACCTCATGAGAGGAAACATCTGCTTTAGTAACGAGGGAAGTTTCAGGTAGGTATCTATTTATGTGTGCAGGTTTTAGCAGAACTCAAAGGTGTGTGCAAAACTGCAACCGTTCCTCAGTTCGGTTTGAGACCAACTACATTTTCCACCGGTGATGGTCTCAGTTCAGGCCACATGATCTACACATCATTTCCAAGAAATAACGTTTTGAACATCCTGTGTTCCTTCAACACGAAAAGAAAAAGCACACCTTAATAGAAACTTTATCAGGAGGGTCACTTTGAGCTGAAAAAAGATGCTTTTCTGCAAGTGTCAGCATACACACAACAAAAATAAAGGTTTGAGGCACTGGTACATCTGTGCTTTATTTTCTGTGCATGGGCAAAGTGTCAGATTTAGGTCACCCTGCTCCACGTTTAAGCTGTGGTTCCTGTGAACACCTTTCAATACAGCTCTAAAACGCTTTGACACGGCGTGATGCAACACGCAGAAAGTGTGAAATGTTGCCGGAACAAAAGGTATTTAAGAGCTTCTATGCAGAACCGTTGCTTTTCAGGGCTGGCTCCCCCCGGGTGAGTCTCCTGCAGCAGCCACAGCTCTTCTGACTCCTCAGCAGTAAGAGGATCCCGCGTCCCTCCTGCATTTACAGTAAGACTTTTACTGCCAGTATGAAGGAAACCCAAAAGCATCAGGTTCAGGGGCAGTGGGGAGAGCTCACATATATATAATTTCATCCACTGGGCAGATCTCGGTATATGAAGTTCTCCGATGCCCCTTGAAGCAAGCGGATTACATTCCCCCCTCCCTATAGGGTTACTGCCAACTGTGGCCCCATCCCCTGACCCATGGGGCAGCAATCGCCCCACACCGACTGCCCCGAGCCCCATTAGTGGGGTTTACAGTTACACCAAAGCCTTCTCAGAGCCCAGCGTGGGCTCTCTGCCCCTCCTTGCCAATAAAGCCACTTAAAAGGAGGAAAAATAATCCAGGTGATTCATTTCCCTGGCCCCACCACCGTCACCGCTTCTGTTTCGATTGCTGGGAGAAAGCCAGGACAAAGAGCTCGGTCTTACTGAGCAGCCAAGCCCTGGTGCAAAACACATTGATTTCTGTTTGTGTTTGCCAGTGGACAGGACACCCCAAAACATGGGGGCCACGCCAGCCCCCACCCGGGAGCATCGTGGTGTGATGCGTGGAAACCCAGAGCCGCCTGCATGGAAAAAGCCAACCCAGGCTGTTGCAAACTTATTTATTTATGAAGTGTGAGGTAATGAAGAAAGTGCTAAATCCGACCACAGTGTTAACTCTAACGGTTCTCAGCAGGTCAGTGGGGACCCAAGGGTGCTGTCCCATGGGGCCACCCCTGCCAGCACCCCCAGGGACTCTGTCACCCCTGTACCCCAGCACGGCTTGGCCGGCAGGACAGCACAGGCAGGGAGAAGCCTCGAATGCAGCACAGCCCCCCCTGCACCCAACCTGCCCCTTCCAGCCCAGCTTCCTGCAAAGGCCAAAGCTTTGCTGGGGATTTCGTGTGGCTGCTGGTGAGGGGGTGCTCACAGAGGCGGGAAAGGGGGTCACAGGAATGGGAAAGGGGAAAAACAACATCCCCTGTTATTGCAAATGGGTGGTTTGGAGAGCTACAAGGGGGGAACCGGCCTCGGTGAGGACTCAGCTCGAGGGTCCAGCAGGAACCAGCCCCTTCCTGATCTCCCTAAAGTGCAGCAGGACTGAGCCCACCCCCACAGCAGCAACCCCCCTCCAAAACAAAAGTTTATATATATATATATATAAAAAGCAAACTCTTTACCAATACTTCTCCAAAAGTGGTACAAAAATACAGTATAAAAACACAGCCTCCAGTATAAGACTCGTAGTTACAGCAGCAGTTTCTAGAACAGAAAAATCCAAGACAAGCTACTGTGTGAAGTGGTAAGAAAGTAAGGTACGGTCCAGCCGAGCAGGGGATCGCTGTCAGCCCACAAATCAAAGCAGTCACTTAAGAAAGCTGGGCAGGGCAAATCTTGCAACAGCCGGTGCCAAGACACCGGCCCCAGGCAGGTGATGCCACGGTGAGGGGGTCCCACAGCCGGGAGCGGCACCACAACCACCCCACCTGCAGCGACCACCATGTACTCCAGCCCCCCGGGGCCAACAGTTCAATAACCAACCAAAACCAACAAAAATTAAAATGTGCAAATTGAGAGGGACACGGCAGGGGGGTGTGGGGACCAGGGTTGGGGGGACATTGGGTGCTAGTGCCCCTTGAGGTGAGCAATCCGTTTGAGCAGCTGAGTCTGCTGCAGCCGCAGCTGCCGCTTCTCGGCCGCCATCCTCCTCTCGGCACTGATGAGGGACTGCAGGTACTCGGAGGATTTGCTCAGAATCACCACCTTGGGTGTCTTGGGGCAGCTGGCGAGCCCGGGCACCTGGTCCCGCAGGGCCAAGAAGCGCGAACGCAGATCGTTGCGTCGCTTGCGCTCCAGGAAATTGTGGTTTTTCCTCTTGGCCACGTCCTCGCTGTCGGAGCCGGGGCCGCTGCCGGCTTTGGGTAAGCCGGGCTCAGGCAGCGTGATGGCAGGGGCCAGCTCTGCAGCACTCGGTGGCTTGTCCTCGTCCTGCTGGGGCGGCTCTGGCGGGGGACAGGCGTCCGGCGGCGAGCGGGCGGCGTAGTTGTGCTGCTGCTGGTGGACTGAGATGTGGAAGCGTTTCATGCAGGGGTCCAAAGGGTCGGCGCGCAGTGTGATGGTGACCGGCTTCCTCAGGCTGAGCGACTGTCGCTTCTCCACGGTCACAACGTCGATCTCTTCACCTTCTGCTCAAAATGGATGTGGCAAAACAAAGAAAAATCCACCATCAGTTGGAAGCACCTGGTGACCCCTCATCACCCCACCGGGGCTCCCTGTGCGATCCCCCCACTGCCACCCCGCAGAAGTTCGCTCGTGCACTGCAAAGCCACTCTGCGACCTCCAGAAGGGATTCTGTGATTTAAAAACTCCTCCAATATCATCACACAGGAAGAATCTTCTCTCCACATTCATATGCTAGGTCCCCTGCAATTGGGATAGGGCTTTACTTCTGCCTTGCTTCTGCACAAGGAGCAACATGTGTCCAGGATGAAGAATCATCCAGGAAGAAACACCAGAGCCCATCTGGGGGGACAGGAGGATGCGGGGGACCTGGCACAGCCTGACTCCAAAGTTCATCCTGGTCGGGTGCTTTCATGGCCCATTGGAATTGTAAATGAGGGACACAGGGGCAGAGCTGCTCTTTGTTCCCCTTGGCTGCAGCTTCCCACTTGGGTGACTTGTTACTTTTCACAAGTGATAAACCCCATTCAGCCCAGGCTTCCTGGGGACAATCCCCGCGGTGCAGGGGGGCAGGGAGAGGTGAAGGGGTCCCTCCCACAGACTTGTTGAACCGCAAAGGCATCTCAAGCCCAGGAGTCATCAGGGGGAGGTTATCAGAGCTGTGAACAGCAAGACCCAAATAAAGCATAACCTGTCTGTTGTCACCGCAGCTTGTCCCACCCCAGCGAAGCCCAGTGGCATGAAGCCGGCCCCTGGGGACAGTGGGATGACTTGGCTCCAGACACACATCACACTCTCACTTTAGGAACACAATTTCAACTTTCTTTCCTAGACTTTCGGGGAAAATACAGCTGGTCACTAAAGGTCAAACGATGGTGCTCAAACCTCCACCAGCACCTCGGGCAGAGGCCTGGCCGCTCTTGGAGCTGCTGGAGGGGGGACACTCGCTGTCCCCACACACTCATCAGTGTCACAACCCGACCGGTCTCAGCCACGTGTGTACACACAGACACCCCCCCCCCCGCCGCCCATTAATAAAAGTCGGGACGCACGGCCCCGCCCCCCGGAGCCGCCAACTGGCTGCCTAGCGGGGGCGGCCGGCTGTCCTGCCACCCTATTGGCCCCCGCCGCTGTCCATCATCGCGGCCCCCTCTCATTGTTTGCAATCTGTTGCTTTTTGTTCGGCGCCCACGTGGCGCGACCGGATCGGGACCGTGATTGATCCCGGGACCGGGATCCCCACGCCATCCCCCTCTCGCCCCCCAGTCGGCCCCCGCAATTTGGGTTAAGCCTCTTAGCGCCCGCGACCCGCTTTACCGTCCCCGGGCTCCTAATGGCATTAAGTCCCCGTCCCGCGCCGTGACTCACCGGCGCAGGTCGTTGCCACCGGCAGATTTATTAACGGGGTCACGGCACCGGCAGGGCCGCGTCAGCGCTTCCACGGCAGCCGAGTCAGCCCGGCTTCCGTGGGGGCGAGAGAAACGGCATACGACCCCCGGGGCGGGGGGGAGAATGTTTGTAAATAGGGACTGAAAATAAGTGTTTATAATGCAAGATGTCTTGGTGGGTTTCAGAGGCATCTGCTTCCCAGCGCGACCCCCCGTGTAAACACTTCGCCCCCCCGCCCCACGCGTGACACGCAGACGTGCCCTGGGGGTGACCCGGGACGCGCTACAGCTGATGCGGGATGTTCCTGCCCATCCCACGGAGCCATCGCCTCGGGGGACGCGGCTGCTACTCCACCACCTGCCAGCCCCAGGGGATATTTTGCTTTTCGTCCCGAGAAAAAGCCCGTCTCGGGTGGGCCCCGTGAGCGTAGGGGACAGGGGAAACAGCCGAGCCTACGAGCACACTGCAATACTCGAGAAAAATATCAAACTTTCCACGGTGAGCTGCAAACTTGCCCCTCACCGACCAGCCCACGAGGCTCCCGTGGGGCCCGGCCGGGCGAGAGGGGCCAGCAGAGACCCACGAAGCAGCCGGGGGGAGCCCCACGTTCCCTCCTGCGTGGGGCAGGGGGTTTCCGAACAGGAGGCCCGCGGGAAGGGGCGCAGCCGAGCCCGCTTTGTTCGTGGGACCGGGACTCGCTTGGAACCGCAACAAAGGCGCTGCCTGGGAGGCTCCCTGCACACACATGTGTGGACACGCGTGTCCTCCACGCCGGGCTCCCCGCGGGTTGCAGCAAGGCTGGGCCGGGGCCAGCCCGCACCTCCATCCCTTACCAGAATCGCTTTGGCCCTCGGATCCCGAGGATGCGGGGATCTTGCTCTCGGCCAGCGGGCAAAGGAAGACGGCAGCGGGATCCACGCACTCGCTCACCGAGCTGCTGAACCCAAAATCCTGGCCGAAAGAGGGTTTGTGGGGGGTGGCCCTCTGCGTGCCCGTGGAAAGTTTCTCTGTCATCGCCTTCTCCAGTCTCTCCCGGGCCGAGAACCCGCTCCACATGCAATCCTTAAGGATGAAAGCGCTCAGGTTCCCGAAGATCTCCCCCGTCCCTATGAGATACTCCGGCTCTTCCCCGGCCAGGCAGTAGCGGGAGAAGCAGCCGGAGCGCTCGTCCGCCCCCGAGCAGCAGCCTTTCTCCCCGGGGGCACCCAGTGGGGAGAGCGGGGGCGTGGGGACCAGCTCGAACTTCTTCCAGATGTCCTCGCTAGGTGCCGTGGAGCGGTGGAAATCCTCCTGGGCGTCGTGGTCGTAGAAGTAGTGTTGGTACGAGTCAAACTCCATCTCTGGATGGAGGGGAGGGAGGTGACAAAAGGCAGAAAAGAAAAGCGGGCACCACTCGTTCCGATCTGTTCCGATCTGCAGCCCTGCTCAGGAAAGGGGTTCCCTCAGCCCCATAGATGAAGGTGGGGAGCCCCCACCCCCGGTGCACCCACCTCGCCCGGTGCTGCTGGTCCCAGCCGCATCAGGCACCCAACCGGGACGGCGGGTGCATTGTTTCCCCCCCGCTCTTATAGCCTCTCTGCAGCGCCTGGCCCCGCCCTCCGGCCAATCGCCGCGCTTTGATTTGCATAGAGGGCGGAGTCATGTATATTCCCCGCCCCCCGGAGGGCACGGTTTGAGGAATGCCGCAGCCCCCCCGCCCCGGGTTTCCCGGTCCTGTTAACGGGGATGCTAACGGCTTTGCTAACGGCGCTATTAACCAGCGACCACCCCGTGCGCTGGGCTGGGGGACCCCCGCTGCCCCCACAGTGTTCACCGGCTCCCGATGCCATCCCCAGCCCAGGGAAAGGTCGGGGTTTGGGGGACACCCCTCTGCAGGCGCTAAGGAGGGAATTCTGCAAGAAAGATTTTGTCTGAGGCCACCCAGGGCAAGGGCAGCGGTGCCACCAGCCCGGGGACATTCGGCTGAGCACAATGGCAAAGCAAACTGCAGAATCAGGGACATGTCACAGTGAGACAAGGACCCCCTTGGTGTGTCTCCTCTGCCAAGGTCCTTCTAGGAAGGGCAATGTATGTTGTGAAAACATAATGAGGCTTTCACCTCACACCCTGACGACCATGGCATCGTTACACGCGCAGGTGCTGTTACAAAGTCCACCTGGGATGAGCAGATTCCCCCCAGCGATGTGCCCAAACCCACTTTAGCCCCAGCACCTCCTCCTTTTGCCATCCAGCACAGCTGGGGCCACAGGACCTGCCGCGGCCAGTGGCACTGGGAGCCGGGGGTTTGGGTCCTTGGGAGGTCTCTGCAGGGAGCAATCAGCCGACCAGCAGGGCCCAGTACAGCCCAGTGCAGCCCAGCCCAGCAGAGCCCTGCACGGCCCTGTATCATTCTTCATGGACCAGCACAGCCCAGTGAAGCCCAGCACAGTCCGGCTCTTTCCAGCACAGTCCAGCATGATCCTCCATGGACCAGCACAGCCCAGTGAAGCCCAGCACAGTCCGGCTCTTTCCAGCACAGTCCAGCATGATCCTCCATGGATCAGCACAGCCCAGTACAGCCCAGTGTAGCCCAGCATTGCCCAGCCCAGCCCCGCATCAACCAGCACATCCCCGCGCTGCCCAGCGCGGTCCAGCACAGCCCGCTCCGTTTACCCGGAGCTCCCCCGGTTCCCCCGGGCTCCGGCCGCCACCGGCGGGCGCCGGGCGCCACCTGCCGGGACTCGGGTAGGGCCGGGGACCCGCGAGAGAACCGCCGTCCGTGGGACAGTGGGGACGGGGCGGGGACAACCCACCGGGCACCCCGGCCCCGCTCAGCAGCGGCCCGGAGGGGAGCGCCGCCCGCTGCGCACAGCTCCGTGCCTCAGTTTCCCCATCGCTGAGCCGGCAGACGGCACGAGGGAGGCAGAGGAGCAGGACCGGGAGCAGACACTGGGCTGGCAGCTGTTCCCAGGGTCCCCAAGCATGTGGGGTGCCCCAGGGTTGCTCTGGCCCTTTCCTGGCTGGCACGGGGTGCAGCTGAGCTTGCAAAGCTTTGCCAGCCTTGTGCCTTTGGGTCAGCACAGCAGGAGGGTGCTGGGCCCAGCGCTGTAGTTTCCCAGCCATGAGGGTACCATGGGGTCCCCATGATGGCCACAGCACCCTACATGTCCTCCTGGCCCATCCAGAGCATCCCAATCCCACCTGCATGCCCATGGAGCTCGGACAGGAGCTCTGGGACCCAGGCTGATGTCCCCTTTGTGTCTGGTCTCAGTGTTGGCCCCGGTCCCTAGTCATCATAGGAGCCCTGGGCTTGTCCTCAGGATGTCCCCAAACAGAGTCCTCCCACCCCAGGGCTGCTCCCAGCTCTTCACCCTCCCCATCAAGTGTGGGTGAAGATTTCTCTCTTTAGGAAACAAGTCACCCCATCAACATTAAGGGCAGGAGCTGAGCTGCTGCAAGGGCTGTGGAGGCTCATCCTGTGCCAGCACCTGCAGGGACAAGTGATCATAGTTGGGGACGAAGCTGGCACTGCCCCAGACTGCCTCATCCAACACCAACACATCCCCGGGAACAAGAGCAAAGGCTCCTACAGCCCGTAGCTCTGGGCCATGTCTCCTTCCCCCTCCCTGCTGGCCTCGGGGACCTCTCAGTTTTTTCCCAGGGTGAGGCAGGAGCTCCTCCCGGCTTCAAGGGGCTCCGGATGCTTTGAAGGTTTGAAAGCACCTCTGGAGAAGGCTGGAGGGGCCGCACAGCCCTTTCATTCCAACCTCTCCAGGCACTCGGCAAACAGGACCCAAGAGCCTCTCGCTGCCAGCACCTGCACCGGCTGCGCAAACAGGGGCGGGCGGTGAGTGCCCCGGGGGCTGCGGCACCGTGGGTGACAGGGCTGGGGCCACCCACGGGCCAAGCTGCCACCTCACCGTGCCCCCCGGTCACCGGGTGCTGGCACAGCTCCACAGCCAGCACCGAGCACATGTCCCCAGCCTCGCACAGCTCTGCAGGAGCTGCTGTGGCCCGGCCGGTGGCTGGTGCTGCTCTGGCACACGTCACAAGGCAGTTCCCAGGGACTCTGTGCCCTTTGGATCCCCATTGACAGCAGGGCTGAACTTTGAAGCTCCAGCACCATGGTGCTTCCCCCTGGGGACAGACAGCCTGTGCCTGACAGGTGTTCTGGGGACATCCTGAGCTGGCCTCTGCCTCCAGCTGTCCCCATCCCGCCGCAGCAGCAGCCTTCAAGCCATCCTGCTATCCCCATGGGGGTCCCATGTCCCTGGGGACAGCAGAGGCTGTGAGACCCCACAACAACACATCCCAGCCCCGTCTTGTCCCTCTCAGCCTTGTGACATGCTCCCCAGGGTCCCATGCGGCAGCGATGTGGGCAGCGCCGAGCAGCTGCCACGTGCTGCCATGCAATGTGTCCCCTTTGTCCCCATGAAGCTGTTGGGCAGTGGCCATGGGGGCTGGCCGGGTCTTTGCAAAATGTCTCTCGAGTCCCTCCGGGGTCGGGAAGCACCATGAAATACTGCCTGGCCATACGGAGTGGGGGACGGTGCTCACAGCCCTGGGGTCAAGCCAGCTCTGGATCCCTCGGGGTGCAGCCACTCACTCTCAATTTAGCAGGCAGTGAAGAGCAGAGAACGAGGAGGAGATTGCACCATCAGCTCCAGCCCTGCTGCCTCTTCAGCCCCCCTGGACCCATTTTGCCCCTGGCACACTCTGCCTGATGCCAGGAGGTGCCCTGAGCCCCAGAGAAGCTCTGTGGTGTGCAGGCGGGGCTGGTCCCGAAACAGGGTGACGCAGTGAGGCTGACCCACAGCCCCCAGGAGCTCTGGGGCTGTCTTGCCGCTGTTTGTCCGCAGGCTCCCCGTCCTGGCTGGCCCAGCCTGGCAGGGCTGGCTGGTTTCGGGTGCACTCACGCTTGCTCAGTTCCTGCTCCGGGCTGAGCTGGATCTGTGACAGCAGGAAGGTGTGGGTGGCGGGTGGGATGGCAGAGCCATCATCCTGCCATTATCGCTGTCCACAGGGTTGAACCATGTCCCCAGGGCCAGCATTTGGGTTCCAACCCCTGAAGAGTTACCTCCAGACCCTGATGGTGTCCCCAGCTCAGGGATTTGAGGCCGAGTTGGTGTAGCAGAGCATCTGGTTTTGCCTGCAACATCATCACACTGGGCTGGTCCTGGTGCGATGGGGGACCCTACAAGTGGCCCAGACCCAATCACCTGTGGGTCGCTGGCGACCCCAAGCCCAGCAGGAGCTGCTGCACCAATGTCCCACGAGAATCAGTCCTTGGCGGCTCATTTAGCGCTGTGAGGGTCCCCCAGAGTGTCTGCTTGGGAGGAAGGTCTAAAATCCTCCACCAGAAATTGTGCAATACCAGACTTGGGGGAGAAAATCCTCCTAATCCAGGGAAATCCTGGGCTTTCTGCTTCTCCTAATTCACATGTAAGGCAGTGCTGCACCTATCTGCGGGCTTTCTGCACAATCTCCAGTACAAAGAGCAGCTCATTGTTCCCCTAAAGCCGCGTTTGCCCAGGAGGCAGTTACTCCGTGCTTTGCTCAAGGACAGGAATGCCAAAAGCATCAGGAGCTGAGGAGCCCCTGGGACAAAAGGAGGGGAGCAATAATGCTGGGGCCAGACACAACGGGGAGCTGAGGGGACAATATCACCCTGTCCCCAGGGAGCTCCATCTGTCCGGGGCAGGCACATGCCACCATGGGAGTCCCCTTATGCCACCATGGGAATCCCCTTCGTTCCTGTGAGGTGTGACAGCACAGGGGGAACCCACTGCACACACTGTACGGGGTGGGGGGGATATGGAAATTGTGAGCCAATGGTGACACCAGCACAGTGCTCCCGAAACCGGGGAGTGTCCGGAGCCGCTGTGACATGGCTCCACGCCAGGGACTTCCAGCCCCACTCGTCCCCAACATCCGCTTGGGCTCTGCTGCATCCCAGGTCCCTGCTTGATGCCAGTTGCTTGTCGTCCCTGCCTGTCCCCATCCTCACGGAAGGGCAGCTCCAAGTGGCAATCAGGCTATGGCACTGGGTGCCACACTAGCCCTGCTGTGCAGCCCTATCTCGCAGCACATCTCAGGGTGACCTTTGAACCTCGGTGGCCTGAGCCGAGTGGAGTTGGTGGCTGTGGTAACATGGCACCGGCACTACCGAACCTGTGGGAATGCGGGAATGGAGGGATGAGGGCGTGAGGAATAGGGAAATGGAAGGATTAGAGATGAGGGGATAAGGGATAGGGGAATGGAGAGATGAGAGAATGAGGTATGGGGGAACGAGAGGATGATAGAACAGGGGGATGAAGGGTGGGGAATGGACGAATGGGAATGGAGGGGTGAGGGATAGGGGAATAGAGGGTTGAGAGATGAGGGGTTAAAGGTTGGGGGGATGAGGGGATAAGGGAATAAGGGATAGGGGGATAAGGGATGTGGGATCAGGGGGATGGAAACAGACGAGACTTGGAGGAAGTATGGGGCTGGAGGGCTGGGAGAACAGAGGGAAGGGGCTGGGGGCTGGAGGAAGGGCCGGGACAGGAGGAGGAGGAGGAGGAAGAAGCCTCCCGGGAGGCGGGGGCGGGGAGCGGGGCGGGGCGGCCGGTACAAGGCGGGCGCGGCCGGCAGCTTGGGCTCATTCATCGCACACGGCATGGCCGGGGGCGGCGGCTCGGAGCGGGCCCGGCCGGGGGGGCTCCTGCCGCCCGTCTGCCGCCAGCCCCGCCGCAGGGTGAGCGCCGGGGGAGCCGGGAGGGGGGCGGGATGGGTCGGGGGGCGCTTCCCGGCCGCGCTAACGCCGAGCCCGGTTGCAGGAGAACCGGGAGCGGCTGTCGGTTTGCAGCAAGCTGTGCTACGCCGTCGGGGGGGCCCCTTACCAGATCACGGGCTGCGCCATCGGCTTCTTCCTCCAGATCTACCTCCTGGACGTGGCGCAGGTACGGCCGGGACCGGGGCAGGGGGGACGGAGCTCCCGGGGCGGCTTTGCCCGGTAAACGGGCGCTCCCGGTGCGGCCCGCCGGGGGGTGTGTGGTTGCGGTCCTGTGTGGGTGTCGGTCCGAAGGCTGCGGGTTCCCACCAGGACCCGTGTGACCGCTCCAATGCCCCGGGCCACGAAACGGGCTCATGACGTCTGTGGGTCGGGACACGGGGTCTGTGTCCTATGAACACATTCCGAGTGGGTGTGAAATGGGGAAGAAGAAGCGCCCGTGGGGCACCTCGTGCTGGCAGTGGGGTGGGGTTTGGGGAGGTCTGCTCTGAGTTTGGTGTGGAAAGAGCGTGGCGGGGGGGACTGGGGGACTGTGCCACAAATCGCAGTGAAAAAGGGGGAGAGACTGAGGGGTCTGTCCCCTATAGCGGGGCTGCGATGTGGTTGGGAAGGTCGTGAGGCGCTCCCAAAAGGCAGGCAGGGGCACGGGGGGGCTTTGCATGTCTTGACGCAACATCTTCTCCTGCAGCTGGACCCTTTCTATGCCTCCATCATCTTGTTTGTGGGGCGAGCCTGGGACGCCGTCACAGACCCCATGGTGGGCTTCTTCATCAGCAAAACACCCTGGACTCGCTTGGGCCGCCTGATGCCATGGTAAGAGCCGCCCGTAGCACTCTGCATCCCTGCCCGATGTGTCACAGCGCCCGCAGACAGCTTTGAGTGTCCCTTGGCATGAGGTTCGCAGGGCAGGATCTGCTGACACCTTGTCTCGCCCAGGTGAGGTGCCAAGCACCCCAAGCACCCGTGATGCTGCCAACAGCTGGGGCTTCACGTCTGTGCTTGTTATTCTACCTGGTCCCAAGGTGTCCCCGTACGGGCTGAGCTCAGCTGTCCTCCATGGCACCGCAGCAGCTCCAGCCTCCCTGAGAGCTGCCCGATGCCGGACTTTGCTCGTGCCGTGGCCGCTGAGCCCTGGTCGGTGGCAGGGCCACGTTGCCAGCAGAGCAGGTGGCATCACAGCCACAGGGAGGAGCGACGGGGGTGTGCGCGGTCGATGCGCAGTGGTAGTGCCGGCTGATGGTCATGAGGATGTTCTTCTGTCAGGAAAATAGTTATTATGGATCTGGGTGTCTGCACGTGGGTGCTCCCGCCACCCTTGGAGCAGGGTGCTGAGCAAAGGGGTGTTGAAGGGAGTCGGAGCAGTTGGGACGGGGTTTGCAAAGCCCCAAAGGGCTCGTGGCTGCACCCAGGGCAGGCTTAGGATGTCCATAAACACCCATCACTGTGTGGGACAAGGAGCGGGGTGCTAATGCCAAAGTGTGGACATGGTGGCACATCCTACGCCAAAATAACCCACGTCCTGGGCGTCTGTGGGATTTCTGAAATACAATGCAGCAAATGGGGTGGGCATGGGGAGAGTGGAATTAAAGGGACAAAGTCGTTTCCCTGCAGATTATACCCTCTGCTTTTGGGTTTGCCTGGAATAGCTCTGGGCAGTGGCAGTCGGCTGTTGTTAAAGCCGAGCTCAACACATGGCCTGAAATAGCTTCTCTGCAGCCGCACGTGTGGCGGGGTCTGGGGTTCGGCGATTAGAGCAGGGCCCGGAGCTGCCTCGGGCTGCGCGGGAGCGCCCTGCACGCTGGGCTGGCGGCCACCACGGCTCTGTTCGCTCTCATCTCGCGAGTCGGGGGGTGGGGATGGAGCGGCTGCATTGCTCCAAAGGGCTCCTGCTTTGTTAAAATTAGCCAGGGCTTTTGACTTGCGCTGGGCCCCTCAGCTTGGAGCTTGCTGCTATTGTGCATGGCTTGAGGGCGACCGGCTGAGTCTAATTTGGATGGAGTTGAGCTGAGTTTAAATCTCCCGAGCTCAGGGTTTGCTGGCTGTGGCTGGGGAGCTGCTCTCTGCCTCAGTTTCCCTGTGTGCCAAGCCAGGAGCTGTGGGGTGGCCTCGGAGGCTGCTGCCTGCCCCCCTCCCTCAGACCCTGTGTCACCCACCCTGTGTGCAGGGGTTTGTTGTGCAAAGTTGCTGCCGGGCTTGCCGGGTCTGCTCTGTGGGGCTGAGCCCCAGCTGGCTCTGGCAGCTCCGGTTCAAAGCTTGGGGTTGCTCTGGGCCCCCAAAGGGAGAGGAGACCTTCCCCAAGAGCCATCACCTCTCTCCTTTCCAGTTTTTTCATTTCGAAACACTTTTTGGTGTGTTTTGTCCCAGCAGCTCATTCACTGACTGCTTCCTCTCCCCTGGCTTTGGGGACCTTGCTGTGTTCCCAGCAGCTCCATTTCCTCAACCATCCTGGACTTTTTGGGGATCAAATTTTTCCTTGGTGGTGGTTGAAGAGCTTTGACCTTCGCTCTCCGGAGCAGCAACCGTTTGCCAACCAAACGGTTAACCGCCGGGCTGGGCAGGGGTGTGCGAGCCGGAACACCCCATGAGCAGGAACACACCATCGCGCCGGGCCAATGAGCGGGCGAGTGCGTCACCAGCCTCCTCCAAGCTTCTTAATCACCTCGGTCGGGGTAACTCAAAGTCACTCGTCCACCGTTGCCAGGAGCTGCCGGTCAGCCCCGGGCAGGGCTCAGCACCCCCGTCCCAGCTCTGGGCTGGGATCACGGGGAACGGACACATCTGACCCGCACGCGCTGGCGCCCGCGGCCAGTGTGACGTGGTTCCCGCCGCGCGGCGGCCGTGACTCATTCAAAATTTTACCCTGGCTCCACGTATGCGTGAGGCGATAAGGGAGGGAGGAGCGGCTGGGGCTGGCTCGTCCCTTTCCTCCCCCTGCGGGGGTGACGTCTGCGTGGAAAAATGTGCATGTGTTGGGTCCTGTGCAATGCCTCTGCCGCCTTGCCATCCATGGAGATTCGGTTTCTTGCTCTCCCCCTCAAGCTCCAACTTTAAATTTAAACTCTGCATCCTGTGCATCAGCCTGGATGGAAAGATCTCACTGTACCCCGGCAGCGGCGTGGCGAAGGGCCAGCGCGGAGCGTGTCGGGCTCTGTCCCCTGTCCTGCTCTGCTGGCTTTGTTCCAGGACGCAGCCTCTGACCAGTAGTTTGTGGACCGCAAAATCAGTCTCCTAAAGAGATGTGGGTGTAACCTCAGCACCTGGCTCACATCCCTCCAGGAGGAGGAATTCCTCCCAAGTGATGGGGGGACCTGGGTGCTCGCGGTGTCCTCGGGCTGCTGGTGCAGGGTAGAGCTGTTCCCTGGCTGGGTGGCAGCAGGACAACAGTTGTGAGATGTGCTGGATGATGGGAAAAGATGCTCTGGGTGGCTTCCTGCTGGGCTAACGCTGTGTTCTCCCAAAGGATCATCTTCTCCACCCCCTTTGCTGTCATCTCCTACTTTCTCATCTGGTTTGTGCCGGACATCTCCAACGGCCAAGTGATGTGGTACCTCATCTTCTACTGCATCTTCCAGACCCTTGTGACGGTGAGTTGGGCTCTGCACACACCAGGATGTGAAGGATGGAGAGGATGACCCCCCTGCTTCACCACGTTGAGCTTTGCAGAGGGGCAAGTTCCCAACCCCGAGCTAATTCTCCTCGTGCCGTTGCAGTGCTTCCACGTGCCCTACTCAGCGCTGACCATGTTCATCAGCAGGGAGCAGAGCGAGCGGGACTCGGCCACCGCTTACCGTAAGACTCTTTCCTTCCCTTCCTCACCACAGCTGGGATGGGGATGAAGAGTTTTGCCCCCATGCCCTGGGTGCCCAAGGGCTGTGCTCATCCCTCTGGCCTCTCCCCCAGGAATGACGGTGGAAGTGCTGGGCACCGTGCTGGGCACCGCCATCCAGGGCCAGATCGTGGGCAAGGTGGACACTCCCTGCATTGAGAGCCCCCTCTTCATTGGCAAGACCAACTCCTCGGTGGCCATGGAGGAGCTGAACATGACCCACGACACGGGGTCGCTCACGGACACGGTGAGCTGGGGGGCTGCTCTCCTGGACTTTTGAGCAGGCTGGGACGAGCACCTTCCCTCACCATTCACACCTCTCTCGCACAGAGAAACGCCTACATGATCGCTGCGGGGGTCATCGGGGGACTCTACATCCTCTGTGCCGTCATCCTGTCGGTGGGCGTGCGGGAGAAGAGAGGTGAGGCTTCACATGTGATGGGGTACTATGGAGTCATGGAAATCCTCTGGATCCTCCAAGGGGCTCCTCAGGAGCCCAGTTGGGCTCTTGGTCACTCATTTGTTGTATTTGTTGTAAGGAGGTTGTAGCATGGAGGGTGTTGGTCTCTTGTCCCAAGGAAAAAGTGTCAGGATGAGAGGGAACAGCCTCAAGTTGCGCCAGGGGAGGTTGAGGTTGGATTTAGTAACAATTTCTTCCCCAAAGGGCTGTGGGACATTGGAACAGGCTGCCCAGGGCAGTGCTGGAGTCACCATCCCTGGAGGGCTGGACAGATGGAGATGAGGTTCTCAGGACATGGGGTATTGCCCAGGTTGGGTTAGCAGTTGGACTCAATGACCTTGAGGGGCTTTTCCAACCAAAAGGATCCTGTGATTCTATGATTTGTGGGTCGGGGCTGGCAGAGCTGAGGGCTGGGTGTGGGGTCTGGGGCAGGTGCTGCAGAAGGGCTGTGCTGTGGGCCAGAGCATCTCCGGGGCATAGCCTGGGGGACTTAGCTCTCTGTTCTGCGCTCTCAGAGATAAACCTTATCTTGCAGTTTTGTCTGGCCAAGGTTGCAAGTGCCAATTAGGGCATCCCAGAGTGAGGTGATATCCAAAGTCCAGTAGCTTCTGTCCTTCCCTTCTGCTTTGTGACCGGCTCTGCTTATCCTGGGTGAATCAGCCAGGCCATCCTGTCCCCAACATGGAGCTGAGGGACCCCTGGGTGAGGGCAGGGAGGTCCCTGGGCTGGGATGCTGTAGGGGGGCAGGAGCTTGGGCAAGGACAAGACACTGCACCCCTTGCACCCAAGGGTACTGTTTCAGTGGGTCTAATGATGGGCTGATTTGCTCTGCTCCCCAGAGTCCTCTGAGCTCCAGTCGGACGAGCCCGTCTCCTTCTTCCGGGGGCTGAAGCTGGTGATGAACCACGGTGCCTACATCAAGCTCATCGTCGGCTTCCTCTTCACCTCGCTGGCCTTCATGGTAAGCACGGCTGGGCTCGGAGATGAGCCGTGTAGGGCTCAGACAGGATCCTGGTGGGCTGGGAGCACATGAGATGGCAGCTCAACGAGCCGGAGCTGCCCCAGGCAGAGAGGAAGGATGCGGCCTTGTGCTCTCAGAGGGGTGGGTGAATTGGCCGCTTTCTTCCCCTGATTGCAAGGAGGATCTCGAGCCTCCGGGGTGTCTGTCCCCCCCTAACCGCTGTCTCCTCCGCAGCTGCTGGAGGGCAACTTTGCCCTTTTCTGCACCTACACCCTGGGGTTCCGCAACGAGTTCCAGAACATCCTCCTGGCCATCATGGTGCGTACAGCCCCGTACTGGAGCCCCTCGGGGCTGGGACTCTGATGGGACACACGCTATGGGACTCCCTGGGTCCTCCTCAGGAGCTGGCATGGGGTGGGGGCTCCATGGGCTGAGGGGAGGACAGTGTCCCCACCATGGGGACAGTGACCGAAGGTCCCTCAGGAGGAGCTGCCAAATGTCCTGCAAAGGCTGGACGAGTTGGCAGAACAGCAAAGCTTTTGTTCCCGTGTGAAGGCAGCCAGAGATGGGAAAAACCAGGAGCCGTGGGGGCCTTTTGTCCAAATCCTGCCATTTATCTCCCTTCCCCCCCACCTCGAGAAAAGGATCTCAGTGTTTACTGCCAGCAAGATGGAGCAAAACAGCTCCTGGAGAGCCCTTTCCAGCATTCCTCATCCCTGGGAGCCCTCCCCACCCTCTCTGCTCTGTGGGGTGGAGAGGTCCAAGGTGCCAATGTCCCCAGGTCACCAGAGGGCCGGGCTCTTGGCCACGCTGTGCACGGGCAGCGGTGACAAGATCAGGTCCCTTCCCAGCACCGAGTATCGATTCCGGTGCTCCCTCGGTTTGGGCAGGTGTGTGCGGGATGGGGCGAGGGCAGGAGCAGGCAGTGTGGCTGCGTGCCAGCCCGGAGTGTGTGGAAATCAGACATGCTGGGAAAAGCTGGAAAGGAGTTGGGGAGGTTGTGCCCAGGAGCTGCTCCTTGCTGGGAAGAGCTTGTTTTTCCCCGAAGAGCCTGGCCAGCGAGTGACACTGTGACCCCCTTCTCTTCCTATAGCTCTCGGCCACCTTGACCATTCCGCTCTGGCAGTGGTTCCTCACCCGCTTTGGGAAGAAGACGGCTGTCTACGTGGGCATCTCGGTGAGTGGGTCCCCTCGAGGTGCACGTGAGGGTGGTGTTTCCATGGGGTGAGCGGAGCTTTGTCCCTCAGAGAGCCCAGAGCTGGGCAGGGGTTCATGCTGACGATGATTGGGTGCCTGCCCCTCATCCTGAGCTTTGTGCTGTCATGGATGTGGCCAAGGCCAGCAGAAGTGGGAGGAAGGCAGGGAAGGGGAAAGGCTTTGGGTCTGGGTCAGGCACTGCTGATGCCAGCCTGGTTTGTGTCCCCAGTCTGCCATCCCTTTCCTCATCATGGTGGCTGTCCTGGACAGTAACCTCATCGTCACCTACATCGTGGCCGTTGCAGCCGGGATCAGCGTCGCAGCCGCCTTCCTCCTGCCCTGGTGAGTGTGAGGTCCTGGTGCTCTTGCTCCTGCATCCCCCACAGCTGGGCAAGGTGCTGCCAGGGCCTGCCGAGGTGGTTAGGAATCCTTGGGAGGCTTTTTTGCAATGTTTTCAGCCCAAGATGGGGCTCTTGGAGGGAAATCCTCTCAGCGAGGAGAGGAGATGCTATGTTGGCTCAATCTTAGCGTTCACCATCCCGCTCTCTGCCCAGGTCCATGCTCCCAGATGTCGTAGACGACTTCAAGCTGCAGCACCCCAACTCCCATGGCCATGAAGCCATCTTCTTCTCCTTCTACGTCTTCTTCACCAAGTTTACATCTGGGGTCTCCCTGGGCATCTCCACCCTCAGCTTAGAGTGAGTTCTGGTGTGGGAGCCGAGGGGCAGGGAGGGAGGGAGGGAGTCCAGGTATCTCTGCTTCCCAAGGGCTGGGAGGGAGCTGGGGGGGTCTAAATCCAGTTGTGGCTCCAAACCCTCTCCCTGCAGGGGCAGGCTCACCTCCTACAAAATATTTCCTTTGCTTGAAGGTACCTTTCTATCCGCAGCTTTGCAGGGTACCAGACCCGGGGCTGCTCCCAGCCCAAGGAGGTGAACTTCACCCTGAAGATGCTGGTGTCGGCCGTGCCCGTGGTGCTGATCCTGCTGGGCCTGCTTCTCTTCAAGCTGTACCCCATCGACGAGGAGAAGCGGAGGAAAAACAAGAAAGCCCTGCAGGACTTGAGGTGAGCGTCAGCTTGTGATATGGCGGTAAGAAGTGCAGCGTGCCAGCGGGATGTGTGCAGGCAGGATCAGGCCTGGACGGGTTGGGACACACTGTGACTTGTCCAGGAATCCTCCGGGACCCGTGGGTGGTGGGGTGAGGGAAGGGCTGGCTTGTTTTCCCAATCCCGACTTCCAAAGAGGTGGCGTGAGGTGTTGGAGATCAACAGGGAACCTGCCCCAGTTGCTAAAGAAAACTGGTTTGGGGACTGTGCGAGACAACACAGTCCCTGGGGAGCCCTTTGAAGGCTCCTCTGCTCGGAGGCGGGGATTGCTCCATGGCTCACCCCGCGCCGCCGCCCCAGCCATTCGGTTGGAGCTGTGTAAGGTGCTGGAGCACAAGTGTGATGGGAGCAGCTGAGGGACCTGGGGGGTTCAGCTGGAGAACAGGAGCTGAGGGGAGACCTTCTGATCTCTGAACTGCCTGAAAGGAGCTTGGGGTCAGGGGGGGTCGGGCTCTGCTCCCCAGGAACAAGCGCCAGGAGCAGAGGAAACGGCCTCAAGTTGCGCCAGGGAAGGTTGAGGTTGGATCTGGGGAACAATTTCTTCCCCAAAGGGCTGTGGGGCATTGGAACAGGCTGCCCAGGGCAGTGCTGGAGTCACCATCCCTGGAGGGCTGGACAGACGGACATGAGGTTCTCAGGACATGGGGCAGGG
The DNA here is from genome assembly GCF_964273445.1 of Streptopelia decaocto. Lineage (NCBI taxonomy): Eukaryota > Metazoa > Chordata > Aves > Columbiformes > Columbidae > Streptopelia > Streptopelia decaocto. Next base: position 1,757,088 of record NC_138678.1, on the reverse strand, counting down.
CCAGGGGTGGGGGAATGGTTGGACTTGATGATCTTAAGGGGCATTTCCAACCCAAGTGATTCTGACTCTTTGCCCCCAGGGAGGAGAGCAACAGCAGCTCGGAGTCAGACAACACAGAACTGGCCAGCATCGTGTGACCCGAGCTGGGTCCCTCCGCTCACACCGGGGCTCTCCAAGGACTCATCGCCCTGGGCTGGACCAGCCGCTGTCGCTGTGTGCCCTCGAGGAGCCGTGCGGAGCACCCACCGACTCCAACACGGGATCTGTGCCGGTCTTGTGCCTTCCACGGGATCCACAGAGCGCTGGTAGTGTACATTACACGGATTGACCCTGTGGCACCCATGTGCCTCACGAGGAGCAAGCACTGTTATTCCCTGCCGGGTTCTGGAGAGCAGAAAAACTGGAGCTGGGATCCTTTTGCTCGTAACACTCGTGCCCGCTGCCCACGTGGGGCCAACGGCCGTGGGGCCGGGGTGATGGTTAGTGTACATTACACTGTCGAAGTGCCCGCGCCGAGGACGTGAGCTCACCTCTGCTGTCTGTACATACGACACTAATTTGGAAAGCTGTTCATTTTCTTTTTTTTGAGAGAGAGAGAGAACGCCTAATTAACTTAATGATGTAAATATGAAACTATTTCCTATTTGTATATATCTGTTCAGAAACTGAACTCAAGGACCTATTAATATTAAATTTACATAAAAATGGGGAAAGTCAGCTGTGTGGGTGCGGAGGACTTTTTGGTTGGCTGGTTGCTTTTTTTTTGTGCATGTCAGCAAGCCCAGGGTCCCTTTACATGCCACAGGGTGCAGGATTGACTTCCCCGGAGCTGAAAGCTCAGGAATGCCGTAATCCAGGCAGGCAGCTGTGCCCGCAGCCCCGTACCCCCGTGCGGCTCCTTGCTCGGTGCCTTTGCCGCAGCAACCCAACAAAGGCTCTATTATTTTCTCTCTTTCAAGAGAGAGGACGGGGGTGGGGGGAGGAATGAAATCAAAGTGCTGGCTGTGGAGATGGTGAACCCAGGGGCTGGAAAGGGGAGAGGCAGCTGGGGAGCGGAGAGAAAGGGAATGCAGGCTGTGGGTGACACTCAACACTGTCTCCCAGGGCAGAGCGCTGTGCAAGCACTAATCTTTGTGGATATTTATACCTTGCTCTCGCATTCCCCCCTCTGCAGCAGAACTGGGGAGAGCCCCGCTCCTGCGGCACCAAGTGTAATGCAGAGGGAGGGGGAGAACAGGCTGGAGGATGCATTGGGGATGAAGCAGCCACCCGTGCAGTTGGGACTGTGCTAGTTCTGCTGCTCTGTCCCCATGGCCACTGTGCTTTTGTTAAGCGCATTTGTCACGCCGAGCAATTTGTGGGGTCAGTGCCTGAGTCAAGAGCGGCCCCGCTGCGCGGGGTGGGGGCTCAGGGGAAGGACGGCTCGGCCTTTGTTCCGTGTTTGGGTACAAAGGACTGCAGGGAGGATGAGGGGGTTAAAAATAGCCATAGGGATTAGACCTTAGCTGGGAATGCTGAACTGGGCCCCACTCTGCCACCATGGCGGGGTCATGGAGAGAAGCAAAGGGGATGATGCAAGGAGGCTGGGAGCCGGCTGTGTGCGGAGCAGAGGGCGAGAGGCAGTGAGAGCCAGGGGAACTTTAGATTGGAAACTGGGGAACAATTTCTCCCTGGAAAGGGCTGTGGGGCATTGGAACAGGCTGCCCAGGGCAGTGCTGGAGTCACCATCCCTGGAGGGCTGGACAGACGCAGAGATGAGGTTCTCAGGACATGCGGTAGTGCCAGACATGGGGTAATGGTTGGATTCAATGGGCTTGAGGGGCTTTACAACCAAAATGATTCTACACTAGCCATGGCCTGGGTGTCCCCTGCTCCACCAGGGACAGAGCTTGCAGGGAAGGAGCAAGGGCAGGACAAAGCCAGCGCTCTCCAAAGCCTCTGTGACACGGCAGGTGGGTGCCACGGGCACCTTCTGCAAGAAGAGGAGGAGGAAGAGGAGGGCAGCCAAGCATAGAGCTTGAGATTGTTGCAAATGTACTGACCCCTGTCCTGCTCCTGGCCGGGTTTGCGAGGAGTCGTCCTGCCCGTTGCTGTGACCTGGCTGCCTCCGGGTGTGGGCAGCGCTGCTGTCTCCAAGGGTTTGAAAAATTGCTGCCAGCTTTTCTTTTTCAAAGGGTTTCAACAGAAAGCGGGGACGTTTTATTCTTTGCTTGCTCTTTTTTGGCTCTGCGGGGTTCACGAGGAGTCTCTGTTCAGGTTTTTTGCAGCCAGCTCAAGAGACTAAAAGGAATAACTGCGCTTGAACCGGGGCCCAGACATTCCTTGCTGAGCACACCTCTTCTATTTGGGGCTTTTAAGAAAATAGATGGGGGAGGAAAAAATGACCATGGGAGCTGATAGCACCGAACCATGGGCAAAACTCCAGTCTGGAGGCAGAGACCGTGTCTTGCTTTGGTTGTGATTACAGAGGGTTTTCAGTCCGAGCATGAAGAAAGCCTCCCTGGCGTGGGAAGTCTGCGTGGGGAGATGCTGCTGCACCACCAGCTGCCTCCAGCAGCAGCTGCGACATGGCTTAATCCACATGAACTTCAGGGACGAAGAAAATGCAGCCGGGTGGCGGGGAAGCTGGAGTTCCATCGGTGCCGTGTCCTCCGTGCCAGCTGGGTGAGCCACGTGTTGGGGCTGATGTACAGGGAAGTGAAATCAAAGCCACAACATGGAAAAATCAGGGGGTGAGCTGAGCGCTTAGCAGGAGCCACTGGAAGGATGGTCCCCAAGGTGAGAGTGGCCACGCTGTGTCTGTTTACCCTACGGCGGATAAGTGGAAGTGTAAAAATTCGCTGCTTGCAGAGAGCGAGGAATAACCCCGATCCTTATCCCAGGGAAAGGGCAAAGGGCTGCAGGTTTATCTTGCAGGAAAAAGAGATTTATGAAGCTCTCACGCAGCTGCTGCTGGGGATGGTTTTCCCCTGGGCTGGAAGGACCCGCGTGCCCTGCAGCAGAAATCACCCAGGGCTGGCTTTGTGGATGCTTAAAGCTGAACCAAGCACAAGATCCCACAGGAAGGGGGGTCTGACAGGGCAGCCCCCCCATGGTGCTTGTCCCATCCCTAGGGGGCTGAATTGGCAGATGCAGCTGGAAATCAGCCCAAAAAGTTGTAGGGAGAAGCAGGATGGGTGAAACAGGAGTGTGCTCGGGACAGAGGCCATGGCAAGCAGGTCCCCTTCTGGGCACACCGGGTTCTGTCACCGCTGGGGAAGGTGGAGTTAACCCAGGGTGCAGGATGGGGCATTCCTGGGTACAGACTGTCCCCAGGGGTCACCTCGTCTGTGCCACCTGGCTGAGGTCACTCACTTTATCTGTAAATAGCGACGGAACGCTACTGACCTGTTTGGGTGGGCTTTAGTTAATATTTTGCAAAAACACTGTTTCCAAGGGTGTAAGTAGCCAAGGCGCCGCAGTACGTGGCCAGAAACTGGTGAGGCAACAAGATCTAAATTGCATTGCTGAGGAATGAAATCTTGTGTACAGGCTGGCACTCAGGCTTAGCCTTAACCAGCAATGGCTCAGGGAGCTCTGAGAGCTCAGGAGAGCCTGAGCCCGGCCAGGGCTGGGTTTGCTCCCCAAGAGGAGTCGGAGGCTGCTGAGCACAAGGACCTGGGCTGGAGCTGGGACAAGATCTGTCCTTTGGCTGTGACAGGCAAAGGGCGCTGTCTGGAGGACACAACGGCATTTTAGGCATTTCATGGCCATTTCATTTTAGCCCTTTCACAGGGCCTGGAGAACAGGAGCTGAGGGGAGAGCTTCTGATCTCTGAACTGCCTGAAAGGAGCTTGGAGCCAGGGGGGTCGGGGTCTGCTCCCCAGGAACAAGCGCCAGGAGCAGAGGAAACAGCCTCAAGTTGCGCCAGGGGAGGTTGAGGTTGGATTTAGGAACAATTTCTTCCCCAAAGGGCTGTGGGGCATTGGAACAGGCTGCCCAGGGCAGTGCTGGAGTCACCATCCCTGGAGGGTTGGACAGACGGACATGAGGTTCTCAGGACATGGGGCAGGGACAGGGGTGAGAACAGTCAGACTCAGTGATCTTGGGGGTCTCTTCCAACCCAAATTATTCTGTGATTTTATAGCTAAAAAGAAGGAGCAAATCTTCCTGTGGTGCTCGGAGGAAAATGGGATGAGGCATCAACCACCTGGGGAAGCCGTACGCTTTTCCCCGGAGGCAGGACAGTGACAGCTGCAGCCTGGCACGGTTTATGGGCACCGGGAACCCCACGGAGCACTGAGCTGGTTCACAGTCCTCCTGCAAACAGGCGGCTCTCCCGTGACCCAGCCTTACACCAGGAACTTGAGCTTTGTTCCTTCAGGAACCTCATTCAGCTGAACGGACCCACCCCAGAAGCAAACACAGCGGTGAGCAGCACCTTCCTCTCCCTGTGCTCTGGGTATTTCTTGTTCCGTTCCCCACTCTCGCTTCCTCTTCGCGGTTGCAGCACTGGGGTGGCAGCTCCTGCGCATGCTGCCCCCCCAGTTACTGGTGCCCCTGCCCCAGTGAGGCTGGTGCTTCACTGCTGTGACCACTACAGGATGCTACAAAATAGAAATAAACAGCCTCAAGGAAAAGAGGTGGTTGTATTATTACCATATTTTCTATTTTGCAGCCCAACAGTTGATCCTAAGGTGTCTGACCATGATGGAGACAGCTGCAAGAGGCAGGTTGGGTGTTGGCAGGGCGGAAAATGAGACAAGAAAACCAGAAAACCACCAGGCCAGTGGCGCTGGTGATTGCAGGGAGCTGGTTGTTCCCTCTCTAGGAGGAAGGACAAGGTGATGGCACCGGTGCGGGTCCCGCTTGGCTCCAGGGCAGCGGCTGAGGCCGGGGGGCTGCACGGAGAGGAGGGGAACAGGGGAGAGCTCCATCCTCACCGACACCACTACCCCCTGGCTGCTCGGAAAAACCGAACCCTCAACGGGTTTTTAACGCGGCCCCGGGAGCGCGAAGCCGCAGGAGATCAACCTCACTAGGGGTCAGCAGAGCCACGTTCGCGGCGATCCCGCTCCCGGTGAGCCCGCTCCCAGGTTTGGTCCCGTTTCCCCCCCGCCCCGCTCACCGCGATCCCGCAGCCGGGATCTGGTGTGGGGACTCGGCGGTGGCCGGTCCCGCTTCCAGCCCCCGCCGCGGCGGTTGTGACCATCTATGGTAGCGGAGCCGCGGGCAGGAAGCCGCGGTAGAGTCAGCCGGGTTTTCTCCTCCTTCCCATCCTGTCAACGTGTCCCAGCCGCGCTGTCCGTCTGTCTGCACAGCCTCCCGGCTCCAACAGCGGCTGTTGGGACCCAGAAACGCAGGGCAAAGCTCCAAGCCCCCCGCAGCAGGCAGGGAGGACCGCTGCCCTGTCTCCAACCGTGCCAGCAAACACCTTTTTATGTCAAGTCCTGCCCAAATTTTAAAAGCAGACAGTAAAATGTAAAATGCAAAAATGGTAAAAGCCACTGTGGGAACAATCTCGTGTTGTCTCCAGGGTCCTCTTCCTGACTCCAAGTTATTTTTCCCTCGACCACCCTGTTCTCGGTCTCTCCGGCAACAAAACCAGGACAACAATACTTATTTATTTAATTTTGAGACCTCATCTGGAATATTGTGTCCAGTTGTGGCCCCTCAGTTCCAGCAGGACAGGGAACTGCTGGAGAGAGTCCAGCGCAGCCACCGAGATGCTGAAGGGAGTGGAGCATCTCCTGTGTGAGGAAAGGCTGAGGGAGCTGGGGCTCTGGAGCTGGACAAGAGGAGACTGAGGGGGGACTCATTCATGGTGGAAAGGGTGAGTGTCAGGAGGATGGAGCCAGGCTCTTCTGGGTGACAACCAGTGACAGGACAAGGGGCAATGGGTTCAAACTGGAACACAAAATGTTCCACTTAAATTTGAGAAGAAACTTGTTGGGGGTGAGGGTGGCAGAGCCTGGCCCAGGCTGCCCAGGGGGGTTGTGGAGTCTCCTTCTGTGCAGACATTCCAACCCGCCTGGACACCTTCCTGTGTAACCTCATCTGGGTGTTCCTGCTCCATGGGGGGATTGCACTGGATGAGCTTTCCACGGCCCTTCAACCCCTGACACTCTGTGTGATTCTATCTGCCCTCTGCCAAGCGCTCTGAGACCCTCGGATCAAAGAGGGTCTGTGAGCACAAGGCTCCGAAGCGCGTCGTGTCCCGGGAGGGGTTTGATGTTTGGGATTGAGCCCCCCAGCCCCGCTCGGGGGTCCCCAAGTCCCCCCACCCCTCACCTCCCACCGGCGCCCCCCTGACCCCGCCCCCAAGAGAGACCCCGCCCCTAACTCCACCTCTCGCCTTCTTCGACCACGCCCCCAACCCCACCCGCCAATCGCAGGGAGGGCGATTGCTCGAAGCTCCTCCCCGCCGGCTCCGCGCCGCGCTGTGCGCACTTCCGGCGCGCGGGGCGGGGGACCGGAAGCGGCGGGCGCGGGGGAGCTGGGCGGCGCCGGGCGGCGGCGGAGCGGGAGCGGCGGGAGGTGAGAGAAAGAGAGAGAGAGAGAGAGAGCGGGCGGGGCGGGGGTCCTGCCGGGCTGCACCGAGCCCGCAGCGGCGGGAGGAGACTCCCGAGGAGCGGCCGCGACGCGCGCCGGGGCTGGGCGGGGGCGCCGGTGCCGGTGAGGGGTCGGGCCGGCCGGGCTGAGGGGGCTCCTCCGCCTCAGGGGGGAGGGAGGGGCTCCGGGCCGAACGCGGGGGTGAATCCGTTAAACGCGGTTGTTTTGGGGTTGATTTAGTCACGGAACGGTGAAAACTCCCCGACGCGGTTGTTACCGGGACCCGTCACCGGGCGCGGTGGCTTCGGGGCTCCCCGGCGCTTCCGGAGAGGAGCGGAAGCGCTTCCGGCCCGGGCTGGGGGACACACACGAATTACCGGCGGGATCCGCCCCCACAACCCCAGCGGGAGGCGTTTGGTCCTCGGTGCAGCCCCCGGGAGCGGGGCCGGGGTCTGCCGGGGCTCTGCGGCGGGAGCCGCCGGTTCCTGGTGCGCTCCCGGCGCCAGCATCTCCCGGTGACTCAGTCCGGCGCGGGGTGTGCCCAGGTGATACATACACCCGCCTTTCCGTGACGGGAGCGATTTCTCGCAGCCTCAAGCGCTGATATTTCGGTGTTTCCCAGTGCCGGTCCTGTCGGGCTGTCCTCAGCCCGCCGCTGCCTTCCCTTCCGCCTTTGGTGGGGATTAGGATGGGATAAACGCGTCAGTGATCGCTATAGATTTTGTGATGGTTAAATGAAAAAAGCGATACAGGCATTTCACGCGTCAGGTGACGGGATTTTGCACATCGGGTCCTGGGATTCCCCCAGACCGTGGCTGAAAAAGCAGGAACCAGCGACCTCGAGAAACTGCTGTTATTCCCTTTCTCCTCCCGAGGTGATCCTGGTGTTCCCAGAATATTGCTGAGCTTTCCAAAAGCCAAAAATACTCCCTGTTCTTCATGTAACAAAGTTGAGCTGAGCAGCTTGGGCGGGCGCAGCTCAGGAGGGATGCTGAGCAGGGTCTGTGCTCTGAATTCCTGGTACAGGGCTTGGTGCTGCATCCAGTTTATCTTAAATCTGAGCTCCTGAGTTCCTTCCCTGGTGGATCCGTCGCCCTGACAGGGACTGGAAAGGAGAGGAGTGTAACAACAGTCTGGCAAGTGCAGATCTCCTATTTCATGTAATTGTGATGAAAAAGGAGTCCTTGCGCTTGCTCTGGTGAGAAGCGATACTTTAACCATCTCTTAATGTTTCAGTAAAAACGCCAAATAACATGTGTAATTATTTCAATAGGATTTGTTATTTGAGAGAGCTTAAATAGGGTCCAGATGGATTTATTTTTTTCTTTTTTAAAGCGCTTTTGGTTTTCTAAATAAAGTGGATGTGAACTAGCAGAAGCAGGCACCCTGGGTCCTGGAGCGATGTCAACAAGTTTTATTGGATATAAACAGCAGAGATCTCTGTCTTGGCAGCTGCTGGGACTCACAATAGCTGCCTGGTGTTCGTGGCTGGTCCTGACAACTGACTAAAATCAGGCGTTTGAGTCCTGTCTTGCTTCAAATAGTTCCTTACTTGATGAGCTGAACTGTTTAAACCAAAAAATATCTTTGGGCTTTTGGAAGATATAAATGTCGGAAATCATCTGGTAGCTGATCCCTTGAGATATTCCAGTGTCAGCTCAGAAATAAACTGTGGTATGTTCTTAATTTAGTTGTCCCATCTTTATTCCTTTTGCCTGTCGAAACAGGAAGTAGCTGATGCAAATTCGGCGCTGCTGACAGCGCTTTGTCGGGCTTCAGAAAAGCTGAAGCTGAGCAGGGGCGTAGGTTTGACTTGCTTTGGCTGTAAAACCAACATTTGTGTCTTGCAGAATGTCTGAACCAGGACTCAGTGTTGCTGTCTCAGGCATCCGGGAGAGTTTCATTTATGTCGTTTTTATAATTCACTCCCCGGCCTTTGGCTGGGATGCGTCGTCTCCTTGATATTCTCCAAACAGGAAACTCCTCGTGCTGTGGGGTTGGATGGGATCGGCTTTGGGATAACGTGTGTTTGTACAAATAACATCCCTTCCCTTGATTGCTCTGCTCAGTGTATCGAACCAGTTCAGCTGTAGATGAAAGGCTGTTTGCTGTACACTGTGTCCAAACCGTGTTCCTAAGTGTTGATGGAAATAAAAGCCGGTTAATAAATTAACCAAATGCGCTATGAAAATGAAAGGACTTTCTGGCCCAGGGTGAAGTTATGTGTTTGCTGCGAGTCCATCGCTTCTGCTCCATTGGTAATCAAAGTTCAATTGAATTTAAACAAGACCTAGATTTAAATCCTGCACTATAGTCCCAAAAGGGAGAGCTCCACCTCACCTCCACCCCGGCTCACGCGGCGCTCGGGAGCCTTTCTCGTCCCTCCTGAGCATGGGACGATGCGCTGAGCAAAAATGACACTTTGATGATCTGTACGTCTCAGCTTCCTCTTTAAAGGAGGCAGTTGAGGTCCCATTGTATTCCTGATAACTGTGGAGTCACTTTGTCACTTATTATTCTGCATTCAGTGATCGATAGTCAAAACACTGTTTAGATGTTGCCCAAACACGTCTACTTTGTGCCCTTTTTTTTTTTTCTTCTTCCTGATTAACGTGAATCTCTCTGGATTGCAGACTGTTGATGTTAGTTGGGCTCTCATCTGTACAACTAAATATCTTTATTTCATTCCAATTTGGTATGTAGATATCAGAAGGAGCTGCATCCACAGGGCAAAGAGCAGAGTGAGGGGGTTGAGACGGCTTCAGCGAGGAGCGACTGAGATACAGCCGCCTGTGCCAGGACTTTGCTACCTGCGCTCAGGTCCCATTTTGCTGCCAATTTACCAAGTGACTGATCTTGCAAGTTGTCCTAATGCTGCCCATTAAACAGAAATTAAAATGAGTTCACCATCTGCCAGAGAGCTCGAGGTTTACAGAGCTGGTTCTGTCAGGGAAACCACAGAGGCTGAGCAAGGACGTGTCAAACTGCGGGGGGACGGGAGGAATCTGAATTTCAAGGAATGGTTTCTTGTTAAAGGACGCGAATCCCGACAGCAGATCTAGAACCGATGCGATACGCTTCTCGCAACAGCCTGTTTCAGTGCTGGGGGTAGGAAGCAGCTTTCCATCTGGACTTTCTGGTTTGTAATCCCGATTTGAAATGCGGTTTGTGACTCTGTAATGGGGCTGATCAGATTAGAGCCTCGTGTGGAATGTGGTGGGGATCAGAACAGCAGCTTTGTCTGCACAGCGCTCTGTAAACCCGGTGTCCTTCCTGAAATGCTTGCGCTACACCTCCTAATCTTGCTGCGCTCTCGAAGCACAGAATTTCTTTAACAGGTGGCTCTTTTAGGGAAAAAAACACCCTTTTTAGTGTGCTGAGCGCGGGGGAGGCAGAGCCCCGCTCTTGGCTGCGCTCCCGCTTGGAGACGTGAGCCCCATTCTGGATGCGGCGTCCTCGGCTGCAGCAAAGCGCTGACAATCCTGTGGTCAGGATTTCTACATTGCACAGGATAAAAAAAAGGAGGTATTCATTTCTGTTGATTATATGGGTGACCGCCCGCGAGCTGCAGCCTCTCTGAACTTTTTTTGTCTATCTGGAAGCCGTCCAGTTACCGCTGTCCGTTTTTTTGCACGGTATCTGCTCTGGCTCAGTGTTACACAGAGGAAACCGCGCTCTTCCTCTCGGGAGGGGGTGACCTGTCCCCCCTGCTTGCCCCAACGTCAGTGCTGCTTCTCCTGATGCAAACAGGCGAAAGAAGGGTGGAAAACAGCCTTGTTTGTCTGGTGACATCAGTCCCGCCGGTGACTAATGCTGGATCTGCCCCACATCCTCTGGAAATCGGGTGAAAACAGGCACTTTGGAGCGGGGCTGAGAAGGCAAAACTCGAGTTAGAACGTCAGGTTTCAGTTCTGAGGGAGATCTGCTGTCAGTTCATAGACGCAGTTGGGTAAACCCCGTCTTCCTTTTCAACGTTCTCCTCCAGGCAGGGTTTGAGCTCTCGCAGCCATTGCAGTGAGCAGGAAGCCGCGTCCAGGCCACAGTCGTGATTTGCATTGTAAAATCCTTCGATAAGTGGTGATAAGATAAAAATGCGAACGGTGACTTGCTGCTCCCTCCCCGCATTCCCCGTGCATTAGTGTGCTGGGAGCGTGACTTGTGCTCCTTGGTGCAGAGTCTCCGCAAAGCGGTAATGAATGGAAAGTTTATATGACACTTCAGACTTTTCCAGATGAGATGCGTCAAATGATTTATGTGCCTAAATCACTGTGCGGTGCTTGCAGGGTAGATTCTGGAGTTCACACCCGAAGGCTGCGGAGGGAGAGATGAACAGGGGTGCATTGTTGCAGAAGCAGCTCTGCTGTCTCAGCTCGTGCAGCTGCTCATCTTGGCGTGTGCCAGGGTGGCTCGTTCTGCAGGCTGATGCTCTGTGCTGCAGCGATGCTGGAGTTATAGATGTTCCTTGGGGAAATTCAAGACTCTAGGAGGTCCCTATGGATGCATTTGCAGAATCAAAACTGCTGGTTCTAACCTGAAGTGCATGAACTCCCAGCAAAGCCGTCGTACTTGGCTTGTTCTATGGTCACAGCTGGGACTTTGGCCAAGAACTGACTGCAGTGAGATTCTGTGCAGACCTTAGTTTTATCGAGAGGTGTCAATACAAGGTTAGAACATGTAAGTTTTAGTGTTATTATATTGTGTAAGAAGTCCTTACGATGGAATAAGACTGTGTGGTCATTAAGGAGCAACTGTGGCAATAGAAAGTGGCTGTTGTGTGATCCCGATGTCCCTGCTATTGTGAGGTACCCTCCTGCCCATCATCAGAGTGCAGAGCCAGGTGGAAATTATTCTCATAGAGCTTGTATCAGGCAGCTGATAAACCCTCTCCAATGTCTGCTGTACAAGTTTCATACTGTCAGTCGATAGGAATAACGGTGTTCTGCCTGTGCAGGTTGTGACAGCGGTAGAGATGGAAAGACTGGTTGGACGGTTGGAGAAGGCTGTGGAGCGCCTGGAGATGATGTGCCAAGGACCAGGCATGTGCGGAAATGACTCTTCCAAAGGTGAGACCCAAAGCACCCCCGGCAGCGTCGCCCTGCACCGATGTGGCAGCGTCAGACATCAGCAGCTGCTGCAGGGCGGGCGATGCTTGTGAGCTGCTTGTGCACAGAGGGGAAGCGACTTTTGCAGGCACTGCGCAAACGCCGACAGCCCTGCGGTTACCGTCCTGCTGAGAAAAGGGCTTCCTGTGGCTGCAACACTTCCCTCCTCTGTGTTCCGCTGCAGGCTGAGCCCCCCCAGTACCTCTCGCTGATCCCCGTGCTCTGGTTCCCTCTCTGCAGGAGTGGCTCAGTACGTGCAGGCTTTTGACGCCCTTCTGGCCGGCCCGGTAGCTGAATATATGAAGATCAGCAAAGAAGTTGGCGGGGATGTGCAGAAGCATGTAAGGACTCACGTTCTCCCTTCGCTTTAAGTAGATGCTGCTTGTTCTTCGGGGCAGTTAAGGGCCAAGTTTGCTGTCAGTGTTTGCATTCCTGTAGAGCGGTATTTGAGGATCTTTGTAATCCTTGAGGATTCAAAGCAGATGCAGATGCCTGGGTAACTCCAGCAGATTGCCACCTACACACATTATGAATCAAACCTCCTTCCTGAAGTCTTTGTTAATAGGTGCGTAGGTCACTTTGGCACATGCCTTTAGGAGCTTTGTGAGCTACCAGCCCAAGAGCTGTTACATCTTGTGCTTTTTCTCTGAGGATGAGATCGCTTTGGGATCAGTGAGCTGCTTCTTACAGACCTGGAGCTAGTGGCAGCAGGGGCTGGAATGACTTTGAGCATTACACTGGGTACAAGGGAAGCTCTCTCTTATTTTTCTCTCTGTTTTTAGGCTGAGATGGTTCATGGGGGCTTGATGAGCGAGAGGGCTCTTCTGGTGATGGCGTCGCAACATCAGCAGCCGGCAGAGGTGAGTCTGGGGAATCGCCTGTCAGAACTTGTGTGTCCTGACCTCAGCGCAGGGGATGGCGGCGAGCGCAGCGCAATCTGGGCTGTCACAGTTGCTCCAGACGAGGAACCAGAGAGGCCTGGGGACACTCCTGTCTGTGAGGTGACACTTGCTGAGAGCCAAACTGTTCCGGGTGCTCACCCAATACTGGGCACAATTCCGGACGTTGATTCTTAGAGCTGCAGAACTGGTGTTTTCCAGTTATTAGAGCAACAGGTTTCCTGTAGCTGTCGGAGCAGCTTTGAGTGTCATCTCACGGCGTCCGTCTCAAGTTCCGCCTGGCACCAGCCCCGCGCAATCAGGGTTCTCTGAGATGCAGCCTGCAGACAGCAGCTTGTCTGAGACAGGAGTCGCCCTGGGATTTGCTTTTCATTATGTGATGCTTATAGACTTTCAGGCATTAAACTCCTTCTGAAGTATAACAGGCGCTTGTTTCTATTGAATGGCCTCTGAATAGTAGCGAGGCTTTTAGGATTGATTTGTCCTTAGCGAGTAATTTAACACTTTACCCGAGGCTGCTGCTTCTCAGCAGGATGTGTGACTGTGAATCTGATCCTGAATGCATTGGCTTTTCCCTGCTGAGAACTGTTTTTCCTGAGCAACAGGATCCCACCTTGCTTTTCTTTGCAGTTATGATGTGGCTTAGTCACGGCTTCTACTGTTACACTGTGGTAGCTGCATTTCTGTGCTACTTTCCTATTCACTGCAGAATGTATCTGCATCTTTTTTTGCCCAAACTCAGCACTGGAGGGTTGTTTGTCTTTCCCCAGGCTGGCTGGGACTGCTCTGAATAGCCTCTAGTCTGAGAATCTGCTCACAAATTATTTAAGTAAAGGATTATGAGCAAACAACAACCTTAATCTAGTGTAGGTCTTTGTTCAGGTTGTCTTGCAGGAGTCAGTTCTGGAGCAGCAAGTTTAAAAATGTAAAATGTATGAACACTCATCGCTTGTGGCAAAGAATTTCCCCATCCTGTGACTTGTTGTTAGGCTGGAGCTGCTGAAAGCTCAGCCTGGCTGGTGCAGCTCAGGATCTCTGTGTTCATCCCAACAGCAAATGGAAAAGCAGAGGCTTTGAAAAGCAAGTTTTGCCCAAATTTGTCCCTCACTGCTGCCATCAGCAGGAGACTTTGTGATCTTAGGGGAAGGAAAAGTTGCCCAAGAGGCATCTCTGGAACTGCTGAACTGGCTGCTCTGACCTCAGAAGACTTCGAAGCACTTTGGTCAGCATGCCAGGTGAACACCACACAGAAACAATTCTTATTACCCAAACACTTGAGAAGCAACTTGAACACAAGTCCAGTTTGATAAGGGTGAGTTGGGAACTTGCTCCGACTCCGACTGTAATTCCTAAACCTGTGCAGCACCCCCTTTTTCTGAGGGTTCGTAAAGGAGAGGAAAAATTTGACAAACTGCTTTGGAACAAAAGAATCCAGGAAAGGCAAATGCTATTTCTGTCCTCGTTACTAACAAGCCTTGTCAGTGTGTCTTGGAGGGAACATGAGTCACAGTTCTTGGCGTACTCCCATCGTACCGATCCAGTTGGGAGCGATGACTTCAGCCCCGGAGGAGCGAGGCTGTGGGACCGAGCTGGGCCGGCGGGGAGGGCCGGGCCGCGCAGGGGCTGCAGCAGAAACCTGTGCCAGTTGGAACCTTCCTCCGAGTGACCTTCATCTCGGCAGAGCTGCCCGTGAAGACGTGCGGCCATTCCAGAGTGATACTAATGTCGTTAACTGTTCCCGTCCCTCTTGTCCTGCAGAACGCATTGTCATCGCTTCTGAAACCCATTTCAGAGCAAATCCAGATGGTGCAGGATTTCAGGGAGAAGAACCGCGGTAGCAAAATGTTCAATCACTTATCGGCAGTCAGCGAGAGCATCCCAGCGCTGGGCTGGGTGGCCATGGTAAGAACTCCAGTGGGACGCGGTTTCCTTGGGCTGGTGGGACGGGTCTGTTTCCCTGGTCAGCAGCTCCACACCCATGTGTTTGTTCTTCTTTAGGCTCCAAAGCCTGGTCCTTATGTGAAGGAAATGACCGATGCTGCCATGTTTTACACCAACCGGATCCTCAAGGAGTACAAGGATGTGTAAGTTCCTCTTCTTTCTTTGTCATTGAACATGGCTAACTGGCTGTGTAAGCTCTCCTTCAGTAGCTAACCATGGCTGCCTTGGTCTTTAATTAAATTATTTTGAAAGGCAGGGTGTATTTATAAAGCCTCATTTAGCTGTTCTTCCCTGATCCTTAGGGATGATTCTTTGCATTCACATTGTAGCTGGGATCTCAGGTAGGAAGCGTATTGCTGCTCTTGTCCCAGCAGCACCCGAAGTGTTTCTCAGGGCTGCACGTTGTGTCTCGGGAGTGGGTCCTGTTGGAAATCCCAGACTCCTCAATGAAAATGGGTTACAGAGCAGGGCTCTGGCCTCCTCCCTGCAGGTGCAGGATTAATGCTGAAGGCAGAACGCGGTGCTGGAGGTGCGAGGCTGCTGTGCTGGCCCAGCCGCGTCTTGCCGGCGGGCTGAGAGGCATAAAGAACTTTGTAGTCCTTGAGTTCTAATGGCAAATGAACCTACTCACTCCTCACAATCTCCTTGTGTCCTCAGAGATAAAAAGCAAGTGGACTGGGTGAAAGCTTATCTGAGCATCTGGACAGAGCTGCAGGCTTATATCAAAGAATATCACACCACGGGGCTGACCTGGAGCAAAACAGTAAGTGCCGTCTGCATCTGCAGGAGCTTTAGACGAGTGTTGCGTGACTATTGCAGCAGATGCGGAGCTTGTGCAATGGCCTTTCCTCTCGCTGGCCTCTTGCAGGGTCCTGTAGCAACAGAAGGGGCTAAATCACCGTCCGCTCCCCAAGCCGGGGCTGCGCCCCCCCCGCCGGGCCCTCCTCCCCCGCCAGCTCCTGCCCCCAGCAGCTCCAGCACAGACGACTCTGCCTCCCGCTCCGCGCTCTTCGCCCAGATCAACCGGGGAGAAGGGATCACTTCGGGTAGGTGGGAGCAGCCGCAAGCGAGATACTGTTGTGCTGCGAGCCCTTGTTCTGCTGCTGTTCTCAATACACCCGCTTGGAACCTTCGCTTGGAGGCAAAAAACACCGTCTGGGCTGAGGATGAGGGTGGGAGGCAGAAGCAGCCTCAAGGTGGTTCCTGGGGACAGAGAGAGCACATCTGAGATAGAATTCTCAGCCTCATCTCTCAGGTTTTACAAGAGGTGGAGCCTTTGGGCTGCCTGCATGTCTCAAGTACGAAAGATGCAATTTTGCACCTGTTTGTGTTTGCACAAAATGCGTCCCTTTGGTGTGTCACCTGTTACATCGGGACAGACGTGAAACAAAGGTGAGGTGCTCAGCTCGAGGCTTTTTCCAGCTGCAGAGTGGAAGAGCTGGTGCCTTCTGGTTCTATACCGTGTGTTCTGTCAAGTGTTTCTTGCTCCCTCTCACTTGCTGTCACTCATACGTGGGCTCAATTTAGGCAATAATTTATTTGTATTTTGAAAAATGTTATCACGCTGGTTGTTGCAATCACTGGCGCCTGGTGTTTGTGAAACCGCGTTCTTGGAGCAGAGCCGGAGCTCAGGCTTGACCTTTCTTGCAGGCTTAAGACATGTTTCCGATGACATGAAGACCCACAAGAATCCAGCGCTGAAGAACCAAGGGGGTCCTGTGAGAAGCGGGCCCAAACCTTTCACTGCTCCCAAACCAGCCTGTAATGCTAATCCCTCCCAAAAAACCTCTCCCAAGGCACCTGCCTTGCTAGAATTAGAGGGCAAAAAGTGGAGAGTGGTGAGTTCCTGGTGTCAGCGAGAGGGCTGGAGGGGTGGGAGCTTTGCAGCAGGGAGGGGACGTCCCCTGAAGACCTTTCTTGTAAGAGGCACCTGAAGGCACGGGCGGTTTGCTTTTAACAAGCCGCGCTGTCCTGCTCTTCACATGGATTAATTGGTCTGCGTTCAGCAAATAAAGCGCGTTTTCCCTGCCTTTTCAGGAAAACCAGGAGAACGCCACTAACCTGGTAATCAGCGACACAGAGCTGAAGCAGGTAGCATACGTTTTCAAGTGCACAAATAGCACGCTCCAGATCAAGGGCAAGATCAACTCCATCACCCTCGGTAAGTGGAGAAACCCTTGAAAAGCGCTTCTGCGTGCTGGTGTGTTCGCAGAAGGCTGAGTCTCCAGAACCTTTCTGTGATCTGTTGTATCTTGTTTTCGCAGATAACTGTAAGAAGCTTGGGCTGGTGTTTGATGACGTGGTGGGCATCGTAGAGATCATCAACAGCAGGGACGTTAAAGTTCAGGTCAGTGTCTGCGACATGTTCCCTGATTTGGGATGGTCCATCTGCCCAGCGTTCTCTGTAGTTTTATTCTAAAGGGATCAAAACAAGAAATAACTTGGGATTTTTGCCAAAGGTGGGAGTGCTTAAATCCAGCGTGTCTGCAGCTGTGGGATAGAGTCAAAGCTCTTCCCTCAAAGGGAAGCTCAAAACCAAAGTGTTGCGGTTACCCGGTTCAAGCTAACGCTCCTCTAACCGCTGCTTTGACCAGGTCATGGGGAAAGTGCCAACGATTTCCATCAACAAGACAGACGGTTGCCACGTGTACCTGAGCAAGGACTCCCTAGACTGCGAAATCGTCAGTGCCAAGTCGTCAGAGATGAACGTCCTTATTCCCGCGGAGGGCGGTGACTTTGTGAGTGTGAAGTTTGGAAGTCGGCGCGGTCTGGTTGGGGTAACGCGGGGCAGGGTTTGCACTTCGAACCCCGACAGGGAACGTCACAGTTACCGTGAGGTCTGGAGGGACAGTTCTAGACTTGGAGGCTGTGAATGCCGAGCAGATGTTAAAACCAGCAAATAATTTGTCTTTAGGGTGAGATGTTTGTTGTTTTGTGAGAGCTGCTGCTTCCTCGGAGTCTCTGGGAGGCAGAACAGGCAGCGTTTGTGGTGCAGGAGGGGACAAAGCCTCTATCTTGGAAAAGAAGCGCCTGAAGCAGCAACTGTTCTCTGTCATAAACTGACTTTTGACACTGGATTTCTATTTTTACCTTCCAGACTGAATTCCCCGTTCCAGAACAGTTCAAGACAGTGTGGAACGGTCAGAAGTTGGTCACCACCGTGACGGAAATTGCCGGCTAAGCAGAGAAGCTCCGAGGCTCATGCCCTCCCCTGGCCCTGCTGTGGGACAAATCTGCTTCCAGATGATTCTCTTAGATTTCTTGTACCTTTCTGCTCTCAAACTGCTTCTCTTCTACCCGAGAGACACGGCCGCCTGCCGTCACTGAGATCCCTCTGGCTGGGCTTTGGTGGAGGTGGCGGGTCAGTTATCATCCACATCTCTTAGCAGGAAGGTGTATTTTTGTTGGTTTTTCTCCCCTTGGCTGATCTAACTGCACCAATCGATCAAGTCAGATTTTCGGTGACATCCCAGTACAGGCAGTTGGCTTTGAGAGTGTTGTTCGGGGTTTTTTTTTTTATTGCCTTTGAGTAAACTGTTCATGTGAGAGAGGAATGTTGTCCCTTTTTAACAAATAACGGTGTCTGTGAGGGTCCAGAGCACCCGATGGCTACGGCAGGTGTCTCAAGAAGGCCCCAGAAGCCGCTCATTCCAGCTCTGTGTATTATTTGGTGGCATTACAGGACACAGGAATGGTTTTGTCGGACCAAAGGCCGTAGCGTTCCACCCTGATTTCTCTTCCACCATTCCTATTAGCTCAGTGTATTTCTGATTGTGCCATGTCAGGAGGTTTTACACCACCCGGTGCCACAGGAACGGCTGCAGCGGCGGAGCCGGCGCCGGCAGCTCGGAGCTGAGCACCTCGGGTCCATCACCCCCCACCCTCGCAGGGGAATCTTTGCCCCTGGGTCTTTTTGGTTGTTCTCCAGGTTCAGTCTTCCAGGACGGTTCTGCTGAACCTGTTCCCCTCCCGCAGAGGTCTCCTGCATTCCAGGGTTGTAGCGCGGTTTTGTAAATACCCGAGTTGGATCAAGTCGGTTCATCACTCTCTCCCTCATCTGCAACCCCCAAAACGTGAGTCCTCTCACCCTCCCCTTTGCCCCCTCGCTTGGCTCTTTACTTTGGTGGAAGTTCGTAGCCTCTGTGCCAGGGCGCTGGAGCAGAGGGACGGATTCAAGACACACACACGTACTGTACCAACCCACAAAGGGAGCTGCACGTGCTTTGACCTTCATTTCTCCAATGCCTCGGGTGGCATAAGCATATCTTAAAAGCATTTCCTCTGTAAAGTGTCAATGTTCTTTTATCTCTAGGACAAAACTTACAAAAAAAAAATATGCAATTTTTTAATTTTGAGACTGTCCTGTGACTTGTACTCGTCTTCTCCTGAGGCTTGTGGAAAAAAACGACCTTTCTTATGTACTTAAGATTATACAGAAGATAGAATAAAGTTAATGCCAACTTGCTCACTACAGCGGCTCGTGTTTGTTCTTTGGGGGCTCACAGGGTGTTGCTGCCAAATTGCAAACACAGAATTTCCACGATTGGCAGGAGTTGTCGAATCTCACCCCTTTTATTTATTTTTAGTTGATTAGGTATGAAGTTCTTTATTGATTTCAGTTGCTGTACAAAAGTGCATAAAACAACCCATTAGTTGAAAACTGTTCAAGCTGCTAATACCCACTTAATTTAAACCCCTCCTTATTCCCCCAGAAACCCTTAAATGTGGCTTTTTTTCCCCCATCCTGAAGGACAGGCTGTCCCCTCTTTCCCCTGTATCCAGGTGGGCAAGTCTGCCTGCTGATCCCACAAGAGACGCCGCGTTCTCGCACTAGTGATTCGGTTAATACTGCTATTGTGTCCTGCGGGGAGCAGGCGACGGGGACAACAAACCTCCTGCACAATTTGCCGTCACCGAGTGAGCGGCGCAGCCTCCGCTCTGCGATCTGAAGTCGAGTTACCAGAACCTTCAGAGTCAGCGTGAGGCTCCACCGCCCGTACTGGAGTGTAATCAAACCGCACACCCTGGAACTGCTGAATTAACCCCTTTTCTGCCCCTTCCCCGTCTCCCCGCGGGCTCGTATGCAAAAAGTGCCGTTGCACGGTAGCAGCTGCGTTAACCGCAGCGCCAGACCCTCCCGTTGGGCTCACTGGAGGAAGGGGAGGATGGTGCTGTCAAACCACTCTTCTGTGACGTGCAGGTGGTCCCCGGCCACCCCCAGGAACACCAGTTTTCCTGCTTTGTCCATCTCCTGCAGCCCCAGGCGATCCTGCAGACACAGAAGCGCAACCGTAGATTCCGGGGGCTCTGCCGCGGCCGGGGAACCCAGCACAGAGAGAAGCGTTGGTGGCCAGAGGCCGTTTTTGTGACACAAGTGGCTGTCACGCTACAGTGCGCGCCACCTCTGCTCTTCAAAGCTTCTCAGAGAGGGGAAAAAAGGCATGTTGGACAACTCTTAAGAGATACTGAAGTAGAAACAGCAGAAACCCCTCAGTAGAACGTACCTCCTTGTACAGCGAGGTCTCCTGCAGCGGGATGGTCTCCTTGGCTTGGCCGCTTTTGTAAAACCCAAACCACTGTCAGAATAAAACAAAAGAAATAGTTGCTGAAGGGTTCCTGGGAGATAAAGAGGTTTTCACCAGTTTCGGCCGGGAACAGCGCAGCGTCAGGCCCGTGTTTGTGCTCAGGCTGCTCCTCGGCAGCCCCAAGTTCTGCCGCCAAAGGACAAACCGAAACGAGCAAAGCAAAAGCAAAGCGGCGCCCAAAAGCAGCGCCCGCCCCCGGCCGCCTCACCTCGGAGATCGGAGGGTCCACCATGGTGTCATTGAGAAATTTCACCATCACAAACTTCTTCAGAGCCATCAGGTTCTTCTTGTATGTCTCATTGACGCCCTGGATGAAAGTGAACAGAGAACAGATCCGAGTCACCAGAAAATTCCCCGAGGTGGGTCAGGGAAACCGCCCGCTCCAGCAAAGGAAACCCTGGACTGCACCGGCCTGAGAGGCAGAACATGCAAAATATTCCCCTTAAAACTCCAGCAAAACCACTGCCACGGAGAACTAACGGGCAGGAACTCGCTGCTGAGTCTTCTCTCCTGCCGGTGCTTAATCATCAGCCAGGACTCACCCTCTCCTGGTTTATGTCAGCCAAAAAGACGCTGTTCTTCCTGTACTCCTCCTCCTTCAGCGGGTCGTGCCAATACTCAGCTTGTACCAAGCTGGAAAAGAGAGAAACCGAAAGGTCAGAGCGGAAACCCAGAGGTTTTGGCGCGGGCCCGGCGCTGCAGCCGGCGAGGATACTCACTGCTCTTGGACAGCTTGCGTGTAGGCGCCCAGATTCAGCATCTTCCGGATCCAGTCGCAGACGTGGGAGCTCTCGCCAGGACAGCGCGGAAATCCGTACACGCCTGGGGCAGGGGGACGTGTGAGAGCTCTGTGAGCCAAACCCAAATCCCTTAATCCCTCTGGCTGGTGAAGAACCACCCTCGTACAGAGCAGCGGCAAGAATTACCCGGGGAATCAGACGGTGTTTAATCCTGCAATCCCATTAGACAGCCCTGCTGGCCCTGGGGTCTGTTACACACCAAGATAATGGGCGATGTTCTCGAGCTGAGGGAATTGCTCTGGAGAACAGAGGCGGACAAGCCGAACGCCGTCCAGCTCGCCCCGTGTTGTCTCCCAGGAGGTTCCCTACAAGTCTTCCCGCTACATTACAAAGAAATACTCAACCCATGGGACATCTTGGGGAGAGTATTTGAAACTCATCACCACCCACTCTTACCTGTACACCTCTTAAAACCTTTTCTCTGCTGCCTCTTTAATCTACCGCAAAAAGCACCTCCCTTTCCTCAGGGCTTTAGCCTTCCCGCTGACGACTGGAAAATATCATTCTCGCTCAGGTTTATTTTCACCAAGGCTTTAAATTTCTTCTGCTGAAACAACTAATCTCAAGTGCTTCCAAAATATCTAAGAGTTCAACCCAGGCAATAAGTCGCCTACTCGCAAAAGTCCCTCTGGTTGCCAGTTAAGCAAGACTGAGACAGATGGTAATGTAGTGGGCTAAGAGCTGGGCCTAAGCAGGTCAGCAGGTTCAGACAGGAACAAAGGCAGTTTAACTGACAAGAAAACAGTCAGTTTTTAGGAAGGGGTTAAAAGAAATGATTCCTGCTGCAAACAGGAGCCCCCACCCTTCAGAGCGGGTAGGAGGTGGCTCACTGAACGCTACCTTGGTGCTGCCCTCCGATGGAGATCAAACTGAGCATGGGAGGAGACGGACACCTCTGGGCCACCGCCCGCCTGCGGGACAGACAGAGCTGAGCTCAGCCTAGTGCAGGAGGAGCTGAGCTCAGCCCAATGCACTCGCCTGCGGGAGAGACGAGGAGCTGAGCTCAGCCCAGCGCACTGGGTGAGGTTTGCAAAGAGAATTAACCCTCCCTGGTAGAGCCGGGCTACAGGCAAACACACCCTGGTCTTTAGAGCCATTCACAGAGGACTCTGCCAGTTTACATCTGCTTAGTACTTCAAAAGAGTTTTAAATCGGAAGGTAAAACCCAAGGAAAACCCCTGGAAACGGGCCAGGAGTGTGAACTCACAGGAACTGGCCTCCCTGGGAGAAGCCCATGGCGTTGTAGCCCCCTCGCAGGCGGGGGTCCGCGGCGAGTTGGCCGCACACGTCGCTCACTTGGTCGTTCACGTTCATGAAGAAGCTGTTCTGCACGTCCTGAGGGATTAGGCAGATTAGAAAGTACAACTCGTACCTTCAAAGTGTCTTACGCTAGTTTAATCTCTACAAATAGACGACTGACAGTTCTGCTTTTGGAAGAGGACCTGAAACTTTCACAACGTGACAGAAGCGAAATTCAGGTTTTGAGGCTTCCCATCGCCGTGTCTTTGTTACTGCTCTGCATGGCAAAACTGTCCTATGTGGAACAGCGACGCTTCCCAAAACGCCTTAACGATCTGAGCTCCTTCAGATTTTATATATATATAAAATAAAAATATCAAACTTCACTCATCTTCTCCAGATCCCAGAAAACTAATATACATCGCACATTATCCTCAGAGACTAATTAAAGAAATTCCGTAGGGTTACATGAAACTATCCAAAAGCACAAAGATGCAGAAGGAGCCTATATCTACATTATACTGAAGATGTGTAGCGAATAAACATTTGTAAATCAACAAGGACAGGAAGGGGTGAAGCTCTGCCCTAGCCCAGCGTCTTATCACACGCCTTCATGTTACCTGGTGTGGTAATCATCACAGTGCTAATCAGTGGATTTGCATACTAATCCAACTTAGACTAGGGATTTGTTTTTCCCCGGGTATTATCCAGACTTCATTGGTTTATACCCGTTAAAGCTGTTTACTTCACAAGGAAGAAAAGAAACAGCAGGGAGAGCACAACAGGAAACTTGTGGAGACTGCCCTGCCGCACTCACCACCACCCTGCCGGGCAGGAACGCGAGCGACAGCAGATAATTACCTGTATCATGTTGTTTCCAATCTTGAGAGACAGAACGTAAATCCCAGGTATTTTGTCCTCCACCATTTTTTTGATGTAGCCCATGCTCATTGGGTTGCAGCAACTGTCTCCTGCGAAAGGGAACAGCGATAAACACCGTCAAACCACCGCCCAGGCCCTCGCGTCGCCCCCACAAACAGGATTCGGAGCTTCCACCGCACGCACAGGCCCGGGGATGGCGGTCAGCACCCCCGGCCTCCGCAGAAACCCCCGGCCCGGAGCACGGAGAGGCCTGCGAGCTCCCCTGGGCATGTCCGGCTCCCCGCGCGGCCCCGTCCGCTAAGCCCGGAGGATGTTCCCCCCCACCGCCGGTCCCGGCTCACCCATCCCGTGCCAGATAACGAGGGGCACGGCGGCGGCCGCGCAGTGCAGACACAGCCCCAGCAGCAGCGGCACCGCCGCCCTGAGCGCCGCCATCTTGACTGAGCACATGACCGGCCCGAGGCGCCGGTCAGGCGGCGGGGGCGTGTCCTGGACCGTCAGGGGCGGGGTGGGCGGGGCTAGCGGCGGCGGGGCGTGGCCGCGGGGAGCGGTTCCCACCGGAGACCGTGGTTCGAGGCCCGGCGTCGCCCCATCCCACCCGGGCTCCTGAAATCCCAAATCCCGCATGCCAGGCCCTGGTCTCAGCCTGGCTCGGTGACACGGGGTGAGGGCGGGCCGGACCCCTGTCCCCACCGACCTGTGGGACAAAATGGCCGCGTCGGCTTCCCGGGCCAGCGGTTGCCGCGGCAACCGGCCGCGGCGCAGAGCTTCCCACCCTCCGGCCGCCAGGGGGCGCTGCCGCCCGCGCCGCGCCCTCCCGCTCCGTCCCATAAGACCCCGCGGCGGCGCCTGACTGGCCTTTTCCCCGCCCCCATCATGGCGGTGAGTGGCGGTGCCCAGGGCCGCGGCCGGGCTGCCCCGTTTCTATCCGCCGCCATCCGCCTTCGGTGGGGTTCGGCCGGGCCGCGGCCCGTGCGGGCGGGAGCGGGGAAGGCCGGGAGGGAGAGCCGCGGGGCCGGTATGGGCAGGGAGGAGCCGATGAGCCGCCCTGGGGACGCGGCTGCCATGACAGGCCTGCTGCTTAAGAGGCGGCCGCGGCGCTGGCGTTCGGCCCCGGGGTGGAGCGGGGCTCGGTGTCAGGCTGCGGTACCGGCCTGGCGGGGCCTTCTCCGGCCGCCGGGGTGACCGCTGGGCTGTCGCCCGGGCTCCCCCTATCACCCCCCGTGTCGTTTCTCCGCAGCAAGACCCCGTTGAGAAGGAGAACCCGATGCGGGAGCTGCGCATCCGCAAGCTCTGCCTCAACATCTGCGTGGGGGAGAGCGGGGACAGGCTCACCCGGGCGGCCAAGGTGCTGGAGCAGCTGACGGGCCAGACCCCCGTCTTCTCCAAAGGTGAGCGGTTGTTCTGTTTACGAGTCACTTCTGCCTTCAGTGCTCTGCTCTCATCCTCCAACAAGAAACATTTATTTGCCTTGGTTTTCTTTCTTTCCTTTAAAGTCGTTTCTCTGATCTTCTTAAGCCCCGAATCCCTGGGTGGGAATTATTTAGATAGTCTCAAGTGTAATTGTTGCTGCCCACAGCACGATACACGGTGAGGTCCTTTGGAATCAGGAGGAATGAGAAGATCGCTGTTCATTGCACGGTTCGCGGGGCCAAAGCAGAGGAGATTCTGGAGAAGGGGTTGAAGGTGAGAATTTGGTTGGTCTGGTGGTTTGATTTCGTGAAAGAACAAATTTAATCCATACCAGCTGCAAAGGTGCATGATTTGAAATGTTGTCTGTGATCTAGTTGTGGACATTAAGGGTTGGGGGTGCAGGTTTGTCTGACACACAGGCTGCTGCGTTTGCGCTGTTTCTCTGGTTGCTGCTTTATCCTTATTTAAGAGCTGCTGGGTACAATTGCTGCTTTCTCGAGGTTCTGTCTTTGCTGCTGTGGTTTATGAGCAAAATCTTGGGCTAAAGATATAGTAGCTTATAAGCGAGTTGTGGGTCGGGTAGCAGTTGGAACACACAGGATTTCTTATTCTGTTTGTAGCCAGTAAGGAAATAGTGACCGACAACAATTGTTTCAGGTGCGAGAATATGAATTGAGAAAAAACAACTTCTCAGACACCGGGAACTTTGGCTTTGGAATCCAGGAGCACATCGATCTGGGGATTAAATACGATCCCAGTATTGGTATCTACGGCTTGGACTTTTACGTGGTGCGTATTCCCTGCTCCTCGCAGCTACTGGGCTTGTGGGAAAGCTCTAGAAGGAACCTAGAACAGTAACCAGCTGCCCAGGGCTGGAAGATGAAAAAACGGCAACGAAATCCAAGTCTAAATGGATTCCTAGAAAAATGTTAAGTATAAGAAAAATAAATATCAGAATGAAATAGCGCTGTGGGTCTCCTCTCCCGGCAGGTGCTGGGCAGGCCTGGCTTCAGCATCGCTGACAAGAAACGCAGAACCGGCAACATCGGAGCCAAGCACAGAATCGGAAAGGAAGAAGCCATGCGCTGGTTTCAGCAAAAGGTAAAGTCCCTCTTGATTTTTGTGTCCCCAGAGCGTTTCAGTAAAACTCTTCATGGCTCAGTTCTCACCGCAGTGGTTCTGCACCTGTACCTGACAGCGCTTTCTCACTTGGTTCTTTCTCTTTTTTTCTTCACAGTATGATGGCATCATCCTTCCTGGTAAATGAACAGTTCCTGTTACCAAAAAAAAGTGAATAAAATTTTCTAACTTGTCAATTCTGCTGTGAATTTCATGGGGGCTCCTCCTGGCCTGGGAAGCTGTTGGGAGCAGAGGTCACTCACTGAAAGGGCAGCAGAAATGGACGGATGCTCTGCAGAGCAGGACGTGTCTTCTGGAGGAGCAGGCGTTGGATTTATGTGGTTTTTGGTACTGTGCAAGTAAAGGCAAAGGTGAGGAGACCCTGGGGTCAAGCAGGGTCTGAGTCACAGCAAACAGCCTGGAAAAGTACTTTGGAGGAGACTGAGGGGGGACTCATTCCTGGGGATCAATATGGAAAGGGGGAGTGTCAGGAGGATGGAGCCAGGCTCTTCTGGGTGACAGCCAGTGACAGGACAAGGGGCAATGGGTGCAAACTGGAACACAGGAGGTTCCACTTAAAGATGAGAAGAAACTTGTTGGGGGTGAGAGTGGCAGAGCCTGGCCCAGGCTGCCCAGGGGGGTTGTGGAGTCTCCTTCTGTGCAGACATTCCAACCCGCCTGGACACCTTCCTGTGTAACCTCATCTGGGTGTTCCTGCTCCATGGGGGATTGCACTGGATGAGCTTTCCAGGTCTCTTCCAACCCCTGATGTTATCTGATTCTACACTGCAGCTCTGGGTGTTATTTTGCTGCCTCTAATTCCTTCAGCCCTGTTCTAGAGAACAAGGTCTTCATGCCATTATTTCTATTCAGCAGTTCCGTGCCCCAGGCCAGGTCTCTGCAAATCCTGCTGGGTGGGCGCTGGTTCCCTGTGACTTATCCACAGGCTGGGTCTGCTCCAGCCTTGCAGTTAAGCCTGCTTAGTCTGAGTTAGGCTGCTCTTACCACCCCTACATTTACAGTGGGTGATCTGCAAGTCCTGACAGATGCCGGCGCACCGCAGGACAGCGAAGCAAAGGCTGCTGTGATCAGCAGGCTCCTGCCAAGGCCAACGCAATGAGGGGCAGCTGCAGGCCTGGCTCCCCTCCAGAGGGGTTCCTGGGGCATTTGGGATTAATTGTGGGGACATTCCCCTGCTGATGCTTTTCCTGTGCTCCTGAGGGGGCGGAGGGTCCGGCAGCCGCGACCCCCCAGCCTGGGCAGCTGTGGCCCTGCTCCTTTTGCCTTGGGCTGCAAATTAATTTAACAAAACTACTTTATGCTCGCTGCCAATGCGCCGTGGTCGTTGGGAAGCAACAGGAATAGGCATGAAGCGACATTTGCCTTAGTAGGCGGCTCCGCGGCGGCCGCGCTCCCCTCAGCAGTGGTCTGCCAGCACTCAAGATGGCGCTGTCCACCACCTCTGCCAGGCCCCAAGATGGCGCCTACCGAACTCTGCCCGTACCCGCCATGGCCGCCACCGGTCGGCGCAACGGCTGCGCCGCTTCCGTTTCCTGCCCGTAGCCAAGATGGCGGCGGCAGTGTTCGGGAATCGCCGTGTGGCCAGCGGGCGGTGAAGCCGTTTCCGCCGCCGCGGCCTCTCCAGCAGTAAAAATGGCGGAGTCGGTGCTGGAAGTTGTGGGCAAGCTGCAGTCGCGGCTGGCGGGCAGCGCGGAGCCCAAGAAGGTGACGGGGGCGGCGGCGCGACCGGGGCTCCCCCTCCCCGCGGGGGCGGCGCGGCGGGGGCGGGGGTCGGGAGGGCCCGAGACACCCCGTGAGGGACGAGGGGAGCGGGGCCGGGCCTGCCCTGCCCTCCGCCGGCTCCCATCGCGAAGTTTCCTGCCCGGCCGGGGCCGCGGTCCGTGGGGCGGGGCGGGCCCGCCGCCACCGGGCAGGCCCGGGGGGTGTCCCCGTTGGGAGCCCCCGGCGCTGGGCTGGGCTCGCAGGCCCATCTGCCCCGCGGACCCCCGCGGCGTTGCGTGGTCCCCCCGGTGCTGTGCGTGGGGTCCCCGCGGGTCGGTGTGTGGGGTCCCTCCGTGGCCCGTCGGGGGGTGCGGGGGGAGAGGCGGGTGGGCGAGCGGGCAACGGGAGAACTTGCCGGAAGAGTCTTGACCCGGTGACGTGTTCGTGGTGGAAGAGCCGCGGTCCCCGGCGTGAGCCTGGCCAGGAGGTGACAGGTCGTGTGGCCCCGGAGGGCCACGGCGAGGCCACCGCCATCGCCAGGGAGTTGGGTCGGGGCGAGAAATTGCCAAGTTTTAGCTCTACCCTGGTGTACATTCCCTCTTTGGCCTTGGGGATGTTGCTTGACACCTCTCACCCGTGCCCGTGTCCCAAACCCGCTGCCCACGCAGCTGTCACGGTGACACGTCCTGTCCCGATCCGGCTTGTGCTGGGATCTGTTCGGTGACGTCCGGCTGCGTGTTGCTGACCCCAACTCTCCTGCTGGGCACCAGGGTTCTGAGCCCTTTTTTTTCAGCTGAAATGTGGAATGAGGGTTTTGCTCAGGTGTGCTGTTGTCCCGTTCATATTTTGATGTCATGTTTTAAGGGGGAGCATCTGTTGTGACTGTTTACAGGTGTTTGGTTCATGTTTCACTTAATTCAGATGAGGGCCGTGCAGCCGCTCTGCGCTCATCTAACTTTGTTTAACTGAGGCAAACGCCTGAAAACCGCTTGTTCTCCAAGATCTCCCACCACCCGTAAAGATGGACAGATACGGACACCGAAGCGCTCAAGTGCTGACGCTGCTGCCCGGGTACCCAGCTCCAGCCAAGCTGGGGGCAAAGCGACAGGGGTTCTTGTTCCTTTTCTCACCCTCTCAGCCTAAACCAGAGCAGAGTTTAACCGGTGGGACCCCAAAACGGAGCCAAGGAGTCACTTCCAGGGGGTCTTGGGCTCCGTGGTGCTGAGAGCACACGCAAGAACTCGGATATTTGCCCAGCGCGCCGTGCACAGAGAATGAGCGCTCCCGTTTCCCCACCCGTGTGTCAGCTCGGGGCAGGAGCTGCTTGTCTGTGCTGCTCGGGCATTGTGAGGCTTCGGGCACTGTTTGCACAGGTTGGCTCATTCTCCAGTAACCTTGTGCTGTTAAGTCGTGTCTTTCTCTGTTGATTCTACAGTTTTGCAAGGGCAGGGAGAGGCAGTAAGCGCTGGTGAGCTGTTACTAGCCAGGGTAGTGACTCTAAACCTTTCCTCCTTCCCAGCAGAAAGGTCCTGTGTGACCTGTGCTCTTATTTCCGATACCTTTGCAGCTCTATCTTCGGAAGTGTTAGTGTTTCTAGGCTTGAATGTAGTTGCCGTTGCGTTGTCTTGATAGATTTTGGATCTTCTGAGCATCTTCCCGTGTCAGAAAATGGCTTTGGGCTCTTCAGCTACAACTGTTTCCACTACATCTGGATAAATCCGGGGCACTCCTGGGCGATACACACACCTTACACCATTTCCAGTCTTCTTTATTCTTACCTTGTCCATTTGACACCTTTTATCAGTAATGTGAAAGAATAATATTTGCCTGGTATCATGTACAACTCTATATTGCCTTGCCAAAAGATGTTAAGTATTAATATTGCCTTGGGGTGAAAATGTGGCTGCTGGCACAGAACGGTATGAGTGAAACTTTGGATGCTGCTGTAATTATTTGGAAATGGTCTTTTTTTCCAGCAGAGAAGATACAAACTCTGCAGGACTGAAGGAAGAAAGAGGGTAAGGGAAACATGAACAAGGAGCATCTTCACTAAGAGGATGGGGCCAGGCTGTAGCCATTTGATAATTAACGTGTGTCGTTAGCATTAGAATGGCCTGGCTGACTTTTAGAGAAAGAAAACAATCTACTCCTATTAAATAAAACTATGTTGGAGCTGGAACTAAGTGAAGTTTTTACGGTATGTGGCTGATTGACTGAAACTCTACCCCGCGCTGGGCTGGTTCAGCTTTTCCGTATCTATTTCATCTGGTGTCTGGCAAGACACGAGCGCTGTGTTTTCTGTCTCCTGCCCGGCCGCCTGTTTCTCGTAGGACTTGTAGGATCTGGGTTATTTCTGAGCTGAGCTGCCAGATCTGAGTCAGCTTGGCTGATTGGAGCCAAAGGCAGCGTAGTTTCTGTAGCAAACACAGACCAGTACGAGTTCTTTAGCCTCACTGTGTCGGAGTTGTCTTGTTTTGTCCATCTCATGTGCATGGACGTGGGGTCTGCAGAGGTTTTCCTGTGCTGTACAGACACGGCTCCCAAATATATCCCTGCTCGCATATTGGGCAGCAGCAACAAGCAGAGGTTTTGATCTCTTAGGCCGCCAGATAAGTGCGTTACTGATGACACAGGTAACGAAAATGCCTTGTTTCCTGACAGCGTCATTTGGAGATTGGGCTGGGAACTCTGCTCAGCTCAAGCTGTGTTAATGCTTCTAATGACCGTGCAAGTGTAAAAGCTCGGTAAAGCGACACTCAGGCAAAGGGGTGTCTGTGGTGGCCTCTCGGAAAGCCGGCTCTTGCTTTTTTTTTGGTAAGACGTGGAGTTTTCCCACCATTGACTGCAGTGGGTGTGGAATAAATGAAATGAACTTATTTCCTTCAAAATCAAGGAAACCACTAAACCTCTCCGATCCCTGCGTGGTGGAAGTGGGGTGATTGAATAGCTTAGACCCTCAGTGCTTTAAAGACAAGATGTTCAGGATGAAGGACGGCGCTTTGTGGCGTACAGCACAGCAGCGCTGAACAAAGCTGGGGCTGTAGTGGGGCTGGAATAACGGGAATGCTGACAGGGCTGCTCGGTGGCTATAGCTGAGCCGAGGGCAATCGTGTGAGGGGCAGCGGTGCTGTCAGACCTGTGCTGGAACTGAAAAGTCAGTAGGGATCTCAGTGGAGCGACGTCCCGAAGCACCTGGGTGGCAGGTTCCCTATAGATCTTTAAGAGCATCTTCCTTCCCTCACTGCCTGGCTTGCAAAACTTCAGAAAGGACTCTTTATTTCCCACCCCGCTCTCAACAAGGGATGCGATTCTCAGCGCTACCTCCTGAGAGTCACAAGCTGCCGAGTCCTTTCTTCCCCTTGCTGTGCCACCGCGTAGCGTGCGTGTTCCTGATGCTTTAAGCCAGAATGAAGCTGCCGTCCTCTCTGAAGAATGCATTCATATTTGAGTGGTTTAAAATTTTCAGATGGGCCCTCATTTGCAAAGAGGCCACAATTTCTATAGAGATGGCCCTTGCATTTGGTGTCTCGGGAGCTGGATTTGGAGCAGCACAGCAGCTGGCTGCCACTTGGCTCTAACAAGCTCTCTTCCTTTTTAATCACAGCACGCAGTTCCCTATGACAAGTCTGAACACTTTCCTTCTTGTCTCTGCAGCTGCTGAAAAGTCTGAAGAGGCTGTCGGAGTTGCCCATCACAGTTGACATTCTGGTGGTAAGAGCTGTGAAATCTCTCGCGCTTCTCATCGCGTCTGTCGAGTCCCAGGGTGACTGTTTGTCACGGAAAAGCTGCTTTCCCTGGAACGGGGTGTGTTGCGTCAGCCACCTGCTCCAGCCCCGTGTCACGGGCACAATTGTGTCAAGGTTCTGAGATTCCGGTAACCGGGAGGAGTGTGTCAGAGCAAGTGTGAAGCCGTGGAGGACAGTTCGTCATCCTCGGCTCCTCCAAAAGCTTAACACTCGCCTGAGATATGAGAGCCAGAGCAGTTCCTAACGACAACTGAATCAGAATGAGATTAGGAAGTGCTAATCCTTACAATTATTAGAGACTTCTGTCTTCAAGCTTACCAACAGTCATGGTAAATACTAACTTGGTTTATCAATACTAATAATTAATGTTTGACTAAGGCAGAATTAAGTCATCTTTGATTTACAGAACTGTTAGACCAAGGAAGTTTTTCTTCTAGGTAGCGGGTTAACTTTATTCCCTTCGCAGGAGGTGAGAATTTTGACTCATTTTGCTGAGATTAATTAATGTCTTGTCTCTCCCCTGAAGGAGACGGGTGTTGGGAAGACTGTGAACAGTTTACGGAAACATGAGCTCGTAGGAGACTTTGCGAAGAACCTCGTAGCGCGGTGGAAGAAGCTGGTGCCGGTGTCCCAAGAGGCAGACCGGTGAGTTCAGTTATCTTCGATGGATAAGCTTTGTTATATTTTTGCAGTGATGATCAACTTCTCTGAGCAAGGAAACAAAGCGAAGGCCCTGGAAAAACTTGTAACACGAGCGTGCAACTGTGCATGGGGGTTTTTGGCCTGTTTTGGCATAAACTCGCTGCCTCTGCGAGCCGCAGAGCGTCGGGTTGCTGACGGCTGCAGTTTTGCCTGAAAGTAGGGGCCAATTTTCAAGAATTTGCAGTTTGATGAAGAGATTAACAGTAGATGCCAGAAAAGCGCCTTTAATAAAGCAAGAGATGCAATCTGCTCGCTTCCCGTTTTATGATGCTAAAGACAGGAAATTCTAGGCGCGAGCAGAGGAAGTGGCTTGCTTTGAAAGGAGGCTGTAATGTGCAAAAATCTGATGGAAACTGAAAATTGACACTAGCGAGCATCTTGTGGTAAGAGCTGTGTTGAACCCAGCAATGAGATCGTTTAGGTGCAGGTGATAAAAACCTGGTTATTGATGATAATTTGGCTGTGGGATCCCTGCGTGTTTACCTGGCAAACCGGGGGACGCGTTTCCCACAGACACCACAGGGTGCGCAGGCACTGAGGAATCTCTGTGCGCATCTTTCTCTGCTTCCCAGTGAACTGTCAAGTCTCTAATCCTAATAAAAATCAATTCATGCAGTTTCGAAATCCCTGAACGTTGCTGTGCCTGAGAGAATTAGTGTTATTCTTGCCACAAAACTACCAAATACAACCTTAGTCTTCTGTAAGGGAGGTTCCCATCTATACAGTCTGTGCGGAGTGGCTCTTTTCATTCATATTGGAAGCTTTAATCTCGCTGTTTTGTTTTCTTACCCCTTCAGAAATAACCTGGATTCTGAAGACCGTGACTACGAGAGGAGCAGCTCAAGCAAAAGGCATCAAGAATCCTCCCTCAGAGAGGATGAGGAGCCTGACCAGGACTATTCAGAACCCTTCCAGCCGTCCTGCAGCCAGTCCTACAGCCCAGATCAGAGGGAAAAGAAGTCCAAAAAGTATCCCAGGCCTGAGAGAGCCCAGGAGACTTATGGCTACAGCAGCCATGAGGGGAAGGGTTGGGGTCGGTCTTCCCCAGCGCTCTCTTCAGATGAGGAATACTCGGACTATGGACAAGCTGTGTCACCTGAGCCAAGCGAGAGCCCTCAGGATTTGTACACAGACCCTTATGCTTCTGAGGAGCAAGAAGAAGCGATGGTATTTAATCAGAAAGCCGGCAAAGGCCCCAGCTTTCAGGAGAAGCTGGGGGGAGGCCGGGACAGGAACTCTGGTGAGTTCTGCAGCAAAGGGAACGCGAGTCAAAGCAAAGAGCACAAGTCTTCTCACAAGAAGCGGCGACTCGATGGCAAAGGGGAGGACAGGAGCGCTGCCTGCAGCCCCGAAAAATTGCACAAGGGCTCTTTCAAAGAGCAGCTCCGAGAAGCCCCCGTGGCAGGGGGCAGCAAGGAGAAGCAGAGGATGCCGGATGGTGCCAAGAAGGAGAAGAATCGAGAAAGCGGCACCTCCAGAAAGGAGAAGTTGCACGTGTCGCTGCACTCGGAAGAGAATTTGGACAACCATGTTAAGAAGCAAAAACACCGGGACTCTGAAAAAAGCAAATTGGAGAAGCCCAAGCCGAGCCCAGAGACATCTAACACAGAGTGGGAGAAAAGGAAAGCTGAGAGCGACTTGTCAAATCGGATTAAAGAAAAGGGGCTTTCTGGGAGCTTAAAATCTTCAGAGGGGAAGCGCAAAGTCTCTGATGGGGACAAAAAATCGATGGGTTTCTCCTCGAATTCCGGAGAGGGGGAAGCGGAGGATGAATTTGAACAACCTACGATGTCCTTTGAGTCGTACCTCAGCTACGACCAGCCCCAGAAAAAGAAGAAGAAAGTGGTCAAACCCGCTGTGCCATCTGGGGAGAAAGACCAGGGGCACAGCAAACAGAACGGATCCAAAGCCAGCAGCAACAGCTCGAGCTCAAGTCGGAAAAGCCCAAGCCACAAGAGAACAAGTGAGAAAAAGGCAGAGAAGAAGGTCCCAGAGCCTCCTAAACCAAACAGGGTAAGATTTCAAAGGGTTTTTGGAGGGAGAACCGGGGTTACAGTGCAGCTGATTCTAGAAGACAAAACTTCTTTTGCGAAAGCACGAAAAATGAGCAATATTTCTGTACATATTCGTTGCCACATGGGTGCCAGAGCTGTATATATAAATAGGGACTAATGTGTAAAGCTTAATCTTTTCACTCAACTTTGAAGCACTTTGCTCTTCAAGAAGTGCTTTTATAATCTTAGCAGCCTTTTAAAACGCTGCTTTGCACCTTGCCATTCTTTCTAATAGGTGCCTCATGTCAAGGTTTTAGGTTTGCCTCAGTTGCTGAGGTTCATCTCTCCTCCACCACTGCAGCGTTTTGTGCAGGAGGAGAAGAGGCAGAACAGGTACCTGAGTGTTTGAGGTCAAGGAGATATTTCTGCCAGCTTTCTCTTCTGGTTTTTCTTCAGTTCTTTGCATTGTTAATCTGACCTGGGTTCTTGCCAGAGGCATTTAGCACTGAACCCGGTAGGTTAAAGGTGTGGGTGGCTCTTGCTGGAGGGTACTGAGTGATTCAGATCCCAAATTTTGGCTTCTTTGTATCGACAGCTTAGGCACAGTCACAGAGGCTGTTTCCTGGTGCAAGCTGATCAGCATTGGACGTCTAATTCAAAATATCACACCTAATGCTCTTTGTATGGATGTAACATACTGTATTCTCAGCTCACTTGCATGTCCATCCTCTCTCCTTCCAGATACTTTTAGATGTGGTACCAACATTACCAGACATCCCACTGCCGCCGATCCAGGCCAACTACCGCCCTCTTCCTTCCATCGAGTCCATTATGTGCTCCCAGACCAAACGGAAAGGTGCGTTGGGCAGGAAAATAGGTCTGAGATGGGCTCCGGCCGCTGTTGGTGGGAGGGAGTGGGTGCTGGCTGGGTTCAGGTCTTGCTGTTGGGGTCTGGTGTCCTGCCTCGCCTGCCCAGAGCCCCAGTGTAAAAAATAAGTGGCTTCTTGCCCACATGCTCCAGCAGAAATAAGGAAGATCCTTTGCTGACCCTTCCCGGGGCTTGAGCTTTGGATTTGCCCTTAATGAATGAGGTTGCAGGTCTCTGAGAGAAGACCTGACCCTTGAGGTTGCTTCTGGGTGACTCTGATTTGTGTCTCCCGCACTATTCATCAGGGTGGGCTCTTTTCTCTGTTCCCTTCTTACTCCAAGTCTTTCACTTCACAGCCGTGTCCTCGCCGGTTGAAGAGAGCGAAGCGGGTTTTACAGGCCGCCGGTTGAATTCAAAGATGCAAGTGTATTCAGGCTCGAAAACCGCCTACCTCCCAAAGATGATGTCTCTGTATCAGCAATGCATCCGAGTCCTCAGCAACAACATCGACTGTAAGGAACTTTCCTCATCTCTCTTAAAATCACGTTGCGGGGATACCGCAGTCTCGGTGACTTGTCTGTATATATCCCTGCAGCGTGTGAACAGTTTCCCTGTGTCTCAGGGCAAGCTGACTAATATGGGATAGATCCCGCTGAAAGCTCAGGTGCTGCGGGAATCCGCACCCAGCATGCTTTCAGGGAGTGAAAATAGTGGTAAAAACAGAAAGCACTTCTTAACTTGGAGTTACGGTGGCTTGCTGGAGCTATTGTACCTGCGGCTCCTGTCCCCGTCCCCTCACATTGCGTAGCCTCGTGCAGCACTGCGTTATTTTCCACTGCATTTCAAGCTGTCAAGCCCTTTCCTTGGTGAGGAAGGAGGAGGATAAACACTCTGCATCTTGCTTCTTTCTAGCGATCTACGAAGTGGGTGGTGTCCCTTTCGCAGTGCTGGAGCCGGTACTGGAGAGATGCACCCCTGAGCAGCTGTATCGCATCGAGGAGTGTAACCATGTGAGTGCCTTGGGCTAGGGAAGGGCTGGTGACATGCGGGAGTGACGTTGAGTCCTCAGCTGCAATAGCAGAATAGGAAAGAATAACAAGAGGTGGCTTTTGCCAGTCCTGAGTTCCTGAATTTGCCATCTGCCCATGTCCTGCTGCGCGTTGGCCCCAAAGTGTCTTGTCCTCTGGTATCCCAGTGTCACTGGTGCTGGGGGAGAGGGGAGTGAAGGTGTTGGGAGGGATCCCAGCTCACGTGTGGGTTTGCTTCAGGTCCTCATTGAGGATACGGATCAGCTGTGGCACAATCACTGTCTCCGAGACTTCAAGAACGAGAAGCCGGAAGAGTTTGAGTCCTGGCGGGAGATGTACCTTCGACTTCACGACGCGCGAGAGCAGCGGCTGCTGATGTTGGCGCGGAACATCGGCTCAGCTCACGCCAACAAACCCAAAGGTAAAGTAGGGCTGAATGATCAGAGAGGGGGCTGGGGATGCTGCCTGGGGGGTATCTTTGGTGGGGAAGGTCGTTTGGAATGACTGGTGTAAATCTAGTCCAGTTTAGGAGCCGCTTAGTTCTCTGTTCCGTGTTGTGACTGCAAGAGGTTCAGGCCTTAGGGAGGAGGCTGTCACCAGAGCTTTGGGGTGGATGGACTGGGGAGAGCTGGTTGAATCTTGCTGACATAAAACAAGCACTGAGGAGCCTCCTTTGCAGTAAGTTGGATCTCAGCAATGTTTTCCTCTGGCCTCCTACAGGTAGAGTGGCCAAAATGGCATTTGTGAACTCTGCAGTGAAGCCCCCTCGGGATGTACGAAGGAGACAAGAGAAGTTTGGAACTGGAGGACCTCTTCTGCCGGGGAAGACCAAGTGAGTGGTTCTCTTTAGGGCCTCTTTTCCTGGGGACTCCTGCCAGCTTCCCCCCGAGGCTCAGCATCCTGGCAGGAGAGGATCCTGCGTGTCTGGGAGGTTCTTTTGCAGTGAAACTTGTGACTAGAACAGCTTCTTTCTTGCTGGGAAGCGTGGAGATCCTGGTCGCTGCTGGTTCCACGCTGGTGTTAACACGTGCGGCTTGTGTCTGAAGAACTGTACCAAACCACGGTGACTCCTTTACTGAAATGTCCATCCCGTCTCTGTTTCAGAATAAAACCAGTCCTGTACACGTCTAGCAAAAGCCACACTCGTGTGAGCGAGGAGCAGTCCTATGACGGGCCCAGCACCAGCAGCGCCCATTCTGCCCCATCTTCAGGTAGCACCTTCTCCTCCTACGACCCCAGGAAACCACCAGTGAAGAGTAAGTACAAACCGCAGCGCATCCATGTGGTCTCCTTTACAAATACACGAATCTGCTGCTTCTGCTCTAAAAAATCCAGACTGTGCAGGAGGGTTGGTGTTGGTGGCCTCTCTCCTCTCCCTAAGGATTGGGGAAAGGCTGTTCAAACTCCTTGTGCAAGAAAAAGTGCAGGGAAACATCTGATTCACCGTGCTGACTGTATCAGCCTGTCCTAACAGCGAGGCAGCAGCTTTGCCTTTCCCTTCCTGTATCTGTCCAGCTGAAATGGAATTGTAGTGCAGTTCCCTTGGGAACGACGCGGGGAGAGATTCAGAGATCGTGTTCTGGCAGCGCAGAGAGCAGAGTGGGCTCCGCTCAGTGCGTGACCTGGAAATCGATGATCACACCTGCCTCGCGTCTGCTTTGTGACTGCTGCTTTCATTTTTTTGAATATCTATATATTTGTGTGTGTCTTGTTTTGTTTTTCTCTGCAGAAATCGCGCCCATGATGGCAAAGACTATCAAAGCTTTCAAAAACAGGTTCTCTCGGAGATAAGTTTGCAGTGCAGATCTGGGACTTTCCCCCTCGCTGGGGAGTGGCACTGAAGGGGGAGACGGTACCAAACAGCCCTTTGCTTTGAACTCTTTGGAGACTGCAGCTGCTGGGAGAAGCTTCGATCTGCACAAGACGACAGCACAGTATTTTAATCTTTTATTCTGGTTCCTCTCTCAGTGTCAAGCCCCCCCCATTTTTTCCCCCCTTGCCCTTAACATCCTGTTTTTAGCTTTGTCATCCGTCAAAAGAAGGGTGTACAGAATCTCCTGACACGAGAAAATGTGAAGTCTTGGCACCTGCTGAGAGTGGAAGATCCAGAGACTATTTACTATTTAACCTCTTAATAAATTATAAAATGGTTTTAATTAATATTTTGCCCTTCTATCCCGCTGGTATTATTTATGTCACTCCCAGTAGTTTCTGCCCCCCCAGTCCAGTGCACGGGGCAGCCCCTCGGTGACTGGAATCCATCTGAGTGGACCCTGGGTGTCACGGGCGTCTTTCCCCCTCATCTGGTACCTGCTGGGCCCAACGTCCCACCTGGACTCTCTGGGACAGGTGGCACCGGTGGCCCATCTGCTCATCGGTCCTTTGGCAAGCACATCGAGTCCCGAGGCTTTGCGCTCTAATGATGTATGTTAATAAAATCGTAGCTCTCAACCTTCTCTCTGCTGTTACTGTAGATCTCGTCCAGACGCTTACGTTGTCGTGCAGGGACGCCAAGAGCCGTTGGGGACTTTTTATCTGCTGCTGTTGTCTTCTGGCTACTGGGAATAAAACTATGAGGGGTTTGGGGAGAAATTTTACCATGCATTAAGTCAGATTTTAACTTCTTTTTTCGAGAGGG
The DNA here is from genome assembly GCF_964273445.1 of Streptopelia decaocto. NCBI lineage: Eukaryota > Metazoa > Chordata > Aves > Columbiformes > Columbidae > Streptopelia > Streptopelia decaocto. The sequence goes on along the minus strand of NC_138678.1, from coordinate 1,718,879 downwards.
GGACTTTGCCTCTGAAATTAAAACCAGTTTTTAAATATCAATGAAGGTGTCGGTTTGCCTCTTTTAGTGGAAAGAAGGAATACTTTTATGTTGTTTTCTGTGTGGAATCGGGAAGGATTTATTTCCACTTTGGAAGCTGGTGTTTAAATCCTGTCTTTTCCCTGTATGTTTTCCTCTTTGGAAAAAGCAAGGATTTTAGTCTCTGAACCTGAAACCACTTGACTGGGCTTGGAGAGGAGGGAATAACAGAATGTGGTTTGGTTTTTATGCGTGTCCTGCATAGCAGGAGTTCCCAAAGTGGCTGTACTTGGTGGCTGAGGAACCGGAGCTCTGGAGGGAAAGGGTGTGAGATGTGACCTGGTGGAGCGCGAGTGTGATTTTGGGGGACTCGCAGCAGCGAGCGAGCAGCCGGACGCAACCGGGCACTCGCTGTTCAATGTGAAGCCTTATCGTGGTGAATGTTTGTGGGTTATGTTGGCCTCAAAAATAAACTTAACCTGAGGTGGTGCAAGCAGAGGATGGAGCTGGTTAGACCCAGGTCGTGTGGTGAGGGACGCGGCCGCTCTGGTAGCGCTCAGGGGTCTGACTGGATCAAAAGGGGAGATTCTCTCATTCCAAGCCATATTTGCTGCCCTAGGACTTTGCTGCGCGGGTGGAAAAGGTGCCGGTAGCGGATGCTGTTGTTGGTGGCGGCTTTTGGGAAGTTCTGCTGGGTTTCTGTGGCTGCCAAATCCCGAAGCGGTGGAGCCGTCTGTGCGCACTGACTGGGGGAAACGTTGCTGTGAAGAAAGAGCTCTAGAAAAATCCCTGTATGCCTCTGGTTTCTGTTGGTTTCTTTCTTCCTTTTTCTCCTTTTTTTTTTTTTCTTCTTAATTTTAAACCATTCTGAACACCCGTCTCATGTTTATTTGGTCTGTTCTCTTATTTTGAAGGTCTTGGAAAAATGTTCTCAGACTCTCACGTGCTGTAAGTTCGTTACAGTCCCAGATGCTTTAATGTTACCGTGCAGCATTTCAGTGTGTGTTGTGCTGTAAAATAATGGCTCCTTACTCTTGCGTTGTTGCTGTATTTAATTTTGCTGTACTTTTAATTAGATAACAATATATTATCTTGTACTGACTGTTGTGCTACCATTTATTTCTCCCCTGCACTGGGGGTAGGGGCAGAGGGCAGAGAAACGGAGTCTGGCATTGTCTTCAGGCCCCAATGGATCTGGGTGAGGCCCGAGAACAATCTCGGGCACCGCTAAACTGCCACTTAATTAATGCCACAGCTACGTAATTAGATGTGGGTATTTCCCGAAGCGTTGCTGTTACGGGGTGATGCATCTTCCTTTCCGGAGCAGCCTGTTTGTGCTGAGCGGGTCCCACTGCCCTTCCCTTTGCACCGAAACCGCGCAGACAGAAGCGGCACCAACAGAGTTACATCCATGAGACACAAACTAAGCCAAGTCTGGGGTAAAAGTGCTCGTTCTGTTCCCAGCCTCAGTGCCTGGGGTGTTAAGTGATGCAATTTTTCTGTGCTGCACAAAGGAACGGAGCAGAGCTGCCTCTTCCCCCTTCGCTGCCCCGCTGGTGTTGGGATGAGGAACACGGGCAGGAGGGCGAGTGACTTTGACTTGCATTTGTATTTTGGTCCCAACTCTGTACATACAATTTTCTATGTTCCCCCCCCCTTTTTTTTTTTGTGGTAACTAAGATGAATATTTTAATTAGATAAGTTATATGAAAAGAGAACAATCATGTCTCAATAAAAGCCAAACACTGGACCGTGTCTGCTCGTTCTTTTCTGTCTCTGAGTAATAAATGTTAAACACACCAGGTCCCGGCTCCCGTCCCCTCTCCTGGCTGGAACCAGCCCCAAGTTTAAACCCCAGGAGCTCTCCATGGCGCTGCTGAGAAGCAGCTTTGCTCTCTTCCCGCAGTGGTTGACACTGCCAGCGCAGCCCGGTCTTCCCCGGGGTCCGTCCAGGGCCGGGCTGGGGCCGAGCCCCCTCCCCGGGGCGAACCGGGGGTGTCTCGGTTCACCGGGAGCCGTGCTGGACCCGACATGTGCGGCGGCGGTGGGCGTGGCGTCAGGATTGCTGTGGGCGGGGTGGAAGCGATGGGCGTGGCCTCGGGAGCTGTGGGCGGGGTGACAGCGCGGTGGGCGGGGCGGAGCACGGTGGGCGGGGTTTCAGGGCTTTGGGGACGGGACCCAAGTGCGGTGGGCGGGGCGACAAGGCAGTGGGCGGGGTATGTCCGTGCTATCGATAATCTTGATCCACCTATATTAACTTGTGCCCTTTCAGAACAGAACTGTAAACTCAGAGTGCTCACAGAGTCCCAGAACGTCAGGGATCGGAGGGGACCTGGAAAGCTGATCCAGTGCAATCCCCCCTAGAGCAGGAACACCCAGATGAGGTTACACAGGAAGGTGTCCAGGCGGGTTGGAATGTCTGCACAGAAGGAGACTCCACAACCTCCCTGGGCAGCCTGGGCCAGGCTCTGTCACCATGAAGAAGTTTCTTCTCAAATTTAGGTGCTCAAAGACTTGCTTTTGAATAGAATATGCTTAAACTGGCTATCTCAAGAGACTGGCTGTGAAGACTTACAGCAGCTAAATGGCAGGATGTAATTTCAATGAATGGAGACAGAGAGAGGATCAGCATAAAACCAGCAATGACAGACCAGAGACACTCACCTAAAGCCTACGGAGACCCAAAATAAGAAGTCATGTGGGCTTAGCAAGTGGACAACCAGACCAAACAGCCTGGATATTCTCCAACAGGAGGGTCTTTATCTGGCCATAATCATGTAATCAATGAAGAAACTTTCCATAATCAGAAAGAGTGCAGGCATGGGCAAACGAGAGCAGCAAATCCAGCACTGGCACAGTGTCAGAGCTTGTACAGGCAATTAGCCTGCTCACAGATCTCGCTCAGTAGTTTACACACCATTCCGAAATGAGACACTGATTTAGTTGCACAGCACAGACCGTCACTTCACACAACTTGGATAAACAAAGCAAGCTAATGATGTTCATACTCCATACAGGTGGGGCGGGGCGACAGTGCGGTGGGCGGGGTTTCCCGGCGCGGTGGGCGGGACGGCGGTAGCCCGCAGACGCGGTGGGCGGGGCGGCAGCAGTGCGCAGGCGCAGTGAGCGGGGTGTCACGGTCTGGTGGGGCGGGGTACAAGCGTGGTGGGCGGAGTTTCCCGGTGCGGTGGGCGGGGCGTCCCAGCGCGGTGGGCGGGGCGGCGGCGGCGCGCAGGCGCGGTGGGCGCGGCGCGGCCATGGCGCACGGGCACGGGCATTGCTGCTGCTGCGGGGAGACGGCGGCGGCGATCGGCGGAGACCCGGAGCGGGGCGCGGCCTGGGGGCTGTACCTGCGCATCGACCGGCAGCGCCTGCAGTGCCTCAACGAGCGCCGCGAGGGCAGCGGCGCGCTCGTCTTCCGCGCTTGGGAGGAGCGCGGTGACCGCGCACAGGTGGGGCCGGGGCCTGCGGCGGAGAACCGGGCGGCGCGGGGCGGGAGACAGCGGGGTGTTGTGGGTCTCTCCGAGGTCACCCACCGTGTTTTCCCAGCCCCCGGTGCGACCCCCGTGTACCTGCACAGGCGAGTCCGTCCTGACCGGCTCTTCTTTCTCCCCAGTTTGTAGAAAGTGACGATGACGAGGAGCTTCTGTTTAACATCCCGTAAGTCCCTTCCCCGAGCTCCCCCGGCATCGCTCCGGCTGCTGGCAGGGCTCCTTCCTCGCCTTTACGCACCCGGGAATGATGCGGGGAGAACGAAGGTGAAAACGCCGCTCCTACATCTCTCGAAAGGTTTACGGGAAACGTCAAATTAAAAGGAGTGATTGTGATGGGCGAAGACGACGATACGCATCCAGCGGAGATGAGGCTGTGAGTAAAACGAGCATTACCTTTGCTGGAGCCTAAACAGAACTAATTAACTCGTAGCTAATGAGAGCGGTGATTCCGGTGCCTGAGCACCCGGCGAGGTGCGTGGGGTGGGGGGAGCGGCGTTTCCCTGTGTCACCTCCGTCCTTCCAGGGGCCCAGGAGGGAAAAATAAGCTGTAACTTGTATGGGGATGAGCAAGGCTGCTTGCTGCCTTCTTCTCTAGAGAAATGTGGCGCTGATTTTAATTAGACCGTTTGGGTGAGATGCTGTGCTGGGAAGATTTATTTTTTTATCCAAAATGAAAGAGTATTGAGTACTCTGCAATTTTTGCTTGTGGGGGATGAAATGCACCTTGATGGAGGCCTCATTGTCCTTGGTCTGCAGTGTCCTGGGCTCTGGATCTGTATCTCCCAAGCTTTGTTTCTTGCTTTTCCTTGTTGTTTTTTCAGGGTTTTGGATATTCTGGAATGTGCTGATACTTTGTAGTGACGCTGGTATTTTCTCCCTCAGAAAACAAAGCAAACGTAGTTTCTTACTGTTGAGAAGAAGCCAGGCAGTGCTAATGGATGGCGAAGAAACCAATTAGCTGAGCTGTGTGTTAATAACTCCCTGGGTTTCCTCTGTCTCTTCCCAGGTTCAAGAACATTCCTCACATGTCCTTCGATGACGCAGGCAGGGAACCCGACCAGACGTTCAGCCTGAACCGGGACCCGCGGGGCGAGCTGGAATACCCCACCAAGTACGGCGTGGGGACGCGGGGGCTGCGCCTCCCGAGTGCAGGCGCTGAGCTCCGTCAGCCTGCACACGTGCTGCTGCATTTTAGGAAGGGGTTAGCGGGGGTGCAGGTCCTTCCCTTGTCATCTCAGAGCTGCCCACAGTAGAATTTGCCTCCGCGGCTCCGTCCTGCCCTTGGGGGTATGAGCTCTGGTCTGAAAACATCCTTCCCAGAGCCAGGGGGGTGCCTGTGCCTGCAACTCAGGAATTTTGGGGTGCAGAATCATCCCAGTGTTGCGTCCCCTGCCCCTCCTGCCCCCTCAGTCCTTTGCTCCCAAGTCTGTCTCGAATTCGGGTAGGAGCAACGTGTGGTACAGCAGCCTGGCTCCACTTTCAGCGTGTTTTCTTTCAGAATTGCCCGTTTCTCCAATGTTTACCACCTCTCCATCCACTTTCCGAAGAACTTTGGAGCAGAGACAACGAAGATTTTTTATATAGGCCTGAAAGGAGAGTGGACGGAGGTGGGTGAGAGCAGAGATGAGTGAGTCTGTGCAAACAGTGTGAAAAGGGCCTGAAGTCATAGTTTAAGTTGAGCTCTAGGGGTGAGGGTTCTGTGGATGGAAGGTCTGTGATGAAAAATCCATAAGCTGGGAACCTGCTCAGTTGTTTTAGGAGGGACTTGAGTTCTGTCCTCTGGACTAACACGTTTAATCTTAATTCAGGCTCATCGCCACGAGGTCACCATCTGCAATTACGAAGCGTCGGCAAACCCGGCCGATCACAAGCTGGAACAAATCACCCCCCAGACTCACTTCATCTCCTAAGGGCGCGGCTGGAACCTCCCCGAGGCTCTGGCACCAGACGTGAGGGGCTGACTCGGCCAGAAGCGCCTCCTGAAGCGCTGGAGAGGGTTGGATCAGCTTTAGTTTGGTCTTCGCCTCGGAAAGCCGGGTGCGCGCTGCCCGTGCGGAGGCGGCCGCTGAGGGCAGCGGGTGGTGGGTCCCGCCGGCGCAGCGGGGCTGCTCTAAAACGGGACGCTCGGTCTTTAGGCAGCGCCGGGACCGTTTACGTCTCCGCCTGACAATAAAACACGCGTGAGGTGCAGAGCTGTGGCCTGTTCCCGTTACCGTGGGGCGGCCCCGCGGGGAGGGGGGCGGGGCCGCTGTGGTAACGGTGGGGGAGCGGGGCCCCCCGTGGCCTCTCCCCGTTAACCTCCCGTTAAACTCCCGTTAAGCTCCCGCCGCGATCGCCTCAGCCCCGCTCACAACGGCCGCCCCGCGCGTCACTTCCGCCGCGCTGCCCCAGCCGCGACCCGGTGGGCGGAAGTTCCGGTGGGAGCGCGTCGGGGGAGCCGGGAGGAGAGCGCGCGCCGGGCCCGCGGGAGAGGTGCGGGGAGCGGGGGAGAAGGGGGGAGCGGGACGTACCACCGGGGCACGGCGGGGGGGGGAGCCCCGAGGTGAACCGGGGCGGGGGAGGCTCCCGGTGCCGCGGGGATGGGGGGGGGCGGCGGGAGAACGGGGAGGGCTGAGAGGCCCGTTCCCCGCGGCGCTTAACGGGGGCTGGGGGGGGCGGTAGATCCGGCTGGTGCAGCTGCGTGCCGGCCTCGGGGGGCTCCGCGCTCCCCCCGCCCCGCTCCGCCGCGGTTGTGGCACCGAGGGCGGGTCCCGGCGCTGCGCGGCCTCGTGCTCGGGGCGGCGGGAGCGCGCGCAGCCGGGACCGGGGCCGCACGAGCCCCCCCCAGCCCCGGAAAAGCCCCAGAAAAGCCGCATTCCCACCGCAAACGGCCGTTCCGGGAGCCCACCCGCCCCGCGCGGGGGCTCCTCCCGCCGCCGCTCCCCCCCCGCGCCGGTCCGGGCCTGCGGGAGAGGCCGGAACACGCTCGTTAACACCAATTAACCACGCGCTCCCGCCCTGACCAAGGCGGCGGCCCCGGGGGGGCGGCTGTGGGGGCCGCCAGCTCCAAAACAGCTCCAGTTGGACCCAAATCCCTTTATTTTATTATTATTTCTTTTTTTTTACAAATGAGGCTTTTATGCAAGCACAGGCTCCCGGGGGTCCCATCCATCCCTCCCCGAGGGTCCCATCCATCCATCCATCCTTACCCGGGGGTCCCGTCCGTCCATCGCTCCCCGGGGGTTCCGTCCCTCCCAGGGGGTCCCATCCATCCATCCCTCCCCGGGGGTCCCATCCATCCATCGCTCCCCGGGGGTTCCGTCCCTCCCAGGGGGTCCCATCCATCCATCCCTCCCCGGGGGTCCCATCCATCCATCGCTCCCCGGGGTTTCCGTCCCTCCCAGGGGGTCCCGTCCGTCCCTCCCAGGGGGTTCTGTCCATCCCTCCCCGGGGGTCCCATCCATCCATCCATCCATCCCTCCCCGGGGGTTCCGTCCATCACTCCCCGGTGCGTTCGGCCTCTCAGGTGCCTCTTCTTGTGCCCGTGGATCCTTGCGACACCCCGAGAACGGGGCAGAAACAGCCCCGAGAACTCCGGGGTGTCCTGCGCGGTGACCCCCGGGTGCTCCGCGCAGCCCTGGCCCCCAGTCCTATAATTTCCCTGAAGTTCCTGTGAACCGAGCGGAGCCGCCAGTGCATCTCAGCCTCTTCCATCTGGCAGCCGCTGTTCTTTACGGCTCCTCCCGCCGGGGTTTGGCAGGTGCCGCGTTTCCCGGCCGCCTGTTTTGACCCCGAGTGCTCACCGGCACGTGGGCCGCGCGGTTTGGCCAGACCCGAGGAGCTTGTTGTTCCCGGTGTTTGTATTTTCGAGTCGGGAAGCGGCTGGGGAAACGAGTCGGGCAGGTCTCAGTAGAGGAGGCGGCTGTTTGTGCCAGGTGAGGCTGTTTGCTGGGGTACCGGGAGCTTTTTGGGGGTTCAGGTGCCGCAAACTGCGCTGGGGTTGGTGCTCATAGAATCATTTTGGTTGGAAAAGACCATCAGGATAATCAAGTCCAGCCATAACCCAACCCGGCCGCTAACCCGCGTCCCTAAGCTCACTGTGAGATGCGAAGCTTCGAGCGGACGGTGGGGGCTGATCTTGCTCCTGGCAGCAGGTGGGATATGATGGAAACATGGTCTCGTTAGACCCGGCTGGTTAAGCGGGGCTTAAGCGTGAGGAGCGAGAGTTTTAGCGATTTGCGCCGGGCTGGGCACAAACGCCATCGACTGTCACATCGGAAGGTGCCGCCGTGGGGGCTCTGCTGGGGACCGGGAGGTGACAGAATTCACGACAGCGGTGGGGACAGCGATGGCCTCGCTGGGGGACACCAGCTCCGGGCGGCCTCCGGTTTGTCCCCACGCAGCCCCATAACAGCGGGCTGGCCCGTTTATTGTCACCATAAAGCCCGCGCTGTTTGTGCGTCCCCGCGGAGCAGGGGTGAGGGGGCGCGGGGGCTGCGCGTCGCCCTCTGCCCACGTCGGTACCGGCACAGAAATAACTCGGGCGCCGCGGTGGAACAGAAACAGCTAATTTTAACACTTTTAACCCCACACGTGCCTCCCCGCTCGGGTGCTGCGGCGTGAGGAGCGTTTTCAGCTTCCCAGCCGTCCCAAGGGCTTCAACATCAAAGACTTCACCTGCTCTTTAATTTTCCCCCAAACAGCCGGTCCCTCTGGAGCAAATAGTTGCCGGGGTGGCAGACGGGAGTATTTTCCTGCCTTACCTTTGTCCGTCTGTCCTGCAGGTGCCAGTGTCTGAGTCCCTCTCGGTGTATGTGTGGTAACAACATGTCTGTCCCCCTCCTCGCTGACGCAGTGACGGTCTCAGGGGCAGAGCGGGAGACCGCGGCGGTAAGAACCGGACCCCCCGCTTCTCCCCTTGCTGCAGCTCGGGGCTGGGGGCGGCCCTGAGCTGATCCCGGAGCCCCTCGTGTGTCTTGGGGCATCAATGGGGACACAGGACCAGTGGGTTCTTGTCTTGCGGGGGGACAGGAGCTGTCCTTTGGGCTGGGGTTGCTCCTGGTGCGTGGCACAGCCTCACGGCTGGGCTTGACCTGCTGGGAGGTTGTTGGGAGATGGATCTGATTTGCCTATTTAAGGTTTTAAAAGCAAAATGTTTAAAGAAAACGCTCTGCCCCTCGCTGAGGCCCCACAGGCTGTGTTTGGGGGCTGCTCGGGGCTGGGATGCAAAGCCTGTAGTGGAGGGTTTGTGAGTCCTCGGGGTGGGTTTGTGAGTCGTTGGGGTGGGTTTGTGAGTCCTCGGGGTGGGATTGTGAGTCCTCGGGGTGGGTTTGTGAGTCCTCGGGGTGGGTTTGTGAGTCCTCGGGGTGGGTTTGTGAGTCCTCGGGGTGGGTTTGTGAGTCCTCAGGGTGGGTTTGTGGGTCCTTGGGGTGTGTTTGTGGGTCCTCAAGGTGGGTTTGTGAGTCCGTAGGATGGATTTGGGCTGGGTTTGGGAGTCCTCAGGTTGAGTTTTTGAGTCTTAGGGGTGGGTTTGGGAGTCCTTAGGATGGGTTTGTGGGTCCTTGGGATGGGTTTGTGAGTTCTCGGGTTGGGTTTGTGTGTTCTCAGAATGTGGTTTTGGAGTCCTCGGGTTGGTTTTTTGAGTCCTGGGCGCGTTTGGTCCCACGCAGTGTGGTGCAGCCCGGCAGGGACGCTCCATCGCCCCCGGTCTCTGCTCCCCTGGGCAGCCACGGGGCCGGTGACACCCCCGAAGTGGCCGTGACAGCAGGCTCTGTGTCACAGTGACGAGCCCATTCCACCCATCCCTCACGCTCAGAGCTGCAGAGACGCATCATTAGCACCAGCTCATTCCCCCCTGTTAGCGTCTCTCGTTAGTGACTAATTGGCGTGATCTCCCTGCGCGCCCAGCCCTGCCGCCCTGCCCGGACAGCAGCTGGCGCACCAGCTCATTCTTTTCTTTTTCTGCTTAATTTAACAGGTCATTTTTTTACATGGCCTTGGAGACACGGGGTGAGTATTCCTGGCGCTGGCCATGACGCCTGGTTTGCTGCTCTCCCGGGGCTTCTCGGGGGCTTTGAGCTCGGTCTGAGAGCCGTTCCTCGCCGGGAACCGCCAGCCAGCGGCTGCCTGCGCTTCGGCTTGAATATTTATGATCCTGGCAGCCCCCACCTCCTGCGGGTTTGATTTTCTGCTTCCTTCAAGGCAGGCAGATAAGCACTGCGGTTTTTGCAGTCCTTGGGAGGGCCGGGAAGTTGGGTTGTGTGTACGTGAGAGCGTCTCTAAGCTGCCTTAGAGCGTTGTCCGTCCCCCCTCGCTGACCGCGGCTCCTCCGCGTCCGGCTGCAGGGCTCTGTGCGCTGGGGTTGTGTCTGCTGCTGCAGATCTGCGCCGGGGATTCCTGTTGGGATTCAGGCTGCCAGAATGGGCAGGACCTGGGAAAATAATATCAGGGCAGGGGATGGCAGCCTTGGAGAAAAGCTTTTCCTTGGGGGAAATGGCCTCATCTTTGTGAGCGTCCTCCAAAATGCTACAGCAGCCCTTGAGCTCCCTCTTCTCTCTCCCCAGGCACAGCTGGGCTGACGCTCTCTCCTCCATCCGCCTCCCTTATGTGAAATACATCTGTCCTCACGCGTGAGTCCTCACCGTCCTGGCTTCGGGAAGGGCCGGGGGGGTTGGTGGGCTGGGGCGCTGCTGCCCAGGCTGCAGCGACAGCCGAAAGCCCTGGAGCTCCTTCCCGTCCCCTGGTCAGGCAGGAGGGGGCTCAGCAGCAAGGGGAGGAATCACTCCCCGGTGTCCATAGCAGCCCGGGCAGGGGGGCACTCACCGGGCTGGGGTTGCTCTGGCACCGCGGTGTCCCCGGCTGTTCCCGCTGTCCCCTCTCCGCTGCTCCGACAGCATCTCCCAGCTCAGCAGCAGCAGGAGCGGGACGCAGGTGCTCTGCTCCCCAGACGAGCTGCTCGGCAACACCCGGGAGCTGCTGGGATCCACTCAGGGCTCCCGGGTGATCCCTGGGTCACCGAGCAGCCCCCAGGCTGGGGCTGGTGGCACCGACGCGCTGCTGTCCCTTGGGAGGGATGGTCATCTCGCTCCCCTTAGCTCGGATTTTCCACTTGTGCGCTTGAATTAAAACACCCAAACTGTTTTCTCTGCAGGCCCCGAATCCCAGTGACACTCAACATGAAGATGGTTATGCCCTCCTGGTCAGTGCTTTGGGTGGCAGGGCTGGGGGAGACACTCTGAGGGTGTATTTTGGGGAGTGGGAGGGATGGGGGGGCTGAAAAGCCAAAATCCGCTGCCCTGCGGGAGTTGGGGCAGAGCACACGCTGCTCCCACCTCCCATGGCCAGGGTGCTGGGGGAGTGTTGGCACTCAACCCGCATCTTCTCCCAGGTTTGATCTGATGGGGTTGACTCCAGACGCACCCGAGGATGAAGCTGGGATCAAGAAAGCTGCAGAAAACAGTAAGAAGCTTTGGGGAGGGGGAAGTGCTGAGCCCCTGGGTGCCTCTCCCTCGCTGGGACGGGGGCAGATGTTCCCCCTCTCCCTCCTTTCCGCTCCCCTGTGATCCCACCCACCTTGTCCTGGGCTGAATCCAAGTATGTTCAGTCCCTAGGACCTCTCCCTGACCAGCCGAGCATCCCGTGCGCCCCCAGCCCTCACGTGCTGCTCTTCAGCCCCCCCCAGTCTTTCACTGACCCGTTTCTCTGTCTTCTCCTTCCAGTTAAAGCGATTATCGAGCATGAGATGAAGAATGGGATCCCACCCAACCGCATCATCCTGGGGGGCTTCTCACAGGTGAGCTGAACCGCGGGGGCTGAGCGTTGGGTTCCCTCTTCCCCCTCCAAAAACACCCCTCAAAGGGAGCATCTGTGGCTGGGACATGGGTGGGTGCTGGGTGTCCCAGGTCACTGCTGGGTGTCCCGGGTGGGTGCCCCGGTGTTGCAGATTCCCCCGCAGTACTAATGAACTTTTCTAATGTGCCGCAGGGCGGTGCCTTGTCGCTGTACACGGCTCTCACGTGCCAGCACCAGCTGGCCGGCATCGTGGCGCTCAGCTGCTGGCTCCCGCTGCACAAAGCTTTCCCACAGGTACCTGTGCTGCTGCCACCGCGTGTGTCCCCGGGGAGGGTCGTGGGGGGGATTTTTCCATCTGGAGTCGCTGCGGTGTGAACCTGGGGCTGCTGCATGAGGTGTCTGTGATGGGGGCTTCATCCTGTGGTCCTGAGGCAGGGGAGGGCACAGAGATATTGGGGCTCTCTCTGGTGTGGGCATCCATGAGCCGATCGGCTCCACAAGCACCTGGTGGCAGCTGGGTCCTGGTGGGAGGAGGCGTTTGGTGGCCGGGCAGCAGATGTGGTGTCAGTGAGCCAGCACTGGGCCCTTGTGGCCAGGAAGCCAATGGTACCTGGGGTGGGTTAGAAGGGGGTGGTCAGTAGGTCAGAGAGGTTCTCCTGCCCCTCTGCTCTGCCCTGGGGAGACCACACCTGGAATATTGTGTCCAGCTGTGGCCCCTCAGTTCCAGCAGGACAGGGAACTGCTGGAGAGAGTCCAGCGCAGCCACCAAGATGCTGGAGGGAGTGGAGCATCTCCCGTGTGAGGAAAGGCTGAGGGAGCTGGGGCTCTGGAGCTGGACAAGAGGAGACTGAGGGGGGACTCATTCCTGGGGATCAAGATGGAAAGGGGGAGTGTCAGGAGGATGGAGCCAGGCTCTTCTGGTGACAACCAGTGACAGGACAAGGGGCAATGGGTGCAAACTGGAACACAAAAGGTTCCGCTTAAATATGAGAAGAAACTCGTTCATGGTGAGGGTGGCAGAGCCTGGCCCAGGCTGCCCAGGGGGGTTGTGGAGTCTCCTTCTGTGCAGACATTCCAACCCGCCTGGACACCTTCCTGTGTAACCTCATCTGGGTGTTCCTGCTCCATGGGGGGATTGCACTGGATGAGCTTTCCAGGGCCCTTCCAACCCTGACATTTTGGGATTCAGTAGCTCTGCCACGTCCCTCTCACAGTGGGGACCTGCCCAGCGATGTGTGTGGGGACGCAGGTAAAGCACCTGCCCCTCTCCTGGGCACCCCTGAGCATTTCCTTCCTTGCCGCAGGCGGCGAATAACGGCGTGAACAAGGACATCGCCATCCTGCAGTGCCACGGGGAGATGGATCCCATGATCCCCGTCCGCTTTGGGGCCCTCACTGCAGAGAAGCTGAAATCTGTCGTCACCCCCACCAAAGTCCAGTTCAAAACCTACCCCGGCGTGATGCACAGTTCCTGCCCTCAGGTCAGTGGGTTTGTTCCCCCAATTCGCTCTGGGGAGGCTGTGCGTCCCCACACCTGGGACAAGGGACAGCCCTTGAGGAGCCCCCAGGGTGATGGGCTCTATCCTCTCGGCAGGAGATGATGGCGGTGAAGGAATTCATTGAGAAGCTGCTGCCCCGGATCTAAGCGGAGCCCAATCGAGACTGTCACAGGGAAGGACACCGAGGTCGCAGGTGCCGACCTATCCCCTGTGACCCGTCCGCTGCAAACGGAAGCCATGGCCACCCCAGCGCACCTCCCACCGCTCCCCGTCTCCTCACACCGTGTCCTCCCCGGCTGGGGGTGCCCTGTGTGCCCCCGCTGCTCCCGGAGCTGAGATCGGAGCTAAGGCGAGTCTTGGCGTGGCCTTTTCTCTCCTCCTCTTGCTCCGAGTGGTTTCTGTGGGTGTCACCAACCCCTCGGCTCCCTGGCTGGGCACGGGCGAGGCTTTTCGTTGGGTTTGGGTTTCTTTTTGTAACAGTATTAGTGGTGGGAGGTTCCCCCGTGCGGCGGGGCGGGCGCAGGGCTGGGGCACCCCCTGCTCCTCAGCCCCTTCTCCCCGCGGCTGCTCTCGGCCTCTGCTCAGGCGACTCTCGGGTTTTCCATCGGAGCTCAGGAACCCGGGACTCTCCTGCGGACGCCCCCAGGCCCAGCCCAAGGCCGCCCCATCGCCGGGGGTGGCAGAACCGCATCCGCGCAGCCTCTGCGCCCCCTCGCACGGGGCCACGGCCCCTGCCCTGTCACACACGCACACTCCCCAGCGGGCTCAGCCCTCCTTGCGATAATCGCCTCCTTCCTCATCCTCCTCGTTACTTTTACAATCTCCCCCTCAGCCCGGCGGGGGGTCCCCAAGGTTCTCCTTGCACCCTGAGCCCTAAAGCGCTGCTGTTTACAGCCACTGTCCGAACGGTTTGGCCATGGAGCCCACGCGGCGCTGGCCCGGTCCTTAACGTCTCTCTGGCTGCTACTTCTCCTTCCCTTGGCGCTCGCGCTGGCGTGGGGAGGGAGAGGAGAGGCGAGGAGAGCCCCCCGTGGCCCAGGGACGGCTCCGGTGCAGCTGGAGGAAGCAGCTTTGCTCCCAGCCATCATCTCACCAGCACCGAACACCCAGGTGCCACCGTGCCCCATCTTGGCGGGGGGTGTCCATGCCCCCCAGGGCGAGGGCTGCAGGCTCTTGGCATTTCCACAAACAATCACAGGTTTCCCCGGCAGCTTTTCCCTGGCTGGAGGCTGTGCCTGAGGTTTGTCCTCTCCCATCCCCGCCAGCAGAGCAGCTCCCCGGGCGCAGGGCCCCGAATGTCCCCTCTGCGGGTGGGCTCCTGGCCGTCCCCGTCCCCTCCCGCAGGGCCGAGGGCACTTGCTGTTGAGCAGCGGTGCCCGTCTCCTCGCCTCTCGGCCACGGGCTGAGCCCGCCGCACCACTGGGCCTCTCGGGGCTGGAGCTGTAAGTGTCTTTTTAAAAAGAAAACACCGCAAAACCCTCTTGGTCCACGGGCTGTCGCTCCCTCCTGCGTGCTCCGGCTCTGGGTCCATGCCCGGCCGGCCCTCGCCCCATGGAGCCTCAGCTCGGTGGCCCATGGGACTGGGGCTGGCACCACCCTGGGGTGTTTTTCGGGCTGTTTTGCGGGACTCGGCACAGGCAGCTCTGCTCCAGCCCTGCCCCGGGATGCGCAAAGCAATAACCTGCTCTCCGGAGAGTCGGATCTGTTGGACCCATCCTTCAGTTGGTTTGGGTTGGTTGGGGTGTTTAGTTTATTTCTCTCCCCTTAGGAAGTCTTAAACCAGCGGAGCTGCTGCTGGTGGCGGGGGGAGCGCGGCTCTTCCCCTTGCTTGGGCTTCAGTCCTGCTGTTTCTTCTCCTTTCTCTGTTTTAAAGCTGCTGTGTCCTCCCCTCCGGCGGGCGGGAGGCGCGGGGGGCTGGCTGGGACGGGGACGCCGCTCCTGGCCGGTTACCTGAGGGCTGGTGGACGGACAGACTGACCTATTTGACTGTGAACTGGAACTGGGGGGCCGGTGGGGGCCCAGGACTCGTGGCCATCCTTGGGCACTGGCCCCTTGGCAGAGCATTCCTGAGCAGGGGCCATGCCGAGGACCCAGGAGGGCGAACGGCTTCTCTCCATTCCTCAATACAGCTTTTTTTTTTTCTTCCTTTCTTTTTCTTCTCTTTCTTTCTCTCTCTTTTGTCTTCCTTGTAAATGTTTGGGGGTTTTTTGTGTGTGTGTTCCACAGAGTCAGAAACAAGGTTAAATAAATGATAAACCTCTCCCAGAGCTGAGTTGGCATGGTTTGCGGCCGGGCAGGACGAGGGGCGGAGGGAGTGGGCGAGCGTGAGGCCCCTGGGTGCTGTTTCCAAGAGGATGCAGAACAGACCTGCCGCTTAGAAAATAAGAAAGTTTATTTAAAAAGAAAACAACAGCTCAATTCATAATTTAGTAGCATAAGTCATTAATCCAACTGACTGCGTCATCGCTGCCTCCTGAAGGCGTTAGAGCTGCTGGTAATAAATAGGAGCAGTGTGTGACAGGGGAGCCGGCGCCTGAGCAGCCTTTGGCAACGTGGCCACGGAAGCAGCTGCCACAGGCAACGTGGAAGCAAAACCAGGTGCCAGCCACATCTACGGGCAGCAGGGGCTGCTGGAGCCTGGCAGGGGCTCCTCTGGCGTGTGGGAGATAGAACTTGGCCCCTAAAACCACACTGGTCGTCAAGGGAAAAGGTGTGGCGGCAGCCAGCTCAGTTCTTGCTGAAGCCTGTGGGATTCTGCAGCTGCCACCGCCACAGATCCTCACCTGCAAGAGGGAGAGAGCAGGGGTGAGGGGCGGGACAGGAGGGGGACAGCGGGTGGCACACGGTGTGCCGGGGAGGGGGGACACTCACACATCTTGTCCAGGCCGAAGGCAGCTTTCCAGCCCAGCTCGCGCTGGGCCAGCGCTGGGTCGGCGTAGCAGGACGCCACGTCCCCCTCCCGCCGGCCCGTGATCTTGTACTTGATCTGCAGGGAACGCACAATGTCGGGAGTGGGGGGCGGCAGAGGGGACTCGGCCGAGGCCGCAGCCACGGGCACAAGGGCTGCTGTGACAGTGACAGCTTGGGGTGGCCGGTGGGAGCAGCTGGCTCTGTGCCTGTGGTGCTGTGAGTCACACCTTACCTCCCTCCCCGAGGCTTTCTCCATGGCCTGGACCATCTGCAGGACAGAGTAGCCGCTGCCTGTGCCCAGATTGTAGATCTGGGAGGAGGAGAAGGGATGTGGGTTGGCTGCTCTTGCGAGGGAGAAGGGCCAGACCCCCCTTTAGCTCCCTGGGGGCTGGGAGAGCCTGGCCCAGACCCAGCTGCACCCCAGACAACAGCCCTCTCAGTACCTTGCAGCCGCAGTTCTCCTTGAGCTTCTTCAAAGCAGCAATATGGCCCTTGGCCAGATCCACGACGTGGATGTAATCCCTGACGCCTGCGGGGACACAGAGGGTGAGCACAAATCCCTCCCGCAGGGCTGGGCGCTGGTGGCTGGTGAGGGGGTGTCCCTGCTCCCCCCACTCCGTGACGCACCCGTTCCATCATCCGTCTTGTAGTCGTTCCCGAACACGCTCAGGAATTCCCGGCGTCCCACGGCCACCTGCACAGAGGGACCAGCAGTGAGAACCCCCTCAGCCTGTGCCCCTCACAGACACCGCGAGCCTGGGGGTCCCTGAAGGCCGCAGCGGGGCCGTACCTGTGCCACGTAGGGCATGAGGTTGTTTGGGATCCCCTGAGGATCTTCTCCGATCATGCCTGACTCGTGGGCACCGATCGGGTTGAAATAGCGCAGGAGAACAGCGTTCCAGTCCTGGGGAGACAAAAACGCGGCTGTATGGGGAGGATGCAGCGCTGCGAGCTCACCCCAACATGCTCCAGTGTGTACAGACCTCAGTTCCCAGCTCTGCGCACCTTCGAGCAGCTCCTCACCTTCTCTGCTCTGCAGAGATCTCGAATCATTTCCTCGATGAAGTACTTGGATTTGCCGTAGGGGTTGGTGCAGCCTCCGACCGGGTGGTTCTCGTCCAGGGGCAGGTACTTGGGGTCTCCGTAGACGGTCGCAGAGCTGCTGAACACGATGTTCCTCACGCCGTGGGCTTTCATGGTCTGGGGAGCAGGGACCAGCTGCCGCTGAGCCAGCGAGCTCCGCACCATCCAGCGCAGCCCCCCAGAGCAGGATCACACCCAGAGCTGTCCCCCAGCACCACACAGAATCCAGAATGTCAGGGGTTGGAAGGGACCTGGAAAGCTCATCCAGTGCAATCCCCCCATGGAGCAGGAACACCCAGCTGAGGTTACACAGGAAGGTGTCCAGGCGGGTTGGAATGTCTGCAGAGAGGAGACTCCACAACCTCCCTGGGCAGCCTGGGCCAGGCTCTGCCACCCTCACTGGGAACAAGTTTCTTCTCAAATTTAAAGGAAACCTCCTGTGTTCCAGTTTATACCCCACATGCTGTGTCCCGGCTCCACTCACCTCCAGCAGCCGGATGGTCCCGGTGAGGTTCACCCTGTAGTACTCCAGTGGCTTCTGCACAGACTCACCCACAGCCTTCAGCCCTGCCAGGTGTATAACGGCTGAGAAATGGTGCTGCAGAGGGGGACAGAGCTTGATGTCAGTGCCACAGTTACCGAAGATAGAATTTCCAGGCAAGAAACCAGCCAGAAATCTCCCCAGGAGTTTCATTCAGCCAGACCGCACTGTCTCCATGGTTCAGAGGAACGTTTGCTGGTCACAGAATTTCCTCAGCACTGTCCTCCCCAGGCCAGATCTCCTGACTCCCACCCCCAGTACAAACCCCTCGGAGCCCCTGAGCCCTCCCCGGGGCACTGCAGCTCCCGCTCTCACCTTACTGAAGAGCTCCTGCAGCGCTGCCCCGTCGGTGATATCCAGCTCCTGGAAGAGGATGGGCTGGCACACGATCTGCTGCACACGCCGGAGGCTCTCGGGGAGCGCGTCTGCCCCTGGGGACAGGGAAGGGATGAGGCGCTGGGACAGCTGGAGGTCCCAGCACAGGCTGAGAGGGGCCAAGCCCCTTGTGTGGGAAAGGATGAAGGCTCTTGTACCTCGGATGGCATTGTGGAAGTTGTCTATGACCACAGGGACGTAGCCAGCCTCCACCAGCTCCAGCACACAGTGACTGCCGATGTAGCCGGCGCCGCCGGTCACCAGGATCTTCTCTGCCATGGTTCCCTGTGGGAGGAAAGGCCCTTGAGCGCTGGATCCGGGGAGGAAGGGGCTGGGCAGGCTGTGGCACACCCTCCGGGACAGGGAGGGTTTATCTGACACTTGTCACACACCAGGAAAAAACCCTTCTGCTCTTCCTGCTAAATCCAGTCGAGATCCTGGTGTCACCCGTATCCTGCAGCACAAACCTCTCAGGCTGATTCACCCCTAAGCACAAGGGCAGGGATTCATCAAACAGTATGAACTTGTGTGGTCTCCTCAAGGGCATCAGCTCTAACATTTTCCCTCATTCCCCGTTTTCCCTCCTGCTCTGAAATCCCCTCTCGACATCAGTCCCAGTGCTCCCTCCAGCCCCAGCCCTGGCCCTGTTCCTCCTCGGCTTCCCACGAAGGTGACACCAGGTCACTGCAGCCTACAGGGACATTTGCTGACACACACAAAGCGGAAACCTAGAAAATAACCTGCAAGAAAGCGCCTGTCTCTGGGAAACAAACAGGAGCTCCTGTCCCGTGGAAAGGAGGAAGAATCCACTTTATTATCAAGGCATGTGCAGGCAGCACGGGGGAATTTTCCTACCTGGGTGACTTCAGTCACTCCCAGAGCTGCATCTCAGGTTGAAAACCCAACTAAAACCCCTAAACTGTTCTGTGTCTGCTGTGGCAGCCAGAGGAGGCACCTCCGGCGGAGGCCAGAGCAGGTGAGGGCTGGAAAGGTAAAATAACGCCGCTTTTAGCCGGGCAGGCGAGCAGCACAGGGGCCTGTGGGCCAGGTGTGTGTGGGACAGGGCGCGGACGTGCGACAAGGTGTGGACGTGGCACAGCAGCCCGTCAGTGCGGGGCCGCGGCTCCCACAGGGCTGGGTGTCCGTGGGGCTGGGCCGGGGTCTCCTGAGGGGCTGCAGACTGCCCGGGGCTGGGGTTGGGTCCAGGGCGAACCTGAGGGCTTGGAACCGGGTCCCTGTGGGGCTGGGGGAGCCCCGAGGGGCTCGATTTACCTCAGAGTCTAGAGATACCTCAGGGTCTGGATGTACCTTGGGGTTTGAATTTACCTCAGGGGGTTGGATGTACCTCAGGGGGTTGGATGTACCTTGGGGTTTGAATTTACCTCAGGGGTCTGGATTTACCTCAGGGGGTTGGATTTACCTCAGAGGGTTGGATGTACCTCAGGGTCTGGATGTACCTCAGGGGCCCCGCCAGGCCATGGGAGCTCCCCACTAAGGGCGAGCACGGCAGCGCGTCCCCCCTCTCGCAACCCCCCCTCGACCCCGGCTCCCCCCGCCCCCCCCGGCCGCTCACCCGCCGCTCCGCTCTGCTCGCGCCGCCGCGCCCGCTCTGCTCCCGCGCCGGGTGCGGCCCCTTTAAGGCCCGGCCGCGCTCCCCGCCCCCGCCGGTGCCACGCGCCCCGCTCTCCCATGGAAACGTGTCACCGCCGCTCCCTACGGCGCGGCAGCGGGGACAAAAAGCCGCAGAGCGCGCATGCGCGGAGTGAGTGACCACGCCCCCCTGGGCGGGGTGCAGCGTGGAAGGACAACTGCCATTGGCGGGCAGTGAAGGGGCGTGGCCACACACCAGCGCCCACGGGGCGGGGCTTGCGCCACCAGTTCCGCAGCGCCCCCTGGCGGCGGGAGGAGCCCACCGAGCCCCGGGCTTAAACCCACCGATAGATTCACCGATTCCAGCTCTTTCAGTGTTACTGTTTATTTAATTGTTACAGCGTATTTAAGTGATGCGGAGACACCCGGTCCACTGAGAGAGGTGCAGAACACGGCTACACTCACCTCAGGGAAGGACGGGGTCTTTGCACTTGTCTCCAGTCTCACAAATAAACTTATAAAATAAATTATTTTAAATAGAAGACAGGGGGAGATTCCCCCGGGACCTGCGTGCCGTGAGGAGTACGTGTGCGTACAGAATAACCGTGTTTCACTCTCAGGGGATGGGCCACAGCCCACGATGGTGCAGCGGTTCCATGTTGAGGCACTTGGAAGGAAACCAGCAGCAAAAGCTCTTTTACTGGCTTATTTAACCCAAACTTGTAATAGTTTGGAGTATTAAATAACGTGCTTATTACTCCTAGTAGTTAGAAGTATCTTACAACAGATACAGTCTTTATTACAACCCCTAAACGCTAAGACAGAAGGTCCAAGGCTGCCCCTTGACGCTTTAATCACCAAGGGGAACATTTTGCTTTCAGTCTTAACATCTAGAGCGAGGAGAGAGAGGGAAGAAGGGTCAGGCCTGACCTGGAGAAGTGCTCTAACTGGAAAAGCTGTGGTTTATCACAACAAGATCCTAAGGGAGAAGTTCCGGGACGTGGTTCTGAGCTGGTGCTGAACAGTGAACGGGGCGGCTGTCCCTTCTCCTCAGCACGTCGCGTCCTCCCCTCTCCAAGGCAAACGGCTAACGTCCTCAAGGTTGAACACAATATTCTCATTTTTTTCATTTCTTCATAGATTCTAGTGGATTACGCATTTCCCCTCAAGCACTGGAAGGAGCGCTGAGGGTCAGAACGGAACGGCCAACACCGAATCCTGCCTTTCTTCTTGGTCCAAGGAGAAACTCGGTTCAGTATCACAGTCTGCACGACGCCTGCGACACTTTGGAATTGGTGCGTCTGTTGAGAGCGTTGCAAATGAACGTGCCCGTGTCCATCAGCTTCTGCAGGTCCACACCCTTCATGGGACAAAAGATAGGACATGCCTTGGTACCGGTTCTACCGCTTAACGCTGCCCAGTAACAACTGGTGTCACTGGGAGAGACCAGGAGGGGCAGAGGGAGCCTGAAGGGTTGAATTATAGAATTATTTTGGTTGGAAGAGACCTGGAGGTCATGGAGTCCAACCGGTACTTTAATGTGGTGCTGAGCACCCACTGCTCACTAACGCGACTCTGAGAGCGAGGGTCAAATCGCAGGAGAGGACAAAACGCTCCCGGTGTTGTGGTGAGACCAGACCTTCGGCTCCAGCCTGGCTGAGCCACACGGCAGCGCCACAGTGACCCTGCAGCTGCAATCACCACGTTCGCGCTCCCTGGGATGAGTTCTGAACCCCCACTGAAGCCCAAACAGCGCGAGAGGCTCGGCTGCTGCAGGCAGGAGCTGCTCGCACTCACCGTGTGGATGCCCAGGCCGTTCAGCATGTACACCAAGTCCTCCGTAGCGACGTTTCCAGAAGCTCCTTGGGCGTAGGGGCAGCCCCCGAGGCCAGCGACGGACGCGTCCACCACGCTCACACCCATCTGCAAACAAAACCACTCTCAGTAAATTCCCCTCAAAGCACAAACCGTGGTCCTGCTCCTCAAATCTACAGTTCACGAGCAAGGACGGAAGAAACGCGAGGAAGGGTGAGACGCTGCAAAGCGAGAACCTCACCTGAAGCGCTACCAAGATGTTGGCAAGAGCCTGTCCGTAGGTATCGTGGCAGTGAACAGCAAGAGCCCCGACCGGCACCTCTTTCATCACCGCTGTCAGCATCTCCCTCATGCTCCCCGGGGTCCCAATGCCGATGGTGTCCCCGAGGGAAATCTCGTAGCAGCCCATCGAGTACATCTTCTTCGAGACCTGTCCAAAAGCCAAGATGCTTTTACTGGAAAGGCGGCTTTGCTATTTCCTTCCCCAGAGATGGAGACAGAAGAATCAGAGCTTGCTTCCCTGGAGCACAACAGCAGCAGGAAAAACTGCCCAGAGACTCTTCTCTGGGATCAAACATCTCCAGGTCCCCACACCTCCCTGAATTCCCCCACCCCTCCCTGAATTCCCCCACCCATTTCGGCTACATCCAGCCTTCCCTTCCTGAGGAGGAAACTGTGACCCTCCCCAGAGCTCAGTTAAATGGTTGACACATCCTCCAGCCCCTGCTGCACAACTCACACCCACAACAGGCAGCCAAAAACCTCCCCAAGATTATGGTTGTATTTACAATGAACTCACCTCTGCAACTTTAGCTGCAGAAATCTTCCCCTCATAGGGACATCCAAGGACACAGGAAACGTATCTATGATTAAAAAAACAACACACTTTTAGCTAGAGAACATGACGTTTTACTGGCCAGATTAGTCAGGACTTGTGCAGTATCTTTCTTGGAAGAATTAATTTCATATTCTAAAAATCAGCCCAGTAGAGAAAGTTTACACAATTAACCATGCAACAACTACTTCTTCCACTTCCATGGACATGAAAAATCAGTGCGGTGGTGTTTCCAAATGAATGGTTCCCAGTGCACTGAGCTCACGTCTGCTCACAGCAGAGAGACACCCCCAAGAAAGGGGACAAGTTTAAAAGAAATCCCACTCCCTCGAGCTGCACAGGGTGGAATCCAAAGGGATTAATCAAGGCTCCGCTCGCAGCAGGAGCTCCTTACCCCCGCACAGGAATGCTGGCGGCTCTCGCTGCCGTCATCACTTCACCGAACCGCTCCAGACTCTCCTCTATGGAGCAGTTGATGTTCTTCTTGGTGAAGAGCTCAGACGCTGCTCCAAAGATCGACACTTCTTTGGCCCCCGCTGCCACCTGCCAAGAGGAAGCCTAAATTAAAGCGACCCGACTTCTCTTGCAAGGGAAATGACAAGAACAACCACGACTACAGTCCTCTCATTCTATAAAAAACAGCTTTTCCTCAGTTCTTTCCTGAATAGCCCAATTCTTTCCTCAGTTCGTTCTACAGCAAAAACACGATGACACATCCAAGTTTGTCATCAAAGGAAGCGTAAAGTTGCAGACGCAGCAGTAAAGCCACATCCGCTGGATGTAGTTGCGAGAGCTGCAGGAAATGCAGATAAGATTGAAAGAATCACCATCAATTAAAACACATTACTTTTCTTTCTATTTCTATAAACAACAGGTTTCTATCCCTTGTAAAGGAACAACAAGCTGAGCCTGCTGCGTGCCAGAATGAAAGATGCATTTCCCACCCTTAACCACAGTTGAAACGTTCACAAAGCACCAAGGACACTCTCTTACCGCCGCCTGAAATCCTTTCAGATTGGGGGTCAGCACAGGATAACTGACACCAGGTAATTTATTAATCCCTTGCATGACTTCAGTGTGGTCAGCCATCTGCAAAGCAAACAAGGAAAGGTTTCTCAGGGTGACGACGTCCACTTCTGTAAACTGTAAAATCATTTTTGAGATTTGTTTTTATGAACTGGGAAGGCAGAATTTAGCAATAAGAGAAATAGGCCTCTGGAGGGCAAAGGGCGACGCGCCCTGTGAAGAATCAGGGTTCAATCACCCAAGCGAGCCGGCGCCAGCACCTGCACAACCGGCTGTTTGTTTGCCTTCCAGCTGCGTGTTTGCTCCTTCCCAGGGTGCAAAGGGAAGCTCTGCGATATTGCAAGCTCCCGTTTGACTTTGCTGCTTCTTGCCCAGTTACAAGCCACTGTAACAAGAGTTTTGGAGCAGAGAGATTCTTCTTATTGCTTTACTATTTTTGACATACAATTGTAAATCCCATTTGAATACCGACCTGAGGAACCCACTTGGGGGAAACAAAGCTGGTGGCCTCTATAACCTGAAGCCCCGTCTCTGACAGCATGTTGATTAAACTGATTTTCACCGGTGTCGGTACAACATTCTAGGAAGAAGAAAAATAAGCACATTATTTCCACAACAAACTCTTCCCCCATTGCCAAAACCCCTCATCTTTCAGCATCAAATCACAGTGTTTTTTTAAAAATGGCCCTGCCGCTGGAGCACAACAGCATGTTATGGGTATTTGGTCAGGTCCCCTGTCATGAGGAGCCTTGAATGACACAGAATGTCAGCGGCTGAAATCGTCCTGGAAAGCTCATCCAGTGCAATCCCCCATGGAGCAGGAACACCCAGATGAGGTTACACAGGAAGGTGTCCAGGCAGGTTGGAATGTCTGCACAGAAGGAGACTCCACAACCCCCCTGGGCAGCCTGGGCCAGGCTCTGCCACCCTCACTGAGAAGTTGTTTCTCCTCATATTTAAGTGGAACCTTTTGTGTTCCAGTTTGCACCCATTGCCCCTTGTCCTGTCACTGGTTGTCACCAGAAGAGCCTGGCTCCATCCTCCTGACACTCCCCCTTTCCAT
Organism: Streptopelia decaocto; assembly: GCF_964273445.1. Taxonomy (NCBI): domain Eukaryota; kingdom Metazoa; phylum Chordata; class Aves; order Columbiformes; family Columbidae; genus Streptopelia; species Streptopelia decaocto. Next base: position 1,694,860 of record NC_138678.1, on the reverse strand, counting down.
ATTGATCCCCAGGAATGAGTCCCCCCTCAGTCTCCTCTTGTCCAGCTCCAGAGCCCCAGCTCCCTCAGCCTTTCCTCACACGGGAGATGCTCCACTCCCTCCAGCATCTTGGTGGCTGCGCTGGACTCTCTCCAGCAGTTCCCTGTCCTGCTGGAACTGAGGGGCCACAACTGGACACAAGATTCCAGGTGTGGTCTCCCCAGGGCAGAGCAGAGGGGCAGGAGAACCTCTCTGACCTACTGACCACCCCCTTCTAACCCACCCCAGGTCCCATTGGCTTCCTGGCCACAAGGGCCCAGTGCTGGCTCATGGTCACCCTGCTGTCCCCAGGACCCCCAGGCCGATCGTACCTTCTCGTTCTGGAGCCCGTCCCGCGGCCCCACCTCCACCACCTTCACCCGCTTCGGGAGCGCTCCGGCCGCCGCCGCGCCGCTCACCTGGGGGCAGAGGGACACAGGACAGCGTCAGCGCGGCCCCGGCGCTTCGCTTCTCCCCCCCGGCCCCGCTCACCGGCCGCAGCGACACCGCCCAGCGCGGGAGCAGCCGCCGCGCCGCCGCCATCGCTGCTCACGTGACCGCGCCCACCGCCACACGTGACCAAAGCTGGGGCGTGGTTTCGCGGTCACATGACCGCCTCGCTGCTTGGATCGCGGTTCGAAACCGCGGAGCTGCCGCTGCCCCCTCGGTCCCCTCCGTCATTTCAGTCCCCTCGGGGGGACGAGAGACCCCAGCCCATACCTGTCCCCGCGGGCCGTCCCGTGGCAGCGCTGCTGTGGCACACTGTGGCATCTTTCCCTCCCAGACCAGCGACTGTGCGGCCCCTCGGTACCTGCTCACTTATAGGATGGGCTTTTCAGCTGGTTGGTGCCGCTAAATAAACACAGCGTGTTTGTTTTGGATGGGCCTCCTCCCCGCGCCAGAGGTTACCGGCATGATGGGGTTGGCAGGTAAAAAGGCCATCGCTCTCTTGCCCCTTTTTTTTGGCCCTTCTGCATTCATAACAGCGTCATCGCCGGGGCCGGGGTGATGCAGGGGTGATGCTCCTAAGGCACTCGGTGCCAGTTCTCTGAAGTCCACACAGGTTCATCAGTACAGATTGTTATTTGTGAATTGGGTAATGGCTTCTGTAACGCTCAGCATGTGCACCAGGAATTCATTTGCACTAAACTCTCGAGCGTTCTGGCAACTTTTGCTTGCACCGCATTGTAGAGAGACAAAATCAAGCCTGTGTGCAACATCGTGGGGCTCTCACAACAACTGCACTGCAGAAACACACCGTTACGAGGAGTTTTGTCGTTTAAGTACCGCAAAGGACATTCCCAACCTCCCAATGCTGAGCGGAGAGGTCGGTCCTCTCCTGCCATACCAGTTGCCCTCATCCCAAAATCACAAATGGCATTAGGAAAAATTCTCTTAAGAGAAAATCAATTTATTCAATGATAAATGAAAAATCCTCTCAGACTTGATTAAAAGAAAGGCGGGGGAGATTCGTGCTTCCATCCTGCAGCCGTCACTTCACCCCCTCGAGCCTGACAGTCCAGCCAGACGGAGGGGGCAGAGGAGACGGGAGCAGGTGGGGCAGCGTGATGAGCAGCCCTGTACCTGGGCCCTTCTGCCACGTCAGAGTCCCCGCAAACCCCAACATCGTCACCTGCAGAGGGGAACAGGGGAAACGCTCGGTCCCAGCTCACACAGGTTCCTCCCACATGAAACAAACATCCTTCCAGCCCCTGCACAGCATCTCCCAAAGCAGTCCTGCACATTTCCACCATCAGTCACAGTGCACAAAGGTAACGCCAAAAGGGTATTTTTTGGTTTGTGTGCATTTTTGTTTGTGTGGAACTTTTTCCTTTTTGACGGAGAAGGCTTTACCTCTGTTTATTCAGAGCAAAGGGCACTTCAGCATGTGCGTCACTTACAATTGCACCGGCAATTTGAATTTGAGGCGCAATACCAGTGAGCCCTTCTACGCGTGAGGTTCGTTATTTACTTCACCTCCCTGTGCCAACAGGGTCAAAAGGCTCTGGGGTGAAGTGTCTCTGCCTGTTCTACCACAGACTATGAGCCTGGGCTGGCAACGTCATGTGTTAATAGTGAGCAAAAGCCTGGAGAATAACCTGGGATGCTGCGGGGATGTGGGGAAAGGTCAAAGCATCCAGAACAAGTACGGGATGATGACTTCCCCACTCTCCACAGTTTCCAAACCACGTCAGGTTGTCCCATCCCAGCCCACACGTGCCCAAGGTGGGCGCTTGGAGCGCGTTATCTATTCTTTGAGTCCCTTACTTGTGTGGCTGGGGATGGAGTGGGTGAGGACAGCTGCAAAATATTGTTCCGAGGCCAGATCAGGAAGATGGCGTAGACAACCGGTCCCTTCGCCGTGTACCTACGAGGTCAAGTAAGAGTTCGGCGAGGTGAAGAGCCCCGTCAGAGAGTGAGAACCAGTTGAGCTTCACCTTTCCAGACAGCACGAGAACACCAGCTTGCCTGCTCTCACCGCACAGGGGTCACCTACTTCCCCTTCCTTCCAAAACCTGTCACTTTGGACCCACCATTGAGCCAGTCGGCACTGGCTGATGAAACCCAAACAAAGTCCGTGATCGCTTCCTAAAAGCAAATGTCATTTGTCTCAGACTGTGGTCAACGGAGAGGATACGCCACCTTATCCCGATCGTTGCTCTGCATTTCTAGACTGAACACACTTGAGGAAAAGAAATAACTCTTTTGTAGCAAGTTCTGGCTCTTGACACATTATGCCTGTCTCAGTATAAATCTAACAGTTGGGTAACAGTGATTAGTACTAGTACATAACAGCTTAAAACCAAACATTGCTTCATTTCCAAACTGCACGTGTTTAGATGAACTACATTTGTGCAACTCAAACTAGCCAGGATTGTGACTTAGAGAGTCTTGGCAGCGGCAGCATGGAAACTTTTTTAAAAGAAGAGCTGGTTTTGTCCAAATCAGGCCAGATGGCTGAAGTGCTGATTTTTATGCTCTTCTTTCCATCAAGCTATTCCTCAGATAACCCCCCGGGGCAGTAACTGAGCACTCCCGTTGTAGGATATTACCTAAACACCATCTGCACCTGACGACAACACTTCAGAATGTACCCAATTTAAGAATACCTAAGAAAGAAATGTCAGCTCTGGCAGTGCCAGATGGTTCTGAGGAACCGAGTCCTTACCAGACCGTGACTGTGCTGTTCTCGGTCTGTACTCTCCAGGGCTTCGATTCATAAATCGCTTCCCCGTTCGTGTCCAGCCACCTCCCAAGGGCCAGAAGTCTCTCTTGGAAGATGGGAACGATCACCCCTTCTTTTGTAGGTCCCACATTCAGAAGGTAGTTGCCTCCAAAACTCACAGTCTGCACCAGCTCCTGCCATAGACAAACCACGGTAACAAATCACATCATCTTCTCTTCTGACAACAAAGAAACCTGAGGAGGGTTTTGTCCTCAGCAACTGCTCCTTGATCTCCAGCCTGATTGTACAAAACACCTGACAACTCTTTCCGCAAGCAGGAGGACGATGGAGACCTCTAATTCTCAACAGCTCCCCCACAGCTGTTATTTTGATTTCACATTTCTTACCTCAATGATACTCATTTCATCCATTAACTCTGCAATGTTCATGTTGCTCCGATAGCCCCAGGAAAGCTTGTCAATGGAGGAGCACATCTCCCACTTGTGAGCAGGCAGCGTCCCCGGCTGGTATTTGTCTGCACAATTGTAGAAGCCTCCGTGATGGCAAGAGCAGTTATTACACCAACGATCATTAACAACCACAGTGTCCTCAAAGAAGAAACAAAGCTCAGTGAAAATAATGTTTTGCCTTGGACTTTTTAGCTTGTATTCATCCCTCCTAAGATCACAAAGGCATCTATGTTAGCAGGTAAGGACCTAAAACCCCTTGTGTAATGAACGGAAAGAGAGAAGATCCTCCAAAAAGGCTGAATCCCTGTCTGGAGAGCTTCTCTCTGTTCACTCAGGGAGAAATCAATGCAATAAGGTTCCTGCCTCTGAGCCTCCCACCTGTGTGCTGTGGAGGACACCAGAGTCTTCTCATAGGAGCACAGTGTGAGCTTCTTATTTTTTTGGGAAAGAAGAGAAGCACATTTGGCATCTGTCAAGCATGTTTCTGATTTGGTCACGTTCACCTCTCACTGCTGCTAGAGCTTCTGCACCCGTGAAACGCCAGCGGCCGCCAGGGACAGCTGAAAGCGATACCTTGACGGGACTATCGTTATAAAGCCAGGCAAGGAAAGAGGTAGAATTCCAGTACGACTCCGGAGCTTCCCAGTCTCCATCCGACCAAATCAAATCTGGTTTATATCTAACAGAGAGATGAATGTTATTTCAAAACGGCTTATTTTCTCCTACCAAAAAGGCAGCGCTGTTTCTTGCGTCTGGAGTCTAGCTTCACTTCCTATTGCCTGACATTACCAGGAGGTTTACGCTATCACTTTCTGCTTCAGACAAAGCTTTGAGGTTCTTGCAGCAGCAAACGAGGCATTGATCATGGCTCAACAGAGCCATTCTCCCAGAAATCCGAGCCTTGTATTTTTGTCAACAAGGGGAAGCAAGGCAAGGATGGAAATTCAGTCAAATTGCTCTTCTACACACTAAGCAGCTCGTTCTGATTTCACAGGCACCCTGCACAAAGGCACTATTAAAGGGAATTGCTTTTACCTGAAAAAATCGTCTCTATCTTATTCTATGAGTCAGGCTGTCCACAGGGCAAATGTGAACCCCTTTTCTAATTACTGCAGAACATTACTGATAAGTAAACAGATTTGCCTTTGCAAAAATTAACATTTGTCACCTCTCTTCTCTGCAGCCACTTTGCATCTTTCTCTACAGTACTGAAATCAGGAAACGCTTTTGATTCCTAACTGGTTGCAGCTCTTACTTTAAGACCAGATCATAAAGTTCTGGCATTGTCTTCTTTACAACGAAGTCCTGCGTCTTGAAGCCACTTGCCTTGTCAGCTAGATAGAGTGGATTAAACCACTCTAACAGAGAGTGATACAGTCCATAGCGTATGTTGCTGAGGGACAGAAAACACAGAGGAAAGAGTTAGGATGGCTGTAGGGATTAAGATCTAGTGGCAGATTAGATTGTTTCACAGAAGATTTCATGACTTTGCAAGCACTACTTTTTTTTTTTTCGTATTAAACTCATGTTTTTCCGCTGTTTGTCAACAACTGAGCGGAAAGGAACAGCACGATTTGATAGCCATACCTCTCCCTGAGGGCTTGTCCCAGCTCCCCTACGAGATCTCGGTGGGGTCCCGTATCCATAGAATTCCAGTTCCAGGACACGGGTGACCCCCAGTTGGTGAAGCCTTCGTGATGCTTTGTGGTCAGCACCACGTACCTGAGGGGAAAATACGTACTCGATCAGGATGGCAAAGGAACTACCTAAGACATTCCCCAGCCTCAATGGCAAGGGACTGAAAAACCACGTTCTGAGGAGGCCTCTTTTCATCACCCTTGAAATGTAGAAGCAACTACAAGAGTAATAAAGGTTTTTAATGGATTTTAATGCTGGAAAAGAATGAACCATCGAGACCCGTCATCTCCTCAGCACCCTGGGCATGACCCCTCAGGGATCTCCAGCACCACCCAGAAACCCCCAGTCCCTCGGGGATCCCCAGACCCACAGAATCCCAGAATGTCAGGGGTTGAAGGGCCCTGGAAAGCTGATCCAGTGCAATCCCCCCATGGAGCAGGAACACCCAGATGAGGTTACACAGGAAGGTGTCCAGGCGGGTTGGAATGTCTGCACAGAAGGAGACTCCACAACCCCCTGGGCAGCCTGGGCCAGGCTCTGCCACTCTCACCCCCAAGCAAGTTCCTTCTCATATTTAAGTGGAACCTCCTGTGTTCCAGTTTGCACCCATTGCCCCTTGTCCTGTCACTGGTTGTCACCCAGAAGAGCCTGGCTCCATCCTCCTGACACTCCCCCTTTCCAGACTGATCCCCAGGAATGAGTCCCCCCTCAGTCTACTTGACTTGGCCTTTCCATCCCCTCGGGGACCCCAGGAACAGCTCCCCCAATCCTCCCTGGGCCTTTCCACCCTCTCAGAGACCCCCAGATATGGCTCCCCCATCCGCACAGTGACCATCCCCTCACAGATCCCCAGAAATGGCTCCACCATCTCCTCAGGGACCTCTGGGCACGGCAGTCATCCCCTCAGGGACCCACCGTCCCCTCAGGGACCCCCAGACCCACCCTCCATCCCCTCACGGACCCCAACCACGGCGGCCGGTGCCCGGCGCTGACCTGGCACCAGCCCGCTGGAAGAGCTGGGCCCACTGGCGGGGCTGGAAATCGTGGGCGGTGAAGCGGGGCGCAAAGTCCGCGTAGGTGGTGCCGGGCGGGTACCGGCGCTGCACGAACCGCTGGTAGTCGGCGCGGTGCTCTCCCTGCCAGTGCCACCAGAACCACTCGGAGCCCCAGGCCGGGACGGAGAACACCCCCCAGTGCACGAACACCCCCACCTTGGCCTGGTCGAACCAGGCGGGCAGCGGCCTCGCGTCCAGGCTGGCCCAGTCCGGGCTGTAGCGCAGCGCGGCCACCGCGGGCCCCAGCGCGGCCACCAGCCACACCGGCCACGCCAGCCCGCCCGTCGCCATCTTGCCGCGTGACGTCACGCGGCCGCCGCCATGGCTACCGAGGCAACGCCGCCGCGGCGCCGCCATAGTTACCGAGGCACCAGCGAGGCGCCGCCATGGCTACCGAGGAGTCAGCGGTTCGAGGCCGCGCTGCGCCACTTTCCTCCCTCCTTCCTTTCTTCCCTCCCAGCCCCGCTGTAGCCGCCTATCTGTCTTCCTGCGGTTTGAGCCTCTTCATCCATCCCCGAGGAGCCATGAGAGAGGCCGAGGGGCTGGTGCCATAGCAGCTCAGGTCCCAGGAGACCCCTCACCCCTGGGGCTGGGCTCCAAAACCCGCCCGGGAGAGCGGGGTGCACCCTCTGGGGAAACAGGACAGAGTCCAAGGGCCTTGTGCTGTGTCCCGGGCCCAGCTCATCCCTGTCAGAGGCGTTTCGGGGCTGGCAGGAGCCCTGGTGCTCACCCTGCAGGTTTTGCAACTAAAGGCAATCTGTGTAATTTGCAGAAAAGTCTATTGAGCTCATCATCTTCAGAGTATCCTGGAGGAGTTCGTGCCCAAGAGGTTGCTGGAAGAAAAGGCTGAGAAATGGCTTTAATATTTAATGACATAACATCCAGTGAATGCCCGCGTGGCGCAGGTTAGCGTTCCTTAAATCTGCCGAAAGAAACGTGTTACCTGCAGGGTCCTGTCTGCCTCCAAATCCTCAACTATGGCAGAATTCATATGCTGCAGTGACAGCATTTCAGTTTTTCTTAAAGAATTAGACACTAAAATCAACACAATCCTCAGTGCTGCGAGATACAATTAGCCAGGAGCATCTGCAAAAGCCCAGAGAAACCACCTGCCGCCTTCCCAGCCATGGCTGAGGCACCTCCTGCTCCTGTCCTGCTCCCCTGGGATGCAGTGAGGGATTCAGCATCACTGGGATCTCGTCACGACTTGGTGGTGTTCTCTGTCAGGAGCTAAAGAGCTTTTTGTCACTGTACTGCTAATACAAAACACCCCGGGACAGCATTCGAGTCTGGTATCAATAGATGCGCCTCTGCCAGGTAGTGATGTGCTGTTAGTGCTCGTACAGCTCTGCCCAGCGAGCGATTTAGAGAGAGTTATGAGACACCTGGGGATTTCTAGAGAACTTGAAGGTCTGCGGAGTGTTTGAGGTTAGCTGTAGTTTATGGAGTGTAAGGAAGACACCACTGAATGTAAGAAAAACAGGTTAGGAGGTTACTGTGGACAGGCAGGAGGAGCTGCTATAAAATATTGGGGTCTGCTGTTCTGGGATGTGACATTATCCACTGGTGTCTACAGCTTGGGGACCAGCTGCCTGCGTTTGTGCACTTTACGTCCCAGAGTCTAACAATAACATCGGTGGGAGCTGGCTCCATGAGAGGCATCTGATCTCACATCTCCTGGGACCTCCAGAAGAAGAGGAAAGAAAAAGAAGAGTGACCCAGACTATTTTGGCCAGCCTGAGCACAGATTTCCACGGCTGCCTCCCTACGTGACAGGTGTGTCCTCGCAGACGGTCTCTATCACAGAGGACTTGTGGGCACTGTCTCCTTCTGGACTTTCCTCAGAGGCTTTCAGCTGCCTCCTGAAGCGAGCAAAGAGCATCCTCAGGGAGGAATACAGCTCCTTGCTCCGCAGGGCATAAATAATGGGGTTCACCATGGAATTGAGCAGGCAGAGGGTGCTGCAGAAAGCAAACACCTTGCGCAGGTGGTTGCTCAGCCTGCCGAAGATGCTGTAGATCATGAGAACGAGGACCGGAGACCAGCACAGCACGAGGACAGCGAGCACCATGACGAGGGTCTTGGCCAGCATGACGTCCATCCTCATCCTGGCGTTTTGCTTTTGGTGCTTCTCCATGTAGGCCGCGTGCTGGTGAGCCTTCCACAGCACGTGCGTGTAGGCGTAGACGATGCAGCCCAGCAGGACCATGACAAAGCAGACCCAGCTCGACAGATAATTGTCATCCACGAAGGGGAACAGCTCGGAGCAGGTGGAATTGAGGGTGCAGCAGTTCCAGCCCAGGAGGGGCAGGGAGGCGACGGTGGCGCAGGTCACCCACAGCACCCCGAGGGCGACCCACGCTCTCTTCCACGTCATCAGGACCTTGTACTCGGACGGGCGGCTGATGGAGATGTAACGGTCCAGGGCTGTCAGCAGCAAGCTGCTCAGGGAGGCAGAGAAGGACGTGTTCACCCCTCCCAGCTGCAGCAGGTAGATTTCCTTAGAGAAATTGGTTTCCTTAAAGACGTGGAAGTTCACAAAGCTGCAAACGAAGATGATGCTGGCAAGAATGTCAGCCAGGGCCAGGCTGCTGATAAAGAGGTAGGAAGGCTTCCTCCTGGTCCCGGGGGAGGAGAAGATCAAGTACAGCACCAAAGAGTTCTCAAAAACGCACAGTGTCCCGAAGAGGCCGCACAGCGTGGCGATACTTATCTTCTGCGCCTGTGTGCTGAGGACCATGAAGCATTCCATGGTGCTCGTGCTGCATTTGGAGGCGTTTTCATGTATCTTGCAAACATCCATTGTAATTAACTGGAGGCAGGAGCTTGCAGAAAGCGTTTTTCTTCCTTCTGCGCTTCTTCAGGTGCTCTGAAAAAGACCAAGGGGAAATGGACTCACAGGAGCACGAGCAATAAATTCAACCCGCTTGGACATATCCTTCCCTCTAAAGGGAGGTGTGTGAAAGAAAAAGAGCCCAGGGAGACCTGCGTTCAGTTCCACCATTTCCCAGCAGAGATCCAGGCTTCACCCCACCCGTGATTTGGCCGAGACGCATCTATCACAGCCCATGGGCACCACGTCCAAACCCCATTCGTACTCTGTCCGTACCACATCCATCTCTCGGGCTGTTTCCTCACCACAAGAGGGAAGCAGCAACCCTGAGAATTGTGCAAATCCTGGGCCAGCTCTTACCAATCCTCGGGAATCGCTGATCAGGGCTGGTGGCGGTGGAAGGGGATGCTGGTGGTGACTCTACTGTGACCCTGGGGAACAGCTCGTCCGGGTGACGCTGCCCCTGGACGTGGCTGGAATGGAGAAGGATGATGGATATTGCGCTACCAGGGACTCAATGTGGCTCATCTGCAAACACAAATGCATTTTGAAGCATTTATTCTTCACCCAAGCTGTCTGAACACATAAAAAGTCTTGTTTTATATTTAAGCCTGCCCATCGCGGTTTTATACAGCTCAGCCTCATTAAAGTTGCGTTTCTCCCCCCGTTAATCCCTGTGTCATGAGTCAGTCTGTCCCATGGTTGGAGCGATTAAAAGTTACTTTTTAACATCAGGTTGGACATAAAAATGGGGACATGCAGCAGTTAGACAGCTGAACCAAAGAACCATGCTCACGATCGGGTTGATTTTATCAATATTCTCAGCTCCAGCAGAGACATGATGGTGGGAAATGCCTTATTTTCCCTGGGCGGATGCTGAGCTGCTCGGTGTGCCCTGTGGCAGCCCAGTCGTGTTTCTCTCCACACTTCTGCTGCAAAATGCACTTAAATCCCTCCATCTTCATTACACTGACGAGCTACTGGAGGAGAGCCCGGAGCTGCCAGCGCTCCCTCTCCCCCAAACAAACGACTCCCCGTCTCTCCCTGCCCTCCACTCTCTTTCGAAAGAGGAAACACCTAAAACACATGAGCCGCAGCAGACGGGATGTTTTCTGGTTTCTCTGGGTGTTTTATTAAATTCAGCAAAGGCAACAGCTGAAGGCGACAACAGCCAGCAGTGACCAATACGCTGGGAAACTCTGTCCGCAGCACCTTAGCAGTGACGTGTATTTCCTACCTGTCTTCATTACTTCCTTTCCCACCGATTCCCCCATCCCCTGGCACCCGTCGCTGCTTCTGTGCTTTGTAGTCATTGCAAAATACCCCAGAGCACTCGAGATGCAGCTCAGGACGCGGCAGAGCAGAGCCCCAGCCCCCCACTTTTGTCCTGCCGCTCGGGGCTGAAACATCGGTAGTTGCGGGGCGTTTGGTGCACGTTTCAGCAGTTCAACCCTGATTTGCACTTTTTTTGGCGTATTTTTTGGCATATCTTTTGGCATATCAAACCGGAGGAGTGCTGGACTTTGGGCATTGCAGCAAACTTTTATCCTCTTACATCAGGCTCCAGCGTGGGGCAATAATGCAGGACCGGAGATGTTGCACCCTAATCTCAGCACTCGTTTCCTGCAGCTCTTCACAGAAACATGATGAGTGCAGCAGGAATTACTACCTGCTGTAATTAAACCTGACAACATCTCCCTCTCCAGAGAGAGATGGATTTAGCAGACAGATGGATTTTGACATAACTCGGGGCTCTCCAGGGGCCACCAGAGCAGCAGCTGCCTCCTTGAGGATCCAAAACTCTGGCATCCAAACCCAGACATCTCTTAATTAAGCAAACCCCAGCATCACTTTGACATCTATTAATTGCAGCCAGCGTTCCCAGGACCATCTTACACTCTCAGTATCTGCAGTTGTGCAATGTCCAACAAATGTACTTCGGAGCTTAGAAACGACTGAACACTGAGCAAGAGATTGAAGGCAAAATGCCATCCCTTATATTATGCTGCTTGGGGAGAGAATTTGGGTATAACAGCAAAATAACTCCTGCACTGACTGTTCTGGCACAGCTCTCTCCGTGGAGCTGAAGTAATTCAGATAAGCCCTTAGGTTCAGAACACTGTGCTGGGCTCAGCCCAGACCTTCTCTTCCCACGTCTGTTGTGTCTCAGGACAAATGACAAGGACGAATCTCTTTGCAGTTTTGACCAAGCTCCCCTATAGTCCTATTCACAGCTCCTGTGTCTCTGGGGCAACACGTGGGTCTTTGCTCCAGCACAAGGTCTCTTCTGCAGAGGTCCAGAGTGCGAAATCACAGGCAGTGCCCAGAGCCCCCTCCTTGAACTGCATGTCTTATTTTTTGGCCGTAAGACTGTATTTTCCTGCCCAGGGGACATTTTTCTCTCGTCAGATGGGCTCAACCATGTGCTTATTCATGCCCACTGCCTCCTGCGTGCCTCAGCTCTTGGGAAACAAGCCAGCCCGTATCCAAACCCCATGGGGGAGCTGATCTGCAGCATCCTCCATGGGGCAAGTCCTGCGTGGAAAACCCATTTTGAGGGGCAGCATCGCCCCTTCCCCAAGAATTACAGCCCTGGGCATCCCCACCATAACCAGCCCCAAGTCCCCGCAGGGCTGGGGCTTCTTCTTCTCCCCCCAACACAGCAAAGCGTCTCCTGCCAGGGGGTTCTCCAAAATAAAGCGATGGAAACGCGGTCTCCTCGCAATGCAGAACCCCCGGACGGTGCCGACAGCAACAGCAGAGCCCCGGGAGGCTTCAAACGGAGGCAACGCGCTGAATGCACAAGGAGCCCGGCTGTTAGGAACACAATGTGGATCAGACTTTTGGGAATGCGATGTATTTCTGGTACGGCTTTGCCGGCTGCAAATTCTGCCCAGAAGCAGCAGAGGAACCTTCCCCCCACTAGATTTGCTCGCTCCAGCCTAATAACTCCACTGGCTTTGGTGAAAATTAAATCTACAAGTGGAAAAGTCTTTTCCATTCCAGTGCATTGCTGGGATTGATTTCAGCTGTCAGACTCCCACTGCCGGGCCCGCGGCAGCACCGTTTCTGATATCACTTGGGATGGTTTCTTCATTTACCGAGACGCCTCAGACTCTTTGTGATTAATAAGTTAACATACCGGTTGCTTACATAATATAAAAGTAAATTTTCCTGCTGCTATCAGGCAGTGCAATGTGGCTGCAGCACTCAGAAAGTGCTGGCCTGGAATATTTCATCAGCAGAATTAGAGATTTGATCTTTACAGTAAAATAAAATGTCTTAAGCGACCACCTAATATGAACATGTGAAGTGATTTATGCCAAAATTGTCAATGCTCAGACTATTCACTTGCTAAACAAGCAAATTATCTATTGCTTTGCAAATAATTTGTATATGATTTCTTGTTTTAGTTGCAGAAGTTTTGCTGTTATTTTGGAAACAGCACTTCAGTGTATTAAATGATGCCAAGCGGAGTCACCTCCCCAATGCAAGAACTGTCTGGCACAAACGGCACACTGAGGATTTGACGCTTTATGTCATTTCAGAGCCCAGTTCTGCCCGTGTGTGGCTGCCTGGGGTGACAGCGTTGGACGCACAGAGGTGTGTGGGTGCAGAGCAGCATCGCAAACACTGGTTTGTGTACAAAACATGGCAAAACAGCTTATCTGAATCCATCAAACCATCACACACGGAGTCATGATAAAAACCAACATGAGCTCAGTATCACACTCATCCTTGCGAGACATTTGGAAACACCTCCGACATACCCAACGTCAATATTTTCCTAAAATCAGCTGGATACATTTAGCCCACAGTCTGCTTTTTCAACACTTACCTTCACGTTCTTGTTAAAGCATTCGTCCTAAAAAACTATTTCCCCTGCTTTGTTACACATTGCATTGCAGTTTATCCTGAATAGCACCGGGGACAAACCTGGCGTGACAGTCTCCGCGTGGCAGCACTGCGGGCTCAAAGGTACAATGTGTTTTACTGGGAAAAAAGACATATTTTGGCTGCAGGGTCTCCTGCCGGGTTAGGAAACTCAAATCACTCACCCGCAGGCCGGGGATCCTCGGGGCTTCCCGTCCCTCCGGCTCTTGTGCAGCTGCAATGGAACCTGCTTCGCTCTCACATCACTTCTGCGTTCATCTGGGTTTCTCATACGATTCTGTTGTATTCCCCTGGGCTGGAAACCCATCAGTGCATGTCCCTCCTCTGGGTTCTCGCTCTCTTTCGCGTTCTTTCGGTGAACGTGCGTCAGGTTTTCTCTCCTTCCCCACTTCCCCTGTGGGTTTTGTGTTCTGCTTCTGGCTGCAAGTGCCACATCTCACAACCGCCCCAACCCTCCAGCTCGCTGGAATTATTCACTCAGTCCCTCCGATTCCTCCATATGTGAGGCAAGAGACATCCAGGGTCTTCTGATTTCTCTGGGGGAGTGGAAGCAGAAGGGAAGAAAAAGAGATAAGGGGCAAACATGGAAAAACCTGGATGTTTAGCTGTGTGCAGGTTTAAGGGTAAGCTCAGAAATCTGCCATCTGTGTTTGCCAAACCCATTAACACCAAGAATCCCACCTCGCTGTGCCCTGTAAAGCGGCCAAGCCACTTCTCCATATACAAACACACTCTGCTAATGCCAGAGGTATTAGGTGATTTTTCTCTTTGCAAGTTGAAGGGAAATGAAATGGCTTAAGGTCTTAAATTTCACAATCGTAGCCCTGTGGTCGTGATGGCCCCAGGGCTGCAGAGGCTGAGGTGTCTGCTCTGGGCTGTCCTTCCTCACTGCTCACCGCTTCTCCTCCTCCCTTGTTGTTGTCTGCAGGTTGTGGTGTTGCTGCTGTGACACAGGGACAGAAACCGAGTGACACCAGAGCACCGGGGAGAACATTGCCTCTTACTCAAGGCTCTGTGTTGGTGGGTAAAGGCAAGATTGCCAAAAATCCCAAAGCAATTGGCCACGTTATGGTAGGGTAAAGACCACAGAACCTGCAGTGGGGAGCACACACTGTGCTGGCTGCAAAGGCACGGCCGTGGTCCTCAGTCCCCAAATGCACCCTGCCCGCAGCAGGTCCCGCTCTGGCATCCGAGGGAATGGCAGGAAAATGTGCCAGGGAGGGTCAGGTTGGACATGAGGAAAAGGTTCTTCACCCAGAGGTGCTGGACACTGGAACAGGCTCCCCAGGGACGTGTCATGGCCCCAAGCCTGACGGTGTTGAAGAAGAGACTGGACACCGTCCTCAGACACATGGTGTGAATTTTGGGGTTGACCTGTGCAGGGACAAAGTTGGACTCCATGATTTTTGTGGGTCCCTCCCATCTCAGGACATCCTATGATTCTACAATCCCTGGAGCAGCTGCAACCTCCTCCCACAGCCCCATCACCATCAAGCCCTCTTCTCCCAAGCAGGAACTCAACCATCCCTCCTGCCTGGACCCCAGTTCGCCCCCATTTGGTGGATTTATGGTGGTATTTCAACAGCAGTTACATCCCCTGCTCTCAAATCTTTGTTTCACATATTTCCCCGCTGCCATTATTTGTGGCTCGGGGGTTTCCAGCAGCTGCTGGAGCTCAGCTGTTTGGCGATGCTCGGCTGCCCTCTCCAGGGAAACCCGCGATGCTCACGGGGACATCGGCCTGAGGACACTGCAGAAAGAGGCCGAATTGGTAACCCAGCGCTTCCTCTGGGCCCCTGGCCGGGAAAAGGGGGTTCCCCTGCCCATGGGTTGCTCAGGAATGTCTGGGATCCGTCCCAATGCTGCTCAGGGCTGGGTGGTTTTGAAAGCTCCTCATCTGGAAACCACAATAAAGATAAAAGGCATCACAGACTGTTGTGTAAGCAAAGGAGAATTAAATGGGTTATCACCTCTGCCTCAAAAAAGAACGGCTTCCATTTCAGCTCCCAGGAACTGAGACATTTTCATTTGCAAGAATAAATATGGGACTGTAAAGAGCTTGTAAAAAACAGAAAGTTATTTGATACTGGTCATTAGAAAAGCAACACTCAGCCCCTAACTATTCCCTGCTCTATCACAACTTCACATCCAGCATTCCTCTGAAATATAGACCCGAGTTTCCTCTAGCTACAATAAGAGCTGTTGTTCTGTCAAAGCAGTGCATGCCATAAAGAAAAAAATATTATTAGTGCACCATAACTAGAAGTTTGTAATTTGGTTTCTGGATACACTTTTGTAGCAAAATTGTCCTGCCAGAGCAAAAGCAAGCTCTGAAAGGCTGATTTCTGTAATGTGAGGGGTTTTGTTCCCCTCCAGCTTGCATTTTTTGCCTTGGCATCAGCTGCAGCCCCCAGCTGTGAACGGCATGTCGCTGGGAACACCCGTGCCCAGGGCCACAGCTGGGATCAATGAGCTCTTCTGCATTCCCAGAAACAGCACATTCTGCCTCTTCATGCCTGCAGGGAGCACTGGGAATTATAGACCCACCCCTGAAAAAAGGGGTGTACAGGAGGGAATGGGCTGGGTGGGCTCTACAGGGCCCCCCTCAATTGGGTGGGTTTGCCTCGATTCGGAGCATCTGATTTTACCATCTTTAAATCAGATGTACAATCAGGTTCAGCGGAGCTGTTCTGGAGATGGTTGTGTGGGATTGCGCTCGGTTCCTTGAGATGCTCTTGGCAGCGGTTTGTGGTGGGGTTTTTCTGCCTTTTTTCTTTTCCCTGCCTTGCTGCTGGTGGCTGTACCAGATCTCTCCAAGTGACTGAGGCTGAGCAGAACGGGGAAGCTTAACAGCAGAGTTAATTATACTGTTAAGCAGCATTCTTTATTTTTTCAGCGCTGGGAAACACTGGGGATCATCCTCCATAAGTGCTCCAACGACTGGATGCTCTTGCATTGCTTATATTCACATAATTATTACATATGCATTACAATTTTTAGAAAATTTTGACATGCATCTATACTAAGAAATAATTTATGATGTTAGCTATAATTGTTTAGTTTCCTGCTTACAATACACCTATCAATTATTAGTTAAATATAAACTAAGCGCTCTGCTTCTAAACAATGCATCACTTCATCTTCCGTCTCCCTCTTGTCATGCAGAACGATCTAAAACTTGAAAAATATCCCCTCGTTTTGCAAGTGGTCAGAAAACATTTATCTTGTGTCAATTGGTTAATGATGAGTATATCTTTTGTAACTTAATCACAGTATACATTGATTTGGCAGCTTCTCTTCAGAGCTCTGCCCTTGGCAGGGATGTTTGCCCTTGCACAGGTACCAGCTCTGGCTGGTGGGTGCCCCAGCTTGTTGGGGTGCAGGATGGGGTGAGCTGTTGGGACTTGGTCCTGCTGGGGGGAAAGGCTGAAAGAAAAGCTCTTCAGGCTGTGGGGAAAAGGGCTTTTGAGCTCAGTCTTGCTCAATAAGTTGTGTCTCTGTCTCCAGAGCAGTGGGGAGCACACCCTGAGGCTGCTGTTAGGACACAGCTCATGTGGTGGGGGTGATTAATCACCAGCCCTTGCACAAAGAGAGCTGGGGGGTTTGTTCTGCTTTTGGTGTGTGCTGGGGTGAAGCTGAAAACCGAGTGGCACAGGCAGGGCTGAGGGTGGAGTCGTTGCTGATGTTGATAAGGTGAGGCAGAGAGCACCAGTGTGAGTTCATACCACGCTCTTAAAGGAAATGCTCGGAAAAAAAACACACTTATTCTCTTGTATTGATAGCTCATGCGAGAAAAACAGGGCTTGGCTGGTGAGCTAGTGGCTGTAAGGCGGTGCCTGTGCCCTGGGTGAGCTGTGCTGCTGGAGAACACCTCTGCTTGTGTAGCGTTCTTCCTGCTGATAGGATTTGAATGAGGAATATTGATTTAAACAGGCTGAAAGCTCCTGCAGGGTCCTGTGAGTCAGTGCTGCTGTGGATTTGAACAGGGAGCTGTTGAGACGGAAAACGTCCAGGGTGTGACTCGGGAGTCATGCCTGGATGTGTTTTTATTCACCAAGTTCAGGCATCAGCTGCGATGGAGCTGCTTGGGCACAAGCCCTTTAAATGGCCCCTCTGGGCTGTGGGGATCGGGGCTCGGAAAACTGATCGTCAATGAGCTGTGTGTGTCCGTGGTGTTTGCATTCTTGGTGCTGAGTTTTGTTCTGCTCTCTGTATATTTTTATATATATATATACACACACACAAAATATATATGCATGTTGCAGTCACACAGAGGACATGGATCCCAAGCCTGTAAGTTGTTTCAGCAGTGCAGAGAAGGGAACTTTTTACTCCAGAGACAATCCAAGCCAAGGTACCGCTGGACACTGACTTAAATCAAATCTACAGCTCATATATAAAGTATCTTTAGGTATCTTGCTTCCGCTTTGTTTAACAACAAACTTATAAGGAGCTTTCGGTGCTTAAAGTACATCACTTTATTGAGTTGTTGGGGTGCTTGCCTTGTACCTGTTCTCTGTTTACTCCGGAGAGATTTAAATATCCACCTGGTTCCTGGAGATCACTGCTGTGGATTTCCTGAGCTTTATTTGATTGAGAAACAGGGGTCGTCTGCCAAATAGAATAAAGGGTATTTAATCCAAATGTTACTGTACGCTCAATACTTCCATGCAGTGGTTAATGTTTGGCTCAGACTGAAACGTCTGACTGGTTTCGAGTGTGTCACAGGACTCTTAGTAACCCCAAGGTGTTTACTTTTTATGGCTCTCAAAAACACGTACCACAGGAAACTTGTCACCTGTGGAACAAAGCGGGTGACGGTTCATTATTGACCCAACAAATGGCTCATCTGTGCTGCTCACTTCCCTGTATCCAGCAGCGGGTTTTTCCACTGAAATGCTCTGGCATTAATATATTTGTGTGTGGTTAGATCCATCTCAATCGCAGCTGGAGGCATTTCAGTTTGGGGCTAACGAAGCTCCGGGGGCTTTGTCTTCACTGGAATTTCTGTGGAAATGGCTATTTGTTGCAATGCCAGCACAGATGGAGCTGCTTCCCTGGGCTGATATAACACTTGTTATGAGAGGGAATGGAAATGCCAACCAGAAAACAATAGTGGCGAGGGAAAAAACCTTGAGTTGGTGTAGCTGTGCTGGAGGGTTGGGAGGATTTCTGCACAAGTACAGGCTTTCTTTATCACTGACATCTCCTGCTCCCCTCTGGCTTAATGTGTCAGCCTGACCCCAACATGAATTCTGAAAGACAAGTTGCTTTTTTACATAGCTAAAAGATAGTGAGGAAAAAACCTTCCAGACCTTGTGTCATCCCTGATCAGAGTTGAAAAGCACATGGCTGTTCTGCTCCCAAACAAGAGAGCACATTCGCAGCCCGTAAAAATGCTATTTCTAAATCTTGCTGACATGTTCTGGCTTAAGAACATCTACATGCTCAGATGAGAGGATGCTTTAGCAGATAAAAGCACACTAAAGAGAGAACCAAAGCAAAAATCTGCTGATTCGCAACGCAGGAGAATTGTTTGAGATAACTGGTGGGATTTCAAGGCTGAAGTGTGTGATTCCAGCAGATACTGTTGCCCTCTATCTAAATGAAAGCTATGAGAAGTATCTTAGACACGACAGCAAGTGCCAGGAAATACAGAGCAAAGGGAGGAAAACAAATTAATCTCAGCTTGGTTATACAAACATACAATAAAGAACACGAACAAAGGTCTGGGCTTCGTTATGTCAACACATTTTATATATTAAAACATTCCATGTTCTTTTTAATAACGCTGCATAATGAAATACAAACTTCTTAACGAGGCACCTTCTCTTTGGGGTAATTACACAGAAAAAATGTTTGGTAGTGTCTGAAGAGCCCACGATGGGTCAGAACCCTGTATAACATTGGGTGCTGGTCGGTAAACCAGCCCCGTTTTAATGCTTTACAGATAATGGAGGAAGAAGTAAGCTTTACATTTTGTGGCTATAAATGTGGAGTGGCTCAATGAACCCTTCAGGCTTGTACCTGAAAATGTTTTGAATGTCCATGTATTGCTTGTAAGTACTTTTTCCCCCACCTCAGACTTGATTAAACTGAATGAGTTCCTCTTCATTTTCCTTTTAAAGTTCTTTTTTTGGTCCTTATGGAGGGCACAGTGCCTGAGCCAGTGCTGGGAGCTCTTAGAGTGCACAGGTTTCTTGTGAAAACCTAATTTTGACTCAGGGTAAAGGCCAAATCTTGTGAGTTTCAGTGGAAATAATTAGTGGCTATGAACAGCAGCTGGCTCCGCAGCTTTGCTTCCCCTCCCACAACAGGAGTTAAAAATGCAGGAAGCTTTCCCCTTCACAGATTTCTCTGCATTTTAAAAGTGTCTCTAAATATTTTTTAACAACGTCAAATTTTAACATTCTTAACAACAAAAAAAAAGCAGCTGTGGGACATGGGCTCGACAAACCCCTCACTTGGAGATACATTTGGTGACTTGAAAGCTGCGGGGATCCCTGCTGAGCTGGGTTTTGCTCTTTGTTCAGTGAATCCTCTTAGAGCCGGAGGATTTTTTTGTTGTTGTTAATTGTTTCACCACTTTGAAGGCCCAAGCGGCAGCTGGCACGGCCACCCCCCTACCTTTTGTTGTGCTAATTCCCGAGTGCAGGGGGAAGGTCTCTGCCCAGCCGAGGGTTTGTGGAGAGCAGCCTGGGGAATGTGTCCTTGTGGCCAGGAAGCCAATGGTACCTGGGGTGGGTTAGAAGGGGGTGGTCAGTAGGTCAGAGAGGTTCTCCTGCCCCTCTGCTCTGCCCTGGGGAGACCACACCTGGAATCTTGTGTCCAGTTGTGGCCCCTCAGTTCCAGCAGGACAGGGAACTGCTGGAGAGAGTCCAGCGCAGCCACCAAGATGCTGCAGGGAGTGGAGCATCTCCCGTGTGAGGAAAGGCTGAGGGAGCTGGGGCTCTGGAGCTGGACAAGAGGACACTGAGGGGGGACTCATTAATGTTTACAGATATATAAAGGGGGAGTGTCAGGAGGATGGAGCCAGGCTCTTCTCGGTGACAACCAGTGACAGGACAAGGGGCAGTAGATGCAAACTGGAACACGGGAGGTTCCATTTGAATATGAGAGGAGGGTGAGGGTGGCAGAGCCTGGCCCAGGCTGCCCAGGGGGTTGTGGAGTCTCCTTCTCTGCAGACATTCCAACCCGCCTGGACACCTTCCTGTGTAACCTCATCTGGGTGTTCCTGCTCCATGGGGGGATTGCACTGGGTGAGCTTTCGAGGTCCCTCCCAACCCCTGACATTCTGGGATTCTGTGACCCGGGGGGCTGCGGACGGAACGGTGTCCGGACGAAGCTCCGCGGCCGCGCTCCCGAGCTGCCCTGCGCTGAGGAGATTCAAACAGCGGCCCCACCCGCCCACGGTGGCCAGTCTGCCCCGTCTCCTCCTAGCAACAAGGCGGGACTTGATTTTGATTGGCGAAGGGAGCGGGCAGCGCGCTTCTATTGGCTGGAGTGGCGTAGCCTGGGGAGGGGGGTGGAGGGTGAGTGGGTTATACGGCGTAGGGAAGCGGCGGCCATTTTGTGTGGGAGATAGAGGGGCAGCGGCGGAGGGGTTCGGGTCGTGCTTTGAGTCGTGGGTGTCGGAGAGTGACGGCGGAGGAGCAGCGGGGTCGGTTCTTAAAGGCCCGTGTGTGTGTATCTGTGCTGTCGTGCGAACGAGACGGACAGAAGTCGGTAAGGGCGGAGCGGTGCGGGTGCCGTGGCCGCCATGTTGTGCTCGCTGGGCCGCCCCATTGTTGGGGGAACGGGGACGGGGGTTCCCGGCTCCCCGGGGGTTCCGGCGGGACGAGGGGCCGGGGGCTGCGGGCAAGATAAAGATATAAAGTTTGGAGACAAACGGCGGGCCTGTGAGGGCCGCTCCGGTGGGAACAAACAAGCTTTGTTCGTGCTAATGACGTTACCTCAGCCCTTGATTTCCAGCTCTCGCCTTGTGACTAAAACTAAGATGGGCGACTCTTGCTGGAGCTGTAGAGATAAATGGGCTGGGGGTGCCCGAGACTCTGAGGTGACGCGTCGAATAGGGAGAGGTGAACAGACTGGAGTGCTTAAAATACTAAATATGATTTCAGGAGAGGACGAGCTGTGGGGTAAACAGGAAGTTGTTCTAAGAGTTAAAGAGGAATTGCTCTGCTAAGGACGGTTAAAGAATAAAGTGACACTGAGCAATGGAGCTGTGCTGCCGTGGGTGGACGAGGCTTTGGGGCTTCATGGGGGTGTTGGGACATTGGGGGCCAGGAATTGTGGTTTTCAGGGTTTCTTTTCGCTGAGGAGAGATGCATTGAAGCTCTAGTTCCCTATATTTTTCAGTGTATTAGTGTATTTGACCTTTTTTCCCTATTAAAGGATAAGATTTTTGCTTGCCTATTGAAATACTTATTAAGATATATAGGGAGCATTCTTTCTGAAATACTAAGTATGATGGTGAAGTTTATATAGCGTAGGATAAACACTGCCATCTTTGTCTGTTTCTTTTTTTTTTTTTTTTTAGTTTGAAATGTATTGTCATCTTTAACAAATAAGAAACCCAACTGACTTTCTGAATTAGTTCAGCTGCCTTTTTCTCTTTCCAAAATTGAAAGAGAAACTATTGTTTCCTGAACCTGAATTGAAACTTCTTTCTCATTCGCGCAGCGGGACTTCTCCTTCAGAGCGTCTGTGCCGAGAATCCGATGTTGGGCTCGGCTCCCTGGCTGAATACAGCAGATCAGCCCATGAAAACTTCGATTCCTGGCCAAAGGAAGGAGTCCAGCGAAAGGCAGCACCTGCTTTTTCAGGCTTGGAAGCAAGAAAGGGGGCAAGAGTTGGAGAGTGCGGAATCTGAGAAGACAACTGAAAGGTAAATGGGGTGGGAGGGGAACGTGGCGCTGGAGGGTGAGCTGAAGGTGCGATAGGATCTGCCTGGCTGCTTTGGAAATTCAGTCACAAATCAATGCTTTTCCCCTTGAGGTTGTTTTCAGCTCACTTTGGGTTTATCAGAGTAATCCTGGCACGTAGTGGAAAAACTGGGGAGTGGCTTTATCAGTGCAAACTTTGCCCAGATCTTGAGGTGTAAAAACGCTTGGTTTAAGTGTCTTTGGGATTGAATACTAACACCTTAGATTTGGCACTGTATTTTCATGAGCAACACGTGCTTCACATTCTTCCAGTAACACCTTTTGCGGAGGAGGAATGTATTTAGTAGTCAGATCTAAGTTTGTTTAGATTTATTTCAGTTCCTTTCCTTAGAATTCTCTGCATATTTTCTGTTTTAAAAAACAGTAGCAATGCAAACTCCACTGACTTCTCCCCCTGTTTCTACAGGTGACATTGAAGTTGAAGATGGGTGGTGGAGAAAGATTCAACATTCCAGTTCCCCAGTCTAGAAATACCACCAAGAACCATCAACAGCTTAAAAACAGGCAGAAGAATAAAGACCAGAATTCGCAGATGAAGACCTATATGAAGAAAGAGAGAGGACATGGATGCAACTCATCATCTGGTGCATGGCAGGCCATGCAAAAAGGGGGAAAGAACAATGTTCATTTCCCCAACAATCAAAATTGGAGTCCTGCTTTATCGAATCGCAACCTGTTTTTCACACCTCAAACCAATCAGAACTATGCTGGAGCAAAATTTAGTGAGCCGCCCTCACCAAGTGTTCTTCCCAAGCCACCAAGTCACTGGGTACCCGTTTCTTTTAAACCTTCTGATAAAGAAATGATGACATTTCAGCTGAAAACATTACTTAAAGTCCAGGCTTGAGATATAACTTTTCATATTTTTAAAGTTATTTAAATTTACAGGGTTTCAAATTTGAGAGTTTTAAGTCCAGTGCCCGGCTGTACAGAGCTGGATGTTCTTGCTGCATGGAGTAGAAGGGGCTGGACGTTTACATTCCCTTCCTGTTTTACCTCCAAAATTGTGTGCTGTGTTCACTGTGAAATAGGTATTTGCTCTACAATCAATCTAATCAAATTCTGGGCAGTCACCATTTATTGTATTTATTGTAAGAGTAAATGGGACTGCCTCAAAATTGGAATTGTGACTACTTTTTGGTGTTAGAAAACCAGCTTTTACCTAACTTAATGCAGCATTAACTGGGGGGGGAAAAAATGCACTGAAAGCTTTAGGCAGGTACTTTGCTGCCTTTTAAAATGGATAGTTAATAAAAACTGCAGATTTCCAAGCAGAAAACACCCCACCTGGGCACTAGATAAACCAGATTGTCTTATTTGGCACTTTGATGGACAAACGCTTCAAGCCTGTGATTAAAATGGGGTTATAGGAACCACATTGGTGCATGTTCCCCTGAGATCTGAAACACTAGGAGGCTCTGGAGTTGTCTCTGTCCAGCTCTAATTCCCAGTTAATGACGCTGCATTGCCAGGTGACTGCCAAAAAAAATATATCAAAAAATCCTTTGTATTCCGATTGCACTGATGACTTTTAAAATGCATTTTTGTGTTTTTAAAATGGTGACAAATGCGCTTAAATTGGTTACCCTGTAATGATTAAGTTACAGTAGCTTGTGGCAGGTATTGATGTTCTCATAGGGAAGACAGAGCCATGTAAATAAATGTAAGACTTTGTAGCATATGTAAATTGATGCTGGGCTTTCCTGCACAGAAGTATTTTTAGTACAAAACTGCTGAATGTAAGATGATTTAAAAAAATAATTATTTTGTTTAAAAAAAAAAAAAAAGACATTTGTGGCTGTGCCATTGCACTTAACATACAGTGGATACGCATGTTTTACTTGGTTGTGAGATCATTCTTGAACTAAACTTGGTGCAAAAAAGGCTTATTTAGAATTTTTTAATAAAATTTAAAAAAAAATTAAAAACTGCTGAATTTGAAGATTAATGTTCTGAATGTATCAGAGAGGTGTGTATTTAATGGTCAAAACACACCAAGAATAAGGTGTTCAAAATCAAATTGGATGTTTCACAAGAAATACAAAGGGCTGAGGGTTTGGGTGCTTGAGGAATTTGGAGATATTGGAACAGTGTTTCTATTTCTAAAATCAGTCAATGCTACAAGGTTATTTTGTCCCAGGATGTGGGAATTGGTGCGTGTGGAGCTGGGGCGGCTGCCAGCGCAGCTCCGGCCGCTGTCACAGGTCAGTTATTTCTGTTCCAGGACCAACTGACCTGTGACAGCACATCACAAGGTTCTTTTAAAATGCGGGAACTAATAAAACCACAAACTTTACCTTGAAAGGGAGTTTTGCAGATTGGGAAAAGATGTTTAAAATGTTCTGTACATTCAAAATTCACTGGCAGCTGTTTGCATGTTTACAAATCTTAATGCTCCAAATAAGATGGAATTGGCAGTTGTTAAACTTCATGTTTTTGTGACCTGGACCTTCACCAGCAAAGGAGCTGTTTCCCAGTTACAATTCTGTGTATTCAACTTCAAATTGTCAATTACTAATGGTCTATGTACAAATTGGAAACAACACAAAATTTAAATAAAAAATTTTTCACCCCCTAAAAGCATCCACTGGTTTTAAGATGGTGATGGAGAAGCGAGATTATGGTATTTTGGCAGCTCGAGGGTTCTATAAAACTCTTCAGCAGATGGATTAATGTATTTAAATACCCCTTTTGTATCCTTAACTGGCAAGGAAGTCTTTAGAATTGTCTTTATCTGTTAAGAATCTGTAGGTCTGGAAATCCCAATGATTGAGTTTCTTCACCTACAGGGTGAACACAGGGCTGGAAAAGTAACACTGAATTTACTCACAAAGAGGTTCCTCCAGTGCCTTGAGGATAACTTTGTGATGCCAAGGGTGGAGGAGCCGACTAGAAGAGGAGCACTGCTGGACCTCATCCTCACTGACAAGGAGGGGCTGGTTGAAGCGGTAAAGGTTGAGGGCTGCTTTGCTTGCAGCGACCATGAGATGGTGGAGCTCAGGATCTCACATGGCAGGAGCAGGATAGCAAGCAGAACTGCAACCCTGGATTTCAGCAGAGCAAACTTTGGCCTTTTCAGGCAACTGCTGGGGGAAATGCCATGGGCAAGGCTGCTTGAAGGTAAAGGGGCCCAAGAGAGTTGGTCAGTGTTCAGGGACTGTTTGTACCGGGCACAAGATCAGAGCATCCCGACACATAGGAAGCCAAGGAAGGGAGCCAGGAGACCTGCGTGGTTGAACAGGGAACTGCTGGGTGTGCTCAAGTGGAAGAGGAGAGTTTCTAGATCATGGAAGGAGGGGCTGGCCACTTGGGGAGAATATCAGGCTGTTGTCAGAGGGGGTAGGGAGGCAACTAGGAAAGCTGAGGCCTCCTTAGAATGAAACCTGGCCAGAGGGGTCAAGGACAACAGGAAGAGCTTTTTCCAATATGTAGCAGATAAAACTAAAAGCAGAGGCAATGTAGGCCACTGATGAACGAGGTGGGTGCCCTGGTGACAGAAGATACAGAGAAGGCAGTTACTGAACGCCTTCTTTGTCTCTGTCTGCTCTGCTGGAGTCTGTCCTGAGGATCCCGTACTGCTGAGGCCCCAGAGGAAGGCAGGACAATGGGGGAGTTTGCCTCGGTTGATGAGGACTGGGTTAGGGAGCAGTCGGGCAATCTGGACATCCATAAATCCATGGGTCCGGGTGCTGGGGGAGCTGGCTGAGGTCATTGCTGGACCGCTCTCCATCATCTTTGCCAAGTCTTGGGAAACTGGGAGAGGTGCCTGAGGACTGGAGGAAAGCAAATGTCACTCCAGTCTTCAAGAAGGGCAAGAAGGAGGAGCTGCGGAACTCCAGACCAGTCAGCCTCACCTCCATCTACTGGGAAACCAGTGCTGCTGAGGGGCGATTGGGCTCTGCCAACAAAGCCAGACTTGCAAGCAGACAAGCTTAAGCTCAGCCCAGCTGTGATCCCACTCTCTGCTCTGCTGGGTCAGAGGGAACTTCTTGGGTGTTTGGTGCTCGGGGACCCATCTCCATCAGACTATGGCTGTGTTAATTAAGTCAGAAGGTGCTCTCGAGTTATAGTCAAAACTTGTACATTTTATTCCCAATTCACAGGGTTATTTGCACAGATGGAACACAAAACTCAAGAAGAAAGGATGTGTATGAATAAAACATTAGCATCTTTTGATCAAACACACTACAGGGTACATAGTCTTCCCTTCCTAAATAATCTCATCAGTAAGAGCATCTTCAGACAAATATTATAGCAATGGACTACAGACTTTTTAAGCAAGTTACAAGATAAATGGAGAAACCCAGCAATTATTAATGGGTAATTATGTCCTAAAAATGTGTAAGTTTATCCCTTTGTACTTCAAAGTGTTAATCTGCAACATTCCTGCCAAAAAAAATCAAGTAGCAGTGCTGCGATGTAGATCGATCCAACTGCCCCTCTCTGAACACAGTTCGAGCTGTTACCCAGACTAAACAGCAAGAAAAAAAAGCAGCTCTTTCCACAGAGAGCTCAAAATAACATTTAAACTGAAAACTCCACTTTGAATAAAGCCATTATACTGTACATTTAAACATCTTTAAAGACATAGAAAGGATAACATTTAGCTTTCAGAGACCAGCCTATTATAGTCCCTAATTGAGACACCCAGCTACTTAAACACTAAATTTAATATCTTTTAATTACCAGTTGGGTGCATGGACTTTTGGTGAAAAAGAAGTTCCAACAGAGCCTTCTATTACTGCTGAGATAATCAATCCGCTGCAGATACTTAGGAGCACAGCCATTAACTTTCAGCAGAGTTGGTTTTTTACATACTACAATTCTACATATTTTGCAGGAATGACAAAAATCTAGTTTACCACAGGAAAAAAAAACCCCATCCGAATTCGCACCGTTCTTGAGACTCCACAAGAAAGATGCCTATACGTGATCTTTTGTAGCCTGCGTGTTGTTCTTGCATTCCAGCTGTGCATAACCTGCGGGTAGCTTGCACCAGACAGGCTACTGCTTTTTGGTTTTTAGACCAGGACTAAAATACCTGCATCAAGGGAGATGTTTATCTAGATGGGCTGTGGCTTGACTTGCGTGAATGCGTGAACATTCCCTGCCCTTTTTGGCCACATCCTGCTAACTCGGTCCCCAACTGAAAGGCCCACAGAACAGCTTCTTCACAATTTTTCCATGGGAGCAAGAACTAGGACAACATCTTTATTCATGCACTCTTGAAACATCGTGGGTTTGTGTTCGGCTTTTCTGGCTTGTTCATATACACAAGTCAAGTCAAAGTTTAGTCCTACCTCTGGGAGAGAAAGAAAGAACCATCAGAACTGGCAGATACTACATTATACTTGCAATGAATTGGATTTTCAAAACAAAAAGTATTAAACTGTGCTATATATAAATGTTGAGGCACACAATATAAGGACATGCTGACAGAATCAAGTTACTGTTACTCGGCAGTCTGAGATGAGAACCTCAGCCTGGACACAGATTTCTCCTCCCTCCTCCCCACCCATCCAGCTGTAATTCTGGCTGGACTAACGAGAACATTAATTACAGCACCCCCTTGCAGGCTGCCGACAAAACCACCACCAGCTTTCCCACACCACAGACAGGTGGACCATATTTAAGCAGGATTTTAGTCTGGACAACTCTATTTGTTTAAGAGAGCTGAAAAAGGGTGGGGGGTTCTGCTGTGACGAGCCGTTTTTATGGACGGATAATCACAGCTCGACTTAAAGTGTAACGGTGGCTTTATCAAAGCAATTAAGAGCTTTACAGAGGTCTTCTTTTCATGTGGTGGCATAAGAAGAACTGGTTATAAATACAGGTGCCAGGAGGCAGCTTGAGTTTTAAAAGTCATCAGCAAAGTTTCACCACCTTCTAGAGAACCGCTGCTGGCACAGTTTTTGATATGGCAAATATAAATTGATAAGGTGATACGAGAAATTTGGCTCTATATGGTTTGAAGTAGTTCATAACCTGGCTAATCATATCTGAACTATAACCATCAGGAAGTCCATCCAGCAATAACAGAAATTAATGGAAAAGTGCAATATATTAGACTAAAACACATGCTTATCATTCTTATTTTGTCTAGTACCCCTTTTAATATGTGAAATGATATTTATTCGGACATTAAACGATAAATTCCTGACTTGACTGAAATACCATAGTAAGGATTTCACTCCATAAGGGATGCACAGCTCTACTCCTGACCGTGCTCTGGAGTCAAATTCTACAGCTACAATAATTCCAGTGGATCAGTATTTCCTTCATTTTTTTATTACAGCATGTTTGCTAAATTTACAGCAAGCAGAAAATAAGCTGGGTCTTTAGGTATTTTGATCAAAACATTGATGTTTTAAAGGTAGTACACAATATTTGTTAAAAAGAACATATAAAAATACCTTTTTAGAAGCCTCTATAAGAAAGGAAATACAAAGTTTAATCCCACAACTTTCCTCTGCTAGAGCTGCACGCTACTGCTACAGTTTTAAATAGACTTTTTGCTGATTTTTTAAACTATACATCCAGGAAAGTCTACAAAATTAAAGGAACGTGCATATAAATGATTGCATAGCGGAACATGAACATTAACTGCAAACAGTAACGAAAAAGTTAGAAAGACTATCAAATGTACAAAGGTTCTAGAATCAAGCCCCTAAGCACGTTCCACTGCCGAGATTCCAAAGCCATCTGCGTTTCTTCAAAGGCCCTGCTGAGAACACTAAACCCCAAACTTAAGACATTGCTCTAAAAAGCAACTTTTGGAAATCAATATCTTTATATGCTACTACGTGAGACAGCAAGAACTCCATGTGTTTGACGCTGGCTTTTAAAGGTAACTAGAAAAAACGATGCCAAAAGCCGTTTTCATCACAAAGTGTTTGCCTTCTAGAGAAATACTGGTAAGATTACACACTGGTTTTGTTATTGTTCACATTCAGTTCACTAAATATAGTGTATTAGTGAGAACTAAATAGCTAGAGATGCAGCTCTTGTTCATATCCAGCTTCAAACGTTTGTTCTTAAGGAGAACGAAAGCTTGTAACCAAACCACTATCTGTTCCCAGGAAGAAGTGATTCAGGCTTGCTTGACCCAATACTGTTTGCAGTGTAAAAGCAAGCCTTGGCTACTCCGGAAGAGAGGTGGCTACAGTTTTATACCTAGGAATACACCAACTAACCACAGGAGTCATTGGCATAAAAGTTTAGTTCTTATATACTGTACACACACAACTCGAAACAATCTACTGGTATCTAACAGCAGGAAAACTAAGCAATTTTATGGTTAACTGCTCACTAAAATTTAGAATAGATACAAAAACTGCATAAAATGTACACACAACCTAATACTTAGTTGCTCTGCCATTTGCTGCAATCTGAATTTAATTTTCTATTTCAAGGTGCAGGGTTTTTTCCCCTTGCACATTCAGTACTAGCAGCCAGGTCAAAAGCAGCGAAGCCTCGATCCTGCCACTGCATGATCTCTGAACGAGCTCCCAAGACCAACTCTCTCCCCATGTCGTACACGCCATGTTAGTACCATCTCTCCGGATGGCAGGGTTAAAGAGAAACCTCAAAACTCTCTCTCCTCCTTGTGTCAGTGGGCACGGAGAACACAGAAACCTGCCTTTGAACAATAGGAACGTAAACCGGCCAGGCTGCGTTTCGCAGCAGTCAGTGTTGCGCTACGGCTGTCCAGTTTTCCGGTTTCATCCCAAAATGGAGCATCAAAAACCAAGTTAAACAGTTGGTTTAACTGTTCAGCACAAACTGATATCGATTTCTCTACGGGTATGACATTTTTAATGTTGCAAGTTACGATCAATCAAGTCATCACCAATATCTAAGCACTAAAAATGCAAATCTTTACAAAAATATACAAAGAGACACCACAACCAAATCAGTAGCTGCCCATAACATTTAACCAAATGGACATTCTCTCTCTCTCTCTCTCTCTTTCAGTGGCCTCTCAACACTGTTGTAATTTTAACCATTGTCGGCTACAGGGAAAACTGACAAAGAAAGTATTATTTTAGCACTGTTGCAACATCATATTCCTGATAATTTAAGTAAACTGAACTGTGTGTAAATGAATCTTACATGCCTAAAACCAACGTGGATATGCTGTTAGTGGCCACTGGACTTGGGACTAGTCCATGACCTGGATCTGGATTTGGACCTAGATCTAGAATGTGATCTTGACTGTGATTTGGATCTAGCTGGTTCTTTTTTTCTCGACTCCTTTTCATATCTTGAGCTGGACTTATAGTGTGTTTTAGAATCTGTTTTAGAGGTGCCTCTAGATTTGGTGTGAGATGCAGACCTAGACCGTGACTTAGCCTTCATTTCTTTCTTGGGCTGTGACTTGGATCGTGATCTTGAATTGGACTTAGATCTTGAAAAAGATCGATTGCGGTGTTTGAACCTATCAGAATAAAGGGGAGAGAGGAGATTTGAATGTAAAAACACTATTCTTAGACATCTAGTACATTAAAAATTGTTTACCATTTTTTTTTTTTTTGCAGGAGAAACTTTTTTTTAACCTATAGTTAAAGGAATACAGTGATCTAGTTTGCAATTTAAAGGGTGTAAAAAGTGTTTTACCTATCATTGTCCGAATGGCTTCTGCTACGCCGAGGTCTTCCAGTAGGTCTACTGCTAAAAAGGTACATCAGAAAAAGTAAACGGTGACAAATACCTATGTTTGTATACAAATGCTTAATCAATTCTTTTTATGCTGTGCTTTTGCTTTTAGTTACTCTTCAATGCAGCACAGAATTTCATTCAATATTTCTGATTTGATGTAGCATGCAAGATATGTAACTCCCACAAGTAATTACAATGTGAGTATAGAAAAAGACTATTCACAATTTTAACAATTAAATAGTCAGTGTGGCATTTCTCCTCCACCAGTCTGCTGTGCAGTTGAAGCCAAACACACGCTACACTTACTTTCTGGGACTATACGATCTTCTATAGCTGTAATCAAAAGAACGACTTCTAGATCGTCTCCTTTCGTAACTCCGACTCCTAGATCGCCTGTATCTGTCATAGTCATCGTAACGAGAAGAACTGTACAGGTTTCTCCCTTCCTTGGCTTTCATTTGATTCGGTGCTGTAAAAAAAATGCAATATTTTAATATATAGATAGATACAGATATTACATTAATAATATGTATAAGACTAACAGATAGAAAAGAGGTAAGTTCTCTTTACAAGTATCTGTTCAGAAGTCAAGGAAGGGAGCCAGGAGACCTGTGTCGTTAAACAGGGAACTGCTGGGCATGCTCAAGTGGGAGACAAGAGTTTATAGATCATGGAAGAAGGGGCTGGCCACTTGGGGAGAATACAAGGTGTAGGCGAAAAGGACCTGGGGGTCCTGGGGACAGCAGGATGACCATGAGCCAGCACTGGGCCCTTGTGGCCAGGAAGCCAATGGTACCTGGGGTGGGTTAGAAGGGGGTGGTCAGTAGGTCAGAGAGGTTCTCCTGCCCCTCTGCTCTGCCCTGGGGAGACCACACCTGGAATCTTGTGTCCAGTTGTGGCCCCTCAGTTCCAGCAGGACAGGGAACTGCTGGAGAGAGTCCAGCGCAGCCACCAAGATGCTGGAGGGAGTGGAGCATCTCCCGTGTGAGGAAAGGCTGAGGGAGCTGGGGCTCTGGAGCTGGACAAGAGGAGACTGAGGGGTGACCTCATTGATGTTTACAGATATATGAAGGGTGAGTGTCAGGAGGATGGAGCCAGGCTCTTCTTGGTGACAACCAGTGACAGGACAAGGGGCAATGGGTTTAAATTGGAACACAAAAGGTTCCACTTAAATTTGAGAAGAAACTTCTCCACAGTGAGGGTGGCAGAGCCTGGCCCAGGCTGCCCAGGGGGGTTGTGGAGCCTCCTTCTCTGCAGACATTCCAACCCGCGTGGACACCTTCCTGTGTAACCTCATCTGGGTGTTCCTGCTCCATGGGGGGATTGCACGGGATGAGCCCTCCAGGTCCCTTCCAATCCCTGACATTCTGGGATTATACTGGAACTTTAAGGCTAAAATCAGTCTGATGAAACACACACAAGGCACTTACTCTTCCGATCCCCCTGTGCAAACTGGATTTCTATTTGCCGACCACAAATCCACTTTCGATCCAAATTATGGAGAGCATCCTCTGCATCACGGACATCTTCAAATGTGGTGAGTGTTAAGGTACTTGGGAATTTGAGTAGTTTACAGATTTGGTATTTAAAATAAAAAAAAAATACCAGTTATTTTCTAATTTTACTTTTTTTTTTTTAAAAAAAGTTCTGTTGGTTGTGCTACAGTAAACACTAGTAAATTTACTATTTTTTTATTAACCACCATCTATCTAAGAACTCCTATACTAAAATTAAAATCTCATAATATCATCATGTACTTATCCATAAGCAAGCAGTTGCTATGCAATACTCTTAACTTTTTTCCTCTCCCACTTGTACTTATGCAAGGCAAAAAACCCGGTATCCTTTTAAAATACATTTGTTAATGGTCATTCAGGTCTGTCCACTACATTGACTTTATGAAAGTTAAACCCTAGCTCTTAAATTATGCTAGGCATACCAACAGTAAAAATTAACAAGTGTCTAATTATTTTAAAATAAAGCCTCCCACCACCCCTCCCCAATTTTTAAGTTTAAATTATGTAATGCCAGACCTTCAACAGTCTGAGATAAAAATCACACACTAAACCCCCTGCACTGTCAGTCAGGTCAGGTGTTCAATAACACAGACATTACTAATTTACTAATGTTAATCTGTGAGACTGACCACTACTGTAATTCGCACACCTCCTTCCAGCTGTGACCTGGGAGAAGGAATTGCCTTTCTCCTGGTAGCAACTCAGTTCATCCTCAGCACCACCTGTGAAGAACTAAACCATAGTGCTGTAGGAGTAGATCTTGAGAAACCCAGAACGAATGCACTTTCACTCGAGCACAGTTACAATAGCACTCACAAGAGAAATACCACAGGGTTTGTCAACGGACTAAACCAGAATCATTCATCAAATTGCTGCTTACATGACAAACAGAAGAAAAACTGTTATTCTGTAGGATACATCAGGTATGACTCCTTTAATCTTGGCCACCATTCAACTTCATCTTGACCTTTAACTCTTTAAGTGCTTGTCAGAAGGACTTGTCATGAGATGCTTGGCCAAAAATGACAGATGGCTTTATCTTTTACTTTGAAAAACAACCTTTTCCCCCTTTTGCAGATAAAGCGAAGCTTTGTCTCCCATTATGGCTTGTCCTTCTTCCAGCTTTTCTTTACTTTTTCTTTTCCCAAACTCTCCCTTCTCTTCAAGCCTGATCCTTAAGAGGTCTTTGGCTTGTCTACTTGCCTTAATTGTTGAACTCTACTCTAAAGGTTCTTTCATGCTTTCTCTTTGGGGTCGCCATTACTGTACAGCTTTACATTCTGAGGCAACAACAGAGGACAGTAAATTAGGGGACAATATTAAAGAAAAAACTTCACCTCATTTTTTATACAATCTGATTTTGATCAAGTGATTCCAGTTTCCATTTGTTAAATTAACAATGAATACCAGCCACAGTTCGCTAAGCACAAGTTTACTTACATACCAGTGATAATAAAAACGTGCTAGACAATTTTGAGTCAGTGATAAATTTTCAGTTAAATTAGATAGTATTAATTTCAGTGACATAAGCAAGCTTTTATATTACTGGACTTAAGTTTTGCAAAAAGGCAAAGAACAATTGAGAGAAGTTAATCTATGAAAATCAACACCACAATATAAGACACTTATTAGATACAACACAAAAGTAAACTGCTGTTTCATTTAGATTTGTTACCTCTCACACAAACTTGAATTTCAAACTTCAACACCCCTCACTAATCAGCCATCTGAAGAAAGGATATTGAACATAAGCAAATCCTCTGGGACGACGAGTGTAGAAGTCAAGTGGAACGTATACATCAACTATAGGTCCATACCGACCAAATTCACGGCGCAAGTCTTCAGACCTAGAATATCACAAATATCTCATATTTTTTTTTCACTGTTTAAGGTGCTATAAAACATATACACACACACAATTGAAAATCTACAACTGATAAGATCATCCACCTCTTTGGAAGCAGTTGGTAGAGGATGCATGTACCAAAACATGTTTTGAGAAAAAAGTGTTCGAGCAGCTCATTCCTAAGCAACACATGGGGCTTCTCTGAAACACTCAAGCCTCAGGATGCTTAAGATCCACCCTGGCATTTTGAAACCTGTGTTCAGCACAACTCTACAAGAGGAGTGTAAATGAGAAGTGACACATATTAGTCAATTCAATGCAGGATGTGCTAGCAAAGGTGGGCAGAAAGGAAAAAAGAAGGATCTAAGAATTACTGTCATTCAAGTATCTCATGTAACTCTTGACAATGCTTTTGCAACACGCATATGCCAACTCGTAGGATCCAAGGAAAGAGTATAATAATAAACCAGTCACACAAACCCATCTCCATAGAAGAATCAATACTTACAACCACATCAAATAGAACAAAACTTGAGTGAGCAACCACTCGTGCCCTCAGGACAGCTTTTCCAGAGAGCGGAGCACTAAACTGCTGAATAGACCTGGAACTACACTTGGAAAAACTACTGTCTCCTCAACCGAGAGGTTTCTTAATCACATCAGCTTCTTTACATGTATTTTTGTGTCATTTGAGGACAACAACCTGCATGAGAAAGACCCTGTAATACTGTATTTATGTGGTATAAGCTACTACTATTCATTTCTCTTTCTCATTGGTTGGGAAAGAACCTACAGTGCATAAAGTCAATGACAGCAGAAGGGAACTAAACTATCAAGATCTTACAATGAAACCATCTCTAAGAAGAATGTACTGCCTAATCATAAGCTTATGGTGAAAGCCTCAATAGGATCCACATTATTTTTTAAAAGTTTGGAAGTAATAGTTCTCCTTGGCTGTTCTTATAGTAAAACTACCAGAAAGAGGAAAGAAAATTCATGCAAATAAATTTAAAATTTTTAATTTGAAGCTACTGATGCTTTTGATGACAATAACGTTCTTAATTCATTCCATTCCATCGTGCCCACGCTACCGTTATTTGCTGCACAACTTTGGTGCAAGCTGCCCAGGCAGCAAGTTTGAAAACTCGTGCCTGTATTTTATACAACTAGACCTTGCAGGGATTTCCATACAAATTCTACTACAATTAAAAACATACGAGTGCTCTAATTCACCTGTGCATTCTGTACTAATATGCTCTATGAATGTTTTACAGACAATAAATACAAGAGGGACACAATTAACTGTAAAAAAGAAACGGAGAAATCTGGCAGTTTATTTAAAAAAATCTAGGTAGTAAATAAAAATCTGTGCAATATGCCCTTGAAATTTAAAAAACCTCCTTATTAAAAGGTATTTCACTATTTTGCTGCACATATATATACAGAATTTTGCTACAACACAATTCTGAAGGAAAGAGGATTGTTTCTCCCCCTCTATGGCGAGTGAGTGTCACAAGAGGACATGGTACCCAACAATTAATGTAATAACCCTCCACCCCGAACTGGCAGCAATTACCATCCTAACGGAACCAACTACACCAGGAATATTTTGGGGACACCCGCAGCAAAGGCGCCGTTTTCTCCCTTCTTGGAACAATCGCTTTCAAAGCCCGTTACAAACTCCAGCGGCGTTGCCAAGGCGGCGGCTCGTCGTGAAAAATCCCGCCTCAATCTCCCGCTGGACAAACTCAAAAAGGCGGGGAGCAGAGTTGCACTTTTCTCCCGGCCCAGCTTTGTTCTGGCTGGATGTTGTTTGGAAACCGACCCTCATGGAGAGGAGGGGAAACAGAGCAGCGTGGCGAGGAGGGAGAGGAAAATGGAGAAAGGGGGAGGAAAGCAAGGCAGGGAGAAACGTAAAGGCGAGGAAAGGAGCAGGTTGGACTCCCCCCCTCCCCTCCCGTCGCTCCGGGAGAGCCCCAGTCCCCTCAGGCCTCAGCCGCCGGCGCGGCCTAGCGAGCCCGCCAAAGCCTGCGCGCCCCCCCCCCGCGCTGCCACCCGCCCCCACTCACCGGGTGTCGTCGGCCACGTTCCGCACGAACAGCGAGGTGTTGGGGGGGCGCAGGTAACGGGACATGGCGGTGGCTGGACGAGGGAGGGAGGGAGGGAACGAGCGGCAGGGCCCAGGCGCTGCGGGGAACCGAGCGGCTGAGGAGACCCCTCCGGAGCTGCACGCAGCGCCACCGCCGCCCGCCCCGCCGGCTCTCGCGAGACTTCCCACGGGGCTTCCGGCGAGAGCGGCCGGCGCCAAAACCCGCTCTCCCCTCACTGCGCCTGCGCCCTCTACTCGCCGCGAGCGCAGGAATGCGCAGGCGCAGTGGGCACCGCCCCCCAGCGCTGTTTTCCCGCCGAAAAGCGACAAGATGGCGACCGCGCTTTCGCTGTGAGGAGAGAAGGAGCCTCACGCTGTCACCCTTGGCCCGTTACTGACTGTAAGGAACGTTTAACGAAGATCTGTTGTTTTTATATAACTGCTGCCTCACCCCAGCACGGGGGAAGGGATGAGAGATATCGGACTATGAATCCTTAATGTAAAACTGTGAGGGACTGTGGTGGGTCCGTGGATTCCCGATGGAGGGTATGGTAACAGAAATTAGCCTTGAAGATATTAAGGCCTACACGTGAGAAAGATGGGAGTAAAGGAGTATAAAGAGATATTAAGGTGTACCCGTGAAAGATAAGGGACTAAAAGAGCAACAGTGATGATAGCAAAGTTAGCCAATGAGGTGTTACTACTGCAACTTGTAACCAATAGCAAAAAGACACTTGAGCTGGTATAAGACTATATAAAAAGGTGTTTGTGGCCATAAATGGAGACTGCTGTTTGTACTTAAGAACTTGGTCTATGTTGTTTGCCCTGCTCAACCACAACATAAAACACCGTCTCTTCCTGGAATATATACTGGTAGTATGCATACTCATACCTGCATTTACAAGTTAATTTAGGGGGAAAGGTAGCCAAAGTACCAGGAATCCATATCTTAAATAGATCGATAAGAGGAAGGATATTGTATGTAAACTGCGGCAGGTCGGGTGGTCTGTAAACCCCGAAGTACCAACCAGTGGGGAACAGGGGAGGGAAATTGCGGCCGAGATTTGGGGGGGATATAAGCAGGGGCTTTTTGCCCTATTACGTGTGCCTACCTTTAGGTAGAACACCCGGTGTTGCAATATCGTTATTAAAAAAATTGCTTTGCTGAGAGGTCCTGCCCGAGCCTATTATATTTGCAACATAATTGTTTCCTACACTGACAATATTGTTGTGTCCCAGGAGTTTTCATCGGACAGCTGTAGAGCAAGCGCTGTATGCAAAGGACCAGCCCTTTTTCACTAAAGGTGTTTGTGCAATGAGAACGGCAAGAGGTGATTTCTGAACACCTTATTGTGTGACTCACCAGCAGATCTGTGAGTGAACAGTTATAAGTGATTTGATGAAGAGTTCAATAAAGCAGCATGTGTATCATTGCTGGTGTGAGGGATTTTCAGTGAGCTGCAGATGGGAAAGAGTTAATGCAGGTTTGATGTCTGCCACTAGCATATTTTGCTTTTAAATGGCTGAACATGAATGAAAACTCTGGTGGGTGGACACTCCTGTTCACGTCCTGCCAGTTGCACACTCGGAATTGCCAGGCTTTTCTACAGATTTTGAATGACAGATGAAGTTCGATCACCAACACAGGAGGTATATATCAACTATATAAGCAGCTCTTCTGAAAAAAAATAATGGTGGTTGTATTGTCAGTGATCTGTGTTCAGGACCCTGCAGGAGTCTCTGACAGTGTTTTCTGCATTTAATATTAACAGTTAATGCTATTCTGTGTTAAGTATACTAACAGCAGGTTGAGTTTGTTGCCTTGTGCAGTGTATATACAAATCTGCTTGTACAAGTCATCAAAAGAACTGAATGCTGTTTTGTGGTGTTTCATTGTGTAGTTGGCAGCAGTTACCCAGCAACTTCCAAACACAAGTTGTTTCAGGCTCTTATATGGCTTTTTGCGTACCGATGCTTTAAAGCAGCTTTCTCCCTGAGTTTAAGCAGTGTCTTCATTTCTGTTCTGTTGATCTTATTTATGTGTAATTCACGTGGAATTTAATTTAGCCTGCAAATTGTACTTAGCATTAGAGCTGCCTAGGAAGCAAAATGAACACAATGAGACTTGCATAGTTACACCAGTAAAGCTCCTCCTGAGGACAACCTGATCCCAGAATAGGAGTACACTTCCCAGATTGCTTATATCATGTTGCAGGTGTTAATAACTAAAACACAACATCCCCACTCACAAATTCCTCTTCTCCTAGCATAGGAAGATGTAGACTCAACATTCTTAATTGGAATAAAACAGCCCCTGAGGATTTCAAATGGCATAATCAGTCCAGCAGCTTTTTTTCATGGGGGGTCTTACACTCTAACAAATCTGCGGTGACTTAAATAAGTATGAAATTGGACTGCTAATATAGCAGTAGGATCTAATCAGCAGTGAACTGAGAAACGGTTATAGGCATGGGTCCTGCGTGTTTTATACTGCAGTAGAGACATAATCTGAACATAAATGGTTTAGTTGTACTTGAGCTTCACAAACTCGAACAGCAACAAGCAAATATTGGGAATATGTTGCAAATTGGAAGGATGTTTAATTCCCTTTGCTCTTGTAGTGCCTCATTTTTGTTTAATTGTACTCTTGTGTACTTCATTTTAAGAGCAGTCGTTCCTATTATTACTTTATGACTGTTAAATACTTCATAGCTTTTAAAATATTACTGTGTCTATTCCTGTTACAGACACGTGGTGCAGAGTCGCTAAGTAAACGTCTAATTGTTCTTTGCTGGCTAGGTTACAGAGAAAGGATTTTAAGTAGAAGACCAAACTTTATTAGGCAAAGGAATTAAAGCTGAATATGTTCACTGAGTATGTAAGAAATGAAGAAGCATTTATATCAGCTTTTGTCTGCTCCCAAAGATTATTATGATAAATCATAATGTTCCAGTTAATGTCCAGGTTTGGTTGTCTGGGAGGTAGATTTCTGTTACTTGGACTATAGAAGGAATCTGTAAGTCTACTCAGGGAAAGCATGGTCTTATAATAATGGGAAGTGATGTGTGTGTGAAAGGAGAGTAGAAATATTAACTACTTTCTCTACTAGTTTTTCAGATAACAAAGATCACACCTTTTGGAAATGGCACTTTATTCTAGATATGTAAAGATGTCACAAAGAACGTGATCTGTGTTTAAACTTTCTTGCTTCTTCTGACAAGTGTTACTCCGCCAAAAGTCATAGTCTGCAGGAGACAAATATCACAGATACACAGAATGTTAGGGATTGGAAGGGACCTTGAAAGATCATCTAGTCCAATCACCCCACCGGAGCAGGAACACCCAGATGAGGTTACACAGGAAGGTGTCCAGGTGAGTTTGAATGTCTGCAGAGAGGAGACTCCACAACCTCCCTGGGCAGCCTGGGCCAGGCTCTGCCACCCTCACTGTGGAGAAGTTTCTTCTCAAATTTAAGTGGAACCTCTTGTTTTCCAATTTGAACCCATTACCCCTTGTCCTATCATTGGTTGTCACCCAGAAGAGCCTGGCTCCATCCTCCTGACACACCCCCTTTATATATCTGTAAACATTAATGAGGTCACCCCTCAGTTTCCTCTTGTCCAGCTCCAGAGCCCCAGCTCCCTCAGCCTTTCCTCACACGGGAGATGCTCCACTCCCTTCAGCATCTTTGTTGCCCTGTGCTGGACTCTCTCCAGCAGTTCCCTGTCCTGCTGGAACTGAGAGGCCACAACTGGACACAATATTCCAGATGTGGTCTCACCAGGGCAGAGTAGAGGGGCAGGAGAACCTCTCTGACCTACTGACCACCCCCCTTCTAATCCACCCCAGGTACCATTGGCTTCCTGGCCACAAGGGCCCAGTGCTGGCTCATCGTCATCCTGCTGTCCACCAGGTCCTGGTTATATGCATAACTTGTTTCTCATTTAGACTTTAGGAAATTTATTCAGAGCTAAGTGGCTCGAAGTCTCTGTAATTCATATGTAATTCAGCATTTTTCTCAATGTATCACTTACCTCCACCATTTCGTTTCCTTTAATTTCTTGCTCATGAGAGAACTTGTCTGATTTGCACACAAGCTTCCCATTTACCATGTTCACAGTACACTGTCGAAGCACATTTACAAATTATAAAAAATGTTAGATTTTGGAATTAAATTAGAGGAAGTAGGGGACTACATACATAGGAAATGCTAATTTAAACTGGACACCACAGCATTTTAATAAGAGTTTTAGAAGAAGGATTTATGTTTGTTGAAATGATAGATATGTATGCTAATAGGAATGGTACAAACAAGTTTCACTCATGCACAGAAACTGAAGTATAAGGATGAGTAAAGAAATGCACCCATTCCTGAAATAAATTACCTTTAGCTTTCTGCCATCCATAGTAGTGATGTCAGCCTCTTTTCCAAGTGTAAATGAGTTAGTTACAGATTGCTTGGGGGTTTTTGATGTCACAACAAAGTCATTTCCTTTTTGTTGTATTTCAACAGTAGGCTGAATATCTTTGGCCATTTTGATAAGGTCATCTGGCAGTGCTGTAAAAGGAGGCAATAAAGGGCTTCTATGAAGTCGTGTGTTGATATTAAATAACAAATTATTTTCTCTGATAAGGGTGCAAAAGATACAAACCAATAAGAGAAAGTGATGCCCAAGTTAAAAGACAAATCTTGTTTTGGATTCCTCACTTCTCTATGGGTATATTGTTCCATTCCATCTAAGTCTGTATAAATTTTGATGTTATATATCTCTTGCAATCTGAGCAAATGATTTCAAAAGTAACTGGGCACTTACCAAGAGCCTTCAGAAACTCTTCATAGTTCTCCTGAGCATAGACCTGCCAGGTGCCGTTGAAGGCCATTCTGGATGCTGGAACGCGGTTTAGGGTGGTGACGGTAGCAGGAAATTGAGGGCTCTGCCTGGTTATTCAGGTGCTATTTATGGAAAGGGAAAGGCCAGCCCAAACCGTGAGATGACAGGCTAATTATTAACCGTGGAGTAACAATTATTAATCATTTATTTGTTCTTAATGATCATAACCTCTAGTTCATTTTGCTTTGTTGGAAATCTTACCTTGACCAGCTGTTTTGGGATGTTATGTTTATTGTGGGTTACTGAACTTGGGTAATTATTTGTAATTGTTGTGAAGTGTGCATGGATTAATTTGTTGTCTTTTTGTTCACGTCTTGTTTTGGACAGAATTCTTCAGATAAAATGGCATCTTATACAAGAGGTGTGAGGTAGTTACTGTCTTACAGCAGGAACTTCCTAATTACCACAATATGGGCACTTGGACCTTAAATGGTGGGAATAAAATAAAATTAACAGCTATTTCTTCCAAAATTGTGGGCCTCCAGTTGCTTGAGGACAGGGAAAATCATGTTGGAATGGGGCAGTCACTTACGGCTTTATCCAGTAGATGTCAGTAATGTGTATCTAAATCTGTATTAAATTTGGTTTATTATTATTTTTTGTAATAATCACTGCATACATAGGAGATTAAAGGTAAAATAAAATATGGAAGGTTGCTTGGAGACCGAAATGAAATAAGTAAATGGGATGTATTATTTTTTTTTCTCACTTGTTATAGTTGGTGAGTGATATTTCTTGCTGTCTGTGCCAGCACAACTGTTGATTTTGGAAGATATTCATGAGATTATGTGTCTTGCAATTATATTGCTTAATTCAGATGGAGCCTGTATCCCAGGGGTTGGTGACCTTTCTAAGTTAACTTTTATTACCCCATATTGGTCAGTAATTCTTCTGTTTTAATAGAAAACAAATGCTGAACTTTTTCTTACAAATTCACAACTCCTTTTCAGTATGTAATTTTAAAGAGGATTCACACAGAGCCAATTTTGTAATTACATTTGCATATTATAATACCTGAGTAGCAAGGGCCCAGTGCTGGCTCATGCTCATCCTGCTGTCCCCAGGACCCCCAGGTCCCTTTCCCCTACGCTGTTCTCTAATAGGTCATTCCCCAACTTATACTGGAACCTGGGGTTGTTCCTACCCAGATGCAAGACTCTACACTTGCCCTTGTTGTATTTCATTCAATTTTTCCCTGCCCAGCTCTCCAGCCTGTCCAGGTCTCTGATGGCAGCACAGCTTCCAGTGTCAGCCACTCCTCCCAGCTTGGTGTCATCAGCAAACTTGCTGACAGTCACTCTATTCCCTGGTCCAAATTGTTGATGAATATAGTGAATAATATAGGCCCCAGTACTGACCCTTGAGGCACTGCACTAGATACTGGCCTCAACTGGACTCCCCTCGCATTGATCACAACTCTCTGGCTTCTTCCCTTCAGCCAGTTCACAGTCACCTCACTACCCGCTCATCCAGAGCGCACTCCCTCAGTTTAGCTGTGAGGATGCTGTGGGAGACTGTGTCAAATGCCTTACTCAAGTCAAGGTAGATCACGTCCCCCACTCTGCCATCATCCATCCGCCTTGTTATGTCCTCATAAAAGTCAATGAGGTTGGTCAAGCATGACTTCCCAGTGGAATGTGTTTGTCTATAAAGAGCCAAGCTGGAAAAAGTCACTGCCATGTTTTCATCCTGGATGTCTTGGGTTTGTAAACGTGTGTGCTGCATGGCCCTGATTCTGCACGGAACTTGGGGAAATTCCTACCTGATTTCAAGATGGATGTACTGGACGACAATGCTGAGGTGTCACCAAGGGTATAAGTTTAATAATACACACACAAGCGTATATGTCAGCTACTAGATAATCAGTAATACATAGTGATTTACTACAGAAAAACTCCACTGGAAGCCCGGTTCTCGTATGTGAATCCTCTGGCGTTTCCCGCACAGGTTTACTAGGAAAGAGTTTCTCTGTAAGGTGAAGGTGCATATGTACACACGCACCTGTGCACACACATGGGAATTGTTTTCTAACAACTACCAAAATAAAAATACTAAAATATTACCAGAAAAGAATGTTGACATGAGCCTGGATTTTAGGGCAGAGACATAGAAAGGAATCCGAAGGAGTGAAATTCCTTTTAAATTCAATGAGACATACTTGACCAATTCATTTAGGCTTTTTCATTGTCATCCCACCTGGGACTTACTCTTCCATTCCTGTTGGTATCTCTCCGTGCTTATAGACACTGATAGTGACCTGCCCTGTTTCAGAACCGTACTTATTCTTGACATAGATGCTGTATTTTCCTGTGTCTTCATTGCAGACTTTCTCTATGGTAATTGTGACAACTGTCCCCTTCACATCCATTTTGTAGCGATCTTTAAAGACGATAACTTTCTCGTTTTTGAACCAAGTGATTTCTGGGTAAGGTTCTCCAGAGACACAGCAAGTTAAACACAGGGTCTGTTGTGAAACAGATAGCAGAAATGGATTATGAAGATATAAATGAGCAAGGAAATTCAGTTGATGAGAAATTAAGAAAAATAGAAATCAACATCAGTAAAAATCCACCGGGGTTGCTTATCTATAACTTCTTTATTCCAATCTGATATGAACTAATTGACTCTGTTGTATTCATCAAGTAGCCAACGTTTTTCTCTTATATCTTTGTTTTACAAAGTGAGAGTGATTCCTGAAAGGTGATTGGTATTTAAAGTGATTATTTGAAAAGTTGCTACTTTACAATGCCATTGAATTGATTGTCTAGTTCGTGGCTCCAAGCAAATGGTGGGCCTTAATTAAATTTCATTGCTGTTTCTTGTAGCTGCTATGGAACTAGAAAGTTCTTACATTAATGACTTTGGGGTCACTTTCACAACCTTGGTAATAAAACACTTTGGAAATTCTCTTAGATTTTCAGTAGGGGAGATTCCAGGACTGTCCGCTCCTTTTCCTGATATCCTCCAGTATAAGCAAGATGAACGTGACTGAATTCACTGGGCCTGACTCATACTTGCATTACTGTCTTTTTATAGCTACACTGTGA
The DNA here is from genome assembly GCF_964273445.1 of Streptopelia decaocto. Lineage (NCBI taxonomy): Eukaryota > Metazoa > Chordata > Aves > Columbiformes > Columbidae > Streptopelia > Streptopelia decaocto. The sequence continues at coordinate 1,650,792 of NC_138678.1, read as the reverse complement.
AGTGACAGTTAAATAGGCACATGGTGAATTTGCAATTACTTTACAGGATTTTTATTCTTCCTGTGTACCAGTAAAGGAGAACGTGACTCAGAAGTGTAAGCAGCAAGTTTGTATGATGGGAAAATCAGGTCCAGCACTTAAAGGCCTCAGTCGAATCCTGTGAAATGGGACGACAACAGAAAGGATCTGGCTAGACCTAGGAAGCAGTAACATCTGCGCCCTACAAAATGGGAGTCTCTGTGCCGCAGGGAGCACCTCTGTGCAGCAGCACGTGCGGGTTTGGAAGCACCACCAGTGGCAAATCCAGGTATTGTGGAAGGAGCCACTTCACACCTTGGGCAACTGCAGTAGCTTAGAAAAGCTCCTGGGAACATCTGGGAGGTGAAAACAAGTGGTTTTCTCCCCATCAATTATTCTTCTATGTCTGTGCCAGGGCCAGTTACACAAACAGTTACTCAGTGTTACCTTGTCCTCCATGATGGTGGCAACATCTGGCAGACCTTGAACAACCCTGGCACGACCTGGGAATGAACAAACATGACCTCTCAGTTTTACTTACCAGGGCACCACTTGGCTGCATTTCACAGAAAGAAGGAAATCAATTTACTTACACTTTTCTGCTACTGCTGCTTCCCTGAAAGTGAGAGAGAAAAAATTATAGTGGCTTTATTTATTAGGCATTGTATTCTCAATACAGCATGTGACACTCAAATAGATTTAGCTGTGAAAATATTTAGGCAGGAACTTACTTTAGCCTTCTGTGCTCAGCCAGGGCGTCTTCAAAGGCTGCAAGGAATGGAATTGTTTTAGGGAAAGTTGCCATTTATTTTATTTGACTTAGTAGATTTAATCTTGGAAAGCAGCTCAGGTACCTCTCATTCCTATGGCATTATTGTGTGACTCAGCTTACCTTGTCCAGACAAGTCAGTTGACAGTTTGTAAGACTTGTTCCCATCAAATAACTCCAGGGTGTATTTTCCCTTATCTGCATCTGTTGGGTTCAGGATGTGAAGCCAGATCTGATTCATTGTGCTTCCAGCTTTCAGTCGGTCACGGCTTTCCAGTTTTTTCTCCCTAAGTAAACAAACGATATAACTTCAATAGTATTTAGCAGAGCCGTGTAAATTAGAACGCTAACTTTTTTTAGACCTATGCTGGTTAGAATAACCAGTGGGAGTCAGGACCTTGCTGTTGGTTTCATGGAGAGTTGTGTGCTCTGAAAGTCTCATGGGGCATCTGGCTGTGCTTTCAGGCAGGACGCCAAAGCTCTACAAACTCACTGAATCACAGAATGTTAGGGATTGGAAGCCTCACAAACATCTTCTGGGAACTTACTTGTGATACCAGGTTGTTTTCATGTAGTCTGAGTAGTACTTCACATCCGTGTAGATCTTGATGCCTTCTTCAGTAGGCTGAATTTTCAGAGGTGTAGCAGAAAGAGCTAATGGTGTAATGAAAAGACTGAAATTGAGGAGGACGTTCAAGGATGCAGAATTTTACATGTTACACAAACAAAAATACCAAGCAACATAGTAACATTTCGTTCTGGAGAATGTGGCTAGCTGAAAGCTGGATGGTATTCTGCTTCCTTAAGACCCTGGATCTTTTAGGCAGTAGCCGGGAGAAAAATGTCAGCTTCTCTTGTAGAGACTTGGGTCTGGAATACATGTCTCATGGACAGAAATAGTAAAAATTGCCCGAATTCCCCCAGCAAGTGCTGTGCCAAGCAGCAAGCCGCTGGCGCGTAAAGGTCACAGAGCTGGTTTGTAAGTGCGGAGGGTTTTATGTCCCTTGGTTTATTTACTGACCATCTTCCTTGACAGTTTGAAGGTGCTTCTAATGCGAAAGAAACAGTAAATGGGTGGTATTGTACTTGAGGTGGTAAATATTGACCCATTGATCCAAACCCAGGGACAGCTCGTGAGCAGTTTGCTCTGCTTGGGGTGTCCATATATCCCCTTCGTTATTATGGTGTGAGTGGGGGGACAATGACATACCACTGAGCCGACACAGCTCCTTCAGGAGGTCTTCAAAGGCTGCCAAGACATAAAGATTTAAGTGTCTATAAATACAATATTTAGCAAATCACAACTGATCTGCCCACTTAATTTTCTTATATTTAGGATGTTTTATATCTAGTAGTAAATCTGTGGTCTCTTTCTATTGCAAAGCTTACTGGAAGTGGAGTTTTTGCCACTGACTCACTTATTTTTACATGCTGGGCATTTCTTACTAAATTTAGATGCTTCTATCTTTCTTAGCACACTCAATGCGTGCAACAGACTGCCTCACGGAAAGCAGATTTCTGTGTCAGGTTTAAGTGATAGGTTCCAGACGTCAGGGTGGGATTTAATCTTGGGAAGCAGAATCTTCAGATTGATGCTGAGTTGAAGTGACTGAAACATTACTGAGCTGTTAACTCTGGTGCTTGACAGAATTTATAATGCGGTTGTAGCTTGGTAAATAACTACATATGTAAATGACATTAGAATGTCAGAACTGCACATTTATATTTCAATTTCCAGAGTGTATTCACAACACTGAAAAGTGAAATATGAATCTGCAGTGACATATAATTGTTTTTCTACTTGATGTTGTCTTTAACAACTGTTCTGTTGTTGTAATTCAGCCTAGAATTGACCAGTAACTTTGTACATGAGTTTTAATTGCTGTAATAGGTCCTATGGTCATTAACGATGTGGCAGAGAGGTATTAAATTTGGTTTTAAATCCAAAATGCATCCCAGGCAGGGGTGTGAATATGTGTTATTACCTGATACAAGGTTCTCTTACCTCCCTTTGTGAGATCAAGTTGGGTGTAGTCCTCACCTCGGTCATCTGAAACAACTGCTTTGTATTGGCCCTCATCTGCTTTGGTTATCTACCAAATACATATGTACATATGCAATATTTATTTGAAAACAACACAAAACCAAACACACCCGCCCCCCGCCCAACAAAAATTTAACATATCAAGGGGGCATTATATCCGCTTCTCTGGCCCTCTCTATAGGTCAAGCCATAAAATCCATAAAATTTCATTCAGAATAGGCAACCAGTCCTGATCAGGAAACCTGAAAAGCCCCCACTTTCCTTTTAGCCACTCAGGACATGTTAAACTCTTAACAGGTTTCTTCTTTTGCGCTTTTTCCAGTGTCTGTTCAATATCTTTCATTAAGTGGGCGCTGCCCAAAGCACAGAAGGAATATCGATAAGATCAACCTGTATTTTTTTGCATTTTTGTGTGATCACCAAAGCCTCTGAGTTGTTTTGTGTTTTTCACCTTTTTAATACAAAGCGTTCCTATCCCAGTCTGTGGATCAAACACACCACCTGCTCGGGCTTTCTTGTTGAAGAACCATTGGAAGCTGGTGTCCTTTCTCAGGTTTGTTGCCTGTTGAAAGTCAACATTTAGAAATCAGGGTTCCAAATGCATTTTATTTCTGAATGCCTAGGTTGTGTTAGAGAATTGCTGCAGAATCTTAGAAACTTCTTTATTAAAATGTTTCTCCAAGGTATACTGGCTCTTAACTTTCATTGGTCTGCAAATAAGCATTTGGCTGAGCACTGTTCATACCCTTCCCTAAAAATGTACATCTAAAATTTAATGCTAAAAGAACTCGGACTGTACAGTTGCATCCCACGGCCGTGTGTACCTTGCAGGTGAGGAGCACTTCACAGTTCTCAGTAACCTTCCATTTCAAATTCTCTATGAAATGTGGACCTATAAAAGAAACGAAACGTCTTTGCAAAGTGTTGCCGCAGCTCTCAAGTGTTACCTACGGAAATGCCTCCATCTAGTGCTGACTCCCAGCAGTGCGAGAGCTTTGCTGTGGTTTTGCCTTATTCTCGGCATCATTGTGGCGAGTCATAAACCTTCAGCTGATCTTACCCTGCTTTTTCTTCCATTCTCTCCGTTTTGCAGCAGCCTCCTCTGCAACTTTAGCAAAACCTGTGGGGACAGCAATGGTCAAAGTCAAAAAAACCCCCACTATTTCTCAGTGTAACACGTCAGAAATTACTGATCACAAAAGGTGTTATCGTTAGAGCTGTGATACTTGTTTGTACAACATCTCTAGTGCATCAGTTACCTCTGGTACCTACTAAGAACCCTGAACATGTTAGTACCGTCATTCTTTCATTCTACTGGTTGCTCAGAACCTGACATTTATTTAGTTAAACAAAAAGGTCTTTGAAGACTTGACCCTTATGCATTTGGGAAGTGAAACAGGAATTTTGACTGTGCAAAAAGTTAGGCTAGAAGTGCTGACATTAAAATGTTTAAAAAGTAAGAAACACATAAGTCAGAGAACATAAAATTTACCTCAGTTGTAGACATCCACATGTACTTTTAGTGATCTCTACTTCCTTCATTGTCAGTAAAGAAAAATGGGCACTTCTAGAGCACAATTCCTCAAATTGATTCTATATCCTGAACTCAGTGTTTGCTGAATTTCTCCATAAAGTGCCTGTTCCTTTCCTAGTTGCCTCCCTGCCCGCTCTGACAACAGCCTGATATTCTCCCCAAGTGCCCAGCCCCTCCTTCCATGATCTAGAAACTCTCCTCTTCCACTTGAGCACACCCAGCAGTTCCCTGTTCAACCACGCAGGTCTCCTGGCTCCCTTCCTTGGCTTCCTACGTGTCGGGATGCTCTGATCTTGTGCCCACTAGAAACAGTCCCTGAACACTGACCAACTATCTTGGGCCCCTTTACCTTCAAGCAGCCTCGCCCGTGGGATTTCCCCCAGCAATTGCCTGAAAAGGCCAAAGTTTGCTCTGCTGAAATCCAGGGTTGCAGTTCTGCTTGCTATCCTGCTCCTGCCATGTGAGATCCTGAACTCCACCATCTCATGGGTGCTGCAACCCAGGCAGCCCTCAACCTTTACCGCTTCAACCAGCCCCTCCTTGTCAGTGAGGATGAGGTCCAGCAGTGCTCCTCTTCTAGTCGGCTCCTCCACCCTTGGCATCACAAAGTTATCGTCAAAGCACTGGAGGAACCTCCTAGACTGTGGCGGGCTGAATGGTCCTTCCAATAGACATCAGGGAGGTTAAAATCCCCCACCACAACCAGGGCCTGTGACTGTGCGGCTGCTCTCAGCTGTCTGTAGAGGCCTCATCAACTTCCTCACCCTGATCTGGTGGCCTAGAATAGACACCCACAATAGTATCACCCACAGACAGTTTGCCATAGCAAGATAATATGTAAAACATTTGAAAACAAAACCTAAGCATTCCACTGGATCTTTTGCCTTAGACCATTTTTATAATCAAGGACCCTATTTATAAGATCAAAAGCTTCAATTTATGTTAAAGAGAAATTCAGATAATTTCTTCCATGAGTTCTGGACTTTAATGTGTGATAGAATAAATATTTGTTCTCCCCATTCTCAGTGTCCCGTTATAACTGTCAGAAATACTTTGGAGCCTGAAGTGCCTAGAAAACTTTCCACTGGGCATGGCAGTCTATATTTGATCCTGAATTTCCACTTACATTCGTCCGCAAGAATGAGGGTGAATTGATTTTTAGCTTTTCCGTCTTGCAGCTGGGCTGTGTATGTCCCTTTATCGTCATCGCAGAAATTCTGGATTATCAGTTCCACGAGACCTTTTCCTTTGACGAAGTTTATTTTATGTGTCTGTGTAAAACAAAGCAAATATGAGAAACTGAATCATTTTTTTCCACAGCGGAACAGTTTCAAGGCCTGATCCTGGCACAGCGTCTTCTGCAACACTCAGACACTACAGTCCTGTTCTATATGAATCCTTATATACTGCCCTCGTCTGACAGGACTCACTAATGAAGCTAGTGCACTCTGATATTCTATATTCTGGGGTTCATCTGTTATTTGTTCGTGTAAGTAGGAACAGTAGAATTGCTTACAAAAGAACTTTTCTCTGGGAAGAAGTTTCTGTTAAAACCACATAACACAAAACTTTCTTTCTTGTTGGATATTCTAGACCTTGCACCTTACCAGAAACTCTATGATTTGTAGTATAATAGAACTGTTCCACTTAATAACTCGTCTGTGGCATGTAATTGCATACTTGGGCAGTGATGAGTAATATTGCCACTCTATTGTGATGAAGCGAGCATGGCTGAACCTTTTCTACCTATACCCCTGAAACCTGCCAGATGTTGAACCATAAATACCATCATTATGCCTTACTGCCTTGTTTGCTCTAAGCAAATATTATCATTACAAAGAGCTTGACAAACACTTTGTAATCGTGCATAACCGTGTCAGTTCTCCAGTGTGGAAAAGACAGTTCTTACAACAGATGAAGCCCTCAATAAGTTTGCTACACGTTGCTTTAAAAATCCCCAACATGGCAATAACAGCTCTGAAATTCTTTGGCCTAGTCCTCTCCCTTAGTTCTATCTGTTCTTTTTGTTGTCCTGGCATCGCTCCACTGCATTTAACTGACAGGCCAATGATTGATCTTGTTCTTCATTCTCAACTGTTCTCCCCTCTGGTCCTGTCATTCCAAATACTTTTTAAATGTTATAATATTAACTTGATATGGGAAGACAAGGAAGAGGCTAAAACATTTTTTTAATGTGTCAGAGGGTTGGAGTGCACTGCAACACATGATGCGGTTTTATTTGCAGTACTTCAGACTGAGAAATAAATGACTTTCATCTGCTCTTAGAATTCATGAGGTTTCTCTGCATTTAGTTCAAAGAGACAGGGTGGAAAGCTTATAGCTTTAGCATCCATTTAAATGAGTTGAGTTCATTCATCCAAGAGAAAGCTCTCGGTCCTGCGCGGGGGTGTTTCTAGTATCAGCTGAATTACACGTGGCTGAGGTTTGTTGTCAGAAAATTCCCTTAGAAAAGGGAAAGATGGTCAGCGGAGCCTCTCAGGGGAGGTGGAGAATAGGGAAGCCACATAGGGAGGAGGGGACATTCTCTTTGAGTGTCACCACTGGAGGTTTTGCTGGCCATGGCACAGGGGAACATTGCACTGGCTTGAACTAACAGTGTCAGTGCTGCAGCCTGGCTCGGTACTAGGACCTGAGAATTGGTTTGGCTTTCTGTTTATGTAGGGAAAACCGAGCCTGAGAGTCTTCCAAAAACACATATCAAAATGGGAACATACCTATTTGCTCCATCTCCCTGTTCAGCAGGAGGAAAGTAAGTCAGAATTCAAACCAAACCAGAACGTACTGGAGTACTTGTCAGCTCCTTGTCGTTGAAGATTAAATGCAGCTCTGCGTTCGGTGACAGCTTCTCAACCTCCAGCCACAGCCGCACTTCTCCTTTCTCTAGAACATCGATGTTCCAGCCAGATATCAGCTTGATCACTGGAAAACAGAGACAACCACGGAGGGGATTCACAGGCAAACCACAGGGTTATGTCAGGGTTCCCCTTTCGAAGTGAGGTGGACTGCGAACTGGCTGAAAGGAAGAAGCCAGAGAGTTGTGGTCAATGGGGCGGAGTCCAGTTGAGGCCTGTATCTAGTGCAGTGCCTCAGGGGGCAGTGCTGGGGCCTGTATTATTCAATATATTCATCAATGATTTGGACAAGGGAATAGAGTGACTGTCAGCAAGTTTGATGATGACACCAAGCTGGGAGGAGTGGCTGACACTGGAAGCTGCGCTGCCATCCAGAGACCTGGACAGGCTGGAGAGCTGGGCAGGGAAAAATTGAATGAAATAGAACAAGGGCAAGTGTAGAGTCTTGCATCTGGGCAGGAACAACCCCAGGTTCCAGTATAAGTTGGGGAATGACCTTTCCAGGTCCCTTCCCACCCCTGACATTCTGGGATTCTGTGATTCTGTGAAGTCCAGATGTGTGACAGTGACTTCTCACTGCTTTAACTTACATGGGTTCCTGATTTCGTGGCTACGTTTCAATAACTTGTCCAGATCTGAAATGCAAAGAATAGCAAGTCATGTAGATTAGTGCAGCTAGGCCAAAACAAACTAATGGTTTTAATTTCATTTAATTTGTTCCTGAGCTTTATTTATGTGAAGAAGAAGATAAATAAGTACAAAACAGTAGCGGGGAGGACTAGGAAAGGTTGTGGAGATAATTCTCAGTTATGGCTGAAAAAATGTTGGTCGTATCAATTCAAGAAACACGTTAAAGAAGTTTTAAATCATTGTGATGTAGCTGTGTGTGAAATCTGAACTGTAATGGAAAAAATGACCTTCCTGGAGAATGGAATCTTTCCTTAGGGGACTGTAAAAGAAACTGCCCTTGAGCCTTCAGTGGATGGGAAACATCCTCCTAACGATGCCACAATCATCATCACTTACTATTCCTCTACAAGGAACTTTCCTCTAAAGATCTAATATTAGAAAATTATAGCACATTAGATTTTTGTTCTTGTCAGTTATTAGTTTTTACCTTCTTTTGTTAAAGTACAGCTGGCAGAGATGTCATCATCTACATCTGTGACCTCCACCGAATATATACCCAGATCCTTTTCCGATGGGTCTTTCAGTATAAGCTTAGATCTTAGAAATAAAAATAAGAAGAAAAATTATATTTTCCTCAAAAAGTATGCTTTCTGTAACAGAATGCAATATATTTGATACACCTGGGATATCAAATACAGTGCTTATGTGTGACACTGAGGAGCCAGGCAAAACATTAGCAATGTGATGGCTGATGCTTCCCTTTTGTGACCTGAAACTTGCACTGAATGTCCCATTTCACAGACACCAGAGCTGAGAATCAGGGACAGAGATTTGCAGAAGTTCAGTAGTGTACATGTATTTTAGCTGCGTGTTGAGAGGAGAGGGAAACATTTGGCTTCACGTTTCTCTCAGTGGTTATTGTGTTCTTTATTAGTCTTCTCAGTGTACATTATCTACTCACTTATTGCCTTTCTCTTCAATCTGAACTCTGTCAGCGTCTGGTGGTCCTTCGTAGTCCTTGGACCAGATAAATTCAGAGGAATCGTTCTTTTCAGGAGCTTCGAAAGCCATATAAATGAAACCCTCTTCATCGACTCCAAGTTCAATTTCATTTGTGCCTGTACGATTAAAAAAACAATCCGCAAAACATTCCTTACCACAAGAGATCAGGGCTCAGCTTCTGGGCATCGAACTCAGAAAATAATGGAAAAAGGAAAAAAAAGCCAGTGTACAGCTGGAGTAAATTCATGTGACGGTTTGATTTGCTCATCTTTATTTTGACTGAGGTTCTTGCTTGCTATGAAACGTGCAGCTGATGCTTTGTAAAATATTTTTTTACCAGAATCATCACGGTATTTACTGACTTGCACAATCCCATCACTCTGAATTTCGTACCGGGTTTGGTTTTAGCCACCACAGGATCCGAGGGCAGCGAGGGAGGTCCAGTTCCAGCCTTGTTCAGCGCTTTTACTCGGAAAATGTAGCATTTCCCTGTCTCCAGACCTGAAACCTGCAGGAAACAATGAATTAATTAACATCAGACTGGATGAGAAGCAACACTTGGATACCAGGTGCATATACAGACCTTCATGTGGGTGGTGGCTATGGGCCGCTGGGTTATTTGTTTCCATTCTTCTGAGCCTTCTTCACACATTTCCACGTAATACCCTGTAACGGGACCGGCTCCCGTGTACCGTGGTGCTTCCCAGCGCAGCTGCAGGGATGAGTCTCTCACTTCACTGCACCTCACGTCGTAAGGGGGGCCTGTTCGGAGAAGGGTCGGCTGTCAAACAGCGACATTCAAAAACGCAGCTTTGAGTCTGAGATCAGAAACCAGCGAGTTTTCAGGTAACAAGTGAATAGTGGGTCCGTAGGGGATGCTTTCTGTGCTCGTTAACTGTAGAGGTGGGTTTAGAAGCAAGTGTCAGCTGGTTTAATATTATTAGCTTTGATGTAATGTACAAATGCGTTGAGATATTCAATACAGGTTCTTAATTGTCTGGAAATACTAAAAATACCTGGGTGCCGTTACCTGTGCAATGCAGGAATAATAGACTACGTCTGAATCGAGCTTCCCTGGAAGAGTTCGTGTGCTTTTCTATACTGGTAGCCACCCTTATACAGACCTATAGTATTCAGAAGTCTCTTGGATTCACAGAGGAGCGAGCAGATAACTAGTATACCTGGTAATATATTTCTGGCTGTTTTTACAGGAGAGATACCTGGTTCTGGCATTGTCCATTCCTCACATTTGAACAAGTCGCTGGGTTCAGATACTTCCCCGACACCAGCCGTGTTCATGGCACAGGCCCGGAATTCGTACAGGTGACCTTCCTCCAGGTTGCTGACCTTTGGGTTCAGAAATGCAAACAGATTATTATTAATGGTACAGCCCTGCGTGGTCCTGGTCTTGTGAGGGTGGGAAGAGAGTTTGGGCTGAGCGGAAGTAGAGGAGAAACAGCTCAACCCTGCTATAGCTACGCTTAAAGAAGGACAGTATAATATCTGAACTGAGTACCGTGTAAACGCGTTGAGGAATTGGCTGAATATTGACTTCATGCCAGTCTGGTTCAGATGGGTCGTGCTGATCGAGGAAATAACCCAGAATCTTTGCTCCTCCCTTGCGCCTCGGGGGTTTCCAGCCGATGGTCATGTCGGTCTTCCCGCAGCTGAGAAGAACAAACCCGTGCGGTGCCGATGGACACGCTGCAAAAGGAGAGAGAAAACACGGTATTTATTGTTCAGGGCAGGTTTGGAATCGGGGGATCAGGAAGAGAGGTGTAGGTACGGGATAAACTGGGCCAAGGAAGTATGTTTGCTCACAGCAGATGTGATTTGATTTGTGTTAAGGCCCCCTGATACCACTTTTGCAGTGTAATAGTATTTGAAAATGACCAAATTCTCATTTGGAAGTCAGAGGAAAAGTCACGGATGTGTCTCAGGATGTTTCTTGCATGTTGCTTTACGATTTGTCTGATAGGAAGGACAGAAACAGCGCGTCGATGAAATGGAGACGATGGAGGGTTAGATACTGGCTAATGTGGTTGGGAGGATTTTGTAATTGCCCTGGAGAAATTTGCAATGCTGATTGCAAGATACCAGCATAATTGGTATAAAATGGTCACTTGTACCAGCGCTAAATGAATACTGAAAATGGAACACGCTGCTAAGCCAAAATCCTAATGAACTCTGTCTACCCTTGACAAGTATAATTGATGGCAGAAGCTGCAGGGTACAAGAAAATCAGTTCCCTGTTGCTTTGCTTTGCTTGCCTGCTCAACATTATTACCACTACATGCAATAACAGCTATACGTGATAGATACATTTTTAAGGGATTTAATTTTTGTGTGTATAGGTTACTACTTACCAATAGCCGGCCTGACAACGATAGGCTCTGTTTCTGGTGAGCTCTCACTTAGTCCCGCCTCACCGACAGATTTCACACAAAACACATATTCTCTTCCAGGCTGCAGCCCAGGAACAGTAAATCTAGGAGAGCAAATTAATAACTTTGTGTTTGACTGTTCAAAGTACAGGTAAACAGGCTTTTGAACAGACAGCGATATATTTTAATAAGGCATTGTTACTTACAAAATCATTATTTGCAGTTAGAAATCAAAGTGTACTGTGTCACATAAAACGGCCACCCATAAATCATCCAGTAGGTCCAGATCAGGTAGAGAGGTGTCACACCACGGGCTGGCATTGTCGGTAGAATAAATAGGACTTTTTAATGGGCTTTTTCTTTTTGACATGTGGCCCCCACAGCTAGAGGGGTTTTCTAAATCATATATGAGTGACACCAGTTTACTGTACTGGAAAGCGAGTGATAAAGGGGAATGTGGTTCTGCTGGTACCTTCTGCAGAGCCTGAGTCTCTGAGATAGACCCAGACTTTGCTGTCAGTCCGGCTTGGGAGGCAAAACTGAGAGTGTGAGCAACACTTAGTTCTACAAGAGGCTGTGGGGTTTGTGTGTGTGCAAACCCGGCTGTGCCGGGAAGTTCTTTTTTTATCTGAAATACGACTCCAGCCATGAACAGAAGAATCTGCGTTGGCACCCTGTCTTCTCTCAGCAAATGTAAGAGCTGAACTCACTCGTTACATGTCACAGGCTTGTTATTGACAGTTTCCCATTCTTCTGTCCCTGTCTCCCGACAATAGATGTAGTAGCCGAGAGGCTCCAGACCATCCTTTAACTTATCCCATTGCAAAACAACAGATGTCTTGGTGTCTCTGAAAGCTAAAACCTGAGATGGTGGAGGCAGAGTAGCTGAGAAAAGAAAAAAGCAGAGCAAAGTAGGGAGGTTTAAAATTTGTGAGGAAACAAATATTCTAAATGAGTTGGCCTGTTTGATTTATTCACCTTTTCCATTCACCTTTGTTCATGGCAAAATCCCATGGACATTGTCCCAGTCTGCAGCCTGTATTTTGGGGGTTTGCCATATCTCGTCTCTCTCTCCCTTACAGCCCATTGATTTATACAGAGTAACACCTACTGAACCTTCTCTGAAGCAGGGGAGAAACGAGACTCATCTGGTAAATCTCATGTAACTCCATTATGAAACGGGGCCCACTTCCCTCGTGAGAAAAAATGACACAAAGGCAGCTTTAATATAAAAAAATAGAAAAGAAAAAGTGCTCATCTTTCTGCATAATGGAAACATGAGCTTTTGCATCTCTTAGTGTTGTCAGCTCAGTCCGGGAAGAAAACAAATCTGCTGTTCTGTGTGAAACCCCCAGAAACAGGCGGCTTCAGCAGCCGTACCGTTCCTTCCAGCGCCGGTCGGGGTAACCTCTCTCTTACACAGTGCTGGATGCATGCTTGGATTAAATACAGGCTTCAACTGTTTCTTATTTTATTAAATTTAATTCCCCCAGCGTTGCTCGGCTAGATTTACACTGCACTGGCCAACTGCAAAGTAATTAAACAAGGATTTAAGGCTTTAAGAGATTTCCTGGCATCAAAGCAACTGCTGCGTAATCATATACCATGAAGTTTAAAGGAAAGGGGGGACGGGGGAACCCATACGTTACTTTCATAGTACATCTCCTTTTGCATATCATTTGTATAGAGCATATTAATGAAATAATTACCCAGTGTTGCTCCAGCAGTTATGGGCTCGCTGGGCAGGGACGGCTCGCTGATTCCATACTTGTTAACAGATCGCACACGGAAACAGTACGATTTTCCTTTAATGAGATCAAAGAGTGCAAATCTTGGGGAATTAGCTGGCGTATCCAGATTAACCATTTGCCAGGAGTTGCTGCCTACAATCATCTGTAACAAAAAAGGTGATGATTTACAACTCACGTTGTAAATCAAGCTTAAAACCCTCCTGAGCAATAACAAGGCTGGTCTTTACAGGAAAGTAGTTTTTATAAAACAACCCAAACAAACTGAAAGCAAACCAAAAATGTAAATGATGTATTTCTTGTTGATATACCCAAGCTTGTCTTCCTTGGCAACAGAGGGCCCCTTTGCAGCAGAAATGGTCCAGCAGGGGGGAAAGGAGTATGTGCGAAAGGAGATTGGTAGAAGATACTAATTAACCAGCAAAATGATTAGTGGGGAACAGGAAAGTGAACGACTGTGCAGTTCTTCACAGCTTTTCCACACTTAAGGGTCCACAGAGCAGGGAGAGTCTTCCTGCTAAAACTCTTCTCCTGTTCTGGGGTGTAAAACTTACTTGTTTATTCTTTATTAATCGTTACCGCTTGAGTCGGTGTCCAGAGTCAGGACCACAGCTCAGGTAAACCAAGGAGCTGGAGAGGGGCTGAACGAGCCGTTTTTGGGGCTGTAGTTCTCCAGTTGCCAACACAGTGAACGGCCTAATTTGTGCTATAGACCAGCTGAGAGATCAATTATTCTGTTCTGCAATTTCCCTTCTACGTGATATTATTTTCTTACCTTTTCCACATAATAATGCAGCGGCTCTCTGCCTCTTGGATCTGGTTCATCCCAGGCCAAAGCCACGTAATCTTCTCTGACCTCACTTGCATGAACATTGGTGGGTGGCAAGGGAATTTTGATATGTCCTATGGGAAGTCAGAATAGGCTGTTATAGGTGTGACGGGGCAGGAAAAAGAGTTGTTTTAAAATGGAATAAGTTTTCCCACTGTAAAGTAAGATTGTTCAATATAAAGGAGGAGACTTAAACCCTTTGTGAACATGCAGGCAAACCAAAATTATTGTAAAAGGCTGTGCTGTTTAGGATATGTTCTGCTCCTTATGGAGCTTACTGTGATGTTTCACCATATATTTTCCCAAGTGTGTTTTGTCCGAGTCACGTTATTACAGATCTCACTGTTGTATGGCAGTCGTTTCTCTCTGAGGGAATGGCTCAGTATAAACTCACACTTACCTTCCAGGTCATCCTTGAAAATTTCTATCGTCCTGCCTTCGTCGTATGGAATAACTGTAATGTCAAACAGGGCAATGTTAGCCACCAAGAGAAAGTGCTTGTCAAAAAAGAGCCCGCGACTGTGTCATTTTGTTATATGGATAATTGTATACATTTCATCACACATACAATGAAATGTCATAACTGGTATTTTGGTCTTTTTCCATCCCGAATCGCATTAGGGCAGGTTCAGCAAAGGCAGGGCATGGCAGTGTGTTGCAGTGATATTTGTGCAAATTAGGAGAATGTGGACAAACTGCGTTCAGTTTTACCTGCAGTCTCACGTTGTGCTTAAGGAGCATGTTTTCCTGGTTTTAGTACAAACCTGTCACTCTCTTGTCCTTGCTGGGATCGTATGTTGTAACGGGATCACTGGTTTTTGAAGGGTGACTGATGCCGTTTTTATTGACAGCTTTTACTCGGAACTGGTACGTCTGTCCTTCAGCAAGGCCCACGACAGGGTATCTGCAGGTTTTTACGGGCTTCTCATTGCATGGGACCCAATCCTCGGACCCAGCAACACACCTGAAATGAAACGCAGCCCATGGAGTCCCTTCATGGTTTTTCCACAACACAATAATGAGGTTTTTTTGACATACAGACCTTTCAATGTAGTATCCCAGGATGGGACTGCCTCCGTTGTCACTGGGTGCTACCCAAGACAGCATCAAACAGTCTTTATTTACATCGTGGCATTTCACATTGAGTGGGGCTCCAGGTGCACCAGCTGTTTCTGCTGCGGCATCTAGAGAAACACCAAGCGGTTTGGTTTGTTTTCTTCTCTGTACCAAAATTTTCACTCAATAGCTTCATTTTCAGTGTGTAAGGGCCTACTTCCCAGTAATACAAGTCGTATTTGCTACTGCCTAAATCACTACTGAAAATGAGATTTGGACATTTTGATAATTGTATCCATACAATTGGGAGACGTTTTCTTGTGCATGAAGTTGTGAATTTCTTTAGGCCAAAGTATTAGGAAAGCAGCTTTTGTTCTAAGTAAGACAGAATCCTGCGTATACCTCTAATGAACACATAAGTGGTCTGCTCTTTATATCCATCCAGCGAGGGGACGCGGATGGTGTAGAATCCCTCATCTTCTTTGTAAGCGCATGACACTGTCAGAGAAGCCTCCTGGTCTTGGTACTTCAGTTCCCGACATTCAGAGCTCTGCAGCAACTCACCTGGGAAGCAGGAGGAGGAGTAAAGAACTCAGGACTAAGTCATTTCCTCCAAAACATTTTACAAATGAGGAAAACATACAAATTAACTAATAACATCTGTAGCTTGAGAAGAGACAAGAGCAGCTCTGGTGGGTTAAGAACTGGCCAGAGGACTGGGCCCATAGAGTGCTGGTGAATGGGGCTGGTCACTAGTGGTGTCCCCAGGGGTCAGTGGTGGGTCCAGTCCTGTTGAACATCTTTATTGATGATTTAGATGAGGGGATTGAGACCATCATCAGCAAATTTGCTGATGACACCACGTTGGGAGGGAGTGTGGACCTGCTGGAAGGCAGGAGGGCTCTGCAGAGGGATCTGGACAGACTGGAAAAATGGGCTGATTCCAATGGGATGAAATTCAACAAGGCCAAGTGCTGGGTCCTGCACTTTGGCCACAAAAACCCCTAGAACTACCTGAAGGGCAGTTCTAGCCAGGTGGGGATTGGGCTCTTCTCCCAGGCATCAGCAATAGGACAAGGGGGCATGGGCTTCAACTCTGCCAGGGGAAATTTAGGCTGGATATTAGAAAGAAATTCTTTGCAGAGAGGCATTGGAATGGCTGCCCAGGGAGGTGGTGGAGGTTTTTAAACTGAGATTGGATCTAGTAAACAGACTGGAGTTGGACCAAGGGTTGGACTTGATGATCTCAGAGGTCTTTTCCAACCCAGTCGATTCTGTGATCCTAATTCTCTTCTGTGGACATTAGATCACAGCTATGAATTCAAATGGTGTGTTCATATAGGTATATGTATAGGAACTTATCTATTGCATACAAACCATCTCTGAACCAGGTAATGTCTCGTTGGTGTTCAAGTAAATCAGAAGAGAAGTAACAGGAAAGGGTGAAAGGCTCCTTTTCTCTTGAAAATAAGGGCTTCAGTGGAAAAGCAAAATCTGCCTCTCTGGCCTTCAGGGATCCTATGAAAAAAGAGTAAAATTCAGCGTGATAAAGAGACTTCCCAGAGCCTTCCTCCTTGTAGCATTTTTATTGTCATATGTTTAGAATGGTACCTGAGCTTTGCACTTTTCAGGTGCAGTCAGACTAATAGGAAAAGCTACAGCTCAGAAAAAAGAACAATCAAGTTGCTTCAGGCTATAAAAGAAATAATGATAGCAAGAATTGACTTACT
This sequence comes from Streptopelia decaocto, assembly GCF_964273445.1. Taxonomy (NCBI): domain Eukaryota; kingdom Metazoa; phylum Chordata; class Aves; order Columbiformes; family Columbidae; genus Streptopelia; species Streptopelia decaocto. The sequence continues at coordinate 1,634,175 of NC_138678.1, read as the reverse complement.
TCTGTATATTTCTGAATCAAATCCTGACTCCTTCCCATAATATTCTATAGAAAAGAAGAAAATACATTGAGCAAATCTCATGCCAGTGTTCATCTTCCCCTCAAAAACATACAACAATGCTCAGCAAACTGTGGTTTGCCCTCCAACCAGCTTTTAATGTGAACCTTCCAAGCGCTTCACCTGACCCAGGCTGGGATTGCTGCTGGCATCACAGCACACAATGACATGATTTGGAGCTGGAACCTAAGAATTGATGCACTTATATAGGATGAAATTGAGATACTTTCTTATATTTATAAGCCACAAGAAATGCACATAAAATAGTGCCCATTTTTGTAATGAGTGAAGCTCGGCAGTAGCAGAGCTCGCTCATAAGCAGACATGAGGACTGAGTGTTAATAGCTGAAGAGGAAAGAAATAGGAAAGCACAAAAGGCAAAGCCTCATCCCAGGTCCCTTGGTGATGTTCTTACCCCTCTACTCTGCCCTGATGAGACCACATCTGGAATATTGTGTCCAGCTGTGGCCCCTCAGTTCCAGCAGGACAGGGAACTGCTGGAGAGAGTCCAGCGCAGCCACCAAGATGCTGGAGGGAGTGGAGCATCTCCCGTGTGAGGAAAGGCTGAGGGAGCTGGGGCTCTGGAGCTGGACAAGAGGAGACTGAGGGGGGACTCATTCCTGGGGATCAATATGGAAAGGGGGAGTGTCAGGAGGATGGAGCCAGGCTCTTCTGGTGACAACCAGTGACAGGACACGGGGCAATGGGTGCAAACTGGAACACAGGAGGTTCCACTGAAATATGAGAAGAAACTTCTTCTCAATGAGGGTGGCAGAGCCTGGCCCAGGCTGCCCAGGGAGGTTGTGGAGTCTCCTTCTGTGCAGACATTCCAACCCGCCTGGACACCTTCCTGTGTAACCTCATCTGGGTGTTCCTGCTCCATGGGGGGATTGCACTGGATGAGCTTTCCAGGGCCCTTCCAATCCCTGACATTCTGGGATTCTGTGATGTCTTGGGGAATGTGAATGTGGATTCTGGTGCAGGAACCGTGGATCGCGGGCCCTGCTGGGGCATCGCGGGCGTTCCAGACAGCGCGGGGCCGGGACAGGAGATGCCATCGCCCGCCCGGGGACAGGAATGTTTCCAGTGGAGGCAGGATTAAGGCCTTGGTGTAGTCTCTATTTTCAGAATGTTAAAAGCAAATAGCAAAAGGAAGAATCATGTTACTGGGATGGCATTAGGCAGGGTCAGGGGAGAAGGAACAGTGTCAGCCTCTCCCCCGGTCACAAGGAGCAATGTTAGCAAGCCGTTTGAAATGCTAATTAGGACTGATGAAGGGCAGTTTAATCGGGCACTTAGAGGTGAAGAGAGCAGACCCATCCAAGGTTTTCGGTGGTAAACCACAGCTCTTGTTCGATCATCCTGCCTGCTCTGATCTTAGAGATTCTGATGGGAATTGGGAGGAGTATGTGATTATTGCCATGGAGTGTTTTTCAGACAGCTGCTTCTGCTTTATGGCAAGGGCCCAGCTCCTGAGTTCTGGACATACCATAAGAACCTTTGTAGAAGAGAAGCCTTGCACAGCTGGTAACTTTCTGTATTTCTGCTTTAGGGTAAAGGGAATTTAGGAATCTGGCAAGGCTTGCAAGTGAAGGTTATATCAGCCATGTACATATTAGTTAGTGGTAACCAAGGATTATTTTACCCAGCTGTGCTTTCCCCTCAGTAATAACTGAAATTCTCACAGAATGCTCACGTCTTTCTCTGTTTTCCCAGAGTGCTTGTATGTTCTATGATATAATGTATAGCATTGAGAATATTTTGAAGAATCTAAGGAATTTGCAAGTTTAAAACCAAAGGACTACTTACTCCTGACAAGCACTGTAGCAAATGAGTAAGCCTCGCCGTATTGATTCTTCACTTCCACACTGTATTCAGCAGAATCTTCCATGGAGCATCTGGAAAAAGACAATTTCCCTTCCTTTTTAGGTTTCAGTTATTGTTCAAACATCACATGACAAATTCAAGAGCAAAAATAAGTAAGTAGTAAGTAAGGCTCTAACTGCTGTTGAGATTGCTTCCTAAAGGTAAAGGTTTAGCTCAGACACAACACATTGAAGTCAAGCAGGGTCTGATTGCAGAAGAATTCCCTTTTTTGTCTAGCATACACAAACTGTGAGGTTCAGAACAGGTCTTATTCAACTGCAGAAACAACTCGGACAAGAGCACACACGTTACCTGCTGATGTGCAGGGTCAGCATCCCAAACTTGTTTTTTATCCTGTATTTTCCTGCTGGTGCTAGGCGAGGGTCAATACGGACTCCGTTTTTATACCTAAGGAACACAAAGAAGCTGCTTAGGAAAGGACGGATAAATCACCTGGTAAAATTAACACTTTATTTTAAAATCAACCACGTCAAACGCAACAGAGGGACGACAGAACGGAGGAGCAGACACGATTCCCTGTTCGCCAGGTCTCCGCGATGGCCAGAGCTGACCAGGGCTCCTTGCAGGCTGCCCACGGCAGCTCAGCGATGGGTTGGTGCTCCCTCCTCGGTTTACGCTCCCTGCTCTGCAGGTTGTGTGAGGGAGTTGGAGCAGATGCCTTTTGCTGCGATCTGGGGGAGGTTCGTTTTCTCTTTGCATAATTCCGGAAGGACACGGGACATCAGGAGCTCTGTCAGCAGTGACTTAGCTGCCTACAAAGTCATTAGTAATCCAAATGTTTGCATACTTTGAACCTTCCATGGGAGGAATGGTCAATCGCTTTAACAAACTGATCAAAGCACCCTTTGCAAATTGTTTTTTGAGGTGATCTTTCTTTTATTTCAGTCCCTTTGTATTAATGGTGAGTGCTGCAGTCGGGCCCAGTATGTAACGCTTCATCTACTGTGGTTTGGTAGATGTGCAAAGCTGAGTAAATGAAAGAGTTGCTTTGTATTTTACAAATTGTAGAAGAGAGAGCAGTTTAATGTTAAATCTTGCGTGGTGTCCAAGGTAGCCAGGCCTCGATGGTGTGCAGGGATTTAGTGCTGGCGATAGATTCTGGTTTCTGAGACTTCAATCCTGAGTTTACCTGCAGGAAGGACAGCACCCAGGGAAGGCTACGTGAATGTCAGTCCTGTCCCTGGAGGAGTCGCACAGGACTGTCCGCTCTATATTTAATGTCTTTACCGGTTGTAACAGTGGAACTGGAGAATTGAAAGTGTTTTCTGTGATTTCTGAAGCTCTCCCTTCCTTCTTTCTAGGAGGACACAGATGTTTTTCCTCTGCTTGCTTCCCGAAACGCACACAGCCTGTTAACGGCGTGGGCAGCGTGAGTCACGGCTGTTGGCCAACGTACCAGGTAACGTGCGGCGGTGGGGACGCCAGGACCGTACACGCCAGGGTCACTTCCATCCGCTCCCAGACCGCGTGCACTCTGAGCGGGATCCAGAACATAGGCGCTCGCCCTGACCGCAGCTCCATGTATTCCTTCTCCACACGTGCTTTCTCCACAGCCTGTGACAAGGAGACACTAAATAAAGGCGATAGAAAGGGGTTATGTTCTAATTATACGAATTCTTTTACAAAAGCGACACATGACAGTGCTTCAGTGGCAGGAATATAAGGCCTTGTCCTTATTTCTAGTGGTTTTGAGGTTGTCCTAACACCTGATTAGGTTTGGTATCCTCTCCAGAATGCTGGTTAGACTTGGCAATTTTAACCCTGTTGGTGCTTTTTCTCCCGACAGAGATGCCTGTCTGACCTTTCTGCGCAGGGCCTTGCGGTCGGCTCTGGCACGCAGCAGCCTGCAGTTCCTAATAACCTCCTGTTCCAGCTTCTCCATCTCATTCCCAAACCGCACTCTCTTTTGCCCCCTCTGTTCCAGCTCCAGGATGGCAGCTTCTCTTCTTAGCTTGTAATCCCTGCAACAGAGGGTGGAAAAAACCCAGCAGAAGTTAGGATAATACCTTTGATTTTGTTTTGGTCTTTTTTGTAGTTGTTTTAAAGCGCATATTTTTGGTTAAATCAGAACAAGTGTTAAGCTTGCATGCACTGTGGGTATGAATGTCAGGCCGTTATGCCTCATAGGGCCCGGCATTACTACCATGAGAGAGAGTATTTTAATGGCACAAGAAGGGGACTCACTATTTGACCCCTTTTAATCCCAGCAGGGAACTGGGAGAAGGATTAAAGGGAGGGGAGATGTTGCTAATGACTGAGGTCCAGTCATCGCAGAGGGATGGAGAGCAGGATCATTGCCAAGATTTCCTTGCAAGGAGAGGAAGTTCCATCTGTTACCATTAATTTCTTAATCTGATTGTATTTTCCATTTATCCGTATGAAATCTGGTTTCTCTTGTGAGCAGGGCAATATTATTCATTATCACAGATACTAAGGTGATGCAATTTCATTTCCTGCATTTTAGTTGAGCTCTGGTGGGTTTTGTTTGACAGGAAGAACCTCTTGACTGAAGTTCCTCTTTTTGCTTCCAACAAGATGAGTTGAAATGAGTTGTGAGCCATGTATACAAAGATGATGTTACATACAGTGGTTGTGTTTTAGTGAGTTCTGACTTACTGTGATATTTCGGAGGTCAAGGCAAGGGCAGCTGCTATCGATAGCTCAGAAGGGCTGAATGTCTCTTCTTCCTCACTTCCAGAGACAGACACATGTAAAAGAATCCAAAGTTCCATAATTCCATAAACTCAAAATTTACCAAATCTGGCAATGTGCAGAAAGTCATGGCTGGACCTGATTTGCTTCACCTGTTCCTAATTCTGTGGCTTACCTGGTTTTGAACTTCTTCTTCCTAGTTGTGGAGCTCATGTGCAAGCTCTGCTGCCTCTCCTCCTTCTGCTCCTCCTCTCGGAGGTGGAACAAGGTTCGGGTTCCCATGCTGGGAAGTCAAAAATGAACTTTCTTGCTGGAATAGAAGAAAACATCAAGTGGCTTTCACATAAGACACCTTAACAGAATCTCTTTAAGTTATTAAGTCCTTGCTTTGCTTTGGCATTCAAGGGCTGTGAAATAAGTTTCATGTAATACTGTGTTCTGGCGTTCACACTGTGAAAGGGCTTTGTTTTGTGATGCTTCTGTGAAAAATGGAATCAGATGAAGAAACTCGTAAGTCTTTAAAGGCAGCTGAAGCTGTAACAGAACAGTAGTTTGGCAGCATTTTGTGGGTAGATTTATTTTCCTAGGACTGATCTTATGCTCTAAATCTGGTGGATATTCTTCCAGGGAGTTCCATGAGATCAGCCCCCTGATATAGCCTGCAGATAAATGAGGAGCATCGTGAAAAGGGAGATCAGGGGGACATTAGGGACAAAATAAGGAATGGAACATCAGATAGTGAGATACAGAGGAAAAGTTTAGAAAATAAGCAGATTTTTGGTCTGGAAACAATATTGCAGGGGCAGCTGTGATGCCAAACAGCCCGTGACCTCCCACCCAGGTTGTGATCTCACCAAGTTCTCCTGCCTGGATGTGCCGGGGGTTGGATGAGGCAACACTGCTGAACCAAACACAGTGGCTGCTGGGCAGGAATCGCTTGGTGTCCGGGGCAGCTGGAAAATCCAAGTGCTGTTGGATTTTGTTTTGGTCTTTTTCGTAGTTGTTTTAAAGCGCATATTTTTGGTTAAATCAGAACAAGTGTTAAGCTTGCATGCACTGTGGGTATGAATGTCAGGCCGTTATGCCTCATAGGGCCCGGCATTACTACCATGAGAGAGAGTATTTTAATGGCACAAGAAGGGGACTCACTATTTGACCACTTTTAATCCCGGCAGGGAACTGGGAGAAGGATTAAAGGGAGGGGAGATGTTGCTAATGACTGAGGTCCAGTCATTGCAGGGGGATGGAGAGCAGGATCATTGCCAAGATTTCCTTGCAAGGAGAGGAAAAAACAGCTACAGAAAAGACTAACTACAAACTACTAACTACAAACAACAACTACTACTAACTACAAAAAGACAACTACTAAAAAGACCAAAACAAAAATCCAAGTGCAAATATCCAGTTGCCGTTGTGTTTGTTCAGCCTGTATTCCCACGTGTGTATCTGGGCTGCTGGCAGAGTTACAGTTCAATACTTTAGGAGGATAATGTTTTATCCAGTCTTTTGAGAGATCAGCTGTTTCTTCCCTGGTCTTCAAAAAAGCTTCATAAATCATGGAGAAAGGAGGAAGAAGGTGAAACACGGGAGCAAACTCCAGCTCTGGGGTCCCCCCATCTTCTGCATTAACTGCTGAAGAGCGAGCCTGGTGCTGCAGCCTCTCTGATAATTAACACCGTGCTGCTTCACGCACTGACGAGTGGGCATCAAACAAAAGTAAATTTGAACAGCGTATCCCTCTTTAGCTCATTCCATCCTACAACCGATTCAGAAACGTACAGCACAGTCCTTCAACTGGTGAGATTTTGAATTTCTAAGAGCTTAGGTTACTTTGTAAAAACAGCTTTGGAAGTGTAATCGTTGCTGGATAATATTTGTTCAAACATACTTGTAAATCTTTCCCCAGCTCCTGTTCCGTCATTCAAATTTTCCCCTGGCAAATTTTGCACCTGCGTTTTAGTTTTACTGTTTTCTAATCCTGAAATGATAAAGAATACAAACCCCTGAGGTTTTACTGATAGTACAGTCCATAGAAAACCACAGTTGTAGGGAAAAGCAGAGTTGCCTTGGTAAATGCAAAATATCCCAGAAACTACAGAATTATCACACTAATATTTCCTCAGTAGACGTCAGCTTCAGAAGAAATAGAGAAATGTTGGCAAATAGAAGAAAGAGAAGATTAAAAAGACTTTTATGGAAAAAATATCTCTATAATTTCCTAGAATACTGCTCACTTCAGGGCTGTTTCAGCTGCAGAGTAATTACTGACTATCAGACCTTTGTTTCCATTTTCCTGAATAGTTGCTGATCCAGGTTAAGTTTTGCTATATCATGTTTTTTAATTTTTCCTGGAAAATTTTCAGTGCTTTATAATCCTGTATTTATTGTAAAGATACAGAGTTCTGATCTGCTCAAATCTACACTTTTCAATCCGAGTATAAGGTTTATTTTCTAAGCAGACCAGTAAAGCAAAACAGAGTCTTGTGAGAAAACACGAAGCAGGATTTTCATAAGAACAACACTGGCAAAGCAATACTGACACTTTAAAGCAATCACGAAGCACAGTTATCTCTGAAGTGCAATTCAAATAAAGCGCTCGCACAACATAACTGATGCTGCTACGAAGATCTTATAAAATGTGGCTATAAACAGTAGTTTATTTACAGATAAGCCCAACTCACCCTGTGGAGCCTACAGTGGGAGCCTGTCCTCGTGAAAGAGAAAGGACAAAGGAGCGTTTCCTTCCCCCTGGTGATGACACTAAGAGTGACTCTCCCCAAAAGAATGTTCCCCATGTTTGAGTGCCCATCCTGGAGTCTTAAATATAGCGTCCCCGTGCCATCGCGGGGACAATGGGGAGACCCGGCGGGGGTGACGCGCTGGGAGCTCTTTGCTGCGATGGCAACTGATCACGGACTCCTTTTCAGATGGGGCAAATTACTGCTTTTGATATAAGGAAAGACAGGTGCCTCCAAAATTCAGGCATCAGAGTGTTGGATTAGCCTCTGCTTGTTGAGGAGCTCACAAAGCATCTAAAATGAATTACGAATGTTTTCATCTCCTCCAGGAATTTCCCCTGGATTAACGTGGCCAGCGCTGCATAATAGAGCGAAATCATTTACTTTGACGTCTCTTTAGTGAATGCCAACTCCAGCCAAATTATGTCAGGGTATAATTAGATCGGGAGCTAACGGCGGCTCTCATGTTTTGGTTGGGTGCGACTATTAGACTTTCCTCATTACAGGCAAACCGAGTCTTGCTGCTGCAGTAGCGGCTGAGTTTACATCTCCCGCTGCCCACGGCGGGATCGAGGAGCCTGGGGTGGGGTGAAAGAACAGAAATGGCTGGTTTTCTATTTATTTCAGACGGGTTTGCAGTTTCGGCTTTCAGGATAAACCCTTCTCAGCAATGTGAGAACTGGGTGATATTTTTTGTGGTGTCAGAAGGAGGAACAAAGGTTTGAAAGTAGTGAAGCTCTGAGGCTGCAATAACAGTTTGTGAGCCAGATGTTTTCCAGCTGCATTTTATTAGTTGAGGAGTCAGCGCATCAGCAGCAGTAAACAGGTACTGGGCTGGCATGACTGAGTACGTTTTGGTATAAGGTGAGCTGCCAAAGGGAAGGAACCCTTTTCTTTCATGGGTTTTGAGCAATTGCATGACCACCTGAGTGCTTTCCTGAATTTTGTATTGTGAGAAGTAATGAGTAATTATCACCTATTCTGCTTAACGTTGATAATTTAGTTCATCTTTGTCGTATCAACCTTCTGCTGTAAGTTTTAAGGAGATGAGTCCTAACTTATGCTCTCCTCATATGGATGCTGACCACCTTTGTCACCTTTTTCTTCCAACAATATCTTGTAATCGTGTTTCTCAGCTCTTATTATCTCAGTCTGAGGAGGAAGAGGGTACACGTGGACATTTGAAATCCTCTGAAGCAGCGAGTGTAAGGTCACTGCCCAGCACTGCGATCCAGCCGCTGCGGTTCTGCTGCGTCGTACCTCCCATCGCTGCAGCGACGCTGCTGCGCCAGCGTGATGCCAGAGCTCAGATACAAGTCTGTTTTATCAAGGTCCCTAATACTTAGAGCTGCCCCTCGACTCTGCTTCATTCTATCTCCAGAATCTGGAGCTTTTCATTTGTTCCTTGAGCGAGGTTTTCCTCAAAGGACTTGTTAAGAAATCAGCGATCTTTTATAGTCTTCAAGCAGGGCACCTTTCGACGCCGACAAAAATAACGAGCGAGTAACGAGGTGGAACGTGAGCCTCAGCCTGCAGCAATGTGTTCATGGGGCTGCTGCCGTGGGGAGCGGCCAAGTGCCAGCTCCCAGATTTAGCCGAGAAGACAAAGAGGAATACGGCGCTATAGGGTTACAGCTGCCACCTGCTCCGCCGATATCCCAGTGACAACTGGGACAGCAATGCTCACCTGTCATCGGCGTGACATCTGCCTGCGAATGAGCACGGGCTTTGTGGCAAGGCGCTTCTAGTTGTCATTATCTAGAAAAGTCAAGATAATGAGGAGCGGTTTGTTGTTAATACAGATGGCTTGCGTGGGAAGACCTTTGAAACAGTGTTGAAATCCTGCTGTTTGTGCTTACACAGAACGAGAAGGAGATAAATAGATCCTGCTGTAGCTGTTTGCTGGGATGCATTTTAAAACAAGCAAAGCTATCAGTTTGATTACCAAAAGCAACGAAGCGGGAGGCAGCAGGGTCAGCACATGGTGGTGGGGGATGGATGGACACTTTTGTTGCATGGCTACAACAAAGCTCCGTTGTGTCAACATCTCTTTTCAAGCTTTCCCAAAGAGAAATAGTTTTAGAAAGGATGATCCCCGTGGTAAATTTGAGAGGTGACTCATGAGACAAGAACCGATCTCCTCCTGTTTAGTATACCAAGGCCTTAAAGATAAATATTGACTTAGCCATGATGAGAGCAGGAAGCTGAGAATATTGCTGTCAATCAGCTGCTAAGGACGTGGCTCAAAGCGCCTGCCTTGACTGAGTCCCCGTTCATTCCAGTTCCTGCTGTCAGGGGTAGAACAGATGAGGACAGGATGGGGCAATGACTGGGTTGTTATCACATCATTCCTGCTGTTTGCAGCTTTGGAGCGTAGTCAGAGGCAATGGAGCTTTCCATTTATTGAGTGCCATCCGAAGTTCGACATCCCAGCTGTGGGACACTTTGCCTCTTTAGGGACCTACGTACATTCTAAAAATCTGGTCCCAGGCTTTCTGCATCTCAGTTCTTATCTCTGCTCCTGGGGCACCAAGGTGACAGATTTATTAAGGGCTGGACGTGATCAGACCCTGCGGCAGGGGGTCTGCAGAGGGATTTGAAAGGCTTTCAAATAGGAAACGTATTTTTCAGCAGTATCTCCAATGCTCCCCAAGGCCCTTTTCACTTCCACGCTACGCTGCCCATACTGACCCTGGCCTGAGGGTTATGTTTCACAACATGAGCCAAAATGTTGACATTGTGGCGTTTGATTATTCCCTGAGTAGTATCACGGGGAGTGTTGTTGACACAAGATATGCAGCCCACAGGCAACTCCGAATAAGGTAATTGGTATTATTGGCTTGAAAAGCAGCCTTCCCAGGGGGGATTAGTGGGGCAGAGCATTACCTGGGGGGTCTCGCACCCCTCGCACAGCGCAGCTGGGCTGCTGTGACTCCTCTACCCGTAGCGTTTCTGTGCATGTTGGTTTGGGTGCTATAATCAGACACAGAGTACATGAAACAGCTCCAACGACATTCCACCAAACCTTTGATACTGAATGGCATGAAGTAAAGCCAGCACAGGGGAAACGTCCTCCTGGGTGCTGCCCAGCCCCGTGCACACACCTTTCACCCCAGTGCTGTGGCACCTCTTCACCACAGCTTCACCACAGCTGCCATTGCAGCCTTTGACTTTCATACGGCATGGCCATAGCGCTTTGTTCCTATTGATGGTGGAGCTAGGGCTGAACCTCTGAAGTTTCTCAGACTATTCCTTTAATCCTGGGTTGAGTCTTCAGATGCCCTGACTTCATAAGGCTATGGTTTGTTTGCAAAATCACACTAAATAAAGCAAGTGGAATTCAGCCTTTAGCCTCAGCTTCCCTGTGCTGAGAAAACAAACACCTGAGTGTGCTCGTGGTGAGAGCAGCTGAGTTTTGCTTCTGGTCGGCCTTTCCCCGGCACTGCTCCTCAAGCGAGTACTTCCCCATACCATTGAAAGCCTGGCTTATTCCTAGAACTGGTTTCAATTCTCTGAAACTGATGGCGTCAGACACTTGCACTTTTTCACCACACCAGTGGAATTCAACAGGTTGAACTGTGCTTTCCTCTTAATGAAAGATAATTGCCTCCTCTGTCCTCCGAATAACCACCGTTTAGCTTGATTTTGGTGAAGCTGCAGTGCTAAAGGAATTTGGCTCTCGGTTGACGTTGGATTTGGTTCATTCCAAGGCTTTATCTTTCTACAGGCATTAAAGAGCACGGCAGGACAGGGCACATGTGTGTTCATGGAACTGCTGCAGTGGAAGCTGTTAGCCCAGTTTCAATGGCTGCTTTAAAGGCAGAGTCCATTGCATGGGAGTAGACTGTTGTTATGCATGAATCATATACCCAAGGGTAGATTACCAATATATATTTAATTATTTTCCTGTACCCTGACACAATTAATTCTTTTAGGTTTGCATACATCTGCACCTGAATTTCGTTAAAGGATGGATATACCTTGGACCGGGATCTTTGGTGTCGGTAAAGAGCAAATGCAGTTGCTGTTGTGAATTTTGCTAAATTTTCAGAAAACTGAATCTGGAATTTGAACTTGAACCTTAACTCAGCTTTTAAAGTAGCCCAGTTCATAATGAATCTGAAGAGTATGCAAGAAATAAAGGCCTAGTATTTAAGTGCAAAGTTAGGGTATTGCAGTATACCGAGGGGTAATTGTATCAGGGAAGGTCCCTGTCTCCGTGATAGAACGACTTCATCCACCCAAGATGTGTTTATTTGCATCGCACTGTTTGCCGGGTAGGCTACTGTTTCATGCAAACAAACCTAATCTGGATTTTAATATCATTAAGTCATCCTAATAAAATTCTGTGTTTTCCTCCTGATCCCACAGTACTTTTAAGTCCAAGTCTTTGAACAGCATGGTGAGGGGAGTGCCCATGTCCCGCTCTGAGACAGCGTCTTGGGACACAACGTTACTCAGTTTTGTGCAGCTTAGCCCCTTTGCTGCTGTTAACGTTTCTGTTTCTGGAGTCTCTGGAAACAGCAACTTTGCAGAATGTGAGAAAGAATCTGACAACACCCAGCGCTCCGTGTTGTTCTCCCCAGGGAGGTTGTTGCCGGTACGGACTGAGAGGAGCAGGGCTGCTGGTGGGGGCAACAGCGATTCCTCCTCTGCAACACGCTCTGTGTCCGCGAGCACCGCAGACAGCAAGAGCGGCAGTTCTGTCTGTTTTCTGTAGCATCCCCTGTGTCCTAGCACAGGTGGTGCCAACTGGGGTACGTACACTTCACCTTCCACCCCGTCAGTCCGCAGCAGCAGTTGTTGCGTTTGCCCCATGCTCCCCTGTAAGAAACCGGATTCTTTTGTGTCACTGCTGCTCCACGATGCCAAGTTTGGCCTCTGTTCTTTATAATTCCAGTGGCTGCAGTTCTCACCCAGCACCTCCGTTATGAGCTTTCCATCACCAGAACTATCAAGAGAAACTTCCTTTAGCATTTGTTTTGGCTGCAAATTCTTCTTGTCGACATGATCTGTGCCTTTGACGCACACCCCGTAGGTCATGGGCAGCATTTTGCTGGACGGGGCAACAGGAACGTTTTGCTCAACGATTTGAGGAGCGTAACCCGCTGGAGCTGCGCTTGCCAAGCAGGGCGGCTGGGGGGAAAGCTGGAGTGTGGACACATCCCTGTGCTGCTCATGGGCAGCTTCTGGCGGACGGAAAGTCCACGGTGGCTCCAACGCTCTGTCCAAGCGTTGGCTGATCTGCGGTAACTGCACGTCCGGGATGAGAAGGGAAGGTCTGGTTAAATTAATGGGCTTTATGATGTGTTCCACTGTCAGCGTAAGAGGCTGGAACGATGAAATCCCTCTGAAGTCCTGTGGAAGTAGATAGACAAATGTGAATTAATAACGAGAAGCTGTGGCTTTGAAGGTTTGCTTTAAGTTCTTTATATTTTTCTTTGGAGAAATATCGGTAAAAGCCAGTAATGACCAACAGGGATCTGCTCTGTTGACAAAAGAACTTATTCTTCTTTTCCTGAGGAATGACCCTTCAAAGGAGTACAGGTATCTGTCATTATACATCATGGCAACTGTGCAATCCTGAAAAGTATAAATCAGATTGCCAGTGGGTCACTTAAAAACTGGAAATGAAAATCTGTGATTTTGGGGGCGGTTCTAACATCGATGTAGAGCCCTGCTCTCCTCTAGGGACAAGACACCCAGTTTATTTCCTTGAATAGAATAACCAAGATTCTTCAAATCTTCAGCTATCTTTGCTGTCTTATTTTACAGCTCCCTGTAACCAATTTTCTCTACCTGTGGCAGGATGACCAGATGTAAACTGCCAGTGATCTGCTGTGGTTGCCTAGACTGTGCTCGTCTCATTCACCCCCTCAATTAGCAATGCTATTTAGGTGCACACACGTAATTCCAAGCCCTTTAAAGATTTGCTGCAGGGGTTTAGGAGCACTTACCAAAGACATAGGCTGCGCGCTGCGTTGCTTGACGTACTTATAGATCCCATAGCTAATTGCAGCAAACACCAGCCCGGCACAGAAGGCGAGTGCCACGAAGCAGTAGAGAAGCCATGACTTGTCTGCTTAGTGAGGAAGAGAACAAATGGAAAATGGAGCTTCAGAGAAAAACTGCATGGGATTAGGTAAATTATGTTATAGGTCTAGTCTCATAGGACTAGATTTTTAAATTAGGAAAGTCAGTGTTGCTTTGATATCTTTAGCAAGACTGTGTTGGTTTATAGCAGCTGAAAATCAGCCTCACCTGCCAGCGTTTTAACCCAGAACACCTGGGCCTTGCTGCTCCTCTGGAGGAGGTTCATGTACACCGTGCCGTTGTATTCCGTGTCGGGGTCCAAGTTGGAAACTTCAAATTCTTTGTTGTGCTCATTCTTGGTCCACTATTTCAAACAAAGGCAAATTCTGTATTTTAGAAAGATTACATGCATACAGCTTCTTCAAATCAGATTGCAAAATTCAGCGTGAAATTTTACATACTAGTAAGGTGTTACAGGACTATAAGAATTCTTCATATATGGAATTCTAAAGATACAAATTGCTGTATTTAATTTTTGCATTTCATTTCCTTAAGACTTGAACTAATGAAGTCATTCTTTCTTTTAGTCACCAGCAGCTTAACATTTTGCTATTTATACATTATCCTGGGAAACTCCAGTTTCCTTTCCATAATTTTAGAGGAATTCTTAAAGTTCCTCTCATCTGCTGAGACTCAAAGACTCTGAAACTTTCTCTTGCACCTCAGAAATCTCATCGGTCACATATAAGCTCTGGTGTCCTTCTCCATCGTATGCAAAGTGTGACTCACAAAAGTCAGCGGGCCTGAGGTTGTGCGTTACCTTTTGGTGTGTCCTTTGGTTGAATATCGTTAAGTGATAATCAACAGCACCAAATTTGCTACAAATGTCCTCTACGGTTAGCTGGTGGTCATCCTCACCTCTCAGGGGGGTGTAGGGGGGCCGGATAAGGAACTTTATGGACCGTACATAAGGAATATACTCCACTGCTGGTGCTCCGATAACAGCTGGAAAAGACAGAATGGGAAGTGTGAGATTAAAGTTGATACCTTACCAGATCAGCTTATACACAGCTTATATATACCGCCACCTTGAAATATTGACAAATGTGCGGGGGAAAATTTCCACCTTGAAATACTGACAGATGTGCAGGGGGAAAATTTCCACCTTGAATTGCTGACCAATGTGCGGTGGGAAAATTTTAGTCACAGAGCCAGTGAGAGAATTGGCAAAGGCCATGTTGTGTGTTTGCATTAGAGCTCACTGAGGGTTTGGGAACATTAAATATCCATTGGTCTGGCTGCTTATCCTCATTTTCAGGAGTTCACATTTCATAGCTTCTGTGACTGTGTTACTGACTGTCCTCAAGCTGCCCAGCATGTCCCTTGCCCATCCTCAGGCCTTCACCCCCTTCCTACCCAGCCCAGAGTCTTGCAACACTGCAGTTCGAAGAAATACCGTCCTAAACATCAGTGAGAGCTGGAACGAATCCCCAGCGAGTGGGATTTGATAATTTCAGCAGCCGTACGTACTCTCTTTTCTGGGTTCGAATCGTTCTGAGCGCACCCAGCCGGAGGAGCAGCCGTCCTGGCCGTTCACCCTCACCCTGGCGTAATAATTCTCCGTGAAGTTTTCCGTTTCGCGAGTGAGGTTGCAGAAACGCTGTGTGATACTCTGGCACTCCTGCTTGTTAAGCCAGGATTTTTCTCCATACCTTAAGACAAAAAAAAAACCAACCCTTTTAGTCTGTTTGGTAGAACAGATGCAATACCACCCTTCTCCAGAATGATCCGAACAGGCTGTTTTGCCAACTCTTAGTAGTTTTTAAAAGCATTATTGCAATTCGCAGGTGGCAGGGAATGTGATGGCCGGGGTTCTTTGCCCAGCTCTGACTCTGAATGATTGCGCACAAGTTCGCTGGAGAGTTTGCAGACTTATCCAAAGCCCACAGAGCCATTTTGTAGCATTAGTTTGATTTCTCACAGCTCTAGTGACTGAACCAGAGGAAAACAATCGCTCTCGTCTGTATTTACAGGTGAAGAAACTGCAGAATAGAGAGAAGAAAGTTGCTGAAGGCAAATAGTAGCTCAGTAATGGAGTAAAGCTGGCAACCCAAGGTGTGAAAGTACTTGCTTAACTGAGCACCAGTTTAATTCTGTGCTTCACTGTGTTCTTGTCTAAGCAGAAGCATTTCCGTAACAGGGGAAAAAGCAACAGAAACAGCAAATTCTACTTTTCTTTCTTGGCACTTCCTCATTGAACGGTGGCCCTCGGAACAACAGAACTCCAAAGAGAAGCAAACCTCACGTACTGTTTATACTGGACGTCAAATACAGTGCCAGGGGGAATATCTGCTTCAGTTTCCCATGTCAGGATGTTCTCAAAGTTTGTAGAAGAAAATGCTGCACGTTTCAGACATGCTGACCTCTCCGCAGTCACAATGCCTAGGGGAGCAAAGAAACTGGTGTTAAAATGCATATTCCAGCATCTCAACCCTGGGATGAATGCGGGTCCAATGCTGCTCGGCCTTTCAGTGAGCAGCAATATCAGGCGTCCCGGTTCCAGTTTGCTAGAGATGGGCTGCAAGGCAGAAGTTTGGCCAGGACAGGAATTCAAAGCATGCACAGATCATTGTGTACAGCTTGTGGATTATCGGCTCATCCCAAAGAAATGTAAGTCAGATATTTTTACAGAAAGACTTCAAAAACTCGGAGTCGGAAAATCTTTGAGTTCCTTACCAGGTTTCTTTTAAAGCAGTTAAATGGCTGGAAAACAACTGGTTTTCAGGGCTAGATTCATATCTATGAATCATAGTATCGTTGAACAGAATGTCTCTGCTTTCTGCCCATACTCAGGGAGGTGACATTCTGCAATCAGTTCACATCACTGAGGATGTGACTGCCCTTCACCTCTCCCCATCTGCGTTTTATGGGGTGGAGGGTGACACGCAATATACTCCGGTGCCCGGACTCTGCGCTGGGTGTGCCCGGGTGAAAACAAACAGTTGCGCTCCCTGCTCGCCCTCTGCCTCTTCCCACAGGGTTCGGCCTTGGGACGCAGAAATATCACTTGGCCCTGGCAAACATCACCTGTCTGAGCTCCCTCTCCGAGCAGAACAACCCCCGATCCACCTGCAGCAAACGTTCTTGGCTGCAGAACAATCTCTTGGAGACTTTGAGCTCTCCGCTATTATGAGAATACACAGCGCAAAAGTTTCTCGAGACTGATTCACAAGACCTTCTAACTTGGGGAGTTACCTTTAGAATCGCTAAGCTCTCTAAATTCAAATTATAGACACGTCCTCAAAGGTGGATAATTTATACGTGCCTCTTGGTTTGCGGGATTGGTAAACACCTTGAACTTGCCTGAGGGTCAGCCTGCACTTGCTGAAAATTAATAGTCCCATTATAGTGCTTGCAAGTGGACACTCAAAATCAATGAGTCCCCGCATGAACAAACGATGTGATAAGGAAATGCAAGCAGCACAGCTTTACAGATGGGAAAACTGAGGACCTGAATGGGGGTGACTTGGCCAAGATCAGGGACTAAACCACACCAGTTTCCGGATCCTTGCTCTGAGCTTTCCCTCCAACTGCCTCCAAGGAGAGCCAAGTGTCAGTAGTTCCAACTAGCGTGCTGTACAGGGGGAGAATTAGGTGTAAAGACATAAATCTGGCTGTCAGGCTTGTTGTGAGTGGCATTTTGGCAGGAAAGCAACACAGAAATGGGCTGAAGCCTGATCCACATTTTGTCCTGACCTCATCTGCAGCTCAACGCTGGGCACGATCTTCCTGGCGAGGCAGAAACGCAGCAGTCGGTACAAACCGGGTGGGTTTCCCTGTCTGGGCACCGTGAAAACTGAGTCACCAATTCTCTGATCATATCAGATGTAGGAAACCTCCGTCTTCCCACATCTATCCATACTAAAACACAGTTATGCAAAGCAGCGTAGTGTAAGCACAGTCAAGTGTGGGCAGGGAAAAACAGGATATTTCACAGTGTGAAAGTCCCGCTGTTATAGAATTTTCTGAAGGCGCCTTCCCTACAGAATAAGATCGTGGATACAAAAGCAGATGAATAAGGTTGCTTGCTGAAAAGCTGACATTTGAAAACATAACAAGTTTCACCCAGGAGTGAATTTGCTGCGTCTGGAGTTGGATTAAATGGATTTTAGGGACACATTATTTGTTTGTACCCCTTTTAAAATCAGGGCCATTCTTGTATTCATTTATGTCTCCGCTTAAGACACAAGGGGCTGATGCGAAGCCCCCTGAAAGCAATGAGTATCCTCTACTCCTGTAGGATTTGGGTTGTAACACACCAGGGGCAAACGCTTTGAAGTCTTTCCTTGTCCGTACTAATCCTTATAGCACTGAGCACACCAACAGTACTTAGAAAATACTGAAGGGAGAGAGCGACACCGAGAACTTTTGAACACCCTCAGACAAGAGCTCATTCTCTGGGTCTTTCAATAAACACGACTGAATTACCTTCCAGGATCAAACAGAAACAACCGCGACCAGTGACAGAGAAGGAGAAATCAGGACTTACCGACCACTGAAAATACAGCCCAGACGCTCAGAAATTGCTTCATGAATAACTACGCGAGCTGCGCTGGGAGAGCCGGCGGTCGATCCTGTGCGTGGGTGAATCACCTTTTACAGGAGCTAAATTCTTGTTTGTGAGGCCGGGTTGGGTTTGTTACCCAGTAACAAGCTGCAGAGCTCCAGTCCCGCCTGCGCTGGGCTCTGAGATCAGCAGCTACGGATCTGCGCGCATGTGTGAGAGAGAACAGGAGAGTAACTGCGATCGCAGCGCTGCCTGCGGAGCCCGCACACCTGCCTGGACAAAGGTGCGCCAGCCCGAGGCTGAGAAAACCCCCAGGTTTTGAAAGAGCGCCAAACATTTTGCCGATAAAAAACTTCCTGCCCAAAAGCCCTCCCCGAGCTTTCTCAGTTTTAGGCCTCGCTTTTCTGGTCGGGTAACTTTGACTTGTTAAAACTCTAGAAATTCAAACCTAGTGCTGCGCATCTACTTGGCTTTATAACCGCTGCAAACGAGACATCCATTTCCTTAAGAAATACTGTGGAACGCGTTCTTAAAATGAAAGTCAGACAAGTGAATGGTTTTTAAGCTCTTATATTGTTCACGCTGGGCAGGGATGGCAGCCAAACGGCTTCGCAGAGCTCTGGGGAGCAGCACTTACTGCCCCGTGGCTTTTCGCAGAGGCCGCTGGAGACCTACGGTTTATTTTTGTGGCTCCTGACAATATAAGGCTCTGTTCTGAGTTCTGTGAATACCATATGGTAAGAACTGCGAGTTTGCGTGAAATCTAACCAAGAAAAAGATACAGTTCCTGTTGCGTCGTGTTCTTTGTTTTTTAGGCTGTTAAGTTACATTTTCAGGCTTTTCACAAAAGAGCGAGAGACATTTCCTTCTTTGGTCAAAAGTGAAAAGTAATTACTTGTTTCCAGGAGATGCGGATGTAGCACCAGCAGGTGTGTGTAACCCCTGAAGAGCTGGCGCAGCTGCGTGCTGCTCGTTTTACCCAAGATGTCCTAAGCGGGCAGAACTTCACCCATACAACCTGCATTTGAGGCTTAGGAAACTCCCTTAGCCCCTGCTTTTGGATTTTTGCATTCCAAAATCCCCGGCTCATTCCTTCCCCATGGTCACAACTGCACAAACCTGCCCTCGGTCCTGGGGTTTGCCGAGGACTAACTGGACCATTGCATAAAGCCGAGGTTCCACCAGAGCAAACCCAACTGGGCTGTCCTGAGAACCATTATTGCTGCAGCCCCAGAAATGCTTTTAACAGAAATATCTGCCCTAAACCTCTGTCCATTCCTGACCCTTTTGCACTGAAAAGCAGGTCTGAGACGTTGGTGAAAGAACAAGGGTGCTGCCCCAGCAGCACAGCTCACCTCTCCACCATCTCCCAGCCTGAGAAGAGCCGGACAAGACAAAGAACTGATGCCAGGCCCTGTTTGCAGAGCTGTGGCATGTCAAAATCATTCTGTACAGGTTGAGCAGCTTTTGAGTTTCCCGTAACTCAAAGCCTTGGGGGGTTTTCCTGGATTGCACAAGAAGATGGGTGGCGATTGGATCTGGATGATCTGTATGTTTCTAAGTGAACGGGAGGGTGCAGGATGTACCTAAGGACACTTTGCAGAGAACAGGTAGGAAATAAAAAAGGAAAATTCTAGTTGATGAATCTTTTCTCCCACCTCCCCTTTTTATTGAATTGAGGACCTTGATGAGTCTGTCTTGCTTTCCTCTTTCAAAGCAATTCCCAACCCCTCCTCTTTCTTATATTGTTCTTCCAAGTCTCTGAAGGCATCAGCTTTAATACCCTCCTCCTACATCCTTCCCTCATCTGAGACAACTCTGTTGTGTGTCTCCCTCTTTAATTTAACACTTTACTTTTCTGCGTCTCCTTTTACTGGAATAAAATGTGAGGCTGTGTTTCTCTGAGATGTGAAGAGCGCACATTAAAAATACACTGAAAAGATCAGTATTGCCCAGTCAAAGGAGGATTTGCCTCCTGTGCCTTTTGCTGCAGGACTTGCAGTTTCATTCTTTGCTCAGAGATGGTCACAGTCCTGCTCTTTCAGGGACCAGAGGGTGACCTGGCTGGGAGGATTCCACTCAAACCAAAGCATTAGGAGTGGGAAGCCCATGTTTTAAAATGTAATGTTTTTCAGGATGAGCTGCAGTCACCCTTTGTACTTCTGGGAAACCTGAAAACACACACACACACGTGGAGTTATATACGAAAATATTATTGCATCTGTGTCAAGCAGCTCTCAAACAATCTGCACAGCAGGGAGAAATTCAGCTTCGATAAGTACACTGGTATAAAAACAAAAATAAATAAATAGCAGGCATGCCGCACATTTATCACAGAAGGTGATCTCTGTGCCTTGAGATCTTTTCATCCCGCAAAAGCGAAGGTTGTTCAAAGTCTCTGTGTGGCACTTCCAGTCGAGCAGGGGCGCAGTTTTGTAGCTTCGGACAAGCAAATGTAACGTTAGCGGTTCATCCTGGTTCGAAACCAGCGCGCAGGCACATCGCTCGCTGATGGTTTCATGTGGGTCCGGGTTGTGGTTTTGCTGTTTCAGAGGTGGGTTTGCCTTTCGTAACTCGCATGGAAAAGTGACTTTGCTCTCGCGTCCCAGGCGGACACAAGACACTGCGTGTTCGCTGGGTGACACCGGCAGTGTCACCGCGTGTCTCACCCTTGGCCGCCTTCAAATTGAGTGTCTCATACCCGAACCGTAACACCTTACCACAGCTGCCCCTGCGCAGAGGGACAGTGAATGTGCATTAGTTACTTAGCAGTAAAAATACACCTTTTATGACCCTAAAGCCTTATACCTTGATAGGCCAGACATCAGTGGAAAAAACTGTCTAGGTGAATAAATACAAAAAGCACCACTATCAGTTATTTGTCCTCGTTTCGCTCTCCTTGTGCGGATATCTGGAGCTCTCTAGCGTTTTCCAGGCGCAGCACAGAACTGCTAGGACGCTCTAGCTCCTCCCCATGTAATGTGCATGCTCATAGCCTTTGAATTTAAACTTTTGATCGTATTTTTCTTTCATAGTTGAAGTTCCAAATGTGTCACTTAGCACCGTGGGTGCTGGAGGTGTCCCTTCTGTAGAATTATCGCTGTCACAGTCGCTTGCGATCCCTTCATCTTCTGCCACTTGGGATGTTTGGAAGGAAATGAGCTGCTGGGTGCTGGGGTCCTCCCTGAGCTGCGATATCTCTCCGATCCGGACCTGCGGATCCAGTATTGATTTCTGGTAATGCTTGGTGAGGCGATGAGCGTTCCTGTGCAGGTAGTGGCCCTCGGCTGGAGGTTTGGCACAGGTCCCCTCCGCCGGTGTCTGTAAAGGGGTCACTTCCAGGTGTTCATCCCTGTCTGTGTCCTGCTGTCCATGTTCCCTGGGACCTGGGAATCTCACATCAGTGAGAGATATTCTTCCCAAAGAGGAGCTGCGAGAAAGGGACGCCGTCTCCGTTCCTTGGGATCCGGAGGTGTCCACCTCATTCTTGCTCATTGGAAAGAAGGAGAAGCCCAGGGTGCTCAGGTCAAGCACAGACTCACTGTCCACAGAGAGATCTCCGGATCCCAAGTCCAAGCCAGTTTCGTCCTGAGCTGCTCTGGATGGTTCACAGTTGAGGTGTCTCTTTGGAAACTGAGGCATTTCAGTGTATGGGATGAAAGTACTGCTGTCCTCTTCCTCCTCTGATGATGATGATGATGATGAGAGGAAAGAATCCGTCCTTGGTAGGTTGTTTCTTGCTGAAGTTTTGTTTGTCTTCCTTTGGGACACTGGCTGCTCTGTGCAGATAAGGTAGTCCCCGAAGGATTCCTTTTCACTGGGCTCATAGTCAAAGGCTGCTCCAGCAGCTTTTAAAGAAGAGAAATCCTACCAAGGAAAAGAAACAAGCCACAGATCAGTGAGTTAGCGATGCTTTTTAAAGAAAGGTTTGGCCATAGGACGTGCCAGAATGAAAGCTTATTTATCGTGGGACTTCTGAATGCAGACCTGAGAAGCACAGACCTGAGAAGCACAGAACTGTGAAGCACAAAACTGCCCCATTTCTCCCCAGTTACCCTCTGAAAATCATCAAGACCGAGTCAGGACGCAGCGTTTGGGCCGTACCAGAGCGTGGGGCATCATCTTCTGCTCCGCATCTTGTTTCAACCAGCAGATGATGAAGGCGCTTGTGAGGAACATGGTGAGGACCAACACAGGGATGGTTGCAGGAAATGGGAACCTCCATTCCACGGCTGAAAAAGAAAAAGGCAAAAATAATCTCCTGCTGATACATTTCGTACTAATGATGCGGTTTTATACTCTGCTTCTCTTTCAGAAATCTTGGGAAACGTTAGGCTCCAGATCCTTATTTTACAAATCACACAGAATCACAGAATCGACTGGGTTGGAAAAGCCCTCCGAGATTACTAAGTCCAACCCTTGGTCCAACTCCAGTCCGTTTACTAGATCATGGCACTAAGTGCCATGTCCAATCTCAGTTTAAAACCCTCCAGGGCCGCTGAGTCCAGCACCTCCCTGGGCAGCCATTCCAATCCTGACCACTCTCTCTGCACAGAATTGCTTTCTAATCTCCAGCCTCAATTTCCCCTGGCAGAGTTTAAGCCCATGGCCCCTTGTCCTATTGCTGATGCCTGGGAGAAGAGCCCAATCCCCACCTGGCTAGAACTGCCCTTCAGGTAGTTCTAGAGAGTGCTGAGCTCAGCTCTAAGCCTCCTCTTCTCCAGACTGAACAAGCCCAGCTCCCTCAGCCTCTCCCCATAGGGCTTGTGTTCCAGTCCCTTCCCCAGTCTTGTTGCTCTTCTCTGGACCCGCTCCAGCACTTCAATCTCTTTCCTGAGCTGAGGGGCCCAGAACTGAACACAATACTCCAGGTGTGGCCTCCCCAACGCAGAGCACAGGGGAAGGATCACTGCCCTTGTCCTGCTGACCACGCCAGTTTGGATACAGGACAGGACACCATTGGCCTTCTTGGCCACCTGGGCACACTGTTGGCTCATGTTGAGCTTCCTGTCCGTTAGTCCCCCAGGTCCCTTTCTGTCTGACTGCTCCCCAGCCACTCTGTGCCAGCCTGGAGCAGAGAAAGGACGACAGACTTGCCTGAGATCAGACACTAAGTCAGAGTCACAGACAGAAATTAGTGTTGATACCAGCCAGTGCTTTACTTGGAGCAGGTATAATATAATTAATATAATTTTCAGGGTGAATTTGAATATTACCAAAATTCTATTGTAAGCATAACCCAGGTACAATATTTCCAGATTTTCAGAATGTATTTCAAGGTTGGACTTTTTAATAAAAATGTTTCTACCGAAGGCAGAAACTTTCACTACAAAATCCAACTGGAAACCCGTTTTTTTTGGTTGAAAAGCTGATTTTGGTAGAAATCTCTGACTTGCCCTAATCCCATTCGATGTCTCACCACGTCCTTTTCTCGCGTACCTTTGTGGTTTAATAGCACACACACTGGTTGAGAGAACGGGCTGTGCTTGAATTCAACGCTTTCATAGGAAGATCTGGCACTCAAGCAGTAGTTGCCTCTCAGTGCAGTGGTGTCAATAGTCACTGTCTCCGTCCTAAATTTTCTTTCGTATGTCTTCTGTTTAGAAACAAAAAGAACAGAGAGTTGGGAAGATGATTCTTGCATTATTTGGGTTGTTTCTCTGCCTTTTTAGCCCGTGATTTTCATCATGGTGTGGCTGGAAGGTGCGTGGAGAGGCTCTTCATGTCTTGCTGCTCTTTGTAGCAAGAACCTCTGAGGGTCTCTGGATTCTGGGGTGGGATTTGCAGCTGGTGCCGTGCTCTGTTCTGCCATGGACACTGTTAACTGTCCCCAAACGGGTTGTTTGAAACCTCAGATACTGTTATACTGAATATAGCATAGCCACCCCATCATATCTCCCTGATAAAAACAGGAACAGAACAAGAAAGGGAACCACCAATAAAATAAGGATGCTCTGGCTTTGGTTTCTCTCCGGTTTGGTCATTTCATTTTCTCCAGACCCTGGGTCTTGTCCCTCCCTGCCCAGAAACTTTAAGCCCCCGTTTAACAGGGTTTTAATTCCCGTTTCATCTAAGAAGTGCAGCTTTACTGACCTTGTCTTCAGATCCGGCTTCCCAAAGGTTCAAGTCGTACGTCCAGGAGAAACTCTCCACGCAGGCGGCCAAAGGGAAGGAGGCGTTCACGTGGATGACGTTCTCCTTGATGTTCACGTTTAGCACTGGGGGAGCCAGTTCCACTGTAATTAAGTGACCAGACATAAGAATAGTGCTTCTTTGTGTCGTAGCTTCACAGAAGTTCTGCTTTGCTGTGTTCTGTTATCTTGTGATAGACGTGAAGGAAGGAGGAAGGCAAGAAAACACCTCGTTTTTCCCTAGCACACCCCCACTGGAATGTGGAAAGCTTGAAGCCAGTTTGCTCACCCAGAGCACTGATGAGCAATTTCTGACATTGCTACAAAATTCATTTTCAAATAATTGCGGCTTATTGTTTGCGCTCACTGTTGTTCATAAAGCCGCTCGTTACTGTTTCCTTGGTGCGTGATCTGCTTGTTTGCTCGTGCCAATACTGCCGTAACCCACCAGACACTCACCATCCAGATGATACTCCTTGAACTGCGATTCTACCCATGGCGACTGCAGCCGTCCGGAAACAGCTTTGACTCGAGCCCGGGCTTTAACGAAGAGGTTTGGAAGCACACAAGTCAGATTGCAAGAGGTACGGCGAATGTTTTTGCAATGAGGAACCTTTATCCATTTGCCCATGAGGTCCTGGCTAAAAGGAGAAACAAGAACACCGTAATATTAAACACGCTGTTTTATTAGAATTTATGGAGCAAGAGAAGGAAGCGTTTTGGAGGATGGGTACCGCATCTTGCTCAGAGTTTGGTTTTAGTGATAATGACCTGGATTAATATACATGCCCACATGTTTGCCCTGTGCCACACTTGCAATCAAGTACTTACCTTTCGTACCTCACAGTGTATGTCACATCTGGTGGGGAACCTTCTCCCGGCGCCCATGTCAAAATCAGGTCAAAGTCTTTCGACAGTAGAGTAACATCTTGAGGAGGCGGGAGTTGAACACGACCTGATTGAAAGAGAAAATTGCTTGAATGATTAAAAATATCTTTGGAGATAGGAAATATCACCTAGTTTTGACCAAGGTGGTTTCAAAATTTGGGACAGAGCAGCTCAGTTCATCTAAGGCTGGAAATCCGCTATGGAAGCAGGTATGGCTGTGATGACGCATGTTTTCCTCGCCTCTTGTAAAACATCTTCATGTCAACAGCTTTTAGCTTGGACCTACATTTGTGTGAACCATCCTTTCCAGAATATGCTGTGGCTTCCTCCGTGGTCTCCCTGGATTTCTCAGCCCATTCTGCGCTCCCACCTCCTGCTCATCCCGTCCCAGTTCTGCGGAGTCTGACCCCACCACGGTGCAGCTTTTCCTGCCACTTACTGTTTCTAGTAGGTAAATATCTACATTTCCAGCCTTCAACAACACACATTCTATAGACATTTGAAACTGCCACCTCTTTGCCATGGAATATATAATTTTATGCGAACCATTCCCTGTTAAACTCCTTAAAATTTACCTGTGTGTGTCTTTTCCTCCTACAGGCAAAACCACATAGCACAGCAAAATGAAAAGCGGCAGAGACAGCTTTACCGTACCTGTGGCCGGCTGCAGGAAGCACAGCGCCGTCAGGACTCCCACTCTCCAGGTACACATGCCGAAGCACAACTTCTCCACTTGTAATACGTTTCTTTTCTTGCTAGCTTTTCATCCTGTTGGGCTTTTTCGTATTAAGTTGTATGAATTACGGAGGAGCGTGCGGTTCCTGAGCTGCGCACACGCGCACGGTCTCGCTTCCTGGTACGGCCCAAATAAAGCGCTGCACGTTGGATGGGGGAAGGAGAAGATGGGAGAGCGAGTACTGTTGTTGAAAGCAAAAATATCCTAAAGATTGCAGCACTGCGCCCTCCAGTGTAACATAACTTGTCTCTGTTTTAGGCCATGTACAAAAGGAACGCAGTAGAACAGGGCAAGCCTTATCTTGTGAGGCACCTCGATCAAAAATTGACCTTTGGAATTTACCTGGGTGGCTGTGAAATATTAATAGGAATCAAATAAGGTTTTACTGCATGAGCTATCTAATAGAAACCTAGCAATAATGAAAAGCAGTAATCAATCAGGAGTATGTGATATTATGATAGCCTTGTGTTTACAAGAGACCAAGGATTTTCTCTTTATTTATGTTACCAGGTGAAGAATGTTTTTCAGAAGTGAAGGAATTGCCCCACTTTATGGATGGGGAAATAAAGGGCAATATTAGAGAGGGATCTGCCCTGTACCCAGTGTGGGCGAATGAAAGGACCTGGATCCTTCTGATAAATCCTGTGCTTTTGTTGAGTGCTAGTGTTGTGATTTCCCTACATCATAGCTACTAATTATCAATTATTTATTACCAACCTAAAAACATCAGCCAAGATCAGGACCAGTTGCCAGGACTGTGCCAACACACGGATGGTTCTTGGCCCCTGCGCTGCCGCATCCGTGGACACGTTGGCTGTTGGCCTTGACATTTACAGCTCTGAAACTCTGGAGGTGTTTCTGTTTCCATCACATGGTACCTTTTAACTCCAGAGCTCTCCTGGAGCAAAGCTCAGTTCCTGAGTTCCTGCTGTATGTTACAGCCTCACACACCTTCCTAAAGCAAAGCGGAGTCATGGTGACTGCAGTTTTGTTGTGTGTGTGTCAGAAACACAGCAGGAAACATCCTGGTTCGGCCGTGAGCTGCGCCACCATGTGCCCGAGCGTATGTGGCTGGAATAGCTGTGTCACCGCATCCTGTGCAGAGAGATGGGGAAAAACCAGCAATATGAGTTGTGCTGTGTGGTTGGCACAGCTGCTCTCCCATCACAATCACCACCAGGACTGTGCCAAGAGGAAATGGGTCAATGAGGTTACCACACAAAGATAACACCGGCACAGAGAAAAGGGGAATTTCTGGGTCTTCCCCAGGTGGAAAACTCACCAAGCCCAGCAGGCAGCCCATCGCTCCACCTGCGACTGTCACGTTCTGGCTACTGAGTGGGAGAAGAGCTGATGGAGCTGAGGTTTGTGCTGGCAAAGCTTGCATGTTTGCCAGGAAGGTACCGAACGTCTTGTTTCCCTGAACATGGTACAATTCAAGCCGTAGGAGGAGACACAGTTACAAGTTTCTTCAATGACAACTTTCTCCAAAAATGTCAATTTCTTCATACCATGGGCTTCTATCACCCATACTTCTGTTGTTCCTTGGCCATTTTGCTCCCTCTCTTTAATTTCTATGAAGTTTCTCTTTCTCGTGCAGAAAGAACGATAACCTTTATAAGGAAAAAAACAAAGCTACAGGTCTGGTGGGTCATTGATCTGTTCCCATTTCGCATCAAAACCGCAGAGCTGATACCAACACACAGCTCTTACACTTCCCATAGCAACCTGAACAAAATAGGAGGCAGTCCTAGGGCCAGTCTCATTAAGGTCTTGCTAAGAGCCCTCAGGCAGCTTCTCTTAACGATGACGTGTGATTTTTAGGAAGCGTTTGCAAGAGGTGAATCTCATCATCGTCGTTTCCTGTGAAACATCTGCCCTGAAATCTGGGCTGCGCTGGACGAAACTCCCCCCGATTTTAGCAGGGCTGAGAACCTGTCCCAGGAAAAACCAGTGAGCTGTTGGCAGCAAACGGGGGCGGGTTGGAGCGGGGAGCCGGTGCCGCGAGGTGTCGCTGCCTGTCAGACAAAATCCCCGTGTTCCTCCGAGCGACAGACTCTCATCTACACCTATTGAAAAACCTGGGAAGCTTCACTAAAACTCCTCCCACCCTCTGCATCTCCTCGCACCCTCCCGCGCAGTGGCTGGTGTGAGTATTTCCAACGGCA
Source organism: Streptopelia decaocto (assembly GCF_964273445.1). Taxonomy (NCBI): domain Eukaryota; kingdom Metazoa; phylum Chordata; class Aves; order Columbiformes; family Columbidae; genus Streptopelia; species Streptopelia decaocto. The sequence continues at coordinate 1,606,318 of NC_138678.1, read as the reverse complement.
TCCTCTACTTTTGGGCACGGAGTTGGCATCATACACAGTGACATTTTGCTCTCCTACCCCTCTGGCCTTTTTCCCTGGCGTTGGGTGCCCAGGTGGGTGAGGGATGGGTACCGGTAGCAGAAAGACTTGTTATCTGTACTGGGAGCCTGCAGTGGGGGCTCTTGGCCTGCGATGACTTTATGTTTGCAGGCAGAGACGTTTGTGGCGGCAGAGGCCCCAGTTTGATAACACCACCAGTGTCTCTCCATCACTGAGGAAATCACACCGCCATGCCCACGTTCTCCCGCTGTTTTACTCACACGGAGCACAAACGCTTCAGGACGGGGTTGTCCCTCCTTAGCACGACGCCTCATCTGTAGGTGGCCCTTTGCATACGGCTGTAACAGCGATGATGCTGGGGGAACTCTCTCGATTTGCCACCTCTTGCCTCGCTGCGTGCAACAGGTGATTCAGAGCGCAAGGGCAAACCCTGCAACCTTTTTGAGTCAGGCTGACTGATACCTTTGTTTCTTGAGGAGGGGCACTGCAGGAAACGCAGCCTTCATCTCGTGAGGAGGGCGCACGTTGGGCTCTGGGGTGATTTCATGAAACCTTTGGAGTCAACAAGCCATGGAAAAGTATTGTCATCCCATCTGTTGCTCTTCCCCACCCACGTCACTTTTCTGGCAGAGCTTTGTGTGCTGCGAGCAGATCACTGAGAAAAACCCCATGTATTAAAAAATACATGACATTTCTGGGCTGAATGGCACAATGGGAAACCAAGTCACTGATCGTAAGTGCAGCGTGCTTAAGATTTCCGATGCGCTCTTACATTTCTATCACCACCATATTGCGGGAAGGATTGGCTGTTTTCAGTGTTTCTTAAAATGTGAAGTAGCCTTTGGAAACGGCCTCCACATGCAGTCTTCTGCAGTTAATTTTTGTTTCGTTCTGAAATGTGAAGAGCTTTTTTGTTCCTTAATGAAACAAGGTGGTTTTGGAGAGTGTTTCCATTGAAACACTGGAGAATTCCAACTCAGCATTTCTGCAGAGCAAAAATAATTCCTTAGCAGCGATCATAGTCCTGTGCTTGGTGAGGCTGCCCAGCCTAAGAGAACGTTGCAGGTGGGGAGAGGTGGCAGTTGTCACAAACACGCTGGACACTGACAATCTCAAGGAATCAGTGTGACATTTCCCAGTGGTTCTCACTGGGTGATGTGAGAAATTTCTTAAAGGAATGTGATCTAGATACAAATTATTTTAGAATTATTTTGCCTGAGATCTTGGTAAATGAGTGACTAAGACCTTTAGTCATTCTGACTCAGCTCTTTAAATGATCTTTTCCTTTCCTGCTGTTTAATTAACTTCTCGGCTTTGCTCAGGGTGTGATGCTGCTGCTGCCTCTGGTGACACCTGCTCCCCAGCTGAGCTTCCCGCTCATGGCTCCCGAGGTGCCCGCACCCCGCATAACATCCCTCATCGCTCCTCCAGAACGTAGCCCCGTATCCCTCCCAACACGGACGTGTACACAGACACAGGCCTGTATCTAGTGCAGTGCCTCAGGGGTCAGTACTGCGGCCGGTATTATTCAATATGTTCATCAATGATTTGGACGAGGGAATAGAGTGACTGTCAGCAAGTTTGCTGATGACACCAAGCTGGGAGGAGTGGGTGACACTGGAAGCTGTGCTGCCATCAGAGACCTGGACAGGCTGGAGAGCTGGGCAGGGAAAAATTGAATGAAATAGAACAAGGGCAAGTGTAGAGTCTTGTATCTGGGCAGGAACAACCCCAGGTTCCAGTATCAGTTGGGGAATGACCTAATAGAGAGCAGCGTAGGGGAAAGGGACCTGGGGACAGCAGGATGACCATGAGCCAGCACTGGGCCCTTGTGGCCAGGAAGCCAATGGTACCTGGGGTGGGTTAGAAGGGGGTGGTCAGTAGGTCAGAGAGGTTCTCCTGCCCCTCTGCTCTGCCCTGGGGAGACCACACCTGGAATCTTGTGTCCAGTTGTGGCCCATCAGTTCCAGCAGGACAGGGAACTGCTGGAGAGAGTCCAGCGCAGCCACCAAGATGCTGCAGGGAGTGGAGCATCTCCTGTGTGAGGAAAGGCTGAGGGAGCTGGGGCTCTGGAGCTGGACAAGAGGAGACTGAGGGGTGGCTCATTCCTGGGGATCAAGATGGAAAGGGGGAGTGTCAGGAGGATGGAGCCAGGCTCTTCTGGGTGACAACCAGTGACAGGACAAGGGGCAATGGGTGCAAACTGGAACACAGGAGGTTCCACTTAAATACGAGAAGAAACTTGTTCCTGGTGAGGGTGGCAGAGCCTGGCCCAGGCTGCCCAGGGGGGTTGTGGAGTCTCCTTCTCTGCAGACATTCCAACCCGCCTGGACACCTTCCTGTGTAACCTCATCTGGGTGTTCCTGCTCCATGGGGGGATTGCAGTGGATGAGCTTTCCAGGTCCCTTCCAACCCCTGACATTCTGGGATTCTGGGATTGTGCACATGGGGACTGAAGCACAGAAAAAATTACTGACTTCCCCGCAGCAGTTTAGAGACCTGAGCCCAAAGCTCGGCAGTCGGAAAATAAAGTCTTTGACTTAGGAGGCTACAGGCAGAGCTTCCCAGCAGAGGCGCAGTCTTCACCAGCGTCAAATTGCTTTTCTTGGCTTAACGTCTTCATTTCTGGAGGTGGCGGAGCTGACGTAACTGTGGTGGCAAAAGTGCGGTATGGGCCTGTCTTCAGAGCTGGGCAAAGTAAAACCCCAAGGGCAGGAGAGGGATTTTTCCTCCAACATTTTTCACCACCTGTTTGGAAAATTGAGTGAGCGTGGCAGTGTCTGAAGAGAAAATACTCATTAGGCCCAAACTAAACAAAAAACATCATCTGAAATTGAAAGGGAGACTTCACCCAGTTCCAAAGTTTTCCCAGGAAACCACTTGTGAGTTTTGTGGAGAACGTGCTGTTCTTCAAGGAAACCTGCGCTTAGGGGAGGGACAGAAAAACTGTGAACAACTCAAGTCACCGGTTTCGGAAACTTCCTCCCCTGTCCCGAGTTTCTCACACTGGGGGACAAGTTTGAACTGGGGATGCAGGGATCACTGTCCCTCGGACAACACTGATGTTGTGGCAGTTCTCCTGCCCAACTCTCCCTCCTTCCTCCCTGCCTTATGTAGGTCTGTAGGACGAGTTGTGTGACAATGGTGTTTGTACCATCCAGGAACGCGGAGTGTGGAAACAGCCACCGCCCTGCGAGCGGCTGCAGCCCCGGCTTTGGCAGAGGGTGCAAGACACAGGCTCCGAGGGGACGAGGTTTGTCCAAGTGACAGCCTGTGACTGCAAACACCGAGTTGCTGTAGCAGGGAGCCTGATCCTGGCTTTAGTGAACTGGTTTGGTGAACTTGAACCTTCTTGCCTGTCCCTGGAGGATCGTTCTGTTGAAGGTTTAGCTCTAACTTGGTACTGGGGGCACTTGATCTTCTGCAGCTCAGGAGGGGAAATATTTTCCTCTTTGTGCTTAAAAATGAGCCTGACATACAGGCTGCTGAGTGTTTGGATTTGATGGAAATTATTCTGGAACATTTAGGAAACTGAAGATGGGGAAATGATGAAAAAAGAACAAAATGCTATTGGGCATTAAGAGGTTAAAAAGTCTGCAGAGGTGGGCGATGCTAGATGGTAAAATAAAATGCAGCAGTGTCCCCTTGACCCAGACAGGCATCTGGGCCACCTGTCACCAGGGGAAGAGAAGAGAATGGGCTTGATTTGTTTTTCAAACTGACTCTGAAAAGACTTAAAACGAAAAGCAAAAATGAAAACACAGAATGTTCCCCATACAAGTGCTATGAATCATTTCATGTCCTTTATTTTTAGTTCTGGGGCAGGGTTTTTCAAGCAGCTCAGGGCTTTGCCTGCACACAGCAACTGGAGCTGATACAGGATTCGTGATTTAAAGGAGAACACAGTAATCCTGTAAAGATACCTGGGCCGTGTACGCCAACCTTTGTTTTCAGGGTTGTACCCGTGTCAGGGTTTCATCAGACCATTGTACTCTGACAGGGATTAAGGGTGGTTAGTCAGGGCTTTAGGAGCTGCCTAAGGAGAGCGTAGCGTTTCACAGCTGTTTCAGAGCTGCACGAGCAGCGTGTAGTCCCAGGCCAGAGGACTCTCCTCCCTCGAAAGCCTCGTTACCGTTAACGTTGCAGTCGTGCGGGCTGGCTGTGCCGATGGGGCTGCCGGAGGCTGCGCCGCTGCCTGGCCTGGCACAGCACCGCAGCTCAGACCGGGCCAGGGTGAGTGGCTTCACAGGCATCCCCATCCCTTCTAGATTTAGGTCCTTTGGTATGGGGAGAACTGCTAAGACACGTCTGTACCAGGAGGGGACAACCTTCTGCTCATCTCCCACCCTGTCCCAGTGATCTCATCCGTCCTGCACCATCCCTCGCTGCTTTACCATTTAGCACGTGCAAATCTGCAGAGGTTTTTTCCTTCCCTCGGCAAAACGAAGCCCCTGCTGAAAAAAGCACAAGCCCCTTGCTCACAGCATGAAATCTTTCCAATAGATTTACTTGCTTACAGCAAACATATGTGGAGAGGAGTCTCTTCTGTGCGTGTTTACGGGATGCTGAGAGGGCCTTGCCCCCTTTTGTAGCTGTGCTTACTCACGCTGCGGCTCCGAGCTGACTTCATTTTTACCTTCCCCATGACCTGCTTTTTGTGTGCAACGCTGTGGTGTGCAAACAGCGCTGCTTTACCAAAATCCCCCATAGCAGCCCTCCCTGGGCAGCTGGCTGCGTAACGTTAATGGAAACAACTTCCCTTCTGGGCAAAGGCACCAATTCTGGCAGTTCAGCCGATTCCCTGGATCACCCACGGACCGGTACAGGACAGGGGCAAAGTGTCGCCCCTGGTTTTCCTGGGTTGAGTTGGGACTGCCAGCAGGCAGAATCCTTTTCTACCACAAAGAAATTAGATAGATCTCAGTTTAAGTCCAGACAACAACAAAGTAGACGTGGTTTGGATCCCAGCCTGAGATCAGACAGACTCTCCTTTCCCTCTGTGCCGTCCTGGGCGGTGGGACAGAGGTGTGGGATGGTGCTGATCAGCTAGAGGACTCGAGCCCGTGGCCCGTTTTGTGCTGCTTCTCTTGCTTTTCCTGAAACCTGTCCCTTCCCCTTTACAGTGCCTTTTTATTCATGCTGAAAGCAGTTAGGGAGCTTGCCTGGACACGCAGTAACGGCGAAACTCCAGTGCACACAGAGTAAAACATGTGCTAGCCCACAAGGTGCAGATATAACAACACGGGAACGTCCCGGGGGCACCGTGCCTCCCGAAACCCCCAGCTCTCACCGATCAGCGTGGGAAAAGCGGTGGGGACCCTGCATGTTCCAACAGAGAGAGAGACTTAATTCCAGCAACCTGCCTGTTGTACTCTTTGAGCCAAACTGTGCTCTCGGGGGTCATCCCACAGGCTCCAGCACTTATCCCTCTTCAAGAGCATTTCCATACTGTCTGATTCGATGTCACCCTGCCTGATGTGAGGGCTTTTGAGGGATGCTGGTACCCTGGCCCTGACTGGGAAACTCTCCCCTGCGTGGCGGGGATTTCTACATAACCCTTTCAAGCAAGAAATACATTTAATCTCCCATGTATTTCTCCAAGGGGTAGAGTGAATGCATGTGCTGGGAAGGGGGAGTACGGCATGGGGAAGCCGTGTATGTTCTGTATCGGTAATTGGAACATCAGCAGCAGCAGGAGGTGAGTTGCCCGCAGAAGGGGATGTGCGGGAGGCCGGGGAGCGCGGCACTGCGCAAGCTGCGTTTCCACGCTCCCCGGCCAAGGCTGCGAGATGCTGTTCCCCCGCAACCGCTAGTGCCAGCAGCTTCCTGGTGGGGTGGGTAGGCTTTGTTTGAATGTTTGCGATGTTTTGCATTGCAGTATTTGGATGCCAAAGCTATACAGTGCTGTAAAAGTTAATTAGCTAGATAACTAATTAAAGACTTCTCCCTTTTATTGTTGCCAACTTGCAATTCAGAAAGGGGCTTGTGTCGAAGTAAATCCAGCCACACACCCCGGTGAAAGAAGTGATAAACCATTCGAGGTCTAATTAACCATTCAGGGGACTGGTGCGGGAAAATCCCATCGTCTGGGGGGAAGAGCCGTTCCCAGTCCCAGGCAGCACCCCCACAACTGACCCCGCTTTGAATGCATCTCCCAAGGGGTTCCTGCTCCAAAGGGGAGGGTCACAGCCTGGAACTGAGCATGGAGGGCAGGATTTATAGGTGCCAACAGACATTATGGTGTTGGAACAGCCCCCTTGAGGGTGACATGTCCTTGGGGACCTAGTTTGATCTCCCCGTCAAAGGTGCAAGGTGTGGCTTTGTGGGGCTCTGAGCTGAGGGTGCTCAGGAGGCTGCAAGGACACGAACTCATGGCACTTGCTGGTGGGTGACTTTGCAGCTCTGTCTGCTGAGGGGTCTCCCTGGAACAGCAGAACATCTCTCTGGACCAGCAAGGACACTGATAATCCCCACGGCTGTCGCTTTTCTGTGGGTCACTGCATCGGAGATTCATAACATGTTTTTTAAATCATCAGCAGCAACACGTTATCATTCACACCCCGGCGGTTTAAGAGAGTGCGCATCCCTTCGCTTCAGCAGCATCCTGACCTGCCAGTCGCTGGGGTCATTTTGGCCCTGGGGAATATGCAATTAGAGGGTGGAGGGTGGAGGAGCTGCGCTGAGGTTCGGGCTCTGGCCAGCAGCCAGCAGACGTGCTGTAACCAAGTGGCACCGGGCCCAGAATTTCCAGGAGGACTGAGCTCCCATCCGAAAGGAGAGGGGCCCAGATTTCTACCAGCGCTTTGCACGTGCTGGGTGCGCACAGGGTCTGAGTTCTTGTGAAATCCCAACCCGGCTGAGGGTGGCTGAGTGTTTGAAATTCCACCGAGTGGCCCGGCCCTCCCTCCCCACTGAAAAAGAGGGGAATTGAGCAATTTTAGCAAGTGTTCCTTGTCCGGGGAGTTCACGTATTCCGCAGGACGGACACACGGGGTGATGCCTCGCGGAGAGCGGAGTGTTTTAGGGCTTGTAGTTCGGATGGCATGACTGCTGAGATCAGTCTACATTTACACCAGATGAGGATCTGGCCAGGGTCCCGATACCGGGAGAATGTGCTTCCCACCCCCGCTACTATCAGCCCCAGCCCTCAGATGACAAGAAGTTAATTTAAAGGCTCCATCTCTTGTCTGAACAGCTCCCTCCCTCCCCCACTCTGATGAGAGGAAAATCTTCGGAGAGGCATCCAGGCGAGTGGGAAAGCTTTGGAGAGAGCTGTCTCTTGCCCTTTAGCCATCCAGAGAGGAAGAGCTCATCTGAATGAAATGAGGATCAATCAGAGAGAGGCATGGGAACAGTTGGGAGAAGGAGCCTCCAGTGATGTATATTCATGGGGGGGGAAACCTCCCCCAGACATGCAGAAGCTTTGATGAAAACTCTCCCAGCTGTGCTGAGCCTTTGAAGTGACACAGCAGAAGTGTATTCGCGATTACCCGAGAGATAGAAGCAGATGAGTTCTCAATCAGCTGAATCCTTATATTTAGGATAGACTTTCAAGCTTACTTTTTATAACTCCTTCCCAAATGAATGAGAATCAGCTGCGTGGCAGCCCATCGTTCTCTCCCCTGCTTCCTCCTCCACCCCAGCCCAGATAACCTATAAAGCCAGAATCACATTCCCAGAGGGCAGGGGATGAGGTGTCCTTGGTGTTTCATGCTCCAGAGGAGGACTGGGAAGAGTTCTGAACCATTAGTGGGAAATAAAAGGCTAATGGAAATGGGTTACTTTTCTGACATCTCTTCACATAGCTCGTGTTGAAGTGTCATAGCATTTCATCAGCAGCGTATCTTCTGCTCCAGCATTTGTCTCTATCTGCTCCCCTAATCTGAGTCTGTAAAGGCTGAGTCTAAAATCTATGCTCTGGTACTTGAGCTGAGCAGCTGTTTTCAACTGGGAGGGACTTTGCACCCATGCGGGATGGGAGGGACAAGTCCCCAGTGTCCAGCTGGATCACGACTGGTGGCACCTGCTGTCCCAGGAGCTGAACCTCATCCCTTGAGTTTACATCACAAGCCTGTGAGCTCTGCGGAAGGTTTTTTTGGTTCCTCCACTCACAAGCACAGTGGAAAGGTCAGTTCTTGTCACCTGTGCTTACCTGAGCTGGTGACAAGCTAAACACAAAGTGCTGCACGTTCCTCCTATGAAAAACCTCAAGGAATATCCGTCAACCCAGACCCCACGTCGATTGTCCCTCCTGCTGTCCCTTCTCGGCGGGTGTCTCCCGTGCATGTACATTTAATGGGAACAGGCAGATGCAATCAGCCAAGTCATGGATGTTTAACACGCTTCAAGGTGCGTTGGCAGTTTTAGATGATCAAAGCCTCTCTTGTGATGCAGTGGCATTGCCAGGGTGTTTGCTTTTAACTCTATCAGATAAGTTGAAAGAAAGTCAGTAGTCAGTTTTGATGTTGTAAGAAACCAATTTGGGAATGGTCAGAGACAAAAAAATTGCTCAAGAGTTCCATTAACTGGGAGCATGGGCACTGAGAGGGGATTGCACATATTTCTGCTTCTTTGGGTACTAACGTGTCCTGGTGTCACTTTCTGCAGTGATTTTACAAGTTTGCAGCTGAACTGGAAACGTCAAGTGTTGGTGATTTGAAATAGGAGGCCTTAATCCCTGAGAATCACCCTAAAACCTCCTCCGATGACCTGACACACTGATAAACCTCCACCCAAGAGGGTGGGTTCTGTTCCTTCTCTTTAGTGCTAATGTCAGCTGGGCACGGGCACCCAGCAATGAGGAAATGTCTTCACCAGGTGTCTTTGTGCTCTGAAGAATGTGTTTGCATTAAAAATATACATTTCTTATACAGATTTTTCTGTGCAGGAAGGTGCAGGCTGTGTCTAGTGTTTAACTACCAGGCGAGGCAGGTGTGGTATCACGTAATCTTTATAACCAGGCTTGAGGAACACTAGTGCAGGCATCGCCTTCGGTCCAGGGAAGTCCATACAGACTCAGAATTAAAGGGGCTCTCTTTGGATTTACTGTAATTTAATTGAAAGTGAGTTCAGAGCAGGCAACTTGGTTAAGGCTTTTTGATTCTAAACCACAGCATCTGCAGGAGAGTTCATTGCCGTTTTACTGCCCTAAGTTATTACCGTTCATGAACTCCAATTGATTTCCACCGTGTGGACAAGCTCTGGGAGTTCCAGCATCAATCTGAGACGACTCCTCTAGACTTTCAGCTACATTGGGGAGGTGTGAGGAAGCACCGAGCAGAGGAGGCTGTTGGTGAGACCATTAGGAAACACCTCAAAACTTCAATCCTCCTTCACCGTGAAAGGAAAGGGACGGTTCCTCTGGCCTCTGTGTCCTGTGGAGAGCGCGGAGCAACATTTCAGGAGCCCTGCTCAGCCTGTTTGAAGGTGTGCAGGAGCTGCTGTTGCATCCGTTGGGAGTGGAAATGGTTTTTACTGGTTCCTTAGGGCAGGCAGGGGTTTCCCAGCCCTGTCCTTTAGGAGCAGCTGCTGTCCCGCTGGCTCTGAGCCGGGATGTCACCACGCTGGTACCGCTGCCACCAGCCCTGTCCACGTGGGACAGGACACAGCCACTCACACCCTGCTCTTCTTTTTGACAGAGGTCCCATGGGATCTTGTAGTAAATGGGCCAAAATTTCTGCCCTTTCCACAATAACTGCTTTGTGTCCCCCCTCATAGGGCATTTTCTTCTTGGGAAGGGCTAAAGCTTTGTCTGACCCGTGGAGTGCTCATGCACGTGAGGATCTCCAGAAAGGCATGAGAAACCTTTCCCTTACACGAGCCAACAAAAATGTCACATCTTGAGGAAATGAAATGAAATGTACTGTGTCACCCGTCCTGCTGGGCAGGCAAAGAAAATCCAGGGGGAGTTTTTAAAGGCGCCTCGATGGTGAAACTTGAACCTTTTTTGAAAGGAACTAAGGAGAAAAACCAGGATTTAGTTTTGGTGGTGGGTTTGTACACACGGAGACAACATTGGATCCCTGCCCTGATCTCTGCTTAACCCAAACACAGAAATGCGGCAGTTTCAACCTGCTCGTGTTTGTTCATGCTCTGCGGGCCGAGTTACACGACAGGAGCGCTGCCTGCTGACATCCAGCTGGGTTGGCCGGGGAGATAAGAGTTATTTCAACCCCGGTGGAGTAACTTGGTCCTTTGCCAAGTGGTTCTGCAAGGAAAGATTTTGCAGACCCTTTTTTCTGTTAGTTTATGGCCCAGCCCAAAGCAGAATTGTCCGGAGAGCACAGAACAGCACAGGCTGCTTGGCCGATGCCTCACGTAGCCACTGACCATTACTTAAGGGCTGGTACCATTGCACGCTGTGTTTTGATGGCTGCAAAAGCTTGGATGTGGCAAAGTGCAAAGAAAAGTCAGGCTTTGGGTGCACTGTGTCCTGCATGGGTCAAGGAGAATACCAAAAACCATTGGGTTTTCTTCCCCGTTCTGTTTTTGGGCAAGTCACCACACCCTCTCTAGAGTGTTTCCCCCATTATATAAACAGGGTGTCAGTAAGAAAATTTCAATGGAAAATAACTTCTTATTTAAAATAAGTACCAAACTCCCTTTGAATTTTCCTCCTCTTCTTGAATAAAAATAGAAAATCTTGTTGTTTCCCATCCCTTGTGTTATAGATGAGCTGTCTTCTGGAGATAAATGGGACTGTTTGAGTACTGATGGTGTGTTTGCTATTGCTCAGAACTATGCAGCATCAGCCATCATTTCTAAAGGCTCTGCATAGCTGCCTTCAGCTTGCTAAAGCCGAGTGTCTTTTTTACCCTGTTTCCTGTAGTCGCTGCAAAACAACGTGAGGGATTGCAAAATACCCGCCTGAATCAACAAACAGCAATAAGCAGCGCTTGACAACGCCGGCCGGCCGTAGAAGCCCATTACCTCCTCTAATTAATCCTCACTTCATTAGGCAGAAAAAGGCCACTCATGGGAGCGTGGGCGTGCTGAGGATACGGCCGCGGTAAGTTCTCTCCCCGCTGCTGTTTGTTGGTTTCTGGGGCCCCGAAGAGCCAAACGGACCCGCCCTGTGTGCCTGCGTGGGTTCGGCCATGGGCACGTCCCACGCAGGGCACTTGTACCATCGCATTCGCTCAACGGGGTAAAATGCACCCGTGGTTCTTCTGCCTTTAGGGACGGCAAGAAAACCCACAGGGGCTGGGGACAGCGGGGAACCTGTGCCGGGGTGGACACAGCACAGCGTGAGCTCCGCTCTGGGCTGTGCCATTGCACAAAGGTGCTTCTTGCATCAGGAGAGATCCCCTTCCCTATCTCCAGTCCACACCCTCTTCATCCTCTTTAATCCTGCCCTCACCCAGCAACAACCATTGAGGCAGAGACACGTTTCCTCACATCTCTGCTCCCCTTTGCAATGCTGGTTTGAAGCGAGATGGCGTTTTAGCTGCACAAAAAGCAGAGGGTCCCTTTCCACTGTCCCTTTCCTTGGATGATTTGACAGCCCACACATTTCTGGCATTAAATCTCTCCGTGTGAAGCCCTTGTTAAGCATCTTGAGAAGAAAACTTGTAGCACCAACGTGCTCTCGCTTTCCTGTAGCCTGAGCCCAAAGGATCCCGCTCCGTGCTCCATCGCCTCGCAATGGGCTCTCTGTTGTGAAAGAGGGATTTTAGCAGACAAACCTGTACTTATGAAATGAATTCTGCCTCAGATATAACAGAGGAGGATCATAGAGGCAGTTACTATAATTACTACTAATAATACTTACACTTACCCATACGTTAGCTCCATATAAACCATTTTTTATTCCCTGTGCAAACAATGAATAATTAGCAGCTTCTCTTATTGCCTTTTTAAGAGTTACGTCATGTTCCTTGGGACAAAGACCGTCTCTTTGAACAGCACCTCGTGCCGAGATTTCTGGGGCGTTGAATGCCACTGTAATGACAGCGTGTCAGGATTGCAAGTGAATTCATTAGGATCAGGAGGGACAAGTTATCTGGAGGGCAAAACTGTTCCCAGCGGACCTTTTCATTAGCTTTTTATTGGCGGTGTCATTTTCTAGGGTGTTATTTCGCATTATGGAGGAAATCTGTTGTAGGCTCCAAATTGGAATTGTGAGGTGCTTGTTTAGGGGCTTGGGCAGCAATGGTTTTGCCGTTTGAAGGGGTTTGGCTTTCACTTGCGGTTGTTTCCCCACCACGGACCTTTCTCCTACCTCGGTGTTGGCAGCCGCTCAGCCTTACGTGAGCGAAATGTCTCTCTTAGCCCCGATTAGGCAGCAGGCATGCGCTTGTGAAAACAACACACCATTTTTCTTCCCAACACCATTTCTCCTCCAGCCAAAATTGGATTTATTGCATAATAAACGAGTTCACTGGAGCTAAGGTGAGTTGGTGGTTAAAAACAACTGTGGTTTATACCCCTTTTCAGACCACCAAAGCCCAGCCCTCCGGTTTGTGCTGATGCATTAGCGCTGACAGCAGTAATTTTTAGTGACAGATACAGAGATGTCCTTAGGGAAAATACAATAGTGATGGAAGTTTCCTGTGGGAAAAAAGCTTTTTTTCTATTTTCTTTAAGTGCTTTCACCTTTTCTGGCTTATTTTTAGGGGCAGTTTCTTCACAGGCATTCAAAAGTGTTCGGTCCCATTAATTTCAGCATGATTTGGGGTCAATCTGCATCTTATGAGGAATAATCAGTTTCTTTCAGAATCAAAGCTGAAAAATCGGCTGCGCTTTCCTATTGTATTGGATGGAAGTGACAGGCCAGCTGCGGTCTGTGTTTGTTGCAATCATCGGAAAGGCCACACCTCTGCATGAAACATTATCTTTTGCATAGCAACTGATACTGTGAGTTAAGCTGGATTGCACAATTTAGACTCTAATCTTAACTGGGAAGATAGCATCGATTCTGACTCAGAACCATATTTTCCTGCATCTCAGAGACAGGATATTTTTGCGCAGCGAATGGCAAAAAATTTACATGTATGTAAATGGGTTTCATCTTGATCCCCCCCCACTCTGAGTCCTGGGTCAATAAGTCTCCCCCTGAATGCAAATAGTTGTTTATGTCCCGCAGGGTGAACAAAGGTTGGATGGGGCCCCGCTCGCAGGATCTTAAATCTAATGCAAGGGAGGAATTGCAGTAAACACAGGGGAGGAGACTCGAAGGGGAGGATGGAGGTTACAACAGCGAGAGATCCGGAGATTCACCTGTTGTTCTGAACCATTTTGTTGGGTCATAGTGCAGAACCAAATCTTTCCATTATAAAAACATTGCAAGGTGCTAACGTGATACCTGCTGACATGGTTTGTAAACCCGGGTCGTGTCAGAGCACGGAAATGACTAAGTAAATAACTGCTCGCATCTCAGGCTGTATTACATGGCCGGGCACAAGCAATCACAAACCTCATCTCTCCATCCCCGACCCAACCAAATACCAAGTTGTTTCAGCCTAGAAGCCCATGAGCCTCATTAACATCACATGAACTCATGCTAACAAGCAAAACCCTGGCACAAATATCAACCCCTTTTTACTTTCAGTTTGTCTAACTGATCAGCATTATTTCCTTGGACTCAAAGACAATTTTTTGGCCTGAATGTAGCTTGAAATTTGTTGCTTTTGAGTCGGATCTAGTTGCGTGTTTGAGAGCCCAAAGGTGACTGTGTTTCTTCGGCTGTAGCAGCTGGTTTGTAAGTGATAGAGCCTCTCACTACGAATCTTTGCCTCACTTAAGCGCACCGTGAAACCCATCAGCCGGAGCAGCGAGGGAAAATGCCCCTTGGTGCAAATCTCACCTTGACTAAACACAGGGGAAATCTCGGTATCATTGAGGGTTCTCCGCTCAGCTTCACAAAGCCGGGATTTCATATCCTTAACTCTGACCTCAAAATTATTGATCATAGAACTGATTTGGCTCTCGATGCCCTTCTCAGACGCCTTTAAAAGGAATATGGTGAAAGCGAAGAAAACAATTAATCGAGACATTTACTGACTTACCGTTGAGCATTTTGCTACAGCAATGGTAACTATTACTGCTTGATAATAAGGCGCATGTGTCTTAATGGGAAACTTAATTGCAGTTGTAGTGTCTGCAATGCCAGGACCCCTGTGCTGGGTGCCGGACCAGCTCCTGATTCAGTCGCTATCCCAAAGCAGGTGCAGCTACGATGGCATTTGCCATCACTATATCCACATAGTTTTATTGCTTCTCATTTGATGTTTGATGATAAAATTCTTGGATTTGGTTTTGATCAGGATGGTGACTAAGATATTCGTGCTGTAATTAATACTTGTTTCTTTCTGTTTGATTATAGTGTGCTCGTGCTGTGAGGTGCGAGGTTAATGGCACATGTAGCAATCGGTGTTGTGTTCCTAACTGCTGGAGCTGTGCAGAGGAAATGACAAACACTCATGTTGCTGTCGCTTTGAGTCTGGATTAAGCTCTTACCTCGTGTAATTGTCTCCAGATACGACATGTAAATTGTACCGACTTAAACTACCTTTTTTTGGAGATGTTTCTAGCAGAATTCCCAAGGGTGTTGGTTTTTTTCTGAGCAGTTCGTTGTGAGTCCTATTACCTAAATATCTGAATCATCCCTGCAGTTTTAACACACTTACCTCCAAATAACCGAGTGCAGTAGTGGACTGATGTTACCACTGGATGAGATGCAGGTAAAGAGAGTTTTCCTCAAAGTCCTGTGGAAAATCTGCGGCAGAGACCCTGAGTTCTGGGCTAATGCTGCAGTCACCTGCCCTTTTTTCCTGGCCAGGAGGTGCTTTGGGCTCTGATCTGAGTGGGAGGAGATGGAAGGACTGAGCCCGCTGATCAGGGAATACGACAGTTACTTTAATTGTGACAACTAAGTGCCAGGATTTTGGTGAGGCCCGGTGTATTCATTAGAAATTGATGGTTATTACAATTAATAATACGCTGAAATTAATTACTGAGAAGAAACATGACATCCGCGGTGATCGGTCCATGGGAATGCCGGTAGAGATGCCTTCCGTGGCACTTCTCTTGCCATTTGTACCGTTCTCCTAGAGGCCCAGGGCTTTCCAGTTAATTCTCAGAGTGACAGTTTAATGTATTTATCTGGTGTAATTCATTCCCCTCTGCAGCCCCATCTCCAAGCAACAAAGCAGGAGAAAATAACCCCTCAACCACCCTTTAATCCACCGAGAGGAAAGGCAGAGACACTCTGAACAAGCCTGACAGGAATGATGAGCCACAGAGCAAACGGCCGGGGGCCCTGGAGGGAAATCTGCCCAACTTCGGACCTACAAACCACCTAATCCCTTGATTCTGAGCATCTTTGGGGCTACTGGAAGTGTCACGGGGCTGAAGATGCTGTTGCTCTAAGTCCTCATGTCTGGGTTTTTAATGTTACAGTGGGGGCGCTGGGAATAATACGACAGTGGCTCTGAGCCAGCTTAGGTCTGATTTCCTGGAAGCTCGGGTTTGTGCCGCATCAGGACTGCACAGACTGTCATTTTTCCACCGAGGAACAGATTCCTTGCAGGTATCTCCAGTGAACACACACACACACACACACACGTGTGCGTAGCAATGCCCCAGACCTCGTGAAAACCAGATTCTACCTGGAGATGATAATTCACTTGAAGCAGACAGGAAAACTGAGGCAGGAAGACTTCCTCGATGGGTAAATTTTGCAAGCTGAAGTACTAGGCAGGAAAGAGGTTACTGGAGGAATTCTTCCAGCATCATTTTTGGGCTCATTCTTATCCATTTTTTTAAGAATAAACCAAAAAGTGTGTCCTGATGGAGTGTGCTGACAGTCTGCCCCAGCTCAGAGTCCAAACGCCATGCTTTGGGCTGCATTTTTCCTTTGCGTGCGATGTGTTTGTCTCTGTCCTTGGAGAGCATCCCCGTTGATGCGCTCGGACCCCAGGGCTGGGCTCTCATCCCATGTCCCTGTCATTTCCCGGCCGTGCTGCTGCCTGGCTGATTTATCAGACGTCCTTACCAAACCAAGCCGTGGCTTGTCCAGTGCGATATCTTCTTTTTACCATCAGCAGTCGATGTCTGATATTCCGATGGATGGTGAAACCCCGCAGAATGTCCCCAGCTGCTTGAGCAATGCTGTGAATGGCAGGAAAAATTCCTCCCTTGTCCCTAGAGGCCACCAGCTCATGCCCTGAAGCAGGAGGTTTCATTACCCCTATTTTTTTCCCTTGGGTTATACGACTGCCGGTGTTATTTACAGCCATAAAATGTTCCAACTCAAGTTTGAAACCCAGTCAACATTGTTTGTCTCGGTCGCTTTCCTGCGGCTGTGAATTCCTTTGCTCTGCTGAGCAACGGACGCAGCTCTTTCTTTTGAGGAGCCCACCGTGTGCTGCCCTTTCATTTCAGAACCTGCTTTTCCCCACATTTCTGCAGAGATGTCCAAGAGCGGCTACTCTGGTACAAATGGAAAGCACGAGTTGCTTCCACACAACATGGTGTGTCCATGGTCTGTAGCAGATGTGGCTGGGAATGGCACAAGCTGTCCTGTTGGAGGTATTTTTCTGGAGCAACCTACACGAAAGGGAAGGCAACAGGGTGCTATAGAGAAAGAAGAGCTCCAGAGATTCCAGAATCCAAAGATTTGGTTCCCATCTGTCTCCTGAGATTCTAGATTTAATAGCGGCAGGGACTGTAACTTGTCATGGTGCCTCCACAACAAAGCCGTGGCGCTCAGCAATAACCACTTTAATCCCCGAACAGGGCAGCACCGGGTGCGAAGGGGCTCAACACTAATTAAAGGCGCTGGGTGCGCGAGGGCAGCGGCTCCGCAGGGATCCCCGGTGATTGTGGGCCCTGCGTGAGCTGGGGCTGATAACGGGAGGACGGCAGTTACACACCTCTCACAAACAGCTCCAGAGTCTGATTCATGCGCTGATTTATTTTATGCTTTTTTTCTCCTTTTTTTTTGTCCCTACTCCCCTTGTGGCAGCAGCACTGAGGGACTGACTGCGTTTGCTTCCTTTCCTGACAGGAAGAAAGGCTATTAACATATGAACATCTGCTCTTCAAAACCGAAATATCTCAGCGTGTCAGCCGCACGGAAGCACGTGAAGAACGGTGAATTCCCCCATCCTGGGCTTCCCTCGTCCTGCGGCAAGAGAAGGTACTTAAACATTTCGGGCACAGAGCCCAGCAGCTGCTGCATCCGAGGGCTGCGGCTGCTTTTCCTCTGCTGGGTGTCCCTGGGAACAGCGCGGGCACGGAGCAGCGGGTGTTACGCCAAGTGGGCCTGGTGTCTGTGGAGAAAAGCTGTTTCTGCTCCTCCAACACCTGAGGCTTCGCTTCTTATTGTTTCCCCCTTCCTGCTGGCAAAGGAGCGTGAAGGGGTTGCTGTCCTGCCTGCTTTCTTCTTGGCTCTGAGCGGGATCAGTTCCCTGGGCCAGTCCTTGCTGCCAAGCACAGGTTCACCCACACTCAGGTGAAGTCATTTTCCCCAAGGCGCTGGTGGTGCGGATATGGGGAGGGCTTCACCGGAATTTGGAGTGCCAGGATAGGACTAATCCGGCCTGACCTCCACTCTCCCACCATCCCAACCCTCTCTGAGAAGTTACCGCTGCCGTGCAGCTCCGCAAGGGGCGTCGGGACCATCAGCCACGCTGGGCTGGCGTCTGGGGAAGATCTGAGGCCACGCTGAAGCAGAGCTGGCAAATCAAACTGAATCTGGCCCCGGTTCTTCCCCTGAAAAACACATTTTCATAGTCAAGGACACACCGTGCTTTGTAGGAGTGAACTATAACAACTGTGAGTGCTAAGGGGGTGTAAACCAGATGGAGAATCTGGCCTTTTTGTCTCCAGTGCCACAAGCACAAACAGAAATACCTGGGTACAGTGTTGTTACTTTCATCAGGACTCTCCAGATGTGAAGGGGCCCCTGTTAGATCACTTGCAGAGATAACCCAGAACATGTAAATAAATCCATTCCTGTCTCTCCAGAGATCCCAGCTCAGATGGCGCACGCTGTAAACTCCAGCATTTGTGGCTCTCATTTACATGATCAGATGGGGAAGGGAGGCCGGTTGGTAACAAAGGCTGCAGCTGCCTGCCCCACATCGTGTCTCCAAGATCAACGGATTCCCTCACCCCCCGAGGTGCTGGAGTCTTTAATCTAAAGCTCCATGGAGATGCTCCATGCAATTAGTACCTATGCTTATTACTCTGCCTTGCTCCATTCTTACCCCAAAGCTCTCTAGATAAAAGGGAAGACTTTTAAAGCTCAAAGTTTTCTGGGGCAGTTTCCTACTCGGTGCAGTTTTACCCCACCCCTCCTCTCCCTGCTCCTTTCTCTGAGAATCTCCCAGGTTTGTTTGTGGTTTTTCATTTTCACAGGAAGTTCAAACTCTCCTTTCCCTTATTAGGATTGTCTGTAATCCCATCTCCTACACATCCATCTTGTCGTCCTTGAAACGCCTTTCTTTTTTCACACACCTTTCTGCCTCTCGGAGCCCAGCTAGTTATTATCTTCTTCCCCCACTGGGTGGCTGCTTATCTGTTTATTTGCAAAACTGGATGGAGGTCTTCTGAGAGGAGATGGGTTTGTTTGATTTCCAGCTGTCCTTGCTCCAAAGAGAGGCAGCAACTTAGCAGAAGGAAGATTTGGGGAGGTTTCTTTCCTAGTCCCAAACAAGATCTGAAAGCAGTGTGGCAGGAATCAGTAGTGCTTGTTGTTACCTTGGCTCCGCTGCTGTCTCATGCTGCGTTTTTGGGGTGAGACCCTTCCGCTTTGAGTCTGTTTTCCCCAGTTATCAACAGACAGAATTGAATGAGTTGGTACATCTCCCATGCTGTAATCTTTAATCAGATGGTCCCTATAGAGTACTTCCCGTATGCAGCTTTCTGTGGCAAAGGCTGTTACTGTCCAGAGAAAAATTATCCTGGCTCTTCCCAAGGGGCTGAGGAAAGGGAGATATATCTCATTATGTGCTGGAGAAGCAATAAAGGGCTGGGGATCAATTATTTTTCACCACAGGCTCCTAGGGGGATTTGTGTGACTTCTAGTGGGTCTGCAGATGGCAACTGAATAAAACAAGCTCATTGGCAGTTGGTTTAACCAGATTACATACAGAAGAATGGAAAGTGTGTAGAGATCCTTGTCCAACAAATGTTGAAAACTACTGATGGCTAGAAATGGGTCAACACCGGGGTGGAAGAAGCCAACAAAGACTTGCTCCAACTTTCATGTGAGTTCCTTTGTGACTGTACACCTGTGGGGTATTCCAGGGATGGGTCAGCTCCCAAGAATAATCCTGGAACTAGTGAATTTTAAGGAGCTCTGATTTTAATTCATATAGTTTAGTTTCTGTGGTTTACATCAAAAGACACCCAAATGCTGGGAAAACCTCTGGAGCAGCCACACCTCGGTGTTGAGAAGGGCAGTTCATTCACACCTACTCCGCTGCTCTTCCTTTTAAGCTGCGTTAATTGTTTTAATAAACAAAACAGTTTTCTTTCTAGAGCATTCTATTCCTTTAGCTGCTAGTCACTTAAGCAGTGTCCCCATTGCTGTGAAGTTGTCCTCTTTTTTCCTTTGATGACTGCATTTGCAGATTTTCGGTGAGTTTGAAGTGGGCAAGAAAGAACAGATTTCTCTGGAGTCCAGACAGTTCTGTCCCTGGCACGTTGATGCTCTCAGCTGTGCACCCGAATCGGCCAGCTGGCCATGAAAACAGGGAATTAGGTGGCTACTTACCTGATCTGCATGCACTAATTGATATTTTAATGTGCAAATGCAGCTTCTTAGAGATGTAACTGGTTAGGTGTATTTAGTTCGTTTCTCTTTAAAATATTCCCTCGGTTTCTTGTGCCGCTTTCACTTGCTGCAAATTAGGATCAATCCAATTACGTTGGCGCGGTTGCCTCAATGAAAACTAGTACGAGCAAGAGGAGAATTGGGTTTGTTTGTGTGATGGTTGGCACTAGAGAAAGAAATCGGTGCGCCCTGAGCTGGGATGGTTGACTTTGCTGCATATTTAAGATATTTCCCATTCTAAGTATAGGAAATACTTGAACAAAGTCAACAGGAGTGTAGTCAGCACCAGAGCCGTGCGGGTGCTGACGGGGTGAATTCCAGATGGAGCTTGGAGAAGTGATGATTAATTCCCAGCAGTTCCAAAGAGGAAATTATACTCGTTAAATCAATCTAGGCGAATTTCAGCTCTTGCATAAAAGACACCCTAATTGCATTGGTGAATTCAGAATGAACTGCAGGACGGTGTGCAGGAAGTTCACACACCCCTTGTACTATCATTAACGATTGCAACAGAACCCGAAATGTTTACTCACTCGGCCAATAACATGTTTGTGTTCCCTCTTTTTTTTTTTGACCTTATTTAATTGCAAGGGGAAGGGGGCAAGTGTATGGCTAAATAAAGGCTCTTGTGCTTCAGATCAGGCTCTGATGAAGCGGAACGATGCACTGGATGAACCCTTGGCCGGTGTGTTGCTGGGTCTCGTTGCCTCACAGCAGCACAAGCACAGCTGGCGTAAAATCTGCCGTGTGGCTCCAATCGTGACACCGATTCGCTGTAGCTGAAGATCCGTGTCTAGAACATCAATCATGGTTTGTTGTTATTTTCAGCCTGCCCTACTTTACACCATCATTAATCACGGAGAGGTGGATGGGATGGGGACGGGACGGGCAGTTCCTTTGTGGCGATGGTCACGCAGCCATCGCCGTTCAACCAGCCGCTCGCTCTCCTTCCACCCAACCTCTCCGTTCCCAGCAGCGGGGACAGCGAGGCATTTAATTTATTAGCTGCGCGGGGTGATTTACTGCCATCAAATTAATATGAGTTAAATTCACAAGGAGCCTGTGGAGGAGAAAAGCAGCTGAGGAATGAGACAGCCCAGTGTTCTGTGGGTCTGTGACTCAGCAGGTGCAATTAGGTCACGTAGGGGAATGGAAGGGACGGCAGCGTCTCGCTGGCGACAGCAACGGAGCTGCTTCAGGTTGGCTGTTGGCTGCTTAATTCAGGCTGGGCGGCGATTTTTCTATCAGCCTCTCCTGTTTTTCCCTCCCTCTCTCTTACAAAATGGCAATATTTAAGGAAGAGCTGGGGTGGTGTTCTGTCTGTCCAGGCTGAGTGCGCTGAGGTTGTGTGTGGTCCCTGTCACTTTATGGGACCTGAGTAAACACCAATTGCTTTGTTATGTGCTGAATAGGAAAGCTAGCCCCAAATTAGCACTAATGTGAGGTCATTTAACCCTTATGGGAGGTCTTTTGAAAAATCATAATAGAGCCATGCAGGAGTCAGGGCAAACCAGTCAAAGAGCCCAGCGAGGTTTTGTGCAAGATTGACAAAGTGCGCTATTATCACACCGCGACAGGGGCAAAAATGTAAATACTTGGAGACTAACCAAGAGGAACTTTCCTCCTGCTGGGCTGATTGTTCCTAAAACAGGTGCTGCTCCCAAATCCCCATGCAATGGCTCCAAGCTCCCCATATTATTCCTGCGGGGTTTCAGGCCAGGAGAGAATTAAAAGTGAATTGGAGCCGAGATGAGCGTCAGCATCTCTCAGTCCAGCGCATTCATTGACATAATGGTTGCTGGGTCAGGGCGGCTCTTCCTGCAATTTCACTGTCCGGCCCTTGAAACAAGAGCTGGTCTTTTAATTGCCATTGAAAATAACTGTGTGTGGCTTGTTTGGGACGTGTAGCAGCCTGTGAGCGAATGGAGTGTGAGTCAGATGCCGGTGTCCTCCTGTCTCGGGCAGCTGGGCTGAGGGACAGGCAGATGTTGCCAGCCTGCCCTGCTCCTTGTCACTGGGAGCAATGGTCTCTGCTGCTGAAGGCATCTGAAATGGGGTGTAGATGTGCGGGAGAGTTTGCTTTCCACAAGATCCACCCCGGGGGAAAGCTGCGATGACCTGTGGGACTAAGTGAACTACCCAGGGGCCATAAACCTCCTGTAATTGGGGACCCTCATTTGCAAGATTGATTAGAGCTGTTGGTCAAGCCACAAAGGTGGGGATGTGGGAGAAGAGCTCAGCATCAGTGTGTGCTGGGTGAGGACCTCTTTAAGTCAAAAATTCGGGAGAGAAACCTTGGTCAGGGACCTGTCTGTCCTCCCCTGGGTGCCAGTGAGTGCCGGCTCTCGAATTCCAGCCTTCCCAGGATGATTCCCCAGCTTGTTGTTGAGAAATAACTTTTCTGCCAAGTACTCGGCAGGACCGGAAGCTCCAGGTACCTTCTCATCTGGAAAGGCAATCAGACAAAATGCCAAGCCCAGGGGGCAAAATTTCAGCCTTGGTGCCAGTCTTGCTCATTACATATCTGAGTTCTGCAGCCTGGTAGACTTTCATCATATAATTTATTTGCTTCTCAACATCCCTGCAGTTATTAAAAGCATCGTACTCAGAACTGCCACCCAAGGTTTCTCTAATTAGTACATCTGCCTTTCGGGGTAATTTTGGATTGTTCGTTTTTACAGCTTGACCTCAGGCAGCGAACGGCCACAATTCGATCTGGGTTCTGGTAGCCAGGGGAGCTGCCTGGGGTCGTCAGGACACGGGAGATCACAGGGGGAAAGGATCTGATAGTGCAGGGACGGGCTCTGCAGAAACGGCAGCCAAGAGTCAGCCTCGGGTCGAGGGGGAGACTCTGCGAATACCCTTTTGCACCGCAAAAGGCAGTTTTATCTTGTGTGGAAGAAAAGAACAATCCCAAATCTCCCTTGGGAAGGCTCAGACGGCCCCGCACTGCCCCGTTTGGCACTTGGTGTAATTAATCCCATCAGCCAGCGTGGAAAGGCAGCACAGACCTAAGACAAGGAGTAAACCCGTCCCTGCCGACCTGCTGAGCACCTGCAAGTGCAAGAACCCAAAGGGAGAGGCAGATAGGCCAGGTGGGAGCCTCAGGTCTCGTTTGACTGACCTTTTCTTTAAGAATGGGTAAAAACGCATTTAAATTCTTACACCAAGGCTTTCTCTTACCATCTGGCACCCTTCAGCTGAACCCAGTCTCCAGCTTTGCCTCTGCAGTGAGTTCTGAACCTTGGCTGCTCAGGGTCTGACTCAGGCTGGAGCTTTCTAGTTCATCCTAAAATGATTTAGTTCTCTGCTGAAAATCAGAGCAGCACACAATGATTTCACTGACAGTGATTAATCCTAAGGCTACTGTAGGAGCCCACAGGAAAAAAGTCTCACCGTCAAGGATATAAATCGTCAGGTTCAGATGAAATTGTAGTTTCCTCTTTGTGTCTTTTCAGGACTCATCTGTACTTGGGGTTTGGCCACAAGCGCCGGTTCCGGCTCCAGTAGAGACACGGTTCATGCTGGTGCAGTATAATTTGTTTGATCTTGTTTCAAACTGGGTTAAAAATGCATTGCTATAAGTCACATCTCCACTAGTGGTTTACGTGGGTGACGAGACACTCGGGGTAGGCAAATTTCCTGAAGACTCGCATAAAATTACTTGCAGTACCATCACGGCTGCAAATCCCATGAGAGCCCCGGGGGTGGCATCGGTCCCAGCGCCCAAACAGGCCCCCGACTGGAACGGGCACAAAGGTTGGGAGAGGCGAAGCTCCGGCTCCCCGATGTGCAGCCAGCAGCGCTTTGGTCTCCTGCTTTCCATTCCAGCGCCTTGGAGACAAGCTGTGGCAGCAGATCCTCCCTGAATATCAACGGTGAGGCCGTTGCTGCTCGGAGGTTTGCAGGTAAATCAGGTTTGCCACTCGAGAGGCCAATTCAGCCATCGGTGCCTGGTGTTTGGGTGCCGTGTAATATTTGTGGGGAAAATATGAAAGCATCAGCTTAGAAGGGACACTGATTCTCAGATCTTGAAGTAAAAGGAGATGGACTGATGTATTTAAAAGAAGCTAAAGCAACAGTTTTGTAATCGGTATGTGCTTCTGACAGAGGCATTTTCTACAAGGAAGGAAAATCCCCAAGCCCCTAAGGGCCAGCAGCCCTGATGTGCTGACAGCCACCCCAGACGTTCTTGGTGCATCTCTTGAAATGTTGCAAAACTACCTGATATTTTTCCACTCCACGGGATAACTGGTGTCTTGCAGAGAACTTTCTGTCAATCCCCCACCAATAACCCGCCCTGAGAAGGGAGTTCCAGCCCTACAGAGGCTGATGAAAAGTAAACCTATCTACTGGATTTGCTGTGCAGGAAGGCTGGTGGATTTATATGTTTGACCTAGATGCTGGGCAATCTAGAAGCAATCTATGAAGTTCTTACAAGGTTTGGTTAGATTCTTTACCTGAGAAGGCAATACACCGATATAATTAGAATTTAGGTTTCATTGAAGATGGCAAGATTTTTCACCGTAGATGTTGGATTATGGCCTGGCCAGACAAAGTAAGCAATATGAGCAGGTAGAGTGAGTCAGAATTAAGTGGGCCTTTATTTGGTATCAAATATGATAGACAGGTGCCAGCCCAGAAGCAGAGGGAGCTTGCCCACTACCAGAGGGTGGAGCAGATGGATATCTGGGTTTCTTTCTCTCTCTTCTAGACTTCAGAGCCATGAGAAGGGTGTTTAGGAGAGATGATGCTGTTGGGGTTTCAGGGCTCCTCCGGGTAGCTCTGAACCGGAGAGACCAGAGCAGAGCACGGGTTCCTTCCAGCTTTCGGTCTCTTCGACAGAGGTATTGACAAGAAATGGGGTTTTGGCTCTGGCAGGTGAAGCCCTGATGCCCTGATATGATTATCGGTGTGCAGCTCCAGCTTCAGCCAGGGCTGGAGGACTCTGCAGCCCAGGGGGTGCTGGGGGGGGCTCGGAAGGTCCCGATAAAGCGTTTGCTGCCGTGACGCTGTGCTGGCTGTCACAGCAGGGACGTGCAGCGCCAAAGAGGAGCCAGAGCCGCCCACATCGCTGGTGCTTCCAGCCACCGATGCCGTCCTGCAGCAGCTCCATTGAGCCGTGCTTGCACCGCAAGATAAAGCCCAAAAGTTCCAGATTCCCCTTTCTATGTAATTTTTACAGGAGGCTTCAGCACTGCCAGCTTTGGGGTTTGCTGCAGCATCCCACACGCTGCGGGCTCCGCAAAATGCAGAGGGGGCTCTCCTTTTCCCTTTGATGGCTGCGTGTTAACATGACAAAGCTGGAGCCCCTGGGGAGGAAGCAGGGCCAACACTGAGCCTGTTTGCCGGAGATTTTCAAAGGGAAATCCCTCCCCACCTGTCAAGAGCTGAGAACTAGAGCCCCAAGTACCACAGGAGGCTGTTCAGAAGCCTGCACTGTGTTCCCTGCACATATCAGCCGTGGCTCCGTGACTCACGCGGGGCCTTTGGCAGGGGTTTCCAGTTTTCTCAGTGGAAATGAGATTCAGTTCCCACAGTTGATGTACCCAGCCCCTGCCCAGCCTCCCCGCTTCTCCCCTCCCTCCGCGTTTGCCTTTTCATTTGAATGCTTCGGGAGTGGAGGGTGTCTCCGCATCAGCCCTTGGATCTAAGCACAGAATCCCAATTCCGGGGACAATTTTAGAGTCAAATCAAGATGGTGGAGCCAACTTCTTCCTCTTCTCTATAAATAATCAGGTCCGGCAGCTGTCTGCTCAAGGTGTTGTGGGAAAGTCGGCTCCTGCCAAAGTGCTGAGGCAGAGGAAAGCAGGACAACTGCTGCCGTGTGCCAATTCCAGCCACCCCAAAACACCCCCGGTACCACCACCCCGTGACCAACTCAGATGAGTAATGACAAGCATAGAGCAGAAGTGAGAAATAATTAAGATTTTGCAGAGTACGTTGATGATTCCAATAGTGACCAGCCTGAGCACTAATACGCCGTGAGCCGCGGTCATGCCAAACACAAGGGCTGGCGTAGAAACCACAAACCCAGTCCCTGGTAGATGTAGGATTGGCTTTAAAATTGCTTAACTTTGTGGGGTGTGTGAGGGAGTTATTTTCCTTTCTGCCTCTTCATTCCTGAGCCTACAAGGATTGTGTTTTCAGGCGTTTTGCAACAATCATGAAGGACAGATTTTTATGTCGAGAAAACTTTCACACGATCGTATGATTATAGGAAGTCAGGCTTTAAAAAGGCAACTAAATAAACTAATAACAACAGCAAGTATCAGCAGATTTGTGATGAAACCGTGAAAGCTGGCAAACCTGAGGAGTTATGAATTCCAGATGTTGCACACAGATAAGTATCTCTGGCCTGAGCTTTTCTAATTAGCTACAGAAACTACGTTGTCACGTCAAGGTGTCTTTCAGGGCTCCCTGAACATTATAGTCCACCAGGACAGGCTGATATTCATTCCAAATATTTCCTTTGTTATTTGCTGTTTAGGATTTAACTGAACAAGCTCCTGTTTCTGTGCCGTGCTTAGATTTCAATCAGAACCAGCGTCTCTGCAGCTGCCTGAACCGAGGAGACACCGGGATCCACACGCTCGTTGTCCTTCAGCCGGAGTCCGAATCTGAGCCCGATCTCTGCCGCTGGGATCCAGCCCGCTGGCTGATAAAGGTGATTTATCCTGAGCAGCCTGGGACACCTGTGCCAGTGACATTTCCATATCTCTGCTCATGAAGGGCTGATTAATGATGAGCGGAGTCAACTGAGGTATCCGAGACCAACCTCATCTCTGCCGTAGCGTCACCGGCTGACATCAGATAACTTCCCGAAGGGAGGCAGCTTTGATCAGGCTGCAGCACTGGGGGAAATGGTTGGGAGCAATACCTGATGTTTTGCATCTGCTCCATTTTAAACACTGTTTTCATGTTTAAAAATAAGTTTCTCTCGGTGAGGAATCCCTGGGTGCGGGGGTTTGAAGACAGAGTGTACTTGGAGCCAGTCTGAAATCCCTTTTGAAGAGGACCCAGTTTTCCTCTGTAAAACCTTCCCCTGACTCCTTCCCTGTACATATTTGTAGCTGAATATCACATTTGCTGCTGGGGCAGCGAATCTGGCTGAAATGGAGAACATCCTTGCGACATCTCCAGCCAGCTCCCTCCCGCTGCAGCCTAAACCAGCATATGGGCTCCTTCTAGCTGGGTTTGTATCGGCAGGGATCAGCTAAAACCAGCTCTAGAGTGAGAGCACGGGACAGGCTCAGCTCAGAGCACACACAGACAAAGTGAAGCTTCTTCCAGCTGGGACGGTGGGTCATGTTTGTTTGTTTAAACCGGAGGTGGCTGCCCTGAAGACTCTTAGTTGGGTCAGTTGTTTACAACCCAAACTTGTTACTGTGTAAAAAACTGGTAGAACTAGATAAAGACAACAAGAATTTTCCTATAGCCCCGTGGGCTACAACAGATAATAACAAACTGGCCTGACTCTATTAAAAAGACATTTAAGCATCGGGTCGTGTTGTTTAGTGGTACTGGGATCCAGCAGAGCCAGCCGGCTCCCCACATCCCCTGCAGGTAGAGGAGTTCTGGGAGAGGGTCAGTGAGGGGTTTGTTTCTCTCATTTGCTTCAGAAGACCAAATTATCTTTTTCCCCCTCATTATTACTGTGACAATAGTGCTATAGAGTGGCTGTCGTAGCCTGTGCTGTGCTATGTGTTGTACAAACAGAGCGAAAGGGCGCTCCTGCCAAAGACCTGCAGCCCAAGGAGGTTCCTGTTCAGCTTTTTGTTCTTTCTTCCCAAGGAAAAGGCCCTGGGAGGCAGAGGGAATCTCACTGGGAAAGCGTCTGCTCTGGATATCAAAGGTTTCTACAAACTTCCATGGCACCAGCTGTATTTTTTGCTGGAAAAGCACCTGAAGCAGCCACATCTCCCTTTGGAGAAGAGCTCACTTTAACCCGCTTCAGGCTGCTTCCTCGTGCTGCGTATTAATTGTTGAAGTGTTTTAATAACCTTTGGTCAAAGGCAGCTGAAATTCCTGGCACATCACAGGACAACTGGGAAGGATGTTTGACAGCTGTCAGTGGGAAAAGCCGTGTATCCTAAAGGGATTAAAGCCCTCGCTTTGAAGTTTCTTAGAAGTTCCACAGAAAAGAAGCCAGACTGGGAACAGGGAGCGTGAAATCTGAGGTCGCACGGCGAATCGGTGGCGGAGGGAGAAGCAGGAACGTCGAGGTGGCACCGCAGCAGCACCTGAGACCCGACCAGTGACATTGTCCTCGATCCCGGAGCTGCTGATCCCTCGTTAACAAAATGCAGCTAATCACAGTGTGTCCCTGGATGTTTAAAGAGGGTTTAACAATCCAAACACAAGTGCAACCCTGTTGCCTTAGAGAGGGTGTAGCTGTTGAGCAAAATTTGGCCCCTCTCTTTTAAACTTTGCAGCTTGTCTTGCCTGCTGTATGCTTTATTTTTAGAGCACCATAAAGGGCTTTTGTTCCAAGGTATATTTAACAGGGGAGTGGAAGGGAAGTGGGAGGGTTTTGTGCATGGAGAATGTATCTCTTGGTCTCTTTCTTCCAACCCAACCCCTCACCAGATACTCTTAGGAGGGTGGAGTATAAATGAAAAAAAAAAAAGGGAGAAAATAATAATTAAAAATACTGAAATCATAGTCAAAGGGATTGTTTAGGCGTCCAGGCCTGGGGGCCTCCCAGGCGCCATAGAACACACATTATCACAAAAAAGACGAGGTGCCCAAGAGGATGGAAGAGGCAGGGCAGGGGGTTCCCCTCTGGCAGGGTGGTGTCTGGGCTTTGCCACGTGTCCCCATGTCCCACGGGGACACGTCCCACTGCACTGGGGGGTCCTGGTGCCCCTTGAACTGTCAATAGCGTGAAGGTGACTCAGGAGGGGCCGCAAGGGTGATATGGAGCTGATAATGTTTTCATCTGGCCTTGAGAAGGTGCTGGAGAGAGCAAACTCGAGCTGGTGTCACCGCAAAGAAGCCAGACGTGTGTACAGGCCCCAAAATAGTGGCACAAAGGGGCTGGTGTTTGCTGTGAGGGGTTTTACCGAGGCGTCCTGATTCCCAAAGGCTGGGATCGCCCCTGGGCGCTGCGGTGGGCACAGAGCTCGTTGTATAAGAAATAAGACAGTGTGCAAGAATGAGCACGCGTCTTCCTACCCGGCGAAGTCTCATTCTGCCATCGCAGTGAGGTCCTAGCAGGAAAAAGTCGAGGCCCTGGATCAGCCTAATGCTTAAAAACCAGAATTAGTAAAACTAAGAGAGGCCGTCGTAGCTGGAGTCCCTGTGAATTGGTTCAAAGGAGAATCTGTGTTTTTGTCCTTTCTGCCAGTCCTTCCCAGCTTCCCAAGGGACCTGGTGGCTTCTCAGGCAGGTTCCAGGCACACAGAAGCAGGACAGGGCACGTCACCTGGCAGCACCGACAGCTTGGTGAGCCCAGCCTGGTGAACCCAGCTTGGTGAGCCCAGCCTGGTGAGCCCAGCCTGGTGAGCCCAGCCTGGTGAACCCAGCCTGGTGAGCCCAGCCTGGTGAGCCCAGCCTGGCCCTGGCTGTCCCCAGGTGCACCCAAGCTGTGGCACCTGAGCTAAAAGTGCAGCAGGGGTGGCTTTAAACCCCCAAAGGCAGAAACACAGCTCTGTCAGCAGCAGGCTGGTTACAGAGCTTAGCTCCAGGCAGCCAGAAGGCTCTGCTGGCTTTGTTTTTCTCCTGTCCCCTACCACAGAGCAGCAGCCAACGTCATCCCTGCTGTTCTGCAACAGGCCAGGTCTGAAAACCACCCAGAGGTGGGTTTGGCTGTGGTGGCACCTCGGGGCACATTTCACTAAGGCAAAGCCCCTCACGGCTCAGCTTTGCCAGGCACGTTTCTCTGTCTTTTTTGACGGAGGTTGGGATCCCGTGCCTGCCGTTCCCTGCGTGCTCTGCCTCAGTGTTTTCTCCTCCTTCACTTTTGTTGCTGGAATCTGGTAAGCCTCACTGAAAGGTCAGGAGAAACTTGGAAATCCCCTAAGGGGATGTTGCTGCTCTTTGCAGGCAGTGAAATCCTCTCTGCCTGGATCTGGGTAAAGGACAAGTGCCCAGCACTATAACTCTGGTCGTCATGAACTGGGCACCGTTTCCTTAATTTAGAAACATAACCGAAATATTGATCAAGTAGTGCCACATTGCATAAGATTAGTGCTATCCTTGGCTGGATAGGACATACGTGTTCTTTCCTCTTCTTTGTTTGTGCCTCTATGCTATGCATTGATTCAGCTGATGTCTGGGTGGTGGTGTCCTCTGCTGTGCAAGGTCCGGGCAGCCGCTGCTCTCCAGCGGTCCCCAATGGACTTTGTGTTGCTCCTGGAGGAGTTTTCATTCCCTGAAAACAGACGTTGTCTGTTCCCCGGCTCCCTGGCAGGCAGGAGTTTGCACAGGAGGGCGATAGCTGCCGCCTGGCCCAGGCAAAGCTCAGCCCAGCAAGTCCTTATCAGCCGGTGCAGATACACCGCGGGCATTCCTCATGCCGCGCTCCGAGCTGGCCCTGCTCCGAGCCAGCAGCCGTAGAGATGTGCTTGAAGGGTGTTGTGCCCAAATTCATGCTCTGTGTCTTCGCATCGCCTGTGCAGACATGCCTTGCCCCTGCCCAAGTGGGCCGGGAAGGCCGTTTGTCACCAGGTCAGAACTGGACTTACTGTTACGTGAAGAAGAGTCAGAAGCTTTTTTGGATTCACCTGCCGGCGCAGGGCGCTGAGTGGGACAGATTCAGCGAGTGAGACAGCGGTGGGGGGTGAGAACGAGTGGTGGAAGCTTTTCTTTTTCCCTTTGTTTTAAGGCTTGTACCAACTTGCCTCATAAAATCCTCTCCTGCCTTCCAAATCCAGTCAACGTGAGTCACCCGGGAGCCCATCCTTTGCCTCCTCGTTGCAACACGGATGACAGAAACCATCCAACGGGAGCGCTTGAATCCGTGATGAGTTTTGTTCTATTGCATAAATCTTTTCCCCATGCACAGGTGGGTTGCTCCAGAGCTCTTGCCTGGGTGCTATTTCTGCAGCCGGTTCCCAAACGGCATGTGTCTGGGCTCCCCTCCGGGGCTGCGCTGCGGGAGGCAGGACAGCGTGCTTGAACGGTACGGAAAAGGGCGTCCCGCAGACCTGCTTTCCTACCCACCCCCTGTAACGCAGAGATTATAAACGGCAGAGATTATATACTGCAGACAGGATATTTGCTGCGTGTCTTGGCGTCTAAAGTTTGGGGGTTTAGAGTTGCTTTTTTAAGAGAAAATTAAAAGACAAACAGAACACCTATGGGGACTGGACTAGATGATCTCTTGAGGTCCCTTCCAGTCTCTAACATTCTGTGAGACTTTCTGGAGCGAGCAGCTGAAAGGTGAGAAAAGGCAAGAAAGGGTTAGCCTGCCAGCACAATTACCATTTAGGAAGGAGAGGAAACTAAGAGGCTTTTCTTCTTCCCTAGTTGATTCCTTTATATACGTGTATGTATTTTTGTCTGTATATTTATATATAAAGAAACAGCAAAGGACAAATCAACCCCCAGATTCATAAAAATGACAGCTATTTGGCACCGCGCTCTATGGAACACGTCCACCAAACTGAAACTAATTATCCCCGAGATGCAGAGCTGATTCCACTCCTTTATCCTCCCTCTTCTCCCCCCGGGGCTTTTCCCTCCTTCCCCACCCCCGGCTCCGCGCTCCCTCCCGGCAGCCAGAGGGTTACGGGCTGCACCTGTCTGGGTGTACCTGTCCCAGGGCACCTGTCCGGGCAGCCAATCCCCGCGCCGCCCCGGCGACCTGTCAGCAAAATACCTGCGCGCAAAACCTCAACATAAATCAAACACTTCACAGGCAATGTCTGTCTTGAGCAGGTACTAGAAGAGAGAAGTCACCCGAATTTACCGGCTGCAGGGATTGGGGAAATATGTCGAATGAACTTGAGTAAGTAGAAGGGTTTTTTTTTTCTATTTACCCGCTCTGTGAAGGGTGAGTGTTTCTTCTGAGGCTTGTTTAGGTGCTTTAGATCTGAATTAGAATCCTTGGGTTAATTCCCTGCCCAGCTGTTTGCAAGTGGAAGTAGAAGAACTGATGGGAGCGTTTTTCAGACTTTCCCACTGACCTGTTGCTGCTCTTGGGAGGAATCACTTTTTATTGAGATTATTTAAGAGTTATTTAAAATCAGGATCCTTTATTTTCTTTTTTATTTTCCCCAGACTAAAACATGACCCATAAAGTTTCTGTGTAGAGACAAGTCTGGTCTGTTCTATCCAACAAAACCCAACACAGGCTGCAGTGATTCTGTGGTTTGGGGTTTTTTTGTTAGAAAATACCTTCCAAAGTAGTTACTCATTTTGAATGAGTTTCTGTTTTTTTGGGGATGGGGGCTCTTGTATTTTTTATTGTTGGTTTTTTTTGGGGGGGGTTGTTTGTTTTTAAGCAAATGGATTAACATGATGATTCTATCAAGTAATTACGATTGATTTTTTGGATTTTTTTTTTTAAACAAAAAAAAAGCGCTTGACATTCTGTTGATCCCGTGTAACTCTTGCTTCTGGTCCTGAGTGCTGCTGCTGTGGGTTTGCACATCATCCCACACCTCGCTCCGCTGGAGTAAAAGCAAACAAGTGTCATCTTGAGGTGACACGGTGCAGTAAAGGCTGGAGGACACTGAACAGTGGTGGCCAACGCTGCTGTCAGCCCAGTCCTAAAAACCTATCAAGGTACATAGCGCTATATGAAATCAATGTGTATGATAACATATATCAAGAGGCATGTGTCCATATATACATCTGTGTACAGAGATGGTGCTTCAGAAGGTATATTTTGAAAGAAAAGCACATCCCTGTATGTGTTTACAAGCCTACAGAGGTGTTGTGACAGCTAATCTCTTAATAATTAAGAACCCCAAAAAGATGCAGCACTAATTATTATTTTATTTAAATACTGGGATCTGTATGCTTGGATTGATTAAGAATCAGTGACTTAAATTTTCCCTTTCTGAGCATTTTGGGTCATTTTTACTTGATGCTTTTTAAACCTAAGGGTTGTGCATGTAGTTTACTCTCAAAACGCTCCGGAGTGTTTGTGTGTGTACACAGCGCGCTGCAGAATTAGATTGATGTATTACTAATTAAGGACTGGGGCATTATGTTACCTGATGAATTACATGGTTGCTTGACTCTTCTGTCCTAACGGGCTGTTAACCCCTGTGCCTTGCACATGAGAAAGGGGAATTGATGGGGGCAGGATCGCTTTTGTGATTCCGATCTCCAAGACAAGGATCAAAGCGCAGAGGTTGGTGTCTGCTCTGCATCTGGGATGGATCTTGGAGGGGCTCTGGTTCCTTCCCTCCCCGGCTCCGTGACACTCCGTGGATTGAACCCAGGGACACAGATCTCTCTGAAAATTTCACTTTGGTTCATTAGCTGGGGAAAAAAGATCCTTTGGGAGTGCAGAGAGGGGCTGTGACAGCTCCAGGGTCCTTGTCGAGGAGCTCCTGGAGAAACGGTGCATGAGCACCATGGGCCTGGGGAACCTCACCCGGGGCTGACAGGGAGCAGTGATATGAGATAAGGCGGCTGGGAACTCTGTGGTACCAAAGGGTGAAGCTTCAGACAGCTTTTGGGTTTCCTGAGAGGGGAAAAGGTGTGAGAGGGGGGAGGAACCTCCTGAAGAGCTGCTAAAAGCCAACACCTGGGCAAAGGGGCTGCTGCAGGAGCTGTGAACTGCTGGTTACTCACCCGGAGTCACGCAGGGTGTAGCTTTGTAAAGCTCAGTGTAAGGAAGGGGCTCTCGGAGCAGCGCTTGGGGGATCTGTGTGTCTGTGTGTCTGTGTGTCTGTGTTCTGTGCACAACCCCCAGGACAAGCCGAGCACGGGGAGGATGATCTGAGCTGCGAACGTCTGCCCAGATGTGGCTGCTTTTAAGGGAGCTGTCACCCGAAATGACAGGGAGAACAGTGTCTCCTCTCCCTTCGCCACTTTAATTCCACAGAAAGGCTGGGAAGAGGCGAGCGTGGCATGAGAGAATGAGATGTTTTGCCTATTATAAAATATTCTAACTGATAATTTCCATAGTCTTCCTAATTGAACTTATGTCTAACTCTGCAATGCGTGGGCTTGAAAGAGTTAACCAGGAGTTACTCCCAGTTGTGGTTTTGTGGTCGAAACCATGATCGCCAGAAGCAAATTTTTGTCATGCATAAGGTGTGTTATTAAAACTTGAGTTATGCTCCTGGTGAATGAAAAGTTAAAGCCCTTTTATAAAACGCTGGCAGTAAAGCACACAAGGGATAAGCACGGTGAGGCAAGGTGCGCTTTCAAGGGAGACGTGGGGGTTATTTCTTGTTTTTTAAGTTATGTAAAGAGAAAGAGAGATTTGTAAATTAAAGAAACAATAATCAGCTGCTATGCAACTCACAACAAAGGAGTAAAAGCCCTCTGAATAAACTCTAGACTCAAAGCAGAGAGAAATCAACATTTACATAGTATCTCTGCTTTGATGGTTTGGGTCACATTTTCAACTGATTAGTGCATCGGTGTCATTCCAGAGAAATTTGTAGAATAAAGACAGTTACGCTGGTGAGGATCTACTTGTGCTTTGTTAGTCTGGTGTTTGAATTGTTCATCATTGTGGAGTATTCATCCAAAAATGCGCTCGCACTCACATGGCACCTGCAAGCGCTTCAGCTGATGGGCCCTGATCAGATCCCTGACCCATGTGTGCTCGAGGGTGATAAAGCCAACAGCTGAAACATACATTAATCAGTAGAATTGATTATGTAGCATATGATGATATCCTGGCTGGGACTCCAAGTTTCAAAGGCTTTAAGATAAGAAAATGCGCTGGCTTGTTTGTTGTTCTTCCTTTGGGTGTTTTGTTGCTGTGGTTGCGGGATGGGCGAGGGCAGCTCTGATCCAACCGTCCTTGTCCCCAGAGCGTTCGGAACCACAGCGTTCGGGATGAAAGAGCCGGTGGCCCATACCGAGGGCTCCCGGCTGCCACCCACCTGCTTTGTCACCGTTTTGTTTCTTCTCATCCTCCTGTCTTTGCTGTCGGAGCTGTGGTGCTCGCTCTCCAAAACGCGTTGGTTAACTGGGTTATACTGGAGTGCGGTGAATTGTTTGTTTGGCATAGAAACATGAGTAAATCTGGGCTCTGCAGTACCAATAACCCATAATGATTGATCACTGGATTAACCCCAGATTCCCTGAAGAGCAGTTGTTTGTCACAAAGGATTGCATATCCCTTTATTGTTGTTTTTTAAATCCAAGTCTTGTAGAACTGTGTTTTTTTTTTTTTTTTAAGCCATAGCTTTTGGTATCAGTGAATATATGAGAATTAAAAAATAATACAGCTGGT
Organism: Streptopelia decaocto; assembly: GCF_964273445.1. Lineage (NCBI taxonomy): Eukaryota > Metazoa > Chordata > Aves > Columbiformes > Columbidae > Streptopelia > Streptopelia decaocto. The sequence continues at coordinate 1,571,123 of NC_138678.1, read as the reverse complement.
AGCAAGGCATCTGCCTGTGGAAGCTGGGAGGAAAAATCCATAAGGACTGAAAACAAAACAGGTCACTGGAAGCACCCGAACCCTCGGCGTTCCGAAGTTCTTCTCGTCGTGTGCGATAATTCTCGTGGTGTTTGGAGCACTGGGAGCTCCAGTGCAGCGTGTGTGTTCTGTGTTGGTGGAGATGAAGGTTTGTGTTCTAGAATACGTGTGTACATAAGGTTTCCTTATCTGTCTACACTGAAAATAAGAAAGCGGGTGGAATTTTAGACCGAGGTTCCAGCAGTGCCAGGTGATGCGCAGTCAGGGGCTCTTTGAAGGGCCCGGTTTTTGTGTCCTGCCTCTGGAGTCAGGTCACCCTCAGACTCAGGACACCTCAAAACTGAAGCGTCCGACCTCATAAACCACCGCTGGAAAAAATCAGCCGTAATTCCTGAGCTGCAAACTAATTCAATGCTGTAATTTGTTATGTTAGGCAGAGAAGGCACTGAAGCAGGAATCATTTGTGCAATATGATTGTGTGGGTGGATACCTCAAGGGTGATGTTATCAGGTAAAACACAATTCCAGCTGGTGTCCCCCAAACGTCACTCAGCACTGATCCCACTCCTTGGGGCTGGGAAGGCAGGAACCAGCTGGCGAGGTTTGCAGCGGAGCCTCGGCTCTGCTTCTGCTCTCCCATCTTCACAAGAAGTCATTTTACTGTCAACCCCTGTGCCTCAGTTTCTCCTCCTGTGATAATAAAGCTGAGCACCAGGGGCACATATTGATGTTGAGGACACTCAGAGCCTTTTGAGAAACAGGAGCCAGCAGAGATGCCCGTGATGGTCCCTTTTCTCCCCATCGCAGCCGCCGCACGTTTCTGCTCAGCGCTTACCAAACGCGGGGAGGTGCCCGGTTGTGCGCAGGGTCTCTGGCTGAGGACGAGGGGCTCACGTGTCTCGTGGTTGTGCCATCCAGACACGTGCTTCCAGGAAAACAAGGGGATCACGGGCCGTGTGCGGGTGAAACGGGGCTGGGGGGCAGCAGGGAAACGTGGCGCTGAGTTTCGCGCTGCTGAAACGCCCCGAGGAAATCCAGGGACAGAGGCCACATTGTTATCCAGCTGCCAGAGAAAATATTTCAGTCTGGTAGACGGTGCAGGTCAGGGTCCGTGGGATCAGCGCTCTCCTTTGACACCTGTGCATCGACGCTGTATTGTGCTTGGCATCTAGGCAACATTTTTCATTATTAGTCCGTGTGTTATTTTTCTTTTTGTGCGTTATTTTTTCCTGGTTCTGTGTTTGTCTGGGTTTTGCCCCTGTGACAATACGCTGACTTGGCATGTACTTGTTTGTTAAACTTGCAAAGACAGGGTGAAATCAGAATTTAGCTGAGGATTTTGGATTTCGGAACGAAGCCACTTTGTGGGACGCTGCTGTTCCTTGGCAGAGGGGCTTGGTTTCAGATCTCACCCCAAAAGCCATCACGGTAAATCCTGCCCTTCCTCGGCCCTGGTGTAGAGTTGATCCTTCCCTGTACCACTGATGAGAGGCTCTGGGGGAGCATCGGGGTTATTTCAGCAGGGAGATGAGTGTGATGCACAAAGCCAGAGCTAATGAACCCCCTGGACTGCCTGGGGTGTCTCCGAGGTCCCGCGGGTCTCTGTTCTTTGCCATTGAATTCCTGCTGTGCATTGTCAGGGATTCTCTGCTCCTCTGACAATGTGATGTTCTCTGTAGCCATCAGCATCTGGCCTGGCTAATATTAAGGTTGGAGGCTTAATCAGTTATAGAGAACAAAGCAACACAAAGCTTAAAGGCCGGCAAAACCACCCACTGAAACCCAACAAAAGGCCACAGGAATACAAGCGTCTCTTTCCTGCTTGGCTGATCTCCCCACCTAGACCCTTTGGGCATCTTCTCCTGTTTCAGCGTAGCCTGGAGTGTTTATTCATCATCAGGAGGCCACTGCTAGAGGAGATGGGGCAGATAAATCAGGAAAACAGAGATGGGGTGGGATGGAGCAGGGAAAGGGGGCCGGTATCACCTTGTGTCAAATTCTAAACTGTTTGGAAACAAATAGACTGCTCCCTTCCCAAAATAGTGCGCTGCTTTGCACAAGACCCCGAGGCCCCAGCGAGGTGGGTCTGGGCAGACCAGGAGGGCACCGGCTGGTCCCACATGTTTGTGTTTCACCAACGCGTGCTCGCTTTGGGCACCACGGCGGCTGCCTGGAAAAGGAACGTTTGTTTTGCCAAACAGAGAGCGGAGAGTTTGCAGAGGACAAACACGGCAGAGCCAGATGGAAAGGGCACCGCAGGGGCTGATGAAACTGAAGTTCACCTGTGTTTGGATCTGGATTTGGGTGTCTTTTTCCTGCACCTCCGCTTCACAGAGATTGCTAACGCGGAGTTGGAAGGCGGCTGTAGAAGCAAACACATGCTGTAGCTGCGTGAACTGAAATGCATCTGATGTCAAAATGTGCCTCGAAACATGTCATCATATCTGCTGATTTCCCCAAATCACCCTGTTTCTTCAGATATGGGTTAGCCCTGTTCTTCTGGAATAGGAGCAGAGCAGAACAGAAGAGAAGAACGGGACGGAGTCTGCATCGCATCCACCGCAGAGCTGCCCTACCTGCGGACTCGTGTCTGAGGCGATTCACCTGGCTCCCCTCCAGTGTATTGCAGTGGCTCTTAGGGATCATATAAACCTGCAAAAGAAACAAGACGGAATAAACGTGCCATCCCCATCGTGTCACCTTTGTCCAAGTCCTCGGCCGGGTGAATGGGTGCAAGCTCACTGGGACCAGTGCAAACCGTATTCTTCATAAACTGGACACAGCTGCAAGTGCTGGAGATCTCAAGCTCCCCCCTCAAGCTCCCTCTGCCTACCTTTTGCAGACCGGGTGATAAAACGCTAAAACATCAGCAGCGGTTGTGCCGTGCCACAGTGACAAGGCAGGCGGAACAGTCCTAAAAGCTCCAAAGCCTTTTTCCTTGTAATATCTGTGCTTTTTAAAGCTCCTGAACGCTTTGTTGCTACATCTTGCCGTGATGTGTTTATCTGTGTTGATTACAAGTGATAGGAGCTGAGTCTCACCCTGAGAGCGAGCTCTGTTGCTGCCTATTCTTCCTTGAGAAGATCGGATTGAGAACGGGTGAGGATTCCTGTCCGGACAGGACTGAACAGCCCATCGCCAAGTCGACAGCGGCGAAATCTGAGTCATGCCGATTGCTCGCCTTGGAGACAGCGGCGCACCGGAGGGAGGGCTGCGTGAGAAACGCTAAAGACAACGAAACTCTCCAAACACCTGGTGGAGTTTCATGCGCGGGGTGGGACCGGTGTTAGCGCATCATCCCGACGTGCGAGGGAGAACAGGAGCGAGCTCAGCATCTCTGTTTTACCGGCGTGCGATGGAGCTGGTGGTGACCGGAACCATAACGTGGAGGCACCTGCCCTTGGCTCAGGGACTCTGTGTGGAAGCACCGTGTGATTTAATAAAAAGGTGACGAGGACAGCAAAGGCAGCTCTTGGTGGCCCCGGTGCTGCGCTGGGACACACTGTGCTGCGCTGGGGCTGCTGCTCTGCTCAGCCAAGGAGCTCTGGAGTTTGATCTGGCAGCGTCAGCAGAACCATCCCTGGATGGTTTGTATCTGTGTTCCTGCTGGGGGAGGTCGGCGCCTGTGCGGGGTGGAACCGTCTCGGCTGAGCTGCCAGCGAGGGGGGACCAGCATCTTCCACCCCATCCGAAATCCAGCAACAACGGGGCGTTTCTGAGATGCCAGATTCCTTACTGTTCTCTGAGTGATTCACTTAAAAGTCTAACCCAGGACTTATAATAAACATATGCAGAGTAGCTTGATGGAAACTATATATTCCTTACCAAAAAAGTCATTAAAATGTAGCATTCATTATCTAAATTCCTGGAGATATTCTTTACCTTTCCATTAAAAAAAAATAGCTCTGCTCTAGGCAACTTTGGAGATTTAAAGAAATCTTTCTTCTTAGCTATTTTTTAAACTTCTTCCACTAGTAAAAAACAACCTGCCCTTCCAGGAAGTTTCCATTTTGATGAAAAAGTCATTTTTGTCCACCAAGCTTGTGTTTCACGATGAGCTGTTGTGGTGACACCATCCCCACGTGGCCGAAGGACGTGGCAGGAGCGCGGCCACTGATTCATCCCCTGCTCCTGCGCCGGCTGCTGGAGGATTTGCTGGAGGAAAAGGAAAGATGGCCAATGTTTGGGTAATTAAGTGTCTGACAGTTTATTAACAGAAGATGGAGGGACCTGGAGAAAGTGCCAGAAGAAGGACAGGCAGGGCGTTATTTTGGTATGTTGCTTCTCAGCTCACGTAGCCCCATGGACCTCACCTTTGTCAGGAATTCTTGTTAGTGGAAGGGAGGGCGTTGTGATCTGCCTCTCTGCTTCCCTCTAAGTCAAATCATATACAAATGATTGAAAATAACCAAGTTAAGAGTGGGACTAAATTGGATAACTGTGAGCTACAGCACAGAAAAATGACGGGGTTTGATTTCACCTGGGTAGATCGAGTTCTCTGGACACCGAGTGATCACTGACACTTGTCGGCTGCACTGCCCTTTAGCTCCACATTCAAGGAAAAGATTTGCAAAGTCTCTCAATCACGTTACACTGAAGTTACTGACGGACATCACACCCTGACAGTGCAGGACCCGCCTGCCGAGCGTGTCCGTGCTGAGGAAGGGGCCGTGGCGGATGATTTTTTGGTGGTTTGCATCCCCGGGCAGGAGGAGGGAAGCAGAGGTGCAGCTGTCACACTGCACAGCCCCACCAGACACACTCTGGCCTCGTTTTGTCCATAGCGACAAGCAGAAAAATTGGTAATTGTAAAGCAATTCTGTGCAGAGAGAGTGGTCAGGCATTGGAATGGCTGCCCAGGGAGGTGCCCTGGAGGTTTTTAAACTGAGATTGGACATGGCACTTAGTGCCATGATCTAGTAAACGGACTGGAGTTGGACCAAGGGTTGGACTGGATGACCTCTGAGGGCTTTTCCAACCCAGTCCATTCTGTGATTCTGAAGGCTCTGGGAGTGAGGGACCAGGGAACCATCCCTTCTTGCCAACAGCGCCCTTGCCAACCGGGGGGGTTGCTGTGAGGAATGAGGATCCTTCATTCCATCTCCTCTGTCTGGCTCAGTTTTAGATCCGTGCGTCTGATGAAGAATGACACCATGAACTTCCAGAAATTCCCCTACACCAATGAAGATGAAGCCTGGAAAACCTACCTGGAGAACCCCTTGACCGCAGCCACCAAAGCCATGATGAGGGTGAACGGAGACGACGACAGCGTGGCCGCCCTCAGCCTCCTCTACGACTACTACATGGTACGTTCCATGGGGCTGGGTGTCTCGGGGGGGAATTGTCCCCAAGGAGAAGCGTGAAGGTGCAATTTGTGCTCAGCCACCTCCGGGTCCCCATCGCCTGAGCAATCTGGGTTTTTATGCCATGAACCTCATAACCATGGCATAAAGCACCAGTGCGCAGATGGTAAACTGAGGCACAAAACACCGTTATAGTGTAGAAGGAACCCAGAACAGGGCGAAAAACTGAACCTGAGTGTCTTGAGTCTCACCCTGGTGGGTTTTTTTAACCCAACAACTCTCATATAAGGACCAGGAATGCTTTGAGGGACGTGGAGCTGGAACAGCTAGGTGCTATCTTTATTTTTTCAGTGTTGCTGTACGATGGAGCTTCAAGAAATATGGACATGATTTAGCCCTAATTGAAACCAACAGGACTGATGTTCCCATTTATTTGAGTGTTTTTGAAAGTCTTCCCCAGAACAAAACGATGTGGTTTGCCATAGGTTACCTTGGGAATCCACGGCAGAACCAGCAGGAGAGCCCAGGTCTCTGTATCCTCACCCAGTGTTGATTATTCACCTGGTGTTTTATCTGGGAGACTTCACTCGCTACACAGACAAGGCTGATTTTGCCTCTGTTTTCCATTAATAAAACCTACCGATAAACAGACCCTTTGTTCTGCCTTGTTCTAGGTCCCGAAGGAGAAGAGGATTCTTCCCTCTGGTGTGATGGGACGGAATGAACTAGGAAAGAGGTTCGCTTCAGTTCTTGTTCTCTCTAGCTGTCTGATTCTCCTGCAGCTGCTTGCATGCATGATGTGTCTCTTAGCTTGCATAAAATAGACATCAAAGCACAGTGTTATTACCAACAACAGTGGAGGTTATTAACCCTGAGACATACATTAAAATTCTTTAGGCCAGATCCCAAGGAGGTAGAAATGGAGCTACACCCATTTACACAACTGAGGAGCTGTCTGGCTGTGTTCAGAGCAGTTGCACTGATTTGCAGCAACTGAAGAATTTGTCTTGATTTCCCACTTTGTGACACTGGAAAGGGATTAAGCGTTGGCACCAAAAGGGAATGACCAAGTCCTCTTGCATTCGCTTAAACCGATAAGGATTTCTGTTCCACTCGCTCCCAGTCTCCCAGTGTTCTCATCCAGTGACTCCCATTTGTCCTTTGAGGTTTTCAGATAATTAACTATGAAATTAATGGCTCATTTGCCACTATGAGTTCAGTTCCCCTTCCTGGGTGGTTTGTACTTTGGCAGCCTTTTCTGGTTGTCTGTTTTTTCCCTGCTTGACAGAATAAGCCTCTTCATTCCTTCCTCACCAGTAAGCTGAGCTGAGCTGCTCTCTTCTCTCTGAAAGGCCACTGCTATTTGTTATTAACTATGGAAATTTCAGCACGTACCCGGTCACAGTCACCGCTGCAGGAGGGACCAGCTCTTGGGATGCTGCACCAAGGGCTGGTTTCCCTGAGCGAGACGAGCGCGGTTTTGTACGTGTCTTTATCACTCGGTAGCTCCTGTACTCATCATTTTCTGCTCTGAAGTCCAGGCCGTACACTTTGCTTCCAGTGCTGCAGCCCTGTCAGTTTTTCACTGATCTGGTGTCCTCTGGGAGTTTTGCTTCCTAAGCTCCTGGAGTTTTTGAATTTGTACAAGAATCAGCTTTCCATATTAAAAAAAAATCAGCTTTCAGTGTCAAGGAGCCTTAAAAAGACTAAGATGGAAGGACCACGTAGCAGTTATCCTTCTTATCGTCCCTGCTGCTCTGAGCGTTTAATAGGCAAAATAAAGAAATGATGGATGTCTGCTCTGGATCCGCAGCCCCAAATCACGTCTAAACCGCATCCTCTGATTCCGTGTGATCATCCCTGATCTGCCGAGCACCTCGGCTCTTGCCGATGGCCCTGAGAGGTGTGTGTGGGTGGAGATCACCCACGGGCCCCTCAGATCTCGCGCGTCGAGCAGGAGCGGTCAGCTGGCAGCCGGGTGTGCGGTTTCCTTCCCCGCAGCACATTGAGGCGCTCGCTTCTTGCTGCGGCAGCTCGCTGGGGTTCTCCCCCCTCTGCCCTGGTTTGAGACAGGACCCTCTCTCCACCAGGCACTGCCACGGGATGGAGTACGACCCAGAGATCGCCGCTTTTGATGGCTCAGCCCACCTCATGAAGCTCTTGTCCGAAAACGTTTCCATGACCCAAGAATATTGCGAGCCACAGAAGAAGAACGGCTTAAATCTGGAAGGCGTCCCTGCTCCTCACAAGCCGGCCATGCTCCCACCGGGCACCAGCAAGCTGGATGCCACCCCAGACAACTACATGGTCCCTCCAGGGGACGTGTACGACACCAGCTCGTTGAATTCCCTCTTCGAGACCATCCCCGTGGCCCCGGCGCAGCAGAGGTGGCAGCCGGACAGCACCTTCAAAGAGGATCCCCAGGAGGTCAGCGCTGTCGGGTGCAGCCCCGGGGGTGCTACGTGGGGACATCTCTAGTTCGGGGTTTGCTCATGCTGGAGTCAGCGGGAGCTTTGCTTTTGCGTTAGAAGCTTGATGCCATTCCCGTGGAATTGTTGGGGTTTTTACGTTGGTTTTGAAAGTAGAATAATGGCTTTGAAATGAGGGTTCGTGTTTTATCTGCGGCCTCTGTTGTAATGTCTGGGTGGATGAACAAAGCAATGGAAGATTCTACTTCTGACTGGTTTGTTTCCATTTGTCTACAGTCGCTGCTCTTCAGCGAGATCCTCAAACCCCAGCCAGAGCCTCCTTGCCCTGAGAGTTACGCTACGGACGGTGTTAAGAGGTAACTGCGCCCTTGGCTGGGTCCCTTCCCTGGGGAACGTCTGCGTCCCTTTCTTCACCCAACGCTCATCTTGCCAATGATCATTGCAAACTTACAGATCTGCTTCTGTGGAGACAAGTTGTGTCCCCTGGTGTCTTAGGAACAAGTTTCCATGACTTTTTAGACACAGAGCAGTGCTGGATTTTAGCACTCGTAGTAGGAAGCAGGGATTAGGGTTTGAGTGTTTTGCTGAAAAGGAGTCAAACTACAAATAGATCCAGGCGGCTGCACCTTCCACGAGCTGCTTGGAATGGGGTAAATGACAAAGAAAATGGGGGTGACAGTTGAAGAGGGTGATAAGCTTTAGGTTCTCACTTCGGGTTTAGTCAACCTTGGTTTTAGAAGGTGCCACCGCACCTCTCATCATTCCTAAAAGATGAGAGAGATTTCCTCCTCCTTTCCACCCCTCTCTCATCCAGAGCTTTCCTGCTCTAGATACCGCATCAAACCTCCGAGCAGGTAACATTATTCCACCTCCCACTTTTTATTTGCCTCCCCAGTCACCTGCTCCGTGACTCAGTGCCAGACGTGGGGATTTTCACACAGCCAGCACTCGCCTTCGCGAGCGAGAGGCTCTGTGCTCTGTGTTTGTGCGCTGGAGTTCTCTGGCTCTCCTGGCTCCAGATAAGAGGAGCTGCCAAGCCGATCTGCAGAGATGGCATCACGGGGGAGGTGGAGCAGGAAAGAGAGATGGGTTGGTGACTAAATATGATCTTCAAGGCACTTGAAGGGTCTGTGTGAAGGCTTGTGTACAGGTGGTGGCTTACGTGGATTCCTGGCAGAAGCAGCTGCCTTGAGCTGTAACCTCATGGTCTGAATGCTCAGAGGTGCTGGGGAATGGCCAAGAGCAGGGACTTCTTGCAAATGAGGCTCTTCTTTCAAATTTGCATGTTGGCAGTGACACCTTCCTCTGTGCAACATGACAAATCTTTTCTGTAAAGACTAAAGTTGCTGCCCACCAGGCTGAGAGTTCAACAAGATGGGTTTAAGTCCATTTTTAAGCCTCTGGGTAAACAAGCAGATGTCAGTGTCCTGCAGATCCCCCTGTTTCTCCAGGACCCATTAGGACACAGTCTGTGTGGGTCGGCCAGCTGTGGGTGGGAATTTAGAGACAGGAATCTGAGTTTAGAATGTTTTAAAAGTCTTATCACAGGTACCTATTTTTGTTTGGTTTGGTTTAGGCTTTTGATTGTGCAATGGCTCTGTAGCCATGCACAGAAAAAATACTGGTTATGAGAAGGTACAGGCGTTTTAAAGCCAAAACCGAAGGGTAGAATGAGGATATCTGGGCAGTGCTGCTCCCCGGGGTGCTGGGCAGGATCAGTATGTGCTGGGAGGCCACAGCTCTGGGTGTGTGAGGGACTCCGGTATCTGTCACCTGTAAGGACGGAGACTCGCAAGTCGCCTTGTTTTGCTTTTGGAGTGAAACAGCAGCGTGTGCTTATTCATCCTTCTCTCTTTGTTCCATGCAAGTGACTTTGAATACACGCTGGGGTCACCCAAAGCCATTCACATCAAATCTGGGGACTCTCCCATGGCCTACCTCAACAAAGGACAGTTCTACCCCATCACGCTGCGGACAGCTGGAGACAGCAAATGTTTACACTTGTCCTCAAATAAAGTGAAGGTAAGAGACAAGCTGACAATTTTGCTGACACATGCTGTAATCAGACATCCAGCAATTGTCCTGGCCTGGGAACAGAGCTGAACATGAAGAGTAATGGCTTTGTGGCTCATGTTGGCTTAAAGCGATGAATGGGATGGATTCACTCGTAGCAAGCTAATCCTCTGATGCACAGCTACAGCCTTCATCTTCCCTGACGGGTGAAACCTGTCACAGGGAGGTCAGGGATGCACAAAAGGCCTCTCTAGCTGAATCCTGGCTGGGGGCCGCGGTGGGAAGACTTCTGAGCTGGAGACGGGTTCCCCATCTCCTTCCTGGGTTGTGTGGCCAGGCCTCCGAGCCACCCGAGACTAAGCTGAGCTTCAGTTCCTAGCAAAGAAACCTTGTCCTCCAATCCTGAGTGGTGTTTAGGGGCTGGACTTTGAGCATCTCGAGACTTGGAGGACTCCTGAAACTCAGAACGTCTAGAGAAAGAGCGTTTAGGCTGGCCCAGCCAAATACTTGCTGCAGCACTGTGAACACTCCCCAGCACAGGATCCTTGTTCACCTCGCAGTCGGTGGAAATGAGGGGCGGACAGAGCAGCTTGTTTTGCTCCTGGCTCTGTCACTGCCTGCATGACTGTTCAAGTCCCTTGCCTTGCCTGCCTCAGTTTCCCCAGCAACTAAATAGTGACACTAAGCTGCCCTTGGCCATTCTGTGGATGCACTGGGTGGAAAGGACAGTGAGGGCACCAGGCGCCATCCTGTTGTGTGCACTGATACGGGGTGTCCTTGCTGTGTTGCAGAGCGTTGTGATGATTGTTTTTGACAATGAAAAGGTCCCGACGGAGCAGCTCAAGTTCTGGAAGCACTGGCACTCCCGCCAGCCCACGGCCAAGCAGAGAGTCATTGACGTCGGTATGAGCGGGGGCGATGTCCGGGTGGGGTCGGTAACTTCCAGCACCATTTCACTGCATTTCCAGTACCCAGTAACACACTCGAAGCTCCAGAATCTGGCCTGGGGGAAAGCGGGAGGAGCAGGCGGATCTGCTGGCTTCAGATCTCTCTGGCTGAGGGGATTTTGGGGTGTAAGATGGTGTTTGCCAAGTGTAGAAACATGCACTAGGAGCTCAAGTTACATTAAAGAGTCTCAGAGAGACACAAACTGCTGAACTGTTTTGGCTCTTGCAGATGTAACTTATTGCCTCTTGGAGCCCAGGAATGGCTTTGGGTGCTGCTTGTCCTTCTCCACCGCAACCACACAGGCTTTATAGCATGTTCTGCTGGGCCAGATGGAGGTTTTGTCTGTCCAGCTCAGCACCTCACTGAGCACCAGGCCGAGACGTGCAGTTGTTTGAATTTAGAAGCAATCTGCGTTGTCTTTGCACATCGCTACTCAAACCGCAGTCACCAGCCAATATCCTTGAGTCACTTCTGTTCCGTCCCTTACCTGTGCTCACTGGGGTTTGCCCAGTGCTATCAAGAGCGGCCTCTGATAAATCACAAAACTCCTTTAGCTTTGGGGTCAGCGAGGGACAGACTCTATGGGGTGGGAAGCCCAGGGAATGAAACCGGGTTTGCAGCCAGAGTATAAACTGCTTCTCCGTTGCGTTTCAGCTGACTGCAAAGAAAACTTCAACACAGTGCAGAACATTGAGGAGCTGGCCTACAACGCGCTGTCCTTCGTGTGGAACGTCCATGAAGAAGCAAAGGTACAAACTGCTTGTGGAAGGGGAATGGGGAGGTTTGGTCTGCAGCCAAACTGGAGCCTCCTTTCTGCTGGCCCAGGCACCCCCCACTTCTCCACTTAGAAACAGGGAGAGTTTCCAGTCCAAACAATTCCATTCCAGTGGCCCCAGGTAGTGTTTGTCTGGCAGGACAGCGAGGAAGGACACCGTGCTCCTCTGTGTGTTTAAGCATTGCCATTAGCTAATAAACACTCTGGGTACACCCGAGACGGGCTCAGAGATGTTGGTTTAGTGCTGATGGATAACTCTGAAGAAAGCCTTTCGCAGCAGCAGCCTCCATCGGGGCTCTGCTCGCATGTAGGTGAAGCCTATTTAAATAAACCTCAGCTTAGGGAACAAAGACCCTCCTTTCAAGGCAGCATTTGGATGCAGAAATGACCAGCCACCCTTCTGTGTGATGTGGAAGGGAGCCAGGCAGGTCACGAGATCCCTTTTGACCTTAAATGTAAAGCTTTTAGCAACATCTTTCTAGTTCTGCTGTCTCTTCTGCATGTCTTCAGTCTGTCGTTAACACTTTGCATCTGGTGTGGATTGAAAGGAGAATATAAAAAGAGATGAAGTAACTAAGAAAAAAAGAAGAGTATAAATACCCACCTCTCTGAAGCTGGTTCTTGGGAAAATGCTGGTTTGCTTTGAGGTCTCAAAAAGCCCTTCTTTTAGCCCAAAGGCGACCTTGGTCTTTTACAACCCAAGAGGTTAACAAATGTCTTCAAGGCAAAGTTGTCAGAAATGGAAATATGTCAGGTATGTGGCAAGCCCTCGGGGCACCTCAGCAAAACTGGATTTAACTCTTAGCAGAAACTCGGTCCCTGCGCTGGCCCGGGGCAGCTCGGGCTGAGACTTCAGAGGCTGCGAGGGCTGGGAGCGCGACAGGAGGGGTCAGGTATTTGGGTCGTCTGGAGCACCTGTTACTTCTCTTCTTGCAATTAAACTTCACACCACAGTTAAGTGGTTTTCTCCTCTCTATGTAGGCACTGAGTAGACCTGGCGGTAGGTTTTGGGCTGGAATCCTCAGCCAAAGCCCTGCTGAGGGAGCTTCTCCTGTACCCAGAGTCCAGGGGAAATGTCAAGGTCACACAGATCAGTTGGTATTTTGGAAATACAACGTGGATTATATCTATGCTCAGCTTTTCTTCAAATGTTCCCACTGGAGGTAACTCCATCCTGGTGATAAAGGAGCCCAGTATGTGATGAATATTTATTTAACCAGCAGCGATGATTTGCAATTCCCGAAGCTGTGCGCCAGCCCCCTCCCTTCCTCCGGGGCGTTGCTGTCTGAGGGTCCCTCATTCAAAGGAAAGATCAGAAAGAGCAGCAGGAACATCCCCAGGCAGCCTTTGCATCTGGTCTGAGCTTATCCGAGCTGATGGGAGCAGGCAGATTAAATAAAGAGCTGCAGAGGTGCTGGGAGGATGGGCGGCTGCGCTTGGGTGGGAAACCCAGCGCTCAGGTGCTTGGCTGACACGAGGAGTTTTGGAAGGATGTCTCGGTAGCTGCTTTTGTTCCTACCCACAGCTCTCATTGCTGTTTGACTATAATATTTCGGCACTAACAAGCTGTATCAATCTCTGCTCATATTCGCAGGTGTTTATTGGGGTGAATTGTCTGAGCACCGACTTCTCCTCCCAGAAGGGAGTGAAAGGCGTCCCGCTCAACCTCCAGATCGACACCTACGACTACGGCAACGGGAGCAGCCAGCTGGTGCACCGCGCCGTCTGCCAGATCAAGATCTTCTGCGATAAGGTAGAGCGTTGCTTTTCCACTGGGCTGTCCGGGGGAATTTTAAACTGGTGGCCAGTGGCTCCAGGAGAACAAACAGAAAGGTTGTGAGGGTCTAGAGCAGCCGAGAGGTCACGGCTGAGGAGCAGAGATGGTTACAGCCCTCAGCTGAGCAAGATGGGACAGCGGGGATGTGTCCACACTGCTGAGGCCTTTGGAGAGCGGATTCATTACAGAGTTGTCCCCAAATCAGCCCTACATGCCATTGCGCCTCATAATAAACTCTTGGTTTTGACAAGTTTGTAAATAGCAGAAGAGGTGAGAATCTCCTTAAGGGTTCTTCCTTAGCCTCACGTACCTTCCCACGGAAGAATTTCTAAAAGCTTTTTCTGCATTTTTCATTTTTAAAAGCATTTTGGTTTAAATGTATAAGTATCAGAATGTTCTGGGTGGCCTGTAGAAGGTCTCCGACATTAGCATGTTGGAATAAAGGCTGCCTTTACCTCCATGAGCTTATCTCCCAGAGGTGGACAGTCAGTCCTCTCTTGCCCACCTTAGAACTGCCCATGTCCTAATTCTCCCCTTATTTTCCCCACAGGGAGCAGAGAGGAAAATGCGGGACGATGAAAGGAAACAGTTCAGAAGGAAAGGAAAATGCCTGGACTCCAATAACAATGGTCAGTGCTGGTGTTTGTTACCTGATCCCAAGCGTGTTGAAATCCATGGAGGTTTGTCCGTTAACTTCCACGAGATCTGGCCCTGGGTGTTTCCAAGCCTGATGAAATCAGAACCGCTCAGCAGCAGCTCGTCAGGCAGGTCCTTCCCTGCTCTCCTACCGAGACTCTCAAAGCCTTTTATTAATAACCAACCTCTCTGGATTGCGTTGGGGTCTCTGCAGGGAGTCCCTCGAGGACACGGCACAGGACAAGACCTGGTTCTGCATAGTTCTGTCTTTGCACTGATATTTCTGTTGGGAAACCGTGGGCAGACACTTTCCCATCTCTGTGTGTAGTTGCCTCTTGAACTGCCAAGCGAACTGAGATGAACTGGACTTTCCATCCGTAGGTCTGAAAGGCTGTTTGCTCTCTGGCTTCAGAGGGAATGAAATCACGTTCCTGAGGCCAGAGACCGACCTCGAAACCCAACCGGTCCTGTTCATCCCCAACGTCCACTTTTCAAACCTGCAGAGGTGTGGCACGGTGAGTCCCTTCAAAAAACAACCAACCTCTTGCCTTCGTCTGTCAGTCCTGTCATTTCCAAACTGATCGGTCCCCCAGACACGACTTGTGTATAAAAAAAACAAACCACAATTCTCCTGTGGAAATGTGGTGAATGTGAAGACGTAGCTGTGAGGAGTGGCCTCATCATGCAACAGTGATGGGCATGATAACCTTTCCAGGTTCCTTCCAGCCAGATACCCCTGTGGTTTTACAGGTGTCATCTGCAGCTTCCACAGAGGACTAGAGCAGCAGCAGAAAGTAAACTATAGAAAATGTGACCATATCAGTCCCCGTGTGTGGGAACATCTCGCTTGTCCTCTGCCCCTCCAGCCTGAGGAGACCGCGGCCCAGCGTCCTTCAGAGCTCATCGGTGTTGTACCAAGAAACAACTGCCTCAATTTGTCAATAAGGGGAAAAACAGCCGCTGTGACGGTGCGGTGACATCCCGGTGCAGGGGCTGCTGTGCTGATGCATCAGCATCAAAACCAGGGACTGGAAGAATCCGGTTTACACCCCAAGAACTCACTGAGAACCCTGGTCCTTGGCCCCAAGCAGGTTATGAGAGGTGACCAGCTCTAGCTGGGCATGTGTGCAGGTCTCTTCTAGGCAGAGGAGGAGAATCGAGATAAGTTATTTATATCAGGATTCATTTAATCTAAGAAACACCTACAGATGTTTGGGGTTAATTGTGTAGGAAGAGTGACAGGCTGGGAGGAGGGACGTCATGTTTAAATGTGCCCATGTCGACTTCCCCCCAGTTTCACCAGCACACAGCGATACTGTGCAAACTTAAAGATCCGTGTTTCCATTCCAGGTGCTCCCTCCTGCTGTTCCCAACTCTGCAAACAGGTAAGGAGCCAGTGGTTTGTATTTCCCATCCATCAGCTGCTCTGTTTCTGTGGGTGTGTCGTTTGTGTGATATCTGCAGGCAGGGGATATCCACAGGTGCAAAACAGCACAGCACAGGGTCTCCCTGGTGCCTTCGAGAGTCACAATATTTGTTAAACTCAGGCCTAGGATGGACTCAGGGGATGCAGAAGCACATTTCTGTCCCTGTCACTGAGCCACTCCAATGTGAGTGCAGTCCATGGCTGTCCTGCTGTTCTGATCGTGTGAAAGAGGGGAAATAAAGATCACAGAGCTATTACTGAAGGGTTCAAGTAACCAGAGGCAGATACCGCTTTAAAATAAACCAGAATTAAGGTGAAATCACACTTGTAATGTGTCTAGAGTGGGGAGAACCAGTATTTTCCCTGGGCTTGATCCGCTGTCTAGTGATACCAACAGCGAAACAATGACAAGGAGGCACAGAAGGCGTTGGTGTGGGACGTGACACCAAACGCGCTGCCCGTTTGTCCCCAACCCTGTGCGCGTTGGCCAGGAACCCCCAGCTCTGGTAGAGACTGCTGCCATGATTACCAACCCGATACTTAATTGCTGGATGTTCGTTGGCATAATTGGTTGTTCAATCAGAAGTTCGATTGCTGGAACTGTTTTGTTCGCTGCTGTTGTTCTGTCCTCTGAGAGGATCGTGTCCGTTTCGCTCAGGCTGCCCGTGAAGCGGAGCGGCGCCTCCTTCACAGACGAGTTTGACCCGATACCTCCAAAGCAAACTAAGGAAGAAGATCCGCAGAGAGGTAACCCCTGGGATGGGCGCTCTGCTGAAATGTAGCGTCTCCTTTGGTTCAATTAACCTCAGCCCTTGAATTACACGAGGCCACAGCGCTGAGAACACACCGTAAGGAGCTGCGTTTCTCTCTTGCAGTCTTGTTGTACGTGCGCAGGGAGTCGGAGGAGGTGTTCGATGCTCTCATGTTGAAGACACCAGATCTCCAGGGCCTCAGGACAGCTGTAAGTGTTACCTGTGGCATGTGAACAAACAGCAGAGAAAAGGGCAATGGGATTTGGTATATAAGAAGCTGGATATAAGGCTGTTTAGATGTCCCATCTGCTTTCTCTTGAGAATGGAAATGGAAATTGTGAGCAGCAGGTGAATTCTCCCCGCAGCTCCTGGCGCGGGCTGCGCGTTAGCGCTGCGGCGGGAAGAACACACCTTATGGCGAGATGCTTTGTTCAGATCGTGAGTCTCCTCTTGTGACAGCACATTCATATTTTCCACTGTAAAACACCCTTTCCATTCTCAAGGCTGTGGATGTGCAATCCGAAGCAATTCTGGCCTCGCGCTGGAATTCCCTGCGTTGTGTTTGAGGAGCGCACAGACATATTTCTGTGATGATTATCAGCAGCATCTCTGATAAGCCCCTTCTCCCGGGAGATCGCTGGGAAGGAAACAAACAATAAACCTCCCAGATTTGGGGCGGCTTTATGGCTGCACTTTAAGCTCTGTTGGTTTTACAAACTTTTAAAAATAGAGGGTTTGAAAAATGTCAGCGCAGAGGATTCTTTGCCATCTTCTCCCTCCCCCATCCCTCGCCACAAAGAGGCAAAAAATGTACAGAAAATGCTTGTGAAAAAGCTACAAAACTGTCGTCCTAAGGCTGTCCCTCTGCCTGCCCAGCAGAGCTCTGCGGATCAGCTCAAACCTCAGCTGCGGTCAGATGCAGCCGCTTTAGTTTCTCTCACCTTCAGATGGATCAGCAAAGGAGAAGCTCAGGCTCTCAGTGCCCAGCAGGTTGAAGCATCAGCCCCTAAACAGGCCAGAGAATGAGAGAAAATGAAGATTATTCCCTAAGGTTCCCAGCCTGACTATCAGGGAACCAGGGCCAAGGCTGCAGGACACGGACACGTTCCACTTGTCCTGCTCAGAATGTTGCTTCAGCCCTTTCAGTAAAAGGGGGGGGAATCCTCTGCTGCTGAACACCCCGGCTCCGTGTTATCTTTGATTTTTATCATAGGAATTTCATTTTACAAGTACAAAGAATTGCCGTGTTTTCTCTCGCAGATTTCAGAAAAATATGGGCTTCCTGAAGAAAGCATTTATAAAGTCTACAAAAAATGCAAAAGAGGGTAAGTTAATGTCTCATCTGCTGTTGCGCTGTGCCTCTGGAACCCCTTGGTACCCTCCTGTGGGCTGAAGGAGCGTTTTAACAAGATAATAAAAACTAAAGCCATGGGAATCTGTGCTATTTGGAGCATATAAAACTCAGATCTTTCTGGGCTTTAAAGATTTGGGATAATGCTCGTTTGTATTATATTTGTTTGGAGTGTAAAGGCTCCCAAGGAAAGGCAGCTGGATGAAGGAGGAATTGTTTGGGCAGTTTAATGGGTGATTCTTTGTGCCTCAGTCCAAAAGGTGGAGGTTATGGAGAACTTATCTCGGTGCCATCGGAGAGGTACAAATGTTTGCTTCTCCAGACCACTGTCCTGGGCTCAGAAAGAGACGGGGACGTTTGCAGTGAATGTGAAACGGCTTCTCGAGTTACTCCAGCGCGGTGCGTGCGAGATCCGTGTGGATCTCCCCCCTGGCTGGGAGGGAGCGGCGCCGGTTTGCTCGGGGACCAGCCGCCGGGTGTCCTGCGCAGGGCGATGGTCTCGACGTGGAGCCAAGCGCCGCTTTCAGAAATGTTTTCTGGACTAAGAACTCCCTGTGGGTTGTCCCCAGCTCTGGCAGCGAGTTCTCCCTTCAGCTGATGGAACGGGAATGACTCAGAAACTCCCAAGCTTATTTTCATAAAGCTGAATCCAGAGCTGAATCGCAGAGGAGAGAGATGTAATCGGGGCAGCGAGTGCCTGGGAGATGAACTCATGGTTGCTGCTGGCGCTGGCCCAGAGCTGGAGCGCGGGGACAGACGGGCAGAACAGAAGAGCCAGGCTGGGGACGGGTCCAACCTTCTGCGGATCCGCCACTGTCACCAGCACGGCCCCCAAAGAGGGAACAAGGGGTGAACAGAGGCCTTGGGAGTGGAGGGTTAGTCCAAAGCTCTCGTTCTGCATTGGTGTTCTGGTGACAGGGAGGTGAGAACGTCCTCAGGCTCCTTGGATGGAACTTCTAGCTCATTTGGTGTCACCAGAACCTGGTCCCCGTGAGACTTGGCCTGTTTGCTTCAAGGGGAGCGGAGCCTAAGTGAGGCCTGGATGATGCATTTTTAGATGTGGTCCTAAGTTTAAGATGGTGGATGGGTCCTAGTGAGCTATCCAGGTTGGTCGGGAGGCTCTTCTGCCTGTTGCTGAACTTGGGGCCCTCGGTGCCATCAGGTGCTGCTCACCCACGACCCCCAGAAATGGGAATTTTCACCCCATAGAGCAACACTGGCGGCCTCACGAGAAGAGCGACTGCAAAGGACAGTCAGGGGGGTCAGTTTATTGTTACAGCTTTGGGGCTGAGCCCAAACTCAGGGGTGTCAGCTGTGCTGGTGGTTCTGACGTGGCCACCGCGGTCACCAGCCTGTCACCAGCCAGCAGCTCTGCTCTGACCGGCTCAGCGCCAGCGTCGCGCGGCAAGAGAGACCCGAGCAGGGGCGCGTTGGCAGGCGGGCAATGGCAGCACTGCGGGGAGAGGCCGCCTCTGCTTTGCTTTGCTTTGGGTTTGTTCGTCGCTTGGTCTGATAAGCAGTGCATCTTGTTTAATAATGATTGAGGGAAAAGAGGTAGGTGTCTTTTCTATCTCTTCCCCAAAATGGAGGGGCAAAGAGGCATCTAATGAAAAGGCAACACCTGGAAATTAGATTAAAAAGAAAATACATTTGACACCTGATTTAATGGAAGCTGGACATGGCGATGCCACGGGTTGTTGCTGAAGCGTGGGGGACATACAGGATTTTCTCCAGTCTGCTGGATGTCAGGGCCGGACACTGTTTTCTGCTCCCCAGATTTAATTTTGTCCTATTGCTCCACCATAAACAACCCTCTCTCAGTAATTACAGCTCGAGGGTCAGGCCTGCCCCTGGTGCGACGCCGCGAAGCTCCGTGGTCCTACCTGGAGTTACCGCGGGCTGACCTGCTGTCAGTGCCAGCGCAGCGGGATGAGCTCACCCGCAGGGACTCGGTCTCGGGCTGACTCAAGAGCAATGTGAAGTAATTTAGTATCTTGGTGAGGTTTGGTCTAGAAAAACAACGCAGTGCTGAGATTCCTCATCAACACTCCCTTGAGTCCTTTGTGTTGAGAAATCAGCTGGAAGCACAGCAGCAAGAGGCACGGATGGCATCTCTGCCTTCCTGCGCTGGGATTGCCCTGTCGCAAGGGTTTTGGTGACAACCCACCCCTGGGTGTCCCTGCTGTCTCTCTGGGGACACCCCAGACTCCCAGGGACATCGGGCTTGGGGACCTGGGCCCCTTGTCCCCGGGCAGCCCCAGCACAGGGGGTGCGATGCATCCGTGAAGGTTTGTGACTCACCGGGAAGAGCCCTGGACACCAGGACAGACGCGGCACCAGGACAGAGCTGCCACCTTCCCCTCTGCAGCGTGGGGACAATGGGCCGGGCTGTGATGAGCTGTGACCAAACGGGCAGGAACCAGTTGCTGCGATGCGCTGTGGCTGCAGGGACCTCCGAGCTGTTCCCCAGAGGGACACCAGGGCCCCGTGTTTGTGCCTTTAAACTGAGTTTTGTTAGATCCTCAGCCTTTTCTTGTTTTTAATCTTGGCTTGTGCAGCATTGCACAATTAATGCTGCTGCCCCATTAATGACCCCAGCAGGAACCTGGAGGGGATGTGCTTTCTGCAAAGAGGGATAATTTGTTCTCTTTGTTTCCTCCAAAACGGTGACAAATTTCCCAGCTGATTTACGGGAGCTCAGTGGGGCGATGCAAAGCTGCCCCGTTACTTTCATTACAGTAACGAGGGGCTCTTGCCTGGCACAGAACCACAGCCTCGGGTTTAAATCGGCTGTTTAAGCGTTTCCTTCTCCCCGTGTCTCTGTGTAACTGACTCCAGGTCAGAGCAGCTGTGGGATCTGCGGCGGGGTTGGGGTTGTGCGCTCGTGCCCCCAGCTCAGCCTGCGGTGTGTGTCCCTCCAGAACGGGCTCGCGCGCCGCTCGGGGCTCGTCCGCGCGGGAGCTGGTGCTGGGCAGGAGCAAAGCGTCCTTGTCCAAACCGCTTCCATCTACTCCCAGAGCGGCCTCGGCTTGTTCAGAATAACGCACCCCTAAACGCACCCGAGTGAGGAGTGAGCAATCCTGCTCTAAATTCACACCCTGCCGTAATCCAGATTAATTTGCCTGTGTAGCAAACGCTGGGCCTAGGCATGTCGAGGGCAGAATTGCGAAAAAGCTCTGCAGGATGTTCTTTTGTGTTGTCTCGAGGCTTTAATTAATTAATCATGGCCGAGCTCCTCCAGCTGGGGAAGGTGGACACTGCAGCGCCGTCCTGTCCCTGCCGAGGGCTGGGGCTCCTGGCCACGATAACGCTGATCGTTAACAGGGCAGTAACGGCAATTCTTAATGGCAATTTTGCACAGAGACATTTGGGAGAGGGCCCCCCCCCTGCCCCGGCGCTGGTGTTCCCAGTTCACAACGGGAATCCCGAGCGTGCGGGGGGGTCTGACCCTCCTGACTGAGCCGCTCTGCGAACCTTCCCGTGTGCTGCGTCTGACCGGCGCTTCTCCCTCTCCCGCAGGATCCTGGTGAACATGGACAACAACATCATCCAGCACTACAGCAACCACATGGCCTTTCTCCTGGACGTGGTGGAAGCAGAGGACAAGTTCCAGATCATCCTCAAGGAGCTATAAAGAGCCACAGGCAGCACTTAGCGGGACTTCTCTCAAAGCCGGCAAGCTTGACCCAACAGAGCTCAGCCTAGTGCCTTGACTTCTTGCCTTTACTTGAAATCACTGCCGCTGGGGAGGGCCTGGGCCTCCCAGTGCCAGGCCGGAGACTGCTTGGAAGATCTGTTACTGATGTGAACGTGGAACTTCTCTCTGAGTTTATTATTATTATTTTTTATTTTATTTTATTCCCTTCTGGCGATGGGCCTGACCTTGTTTCACAGCTGGGAACGCGCAGCGGCGCTGACGCGGCTGTCAGAGCCTGGGCAGGGGCAGGAGCCGCCTCTGCTCGCTGCTCGGCCCGTGACGGATCCAACCCCGGGCCCTGGCGTCCTCCCAAGCACCAGTCATGCAGAACCTTCAAACCATTTCCAGCGGGGCTGAGCGCGCTCTGCGCCCGCTCTGCCCGCAGGGACTTTCGCAGCGGCACTCAAACCTCGCCGTGTTTCGGACACTGCCGCTCCCGTGCCCCCCTCACTCATTGTAAATACCACGAAGGCCTCCATAGCCCTTGTTTATACATTTCTGATGTATTGTTCCTTTTATATTTTATATATGTATAAATATGCATTGTTTTATATTTGACACAGTACGGTGACACAGAGCATTTCAAACACAGGCTGCTTCACATTTCTCCGTGAACTCCTTTTGTAACTGTGTTGTTGGTTTTGTTGTTTTGGATATTCTGTAGTAATAAAGGTTGAAAGATGGAAAGTGAACTGTTTGCACCCAGCGCTGGAGGCTGGAGCTGGGAAGGCAGGAGGTGACCTCAGGGGCGCAGAAAGGACTCGAGGCTGGTCCCATGTCTGGGAAGGGGGTTTTGAAACGTTGAAACGCATCAGGCTGGTGAGTTTTGGATTACTTAAGTGTTGTTATCACGACGAGGAGGGCCCCTGAGATGAGGCTCAGATAAGTCTGAAGGCTTATCAGTGTTTGAAGATCTCTCCCAGCACTCTGCACTCCTTCATATCGTAAACTCCTTCCTCAGCAGGATTTCTCTGATTCACTGTTAGTTCTGCGAGGCCGTGCCCTCCATCTTGCTCCAGTTAAAACCAGGCACACCAGCAACCCCCCAGTGCTTGGTGCTGTGAAATCTGCAGCTCCCTGCATCACCCCGAAGCAGCAGGGGGGCGCAGCGCAGGTTTGGGGGCTGCAGGTCACCATGGGGGGGTGTTTTGTGCATGTGATGTTAGAGGCTCTGGGTGACCCCTCATCCCTCAGCAGCTCTAAAAATCTGATTTCTAGGTAACTTCCTACCGGTGTAAACACAGCACTAGGCATCCGATTCCCAGTTACACTAGTCTAACTCCACAGATTCCAGTAGTGTTACTCCTGATTTACAACAGCCAAAGTCATGTCACTGGTAACTTGAGGCTCCCGGCAGAACAGGGATGGATTTTGCTGTTCCCTTTCACACTGGCTACAAACCCATCTGAAGTTTCGTGGGGTGAGGATGGCCCTGGCTGGAGCTGCGCACGTCTGCTGCGTGCAAATGACTTTCCCCCGCTCTCTGTTCATGGGACGGAGGCAGAGAACAAGGCGCATTTTCTGGGTGATCTTGGCTTTGTCAGGTTTTATTTAAATCACGGTAACTCCGCTGCGTGCAGGGAAACGCTGGTTGATTCACACCAGCGTACGAGCAGACGAGTCGCCGCCCCCTGCCAGCCCTGCCGAGGGTGGGTGTTTTGCTGACTGGCTCAGTATCGCTCATCCCTTCCAGCAAAGGCGAGTTGCTGTGGAGGTTGCGTAAAGCAGAGCTCCCAAATACATGAGAGCATTCTTGACTCTTTGCCCGGAGCCCACCAGTTCCTTTTGAAGATTGAGATACGAGTGATGAAGGCGATTCACCTGGGAGCGAACAAAGGTCGTGTGAAAGTATGAACCCACTTGTGTTTTCGCAAAAGGGCTCGTGCTGACAAACGCGAGCGGCTTCCTCTGGAGCGGCGGCTGCTCCGGACGGTCGGTGGCTGGTTTGTGCTGACTCCGGTCAGAAACGCTCCAGTCGATGAGCTTGTAAAACGTCGCGGTGGGTTGCGGAGGGTGTGGGCACAGACACCGCACCGGGGAGGTGACGCGAGGCATCGTGCTCCAGCTGCGCCTGACGCCGTGCAGCAAACCCGTGTCTGTTCCCTGAGCCTGTGAGCGGCAGAGGCGCAGGATTTGCCCACGATGCCCTTCACATCTATTTCTACCCTGGTAGGAAGGACTCGCTGCCTGGGTAACATCTGTGGGTGTGCTCAGTCCCCGATTTCTATTTCGTTTACCAGCTGAAAGCACCAAGAGGAGTTATTTTGCACCTTGCATTAATCGTAGTAATCATTCAACATCTACACAACTGGAAGTTTTCGATCAACTTTAGCTAATTATCATCTTTCGATATACACTACGAAGCACCACTAATGAGCTGCTGAGCCACCAGCCACAGTGGGCTGAGGACAGGGCTGCTCACCATGGTGTAGTGTGTGCTTTGCACAAGTCCTGTTAGAGGACCCTGCTCTGGTGCCCAGGTTCTGCTGCTCCCAGCGCTGGGAGCCGCTTCCCACCGCAGCTGTGGGTGCCGGCACATGTCCCGGGTGCTTTGGGCGAACAAGCAATGACAGAAATGCATTGAAAAAAGAGAAATGCATTAAAAAAGAGAGCCGTGGCAGCACGCGAGCTGAGTTGTGCAAGAGCTCTGGTATCCCCGGTGCTGGGTGGAGGGCTCCGCTCCTCTCTTCTACAAATAACACCCAGTTTCTATGTCTTTATTCATGCTTATTCATTCCTTGCATCATCAACCAAGCAGCTGAGGATCTCGGTGTGTGGTGTGGTTCTCCATCGTTGTACAAGGAACAACAGCATCCTGTGTTGTGTTGGGACACCCACACGTTGTGTTTGAGGTGCCCTGGTGCTGCGTTGGGTATCGAAGAGGATCAGAGACAAAGTCACCTCTGATCTCATGACTGCGAGTTTTGATCCAATGGAATTTTCTTCCCCTCTTTTCGGGCTGGAGAAGAGATGTGAGGTTTTTTCCGAGCAACAGAGCAAAGGCTACATGGATGGTGACAATAGTGTCCCCTTGTCCATTCTGTGCACTGACATGTATTGCACAAGTTTGTAATATATTTGCCACGAAAGACTGAGGAAAACGAAAGATGGCATTTCTCTGCCATCTGCAGAAGCTGTTTCTAGCGCATTCACTTCCTCTTTAATTACTTTTGGTAACCCTCCTTAACAATTCTGGGCCAGATCTTCAGCATGAATAAACTGGCCCAGCTCAGTTCCTTGAACTGAGAGTGATTTACCTTGGCTGGGGCTCTCGTCCCGGCTTAGTCAGCACAACAGCTCTCGGGGAGCTGCGTGTTGCCGCAGTGCGTTACAAGTCTGGGATGTGATCCGGCCGCGGCTCCAAAAAGCCCATTACCCCATTTGTGCTGCTGCGAGGGCTCTGGAGAGACCGATGGCACCGGCGTGTGCTATTGCTGGTACGAAATCTGCAGCTGGGTAAGCACGAACGCTAGAAATTAGTGCAGTATTGCTATTGTCTGCTTCTCCAGCCCTTCAGTCACCTCCCAGAAGGACTTAAGAACCTTAGAAGAAATAAACAGGGTAAGAAATAGGAGTGTGACTAACTGAAAAAATAACGCTACTTGCGCCCGGCAACAATCAGCCAGTGGGCACTGAGGGGCATGATGTGCCCAGGCTGAGCTCAGCTCTGCCCAGGCTCAGCTCAGCTCTGCCTCCAGCCCAGGACCAGCTCTGCAGGACACACTGCAGTGAATCCAGAGGTGTAAAGCCAAGCAGCCGGTGCTGGGCGCTCTGTAACGCTGCTCTCAGCTGGGGCACAGAGGCTTGTTCTGCTCTCTCCCTGCGAGTGCTCCTCTTTTCCAATCAAACAGACGAAATGTCTGTTGTCTCAACAGCCAGAATGATGTGATAGTTTTACACATGCACCAGAACTCACAGAACCTGTTTGTCAAACGCACTGACAGCCAGTGATGCTTTAATGGCCTTTACATTGCAAACACGCTTTTCTCAGTCTTGCCTTAAAAAATAATATTGTAAA
Organism: Streptopelia decaocto; assembly: GCF_964273445.1. NCBI lineage: Eukaryota > Metazoa > Chordata > Aves > Columbiformes > Columbidae > Streptopelia > Streptopelia decaocto. The sequence continues at coordinate 1,545,960 of NC_138678.1, read as the reverse complement.
ATACGGACGAACAAGTTAAATAAAGAGCTGGCGGCTGGGACTCCAGCACTGCTTCTGCCACATTGCTGCTGTGGGGCCCTTTGGAGACCGTTCAGCCATGTTAGACCATCTAAACATGTCAGGAGGCACCGTGCTCCGATTTTATATGAATTTAGATACTTGGTGCTCATCACAAACCTACTGTGCCCCACTCACAAAGGGTCCTACATGCCCTGTGCGAAGCCCAGGTGGAGGAGGATATTTACTCGGTGGAATGGCTGGAGCAGGGAGTCAAGCAGCATTTCTGTCTGTCAAGAAGAAACAGAGATATAAGGAACTCATCCCAAACTGATGAGGTTTTATGCCTAGAAATAAAAGCTGTGGTTTCTGTTAAGTGCCCTGGGGGGGTGGATGCTTTACCCTCCTAAGCCAAAATCTTCGGGAACTGATGTGGGGGAATAAAGGGTCCAGTTGCAATGCCCCTTTGTTTATTGTAAAATACCAAGACTTGTGGTCCAGCCTCTGCAGAGACCAACTGCTCCAGAGCATGACAGTGCTGAGCCCAGGACAGCCCAGGACAGCCCAGGACAGCCCCGACAGCCCCGACAGCCGTGCCGAGTGACTCCAATTCTCTCCTCCCTCCCCAGCACTTGGGCGTGGAGTGTTCTTGTGTTTTTTGATAATACAGACCGGCGATCTTCTCATACTCAATTTGCCCTTTCCTCTAGCCCTCTGTTCTTATCAACTGCCACTTGGCACTGCTTCCCTCCCAGCCTACGGCTTCCCACTCTTTTTGCAAAACACCTGTTATGAGATACAGCTGCTGAGAGATGTAGTAAAGATACACCTGTTGGGTAAGGAGAGCCATGGGCTCTCTTGTGTTCTCATTCTTTTCCATGGTCAGGAATTTATTGTTGATCTTAATCTTAGGCCAGGCAACGTCAGTGCATAGTGACAATAAATTTACTTGGACAATTTGCTGATAGGCAGATTTATTTGTCTTCTCATAAGGATACCAAGGGGGAGGAGGAAGAAGGGAGTTTCATTTCATGCCTTTTAATCTCTTAGAAACAAGCGGTAGGATGGATACAAGGGATGGCAGCTGTGGCTTGAATTAAGCAGCTGAGACTTTCACAAGCCCCTTTCCAGCTCTAATTCCCAGCTTTAGCTGGGGCTGAGGAGATGTCAGTGTTTTACCCACCGGGTTCCTTGAGCTGCTGCACAGCCATGAGCACCCTCCACATTCCTGCCCAGCGGTTCCCATACTCGGCTCTCTGTGCTCAGCGTGTTCCTCTGGGGCTGAGTTTAGGCACTGGCGATGCAAAAAGAAGCGCAGCCTAATGCATAAAACCTCTTCCTGGGACGTGAAGGATCTTTTTCCAGGTCATGTGTGCTCTGGCTTCTTGCTCTGCGCAATGGGGATAAGAAATTACGCCTCCATCATAAGGGTGGTGCAGTATTTAATTACTGTTTGTAAACGTCTGAGGGATCATCTGATAAAGGTACCTCTGATACGCTGCTCCAGGGTGTTACCAACCCACAGTCCCCTCCAAGGCGATGCCCTGGGACACTTCACCCCTGAGACAGTTCCTGTGACCCTGTGGCAATAACTGGCCCCATCAGACCAGGTGACATAGTGGGGACATTGCAGGAACACTGTCCCACGTCTGCCAGGCTGAAACGGCCTGAAAGGAGCTTGCTTTGCTTCCCTGGCGGTTTATATGAGTTGCAGGTTCTGGAGTAAATCTGTCCACCCTTGTTAGGAGGAAGGTTTTTGACTTGAAGCAAGATGTTATACCCTTGGGAGACACCTCGATGAGGGAACCGGTGATGTTGTAGTGACCTATCAAACAGGAAAAGCACGTAAATACCAAACAAGGCTGCAACAGTGGCACTGAGGAAAGAGAGCGCATCAGTCAGTGAACGTAACAGAGGGAAAAAGAACCGGTATAACAGGACTACGTGAGGAAATCACTTCTGGATTTAAAACGTGCTGTCCTGGGCAGAGCTCATTTCGAGGGACACTGATAAGGCAACACTAAACTTTGTCCTGAGCCATAGGAACAAACGGAGATATTAGCAATTAAAATAAAAATCAAACAGGAGGAGAACTCGCACGCGGTATAACTTGGGAGATAAGCTACAAAGCTACGTGTCCTCGCACTCCGGGTCTCAAAGCTCACCAGGCACTGGGCCAGGAGCAGGCGTCTTTTGCAGATGGAGTACTGTGGATCTTGGTACATCATGCACTGAAGTGGCTTCTCCTGAAGCCTCTGGCATTTACACGGAGTTGTGGGGCGTTCTGGTGAGTCCTCATGGCTACTCAAAATCTGAGGATGGTTTCTGGATGGTTGTCTCAGCAGAGGTTCAAAGGGACCTGTCCACAGCTCACTAGTGTCCTGACACCTGCTTACACCCAACGTGCCTTAAGAAGGTCTGAGTGACCTGAATTTGCGTGTGATGGTGCTTTGTCCCCTGCAGAATCAGAACTAAAATCACCAGCAACATCTTTCTTCCCAGCTCAAGGCCCATGCACACAGCAGAGGCCATTTTCCCAATTTTTCCAGTTCAAGCCTCTTGTGGTTTTGGACACAGAAACAGTGTTGCTTTGCTTGCAGAAATCCAGAGAGGTCTGTTTCAGAAAAAGAAAAAAGGCTTGTGAAAGCCTTTGAATTGACTTCGCCTGTGGGTAACTACCGCCAAAGGAAAACCCACATTAAAATCCAGTTGTCTCCGTTGTGAGTGACTCCAATGATACAGCTGTTGGCAGCATTAGGGCCAGAATCTGGGAGCGCTCGGCTGGTGTAGGTAGATCCCCTTGGGACCATGGTGAGGCTGCATTTACAGCCGCTGAGGACTCGAAAGTCTTGCAGAAAATGTGACTCTGTGTGTTTAAGTCTCCTGATTGTTGGGACTTTTTCTAACCAGGCCATAGCTAGAGAAAACATCTACCAGGTCAGGCTGATTCATTGGTGTAAGTAGAAGACTCTATGCAGAAGAGTGAGGAGGTAGCAAGAAACCCGCGTAACAGATTCAAACACAGCAATACTGTTGTTTTTTCCCTGTTTTTTTTTTTTTTCATGTTTTCTATATTCAACTAGTGAAATGCCTACAACAGCCACAACGTTTAACTGGCTTTATTTTAATATCAGTTTTGAGGACAGCTTGGGACACTGTTTTCTTGTTTCTCACTCTTTTTTTTCTCTAATATTAGTGATCTTTCAGCTGTCATTGTCCCAAAAAGCTGATCCTCCAGTTACCAGACAAAAGCTTCTTTTAGCCTGAGAGGAGTGACCATGTAAAAACTGCAGGATCTGGCCTTCTTTTTCTTTTCAGATGTCTCTTTGTCTATAGTCATAAATTATCAGACACTGCCATCTTTTAAATAGATAGTTTCCTGTTCTGCTTCTTGTAGGTTAGATATTATCTCCTACAGTAAATCATGAGTCAGTGATTAATTCAAGAAGGCCGTTCCCAGAAGCAAATTCTTACAATGTTAAAAATAATATGATGTGAATCCATTATAGTATGATATAGAAAATAATTACGGCCTGCAAACTAGTGTAATCAACTCAGAACATGCTGGGGCAGATACTCAGTCGGAGTGAGTCACTATAAGAAAGTTCAGCCTTAGCGTACAGGTTGTGTGAGCGAGCGCGGTTACCTCACGTCAGCTGGGCCTCGGTAACCCTGTACGTGTGCTCTTTGCACGCCCAGATCGTGAGGTAAGACATGTTTGTTTAAAACACCTTTGCTGATGTTTAAACTATATCAAATTACTTTATAAAAGCATGAATTGCTTCAAGAGCATGCACGCAGCCAGTTAAGATGTCTCGGTTGATGAGTGGCAGCTTATTAAGCTTATTAAATGGTGTCGTCGTCTTCATTCTGTCTTCAACGGCTGTGCAAAGTCATCAGATATTACAAAGAGGCGCTGTGCTCTGCCTCTCCACACAGTGGATGTATCTTGCGTTAAAGCGTGGTTGAAAAGCGACAGGCCACTAGGAAACGGCTGCAATGCAGACACGCTGTGCGGAAAAAGACAAAAACTCTCCCGAAAGAATAACAAAACAATCCAAAAGTAATCACAGCGATAGCAACACGCCATTGAAGGGACAGGAAAGTCCATTAGCAGCGTGTATGTTATTATAAACTATCTGATAATTGTTAATAACACTTTATGTTTTGTTATTATCTCCTGTATCTCAGAACACGCTCTGAATTCCTGCGGATTAGAGCTTACAACACCCCAGCGAAGCCTGGTCACCGTGGGGCGGGTGGGGAGCAGCAGGCCCAGAACAGTTAAGTGACTTACACAAGGGTGAATCGGCAGGAGGTTCAGGAACTGAACCCCAAGGCTGGGTCCTCAGTGTAAACCGGTGCAGCTCCACGGCGAGTGGAAGGGCACGGGCAGGTACACCGGGTGTACGTACGCACACCCGAGTCCCAGCTCTGAGGCTGAACCTCAAAACCCAGAACCTGTTCAAGGTGTAACATTCACCTGCCTTGAGCTCCTTGGCGGGAGTTCTGTACACCCAACTAAGGCAGGTCGGATTTCTGGGATGAAAACTCACTGGATGCTTTTTGCTTTTGGCAGCAAATCCAGTGACACTATCAAATCCTGCACCTGGAGTTTCATTCTAGTGAGGGAAATAGCACACGCGTTGGCCAAGGTGTAATAGTTATTATAATACCTGTCTCCCACAAGCACGGGCTCACCCCGATGCCAATGGGACAGCTCCTGTCCCCAGTACATCCCTGCTCTTCATCTTCCTGAGCACAGACCAAAACATACCAATTATTTCTGGAATAACTCTGAGAACAGTGATGCTGGAGCAGAGCAATGGTCCGTACAGTCCATATGTGTCCATATGTATCTAAACAACTTTTAAACCTCTCTTACAATTGATCTTACTGGCCCTCACAGCTGAGTTCCACAAATGAACTACTTTTTTTTTCTTTTTTTAATTCATGTATCTGTTGCTCCAAACAGCTTTCATGGTAAATTACCATCCCACTTCACAAATAGAGGATGAACAGTGTTTGTACATTTACATCCTCCTTTCACACTTAAATATCTTGGGTTTTGAGTTTATGATGATATTATTCTGCTTTATATGATATGAGAATACTCACCATTTCATTTTTCCTAATTATGTCACATACATTTCAAGGTGTCTGGAACAGCTTGCTCTCCCTTAGGCAGGGTCTGCTTGGTCTTGCTCTGCTTGGTCTTGCAAAAGAGTAGAGCAAGGATAAGAATGGATGGGAGTGGGCAGGCAGTGCTATCTGCTGGAGGAGACGCTGTTGATTTACAGTGAGATCACGGGCAAATCGCTTCACCAGTCTGTTTTTTCACTGCAGCTGAGCTGCTTCTTTCCTACATGCATGGACAAGTGTAACAGTGTTCCTACAGCGCTAAAAATAATAAACCCCAAATATGTGCCACTTTGATTAAAACTGGAAGAGCACTGCAAGGCATCAGACCGCAGGTCTCCAGTTCTTGTTATCTGCACGCATAATCCTTGTGGATTTGCTCACAAATAATCTTTTCCACCTGTTTTTCTTTCTAGGAAAACGCTCCAGTACAAACCAAAAGCTGCATTATGTGATACAACTCCAGAAATTCCAGCAGAGCTGCTCTGAATTACGCTTCATTTCAGTTTAGCCCCTGTGTGATTCTCCAAGGACGCCCAACTTCCAGGAGATTTCTGAAGCCGTGGTGTGAGGGTTTGCCCACACGGAGCAGGATCCTGAGCTGGCTGGTTTTTATCAACCCCCAGAACTAGAAGCAGAACAGACAGCGCACTGCTCTGGTCTTCAGCTTGCATCTCCACAAGGCCAAGCCATGTAGAAACCCGGCCACGTGCCTGAGGTTCTCCACCCTGTGCTCCGTGGACAAGAGGGTTGTGCTGAGGAAAGCAAGATTGGTCCCATTTGCTAGAACTGGCTATTAAAATTGCAGCAGGTTTCCAAAGCAGCTGATAAAAAACTGCATCTGCAAGCTCCATTCCCTGATGTTACCCAGGCTTGGCTGCTCCCGCTGACCAGCCTGCTGAGGTTTGGATGGAGTCCCATGCTCAGCCCTGCCCTACAACAGGAGTTACCACTCTGGCAGCACGTTCTTGATTAACGCCTTCCAGGAGAGCACGTGTCGGGGAAACGGCTACAGAGCCCTTCTCCATCCAGTGCATCCAGCTCGGGTTTGGCATGCCCATCATCACCTCGCTGTTGTTGAAAGTAATTGGAGATTAGACATCTACACGCCTATGGAAATCTGCCTCCTGCTAAAGTGACTGCACACCTTGGTGCCCTTTGAATGCTTTGAATCGTATTCTGGTAATAGAAGGGGGTGCTGAGCTGCAAGGTGAGTCCATCAGAAATACCTTGCTAACTCCAGAGTTCTGATACCCAAAGGGATGTGTGAAGAGAGTGGTAAACTGGCAGAGGTACAAAAGTGGGTCAACTCACCTGTTAGGTATTCTAGGTCAGGCAGTAAGAAGCAAATAAGCTCTTTACATTGTCTAAATTACAAAGGGGTAAACTTCAGGTACTGGCATTTATCCCTGACTACTCTGCTAAAGGAATGTGTTCCAAAATGGCTTGTGCTGGAGAGGATGGAAAGTGCTTTTGGTGGAGGAAACTAAGTCAGCAGCCCCCCCACGGTCTAGTGTTAATGGATCGAATGCTCTCCATCCCCTCCCTGGTGCAGTAACTTTTCTCTAGGGATAAAGCTCAAGAAAGAATCAGCCAAGCCCTTGTGTAGCTTGTGGTTTGGCTTCCTGCCCACTCTGCCCTTCAAGCAGGAAATTCTCAAAGGGAAGGGAGTGCTTTGTGAAGCTACCTGAAGACTCTGCCTCTTCTCTTTTAGTCACAACTTAGCATCAGGTCACCTGGAACTCCTGGAAGGTGACCAGACAGACTGATGGCGCCTACAGAAGGTTATTTAAGCAACTTCTCTACCTTGATCATTTTCCCCTCATCTTTTGTCCTTTGCGTCCTTGATTGCTGTTATTCAATCCCGAGATAATACACTCTTGATATCACCGAGATGGGAGAGACAAGCGAGGAGGAAGAGATCAAAGGAAGAAGAAAGAGAAGATGCCAAAGGCAGAAGAAGAAAGAGGGAAGATGCCAAATACTTCCTTGATTTACCTACTTTACATACCCGGTACACAAAGTTTCAGAAATTCTTAATATACTTAATTTTCAGAGTTGTGGGGTTACCACGTAGTCACCAGACAGCAGGAGACTGTCAGCAGGGGCCACGGGCATCCTCCTTCCACCAGCCGAGGAAACAGTTTGAAAGCTGGATCCAGAAAGCCCAGGAGGCCCTTGGCACCTCCTGAGTGTTGGCTGGACTTGAAAAGGAGCCGGGCAGAGCTCAGCCTGCACAAAGCGGGTTTTAAAATATCTTTCTGCTTCCCTCTGCTGGCCAGGGAACAGAAGTACCAGTGTAATTCCTCCACATCAGGAAAGGATAAGGGTGAAGAGCAGGAAAAGATAGGAGCGTGCTAACACTACACAAGCATTAATTTCACTAATTTATTTGAATTTGCTCCTGAATTTCACAAGAAATGCAATATATATGTGTGTGTCCTGGGGAGCTCAAGAATATTGGAAATGGGACCAGAGAGATGGTACAGGCGAGGGGCTTGTATGCAGAGTGATTTCGAAGTTTAAACCAATAATGTCACTTTACCATTTTTCTCATCCTGTTTTCAGTTGTGATTACAAAGTTATTTGAACAACCTTGATCTAAATTTCATTGTTGTTCTTGTTACAAAACAGGATCGGTATGAGTTGCAAAGAAATTTGAATCAAAAACATGAACTTCAAACATTTTTGTTGCTCACTTGGTTAAATCTCTTTGGGAATTAAATCCCTTTTTTTCTGAGTTTGAGATTTCTTTCCTATGCTGTTTATAAGCACTGGAGGAAATCTTGAAACTTAAAAGGAATAGACAATGATAAAATTCTGAATATGGAGATACAGGAAATATATAACTACAGCACCATCTTTCATTTAAATAGGATGTGTAAGTTAAAGGCAAATCTAACATTAATGCAGTATTCAAGGCAAGAAATCAGCAGACATTGCTGCATTCAATTTCCCTGTTTTATTTAAAAAGCAAAGGGGGGGGAAAAAAACAAGCACTTTGAAGCACTACTGTTGATGAATGGGCTTGAAGGGTGACTCAGCGCTGTTAAATCACTTCTGCAGATTGTCCTCATGTTCTGAGTCAGGCGTCTGAACAACTCGCAGCACAGGGTTTACCCTCCCAAAACCGAAAATCTGAGCAACGATGCTGAGTTCCCCAGCTCCTGCCCAGCTGCTGGGCTGCTCGGTGCCACCCAAGAAGTGCTCCAGGGTTATGATTTGACAGCATTTCTTAGTCCCTTGTGCTGGTTTGTACCCAGGAAGAGCAATTTTGTGTCTGAAACACCTGCCACTGGCTGTAGATATGAACTGTTCTGGATGCCACTTCCTATTGCTCAGTTTCATTAATGAACCCTTGCTGTGCTTGGAAAGAAAAGCCTTTGTTTGGTTGGGGTTTCCTTCTTCAGCTGTGATTGCTTCAAGTGCTGCTCCTGTTTGCTCCATGGCACCAAGCGGTGCTTTTCTGCTGGTTGTACCTTGTGCTCCAGAACACTCATGAGTGTTTGTGGAAAGGCAGGCACCTGTGTTAGAGCTACTGCACATCGAATGTAATGTCTCTGTGTAGCGCCATTTTGTGTTTTAAACAAATCAGAGCTATTAAGGTCCAGCAAAAGGACAGAGGCTGGAAGGTCTGGGTTGGTTTTCTACACAGATACAACGGGTCAGCCATAACCTTTGGTTTCTCCATTCACCAAGCTGTTACAGTCCTGCTGCCTGTGCACATGGTGCAGGGGTAGAGGGGAAGCCGGAGGAGCTCGGAGCCGCGGCCTGAGAACCCTCCACGGTGAGACAACGCGGTGCATGCTGGGATCGCCGTCAGTCCGCCCCGGGAGGCAGCGCGCTGCACGCTGGGAATGGCGGGCACCTGACCGGGTGAGGCTGCGCGCCGGGGGGACCCCTCGCCCAGGTGGGGCGGCCCGGGGCGGCCTGTACCTGCCAGTACCTGCCCGTGCGTCTCGGCGGCACCGGCGGCTGAGGTAACGCGTACACCTGGTTGCCGAGACAACGGCTGACCCAGCTCTCCTCCAATCAGTGCGCCTGTTACTTTGAGCCCTCCGGCATGTGCCCAATCACAGACAAACTCTCAGAGCCGCTCTGCTCGCAGCTGGGCATGCGCAGTAGATTAAGGAGGGGGGGGCTCAGTGGAGCTTCATTGAGCATGCGCATTGAGGCGGCTCTGGCGGGCCGGGCGCGAACCGGAGTCGCGGCCCCCGGAGCGGGCGGCAGGCGCGCACACGGGGCAGGCGGTGGTGCCAGGCTGTGCCGGGGCGGTCGGACCTCGCCGGGTGAAGGTGCTGCCGCCACAGCCTCCGCCCCGCCTGGAACGAGCGGCGGAACTCTGCTCCTTCCTTCCGCCCGCCCCCTCGGAGTCCATAGGCTGGGCCAGGCCCGACCCACGCCTGACAGCCAATCCCCGCCGGCAGCCGGGGCCCGGCCTCTGATTGACAGCGCTGACGGCGAATCGGAGGGGCCGGGCAGGAACGGAACGCGGCGCTCGGCCAGGAAGTTGGGGGTCAAAGGCCCGGGCCATGGGGGCAGAGCGGCGGGGGTGCGGGGCGCGCCCTGCGGGAGCAGGTGAGTGCGCGGGGCCGGCGGGAGCGGCCGCCCCTGCCCCCTCGGCGTGGCGGGTCTTCCGGCGGGTTTTGGTGGGGAACAAACCGTCACTAGGGTCCGGCTGAGGGACAGGGCGGCCTGGCCCAGGGAAGGTGTCCTGGGGCACCCCCTGCCCTCAGCCAGGCTCTGCTCTGCCCGGGCAGGGTTTCCTCACGACTGGGGGGGGAGCTTTGCCCCCCACTTCCCTTCACAACGGGGTGTTTTGCCTTTTCATGGCTAGGCTGCCATGCTGCCCTTGTCCTCCCCACACTGGAGGCACAGAGGCAGCCCATGAGTTAATGTCACAGGCCAAGAGATCTTGCATTTCGGGGCCTGAGTGTGGGATGGGTCCTGCTACCTCAGGATGTGACCGCAGCCCAATTGTCCAGAGTGTAAGGGGTGCTCAGCCTGCACCCTTTCAGGAAGACTTTGAGTGGGGCAAGAGGGGCACGTCACTTGTGAGGATCACACCCCTGCAATGTCTTTACACCAGTATCCTCCTCTCTACAAAGGGCTCTTTCCAACATTCGTTGCTCAGGGTTGCTGATGCTCTTTGGTGAAAGGAGCCGTCGTGGCGTGCAGGGACTTCAGACCGGTTTGCTGTGTGCGGTGCTTTCCAGACACTGGTAATGAGTCTGGCTCTAAGGAATGGAGCCTCCAAATGCTGCTCACAGCGATTACACTGACATGACCTCTGTTTGCAAGAAGAGCAGCGCTGTCATCCCTGGCACGTGGGGAAGGCGTGACTAATGCTGCATCCTGAACAAAAACCAGAGGTATGCAGGCAGCAGAGAAATTAAAAGCAGGGCTTGGAGGACTTCAGAGGCTTTTTGATAAGAGCGTTCTAAATGGCAAGGCCTGGTGTTAAATGCCAGCTGAATCTGGCACCCTTGGGGCCAAGCGAGGTTGTGAGCTCTTTAAGAGTCTGTGTGAGTTTCTGGGTGTGAGACCTGATGTCAGACTTTGTGAGAAGGCATTTAAACGCTACTTTTGCTGTTGATACATGCAGCTGTTAGTTTGATTCTGGGGACTTTTCTGGCAACTACCCTTCCTTGCAGATTTTGGACCATTGAGTTCATTTCACCTAATTTTCTTTATATTTTTTTCTTTTCTTTTCTTAGTGTCACCTTGGAAGAATACAACATTGCTGCCCCACTGACTTGCTGGAGATATCGGCTTATCTACACTTTCTGCCCTATCTCGATGTAGCCTGCCCGGAGAACAAAAGCACCAGACAAACTACAGAGATTTTTTTTTTTTTGTACATCACTGAACTAATTGTTGCTTGTTCAAGAAAACAGGATGGATGGGAAAAAGTGGTACCAACTTACAGATAAGGCGGTTCCAGCAGGGTCCAAGTCTCTTCTTTGAAAAGAAGTTCCAGCATCAAAGAGGCTGAAAAGCAAACACTCTGATCAACCAAAATGGAAGGAGGCAACAGTCCAAATCTGCAACTTCAGCAGCTCCCATTGGCCACAGCAGCAGTTTCTGTGCAGCCACACACTGACTCCTTTTCTTACAAGGTCAGATTTCTACCCCAGTCTATCCCTAGAAGGCCATAATTAGTCAAGCTGATAATACCAGTGTATTTTGGTAATTTTTTTACAGAAACTGCACTGTCTTTGTAATAAGCCATGCCTGGGGGCTGCAGTGTATGATATTAAATTCTGTGTCTTGAAGAGCTAGACAAAGTGAAGAAAGAATGTCTGGCTGTTAAAAGATCATCTGGATGTCTAAAGGTGGTTGGGTGCAATAAATTCTGCTGGGTGCCTTTTCAGACTAACCCATTGGTAATAGAGATCAGGTGTTGTGGTGCCTGAACTTCAGGAGGCTCAGCCCGCGGTCAGGCACAGAGCCTGCAGCTGAGGTGGGACGTGGTTCCTCCTTAGTGTCCAACTGGGAACGGAGCTGTTCCCAAATAGATTTCCTCTGAATATCTGTTTTGAATGTGCTCAGAAAATCCCAGTAAGAAGGGCTTTTTATTCAGTGGAAAAGGAACTTTGCAGTCCTCTGGGTTGTAGGAGCTGACCAGAGTGATGTTGGCTTGCAGGCTCACGCAGTCCAGAAGCTGATCCCGAACCTGTGCTGTGCTTAGGGGCTTTTCACCTGCAGCATCATCTCTTCCACGTCTTCTAAACTGAAGGCCAGTTGCTGAACCAGTAAACTGCGCTGAGCTCTGTGGCTACATCTGTGATCACACAGTGACATTTTTCTGCCAGCTTTACTGTCTGTTGTGTGACAGCTTTCAGGTGATTTTGAGTGAAGCTGCCTGGGTGAATCTTGGTTTTGTATATCCTGATAAAGAGATTTTTGTTCCACTGATAAGAACTTGAAATCTTAAAGTCTTTGTCTTACTATGTATGAGAAAATCAAGAATAGGATATTTACTGCTAAGGGAGGAGTACGAATGTGAGCTTGGTTATCCCAAATGAATCAAACTAGACTGTATCTTGGAGACCAGCACTGAAATGAAAAGTGCTAATGACACCTAATGAGATTTAGACAGTTGCTGGAAGAACACAAATACTAAATGGCCTGGCTTAGCCTCAGGCTGTTCTCTTCACTCCTAATGTACATTTCCTTTGTGACTCAGCCTGCTTTACATCCTTTTTTAATTTCAAATTCTGTCTTTAGACCGTGAGAATTATTGCTGAGCTGGGAATGTTAATGTAGAAGGGGTTGGGAGCTTGCTAGGAGCTGCTACTAGTTGCCTATTATCTTGGAATAACTGGTTCATATAAAAAGCAGTATAAAATCTGTGATAATTGGGCTGCCTCATTAAATGGGCCAAATTACCCACTGAACCAGCAGATGTTATTAGTGGAGAAGAGCAGAGTAGTTCTTAAGATGTGACCTCCAGAATGCAGAGGTTCCTGATCAATAGTCTGCTCCATTCCAGGGCAGCAAATGTCCTCATGAAGAGTTTTTCAAAGGGAAAATGAGTGCATGGGTCCTTGTGTTCAGCTTTATCTTCTTCCCCTCTGAGCAACTGCAAAGAATGCAAATCTATGCATGATAATTTAAGTCTCTTGTAGAAAGTGTCTGTTAAGGAAGGCTTATCGCCTGAGCTTCACAGAGTTGGAACATGGCCACAGGGAACTTAACCTGAGTTGCCCCAGATCAAGTAGAAAGGGAGGAACATAAACAGAGATTTTATTGACAGGTGATCTAGGCACTGTTTAAAAAAGTCTGCTCTCTTCCTTATTGTGCAAAAAACTCCAACTTCCTTCAGGGCCCAGAGGCTAAATTTAATACTTACGTGTTTACTTTGTTTTTGCAGGAGAACTTGATTGGTGCATTACTAGCTATTTTTGGACATCTCGTTACCAGTATTGCACTTAACCTCCAGGTGAGTATCATGAAGCAAATAATCACCCTGCCTCAAGCATCCTGCATTAAAGAGCATCAAGCATGCCAAAGCTGCTTTGTGTTTATTTTCTTTTCCAGAAATACAGCCACATCCGGCTGGCAGGTTCCAAAGACCCCCGAGCCTACTTCAAAACCAAGACATGGTGGTGTGGACTGTTTCTGTTGGTGCTGGGAGAGCTGGGAGTGTTTTCCTCTTACGCCTTTGCTCCTCTTTCACTGATTGTGCCCCTCAGTGCAGTGTCTGTTATAGGTAAGGGGGAAAGAGACAATGGCCATACAAGTGTGAGATTTGCTGATCATTGGAGTGATATATAACTCACTGTTTCTCTCTCCTTTTTTTAATAGCTAGTGCAATCATAGGAATTATATTTATTAAAGAAAAATGGAAGCCCAAGGATTTTTTGAGTAAGTTCCACAGTTCCTTGTTATTTTTTCTCTCTGTGCTAAATCATCTGAATCTCACAAATATTAGAAATACGTGGAAATGGTGTTTGCAGGATTTGAGAATCACGGTTCTCTGGGCTCAAGCTGCAGCTTAGGGCCTTGACTCTGCAACAGCGTAGGCACAACTGAATCAGCTGAATTTCATCCAGGTGCAAACGTTTGCAGAACTGGGCCATTCTTTTTTCCATTTCCCAGAAGAGGGGCTGTGGGCAGTGGCAGGCAGGGTAAGCCCCAGATACGAAGTTGTAGCTCCCATTTGTTTAGCAGATGCTACCTGGTAGGAGCTTTTTCTCCTCAACTCAGAGCACACACATTGCCCAGGGTTTTTTGGTTTTACTATTTTGAAAGTGGGGCATGAAGGGCAGAGGAATGAGTCATTCAGAGGAACGTGCACGATGCCGTTACTGGTCACTGTGCATGTGCAATATTAATTCCATGCATCCACACTAACCCACTAACTTTGTCCTCTCTCTTTTTTTGTCCTTTGGTTGCCGAAGGGCGCTATTTTTTGTCCTTTGTAGGCTGTGGTTTGGCAATTGTTGGAACTTATCTGCTGATAACTTTTGGACCTAATAGTCATGAGAAGATGACAGGAGAAAATATCACTAGGCATTTAGTGAGCTGGCCATTTCTGTTGTATATGGTAAGATGGCCCATAAAATGTGGGACAGTTTTCTGCTCTATGCCTGACTAGAAGTTTCATTTCAAGCATTATTTTTCCTTATTGTTACTAGCAATATTCCTCGTACTTTCTAATGAACCTATGCCAGCTTTTCCTGGTGTCAGTTCCACATTGCCTGTGGACAACGTGCATGCACAATTTGGAACCCTCCCATTCTTTCTCTGAATTATTCTGTTCAAACTTTACAGTTAAAGGTATTTAAGTGCTAAACTAGCCAGCTCTCTGCCTGACCCATCAGCTTCAGCCTGCGGCAGCTGAGAGCAGCTGCTCGAGAGGTGTCCAAACACTGCGCTTGCAGCTGGGCTTTCCCTAGACTGACTTTCTCTGCAGCCATCAATCTCTCATTGTAAATCTTGTGAAATCTCTAATGGAGTTTGATCATGAAATAAGATGTGTGCTGCAGGGATCACTCAAAGAGCCTCATTACAGAAAGTAGGCTGAGATCTCTGATGTGAATATTCAGTCAGGATTATTTGATCTGGTGCTTTACCATGAATAGAATGTAAAAAGGGTCCCATGTTTCCTGTTCTGTAAGAAGCTATCTAATATCTCATCTAATTAGAGTCTAAGATCATGCTAAATTTGATCTACAATTGTGTGAGATCCTTATTTTCCTTTTATTTGCCCTACTGTCTAATTCTAATGTTTGACTGACTCAGAATCCCATTTACTGCCAACCCCACATACCCCACATTTTTTCACGTTCTCATTTCTGTCATGTGTAGCTTGTGGAAATCGTCATATTCTGCCTGCTACTATATTTCTACAAGGAGAAAAATGCAAACTACATTGTAGTTATTCTTCTGCTGGTCGCTTTGCTAGGTAAGTTGATATGGACTTGTAAGGTCTAACTCTGGCCTATAACAGTGAACTACAGTAAACTGAAGCATTTATAGCATATATATATTGACCTAATATCTTGCAGTGATGTTTAGGATCTTTGCAAATGACTTTTGAACAATTCAGACTTATTTCCTTGAAGGATGAATCTGCCAAATACAGAAAGTGCAGGTTATTTATTAGTGTTCTTAATTTTAATCTGTGCACGCAAAGCATGGTACGATATCTATTCAGTGGGTAAGGAAGCCTGATTGAGCGGATCAAAGAGAGGATCTGACCCACCAGAATCTTCTTGGCTGTGGAAGGATTTTCTGTGTGGTAAAATAAATGATAAATACTCTGCCATGCCAGTATGTCCCTATTTAAACTGGGAGATCCTCTGGGCATGGGGTTGAATGATGCCTTTGATGTCCTCATAGCCTAGAGTGGGATCCTACACGGACTTGGGAAAGGCCAGGATTTCGCTTGTACCTTTCTCCCCATTAATCTGTTTTTTTATTATTTTTAAGAAAGGGATCAATTAAACTTTAAAAAGGGTGAATAATAGCAAGGCAGTGACGCAGCCTGCTGTGCTGTTGAATCTATGTCGCAGTCCTCAATTTTTGTTATTTATGCAACTTTAGTCACCACAGTGTCTTTTTTTCTTCTTTTTTGAACTCTTTGGGGCTGGATTTCAGTACCTGGTGTCTCAGAGGCCGTGTGAATCATAGACAAAGCCACTCTCCTCATTCTGAATGGCCCCGACTTTCGCTTTCAAGAAAAGGAAAGGAAGTGGGCTCTTCCTGATTCTTATTTTGAAAACTGGCTTAGCTTTATCAATTCCAATGTGGCATCAGAAATGAAAATTTGTATCCTTCCATCATGTGATTGCACAGCCCTGTTTAAAAAACAAATGAAACCTATAAGTGTTCCCAGTCTTGTAGGCAAGAGAACCATGATACAGAGAGGTAAAGTGATTTATAGAAGGTCACTGTGATGAAGTAGTTGGGAATAAAACTGACAGAGTTGGGGATAAAACAGGCAGTTTGCATCCCTTGTTTGGCCTGGCAGAAGGAGGGTTCAAGTTCTTGTGGATCTTGGTGGTGTTTGCAGCTGCATGTCCTGTATAGAGTGACAGTGCAGCATTCTGTCCCGCTGAGCATGGATCGGTGCTTCACCCGCGTCTTGGTAAACGTTCACAGGTTCCATGACGGTCGTGACGGTGAAGGCTGTCGCAGGCATGATTGTTGTCTCGATACAAGGAAACCTGCAACTCGACTACCCTATATTTTATATCATGTTGGTGTGCATGATTGCTACAGCCATCTTCCAAGCAACGTAAGACATTCGCTCTTTTTGGCTATAACTGTGCTTGTTTCAGTGGGGCAATAATGAGTGGGCTGTTCATTTTGTCAGAAAGAGAATAAAGTTTCTTAAATTTATGCATCAATTTTGAAAGGTGTTTCCAGAAAGGAGACCTATACCAGCCAATGATAACCGCTGTACAATTTGAGTATCCTTCCCAAATCAACCCCTTTTGTCTTGTATTGCAGATTTTTAGCTCAAGCCTCACAGCTGTATGACTCATCACAGATCGCCAGCATCGGCTATATCCTGTCCACAACAGCAGCAATCACAGCAGGTACCAGGGCACAAAACAGTCTGTTGGTCCTTTCCAAAAGAAGGGCAAAAGATTTTGGAAAATAATCCTCACTTAGAGACGAGGAACATGAATACTCAGCAAGATGATGACTTGTATTTTCCTGTCATCTCTCTTCTGCAGCTGGCTTTGTTTCTTTTTTCTTTCAAAAATGTGAATTATCCCACTAGACTGTGCTGAAATTTTCTGTTCAGTTCTGGCATTTTCTTTAAAGTGCATGGGAACTTATCTTTGGGACTGTATTACTCACCCCATGCTAGTGTGTAGAAGAGGGTGATGCATGCACTCAGATGTGCAACTGGAATACACAGCTAAAATTTCTCCTTGTGTAATTCTCTCCAGATTTTGTAGAAACATATTTGCTTCATCTGTACGAAGGTGTTATGATTCTCTTCCTGATAGTCTAGTTTGCATTGTATCTAGAGTGCATCTGTTCACAGCCTCATAGGAACTTTGCTCCAATTTCAGCCCTTGCCCTCGTTAGCCAAAGCTTTGTCTGCACGAAAGATGAGCATTTTAAACCCCTTAGGCATCAAACCTGACCAACAGCCTTTGTAAAGTTTTGCTCTCCTCAGTTAGACATTTGAACAAAGCTAGAGGGGAAAAATAAACAACAAAACCCAAAACCCCAGCACTGGAGAAAGTGCATCTGCTTGGCGCTGATGGATACGATCTGTGTAAACAGTAACGCTCTTCGAGGTCTGTAAGGGCAACAGCTTCCCCCATAAATTGCACATTGCCCTTTAATGCTCTTCTTCAATGTCACGAGAGGGTCTGGCCTCCTCTTGGGCTAATGTTTGTTTTCTGTCATGTCCCAAGTCATATGCTGCTCTCAGATTCATCAGCTTATTTACTTTACTCCAATTAGAAATGTAAAGAGTAGGAGCCAGAATACGTGTCCTGTTCACATCCAAGACATCAAGGACACTTCCTATCTTATAATTTTGAGCTGTATATATTTTTGGAGGTCAGGAGTTTATATCCTTTCGTAGTTAGAGAGATCTGATGTGATTTGTCATTTGGACAACTATTTTGGTAATGCAATTCTAAAAGATTTGTCAATAAATTGCATTAAAGGAGAAATTAGGGCATCTTTTTCTATTTTAAGATCATTTTTAAAAAACAAAACAAAACACCAAACAAAGGTGCTGACTATAAAATAGGGATCTTACATGATTTGGTTTCTAGAGGGACTAGTGCTGGAGAGGTAGCACCAATTGCTCGTGTAAGCTGGGAAGAAAGATGTCATGAATTATTTTCTTTTCAAGGAGCAACTTTTTACTTGGACTTCACCGGTGAAGATGTTCTCCATATATGTATGTTTGCACTGGGGTAAGTATTTAAAGTTTCCTTAATAGAAAGCTGGAAAATATCTTTTTCTTATGACTAAAATGGCCCAGAGAGCTCGGTATCTTGTGTGAGTGATGATGGATGCTCCAAAAGGATTCCATAGCACGGGGGGTGGCAGAATGCAGACCCCCCTCTCTCTGCCCCTTCCTCCTTCATCATGGAAGGAGTAGACACATGTCCCTCTCTCTCTGCTGCTTGAGGCCAACAGCTTCTTTTGTTTGGCCCCAGAGCCCCTGGCCAGGGTCGTTAATAGAGAGGAGAAGGGAGCGCCGAGGCGCCAGGGAGCCGCTGGGCACCCGCGGCCAGTGTGGGGATGTTTGGAGGCTTCAGGGGCACCCACAGCCAGTGTGGGGGTGCAGAGAAGCTTCTGCAATGCCCACAGTCAGATCTGATCAGGCTATAAAAACGGGATTCTCGTCGAGACTCCGCCCCTTGTGCGGATCTCTTGGAGTTACGAGCTGAGCCGCTGCTGTCAGGAGCCACTGCCCCCCCCGGGATGGAGACTCCGCTTGCCTTGCCACCACCTGTGTGAAATTAATCCTCGCAGGATTGTGAGTGGATCTACTTTCCATGCACGTTTGCACGTGTATTTTCCTTGCTCAGTATGAGCCTGTGTATAAATTATTTCCTCGCATAATCGCGAGTGTATTTTCCTCCTGTGCTTCCACATAAGCACGTGCAATATTCCGTGCACATTTGCACGTGTGTTTCTCCTCGCAGGATTGCGAGTGTATTATAAATTTACCCTCGCAGGATTGAGAGTGTGCACTTTCCGTACTCAATACGAGTACATGTATCCCTTTAAAATAATCCCACACCGTGTTCAGGCAAGTGTGGACTCTTCCCAGACTCAGGGATGGCTCCGATATTGTTTTGGTGAAGCCACGTGCATGCACACTGTGGACCTCCTGTTGTATTAGTTGCTGCCCCTTAATAATTTTCCTCAACTGATATCCAAACCTGTATCCAAGTCACTTTTGGAGTGCTAAAACCCTGTTTCTCACCGGTTTAATACAAGTTGGTTTGGACCCTATTGTCCCTTAAACTAACCTCGGGGTGCCTCCATGACACGGGGTTATGCATGATTGTACAACATTAAATACTAAATCCCTTACTGACTGTACTGGAGCCCTGTTCCTTAGGGCATGGGCACTCCCACAGTGCAGATACAATCAGTAAAACATTTGCTGTGTAACTCAGGAATTAGTTCTAGTACGATGTCTTGATGTGATTAGCTCTCCGTAATCAGGGGACATTCTGAAATGTCTTTCACATTAGTACAGAAAAAAAACAATTGGGAGATTAAGGTAATGAGCTGCGCCTTTCTCTGTCAACATACTGTCGAAATCAAGATCGACAGTTGTTGGTGTGTTTACTTATGGGAAACCTTTCAAAGGTCAGGCTGCTAAATCCTGGAATTTCATCAAAGAAAACCAAATTTTGATATGCTTCCTTTCCCCTTTAGTTAGTCAAGGTTAATTAATTAATGTGAAAACTTTTCCCAGCATTTTGATAAAGAAAAGGTGAAATTGTTCTGGTTGCTAGGTGGATTTCGATACTGTTGAGAGGGTTATTCAGCTGAGGCAGTTCCCTGTAATTCTGACTTCACAGTTCTTTGGATTCCAGTTCTGAATTCTTTATGTTGCCACATGACAGGCACTCAGAAGCAACATGCAGAATTACCTCCCCTCCCTTTTCACAGTTGTCTCAGTAGATTTTGTCTTCTCTCTCAGGTGCCTCATAGCCTTTCTAGGTGTCTTCCTGATCACAAGGAATAGGAAGAAATCTGTACCGTTTGAACCTTACATCTCAATGGATGCTATGCCAGGTAATGGTAAAAATACAGCTGTTTATCACTTTAAGTGTTGGCCTTCATAGTGAAAGCTCCAGCTTTGGACTCTGTTAAGTATCCAGACATATCAGGTGACTGTGGTGTTTTGTAGTTTTTCCTTTGTTTGTTTAACGCTCAAGGAACTGATGAGCCACATATCACAAACACCGAGACTTTATAATTTGCTGATGTAACAGAGTGCAGGCAGAATGCACTTTTGTTCCTAAGCATTTAATCTTTGTCTCTGCTCTTTTCAGGCATGCAGAACATGCACGATAAAGGGATTGCAGTTCAGCCTGACCTCAAAGCTTCTTTTTCCTACGGTGCCCTAGAGAACAATGACAACATGCCGGAAATTTATACTCCAGCTACGTTGCCGATCGTGCAGGAGCAACATGGTTCCAAAGGAGTTTCTGTTCCACCCTACCGAGTGCTGGAGCACAGCAAAAAGGAGTGAGTGACCTTTGAGGAACTGATTTGAATCCGCAGAATTATGACGTTTATTTATTTACCCATTAAAATATAAGCAAGTGTAAAGCCAACCTTTATGTAGTTTAAAGCCTGTCTCAAACTTAATGCCCAAGTCTGATTATTGAAATAAACAGCTCTAGTTGTGAAGTTGGAAGCATTCGTCTTAGCAAGAAGTAAATCCCGGTTCTCCATTGAAGGCCGCTGTCTGGAAGTGTGAAGAGGTGAGTGCAGCCTCACGGCTGTACGAGAGCAATGACATGGTAGAGCTGTGGGAAGAGAAGTGACGGTGCAGTTTTTAGTCCTGCTGGGAGTGTGTTTATCTCCAAATAGAAGTTTTCAGGAGTTGCTCACAGAGACAGGAGGGCAGGATTTAAGCTTCATACATAAAGACTGTGACTAATTTCCAGAAAAGCTGTAAATCCTCATGTCTGGCGTGACCACTAAACTACCTTAACATGGCAATAAAATGTAATTGTTTTCAAGCACGAATACTGCAACTTACTGTGTCTTTAGAGCAGCGTATTTGGTTAGAGTGAGCAAGCTGCTTTAATCCTTCAACACATGAATCTTGGGCACTTCCTGTATAATTATTCTCTGACTAGTATCAAACATATGCATGGGGAACGTGAATTGTTTTTACAGCACCGCTGGATTATATGGCAGCTTAGAACAAAGATTACTTGCCAGATTTCTGGCTTCATAAGAGAAGCTTCCAGTTGGATGAAATGCTGCAGAGGGAACACTGTGAAGTATGAGAACAAGAAGTGGGAATAGTAACGTGACCGGTTCTCTATGACTTTTTTTTTTTCTGGTTGAGGCAGCATTTCCAACTTTATTTAGTGGTTTTAAACGTGTTGACATTCCTTAGTAAAAAAGCTCAGTCTAGGTGTTGTAGGCTGGGGTGTGCCCCCCATTTTTTTATTTTTTAAAAAAAGGCAAAAAAAGATATTAGTCTGATATTGTGAATGATCTGAGCAGAGTGCACAGTCCAGCACTTGGTGATGACTGTAAGAATAATGGAGCATTGTGTACTCATGATATTTATCTTTCCAGCTTCTAAGAGATGGCTAGAAGCTGATACGAAGGGTGAATAGACACAAGGGGGGGGAACTTTTCAAGAGCAAAGGACAAAGTACCACATTTACTGGCATACGCAAGTTACACTGGCACTTTGATATCATCATCTCCTCTAAAAGCCGCTGTTTTGCTGGGAAATAGAATTTTAAGTCTACTTGGTGTGTCTTGGACTGTGTGCTTAGTGGAGCGTCTCCAGGACCTTAGAAGACTTTATTTGAAATGAATAGTGCTTGTGTTCCATGCATTTTAAGTGGTTATTCTGGGGTTTGGGAGGATTTTGGATTTGACAGTGGCTTTTTGCATTTTTTTTAATTGACTCATGGCCAGTTTCTGTTCCCACCACCAAAAATTCCCAAGAACTCCACTGACTTGTATATAATTATTCCAGATTCTTGCTATTGTATGACAACAGAGCTGTTCTTTTCCATATGTTTGCCTTGCCAGCTATAAATACTAACTCGATCTGGAAATACTTGAGATTGCTTTAGCATTTTTGTGCAGCATAGAAAAATTATAACCTTCCCCCCTGCGAAGAGTAGATGCCTGGTGGCTGTACGTGCACCTATACGTGAAGTTTCTTCACCAACTTGGCGTGTCTGACAATTCAGATCTTATCAGTGGCATCCTGGACACTACAGCTTATGAAACCTCAAGAAAGAACAGCTTTTCTTTTACCCTCGATACTTTTTGTGCCTAAGTAAGATAACAATGTTAATGGGCTAATACTGCCAGAACATTAATCTTCTTAGAGTTGCAGTGACACTGATTTACTACCTTTGGCTTTGTATCCCCGGTAATCAATTGTTTGTGAATTTATGTGCAGCTTTTGTTCATTAACAATACAAACCCAAGTAGTACAGGAGAGGCTGAATGGGAAGGGTACAAGAATGCTGGGTTTTCTTATCACTTCCCTTTTAATCAATGAGGCAGTAGCTGTTTTGACCTATTAGTTCTGAAACCACAGAAACATACCGTTTTAAAACAAGCCGTGCTAAACCATGCATAGCTCCAAACTCTACTTCTTACATGGCAATGTTATCTGTGTTTCATTATTACGGATGTTGCTGTGGTACAAAATAATCAGAGGCACCTAAATGTTTTGCTGTTGACTTGTACTATTATGTGTAACAGAATGCAGTTTTCTCAGTTCTTAGTTTTTCGGTACTATTTAATAACTGCAGTTGACTGGTGTGCAAACTTTGGAGCCAGTAAATGGCTCGTTAGGTTTTTCTCCTAATCATGGGACTTGGCATCGTGAGAAACAGCGTGTTTTGCCAGGGGGGACAGAGCTACTCTGATGCTGAGCCCCTGCTCGGCCTTCTCTTTTGTGGGCTGCTCCCCTCTGCCAGAGAGCCCTCGGTTGTCAGCACGTGGGCGTCTTCTGCTCTGAGTGACATTTCCTCCAGCCAGAACCTGAGCTTTACTATTTTTGTGCTGGTTTGGCCCTTTTCTTTCAAAGATTCTAAAGGCAACAGTCTTCCTCTAAAGCTTTATATAACCACACTTTATGCAGTCTGTGTGTTTAAATAATTCTACTTAATAATGACAGTTCCCTTTACCTGCAGCGAGACTTGATTTTGGAAACTTCTTGACAAAGCACTCTAAGGGAGGTGATGTCCGTTTCTACAGCACATAAATCACAATATTTTAGATTGCTCCATTGTGCCACGCCAGTAGTGCCTGAGGTGTTTCTTGGGCTCTGGGCCTCTGCTCAGTGCACTGACGATGTCCGGGTTGCATTTTTGCTGGTCTGTGTTAGCCGCTGTACACACGGCAGTAGGATGGCCATGCTGCACCTCACTCCTGCTTGCTGCCTGTGTTCAATACTTGAATTTTAAAATGTGGTAGTGTTTTGTATTTTATGCACTTCCCCTTTCCTTGCTCTTTTTCCCAAGCTTCTGAAATATTTTATTTTCTGCACAGTCTTACAGCTGACATCTCTGTTGCTGAGGGGGCATGAACAGGGCCCCTAAAAGCCTAACATCTGTTGAAACGTGACTGAAGGACTTTGTGCTCTAACAGCTGGAGGGGATAGCTCAGGATTAAAATAAACTCCTTACCTCCCTTCTAGTTCAGAGCTTAAAAGCTGAAAGACAAAGCAATTTGTACCCTCAAGTCTATACTTTTTAGAGAATATTTGTTAGTCTGAGGTGACAATAGCCATGCCCGGGATTGCAGCAAACATTTTCAGCTAAACAGCACATGAAGGTTTAAAGGAGAAGAGCCTCATGCCACATTCTGGTCCTTCTTGCAGCATGAGAAAGAATCTGTGGGTGTACAGCACACTTTAACACGTGTATGTCAAGAGTTCTGTTTATCCAGGGCTGATCCCGAGAGGCAGGGCACTGCAAACAGCAGAGTGCACTTAGATTTCCACACGTGCGATGTTTTTCAGCATCAAGAGCTGAAGTGTCCACAAAGATCAACTGACTGCTGTCTCCTTTACTAAACTGGTAGAATAGCTCCTTGACTCTCCATCTCTTAACTTCTTTATCAAATGTGAACTGACATCTCTTGCCTCCACCCTGTGCGGCTTTTTGATGCACCAGAGCACTTAATTTGTTCTCAGTGTATATCATACATGTAACTTAATGCTGTGGAATACAGCTCCTGTGTTGGCTGAATGTATAAAAAGATCTGCTTACAATGGTCTCTTGTTCACATTAAAATGTGTTGATAAATAAGGCTTTACGGTATTGGACTATAAGGATAACTGCTTAATTTTTTATAAGCAATGTTGCATGTCTGTTTAATTCTATTTGTCCTTTAGGTGAGACCATTGGAAATGAAACTTAATAAAAGATTGTGGTA
This sequence comes from Streptopelia decaocto, assembly GCF_964273445.1. Classification (NCBI taxonomy): domain Eukaryota; kingdom Metazoa; phylum Chordata; class Aves; order Columbiformes; family Columbidae; genus Streptopelia; species Streptopelia decaocto. The sequence continues at coordinate 1,521,714 of NC_138678.1, read as the reverse complement.
AACCCTATAGAATTCTGGCCTGCTCCATACTCTTGGTGTAGCTTTACTTGGCCATAAATATCTTGAGAGAAGACAAGATAGAATTTAGTTTACTGCATTAAGTACTACGGGCATTCAAAGGACCGTCTTTTCTAACAGGACACTTGTAAATGAAATGCAGATTGCTACAACTGTTCAGGGCTGCAGCATTAATAATGCTTGCAGTTTTACATGAGTCTCCAAGTATTAGGTGTCAGCTTCAGGAATCATGCAATTTAATTTAAAATCTTAGTTTTACGGGGCTTAAAAAAAATCTACCTTAGCATTAATTATTTCAGAGAAGAGCTTGAAAATCTGATCCAAGTAGAGCCTAAAGGAGTCGGGGGGCACGGACACAAGGTGAGCCAAATCACAAAACCAAAAGCATTGTATTAGTGGTGGCCTGACTCATGATTTTTGCATGGCTGCCAACTCCACACTGAAACCGAGACAACCGTGTGCTTCTCTGAGACAGCAAAGACTTCTCAAACTAGTTGGGAATACTACGCTGTAGGAGATGCCATCCTTCCGATACAGGATATCATGTCTTTGATTGCAGGAGAAAACAGCTTAAGGACATTTCCTAACAATGCCATTAAGAAATACAGTCATAAATTTAGAATACTGGGAATGTAGCTTAATTGAATGCTTGCCAACCTAATTAACACTCACCACATGTGTTTTAGTCCAGGGGGATAAGCAGAAGATAACCCTCAGGATAGGCTTAATTAAATGTATCTCTTGGGGTCCCAAACCACAAATGGGGAGGGGAAAAGGGAAAAAAAGAGCAGCTGTATCCACTTTGGTGTTAAAGCTGCACTTCACAGAAGTCCCTGGGGATGAGTATTGAAGCACTGGCTAATGCTCTTTTTGAATGCTTGTAGAAGCAGCATGCTTAAGGCCCGGAGTTTCTGATAAATGTGCTAATACTTGTTAACGTACATCATTTAAGGGTTAGTGTGTTATATCGGAGACAACTGCGCTAAGTGATGGTATAGAGGTGGTAAGCAAGCCAGGTGTTGGGATCATTATGAAGATACATGCTACAAAAGAGGTGATATTACAAAACAGAGCATTTAAAATGCTCCTGAAATGGACACAAATGTTGGGAGTTTGTGGTACTAAAACCTAATATATTGCTGACCAGGGAGGAAGAACATGCTATTGAATTAATAAAGTATGTGACTGCAGCAAGGCAAGGCTAATGTAATTGAGACTAACCACTTACTGCCTAAATTTGCACTGCATTTAAATTGCAGAATCCCTTATCTGGACAAGTAAGATGGCTCTTACCATTCTAAAGATGAATTCTGCTATACGCTGTTTTCTTACGAGGGAAAGGTCTGCACTGTGGACAGATTACAAGCCTGGTAAAGAACACCAGCTTGGCATTACTTTCTGCCCTTCTTCTGTACCTAAACTCTAGGAGAAAGCTTTTACATCACAGAAGTGTTGGTATTTGTTGAAATCCTGTCTTCTGGCTTTCCAAGTGAGGACAAAGCTGTTGAACTCAATATTTGTGTCAGGTAAATTATTTAGTAGCTTGGTGTGCTTTTTGTGGAAAACCAAATACAACCAAAAAACGGATGTTGGTTTGTGCTTCCTTCAGATGTCAGTGCACACTGGCACTCATTTATCACACAGTTCAGCTGACCGCTGTCTCAAATCATCGCATTGCTGGATTAAGCCATGATTTATTCCATGAGACGAGGGACACAAATTGTCACTGTTCCCATCTGGCAACTGCGTGTCCACCAGCCGAGGCCAATGGCGGAGTAAAACCGATTAACTTTAGCTGCTGTTGAGGAGTGTCCGTGGGCCTTTTGCGGCAGAAACCCTCACACAAAGCACGGGTACAGTGCTCAGGAGTCAGTCCCATCTCTTGTTCCCTGGCTTTAGCCTTTAGGCTCACCCAAGTGTCCTACCAGGACACCCCAAGGTGCTATGTTCTCACACGGCATTCCATGACTATTAATTAAAAACATGGATGAGGCCTTTGTCCTCCACGCTCGGCTCTGCCAGTACTGCAGCTACCAACAGCTTTTCCAGAGGCAGCTCCTGAGGAAATTTGCAGCTTTTGAATCAATTGTCATCTCCCTGAGCTCAGTCATTACCTCAGAGAACCCAGCAAAGCCTTTCCTCGTGGTCAAGGCCCATCACCTCAAGGATGGATGCGTGTAAAACACCTTTTGTTTCCTCAGCTGTGCTTCATGTTCTTTGCTGTGGAGAGCCATGGGGGGCTGAATACCCCAGACCCACCGCAGAGCCCGAGGGGCGGCTGCGTGAGGCGGGGCAGGTGGCGGGAACGGGAGGGTGACACAGCTGCTGCCCTCAGCTGCGGGACGAGAACCCGCCTCAGCCCCTCACAGCATGGGGGTGGCATGGCCGCTGCCCCTCAGCCCCTCACAGTGTTGGGGTGACACAGCCGCAGCCCCTCACAGCCTGAGGGTGACACGGCTGCTGCCCCTCAGCGCGGGAACTGGAACCCCCCTCAGCTCCTCAGAGCGGGAGGGTGACATGGCTGCTGTCCCTCAGTGCGGAGACAGGAACCCCTCACAGCTTGGGGGTGGCAGAGCGGCTGCCCCTCAGCCCGTCACAGCCGGAGGGTGACACGACCACTGGCCCTCAGCGCGGGAACGGGAACCCCCCTCAGCAAGCGGGTGACACGGCCGCTGCCCCTCAGCGCGGGAACGGGAACCCCCCCTCAGCAAGCGGGTGACACGCCGCTGCCCCTCAGCGCGGAGCCGGCCCTGGCGCATGCGCAGTCACCCCCCTCCATCCGGGTCACCGACCCCCCTCCCGCAGCTCCCTCAGGCGATGCGGAGGCGCGGGGGGCGCGCGCGCAGGCGCGTTCCCGCCGCTCCCCTCCCGCAGCCGCTCGCTCCGCACGGCGCCGAGCGCGCGCTCCCGCTGCCGCCCCCTGCGCGGCGACTCCTCATCGCCGCCGAGGGGATCCGCGCCGAGGACACGGTGAGCGCCCCCCGCTTCCCCTCCACGGCCGGCCATCTGTTGCTCCGCCGGCCCTTCGCCGGGAGCCCCTTCCCGAGCCGAGCGGCCCGGCTCGCTGCCCGCTCGCTGAGCATCGCGGAGCGCCGGCCGCCGCCTCCCGGAGAGTCGGGGAGGGAGCGGCGAGGCCTGGCCGAGCCCTCCGCACCTGCGGGGAACTTGTTTTCTCTTTTGGCAGTTGCTCGTTAGCACAGATAGAGACATTTGGGGTTGTTTTTTTTAATTAATCTATCACCTGCCACCCCCCTCGTGTTTATCACATGCCCTGTGAACTGAGCTGGGGGGCTGATGCCTCAGCCGGGCTGGCCCTGGGTAGACCTGTCCTCCGCGGCTTTGCAGCCTTGAGCCCCAGTTTATCAACTCAGAGCAGATTTGGCTGCTCGTATGGAAATTGCCGTGTCGCTTTTTAGTCCCGGTTTTCATAGAGAGATCTGATTATCGCCCTCGGAAGCAATAGGATGCGATAACGTAAATGAGCTGCTTGTATTTCAGCGATGTCCAGGCGATGCAAAGGTAAAATCTCCACTGCTGGCTGTACCCATGCTCTGGTGAAGAACTAAAGCCATGAAGCTGCATTTCCACAGTTTCAGAAGATCTTAGGCTTTGCATGGAGTTGGAGAGTTTGGTTTTAAGTGTTTTAGAGGGACCTATCCTCTGCTATTTAAACGATAAGCAGATATTAATTCTCAGGAGAACAAAGGACTTGGCAAAAGGTCTTATCCAAGTGGCTTTAGTTGTCGGCATGCTTTTAGTCCTGCTGTGTAAGGCCATTTAATCTAAAATCTAAGAGGGAACGAGTGATCAAATAGCTTCCTAAGGGGTGTTGTGAGTTGTCTACACAGTGAATTTGCTTATAATTTTGAATTGTTTATTGCAGTTAATGACTGTAAGTTATAGCCAGTTGTCACAAATAACTAGCACCTGTGTGTTTCCATATGTATCGAACTATCTGTATTATAGACAGGTACTTGGAGCAGAGGAAACTGAGGCAGAGCAGTTTGGCTGTTGCACCGATAATCACATCGCTGTCGTTACAGAGTGAAGGGAATAGAAATCTCATTTACTTCACCGAGTGACTTTATCTTCGTTTTCATAGCTGGAACAGCAGTGTCTTTATTCCATTTACAGAAATGGGATACAGTGCTTCTGTTTTGTGGACGAGAGAACAAGTTTCGTGTTGATTTCTATGCTTCTTTTGTAAATTTATTTGCCTTAAAGAACAGTCAAAGCAAGAAGATGCGGTATCTTGACACTGCTCTGGTTTTGTCTTTCGGAATGGCAGACCCTAGAAACTGGAACGTAAAGAAGAGCTGTGCTGGGTGAAGGATGCTCAGAGATACCATGAGGTCCTGGAGCGACAGCCAGTCAGACCTTTACAGCAGCGACCAAGAGGAGGAAGAACAGATGATTTTTGGAGAAAATGAAGATGATTTGGAAGAGATGATGGATTTAAGCGACTTGCCTACCTCACTCTTTGCTTGCGGTGTTCCTGAAGCCGTGTTTGAGGTACAGGAAGAAAAGGTAAGATAGAAGAGGTTTTTTGATTTATCAAAGACCTTGACATTGTACAGATTGGAGAGAATTGCACCCAAAAAAATATTTTCTTAAAACTAATACGGGCAAGAATTTCTTCAGTCCTATTTCACAGGAAAGCCCTTCATCTTGTAATTATTCTTACGGGAATGAAGGCTTCAACAGGATTTTTGTTAAGAAATCAGTGTCTGTTGGAATCAAACAAATTAACTATGGTCATTGGAAAGAGTTCTTAATGAAAAAGTGTGGCTTTTCCTCTTATTTGCTGATGCAGATCTCTCTGAATAGCTGAATATTATCAGAACATAATGAATAAAATAGAAAAGAGGTTGCTTACAGAACTCTAATTTGTTGATTTTAATCTGACTGTTTACAGTGAATGAAAATTTACACTACGAAATTTCCTAGTGCATTTACACTAGGGAAAAAATATCTGCAAATTAGGTTTCTTGTAGATCAGAGATCAGATATAAAAATGAATTGATTTGTGTGGTGTTTTTGGAGATGCTTGAGTGTCACGTGCAAGTACCGGTGTTTTTGTTGACATCTGCTCTTTTGATAAGTGTCGCTAGGTGGCAGTTTATGTATTAAGAGTTTCAGAGGCTTGTGCACATTAATTTGCTCTTGGAATTCAGATTTAAATAGCAATACAAAGCACAATAAGTTGGGGAATGACCTATTAGAGAGCAGCATTGGGGAAAGGGACCTGGGGGTCCTGGGGACAGCAGGGTGACCATGAGCCAGCACTGGGCCCTTGTGGCCAGGAAGTCAATGGGACCTGGGGTGGGTTAGAAGGGGGTGGTCAGTAGGTCAGAGAGGTTCTCCTGCCCCTCTGCTCTGCCCTGGGGAGACCACACCTGGAATCTTGTGTCCAGTTGTGGCCCCTCAGTTCCAGCAGGACAGGGAACTGCTGGAGAGAGTCCAGCGCAGCCACCAAGATGCTGGAGGGAGTGGAGCATCTCCCGTGTGAGGAAAGGCTGAGGGAGCTGGGGCTCTGGAGCTGGACAAGAGGAGACTGAGGGGGGACTCATTCATGGGGATCAATATGGAAAGGGGGAGTGTCAGGAGCATGGAGCCAGGCTCTTCTGGTGACAACCAGTGATAGGACAAGGGGCAATGGGTTCAAACTGGAACACAGAAGGTTTCACTTAAATATGAGAAGAAACTTGTTTGGGGTGAGGGTGGCAGAGCCTGGCCCAGGCTGCCCAGGGGGGTTGTGGAGTCTCCTTCTGTGCAGACATTCCAACCCGCCTGGACACCTTCCTGTGTAACCTCATCTGGGTGTTCCTGCTCCATGGGGGATTGCACTGGATGAGCTTTCCAGGGCCCTTCAACCCCTGACACTCTGGGATTCTGTGAACTATACAGAATGGAGGTTTGCAAGTAACCGAGAGAAGTTTGGAATGTGCAGGTTTAGGAAGCGATTAAGGAAATAATCTGGATTTGGGAAAGTGAAAGGAAAATGCGTTTTCATTGAGTGAAAACATTCATTTCGTGTTTGGAGAATCTTTGTACTTCATCTCTAGGAAAGATTTGAAGCACTTTTCACAGTCTACGATAATCAAGTTACATTCCAGTTGTTCAAAAGCTTCAGAAGAGTGAGGATAAACTTCAGCAATCCAGAGGCAGCAGCCAGAGCGCGGATAGAACTGCATGAAACGGACTTCAGTGGGAAAAAGCTCAAGCTGTACTTTGCACAGGTACTGTGGAACACTAAGATGCTGTGCACGCGTCCCTGGTTCTTCTTTGTCCCACTTTTGCCTGCGAGTTTAATTTGTGATAAATATCAGAGAGGATTAATATTTGTCATCTTGTTCAGTATCTCCTGGCTTTTTGTGTTCAGGTGTCCAGCGAAATAGGTGACAAGTCCTACCTGCTGCCTCCGCAGCCCGTTAAACAGTTCCTGATCTCACCTCCTGCTTCTCCACCGGTCGGATGGAAACAGAGCGAAGACGCAACTCCCCTGATAAACTACGACTTGCTTTGTGCCGTCTCCAAGTTGGGACCGGGTAGGAATATTTACCTGCTTTTGTTGTGTTACTTAACTTCAAAAATAGTTACCAAGGGAATTTATCCACTTCTCTTTCTTTCTGTGAGAAGAAATTGAGTCTCTTTTATGTGCTGATTCTTACTTGAATAGAAAGATTGATTGTAATCAAAGTACAGTGTAACAGACAACAGGGAATATTGTAAAACATTTAACGGGTCTGGCGAAACGTGGAAGTTGAGCAAATTAAAGATGAGATAGGAATAAATGAGTATTTGGTTGTGTTACTGCAGATAGTAAGGAGTTGTGAGATAAGGTGGCCTGACACTTCTCCTTGGGGATGTTCTTAGCATGAGTTTTGTTTGCTTCTCTTCAGGGGAGAAGTACGAGCTCCACGCAGGAACAGAATCAACTCCTAGTGTCGTTGTCCATGTCTGTGAGAGTGAGACAGAAGAGGAGGATGAAATTAAAAATCCCAAACAGAAGATCATGCAGACGAGGCGTCCAGAACCTCCTGCAACGATCCTGAATGAACCTAAAGCGTTTGATTGTACACTGGAGGTCGGGGGTACGATGCACTGTTAAATCATGTGATGCTCAAGGTAGTATCAAAAATCAGACACTTAATGAGTACACGTGTTGATGTCTGTACTGCTGCTATATGTTATGTATAGCGACAACAGATTTTACTTGTAGTTGTCTCTCATGTTCAAGACTTTTGGATGCCAATGCTCTGACAAGCACTTTAATTTTAGGGACTAGTCCCCCAAGTGTAGCAAATCCACCTGACTTGAAATAGTGAAAAATAGGAGATCTGGTTGTGGGTTTGGTTTGGTTTTGTTTAAGGTGTTACCCTTTTCTTTCTACTGTACAGTGTGATGTACCAAGTGCTGAAATAACACCTTACTGCCGCAATTGGATTCAAGAAAGCTGATCTGTACTGGTACAGCAACTTCCAGTTAATATAGTGTTAAATGCAAGTGAAACGTACTCTATAGGCTAAAATTCCTTCCCAGCTACTAATCTCCTGAGGTGATGATTAATCTTTCTTTTCAAGAATGTGATTTTTATTTGACATGAGGCACAAATACAGGTAAGGAATGAAATTCAAGTAGTTTTGCTGACGACACAGAGAAGAATAGGGGAGGAGGAACCACAGACCATGGAGGAGACGGGCGCTGAGTCTGTCCCCAGCACTTGTGCTGCTGCTGTCGCGATGGTACACGGTGGGTTCGCACCAACACCGCGTTAGGAGTACAATATACAGAGGGAAATAGGGATTCAGCTGTTTCATGTGTGGTCTCCCATCCTTTCTGAAGATACAGTAACGTTTATTCCTAGATGGCCTGCACCACAAACCAGTGACTGTTACGTTAGGACTCAATTATGTTAGGAGATAAAACACCTAGGGTTAATTTTTAAACTTCTCCAGTCTATTTTGTATTTTTTAAGGCAATCAGTTGCCTGGCTTAGTTTCTATGCAGTTTCAGCCCTTGTTTGCTGTTTTTCATTCTGATTTTTCTGTGGGACATCCCGTCTACCTAATAAAGCATCAGCTGCTTTGGAGCCCGGGATGCATCCTTTAAAATACAGACCTTTGATTTTGTGATGGAAGCATTTTAGTAGGGGGGAAATATGCCTCGGTATAACGACACATGCTTCTATGCTATTTTATAACCAACCTTTTTTAGTCTAGACAGATTCTTCTTTTTTCTATAAAATTATTTGTGAACAAGCCAGGCTGCTGATGTTCATATATATATATATATATATATATATAAATCGTTCAGAAATTGGCCGTTTTCAAATTCATTTTAGTGTGTTTCAGTTCTACGTGATGTGTTTATTGGATTTTCCAAGGTGTTTTCACTTGATTGACGGTGGAGAGAAAAAGTAACGGTGGTGAATTAGCTTAGCACGGTCGTTTCATCTCCGTATCGTGTCAGCTCGTGATCCCTTCCTGCCAACAGCTTCAAGCTGCAAAGTGGGATCCTGCAGGCAGGTCCTTGTTCGGTGGCAGGAATAATATATATTAAAACAAAAGGAAAATGGGTATTTTCCATCTTGCCTCCACAGGTATGATATTTATGTATCTCTTCAGGTATTAAACTCACTCAAAGTCCGACTTCTCTGTCTCACTGATCCATGTTATTAAAGAAACAAAACCGAACTTGTACTGTCCATCAGGCTTTAAAAAATCCAGCAGTCTGCTTTGGATTTTGTGTGCTGTTTGTATTTTGTTAACGGTTTCATTTCCAGCCCATTGTAGAAGTTGCTGTAAGTAGGAATAAGTGGAAAACCTTCAGAAACAGTTTTCTAAGGCGAATCAAGCGAGCGGTGTTGTCAGCGTGTTTTGTGTATGATGTATAACAACTTGCATCCCGACATCTTTCATGGTGTAAAGACACTTACAATAAAACCAACGCAGTGCCATTCACATGTGGTTTTTTAACTATATTTCATATTAGCTCAAGTTTGATACATAAGTTTTCTAACAGGATTGTAACCCTTGTGCAGTTGAGTGAACAGGGGAGGTAATTTATGGGTTTTCATCAGCAAATTCTGGAAAAATAGTGCTGAAGAAGTTGGGGGTTTCAACTTCTGGACCGAAGGAGGGACTGGGAGGTTTTAATGGTGCTTTTCGGTGCTTCTCACAGCAGAGTTCCCTTTGGATTTCACATGAGTTTTGAAAACGAGTTTAACCGCCGATTAGCTGTGGGAGACAATGTCTGGTTTTGGCTGCAGAATAGACCTCTGTAAAACTGTTGTTGTAATAAAGAGAAATAACTTGTTTTGAAAGAAGTCTCCAAAGCCCCACAGGAAAGAAATAGAGTTGATATAAAGCATGCATGCACTGATTAACAAAATTGTACAACAGCAGCTCGTTACACAGCAGTAGCTGGTCTTGCAGGCAGTATCTGCTGACATCCAGGCTCCGGAATCTGGTTAGGAAGCAATTCCTGGATGTGCAGCATCTTCCAGCTTCGGGATTTGCCCAGGTTGCTGCAGACAGCCTCATCTTCCTCTGGGGGACACGGTGAGCACCCCCGCTTCCCCTCCACCGCCGGCCATCTGTTGCTCCGCCGGCCCTTCGCCGGGAGCCCCTTCCCGAGCCGAGCGGCCCGGCTCGCTGCCCGCTCGCTGAGCATCGCCGAGCGCCGGCCGCCGCCTCCCGGAGGGTCGGGGAGGGAGCGGCGAGGCCGGGCCGAGCCCTCCGCACCTGCGGGGAACTTGTTTTCTCTTTTGGCAGTTGCTCGTTAGCACAGATAGAGACATTTGGGGTTGGTTTTTTAAATAATCTATCACCTGCCACCCCCCTCGTGTTTATCACATGCCCTGTGAACTGAGCTGGGGGGCTGATGCCTCAGCCGGGCTGGCCCCGGGTAGACCTGTCCTCCGCGGCTTCGCAGCCTTGAGCCCCAGTTTATCAACTCAGAGCAGATTTGGCTGCTCGTATGGAAATTGCCGTGTCACTTTTTAGTCCCGGTTTTCATAGAGAGATCTGATTATCGCCCTCTGAAGCAATAGGATGCGATAACGTAAATGAGCTGCTTGTATTTCAGCGATGTCCAGGCGATGCAAAGGTAAAATCTCCACTGCTGGCTGTACCCATGCTCTGGTGAAGAACTAAAGCCATGAAGCTGCATTTCCACAATTCACAATCCACTTCCAGCTTCGGGATTTGCCCAGGTTGCTCCAGATGGCCTCACCTTCCTCTTGGTAGTGGCAACAAAGGCCACAAAGCCTTCTTGGAGGAATGGAGAGACAGCTGCCCTGGAAATAGCGGACTCCGAACGCACGTGGGTGTGTTTGAAACTTCAGCCCCTTTCCAGACCTCACCTTGAATTTAATCTCCGCTTTATCAAGGTGCCCAACAGCTCCCTGAGGAGCAAGTCTGGGCAAGAGCTGTGATCCTGGGTAAATCCAGCCTCGGGTCTGGCAGCTTTGCGAGGGCACGTCCTCGTATTTGTACCAGCTCATAAATGCTCGGGAAGGTTGATCACAGAGATCGGCAGGAAGGTGTTTGCACCGCGTCTTACCTCGTCTAGATCTGGTGTCTGGATCTGCTCTGGTTTCACGGTGGAGGGAAGGACGGGGTCTGGAGAAAAGCTTGACGCGTTCCTCGCTGTGCTGCTTTTCACACCCATTCAAGACAACAAGAAGCGAATTTGGTGAATCCACAGCACTTTTTCCTGTTTCCACATCAGCGCAGGCTGCCTGACAGTCACAGTGGCTGGGGTCTCCCTTTTTGTACTATTTGAGCCAGGACTATTATTTTAAATTATTAACTTACAGGTAACTATTTGTACCTCTTCCAAATTCCAAGCGTGCGCTGTTGAAAGCAGCCCCTGCTACTCTGGAGAGAGATCCAGCCCATCTGCAGCTGGAATTCCGCTCCTCTTCCCAGAATGAGCCTCATGTCCCTTCTTGTTTATACAGGATGAGGCAAATTGTAAAGAAACCATTGAAACTGATTTTATTCCCTTTGAAAACATGAACGGTGAGTAATCCTTAACTGAGATTTCAATCTGTGGTTTTAAGGAGCTGTGGTATCTGCACGGGGGTTTAGTGTGATTGGGTTTAGCTGGAAGCAACTAACGTTGGTACAGAAGAAAAGATATATAATTGCATCTTGAACCTCTTCAATTCCGGTGAGAAAACCTCTGTGTTTTTGTGCTGGGGGGTTAAACTGGCGGTTCGGTGTAGGAACCCGTGCACCGTGAGCACCTGTCCCCTCCAGCCCCGCCGGTGCCCGCGCCTTCCAGCCGGGGCTCTGCCCCCTCGGCTCGGGGAGGCGGCGCCGGGGGCCGGGCCGGGCTGGGCGGCCCCGGGGGAGCCACCTGCAGCGGCGGGGCCGGGCTGGGCCCCCGGTACCGGCAGCGGCACCGCCCGCGGTCCCGGGGGCTGAGGCGGCCCCGGCCGGGGGAGCGCGGGGCGGCGGCGGCACCGCGGGCCGGTCCCGGAGCCCCGGAGCCCCGGAGCCCCGGAGCGGAGCGGCCTCGGGTGAGCTGGCGGAGGGCGGGATGGACGGATCTGCGCTGGGAATCGGTGGAAACGGGACTTTGCTGCTGCAGGTTACTTTGTGCTGCCGGCGAAATGGCTGGAAATGGGCGCCGAGGGGGGTTACTCCGGGTTTGGGTGTGATTGTGTGTATTACACTAAATGTTTCTGCGTGCAGCTGCGTTCTTTATCGGTAGCTCTAAACCAAAAAGAAATACAGAGCAGACGTCATCGGCCGATTTTCTGCTGATCGGCCGCTTTAGCAGTTCTTTCATTAATTAGAAACCTCCAAGGACTGGAACTGGTCTGCTTCCTCCCCGCAGAGGAGTTTGCGCGTCTGCTTGGAAGGTTGTTCTCTCGGTAGTACCATCTTTTCATCACTGTGGATGGGCTGAATCTCTTATCCTGACTTATTCAACCCCAGCGACATAAATAAGGTTGTGTTGGTGGTTTGGGTTTGGTTTTCTTTATTTCTTTTTCATTTTATATCTACTGAGCAGCATGTTAGGAAGGGCTGGCAGACTGATATTTAACCCAACAAGAACTAGAAAGCTTGGTGATACAGTTCACCGAGCGTCTCCAGCACAGAACAAAACGATACTGCTTCCATTATTTAGGAATAAGCTGAAGTTGCTTATAGATTTGAACTGCACTTTCTCGTTTCTCATGGTAGTTAATGTCCTTTATACCCCAGGAAAAGAAAGCATAGCATTTTGTAAACAGCTTTCCCTGATGCGATATATTGTGCTGATGGAGTGTTTGGGCACGAGGGTTTGATTTAGCGATTAAGCAGAAGGCAAAGGCAGCGCGGTGATGGGTGAGTTATTGTCGGGCTGTGTGGGTGGGCTGGGGGTGCTGGGTCAGACATGGGGGGCTCGCCAGGAGCTTGGAGCGGTTCTGATGGAGGATCAGGTGTAAGCGCCAAGTATCGTGTTTGTCTACACGGTGTTCTTGGAAGAGGGGAACGTGCCTTATCGATCCAACAAGCCGGCATGTGCAGTACTTGAAGGAATCTTGTGACCGCCTTCCTTTGTCCCGCTGGTTGTGAAGTGAAGGAGCTGGCGTTTCTGTGTCGCATACAGAATTCTCTCTGTGCTTTTTAACACAGAAAAAAAACTTAAGGATGTGAAACTTGGAGAGGTTCTTACAACAGTATTGAGCGTTGGGTTTTGCTGGTAGCTGAGCAGCTGGAATTGCAGCAGATGCAGCGCTGGGGAGCACATGGTGCCACAAGAGTCCTCAACCCCCTGTCCCCGGGGCAGGACACCTGCTTGCCAGTAATTCATGAAGGTTTCCAGTCCAGCCTTGCTCCTGTCTTCCTACTGCTACTGAAAGCATGACTTTTATTAGTTACACTAAATTCTTCTTCTTACTGATGGCAATAAAACAGTGAATCGGGCACAAAGGAGGCGGAGAAGCCCGGGAGTGATGGAGCGAGTATCGGTGGGCTCGGACCGGCAGCTGCTGCGCTCAGGGGGTGAATCCACCGGTGCCAAACACCCGTGGGGTGCTGGTGTCTGCCCAGAGCAGGTGCTGCCGAACGGCCGCAGCGGGTCCTGCAGCACCGGGGCGTTTCCTAGAGCGCTACACACACAAAGGAGGCGGACGTTCCCCTGCGAGAACAGCCCGACCTCAAGGGCGAGCTGCTCTTCTGTGGTTTATTTGTCCAGATCCGCTGAATTTGTCACCAACGAGCGGTTTGCTGGGACTTCCTTGAACAGCAGAGACCAATTGTGGGGTGGCGTGATTTGAAGGACGCGTGACACGACGCCAGTGACACACGCAGGGACACCGAGGGTTCAGCCCAGGTTTGCGTTCTTGCTTTCCATCTGAGCGCTCACGTCGATGGCTTCTAGAATCTGTCCCCTTGACTCTCATTCGCCCTCCCCCACGAGTCGCTCCTGCCTTGAGGTTCACAGAGGTGCCCGCAGGGATTTTTCTTCTTTCTGAATCATTTTTTTCTGGGTAATATTTAACTGTTAATTACACACCCTCCCCTCTTGTGCCCCCTCCTGAGTGCTCCCAGCAGTACATGAGACCTTATCAGTGGGCAGAGCCACAGGATTGCAATCAAAGGCTCCGGACCGTGTCAGGTTTAAGGAGTCCATGGGGGTTTGGGGCTCCTGCGATACGTTGCACCTTCTGCAACAGTCGCTGCTTTTCAAGTGCTTGAGCACAAGTGAATTTTCTTCTGCCGTTGCTGTGGCGATGACAAAGTAAAACCTCTAACGTTCCTTTCAAGAACAAGCTGCAAAATCGCTCCTGGATCTCTTGACATCTGATATATCTGTGCATTGCATTTAAATAGCAGTTTTGTTTTAAAATGTTGTTCCATTTCCTCTTAAATGTATCACTGCGGATCTAAACAATGAAATAACTCAGTCTCCTCCAACCGTTGGACCGAATGATTTATTATCAATGTATTTATAAAGCCTTACTATATAATCTCAGCGCATTAAACAGACCGTTTTATTTTGGATGATGTATTAGTTTAAAATTTCAGGTTTGTTTAGCGTTTCTGGATGGAAAGGGTTTTATGCATCCCAACTTCCACAGGTCTGCCTGCAAACTTAAGAAAGTAGTGAAGTGTGCTTGGGTCCAGCATGGGAAATCCTGGATAAGGCAAGGGGAAGCTTTAGGTGACATATATGATATTTGTCAGTGAAAAGAATTCAACAACAGGCACCTGAGCGCAACCCGACAGGCACCACGAACAGCTCTGTAACCGGGCTGGGGGCGACGCTTGAGCAGCGCAAGTTTTGGGCTGCTGGGACATCACCGGTGTGGTAGCGGCTTGGGTGGGGGTTTTCCATGTTCAGTTCAATTCCTGTTCTGACATACATGTCACAAGTGTCTGAATAGCTCTTCTAATCTGACCATGCCGTAGATCTGGCCCGTAACCAGTGGGAAAGTACCTCAGGCTTGTTTGGCGTGTCTGCAGGGACTGTCCTGCCCGGGAGGATCGAGGCTGTTTTTATGATGTGAAGGCAATTCGCTGGGTTTCTGTCGTTCCCATGAGTTAGTGCATTAGAGCAGAAATGTGAGCTGGGTCTCTTCAGTTTGGAGAAGAGGAGACTGAGGGGGGACCTTATTAATGTTTATAAATATGTAAAAGGTGAGTGCCACGAGGATGGAGCCAGGCTCTTCTCGGTGGCAAACAATGACAGGACAAGGGGTAATGGGATCAAACTGGAACACAGGAGGTTCCACTTAAAGATGAGAAGAAACTTCTTCATGGTGAGGGTGGCAGAGCCTGGCCCAGGCTGCCCAGGGGGGTTGTGGAGTCTCCTTCTCTGCAGACATTCCAACCCGCCTGGACACCTTCCTGTGTAACCTCATCTGGGTGTTCCTGCTCCATGGGGGGATTGCACTGGATGAGCTTTCCAGGGCCCTTCCAATCCCAAACATACTGTGATACTGTGATGTGTGCAGCCTAGTGTTTTACGGCAGAAAATGAGAAATCTGCAGGTCATACTCCGGTTTAGACTTTGACCAGTGCAAGTCAACGCCAAAATCTGGTTCGTATTTCCAAACGCCAGCGTTCCTTCCTGGGGACCTGCCTTCGCTTCTCAGCTCTTGGCATCTGTGTGAGCTGAGGATTTTTAGCCCCTCTCAGGGTATAAACCACGCAGGTAGAATTACTGGTTTGTTTGGGTTGGTTTTTCTTGCAGAGTTGCCTGCAGTTCTGTGTAACTTTGTCTTGGCAAGGAAACGAAAGGCTTTTAATATGTGTTTTAACAACAGCTAAACCTGGAGAGCTCATGCCAGAACCTGAGACAAATGCTTATATAAAGGTGCTGGTCTGACATCAGGACACGTTGGGATACACAGGCTCCATACAGAGCGCGGCTGTTTGCCCAAGGCCACGTTTATGCCTCAGCTCCTGCGAACCAGTTTGAACTCGGGGTTTTTTCCACCCCCTTCCTCCCTTTTAGAGCCTCACAAGGTAAATTCGGGCACGTTCAGGTCTCACTGAAGCACATTGTGTTGTTATTACTTTCTGAAATGACAGTTTGTCTCAACCCCCCGGTGATGTTCCTGCTTCTGGTGGCTCATGATGCTTTTCTTTAGACCTGGATAAGGAGGGAAAACTCACCAGTTTTTCAACCTGTGTTTGGCCACAGTGTAAGATGAAAAGACTATCTGTGCAGCAGTGCCGTTGAAAGGATGAATTAATTCTCTAATTGAGCTTCTGAGTCAAAATTAGTATATATTACTGCTGGAGGAACAATAGCTGACTTGGTGTCTCATCTAAAGGCTGCAACACAGCTCGATGCAAACCCCACCTTTTTCTGGGTGGCAAAGCGCTGAATTTGTGTGTCTTCCTTAACCAGCACCTGAAAAAGCTCAAACAAACCCCTCTGTTCGCCGTCACCCTCTCCTGTCATTGCCAGGTGCTGCAGGAGCCGCTCGACAGCTGAATTCTGATCCCCAAACCACTGGAAATGAGGCCATTCAGCTCGAAATGGGGGCAGGGGGAGGCAGGAAGGTTGTACAAACGGGGGCATTGCTGCCACTTGCCAAAACCAACTTTTAGGTTGTATCTGCAAAGGTGTTTTACATGGAAACGTGCCCAAAGCTTGACTTTATAGCAACATTTCCAGCTCCCTAATATAAGGACGCAAAAATAACCATTGGCGTGTGCTTCCACCCCCAGTCTCGAGAGCCACGGGTGGATTAGTGGCTCTCAAAGCCCGGCAGGTGTGTGTGCAGAGAGGGAAGTGCTCGCCCTGTGTCATGAAGAAAGAATGTCCCGCAATTGCTGTGTCAAAGTCCATTTCTTCTCCCTTGTTATACAGCTTTTCCGGAGCGCTCTTGAGTTTCCAATGTGTTTTTCTTTCTAAACAGAGGAGGGTCCAGCCTGTAATACCTGGTTGGTTCCCATGGGTGTCAATGGGCTTTGCTGGGTCCTTGAGTTTGGGCAGGAGTGACGGTGTGATTCAGAGGGCAGGAATGGAGCCGAGACTGCTCCGCTTCACCTGCAGCATCCGCACCTCAGACACACACCTCGCACCTCTTTACCTGCTACATAATACAGGAAAAAAAAAAAAACATGCATTTTTCAAATTGCATCTGAGATCGCTACACCCTGCCGGATAAAATAATCCTTCCTGTAAACAGGCGGTTTCACTGACAACCATAAAAATTCTTTGGTTATAGGTGACTCATGCAGAAATAGCTCACCATTACCAGGGTGGTTTGAACCAGATGGAGGTTAGTAAGTATGAATATTACATGGCTTATTAGTGAGATATTTGGCCTACTGTATTTGGGATTTTTATTTGAGTAGCCAGAGGAGGAGAAAAACACTTGTGTGAGTGTGGGATTTGTGCTCTTCTGGTCGGGAGCAACAAGGTGGAAGTTGGATGTGGCTTTTTCTGAATTATGTCCGTAGCCAAAATACTTGCTCAGCTTTCCGCAGCCTTTTCGGTCTCAGCGGCCCTGCCCGCAGCGCCGCGGTTTGGGAGGGATGGGGGGGAAGCCTCTCGCGGGTTCTCCTGGGCTGTGCTGTGTGATAATCCTGGGCAAACTCCAAACGCAAAGTGTTTCTTTCAGCGTGGAAAGATCGACGACTACAGTGGACGATCACGTTGCTGAATTAACTTGGCCTTGGCTAAACAAAGGAATCATTCAGTCTGAGGAGAGTGACCCAGTTACAGACTCAAGACTGAGTTATTTTTGTTGTTTTTTTTAAAGAACCCCCCCCAACCTTTTTAACTTAAGAGGACTGAAGTATTTGATGAATCGACCTTGCAGTTCTGACCCCTCACACCCCAGCAGACTCTGGTTTCCCTTCCTGATGTTACTGATGTTTCTCATTCCTCACCCATCCATTTGTGGAGCCTCCCAACTTCACATCAGGTGTTGACTCAGCTACTGGCCTCCCCACCCCAAAATGACACCGAAACAACCCCAAAACAATACAGAAACAACCCCTAAACAACACAGAAACAACCCCAAAACCTGTTGAAAGCCATCAGAGCTGTGTCCTCCTTGTCTCCCAAAACTTGACCCTGCCACTACAGGTGTTTTATTTGATGGATGCTCCTTGGCAGAAGCCTTTAAGAAAACGTCAACAAGGGGGAAGGGAAGGGAAGGGAAGGGAAGGGAAGGGAAGGGAAGGGAAGGGAAGGGAAGGGAAGGGAAGGGAAGGGAAGGGAAGGGAAGGGAAGGGAAGGGAAGGGAAGGGAAGGGAGGCTCCTTTCATATTCGGGAAACTCAATTCCAGTATCAAGTGGTAAAGAATAATCTAATTTTCGATGGATAGTTTGAGGGTATTAGCTCTGTGAAGCTGGGAGCTGAAATGGTTTCAGAGGTCGGTTTGAAGTGGTTTTCACACCCTCCTCAGGCTGAAGGAGGCTTTTAATGGCTAAGGTTGCAAGTCACATTTAGAAAACATTTGGAGAACACTTATAAAATCAGTAAACACACAGGCTGCTCTTTCTAGAGCTACAATTTTACCCTACCAGAATGCAAGAGCAGGTGTATTTTCAGCTGTTCCCTTGCAGGCTTGTCCTGTTCCAGGCCTGGGATGACACTGGGATGAGTGAGGTGCCCATTTGAACTCACGTCAACTTTCTGTCATAGTCACATTGCCCTGTTTTATTTTCTGTTGTGGGATAAGAACTCCAGTTCAGTGAGCCTGCACTTCATAGGCTCTCAGTCTTCAATGGGTACTTGCCTAATTATCACTGTCAAATTTTGGTTAATATTTTATAAAATTATTATTTTCTTTCTTCCATAGGTGAATCAAGATGACGACAGCCGCGCCGCCGATCAGTAACACTCAGTTCTCAGTAAATGTGACCGCAAAATCTCAAGAACAAAGTCTCTATCAAAGTAAGAAAAGTAGTAGGGCGGTGGCTCTTTTTTAATGGACCTTGAACTTAGCAAACTTCAAACAGCACAATGCCAACTTTGTAAATAAGACTTTTGTCCCTTTCTGCTTCCCTATTAGGTTCTGGAGCAATAGTTGCTGCCATCGTAGTAGGAGTGATTATTATATTTACAGTGGTTCTGCTCATATTGAAAACGTATAACAGGTATGTGGCCAAGTTCTGGACTTCACTAAGGCAAGATAAACTGAAATCACCGTTACGTGTGCTCTCATCTACCAGAACATTTCAGTAGTTGCTGCTGAGAATTTCTGGGAGAAACCAAACTATAATGTGCTTGATTGAAGTGTCCTGAATCTCACCGTCAGGGTTGTGATTGAATTGATAGGAAGCAGAAAGAGGTTATTGTTGGAGGATGCTCGAGGGAAGCTCTTTTTGGGGGTTCCTGTTGACATAGGAAAGATCCGAGGGTGCCAGAGAGGAGCTGGATTTCCCTTTTTGGGGCATTGGGTTAGACTTTGATGCTCTATAAGCACTTATTGGCCATTTTAGTATCTTTGGGACGAAATCCTGGCTTGTATTGACTTTTCAGTAGCTGTTTGGTGTAACCTGCTCCTGCAGGAACCTTCCCAGTACTTACCATGGGAGACACCACAACAAAGTGTTCGTTTTTACTCTTACAGACGCATGAGAGTGAAGCGGGAGCTGGAACCCAAAGCCACCAAACCAGCGATGCCACCCGCGTTAGGGCAGAACAGCACCAGCACGTCTCAGCACCCCGTAGTGACTTTCATCCCGGTCGACATCCACATGCAGAGCAGGTAACTGGGAACACTGGTCCTCCCTGGGAAAGAAAAGAGATGAAATTCTTATTCACACGGACCCGGGACTCCTCAGCAAAGCGACGCTGCGTTTGGAACAGCAACAAGCTGGTGTTTTGTCTATAGATTGTGATTTATCCTCTTTGGGATGAAAAGTAAAAGGTCTGGATACTTTTCATATGGTTGAAATCAGCTGGTGGAGGCACAGGAATCATCAGAAATGCTGTGAGCGTCTTACGGAGCTCTGGGTACGGAGAGACCGAGTCAGCCAAGCCCGTTTGTTGGAAGAAAGGGTGCACACTCCTATTTCGTGGAGCTTTTGCTTACTCAGAGAGTTGGAGCTTTTCCTGTACAGCAATGACGGATGATACACGGGAAGAAAAATTTGGACACGCAAGCTACAACTCAGGGTGAACCCGGGTTTGTCACCATTTATGTGAAACAGGTGTGTAATTTTATACATGATGGATAGTGCAGGAAGTATCAACATCGTATTTATCTTTACTCATCTTTTGTGTTTCTAATGGCACACATGTATGGTTTTAGATGAAAGTTGCTTTTTATTTCCAAGTATTTTTACAATATTTCTATAAATTGGGTAACCTGTCTGTTTCCAAATGAACTCAGTGTCTAAGGGTTTTCACTCTCCTGTCAAGAGTAAGCATGGGAAGGCAGCATAAAGCAGGCAAAGCTACTGAAATGCTTTGTTCTCTAATACAGACTGGCCTTGAACTATTTTAGGGGTTTTTTTATTCTAGAAAGTAACCAGAAATGATGTTGTTTTGCAAGTGTGGGTGTACAGTAATGCAACAAAGACATTCCCGAGGATATTCACAGCCCACCGCGCGCCAACACACAGCAGCATTGTCAGATGGTCAGTGGCCGATTGTCTCGAGCGTGCGGATCAAAGCAGCCCCGAAACACTGGCTGATGGAACAGATGGAATTAGCAAGAAATCGAGGAGTTAAACGCTGTTTTAAATAAACTAGGTGAGGCTCTGAGATACAGCTACACTCTTTGACACAAGCATCTTAAATTTTAGGGAATCACCCGCTTGAATGGCCATGATGCGATTGGGTATTGTTATAATCTGGATTTATTTTGTGTGTCTTGCACGCAGTTGCTACTATGGGTTTGCTCCAGGTTGCTGTGGCCGTTAGAGGGCTCCAGCCTGTTTGTAGAGCTTAGTAAACCTCTTAGTAGGGATTTCAACTCCTCTTGGGGACCTAGAGAGAGAGAAGTTACTCGTGTCTAACTGAATTATCCCAGAGAGCCTGCAGCTTTAAAGCCTCTTGTCCCATAGCGGTTCACTTGCTGTTCTTGCCAATATGGTGACCTGTCACCAGCAGTCACAACCTTAAATCACCGCTGCCAAAGCAAAGCTGACCAGTTCTCATCATAAAATACTGAGAGGCTGGGACGATAAGTTGATATTTGTTTTCCAAGATGTGAATGCATCTCTCGAATATTTCTCCTGCCTGGTATTTTTGTGCAGAAATGAAATCTGATTACTTTGCAATATTTTTTTTTGTATGAAACCAGAGCACAGTTTGAATTCCAAACTAAATATTAAGACAGCTGTTTGTGAAGTTTCTAAATCTTGTAAATATTTTACTTGTCCTAGTTCTCGAAGTTAGTTTTTGTGGCAGGAATGATTGGTATCATCATTCAGAAGGGCCTGCAGGTGCCAATTTCCTGTTCCTATCTCTGGACAGCTGAGAATGTTTCCTGGACATGTCCCACTGTATCAAAATCAAGATGGTTAGAAAAGATAAGCTCCATCTTACTGTTATTTTTAACATACCCAGCCAAATCTACTTCTAGCAAATTATGTTTACAGAATTTCAGAATAATGAGGTTGACTTTTCTTCACTGAAGCAGAACAAGCAATACTTCTGTAAGCAATTCTAGATCAGTAGAATTACTGTTACTGGCAGGAGAATTTCAGCCTTGGCCACGCTGGAATTGCTCAATCTGAAAAATTCAAAGCGTGCTGTTTTACCAGTAAAATCTGCCGTATGTTGGCACAGCCTGGGAGGCCCCACGATCCATTCTGCCTCCTGTCAGCAAAATCCAGAGCTTGTGCTGACCGAGCAAAATCACCTTATTGAGAAACAAAAATCACGGTATTTCCACTGCATTACCACTGTAACGCTTGTGTCATTTGCTGCGGGTTTAACAGTTTTCCAGGAACAATCCTGCGCTGTCCGTGTCCAGCAATAGCAGCTGATCTGATCTGACCTGCCCTGTCCTCGCTCCCGGCTTCCACTTTCAAACCTCCTGTTTTTGGAAGAAAGTTCCCCTATGCGTGCAGATTTGCCATCAGGTGAACCTGCTGGTTAAAAAAACACACAAGCGAAAGCTGATATTGCAAATTGGTTTGTTAAAGAAATCCCAGACTTTGGAGAGAACAGGCAATATAAGTGTAATGTATAAACTGATTAACACAAACTCATTAGAGATTACCCATGAAGCTCTACAAATTAATTCAAAGTTGTACATTAACACAAACTTGAACCCTCGGCGACACGGAGCCTCTGAGCGCCTCCTTGCTCATCAATGTGATACGAGCCACCTTTCCAGTTCCTTACTCTGTTCTTTGGTGAAAGTTTCTTCACAAAACACCACCGGGGCTGTATTCAGCAGTGACAACAAGAACATTTGGTCATATAATGAAAAATACCACTGAAGTGTTTTTTAAGGCCATACTCAATAGTTATCCGCAGTGGGTCTTGCAAGAATATTGTTTTTCTTGCTCCTAAAAGGCTTCCAGAATTTATGGCTTCAATAGGTTGGATTCTTCGTTCTCACTGGCACTTCAGTGATGCCGGCACAGGAGTGAGATGTTGGAATTTTCACTGCTGAGCAAGTCCTGGTTTCCAAAACTGTCCAGCCGCTTTCACCCCTTGGGAAACCGTCACCAGGTTATTCCAGGAGGGAGCACGCAGCCCCACCTAGTGTCCTCCTCCCAGCTTGCAGCTCCTATTTCTCAACAGATAAAACCATAAAGTAATTCCAAGTTTAGTTGCCAACTTTACTAATTTTCAGAGTCTACCTGCACCCCCTTCCCTTCCCTTCCCTTCCCTTCCCTTCCCTTCCCTTCCCTTCCCTTCCCTTCCCTTCCCTTCCCTTCCCTTCCCTTCCCTTCCCTTCCCTTCCCTTCCCTTCCCTTCCCTTCCCTTCCCTTCCCTTCCCGGAACATTCAGTAGCCGAGTTGAACACTGTGCAAAATGAAGGGTACGATCATTGTGAGTCTAAGCGGTTAAAATCCAATAATGTTCTTTGGGTCTTTTCTCAAGTCCCATGATGAATTTATTTCCCAAAACAACATCTGTAAACCCACGTGTCTCTCACATGTGACAGATACCAATAATTGCTGATAAAGCAGGAAGCAGCTGTTGTGCTTTAAGTATAACTTTGTTTAAAGGAACCTAGTGTTTCCTTTTTAAAGGATATACGAGCTTCTTTTGGATAAAACCCCAGTGCTGTTACTTTGGATAAATTTGTATTAACCCCAATGAACTGCACGTTTCAGTATAAGTTGGGGAACGACCTGTTGGAGAAAAGGGACCTGGGAAGGAACTTGTTGGGGGTGAGGGTGGCAGAGCCTGGCCCAGGCTGCCCAGGGGGTTGTGGAGTCTCCTTCTGTGCAGACATTCCAACCCGCCTGGACACCTTCCTGTGTAACCTCATCTGGGTGTTCCTGCTCCATGGGGGGATTGCACTGGATGAGCTTTCCAGGGCCCTTCAACCCCTGACATTCTGGGGTTCCGTGGAGGAGCCGCCGTGCCCGCGCAGGGCACTGAGAGGACTGAGGGGGCCGAAGGGAGCGCAGGTGCCGCTGCCGCCACTGAGGGACCGGTCACGGCCGTTAACAGCCGCGCACGCGCCGCTGGGGTCACCTGACCCGCGCCCCGCGCGCATCCGGCTTCTGCGCTGAACGTCAACGTCTCGCGAGAGGAGGATTCACCGCCACCACCCCCTCACCCCGGCGGAACGCCGCGCTTTCTGATTGGCCGGCTCCCGCGCGCTCACGAACCCTCCGCGGGCGCCTCCACCAATCAGCGAGCGCCGGGAAAGGCTTTGCGGAGCGTCCGGCTCCGCCCCCTTCCCTCCCCCAGCGAGGCGAGCGTGCGAGGGGGCTTGCGGGCGCGCGGTGCACGCCGGGACGGCAGCGCGCCGCGACCAGGAGGAGGCGGAGGAGCCAAGATGGACGCGGGGTTCTTCCGCGTAAGTGCCGACCCCGGCGGGCCGGGCGGGCGGAGGAGGCAGCGGGACAGCCCCGGCGGGGAACGCGCGGCCGAGCCGGGCCGCTTCAGGCCTCTCCGCCGCGGAGGAAGCCGCTGGCGCCGCGCCCCCCCCCACCTCTCCCCGCCCCCGCCCTGCGCAGGCTCCTGTGAGGAGACGCCGCGAAGAAAATGGCGGCGGGAAGGAGGCCGGTGCGGGCCGGGCCGCCCGCCAGGCCGCGGCGCCGGCGGGGGAGAGGGAGCGGGAGCGGAGCGGCCGGGACGGGGTTTTCTGCTCCAGGCCAGGGCTCGCCGGAGGGGCCGCGCTCTGTGACACGCGTGTCCGCGGCTCCCTTGCCGTCCCCGAGGGCTGCGCTCGCCCGGCCCGGCCCCGCGGCCGGTGCGGCCTGTGAGCGCCCGTGCCTGCGCGGGGCCTCGGGGCGGCCGGGCCGCTGCTCCCGGCGGCGGAAGGGACGTCCCCGTGCTGCCGGCCCGGGAACGTGAGGAGATGTGGAAGGAAAGGCCGGCGGGAGGTGAAGCGGGTTGTGCAGGGAAATGCGCTTTGGTGTCCACATTCGAAGCAAATAAAACTCCCTTTTTTTTTTTTGAAAGAAACTTGTAAATTGCGACACGAAGCTTATTAAGCACATTCGAAATAAAAAGAAACTACGCTAGGTTTTTAGATAGGTTTTTTTTTTTTTTAATTATTGAGTTTTTATTACAGCTGTGCTGTATTTTCTGCAGAGACTAATGAACAGTAACATACTTGAGGTGCATTTATTTTCAACGTTTTCTTGCGTTAGTTGGAATGAACCTATGTTATTCCGACTTTTTAACAGTTTTGAAAACCTATGTGTCTGAGCGTACTTATGTTTATATGCAGTTAACTTTTTCAAGATTAATTCACCTCTTCAGCCCAATTATTTTGCATTCCTTCAACTATGATGTTCTTAAAACATGAGAGCACCTGTAACCCTTCGCTTTATTCAGTTTTGTGTTAATGTGCGCTCCTGAGAAGAAAAATGACGTTGACGCTACACTTGTCCTCTCTAATGCAGTAGTTAAAAGGTTTACAAATCAAGTAGTTCTAATTGATAGCTGAATTACTGGGAGTGAAACCACATCATTAGAAATCTAGTATTCATTATAGTGGCCTGTGAAAGGTGGCTGTTTAAAAAAGAAAAAGCCTACTGTTTGATGTGTGTTATAAATAGGCAAAGAAAATTTTTATTTCTTTCCATTTCGCTTCTGTGTTGTGAAAGACAGAATTGAAAAAAAAGTATAGAACTTTAAATACTTGAGTAATCTGACAAGTATTGCTTTTGTTGCTGTTGTGTAAACCTCACGGTGAACTGCAAATGTTCTAAAGGGTTTTAAACAGACTTAATCCTGGTAAGTGCCGGTGCCACAATCAGCCTGTATTCCAGAACAGCAAAGGGGAATGTTAATAGTTTGAATTCCCTGACAATATCTGATGGCTTTGTAGGCTGTTAATGTTGCGAATTTGAGGTGTTTTCTGATCATAAAAAGTGGTTGGGCTACCTTTGAATTTGAGCTTTTGTTATTTCTTAGCAGCTTGTGTTATTGCTGGTTCTCAGCACCTTCTTCTGTGTGTAGGAAATGGTATTAAATTCCTGTGTTTTCCATCAGCCAAGAAGGTTTCCTGAATAAACTTCCCTTCAGGTGTGAACTCTG